>NC_090923.1:44045508-46445508 GCF_040938575.1 Ambystoma mexicanum
AGCAGTAGAGCGGTTTTCCCGTTGCCTCTTAGGGTGTCAATTTAAGCCTTAAGATCGATGAGGGCTGTCTCTGTCCCGTGTTGGGGTCTGAAGCCAGATTGTTGGATTCCCAGGAGATGGTTCAGTTCAAGGTATTTTTGAATTTGTAGATAAACTGTCTTATCTAGTATTTTGAGGATGAAGGGAACGGTGGTAATGGGTCTGTAGGTAGTGGGTGTAGAGGGGTCGAAGGAAGGTTTTTTGAGTAGAGGGAGGACACAGGATTCTTTTAGATTGTTAGGGATGATGCCTGAGGCAAAGGAGGCATTAATGAGTTTGGTAATGAACGGTGAGAGGTCTCTTGCCGCATCTTTAATAAATTGTGAGGGGCAGGGATCACCTTGGCAATTTGACGGTTTGAGACTCGGGAGGATTTTTTCCACTTCTAGTGTGGAGGCTTTGGAGAAGCTGAAGCGGGTGGGAGGGTTGGTTAGCGGGTTCTGGGGTGTGGGAAGTGGGAGAGTGTTGGGGGGTTAGTAGAATTGGTTAGGGGTTCTTTTTTGTTATTGATTTTGGTTTGTAGGACTGTGATTTTGTTAGAGAGGGCATTTTGGACACTAGTGCACCATTGTTTGTCTTCACGCATGTGTCTGGGACTAGGACAGGTGTTTCCAGCTCTTTAATGATGGTGAACAATTCTTTGCCGCTGGATTTGGCTTGTGATATTCTTGTGTTGTAAGATTCTTGTTTAGCGGTTATGATTTCTTTTTTGTATAAAGAGGCTATTTTATTGAGGATCAGCTTGTTACTATCTGTTGGAGAATGTCTCCAGGCTAGTTCCTTTTTTCGTTTCTCTAATCTGAGGGCTTTAAGGTGGGCAGAGAACCAGGTGTTCAGGTATTTTTTCGGTTTGGATTTTCTTAATTTTAGCGGGGCAATAGATTCTAGGGCCGTGTGCATGATTTTGTTGTAGCCACCTACGAGTTGGTGAGAGTTGGTTCAGATTGGGGACAATGAGGGGGATACGATTTTCCGCTGTAATGCTTTTCTTATTTCTCGTGGGGATAGCTGAGGCTGGTGGGTGGTTGGTAATAGGGCTTGAGGCTTCAAGGTTGAAGGTAATGAGGTGGTGGTCGGACCATGGTTGAGGGGAGCTGGCAGTGATGGAGGCCACACAATTGTGATCTGCTATCCAGTCAAGGGTTCTCCCTTTATTGTGTGTGGGGGTGGGCACTCGTTGGGTGAAGCTTAATTCTGACAGGGTGTTATTGATGATAGTAGCCTGGGGGTCTTTGGGGTCTTTGAAGCCTAGGTTGAAGTCTCCTAGAATCAGGCTCTGAGAGGTATTTGTTAGGTTGTTAGTGAGGATAATAGTGAGGTCTTCCTCGAAGGAGCCTAGGGGTCCAGGAGGTCTGTAAAGTAGGTGGATGGTGATGGTTTGGGAGTTGGCCATGGGCAGTTTGGCAGTGAGTCATTCGCACGAAGGAAGGTTGTTAGCGTTGTCAACTCTAATGTTGAGGTGTGTTTTGGCTATTATGGCGAGGCTTCCACCTCTTGATTCTGTTCTGTCCACTCGAAGGATGGTATAGTCGTCAGGGATTGCTAGTGAGAGAGCTGGGCCAGCGGCTGCATTGAGCCCCGACTCAGTGATGGCTAGAAAGTCTAGTTCTTCTGCTAGAATGAGGCCTGCTATATCTGTGGCATAGGCTACTACAGAGCGTGCGTTAATTAAAGTGCCTCTTATGGGTGGGGCGATAGTTTTGGTGTTAGTAGGTAGGGTGGCTGCGGTATGGTTTTTGTGCTGGCTCGTGGTATTGGTTAGGTTGTGCTTGGACCTATCCCTTGGACAGTTAGTGGGAGAGCTTGTGTGCATAGAGGGATGGGTCCGGCTGGTCTGGGTGGAATCCCTGGTACGTGGCTCGTATAGTTTGGGTAGTCTGGCACGTAGTCTGGCACGTAGTCTGGCACGTAGTCTGGCACGTAGTCTGGCACATAGTCTGGCACGTAGTCTGGCACGTAGTCTGGCATTTCTGTTGGATGGACTTCATGGTGTAGAGAGGTAGGGCAGAATGGGAGAGGGTGTGGATACTAGTAGGGGGTGGGCATAATACATAGTGAGATGGGGTATGGTGCCTGGCGGGGCAAGGCTAAGAGTGAGTCTTGGGCAACTGGTTGAGTGCATGAGGTCGATTATTACTCTCAGCAGTGCTGAGTAAATGCCTGGTAGGAACATTCTGTTGGGCGTGAGAGGGGCGTATCAATTGGGAGGCAGGGTGGCTAGGATCCAAATGTGATATTCCAATGGAAGGGCAGCTAGGAGCTAAAAGTGATATTTAAATGGTAAGTAGCCAGGTGCTAGATGCAACATTCAAATACAACATTCAAATGGTAAGTAGCCGGGTGCTAGATGCGATATTTAAATGGCAAGTAGATGGGGGATAAATGCAACATTAAATGGCAGCAGGAAGCAGTACAGTGGTCGTTTACAGTATGGCGGAAATCAAAGAATCAGAAGGCAGCTGGGTGCACAATGCAACTATTCTGTATAGCAATCATAGGCAGGGCGTAGAGGTGGTACACTGATTACACAGTGCGCGCAAGCTATCTGAATATCTTGACTTGCGTGTCGCGTGCGAAGCGTGGGGCACGCCGGTGAGGATACTGATAACGTGCAGAAGGCAATTATGTGAAGCTCGGGTAAGCTCGCTCACGAAGCGGCAGGATTGGGCTCACAGTACCTTGCTCAGGTTTTTTTGCTCAGGCAGGCAGCGCTGGATGTATGCTTGTAAATGTACCTCCAAGATTAGATCCAAGATCTAGCACGCTTTCTCACACTCTCTCTATGCTCTGCCGCTCTCTCTCTGGCTCACTCCATGCCTCTGCCACTTTATGTGTGGGTGAGAGATGCAATGTGTCCATTAACCAACACATGCCCATATGTTGCTGACAGCTGTGCCACCAGAGGGGGCAACAAATATCTTGAGTCAGGTGTAGTGTGGTTGCTGTGCTGTTTTTTGTGTGCAAATTAAGCAATGAAATAAAACAAAATAAAATTACTTAATTGTGCTAAAACAGCAAACTGGATCTTTTTGTAATGTTTATTTCTAATGTTTTCCTCCACTATACAGTGGAGTCATAAGAAAAACAGTACTTTTCTTAATGATCACATCTTCAGAAACTAGAAGAGGCACATACATTATTTTCTGATTGAAGGTTATCATTCAAAGATGAACCGCCTGGAACACTCCAATTGTACTAAAAATGCTCCTAGGCAAAACGATCAGGGGACAAATAGCACCAGTAAGGGCTCCTTGCTGAATTGCATAAAACCAAAGAGCACTTGACAAATAAACACAGATATTTTTATTTGACAACTAGGTATGTTTGAATCACTAAGGCCCTCATTACGACCCTGGCGGAAATCGAAAAACGATGGCGGAAATGCAATACCGCCATCGAATACCGCTCGTTGCGACTATGACCCGTCACCGTAAAGTACGATGCCATTAGCGACACCGTAGTGAACGCCAACGCTAACTGCACCAAGTACGCGCACGCGCGCCATGCAAAACCGTAATTACCACCATGGCGCAACGGTACGCGAATTCTGACCCTAGCGGACATTTACATAACGCCATCAAGCATGGCGGAAAGTACCAATCCGCCATGGCGAGAAATACGGCATTGTGAACCAACCGTAAATGGCCCAACTGAGTGCCTGTACACCACTCCCTGGCCACATTGCACAACACCTCGTAGGTGCAATGAAGTAAAATGCAACCAGTGAAATGCACAAGTCACCCACGCATGCCAACGAACAAATGAATGTAGGGGCTCCAAGTGCCTTGTGAGTGGCCATCCATATTTGGCATGTCACCATTGCCGTACTGATGCAGCACAGGCATGCGAAGGTTCAAGTACAGCAAAATGAACTGAAAGATGAGACAAAACAACAACAGGCCCCCATCGCCTGACACCAGTGTAAGGCAACATTCAAAGCAGCATCCTTAGGGAGACTGCACCAGCCCTGTACACATGCCAGTAAACAAACCAACCATCAGCATAAGCATGTACCACACAAGTTGGCAGAGTGACTGAGCAGCCAGGCTCATCTCAAGAGGGGCCAATGGGAGCTGCAGGGCACAGATGGCACGAATACAGAAGCTATTCCAATGGACATGACCTCAGTCTCCCTCCAAGAAACGCACGCAAACACAGGTACCTGTGACCAGCCATTATCTGATAATCACATCATTCCACCAATCCACCTGGCTGACCGGCATCTGTTACACAAAAGCTAAACCCCCGCCCCTAAGCATGACATCATTAAAACAGTCATGATGGCAGCCCCTATCCCTGACCTCACTGGGCTTCGTAGGCAAACGCGGCCAGTACAGTACCACGCAACTATACTCAGAAGCCGGAACCCAATGCAGATCTACTCACAATACATCGCTCCACAAATAGGAATATGCTACATTACTTCCAAAGAATAACGCTACACGGTTAACATCAGACTAAAATTTTAATGCACATCAAATTCACCAAGCCCATACAGCTATTAGGTCATGAACCCCAAAATATCTACATTACTGTGGGCTGCATCCGCAATAAATGACCAGCTACTCCTTGTGTGACGCCCTGTTCCTTCATGGTACACAGGGGCTACATTCACGTCCAAAAAGGCAACATGGAAGCGCCTAGAACTGCAGGCCCGTCCCATTAGGTAGGCACTAGTCCAGCTGAAAGGTAGATATGTTGCTCCTAGCCACTAGTACTGCGTAAGGGCATGTGGCCCATTGGCGATCGTCCCATAAGATCGTAATGGTGCTCCACTGATGAACTCGAAGCAGCAGGTGTCGGGAGTAAAAGCCATCTGCAGGAGTGGCATACAGATGGCAGCGGCAAAAGGGGAGGAGATACCTGTCACCCAAATGAAATGAAAAACAATAGTATGGCCATCAGAACTTCATTTGAATCACTCACTTCAATGATCACACCAAATCTACAGCCATATGCATGCTAGCCCACTCAAAAGGATTATTTCCACCCATGAATCACTTGCCAATCATAACAATATAAATCGAGGTGAAAACACTATTACAAACGAGTGTTTGTGTGCATGCGTCTGTTAAAACAGAATCCATGAGATGGGATTAGTAACGTGCATAGACACAAGTGTTGGAAGGCGCGTCGAGACAGGGAGGGTTCAACAAGGGCAGATAGACGATGGTCCCACTATGGCAGCTCTGCATCACATAGCGCAGGGGAAGGGGATAGATACCAAAAAGCCATGTACATGGCAAACTCTCTATTAAATCATCTGTCCATGCATCCATACATCATTCCCTCATCCCGGTATAAAAACGCATGATTATTAACTCACATTACATTTGAAATCTCCATTGAGTCTGTGCGTAATGCAGCCTGCAAAATCCACTGTGCTCCAGCCCGGAATTCTAGTGATGTGAAGCAACATGTATTTGGGAACGTCCTGCCTTATCGTCCACTACGCTATTGCGCATCCCATACTATTCATATCAATCATTGCATTCTCGCCATGGCCCCTGTCCCAAGGACATTAAACAATAGAACGTTATATTTGCAGTCAGACCTGTGGGCGTCTCCTCGCCGCTAGCTGAAAACCGAAAGCGCTGTCCTTCGAATTCCTCATTTGCAACATCACGTCGAAAAGGCATCCGTGGGCGCTCGAAATCACAAAATCATCCATGTAGTGCGGCAGTGTGTGAAAATGGCAACTGGCTTCACTCACAAATGGGACGCCCCGCCCGTCGGTGAACCTCGGTACAGTGCTCGCCCAAAGGGGATTGCAGCTGGCACAGGTGGAATGAATCACCACAGGTGGAGGCTATACAGCCTGAAAACACATAAATTGCACACCCAACCCCCTCCCACAACCACACCCACTCCAAAATGCTGCCGGCAGGACTAGCGATGTTGGGCCTGGGGGACCTGATAGCACTGCAAGTACTCCAACTTCAAGAAGAAGACGAACACCAACTACTACAACAACTGGCCGCACAGAGGAGACGCAGGAGGAGGAGGAGGGCAAGGCGGGGCCAGCAAGGCCCACCAGCACAGCCACTACCACCACGCAGGCAGCCCGCAATCCCACGCCTCCGAGCTCATCCGTTCAACCTCACTGATGAGCAGATCCACACCCTCTACCGTTTGGACCGGGACACCATAATCTCCATTGTGGACATGACACACGCTGACCTTGTCAGCATGATAGATAGCCCAACCGCCATCCCACCCCTACTGAAGGTGGTGTCTGTACTCCACTTCCTGGCCACAGGCACCTACCAGCACACAGTCGGACAGTTGCATGGCATTTCACAGCCACTGTTCTCACGGACACTATTGCAAGTGCTCGATGCCCTCCTGAAGCACGCAGACGACTACATCTCTTTACCACGCTCGGAGCAGGAGATTACAAACACAAAAGTGGGATTCCATGCACTGGCCGGCATACCGGGTTGCATTGGTGCCATCGACTGCACCCATGTGGAATTGGTTGTCCCACATGCCATGGAGGCCCAGTACCGCAACCGGAAGCAATATCATTCTCTTAATGTACAGATGGTGTGTGACTCCAACAGGATCTTTACACATTGTTGTGCCCGATTTCCTGGATCAACCCATGATTCTATGGTCTTGAGGAACTCTACAATACCACGCTACATGGAGCGACACGCAGGGAACAGATCCTGGCTACTCGGTGAGTCTCATTCCATGCATGATAATGTGGGGTATGTGATGCGGCAATGACCTGGCAGGAAGGGGGGGGATGCGTACGTAGCAATGTCATTCCACAAACATCCTTTCTTGTCCACATACAGGTGATGCCGGGTATCCACTGAAGAGATGGCTCCTTACACCACTCCAGAACCCACAGGACCAGCATGAGGAGGACTACAACCATGCCCACTCACGTACCCGTGTAGTCATAGAACAGGCATTCGGCCTACTGAAGGCTCGTTTCCGCTGCCTCAGCAGGTCTGGCGGGGCACTCCTGTACCGCCATGAGAAGGTTGCAAAGATAGTCATGGCATGTGTCATGCTACACAACATGTGCGTACGTAGAAATGTGCCCATGCCCCCTGACGCAGAACTGCACGCACCTGAAGATGGTCATGATGAGGCTGGGGATGTGGCAGCACCTCAGGGAGTCCGCGAGGTACAGGAGGCCCATGAAATTCGTCAGAGTATCATAGATTCATGCTTCTAGCACTCACGCCTGGTGGCTGATACATGGACACGGGACTTGTGGCACTGTGTGTGTCTGGAACATGCACAATGTGGACTGTACGCCTATAAGGGCCTCGTACACAAAGATCAATGTCCACACGTCTCATTGGATGATTATGAAATGTTTATAGCATATGTGAAGTTATGTTACACACCCCATCGACCCGCCACCCAAGTAAGCCCAACACCCCCCCTCCACCCTCCTACCTCCCCCCCGAACACCAGTGTCCAAAGATGCTCATTGTCAGTGGGCAGACGCTATCGCAAGCCCCCTCTCCGGGTATCAGGGGCACCCCTGCCTGTGGAGCGCAGGTTCCTCCCAGATCTACGTTGGGGGCTGCCCTGGACGGAACTTGCAACGGATGATGTCTCTGCCTGCTCACGTCCATGCATGTCCCTAAGGGTTTGTGAGAGCTCAGTGAGCACACGGCGCACAGCGGCAAGTTCAGCACATACGTCTTTGGACGTTGCATGCAGTTCCCCCCTCAGGCTCTCGGTGCTTCTCTCCATTTGTACCCTCAGGCTCTCGGTGCTTCTCTCCATTTGTGCCCTAAGTGTCTCAGTAGATGTTTCTATGGCTGCCTTAGTACCCCCACATTCATCAGCATGGTCCTTGAGGAGCGTGGCCAGTTGCTGCTGTTGCACGATCACCTGGTCGAGGGACTGTTGCCTCTGCTGTGCCATGGCCATTTGCGGTGGTGTCACAGAGGGGCTGATCACCTCATGTTGCCTTGCCACAGGGCTTGTGGGGGATGGCCAGTCGTCGTCTTGTGGGTGCCCCTGCGTGGTATCCTCATGGTGTAGGGGATGAAACAAACAGGGGGATTGAGACAGGTCATGGATGGGTCCTACATCGACAGCACCGTTGTCTGTGTCGGAGCATGCTGGCATTAATGCAGTGTCACCTATGGTGCTGCTGCCATCAGAAGCAGTGCCTTCTGTGGCATCCATTGGGGGGACCTGTGGTGCTGCTGGTGTGGGCATGCTGGCTGCTGGGGTGCCTGTTGAAGTCCCCTCCTGTGTGCTGCCACTTGATTTGGGCTGCTGCCGTGTCTTGATCCGTGCAGCTGAGGTGGAGGGTCTTTGGCCGTTGGTCTTGGCCCTCTTTGCAGGTGTGCTGGTAGGGGTGTCCTGCAGCTCGTCGTTTGACTCGGACCCTGTGGTGGAGTAAAGGAGGGCGAGCGTTATTTATGGGTCTGTGGAAATTGGAATGGCAATGTATCACATGCATTGGGGTGGTACCTGAGGGTGATTTGGGTCAGGGCCTTGGAGGTGGTTTCATTTCTGTGAGGATTGAGGATGCAGTTGTTTTGCAGCCTGCAGTTAGGGTGTGCATGCTGCATGTGTAGAGGGTGTTTTTAGGATTTTTAATTATTTATGTATTTAATGTGACTTTTAAAGTGCGCTATCAGGCCAATGTATGTGGCCGTTCTCCTGGACATGTGTTTCTGTTGCACTATGTGGCCACATGGTACTTCACATGATTGGACATTGTGGATTTAGCATTGTTTTATTTGGCCCACCTACCTGATTCTTCGGATGTCTGCACTCCTTTCTCCATCCCTCCGACTCCCTCTATGCTCTCCATTCCAATGGTGGAGGCACAGATTTCTTCCCAGGGGGTCAACTTGATGGGTGATTCCGATCCTCCCCCGGTAGCTGTGGCAATGTTACGGTTGGCTGATAGTATGCTCCGGACGCGTATCCGCAAGTCGTCCCATCGCTTTCTGCATTGCTGTGGGTTGCGGGGTGCGGTCCCCACCGCACTTACCCGCTGTGCCACCAGGGCCCATGTGGCCTTCTTGTTCGCAAGTGCCGTCCTGGTCATTTGCGTCGAGAAGACGACGGCAGCATTCTCCTGGAGGGTCTCTGTGAGCACGGTGAGTTCCTCATGGGAGAAGTGGACCTGCCGCTTGCGGTCGCACGCTTTTTTTGCTACTTTTCCCATTTTGTTTGTTTTAACTAGGGTGGCTGTCGGGTTGGGATGTGTCTCAGGGTCGGATTTTTAATGGTTGTGTTGGGATTCTGATTTTATAGGTGTGCGGCGTGCTGTTTCCCGTTCCGGCCCCATGTTTTTACTTCTGTTTCCGTATATTTACAGTCACCGTATTTTGCGATTGGCGCTCATTACGGTGACCGCTATGATGGGTGGCGGAATTGCACCTAGGGCGCCGTACGACGGCGGAGAGGGGCGTTTTGGGGACATTTCCGCCATCGCGGACTTTGCACTTCCGCCATGGCGTAATGCTCGTGCCCGATGGGTCATAATTGGCCGCACTTTACTCCATCGTGCAATGGCGGAAACGCTATTTACGCTATGGCGGTCGGGTCAGTTACTTTCCGCCAGGGTCGTAATGAGGGCCTAAATATGCCATTCACACTGGGCATAGTGCACATTTCATTTCTCCCAACACTCACCATGACATTAACATTGCTGTAACCATGAACTATCTATAAGCATGTGGTCAGCCTTAGGAATTGGAAGCAAAGCCTAAATTGCTAAAATAGCTCGCAACCCTGGGCTGTCCCACTTGTTTCCATGGATAATGTTTCCTCTTCCATGAAAGAACCGGGCGAGCAACAAAGAATTTAAGCAGAGTTTTGGATGATGTGGGCATCAAGGCGTCATGGTAAGGTTATCTGTGCATGTGCGGCCATTCCCAAGGCACTGACATCCCTAGAGTTTTGCAGCACATAACAAGTCGTGGTGCTGTAAGACATGGACTTGGCCCCAGCCCTGGCTTAAAAGGAACACAGGTGTATGGGGAGGATCACGCTAACAGCAGGCCCCCTAACCCCTCTCTGGAACCCTCTTCCTTGACATTTCTGACTTGGGCCGGACCATTTGGAATTCAGTTTCGCACTAAAGCTTTATCTGTTCCTGTTGCATATGGGTCATATATATATCTCCCTCTTCCTCGCTTCGATTCCTTCTCCATAGCGCCCAGAAGTGACTGGCAATTTATGTTTAGAACTATTTAAAAAACACCTAAATAAAATAAATGAAAATAAAGAGAAAGTCCTTCGTAGTTCTGGCACAGGCATAATTTGCCAGCTAAAGACCCCCCTGACTTAAAGGCCAGTGGGGCAGTGTTTACTGGATCCAGTTGCAGCACATGGCTTTTTGAATTTTGGGCGCTATCTGTGCAGCAGAACAGAGAAGGAACACACTGTTGGTTAAATAAACACGCAAACTGACACCAATTAGCACCCTTTCACACAAGTTCTCAGTTACAAAATGTCAGTGGATTCAGTGAAGACACATGCCAGTAACTGGATCCAGTAGAAACAACTAGTAACTGGTCAACTGATAGAAAAATAGTGCACTTTAATTATTTGTTGTATTTACATGTTTAATGATTGGGGATGGCAAACGGGGGGTCATGGAGAGTCCACCCCAACCCACCGTCCCATTACATCAAAAGAATTGTGTTGGCTCTTTTAGGAGTATTTCAAAGAAAGGGACATGGTTTCCTATTTGAACACTCAAAACCGGCTAGTTTCAGTATTTGCTTCCCTTTTTTCGAGTAAAAGGTCAGGAGTACACAACTCATCCATGGCCCTTAAATATGTATAAAGGGCCTGATTCATGGAATTATTTGCGTGGAAAATAGGAGGCTTGCGCGCCAAACTGCGTGCAAATCCGCATTCGTCAATTCATGGAAGCAACTGCGCAGGACTTCCTTGGGACTTGCGTGGAGTACGTGCAGACCAAGAACGTCAGTGCAAGCTGTCAAGCGCTCTGCGCGAGGCACCACGCAGAGCCTGGGCATGGCTTGCACTGAGGGCTGGGAAGGAGCGAAACACAGAAAATGGGGAAGAACATGCAAAAATGTGGGGTTTAGGAGAAACGGGCCGCAGGCAGTACCTCGCACGTCACATTTGCGCCAAATGACACGTATTATTGGAAACACCTGTGCCGCCTCTCGGCATTGGAATAGCCATGCAAATCCCTCGATCACTACTCCACCCGAAGGCAGACGTAAGTACACTTGCGCATAGGATTCGCAGCACGAAGGCGGGTTTGCATGTCGGATTTAGGTGTGCGTGTACGCAACCAGGGTTTCCGATCTAACTTAGGGGTGCACGTTAGCAGTGTAGCGGGGTGCAGGAATGGTTTATGGGGGTTTGCACGCAGTTTTTCTGAGTTTAGACTGAGTTAGGATTTTTCATGCTCATGTTTTCGGGGTGCCGGCAACAGTTACGTGGGACCATGCGCAGGGTCCCTGAGATGCAGACCAGCTTGAGGGGCACTCCACGCATTGTTTGAAGGGTGCGTGTATTCGCGCCCGGGTGAGTGCGCAAAGGTTAGCTGTTCTGGCTGTTTATGCTTTGCATGTTGGTGTGTCTGGGGTGTTCTGGGCGCGACTTGCCATTATGGTTACTTTGTGCAGTAAATTCCATGAATATGCAGGGCACACATTTTATAAACTGCGTGCCGCAGGCTACTGCAGTGTCCTTCTTGGCGCGTGGCCCTTGCAAGATTTCTGTGCACATTTCCATGAATCGGGCCCCGGGTGTATACATATTCTGTAGCCTGTTTGTCATTTTCAGGGGAAGGAACAGACTCACAAGGAGTTAAATTGTTATGACCAGGATCACACATGTTGGCCAAGTAAGGAAGTAACAATATGATACCTGGGCGTCTGCACCCACAGTCAGTACCTTTGCAAATCTCCTTGGATGTCCCTCTGGCCAACACAAACACAGCGCTTTACCCATCCATTTTAGAAGCCCACACGAATTGCACAAACCTTAGCTTTCAACTAAAGGAAAGTGGTACTGAGAGTGAACAGCAGAGGGCGCTATTGACTCGGGGAAGAGTGCCTTCTTGACGGCAGCATTTCACTCCTCGGCTCTTTCTTTAAGTCGTAGGTTATTTGTACAGTGGGGCAGGCTCAGTGGTGCCGTTTTGGAGAATCAAGCTGAAACAGCACACGCATACGGCATTTTATGGCAAAGTGCAAACGACCATAATGTAAAAAACACCCGAACTGCATGAGGGACCAGAACATGTCTTGATTCTAATTGTTCTCCTGCTATTATGGCTTTCCCGGCAGAGCCAGGATATATGTAAAGTGGTCTTGTATAGCGCTTCCTCTTACATGTTGGTGGTTTCCTGGCGCTATGGCCTGTAACACGTGGGAGAGAGGGATGAGGGATAAAAGCAAGGTGGGAAGTGGATGGGTGTAGTTCGTTGTAAGGAGATTGGTCGTGAGGGCACCTGTTGGGGCTCCCTAATGTCCCCTGGCAGCCCAGGCCGCTAGAGAACACTGCTTTTACTTAAAGCCTGACGCTCTCGATCGTGTGTGTGAGCCTCAGGCTTTTTTAAAAAAAAGGCATGGCCCAATGAGCCTCCAGGCGACGCCCGCTGTTAGGCTATGCCCCCTTGTTGAGCCCGGTTCGTTTTCCCTTGCCACTTAAGGCACTGGGTATGTGTATGCAGAGTGTACTGCCAGGTGTGGGTATCCTGCTTGGTTGGCTACTAACAAGGCCTGCCCTGAGAGCGAGGATGGGTTCAGCGTTTCTGGCGCACCGTGTGTGATGGACATGCAGATGGGAGAGGTGCAGAGCTTCGATGGGGTGAGTTCGTGCAGGGAAGTGAGGTGCGAGCAGGGGTACTCTTAATGTAGAGAGCACAAGGTAGAATCTGGACTAGGGAGCAGGATAGCAGTGCCGGGCACGGGTCTGCCAGCGCCCTGTGCGAGATGTGTGCACAAACCACCTTACACCCTCACCCAATATTCGAGCAGCACTGGTCAGCGACGGCATGAGACGAGGGGTGCTTTTCACTGGCGTGATTAGTGTCGTACCTGGAACCCCTCGGCGAGGGGTCCTGGTGCATCACTAATCGCGCCAACCCACCACAAATGCAGAACATGAGTGGCTCAGTTCTGATAACTGGCTCCCCTGCTGTTTTTGTGAAGTGTGTGCATAAGGGGGGGGGAGCTCGCACCCGGCGGGGCACGATTCTTTGATACGCGCTGTTTACATGACACTGAGATGGAGGGAAGGCGTCTGCGTGCTGCAGAATATGAGGAGTGACACCAATCACCTTGCTCAGCAGGAGGTGGTCAGAGTGATGGACTCCCAAAGGCAATTGCTTAATGGACCACAGTGATTGGTTTACAAGATTGTGTAGTTGTGACAGTTAGGGGGTAATTCATAGAAATCAGCGCACAAGTGGCCCTCGTGACTGGCGCAAAGTGTGCGCGTGCGGCAGTCTGCGCCAGCCGCGTGCACCAAAACCCATTTCAGCGCACATCGTATTCATGGATTTCAATATCCACAAACAGCCGTGGCGCAGAGTGGCGCAGCAACCCTGCAGCAGTGCCAGTTACACCCCCAACCCCGCCCCGTGCGCCAAAACATCGCACAAATCCAGTACATGGTGCAAAGGCGAGTGGACCAGTATACAACCCCCCAACCATGAAAACGCGTGTAAATCTCCCCGCGCACGCCCCAGAATACACGTACCCCGCTCGCGCTAGGCCAATAGCATGTAAAACTCCCCGCGCATGCCCCAGAATACACGTACCCCGCTCGCGCTAGGCCAATAGCGTGTAAAACTCCCCACGCATGCCCCAGAATACACGTACCCCGCTCGCGCTAGGCCAATAGCATGTAAAACTCCCCGCGCATGCCCCAGAATACACGTACCCCGCTCGCGCTAGGCCAATAGCGTGTAAAACTCCCCACGCATGCCCCAGAATACACGTAACCCGCTCGCGCCAGGCCAAATAGCGCGTAAAACTCCCCGTGCATGCCCCAGAATACACGTACCCCGCTCACGCTAGGCAAATAGCGTGTAAAACTTCACACGCACCCCTAGGAATACACGTACCCCGCTCACGCTAGGCCAATAGCGTATAAAACTCCCCGCGCACGCCCCTGAATACATGTACCCCGCTCGCGCCAGCACCCCTGGGCATGCCCCGCAGGCAGCCCAAATGGCACTGTGCACTTGGGAGCTCCGACTCATGTCCCCCACCCCTTCCCCAGTGACGGGCACCTGCCAGCAGGCCCGACTCATGTCCCCCACCCAACACGACATCAAAATCCAGACCCATGGCCCTTAAGGCCACCCAGATCCAACCCCACGCCACCACAGTCCAAACACCCAACCAAGCATTCCATCCACTCCACAATGAAATCCCCATGTCATGATAGATCCCATATAACCAACATGCCCATGAATACATGTCCGTCAGACCCACACAATGGCGACACATGAATGAGAAAACCCACATTGTGACATGCACGAAAACAATGAGAGAAGACCACACAAATGAAGTAAAAAAAGAAATGCATTATATAAAAACAGAATGAATAAAACGAAATCACACAAGAAAAAATAAATAATAAACAATATCCAGGATTTGCAAAATGATGGGGTAGAAATGAATGCAGAAATCAATACAATCCAAAGTAAAATGGCTCCAATGGGTCAGTCCATCAAACAAAAATCAGAGTTTAAAAAAAGCAAAGCATTCCACCGTGGGTCCAAGTAAAATGAATGCAGGTCCAAAGCTATTTACAAATGAACATCCAAGGGTCCATGAGCCCAACAATCCAAACGAAAACTTAGAAAAAACCTACCTAATGAATAACTATATACAAAAAGGCGGGGCATAGTCCATACGCCCCAAAGGAAAAAAAATAAAGGAAACCTACAACTACATAACTATTTACAAAGGGGGCGGCCTAGTCCCACGACTCACTGTTCGATGTTCCGGCCCAGGGCATCATCGAACTTCATCTGGATGTTCCGGAGGTGTGCCTGCTCCCTGGACTCGAGGTCTCGCAGGGATGCAGCCATTGAATCCCTCAAATCCCTGCGAGTTTCCTCGAGGCCCTCCGCCCGCCTCAAAGCAAGGTGCATGGAGTTCTCCGCCCTGAGCATCCTGAGCCGTGCCCTTTCCGCCCGCCGCCTCTCCGCATCTATCTGCTGGCCCAACCGCTGCCACACGGAAGACACTCCGAGTCCTGGGTCCTCCTGCCCCTCGGCTGGTGCCTGCCCCCAGGGTGTTGATGGCCCCGAGCCATGATGCCTCCCACACTGAGCTTGCTGCTGCCTCCGACGCAACTGCCTTTGCCACCACGACGACATCCGGGCCGATGGAATCCCCCGGCGCCGTCGTGCACGTGCCCTGCCCGATGATGCCGGCACATCCTCCATCCGCTGGGGTCCAGTTGGTGGGGTGGCCACCCCTGCTGGACCTCCGACTCCCGACTGCAGCAGGGATGTGATCTCCACCTGGCTGGCTACATTGGTTGGGGCAGATCCACAGGGGGCCCTGGTGGAATCTGGGCCGGAAGACGGCAGGGAGAACGACTGGTGTATAGTGTGCACAGAGGAGGAGAGGGCCGCAGGGCTGGCCGACACATGGAGGAAACCCCCGACCATGGCCCCTCCCAAATGGGTCACGTTGGCACACAGCTCTTCGTGATGACGTGTGTGGTCCCCCCAGGAACCACGCACGTCATCACGAATGTCACGTGTGCGCAACGCGACACCAATCAGGACGGACTCCATCCGGTCACAGGTCCCCTCGTCCACAGGTAGAGGAGTGCCAGATGACGTGGACCTCCCCCCTGCCTGCGGACGGGCCTCGGACGGGGCATCCCTGCTGGTGCATGGTGGTGCAGTCACAGTGTCAGGGAGAGAGACATGCGCAGGCACCTCCGCAGCGACCTGTGCTACCTCCTGCCCCTGCCCCTAGACTGCACCACTTGCACCAGTGGTACCACCCCCACCAGGCCCCATGTCTGGCTCTGTAGCGGCCTCCTCCTCCTCTATACACACCACGAACCTGGATGGCTCCACACCGTCTTCGCCGTTGCAAGCCCCTGTGGGGGCTCACCCACCCCTTCCGCTGCAGCCGTAGTGGCAGACACAGCACCAGTCCCCTCGCTCCCAGATGATGGAATTTCCTGGCAGGGTGACTGGGCCTTGCGTCGCCGGCCGGGTGAGGCTTCCTTGCCGCTTTCCTCTACAGCGCTGTCTCCGCCCTCTTCTTCAATCGCCACTGTGTAAAGGGAGTCATTGAACACAAGCATCAGGGTAATGTACAATAGTCCCCTAGACAGGAAGCAATAGCAGATGAGTGGCACTGTCAATCGTCACTTCCATCGTGTCCCTCCAAAACAAATGGGTCAGTGCAGGCAACACACATGCAGGAACCGGCATGGCACATGCAACTAACATTTGCATCCATGTCCACCGCACCGTAGATACATCCAATGGTGGCCTGAAACTCACATGCATCATGGGACATGCTGATCACATGCACACGCATGACCGGAGGGTCATGCATCTGGCCCCGTATGCCCACAGACACAGTGGATACAAGGATGAGTAGGCTGTATCAGTGATTCGACTCATCGTCACAGACATGTGTCATGCATCCACGGCGCGCACATTACTCTGACACACGGACATGTACATCATGCATGTCCATGACAGCAGCACACATCTCTCACACCCCAAACATGTCACGGTACAGACACAGGCATGCATACATGTGTGCATTCCGCATGCTGCTCAGCATGATGCATTATAACACATACACCATCCATGTGGGTCACGCCTGACTAGACTCATATGCAGCACCCTCATTTCCCTGCACACGCACATCCATACATGACCCATGTCACACATGCAGCCGAGTAGCTAACTACCACCACGCTTCAACATGCACTGTTTCAAACGTGAATGCATGGGCACTTACCGCTCGACTCCAGACGGGCCTGCATCCTGAGGATCTGGTGGTGAAGCACTGGGCGAATGCGCTCCAGGACCCTCATCTGCTGGGTAGTAAGCTGGGCCCGGTGCCCCACTGCATCCACTGCCTCCAAGAGACACCGGGCCTTCTTGAGGGTCATGGATTTGTAGTCCTCCCAGCGCTTCCGGACGTGTTTGATGTCGCTGGGTGCCACCCCCTCTGCGTTGATGGCACCCACTATGTCCACCAGATCCTCTCCCGTCCTTCCTTGTCGGCGCGTGATGGTGTGAAGAGGGCATCATAATGCCCCAGAACTTGCTCCATCAGGATACCAACTTCCTTATAGCTGAAGCTGGTAGCCCTCTGTCTCTCTGGCTGGGGGTCGCCAGTGGTCTCTGATGGTGTTTGCCCTGACATGACGACCCCCGAGGCAGGTGTGGGTGGACAACTGGGTCCTGGGGCTGGTCTGTGGTGTGATGGAACACCAGTCGGGAGTCTCCGGTTCCAGCAGGGGTGGTCACAGCAGCTGGACCCCTGCAGATGGCAGATGTGCAGGCACCAAATGGCAGGGTACGGTGGCAGCAGGCAGGCAGGCAGCAGCAGTTGGCTCGTGGGAGGCTGCTCGTGGTTCTTGGGGGCAGGAAAATGGCCTTCTGGGCAGGAGCGTGGTCTTCCGTGTATTGTCGCGTGGCTAGCTTGATACGGAGTAATTTGGCACGTGAAAAAACTGCACGTCAGCGTTTGATTCGAGGAAAGGCCCTTAGCGCATAGACACGTATGTGACGTAACCCGCATTGGCGTTTCCTGGGCATGGGTTGAGGGTCCCACGTGGGTTTCAATCGCTCTGTACGTGCTTTTCGTGGAAAGCGGTGCGTGTGTTTTCCAGGCGCTGGGGTTCACACGCGATTTCTTCACAGCGGGTGGGTGTTGGCTCCGCGTTCTTCTTCTACACGCAAGGCAGACGGTGAGTCACACATGCTATTTTTCCCAATGTGGGAGTCCATGTTTGTCGCGTACCCCTTTTTTTATGGGAATACTAGCCTGCGTGTTGATTGCGTACGTATTTTTTGTGTTCCTGGCTGCCACAGCGTACTGCGTGTGTTTTTTTACACGCACGTGGGCAGCAGGGGTCGCTTATCTCTTTTTCTTGCTTTTCTGAGATGCCTGTGCGTTGCGTGACACGTCTTTTCTCCTAGGGGACCACAGAATGGGACATTGCTGTATATACATGTTTTTTGTGTGCGCACATTTTTGTAATGCGCAGGGACGCTAACGCCTGCATTCATGTGGCGGACGTGTTTAGGCCTGTGCG
Organism: Ambystoma mexicanum; assembly: GCF_040938575.1. Classification (NCBI taxonomy): domain Eukaryota; kingdom Metazoa; phylum Chordata; class Amphibia; order Caudata; family Ambystomatidae; genus Ambystoma; species Ambystoma mexicanum. The sequence continues at coordinate 44,063,797 of NC_090923.1, forward strand.
TTTGTTTGGCCATGCGCGGGTTTCCCCTATTCGATTCCATGAATACGTGTGGTTCGTGTGCGTGTGGGCGTTCCGTGTATTTCCCTGCAGTACTTCCCCAGTTACGCCTTCTTTTTCACACGTTGCTCCCGTTTCCGCGCGTTACACCCTGTGTTCCGACCCACTTTTTGGTGTGTGCGCTAAAGTTGTGTGCTTTCGCTGTGCGCGTCGCGCACGGCGTTCATGATGTTGCAATGACGTATGCGCCCGTGTGCGCCACGCACAGATTTGGCTCACATCCCGAGGGAAACACGCGAAGGGCCTTCCATGAATCGCACGTGTGCGCATGCGCCTGCTTTTTCACGCTTGCGCCAAGGTTTTCGGTGCACATTTGTTCCATGAATCGGCCCCTATGACTCTGGAAACACAGACGCCGTGTCTCGTGTTTTGGCTTCTTGAGACGGTATGAATGCGGTTTTAGTCACTGCTATACTAACTTGTAGGGTCGTAGTGTACTAGCTGTCATGGGAGCACACTTGAAAATGGCTCATGAGACGTCTTTAAAGAGAGTTTAGAATTGAATCTTAGAATATTACTAGCTCGGGTGTGTTTACTCAGTCCGTCCTTCCATAAATCGCACATGAGGGAGAAGAGACAGTGCAGGCAGGCACATGGCCCGTCATGGCAGCACCCGGGCATAGAAGTCTGTGCTGATCATACCAGCAAACGATTACCCTAATGCAGATGGTGGCATTCCTACTAAATTCTTGAAAAAGATCTCAGCAGAAGTTCTGCACTGCTAAAGGAGACTGCTTACCCGTTCCACTATTGGAGACCCTCCACCCCCTCCTCCTGAAGGCCAGCTTAATATCCCCTCCTCTTAAGAGGCCATTTCCAACCCTCTCTGTTTTGGGTTAAATGCTGCTTATACAAGTAGTTCCCAAACAATTGAGTGCCCTTATATATTATCACCCCTTGTCAGGGGTGTAACACAACCTAAATTTAGAGGGGCGGGGCAAACTGGTCATGGAAGGGGCCACTTTAAAAAGTGGGCAGGGCAAACCTAGAGACTCCACCCCCTCTGTTCAATCCCAAGGCGTGTCTGGCCTGGGGCCCAAGTAAAAGCAATATGCCAGTGAGAATCGCCAAGAGGTTGGATGTAAAGATCACACATTTTGGTTAAACAGTGAAGCAGGGATTTTAACCCATGCTATTGTTTAGGCACTTGAACACATACCTTCCAAACACCACTTGGCCCAGATATTTAAATGTTAAGGCCATGAAGCATACCTTCGTAACCTCTGAATTTTTCCCGGAGACTCAGGAATTTTACCCATTTCTCCTCCGGGAAAGATCCTGGAATCTGGGGAATTTTGGTGGGGGACAGCTTTCACTGATTGCTTTATTTTTTTTTTTTGTTAAGCTTTCAGGACTGCGCCACTGCGGCCCCCTGCCCGAGAGTGGTTTTGTCTCTGCAGCAATGACTGTAACGCTTCCAGCTCATTGGCAAAAAGAATGCAGGTGAAGGAAAATAACGCGCATTTATTTAGCTTCACCTTTCATTCTTTTTTACCGACTTTCAATGCGAACGCCCGTTTCTTCTGCTTTCTTTCTTTTTGCCCAGGTTAGGGTAGACTCGGCCCCATTGAACCACAGTCATCAGGTTTGCAGGCTGGACAACTCACCACTGCACTAAATAACCTGATGAAAAACGACTAAGGTGAAATGTCCAACGTCGGTGCTGCAAAATTCAGGGAAAACCTTTGTATTGGTTCTTGGAGTTTACATGTGCACATTTTAACGTGTTGATTTTATGGAAGGCGAATGCCTTTGGTCCTATGCAATTTGGGTGCTTGTGAAAAGGCAATTTAATGAAATATGCATATTTCACATTGAACTGCAAATTTCTGACCTCACATCACAACAGAGTTTACCTTTTTGACAGGTGGGCGGGGCGTGTGGGCGGAGCCGTGTGCAAATGGGCAGAGTCTTGTGTGGCTGTGGGCGGGGCATACATCTCAGGAATTTTGATTTTCAAATGTAGGCAGGCATGCCATGAAGTCGCATAGGGCGGAGCTCTCACGCTTCTTGTGGCCATGCATGAGAGCGCCGTCCAGACCTGATTTTGCTCGGAATTCTAGGACTCTTTTTTATTTCAAAGGGTCAAGAAAAACGAAACGTCCCAGAATCCAAATGGATACGTGATACATCGGAAGGCGTAGACAAGGTAAGTGGTTTACCTTGGGATTTATTTAGTTCCAGGGAGAGCAACAGGCCCGCAGCCTACACTACTCCAACCACCAATATGCTCCAGAACTCGGGCGAGTTCTGGAGACACATTAGAAGATAAACAAGAACAGAAGCAAAAGATAGAACACAACAATAAGCAGGCCTGCAAGGCGCTCTCATGCATGGTCCCAGGAAAGTTCAGAGCTCTGGGAGTTTCAGGACAAAATCCACATACCTTATGTTAATTTAACTTACAATATGTTAATCCTTAGAGAAACATGTACAGCCTAAAGAATAGCGCCCTAAAAGAAAACTACAAGTCCCAGAACGGAAAATAATACACGCCAGAAAAATGTGATTTTTTTTTAACCCACTCTAGTAATATTGGTTGGATACAGAGTGAATTTGCCACTAACTTACACCATGCGGTTATGCATCCATTTAAAGCAACCCCCTTTTCGCATGTCAGCCTTATTGGCCTCCCTTTAAAAAAAGGAAGCCTTATTTTAGATGGAAACCTTGTTGCTAAGGTTATGTACCATGACGGGGTCTTTCAGACCATCATTGACACACGTGTAAACATATGTAAACTAAGGGCGTTCAGGTGATGAGGGCGAGAACGGGGTCATTGCAGGTCATTATAAGGCCCCAGGCAGCCCAGTCCAGGACGATGCCTGTGGCCTTGCGTGATAATGGCAATCCCGAGCTTCGGGGTGTGTTTCGACAGTAGTTGGTAAGACTGGAGGGTCGCTCTACTTGCATCTGTACATTACCCTGCGGATGAAGCCAGGCGGGGCTTCTAGGCACAGCAGAGTATCATGACTGCGACCCTACATGCAGCCAATGACCACCCTAACCACTTAGGATGAAGGCAATTCTTATCCTATGGCTTTGCTCGGTGCTTTGGCCGCCTTTGATAGGCCGGGTCACGAGACTCTGACACCCATTGCCTGTGTGGGTACCTGGCGGTGATTGGCGCTTAAATGGCAGCTGCCGGCCTCAAATGCAATGTAAAGCACACCGATTTCTTGCTATCCGCCCCAAGGGCAAGCAGGAAGAGAGCCATTGCTGGTTATCTATTTGCACTAAAGATGATGTTGCCCCATTTTTGGACCATCAGGCAAGTCCCCAGGAAGTTGGCACAACGGGTAGTTGTCCATGTGAGACCATAAAGCAAAGAAGTCCAAAATAGTTCCGTATTTTATTACATCATAAGACACAGTTATTTATCCCTGTCAATCTCTTCTTGCAGGGTGAGGGACTGGGGGGTGGGGTGGGGGATATGCAAGCCCTGCACAAATGTGGAGACACAGGTTTTACTCCTGATGCACCAAACTTGGCCTGCCACCCCATCCAACGTAAGTACTATTTCATTTATACTCTGCTAGGAATATAGTTATTTATGGATGTCTGGGCATGTTTACTGACTCATATGGACCCGGCTTCCCTTCTCAACCTTTTCTCTTCTCTAAATGTTGGCTCTAGTGGGCCATTTTGGAAATGAAAAGTAGGTCGACCATGTGGCCTAATGGGAGAAATTATGTTGCAGGCATGTTCTCCTCGCATTCAAATCTGAAGATTGTTCGAATGAGTATGTATGGTTCGGGGTTAAAAACATTTAATGTTATGGTGAGTGTTATGAAAAATGAAATGAGCACCAATCCGGGTGTAATTGTGTACTCTTAGATTCAGTGATATCACTCTTTCTTTTATCAAAGTCATATTTGCGAAATGTAAAGATTTGTGGTCATTCTTATATTTTAAAACACTCTTTGACTTTATGGCAAGCAGCCTGGAACCTTCATTGGTGCTATTTTCCCTTGTCCCCACATCTCATAGGAATATTTCTAAAGAGTACAACTGAAGTACACAAGACTTGCCTTCTTGGAATGATAACCTTCTATCAGATAATCATTTATATGGGAATTCTTTTTTTCAAATGTTTTCATTATTTGGTTATATGGCTAAACAAATAACCTTTAACCTATACAAGAAAAAGAAAACCATGTAATTCCTAAATACAGAGTTAAAACAAACAAAGTTACTTAACATTTCAGTATAAAACTTGGATCGGAACAATTCAATAATGATATATACAATATATAGAGTAGAGAAAAAAAGAACAGAATCCAATTTAAAAAAAACAAATTTCATAAAGCAACTTTGATATTCTATATAAAAAAGGTTTGTCATAATTCTACATCATACTTCAATTGTCTCCAGGGTCAGGCTTTCAATAAACCCTACCACTGAAAGGACCAGTGTAGTCACACGACCGGCTAAGCATGTCTTCCAGAACTCAGCTCCCATATCACAATATGAGTTATCCCAATCAACATGTTTCTTAAAGAAGACCATCCTTTTCACATGCACCGAGGTACATTCACACAATAAATGATGTAGAGTTTCCTTCGATGCATTTTCCTCACGAAAACGTCAAACCACATTTCCCCTTGGTAATTGTTTATGCTTAACCAATATCTCCTTTGTTAGAAGGAGATTCCATTTGAATTTCCGGAGCGCTCTCCTAATATATCTGTTCGGAAATTTCAAAAGATTTGGGGCGAGGATTGCCAACTTCTTATTCCAATAGCAAATGGTCAAGTGATTTATATAAGTGAAGTTCTCTCACTGTTCTTGCCCAGTCATCTTTAGAAAGTTGAACTTCGACCGTGACTGGATTCTCAATGAGATCCACCGGACTCATATCTTGATCGTTTAACACCTTAGTGCAGAATGCTGTAAAGTCTTCGATGACCCGGCCTATTCTCCTTCAACAACCTATTCAAGTCACCAAACAGAGATCTATTATCGTTCTGTTAAATGAGAGAATCCTCCATAACGCTCTACTTTCGAGAGAAATTGTTGTGAAGCTTTTGTTGCCAGTTTGTTTTGTAAGGGGGAAGATGTGTTGTGATGTGCTTGGTTAGTCTGATGTGGTTTGTCATGTGATTTATGATGTCACCAGAGTGCCTGTGGAATGTTGATGAATGCTGGGTGGGAGAATGCTGTGATGAGAGTTCCATGTTGTGTCAGTTGAGCCCTCCCTCCCTGGGTGATGGGTGCCGGTGTTCTTCTCTCTGTGTCTCTGTCTTAAGTCTCAATCCTGTAACTGTAACTGGATCATAAGAACTGAAGTAAACTTATATATTAACCTAAAGCGGCCTGGACTGAGCATTATAACAGAAATGAATCCCAGTTCGTAGCAGATTAGTGGGAGTGGGATGGATTCTGGAACATGCAACACCCTTCTCCAAACCAGTCCCTTCAGATACTTTAGAGTTCCCAATAACCATCAGAAGGAGTTCTGTATTCCATACAGGAGTCTCGAACCATCTTTCCCTCATAATATTTCACCATAGGAATGACTGAAAATTTACCAAACGTCGAGTCCACGCTTCCCAACTCGTTAGTCATAGCTAAAGGATGAGATTCCAGCCACTGTTTTATACGTGAATTATGGGGCTGGGACTACACCATGAAACCTAAATGAATGAAAGTGTCTACTCTCCCCAGCAGGTCACCGCCTGCTTTCCACTGATATGCTGTGTCCCTCCTCTTCATTTGTTTCAAGAGAAATAAGGAGACGTGCATGTTTCTCAAAAGCATTGAGTAGATAATGCAGATCCCGCTCATTACGGTCGGATATAAGGAAATCATCCGCGTAGTTTAACCATGTAATCTTTAGATCTTGCAACCTAGGATACGCAAAAGCCTACGGAAATGTTTCTTTTTTATCAAAGTCACATTTGAGAAATGTAAAGATTTGTGGTCATTCTTATATTTCAAAGCACTCTTTAATTTTATGTCAAGCAGCCATGGAACCCTCATTGGCGCTATTTGACCCCGTCCCCACATCTCGTAGGAATATTTCAAAAGCGTTCAACTGGAGTATAGAAGACTAGTCTTTTTGAAATGATAACCTATCAGATAATCATTTATATGGGAATTGTATTTTGCTTTGTTCAGTAAGACAAGTGTAACAATCTTATTGTGACTTTATACGAAAAATTATAATCAGCGATGAAAATTGTGAAGTTTTAAAAAGCACCAGCTGACAATGTTTGTAGATATACATATTTTCCTTTTTAAATGCTTCTTTTGCTTAATATACACTCTATTTTGTATCTCAAATTGTCATTCCATCTTGAAAAGGGACATCCTCAGATTAAAAGCAATGGTCTGTTTATTTAGTGAGAACCAAGGTAGTGTGTTATTTGGCATGCTCGCTACTGATTAGTTCTGCTGAGTCCACACATTTTTTGATAGTATTCACAATCATGAATTACACACACACAAAACACAGGTGCCTCATCCTATGGTCCCTTAGAAGCTCTGCCAGGATTCCATCAACCACCACAGGGATATTCAACCCCCACCCCCACCCCCCTCAGGACCACCATACAGCAATGCACCCTCAGTGTCCTGGTGACTTTCATGCAGAACACACACAATGACAGTGCATGCCTCCAAATACCAGGCTGCTCCCCACCATGGGGGGGGGGGGGGGTGTTTTTGTTGTTCCTTTCATCCTACTTTTAACCGTACAATCGTGTACCCCCCACACCCCCCTCCTTCACGATACATGCGTTTTGTTTCTGGTTGAACTGCTGTCAGCAACTGTCAGGAGTGATCATCCTCTGCATGTTGGGTTCAGTCCTCAGCCTGGGGGAGCCAGGCCTCACCACATGTTCTGCAAGTCAGGCAGACAGTGGCTCCGTCTTCCGTTCTCATATCAAGTGCCTGGATGGCTGCCCAGTTCCAGCAAGCACTTTTATAGTGCCTGGATGGCTGCCCAGTTCCAGCAAGCACTTTTATAGTGCCTGGATGGCTGCCCAGTTCCAGCAAGCACTTTTATAGTGCCTGGATGGCTGCCCAGTTCCAGCAAGCACTTTTATAAGGTTGCCACCCCATATGCCAGGAGTCCATGGAGATGCATCTGCAGGCAGAAATGCTTCGGAAACCACCGTCTGCACATGCCTCTGCTTGCATGGAGGGACAGCTCTGTGTGCAAATGTCTTTAGCAACTGTCAGGCATCCACATCAACTGAAGGCCCAGTTTGCATCATCGAGCGTGGCATGGGCAGCTGTGTTTACAAGTGTCCTGCTAACAGCCTGTAGCATGCCTCTGCTTCCACGGAGGGAGAGTTTGCCTGTACAGCGCCTGTGGTCATCTCAAGGTGTGCCTTCATGGTCACAATAGTCCAAAGCTTTCATCAAGTGTCCTCTCCAGTGCCTCCAGCAGGGGCAGCCAAAGGTACTTCTAAAAACACCTTGATATGGTCAACACTGGTGTCAGAGAGGAGGGGACACACATTCCCTTTAGCAAGCCCCCTCCTATACACATCATGTCAGGTGGACACATTTGGCCACATTCGTTTGGCTGGAGAGGTAAGCGAGACATCATTTGCTTTTAGGCATTCCAACAGCAACGACTGGGGTGGCTCTAGCAGTGGCGCACATGACTATGCACCTCTTGCCCACAGTTAGAGTGACCGAGAGGCCGTGCCTACCTCCTCTGTCCCCTTGCTGTTCTCCCTGCCCCCACCCTTCCCTTCGCCATTTAAAAGGCACCGGTGCTGTCCCTGCCCCTCCCTTGACCTTTACTCTCCCTGCAGAGCCTTTTGTCTTCCTTCAGCCCCCTTTAGCTTCTGTTCTTACCACCATAGGCCCTTTCTGTTGCCCCAATCTGTTTAGCCCCTTTTCCCCCCTCGTCCTTGTTCTTGTCCCTACATTCCCGTTTAGCCCCTTTTCTTGCCTCAGTCCACGTTGGCCCCTTTTTCTTGCCGGCCCCCCTTTCTTGCCCCATTTGTCTATTTGTGCCCCCTTAGTGCCACAACCCATTTAGCCAATTATGTTGCCCCAGTCCTCTTTAGCCCCTTTTCTCACAACAGTCCCTTTTGCTACTCCAAACCTCTTTATCCCCATTTTAATACCCCAGTCCCTTTTGTCACCCCTAGCCCATGACACAGGCCCATCCCCTGTTATGTGTTTCCTTGGCTCGGGTTGTGTGGGGTCCCTAAGAGCCAGGCCAGACCCTCAGGTGGCAAAGCTGGTTTAATGCTTCCGGTTGGACCATTTTTGCTGGTGAAGCCTTTGGATTTGTGAAAGTGAGTCTCCAATCATTGTCCGTTGTTTGAGGGTTGCGTCACTGTACCCGCTTTTTGTTAAGCATTGTTGTGCGTGGCGCAGGGTTCCATTGTTATGATGGTCGAGTGAGTGATGGTGTGAGGTTGTTCACCTCGACGGAATTCTGCTCAGTCAAAGTGCACAGGACAATCACCCACCAAAGCAAAGTCCCCATGGCCTCAGAGGTCATCCTTCAAAACAGCCCCCTGCCCAGCCTCCCGATGCACACACTCAGGAACCCTGCCACAACCTGTCCTCATTTCTAATGTAGTGTACTTGGCATTTGTATAGCGCCTATTCCCATTGGTATGGTCTCAAAGCACACAAGGGTTAACATGTATTTCCCAGTAGTTTTGTGTCACTGGCCAGTGTTCCTCAGCCACCATCCTGTGTGAAGGCCGCTCCCAGTGGAAGGCCAGGGTGAAAGAGCTTTCTGAAGCTTATGTAATTGGGTTCTGTCCTTTTGTTGAGTTTGCACTTACAAGGAGAGGGTTTCAAACGTGAGTGCCTTCAGTAAATGGGCTCTTTATCCTACATCACACATCATTGGGTACATGTGAGGTATTTGTGTAAGAGGCAGAGAGCACGTGTGTGCACATCGTTTTATCTTTGGAACATGTGGATTCAATGCAGTAAAAACACACACACCCATCAGTTAGCACTCAAGCCGGAAGTAGCAGCATGGGCCCCTCTTGAAGCTCGGGAGCGCGCGGGAAGTTTTCTTGGAATATATATAAAATTTACACACGCTGCAGCTGAGCTAATAAAGGGCGCTGGGCCCTCAGCGTGGAACCACATTTCACATTACAGTGAACTCAGGTCCAGCCGCAGTACAAACACCAGCGGGTGAACTAGGAGGGTACCAGGCTCGGAAGGGACCTTCCAGCTCGCAGTGGCGAGGAGGAAAGGGGTGCAGGGACCCACTTCAGAGGCGGCCTGCACCGCCGGAAAGATGGCGGAGTTTCTGGAAGGCCAGTGTGCTAGCGAGGCCGGCAGGGCTGGCACAGAGTCAGACAGCCTCCAGGCACACCTCAGCATTGTAAAGACGCGGTCCTCTTGTGAGTATCACAGAGTGGTCGATAACCCTCCAGAGGTACCCGGCTTCCATGGGCCGACCACAACAACATCCTCTTCTCCATTCCAAAATACACCATAGTCAAAGCCTCACCACAACCAGCTCTCGCCTCGCACTCCAGAAACACACGCAACATCACCCTAGAGAACATGCTCCCCGTGCTCTGCCCTATCATGAACCATCAACACTCAGAGCGCGCCCCTCACCCAATGGTGGAGTTATATAACGAAACTCTCCTTCAAGCTATAGACAAAGTTTCCCCACTAAGCACCCGCAAACCAAAACCCAGAGCTCACCTAAACCGCTGCTATACACCAGACCTGAAAATCCTACAGGCCAACAAACAAAAGCCTGAGGCCACATGGAAGACCTCACTGCCAACAACCAACAAAAATAAGTTCCTAAACGCAGCAAAAACCTACAAACAGGCCATTATCCAGGCAAAGAGCCTCATTTACAACGAGCGCCTAGCCAAAGCCAAAACAGGCTCACCAGAGCTCTTCTCCATCCTGCAGGAACTCAAATCCCCTGTGCCTCTGCCAGAAAGCTGCCTTAAGATTCCTCCCGGTGCTCCAATATCCAGAAGGCACTGCTTGCCAAAACCGCCTTATTACAAAGTAAAATTGCTGACAGAAAAGCCAATGTATCTCTAACTACTACACTTACCAACATCGACCACCCCACCCATCCCCAACAAACTATTCAAATTCAAACCTGTTACCATACAAGAAGTCACAAAAATTCTCAATAGCCTCAAACCCTCAAGATGTCAAGGTGACATGTGCCCAGGCCCCTACACCAAAGAATGTGCAACAGAACTTGCACCATTCATCACCTCACCCAGCAGCAATTCCTTTGCACAAGGGATCGTCCCGAACAACCTGAAAAATGCATGGGTTCTCCCACACCTGAAAAAACCCTCTCTAGACCCTAACACCCTCACCAACTACCGCCCCATCACTATCGCCCCCTTCCTCCTAACGATCCTAGACAGAGCAGCCTACTGTGTGGGAGTGAGGTGTCGTTTAGGCCACCCTCATACATTCAGCACGATGTGGATCACTTGCTCGACCAATGGTGGGGGACTCTTCCATTGCCCTTGTACTAACATTAGCATAAGTGGGGCTGTTGCGAGAGACACTTGGCATCCATTTTGTGTACCCTTGACTCCATCTTTGGACTAGGCCTCACTGCTATAATACGAAAAGGCTTTTCTCCCCTCGGCTGCGCCACGCACACCGCGCTGATGGCCCCCATCTTTTCTGGCTGTGCCTGAAAGCTTTTCAGCTCCATTCTCATGGATGAGCTGGAGATAATTGAAACAAATACACCAATATAACATTTCACTCTTCCTCTGAGATCACTGCCCTGTGTGTGAACCGGCCTGAACCATGCCTTGTAGCTCATCCATCTCCACAAACCTGCCTGTGCCCGCTTACCCTCGCTGTTGGAAAATTACTGCCAGTATAACCCTGGGTCCCCGAAAGGTATTCTGTTGATGTACCAGACGTGTGACCATGCTGTGAATCCCACCCCAGTGTGCCCCCAACTAACACCAGACTTCTGCCACAGTATATTGCACCCTAGAACTAACAAATGTCAGAATGCCTTATAGCCTCTTTTGAAGCGCCAGGACCCACCCCACAGTCAATGTTATCTTTCTGACCAAGATGCTAACCCCGGCACTCCACATAAGTCCCAATGATTATATTTGTACATTTTATAGATGTATGATGATATACTCAAAGGAGCTGTAGTGACCATTATTTAGTGCATGTCTAATGGTAGTATCTCATGTTATCTTAGATAGGGCCTGCCCTGCCTCACTGAGACCTGACCCTCAACCCGTCTGGACACAGACAGAAGGACCTCGTGACGCTCACCCTCCCGCCAACCAAGCAGCCAACCACGGAGGAGCAGCACCTAAACGCACCTATAGATTATGGTCTTGTGTCCAATCATAATGAACTTTTGTAACATTCATGTCTGACATCACTAATGATGTTTTCTGCCTTCTTAATCAATTGTAAGTGTGTTGTTTGCCAGAGCGCTCTCAGGCAGCAGAGTTCTCTGGATGCCAATTTTATATAAATGTAATTTAAGCCTCGCAGCCTGTTCTCTTAGTCTCATTCCCCATTGGGGTGTGTCACATTTATTGGTTCTGCACGTGCAAGACGGGGAGTGGGCCTTTACATTTGGTGACCCCCGCAACGTGTTTGGGACAGGTGCCCCGAGGCCCCGTGCTGTGCGGCGAGCTCCGGGACGCCCCCAGCGAAACCATTGCCTCCGCGGTTGACCAGTTTGCGCGCACAAACAAGAGGTTCCAAGGGTTCCTGTTTTCCAAATACCCAACTAAAACTGCTCGCCAAGGCAGGTCACGGCTTGGTTGGGGTGCAGACCAGATTGTGGATAGACCGTGAATGGTGGCTCTCGGACCACCCTACTGAACACGTGAGTACTGGTTGCGAGACTCTCAGGGGAGGAAAGAAAAATTTGGGAAAGGGTATAACAAGCAAAAGGGATAAAAGAGGGGAAACACAGAAATTGAATGTGTACATCAGGGTCTGTGTGAATGCGACTCAGGCTTTTTCTTACCCATCCTTTACATGGCCATTAGGTTGTTGTGGAAATGGAGATAAAAAGAGTACGGGATCCTAGCTCCGAAGGGGGGTAGAAGGCGGCGCCGCATAGCATTGTCTGAACCAGTGCAGGGAACAAGTGGAGATAAAGAGAAAAAAGTAGGAGTCTCATATATTTAGTAGGCTCGGAGTAGTAATTTAGAATATTCTTTTTCCATGTGAGCAGAATGCTTTGAAGAGGTAGTCTAAAGGGGCTGAGAGGTGGGGAGTGCATGAGCAAATAAGAACGAGGGACAATAAACTAAAGTAATTGGAAAAGGGAAGTAAAACCGAAAAGGTAGCCAAAGTTACATGTTCAATGTGTTATAGTGTTCCGTGTTGGTTTCTCAGTAAGTATCTATGGGCCTCATTACATGGTATGCGGTAACGGTTGCTGCCGGTATTTTACCGTGTCCGCCTTGGTGGATGGCGGAATTACCGCCCTACGCCAAGGTGAGCAGGGGCGCTAATTCCCCATTCACCAAGGCACTTCCCCATTCCCATTTTTGCCCCCATAGGGCTGAATGGGAATGAGGAAGGAGCTAATTACGGTACCGCAAATTGCGGTACCGTAATTAGCAGCAAGGTCCCTTTGTGGGCCCGTTCCTTAATGGCTGGTAAAACCAGCCGTTGAGGTCGGGTCCTGCAAAGGGACCTCGTAATAAGGCGGTAAGGGTTTACCGGTACCGGTGCCCTTACCGGTACCAGTAAACCCTTACTGCCTACCATGTAATGAGGCCCTATGTCTCTGTTTATTGATAAGAATAAGGTCTGATGAAAAATGTTGGTAAATAATTTGTGATTAATTGTTGAAAAATACTTTGTGACTCCCGCAGAAAGGTGTAAGTAAAAGAGGTTGTTGAAATTCCTTGATGTTGAAAGTGAAATAAGATTGAACAGAGGTGATACAGGAAGGACAGTGATTGGTAATTGACAGTGTGTAACTATACGAAGACAAGAGGATAACACAAGTAAGAGCAAGAAATACGGTATCATGGGTGGGATTACACCATTAGCACATATCTGTCAGCATCTTCCTTTGTATAGTGACAAAATACAGAAATATCATGATCAATGGGTGGTGGAAATAAAAGGAGAGGGTGTATCGCCTATATGTCCTGAAGGAGGGTCATTTGATAAACGAGTATTGGATCTTGTGTCAATACATCTGCTAGCGAAATACAAGTGAAAGCAATAGCAGAACAGAAGGGAGGTACTAGATTTATGCCGAATGTTTGAAGAGGTAGTGCCTAGTGGCGAGGTAAGTAAAGACGCAGTACCCGAGAAAGAGAAGGCCCCAGAGGGGGGAGAGGGTGCTGCAGGGGAAGAATGCACAATAACGGCAAGAGAGAATAACCTCATTAGAATCTACCCATAGTTGACAAGGCCCACAGTGGGCTACAGTGAGCCCCAGTATGTGCCAGTGCCCACCACACCAGCTAACCCGGCAGCAGCATCAGCCACCGCCCCGCCACCATATGAGACGGGAGGATTATATGGACCAACTACTACCCCTCCAGTGAACTTAGCGCGGCTAACAGGAGACTTAGACAGACAACTCGCACATGCCCAAATGGAAATAACGCGATTAAGAGCCTTGTGTGATAGGGGCCAGATGTTGCCAGGAGGAGGGGAAGGTCAACCATTGACAGTAGTTGATCTCACTCCAATACCAAAAGGGCAGGAACAAGAGTGGCAATCAGGAGAGTTCTTGTTCCATTTAAATGGCAAACCAGTAAGAATAATCAGACCTGCAACCCCAGACAGCCAAAGGGGGGAGGGGCAAGGAGAAAGGGAGTAAGAAGAGGAGATAGAGGAAGTATGGAGTGACCTAGATGAATATGAAGAGGGGGTGGCAGCAGTGGGATCTCCGCTGGCATTCCCATTCGATCAAGAGGATGAAAGGGCGGCGCCAAATGTGCAAGGGAGGTTAAGGCAGAGAGTAGGGAACATGCTGGTGAGTAAGACGAATAAGGGAATGGTAAGTAAGAAAGGAGGAAAAGCAAAGCTACAAATGCCTCTGATACATAAGGGATCAGGGAGACCGCGTTACATACCATGGGCACAAATGGACAAGAATAACTTGTTGAATCTCCTCCCTCCACTTTCAGGTGGGGCGGGGAAGTGGATACATGAATTCGAAAAACACACAGCAGGGGTGCCGTTAGCTATAGGGGTTGTGAAAAGTTTACTGGTGTCCGCCGTTGGTGACCAAGCAGACGCAGTGTGGGTGAAGGCGGGGTTCCTGGGTGTCACAATGAACTGTGGCCACCATGATGGGTCATCATTCAATAACGTTAGAGCACAAGTTTGGGATGCATTGCGGAGAACTTTTCCAGATACTCCAGATCTACACTTAGTGATGCAATGCACTATGGGAGAGGAGGAGGAGCCTACGCAATTGATCCTCCGGGTGCAAGACCTGTGGAGATCTGAAACGGGCACAGCGTGGGACCAATCCACCACCTTGTTCTACTTTATAATCAAAAAAGGGCTCTGGAAGGAGGTACCGAAGGCCTTGGATAAAATAGCTGGAATAGAAGCCAAGGGATGGCCAGAGATTCAGAGCATAATTGTGCACCATTGTAGGAGGATCAAAGAAAGAAAAAGACAGATAGTACAGCGAAGGTTGGCAGATGAAGGGAAGTTAGTTCAAAATAAATGAGTGAAGGTCGCAGCAATGAATGACACAACCTCAACTGACAGACAGGGTGAAGGAGAAGAGGGGGTAGGAAATACGCCAGCAAGGATGCCCGCAACGTGGGCTGCAAATGGACAGGAGCAGTGGGTTGGAGAGGAGCAGTATGGAGGGCCCCAGTGGCAAGGAAGGCCTGCAAGAGGACGGGGTGGGTACCGAGGATCAGGAGGAGGATATGGAGGTATGGGAAATAGAGGGTTTGGATGGCCTGGGATGAGGGGAGGACCACAAGGGTCATGTTGGAATTGCGGGAGGTGGGGACATTATTCGACAGAGTGCAGGATGCGACCTATGGGTTATTACCAAGGGCAGCCCCCCATGGGAAATGAACAGCAGTATGGTCACCCACACCCAGGCAGTCCCTATGGGTTACCTATGGGAAGGAGTGGGCAGAACAAACAATGCTATAATGAACCACAGCAGAGAGAACCACAAATGCACCAAAGACAACAACCACAGCAGAGAGGTATGCAGCTACAAATGGCAAGGCAGAAAACTATGGGTAATGCAAACACTAACATTTTTGCAACATCTGCAAACGGCGCGCCGGCACCTTTTTGCAGCGCAGCGGTAGTGGGGGACAATGTATTCTCAGTTCCAGGAATGGAGACATATGCAGACTAG
The DNA here is from genome assembly GCF_040938575.1 of Ambystoma mexicanum. Taxonomy (NCBI): domain Eukaryota; kingdom Metazoa; phylum Chordata; class Amphibia; order Caudata; family Ambystomatidae; genus Ambystoma; species Ambystoma mexicanum. The sequence continues at coordinate 44,079,149 of NC_090923.1, forward strand.
GACAGCCTACAGAAAGCACTTGCGTGTCCAGTCCTATCCACTACCCTACGTGCAGAAGAGGAACGCTAGTGGGGGCAGAGATAGGCAACAAACAGTTAATCTTTATTGTGGACTCGGGAGCTGAAAAATCGTGTCTTATGGAAGGCCGGTTCCCGCTCTCTGGAAAACATTTGGAAATGGAAGGGTTCTCTGGGGCTATTTTAAAAGTTCCTTACACAAAAGATCTTGGCATAACAGTGGGGGGGGGGGAAACAGTGCGAGCACCTCTACTATATCATGAAGACTCACCAATAAATTTGTTAGGAAGAGACCTCCTGAGTAAATTGAATATGACCATTTCCTTTACCGAGCGGGGAATAGTGTGTTCCACCCCAGGAGTGTGCCCAGTAAGTGCAATGTTAATGATTAGCACCATGACCAACAAAATTGCGGTTAGAGGGGTGCCCATAGATATGGACATGTTTGTATATGGGAACCGGGTACTTGCCAGATTGGTGCCAGAGATAACAAGAAAAGAATGGAAAGTTCCCTCAGATTTTGTCGTCCGCCCAATTGTGAATACAGATGTTGTACCAGGCACCATTTTGTCCATCGATCTAGAAGGGGTACAGGTTTCAAGTAAACGTATTGCAGTGATAGGACTGGACACACATGGATGCGAGTGGAGAATGGTGCGGTGCATAGACCCGAATATAATGTCGCGCAATTTACCTGATGAGGAGTTGTTTACTGACAATGAGAGTGATAGGGAAATAATAATGGAAATAAGTGTACCATGTGACATCATGATTCAACACAGGGAAATACACAACCCCCTCATGGCTAGTGTTAATGTGCCACCCACTATATTTGAGGAAGATATGGAAAAGGTCCTGCAGAAATATGGACCACAGGCCGCCATGATGTAGGGCTTTTACAAGAGTTCACGCCCATCAAAATAAAACTGAAACCAGGTGCAATCCTGCCAAGATTAAAACAATTCCCACTATCAAGGGAGGCAGAGGAAGGGATACGAGAGACAATAAATGCATTACTGCAACAAGGGATAATAGTGTCATCCAATTCACCATGTAACACAGCGATTTTTCCGATCAAAAAAGTAAAGGGCGGGGCTTGAAGGATGATCCAGGACCTACGCCCACTTAATGATGTCATACAGAAAGAGTTCCCATTAGTGCCTAACCCTGCATCAATTTTGTGTAGCATACCTAAAGATGCCACCTGTTTCATAGTAGAGGATTTGAAGAACGCCTTCTTCTCGATTCCCCTTGACCCAAGCTGGCAGTACCTCACAGCGTTCATGCTAGGGGGGAAAAGATATGAACAATGTTTGTTAACCCAAGGATATTGTGAAAGCCCAAGCATTTTCAATTGAATCTTGCACGAAGATCTTGGCAACATTGATGTAGAGAGCACGATAATACAGTACGTAGATGATTTACTTGTCTGCAGAAAGAGTGAAGAACAGTGCAGGGACGATTCGATAACATTGTTAAATTTACTGGCCACAAAAGGATACAAGGTAGACAAAGGTAAGCTGCAATACTGCCTAGCAGAAGTGCTCTACTTAGGACAGCTAATTTCAAAAGACGGCAAGAGAATTTTACCAGATAGAGCATCAGCAATATGTCATCTGATGATACCAAAAACAGTGAAAGACATGCAAACATTTCTCACCATCTGTAATTACTGCCGTGCATGGATACTTGATTATGCAGCATACACATGCCCACTGTTAAAGGCCATAAAAGAAGCGCAAACAGAATACTGTCCCATTAAAATGGACGGACGAGATGATGACACAATATTTCAAATTGAAAGATCTCATTGCACATGCACCAGTTTTGGCGAATCCTGATTATGATCAGGAATTTTACCTGTTCTCACACTGCAATGGCATTTTAATGACTGCGGTTTTAACACAAAAAACATCATTAAGACACAAGCCATTGGCCTACTACAGCGATACACTAGATTCAGTAATGCAGGGCCACTTCGCATTCGAACAAGCTCTCACTGCAGCGGCCTTCGCAATAGAAAAAAGCGCCACCATCGTGATGGGATGCTCAGTGACACTATACGCAGGACACTCACTCTTTGCGATTCTAGAGCGTTCAAAATCAACTTTAACAACACAAAGGGCAATGGCATATGAAATAATAAAATCAAGCCCCAAAGTTCATGTGGTTAGATGTAAGACAGTAAACCCAGCTATATTCCTCAATGAACCTTGTACAGTTGAGGACATGCAAGCGCATGATTGCGCTACATATGAGGGAGAAGAAGATGACATTCCCAAAGCGAGTGAAAATGCACTACATGAGGGAGAAATATACTTTGTAGATGGGTCAGCATCAATAGACAGTGAGACAGGAGAAAAGCACGTGGGGGCAGCGGTTGTAAGAATGGAGGAAGAAGGGTATGAGATTATTGTGTAGAAACGCCTCCCCTCTCTTTACTCTGCTCAAGCAGCAGAACTGACAACGCTAATTGAAGCGCTGCACACAGCCAAAGGATGTGCTGTCCCAATATACTCTGACTCAGCATATGCTACAACAACAGTGCACTCAGGGTTGTCACGATGGCGACGAAGAGGGTTTCAAAGGACAGATGGTTAACCAGTACAACATGCATCCATACTAAATGAACTGATTGAAGCATTAGCAGAACCATCAGTGGTAGCGTTAGTGAAATGCCAAGCACACACCAACAACACGGACGCGATCTCATTGGGAAACGTAGCAGCCGATGCTGCAGTGAAAGACGCTGCGTATTTCAATATCCCGCAAGCAATAGAGTGCATTGTTAAAACGCCCAGCACAGACACACAAGAAGAGGGGTACAGCCATACACCAATTGCCCAAATCATAGAACTCCAAAAATGTGCACCTACAGATGAACAAGCATTGTGGGGGAAGAGAGGTTGTAAACAGTCCCCGACAGATTTAATATGGAGACAGGAACTAACCGGGAAGGTAGTAATGCCAGTGGAATTATAATTATTAGAAGTAGCATTCCAACAACTGCACTTCCCAACACATGTGACTAAACAACACATTGCAGCGGAAATACAGGAACATTGGTTTGTTCCAAATTTGCAGGAACACTTGTCAAAATTCACAGTAGAATGTACAACGTGGCAGACATACAATTCAGGAATGACCCTGAGAACATTGCGAGGGTTGCTACCACGTCCTGTGGGTCCATTTAGAGAGTTCCACATCGACTACGCGGATATGGGGAAAGATGTAATGGAGCGAGATATCTGATTGTGATAGTTTGTCCATTCTCCAGGTGGGTGGAAGCTGGACCATGCCCCCACCCAGACGCGAAGTGTGCCGCAAAGTTTCTAGTGCAGGAGGTTTTCTCAAGGTGGGGCATATGTGACATAATAAGATCAGACGATGGCACTCATTTTGTAAACAATCTATTTAAGGAAGTGACCTCTTTACTGGGAGTGACGCACACATTATGTTTGATTTATCACCTGCAGGCTAACGTATGGTAGAAGCAAAGTATCAAAGTTGTGTAACACGCTTAAAAAAAACTGGGTGTATTGCTTGCCCCTAGCACTGTTCCAACTCAGAACGCAACCATGTAAAGACCACCATTTGAGCCCGCACGAAATAGTGACGGGTCAGCGCATCCATACGCCACTTTCCCTAGTAAGATGAGCCTCAGCCACTCACAGAGCCGCCACAGTACTAGGGGACGAATTTAAGGAATATCTTACCCAGCTGACACGCACAGTACGTAGCATAGCGAGACAGATTGAACCCCAATTTTACGCAAAATGGTGAAACAGCACAGGACAGCCCAAAGGGTCAATTAATGGCGGGCAAAAATGTGTACGTGCAAAGTTTTGTGCAGAGATGGTACTCACCAAGATTTCATGGGCCCTACGAGGTTGTCTATTGCACACCTACAGCTGTTAAAGTAAAGGGATTTAAATATTGGGTGCATCTGTCAGATGTGAGAAGAGCGCGCGATAGTGCAATCCCTCAATGTCAACAAAATGATAGCAACAATGTTGAAAGTGGTTAAAAACACGTGTGCAAAAACAAAAGGACAACATTGAAAGTGGGAAATAATAAAGATTGTGTGACAACAGAAAAGGGGAGTGTACAAATGAGAAAACGTATGTGCATGTAAAGAAGTAGGAAGGGTCTCTATCTCTCTCTCTCTCTCTCTCTCTCTCTCTCTCTCGAACGCATCTCACTGTCTCTGGTTCTCTTCTCATCTCGGGCTTCCTCTCTGTTTCTCGCATTATCATGAACAAACACTATGCCATGAAAAGTGACTATGATATCAGAATTTTCTGTGATGTAAAATGAGTTTATGTGATATAATTTAAAGGTCAGTAGCTAAATAGAATAGAGGTGTGCACACTGAAAGTATTATGAGCTAAATAATAAATAAGTTGAAAAGTAATATAATAATGAAACAAAAAATAATGCGAATTATAATAAAATGTATGTATGTTACTTAACAATTTTATATCGCCCCTCCAGGTGGAAAAAATAACAGAGAGGAGGGCCTTTACTGACGACGACACAAATGTAGATAGTGATAGGGTAGTTAGTAGAATAAACAGATATTATAATTTAGAGTGTGGCCTTAAATATGCAGCAATATTGTTTTCTGTGATGGTTTTTTTTGCAGCGTGGTAATGAACTGTGGCTTTCATAATTAAAGATATGAAAGAGGGAGGGAGCGGGGTAAACCTGATACGAGAGGGCTGAATGCTCATATGGCCTGGAGTTAAAACTATGTGGAAACATAATCACGCTGCAAATAGCAATCTTACCACGTTGTACAAAAATCACACTACCACAACCCCACTTTTTTCTCTTGCTGATATTAAACAAAGAAAAGATAACGAGACCAATCAGTATGATGGGGATTAGCCTGGGAGGGTGAGCCTGACCTGATAAATACTGATGTGCAAACAACCACAGAACCTGCCTCACAAGGCACTATAATGCACTTTAATTTTGCTACTTCAATTACACAAGAAACTCCAGAACCACAGGCCTGGCAAGCTGCTAGTGAATCCAATGTCACAACATGGGCAGATGTCTTTCCCATAAAGTATAGAAGGGTGAAAATGATAAATAACAAGGAAGGGGGGAGGCGGAGACAGAAAAGGGGGGAGGGAGGAAAAAGATATGATGTGTACCATGGCCTGGGATTAGCTGAAATCGAAGACCCCCACCACCCAGACCAATCAAACAAATGGTACTCAGACATGAGCACAAAAGTGAAACAAGCCACGAACGAGAGCTGCTATGTTTGCTCTCTCATACCGCACGCATTAGGCACACCAAAAATATTTGTACCTCAAGAAGTGCCCTTGTCAGATGCCCAATGTTTGATTCATCTCGTATTATGTAGAATTTGGAGCACCTTCCAGTCACACACAGGTACAATAGAAATGCTGCAGAACAAGAAAACCTGCACGAGCAAGCCACAAGGAGTGATTTGCATCAAGGAACCATTTTTTGTAATTAAAGGAACAAGATTAACAGAAAATAAGTGGAATGGTGAGACGATCACGTGCAAACCTGAGGCATTATGAGGACTAACTGAAGAAAACCTTCAATGGGTCAAAGAAACATGTGCTCCAGTCTGGTCTCAGCATATTGCAAAACTTACGTGGGTGACTGCTCTCGAGAAACCTATCAAAACCCAGAAGGAAATTCCACATGAACTTTGTTTTCACGGGGAAGGAAAGGTGCAGATGGGTTCCACCAAGCAATGCAACAAAACAATCATCATCCCATATATGAAAAAAGGTACAGCAGCACTCATGGACATGTAGTGAGTGTGTGACAAAGAAGCCTACCTGCATCTACCGGCATCAAGGAAGGGTACTTGTGCCCTGGCCACTCTGCATTCAGCACTGATGGTGATTCCAGAAAGTAATATCCAAGGGGGGAGAGGTTCGGCTGGCATATCGGCAGCTGTGCAATCGGCTGGCATATCAGCAGCAGGGCATTCGGCTGGCAAATCGGCAGCAGGGGATTCGGCTGACACATTGGCAGCATTCCAACCAGCAACCACAGAGCCGTCCACATACAACATTCTGTCTGAAAATGAGCTACAGGACAGAGTGTCCCGCAAAAGGAGGTCATCAAACTATATCTCCAGTGAGTCATCCAATCTTCTCACTGAGATTCCTGCAAAATACAAGTTGTTCAATTCAGCAGAAACCTTCTTTGCCTCCCTCCTAAAGCCAGGACTTCAGGCACGAACGAATGCCAAATGGCTGCAAATAGTGCGCTGGGAACTGATCCAACTGGCCAACGACACTGAAGAGGGGTTCAATGTGATCAAGGTGGAGCTTCGTGCCTTGCGCCTAATGACAATGCAGAACCGGTACGCCCAAGACCTTCTCACAGCAATGGACGGCGATGTCTGCCGAAAAATCGGGAGTGCATGCTGTACATTCGCACCTTCTGAAGACATGGATAATGGAACCCTCTCCCACGTCATCTCGGCAGGACACAGCCTGGGGGAGAGAATGCTGAAGGAAGGAGGAATAGAGCCGAGCAACTGGTTCGACAACATGTTCAATTGGATACTGTCCTGGTTCAGCATCATGATGAACATTTTTGTTCCAGTCATAATTTTTATTTTACTATTTTTCTGTGTGTGCCAACTGGGTATCCGATGCTGTGCAAAATTTATGCCTAACTCAACAATGATGATGGTAACAATGGGCAAACAGACAACGATAGCAACCATGATAGATGCACAAATACAAACTGGGGACTCAAACCCACTAAAATACAGCATGACAGCTGTCTATCGCCAAAATGGGAATAGGGTAGATAATTTATATCACACAACAATTAAAGAACCACGGGAGCTGCAATGGTATAGGGAAGTGTGGGTAGACCTGGATGGGGATGGAGGAATATATATATGACATGCACACCTGATGAGTATGCAAGAAACGGGCAGAGCCTGGGAAGTGTATGTAGGGCTTGGATGCCAAGGGTACACCTCCTTGGGATGAAGCGGTAGCAGAAGCAGAGTATTATCGGAGGGAGAATAATAATAAAAAGTAGTTTGTTACTTTAGATGTAACAAAAGGGGGGAATGTGTGGGAGTGAGGGGTCGTTTAGGCCCCCCTCATACATTCAGCACGATGTGGATCACTTGCTCGACCACTGGTGGGGGACGACTCCATTGCCCTTATGCTAACATTAGCATAAGTGGGGCTGTTGCGAGAGACACTTGGCATCCATTTTGTGTACCCTCGACTCCATCTTTGGACTAGGCCTCACTGCGATAATACGAAAAGGCTTCTCTCCCCTCTGCTGCGCCGCGCACACCGCGCTCATGGCCCCCACCTTTTCTGACTCTGTCTGAAAGCTTTGCAGCTTCATTCTCACGGATGAGCCGGAGATAATTGAAACAAATACACCAATGTAACATTTCACTCTTCCTCTGAGATCACTGTCCTGTGTGTAAACCGGCCTGAACCATGCCTTATAGCTCATCCATCTCCACAAACCTGCCTGTGCCCCTTTACCCCCGCTGTTGGAAAATTACTGCCAGTATAACCCTGGGTCCCCGCAAGGTATTCTCTTGATGTACCAGATGTGTGATCCTGCTGTGAAGCCCACCCCAGCGTGCCTCCAACTAACACCAGACCACTGCCACAGTATATTGCACCCTAGAACTAACAAATGTCAGAATGCCTTATAGCCTCTTTTGATGCGCCAGGACCCACCCCACAGTCAATGTTATCTTTCTGACCAAGACGCTAACCCCGGCACTCCACATAAGTCCCAATGAATAATGCTGTGATTATATTTGTACATTTTATAGATGCATGATGATATACTCAAAGGAGCTGTAGTGACCAGTATTTAATGCATGTTTGATGGTAGTATCTCATGTTATCTTAGATAGTGCCCGCCCTGCCTCACCGCGACCTGACCCTCAACCCGTCTGGACACAGACAGAAGGACCTTGTGACGCTCACCCTCCCGCCAACCAAGCAGCCAACCACGGAGGAGCAGCACCTAAACGCACCTATAGATTATGGTCTTGTGTCCAATCATAATGAACTTTTGTAACATTCATGTCTGACATCACTAATGACGTTTTCTGCCTTCTTAATCAATTGTAAGTGTGTTGTTTGCCAGAGCGCTCTCAGGCAGCAGAGTTCTCTGGATGCCAATTTTATATAAACGTAATTTAAGCCTCGCAGCCTGTTCTCTTAGTCTCATTCCCCATTGGGGTGTGTCACATTTATTGATTCTGCACGTGCAAGACGGGGAGTGGGCCTTTACACTACCTACAAATACAGGCACATCTGGAATCAAATAATATCCTCGGTCTATGCCAGTCAGGCGTCCGCCCAGGACATGGCACTGAGACAGCACTCCTAGATCTCAAAATCGAAATGGATGAGATTTTAGACAATGGGGATCCAGCGATCCTGCTCCTACTGGACCTACCTTCGGCATTGACCTAGTAAATCACCAAATCCTCTGTCAACACCTATCCTCCGCAGCCCGATTCTCCCCCAGGCCATAGCTTGGATTGATTCCTTTCTTTCCAACCGTGCAATGAAAGTCTTCTCCAATCTAGCGGCACCCACCCAGCCCCTGTCGGCTGCAGTGTACCGCAAGGCTCATGTTTGTCGCCAACAATATACAACATCTTCACTAAGCCCTTATTCAGCCTCCTGGGCGAACAAGGCATCTCTTATACCAACTACGCTGATGATACGCAGACTTGTGCCTATCATTGGTAACCACACTGAGGATACAAACACCATCAATAAAATCTACCAAATCATCCAAGCGTGGATGGCGCAACATGGACTCTGCCTCAATGACGATAAAACAGAGCTCTTACCGGTAGGGAACCAACCGTGATTAAACAAACTGCACTGTAATTACAAATCCTTTACCATAGATGGGAACACTATTAGTGACCTAAAAGAATTGAAAACCCTATGAGGTTATCTCGACTCCTCATTCTACCTAACCAGACAAGTCAATGCAATAGCCTTGGCAGCAGCCTACTCAGCTGAGCTTATTAACGCCTGCCAACGTTTTCTATCACCTGACAACCCTCATCACACTAGCCAGAGCCCTGATACTATCCAAACTAGATTATGGCAATACCCTATTCATTGGATCCTCTACAAAAAAACTACAAATCATACAGAATAACGCACTCAGGGCAGCAGTGAACATCCCAAAAAAGTGCGTATCACCGCCCCCAGATGCAGCGCCGTCTGGGTACCCGTCCTAGACCGCATCAAATTCAAGACCCTCTCCATCACACACAAGTGCATCACAAACACAGCCCCCAAATACCTCCCCAGGAAAATCACCAAACATCACTCACACAGACCTATCCAAGCTATCACCGCCCACCTCCTCACTACGCCCATATTTAAACGAGCAAAAGCAGGCAGACGCAGTTTCCAGGTAATGGCGGCCAAACAATGGAATGCCCTACCTCTCTCACTTAGATCTGATCCCTCGCTATATTCCTTCCGCAAAAAACTGAAAACCTGTCTCTTTACACAAGGCCTCTAGACCATGCAACCAATCTACATCACCTATATCATATCACTGTTATACCAGAACAGGCCCTCATCTACCATATTAGGCACTGCAACCACCTCCTCTCTGTTTGTACTCAAATAATCTATGCTTTGAACTGTAACTACTTCCGATATGTATGTACCCCTTCTACTTATAGCAACAACACCCTTATACCTCTGGGTTTGGCACACTTGACAAATGGGAATAAATAAATGAAATAATTCATTACCCGCACGTGGCGGGATTCCGGTTAGGGAATCTGCAGAGTAGGTTTCCTGCGCTTGCAGAGATCCTGCAGAAATAGAGCCCAGTCGGTCACTGTGCCAGGTACAGCTATGCCTCATGTGCTGTACCCTACCTGAGCCGCGGGTATGGTCTCTAAACCCATCAATCCCTTCAGCGGTTTCTGTGCTACACGTCGTCAAGATGTCCTTATGGGAAATTGAAAAGGAAATGCTTTATTATGAGCACCTCCCCCACACCTTTAGCTTTATTCCCCTGGACAGAACTTCATAAATCTTTCCATCAAAGTTGGACATATTTTTGGGATGTTCCATAGGGCGCTTTGAAACACAATTTACTTACACATGCAAAATAAAATAAATAAATAACATGAAGTTCCTTGCAAGGGATAGTGGGTGAGGGCAAAGTTGAAATTGAAAGGTTTTGTCTGGGGACCCTATAACATTTTCCCCACCGAATTAATGTTTATAGATTTATTTATGGTCACTGCTATGGCGGCACTACCGGTCTAATATTCCTAATGTACAGTCTCACCCCACAATTCTAGGTAAGAAAAACAATGCATTGAAAAACTAACTCCAATTATATATTTTAAGTCCACTTTAAACAAAGGTGGTCTCAGGCCAAATGCCAAGGAAATCACTATATTGATATATATTAATGAACAATAATACAATTAAAGAACATTCTCCCTGCATATATAAATCCCGCTAATATCGGATCAGAAAACATTCATTTCCATAATCAATTCTAGGTATATGTCATACACTCAAAGACACTTCATCTATGAATACCTCAACTTAAGCAACACAGTTGCCTTCAATGATAACATTGCCGCTGACTGGACAGTGTGTGTACATATTGAATCATTTCAAAATCCTTCAAGCAAACTTGATTTTATCCAGTATCAAGACAAGTATGATATCAAAAAAAGTTACTTCAATTAATAGCATCTATAAATACATATTCTCTCTCCCTAAATTCCCCTGTATACGTGTAGGACTGTGAATGTAATGGCTGTGTGTAGGTCCTTTAACTGTAGGCAAGAACTAGTGACATATAACTCATTTATCTTTTTTTTTTTTATTTGGAATTCATAAGGCGCTTATAGATCAAGAAATTGTGTTTCAAAGCGCACACAGGGCGAAGGGAACAAGGGAAAAGTAATACAATGGAATGTGATCATAGTGATCAATCAAAAGCAAAAGCGGTCCTGCTAGTCTCGTGAACATTCGGAGCGTGCAAGTGCAGAGAGAGAGAAGGGAAAGGGGTAAGTGCAAAAGGTTCCAGAGAGGGGGGACGTGTCAGAGAGTCCGTTGCAAAGGCAACAGGTAAGTGCCAGGCAGTCACCACTTGATGGGAGAGGGGTCACCAGCCAATACAATAACTGCTGCGCCTGCGAGAAAACACAGGCCCGAAGGCAAGAGCCGTGGGCGGGTGGCAGTTGCGGGCGACTGGACAGAAAGCATGGACACAGACGGACACACATGGGCCCAGGCCAACAATCACAGCAACTCTGGGGTTTAGCACGGGAGGGAGAGAGGCAAGGAGGAGAAGAGGAATGTCTTGAGGTGTTTGCAGAACTTGAGGAGATACGGCTCAAGAAGGAGAGAAGGGGGATGGCTGTTCCAGAGGAAGGAGCCAGCCGAGAAAAGGGAACGTCCGCCCACTCACTACTTAGAGAAGCGATTGACAAGCAGAGAGTTGGAGCTGGAGGATCGGTTGGATCTGGAAGGATAGTATTTGGTGAGAGAAAGTTGCAGATAGTGTAGTCCCTGGCCCCAGACAACCTTATGGATGATTCAGAGGGATTTAAATTTGATCCTTGCAGCAACTGGGAGCCAGTTGAGAGATTTTAGTGCTGGAGTGATACAGTCGCTGGGCTTGAGGCCAAGGTTGAGTCTTGCAGCCCTATTCTGGATAAGCTGGAGGGGGCCGGAGAGAAGAAGAAGGTAGAGTAAGGAAGGGGCTGTTCCAGTAGTCCAGCTTGGAGAGTACCAGAGCTCTAGAGACATTAAGTGTCTGGGAAAAAGTGAGGAAAGGAAGAATGCCCCTGAGGAGGTAGAGTTGGAAATTGGCCTTCTTGGCAAGATCCAAGATGTGAGGAATGAAACAGAGGGAGGGTTCGAAGATAACTCTCAGGTTTCTAGTTTTTGGGGAAGGAGATGGGGGAAAGCCCATCAAGGGTGGCCAGAGTGAAGGGAGAAAAGAGGGAACAGGAGTCCCGATAGGAAGAATCTCAGTTTTGCTGTAATTGAGACAGAGATCATTGGAGGTACACCAAGACTGGATGGCGGACAGACAATCAGTAATGACAGAGGAAGTCAGAAGAGATGCAGGGGGTCGTCTGAAGAAGAGTTGGGTATCATCTGCGTAACATTGGAAGTGAGGGGAGAAAGTGGAGATAAGGTGAGCAAGAGGAGCGAGATAGGTGTTAAAGAGCCAAGGAGAAAGGTTAGAGCCCTGGAGAACGGCACAAGTGGAGATAGAGGGGGGTGAGGAGAAAGAACCCAGGATACCCTCAGAGGGACAGTCAGTGAGGAAGGTTTCAATTAGGAAAATAATTCTCTCAAGGATTGTGCACTCTTCTCTGAACATGTGTATGCAACTTTTATCTATATGTGTGTAGCTATCACTATGTACATGTACATGTGTACATTTGTAGTTTTCAATATGTTTCTATTCATGTTCATTCTGCTCTATAAGTTTGGATTGGAGATGTAATACTCTCCAGTAAGATGTACAATGTTAAAGCACCCTTTACTTTTCACATTACAGATGGGTCTGTCTGTGCATTTAAGAATAAGGGATGTCAGGGTTTTAACACCTTGCAGGATTTTTTATGAATGTTCTGAATTCTCTGTACTAATCTTGGTTGTGCAAACAGATACTTCATGACAACGCTCACACCAGCTTCACATTCAAATGATATCACATTAGATAATGGAGTGTCATGACTGCACTATAGGTTTGTGATTCTATTTAATGATGCTTAATTTTACAAACGCAATACGCATTAAAAAAAATAATTCTGGTAGTTTTAAGTCACGCCTCTCAATACACAAATGCAGGCGTTTTTAAGGAACTTCAGTCTCACACGGTGCTCAATTTAAATCGGTGAGACGCAGAGCTTTTCATTTAACACTGCACCAGAATATTTGTCAAATTAACATTCCCCTTGATTCCGAGCCCTCTATTCATCGGATTTACTATGGTCAGTCTATTGCAACAATTTGGATTTATATTGGACTTTTCTAAACTTACATTTCAACTGTGGCTTCTTATTGGTTGGGAATCAAATTTGACCCCCAGTCAGAAGATGCTGCTTCAGCGAAATCCTTTTCAGCTGGCTGTGTGGAACTTAATCTCCAATATGGAATGACCACCCCTCTCTAGAATGGTTTCTGTCTCCAGTTTGCCTAGGAATCAGACATCCAACTGAAGTCATCTCAGCTCCTTTAGCCACATCTTTCCAATTTTATCTTGAAATATTACATTTTCTTCTCCCAATATTCATAAAAATAATCGCCCCTCAATTCTTTCAGCAACCTATTACATATTTTGCAACTCCTCCCCAGATCTTGTGACCGAGGTGTGGCTTTCACCAATCTCATGCCTGTGAAGCTGGGAGGGAATTCACTCTACAAGGTTCACTGTACCTTTCACAAAGGAGAAATATGTATTTGCATATCAGTTTGGTCCCACCCACAAGAGCAGTCCAGCACCAAAATGCTGGGCAATTCTCCTCTGAACAAGAGTACCATCAGCAACCCCAGACATGTGTTTCAGCGTAGTCGGGCCTCATCAGTGAGGTGAAGCTGTGCCTCCCAGAGCACAGTGAGAGGTCCACGTCGGGATTACCCTGGGTAACTTAGGGTGAAACCCCAAGTCCCTAAACATTTCAGCAAAAGGACATTAAGCCTCTCTATCGAGGTTTGGCCGTGTTTGTTTACACACTCTCTTAGCTTAGGTCAGCTCTTCTAATCTGTCTGCTCTTCAGGGAGGTAGGGGCTCGACCAGGCATCACTGCTGCACCACACTGGAGCACCACCATGCGCTGAATTCCATCACACAGCGCTGGTGCACATGTTGGTGCCCACTCACCTGTTTCCTTTCCTTTTTCTAAATATCAGGGCTGGCTCTCAGTCAGTGACAGCCCTGACTGAGCGCCAGACCTGCAGTAGGCCCAGGTGGTAGAGGGGTGGGCACGGGCCACCAGGGAAGAGAAATGCCCCCTGATACAGAGAGCTCAAGTGCCTCTGGAAATCCTTCGTTTTCAGCCAGATAAGCAGTGTGAAGAATGATGGCTTTGCCAACAATACAAACTAATTGAAGAGAAATTCTAAACCTAAGCAGTAGTCAATGAAGACGTCTAAAAGTTGGAGTTATGAGAGCACATTTTCTGGCTCCATATATTAAATATTAAATGGGTAAAAACACATTCAAAGGATTGAGGTGGATCTACGGAAAGAGAACGACCAAATCAATCGGGGGTACCACTAGGGATTGAACTAGCAAAGGAAAGTGCACAGCAGAGGAAAAAAGGTCCTACGGCTCTAAAGGAAGAAAGATGAGGAATTAGAGAGAGTCGAGAATCCGAGTTAAAACCCACAGATTCCCCAAGAGGCCCCTGAAGCGTAACTCAGCAAATCAATCCAAGAACCAAAACTAGGGGAATAGTGGGAGAGTAACAGAGACTCCATCTAGCAAATGAGAAGTCAGCAGTCAGGAGTGGGAGACTAACAGAGACTCCATCTAGCAAATGAGAAGTCAGCAGTCAGGAGTAGGAGAGTAACAGAGACTCAATCTAACAAATGAGAAGCCAGCCGTCAGGAGTGGGAGAGTAACAGAGACTCAATCTAACAAATGAGAAGCCAGCAGTCAGGAGTGGGAGAGTAACAGAGACTCAATCTAACAAATGAGAAGCCAGCCGTCAGGAGTGGGCGAGGAGCAGAGACTCAATCTAACAAATGAGAAGCCAGCCGTCAGGAGTGGGCGAGGAGCAGAGACTCAATCTAACAAATGAGAAGCCAGCAGTCAGGAGTGGGAGAGTAACAGAGACTCAATCTAACAAATGAGAAGCCAGCAGTCAGGAGTGGGAGAGTAACAGAGACTCACTCAGACAAATGAGAAGCCAGCAGTCAGGAGTGGGAGAGTAACAAAGACTCAATCTAAAAATTGAGAAGCCAGCAATCAGGAGTGGGAGAGTAAAAGAGACTCAATCTAACAAATTAGAAGCCAGCAGTCAGGAGTGGGAGAGTAAGAGACACAATCTAACAAATGAGAAGTCAGAAGTCAGGAGTGGGAGAGTAACAGAGACTCAATCAGACGAATGAGAAGCCAGCAGTCAGGAGTGGGAGAGTAACAAAGACTCAATCTAACAAAAGAGAAGCCAGCACTCAGGAGTGGGAGAGTAACAGAGATTCAATCTAATAAATGAGAAGACAGCAGTCAGGAGTGGGAGAGTAACAAAGACTCAATCTAACAAATGAGAAGCCAGCAGTCAGGAGTGGGAGAGTAACAGAGGCACAATCTAACAAATGAGAAGCGGCAGTTAGGAGTGGGAGAGTAACAAAGACTCAATCTAACAAATGAGAAGCCAGCACTCAGGAGTGGAAGAGTAACAGAGACTCAATCTAACAAATGAGAAGCCAGCAGGCAGGAGTGGGAGAGTAACAGAGACACAATCTAACAAATTAGAAGCCAGCAGTCAGGAGTGGGAGAGTAAGAGACACACTCTAACACATGAGAAGCCAGCAGTCAGGAGTGGGAGGGTAACAGAGACACAATCTAACAAATGAGTAGTCAGCAGTCAGGAGTGGGAGAGTAACAGAGACTCAATCAGACGAATGAGAAGCCAGCAGTCAGGAGTGGGAGAGTAACAAAGACTCAATCTAACAAATGAGAAGCCAGCACTCAGGAGTGGGAGAGTAACAAAGACTCAATCTAACAAATGAGAAGCCAGCAGTCAGGAGTGGGAGAGTAACACAGACTCAATCTAACAAATGAAAAGCTAGCAGTGAGGAGTGGGGGAGTAACAGAGACTCAATCTAACAAATGAGAAGCCAGCAGTCAGGAGTGGGAGAGTAACAGAGACTCAATCTAACAAATGAGAAGCCAGCAGTCAGGAGTGGGAGAGTAACAGAGATGCAATCTAACAAATGAGAAGCCAGCAGTCACGAGTGGGAGAGTAAGCGATACACAATCTAAAAAATGAGAAGCCAGAAGTCAGGAGTGGGAGAGTAACAGAGACTCAATCTAACAAATGAGAAGCCAGCAGTCAGTAGTGGGAGAGTAACAGAGACTCAATCAGACAAATGAGAAGCCAGCAGTCAGGAGTGGGAGAGTAACAGAAACTCAATCTAACAAATAAGAAGCCAGCAGTCAGGAGTGGGAGAGTAACAGAGACTCAATCTAACACATGAGAAGCCAGCAGTCAGGAGTGGGAGGGTAACAGAGACTCAATCTAACAAAAAAGAAGCCAGCAGTCAGGAGTGGGAGAGTAACAGAGGCGCAATCTAACAAATAAGAAGCCAGCAGTCAGGAGTGGGGGAGTAACAGAGACACAATCTAACAAATGAGAAGCTAGCAGTCAGGAGTGGGAGAGTAACAGAGACTCAATCTAACAAATGAGAAGCCAGCAGTCAGGAGTGGGAGAGTAACAAAGACTCAATCTAACAAATGAGAAGCCAGCAGTTAGGAGTGGGAGAGTAACAAAGACTCAATCTAACAAATGAGAAGCCAGCCGTCTGGAGCGGGAGAGTAACAGAGAGTCAATCTAACAAATGAGAAGCCAGCAGTCAGGAGTGGGAGAGTAACAGAGACTCAATCTAATGCATGAGAAACCATCAGTCAGGAGTGGGAGAGTAAGAGAGATGCAATCTAACAAATGAGAAGCCAGCAGTCAGGAGTGGGAGAGTAATAGAGACTCAATCTAATGCATGAGAAGCCATCAGTCAGGAGTGGGAGAGTAACAGAGATGCAATCTAACAAATGAGAAGCCAGCAGTCAGGAGTGGGAGAGTAACAGAGACACAATCTAACAAATGAGAAGCCAGCAGTCAGGAGTGGGAGGGTAACAGAGACTCAATCTAACAAATGAGAAGCCAGCAGTCAGGAGTGGGAGAGTAACAGAGACTCAATCAGACAAATGAGAAGCCAGCAGTCAGGAGTGGGAGAGTAACAGAGACTCAATCAGACAAATGAGAAGCCAGCAGTCAGGAGTGGGAGAGTAACACAGACTCAATCTAACAGATGAGAAGCCAGCAGACAGGAGTGGGAGAGTAACAGAGACTCAATCTAACAAATGAGATGCCAGCAGTTAGGAGTGGGAGAGTAACAGAGACTCAATCTAACAAATGAGAAGCCAGCAGTCAGGAGTGGGAGAGTAACAAAGACTCAATCTAACAAATGAGAAGCTAGCAGTCAGGAGTGGGAGCGTAAGCGAGACTCAATCTACCAAATGAGACGCCAGCAGTCAGGAGTGGGAGAGTAACAGAGACTCAATCTAACAAATGAGAAGCCAGCAGTCAGGAGTGGGAGAGTAACAGAGACTCAATCAGACAAATGAGAAGCCAGCAGTCAGGAGTGGGAGAGTAACAAATACTCAATCTAACAAATGAGAAGCCAGCAGTCAGGAGTGGGAGAGTAACACAGACTCAATCAGACAAATGAGAAGCCAGCAGTCAGGAGTGGGAGAGTAACAGAGACTCAATCTAACAAATGAGAAGCCAGCAGTCAGGAGTGGGAGAGTAACAAAGACTCAATCTAACAAATGAGAAGCCAGCAGTCAGGAGTGGGAGAGTAACAAAGACTCAATCTAACAAATGAGAAGCCAGCAGTCAGGAGTGGGAGAGTAACAAAGACTCAATCTAACAAATGAGAAGCCAGCAGTCAGGAGTGGGAGAGTAAGCGAGACTCAATCTACCAAATGAGAAGCCAGCAGTCAGGAGTGGGAGAGTAACAGAGACTCAATCTGACAAATGAGAAGCCAGCAGTCAGGAGTGGGAGCGTAACAGAGACTCAATCTAACAAATGAGAAGCCAGCAGTCAGGAGTGGGAGAGTAACAGAGACTCAATCAGACAAATGAGAAGCCAGCAGTCAGGAGTGGGAGAGTAACAAATACTCAATCTAACAAATGAGAAGCAAGCAGTCAGGAGTGGGAGAGTAACAGAGACTCAATCTAACACATGTGAAGCCAGCAGTCAGGAGTGGGAGAGTAAAAGAGATGCAATCTAACAAATGAGATCTAACAAATGAGAAGCCAGCAGTCAGGAGTGGGAGAGTAGCAGAGACACAATCTATCAAATGAGAAGCCAGCAGTCAGGAGTGGGAGAGTAACACAGACTCAATCTAACAAATGAGAAGCCAGCAGTCACGAGTGGGAGAGTAAGCGAGACACAATCTAACAAATGAGAAGCCAGCAGTCAGGAGTGGGAGAGTAACAGAGACTCAATCTAACAAATGAGAAGCCAGCAGTCAGGAGTGGGAGAGTAACAAAGACTCAATCTAACAAATGAGAAGCCAGCAGTCAGGAGTGGGAGAGTAACAGAGATGCAATCTAACAAATGAGAAGCCAGCAGTCACGAGTGGGAGAGTAAGCGAGACACAATCTAAAAAATGAGAAGCCAGAAGTCAGGAGTGGGAGAGTAACAGAGACTCAATCTAACAAATGAGAAGCCAGCAGTCAGGAGTGGGAGAGTAACAAAGACTCAATCTAACAAATGAGAAGCCAGCAGTCAGGAGTGGGAGAGTAACAGAGAAGCAATCAAACAAATGAGAAGCCAGCAGTCACGAGTGGGAGAGTAAGCGAGACACAATCTAAAAAATGAGAAGCCAGAAGTCAGGAGTGGGAGAGTAACAGAGACTCAATCTAACAAATGAGAAGCCAGCAGTCAGGAGTGGGAGAGTAACAGAGACTCAATCTAACAAATGAGAAGCCAGCAGTCAGGAGTGGGAGAGTAACAGAGACTCAATCTAACACATGTGAAGCCAGCAGTCAGGAGTGGGAGAGTAACAGAGATGCAATCTAACAAATGAGATCTAACAAATGAGAAGCCAGCAGTCAGGAGTGGGAGAGTAGCAGAGACACAATCTAACAAATGAGAAGCCAGCAGTCAGGAGTGGGAGAGTAACACAGACTCAATCTAACAAATGAGAAGCCAGCAGTCAGGAGTGGGAGAGTAACAAAGACTCAATCTTACAAATGAGAAGCCAGCAGTCAGGAGTGGGAGAGTAACAGAGACTCAATCTAACAAATGAGAAGCCAGCATTCAGGAGTGGGAGAGTAACACAGACTCAATCTAACAAATGAGAAGCCAGCAGTCAGGAGTGGGAGAGTAACAAAGACTCAATCTAACAAATGAGAAGCCAGCAGTCAGGAGTGGGAGAGTAACACAGACTCAATCTAACAAATGAGAAGCCAGCAGTCAGGAGTGGGAGAGTAACAAAGACTCAATCTAACAAATGAGAAACCAGCAGTCAGGAGTGGGAGAGTAAGCGAGACTCAATCTACCAAATGAGAAGCCAGCAGTCAGGAGTGGGAGAGTAACAAAGACTCAATCTAACAAAAGAGAAGCCAGCACTCAGGAGTGGGAGAGTAACAGAGATTCAATCTAACAAATGAGAAGACAGCAGTCAGGAGTGGGAGAGTAACAAAGACTCAATCTAACAAATGAGAAGCCAGCAGTCAGGAGTGGGAGAGTAACCGAGGCACAATCTAACAAATGAGAAGCCAGCAGTTAGGAGTGGGAGAGTAACAAAGACTCAATCTAACAAATGAGAAGCCAGCACTCAGGAGTGGAAGAGTAACAGAGACTCAATCTAACAAATGAGAAGACAGCAGTCAGGAGTGGGAGAGTAACAAAGACTCAATCTAACAAATGAGAAGCCAGCAGTCAGGAGTGGGAGAGTAACAGAGACACAATCTAACAAATTAGAAGCCAGCAGTCAGGAGTGGGAGAGTAAGAGACACACTCTAACACATGAGAAGCCAGCAGTCAGGAGTGGGAGGGTAACAGAGACACAATCCAACAAATGAGAAGTCAGCAGTCAGGAGTGGGAGAGTAACAGAGACTCAATCAGACGAATGAGAAGCCAGCAGTCAGGAGTGGGAGAGTAACAAAGACTCAATCTAACAAATGAGAAGCCAGCACTCAGGAGTGGGAGAGTAACGAAGACTCAATCTAACAAATGAGAAGCCAGCAGTCAGGAGTGGGAGAGTAACAGAGACTCAATCTAACAAATGAGAAGCCAGCAGTCAGGAGTGGGAGAGTAACAAAGACTCAATCTAACAAATGAGAAGCCAGCAGTCAGGAGTGGGAGAGTAACAAAGACTCAATCTAACAAATGAGAAGCCAGCAGTCAGGAGTGGGAGAGTAACAAAGACTCAATCTAACAAATGAGAAGCCAGCAGTCAGGAGTGGGAGAGTAAGCGAGACTCAATCTACCAAATGAGAAGCCAGCAGTCAGGAGTGGGAGAGTAACAAAGACTCAATCTAACAAATGAGAAGCCAGCAGTCAGGAGTGGGAGAGTAACAAAGACTCAATCTAACAAATGAGAAGCCAGCAGTCAGGAGTGGGAGAGTAACAGAGACACAATCTAACAAATTAGAAGCCAGCAGTCAGGAGTGGGAGAGTAAGAGACACACTCTAACACATGAGAAGCCAGCAGTCAGGAGTGGGAGGGTAACAGAGACACAATCCAACAAATGAGAAGTCAGCAGTCAGGAGTGGGAGAGTAACAGAGACTCAATCAGACGAATGAGAAGCCAGCAGTCAGGAGTGGGAGAGTAACAAAGACTCAATCTAACAAATGAGAAGCCAGCACTCAGGAGTGGGAGAGTAACGAAGACTCAATCTAACAAATGAGAAGCCAGCAGTCAGGAGTGGGAGAGTAACAGAGACTCAATCTAACAAATGAGAAGCCAGCAGTCAGGAGTGGGAGAGTAACAAAGACTCAATCTAACAAATGAGAAGCCAGCAGTCAGGAGTGGGAGAGTAACAAAGACTCAATCTAACAAATGAGAAGCCAGCAGTCAGGAGTGGGAGAGTAACAAAGACTCAATCTAACAAATGAGAAGCCAGCAGTCAGGAGTGGGAGAGTAAGCGAGACTCAATCTACCAAATGAGAAGCCAGCAGTCAGGAGTGGGAGAGTAACAGAGACTCAATCTGACAAATGAGAAGCCAGCAGTCAGGAGTGGGAGCGTAACAGAGACTCAATCTAACAAATGAGAAGCCAGCAGTCAGGAGTGGGAGAGTAACAGAGACTCAATCTAACACATGAGAAGCCAGCAGTCAGGAGTGGGAGGGTAACAGAGACTCAATCTAACAAAAAAGAAGCCAGCAGTCAGGAGTGGGAGAGTAACAGAGACACAATCTAACAAATAAGAAGCCAGCAGTCAGGAGTGGGAGAGTAACAGAGACACAATCTAACAAATGAGAAGCTAGCAGTCAGGAGTGGGAGAGTAACAGAGACTCAATCTAACAAATGAGAAGCCAGCAGTCAGGAGTGGGAGAGTAACAGAGACTCAATCTAATGCATGAGAAGCCATCAGTCAGGAGTGGGAGAGAAAGAGAGATGCAATCTAACAAATGAGAAGCCAGCAGTCAGGAGTGGGAGAGTAACAGAGACTCAATCTAATGCATGAGAAGCCATCAGTCAGGAGTGGGAGAGTAACAGAGATGCAATCTAACAAATGAGAAGCCAGCAGTCAGGAGTGGGAGAGTAACAGAGACTCAATCTAACAAATGAGAAGCCAGCAGTCAGGAGTGGGAGGGTAACAGAGACTCAATCTAACAAATGAGAAGCCAGCAGTCAGGAGTGGGAGAGTAACAGAGACTCAATCAGACAAATGAGAAGCCAGCAGTCAGGAGTGGGAGAGTAACAGAGACTCAATCGGACAAATGAGAAGCCAGCAGTCAGGAGTGGGAGAGTAACACAGACTCAATCTAACAGATGAGAAGCCAGCAGTCAGGAGTGGGAGAGTAAGAGAGATGCAATCTAACAAATGAGAAGCCAGCAGTCAGGAGTGGGAGAGTAACAGAGACTCAATCTAATGCATGAGAAGCCATCAGTCAGGAGTGGGAGAGTAACAGATATGCAATCTAACAAATGAGAAGCCAGCAGTCAGGAGTGGGAGAGTAACAGAGACTCAATCTAACAAATGAGAAGCCAGCAGTCAGGAGTGGGAGGGTAACAGAGACTCAATCTAACAAATGAGAAGCCAGCAGTCAGGAGTGGGAGAGTAACAGAGACTCAATCAGACACATGAGAAGCCAGCAGTCAGGAGTGGGAGAGTAACAGAGACTCAATCAGACAAATGAGAAGCCAGCAGTCAGGAGTGGGAGAGTAACACAGACTCAATCTAACAGATGAGAAGCCAGCAGTCAGGAGTGGGAGAGTAACAGAGACTCAATCTAACAAATGAGATGCCAGCAGTCAGGAGTGGGAGAGTAACAGAGACTCAATCTAACAAATGAGAAGCCAGCAGTCAGGAGTGGGAGAGTAACAAAGACTCAATCTAACAAATGAGAAGCTAGCAGTCAGGAGTGGGAGCGTAAGCGAGACTCAATCTACCAAATGAGACGCCAGCAGTCAGGAGTGGGAGAGTAACAGAGACTCAATCTAACAAATGAGAAGCCAGCAGTCAGGAGTGGGAGAGTAACAGAGACTGAATCAGACAAATGAGAAGCCAGCAGTCAGGAGTGGGAGAGTAACAAATACTCAATCTAACAAATGAGAAGCCAGCAGTCAGGAGTGGGAGAGTAACACAGACTCAATCAGACAAATGAGAAGCCAGCAGTCAGGAGTGGGAGAGTAACAGAGACTCAATCTAACAAATGAGAAGCCAGCAGTCAGGAGTGGGAGAGTAACAAAGACTCAATCTAACAAATGAGAAGCCAGCAGTCAGGAGTGGGAGAGTAACAAAGACTCAATCTAACAAATGAGAAGCCAGCAGTCAGGAGTGGGAGAGTAACAAAGACTCAATCTAACAAATGAGAAGCCAGCAGTCAGGAGTGGGAGAGTAAGCGAGACTCAATCTACCAAATGAGAAGCCAGCAGTCAGGAGTGGGAGAGTAACAGAGACTCAATCTGACAAATGAGAAGCCGGCAGTCAGGAGTGGGAGCGTAACAGAGACTCAATCTAACAAATGAGAAGCCAGCAGTCAGGAGTGGGAGAGTAACAGAGACTCAATCAGACAAATGAGAAGCCAGCAGTCAGGAGTGGGAGAGTAACACATACTCAATCTAACAAATGAGAAGCCAGCAGTCAGGAGTGGGAGAGTAACAGAGACTCAATCTAACACATGTGAAGCCAGCAGTCAGGAGTGGGAGAGTAACAGAGATGCAATCTAACAAATGAGATCTAACAAATGAGAAGCCAGCAGTCAGGAGTGGGAGAGTAGCAGAGACACAATCTATCAAATGAGAAGCCAGCAGTCAGGAGTGGGAGAGTAACACAGACTCAATCTAACAAATGAGAAGCCAGCAGTCACGAGTGGGAGAGTAAGCGAGACACAATCTAACAAATGAGAAGCCAGCAGTCAGGAGTGGGAGAGTAACAGAGACTCAATCTAACAAATGAGAAGCCAGCAGTCAGGAGTGGAAGAGTAACAAAGACTCAATCTAACAAATGAGAAGCCAGCAGTCAGGAGTGGGAGAGTAACAGAGATGCAATCTAACAAATGAGAAGCCAGCAGTCACGAGTGGGAGAGTAAGCGAGACACAATCTAAAAAATGAGAAGCCAGAAGTCAGGAGTGGGAGAGTAACAGAGACTCAATCTAACAAATGAGAAGCCAGCAGTCAGGAGTGGGAGAGTAACAAAGACTCAATCTAACAAATGAGAAGCCAGCAGTCAGGAGTGGGAGAGTAACAGAGAAGCAATCTAACAAATGAGAAGCCAGCAGTCACGAGTGGGAGAGTAAGCGAGACACAATCTAAAAAATGAGAAGCCAGAAGTCAGGAGTGGGAGAGTAACAGAGACTCAATCTAACAAATGAGAAGCCAGCAGTCAGGAGTGGGAGAGTAACAGAGACTCAATCTAACAAATGAGAAGCCAGCAGTCAGGAGTGGGAGAGTAACAGAGACTCAATCTAACACATGTGAAGCCAGCAGTCAGGAGTGGGAGAGTAACAGAGATGCAATCTAACAAATGAGATCTAACAAATGAGAAGCCAGCAGTCAGGAGTGGGAGGGTAACAGAGACTCAATCTAACAAATGAGAAGCCAGCAGTCAGGAGTGGGAGAGTAACAGAGACTCAATCAGACACATGAGAAGCCAGCAGTCAGGAGTGGGAGAGTAACAGAGACTCAATCAGACAAATGAGAAGCCAGCAGTCAGGAGTGGGAGAGTAACACAGACTCAATCTAACAAATGAGAAGCCAGCAGTCAGGAGTGGGAGAGTAACAGAGACTCAATCTAACAAATGAGATGCCAGCAGTCAGGAGTGGGAGCGTAAGCGAGACTCAATCTACCAAATGAGACGCCAGCAGTCAGGAGTGGGAGAGTAACAGAGACTCAATCTAACAAATGAGAAGCCAGCAGTCAGGAGTGGGAGAGTAACAGAGACTCAATCAGACAAATGAGAAGCCAGCAGTCAGGAGTGGGAGAGTAACAAATACTCAATCTAACAAATGAGAAGCCAGCAGTCAGGAGTGGGAGAGTAACACAGACTCAATCAGACAAATGAGGAGCCAGCAGTCAGGAGTGGGAGAGTAACAGAGACTCAATCTAACAAATGAGAAGCCAGCAGTCAGGAGTGGGAGAGTAACAAAGACTCAATCTAACAAATGAGAAGCCAGCAGTCAGGAGTGGGAGAGTAACAAAGACTCAATCTAACAAATGAGAAGCCAGCAGTCAGGAGTGGGAGAGTAACAGAGACTCAATCTGACAAATGAGAAGCCGGCAGTCAGGAGTGGGAGCGTAAGCGAGACTCAATCTACCAAATGAGACGCCAGCAGTCAGGAGTGGGAGAGTAACAGAGACTCAATCTAACAAATGAGAAGCCAGCAGTCAGGAGTGGGAGAGTAACAGAGACTCAATCAGACAAATGAGAAGCCAGCAGTCAGGAGTGGGAGAGTAACAAATACTCAATCTAACAAATGAGAAGCCAGCAGTCAGGAGTGGGAGAGTAACACAGACTCAATCAGACAAATGAGGAGCCAGCAGTCAGGAGTGGGAGAGTAACAGAGACTCAATCTAACAAATGAGAAGCCAGCAGTCAGGAGTGGGAGAGTAACAAAGACTCAATCTAATAAATGAGAAGCCAGCAGTCAGGAGTGGGAGAGTAAGCGAGACTCAATCTACCAAATGAGAAGCCAGCAGTCAGGAGTGGGAGAGTAACAGAGACTCAATCTGACAAATGAGATGCCGGCAGTCAGGAGTGGGAGCGTAACAGAGACTCAATCTAACAAATGAGAAGCCAGCAGTCAGGAGTGGGAGAGTAACAGAGACTCAATCAGACAAATGAGAAGCCAGCAGTCAGGAGTGGGAGAGTAACGCATACTCAATCTAACAAATGAGAAGCCAGCAGTCAGGAGTGGGAGAGTAACAGAGACTCAATCTAACACATGTGAAGCCAGCAGTCAGGAGTGGGAGAGTAACAGAGATGCAATCTAACAAATGAGATCTAACAAATGAGAAGCCAGCAGTCAGGAGTGGGAGAGTAGCAGAGACACAATCTATCAAATGAGAAGCCAGCAGTCAGGAGTGGGAGAGTAACACAGACTCAATCTAACAAATGAGAAGCCAGCAGTCACGAGTGGGAGAGTAAGCGAGACACAATCTAACAAATGAGAAGCCAGCAGTCAGGAGTGGGAGAGTAACAGAGACTCAATCTAACAAATGAGAAGCCAGCAGTCAGGAGTGGAAGAGTAACAAAGACTCAATCTAACAAATGAGAAGCCAGCAGTCAGGAGTGGGAGAGTAACAGAGATGCAATCTAACAAATGAGAAGCCAGCAGTCACGAGTGGGAGAGTAAGCGAGACACAATCTAAAAAATGAGAAGCCAGAAGTCAGGAGTGGGAGAGTAACAGAGACTCAATCTAACAAATGAGAAGCCAGCAGTCAGGAGTGGGAGAGTAACAAAGACTCAATCTAACAAATGAGAAGCCAGCAGTCAGGAGTGGGAGAGTAACAGAGAAGCAATCTAACAAATGAGAAGCCAGCAGTCACGAGTGGGAGAGTAAGCGAGACACAATTTAAAAAATGAGAAGCCAGAAGTCAGGAGTGGGAGAGTAACAGAGACTCAATCTAACAAATGAGAAGCCAGCAGTCAGGAGTGGGAGAGTAACAGAGACTCAATCTAACAAATGAGAAGCCAGCAGTCAGGAGTGGGAGAGTAACAGAGACTCAATCTAACACATGTGAAGCCAGCAGTCAGGAGTGGGAGAGTAACAGAGATGCAATCTAACAAATGAGATCTAACAAATGAGAAGCCAGCAGTCAGGAGTG
This sequence comes from Ambystoma mexicanum, assembly GCF_040938575.1. NCBI lineage: Eukaryota > Metazoa > Chordata > Amphibia > Caudata > Ambystomatidae > Ambystoma > Ambystoma mexicanum. The sequence goes on from NC_090923.1 coordinate 44,105,427, forward strand.
GGAGAGTAGCAGAGACACAATCTAACAAATGAGAAGCCAGCAGTCAGGAGTTGGAGAGTAACACAGACTCAATCTAACAAATGAGAAGCCAGCAGTCAGGAGTGGGAGAGTAACAAAGACTCAATCTTACAAATGAGAAGCCAGCAGTCAGGAGTGGGAGAGTAACAGAGACTCAATCTAACAAATGAGAAGCCAGCATTCAGGAGTGGGAGAGTAACACAGACTCAATCTAACAAATGAGAAGCCAGCAGTCAGGAGTGGGAGAGTAACAAAGACTCAATCTAACAAATGAGAAGCCAGCAGTCAGGAGTGGGAGAGTAACACAGACTCAATCTAATAAATGAGAAGCCAGCAGTCAGGAGTGGGAGAGTAACAAAGACTCAATATAACAAATGAGAAGCCAGCAGTCAGGAGTGGGAGAGTAACACAGACTCAATCTAACAAATGAGAAGCCAGCAGTCAGGAGTGGGAGAGTAACAGAGACTCAATCTAACAAATGAGAAGCCAGCAGTCAGGAGTGGGAGCGTAACAGAGACTCAATCTAACAAATGAGAAGCCAGCAGTCAGGAGTGGGAGAGTAACAGAGACTCAATCAGACAAATGAGAAGCCAGCAGTCAGGAGTGGGAGAGTAACAAATACTCAATCTAACAAATGAGAAGCCAGCAGTCAGGAGTGGGAGAGTAACAGAGACTCAATCTAACAAATGAGAAGCCAGCAGTCAGGAGTGGGAGTTTAACAGAGACTCAATCTAACAAATGAGAAGCCAGCAGTCCGGAGTGGGAGAGTAACAGAGACTCAATCTAACAAATGAGAAGCCAGCAGTCAGGAGTGGGAGAGTAACAGAGACTCAATCTAACACATGAGAAGCCAGCAGTCAGGAGTGGGAGAGTAATAGAGATGCAATCTAACAAATGAGATCTAACAAATGAGAAGCCAGCAGTCAGGAGTGGGAGAGTAACAAAGACTCAATCTAACAAATGAGAAGCCAGAAGTCAGGAGTGGGAGACTAACAGAGACTCAATCTAACAAATGGGAGGCCAGCAGTCAGGAAGACGCCTCACAACAACATCCGACAAAGGTTTAATATAAATCTGAACCTCCCCGGCATTTCGGTTCTTGCAAACATCATGCCTCGTGGCTAAACTGCCTATTGTTCCATGTACAGATCAAAAAGAAGAGGCAACAGGATGGAACCGGGTGGTAATCCATACGGTACTGGGAAGGGTCAGGTTGTGTCTGACCCTCAGTGACTATCTTTTAATGGCCTGTCAGTAAAGCGCGATACAGTCCTGTGTTTTTCTTTACATTCTGGGACTTGTTGTCTGAGTTTTATAATAGGAAATGTGCAACTACAAGTCCCAGAATGCAAAGAGGAAAAAACAGGATTGAATAAGCACCTACAGATTGGAATGGGTCATGTTGGCAAGACTGTGCAGATATACAAATTTCATTTAACGGGGGCTGGGTTGCTTCCAGGTACAGGGCTTTTTGTGCTCGTTTTAGCGAGATCGTGATGTCAGCAGGTAACCCTGTGTGACTCTTCAAGAGACAAGTATCCGGGTACCTTCCCAGCTGCCCATTAAACCCTATGGCTCATCACACTCTTTTTCTTAGCAGAGCATTTAGAGTGGAAGCTCCTTATAAGAAATTGATCCGTTTCGAACCACTGTTTTGGCAAGGCGTTCAAAAGGTTTTTTTCATTCTGAAAGCCCAGACAAAAAAAGACAATTCAAACATGTTAATAGAAGTTGCATACTATCTTGCTAGTTTTCATGTGTTTGTTTTTTCGGTGTGTCAAATACGTTTATTGTTTTGTAGAATTTCACATTTCACTCACATCATATGAAGTATGTCTTTGTCAAACTTTGCAAAACACCCAGGTTACCTGTTCACATGATCGTTTATTGCCAGTCTAAATCCTGAAAGAAAGCCTGCAAGCTTTTTTTATCCTTTTGTTGAATTTCTTTATGATATCTGTAGTCTTCAAGGTGGGGAAAAATAACACAACAGTTGTACTGTGTTTAGCATATTTTTATAAGGTTCCTATATTTCTGCAGTATTTTAATCATGAACTTTTCAAGTCATCTTTATAAAATAGAGTATTGTTTTTTTTAATAAACATATTTTATTGGTGATTTAAACACATTCATACAACATATCAACAGTTTCCCCCCGCCCCCCTTCCACCCCCCCATCCCGGGTTGATTCCTTGGTCTGTTTATGTTTCTCACTCCATGCATCACCTCCAGTAATATGTCACCTGTAATGTTCAAGATAGGACCCCAGTGCTCCCGCCGTTGCCCACCAATAGTTCTCAGATTTCACGTTCTTCCCACTTTCCCCAGATCTTCGTAGCTTTTGCAGGGCACCCCTGTGCCGTGTATATTCTGTGTTCTTTTGTCGCGCAGATGTCCATTGCGTTCACCCATTGGTCGACTGTTGGGCATTCCGGTGCACCCCATTTCTGTGCTATATCCCGCTTTATCAGGCCCATTGGTGTGGAGAGAAAAATACCTTCCCATTTGTTCAAGGCGTTTTCATCCGGAACGCCCAGTAGCATTATTGCGGGTTCTAGTGTTATTGTGCGGCCCAGCGTTCCTGTAAGTACTTGTGAGCATTGTGTCCAGAAGTCTCTGATCTTGGGGCAGTCCCAAAGGAGATGAAAAAAAGTGCCCTCCTCCCCTCGGCATCTCAGGCAATTGGGGTCTGCTGCCCTTCCCCAACCGAAAAGGGCCACGCGAGGGTAGTATACCCTGTGAAGTATTTTGAGCTGTACCAGTCTTATTCTGGAGTCTATCGCGATTTCGCGAGGGTTCATGAGGACCTGAATCCAGTCCTCAGGGTCAATATCCCCAATAACCCGCTCCCATCTAGTTTTGAGGCTGGTCAGCTCGGAGTAGTGAATGCATTGATGGCCTTATACAGTATAGTCGTTACCTTGGTGGGGATATGTTGTGGCAGTAGGTTACGTTCCAGGGGTGTATAATCTGGTGCGTCGGCAAGTTCTTGCCTGTAACCCCTGAGACCGTGTGTTAGTTGTGTATAGTGATATTGTTCTGCTGCCGGGATTCCAAATTTCTGTTGGACTGTTTCAAACGGAAGGATGGCGCCATCCGTGATAACATCTCCCACTGTTGTTATCCCGGCCCTCGCCCATCGGGTCCATGTAGTAAATTTTTTAACCTCCGTCAGCATATTATTGCCCCATAGTGGTTGTGCCGTGGTGATCCTGTTCTCCCAGCCTATGTGCCTATGGGCCTGCCTCCAGACAGTCGTGATATGGGATGAAGTACTTTGTGCGGGGGGTCTGGGTAGGCTTTGGTATAGTGTTCGGATTGGTGGGGTGTCCTGGGTAATAGGTAATTCTGCTCTGATGTGTGGGAGTTCTGGGTCCCCATGGAGGCGGTTATTAACTATATTTAATTGACTGGCCCAGTAGTAGGATCTGAGATGTGGGACTCCTATGCCCCCCTCCCAAACAGAGCACTGCAGCGTGGCTAGTGCTATTCGGGGCTGCCCCCCCCCTTCCATATTAGTTTCCTTAAGAGGCCCTCTACCAGGGTGAACTCAGAATTTGGTATGGCTAGCGGGGCGTTCTGCAGGACATAGAGGAAACGTGGAAGTGCCATCATCTTGAATAGGGACGCTCTCCCCATGAGTGTTAGTGGCAGGAGCCTCCCGTGCTGTACGTCACCATCGAAGCGGTCGATCAGCGGGTGTAGATTATGCAACACATAGTTTGATAGTGTCCCAGTGACCCATATGCCCAAGTGACAAAAACCTTCCCTCCCAACCCGACATAGGGTGTCCCGGGGAATTGCCAGATCATCGCCTTTAACCGGGAAGAGGACTGATTTCCCCCTGTTTACCCTGAGGCCACTGAAATTCCCTTAGGTCATCAGCATTCGGGCTATGATGGGGCATGCATGGTCCGGGTTGCTCAAATACAACAGTAGGTCGTCTGCATAAAGGGAGAGTTTATCCTCCCATCCGTTTGGCCATTGGAATCCGGACCATGTAGTTACTTGTCGGAGCCATCGGGCTAGTGAAGAGACGGGGTGACAGTGGGCAGCCCTGTCGAGTGCCTCGGCCCAGTAGGAAGGTTCTAGAGGTCCAACCATTTACTCTAACTGAGGCCAGTGGGGCCTCGTATAGAAGTTGAACCCAGCTGAGAAAGGTTTCGCCTATGCCCATACGCCGCATTATTGTCCAGAGCAATGCAAGTGGTGTATTAAGGGTTGGGGCCCTTTCCAGGAGCAGGTGTAAACGTCTTAGGTTCATTCTGGTCGATCTTTGCGGCATGAAGCCGCATTGATCTTGATGGACCAGTGCCGTTATGACCGTTTGGAGCCTATTTGCCAATACTTTGGCCAGGAGTTTCCCTATTAATGAGCGATATCGGTCTATACGACTTACATTGGTCGGGAGGTTTCCCTTGTTTGGGAATGACCACGATATTGGCGGTTCGTAGGTCCGGGGGAAGGGTGCCCTGCGTCTTGGCGGCTAGGAACAGATAACGAAGGGGGCCGCCATCTTGTTGGTGCCTAACTTCTTCCAGGTCTCGGCCGGGAAGCCATTTGGGCCTGGTGTTTTCCCCGATTGTAGTTAGGTCATGGCCTCCGCGATCTCGGCTTCATCTATTTCCCTATCCAGATGTGCTCTTTGGGGTTCCGACAACTGCGGGAGCGTGATCTCCTCCAGAAGGGATGAGTCCGTGGGGGCCGTTGGAGCGGCGTAGAGTGAGGATTAAAGTTGGCAAATGCCTCTGCTATTTCTAGGTCTGTTTGAGCAGGTCTGTCTGGGTGATCTTGTCATGATGCCTGCCCCCGGGAAACCAGACCAGGCCCAGCAACCCCAGAAGCAGGCATCATGCCATATGGAGCAAGCCCAAAAACCCCAGCTAGGGGCTGTTTGGGCGCAGTCCTGGCACCTATGGCGCCAGGCTCATAAGAATACAGTCAGTCCTGGCACCAGGCTCATAGTAGAAAACCTACCTGTTGCAGACCATGCTGCAAACTTACCTGATGCAGACCATGCTGCAAGAAGCCACAAGCCAAATGAGGCTTAGGAGGGGCTATTTTACCTAAGGGACTACTTTTTACTTGGGTGGGGCTGTGGAAGAATACTGCCCTGGGACTACTTCCAAGGCTACTTAAACCACGCCCGGACAGCAGCACACGCTTCGCGTTATCCTGCATCCAGCAGCGTAACGCTCACCGTGCCTGCAGCAGCTTCTAGTGTTCAGCCACGCCCGCCTCGAGTCCGGAGCTCCTGGAAACAAGAAGAAAGAAGGAGGAAAGGTCAGAACAGGAGTTTACCTTTAATCCTTACCTGAATCCTGATCCATCACGCCACAGAGCTGGAGAAGAAGTCATTAAAAACGCCTTACTTCGCATCCTGCAGCGCCGCGCCTTACTCACCTGCCTTGCAGCACTTCAACATACCATCACGCTCTTCTCCATCTCGCGGCCGCTCTCCGACACCTAAGGAGACAAAAACAGCAAGGTGAGCCAAGGGGCTAATCTAAGACTGTACAGGCTACCCCCCAAGACTTACCTGATTTACCACAGGGGGTACTTACCTCATTTCGGGTCGGCGCAGCCTCCGCTGCATCTCCGCCGTGCCCCGGCCCCTATGGGGAAACAACAGAACAGCAAGGCGCAATAAGGGAAAACCGATTTTTTCCCAATAGACTTACCTGGTTTTTCCGCTGGAGGCATCAATCCCCAAGACCTCATACCACATCAGCGCCTGGATGGGGGAAAAGCCACATGTTATACATTGACACCATTGTATCGAACTGAGCCGGATAATAAAAACCCTTACCTGCATTTTATCGGTTGCCACGTGGAACTCTTCATAAGGGCAATACAGCAACCTAAAAGGAATTGGACAGAGTGAAGGTCAGACGTGTTTTGAACTACAGACTTACGGCATCTTGCCGGCATTCTTTGAGTCAATACCGTTCTGGAACTCCCCAACTCCTCCACGCCAGTGAAGAAACTGGTAATCTACGCGCCCCTGCGCTCGAAGCAGGATGGAGAGCTCATCTTTCCAAACCATCAGGTGAGAGCATAGGGGGAATCCAAATGTGACTTGTGGGAAGAACTACGGGAGAGGGGAAGGTGGGGTTAGCGCTCGAACTCCACAGGTAGTTAATTCCCTTTCTCCATTACAGAAGGATATTCCTATGAGTCAAACAAACGAAGCTGGGTGGGCCAGTCCAGTCCATCATCTCGGCACTACACGTCTCACTGGTGCAAACAACAGCTGGCCAGTTCAGATCGATGCCCCCGTGGGAACCAGGTGAGTGTAACAGAACGCGAAGCCTACCCACAAATACCCACCTGGGCGTTATGGAGACCTCGGAAACCGATCAGTTGGCCCAATTATTAGGGGAACTGTAATATGATGCGGAGGCAGTAATGGGTCAGAAGGGAGCTTTATTATACGGCCCCCGGAGGCGAGGGCGGACGGTTGGGAGAATAAGTGGTTACGTTCCTGGTGAATGGGAAAGAAGGGATCGGAGAGAGGGGGGGGACACGGAAAGAAGGGGGTGGGATGGTTGGCTAAGTTGAATCAATAAAATTGACATGTGATCAATAGTAGATGAAGTCGTTGCTGAAGTTGCGGATAATCTTGCGTTTCCTTTTCGACAGACTTTTGGCAGGTTTTTCCTCATTGGTGTGACAGGGTTCATTCTTTCTTGTATGTCTGGAGTGATATGTCTCTTCAGGGAAATGTTCACTTTTTGACCTTATGCCATCCTGTGAGTCTGTGGATGTACCAGGTCTGTATGTGTCGTTGGTTGTTCTCTTCACAGTCTCTCTTGACCACGCGTCATTGAAATGGTTTTTGGAAGTGCTAGGTTTGCAGGTGTCGTTGGTTATTTTCACGAGGTCATCGTGGGACCATCTCTTTCCATCGTCCAATGTGACAGATTTGTCGTGACAATGTATGATCTTTTGTGGAGATCTAAATTTGGATTCACCCTTGAGTGTTTTCCTGGGTTCTTTGATGCATACCCAGTCTCCTTCCTGAAAGAACATCTGTTTAGTTCTGTTTCTTTTGTCGTAGTATGTTTTGTACTTCTTCTGCTTCTCCTTTATAGTTTTATGGATTTGTTCTATGTCCATTTTTGGTTCCATGTTCATTCTTGCCTCAACGGTGTCTAAGAAGATCCATGCTGGTCTCAATTGGTTAGTTGCGGTTCTGCCCCGCATCAAGGTGAAAGGCTCTGCGTTGGTGGTGGAGTGTGGCGTTGTTCTATATGCGTACAAGGCCTCCTTGAGGGTTTCTCTCCAAGGCATAGCATTGGCGGTGGCCAGTTGGATGACGCTTTTTATCAGTCTGTTCATTCTTTCCACCAACCCGTTGGACATTGGGTGGTAAAGTGACGTAGTGATGTGGTTGATGAATTTTTTGTCAAGGAATTTTTGAAATTCTGACGAGGTGAACTGGGACCCGTTGTCTGAGACTATGTCTCTGGGGTCACCTTCCCTGTTGAATATTTCAGTTAAGAAGTCAGTGACTTTCTTTGTGGTTGCGCTGGTATCTACCACACCCCATTAGGTCCATTTGGAGGTGTAATCGACGATTACGATGATGAATATTTTTACTTCCTCCAGATTTTCGATGGGGCCCATAATGTCTATTGCCAGCTTTGACCATACATGTTTGGGTGTTTCTACCAGCTGAAGTGTAGTTTTCCTTAAGATTTTCGATTTGTCACTGGAAGCGCAGGCATTGCAGTTTTTTACTGTCTCTTCCGCCTCTTTCCACATGTTGGGCCACCAGTAGCTGTTCCTTATCCTGTTCTTTGTCAAACTCCTTCCCAGATGTCCTTCATGGGCTAGTTCAAGTAGTTCCTTTCTGAGGGCCACGGCTGGAATCACTCTATTTCCCCTAAAGATGTGATTTTCATTCATGGATATCTCATCTTTGAATGGAGTGAAGTTCGCCAACTCTTTCCCAACACCAAGCCAGTCGTTCATCACGGCTTTTCTTATTTCCTGTTGTTCTGTGTCGGCTTTGGTGATGCGTGTCCATTCGTCGGAGGGTATGGCAGGATTTATGGTGGCTATAATATCCTCTTCTTGATCCTCATTTTCGACATCTTGGCTGATACCCTGTGGCTCTCACCGAGGAGTTCCGTAGATCATGGACTTTACCAGAAAGTACTTTCACAAAGGTCTCAAGATCCACCATGATATATGGGGACCCTGTGTCTACCATTACCTTCAAGGGTATGTCGTTGACGTACATGTTAACCCATGGACCGCTCGACTCTTGGAAAGAGGTGACCGTGAGGATTTGCACTTGTGGACATGTCTGGCTGATGGACAACATGCTGTCTGACACTGGATCGTAGTCCACTGTCTTCACAGACCCATACTTGTTGAAGGGTCGTCTGTTGGCATTACCGGATCTTCCTGGTCTCCCTCGGGTGTTGCGGCAGACTTTGGCGAAATGACCTAATAAACCACATTTGTAGCACTCGACATTGTTAGCAGGGCACATCTTCCCCTCGTCATGGCATTTATACCACCCACACTTTTGACAACGTGTGGGGTTTTGATTGTCATTTACTGAAACGCTCCCTCTTCTAGAGTTACCCCGTGTGTTTTGAGGTACACTCCTCACGGCTGCTACCAAGGCTCTGTCATGTTCAGATTCGGAGAAGCCGTCTATGGACTTCACCTCAAAGCCCTCTTTTATGACCAGTCTCTCTTTCATGCATCGGTCCACGAATTCCATACTTCTCACTATTTCAGTAGCTTGATCTAGTGAGGGGTTCTTCGTTTGCCACAGTTTTTGTTGTATGCGGGGATCTGCTACATTGAGTACCAGCTGGTCCCTCAAATATTCATCCCCAACACCAGTGAAATCACACGTAGACATGAGCACCCTGAGGGAGGCTAGGTAGGTATCAACTGGTTCACCTTTGGCCTGTTTCCGGGAAAAGAACTTGTACCTCTCCAAAACCATGTTTGTTTTACTGCCGAAATGCTTGGTGAGTTTGGCCAAGGCTGTGTCAAATTTTCGGTTGCCGTCGCCCTCTGCATGATCTGGCTCAGGAAGTGCCCTGAATAACCTTAGGCCTTCGGCCCCTAAGCAGTTCAGGAGGGTTGCTTCCTTGAGATCGTCATTGAATTTACCGCCACCAATGGCCCTGAGATATATCTGAAAGCTGTCTAGCCAGTGCTCCCAGGGTCATGTTGTGGTTCCGGGGCAAGGAAGAAACTTGGTGGGGTGTGGCACGTTCTGCATGATTGGCTCTGAGAAGAGCATGCGGGGTGAGCTGCTGTGTCACTAGAGAGTGGTCACTCCACTGTTCAGTGTGTTCTCTTTGTGATTGCCCAGTGTGCTTGAGTGCAGTTTTCTGGTGTTTGAAAATTGTTACATGCACTATGAGGCCTGTGCACAATTGTCTAAGTCACAGAGTCTCTGGGGCGAACTGAAACTTCTTATACTGTGTTTCACTCTCAACAATCTGTTTCTATTCTGAAATGTGTTTCACTCTTCGCAATGTGTCTCTGTGCTCTTTTCACTGCTACCTGTAGCCTGTGAGGGCGCCGTGGTGCGCGGCTATATATAGCTGGGTCTGCTGAGATGGTGGTTTATGGAGTCTTTGGGAGCGAAACTGAGAGCGAAAGGTGTTTAGGTGTTTTGTCCCTTCCACTGCCTCCTGCAGCCAGTGGGGGCGCTGTAGTGCGCGGCTTTATCCTTGGGGCCGCTGTGATCAGCTGCTGGAGATCCGCGGCGCGGTCGCCGTGGAAGATAGTCTAGGCAAAATGGCGGCACGTAGGGCACGTTGTGAGGTGCTTTCCTGAAACGGCCGTTGGTGTATTTTCGTAAGACGCGCGTTGAGCGCTACACCTGTTGCGGCCCAAATATAAAAGAAATCGGTACCTGCTGTGCCGTCCCGCTGTTCTGTGAGTCTGTCTGGTGGCCCCTTCTCCCCTCTCACTCGGGGTTGGGGAGAGGGGAGGCAGGCGGGAGCGGCAATGGAGGAGAGCCGCGGGCGCCGCCGCTGGTGCTGGAGGATGGTAGGAGGGCGAGCGGGGAAGCTCCGGGGGCCGGATGCAGCTCACCGGGGGAAAGGGGAATCCTTGTCGCCAAATGTAATAAAATGCGGAGGCAGTAATGGGTGAGAAGGGAGCTTTATTATACGGCGCCCGGAGGCGAGGGCGGACGGTTGGGAGAATAAGTGGTTACGTTCCTGGTGGAACGTGGGGAAGAAAAACATTAATTCCGGGTGGAATGAAGTGATGATGTAACATCACAACAGGAACTGAGGGCCGAAGTGCATTCCGCCCGCCAAGAAACCAATGCCCTCAGGAGAGAACTGATTGTATCAAAAGAACGAACAGATGATCTGGCCAGACAACTATTGCAAAGCCAGGCTGGGCAAACACCCCTACCAGGACTCAGGGCAAGTCCAACTCCTGTACCATCGAGTAACCTGGTGCACATAAACCTACCAGGAACCGTTCCATTGGCTCCGCCCGAACGTTTTGCCGGAGACCCTAAAAGGTTTGCCGTATTTATGAATCAATACCAATGCAATTTTTTATGCAGACCTGGAGCTTTCCCAAATGATCAAGCCAAGGTAGCCTTTGTACTGTCATATCTCAGCGGCAGTGCAGCGGATTGGTCCATTCCACTAGTCAATCAGGACGACCCAATTCTTCGGGATTTCCAGGGTTTTCAAACAAGCATGAAGAGACTATTCGCCCGACACTCCCAGGGACAGGCCCTGGATAACGAACTTTTGTCCTTGCGGCAGGGTAATCAGGATCTTCTATCTTACATTGCAACCTTTAACAGATTAATAGTGGAAACTGGATGGCCTGAAGAAAAGCGAATTACATTATTCCATTGAGGGCTTCGCGGAGAACTTAAAGATGTCTTGGCCCAAATCGTGAACCCGCCTCAAGACTGTGCAGAATACATAGACTTAGTGGTCCAGTTAGATCATAGACTTCAAAACAGAAAGGCTGATCGAGCCAAGTTTGAGAATAGTGTGTTGGTCAAAACCCACGTTAGTCCCAAGGGAACAGATGCCTCAGAACCCATGCAAATCGGAGGGGTTAGAGGACCCTTAAGTCAGAAAGAAAGAGAAAGAAGACAGCAAATGCAATTGTGTTTATATTGCGGGACTACTGGTAATTTTCTATGGAACTTCCCTGTAAAACCACCCAAGAAGATTGTAGGAGCAGCAGATAAAAACCATTTGGAACCTGACTTGGGAAATGACCACGCCCGACAAGCGTAGAGGTCCGCTTGCCGAGCTTTAAGAAGGACACTCAGACCTCGCATTTCATCATACCAATGGTCCTAGTAGATCCAGAGCAGCCATCATGTATGCACGCGGTAAAAGCATACGTTGATAGCGGAGCCATAGGAAACTATGTGGACTATGAATTGGCTTCCAGGATGAATCTACCTCTCACCCGAAAGACCACCTCAGATGTCATCACCACAGTAGATGGAACGGAAATTGCCTCTGGGCCCGTAACTCATTCCACCGCTGAGATGACATTGCTGGGTCAGGATGGACACCGAGAGGCTATGGTGTTTGATTTAATCAAGGCCCCACAGTTCCAAGTAATACTGGGGATACCTTGGTTGGAAAAACATAATCCCTGTATCGATTGGCGAGAGAAGAGAATAACCTTCCTAGAATGTGCGCACACCTGTTACCCAAAGAAAACACTCAACGCAGTCCTGGCCCCAGTAACCCCAGCCGCCGTGCAATTACCTGCAGAATACCAAGACTTTCAGGACGTCTTCCAAAAAGAACAGGCAAACACCTTACCACCTCACAGATCGTATGATTGTCAAATAGATTTCATACCCGGCGCACAACCCCCTTGCAGCAGGATCTATGCCCTTACGGAGCCTGAAAACCTTCACCTGCGCCAATACTTACACCAGTACCTTGCTAATGGCTTCATTCGCCCGTCCAAGTCCCCTGCATCTTCAGCTTTGTTCTTCGTGCCCAAAAAGGAAGGTGACCTCAGAACGTGCATAGACTACCGCGCACTGAACCAGATAACCATTAAGAATCGATACCCATTGCCTTTGATCCCTGAACTACTAGACCAGGTGAAGGACGCTTGCATATACACTAAACTGGACCTTCGGGGGGCATATCATCTGGTACGTGTCAAAGAGGGCGATGAATGGAAAACTGCTTTTCGCACCAAGTACGGGTTATTTGAGTACCAAGTGATGCCTTTTGGACTATGCAATGCACCAGCAGCCTTCCAATTCTTCATGAATGATGTCCTTCGAGAACCTATCAACGTTTGTGTTGTTGTTTATATCGATGATATCCTAGTATACTCCTTATCAGAATCTGATCATGTGAAACACGTCCAAGCAGTCCTAGAGAAGTTACGCCAGCACAAACTATATGCTAAACTGGAAAAGTGCGTCTTTCACGCCACAGAAGTGGAATTCCTTGGGTTTATTCTGACCCCGAGAGGGATCAGGATGGATACGCGTAAGGTGGATGCAATTCTTAAATGGACTTCGCCAAGTTCAGTCAAAGGAGTACAAAGCATGCTTGGCTTTGCCAATTTCTACCGCAGGTTTATCCCGGACTTTTCACACATTGTACATCCCATTACAGCACACTTGCGAAAAAATAAACGCCTTGTGTGGACAGAAGAAGCCGAAAATGCCTTCCAAGAATTAAAAGCGAAATTCACATCTGCCCCTGTATTAAGGCACCGGCGTGCTGAGCTCCCATACATAGTGGAAACAGATGCATCCAGTCTAGCCATGGGAGCTGTCCTATCTCAAAAGGACCCCGAAACTAACCAGCTTCACCCAGTGGCGTTTTGGTCTAGAACGTTTTCAGCTCCCGAATTAAACTATGCCATTACCGACAAGGAGCTGTTAGCCATCAAGTCCACCTTCAAGGCTTGGCAGCACTATCTACTTGGTGCCAGGCATACCATTACGGTCATCACCGATCACCGAAACTTGCAATATCTAAAGACAGCCAAGGCCCAATCTTCACGCCAACTCCGTTGGGCATTGTTCTTCGACGAGTATGATTTCGTGATAACCTATCGACCAGGTTGTAAGAATGGTAAAGCAGATGCCTTGTCCCGAATTGGAATGGGAGAAGCAGAAATGACCCTAGAACCCATACCCATAATTCCCGAACAGAGGATTCCTGGCATGACAACTGTACAGACACTGGAGGACATTCAGGGGAAGATCCAACAACTCTTTGATCCTATTGCCTTACAGGACTGGGCAAGGAAAGGCCCGGAATACTCTGTCACCAATGATTTGCCTTATTACCAAGGGCGGCTATTTCTACCACAAAAGGAACTACAAGAGCTTGTCATTTCCCGTTACCATGATACCTTAATGGAGGGACACCCTGGTATTGCAAAACTGAAGCTAAAATCAAGAAACAATTCTGGTGGCCCACCTGGCGAAAAGACATTAAGTTGTGGCATTTGCGCCCAAAACAAAAGTCAAAAGAAAAAAACAGCTGGACTATTACAACCTTTGGACATTCCACCTACTCCTTGGCACACCTTGTCATTAGACTTTATCACGGATCTACCCCCGTACAATGGTTTTCACACCATCAGTTATTGTGGATCTTTTTTCCAAAATGGCCCACTTTATTCCTTTAAAGGGAATACCTTCAGCTTCAGCCCTGGCCAAAGAGTTCCTTGAAAACATAGTTCGCCTACACGGCTTTCCATCCGTGTTGATTTCGGACCGGGGCAGTCAGTTCATTTCACATTTTTGGAGAAAATGTTGCCAACTGGCGCAGATAGAAGTTAGGCTTTCGACCAGTCACCACCCTCAGACCGATGGTCAAACAGAGAGGACCAACCAGACTCTTGAACAATACCTGCGCTGTATGCTACATCAGTCTGATGGTAATTGGAAAGACATTCTTTGGATCGCCGAGTATGCGTACAATAATTCTGTACACTCGGGAACTGGACAAAGTCCTTTTTATACCATATATGGACATCATCCTCGAACCTCGGACCTTGATTCGCCCCAACACTTAGAGATGCCCGCGGTGGACCATCTCCACGTGGTTATTACACAAGCCTTTAAAGAAGCAACTGCACATTTACGAAAAGCTAAGGAAAAATACAAGAAAGATGCTGATCAGCACAGAAGTGAAGCACCGCAATACCAGATAGGGGACCAAGTATGGTTGGCCACTAAGCACATACCACTCAAGGGAACACAGACCTTTAACCCTAGGTATTTGGGACCTTACTCTATCAAGGCCATTATCAACCCGGTGGCCGTCAAGTTGGACCTACCTGCTCATATGCGAATTCATCCCGTCTTTCACGTGTCACTTTTGAAGCCAGTGCAACCAGGAACAAGGCTAACCAAACCACCAGATCCCATCCTCATAGACGGGGAACCCGAATTTGAAGTTAAGAACATCTTGGACTCAAAAAGGGTGAGGTCAAAACTCTTCTATCTAATCGACTGGAAAGGTTACGGACCACAGGAAAGGTCTTGGGAACCTAGTGACCACGTGCATGCACCGCAATTGGTGAAGAGATTCCACCGAGATTTCCCAAACAAACCCAAGCCAAGGGGAAGAACGACTTTAGGAGGGGCCTTGAGGGGGAGTGCTGTCATGATGCCTGCCCCCGGGAAACCACACCAGGCCCAGCAACCCCAAAAGCAGGCATCATGCCATTTGGAGCAAGCCCAAAAACCCCAGCTAGGGGCTGTTTGGGTGCAGTCCTGGCGCCTATGGCGCCAGGCTCATAAGAATAGAGTCAGTCCTGGCGCCATGGGCGCCAGGCTCATAGTAGAAAACCTACCGGATGCAGACCATGCTGCAAACTTACCTGATGCAGACCATGCTGCAAGAAGCCACAAGCCAAATGAGGCTTAGGAGGGACTATTTTACCTAAGGGACTACTTTTTACTAAGGGTGGGGCTGTGGAAGACTACTTACCGATGACTACTTCCAAGGCTATTTAAACCACGCCCGGACAGCAGCACACGCTTAGTGTTATTCTGCATCAAGCAGCGTAACGCTCACCGTGCCTGCAGCAGCTTCCAGTGTTCAGCCACGCCCGCCTCGAGTCCGGAGCTCCTGGAAACAAGAAGAAAGAAGGAGGAAAGGTCAGAACAGGAGTTTACCTTTAATCCTTACCTGAATCCTGATCCATCACGCCACGGAGCTGGAGAAGAAGTCATTAAAAACGCCTTACTTCGCATCCTGCAGCGCCGCGCCTTACTCACCTGCCTTGCAGCACTTCAACATACCATCACGCTCTTCTCCATCTCGCGGCCGCTCTCCGACACCTAAGGAGACAAAAACAGCAAGGTGAGCCAAGAGGATAATCTAAGACTGTACAGGCTACCCCCCAAGATTTACCTGATTTACCACAGGGGGTACTTACCTCATTTCGGGTCGGCGCAGCCTCCGCTGCATCTCCGCCGTGCCCCGGCCCATATGGGGAAACAACAGAACAGCAAGGCGTAATAAGGGGAAACCGATTTTTTCCCAATACACTTACCTGGTTTTTCCGCTGGAGGCATCAATCCCCAAGACCTCATACCACATCAGCGCCTGGAAGGGGGAAAAGCCACATGTTATACATTGACACCATTGTATCAAACTGAGCCGGATAATAAAAACCCTTACCTGCATTTTATCGGTTGCCACGTGGAACTCTTCATAAGGGCAATACAGCAACCTAAAAGGATTTGGACAGAGTGAAGGTCAGACGTGTT
This sequence comes from Ambystoma mexicanum, assembly GCF_040938575.1. NCBI lineage: Eukaryota > Metazoa > Chordata > Amphibia > Caudata > Ambystomatidae > Ambystoma > Ambystoma mexicanum. The sequence continues at coordinate 44,121,190 of NC_090923.1, forward strand.
TTGAACTCTTACGAACTACAGACTTACGGCGTCTTGCCGGCATTCTTTGAGTCAATACCGTTCTGGAACTCCCCAACTCCTCCACGCCAGTGAAGAAACTGGTCATCTACGCGCCCCTGTGCTCGAAGCAGGATGGAGAGCTCATCTTTCCAAACCATCAGGTGAGAGCATAGAGGGAATCAAAAAGTGACTTGTGGGAAGAACTACGGGAGAGGGGAAGGTGGGGTTAGCGCTCGAACTCCACAGGTAGTTAATTCCCTTTCTCCATTACAGAAGGATATTCCTACGAGTCAAACAAACGAAGCTGGGTGGGCCAGTCCATCATCTCGGGACTATGCGTCTCACTGGTGGAAACAACAGCTGGCCAGTTCAGATCGACGCCCCTGTTGGAACCAGGTGAGCGTAACAGATCTGTAATTAATCTAACATGTCCGTGTCCTTCCTCCCGGCGCTTCAGCCAATGCCAATAGTTTACCCGCTTTATCTCCCTGTTCATAAATTCTAGTTTTGGACTCCCTGTGTGCCTGTCTGGCGTTGTCCAGCGCTGTGTTATGCAGGGTAGCTCTGGCCTTTAACAGGGAGCGGTGTGTTTCTGGGGTAGCGTCAGCGATGTAATTGGTTTCCCACTTTTCTACCTCAGCCTCCGCCTCAGTTACTTTCCTATGATGTTCTCTCCTTTTGTTGCATATCCAGGCTGTCATCTCCCCTCTAAGTACCGCCTTGTGTGCTTCCCAAAGTGTCACTGGGTCCTCCACCGAGCCCATGTTAATTTCGAAGAATTCGTTTGACTTTACAGTAATATGCTCCACGAATTCAGGGAGGCCCAGGTAGTAGTTATTTAATGTCCATGTTTTGGACGGTAGGGGACGCTCCGTGTGGATGCGTGTGCTCCCGAGTGGAAGGCGAATCCCCGGTCCGTTGGGTGTAGTTCTCTCCACACGTCACTCAGACCAAACGCCGATGCAAAGGTCGCCAGATCCGTGGGGCGGCGCGGGTTTCGGTTGCGGATATGGGTCCGGTCGAGTGTGTTACACATAACATCATTAAAATCCCCTCCCAGGATCCACAGCTCCGTCTGTTGTTGCGCTATCAGGGCCGTCACCTCCCCCAGGAGAGCCTCCCCAATCCCGGTGGGGAATATATCGCTAGAATAGCCATTGTCTCCCCCCAGAGTGTACCTTGAATCATCACAAAACGGCCACTGGGGTCCTGCACCACAGTGGATAATTCAAAAGGGAGTCTATTATGCAGGAGGATCAGGACCCCCCGGGAGCCCATAGTATACCCTGTGTGGTACGTCGCCCGATAGTTGGATCTGCGGAAAAACTGGCAGTTTGAGCCTGCTAAATGGGTCTCAGTTAGAAGAGCTACATCAGGGGAGCGTCTGTTAAGAAACTGTAGGATCAGTCGGCGTTTTATACTTGAGGTCATGCCATTCACATTCCATGTGAGGAGCTTTAGAGACCTATGGCGTTCATTAGACATCGATGAGGCTTGTGTATTTTGGCAATCGGGGTCGCTATGTTGTTGTGTAGCCATTACTGTCTAGAGGTTTATGGTGTTGTGCTCTGCGGGCGCGTGGTGTGTATGAACTTAGAAACATTGTGTTCGCATTTGGTAGGAGCGTGGGCGGCGAGCACTGTGTGTTTGGTGAATTCGCTATGGACGTTTGCCTGGTATGGTTCCCCGGAAAAAGATAAACATAATACAACTTCCCTTCCCCCCTCCCCATACTCCTCCCCAACATGAAGTATCTGTCGCCCGAACTCTACTGGCGCTTAAAAACTATGTCGCCAGGTTAACTTAACATGAATTGTTCACACTACCCCTCCGACTTACTATACCCGTGTGGGTCTGGTGTCTCAGGTCTCAAGTCGGGGGCATGGCGGCCGCCGGTGGCATGGTGTGTTACTGGTGACTGCTTGCGGTTCATGTGATCCGTTGCAGGGGGACGGGGGTAATCCGCCATCGATGATACTCCCGGAGGAGTGTTCCTTGCAGGTTGTTGCCCGGAGAAGTGACCGGGCATTGAGTATGCCGTGAATCAGCCCGTTCACGTGTCCGGCCGCTGCACCTCTTTTTTCTTAAACATCCGTTATTCATTGGGGTCTCCGTCTGGTTTGATTGGCACCTCTGGTCTGGGTTGCTGTGCAGGTCTTTCTCCCCGTGGTCGGGGTCTTGATCTACTTCTGCGATTTTGATTCGGTCCAGTCCAGTCTCCCCAATGTGAGTTTCTGCCCATATCCAGGCCTCCTGCGGGTCAGTGAAATGGACAGTTTTGCCCTCATGCAGGATTTTCAGTTGGGCTCGGAACAGCAGTCCGTATTTCACGTTCATGGAGCGTAGTTTCCTCTTTATGTGTTCAAAGGATTGCCTAGCCCGTTGGACCTCACAGGTGTAGTCTGGAAAAAAGGCTATTTTCGCTCCGTTATGTGTCATTGATCCTTTGGTATGGGCCATTGGTAGGATGGCGTCTCTGTCGCGGTAATTAAGCAGTTTTGCGATGATTGTTCTCGGGGGGGCCCCGGGGATCGGGCGTCCCGTGGGCATGCGGTGTGCACGCTCCACCGGAAAAAAAATTGAGAAGGTCTTTGGTGCAAAGAGATCCGCCAGCAATTCCTCCAGGAAGAGTTCCACGCTGGGTCCCTCCGCACGCTCCGGTAGTCCCAGGATACGAATGTTGTTGCGGCGGGACCTTCCCTCTCCCTCGTCGACTCGGGCCGCCAGGGTTTTCAGTCGGTTCAACGTTTGCGCGAGTTGTTGGTGTATCCCGCTCAGGTCATCCTCCACTCCGGAGATTCGTTGTTCTGTTTCCCCGGTCCGGGATGAGAGTTTCTGGAGGTTGTGTCGGAGGAAGGAGACTTCGGTGGAGATGGTGTCCATCTTCTGCTCCACCGAGGTGCGCAAGTTTTCGATGGCGGCCATCATGTCCTTTAATGAGAGTGGTTCCTCTGGTTCCTTTGGCGGAGAGGGGGTTACCCTCGAGTCCTCGGTGCTTAGTGCCGTGGTTGTGCTCATGGCGTATTGGTCCATGGTGTATTGGGTCGAGGTTTTCTTATTCCTTTCCTTGCCCATGGTATTGCTTTGCGTGGGTCGCTTGTTGCCCATTTGGAGAGTCTGTTTTTTCCCACCTTATCTCGGGCCTCTACCGTGCTCTGGTAGCTTGCTTACAGTGTTATAGTCTCAGGAGCCTTAAGCAGTAGTCGTCTCCTTGGGGTTCTGTTCACCGATGAGTTGTTCGGGGTATCACCTCGTTTATCTTGCCTCCTTAGTACCTTGAAATACGTCGTTCGTATGTATTTCCGTATCAAGGAGGGCCAGCTCGCCTACTCAGTTCTCCCCTCGCATCGCAAAGATGGTTCCGTTCAGTATTCCACAAGGTTCTCGATTATCTCCTCCCCAGGAGGCTGCACCGCATCAGGAGTGTGATAGGTTGCCTCGCCAGGTTGCCAGGTGCTGTGGGATGTCGGTGGTCGGGCGGGGAGGAAGGAGGGTCACAGGCCCTTCACGTCCGTTGCCGCCATTCTGGTTTGGTCCCCTTGACTGGCGATGCTTTCTTTGTGTCTTGGAGCAGACCTCTCGGCCTCTGCCAGCCCAAGAGCCGAATGGTGCTCCGAGGCACCGCTGCCCGGGAGTGGCGTTGTTACACGGGTCGATTCCACCATCGCGTGCCGGGGGTGGGGGAAGATCGCACAGTCCGCTCGCCCTCGGCAACAGCAACAGGATATGGTCCACCGCTGTGCAAAGTCTGTGGTTTGAATAACGCCCAGTTGCTCCGAGGGTATTTAGTACCGCATCTGCTCCGACAGTTGAGATTCGCAGCTGCCCACGTTTGTCTTCGCTCTACTTCATCGCGACTTGGAGGCGGCCATCTTGGTTGGGCCCACGCGATACGTTCTTACAGTTTCCAAAGCCGATATCTTGCGTTTTCCGGCGTGGATCCAACCCTTTCACAGCTAGGTGCTGCTATTGTGTTCCGCTGCCCGGATTTATTGTTTTTTAGCATTTTCACCTTTTCGTAACGTAGGATATTACAGGATTTTTCAGGCGGCCGCGGGAGCACCGACGAGTCACGTCCTCATCGCTCGCTCGCTGGCCACGCCCCCAAAAATAGATTATTGTTAAAAGCCAGACATGGCAGTGAGGATGGAGGGTGGAGGGAGAGGATACATTGGCCTTGATGATTTACCAGGCCCATGGATATGGGAGGAGCGGTTCCTGGACTGAAGGTTGTTCTCCCAGGTCCTGTGATGATTTTCAGGGTACAGGTTGAGGGTAAATGTGGGTAGACAGTGTCCGCCCACCTTTCACAGAGTGGACTCCATCCCCCTTCGGTGTTCTTTGAGGCCGGCATGCAAAAAAAAGCTTGTTTGGTCAAGTGTCTGATCACCAGGATTTGGACCCAGGACCTCATGCTCTCAGGGCACACACTTACCCACAATACTGAGTGGAAAGGCCTTCAAAGCACATGTCTTTTATTGGTATTTTGCTTTCCATGGAATATTTCAATACAGATTTTTGCGTTTAAAAGATGCACACCTTTTTTATTTGCAGGTAAAGTTAAAGGAACATCTCCTCTCTCTGGTTCTTTTTCAGGTATTGATGCTTCATATTTTGCACATTTTCTTCTATTAGGAAAGGCCACTTTAACTAAATTTGCATATTTCACTTTAAGATAATTTCAGTCCCTTTGTGTATGTTAATGAGCCCCCCCACACTTTTATTTGGACTTGAACCCTATTGATAACATCTGAAGACCCGTGGAATGGCTTACTCTGATTGCCGAAATACCTTCCCGGTAAAAGAGCTTTGCTTCGATTGCGCTATAAGGCAATCCTACAGCAGAGGCACTTTGCCTCTCTGACCCGAGCCAACCCTCACCAGTACATCCTTGGAACCTTCAGGAAACAGCACACCATAGCCAATGGCTCATTCCGTGCATGTTGGGCAGGTGGGATAGGAGGCAAGTACTGTAACGAGGAAGAGCAAGATAAGGAGTAATGATGAGTACACACAAGTAATATGATAATTACTTCCATGTTCCTCTTCCTCATCCAAATACTTACCAATATGAAACTCCAATCTCATGGCAGGTCCCACAAGCCCCAGCCAAGTAACTCCATCCAGAAGATTCATTCTTTCGGATCTCGTCCAAGCCCGGCAGGGAGAGGATAGTAGTTGCATGAGACCACCCAGCATCCTTCCTGGGACCGTGCCAAAGGCTGGAAAAATGTGAACCACTGCTTGTTCAGCCACTAGGGTTTGAGGGTGCAACATGAATAAAAAAGAGAATGGAAATAAAAGAAGGGCTCCTGAGAATTGAGCTGGGTACCTCATAGAGGTGTTGCTAGGTCTGGAAAAGATCCGTGGCTACGCTAATGTCGGGATTGCTGGGACTTGGGGCTAGCTAGCCTTTTGGTTGCAGCCCCTGAGATTCTATCTGGGGCTATAACCAAAAGACCTGGGGCTATAGCCTCTTTCCCCTCCCCCCAGCAACGCCTCTCACATGCAGTAACCCAATGAGCGAACACCACACATGGAAGTAACAAATCAAAATGTATTATGAACAAAATGAATGCAATGAAATGAAAGCATGAAAAATATTTCAAGCATGAAATGAAATGTAATTCCAAAACAGAATAAGAAAACATATGAAGAACCAATCCAAAGTGATCCAAAAGAAAATTTGTCCAAACTCTCGGTCCATCAAATCATATCCAAAGGAAACGTAAATTGTAAAATCCATTGATCCATGTTGAGTAAAAAAAATAAATTCTCTCATAAATCTACTGTTCAACTATGTAGACCGATTTCATCCAGGGTCCATGAGCCCAATGAAAGAAATGAAACCTATCAAAAAAACTACCTAAGAAAAGAACTATATACAAAAGTGTGCGCATAGTCCAATCACCCCAAAATAAAGGAAGGATGTGTCCTCCACCAGCCTGGCCGCTGGGTCAGGGACAGCTCCACAGGGTGCCTGGGTGACACTTGGGCAGGAAGATGGCACGGAGGACGACCGGCGCATAGGGAGTTCAGTTGAGGAGGGGGTCGGCAGAAGCTCCAGCACACAGAGGAACCCAGCACTGGTGACCCGTCCAATAGGTTGACGCGGTCTTCGACACATTCGAAATGACATGCGCTGTCCTTGCGAGAACCCCGCACGTCATTCCGAATGTCACGAACACGCTACGCCACCCCACCCAGGACAGGCTCAAGCCTGTCCAGGATTGCCACGTCTGCAGGGAGAGGAAGGCCAGTTGTTTTGCGGCTATCCCCTCCCTGAAAACGGGTCTGGACGAAGGCATCCTTGCTGTTGCCGGATGATGCAGTCACAGGATCTGGGACAGGATTACACACAGGCACCTCCGCGGTGGCATGTGCTGCCTCCTGTCCCTGGACTGCACCACTGGCACCAATGGAATCCCCCCCTCCAGGGCCCATTTGTGTGACTTCCACGGCCTCCTCCTCAACCAAACCCCCCACCAACCTGGATGACTCCGTTCCCTCTTCCTCCGTAGGCCCCTGTGGGGTCTCAGCTGCCCCTTCTGCTGCCGAGGAGTCCACCTCTGACCTCTGCCTCTTGGACCTACACCCGGCAGCTCTGGAGGCGGCCCCAGACTCCTCACTCCCCGACGAGATGGCAACCCAGGAGGGGAGCTGGGCCTTGCGTCTCCGGCTGGCGGTGGGATCCCTGCCGCATTGCTCCACAGCACCGTCTCCGCCCTCTTCATCAGTTGACGCTGCAGACAGGGAGAGACACAACACAGGCATCAGGGCACTGTACAATGGTCTGCTACACACATGACAGTTGCAGATGAGTGGCAGTCTCAAACTTCACACATGGCATCACACTCCGCAACACACATATCATTTCTAGCGACACACACGCGCAAATGAACAGGAATGTTGCAGCAGGCAGCACCATCAATACACATACAACACCATGACCATCCGAAGGTCAGCCTGACGTCACATGCAACACGGGGATTGGCAAACACATGCACACACACCACCAGACATACATGCATCTGTACATCTACACCACCTGTTGCAGTGAAATCCTCGGCATCCATGTCACATCTGCCAATCAACCTCCTACATGTCAGTGTCACATGCATCCATGGTGTATCACAGTGGCACACATGTCAAATACCCTCACACACACATGTAGACCATGCCCGTACATGAAAGTGGAATCCGCATCCATGTGTCACACCCCAACCATGCCATGGTACATACACCGATATGTAAACATGTGTGCACCCCAACATGCATTTGGCCATAATGCTTTTGTACACATACACCGTTGATGTGCCTCACACATGAATGGACTCTCATGCGGCAGGCTCATGTCCCTGTACATACACATCCATACATGGGCCTTCCAAGACATATGTGCAACCTGCACACACCTGCCACACCTCAACATGCACAGCATCCAATCAGTACGCATGCACACTTACAGCTTGACTCCGGACGGGTCTGCCTCCCAAGGACCTGGAGGTGGAGCGCTGGGTGTATGCATTCCAGGACCCTCATCTGCATGTTGGTAAGGCGGACCCGGCGTCCCTTTGCATGCTTTGCCTTCAGGAGATGCCGGGCCTAGCTGAGGGTCATGGACCTGAAGTCCTCCCAGCGCTTCCGGACGTGTTGCAAGTCGCGGGCTGCCACCTCCTCCACATTGATGGCAGCCACGATGTCCGTCCAGATCCTCTTCCGTCCTTCATTGTCGGCGCGTGAACTTCCAAAGAGGGCATCATAATGCCCCAGGACTTGCTCCACCAGGATACCAATTTCTGCAGCACTGAAGCTGGTAGCCCTCTGCCTCTCTGGCTGGAGGTTGCCAGTGGTGCCAGATGGTGTTGTTTCCGACATGGCAACTCCCGAGGCAGGTGTGGGTGGGCAACTGGGTCCTGGGGCTGGGCTGTGGAGCAAGATGGTACTCCAGTCGGGAGTCTTCTGTTCCAGCAGGGGTGGTCACAGCAACTGGACCCCTGCAGATGGCTGATGTGCATGCACCAAATAGCAGGGCACGTGGCCAGCAGGCAGGCAGGCAGCAGCAGATGGCAGGTGGGAGCGTGCTCGGGGCTCTGTGGGGCAGTCATTCGGCCTTCTGGGCAGGAGCGTGGTCTTCCGTGTGTTGTTGCGTGGCCAGCTTGATACGGAGTGATTTGGCACATGAAAAATCAGCACGTTAGCGTGTCATTCAAGGAAAGGCCCTTAGCGTGTAAGCATGCCTGTGACGGTACACGCACGGGCGTTTCCCACAACACGGGTGCATGTTTATTGTACACGTGAAAAAACTGCACGTCTGGGTGTCACTGCGTGTGATTGGAGGAAAGGCCCTTAGCGCGTAGGCGCCTAAGTGACGTTGCATGTGTGGGCTGGCTTAAAAGGAACGTGTAGGATGCCATTTTCTTGTATGTGCTTTTTGTGGAGAGCGAGCGGGTGATTCTTGTACTTCTTGTCGGTTCACATGCGATTACTTCACAACGGTTCCAGTTCGTACCCCCTGTTTCCTCAGACTGCGTTCATTTCTTCTTTTGCCGGGGGTGTTGCCAACACGCACACGCGCGTCTTTTTCACATTCTTTTTCCAGGCAGATGGTGAGTCACGCACGTATTTACCAACTGTGGTTGCCCCCGTGTGTCACGTACCCCTTCAGTGGTCATTGTAGGCTGCGTGTAACACGCGTACACTTCTTTTTGTGTTTCTGGCTGCCACAGCGTAGTGCAGGTTCATTTTTCCACGCACGTGGTCTACCAGGGGTTGCGTGCATGTTTACTTTTGTTTTTGGGGTGCCTGTGCGTTGCGAGACCCATCATCTTCCCCCAGGAGTCATAGACAGCCTTGCTAGAGCACTAGGGTATGAATTCCATCTAGTACCCTACCCCTTTCACCCCAATTGCCCAGGGCAATTGTTTACGGCAACTCCCATACACACAACAACATCAGTGCCATGATTGGGAGGCAACCAAGCAGTAAGGGAGGGAAAGGTGGCCGACCTCTAAAAGGTGGGTCCGGTAGGGGACGTGGGCAGGATGTGCAGGGTGCCCCAAGAGGCTAGTGTGTGGAGGACCAATCGGGGCCACCTATGCCCCCCCCAATGGTTGTGGGAAATTTAGCTGACACCATCCCAGCTCAGCGCTTGTTAAACTGGCCCATATTGTCAACTGAACCGGCACAGGATGACTCCCAGGCTGACTTCCAGGTCACCAAGTATAAGCCACGGGTGGCGGTGAAAGTTGCTGTCACCAGGCCATGTGGATCTGGGGCAGCAATGCCATCTGCTGCCCCAAGTGCCAGGGTGAGGAGGCTGCAGGGGCAGCTGCAGCTCAATCCACCCCAGCTCTGAGTCTCCCAGCTGGGACAGTGTCGGTCCAAGTCCATCACACCGACATTGGTCCTGCCAACATCACCCTGCAGCCAATGCCTGCACCGAGACCTTTGGTCATTGTGCCTTCGCAAACTTACAGCACCCAGTCCACCTGCGCTTCTGCCCCTACCAATCAGAGCGGCACAAGCCACTCAGGATCCGCACCACCTTCCAAGAAGAAGAAGGGTGTTTTGAACTACAGGCTGGGACCCCAGACATGGCTACACACTCTGGCACCTCAAGGAAGTCTAGCTTCAATGACGCCGAACTAGATGCACTTGTGGCCTATGTGTTGGCACATAGCCACGAAATGGTGGTGACTGCAGGGTGCAAGACTACGCCTGCTCAACGTAGGGCCCACTGGCAGACCATTGCGGACCACATTAGTGCCCTTGGATTTGTGAGGCGCGCAGCTGATGATTGCTACAAGAGGTGGAATGACCTGAAACGCAGAGCAAAAAACAAGCTGGTTTCCAATCATGCCTCTACTCTGGTGACTGGCGGTGGGTCTCCACCAGAGGATGACCAACTCACTGAACATGAGTCTGTCGCTGGAACCTTCGTCACAGAGGAACAGATCCGAGACGTGGGAGACCTACCAGATCTTGAAGCATTGTCCGGTGAGTGTCCATGCATGTGTGTGTAATCCATGTGTATGTTGCTTTGGTGATGTGTTCTGATTGAGTGCCAGGTGAGGGTGTGTAGTCATGACTGGTATGGGTCACCCATGTTGTTCCTCCAAACCATTTCCCGGCCTTGGTTTTGGGTATGACAGTATCCCTTCTGACCACAGTAGCCAATTTGCACCAGATTACTGCAGTTGCGCATCAACTGTCATCTTGCAACAACCTTGCTAAAAAAAAATCCTGTTCATTCAGCCTGATTGTTTCAATCCTTGCCATTTTTACGACACATTTTTCTACCCTACTGCCCCATATGTGACATGCTTCTGTCATAGATTACACCCCATAATGGCCCACATTTATTACCTTGTTATGGGAATGATTTAACCATTCAGGCTGACTGAGTAATGGCCTGCACACAATCATTTTTGGGCCCTGTTTGAATGTAGAACATGACTGTTGTCTTCTGTCATGTTGAAGTGACCAACCATTGATGTATCCATCTGCCTGCCATCACTGTGTAATTGAACACTGGATGTGTTGCAGCGTGTGGCACATGCGTATTTTGTCACACTATTTTGCATGTTTCATCTCATCATCTCCATCTCACATGGATGGGTGACAGTACACCCACCCTGTGCTCCCAAGCACTGAGCCTCTTGGAAAAGGTCCTTAATGTACTGCACTTCTTGGCCACTGGTTCATTTCAGCGGACAATTGCCATAGTGGGTGGGGGTGTCACAGGCCACGCAGTCACGCTGCCTACACCAGGTGTTGGCAATCATGACTGCACGCTCCTCAGTCCGCAGGCACATATACCTGCCCAGAACACCTGCAGAAAGACAGGCCGTGGTCCAGGACTTTTACGGGGTGGCACACTTCCCAAAAGTGCTCAGTGTCATAGATTGCACCCATGTGGCTCTACGTCCTCCCAGGGCAACTGAGCACATCTATAGAAACCGCAAGCACTGGCATTCCATCAACGTCCAGGCAGTATGTGATGCCAAGGGAATCATCACCTCAGTATATGCCAACTATCCAGGGTCCACCCACGACAGTTTAATTTACAGAATGTCACCCCTAGACCGGGACCTGGAAGCTGGGCGGCATGGCGATACATGGCTTCTTGGTGAGTATAAATGCCCCTGCACATGCTTGCAAAAGATACTGAGTAATGTCACAACCCCACTAATGATCCCCATCGCAACCTCCCCAGGGGACAGTGCCTACCCACTGAGCACCCACATGATGACACCAATTCGGAACCCCACCACACCACCCGAGGTAAGATACAACACAGCCCATAATCAGCCCGGGGCATAGTGGAGCGCACATTCGGAGTGCTCAAGTCACGCTTTCGCTCCTTTGACCGCTCTGGTGGGCAGCTGCTATACACGCCCCCAGTAGTGTGCAGGATCATAGTGGCAGCATGTGTCCTGCACAACGTTGCAACACGCCGGGGCCTGCCCGTGGACATGGTGGTGCCCCCACATGCCCAACCACATGCATGTCCGCTGCGCATGTGAGGTGAAAGGGCATGTTGTGAGGCAGCCCGTACCCAGCTTGTGGCAAATTACTTCACCTAAAATCACACCCCTGCGGAGTGCACACAGCCCTGGCACATACCAGCTGATAATCAATGATGATGGCAAAAGGGACAGTCAACAGTCACAACCATACCAGCCTGAGATTGTTCATCTGGAAGTGTTACATTGTGTGCATCCCTACCTACTGACCTCTTTCACAACCAGAAGAGACCCAACCTTCCAAATCCTAGACTCACCCAAAATAAAATCACAACCCCTACCTTATCAGGAGCCCTCATCAATGCGAGGTCCCTCATAGCACACAATACGGAAATTGCCACAACCTAGATCTCCTAGCTATCACTGAGACTTGGCTCCATGATGCCGCTGGCCCCGCACTCATGATTGCCATACCAGACAATTACAATATACTAAGAGTCGATTGGCCCAACTCTAGGGGAGGTGGCCCAGCCATCATCGCCAAAACTAAGTTAGCTGTAAGACTTACCCCACACCTAGCGATCAAATCCTGCGAACTTCTTTCTGCCAAAATACCCATCTCCAATAACAGTACATTAACTGTCCTTCTGGTGTACAGACCACCAGGCCCACTAGGTAACTTTGAGGAAGACCTATCTAGCCTCCTCACGAATATCATCAAAGATTCCACCCAGCTCCTTCTGCTAGGCGACTTTAACCCGGGATTCAATGACGATGAGGACAAACAGGCCCATTCCATCCAATCAATCTTAGTCGATCATGGCCTTACCCAAAAAGTCTTAGCCCCCACACATATAATAGGACGGACATTAGATTGGATAGCTAACCGAAACTGTGTCACTACCATCTCTAATATTTTACCACAAACATGGACCGGCCACCACCTCATCTGCTTCTCATCCACCATAGAGACTCCTATATTAGATAAGCCAGAAACCGCACCACCCATGCCTACCAGAAGCAAAAAAGAAATCACGACTGAAAAACTACTCCCACTCCTCCTACCAGCTCTCACTGCTAGCGCTATTAATTCTGACCCTAATATGCTAGTTGAGACATTCAACAACACCATGTCCAAAGCCTTGGACACAATTGCCCCTATCAAACTGCGTAAAAGCAAACGAAAATCTCATCTCAACTCATGGTTCACCCCCCACCTCAAAGAATTACGGATCCAAAAACGTAAACTCCAAGCTATTTGGAGGCATACACCTTCAGCTGAGAATAAATCTCTACTCGACAACCTTGCAAAAAAATATGAGAATGAAATAATCCAAACCAAAAAGAACACATTTAATGAGATAATTAGTAGAGCCAACTCTAATTCCAAAGAACTTTTTGCCATCCTCCGGGAAATGGAAAACCCGATTGCTCCCACAGATAATGTCCCCAAGGACAAACAATGATGCACCAGCATCCAAAAGGCCTTAGCTAATAAAATCACAACTTTACAATACAAAATAGCAAAGAAGAAAGCATCCCTGAACTCCACTGGAACCCATACTTCCCACTCGACAGATACACCTGGAATAGTCAGTCACTCAAAGCAACTGCAAACCATTCAGACTTACCAACATATCCATATTGGAAACTGAAAAGGTGATATTATCCCTGAAACCGTCCAACTGCCAAGGTGACAGCTGCCCAGCACACGTTATTAAGGACGCAGCTAGAGACCTGGCGCCCTTCATTTCTAAATTAATAAATGCCTCCTTTAGATCCAGCACGGTACCCCCAACCTCAAAGAATCTTGGGTACTGCCTCTCCTTAAAAAACAGACCCTTGACCCAGCCATCCCGACCAACTATAGGCCCATTACCACGGTCCCATTTCCCCTTAAAATCATTGACAGAGTAGCCTACCTCCAGATCCAAAATTATCTGGAGACAAATCAACTACTAGGATCACGCCAATCTGGCTTCAGACCACTACATGGTACTGAAACGGCCTAATCGACCTTAAGACACAAATCGACGAGTTGAAGGATAAAGGTAAAAACAGCTATGCTCCTCCTCCTTGACTTATCGGTGGCCTTCGACCTAGTGGACCACGCAGTGTTATGCAACCATCTAGCGTCTGCCGCCCATTTCTCAAGTGAAGCTATAGCCTGAGTACAATCCTTCCGAGCCAACCGTACGATGAGAGTGTTCTCCCCATTAGCCTCAGCGGACCCAATACATATCACCTGTGGCATCCCACAAGGTTCATGTGTCTCCCTCACAATGTACAACATCTTTACTAAGCCACTATTCGACAAACTTGACAGATTGGGGGTAACCTATACCAACTATGCGGACGATACGCAGATCCTCATACCACTATCTGGTAACTTTGTTGAAGACACAGCTCTAGTAAACAAGATTTACCTCATCATTCAGGCATGGATGGCCTCCCACGGCCTCTGCTTGAACGACGACAAAACAGAGATACTGATCCTGGGCTCCGAATCTAACCTCAAAAAACCCAACCCTAATTATCTCGCCTTCAATATAGATGGCAATGTAATCAAAGTGGCAACCGAGGTAAAAACACTAGGTTTCTACCTCGATTCCACTTTATCTCTCAAAAAACAAGTCAATTCCCTGGCTTCCTCCACAGCCTACACCTGCAAATTAATTAATCAGGGCCTGCAGACCTTACTTGTCCAAAACTAAATGTATCACACTAGCCAATGCCCTAGTAATGTCTGCACTGGACTACTTTAACGCCCTATATGCGGGCGCTAATAAAACTGTCATAAACAAATTGCAAATACTGCAGAATAATGCTCTTAGAGCAGCCTTGGACATATCCCGCAGAGCACACATATCCAACATCAGGAAAGTCCATCATTGGTTAAAAATCAGTGACAGAGTTCTCCTTAAAACGCTATCTCTCGCACATAAAGGACTTAACAACACTGCACCCCCATACATCTCGGCTAGACTGACCATAAAATCCTCTACTCACTATACTAGAGCCTCTAACCACTCCCTACTTGAAACTCCCATATTTAGACTAACTAAAGCGGGTGGAGCAAGCTTGCCTGTTAGAGCTGCCTGTGCCTGGAATGCACTCCCTATCGCATTGAGAGCTAATCTACCCTACTCCAGATTCAGATGCAATGTGAAAAGTTGGCTTTGGATCAATGACAACTAACATACTGATCCAGGCCCGGACTAATCATTGCACATGACTACTTTGATTCTTCCGATACCGGTCCACAGACTATCTCATTGCTATTACGATGTGAGGGACTCACATCTTGTATCTCCTGTATATCTGTATATTTGTATTGTATATATTTTTATAACACATATAGTGCACCTTCTGTATTTATCCTCTGTATGTATGCAACCCAAGCTTAAGTATTCTTGTGACTGCTGCGCCCGGCTACCCCTGGGTTTGGAGCGCATTATCAAATAAACTAAACTACTCAAAGACACCCAATGCTATGTCACAAAAAGACACACATTCATGCAGCAGGAAAGATTACCCCCTTGCAAAATACCACATCAAAATAGTGCCATGTCACCCAACCCCTCCCCATCTCAGCTACCCAACACACCATGGCATGGCATGCAATGTGAAAGCAACTAAATGAATGCACAACACATGACACAAGTGTCACAAAGTGCAATGTTCCTAATGTAAACAGTCCACAGACAATATGCTCTCAGCAATCAATAAGAAGCACCACACATGAACAAATACTTACCAGCAACACAAAACAACCAGCAACAGTACAGGAAGAAAGTGTGGCAATATAAAACAGGAAAAAAGTAGTGCAAGTCTCACAACCTGACCAAGGCAGCACATGGACCCCTTCCAACTGCAGAGTATCGCTGTCATGTGTCAGTGTACTGCATACAACATGAACTGCATCTGCAAAGGCGATGGCCTTCTGAAGACATGAAGAACCTACATGTATATAAGGAGAAGGACATGGATGCACAAGCACATATCAATACACCATGCAGTGTACAATCCAACAACAATCCCCACTAGGGATGTACACACAGTTTTGACCACAGACTGCCCACACAACGCATGGGAGCCCAATGTCACTGTGTAAGTTACTGTCACTTGGTCACACCCTTTGCAAGCCCATAGAAAGGGGAAGCAGGAGGGGTGTGTGTGTCAGGAAACCAAGCATCTAACCCAAAGACAGGACAAGCCTGCATGTGCCCAGCTGGAATACACAGTGGATGCCCACGGGAGCCACACAAAGCAACACACTGTAAAAAAAATAAAATAAAAAAAAATGGCCATGTGTGGACCAGGAGGTACGAGGTACAGGGTGCGTGCTTCCCAACACCCACATGCGTGGATGTTGGAAACAAAAATACCTCCATGGGCTCATGGCCTGCACGGCTACGCTACAGTGGTAGAACTTTCATCGCTCTCTTCACCCTCTGCTGCTACATCAGGAGGTGGCCGTGATATGGGAGGCAGCCCACGCAAAGCCCTGGTATGGTCCTCCATGGCAGCAAACATGCGGATCTGGAAGGTTTGGTTCTGCAGGATGATGGTACGGAGATCCCCATGCAGCACCTCACGGGTTGCCTGCATTTCTGCCTGCATGGCCTCGCGTGATGCCCGGATCTCCGCACAGGTTGCCTGGAGCTCAGCTGAGAGTGAACGTGTGAGCTGCTCCAGCTGCTGTTCTGACCTAAAATTCCAGGAAGCCTCAAGTTCACCCAGAGTATCTGTGAGGAACCCGTGTTCTAACCTCAGGGCTTCCCTGTGGGCCTGTGACTCTACAGATATGGCTTTGCACAGAGCCTCCAGTCCAGCCCGTCGGTCCCTGTTGGACGGCAACATGTCCTCCCTGTGTGAGTGGCAAATGGACTCTGTTGCCTGCTGTTGTTGCTCCATCTGCCTTTCAGGGGGGAGAATGGAAATGGCCACCCTCTCCATTGCCTGAGCCATCATTTCAACTGATGCTGCCTGTTGGGCTGCCATACCGTACACAGAGTTTTCTTATACAGTATTGCCTGGTGGCGCACGGCCACCGCGTCGGCGGGCTGTTGGGTGTTCTGACCCACGTTTGGACTATTAGGCTACAACATTTGGTGCTGTGGGCTTAGGAAATCCAAGATGGCCGAAAAAGCCCACATGTGCGCCAGAATCTATGAAAACCGCGCAGTTGTGCACACTAAAATGGTTGCCTAACTTGCCACCCACCAGTGCGAGCAGGATGGCCCGGGGTGCCATGAGTGAAATGTGTGCCAAAGGAAAAACCACACTTTAAAATCACCTTTTGTTTCTCTGAATGCCAGCTCAAAATGCCTATTTGCAACACATCCAAAAATCTCACTGAGCACCAGCGGACATCTGGCAGAATAAAGTCTTGTGGGCATACAAAATCTGGAAAGAGGATGAAAAGTTATATTCTGAAGTGACTTGAAGGTTTATAACAAGACTGGCTGAGCTGTGGATTTCAGCAGTTTAAGTAAATTTGGACTGAAAGACACTAAAAATCTAAATGTTTAAAAGAAATGAGTGACCTACTTTTGAGTGTCACATAGGCTGCAATTGTTTAAATGTCATAGTTTTAAACTTAGAATCAGCATTCTAGCTGCATATGTAAAAAATTGTTAGTTATTTGAATGCAGAAAACTGGGGAACAGAAATGACATGTGGCTAAAAACTGGCTTAAAGAGATTCCAATTTTACCTGGCAACTACCCCCATCAGGAGTGAAACTTGATTCACAAGTAACTTCCCAGGCCTGGCTGTTTCCTGCTGGCCACACTAAGGATATGCCATCTCTCTGATAATTGAATTAAGGGGAGCCCCCACAGAATACAGGAGCTCTGAACAATGTAACCCCCTTCACCCAGGCAGATGGTTTATTGCAGATGTCGTAAAACAGCTTCCTCTTGGCAGAAGCTGGGAGGGGCAGGGTCTCTGAGCTTGGCAGAAACTGGAAAGACTGGTTTCTGTACCATGTGACCTGAAAAGACACACCCCTATAGCCAGAATATGGTTTTAGAAAAAGATGGATCATTCATAGAGCGGACTTGTGAAAATTATTTAAATGATACCATAATTCTTGTGATTTTTCTGCCCACATTTTAAGACGTGTTAGGACCCGGTGGTATGTTCAGGGGGGTTTTAGCGGAAAAGAGGATATTACTCAAAATGTGTGCATGTGAAAAATCTGACACTTCATCAACTAATGTCCATACTCCTTGCGCACATGTGTGTAAATTTGGGGTAATGTCCGGTATTGCAAACCAGTTAAAAAAGTGCAAAATATTGCCATTTCTGAATGCAAGCTCTCAGGAAGAGCAGATTTGGACAGGGTATACCTCCTGTAATGCATGATGGGTGCATATGATTTTAAAACAATATGTACCTCTGCAAATATGTATTTGGTTCAAATCTAGATTTGTGTGCAAGTTGACAGGAGGAGTGGACTTTCTGCAGGCTGTAAAATGACATCACTCTGACACAACTTAGCTCCCCCAATCAGGGGAGAAATGAAAGCTTGGCCAATGACAAGTGGAGAGGGGTAGAGCTTAGTGATGCTGCACACACACCCATTTTCAAAACACATAAAAGCAGACAGACAGGACAGATAGGGACCTTCAAATCCATTTGCTGCGGGACGCTCTGCCGGGAAAATCCATACTTTACCTCCATCAATCTCTAGAGAAAGCTGTGCAGAAAGATCCAGACTTTAAATCCATCAATCTCCAGAATCCAGAGAGAGAGCAGACCCAGACCAGACCGCTGTTAGCAGAACCAGAGAGAGCTGACCCAGATCACTGTGAAGTGCAGAGACCAGACCAGAGTCCAGTCTAAAACCTGACCAGATCCGTGGCGAGGCCCATTTAATTCAAGAATATAGTGTGAGTACCTAGTAGAACTATGCAGAACCAATCTCTTAGTTAAAATAATATAATTCAATCTATTTAATCTAAGTAGAACTGCCTCCTAACTGTCACCTGTCATTTTCTAGTTGCTAGCTGTCACTTGTCTTTTTGAATTTTAAAATTTCAAATCTGAAAAACGACCTTTATTTAATCGCTCATATCTCCGTGACCTAGAGACTTGCAGTAACTTTCCTCTGAAAGCTGAGACTCGTGGCTTTCCTACGAACCTAGAACCGCATTCCTACCCCCGATACTTTTGCTGTAATCGCGAAAAACGCACTCGCGAATTTGCCGCGATTTGCAAAATTTCTTCACGTGTGAAAACAGCAGTTTTCTTGCTTTCATTTGCCAAAAATTCGTTTAACTTGCTAATTACTCCTAGATCCTTGCTAAAGTGAGCCTGAACTCATCCCAAGTATATTTCACTCACCCTGAACCTCCTAGAGGGAATTAAAAGCATTTTAGCATATTTTTCACTTCATTGCCAGCACATATAAAAGCATTTTGGGCCTGTGTTTCAAACTTCTGTAGTCTAAGCTTGCTGGGGTGAACTGAATCACATTTGATTGCATTTCTGAGAACTGTGTGCTTTCCTTCCATTTCCTTGCATTGCATAAAGGGGGGAGGGGATTGCCAGAGAAAAGTGATTACATTGTTTTGTTGAACGCATATTGAGTATTTTCTGTACTGCATTTTCATTCCACCTTGCCTCCATTTGAAACCATAAAGTCTTGTTGCTATCTTATCCATCCTATAACCACTCATCATTGATTATAAAGAAGTGTGCTAGTGCCAGACTATCCATTATTGATTACTGCTCAGATTCAGTGTGATATCCAATTATTAATTTATTATAAAGTGTGATATATATCTATATTGTTTAAATTCTCAAATAAACCTTTTAACTTGCAAAACAGAACTACTTCTTGGCTCAGTGGGGTCAGGGGGATTCCAAGGGAGGGGTGTTATATAGGGGTAGTCATCCAGAATGCATGAACTGGACATAAAGATATTTCAATAAGGGTTTCCATTCAGTATCCCAGACTAGGCATTGACTTAGCTGTGGTGTTGAATTGAATCCTCTTACAAATTGGGGGCTCGTGCCGGACGTTTGGGTTAGATCTATCACTTGTGCAGATTAATACAGCGTGCCAGCTGACCAGATACACATATCCGGTCGGATCACCACGCTGTGTTACGCTGTAAAGCACTCCTCAAAGGAACGCTCTAAGAAAAAGGTCTGTTTTGCAAAAATAAAATACAAACTTCTGTAAGTCAGGACAGAGACCAATCTCTAGAATGACGACCTTAGTAGACATGAAAATAGCCAGAGAGCACTTCTTACATAAGTTATTTGTGAGAGGTGAGTGGACTCACCAGGACCGCATGGTCTGGTTGCAGGCCATCACGCAACAGGTCACTGAAACAGGGTCAGATATATGGGGAGATCAGGGTCCCCTACATGTGGCACTGAGTGAACTATACATGGCTCCTAAAGCTAAGGATGAACAAGACAAGATGGTTAGGATAGCCGCATACCTGTACCTATATATGGGAGACATGCAGGATAAATGAAAAAGCCAAGATCTGGCGAATAAGCGACAGATTGCGTTAGAGAAGGTCCAATCTGACCTGGTCTCTTCTGAGCAGAGGCTGCAGGGTCAGAAAATGAGAGCAGACAGCACATCATTAAAATAAAGAGGGATATGGACGTCCTGCAACAGGAAAAGGCTGACCAGGATACCAGATTTCTGGCCTTGCAGAAGGAGTACCAAGAAGGTTTGGACTCCCTACTGCAGAGCCAGAAAAAGCTGGAGCAACAATTAGACTTTAACAGGGCATGCACGGAGCAGGTAGCCACCCTGCAAAGTCATCTAGATAGAGTGAAGGCAGAGAGCAACAAGCTGATTCTGAAAGACCTGGATACCCAGGCAGAGTTTGATCAGGAGCGCCAGAAAGCTGGTGCCTTCCAAAGGCAAAGGGACGACCTGGCGGCACAGATGCAGGCTCTTAGTCAGGAAAGGGATACCTTAGACCAGGAAGTCTGCCACTTAAAAAGGAAAATGGAAGAAAATCACCTGGCCCTCCAGGGGCTGGGTGACCTCCAAAAAGAACACCAGGACTTGCTAGAGCACACCAGGAGGGTGGAGGATGCTCTGGCAAGACAGGAGCAGGCCAATAGGGACACAGCTCAGGAGGTAACCCTCCTGCAGCAAAGACTGGCCCAGTGCTCCAGGACCAATCAGGAAACGCAGAGAGAGAATGAGGCTCTCTGCCAGCACAATGAAAGACTCCAACAACAGGTAGCGATGCAGGAGAGACTGATAGAGTCTAGTAAGGCCTTAACTGAGGAACTGAAGGCGCAGGCTCTTGCATTGCAACAGGGAGCAGGGGCGGATAGAGATGAGGTTCGCTGGGAAAGAGAAACTCCTGAGCATAACCCCAGGAGCCCTAGTACCAGAGGCCTTTATTTCTCTCAGTCCCTGGACTCTGCCACCCCCATGTCCCCTGGCGCACATGAGCACAGGGCCACAGGGATGGCAGATTACTATCCAGCCAGAAGCATGGGGCTCATAGGCCAGTACCACCCAGGAATGGAGGGGCGGGCATCCGGGTATGGGCACCCAAGCACGGTGCAATTTGATGGGGAACCCCAGGTGAGTAGGCCCATTAAGGGCATCCTGAAAACCTCTGCCCAGTTAGGTCAGTGGGGGGGGTACCCATCAAATCCTGGCAGCAAGGAGGGATCTGAAGACTCCTCTGAGCGGTACAGGACACAGGAGACCAGGTCCCCACATTCTGCCAGCCATTCCCAGGCTCGCAGAATCCGGGAAAACCTGGAAGAACAGACGGGAACCTCTGGGAGCAGTGCCTCTGAGTCAGAAGATGAATGGACCAGGGTTACCCGAACCAAAAAGGCCAATAAGGCAAAAAGGGCCTTGATTAAGGACCCCTTAAAGCAGATTAAGGCAATCAGGAGCGTCATCACGCCGTATCATAAGAATGCCAAGTATTCTGTTTGGGAGCACTTAGAGTTGTTTGAGCAAATGATGGAGACTTTCCATTTGAAGGACAGCAGCCAAAGCTGTATCCAATATGTAAAGTGGACATTCTCCCCAGAGTACTCCAGTTTCTTTGCAGGGCTGGAGGACCAAAATCATTCCAGGTGGTCCACCTATAGGGCGGCCATATTAAAACATTTTTCTGTTCACAGAAATCCCCAAGAGGCTCGCAAGGCAGCCTACAATTTGCAGTGTGGGGAGGATCAGGCCCCACAAGAATTTGTGCAGGAGTTAAATCGTGCCTTTGTGCAGACCACCAGAAGGGTGCGCACAGACAGCAGAGAATTTGTTAATACGTTTTTCCATGCCTTGCCCAAATACATAATGACCCAGCTCGTGAGGGATTTTCACGAGAAAAGATCTTTAGACTGGGTCATTGAACAAGCCACCCGCATCTACGAGGTGCAGAAACCGGTGGAAAACAAAAACCAGCCTAAAAACCCCAAAACCAACAGCACCCCTGCTGCTGCCAAGGTGGCAGAGGTAAAGGTCACCCCCGTTTTAGATTTGGAGATGGGGGGGCCTAAAAACCTACCTGCACCTAATAATGCTAGGCCCAGAAGGTCCTCGGGCCAGTCACAGACCGGGAGCCAGGGAGGTAGTCCCACAAATGGGGTCCCTCGCTCTCCTGATTATGTATGCCCCCGTTACAAGGGAAACAAACCCATCCTGGGTTATGTGTGGACTCCTCCAGCCCAAGCGGGGGGATCCAGCCAAGCACCTAACCCAGGGAACTTCCCTCCTAACTTCCCACCGGAGGGCAGAAATTCTCCAAATCCTGGGCAGAACTTTTTCCCCAGGTATCCACCCAACTTCCAGCCCCAAAATCCTCCACCCTTCTTTCCCCAATTCCCTGAGCCCAGACAACCGAATCCGGGAGAGGGGAGGCCAAGGGTGGAGGGGTATCCAAATCTTCCCAACCAGGGGTACTACCAAAGAAGGGATAGCTACCCTTCCCGGGATCAGCCCAGGGGAGAAAACAGGGCCCCGTATCAGCCTGAGCGGGTTTCCCAGTTAGAGCGCCAGGTTCAAAACATGGCGCAGGATCTGAGTCACATACTGAGGGCTCAGCAGAACCCTCAGATCGGCATGCCGGCGCAGAACGCACCCAACTCTGGACCTGGTGCCCCAGAACAATGACAGGGGCAGCACCCCGATAACTCACCGGTTCCCAGGGAGGAGGCACAAAGGGAAGGGGGGTGTAAAGCCTTGGAGGAAGCTTCCTTCCTCACTTGTAAACAGCCCCTGGAAACCCAGGAACCGGAAACAAAATCTCCTGCCCCTGAAAGTCTGCCTCCTAAGGAGCAGAGGGGGTTAGGAGAAACAAAAGACCCAAACAGATTCAGTTTGAGGAGGAGGTACAGATCTTCCAATTTGAGGGAGAGGGATCCTCAGAAGATCCTGGGAAAAGGATCTTCTCCTTCAGAGATGGGGGAACTCCTCCCAAGGAAAAATGGGTCCCTAGGGATGCAAATCCAGACTGGGAAGATGTGGAGACTGAGCTACCGCCGCCCACCATCTCATCCCAGAACCAACCGCAAGAAAATCCCCTGGTTCAAACCCATCCTGATGACTGCCTCCAAAAAGGGGGGGCGGCCCAGAACCGGAGCCAGGGGAACCCACAATGGCTCTGATCTCCAGTTGCCAACTTTTTCTTTCAGATTCCCAAGGCTCTCCACAGAATTCTGCCCAAATCTCTTCGCTAGCGATGTCCAAAACCAGAAAGTTAGCCCGCCAGTTGTCCAAAAATGTGCATTATCTGTGCCCCCTTGAGGAGAAAGAGGGAAGATATTATGCCCCGGTACAAGTACAGGGGCAGGGTACGATTTCAGCGCTGGTGGACACGGGATCTCAAGCTACCCTTCTGTCCAGAAGGGCCTTTGATGAACTGAATGCAGGAAGGGGAGAGAATTACCAAATTCCTTTCACCTCTCTTCCTGGACAACTGCAGAACTTTGACGGGAAGGAAATTCCCGTTGAGGGGACTGCAGACTTGGACATTAAAATTGGGCGACACAAGTTGAAACACCCGGTCATAGTTGTGACTCCAGAGGGCACCCCTTGTTTACTAGGGAATGACCTCCTGAGAAGGTTGTCACCCCTAATAGATTGCGTAAACAAGGTCCTCTGGACCCAGACTAGCCGACCTATAAAATTAAAACAGAGTGTCAACCATGTTAGTTTAAACGGCACATGCCACATGGTTGAACAAAAATCTGACCAAGTAGAATTCCACTTCCAGAATAACCAAATTCCAGACGTGACAGTAATAGCAGTAGGACAACAGACTGGTGATGGAGGGTCCTCTCTATTTCTGAAAATCAACCTTCCTTCCGTCTAAAGTGGTACTCCACGCTGGAAGGAAACACTCTGAGATTCTTTACTAATCCACAATCAGAAACTCCCACTCCTATAGTCCAGTAAGATGTGAAATCAGCTCAGAGCCTGGCTGATATTCAGCAAATTGGAGAGCAGTTGTTCATCCCTGTCCAATTAAATGATGGGAAGGACTCTGTTCTCGCTCGAGTGTGTGTGAACAACGGTAAGAGCTTCATCAGCGAAGCCATGTTCCGCCAACTCCCAAAAGGTCCAGCCATTCCCACATTCAAACTGATAGACAAATGGGAAATGGACCTGGAAGCACCCAATTCCAAACATCTCCTGCCAAGCAGGTGTATGCTCAAAATCTCCATTGGCAACAAGAGCATAGTCCACAATTGTTGGGTCGTGCGAGACGTCCCTGTCGCCTTTTACTTAGGCAGTGACATTCTCAATCGCTTTGCCATTAGTTTGGACCTAATAAACTTCAAAGCTTGGTCCCGATTAGCGGATAATCCCATGGGCTTTGATGATCCAGAAAAAGCATTTAGGTCAGCTCAATTGCTACCTTATGCAGTTGAAATTCAGATTAAAGAGGAAGTCACCATCCCAGAAAGGACCCGACAATTCTCCCTGGAAGTGAAAGTTAAAAGAGGACAATATTTGCAAAACCCTGATGCTTACATACATCTAAATGCTTCTCTCCAACAGCAAGGGTTGGGGGTAAACCCAACTCCATTAGTCAACATAGAACATGACACCATTCTAATAGAGGTGGATAACAGCGACTTAAAGAGTATTACTCTAGCCGCAGGCACCATTATTGGAATGGCGGTTGATGACCGACATTTTTCCATAGATTTAGGTAATGAACTGTTAGGGCCAATCCCCAAGGACTGCTTTGACAGTGACAGTGATGACAATACAACACCAGACAGGATTTTTACCCGGCATGGGGGGAACTTCCTGGTGTACACTTCCTGCCCCTATGGTAAGGAAGATGTGACTTCAGGAGGGATGAGGTGATTTTCCAGGTCCATGAGGGCTGCCTGTCCCACCTGAAGCCTCCGGTCCAAATCAGCACTCTGACCAGGGACTTCTCCACCCAGCTGGAGGAGGCTGCGGAGATAGCCAAACCAGAAGTCTTTCCAGGCTTCAGGCAGATGGTGGAAGAGAGAGTCAACCTAGCTGATGCCTGTGTGACTCTGGAACAAAAGCAAAAGTTGAAACAAGTTTTCTTGGATTTCCAAGATCTCTTTGCGGTAGACTCATATGACTGTGGTCGCACCGACATCCACACAACAACAATCCCCACGGACCCTGGCATGACTCCAGATTTTGTGAAGCAATATCGCTTGCCTCTCGCATCAATGGAGTCCCTTACTGAAATAATTAAGAACCTTGAGTCCAGGGGAATAATCCGTCCCATCCACAGCACCTTCAATAATCCGGTGCTGGGAATATTAAAGCCAAACGGCCAGTGGAGACTCTGCGCTGACCTTAGGGAGCTCAACAAACGGGTCCATACTTCCCGATGGCCTCTGCCCTACATTGACCAAGGGCTGGCCCAGATCCAGGGGTCACAGGTATTCACTGCAATAGACCTGACCAATGGATACTGGACCGTGCCTGTCAGTAGGAAGTACCAATACAAGCTGGCTTTTACCTTTGGGGGCCAGCAGTCTACATGGAACCGGACTCCCTTCGGATACCTTAACTCCGGTAATGAGTTCAACATTTTCCTACATAAGGCCAAGCCCGACCTGGGTGCGAGGGGTAACCTGGCTTATGTAGATGATGTCCTCATCAAAAGTTTATCTGTGGAGGAACACATAGCGGAGATCCGTTATGTTCTGACGCAGTTGAGGGCCGCCGGAGCAAAACTTTCCGTTCAGAAAGCACAGTGGTGTAGAACCCGTGTTAATTTCTTCGGGCATGAGATTACTCCTCAGGGTCTCTGTCCCCAGGAAAAGAAATTGGAAGCCCTCCAAAAATTGAAAGACCCCACAACTCTGCGGGAACTAAGGAGCCTCCTTGGAATGACTAATTACAGCAGAAAGTTCATTGAGGGCTACGCAGAGATCACCAGACCCCTGATTCATCTCTTGAAGGGGGGGGTCAAGTGGGAATGGGGTCCAGAACAATCTGAGGCGGTAAAACAACTCAAAAGAAGCCTCTCACAAGCGCCTTGCCTAGCTTACCCTGTCAGAAACAAGGAGTTCTTCCTGGAGACGGGGTTCTCTAATACGTGCTTGACGGCAGTATTATACCAAAAGCATGACAAGGTCAATAAAGTAATCTCCTATGCGAGCAAAACTTTATCCTCTGTGGAGGAAAAATTCAACGATTGTGAGAAGGCACTCCTGGCAACCGTGTGGGCATTGAAGAATTACCGCCCGTTTATCCAGGGGGAACACATGATAGTGGAGACTCCACACCAGCCTCTGCAATATCTCCAAAGTGACAGAATCCGGGCCGGAAATGTGAGTAATTCCCGAATTACTTCCTGGATTCTGTCAATGCAAGGCTTTCCTGTGGAGGTCAGATATGGCCAAAACAAGAAGAGTCCCCTCGCGCAAGGTCTGGCTGACTTGCATGATTGTGCCAGAGAAAACTGTCTCGAGGACGAAAGTCTAAAAATCAAGGACAACACGGAGGCATACCTTAATTCCCCACACAAAGTCTTTGAAGAAGACAAGTGTGAGGGAATGCCCACTGTGTATGTGGATGGATGCTCTTACCATGTTGACAACGACGGGGAAAAAGAACTGGTGGCTGGCGTAGGGAATGCATGGGTGAATGAGTCCCCAGAACCCTCCGCTGGATACAAAATTGGTCCCCGAAGTAGTCAGGTGGCAGAATTGATGGCTGTGCATCAGGCCATCCTCACTGCTGTCCAGCATCAACTCCACAAACTGGTCTTAATCACAGATTCGGATTATGCACGGAACGGGTTCGTGGAGCACCTGGTTAATTGGAAAACCAGAGGCATGTTATGTGCTAACAACAAACCCTTGAAACATGGGAAGTTGATCCAAAACATTGATGATCTGGTCACCTCGAACGAGATGACCATCTATTGGAAAAAGATCAAGGGTCATTCCAAAGTAGAAGGACCAGACAAAACTGGAAATGACTTAGCTGATCAGCTGGCCAAAACCGGGGCCATCCAAGGGGATCTAATTGATATTGAGTCCCTGTTGGGGGAAATCCAGGTCACTGCTATCACTAGGTCCCAGACAAATGCTCACAATGACCTTTCAATTGCACAATGGAGCAAGGAGACCCCTGATGCTGATTTGATTACAGCTCAGAAGGGGGATCCAATAATTGGTAAGTTTTACCAACACCTTGAGGACCCTGAGAACTTTCCCTTGACGGATACCGATTATATTGGGAAAGAGGACCTAAGAGTGTTGATGAAATGTCCAAAAATGTTCCGAATCCAAGACGGTTTGCTGGTAAGGAAATCCAAAGCTGGCCACGATCAGTGGGTGGTTCCTACCTCATTCCGAAGCCTGATGTTAAGTCACGCCCATGATGCGGCCACCGCCGGTCATAGGGGGTTTCACACAACATTGGAAATCTTAAGAGAGGTTGCATACTGGCCACACATGGGGCAGGACCTCGAGCAATACTTGAAGGGATGTCTTGTGTGTGCACAATTTCAGCCATCATCCCTCACGCACCGTGCGCCTCTCCAAAAGAGGGGGATGACACTGCCATGGTCAGATTTACAAATCGACTTTGTAGGCCCCGTGATTCGCTCTGCTAGGGAGAATAAGTACATGTTGACTGTTACATGCTTGTTTACCAAGTGGGTGGAATGTCTCCCAGCCCAAAATTGCAAGGCAGAAACCGCAGCTGCCTTGATGATTAACCACATCTTTTCCCGTTTCGGTCTACCTCAAAGGATTGAGTCAGACAGGGGTAGCCACTTCACGAGTGAAGTAATGACAAAGATGTGGGAGATACTGGGGGTCAAAAGGAAGTTGCATATTGCTTACCGGCCAGCTTCTTCTGGGGCAATAGAGAGATATAACCGAACCATTGTGAGCATATTAAAGAAGTTTGTGACAGATTCTGGGCCAAGTTGGGATATCCGATTACCTCTGGTCCTAATGGCCATCAGATCTACCCCTTCATCTGCAACCAAAATGTCACCATTTGAGTTGATGACTGGGCGCAAGATGGTGCTTCCGCAGCATTTGCTCTACAGGACCCAAGAGCAGACACTGATAAATGCCTCCACAACTCATGAGTATGTGGAGAATTTGAGGAAACACCTTCAACATGCTTTTGCTTATGCTCAGCGGAATCTAGAAAGATCAGCTGATAGCATGAAGACCCACTATGACCTGAAAACTTCCAGGAAGGAATATCAGGTGGGGGACCGGGTCTATCTATACAATTTCCAAAGGAACCAGGCCAAACAGCGAAAATGTTTGCCTACATGGAAGGGACCCTTTGAGATTATAGACAAAATCTCCCCTGTGGCCTACAAAATCCACATCCCCAAAGGTCCTTTGGCAGCGGGGGAAGACAAGTGGGTCCACATAGACCAGTTGAAATGTTGCCATCCCAGGCACACTCTGCAACAACTGGAGGAATCCTCTGGAATCCTAGCGGGTACTGTCTCAGACTAATTCAGTTCCAACCATAAAACATACCACATCTAGTCTCTAAAATATTGTGATTTGCATGAAACTGTCTCTTAGTTATACTGTTTTTTTTCAAAATAAGAATGTAATGTTTCGTTATGATGAAATGCATATGCTGCCCCACTATCTCAACAGTGGTGGAAAGACGTCTATGAGTAGGTATTGCCGCTCTTCCTTTGTCGTCCTAGGAGAAAGAAAATCTGGAGACCGGCCAAGGAGGATGATCCGGAGACTGGGAGGATGACGCAAGGGGGCCCAGGGTACCGCCCAATATTCCCATCAGGACCGGCGAGGAGAACCGATCGATCCGACCGGATGGAGGAAAAGATGCTGAACTGTGCCATTTGCAGAATTGGAAGAAGATTATGCGGACAGACCGGTGCGTGGGTCAAAACCCTTGTGCACCCGACTCCCCATCGACTCAAATTCAAAGGGCAGTCATGTGGGGGGATTTGTTGGGTGTTCTGACCCACGTTTGGACTATTAGGCTACAACATTTGGTGCTGTGGGATTAGGAAATCCAAGATGGCCGAAAAAGCCCACATGTGCGCCAGAATCTATGAAAACCGCGCAGTTGTGCACACTAAAATGGTTGCCTAACTTGCCACCCACCAGTGCGAGCAGGATGGGCCGGGGTGCCATGAGTGAAATGTGTGCCAAAGGAAAAACCGCACTTTAAAATCACCTTTTGTTTCTCTGAATGCCAGCTCAAAATGCCTATTTGCAACACATCCAAAAATCTCACTGAGCACCAGCGGACATCTGGCAGAATAAAGTCTTGTGGGCATACAAAATCTGGAAAGAGGATGAAAAGTTATATTCTGAAGTGACTTGAAGGTTTATAACAAGACTGGCTGAGCTGTGGATTTCAGCAGTTTAAGTAAATTTGGACTGAAAGACACTAAAAATCTAAATGTTTAAAAGAAATGAGTGACCTACTTTTGAGTGTCACATAGGCTGCAATTGTTTAAATGTCATAGTTTTAAACTTAGAATCAGCATTCTAGCTGCATATGTAAAAAATTGTTAGTTATTTGAATGCAGAAAACTGGGGAACAGAAATGACATGTGGCTAAAAACTGGCTTAAAGAGATTCCAATTTTACCTGGCAACTACCCCCATCAGGAGTGAAACTTGATTCACAAGTAACTTCCCAGGCCTGGCTGTTTCCTGCTGGCCACACTAAGGATATGCCATCTCTCTGATAATTGAATTAAGGGGAGCCCCCACAGAATACAGGAGCTCTGAACAATGCAACCCCCTTCACCCAGGCAGATGGTGTATTGCAGATGTTGTAAAACAGCTTCCTCTTGGCAGAAGCTGGGAGGGGCAGGGTCTCTGAGCTTGGCAGAAACTGGAAAGACTCGTTTCTGTACTATGTGACCTGAAAAGACACACCCCTATAGCCAGAATATGGTTTTAGAAAAAGATGGATCATTCATAGAGCGGACTTGTGAAAATTATTTAAATGATACCATAATTCTTGTGATTTTTCTGCCCACATTTTAAGACGTGTTAGGACCCGGTGGTATGTTCAGGGGGGTTTTAGCGGAAAAGAGGATATTACTCAAAATGTGTGCATGTGAAAAATCTGACACTTCATCAACTAATGTCCATACTCCTTGCGCACATGTGTGTAAATTTGGGGTAATGTCCGGTATTGCAAACCAGTTAAAAAGTGCAAAATATTGCCATTTCTGAATGCAAGCTCTCAGGAAGAGCAGATTTGGACAGGGTATACCTCCTGTAATGCATGATGGGTGCATATGATTTTAAAACAATATGTACCTCTGCAAATATGTATTTGGTTCAAATCTAGATTTGTGTGCAAGTTGACAGGAGGAGTGGACTTTCTGCAGGCTGTAAAATGACATCACTCTGACACAATTTAGCTCCCCCAATCAGGGGAGAAATGAAAGCTTGGCCAATGACAAGTGGAGAGGTGCAGAGACCAGACCAGAGTCCAGTCTAAAACCTGACCAGATCCGTGGCGAGGCCCATTTAATTCAAGAATATAGTGTGAGTACCTAGTAGAACTGTGCAGAACCAATCTCTTAGTTAAAATAATATAATGCAATCTATTTAATCTAAGTAGAGCTGCCTCCTAACTGTCACCTGTCATTTTCTAGTTGCTAGCTGTCACTTGTCTTTTTGAACTTTAAAATTTCAAATCTGAAGTAACTTTCCTCTGAAAGCTGAGAATCGTGGCTTTCCTACGAACCTAGAACCGCATTCCTACCCCCGATACTTCTGCTGTAATCGCGAAAAACGCACTCGCGAATTTGCTGCGATTTGCAAAATTTCTTCATGTGTGAAAACAGCAGTTTTCTTGCTTTCATTTGCCAAAAATTCGTTTAACTTGCTAATTACTCCTAGATCCTTGCTAAAGTGAGCCTGAACTCATCCCAAGTATATTTCACTCACCCTGAACCTCCTAGAGGGAATTAAAAGCATTTTAGCATATTTTTCACTTCATTGCCAGCACATATAAAAGCATTTTGGGCCTGTGTTTCAAACTTCTGTAGTCTAAGCTTGCTGGGGTGAACTGAATCACATTTGATTGCATTTCTGAGAACTGTGTGCTTTCCTTCCATTTCCTTGCATTGCATAAAGGGGGGAGGGGATTGCCAGAGAAAAGTGATTACATTGTTTTGTTGAACGCATATTGAGTATTTTCTGTACTGCATTTTCATTCCACCTTGCCTCCATTTGAAACCATAAAGTCTTGTTGCTATCTTATCCATCCTATAACCACTCATCATTGATTATAAAGAAGTGTGCTAGTGCCAGACTATCCATTATTGATTACTGCTCAGATTCAGT
Organism: Ambystoma mexicanum; assembly: GCF_040938575.1. Classification (NCBI taxonomy): domain Eukaryota; kingdom Metazoa; phylum Chordata; class Amphibia; order Caudata; family Ambystomatidae; genus Ambystoma; species Ambystoma mexicanum. Next base: position 44,152,444 of record NC_090923.1, read on the forward strand.
GTGATATCCAATTATTAATTTATTATAAAGTGTGATATATATCTATATTGTTTAAATTCTCAAATAAACCTTTTAACTTGCAAAACAGAACTACTTCTTGGCTCAGTGGGGTCAGGGGGATTCCAAGGGAGGGGTGTTATATAGGGGTAGTCATCCAGAACGCATGAACTGGACATAAAGATATTTCAATAAGGGTTTCCATTCAGTATCCCAGACTAGGCATTGACTTAGCTGTGGTGTTGAATTGAATCCTCTTACAGGGCACCACACCTGTTCGGGGCAAGGTGATCTGCACCTTGCTGTGCTGGCACTGCCTGAGGCTGCAGGACTGCATTCCCCCTCTGATCTGCTGGCCCAGGAACAGGATCAGATGCTGTGGAGTGTGACCCTGCATCCGTAACCGCCACAGGCAGACTTTCCAACACTGACATCCCCATAGAGGGTCTACCCCCGGTGCAGGTGGGTTGGACACAACAGCATCCCTGCCAGAAACACTCACCTGCGATGGCATATATGTCTCACTGTCCGATTCAGCACCTGATTCATAGAGGTCTCCGGATGTGTTCCCAGAGACACCCGTGGACCGTATGGTCTGCAGGAGGATTGGGTTTTCAACCACCACCCCACGCCCTCCACTGGTGCCCGGTTGTGGTTGAGATCCCTCCTGGGTGTGCACCATCCCCTCCTCCTCAACAGCATCAAGTGCGTCATCACCTGCAAAAACATGAGACAACAAATGGAAACAGGCGTGAGCACCATAGCACACACATAACCTGACGAGGCAGAGATCCAGTACATAAATTGCACATGTCCCACATGAATATAACTCTGGCATTCATGCACTGTCAATGAGTTGGAAGGGGAGGCAAAAAGCACACACTGAGGACTCCAAGATGGAAAAGCAACACATGTGCAGCATGCTGGATAGCACTGGCAGCCCACATTAGCCTGTGCGTGGCATGTCCAATACACATACATGACACATGCCATCACACAGATGTCATGTAGCATTGCCATGGTACATTTGACAACTACAGCCATTTGGCAGTGAATAAGTACTGTCACCCATCCATGTGAGATGGAGATGATGAGATGAAACATGCAAGGAAGAAGTTAATACATAGACATGATTGGGCTCAGACTAATGACAGAGTATTAAGATCACGCCTGTATGCACAGATTATCCTTGCACAAAAGGAACCAGGCCACATTGAACCATATCGGAAAGGTCTTGCAAACAGGAAGTTGAGAAACAATGTATGCGATTGAAACTAGGGGCCTAACTCATAAGTGTTTTATAATGGCGCAATCCCGTAGGAAAATGTTCAATAAATCAGGCCTTAAATGTTTTCCCCACTAATTAAATTATATGTATTAGAGGTGGCCTCCCGGATGCTCAATTGTAGTGTCGATTAGTAAATGTTTGGATGAAATAGAGACGCTATCTCACCTATTATTCAGCTTTAAAGACTCAGAGAATGAAACAAATGTACACACATGTTACTAGTGTACATTGGGTTCCTCTGGATTATTTCTGGTGGAGCCAAATGCATGGCAAATCAGTTCCATTGAATTGAACTGTAGTTAGATTCTTAAAAAACATTTGTAAGCATTTTAACTGGTTCTTTTTAAATTTTACTCGGACTTATAGTCTAACCTATTGACATCATTGGCTAGTTGTCTTGAATACTTTAGCATTGTTATTTTTTTCTTCTTTTGCAGAATTAATCTTAGGTGTTTATTATGTTGTATTATTGAAATGTTTCGTCTTCTGGAGAATGTTTTGGTTAATGGAAATGTAGTTTTATTTGATTTGATGTGTTGTGTTTTTGAAAAGGTTTGGGAAAAACCAACTCAAATAAATAAATAAATAAATAAAGTAAGTGCTCAATTCTTCTCTCTGAGGTTTACCTGCCAAATTTAGACATGTCTACAAACGATTCAGATTACTCTGACGACATAAACCTCCCTCCTGAAATTGCCAAATACGTATTATTAGCAGTTAAAATTCATATACTGAAACAGTCTATTTGATTCCCCTGGAAAATAAAGACTCATATTGTGACATTATTTTCTGTGATTTAAATAAGGGGGCCCCACGCATCTTTTGCCGTCAAGGGCCCCACAAAGCCTGGCCCCCTCTGCCGCATAGCATTATTCTCCTCCAATCTCCACAAACCTTGGCAGCCCCCTGGCACAGATGGCAATCAAGCACAGCTGCTGGCCCCTTCAGGAGTGGGCATCAGTCAGGGGTTGGAAGACAAAAGGAACGTGTTCCAAGAGACGTAGATGTGCACATAGGCGCCAAGTACATGGTAGAGGGGAGATCTGGCTCTGTACCCCTTGAACCACAGGGGCAGGAGTGCCATTGTGCCACCGTGGATGCTCTGCATGTATTTGTAGGGGGCTGACGAAAAACGGAAACAGAAAAGGATTGAGTGCTGTGAAATCATTCAGAGAAATAGGCCTTGTGGGGGGAGGGGGCAAAGTTAATACAAAGTGCATAGGGGTAAGGTGAGGAGGCTGCGGGGGTCTCATATATATGCCGACAAATGGGAAAAAAGAATTTAAAAAAGTAGCCTTTTGGGACTCAGGCGTTTTTCTTCCGTCTTTTCACACAGATCCTTCTCATGCATCTTGCAGAATTAGCAAGTGCTGCCGACCTCATCGATGGACGACCTGAGCCTTAATTGCCGGGCAGTGGGGGAAGGCGTGGGCTGGGCAGGCCAAAGCTGTTTGGCAGGTGCAGAACAGGTAGGGGAGGGTGGAGAGCCAAAACCAGAATGCTCAGTAAAGACAGCTCAGCAGGTTACGCGACTGTTGCTGAAATGTTATCTGTTTATGTCTGCCCGCAAAATGTGGCTTTTCCCACAAATCTTGCTGGAAAATCTGCTCTAAAATGGGTTCTCCCTTCGATCGGTGTAGGAATTTCTGTCCCATTAGTGAAATCCCTGCAATTGGCAACATGAAACCAGTAAATAACACTGTGGACTTCTCCAGAGCTGCTCTGCAAGTCTGCTAGAATATGTGTGCCGTCACACTATAGGGGGCGCTGTAGGCCAACACCATACAGAACCTGAACTAAAGGGAGTGTGGAGGTGTTAAGTAAAAGAATTGGCGGAGTCCAGGGGGACCCCAAAAGGAACAGAGGGGGGGACGATATCAAATGGGCAAATACCCTTCCCTGAGTCCCGTTCCTTAAAAAAAGAGTAGGTCCAGACCAGGGCTCCCCTCTTCATCCCTAATCTGTGCTCCAGGCAGTGAAGCAGAATCTTTTGCTCTATAGATTAAGCCCCTGATTCATGGAATTCATTGCATGGAAAATCAGGGATTTGCACGCCATTCTGCGTGCAAATCCCTGTTTGTAGATTCATGGAATCGACTGCACAGGACTTTTCCAGGACTTATGTGGGTTTCATGCCGGCCAGGCATGTCTCTGCGAGCGGCCGAGTGCATTGCACGAGACACCACGCAGAGCGTGGTCGTTGCTTGCACAGAGGGCTGGGAAGGGGGCAGAACATCACCTTGTGACTCGTAAGTTACAATCATCACCTCGTAATTTACTAGTTACAAACCTCACCTTGTAACTTACAAGTTACGAGGTGCTCGTAACATTCAGGGTGCACACAAGTTACGGAGCGATCGCATATAGTTTCTACGGGGTGCTTGATGGTCGGGCAGAGGTAGGCACTAAGGTTGTTGTGTGATTTGCGTGGGGGCGTGTCGTGGGCGCACCGGCCGCTCCTTGCGCATAGGGTTGTATTGCGTGGGAAATTCTGTGAATACGTGGAGCAAGCAGATTTTCGTATTTGCGCACATACGCCCAAAGTCGTTTTCGTCGTGTGGGCTTTGCGGGGTACATGTGCCTTTTTCCATGGCTCATGCCTTAAAACTCTACCGCTGGATCCAGCAAGATGAAAGCAGCAGGTCTTTCTCCGATCACAACGATCAAGCACCTCTTCGCCCGTTCCAAGAGCCGGTCTCTCTGTGTTCATTTCGGGGCGGAATCTGATTAGGAATGTCATAGTAACGTCGATCTTTCGAGAAAGGAGGAAAGCTGAGCACTATCCTCTCCCCCCAGTACTTTACTGGTAAACGGGAGATTTACTGGTATAGCAGAGATTTGAGGACAGCCTCATTCCGAGTGTGGCTGTCCGGTAGAAAGTGTTGGTATCCGAAGATACCAGCACTTTATCGGACTACCCGACTACTAAATGCTGGAGGTAAGCCAGGTGTCCTACCGGCCAAAAAAGTGCTTGTTACTACCACCCGCATTTCCGGCGGCGGTAATGACAGCAAATCCCCTCCTAGAGTCCTATGGGACTCCATGAATGGGGATTTACACTGCTCTGCCAGCACCCGTAATCCGGCGGCAATGCCGCCAGACCGGGTCCCGGAAATGGTAACAACCTTTGCCGGTATCATGGCGTATATACCGCCAGGATACCGGCAAGGTTGTAATGAGGCCTGTTAAAATCAAACAATAGTTTTGATCCCTTTTATTGGACGAACTCAGTCCATTGGCTGCAGGAAGAAGAAACAAAGAATTCAGTCCTGGGAGTAGCCCGAATCCAGGGCAATGCACCTAGGCCGAAACAGCCACACACCACTATTGGGAAACAGTTCTTAACACCGGTGCAGGCAAAATATATTTCAAGCAGAGCGACATTATTCACCCAAAATTTTGTAGGTAATGTGCAATGCGTCCGAATACTCAAGCAAAACGAGTCTAGTAGGTGGGACGCCGTATGACAAAAATGCAAGATTCAAAGATGTGTGGTTTGAAAAAAAGGATGTGTTCCCACCTTCCCCACAGAGCCTGCAGGTGCTTACACCTGCTGGGGGCTTAACATCCCAGTGTGCATTTGTATCTCCCTGGCAACCGCAACCAAAACAATTACCTGCTGTGATTGTGATGCCCAAACCTGTCTAAAATTGGCAGCCACCACTGGCAACTACAACACTGAGATTTGAGAGATGTCTGTAATTGGAAAGCCGTGCGAAAGGTCTAAAGTAGACTTTTTAAGAAGCGAAAAAACACTGCTTCTTTTAGGCATTTTAGAGCTAACCTGCTCTACACTTAGGCACTCTTGAAAATAATAAGGTTATTGCCAAAGCCTTTATAGCTCTTAAAAATTAGAAGGTTCAGGGTCTAAAGAAGATTAAAAGTGTTAATATTTATTCAACCTGTAGATTAAATGAGTGCTAGACAGTAGCTGAAGGGTGGTGAACTCACCGGGGGCTTTACTTCAAACACAATTAGGTGAAGCACCACATTTCCCTCGCTGAGATATCATCTCTCTAATATTCGATCGTTTTAAAGAAATAAAATGAGCGAGTCCGTTCAGAAGAGATTGTGAAGAGTAGATCGTTGTGACTTTTTTCTTGCATTCCTCCTCCCCTGCTGCCCGGGGGCCCACACCTTCTTTCTCCCATACCCATTCCCTGTGTTATGTCATGTGTTGTTAGAAGTTGGAACCTCATGAGGTTCTAGAGTAGTTATGTTAACAGCAAGATGAATTAGCATTTAGAATCTTCTTATAAATAATTGTACTAAACACTGAACCAGTGTACACTCTAAACCGTACACATCTCTTGTCATTATCTGACAGAGAACAGTAGGACACCTTCAGTTCAACTTGTTTCCCGTCCTGATGAAGGCCAACCACTTGCCAGCTTTATGGATCAGCTGTTGAATGGGCCGAAACACAGTAGTGTCGACTACCTTGTTGTCCCCAGTTTTGTAGTGTCAACATTGTTATTTGTGTACTGTTTTGTACTATATTCACATGCTATCTGTTCACCAAAAATCCCTAGATTCCGTAAGGGATGATACATGTCCATCTACATTAAAATCCAGTTAGTTTAACTGGACAGAACATCTGTGTATTGTTTACAGATATTGTTTTGTTATCAATTTGAGTCCTGTGCTGAAAGACAATTTAGAAAAAGACGTTTTATGCATTAAATAATAATAATAATTGAATCTTACTTCAGGTTGTGGAGTCATGCTTCTCTGGATATTTAGACATAGGTCTAATAGTGAATTGTTGTCAATATCTTCAAAATTAGATATACTCAATAGAGGATTTTCTTGTTGGTCGGATGTAACTTCTTCGATTGTAGTTGAGTTTATTTCTCGAGGGGGAAAAAAGGAAGTAATCACACCTTGCTTAATTGGAGAGCTTTTTTTTGCTTTTACTTTGGGTATCAGATTATCCATCTCAACCTTCTTGTTGGCGGGGCCCCAAGCAACTGTTCTTGACTTGGTCTTCCTTAGGTTGTACACAGGGTGATTCAGGTTATTGTCTGATTGCATTAGAGACGACTCAAGTGGACTCTCTACAGGTACCAAGTACGCTTGCTTCGGCAACACACAATTTGCAGGGTTCAGCCCACTTTATTTTCCAGCTTGCGCACTGTTGTTATTCTATCCCTGGGTCAAAGGCATCAGCCCACAGTCTCCAGATATTATCCACTTAGATAGATAACAGATTATATAGTGGAACAATAGAGGGCTGACAATTCCGGTAGATCCACCGGGTTTAGCACTGTTAATGTGCTGCGCTGGTTATTTGTTGTACAGAGCTAATAGGCCTCAATGGGCTGAGTTCAGTGTTACTTCCGACTCCCTGCTCTCCTCCAAGGTAGTGGACAGACCCTATTCAGCAAGATTTCACCACTGGGAAGTTACTCGAGGCCCCCCACAATCGCTCGGCCAGCCAGGCACAAAACCAGGACTCGGATCACGTTTTATAATTGTAGTCGTGCCCTTAAGGCTGTGACAAATAATGTTAATCCCAGTCCTTGAGAGCTCCCGCTCCCACCTCTAGCGTCCGTTCTTCATGGCACTGATCAGCTCCACCTGTAACTCTTGTATACACAAGACAATACAGAGGAGCACGCCGCTTCTAAGCTGGGGCAGGGAGATCAAACAACCATAGCACGCCGTGTCAGGCCGCACCTCCACCTCCACCCAGTGTGTGCGATATCGCGCTGCGCGAGGCCGCCTCCGACACCGCAAGGAGTGTACTCATGGGCCAAACAACCAGCGTTGGAGAGGTCGTAGGGAGCAGTAAACTGTGACCTCGACCGGAGTGGCCTGCAGCAGGTCCAGCCACAATCCGGCCGCGGGGTTCCACCCCCGTCGTCAACCCGGGCTCATAGGCTCTCTACTACCCGTCTGACCTGCTACCTAGTGATGCCAGCCACAACACTGTACCCCAGAACGTTCAATGAGCTCACCCACCGCTCGGCTGCGTCCCCGTAGCTCTGCAGCTCCACTCCACTGCAGAATCACCCGAACGACTAGGGCAGCGCCTCGGAGGAGCCACGCGAGACCTGGAACCAAGTTGTGCCGAATATCTGGCCGCTCTCCGCTCTTCGCTCGCTCGCCACTCCGCTCTGCTGAAGTAAGAAGAGAGGACCTGCAAAAACGTGTCAAACCGCACCTTTCGTACGTGCTCTCATGCATACACAGAAAGAGGCCGCTTCCGACACATAATAATAATTTCACATTTATATAGCGCTACAGACCCTCAGGTATCTGAGCGCTGCTTATTATTACCCACGGTGTGTGGTGCTCATTTATGGACTTCGGAAGGATGAAAGGCTGTGTTTGGCCCCGCCGGGATTCGAACCTGCGTTAGCAAGCTCTGCACGAATGTTAAAGCGAGCGCTCTACTCGCTGTGCCACTTGACCGGCTGTTGGGCAAATAGTTGGGCAAATTGCCAAATTGTTCATACTTCGACAGAGCGCTTTATTGTTCTTTGTATAGGGCCTATGGTATGAGTGTACATAAATTCAGTCACCCTGATCATTTCACTATATAGTTCCAAACCTAACTGGGCAGATCAGGGCCAAGCCAGGAGCCCTTTGTTTTTCTACAAGCAGGTGGAGCATACAGCAGAATGCATCAAACAACTTAGCACAGAGCGTGAGAGAGTTAGCCTCAAAAAGTATACTGCTGGGATTAGCCGTCTCTGCAGGGAGGAGTTGCAGACAGAGGAACAAGAAACTCAGTGACTCAAGAGTTGCTGACACAAGCAAACCCAGACATTTTGAGGGGAGGTAAGAATACTTAGGGTTTAGTAGGAGTGATGGGCGAGAAAATGATGCCCGAAAAAGATTCTCGTGATTCACTGCAGAAAAGATGTTTCAGTGTGGGAGTTTGCTTCATTTTGCCAACTCGAGGGAATGTATAGCTGTGTATGTGGAGTGTCGGATATGCGGAATGCGAGGGACCTTGGTCAAATGCAGCAGATTGGGGTTCTCAGAGGAAAGTGTACATGAAAAAGAGGGCGATGAAGACAATTCGGATTGTGAATTTGTAGGCAGAGTGCAAGTGATTCAAGTGATAAATGTGGTCATTGGAGTGAAACTACAGAAACATGGTTCCATGGATAAGGTTAATGGGAAAGAAGTTCTTATTTTGGCTGACAGTGGAGCCGACTACGACCTCATAGGTAGAGATACAGGGGGCAAAGTTTTCCAGAAATGTGTTCTCAAAGAAGCATCCGTTAAGGCGAATGCTTAAAGGGAGAACCCCATTCACATAATTGGACAAATGCCAGCAGTTCTGGAATTCCAAGGAAGGGTGGCTGATGGGAAGGTATATGTAACAAACGTTGGTGTAGATTTTCTTTCTTGGAGCAGTCAAGCTGCCCTAAGAATCAAAATTGACCCCGATGCCAGTCAACCAGTGTATACAACCGTTGTCAATCATGAATATGTGATTGATGTTTTCTCCAAAGTGAATGTTATAGGGATATTCCTGCTTGGGCACCCCACATATTTCAAGACAAGGTAGGTTGTTTGATCAAGTTTATGCACATAATCAAACTTAAGCCTGGATCTGTTCTGGTAGTAGCTAAGGTGAGGCCAGATCCATTAGCCTTAAAGAAGGAGGTGGAGGTTGAACTTGAAAGGAGTTATAAAACCCACTATTGGTGTGGGTTAGTCCCATTGTTGTAGCATGCAAGGGCAATGGTTCTGTCAGGTTGTGTATTGATCTCAGAGGATTTAACAGCTGTGTGATTGCCGAAAGGTTTCCATTGCCCAAGATCGATGAGTTTATATATGATCTGTCGGTAGCAAAAGTATTTTAGCTGCTGGATTTGAAGTCAATTTACCACCAAATACCAAAATCCCCAAACTCACTCGATCTTATAACGTTCATTACCCACGTTGGGATGTACAGATGTGTGCGAATGCCATTCGGCTTGGTGTCTGCCAGGAGGGTGTTCCAGAGAGTTATGCATGTTTTACTTGGTAGTTTGTCAGGAGTGAGGTTTAACCAGGATTACATCCTGGTATGTGGTCAGGATGTAGAAAGTCATGATAAGAGATTGAAGAGTGTTTTGGAGGAGTTGAGTGAGACAGGACTCACTTTGACCTTGGAGAAATGTGATTTCAGAAAGAAAGAGGTTGAGTATCTTGGGTATAAGGGCACAGGAGAGGGGGTGAGGCCCAAAGTCAGTGCTGCAGAAGGGATTTTGGATATGCTGGCTACCAAATCTAAGTCTGAGGTATCCTCATTATTGTGACTTGTTGAGTACTATTCCAAAATTATTAGAGGTCTGTAGAGAGTAGAACCAATGAGTTTAGGAAATTTACGAGTAAAGGGACGATGTTTGCTTGGTCTGCCAAGTGTGAGTAAGAATTCTGTGATGTGAAGGAGAGTATTGTGCATGCACCCATACTTAAGGGGTTCAAGGAGGGGCTGAAGACCATAGGATACACTGATGCCAGTGACCTTGGACTAGGTGAAGTGTTGAAGCAGGAGGATAGCAGTGGGTATGAATCCACAGTGGCTTTTGCCTCGAGGGCTTTGAGGGATGTGGAAAGGAGGTACTCAGTGATTGAGCAGGAGATGTTGGCTGTAATCTGGGCTTTCGAGAAGTTCAAAGTGTATTTGTATGGGAGGAGTTTCATAATCAAGATGGATCAATAACTTCAACAGAGGTTGGTTTGATGGTTTTTCTTGGAGGATCATTAAGTAAGTGATGTGAGTTCAGGGCTTGAATTTCACAGTTGAGCATGTCGAATTAAGGAGCAACACCATTGCTGATGCATTGTCACGCATTCCAGTCAGGAGAGATAACAGTGTGCCAGAGGATGACCGGGATGAAGAGATAAAGGAAATGTTTAGTGTTGATGCGTTGGTAGAAGAAGAGTGATTGAAAGCTTGTGAGGAGGATGAAGAGTATCAAGCAGTCAAGCTCAATGCCTTGGAACGCTGGAAGGGAGGTGACGTGGCTGGATGTGACGTGTCTGTAATTAAAAGTTTAAGGAAATTAAAGATGGATTGTCCGTTCAGAGAAATATGGTATACAGGGCTGATCAGTTGTTGGTCCTGGAAGGGATCAGAACCTGTGTGCTTGAACTGGGGCACAAGAGCCACATGGGGTTTCAAGAGTGAAATCGGCCTTAAGGGCTGATTTTTTGTGGCCTCAAATGGATGCAGAGATTGAACGGAAAGTGGAGGGGTGTGTGAGTTGCTGTGGTAGTGATAAGACTCATGTTCCGCCAATGATCGTTCCCAAAGATAGCCATTGATTTGTTGGGGTCCTTTGAATTTGTGAGGTGTGAGGGACAGCTGTGTAGTTGTGGTTGTTGACATGTTCTCCAAGTTGGTGGAAGTGGGAGTGTTGTGTGAAGTTACCACCTCCAGTATTGTGACGTTTTTAGAGGGGGTGTTTTTGAGAGAAAGGTTTTCTCACTTCTCTGATTAGTGACAATGGACCACAGTTCACATCAAGAGAGTTTGAAGGATGGTTAAAATCAATTGGGGTGGAGCATAAGAAGACAGCATTATATCACCCCAAAAGCAATGGTTGCGTTGAGCGATTAAATAGGACTGTTATGGATGGGGTCAGAATCGCTGTTACCAACAATGAGTGTTGGAAAGATGCTCTACTGGAAAGAGTGTTTCAGTATCAGATATCTTCATATCCCACCACAAGAGTATCTCCTTTTGAGTTGTGTAGGGGTCATAAACCCAACACTTTATTAACCCTTGGGGGTTAAAGAGGTCAAGTTTGCTTGAACTTGACTCAGACAGTATAAGAGAAAGGATGGCCAGGCGGGGGGGGGGGGAAGTATCTAAAAAGTGGCATGATGAGAAAAGGGGTTGCGTTTGCTCAGAATTTGTGAGTTGGGCTAGGGTTAAAGTGCACCTTCCAGGGAAGGGAAGGAAGTGTGACATGAGATTCTCGTCTAAAAAAGTTGTTGAGAAAGACTATGGGCATACTATCAGAGTGTCTGAAGGGGAGGTTTGGACCAAAGAAAGATTGGCTTTGCTTAAGTGATCCTTTGCCTAGAACATTGATGCTCATGTTCATTTATTTCGGATTCGTGTTAATCTTATATAACAATCATTTTTGATTTTATTGTGTGCCTTAACATCAACATTGTCTTGTTGGGTTCCTTGCAAGGGAGGGAGGTGTGTTGTGACTTATTGCCTGCATTCCTCCTCCCTTTCTGCCCGGGGACCCACAGCTTCTTTTTCCCATACCCATTCCCTGTGTTATGTCATCTGTTCTTGGAAGTTGGACCCTCATGAGGTTCCCGCAACAGGTAGTAAAGCATTGAGCACTGAAATAACCTGTGAAAGCAACATCTCTGAAATGTAAAAATAATGTAGAGGCCTTGTAAGAAGCCTCATTAAAATGATCTGTCACCATGTCAGTCCTATGAGATAATCTAAAACCTACCCGCGTAGCTGCATGAACACTGAATTCATTCACTGGTTTCTGATTAAACAAACAAAAACATCTGATTAGAACATGACCAGACCATGACAGGGGTGCTAGAACAGGACCAGACCATGAAAGGGGTGCTAGAAAATGACCAGACCATGACAGAGTGCTAGAACTGGACCAGACCATGAAAGGGGTGCGAGAACAGGATCAGACCATGAAAGGGGTGCTATAACATGACCAGACCATGAAAGGGTTGATAGAACTGGACCAGACCATGAAAGGGGTGCTAGAATATAGCCAGACCAGGAAAGGGGTGATAGAACTGGACCAGACCATGAAAGGGATGCTAGAACATGATCGGACCATGAAAGGGGTGCTAGAATATGACCAGACCAGGGAAGGGGTGCTAAGACTGGACCAGACCATGAAAGGGGGTGCTAGAACAGGACCAGACCATGAAAGGGGTTCTAGAACTGGACAAGACCATGAAAGGGGTGCTAGAACATAACCAGACCATGAAAGGGGTGCTAGAACTGGACCAGACCAAAAAAGGGGTCCTAGAACAGGACCAGACCATGGAAAGGGAGCTAGAACTGGACCAGACCATAGAAGTGGTGCGAGAACATGACCAGACCATGAAAGGGGTGCTAGAACATGACCAGACCATGCAATGGGCACTAGAACTGGACCAGACCATGACAGGGGTACTAGAACATAACCAGGCCATGAAAGGGGTGCTAGAACTGGACCAGACCATAAAAGGGGTGCTAGAACATGACCATACCATGAAAGGGGTGCTAGAACTGGACCAGGCCAAAAGAGGGGTGCTAGAACATGACCAGACCATGAAAAGGGTGCTAGAACAGAACCAGACCATGAAAGGGGTTCTAGAACTGGACCAGACCATGCAAGGGGTGCTAGAACATGACCAGGCCATGGAAGGGGAGCTATAACTGGATTAGGCCATAAAAGGGGTGCTAGAACATGACCCGATCATGAAAGGGGAGCTAGAACTGGACCAGACCATGAAAGGGGTGTTGGAACATGACCAGACCATAAATGGGGTGCTAGAACATGACCAGACCATGAAAGGGGTGATAGAACTGGACCAGACCATGAAAGGGGTGCTAGAACATGATCAGACCATGAAAGGGGTGCTAGAACATGACAAGACCATGAAAGGGGGAAAGGGGCCCTAGAACATGACCAGACCAGGGAAGGGGTGCTAAGACTGGACCAGACCATGCAAGGGGTGCTAGAATAGGACCAGGCCATGGAAGGGGTGCTAGAACTGGACCAGCCCATGAAAGGGGTACTCGAACAGGACCAGACCATGAAAGAGATGCGAGAACATGACCAGACCATGAAAGGGGTGCTAGAACATGACAAGATCATGGGAGGGGAGCTAGAACTGGACCGGACCATGGAAGGGGTGCTAGAACATGACCAGACCATGAAAGGGGTACTCGAACAGGACCAGACCATGAAAGAGATGCTAGAACATGACCATACCATGAAAGGGGTGCTAGAACAGGGCCAGACCATGATAGGGGTTCTAGAACTGGACCAGACCATGACAGGGGTACTAGAACATAACCAGGCCATGAAAGGGGTGCTACAACTGGACCAGACCATGAAAGGGGTGCTAGAACATGACCAGACCATGACAGAGTGCTAGAACTGGACAGACCATGAAAGGGGTGCTAGAACAGGACCAGACCATGAAATGGGCACTAGAACTGGACCAGACCATGACAGGGGTACTAGAACATAACCAGGCCATGAAAGGGGTGCTAGAACTGGACCAGACCATAAAAGGGGTGCTAGAACATGACCAGACCATGAAAGGGGTGCTAGAACTGGACCAGACCAAAAAAGGGGTGCTAGAACATGACCAGACCATGAAAAGGGTGCTAGAACAGAACCAGACCATGGGAGGGGTTCTAGAACTGGAGCAGACCATGCAAGGGGTGCTAGAACATGACCAGGCCATGGAAGGGGAGCTATAACTGGATCAGGCCATAAAAGGGGTGCTAGAACATGACCAGACCATGAAAGGGGAGCTAGAACTGGACCAGACCATGAAAGGGGTGTTGGAACATGACCAGACCATAAAAGGGGCCCTAGAACATGACCAGACCAGGGAAGGGGTGCTAAGACTGGACCAGACCATGCAAGGGGTGCTAGAATAGGACCAGGCCATGGAAGGGGTGCTAGAACTGGACCAGCCCATGAAAGGGGTACTCGAACAGGACCAGACCATGAAAGAGATGCTAGAACATGACCAGACCATGAAAGGGGTGCTAGAACAGGGCCAGACCATGATAGGGGTTCTAGAACTGGACCAGACCATGAAAGGGGTGCTAGAACATGACCAGACCATGGGAGGGGAGCTAGAACTGGACCAGACCATGGAAGGGGTGCTAGAAAATGACCAGACCATGAAAGGGGTACTCGAAAACAGGACCAGACCATGAAAGAGATGCTAGAACATGACCAGACCATGAAAGGGGTGCTAGAACAGGGCCAGACCATGATAGGGGTTCTAGAACTGGACCAGACCATGAAAGGGGTGCTAGAACATGACCAGACCATGGAAGGGGAACTAGAACTGGACCAGACCATGGACGTGGTGCTAGAACATGACCAGACCATGAAATGGGCACTAGAACTGGACCAGACCATGACAGGGGTACTAGAACATAACCAGGCCATGAAAGGGGTGCTAGAACTGGACCAGACCATGAAAGGGGTGCTAGAACATGACCAGACCATGAAAGGGTTGATAGAACTGGACCAGACCATGAAAGGGGTGCTAGAACATAGCCACCATGAAAGGGGTGATAAAACTGGACCAGACCATGAAAGGGATGCTAGAACATGATCGGACCATGAAAGGGGTGCTAGAACATGACAAGACCATGAAAGGTGTGCTAGAATATGACCAGACCAGACCATAAAAGGGGTGCTAGAACATGACCAAACCATGAAAGGGGTGATAGAACCGGACCAGACCATGAAAGGGGTGCTAGAACATGATCAGACCATGAAAGGGGTGCTAGAACATGACAAGACCATGAAAGGGGGAAAGGGGCCCTAGAGCATGACCAGACCAGGGAAGGGGTGCTAAGACTGGACCAGACCATGCAAGGGGTGCTAGAATAGGACCAGACCATGGAAGGGGTGCTAGAACTGGACCAGCCCATGAAAGGGGTACTCGAACAGGACCAGACCATGAAAGAGATGCTAGAACATGACCAGACCATGAAAGGGGTGCTAGAACAGGGCCAGACCATGATACCATGATAGGGGTTCTAGAACTGGACCAGGCCATGAAAGGGGTGCTAGAACATGACCAGACCATGGAAGGGGAGCTAGAACTGGACCAGACCATGGAAGGGGTGCTAGAACATGACCATACCATGAAAGGGGTACTCGAACAGGACCAGACCATGAAAGAGATGCTAGAACATGACCAGACCATGAAAGGGGTGCTAGAACAGGGCCAGACCATGATAGGGGTTCTAGAACTGGACCAGACCATGAAAGGGGTGCTAGTCCATGACCAGACCATGGAAGAGAACTAGAACTGGACCAGACCATGGAAGGGGTGCTAGAACATGACCAGACCATGAAAGAGGTTCTAGAACTGGACCTGACCATGAAAGGGGTGCTAGAACATGACTAGAGCATGAAAGGGGTGCTAGAACATGACAAGACCATGAAAGGGGTGCTAGAACTAGACCAGACCATGGAAGGGGTGCTAGAACATGACCAGACTAGGGAAGGGGTGCTAAGACTGGACCAGACCATGAAAGGGGTGCTAGAACTGGACCAGACCATTAAAGGGGTGCTAGAACATGACCAGACCATGAAAGGGGAGCTAGAACTGGACCAGACCATGAAAGGAGTGCTAGAACTGGACCAGAACATGAAAAGGGTGCTAGAACTGGACCAGACCATGGAAGGGGTTCTAGAACTGGACCAGACCATGGAAGGGGTTCTAGAACTGGACCAGACCATGAAAGGGGTGCTAGAACTGGACCAGACCATGAAAGGGGTGCTAGAACTGGACCAGACCATGGAAAGGGTTCTCGAACTGGACCAGACCATGAAAGGGGTTCTAGAACTGGACCAGACAATGGAAAGGGTTGTAGAACTGGACCAGACTATGAAAGGGGTGGGGTGCTAGAACTGGACCAGACAACGGAAAGGGGTGCTAGAACTGGACCAGATAGCTCAACATGAACATCAAACACGAGATGCAGTCGTGGACCTGCAGAGTGGGTGCGACCTGAGAGGCTCTGGGTACTCATATCTTTGTGTAATCCATACTTCTTTGCACCCAGTAATTGATGTAAATTAAAAGGAGCATAAAGTTCCTTTTCAGATCAGGAAGTGATATTAATAGAGATCCTTCCTGGGGTCATGCTCTTTTGGAAGCACTCACCTGAACATATCTGTGGAGCTGTGTTGGTGGAAGCAATAGACAGGCTTCCCTTCTATGTGTATCTTCTATTCCTTTTTTCTGTTGGGAATAGTGTTACTCCCTATTTTTCTGTTGGGTTAATGAGCCACTGTTTAGGGAGTACAAGTAGTTGTTACTTCACTTTTCTGTAAAACATGTTCATGTGTTGATATGATAGGTTATTTATAACACGCTTAAAACGCAGAGGTTTCTAAGCGCGGACCCGCGGATCGAACCTGGTTTGCTCTGTGTCGTCTTGCTTCCAAGGCAAACACATTGCCCTGAGCTATCCTCCCGAGACCACTTCCCATATATATTGTAGTAATAATAATAATAGGAACATTGCTGTGTAAAACATTATCATTCCAACATGAACATTCTGCTACACTACTATTGTACTTTTTCAAAATAAACCTGTGGGAATTAGGAAAGGGTCAATAGAACCAATGAGGGTTCCTGGCTACTTTTCACAAAATCAAAGAGTATTTTGCATGCATACAAATAACCACAGATCTTTATATTTGACAAATATGTATGTGATATAGGAGGTTGTATCCATAAATTACAGAATCACGGTGAGTGTGGTGCTCCCTTAATTTTTCACAATATTCAAACACTAAATTGTAACAATGAACCATGGATTCGCATTGGATGATAACATTGCTGCAACAGTTGTTAGCGTACTGAGGTCCTTGGCCTGACTTGGATCTTGTTTTTGGAGAATTTTGGAAGAGGGTGTACTGCGTCTCTGTGTATATGCCCAGTCCCAAGGCACGGGCATCCCTGGATAATTATACCCATACAGGATAGAAGAAGGATGCCACACCAGGGCATTGTAATCAGTTGTGTGCCGACTGTGACTGCAGGACGTTTCTTCTTGCAATTCCAAGCGTTTTCCTGCAGGTAAAGGCCAGAATGGCCTGTTGCCACCACATCCCATCTTAATCTGACGTCTGGCGTTCTGATGCTCTGCTGCAGCACCGCCCCACCCCCCGCGCTAGCTGACCTCCCCTATACTCTCATCTCTTAATGCTCATTTACAATACTAGAAAGTGTTGCCAAGGAATGGCCACCCCTTTGACTAACCCCTGCCTCCCGCCTTCTTCACCCTAGTTCCCCACCTCTCCCTCGTGCTTCTAAGCGCTTAGACTGATGCTATGTAAAACATAATTGCTATATTGCAGCTGCTCATTTCCTTCCCCAATCTCATCCCTCTTGAGGTCTTAGAATTACGCAGTAGTGGTTTTGTCTGACAATGTTCCAGTTCTCACAAGTCGTGTGCACTCTGGGCGCCATCTTTACTGGATACAACCACCTGATGCGTTGTAGGGGTTTGTAGTTGAATATGAAAAAGGTTTAGTAGGCTGATCTAAAACAGAGCTTGTACTACGATTACTATTGCTACCACCAACAAGAAATAATGTGCTAAAATCCCAGCTTCAACGCTTAACCAAATTGTGTGATCATAAGCAAACCATTTTACCTAACTATGACCTATTTTTCTTACAGTGAAAAAAAGGTGCACACTTGAAATAATTCACTTAACATTGTGTGGTATGCGCGTTTCAAAAATCCTATGTTATACTTCCAAACACCCTAGTCCTGCTTATATAAAATAATTAGAGTGAAACTAAAAATGTTTAAAGCTCTTGCATAAAGCCTGTAGGAACCGGCCTAAGCATGAGTCGGTGTATACCCGCAAAGAGTAATACAATTGTTTATTACAATTGCCCTGGGTGGTAAAAATGCCAGTAAAAGTGCTGATAAACCTGTTACCGGAACTTTTACTGCACTGGGGAAACTCAAGTTTGTCGTTGGGGGTTAGGGATTTACCTCGAGCTAAAAGATGGAGGTAAATCAGGGTCCCACTGGAATGACAGAATTACCGCCACTGGTAATGCAGGTGCGTGTAATTTTGGGAATACCCTCCATGGAGACCTATTGGACGCCATAGATTGGGCATTTCTCGCCGCTGACGGCACCTGTAATATCCCGGTAATACCGGAATATCAGTCGCGGAAAACAGTAGGGCAGTTTCCTAGTATCCCACCAGTATTAGCAGTGGGATACTGGGAAACTTGTAATGAGGGCCAGGGTCCCGAAGAAGCCACTGGAACTGAACACCTGCATCTGTTGCTGCCTCGAGCAAGCAGGTATTTGGCAAATGTGCATCGCCTTGCCCATTGAGCTATCGTGACTCCCACCGCAGCAGCACAACCGACCGGGCAATCATGGCGATTCATCTTACATGCTGTGGCATTCCTGAGGCAATCCTTTCCCACCCTCTACCCGGTACATCCACTGGGGAAAAACATTTCTGAGGTCTTGTTCGGGCTGAGAAATTAATGGGGTGTTGGTGTGATACATGGCACTCCCCCCACCCCCCTGAGTAGCAGAAAGCAAATAAAAGTCACGTGCATTAAAAAAAAAAACATTCATATATATTTATTTATGATAACATCGTTTTGTGGCTCAGGTACATTGACGACCTTTTTATAATATGGAAAGGATCGGAGAAAGCATGGATAACATTTGTAAAGCTTTTAAACAACAATGACCACAATCTAAGGTTCACAGAAACACATAGCAAAACCTTTCTAACTTTCTTGGATGTGAATCTTCGAATTGTGGATGAAACCTTGACCACGGAACTACACAGGAAACCAACTGGTACAAATACACCCTTGCATGCAACGAGTGGCCACTCTAAAAAACTAATATGGAGTATTCCATATGGTGAGTTTATAAGGATTCGGAGGAACTGCTCGACCCTGAAGGCCTACGACAATGAGAGTAAAATGGCAGCAAAGGGTTTCCTGAGTCAATGTTATCCAAAGAAGGTAATTGCCAAAGCATACATAAAAGCAAGGAAGAAAGAAAGATCTGACCTGCTAACAGGAACTCGCTCTACAAATGAGTCCAATAAAGACAATGATGCTACAAGATTAATTCTGACGTATAACAATGAAACATCTGAAATAAAACGCATATTACAAAGACATTGGAAGGTTTTACGAGCAGATAAAGACCTTGCACCCATTTTGAAAACTTTTCCAGAAATCAGTCTTAGACGCAATTGCTCGCTTAAAGATTCTCTGGTCCAGAGTT
Source organism: Ambystoma mexicanum (assembly GCF_040938575.1). Classification (NCBI taxonomy): domain Eukaryota; kingdom Metazoa; phylum Chordata; class Amphibia; order Caudata; family Ambystomatidae; genus Ambystoma; species Ambystoma mexicanum. The sequence goes on from NC_090923.1 coordinate 44,171,723, forward strand.
TTCTACCACAAGAGATAAAATCCACAAAAGAGACATGGTTGTCCAAACAGAAGCAAGGTTTCCACAAATGCACTAAATGCAACATCTGCAAATATGCCAAGAGTTGTTCAAATTATATACACCCGATTTTAGGTGACTCAATCAAGATTGCAGATAGAATCACATGCGAGACTGAATATGTGGTGTATATACTTTCATGTACCTGTCAAAAATGGTACATAGGAAGCACCAAATGTAAACTTAGAATAAGAATTCAGCAACATGTGAGGGCCATTTTACACCAAGATCCGAATTATCCAATGGCCAAACATTTTTATGACTATCATCACTGCAATCTTGAGGATTTTCATTTCTTTGGCATTCACAGAATTGAGCAGAATGTGAGAGGCGGAGATAGAGAAAAGACACTCCGTCAGAAAGAGACATGTTGCATTATAGACTTTGAGACCAAGTGTCCCAAAGGACATAACATAGATGAAGAGATGTATACCTTTTTAGGCGGACACACCTATTGAAAATAATTTTGCTTAAGGATTCACTCTAATGAGAAAACGATCTGTTTCCCTTCACTTTTTAAATTTCTATTGGCTATTTTTCCTAAGGGTGTGACCTGGTCTAAGCTTCTCTGGTTGCAGTTAGGATAACAAAATATGGTGCTAATCTTGGTATTTTGGTGTTTTTTACCCCAGGTGGGGTTTTAAACTTTAGAGCAGTACACTTTGGTGATTTTTTGATTTTTTATTTTAATAAATGTTGGTGAATTTATACATATGCATGGTGAAGATAGGCCACAAAGAGGAGAAGCGTGGATATATATTTTTAGCAAACTCTTTTTCACTCTTTTTACTGGAATGGCCAGGCCCTTAAACTATGAAAACTCTGTTTTTTTAAAAAATTGGTGTTTATATTAAAAAAAGTTGTATTGCAGGCCTTTTATCAGTATCTAAACTATAGGAACAACTGATGTGTTATGTAAATGATATGTCTAAGTATAATTATGCCCTATGGCAGCTAGCACAAGGCACTTTAATTTATGGACATAGGAACATTATTAACACTATGCACTTTAATGTTTACATAGGAATATCTAATGTTAGATCATAATGTGGCACTTTATAGGCACTATGCACTTTAATGGAATTGCACTATGCACTTTACTTTATAAAGAAAGTTAAAAGCATACTAACTGCAAAAATATAAAGGTCACAGATGATACGATTGAAAAAATAAAAAGCATGAAGCAATGTGAACGACAACATATTGCTCTTATGTACTCCTGCATATTGCATTCCCCCACGAAATAACTGTACAGGCACTGTGCCATTACTATGTATGTTGGGGAAACCAATATTAATTATAACTATTTTCAGAGGTTCCACTAAAGCAGATAAGGGATGATTGTATAAAGAGTTGGAATTACGGCCAATTAGTCCCTTTTTGATGTCTATGTTTGGGACTTGACTATGTAAAGATGGCCGAAAATTAACGACCACACGCTAAAGTGAGTCCTCTTTCTTTGCCTAAAACCATGCCACATGAGCTATTTTAAAGTACTGGTAACATGGATCACTTGTTGTGAACAAGCGGTGAGGTAACCGCGAAACGCGTCAATCTGCTATGCAAGGGCCATATATTTTGGGAGGACCACAATGTTAGTGGGTTTTTTTATGAGCCATATGCTGCGCAATTTTAATCAATAAAGAACATTTGTTTGGACACAGAACACCGGTTTCCTGGAGTAACATTTTTCGAATGGGGGAGTGCTTTCCACGGACTGCAGAGAAAACAGTCTTTTCTGACATATATTTATTTATGTATATATAAAGGAAGGAACATTGCTCTTTTGATCACAAAAGAATGTCCAATAGACAAGAAATTTGTTTTGACGGGAAGCAGTGAGCTTCTTGCAATGGGGTGAGTTTGATGGACATTCTGACCAGGTTGTGGAGGCGAGTAAATGGAACAGTCACCGGGGACAATACGTGGGTGGACATACATAGATTAAGGACAATCGACATTTGTTTCTTCTCCACCATGCAACATCTCTCTCTACAAGCGGAGGGAAAACAAGGAAATTTCACAGGCCTGCGCACTACCAGGTTTCTGTATGCCTCTGGGGGTGCAGAGCGGGGGGGAAGTTCCCCAGCCTGGCCAAGCTCTCTGCTCTTCCCTACAGATGCTGAGAGTATAAGGGAAGAGATAACATATGCAGTAACGGGATCTGAAAAGTAAGACAGTGGATCAATAACTCTGTGCGTGGAAGTGCGGTACGTGGGCCACCCATAACTCACCAACCTAAAGAAAGAATACCGGAGAGAGAAAAACCACCAACGCAACACAATAAGAATCTTTACGAAACCGATTCACCCCAAAAAAGCTCAACTCCAAACTCAATAGAATAAGATTAACTCAATGGATCAACCAATCGCACAGAAAAAGACAGAGACAACGCCGACTAACCCTATTAAAAACTCTCTAACACTCTGCATACCCACCACCCAACACTGAAGAAACCAGACAAAAAGACCCCAAACTGCAAGTACTCTACCGACTCTCCACAATACCCAGGATGCACAAAGAAAACCTGCATACAGCCATCCACCAAACCATACACAAATATTGATCAACTAAAAACATACCAGCACACAGTGATCAGTCTTGATGAACTGAAGCTATCAACAGCACATCAAAGCTCTCTTGCACTTTTCCCTCTCCATCCGACTAACCAGCTCATCCCAACACCCTTCCTTTTCAGATCCGCCTTGGCGCCTGGGGAGCAAGTAAATGGCAGCGGTGCGTACTATAAATCACAATAACATAACATAACATAACATAACATAACATGAGTTATTTCAGGCAGGCCACAAAAGCCAGTGAAGACACCAGTTGGCAGTGCTTTCTCACATTTTCCCGCTCTCTTAATTTGGTGCTTTGCTGCCTTGCAGAACCCCCCAGCCGAGTATGAAGAATTTGCCTTTTGTTTGGTAGAGGAGCTTGAGAGCTGGTCTCCGAAGCCTGTTGCCATCAGGGATATTGGCTTCCCACTTTGGCACTCGGTAGTGCCAGCCTTGCCATCTCACAACTCTTCCAGAGTTGAGTCAGAGACTGCCTGGTTAACAAAGTATGACACAGATTGCCCATCTGCCATGTCCCATTGCCAAGGGGCATTTGATTGCCCACCACATCAAATGGCGAAGCTTTCTAGCCTGACTCATGCTGGAGTGTGCCGGGTCTCAGCCTGCTCCTGCCTGGACAACCGCTTGGAGAGCAGCTGTGAGTTTACCAGCTAGTGCCATCTGTCCTACCACCTTGTCCACAGAGAAGAAGCTTGCAAGTTTGCCCGCTCACACTTTGCCGGGTTGAGAAGACACTAGAATGTGGGTTGACCAGTATGCTGTCTTGGTTCACTATTTTCATCAGTTGGACTGTATGCCCTGGCAAAGAGTAACCCCAGAGGTCAAGGGCCCTGCCTACTTTAAACCTCTACAAAGGGTTGGCTCTCTCTGACCATCTGATCACCTGGTAGAGCGGGAACTCCTTCCTCATCCCAGTCCCTGCAGAATCTGTGGCCAGCTGTCCATCCATGAGCCTTGAACACTGCAATCAGTAGTGTTCGGAACCTGGCAGCACTTGCGGCACATCGTAATTCTGAGTCTAAATGTGGACAGTTCGCAGGTCTTGGAAGAAGGCCTTTTTGGCTACTCACAGAGTGATCCTCCCCACCTTTCCACCTTCGTGAACCCTGCTATCAACCGCAAACCAGATTGCAGGCTTGTGCTTGAGCTTGGCCTCACCATCCAGAAGGACATCTGCCTTAGCGTGGACTCACCATCCAGGTCTTGAGCCTGAGCCTGGACTCACCATCCAGAAGGACATCTATCTGAGCCTGGACTCACCATCCAGGACTTGTGCCTGAGCCTGGACTCACCATCCAGGTCTTGAGCCTGAGCCTGGACTCACCATCCAGAAGGACATCTGCCTGAGCCTGGACTCATCATCCATATGTTGTGCCTGAGCCTGGATCCACCATCCAGAAGGACATCTACCTGAGCCTGGACGCACCATCTAGGACTTGTGCCTGAGCCTGGACTCACCATCCAGATGGACTTCTGCCTGAGCCTGGCCTCACCATCCAGGTCTTGTGCCTGAGCCTGGACTCACCATCCAGAAGGACTTGTGCCGGAGCCTGGCCTTACCATCCAGAAAGAATTCTGCTTGAGCCTGGCCACACCATCAAGAAGGACATCTGCCTGAGCCTGGACCTACTATCCAGGTATTGTGCCTGAGCCTGGACTCACCATCCAGAACATGCACCTGAGCCTGGACTTACCATCCAGAAGGACTTGTGCTGAGCCTGTCCTCACCATCCAGAAGGACATGTTCCTGAGCCTGGATTCACCATCCAGGACTTGTGCCTGAGCCTGGACTCACCATCAAGAAGGACTTGTGCCTGAGCCTGGCCTCACCATCCAGAGGGCCATGTGCCTGAACCTCGGCTCATCACCCAGAAGGACATGTGCCTGATACTGGACTCACCATCCAGGACCTGAGCCTGAGCCTGGACAGACCATGAAGGACCTGTGCCTGTACTCACCATCCAGAAGAACATCTGCCTGAGCCTGGACTCACCATCCAAGACTTGTACATGAGCCTGGACTCACCATCAAGAAGGACTTGTGCATGAGTTTTGCATCACCATCGAAAAGGACATCTGCCTGAGCCTGGACCTACCATACAGGTCTTGTGCCTGAGCCTGGACTCACCATCCAGAAGGTGCACCTGAGTCTGGCCTCACCACCCAGAAGGACTTGTGCATGAGCCTGGACTTGCCATCCAGAAGGACATCTACCAGGGCCTGGACTCACCATCCAGAAGGACTTGTGCATGAGCCTGGACTCACCATCCAGGGCTTGTGCCTGAGCCTGGACTCAGCATCCAGAAGGATGTGTGCCCAGGCCTGGGCTCACCATCCAGAAGGACTTGTGTCTGTGCCTGGGCTCACTGCCCAGAAGGACGTGTGCCTGGGCTCACCATCCAGAAGGACCTGTGTATGGGCTCACCATTAGAAGGACTTGTGCCTCAGCCTGGACTCACCATCAGAAGGACATCTACCTGAGCCTGGACTCACCATCCAGAAGGACTTGTGCCTGAGCCTGGGCTCACCATCCAGGACTTGTGCCTGAGCCTGGACTCACCACCTAGAAGGACGTGTGCCTGAGCCTGGGTTCACCATCCAGAAGGACTTGTACATGAGCCTTGACTCACCATTAAGGACTTGTGCCTGAGCCTGGACTCAACATCCAGGATTTGTGCCTGAGCCTGGACTCACCATCCACGACTCGCACCTGAGCCTGGACTCACCATCCAGAAGGACGTGTGGCTGAGCCTGGACTCACCATCCAGAAGGACGTGTGGCTGAGCCTGGCCTCACCATCAGGAAGGACCTGTGCCTGAGCCTGGGCTCACCATTCAACAGGTATCATTTAGGGTGGGGCTCAGAACCCTTCCACCGTGGCAGTTGACTTTGGCATCTTACGCGTCATCCTACGTGTAGATAATGGCGGCTAGATCAATATCACGTCTTGGATAATTTTTCTTTGTGCCCTTAGTCATCTTACTCAGGCATCGACATATTTGTTGAGGGTCTCCACGAGAGATACCTTTGAAGATGTACTTGTGTCACCCTTTATTTCGTGCTTTGATCGTCCCTCCTCCACACCTCCCAACCCCCCGCACCCCCACTTCCTGTATCGCGAAGGGCCTGAGTTTTGTTATTGACCCTAGATGAAGACAGGGATTGCCATGAGGACACTCATAACTAATTTAGTCATTCATTGCTAAAGGGGTCATGGCCGAGAGGGAGGGAGTGCTGCCAAAGTCTATCAGTGACCTAATGTTATCTCTCTAACCACATTCTGGCACAGACACGCATATATAGAGACATGTCAAAACAACACGTATAGGCATAACACACTGCACATATATAGAGAGATGATCATACAACACATACATTAACATATAAAGGTGCATGCACATAGACAGATAGACAAAACAGACACACAACACACTCACACAGACACCCAGACAAGACAAACAAACAAAACATGCATACACAACACACATACAGAATCATGCCAGCTAGCACATACCCAGACATAAACACACACACACACACACACACACGCACACATACATACACACCACATGCTAACAAATACGACACAAACAGACACACAAGCAGAAGTGATCGGAATGGTAGGTTTGCAGACAGCTGTTCCTAAAGCCGTCCTTTCTTTATTTCTTGAAAGCATGTTTACTTTTCAAGGATCTGGGAGCCCTTTACCTCCTGTGATTGGGAGCCCACCTGCACAGTCAGGCTGCACGCTTTGTTACTGCGGGCTGGCGATAGCATCTCAGAGCGTTTCATTAACTAGAGCGTGTTTACACAGCTTGAGAGCAATCACTCTGGAGAACATGAACTCGCTTCTCCTTCTCGTATCTTTTTAACACTTGCATGGCCTGAGCCCTCCAGACACCACCCAATCACTAGAAGGGAGACGTGCAGAGGTATTGACAGTTGAGGCCGTTGAGGCTTGCGCTGCCACCTTCTCCCTAGCTCCTCCTCCTCTAGCTGAATCACACCCTTATACACCCCTGTCCCTTCTCTACTCTTCTATTTCCGATGCTCTTGATGCTCTTGCCCCTGTCATGAGGATCCGCTTGAAGTCCAAAGCTAAGTGCAATTCTTGGTATGACTCTGACGTAGCTACACTTAAACGTAAGTGTAGGGCGGCTGAGAGGAATTGGAGCGCTTCTTGTTCATCCTTTGACAAACTGGCCTGTTGCCTGCAACAAAGGCAACACCGAATCTCTGTCCGCACTAAGAAGAGAGCCCACTTTCAAGCTTGTGTCTCGGCGGCATGTAACAACTCTGCCGAACTCTTTAAAATGTTCAAGGAGCTGGCCAACCCTGCTGCAGTCTCTACCCTTCCTGTTGCCTCCCAGGCTCTCTGCGATGCCCTTGCCTCTCACTTTATCTCAAAATCCCAGGACATCCTGTCCACCCCCTCCTCCCCTTCCCTTCTCTCCCCTCTCTGTCTGTGCTCGCTGACCCTCCTTCAGCAACCCCCCAATCCTGTTCTCGTCCTTTCCTCATTTTTCCCCTGATGAGGTTGCTAGACAAGTCCGATCTATGAAAACCTCATCACAACAGGTTCATCCCTGTTCCTCTCAAACCATCAAGGACCACATTGACACCCTTGCTCCAGCCCTTGCTGACTTCTGCAACCACTCTCTTGCCTCAGGATCCTTCCCCTCCCCTCTGAAGCACTCCCTTGTGCATCCTCTTCTCAAGAAACCCACAGCTGCTCCCACCTGTCTGGCTAACTATCGTCCAATTTCCATTACTCCCTTTCTGGGCAAACTCCCCTGGAACAACTAGCCATCTTTCAGCTCAACCTTCATTCTGAAACTGTTGGCAATCTCCATGACCACCAATCTGGCTTCAGAGCTGCCAGAAGCACGGAAACTGTTCTCCTGAACATCTGTGAGGATCTGCTCTCCAACCTTGATGCTAACATTCCCTCTGTCCTCATCCTCCTCGATCTCTCATCTGCCTTTGACACGGTCAACCATACCATCCTGCTCAACCGTCTCCGTGATACCCTCGGTATCACTGATCAGGCTCTGGGCTGGCTGGCCTCTTACCTCTCTGACTGACCCTCCTAGGCAAAACTTGGGCCCCCCCTATCATCTTTCTCCCTCTCTTCCTGTGGTGTTCCCCAGGGGTCTAACCTCTCACCTTGGCTTTTCAACCTATACTTGGCAACTCTCGGCCACTGCATTGCCATTTTCTGTTCAAATTTCCAGTGCTACACTGACGATACTCAACTCATCTTCAGGCTACCCTCGGCCACCTCCTCTCCTTCTCCCATCTCTGATTGCCTTACTGCCATTCAAGATTGGTGTTCCCCCAATGATTTCTGTCTGAACGCCAGCAAGACTGAAATCCTCCTCATCGGGTCACCTTCTCCATTCTTTCCCCTCACTCTCTGGCTTGCCTCCCTTGGTCCTCCTCCTACCCCCACCTGCAAGGGTAAGGACCTCGGATCATCTTTGATTCTACACTTTCCTTCTCTGCCCACATCTCTGAGGTCTCTAAAAAGTAAAACGTCCTACTGCACCTCCTCAGAGGTACTCTACCTTTCCTCTCTTTCCCCCAGAAGCTCACTGTCTCCCAAGCTCTGGTTCTCTCTAGGTTGGATTATTGTAACAGCCTCTTTCTAAATCTACCTGCCTCTTCTCTCCACCTTCTGCAACTAATCCAGAACAGGACTTCAAGACTTGTCCTTGGCCTCAAGCCCTGGGATCGTATCTCTCCAGCTCCGAAATCTCTCCATTGTCTCCCAGTGGGTACAAGGATTACATTTAAAACCCTCTGCATTGTCCACAGGGCTTTCTGGGGCCTGGGTCCAAAATACCTTCAGCTATCCCTCTGCAAATACCTCCCCTCTCGAGCTCTTTGCTCCTCTACCTCTAACTTCCTCAGGGTCAGTCATTTTTCAAAGAAACGAGCTAGGGGTAGATCTCTGTCTTTGGCCTCTGGAACAGCCTCCCTGCCACTCTAAAACTCTAAAACTTGAGGAGAACCATCTCCAGTTCCGGAAGCACCTCAAGACCTTCCTCTTTGCTTCTGCCTTCGCCCCCCTGTCCGCTGTTGATCTGCTCTCTTGGCACTTTGCATCGAGACACCCTCTGTCTCTGATCCCAGGTTCCTGCTCACCCTGCCACCCTACCGCACTGCCCCGGGCCACCCCTTTAACTGGGTTTGTATCTGTACCCATACAGCCCCCCCACCCCCTTTTTTCCCTCCTGCACTTATCAGACCCACCTGATCTGCTGCCTCAAACCTAGCACATGCCACTTGGCTGCACTACCACTTTGTGCTGATTTTATTATTTATTTATTATTATTATTATTATTTATCCTGTTTCTCCTTCGCTCTGCACTTTCCACTTTCTCCCTCCCATCCATGCACTTTTCTGCTCCCCCTCTCCCATGCACTTGCGCGTTCTCAATGTCACAGGGCCTAGTAAGATCATTGTTTCGTTCACCCCTGTTCCCCTCCCTTGCCTTGTTGCGCTCTGAAACAACTGTGTATGAGCGCGATATAAATAAAATATCATATCATATGCTGCGATGTGGACCATGTGCTCACGAGGCTGTGTTCGCGTGTGTTTGTGTATGCAGTGAGGATAAAGGGACAGGGCGGAAGTGGGACAGCCAAAGGCGTAGCCAGGATCGTCTAACCCGTTGGCCCGAAGTTAATGTAGTTGAGCCCACCGCAGTGACATTAACTTCTGTAAATGCCCAGCGTAGACATTTACAGATTTTGGGTGGGCCTTGCCCGCTCATGCCCTACCCTGTCTACGCCTCTAAGCAGGGAGCGGGTGAGGTAAGGGTGGGTGAGCCCCCCTGAGCCCTCAACCCCGGGACCATCTTAACGAGTGGACCTCATAAGCCACACCCCATTGCCCTACCAAAGACCATTGGGCGAAAACGCGCTGGCTGGTCTGTCCTTTAATGCTGCGGTTATTAATATAATGGCATATAATATAATATAACCTGAAATGTTTCATCACCAATTGACGAATAAAACACTGAAAAAGCTTTTTGAAAACCACTGCATGCGCAAGTTGCTTTTGGTCGTTCTTTACCCAGGAAGCGTGAGGGTCGCGCGATATCCATTTGCTAATCAAAGCGCAGGAGCCCAGGGTTGCCTTCTACCCACAGCCTCAGGCAATTGAAATCACCCGCTATGCTTCTTACTTGGTCAGTTTCCCATTAGATGCTGGGTGGCCCCCCAGGCCTCAAAGTAGTAGACACCAAACGCCTCCTAGTGAGTACTTATGAATCCCTCTGACCTTAAGTGAAAGCAGTGGTTTTGCCTCACTGCCTAGGTGCGTTTTCCCCACACACCAGAAAGGGTTTTATTTGCTAGGAGACCACCAAAGCCTTTGATTCCTCCTGTGTAGGATCAAGCCCACCACAGGCTCCAGTATCCCTACTAGATTTGAGACCACCCTCAGACTCTGACTTTTCTGTAGGTACAGGGCCACCGTCAGATCTAGTGTCTCCATTCAGGTTTTGGGATCTCACCATAACCTGGGCATGTGGCACCCCCTCGCAGATTGTAAATCTCTGACTACCAACTGAGTCTGGGATGTGATGCCCTTCAGGCTGATCCAAGCTCCTTCTCAAGACTGGAAATCGCTGACTACCATCTGAGTCTGGGGATGTGGTGCCATGCAGGCTGATCCAAGCTCCTTCTCAAGACCGGAAATCGCTGACTACCACCTGATTCTGGGGATGTGGCGCCTCGCAGGCTAATCCAAGCTCCTTCTAAAGACTGGAAATCGCTGACTACCACCTGAGTCTGAGGATGTGGCGCCCTTCAAGCAGATCCAAGCTCCTTCTCAAGACTGGACATCGCTGACTACCACCTGAGTCTGGGGATCTGGTGCCCTGAAGGCTGATCAAAGCGCCTTCTCAAGACTGGAAATCGCTGACTACCACCTGAGTCTGGGGATGTGGTGCCATGCAGGCTGATCCAAGCTCCTTCTCAAGACTGGAAAACGCTGACTACCACCTGCGTCTGGGTATGGGGTGCCGCACAGGCTGATCCAAGCTCCTTCTCTAGACTGGAAAACGCTGACTACCAACTGAGTCTGGAGATGGGGTGCCGCACAGGCTGATCCAAGCTCCTTCTCAAGACTAGAAATCGCTGAATACCCCCTGAGTCTGGAGATGTGGCCCCTCATAGGCTGATCCAAGCTCATTCTTAAGAATGGAAATTGCTGACTACCACCTGAGTCTGGGGATGTGGTGCCCTCTGTCAGAACCACCTGTACTCTCCTTATGGTGTCCTGTCTCAGGCAGTTTGAACCTGTAGTGTAGCTGACAAGTTCTTTCTGCCAATATAACTCTCAGGAGTACAAAAGGACTAACTGAGAGATCAATTGACTAAAAGATGGATGGACGCCACAAGAATCAGCTGGCTGCAAGGGAAAACACAGCGTTAACACCTCAATGTGTACTGATAACAATGATGCAAGAAATGGCTAAGTAAACTACCTGGTAGTAAACAAGAATTCCTTTAGGCAACAGAAATCCTGTTCTTGATTAAATGGGCGTTTTCCAATGAGCATAGGATACAGGAGGTTAATGTTCTAGCTCTGGGATTATGGTTATCAAATACATACAGGAAAACACCCAACAAACAGTTATTATGGAAAGACTTTCCAAAATGAAATGGCAACTTGAAGCAAGGATAGCTCTTGAAGTCCAGGCTGAATGAGGCAAGAGTCCACCTACAACCCGCCAGCACAGGGACGCCTAATGTGCTCAATCTGAAGTCTCTAGTCCGAGCACCGGGTAACTGTAATCCAGAGAACAAGATGTGACAATGCGGAGAAGTCCTTGTAACGCAGTTTCCAAGTGTTCCAATGCGTTACTTTCCAGGCGAAGTATCCGAAGCGGCAATCCAAAAGCAATCCGTAAACGAGGCTTGGTTGGAGAATCAGAGCGGACTGAACAGGGACCAAACGGGAGGCAAGACAGGTCGAGTAGCGTTCCAGGTTCGAAATACCAGAAGTTCCTTTACATAGGCCAGAGGACAAGACGAGCAGCAGTAATCCGTTAGGCAAAGCGAAAGTCCGAAAAAAATGTAACACAAGGTAGCAAGGAGCAAAGTTTGGCCAAGAAAACAAATTTAGAAGCAATGCGCCCTAGTATGGGAGGGGCTTAAAAGGACATAAATGCATCACCTGATCGGTATGCTTCTCTAACATGCTAGTATGAGTAACGATTGTGAAACAGGAGACCAATGTTGCCATCGTAACCCCCAACGCCTATGAAAGGAAACATTACGCGTTGGGGCTCTACCGATAGTTTTAAGTAAGGAACGTTTCTTCATCTGTTCCAATCCACGTGAACAAGGTAAATGGAAAGGTTGGTGAATGAACCATGAGGTTGCCACATCTTAGATTGGGACACTGGTAAGTCCCTGGAATGCCTGGTTTCTTAACAGTTTCCTCCCTAAAAGATACAGCCTCCCCTTCGAGGCCAGAAACTGAGACAGAAGGGACGGGGCATGAATATTGGTCGCAGGTTCCCAAGAACGATCCTCTGGACCATAGCCTTTCCAACCAACCAAATACATCCGAATCCCCCTAGAGATTTTGGAGTCCAGAACTGAAATCACCGCATATTCCTCTGAACCGTGAACCATGAGAGGAGGAGGACGGTCCAAGGACGTGGTTTTGCCCACATAAGGTTTGATCAAAGACACGTGGAAAACCGGATGGATTTTCAAGGAGAGGGTGTTAAGATGGATTTCTGAACTCTGTCCTGGAGGGGCAGAGGTTCAGAAGGCCACACTACTTTCTTGGAACAGGGTAACCTCTGGACAAGCCAGACCAATCAGGGTAGCGATGGCGGCGGTCAAGACTAGGTCTCAAGAGGAGTGAGGGTGACTGAAAGCCTGCAATGAGCACACAAAGCAAGGACACTTACAAATTACTCCAAGCAGGTGTTATATTAAAAATATAGACACATTTATTACAAGGCCTCTGTAACATTGACCATAGTAAAGAATCACGGTAAAACTCAAGTAAACCAACACATCACAATCAAATACAATATATATACAATTACCGAAGGGTCTAAAGAGTTAGAAGCACGAAATATGCAGACCACCTAGATGGGGAGGAAAACAGTCAGTGCAAGTAATCGTTAGACCAAGTTCGCCTTCAAAGGCCACATAACTAGAAGGAAGTCTGAGCCCTACGAAGAGTGGAGCCTTGTGCTCAAAAGTACCTGCACACGCTGGTGCCAATGGGCCAAGGGGAGTCTCTTCAAGGAAATCAGGCAGTTCAGAGCGGTGAACAAATGAGGACGAACAGATCTCCGCTACTGAAGCGCGGCCTCCACTTGTGGGCAGAAGCAGAGCGCGAGTGCGAGAAAGGCGTGCTGTTTAACACAGCAAGGAAAAGCTAAGGCTACTGCAGGAGGGTGACCGGTTCCTAGCGTTGCTACTCACCGGTCCCCGATGCAGGCAGACCCAGGCTTCCCGCGTCAGTTTCAGTGCTGGCAGGTTCAGATACGAGCAGGGGACGTCTCGGCGTCGTGTAGATTCCGCGCAGCAGAAGTGAGATTTGAGGATGTCCCAAACGCAGTGAACCCACACAGATTGTTACCACAGCAGGGCAACGCAGCAATACCATGTGTATTTCAGCCTAATGCACACTTCTCACTTCAGACCTGGGAATGCCAAGTGTACGAATCGTGTGAGAGTGCCAAGGACTTGGAATACAACAGCAACCTGACGGTGGTGACAGAGCAAGGCTCCTGGGTAGGCTGGTCAGTCCACTGGATGGCCCAGGGACGCTTCCGAAGGCTTACGTGCAGGAGATGATGAAGATGTCGAGAATAGTTGTTCCCACTATTCCAAATGGTTGAAGTACCAGTACAGGCCTTCTCGTTCGATCAGAGGCAGAATGGTGTCACAGGGCGACAGCAGTGCAGAGGAGCAGTCCTTCAGCGCGTCACCAGCGATTCCTCGGTTCAGCCTCTTAGTTGCAGGATACTTGGCTCCTTTATCCGTCGTTCGTGAGAACTCAGGAGATCGACATGGTAGTGGTGTTTCCAGCCTCCTCTTATCCAGAGTTCCCTTCGCGCCAAAATGGAGAGGACCCAGTGGGAGATCTGCTCACAAAACACTCACACCATACATGGACCTATCACGGACCATGGTGGTCCCAGGCATTCAAGACACACTAGACTCTCTGGCACCAGGATGTGTATTGGGACCAGACATCCCAGCCCACATCCTGGAGGTACACACAAGGCATGCAGAAGCCTGCAAAAGCATCTGTGTTTCGCGGGAAAGTACATGCCCAAATAAGGATGGCCCCGGGTTGGCTCGACCTGGGGAAGGTGAAGGGGCAAGACGGTCAACGGACAGGACAAAGAACCTCGTGGCAAGGACATTTTGGAAGCCAGGCCACCCATTTTGGCCTAACGCGAGAAGTGCGGTTAACAGGGCAAAAGGGAGTTCAAAACACAAAGAAACGATTGCTGCCACCAGTCCCGTCCGTGACATACTTGCACAGTTCGTTATAAATCCATCAACAGTTTCTAGGGTGTGTAGAATGACTAGAGACCCAAGAGCGCGGTAATGTAAGTTACGGTGCACTCTTGTGTCATGTTGCGCGAAAGCTGCAAGATGAGAAAAGAACTACGGAAAACAATGTTTCCCGGTACTGACTGTCTTAAGGGCATGTCAGTTTCCCCGTAAGAATGGAGCGAAAGCCCAGAGGAGTGCGGCGGAAGGCTGCGCTTCTCTGGCAATGTCTAGATCAGGGTGTAAAACAACAGCAAAAAGTTTGGGGGTTGCCACATGGAAGGACAATTACCTACAATATGAAATCTTTCCTAACAGAGGGGCAGCTCAAGTTTGACCGCTTCAAGGATTGATGATTTCCTTAACCACGTAGGGACCCACGAAATGAGGCAACATGCATCGTTGTCCTGGAATACAGAGATTCTTTGTGGACAACCATACTTTAGCACCAGGGAGATTGATGGAGCCTCTTTCCAATGTTGATCGGCATACATCTTGACCTGGTCTTCTGCCTCTGTCAGATGTAGTCTAACAGCCTCATGCAAAACAGAGAGATCACAAAGACATCCATGTACCACAGGATTATCTGAAGCGGGAACCAGATCTAAAGGCAGCGTTCTGGGATGTTGGCCATACAAGACAAAGAAAGGTGTAAAACCTGTGGAGGCATGCACCGAGTTATTATAGGCAAACTCAGCATGAACAAGGACCGAAAACCATGTCTCCTGATTTTTTTTAAAGTGAGACATCACAAGAACTGCTTCAACGTAGCATTCAAACACTCGGTCTGTCTGTCCATTTGTGGATGGTAAGCACTTGAAAATCTTTCATAAAATACCCATGGAGGTCGTAAAATGCTTTCAAAAACGGGAGGTGAATTGCGCACCCCAGTCTGATATGATAATGTCGGGAAGCCCAAAGAAACAAAACACATGGTGCAGCAACAGGTCTACTAGAAGAGGAGCCATAGGTAAGCATTGGCAAGGAATAAACATGGCATATTTGGAGAAGTAGTCAATTACAACCCAAATCGTGTCATAAACTTTATCCAGCGGTTACTCCATGATAAAGTCCATAGAAACCATGGCCCATGTAAGTCTCGAGACAGGAAGTGGTTGTAGGAGACCCATGGGTTTAGACGTGGTCCCCTTACACTGCGCACAAATAGAACAAGAAGTGAGATACAGGGCTATGTTTCACGTAGTGAAGGCCACCATCACCAACGTTTCAATAGCTCTACAGTCTTGCGTCGACCAGGATGAGCAGCCATAGTCGAATCATGACACCATTTCATGGTGATGCGTCTAGTAACCGCATCTGGAATGTATACTCGTCCTTGGTCGTAGGGCAGAGACCGGATGATGTCCATATTATATTCTTTTATTTCAGCTGGTTCCTTAGCCACCCATTTTTGGATACATGACTTTAATGAGGGGTGTAACGTGCGGTCACACACCACCTGGTTGGGAATAAGTATATTAGTCTCCCAAGTACGTGGCAGCTAAGACCCAAGCATTCTTGTCAACGCATCTGCTTTAGAATGCAATGAACCAGGTCGAAAGGTTAGAACAAAATTGAACATAGAAAAAAAACTTGTGCCATCTGGCATGATGAGCCATAGTACATTTCACTGAATGCAAAGCAAGTAGATTTCTATGATCCATATAGACTTGTACTGGAGTGGCTGTTCCAAGAAGGTGGTGCCTCCAGACAAGAAAAGCGTCCCTCACGGCCAATAACTGACGCTCTGTTATAGTATCATTTTGTTCGTATTGCGTGTGTTTCCGTAAGTGATAAGCTACTGGATACAAAAGGCCTGAGTCAACACACAACTGAGACAAAACTGCCCCTACTGCCATGTCCGAAGCATTGGCTTCAACATAGTACGGCCGTTCAGGATCAGGGTGTTGAAGTACTGGGGCAGTCGTGAAAGCAGATTTCAAAGCATCAAAGGCCTGTTGGGCTACTGTGATCCATACAAAGGCACGTTTGTTAATGGTTAACGCTGTTAGAGGAGCCACTGTTTCAGAAACAGAATGGATAAACTGTTGATAAAAATGAGCAAATCCCAGAAATGACTGCAAGGCAGGGGTTGACCAGTCCAGTACTGCTCTTACTTTAGAATCACTCATTTTAATTCCAACATTAGTGATATCATAGCCTAAGAATTTGACTTGTGTCACATGGAACAAACACTTTCAGTTTTGCATAGAGATGATTGTCACATAGATGTTGCAATACTGTTGACACATGCTTTGCGTGTTCCTCGTAAGAGGCTGAGTGAATCAAAATGTCGTCCAAGTACACAATGACGTGTTGGTCTAGCATGTCACTGAACACATCATTGATACAATTCTCATAGGTTGCGGGGGCATTACAAAGGCCGAATGGCATGACGAGATATGCGAACAGGCCATATTTTGTCTTGAATGCTGTTTTCCACTCGTCCCCTTTTCTCATTCTTACGAGATTATAAGCACCCTGAGAGTCCAATTATTTAAAAAGAGTAGATTAACCCAACTGATCCAATAGCACCTATTTCAGTAGTATTGGGTATTGGTTACGTATAGTAATCGCATTCAGTTCACAGTAATTGATACATGGCCGTAAATCTTCTTCCTTCTTTGGAAGGAAGAAGAGAGGCGAAGCGGCTGGGGAACGAGAAGGACGTATGAATCCACTATCCAAAGCTTTATCCAAATATTCCTTGAGCAATTTGTTTCTTTTTGTGTAAGTGAATAAAGACGCCCAGATGGAATCTTGGCCCCCTCCACTAAGTCAATGGGACAGTCATATAGGCGATGTGGTGGGAGAACCCCTGCCTCAGCTTCGTCAAAAAACATCTTTATATGTTTCGTATTCCTTAGGAAGGGAGATTGTCGAAATTCCGCCAACCACCATGGCAGAGTCCATTAATGCATGACATGGACTCAATGGTTTGTTATTCGAGGACATACAATATGCAAGGCAGTAACCAGACGTGAATACCAGTATGCCTGTTTGCCAGTCAACAAGTGGGTTATGCAGAACCAACCATGGTAAACCCAGGATAATTTTAAACTGTGGTGCGGCAATAACATCAAATCTGATAAGCTCTGTATGTCCTGTATCAACAGGCCTGATCACGAGTTTGGCTGTAGCCCTTAAATGCGGTGGTAACGGTATTACAGCCGCATTTAAGGGCTGGCCCTATCACGAGTTGGGCGCTAAATCGACTGTTCTACCTCCAGCTTTTTTCCGGAGGTGAAAATCCCTGTTTTTGGCTGTATTACTGCCGGCTGTATTAGCCCGCATAATGAGCGCCGAAAATTCCCCATTGGATCCAATGGACCCAATCAGGAATGGGGATTTACCGTTAAGGCCCAACTCGTGATCCGGTGGTAATACCACCGGACTGGTCGGTGTTAGGGCTATTACAGTCGGCTGTATTACAGCCGGGAATACAGCCCAACTCGTGATGAGGCCCTATAGGTCAATGGTGTGTTCCGTGACCAAACCTGACAGCAGTGTGGTACCATCTACCGCATTGACCAATTCGGGGTGATCCTTGGGTTTAACCGGGATATTCCACTCAAGCACATACTGTGCATCAATGTAATTCCCTGTAGCCCCGGAATCCAAACCAGCCTCAATGGACCAAGGCTTTCTAGAAGGAAAAGCAAGTGTGGCAGGTACTACAAACGGAACTGAAAAATAGGAGCCCTGGTTCTTATTTCTCGGCAAAGGGGCTCCCTCTATTTCCGTGCCCTGGCATTTCCCTGTTTCTTGGGTTTCTTAGGACATGCCCATAAATAATGTTCAGAGGAACCACATTGAAAACACAGGTTGCTCTTCTTACCATGTTCCCTTTCTTCTGATGACAAAGGACCACAGACTGCCCCTATTTGGATTGGTTCTCCACTGCCGGCAGAAGGAATATTTATAGGAACCGGCATGGGTGTGGTGTTTCTCTTTTCCCCCTTTCATTCTGCTTTGCGTGCATCAATCTGGAGAACCAAATCCAAAAGCTCTGGAAAGGTGGTAGGTACTACGGATACCGTAGCTAGGACGTCCTTCAATGATTCCGTGAAATCCTTGTAAAACAGGGCCCTCTTATTCTCATCAGGCCAACCAGTTTTGGCCACCAACTGGTTGAATTTGGCCAAATATGCTAATAGGGACATATCCCCATGTTGCAAAGCAAGCAATTCCAAATCATGGTCTCGGCAGAGCTGCGGACGGAGAGAGCAGGCGGGAGGATGTGAAACACTTCTTCATGTGCACTCACTACGGACTGGACAGGATGACGTGGATGAAACCTCCTGCTGGACGCAGGAATCTCCATCAGGTGGGATGCCATGCCATTCTTATTGTCCTCCCATGACCGGGTGGCACTGTACCCGGTGATAAGGTTTATCCTTTCACTCTTAGCAACTCATATTAGACAGGTGGGAATGTAGCTCGCAAGATACCATGACAAACAGTTTTGCTAGACTATCAAAGTGCCAGTGGCCAGCCCGGGAACTCCGCCTATAGGCAATATGTATCTACGACCACAGGGAGGAACAAACACCAAGAAATTAATGACCGGCAATTCATATTCATGTGTGGCCTGTATCAGATCTATATGCTATTCAAACACCTTCACACAACCTTTTCACTTCTGTGGATAATCTTTCCTACTTATGATGTGCTGTGTTCCACCTACATCTAGTGCATTTTAATTGCCAGTGTTCTTATGTACTGGTTACATTTGTAACACAATATTGATTATTTAATCAATTTTAAGGGAGAAAGAAAAAAACAAACCCTATACCTTCAACCAGAGGTACCTTGCCCAGAATTACTCCTGTGTTTCTTCTGAGATTTCGTGACTGTTAACAATGGCGAATTTGGTTCAATGGGTCACATGGTCTCATTGAGCTGAAGAGGCGTTTAAGGCATAAAAAAGGGGACTTTATACATTATGGGCCTCATTACGACTTTGGAGGTAGCCATGGCGCTATTAGCGCCATTGCTGCCTATAAAATCGTGTCCGGGTCCGGTCTGATGGAGTGGGGGCTTACCGAAACATTCCGTCCTAGGCGGACCCGGTAATGCCCCATTCCAAATGCCATTCCCCATTGCCATTTGAGCCCCCATAAGGCTCAATGGGAATGGGGAAGGCACTAATTACGGGCCTGCTAACAGCAGGCCCGTAATTAGCGCCCTGGTCCCCTAACAGGACCCATAAGGGATGTGTGGTCCGACTACATGTCCCTTGCTGTTCCCGCTAAGAGAAAACGCAATTGGGCGGTAAGGGATTACCAGCACCGGTCTCCTTACCGGTACCCGGTATCCCTTACCGCCCACCTCGGAATGAGGCCCTATGTTTTTTCTCCCTCGCAGGATCTTGCCATACGTGCTGGAAAAGCTTGAGTGTGTGCTGTGCTCAGGAGATCCATCTTGTCCTGTGCTTAAAACCCTGGGGAAGGGAGACCCCTGGCAATCACATCCTGACTTATTATTTTGAACACTTCTCTATTGAAACCCCTATCCCGCACTCTTTCTATAATTAGTTGTAAGGATTTGGCAATAGTATTTTTTTTAGTATAGGCCCTTTTTACTTTGACAAGACGCCACAAGGACTGCCTTATTTTTCATTTGATGGTCAACGCTTGCTCGCATCTTAGATTTAGGTTTAGATTAGGAGTTTTTTTAACCTGTATATTGTTTAAATAAACACCCTTGAATCGTGATCACTTGTGTCTGTCTTTACTGTTGCCACCCTGAGTTCCACGCAAGTCAGGAGAAGCACAGTGTTGCTGTATTATTGAGGAAGAGTAAAGAATTCCATACCAACGTTTCATGACTTGCACTGTTAAAACTGATATAATATTGTTTCGTCCTCATTGTATATGTTGGCCTATACCCAGTCGCTTTGCGAGGAAATCCGTATTGCAAGGTCGTGACCTTAAGTGAATCAAGCCTCCATTTTAGGTTAAAGCCACCATTTTAGTTTATCGTGCAAAGTCACCCTGTGGCCTAAAATGGCCGACCTGTGTTCTCTTGTTCTTGCTTTAACCTCTTCAACCTCTGTAGGAAAGTGAAAGTCCAACCTGCCTGCAGGCTACATGTTAGGGTCATGTAGACCTTGTCCTTTGTTGACCTCGGGACCAGGGGATTACTTGAATCGGCGATGTTAACCTACAAGTATACAAGAACAATGACGCTATCTAAACACGACATGCGAAACATCTGCTTGACCTGTATTAAAGCAATGTATAAAGAGTGTAAAGTTAAACCTAGAGAATAATAGTGTTTGTTAGTAAATGTATTAAAATGTAAACCGCATGCACGAGATATGTAAATTAGGAACGAACCTGGCGCAACCCTAGCCCAGTACATGATTAACTTGTAGGAGGCTGGACATCGTTATAAAAAACTGTATAAATATGCTGATGTCCAGCTAGCAATTCCTGTTCACTGCTCACATTGTACCCTGCTGATGGTCTCTGTGATGTATTGACGCCCAAATAGCTATTTGTGTACTTTGTTTTGTAAACTGTACAGAATTGCAATAAAGATTCTGGGAATCTTTACAAGCCTGTGTCAGTGTATTTCTCTTTGCATGGTGTTAAAGCCTTAATATTGTATTTTCTGATTCCACAGATGGTGCCCGAATAGGGACCCTCAAGATTGACTTTGGGCCTCATTACGACCTCGGCGGTAACCCTTAAATCCGGCAGTAGCGGTATTAGCGCCGGATTTAAGGGTCCGCCGAATCAGGGCCTTGGCGCATTTCAACCCAGCTCTGAGCTGGTGTGAAATCCGCCGAGAATTCACGCTCATACCGCCGGCGGGAAATCCGCCGGCTGTATGAGCGCGAAATTTCCCCATGGAGCCCAATGGGGAATGGGGCATTCCCGAATGGGCTCAATGGGGAATGTGGACTTCCAAGTCCGCCCAACTCGAGATCCCGCGCTATTAGCGCCGGGGGCTATGGCGGTCGCGCTAATAGCGCCCGTGCTAATGCCGCCGGCGTTACCGCTGAGGTCGTGATGAGGCCCCTTGTCTCGTTGAAGGTTGGCTCGGCTATCGGACCGGGATCGGATGGTGCCAACAGAAATGGCCCCTCTGGACGAGAAGTGAGTTCCTCGACAGAACAGCACGATCCGATCCCTGAACGGTGAGCTGTAGCCCGAGACGACGTCTTGACGAGGGTCCATATATCGAGGTGGGTAAATTTGCCGAAATCACCAGACACGTGGGTCCTTAGAATTGTCCTTAGTAACCCGATCGGGCCTCCCAGTCCTTTGGTCAGGTGAATCGTGACCCGATTCTTAATTTAACCCTGACAATTTGAATTTGGCGCATTGTACTCGCAAGCACAATTATTTGACCAGGTAACACCAGAACTCTGATATGCCTGGGAAATTGTCTGCCTGCTTTAGGGCATTATTCCACAGCGACAGACAATCTTTGGAAGATAGCCATCCCGCACCACAGGAGGGGTCGCCGGCATGCACTATGTACTGTAAGAAAGGCTTTGGTAGTATAGCATTTAATGACATTTGGCACAGACAGACCAGACATAACTCTAATCTTCGGTGGCCAGCCAATGGTAGCTTTGAAATCCCTTGTATAGAATATCTAGAGTCTGTATTGGTAAAGAAAAAGGCTAGACCTGCAGCATTTGACGCATTGCACAGTTGGAAAACAGAAGCTTTGCAGCAACAAAAGAGTAGAGAGAAACATATGCGTCGACATATGACAAGTGTCGAAAAGGCACGGTTATATGATCAAAATAAACAATTGGAGTCAGTTAGGAACACGGACAGAGCGTTTCAATTAGGCATTCAAAAAATGTACCCTTCAAAAGATTTTCATACGTCAGATGAATTGATTAATAAACTTTTGCATGAACGAAGGCCCGATGCCTCCGCGCCACCTCCGTATGTCCCTCCTCCTGGCGCTTTGCCCCTTCCCGTTGTTATTCCTCCTCCTATAGTTCCTCCGGTCCTCCTTGTTGTTCTTCCTGTTGTTCTTCCAGCCGTCGCTCCTTTGCCTGCCCCCTTGCCTCCACCTGTTGATATCCAGAATGTGCCTACTCTTCCTCTTCCAAGTGATTCCGCATCGCCTGTAGTAGACCAGGGAGCGGGATCAAGGGTTGTAACTCGTAATACTGTGTCCCCAGATAAAAAGAATGAATCGATTGCTTGGGCTAAATATTGTATGGAGAAGGGTGAACAAGCTGATGTTTTTTCCACACTCGAAAATTTAAAAGGTATTCCTGAGAAAAATGTTTTTATTGAAGGATTAGGGATTCATTTGAGTATAATGTGGAATAGATTAAACGATGTAGATCTCCCACAAGGGTTACGGGATTTGAACGCCTTAGCGTTGTCCAGAGATACTGCGGAGAAAGTATATGAGCATGTCGAGAGGATTTTTGTGTATAGGAAGGAGTTTGAAGAGTTACAGAATGAAGAAGCAGATGGTGATAGTTTAGGCACTATGTTCTTACAGAAACGGTTTTCTCCTCGCCGTGAATTAAAAGGTGAGGAAGCGCGAATTTGTATAAAGGATGCGATAAGATGGATTTCGGATATGTCGATAACTCCAGATGAAGTATATGACACATATGGTCAGTATACGTTAGAAATGCAAAAGAAAGTGATACAGGTTATGGTAGAATACCTGCAGAATGAGTGTGTAAAAAGAAAGATTTGTTGTCCCGCAGAATTGTTGAGTGTTTATAAGAGAGCCTTTTCGATTGATACTTCTTCAACTGCCTTACCGCTTGATTTGGCTCTGTTGCTTACTAAGCGTTCGAAGCTCCCTACTACTCAGTTGCCTATGAGAGAGGTCCCTCCGACATTTGTCCCAAACGTTGAGATTGCGGCCGATGCTGCACAAGGAATACTCACGGTGGACATTCCTGCACATTACGTATCACAGTTTGTTCACGTCCCGTTTTCAAGACAGGAAGTGAACACCATAAAGCAATCTATTAACGATATAAGAAAGAATCCGAC
Source organism: Ambystoma mexicanum (assembly GCF_040938575.1). NCBI lineage: Eukaryota > Metazoa > Chordata > Amphibia > Caudata > Ambystomatidae > Ambystoma > Ambystoma mexicanum. The sequence goes on from NC_090923.1 coordinate 44,194,901, forward strand.
GGGGTTCTATAAAGAAATAGAGTTGGTTTTACAATCATCGGTATTCACCTTAAGTGATATTGATTTATTATTTCCCGTACTCCTGCCAGTTGATTTGTGGAAACAGATTAGGACTGTAGATGATGTACCTAGGTTAGGAGATACAGGGGATAACATGGTTAGGCTCGACAGAGAAAGACCAGCTGGCGAGCGACCACCTCAAGTGATATTAACTTTGCCTGATAGGATTATTGTAAAATTAAAAACTATAGTTCCTGAAAAAAGAATCATTTGGGACAAGCTTACGGCCTGTGTCCAAGGAAAGTCTGAGGGTGCTACCGATTTCTTCAATCGGTTTGAACAGGTATTTTCAGATTTCAGTGGACAAGACTTAGGCACAGAGTCAGGGAAAAGGCTGTTTGTCGACAAATTTGTACGTGGATTGCTGCCTGACATCTAGTTACAGATTATGTCTTCCGAAAGCGCTTGGCAGGCGAAGTCTCAATCAGAAGTACTGCACATGGCTCAGTACTATGAAAATCGTGTGAATAATGAAAAGGAAAAACTTGAAATAAAAAGGGTGACCTGAAAACAAAAGTCCTATTACAACAGATTGTTAGAAACCCTAGAGAGGGGAAATCAATTTAGAGGTCAGTACGTTCCACAGGAAAGTACGCCCCTGGCTCCGGTAACCATTAACCAGTGTGCCTATTGTCAACAGGAAGGTCACTGGCATGCACAATGTCCGACCTTGCAGCAAAGGTCATTTGGGAACATGGGTAGACGATCCAGAGGTCGCCCAGGTGCAGGGGGCCCTGGCAGAGGTCAGCTTGCACCAGAATCACAGCAACCTCCTTCACAGGATAATCAAGTTTCGAATGTGGATAATAGAAACATTTTTGATCACCCTTCTGCCGCGTACCTCTCTGAAGAGCTTCCTTTTGACGATATTCTGTTTCGCTAGGATTGCCCGAAGCAGGATTTGGAACCGACGCCTATTCCCGTTCATCAGAAAGGCCCCTAAATTGAGATGGCGATGGGAAATAGGAAGCATCTATTTTTAATAGATACGGGAGCACAGAAATGTTCCATTGATATTCACGGGTTCCCAATATTCCCCTGTCAGGGCAGTCCAACGTTTCCTTAGTGTTTTCAGGCACACCTGTAGTTTGTCGGGTCTCTTTGCCGGTACCGATAACACTGGGTCCCTTCACGGAGCAGTGTCCATTTCTACTTACCACAAACTGTGGGGAGAATTTACTGTGGTTACATTTGTTGAAGGAATTGCATGCAGTAATACATTGTTCTCTGGACGGAGTTCGGTTAACATATTTCACCTCAGCAATCACTCGCCTCTCAGTTTTTGACTCGACCTTTACCACCAGAATTCAGTAATATTCCGGAATGCTTATGGGCAATTGATGATAATGATGTGGGCATTCTTCAAATTGAACCTGTTAGAATTATTCTGAAACATGGAGTTAAATTGCCTCGCATCCCACAATATAAGATCTCAGTTGAAGGCGAACAGGCTTTGAAATGTATAGTCTCTGATTTTGTACATCGTGGAGTAATTGAGGAAATTACGGGTAGTTTGTGTAACAGCCCGATTTTGCCAGCATACAAAAAAGGTGATAATGCGATTCCCTTTCGGTTTATAATTGTTTTACGTGCTATTAACAAAATTGTGGCTCCTCAATTTCCTATTGTACCTGATGTTACAACGATACTAACCATGATTCCAGCTTCTGCAACTCATTTTAGCATTGTTGACATCAAAAACGTGTTTTTCAGTATTCCCATACACAAGGATAGTAGATATTTGTTCGCGTTTACCCTAGGTGGACGCTCGTTCACATTCACTCGTGCACCACAAGGGTACACTGAGAGTCCAAGTATTTATAGTAGGGCATTAAAAGAGCAGCTCGATACTCTCAAGTTGCCTACTACTTGCACGTTACTACAGTCTGTAGATGATCTCCTCTTGGCTGCTGATCCTGAGAGTGCCTGTAAAGAAGGCACCATGTTGTTGCTTTGTCATCTAGCAAAACATGGCCACAAAGATTCACTCAAAAAATTCCAATATTGTTGTCAGGAGGTTGCCTATTTAGGCAATCTCCTGTCAAAGGAGGGAAGACGGTTGACACCTGAATGAATAAAAACTATTTCTGGCATGTCTGTCCCAAATACGCAGAAGGAAGTTAGAGCCCTGATAGGTATGGCTTCTTACTGTAGATTGTGGATCCCTAACTTTTCGTTAATGATTAAACCAATGCTGGCTTTGACAAAGAAGGGCATTTCTTTGCCATTACCATGGACTTTGGGACACCAGAAAGCATTTGACTTGCTCAAAACCGCGCTGTGTTCGGCGCCGGTTTTAGGAACTCCAAATTATGAAAAGGCCTTCGTGTTGTATGTGCATGAACCTTATGGATGTGCTTTGGCTGTGTTAACGCAGGAACATGGAGGGAAGAATAGACTGTGCAGCTATTTCTCATCCACCCGTGACCCTGTTACATGCGCTTTGCCGAGATGTTTGAGAGCTGTCGCTGCTGCTGCTGCATCTGTAAAACAGAGTGAGGGAATGGTCCTGGGTCATGCATTTACCCTAATGGTACCTCACTATATAGATATTTTATTGAATAGAACTCAAACGCAACACCTCACTTCCGCACGATTGACAAGATACGAATTGATCTTGTTTGCTCCCCACATTTAAATTCAGAGGTGTTGTGTATTAAATCCGGCTGAACTTTTACCTGTCCCGCAAGATACTGTTGATGTTGACGAAACGTCACAAGATTGCCTTTATGCGACAGGACAAGAGACTAAAGGTAGAATCGATCTGAAAGACACGCCTTTGAATAGCCCACAAGTAGAGCTATTTTGTGATGGCTCTTGTTTTAAACTTTCGAATGGTACATCCACGGCTGCTTATGCCGTCACTACTTTAATCTCGATTGTGGAAATCAAAAGAATTATGCATAATTCCGCGCAGGCCGCAGAAATTATAGCGTTAACTCGAGTTTGGGAAATTTCGGAAGGGCTTACAGTAAATATATATACCGACAGTCAGTATGCCTTTGGGGTGGTTTACAACTTCAGTAGACTTTGGAAAGAACGAGGTTTCTTGACCTCACATGGCACGAAAATCCAGCATGGCACTTTAATAGTGCAATTACTTTCAGCGCTCGCACTCCCTGTTTAGTTAGCTATTGTAAAATGTGCAGCACATCAAAAGGTTACAGATGATATAGGAAAAGGGAATGCTTTCACTGATCAGATAGCTAAGCAAACTGCCACTGATTTTAGTTCAGAAATGTATGCTGTAAGAGAAACTGTAAATATTTGCACTTTTGGTGAAAGTATCGATTCTGTAAAAGACATTCAAGCAGATGCTACTATAGAGGAAACCAAGAAATGGGTCGAGGGTGCAGGAAGATTGGATGATGATGGGTGTTGGGTGGACAATGTTGAAGGAAAATGGTTACTCCCTGACGCCTACATTACAATGATGGTCATGATGGCTCATGGTCCGACACATGTCTGCGCGCGTAATTTGACTAAATGCTACACAGTGTATGGGCCAATGATAATATTTTCAAAATTGCAGAGCGCTTTGTCCAAGGGTGCATGGTCTGCTTGCAGCATAATGTAGGAAAAGGTACCTAGACTCCTAGAGGAAGTTTCGCTCCACCTTCTGTTCCGTTTGAGGTTATCCACTTTGATTTTATTGAAATGGAACGTTGCAACAATCTTAAATATGTGTTGGTTGTCATTTGTGCTTTTAGTAAGTGGGTTGAGGCCTTCCCTGTTAGAGATGCAACGGCCATAACCACGGCAAAAACTCTGTTCAAAGAGTTTTTTACTAGGATCGGGCTGCCGAGAGTCATCTGGTCGGATAATGGGCCACACTTTATCGCTGCTGTAATCCTACAAATATGCGAAGGATTACAGATTGATAAACGGTTCCATTCGGCCAGACATGCCCAAAGTGCCGGATTAGTGGAGAGGCATAACGGCATTCTAAAGAACAAGCTCGCTAAGACGTGTGCTGGCACCAGGTTAAAATGGCCGGACGCCTTACCGATCGTGTTGCTGTCGATGAGACCAACCCCTCAAACTAAGACTGGGCTCTCTCCCTTTGAGGTGGTAATGGAAAGGCCTGGTAATATTTGGGGTATGCCAAAAAGTCGCTTGTTGCGGGATATAGAGAATGTGCTTCTTTCAGATTACTGTAACCAGTTGACTAAAAATCGGTTTTCAATTTATCACCAGGTGCGAGAGGCATTACCTGTACGTTACTAGGGTCCTGGTCACAGTCTACGACCGGGGGACTGGATCCTCACAAAAGTTTTCGAGAGGTCGTCTTGCCTTGCACCTCGGTGGAGGGGTCCCTACCAGGTCCTGCTAGTCACCCAGACTGCTGTGCGGGTAGCGGGGCAAAAGAACTGGATCCACGCGACACACACCAAACGGATTCCGCAGCCCGTGCCATACGATACAGAAGACACAGAATCCCTTTCCACTGCTGTAACCAACGTGCCTGAAACAGGAACAACTGACAAGAGAGTACCGGAGGCCGTTCCAGAATTCATAAGGCCAGACAAAATGGCCATCTTGTCTCCACACTCTCCAACAGTGGTACTTCCGGATCAATCATTTTCTGATCCCATTTCCGTTCACTCGCCACCTACAGTGGGAAGTGATGACATATTGTTATCCGATCCTTCGGCACCAGAAATTGTGAAATATGATTTATGTCCAAGAAAATAGACGTACAGCACGGTTTGACTGTGCGATTGAGGAAATCATTTGAGAGCTTGCGTTTTGGCCCGACTGTACGAAAGGATTTTGTTGGCTAAGGGTTGTGGGAAAGACATTAAGAAGACGTGCGACTGGAGCCGCCAGCAAATGAACAATTGGTGTTTTTTCGATTGCAGACTATGATGTCTGCACCCGCTACCGCGCGTACCGAACTTTTAGATAAATATGTGACTAGCAGAGACAATGATCAAGCATGTAATGGGACCCCGAAAGTGTATTGTTGCCTTTTTGTAATAATAACTGGGTTTTTAGTAACTATTGGTTTTGGGTTATGGTATCTGGAGGAAGCATATCCGCTAGAGGACTTTTTTCCTATTGAAAATGTATCTGCTATCCCCACTCCTTCCGTGCAATTGCATACTTTATCGCCTAGAGATTCTTCACATAGACAGAACTATCAGAATAATACCCTTATGTTAATCATGAATGCCACTCATGCAATTTAAATAGAACCAATTGCTGGATCTGTTCACATCTACCGCAACATGGGGATAAGGGGCTAGGTTGGTATATTCATCCTTTACCTTTGAAAACTGCCTGTTACGCTTCTCTTAGAGCACTATTCTTTGGCCGATGGAATGACAGCATCTCAGGGAACTTTGATGTTACAAATTTGAATAGTTTTGAAAAACATGTTTTGATGCCCCTGGGATGCTCGCTTTTTGCAAATAGAAGTAAGCCAAACGTTGCTTCTGTTAGGCCCTCTGATAGATTGTCTCGTCCTTTTCAGTCTTTGATCTCTTTCAAAATGGCTCCTATAGGCAATAAGGATGCCATGCCTCCATCTTATTCTGTTAACCATAGCCCCGATTCAGTATCCTTCTGCATACAGAGGAATGGAACACAGTCAATGGGTAATTTTAGAAAATGCGCCAACGTTGCGAATTTGACTAGTGAAAACAGACCTCTGTACGTAGGTGAACCTGTCTATTTTGTTTGCGGTAATGTGGCATTTCCATGGTTGTCCAGGGATTGGCAAGGAACCTGCTATTTAGGGATACTATTACCTGGGGTATTTATTGCCAGTACTGCAGAAATTTCGAAGACTCGTCCACGACGAGGTGTGACAGGGGATACTCCAGCGCAAACTCTAGGAGACATCATGAAATACTTTGTGCAATTTTTTGGGCAAATTACGAATTCAGAAGATATCAGGGGACTAGCGAGAGTATTGGAGAGAACCATCAACCGGACCACTGACATACTCTATAATATGACGTTAGAACAGAAAGCGATAAGATTAGTAGCTCTTCAGAACCAGATGGCATTAGATGCCATTCTGGCTGAGCGTGGAGGAGTATGTAAATTAGTGGGGTCCGCTTGCTGCGTTTACGTACCAGACTCCTCTCCAACGATCTTTAGGGCTATCCAAAATCTACATGTTCTTAGTTCAGAAGTGCATGTTCCTGAGGGAAACTGGGAACTTAGTGCATGGTTTTGGGACCTCCTACGGTCGTTGGGATGGAAGTTGTTTTCGGCCCTGCTGATTATCTTGGGTAGTTTTCTGTTCCTTTGTTGTTGTATACAGTGTCTCCCTGGTATATGTTCAGTAGTAGGGGGGTGTTCCGCGCAAGCAACAAGTGTATTAGGGCATAAAATATACTCCCCAGATAAGGTTTCCAAGGAGAATGTGTTGTAAGAAACTCTAGTGTCTGATCTAATGGCAATAGATATGTCTGACAATGATTCGGGGTGCATAGACGTTGGAATGTGGAGTTAGTCGCAAAGTGATTGTAGGTAGTTTAGCGCTTGGCATAGGCCAAAAGGAGGGTTTGTTAAAACTGATATAATATTGTTTCATCCTCATTGTATATGTTGGCCTATGCCCAGTCGCTTTGCGAGGAAATCTGTATTGCAAGGTCGTGACCTTAAGTGAATCAAGCCTCCATTTTAGGTTAAAGCCGCCATTCTATTTTATCGTGCAAAGTCACCCTGTGGCCTAAAATGGCCGACCTGTGTTCTCTTGTTCTTGCTTTAACCTCTTCAACCTCTGTAGGAAAGTTAATGTCCAACCTGCCTGCAGGCTACATGTTAGGGTCATGTAGACCTTGTCCTTTGTTGGCCTCGGGATCAGGGGATTACTTGAATCGGCTATGTTAACCTACAAGTATACAAGAACAATAACGCTATCTAAACACGACATGTAAAACATCTGTTTGACCTGTATTAAAGCAATGTGTAAAGAGTGTAAAGTTAAACCTAGAGAATAATAGTGTTTGTTAGTAAATGTATTAAAAAGTAAACCGCATGCACGAGATATGTAAATTAGGAACAAACCTGGCGCGACCCTAGCCCAGTACATGATTAACTTGTAGGAGGCTGGACATCGTTATAAAGAAACTGTATAAATACGCTGATGTCCAGCTAGCAATTCCTGTTCACTGCTCATATTGAACCCTGCTGGTGGTCTCTGTGATGTATTGACGGCCAAATAGCTATTTGTGTACTTTGTTTTGTGAACTGTTCAGTATTGCAATAAAGATTCTGGGAATCTTTACAAGCCCGTGTCAGTGTATTTCTCTTTGCATGGTGTAAAAGCCTTAATATTGTATTTTCTGATTCCACAGCACAACACCCATTCAGCACCTTCATTACACTCCTCTGACTGTTTTCTACACCTCCATCAATCACCCCATTGATGTCATCCTCTCTTCAACATCTTGCAGCCAGACTTGACTGTTGAGTCTTTGATGACATCCATGTCTTTGAGAAAATTGGTCATGAAGCTCCACCCACACTACTGCCTTCTGGTGTATTGGAAATTGGCACTCGATTAAATCCAGTGCCAACTACCCTCACCTGCCCTGGTTAAGTTATGTTAACGGGATCTATTCCACGATCCACTGCCATTTCATGGTCTCCAGGCTCTCTGGGAGATGTGAACGAGGGCATATGTTAGGCTAGTGGGAGAGGGGGAAAATGGAAGACTGCTTTGCTGTTGTGTTGATGCCTGGTGGCCGGGAGTACCCAGAGCTCAGCACGTGAGTCTGTTTCTAGGTGATCTGTGTCGAGCATAGACCCATTTTTGACAAGAAAATGGCATTTTCGTTGCCACAGTGCTAGAATGTGTTGGGCGGGACTGTGATATATAAGTGCATTGTAGAGTCATAGCGTTCTGTTGCTTAATATCGGCTGCGAGAGTAATTCAATTGCCATGTGCGAGTAGCTTAGTTGGTATGCAGGTGGCATGTGCCAAAAAAGTTTCTAGAACATTCTGCATTTGGTTGCCGCTGGTTTCATGCTGATGGCCTAGGTTACAATATTTCCTTGAATGCTTTGCTCATGTTGGCAAGGTCTATGCTGATGACAAATATATTGTTGAACCTGGAAATATCCATCTTTGCTACAGAGATAATCAAAGAAAGAAATAACGAGCTACAAAACGGTGCCTGGATCTGTCGGGGTTCCAGGAGATCTGTGGAAAGCAAACACATCATCGTGGGCAGCTAATGCATCAAACGGCATATAATAAATTATCCAGAAACCTTCCAAAGTCCTGGTATTTAGCGCCAGTTGTGCCAATTTTTAAGAAATGTGATTGCTCTCACCATACTTGCTTCAGGCAGATATCGGGTACAGTTTTGTATTTTAATAGATTGGGTGACTGGAAAGAAGGTGTTTATGGCCCACACTAGGTTTTCAGCTCACTATAGGTTCTCCAGGGCAAAGCTTCAATGAATCACTGATAAATTGAGAAATACTTAGTGCTTAGAGGAGAGAGGCTTTATCTAGCTTTCTATGGGGTCTCTGAGGTTAACCGTACCTTATTAGGGAACACCCTAATTGATATGGGTAGAGGCAGGGATCTTTTAAGGGTGTTATTGTTTCTATATGCTGGCACGACTGCTTTGTTACTTTTGCCTGTAACAGCTAATAAACACATTTGCCATCTGGATAGGTGTTCCTCAAGGCGGTGTGGCGCAGCCTCTTTTCTTTAATATACATTGGAATCATTTTGACTCGTTTCTTTTATCCATTACGTCTACTGTACCTCGGGTTCAGAAGAGTTTAATCCCTACCTTATCCCACCCAGGTGATACTGCGGTAGCTCTTCAATATCTCTTGGATTGTTAGCACACCTGAGATGCAGGTGAATATTTCAACATCCAAAACCCTGGATTACTGACACGGTCGGAAATAAATCAAAGACTTTCATGCGGATGGACATCAGCATAAAATGGTCACCAATTTTGATTACCTTGGAATAATATATATAAGTTGAATACTTGTTCTGCTCATATAAACACGTTAGTTACATGTATGAATCAAGTTAATATTGGCACATTACATTCTGCTACCACATTTGGTGGTGGCGCAGTTATTCCAGCCAATCAAGTGCATGATGATAGCATGTTACGCCGCTGGGTATGGTCTGTTTTGCGCTCCCTTTCCTGAAAACTTCTTTTGTGTGTAATGTAAGTGTTGATTGCTGCACTTGTGGCCACGTGAGTCTCTTTTCCGCTCTGCTGGAGGTCAGAGTCTTTTCTCTGTGTCTCCTTGCAGTGCGTCACGTGAAGCACCTAACTCATACGTATGTGTCGGGAGGGCAGACAGAGCAGCGGGCACGCCTAATGCGCGCCAAAGGCAAGCCTGTCTGTGCTCGAACGTGCTGCGGACGGATGGTTGCTGCCTCCTTGCCAATATCCATGTGGCACTGCTGTTTCTATGATCCTCTCACGTGAATGCTACTTCACCTAGCCCCCGGGATACTATCTGGCCGGCAGGCTTTCTCCCTACGCCTTTAGCGACCAGATATGATGGCCCTCTAGGTAATATATTTTACCTTTGTCTAATGATCGGTCTCTAGCAGCGCCTCACTTGCCTGTCATGATCTCCTCTCTGACCAATCTCCTATGTTAGGTAGACTTGGTTAGGTGATCATTCTGGCCCTATGGTAGCCCTAACTCTTCCAGATAGCTACAACATTATTCGTAGGGAGTGGGCATCCACGCACCCCGGTGGCAGTGTTGCTCTGGTCCATACATCTACATTGCTCGCTGGCATAATCCCACTGGAGCACTCACTGCCGGTGTTACTTTCAATGAATGCTTCTGTTTCTGCCTATGCCATGGCTGTGTATTGTCCTCTTCGCCATGACTTGACTTTTTGTGATGCTCCAACTCAAATACTCTGGTCTGGTGATAGTGGGCGATTTCAATTTAAGGGTCAATATGGGTAACGATCCTGGCACTGCTCGTTTCATATCTGCCCTGCTGGATCTGTATCTCCTGTATCTGGCCAAACCCATCATAAGGGGAACACTTTGGACCTGATCTTTTGGTCTCCTGGGCGGGTAATTGTGGACCCGTCACAGGAGCTGGAACGGTCGGATCATTTTTTGATACCGTTCACGTTTGGAGCAGATGTGGAGGATACAGCTCACTCTAAACCTAGGATCCTGAAACGGAATTGGCGTCCGGTCACCACAGCTCAGGTGGCACTGGAGATTACCACGGGCTGCATAGCACTGCAATCCACGGGTTTATCCTCCCTTGCTCTACTAGTCCCCTCCACAGCAGACTGCCTCGTTCCCCTTAGACTGCGTAAAGAAGGAGCCCACCACTCGGAACCCTGGTGTGATCCAGATTTAAAAGTATTGAGACTCAAAGCGGACGATCGTATGTTACTCCGCTCAACTACTCTGACATATCATAATGCTATTAATAAAGCAAAAAATAATTACTTTTCAGGTAAAGTTGAATCATCTCGCCATCAGCCTAGAGAACTATTTGAGGTCATTCATGTTTTACCCACCCCCTGGTCGTGCAAACTGGGATTACCCACTCCAGGAGCTGTTTTTCCCTATCCACCATGTTTAATACTAGGATCACTCTGCCTGATTTAAAGACTGGCAAATATATGCCTGCTCCTTCGGTATCTGAATCGCCAGTCTCTGGTTGTCTTTTTCCTTTTTTTCTTCAGAGGACATACTTTTGCCCACTGCCAATTAAAATCTGCTTCCCTGCATCCCACTGGCCATCTGTAAAGACATCCTCCAATCGATTGCGTGGTGGGTTGTCCAGGCAGTTAACCAATCCTGCCAATCAGATATCATCCCTCTTGATCTTAAGCACACATTGGTGATCCCTCTTTTAAAGAAACCCTCACTAGATCCTTCTGGTCCTGTATATTTCCACCCTATCTCTCTGCTGCCTTTTTAACGGAGTTGATAGAGTCTTTAATTTCTCCCGTGCTTAGTCTATTTCTGAAATCTTCTCATTTCTTTGACCCCTTTCATCTGGTTTCCACCACCGCCGCGGCACAGAGAGCGTGCAGGTATCCGCTGTTGATGACCAAGCACGTTTCACTGATCAGGGTGGAGTGGGGGCACTGATATTATTAGACCTGTCAACTGCCTTTGCCACCATCGACCACTCCATATTGCTTGATTGCCTAGTCGGGGTGGGGATTGCCGGGAAGGTGCTGCTCTGGTTTAAGTCCTTTTTACTGGATCAAGCTCAATCTCTTTCACCCGCCCCCCCTCCCCTTTTTGTGCTTTCTCTCTCCCTCTATCATGCGGTGTTCCACAAGGGTCTGCCTTGTCTCCAACTCTATTCAACATAGACATCCAACTGCTGGTTGAGTTCATCGACGCACAATCCCTCCGGTGCTACTCGTATGATGATGACACCCAGATAATCTTTCAGCTGGACCTATCGCAACCTTATCCAGCGTCTCAGCTGCAGGGGTGCCTTGAGGTCGTGGGCTGCTGGATGTGCGACAACTGGTTCAAGTTGAATGGGGACAAGACAGAGGGCTTGGTGGTGGGTCCCCCATCGGTTCTCTCCTTGTGGACTCCCTTCGTCTCTTGGACCCTTCCCAGCACCAGTGCTGCTTCTCCTTACCTTCCCATTATATGCTGCCTTTTCACCACTGTTGCTTGGGTCTTGCTAGGTGTTCTTCTTGCTTGTCTATGCCTTAACTCGGATGCCATCTTGGTGATGCAAATCCTTTTGAAGTTGGACATTCTGTTCCTCTTGCTCTGAGCTGACTGTGTTCCGGCAGTGGTCCCCAAACCCCCTCCTCTATATTCATGTTTTGACATTGGGAGTCCATTAGTGATATTAATACCGAGTAAGCAACAAAGGAAAGAGTAAGATTTAGGAATGAACATGGCAAATGTCATTGGTTGTACAGGCTGCTTTTGTTAATTAGCACGCTGGACATACAGCACTGCCAATCAGGGGATGTTATTGTATACAATGCCAAGCCCAATTCTGGCACAATACTGTTGTAGAGCTCTCTGCTGCTCTTGAGCTAGGTTTCAATGTGCAAATAATTGCAAATCGTGATCACCAAAGAAAAGCACTCAATCAGTTACCAGTGGAGATGAACCTATGAAGCAGGACTTGAAACTGTTGACATGTCGCTCTATTGACAACGTTGTTGGGAAAGCATTTAAGAAATGGTGCCACTTAGTAAGCTGTGCCTTGCAGTGCAGTGAAAGTATCTGAAATGTTCTTCTTGTGCACCCGAGACACTATGAATTATGCATTGCAGTATGTATAATGTGTATAATGTCAAGCAGTGCAGTTGTTAAATTCCAAGTTATATTGGTGCTGTTAAACAAGCAAGCATCATTTTTGCCAATATTTATTTGCTAGGCGACATCCCGATAAATTATTTATGCAAATAATAGATGAGGCTGTTAAGAAGTTTCATTGGGATCCAGCTGCCTTTTGCTGTCATAGTGCAGCAAGGGTTTGCGGTCGGCGCAGGCACGGATTGCAAAGTGATACTTTGGGCTGCCACTTATAGGGTTTCTTCTTAACATTTAGTTTGTTCTTAAACATATCCTATGTTGATAATTCCCTCCGGATGTGGGTGCATTTAGATCCGGGGTACACAACTGATTTTGCGGGAGAGCCGAATGTATCACACAAGTTCCATACAGTGGGCCGCACTTTCCATGGCAATGAGCGAGTGATAAGGGGCATTGGTGTGTGGATTTGATCGAAAAAAACATGGGGTTTAAGATGGACATTTTCTTTATCAATTTTTTTTACTATAACACGATAGATAGCTTTTCTAGCCATACCTACTTTTTTTCTGTTATGCGATTGAAATCGTGTTTAAAATAGAATTAAACTGCACATATCATGATGCAAAGACAAAAAATAGACCCAATATAGCAATGTTTGTGTCCAATTTACAAAGCGTCACCTTAAAACTCTGCCATTTCCCACCTTCTAGAACCATTTAAACACTTCCATACACTTTTTGCAACTATTTCAACTAGTTTTGCATCCTTAGACATCTACGAACGTTTGACTTCATAGCAGACCTTCCGGACAGTGCCACATGATCATACGTTGGCGCGCGGCATGATGACGTGTCCGAGCACACGTCCGCACTTCACGATAAGATCTCTGCTTCGCGGACAGTTCAGAACTGCATTTTCTACTGATCTGGGAACTTTCAACTTCAAAATTTCCCTTGCACAGCTCCAACACCTATTCCTACTAATTATCCATTAACAATCTAGTACACAGTACATACTTTTAGAAAAACTGCTATTTATCTTAAAATGGCATCATCTAATGCCATCCCTCCTCCCCAAGAGCCACCACCACTGCTGTAATCAAGGAGGATGAGAAACACTGCCCCCTACCTTAGAAATAACACACGCGCAACATTTTCCCTTGTCCACCTACCCCTCCATATTAGTGTTTGGTTCCTCTTCCCTCATTTCCCTCCCACCTTTCGTTCTCAGCTCTCCTGCCAAAAAAAAATACATCCAAAAACAACAAAAGACATATTCCTTTAGGAACCACCTTTCACAGTAAAAAAATAGAACAAAAAAAACATATATAGACTCCATCTACTTTATATTTCTCAGTAAAGTACATAGACTTAATAAGATTTTCCAACATTTTATTTGCATTTTGTGTTATGCTAATGGGAATATCATGGCGTTCATCCTCTGTTCTAGGGACTGGAATGGTGAATACCGGCCCAGCAGCCCAAGTTATCAGCCCAAGCGAAGTGAGGGTGGATAACAAGGTCTCTGGACCATTATCCCCCCATTCCGGCCCCTGAAATGGGGGATGAAGGCCATTAAAACCCTAAGTTCCCAAAGCGGGAACCCGGGGTGCTAAAAAAGAGGATTTTTCTTCCTAGGAAGGAAAATCCTTTTGCAAGATGGCAACCATGGAAAGGGAAGGTGAGGGTTCCATACAGGGCCCCTCTTCACTTTCCATGGCAGCCTGCAGAAGGCAAAAAGAGAACCCTATGACCATATTACCACGAGCATATTTTTCTTCCCTTTCAGATCTATCCTAATTTCGAATAACTTTACCATAAAGCCAATCCCAGGTGGACATGGCCACTTTAATCCTATGTTTTGTCCCCTGTGGTGATGGCCAATAGCCAGATTGTCCGGATCATGACCTTATTCCATGACGGACAATCTGGCCACTGCCCATGGCCACAGGCTACCCCTCAGTCACTAAAGGTATAGCGCTATTTTTTGTAGCTACATTATGACACTTGTCAAATAATAAAACACTGGCACATTTGCAAAACCATGCTTGTAGGTCCTTGCCAATGCTCCTTACGCAAGTTTGCTGGAAATCCACCCATGTTTTATTTTTTCAAAAGTGTCAGATGTATGCACATACAATCGTCATTTAACCTAGCCCCCACTTGACAAAATCCATAAAAACTTTACGAAAACATTTATATCTAGATCTATAATCTTTTTGCAAACCTTTGTGTAGATTTGTCAAATGGCACCACATTTATAAGCCTTTACAATATTTTGGGACCCCTCTCTAATTTTGCTGCCTCTTGATAGAATCCCACCAAACTTCGCAAAAACATGTATATCTTTTTTTTTTTCTGAATACCCTACCGCAGCAGAGATTATTTATTTATTTATGTACAGGAGGAACAATGCTCTTTTGGTCACAAAAGAACGCACAATAGATAAGAAATCAGATTTGACAGGGAGCAAAGAGTTTCTTATAATGGGGTGAGTTTGAGGGACATTCTGACCAGGTTGTGGAGGGGAGTAAATGGAACAGTCACTGGAGACAATACATAAGTGGACATACATAGATTAAGGACAACCAACATTGGACATTTTTAAGTGCAGGTAGGCGGCACGGCCAGCTGTGCTCGGGAGATGACAATGATGGCTGAAGCGCTAGAGTGGAGTCAGAGGAAGTGAGGGGCAGAGGCAGGGTAGAGGCGAGGGAAAATGTGAGCTAGCAGGCAGATGAGAGGTAGGTCAAGAGGGTAACTCTGAGGCGAGGAGTTAGGCTTTTAGTTTGGTTTTGAACAAATCCATGTGGACTGTTTCTTGGATGTCCAGGGAAAGAGAATTCCATTCAAGTGAAGCAAGAAGTGAGAAAGAGCGGAAGCAAGAGGAAGCCCATGGAGGGCTGTGGAGGAGGGAGAGCAGAGATTACGATAAGGCTTGTAGAGTTGGCTAGAGGAGGATAGATACAGTGGTGCCTTACTGTGGATAGATTTGAGTTCTCTTTGCTTCTCCAAAATGACAAGTGGGCAGCACTGCATCCTTCTCCCAATGTGAAATCGTAGGCACGGCCATGATATGCACCCAGAGTGGGGAGGCAGAAGGAGTTGGCCGGGGTATTATCAGCAGGAATTCCATATTTGTGCAACCTGTCGCAGGAAGTTACCGTGTGACGGGCCATGACTTGTTTTTTTTTTTTTTGAACTTTTATTTTAAATTTGATAACAAAACCATAAAATCACATATAACCAAATACACTCCATATGACATTAAACTTCCCAAAATTAGTAAAACTATTACAAAATAACTTTGTACAATGCCCAAGATAACCCCCAAATAAACTTATCAACATCACCCAGTCACCTCCCCACATCCTATTTACACCATTATAACACTAAGTCTAGTACAGCTGAAGAAATTTACCCCAGATTTTCTCAAATAAACTCAATTTCCCTTCTCTTCTGTAAATTGTCCTTTCCATATCCGCCAACTCTTGCATTTCAGTCAACCACTCCTCAATATTCAGAGTTATTGCAGACTTCCAATTTCGCAAAACAATTTTCTTTCCGATCATTGCCCCTCGAAACAACCATTTCTTCTGATTCAGAGTGAGATCCTCCACTCCAGAGACCCATCATCCCCCAATATCATCAATTTGAAGTCCAAAGCAGGTACATCCTCAATCAATTCACCACACACCCTACCAACTTCACCCCAGAACAACCTCACCAACCTGCAGTCCCATAGCATGTGCTCCAATGAACCTGCTACATGTATACACCTCCAACAATCCGAGCTGTCCAACATGCCCCTACTCACCATTCTCTCTGGAGTCCAAAATACTCAATTAAGGATCTGTATCTGTCTCGACCTCTACGTGAGCCCCAAGGAACACAACTTTACATTCTCACATTTCCGGCGCAACATGTCTTCCGATATATCTGAACAAATTCTCCTACCCCACTCCATTCTCAACAAGTCATTACCATTGTAATGCGACACAATCTCCTTGTACACACGACTGGCCAGTCCACCTTCGCTCTCAATTGGCTTTCTAGTGAACAAACTCAAATCAATTCTCCGATCAAAGTCCACCACAAGTCCACCCACAAGTCCCTTAATAACTCTGCCCCCATCTACTTGATTAACAGATTCCACAGACAACCCTCCTTAAGACCCATTAGAACTATATACAAAGACTGTTTATCTGTTCCCCACTACAAAAGGGCAACTATAGGGGGCAACAGTTTCCCGGTAAAAGCTGCCAAGCTCTGGAACTCGTTGCCTCCTAACCTCAGAGCAGACCTACCCTACCAGAACTTCCGATCCCAGGTGGTTTCTTGGCTGAAACTGGTCCCACTAAGACAATAAAATGCCCTGCGTTACCTGCACACTTTGTAACCACGTGCACCCTCTTGCTTATTTGTACATTATGGTCCTATAATATGACTTCTGATTTGTATATAACTCTTTGCACCTATTTTGTATTTTGTAATCATGTATATTTTCTGTGTATTGTAACCAAGCTTTGAAATTTCTTGTAAATGCTGCGCCCTGATACCCCCGAGTACTCTTGCGCATTATAAATAGTAAAACAAACAAACAAGCAAGCAAACACCACCCCAACAGCCCGTTTCAGCTTCACATAATCTGAGGTCCTAAAATTATCTATGTCAAAGTGCAATTGCACTTCCCCTGCTGTCAACCAATTACCGTCTTTAAAAAGATCCGCCACCCACCTCACTGCACTTAAAAACCAATCTGCCCAAAAAACCGCATTACCATGAATCCTAATAGCTGGATTAAACCACAATGACGCACCAGGTTCTTTAAATGAGTCCACACCGAAATATCCGCATATACTCTTCCAGGCACTTCTCAAATTCTCAATCAGCGGATCTTTTCCACAGGCCTTTTTTGAAACAGAAGTCAACACAGCTCGTGGAGTCAATGGTCCAACAAAACTAGTCTCAGCTTCCACCCACTCATCATGTAATTCATCCACGAACGGTACCAGGAAATCAGACATGAAAGCCAAGTGGTAGGCCTTGAAGTTAGGAACCCCTAAAGCACCCTCATTCAATGGCAATTGCAATTTCCACAACTCCAACTTGGGAGGCTTCCAATCCCACAAGAATTCCTGAAGCATTCTGTCCAAATCCTTCCAAAATGAAGCCGGTAACACCAAAGGAAGCATACCCAAAACATAATTAATTTTAGGGGCTGAGATCATCTTCAGGGCGTTCACCTTGCCCCAAAGCGAGCGATTCAGTAATCTCCACCTATCCAGGTCAACCCTCAACCAACTGCACACTGATTTCACATTTTCCAAAATCAAATCTTTAATCCCGGGAGACAGCCACATCCCCAAGTACGGCATCTTATCAGGACACCACCGAAAGCCCAGGTCCTCCAAAAATTTCCTATTCACTAAGTGCGTTAAAGGCATAACCTCCGATTTAGTCCAATTCACCTTGAATCCAGAGCAAAGCTGAAAATTAGTTATTATCCCCATAAGCGCCGGCACAGATCTTTCCAGATCATCCAGTGCTACCAGCATATCATCAGCAAATAGCCAAATCTTTTGTGACATGTATATCTTTATCTATTATCAGCTTGCCATATGAAGTATAGATTTGTCAAATGGCACCTCATTTATAAGCCTTTACATTATTTTGGGACCCCCCTCTAATTTTGCCCCCTCTTCACAAAAACCCACCAAACTTTGCATACTCACTCAGAATCAGGTCAGAAATATACATGCAACATTTCATGCAGTTCCATTAAGTGGTGCCAAAGTTATAAGGCATCCAAGAACTGCATTTCACCAACCCTGTAATGCTAAGGTGTTCGCAAACTTTTCAGGACTGTTCGTGAACATCCGAACTGTTTGCGGACTTTCGCAGCAAAAAACAACCATTTTTGTTGCTTCTTGCAGCCATAGTCCATCCTATTCTCATCACCACTCACTTCCCCAGAGATTATTTGATAAGTTTGACAAGTGCAATATTGTGTTTTTTAATATGTTTTTACCGCAATGTCTGCGGACACCGGCCGCTGTCCGCGAATCCAAGATGGCAGGAATTTCCAAAAATCTGACGCACTTCACGCTCTTCACCATCCAATCAACGAACACGTTGCATGTCCGCGGACATGACGCAAGCCGCTTAACAATCAGTGTCCTGTCCGCGGAGCAAACAGGGAAGTGTGTCCGCATAGCAGACATAGATATCACACATTTTTTGTGACCTACATTTTGGTCATTTAAAAACAACTACTGAATGAAATTTCACCAAATTTATAAAAGCACTCTTTCGGGACCAAGCTCCTGCCGCAAATTTGTTGAAAATCTGTCCAGTGGTTTGGGCTGTAGGCGTGAGCAAAGATTTTTCCCTATTCAGTCTATGGGTAAAATAGAAATTTTGGGACCCCCCTATAATTTTGCCCCCCCCTGGACCAAATCTCACAAAACTTTGCAAAGAAAATCAGAGTGGGCCATGTACTGTTTGCAAAGTTTGGTGTGGATTCATCCAGGGGGAGCGAAGTTATAAGCCGCCCAAAAAGTGCTCTTCCTATGGGTTTAGCAACTTAACCATAACTACACGGCCACTACCGTGGGCTGTGTAATATATATATATATACAAAAAAAGAGAATCACCCAGATACGTCAAAAAAGGATCTCCATCAAACGTCCTTTATTTGTAAAGTACAGTGGACAAGTTGCTCACGAGAGAACTAAAACAACTACGCGTTTCACCCAAACGGGCTTCGTCTGGTTATATATGTGACAGACCACTCAGACCAGGTAGATAAGTTTAACAAAATCAGTCTTTATTGACTAATTTAAGAAAATGAAAAGGAGAAAATATTCATTCAAGTCTCAGTTCTCTTTCCAGCCGAGATAACTCTGATCGGGTTTCCGTGAGTGTAAGGCTGAAATCTCCGTTTAGTCTTCGTAAACCCACTCGTATGGACTTGTGGACTCCTCGCTTCCAAATCGATTCTGAAACGAGAAAGAGAACTCCCCATCACTCCTTTGTCTCTCTTTGCTTTTTATAGGGGCTGGCCACTCTTGACCCAATCAGGACTCTCCTTCTGTCCGAGGATATAAAAACCCTCCTAAGCCACGCCCCCGTCCTTCCGTGCTCTCAGTCGCCATGATGTCTCTCCGCCATGTGCCCCGAGGTAAAGATTGGGATTTTATAGTCAGAAGACCCTGGCTTTGGTAAGGATAAAGACTTTCTAATATCCTTCTTTTTGTTCTCGTGTCTCTGTTTTACGAGTGTGAGGTTATACGGTTCTTTTGCTTCTCTTTGTTCCGTTCCCCGTTTGTGCCGTTTTGGCCCAACAACCTCTCCCTGTTGGTCGTTCGTACTGCGGAACACGCGGCACACTCTGGCAGACCCTTGTTCCGTCTTATCGCCTGTGTCGTGGTTACTGCGTTCCTTACCCGTAGGTTCCTTGCCATTTCTCAACCCCGCTACCAGCCGTGCATAAGGGTTTCCGCTATCCGTATTCAGATAACACAATTCGCGGATGGCACCCAGGTCTGCCTCTGACCACAATTGACTGCTTCCTTCAGTGTCTTCCTCCTCCTCCTTTCAGCTTGTACCTTCAGGTTCGAGTTTTGTTTTTCCAGTGTCCGTCTCTCTGCTTCCTCCGTTGTTTCCGGGTATTTGGTGTTCGCCTGCGTTCCATGGCCTCTGATGCAGTCTGGCTGTTACAATATATATATATATATATATATATATATATATATATATATATATATATATATATATATATATTGGCAGTTTGCACAAGCCTAATACAGCTGTTTATTTCTACACTACCCAGACACATAAAGACACTTATCATGTTTGCTTCATCATAGATTCCCAATATAAAATGCCATGCCACAGTAAGATATTAAACTAGACTGGCTGCACCAAAATGCCAGTCTAGCCATGTAATAATGCTCCTCATGGTTGCTTTATCATAGATGCCCAGTAAAGAACGTCATGCACAGTAAGAAATGGCTAGACTGAATGCATCAATATTCCAGTCAAGTCACTTTATAAAACATATCATGCTCGCTTTATCATGCTTTTAAAGCAAGCAT
The DNA here is from genome assembly GCF_040938575.1 of Ambystoma mexicanum. Taxonomy (NCBI): domain Eukaryota; kingdom Metazoa; phylum Chordata; class Amphibia; order Caudata; family Ambystomatidae; genus Ambystoma; species Ambystoma mexicanum. The sequence continues at coordinate 44,215,288 of NC_090923.1, forward strand.
GATAAGTGTTGAAGAGAGGGTCCCTGGAATGCCCCTCTTGCCCCCTATTAGCATGACAGCCCAAAGAGCCATAAATGCAAGATGCCAGTCACTATTTGTCCAGCCCCCCAGGAGGCCAGTGTCTTCTACATATGTGAATAGATATTTTCTCAGACAACCATTCAACCTTATCCAGCTGATGTCTTTATGGATACCGGTTACTCCACACTGATCATGGATACAGGTGCCTCCACACTGATCATGGATGCAGGTGTCTCCACACTGATCATGGATGCAGGTGCCTCCACACTGATCATAGATATAGGTGTCTCCACACTGATCATGGATACAGGTGCCTCACTGGAGCTGATTGACTAATGACAAATATCCAGCTGCTCTGATGTCATTAGAGACACCACGAAATAAAAACTTTAGCCTCAAAGCAAATTTGCATCCATACATGAAGTTACACGGACACATGCGCGCACACACACAGAACATGCTTACACAGTTCTGTAGATAGAGGACAGATACATATACATACTTTGAACATACATATACATATAGTTACCTGACAGACAAAATAAAAAGAAAAACATCCAATAGACCTATGAGACTTGCCAACTCTAACTGCCTGGTAGTACCCAGATTTAGACTTGCCAAAATCGGTGGCACTAGCTTCCCTGTGAGAGCTGCTAACTTGTGGAACGCTCTGCCACCCAACCTAAGAGTAGACCAACCTTTCTCACACTTCAGAAGGAACTTCATTAAACACATTAACGCTAATAACAATGCTTAGACACCTGTAACGACCCCCTCGCACGCTCAGCCCTACTCAATGTACATAGTTGTTATTAGCTACCCCCTTTATGTTTATAACAGCTAACACTGTATGTATACTCCTGTACATTATATAGTTTCTCCTGGTAACCTCTCTAAATAGATTGTAAGTATGCAATTGTACATTAATGTAATATTGTAATATTGTAAATGTATTCATGTAACATTGTAAGTCTCGCATATACTTTCTGCTACGCCCGGTAACGTATGGGTCTGGAGCGCATTATAAATAAATAAACAAACAAACAAACACACATATAAAGCCTTTCTTATTTTCTCTCATTAGCCAAACGCACAAATTCAAGAAAGCAAGAGAAGCAGAGCAAGCGTACAGCCGCGTATTGCAACTAACCGTATGGAGCTACAGGGTCGTATAAGGAGCCTGGAAGGACCAAGTACCACTAATCCATAAGGGAAACAATACAATATATACATACTGATATCATAGCATAACTATAGTAAAATTACATGAAGCCACAGGCCTCATGCTAAGGGACGAAGGAAAACAGATTCTGCAGCACACTGCCCCAGGATGCTGCCTGCAGCTAAGGTCAGAGATGAGCCGAACATTCCTGGCCCCAGAGACAGGGAGCCACCTGCAAAATAGCAGAATGAATCCTCACTAATTGCTGACAGAAAATCTAAATTTTGCGGTCTTCACCAACGTGATCTGGCCGAGCCAAACAATTGCCATTTACCCGCAGTGTGGAGAGGAGCAGTTCCCAGCAAAGCAAACAAGAACTGATACATGTTTTGTTTTACAACGTTGCAACCTGCAAGCACTCTCTAAGGCAAAGTGGTGATACCAGTAGTAATAATGGGGACACACAGTCTTTCTTATTACCTTGAGAAGGTACACAGAGCCCCTGACAAAGGCTCCGGAACTGTGATTGCTGTAGATTTCCCATTTCCTGTATGATCCCTGTCTGTTATGGAAAATAAAACACAGTTTTAACTTTAACTTGGCTGAGTCCTTCGTCTGTTTACTGGGGGAGGTTTGTTTGGCCCTGGGTATTCTGAATGGTTGTTGTGTAGCACAAACCCTGGTCCGCTGGTATGCCTACACAAATTGGTGGCAGAGGTATGGTTCACTACGTCCGTTCGACATAGAGCCGCCTCTTCCATCGTAACACCTGGAGGACTGTGAGGCGCCCCATGGAGCGCAAGACCACACAGGAGTGCACCCCATTCAGAGGCCGTCAGAAGCCGTCTTGAAACATATCGTGCCCGTGGTCCGTGAGGAGCCCAGCAGGCCAGAAGGGTGGTGTGACAGTTTTGGGGCCGAGCAGCATCAGTGGATCACAGAGTGTAAGTACTGACTCAGCCACACGACCAATTGAGGGGGATGGTAAAAAAATGTTGGGTGTGGGGTGGTGATGAGTATTGGTGAGTATCATTGAAGTATTATTGAGTATTGTGAAGTTTAGTTGAGAAAGGAGTGGAGGTAGAGGTCATTTGTTCGTGGTTAGGGAAGATTCTATCTTGAGGTAAAAGGTTCAGGCAGTCAGCCTAGACTATTGACTTAAGGGTACGGATGGCAGAAGTTATGTATATATTGGATTTCCTGTGGATTGGGCGTTTTAGCTTGCGTCATGGATGATGGTATCCCCGAGTATAAGTAGCAATTGAGGCTAGCTCAAACTGCGGAAGGTGCTTTTCTGGTTAAGTCTCGCAGAGGCTTTTTATCTACAAGGCGACGCTGTAGGTACAGATTGAGCATGTGAAATATTGTTGTCCCCTGTTAGGAGATTGGTGGGTGTGCCTGAGGAGGCAGAGAGTTTCAGAAGGGCGTTGCACGAAGCACGCCTGAGAAGTTGGCTGGCAGTCAGTGAGGTTTGTGATGTTTTTTCTAAAGAACTGCTATCTGTAAAATGTAAGAAAAAAAGATAAAGTGCGTTATATCTGAATAACAGTGGAACTGTCGAAAACCTGGACTTGAGGTAAAGTAAGTATTAAAAAACGAATGTATTGTGGTGTAGGTGCGATGGATACACCCCTGGAGCACCTATGCATGGCCCTTCCACGATATAAGGACACCATTTGTAAATATAGCACGGAAATGAACGAGAAGCACAGAAGGTAATTTGTCTAAGCCATGGCCAAAGGGTGGGAGCTTCTCCAAATATATACAGCAACCATTACACACACACATACAAGAGATTTATAAGGGGAACCAGTTGAGCAATTGTATAGGAGACCCCGGGCGTTAAGCCTTCAGCCCCCAATTTCCCTCCTCCTGAACAGGGGATCGAAGGGGCTGCAGCAGGAGCCGAGGAACTATACCCTATACGAGAATTGAGAGCAGCAGAGGGTTACACAAATGCAATATTCACACCTCCACCATACACCAAGAAGGAGGGGCAAAAAGGGGTTGGACAAGCAGTAGGGAGAGCAGCAAGCGCAGGGGGTGGAATTGGGGTGCACAGCGAGACCCAAACAAGCACAAGGGAGGGACTGGAGTATATAGCATCAAACAAATGGGTAGGAGGACAAATACCCCTGGAATTAGATGGGAAGACAGCAGGAGAAACAAGAGGGGCGAGTAAAGAAATAGATGGTTGCAAAGGGAACAGTATTAGAAGTATGTATTCTATTCTGTTCTTTCCTTCCTTCCTCTTATTGTTATTAAAGTCTTATTCCTTCTATTTAGGTGTGCAAAGAGATTTTGGCGTGAGAGTGGGCAGAGATAATGGAAGAGGTGGAGAGACAAGAAAAGGAGGAGCGTGAGAGAGTGCAAAGAGAAAGGCAGAAGGCAGAAGAGAAAGAGTGGGAGCAACGAGAGATGAGGAGAAAGAGGGAGCTTGAGGAGATGGCAAGGAAAAGGGAGGAAGAAGAGAAGGAAAATCAGGTTTTGATAAAGAGGGGGAGGAGAAAGTTAGAAGTAGAGCAGCTAGTGAGGGAGTGCAAACGCAAGGAGGAGGAAGAACACGCTGTGAGAGACATAAGACAAAGATTGGGATCAATAACTTTTGATGACAACAGGGAAGGGATGGGCAAGCAGAGCAAAATTGCTGCAAGAAATATGATAGGTCAGCTACGCTGCCTCACAAAACCCTCACAGGGACTGTGAGAACTTAATTGACCTAGAAGGGGAGCCGCAGGGAAGCACAGTACTGAGGAGGCTTGGCTTCCAGGACTATATCGAAAGTGACCTGGGAGAGGTTGAGAGTGACGAGGACTGGGTAGGGAGTAAGGACAAGGGAGTAGGGCAACACACCAATCGAAGTTCCACACGGGGAGCAGCAAAAGATACAGGGGGATTGCAGGGCAAAAAGGACGAGAGGCCATGACGGTCCCTGGTTACCTCACACAGTATGGATGAGGTAACCCTGTATGCGCAGAGATTTAGAGACGTTCCAGCACAAAGGAGGGGAGAAGTGGCAAGGGCATTCACCACCACCAACGGCACCGGGAGACTGGATGGGAGGTTGGGCCGACACAGTTCCTCTTACTGGAAAAGGGATGCGGGAGACCTCAATACATACCATGGAAACATATTGAAACAGATTGAAACATAAGGAAAATTTGAGGTGTAGGCTACACTTGTTGATTGTGGGTGCTGGGAAATTGATATGTGAAATTGTGAGGATACCAGCCGGGCTAAAACTAGCAGTAGGGGACATAAAAGATTTTCTCGTGGCGACCCTCAGAGAGGGTGCTGATGACAAGTGGATAAGGGATGGATACCCAGGAATAACCACCCAGAACACGTGCACCATGGTTCACCATTTGATAACTGCCTAGCGCCATATGGCAAGCTCTACAGGCACAGTACCTAGACACATCAGATATTAGTGCAATAATGGCATGGAGAATGAGAGAAGATGAAGACCCCCTACAATATATTGAGGATATTCTAGAGTTATGGAGACTTGAAACATGAGAATCGTGTGACAAAACATAGACATTATTTTATAATATACTATTTCATGGGTTGCCAGATCAGGTGCAAAGGCAACTAAATAAGTTGGTGGGGATGGAGGCAAAACCACGGTCAGAAATACAACTTAAAACAGTACAGGACTGCAGGTTAATGCAAGAAAGCGTGAGGAAAAAATGTGAGGAAAGGAAACAGGAAGAGGCAAAGTTAGTGCAGAGGAAACTGTCTAAATATGCCATGGAAGGGGCAGTGTTAACAAGCACGGGAGGACAGAGCGCACCACACGTACATACACACTGCCACCCATGGGAGGAGGGTTCATTGGGTGGGGGGTACGCAGCATAGGTTGTGAGGAGGAGGGGGACCACCAAGGGCTCTTGGGCATCAAATGCAACAGACCCAGGGGGGATTTTCAGGGGGTATCGTGGGTCCAGGCACCAAATGCAGCAGGGCCCAAGAGGATTCTCTTGAGGGCATCAAAGGCAAATAAGAAAACCACCCCAGTGCTGAGTGTGTGGACAGATAGGACATATTTCTAAGTTATGTAGAAGCAGAGGGGGGGGCTGGAGAATGGGGGAATGAAATACCAGCCAAGATATCCTGAGGAACAGAATGAGTATTATGCCCAGGACCAGACACAACAATGAGGACAAGCACCAAATTCATAACCGCAGACACACTATCCCATTGTTACGCTCACCTGGTATCCACGGGGATGCCACTCAGCCCTGGTTGGATGATATGCGCATCGAACCCTCTCCCTGATCCCTGTGTAGTGCCTCAGATGGAAGTTCAGCCTGAAATACAGGAGGGCTGGATTCAAGACTTAACTGTCTCTGGTAGGGTGTCTTCCCACCTCCCTTGGATTCAAAACCTTCCCTTGGCCCTCTCCTCACCTTAATTCTTTAGAAGGCGTGCTCTCCGTCCTGCTCTTCGTGGCAGGGGTGCGTAGTCTCGTGTGGGCGTGAGCGACCAAGTTGCTTCACTGGTGCGAGCCCTTTTGAGTGTCTTTAAGCTAGGTCTTGCTGCTTTACAGTCTTTGTATTCTATTCTGTTCTTTCCTTCCTTCCTCTTATTGTTATTAAAGTCTTATTCCTTCTATTTAGGTGTGCAAAGAGATTTTGGCGGTTTTGTGCGGGTTGGAGCTGAGCACGAAACGGTAAATGAAGGCACGATGTGTGCGATGCTGCCCGGTAAGTAATGCGCAATGCGCGGTGCTGTTTTGCCTTGTATGTGCTGACCTGTGTCTTTCCCCTTCCTTTGTAGGCCGCGGTGGTCTTCACCGGTTGCAGTGATGTTCTGGAATGAAGCTGACCAAGAGGCGACTAACCAGGTATGAATCTTGTGCTTTTAGCTGTTCATGTGGAATCGTGAGTATGCACTCACTAATGCTGTTCTTCTCTCTCCTTTTCAGGTTACTGTGTTCCGGGAAGCATGCGGTGCCCAGAAGATGGAGTTCGCTGGATTGACTGTCTCCGGGTAAGCAGAATCAGGAGCTGACGATGGGCTGAAGACAGGCTGCTACTCGCAGGTAAGATTTCAATAACAATGTTCTTTTTCTCTCTGCAGGCACGCAGTTCCAAGAATAGCTGGTATCAAAGAATACTGGAGCCCAACTGGCCACGGTGAGCATTAAGCTGCAAACAGCAGAATAACGCAAAGCGTGTTTTGTTGTTTGGGTGTGGTTTAAATAGTCTTCAGGAAAAGTAGTCCAGGTAAAGTAGTCCCAGGCCAACCACACCCTAATCACTATACTGCATAGCTCAGTTCTTGGTAACTGAGCTATGTGAGTGCCTCCATGTTGACTGAAGCCCCCCAAGAAAGTAGTTCCAAGTAAGATAGTCCCAACCTAAAGATGTTCTCCATAGTGATTATGAGCCTGGTGCCAAAGGCGCCAGGACTGACTCCAGGAGAGTCTCGGGAGAGATTTTAGGGCCTTCAAGGCCAAAATGGAACCCCAAAACCTGGTACTACCAGGCAGGTTGCCTTGCCTGTGGGGGTCAGGGGTAGGGATCATGACAGCACTCCCCTCCCAAGGCCCCTCTCATGGTAGTTCTTCTGCCTAATCCTGGTTTGGTTGGATAATTCTGATGGAATTTTTTAATCAGACGTGGTGCATGGATGTTTTCGCTAGGTTCCCATGATCTGTCTTGAGGGCCGTATCCTTTCCAATCGACTAGATAATATAACTTGGACCTAGTGTATTTGGAGTCCAGGATCTCCTTTACTTTGAACTCGGGTTCTCCGTTGACCAATACTGGTTTTGGTAGTGTTGTAACCCGAGTACCTGGATATACTGGTTTCAGGAGTGATACGTGGAACACAGGGTGAATTTGCATGTTGGATGGTAATGCTAATTTGATGGCTACTGGATTGATTATGGATTCAACGGAGTATGGTCCCAAATACTGAGGACGAAAGGTCCGGGTTCCTTTTATGGGTACATATTTTGATGCTAACCAAACCTTGTCTCCAACTTGATAGTCGGGGGCCGTCCTACGATGTTGGTCAGCAAATTTCTTTTGTCTGTGCTTGGTTTGGAGCAAGTGTTCAGCTGCCTTTTTGAAGGCCTGGGAAATGGTTGTATGTAGGTTTTTAACCGCTGGCATTTAGAAAGAGGTCCAATTGGAAGATCCAATTCAGATGTACGTGGGTGTCTACCATATAGGATGTAGAAGGGGGTTTGTCCAGTGCTGGAGTGTAACAAATTATTGTAAGCATATGCTGCTATTCATAACAAGTCCTTCCAATTTCCTTCCACTTGATGCAGCATGTAACACAATTATTACTCGAGTGTTTGATTGGTTCTTTCTGTTTGGCCAACTGTTTGAGGATGGTGACTGGTGCATAGTTGGATGTTCATTTGGGCCATCGAAGAGCACCTTTTCCAGAAGCTGGACACAAACTGACTACCCCGATCAGAGATCAGAACTGATGGAAAGCCATGTAACCGTACAATTTCTTCCAGGAACACTTTTGCTAAAGTGGATGCATTTGGAAGACCCTTAAAAGGAATAAAGTGTGCCATTTTTGAGAATAAGTCTACGACCACTAAAATAGTGTTGAATCCCTGACTGGGAGGTAAGTCTGTAATGAAATTGAGGGAAATTGTGTGCCACGGTGCGGGAGGGATTTCAAATGGTTGAAGAAGACCAGCTGGTTTATGCTTTTGAGATTTGTTTTGTGTGCACAAGCCGCATGACTGGATTAATTGGATAATGTCTTTATGCCAAGTGGGCCACCAATAGTTTTGTTTTACCTTGGCTAGGGTCTTGGCAATTCCAGGGTGCCCTTCAATCAGGGAATCGTAATGACCAGATATTACTTACTGTTGTAGTTATTTTTTTGGCAAGTATAAACGGTTCCTAAAATATGGCAGTTGATCTTTAATTGTGTACTGTTCACCTTGAGCACACCATTCTAGTGAAGCGATAGGATCCATTAAATGTTGACCCTTGTCTTGGAGTTCAGTCTGTGTCAAAGTTGTTGTAAGACCTAAGAGTTTGTCCTCTGGAATGATGGCTACTGGCTCTGCAGTTGTATATACCTTTTCATCAATGCCCTATGCGGGATAAGGCATCAGCCTTTCCATTTCAGACTCCAGGTCGATATGTGATTATATAACCATATTCAGTGAAGAAAAGGGCCCACCGCAGTTGAGGTGAAGATTGAGCCTTCATTGATTTTAGGTATTGCAGGTTTCAATGATCTGTTATTACTGTGATGGTATGTCTGGCTCCAAGGCCATAATGTCGCTTAAAAGCTGATTTAATAGCCAGAAATTCTTTGTCTGCGATAGCATAGTTGAGCTCTGGAGGTGAACATTTTCATGACAAGAAGGCCACGGGATGTAGCTGGCCATTTTCAGGGTCCCTTTGTGAGAGAACAGCTCCCATAGCCATACTAGAGGCATCTGTTTCTACGATGTAAGGGAGGTCTGGGCGAGGGTGTCGTAAAACTGGAGCGGAAGTGAATTTTTTCTTAAGTTCTTGGATAGCTTTTTCTGCTTCTTCGGTCCAATTGAACTTCTTATTGTTTTTTCGTAGTAATGATGTAATCGGATGTACAATTTGAGAGAAGTCTGGGATGAATTGGCAGTAAAGGTTTGCAAAACCCAGCATACTTTGGATTCCTTTAAGCAAAGTTGGTGACGGCCAGTTTAGAATGGCATCTACCTTGTGCATGTCCATTCTGATGCCTTTGAGAGTGAGGATGAAACCAAGGAATTCAACTTCGGTTACATGAAAAGAGAATTTTTCAAGCTTAGCATACAGTTGATGTTGGCAGAGATTGGTAAGAACAGAGCAGACGTGCTTGACATGGTCCTGTTTTGAGGCAGAATATACTAAGATGCCATCAATGTAAACAAAGGCACAAACATCGATTAATTCCCACAAGACATTGTTTATGAAATACTGGAATGCAGCGGGAGCATTGCAAAGTCCAAAAGGCATTACCTGATATTCGTACAAGCCATATTTGGTACAAAAGGCAGTTTTCCATTCATCTCCTTGTTTTACTCGAACCAGGTGATAAACCCCTCTAAGGTCTAGTTTAGTATAAATTTGGGCATCCTTGACTTGGTCTAATAATTCAGGAATGAGTGGCAGGGGATAACGATTCTTTATGGTGATCTGGCTGAGTGCGTGATAGTCAATGCAAGACCACAAATCCCCTTCCTTCTTTGGTACGAAGAATAAGGGACTGGCTGCCGGAGATTTAGACGGGCGGATAAACCCATTTGCCAGGTACTGGTCTGGGTAAGATTTCAAATGGAGATTTTCTGGTTCTGTGAGTGCATAGATTCTGCCACAAGGAATTTGTGCACCAGGTATGAGGTCTATCTGACAGTCGTAGGGCCTGTGCGGTGGTAGCATATTAGCGTGTTCTTTCTGGAACACATCCTGAAAATCCTGGTATTCACTTGGTAAGGTACTAGTCGGGCTAAGTACTAATGCCGTCGCTCTGGAAGCCGCAGATGTGCATAAGTCGGGTTCCTTCTTTCCTTGGTAATAGCAGGTAAGAGCACAGTCATCGGAAAAGGCCAGCTTCTTTGCACGCCAATCTATTTGAGGATTATGAGCTACTAACCATGGCATTCCTAATATTAGTCAAAACTGAGGAGCCTTAATGAGATCACAGGAAATATATTCCCGGTGTCCGTCCTAGCACAGTAGGGTTAGTGCTTCTGTACATTGGGTTATTGGTCCGGAAGCTATTTCTGTCCCATCCACAGTGGTAACCTTTTCAGTGGTCGACTTTGAATATAAGGGAAGCCCCATCTCTGCTGCCAGTTCTTGATCTATGTAATTCCCAACTGCTCCGCTGTCTATGTATGCTTCGATGGCATGCATCCGAGACAGTTGTTGGTGATTGATTAGGTTCACTGGTAATGCAAAGTGTGAGGTCGGTGGCTCATTCTTCTCACTTTGACAAAATGACCTCTACGCTTGCTGAGCTTGGTAGTTTTCCAACACATTCTCTGTGGTCCCTACAATTCTCCTTAGAGGCTTCACTAAACATTCTTTGAGGAAGTGACCTGATAGTCCCAACCGAAAGATGTTCTCCATAGTGATTATGAGCTTGGTGCCAAAGGTGCCAGGACTGACTCCAAGAGAGTCTCCGGTGAGATTTTAGGGCCTTCAAGGCCATAATGGAACCCCAACACCTGGTCCTACCTGGCAGGCTGCCTTGCCAGTGGGGGTCAGGGGTAGGGATCATGACACCCATGCAGCAGACACGACAAATGCAGACCCCAGTACAGCATTACCCACTGACGTCCCAGGCACCACAGACAGAATAACATGCAGCCATCATACACAGCACAGCAAAATGATGGGAAACTGACACACCCAGACTCCATGGCAATGACTCCCATAGGGAAACTAGTGGGGGGTTGCCATGGTTGGGGCAATTCATTTGCAGGAAATAGAATGCCACTATTCCCTCAATAGGACAGCCCAGAGGACAGTGGAGGAACCACGCATAGGGGTGATAGGTGACAAAACTGTATTTCTTGTAAACACATGGGCGACTAGATCCTGCATACGGGAGGCAAAGTATAGAATGTCAGGCAATGCCATGAATGCTCAAGGATTTTCTTGGGCAACGGAATTGGTTACATTTACTGACGATATTGTACTTTCTATAGGAGAGCATGATTTAGCTCTACCCTTTCTGTATTCCTGACAGACACCGGTAAACATGGGGAGGGACAGCATGAGCAAACTTAACAAGAACATCTCATTCCCTGACAAGGGGATAGTGTGTTCCACACCTGGGATACACCTTCTAAATGTGAGGGAGATTATTCAAGCTTATTGTGGACACCAGGTACAGAGGGGGTGCCAGCAGATGAGGAACCATTTTTATATGGGACTGAAATAATAATAGCATGGCTTACAAAGATTCAGGGAAAAGTGTGGTGCCTTCCAAATGAGTACATGTTCAGGCCAGAACTACTATTAGGTGAGAAGGAAGGGGCAATGGTACCACTAGAATTAGAGGCAGTAATACTGGGGGACGACTGGACAAGAGTACATGGGACAAATGATACTGGGCGAGCATGGCCATCAGTGATTGCCATGGCCAAAGGGTATAAATTGACTACAGTTACAGACAAAGAACTGTTAAAAGACAATAGGTCAAATCACTAGGTAGTGTTTGTAAGTAGCATCACATAGTGGGTGAAAATACATTACAGAGAAGTACCAAAGAGAATGACGATGATGTTCCAAGCACCGCTGACATTTCTTGAGGAAGACTTGCCAAAGGTCCCCAGCATCTTATGGACCACAAGTCCCTAAGATATGGGACTTCTAAAAGGGATATGACCAGTAAAAATAAAACTGATGCCAGGAGTCTTTTACCATGAGCTAAGCAATATCCTCTGTCGAGGGGGGCAGATGAGGGTATTTATGAGACAATTGCAGCACTAGGGAAGCAAGGCATCCTAATACCATCAGAATCACCATGCAACACAACGGTATACCCTGTCAAAAAAGAATGGGCGTCATGGCATTTTATACAGGATTTGTACCCTCTGAACCACATTGTCGAGGCAGAGTTTCCTTTAGTTCTGAAGCAAGCAACAATATTGTGTAGCATTCCCACGGAAGCCGCCTACTTCACGGTCATAGATTTGAAGAATGCGTTCTTCTCTATATCACTACACCAGGCTCACAAGACTTAACTTTGTTTCTATATAGAAATAAGAAGTGGAAACATACAATAATTACTCAAGGTTACTGCAAATCACCTTCCATATTCAACAGGGTCCTTCAAATGTACTTCTGAAATTAAAAATTTGAGAGCCCTGTTTTACAGTATGTAGATGACATATTGATTTTCAGCAAGACAGAGACACAGTGTAGAGATGACTCAGTGCATATGCTGCCTGTGGACAGGGGGGCCAAATGCTTTCCCTGGCGCTGCAACATCTCTGGGTCAGAACTGGAACACCGAAGACCAAATAGGGAGGCAGGCAAAGACTCAGGCTTAATTCCAAAGTCATTTTTATTCTTCACAGCAAGCCCTCAGACAGGCTACAGCACACAGTAGAAAATTCAGCAGAACTGGGGCTCTCTCCTAACTTCAGCTACTGACATACTGTTTCAAAGATGAAGTAATTTATTAATTAATATAGAAACCTATTTCCTTTGGATCTTGCAATTAAAGACAGCCCCTTCAATGCCTGTAATTAGCTGGCTTGAATGCCACTCAGAACCAGTCTGAACAGGTTTTACATAGCTTATTCTGAACCAGTGGACTCTCCATGAACTGCTATGAAGGAATTATTAATTTATTTCAGCATGATTTTGCAAAACTCAACCATTTTTTGTCTAGCAACCATTTTAGAGTTTTTGCTTGACTTCGTCCAACTCAAAATGGCTGATCAAATTACAAAATGGCTGAACAATCTATTTTTACTTATAGCTTAGTCCCTGCTCAAATTCGAATCTAGACTGTTTGATATCTATGATAAATGTATACTATGCAACATGTCCTTCACTTGGCAAGGCATTTTGACCCCACAATCTAGATCACCCTTCAAAGTGCTTTCTGTCTGAAAAGGTACTACATTTCTGATTTTTCCAACGCTAAAGCTATCAATACACCTGACAAGCTTTCTGCGTTCAGTTTAAGGGGGGGGGGAGTCTACCAATTCTAGCTCCACCTGTACAGCTGTACTTGCAGAAAAGGCGTACAAGGTAGACAAGGTTAAATTACAATATTGCCAGAAAGTGTTGTATATTGGACAACTGATATCACAAGACAGGGGAAACGTGACACCAGAAAGAGCAGAAGCGATATGCAAAACAGCAAATCCCACAACCATAAGACAAATGCTGCAGTTTCTGGGACTATGTAATTATTGAAGAGTGTGGGTATTTGACTACATCACTTACACTAGGCCCTTACTGAGTGCACTGAAGGAAGCACAAAGAAGGGAGGGAACATTACAATGGACAAAAGGAGTGACTGAGGCATTTGACAAACTGAAAGAAAGAAAAATATGCACAGCTCCCGTGTTGGGGATCCCAGACTACCAAAGTGAATTTGTCTTATTCTCGCAGTGACATGGAGTGGTTATGACTGCGGTAATGACACAAAAGACAAGCATGGGTCACAAACCTCTAGCATATTACAGTGGGAAATTAGACCCAGTAATGAGAGGACAACATTACACATTCGAAAAAGGCACTGGCTGCTGCTGCATTCGGAGGAGACAAATCAGCGAGTATTACTATGGGATGCAGCACCAATCTTTACATGGAATATGCTCTCTTCGCAATACTGGAAAGATCCAAAAGTACATTGACAACAGAGAGAGCTTCAGGGTGCGAGGTGTGACTGTCAAACCCGGTTCTGAAGATAGTGAGATGATGACTTTTCAACCCCATGACTTTCATCAAAGAGCCCTTAGAGCAGGGCGACTATGTGCAAGCCTGCACAGCCAATATACAACAATTAAGTGAGACCCCAAAAGTACAGGAGAACACACTTGAGCAGGGAGACATGCTTTATATTGACTGTCATCAACAATTGACCAAACAATCAGGAAAAGACATATGGGGACAGCGGTAGTGAGGTTAAGGGGCTGATTCATGGAAATTGTGCACTGAAAAACAGGGATTTGTGCACCATTCTGCCGGCAAATCCCCATTTGTTAAACAGGGATTTGTGGGCAGAACGGTGCACAAATCCCCGTTTTTTGGCGTACAATTTCCATGAATCAGCCCTAAAAGAGGACGGGACAAGCAACGCAGTGGCAAGCACATCTACCGCCATATTTATCAGCACAAGCAGCAGAATTCGTAGCTTTAATATTGGCCCTGAAGCACAGCAAAGGCAAGCAAGTAACAGTGTATTAGGATTCAGCCTACATGACATCCACAGTGCATTCTGGGCTGTCACTTTGGCTGAGGTGGGGCTTCAGACGTGCTAATGGGTCACCGGTGCAGCACGCACTCCTATTCGGCAGACTGATAGAGGCACTCCAGTACCCACTGCGCATGGCAGTGGCAAAGTGCCCAGCCCATACCAGTGGGGAGGACCTCATCTGTAGTGGCAATGAGAAAGTGGATGCAGAAGCAAAACACACCACCTATTTTGGGGACATTTTAGAAATGGATGCTTCATCCCCAGCGCACAATCATGTACGAACAATGATATTGAAGGAAGGATATAACACATTACCATTGACACATATTATGAAATTCCAGGGAGCTTCACCAAAGGAGGAAAAGCAATTATGGATAAGGAGGGGATGTACAGTGTCTCCGACAGACGCCATATAATGGCAAAATAACACAGGAAAAGTGGTAATGCCATTCTCATTATTGCACACTTAACTGACACAATTACACCATCCTATCCGTACAGGGAAAGAGAAGCTTTCTGCTCATATTGGAGAAGATTGGTTCTGTCCTAATTTGGCAGGACATGTGGCAGAGTCAATGACTAATTGTCTAGTTTGTATACAATTTACAGCAGGTCATACAGTAAGGGGAGTGAGAGGATTCATAGCTCACCCAATGGTTCCATTACAGCACCTGCACTTCCACTATGTTGACATGCGCCAAGTATGCCAGGGCACCTGCTACATGACAGTGGTTGTGTGCCCATTTTCCTGATGGATTGAATCCAGTCCCTGTTCACATCCGGATGCCATTAGAACAGCAAAATTCCTGGTTTGAGAAATCTGCCCACTATGGGGCGTGTGTGAGGACCTGTGCTCTGACAATGGTCCTCAATTCGCCAACGAGATGTTCCACCACATCACAACATTGTTGGGAATACAACACAAATCATCTTGTGTCTATCACCCTCAAGCAAAAAAAGGGTGTGTTAGTGCCTCAATGGGCTGCTGAAAGAAGGCATCGCCAAAATTAAAAAGACTTAATAAAAGCTGGCTGCACTATCTTCCATTAGCATTATTCCATTGCACAATAAACCACAGTCCGACCACCATTAACACCACATGAGGTGGTGATAGGATAGGACTTCCACATGCTCCTCCCACTGGTGCTCTGAAAGATGCAGAAGAAATGTCTGATGTATTGGATCAGGAAATATATGAATACACTGCATCCTTAATGGCTAGTGCCACTTTTATTTCTTGTCAACTGCAGGGACAACGGGAGAGGCCTGAAGTAAGAGAAGAGAAAAACGACCCAGAAGCAAACAAGGAACTTTTGAAGAAACCACAGCTGTATCCTGGTGATCAGTGTTATTAAGAGACTTCACCAGGCGCTGGTATAAACTGTGTTTTACGGGACCATATACAGTAGAAAAAAAGCTACAAGGGAGGCTGGCCTGGAATCACCTTGGGGGACAGCAAGCCCTGCAAAGTGGTGGCCTCTCTTAGCACCAATAATGAAAGGGCCAACGATCCACAAGCAGAACAAAAAAACAATTGCCTAGAAGCATCACAACCCAGCAGACACCAACCTATGATTACTCGCTCCAGAGCAAGAGAGATAGGGAAAGGAGTTCCTACATATCAAGAGTGAGGGCACACTGTTTATTATTTCTGTTTCCGCACACTGACAGCATTCATCATGGAAGTGTGATTGTTATTATTGCATTGTCCCATACTTCCCCTTGATCCTCATCCCGAAACCTAGTAAGGCCAATTTGTCCAATTTGTCAGGAGATCGAATAGCGCAAGAAGGCACCATCCTAGTATGTTTTTATGTGTTTCTATTGCTTATCTGGCCCATTTATACCCACACCTAGGGGTAGGAAACCCTTCTGTGGTTACAGTACTTTGTGATCCTAGAATGCACACCCTATGGGAACAACTATTCCTTCTTGCAATGACCTAACAACAAGTTTACAGTGCTTGAATTAATAAAACAGTAATACAAAAATGTCTTTTTTTGCTCATTGCTGGTTGGCAACAAACATCTTCAGGACTACACAAAAGTGCAAAGAAGAGTAAATCATGGGGGTTATTATTAAAAGAATACTTATTGTGTCCGGTGTCTTATTTTCATGCAGTATTTTTACCCTCATATTTTGGCGAATGTTGCAAATAATACCGTTGTGAACTCTACTAACACAACCCCAACACCAGCAGGTGGAATGAGGAAAGGTAAGCACTGTAAGTACAGAAAGGAGAGGTAGACGCAGTGCTGATGCAGACATGGGAAGGGTGGATCTCTATCTCACTGATACTGCTAGAGTATCTAATAACATGTGCTACAAGCACATGACTAAAGGTAGCAAACAAACTACAAGGTAGAGTTTCTATAACTACTCACTTATCCCCTGTCATGAGTGCCTCCAGAACATTAGCAGTAACTAAAATACCAGCAGTAAGAGCACAATACCTTATGTAACTGTCCATGTTTAAAACCCGAGGAAGATTCCAAAGAGCAGCAACATTGCAATGGATGTCCATGGCAACATTCCCCTATAGAGATAGCTATATAAAAACACTTGACATGATGGACAATTATTGGAAACAAGACCAGTCTATACAATATATAACTGACCTCCCACAGAAAGGATACCCAAAAACAATAACACTGAAAGAATGACTGTGTCCTAAGAAGGGACCCAAGGAAATAAGAGAACCAGGATGTTGGGAACGACCACAGATGATTGTGTATGGCCAAGTGTACACAGCTGAAGGAGGGGAGGAGGGAGTTGTAGGGAGCAAGGGACACACACTCCTGACAGTTCCAGTAAACACAGTACAGGTAGAGAATGACAAATTCCTGAAGGAATGGGATGCAAGTGCAAAGTTACTGACCCGGTTGGAGAATGAAGCTGGACCAGTGCCCATAATAGCACTGACAAAAGAAGCATCATGTTTCCAGAATGATGGTGCAGTAAAGGAAAACAAAGAGTGCAAACACACAGAAAATCATCCAAGCATGAAGGTTGGGATGGCAGTATTAATGGATCATTATTGGTTGTGCGGATCTAAAGAGTATGAGACACTGCCATCCAACTGGGGAAGAGTATGTTCGGTAGTGCACATCAATACACCAGCACTAGTAGTGCCACTAAAAGACATCAAAATGGAAGACTTCCCTAAGATGGACAATACAAGAAGAAAGAAGTTATGGTAGAAGTGAGTAGAATGAAAAGAGAGAACTACTTCGTGTCAGCAGCGGAAGCATCTCTAGACAACATACCACCTGAATGCTGACTGTTCAGTAGGACAGAGATGTTCTTTGCATCAGTAGTTCCGGCTTCACAGACATACACAAATGCAAAATGGCTCCACATTACGAGATGGGAGCTGATGCAGAAAATAAACTCAACAGTAAATGGCTTGAACGTGATAAAAGAAGAGCTCCGAGCAGGAAGGTTGACAATCCTCCACAACAGATATGTTCTAGACCTTCTCACGGCAATGGAAGGATGATTTTGTATCAAGATTGGGTCTTCTTGTTGTACATTCGTGCCTGGAAACGATGTAGCAAAAGGAAAACTCACAGAAGCAGTTCTAAGGTTGTCAAAAATGCATGCCAAAATGGAGGAGGAAGCAAAGGGCACAGGAAAAGATCAAAGCTGGCTGTCGTATATATTTTCATGGATGCCAAAATGGATGGAAGACAGACTAAAAGTATTACTAGGAGAAATAATGTTGGTGCTAGTATCATTACGTGTGATTAAGACCTGCATCACGCATTGCCGTAAGGCGACAGAGAAGACAATAGGAATTAAAGTATTAGTGGACACAAATGATGAAGGAATCAAGATATTAGAGGAAAGAAATAAAATAAGGACACAGATAAAGGAGTGCCCATTGTTCCCGACTGAGATGATAACATTCGATGATCCCAGGGACAACAGGAAATACTGGGCAAAAGGGGTATGGTGCAATCAGGAAGGAGAATGCAGTTACATGACATGGGGTATGGATGACCATGCAAATTACTATGAACATCTTGGAGGAACAACGAAGATATTGCTACCAAAAGCGACAGTGACTAGGTTTGGTGGTTTGGTCAACAAGTCGATCAGAGGGGGGACTAAATAGAGGTTCCCTGGAATGCCTCTCTTGACCTGTATAAGCATGAAAGCCTGAAAAGTCAGAAATGCAAGATGCCAGTCACTATTTAGCCAGCCCCTATGAGGGCCAGTGATGTCTACATATGAAAACAGATATCCTCACAGACATCCATTCAAACCTTTTCCAGCTGATGTCTTCATTGATATAGGTGCCTCCACACTGATCATGGATACAGGTGCCTCCACACTGATCATGGACACAGGTGCCTCCACACTGATCATGGATACAGGTGCCTCTACACTGAGCATGGATACAGGTGCCTCACTGGACCTGATTGACTAATGACAAATATCCAGCTGTGGTGACGTCATTAAAGAAACCATGACATAGTAACGTTAGCCATGGTGCAAAATTGCATCCATACACAAAGTTACATGGACACACACGTGCACACACAGAGAACATGCTTACACAGTTCTGTATATAGTGGACAGATACATATACATAGTGTCAAAAGCCTTTCTTATTTTCTCTCCTTAGCCGAATGCAGAAATGCAAGAAGGCAAAAGATGCTGCGCGACCTTGCAGCCACTTATTGCAACTAACCATATGGAACTATAGGGTCATATAAGGAGCCTGCATGGACCAAGTACCACTAACCCATGAGGAAAATAATACAATACAGACATGTAGAAATCATAGCATAACTATAGTAGAATTACACAAAGCCACAGGCCTCATGCTAAGGGACGAAGGAAACAGATTCTGCAGCACACTGTCCAGGGATGATGCTTGCAGCAAAGGTCAGAGATGAGCCGAACATGCCTAGCTCCAGGGACAGGGAGCCACCTGCAAAATAACAGAATAAATCCTCACTGATTGCAGATAGAAAAGCAACATTTTGCAGTCTTCATCCTTGTAATCCGGCCGAGCTGAACAATAGCCATTTACTTGCGGTGGGAAGAGGAGCAGTTCCTATCAAAGCAGACAAGAACTGATGCACGTGTTGTTTTACAACGTTGCAACCTGCAGGCACTCTCTAAGGCAAAGTGGTTATACTGATGGAAATAATGGGGACACATTGGCCATCATTACGAGTTTGGTGGTAACCATGCTGCTATTGGCCGAAATTGCGTCGGGGTCCGGGTCCTCGGAATGAGGACTTACCGGGCCATTCCGAGTTCGGAAGGCCCGGTAAATCCTCCCTCCAAGGACCCGGGCACGGTCCTTCCCCATTCCCATTTCAGCCCCCATAGGGCTGAATGGGAATGGGAGAGGGAGCAAACAACGGGCCATTACGAGATGGCCCGTTATTTGCTCCCGCTTCCCCTCGCAGGACACGGTAAGCACGCCTGGTTTTCCCAGGCGTTGCTTCCTGGGTCCCGCGAGGGGACCTCGTAATGCGGCGGTACGGAGTGAACGGCGCCGGCACCTTTTACGGTTCCGTTCACTCCATACTGCCAGGGTCGTAATGAGGCCCATAGTCTTTCTCATCACCTTGAGAAGGTACATGGAGCGCTGAGAACAGAGCTGGGTCCCAGGCCTCAGGAGACCCGCTCCAGCCAATCAGCAAACACAAATCCAGGGGTGGATGGAAAAGGCAAAGGTCCAATGGTAATCCTGCGCCCTGCAACAAAGTAATAGATTGTTTTTGGGGAAGGCTCAGGAAAAGCCACCTGACATGTGAGGACTCGTCCGCTAACCTCTATAGGTGTTGTCTATAGGTGATACCACCACAGACACCCAGGAGTGTATGCGCTTAGGTTTTTGTGGCCACACACAACAAAAGCCACTGACATGGGCTCAGGAACTGCGATTGCTGTAGATTTCCTATTTCCTGTATGTCCCTGTCTGTTATGGAAAATAAAGGACAGTTATAACTTGCCATTGGCCGAGTCCTCCGTCTGTTTACCGGGGGAGTGTTTGTTGGTCCCTGGGTACTCTGAACGGTTGTTGTGTAGAATATGAACCCTGGTCCTCTGATATACCTGTACTGTGTTATTAAGTGGCTAGACTTGCATTTGGGTGTAGTAAGTCTAGCCATTTCATACTGTGGAATGACATTTTTTTTACCGGGCAACTGGGCATCTACGATATAGTATCGTAAACACATGCACACCGACATTTACTCACTCATTCAAACACACAATCAGCTAGCATTGACACATACTTCATTTTAAAAAAGCATTCCCACAGCATTTATTCACTGATACAAACAGCATTAATTTCAAACAGCATTCACTTGCTCATTAAAACACTAATTCACGCCTCCAAACAACATTCACTTGCTCATTAAAACACTAATTCACGCCTCCAAACAGCATTCACATGCTCATTCAAACACATTCACGCGATTCACGCATTCAAGCAGCATTCACTTGCTAATTCAAACACACATTCATGCATTCAAACAACATTCAATGCTCATTCAAACACATTCATGCATTTAAACAGTAGTCACGTAGCATTCACTTGCTCATTCAAACACATATGCGTGCATTCAAACAGCATTCACACAGCCTTCTCTCACTCATTCACATGCACGCAAACACACACACATCAAGTAATCGTTTATTCACACATGCATACATACATAACAGCATAGACATGGAGTGCTATGGAGTGCTTGAGGCAGGCAAAGAAATGTCCTGATCAAGGAGGCAAGTCGACCAAATCTTTGGTAAACAAACTCGCCCAGGCCTTAGCAACAAGGAATTTAGGGGAATCCAAAGATATGGGGGCCTGAAAGGTAACGTGTGAATACCCCAGACTTCTAGTAGAGGAAAAGGAGGTCTTGTAGGTTCCCCACTCAATATCCAGCTGAGGCCAGATTACAGCAACTTCCCACTGGTGCAAGTGCAAGTTTAAATGGTATTAGCATTAGGGCAACGTTTAGGGCAAACCACAGACCTTCCTTACCACTAACCCTACTAGAAAAACCTTTAACATTCCTACAGACTCCCACTCAACCTCCAAACACAAAACACCTCTACCTCAGAACACGCCGGAAATCAGACAGCAAACGGCACAGCCCCTCTGTACTCTCACTCACTCAACACAACACACTAAACCTCCACCACTACGCCACAGCCTCACAAAGCAATCCCATATAGACACACCCACCAAAACAACACCTAACCCATAACAGAAGCAAACCCAACACAGTGACCCACCCACCAAAACAACACTTAATCCATACCAGAAGCGAACCCAACACACAGTGCCCACCCACCAAAACAACACCTAATCCATACCATCTAGAAGCAGACCCAACACACAGTAACCAACCCACCAAAACAACACCTAACCCATACCTCCTAGAAGCAAACCCAACACACAGTAACCCACCCACCAAAACAACTGCTAATGTATACCACAAGCAAACCCACCACAAAGTGACCCACCCACCAAAACAACACCTAATCCATACCAGAAGCGAACCCAACACACTGTGACCCACCCACCAAAACAACACATAATCCATACCATCTAAAAGCAGACTCAACACATAGTGACCGACCTACCAATATAACACCCAAGCCGTAGCACCTAGAAGCACACCCAACACAGAGTGACCCACCCACCAAAACAACACCTAACCCATAACTGAAGCAAACCCAACACAGTGACCCACCCACCAAAACAACACATCATCCGTACCAGAAGCAAACCCAACACACAGTGACCCACCCACTAAAACAACACCTAACCCATACCATCTAGAAGCAGACCCAACACACAGTAACCCACCCACCAAAACAACACCTAACCCATAACTCCTAGAAGCAAACCCAACACACAGTGACCCACCCACCAAAACAACACCTAATGTATACCACAAGCAAACCCACCACAAAATGACCCACCGACCAAAACAACACCTAATCCATACCAGAAGCGAACCCAACACACAGTGACCCACCCACGAAAACAACACCTAATACATACAAGAAGCAAACCCAATACACAGTGACTCACCCAACAAAACAACACCTAACCCATACCATCTAGAAGCAGACCCAACACACAGTGACCCACCCACCAAAACAACACCTAACCTATACCACCTAGAAGCAAACCCAACACACAGTGACCCACTCACCAAAACAATACCTTATCCATAACATCCATACCAGAAGCAACCCCAACACACAGTGACCCACCCACCAAAACAACACCTAACCTGTACCACCTAGAAGCAAACCCAACACACTGTGACCCACTCACCAGAACAACACCTAACCCATACAATCTAGAAGCAAACCCAACACACAGTGACCCACCCACAAAAACAACATCTAACCCATACTGTCTAGAAGCAAACCCAACACACAGTGACCCACCCACCAAAGCAACACTGAATACATACCAGAAGCAAACCCAACACACAGTGACCCACCCACCAAATCAACACCTAGCCCATACCAGAAGCAGACCCAACACACAGTGACTGGTTTTTCCAAACTGAAATAACCAACAGCACAGCAAAAGCTCTCTTGCCCTATCCCTCTCCGTCCCACTTACTAACCCTCCCCAGCCCTCCTTTCTTTTCAGACCTGGCAGAGAGCCTGGAGACCATGCAAATGGCAGCAGTGCATGGCATATACCTCAAGTCGCCCACAGTATCTGATATTTGTTATTCAGGCCCCCAATTCAAATGGGGTAGATGCCAGATACGGTCGATACGTGTTGCCAGATCTTAAATCTGCCAATACACATCCCTGTTCCATCACTAGCTATGATGACAACGCCTAGGAGGGCAAGCCAGGTGAAGTGAGTGATGGTGCAAGAGTCTGAGAGTGATGATGACACAGAAGCTGTGTGCTGGCACATGGTGCTTTTATATATGGTACAGCGACAAGTGAGGGCAGGTGCAGTGCCAGTCATCTTGTATAATGTTGAATGTTATTATTATTATTTTTTTTACAAAGCTCTGGCGTTAAATTGTCTATGGGTTATATTGTATTGAAAAGAGCACAACGGACATCTGGACAAAGCTGTAACTCACACCCTCACACCAACTTCACAAGAAAATCAATTTTAAAAAAGAACATTTATAAAGCTGTGAAACACCTTCCAGTGACTGCTCTTCTTAGGGATACATGCTGCAATATAAAGGCTGTGAAGCTAAAGAAAAAAAGGTTCCACAGGCTAAGAATGTCTTGTATCGCCTACAGACATCATTGAGCTGAGCTTGCATCTCGCGCGGTGCCGCCACAGTGGCTAGCACTGTAGAGGAAGAGAAAGTGAGCAAACTGATTTTGAAAGGTGGGAGAGGAAGTGTGATGAATCAAATTCCGAGGTACCAGTGGAACAGGGATGAATATCGGTTTCTAAACCATCAATCAGCCCCACACCTCTAATGCACCGCAATGCATCCGAACAGATTGGAATAAACAAGGGCACAATTAAAATATAAACCTCCGTGTCCAATTTTGGTAATGTGGATGGAACAGCAGGTTTATCTCTGCAATGTTGTGGATCATTGGTTAGTTCAACACGGCGAAACTACAATTATTACCCAATGATAAAAGGGACTGTCCAGTCAAGGTTGTATAAAAATATCTACTTTATTATTATCACAACAGACAGTCTAACAACACTACGAAATACAACCCATCCGGTAAAGGAATACAGCAGACAGGCCGTGTCTATGAAGGAAAACGGGATGCACTAAGAATACTGACAGGAGTGTTGTCGGCATGGCTAATAACCACAACTGTTTGTTAAGGCTTCTTCGCTTCAGCACAAAGGGAGCAAAGGGTCTTAAAAGTAAATCTTAAAGGCTTACTGGGACGGACCAGGGGGACAGAACCACAATTACCATTTGCTGTGGGTGTTCTTGGTGCTTGCAAGGGTTGCGTTGGCTTCAGGGCACCTTCCCGGATTCTGTGACAGAGTTTGAGGTGGGAGTCAGCTGCAGGTATCATCTGGCAAGACAGTTCGGTGAGTGGACCTGGACGAACAGGTGCAGACTGGCCTACATGGTGACTCAGGTTCATGAATCATTGTCTCAGTGCTGATCCGTTGTTTTGAAACACTGGTCTAGACATCTCGGATGTCTTTAAGCTACTGTGGCTTGACAACGGTCAGGGTTGCAGTCGGTTGTGAATCGAGGAACTCGACTGGCTCGAAAATGTCCCTTGAGGCGGACAGCGGCAGATGCTTGTCGGGGTGCGTCTTTCAACTTCTTCATTGTGCTTGTGTCATCCATTAAGGTGGACGGCCCAAAGCTCGGGCTTGTGTTGCAGGCAGATGCCTTGCCCTTGGTTTCGGGTTCAAAGACCTTCTGACACTCCCTATCCACGAAGCTTGCTGCAGAGCCTAGATGGGCAAGCTGTTTGATGGCTGGGTACCGATTCTGGAGCGGCTGGATGGTCCTCTGAGTTCTTTTCTCCCTCTGTTCCTAGTGAGTAATTTAAGGGAAGGATCTTGCTTCCCTCTTTGGAGGTCCTGGCCTTTCTTCACTGGTGGAAGATGTAAGGCAGACTGTACCTTCAGCCAGGTTCCAAGGTTGAGTTCTTTTTTACTTCTTGCGAAGTCTCCAGATGATCAGCCTAAAGAGGGGCTCAGCCCTCTTTTAAAGCTAAGTGGGCAACAGTGACTGGTGTAGTCTGAGCCTACCTTACGAACCAATTCTTGGGTCCTTACCTACAATCTTCTGTATGAGTGTGATCATAACCTAAGTACTTTGCAACAGGAAAAGGTAAAGGGGTGAGAACAGGAACAATGTGTGCCCCAGAATTAATATGGCAGAACGCTTCTCTCAACAGCTCTAGGCTCACTCCCATGTGCTAATAAGACCCACTCATCTTCTTGTCTGTTGTGTTCAAGGAGTTTCTCTGCATAATGGTCCTCCCTGTGTGGTTCCTGTTAAAGCGGCAGGTCTCCCTTGAGATGCTTAGAGACCAGACTCTCTGGCTCCAGCAAACCACATTCCCAGACCTTATGAAGGAGGACGTTTAGCGGGGGTGGCCAACTTCAAAGAAAGACCCAGAAATGTCAGTTCACTGCCATCGACACTGAGAGGCTGGTGCTGGCTTCAGGTTGACACAGTTGCATATAAAAGGTTGTTGGGTTTCCTTTCTCCTTTGTTATCCTCTGCAGCCAGGCCCCATGTGGGCCTGTTTGAAGTATCCCCTGTTGGTATAATAATCACTACCACCAGCTGCAGCTTCTAACAAATGAGCAGCGCGTTCCTTGGAGCATTTCTCAGTTAATTAGGCTGACCACAATAACCCTTATATATTTCACCAATGCCATAGAGATTCCACCATGGAAAATTCCTCTATTTTCGTTGTTTGTGTAATTCAGTCATTTTCCCATTTAAAAATATTTCATTTCTCTGTGCATTATAGTAATTGTTCCCATTGGCAATCCTTTGTTTGCTCGTGCATTTAAGTTGGTTTTCAATTGAACAAAATCATCTCTTATTTGCCTGTTGATAGTAGTCCTTTTCCACTTGAAAGTACTTTGTGTGCCTGTAAATGTAATTCATTTTCCTGTTGAAGAATCCTTTGCATGCCCGTGCATTTCAGTCACTTTCCCAGGAAAGAATCTTCCATTGATGGTGTAGATCCCTAGTATATTTTGCTCATTAAATCAATTAATACCCACTTTTTATTAGACAGTATAGGGACAGTTGGTATTCAAAACTAACTCACTTCCCAGTGTTTTGTGAGTCATATAGTCATAACGTACTTTCCCAAAGAAGTACATTTATTATGAGATAAAAAATTAATTTGCTTGTGTGTTTAAATTGTGTGTTACCAAACAAATTTCTATTTGCCTCTGTCATTTGCAACCCAAACCAATTTTAGTATTGTGAGTAATCCCTTTGTCCAGAGTCTCCCTGTTATGTACCTCTGTCATTTTCACTGAAGACCGTTTTTCCTATGTGAGATCCTCATTGCTTAAAGCATGCCTGTCATTTGCAGCCTCAGCTAAAACGAGTGTGATTTGCATTTTCGTTTTTCTAAAGATGTCACTTAACCTTTTAAAAATCGTTTTTCCTAGTCCCTGCTACCGCCCCTTCTATGTTTGGATACCAGATTTCAAATTGCCGTCCCTTTCCATTGCCTAAAGTTTGCCTGCCATTCACAGCCTTAGAAAAATGAGTGTCATTTGAATTTTCGTTTTCCTGGAAATTTCGCTTAACCTGTTTAAAACCGTTTTTCCTAATCTATCCCTCTTCCCCTAGAAGAATTTGATAACAGATTTACAGTTGTATTCTCTTTTTTTTATGTATTGCATGTACAAAAATCAAGTTTCCAATGAAGTGTTAGCTAGTCTGTTCTGAAGTCCTACTTGTTTCTAGTCTAAGCTGCACGAAGAAACTTTGTAAACTATCCCTTAGCAGTTGTCAAAATAAACTAAAAACCCATTTTACCTGCTGTAGAAAACTAATTGCCTCATATTCATTACTGGCCTCATAGTGTTTCTGAAAACCCCATTAAAAATCCCAGTTTAACCCGGTGTTACATGTTTGAGGTGTCTTGATGTGCAAATTGACCAAGAATACACTTAAGTCTGTATTACCACACCTTGGTGGTTCTTGTACCTGTTCATTCAATGTTTTCATTTAATCACAAATTAATAAATATTCATTTATAACACACCAGCCTGGTTCCTGGTCTACTGTGACTCGGGGTGCGTGTGGAGGTTGGGTGCGAGACGGGATGGAGGCCTCCTTAAATAAAGAATCTGATTGTAATAATAACAAGCGGTTTTCTTGTGCGAGCACTCATTGCGGGGGAAAGAGATCCCTGACCTGCTTGTCCTGCATAATAATATATTGTGACAATAGAACAGATAGACACATTACAACAAAGCATTCATTGTGGCACAATGAAATCAAGGGCCGCTTTATGTGCTATGGTCAAACATTTCTACACTGTACACAAGCTTTTAGGCACAAGGATTTTGTCAACTGACCGAGGACACTGAGATGGAATGCCTTGTGATGATCATAACAGAGACAACGGCAAAAACAAGCTATAACTGCAACTTGCTAAAAGCAAAATACATAGTACGAAATGGATGCTTATTGTACTCTAAATGTTTTTTGGACGTTTTTGTCTGCATTGTGAATTTGAGGTGTTTAAGTACAGACTAAATCAGTGACTCACCCTCTGACGTCTGCCTAAAATAAACCTTTAATGAGTCTAGCAATTATTGTATAGAATTCCAGAAAGACTATTTGTTATTCCTTTTCTTTTTTATTTAGGGTCACTGCTCAAAGTGTTACACTTGTGGAAACCCCTGGTTTTTAAGAGGCCTGAACAAGAAAGCCAGCCTCCCCAGAAACAAAGAGGCACATGGTGCTGGCTACAACTCAGGACCTTCTATTTAATTTTTTTTTTTTTAAATCAAGTTTTTTTCAATTTCTTTTTGTTAGGGGTAGCATGGGAGACCACAGGGGTAGCAAAGGAGACCTCATGGGTCGCAGTTGGGATCCCTGACGACCACCAAATGACGTCCCTGCTGTCATGTAATGTTGGCAAACGTCATTTTCCTGCGACCTTCCTACGCCTTCTTAATATGATGTCTAATATCATGGCCAATATATTGGGGCAATATGCCTTGTGGCGGTGGCTCACCCGTGTCGCTAATGGCCCACAGCCCAAGTTAAGAGCCCGAGAGAAGCGAGGCTCTCTAATGAGGGCAGCAGTGCCATTAAGGACAGGGTCGGCCTGCCGCCAAGGAGCACATTGCCATTAGAACGGATGTAGTGCCCTACACGGATGCTAATGGGGAGTTAAAAAAAAAAGAAACATACCTTTGCTGCGCGTCTTGGCGCCCTGTGGTTTTTAGGTCTGTTTTCGATGTTGATGATGGTGACATCATAAACAATGAAAGCGGACTTCAGCAAAACACTTTCTAGCCTGGTGCCTGGCAGCAAACGTATCTTTCTTTTTTTAACATTTTTTTAAAAACACACTCTTAGCACTCGCGTAGGACATTACATGGGGGCTAAGAGGTGAGGTGGAAGGGGGAATGGGGAAGGGGGCAATGGCTAGCAGCACCCAGGCTGCTTGGAACACAGGCTTGTGTAATACAATACAAGCTATGTTACGAGCCGCACCCACTTCAAGGGTGTTAATGAGGAGATATGCCCCGAGGTGGCGGGCCGACTCTGTAGGTAACGGCCTGCCGCCCAAGTTAAGGGCCTGAGCACTGCAAGGTTCCCTTAATGAGGGTGACAGGCCGTTACCTACAGTGTCGGCCCACCGCCGAGGGGAATATTGCCATTAGCACCGGTGTAGATTCCTACACGGGTTCTGATGTATTTTTCAAAAAGAAATGAGGTTACCATTGCAGCGCGGGCCCATGCCGAAGTACTGTCATCCAGGGAAGTCCATTTTCAATGTTCATGACTCACATCATGAACCTTCAGCAGGGACTGCCTTGAAGACAGCCCTGTGCGTTGCCGGGTTGCTCTGCAAAGGTAAGCCTACTTATTTATTTTTTGGTGGAAAAAAGACCTGTGAGCACCTGTGTAGGGTACCAGGCGGGTGGTAAGAGGTGAAGGGGTCGGGGTGGCAGGGAAGAGAAGGGGTGCTGGCTGCCTAGGCACCTCGGAACGTGGGCTTGTACCATACAGTACAGCCCGCCATCCCAGCTGCCTGATTGGCCAGCGCCCCCACACAGGGGCTAATGGTATATGTGAAACTCTGACAATGCGTGGTACCACCTAATCTTTAATAAACAAAACCTTGGAATACAAATAAACTCTAACATTTTAGGAAATTATACATTCGGAAATCACATTTTTAATTGATTGTTTTTATGTGCGAACTCTTGCTCTCAACATAAAAAATAACAGTAGGAACAATGAGCTATCCAGCGAGATTGGTGCAGAGGATGGCGGGGGATGGGGTTCCCCTGATAAGATATGGCCTCCCTGCTGTGCTATTTAATTACCTTAAATCAAAATGAAATTATCTTAAGCGGCTGACGAAATGCAATTTCCCCCTCATCGAGTCAGGCGTTACACCCCAACTAATGTGTCTGAGAAGACGACGACGCTACCGAGGCTGTCCTCTGATCCCCGATAGCCCCCCGCTGTTGGCCCTACCCCCATCGTGGCTTGGATATTAGGGTTCCCAGTGTGGCGATACAGACTCGTGTAGAAAGTATTAATTGCTCGTGTGCGTGACACTGCGCCTGGCCCTCACAGTGGGGGCCCAGCCGTTCACATCCATTGTATGTGAAACATTTGATAGGTTTTGCATATTGGTGCCTCCAGGCAGTCTGCTTCTCAGAGCTGTACTAGACACGTCTCTATGCCCGAGTTCTGCAACTGCATCAAAACACTCAACTTTGGTATATTCCTAGAATCCAAACATTTGCACAAAATGCCCCTGCGACTGGTATTCTATTGTAGACTATCGGCCGCCTCAGCTGTTTGGTTATTACGCTGTGACTGCCCCCTGACCTCATTGGCTGATGATTACTCCATGTGGCATGTGATTGGATGCAGGTGTATCACAGGTGTACTGTTCATCAGTGTGATGCCTTGACCCAAAGCACTCCTGACCTGTTCTCCACAAGTGATGGTCGCAGGGTTTCTTCTGCTCATAGACTTTGCCCCTTTAGGGCTTCCTTTTTGGAGAGACACTGCCCTTTCCGGCCTGCAAACGGAAGCCAGCAGGCTGGCTTCCGGGAAGGAGCCATCCAGTGTTTACATTGTTAAACAAGCATTGGCAAAGCCAATAGTTTTGGTGTTTACCAATGTTATTTGCATTTTGCATTTATAGGTAGCAGGGTGCAAGGAGGAGGGTGTTGTTAAGGGTTCCAATCGGGCGTCGCACACTGGACCAGGACACCTGGTTTTATCCTGTGATGTGGCGCTCAATAGGAATGCTTTTACTTTAATATCAGCAAATTCAAATTGAGCCGGTACCCGTCCCGTCTCACACCCCCTTTTACAAATACCCCGGGTCACAATGGACCATGAACCAGGCCGCTTGGTGAAAATACAATATTTATTTATTCTTTAAATTCACAAAAATCACACACATTTTAATATTGGGCAGCAATCATCAATGGGGTGATAATTACAATAGAAATGGAAGCAATTCACTTGGTTAACCTTCTAGTAGACCATATCAAAAGCACAAGTGAATTGGAGCTCTTTTTGAATGAGGATAGATAGCAGCCAAGTTAAGGGTTCCACCTGCAATTTTCCCTCTACCCACAAATAATCGAATTCTGGGGGAATAGAAAGAAGCAGCAGGTAGTGAGGGATAATAGGCAGCAAACAGAATCAAAATCCGACCTTCCCTCACAAAATAAGAGACAAGCCCTTTGCAAAGGCCTAAAATGACACTCCGATTTTGACAAATAGTTAATTATATGTGTGTTTAAATAACGCTATGCATATGTTTTATCACAGTATTAGGGATGTTGCCTCACTATCAACCATCATGGAAGGTATCACATGAGCATACAGTTCACAAAACAGATTGAAATTGAAAACCCAGTGCAGCCGAATTCACACATGGAAAAGCATTTTTTCTGGTTTGCAGTTTTAAATGCAAAAACGTTTTTTCAAAAATGGGTGAAAAACACTGAATCGGAATGCGGTTTTTGTGCAGGGTGAGAGATGCACAGCACAGGGACAATACAGAAGTGAAAGGAGGGCTATAGCTGGAGAATTGAGACAGATTTGGGAGGTAGAATGAGGTTCGTTTTTAGGAAAATAGAGCAGTTCAAAGAGAAAATCGGTTTTAAAAATGAAAGGCAAATTTGACTTAAACTAAATTATTTAGACTATATTGTTAAAGAAAACCACGGTACGATCAAAGAATGATTCGCGACATCGACCTTTTCCCGCCGGGATCTGATCTATGTGGGAATTAATTTAAATTACTACAAATATTACTAATGAGTTACAAGATAAGGTGAATAAAAGAGTTGCGCTAACACTAGGAAACAAGAACAAGGTGCACAAAAAATTGGAACCGTCTAGACAAGTTATCAGGGTATAGATAGGGTTGCTTAGAGAGTGGCACAATGACAAAAGTCAAGATGGAGTAGACTATGTGTTGTGGGATGTGGGATACTCACAGTCCGCTCTTAAATTTGGGATTAGGAACAGTCAACCAGGTTCTGGACTCCAGGGCTTGGGTCACTAGGTAGCGGCGGACTCTCCTAGCAGAAAAACAGCTGGGCCTGTCTGGTCACTGGATAATCAGGACAACTGGATGGCAGGGTTGCAGCGGGCATGCAGTTAGTGGGCAAAAAGCCAGTCCGGTTTCAGGATGCTTCCCAAAAGAACACCACAGCTTTTCCCAATAGGGTTGAGGCCTTGCTGGGATGGTCAGCAATGCTTTGGCCTTGCAGTGGAATCTGGCAAGATGAATGTAGAAGATCAGGAACGCAGGCGCAGGAAATTCAGGGAAGAGTATGGGCCTCATTACGAGGAGGGCGGTAAGGGGTTAACGGCACCGCTAAACGTGCCAGACCCATTAACTCCTTACTGCCCTATTACGAGGTCCGCTCGCGGGAACCACTCAGGACGCCTGGTTTACCAGATGTCCTTAGTGGGTCCCGCGAGCGACCCAGCATGCGAACAGTGGGCCCGTTGTTAGCATGCTTCCCATTCCCATTGAGCCCTCTGGGGTCTCAAACAGGAATGGGGATGGACCAGGTCTGGGTTCCCTGAATGGGGAAATACCGGGCCCTCCAAGGTCGGAATGGCCCCGGTATTTCCCCATTCAGGGAACCCGGACCCGAGTTTGGAGATAGCCATGACCTTATTAAGGGCATGGCTACCTCCAAACTCATAATGAGGCCCTCTGTCTAGATTTTCAGCCACCCTTTTTATAGAGCATGGTGACATCCCAGAATTATACGGCAGGGCAGGCTTAGCTAAGCACGACTCTAAACAACTGGATTGGTCAGGGGTGATAGTTACTGCCTTCCTCTCGGCTAATTGGGTTTCAATGGCATGATGTCAGATTTATAATGTGAGTTTTACAATGTCCAGAACCTCCCACAGTTACTTTAGCTATAATTCAGTTTTGCCATAAATGGAACATTTCTACAGTTGGGGCATCTTAACAAATACCATAAACAGGTTACATATTTTCTGCATAGCGTGCCAGTCCAACTCTACAATTTGTAAGACATTTTTTCACCCTTCTGATAATTTTTATTCATTTTTAGTGTGAAATATTTGGCCTTAAATTCCATAACTTTATACGTGTGCATGGATTATCATCAGACATGTCAGTATTGAATTTAACATTGGCATTATGTACACTTTACATGGAATACCCTAGTCTCTGCCATTTCTGTTCCCTATATGGCAGTGAAGGCTACTATAACGTCTTAATTTAAAACCCACAAAATTACATTAAAACTGTTAATCTCTTACATTCCTGCGAATTTCTGTTACAAAAATAACCGTCATCAAAGTTTCTTACATAAAATAGTCTATTGAAACAAATGGGCATCCTTTGTCCTTCACTGGGTCCATTTTTCTCTCTTCAGCTACCCCCAACTGTCACTTTAGCCCAGTGTGGAGAGGGGTTTTCCCAGTTTTATGGCAGCTTCCACTTCACAGTTGGTGTCCTGTGGTGACTACATTTTCCTTGCAAATTCGATTTTTCTCTTCCGCCTGAATTCCCACATTGGTTTGTAGCCATAGTTAGCTTCTGGTATGCAGGAATGGGTTAAAACACAGATGCACTGAAATTGACATAGGCCCAGAGAGCCAGGGCCTTTTTGACGCATTGATCCTTGACATTTTGTAACCAAAAGTAAAGCGTTTCCCGTGTAGCAGTGATGCTTCTTTTGATTTCTTCAGATCTGAACAACAGCCTGTCATTCAGGAATACTGCCCTTATCTGCTGGGGCATAATGTGAATGTGGATAAGCATAGCAAGGTCTCATCAATAAAAGTATTGTGTTGAGGAACAGAGGAAAAAGAGCATCAAAGCAGCATCATTTTTAAATGTAAATATTTCCCCTTTTCAATGAGAACTTTGGTCTTGCAGCAAAGCATTGCTGCCTTTTTACCCCCCTTCCTTTGTACATGTAAAAATACACTGGCAGGCTTATCTAGTGTGCCCCCTTGTTCCATCCCGCCCAACATGTGCTTGGCAAGATGGTGCAGCCCTCTTTTTGTAGCTGAAGAATGCAGTTTTGGTGTGAGGCAATGCTGCCACAGGAGCCAGCACAGCCATTTTGCTGCTTCTGCTTGCCCCCTGTGTGCTCCCTGTCCGCTTCCGGAATGCTAATAGGGGTCCTCCCTGCACCTTAACCACAATGATGCTGTCGCCTCACTCCTCTAAGAAATCCGGACTGCCTTGACTTTGCCACCTCCAGAACTATGGGTTAGTTCCCTCCTTATGGACTCACTTCTACTGCCTTTGACTATCACTGTTCTTTCTGCTTGTTGCTCCCATGTTGTCATCCTGCTGCGCAGTGCTTCCTAAAACCATTTGCTAACATCCGATTCCAAGATTGAAAAAGTCAAATCTTGCTGTTTTTGCTTTGTACTAAAAAGTCAAATCTTGCTGTTTTTGCTTTGTACTAAAAAGTCAAATCTTGCTGTTTTTGCTTTGTGCTACAAAGTCATATCTTGCTGCCCATTGCAAAATTCTCTGTATTTTGCTTGTATACTGTTTCTTCTCTTTAACTTGCCAGCCCAGTGACCTCACCAATCTCTTTTGTCTCACACCTACCTGCCTTAGCCCCCCCAGTATCTCCATACTCTCCTTACTTCCACCCCAATGGCGCTTTCTGTTTCTCCTATCTTCTCCAACTGCTTCTCCATTGACTATCCTTCCATTCTCACTTAAGGAAAAAGTTCAAATAGGATATCTTGGCCTCTAATCCTGGTGTTCCCATCGCCGACACCTACTCCAATGCTTCCGCCAGACAGACCCTTACCGGCATCCTCTTTGTCGTTCCTTCGCCAGATCTATGGACTCCTCATATGGTCTCTGTGCTCTGCCCTATCTCCTCCTCTCCCATTAATGGTGGCACTCGCTGGGAAGTTCTCATGGCTTCCTTCGACTCCTCTAAAGTCATAATTAATGTCTACCTAAATGGCACTGTCATGGTCCAAGGCCCTTAGGCCAATCTCCTCCTCTTTGATAGGCGCTTCCCTCACCTCATCAATTGCCTTTCATCTCCTGCTGTCCCCTCCTCTCCCCCCTTGGCTACCTTGCCCTCACTCTCCTCCTCCTCTGCCCCTCCGAGGGCGCTTTCTCCTCTGCAGGGCGTACCTCTGATCTGTACCCCTCCCCGGAATGTCTTTAAGGCTGGCAACCTTCTTCATATTGCCACTCTCAACTCTCGCTCTGCTGTCAAACACTCCTGTGACATCTGCCACCTCCTTGAAGAACTAGACCTTGATGTCCTTGGTCTTAGTGAGACATGGTTCACGGCCAGCTCAGTCACAAGCTTTGACACTCTCCTCCCTGATGGCTACAAGATCCTCTCAGCACCCAGATCCTCCCGGTCCGGTGGGGGGGTAGCCCTGATCTTTCCTGAGTGGATTCCTGCCTCTATCATTCCCACTCAGACTTACTTCTCTTTTGAAGGCCTTGTCTGTAGGCTTTCTCTCTCACCTACCCATTCTCTTACTGTGGTTACCATCTACCGGCCTCCTGGTCAAATCGCCTCATTTCTCTCTGAGTGGGCAGACCTCTCCTCCTCCCTCCTGTCCTCTACCACACAACTCCTCCTCCTTGGTGACCTAAATATACATTTAGATTATCCTTGCTCCTCCTCTGTACTCTTCCGTGACCTCTGCGACTCCCTCTCCCTGTCCATCCTCCCCTCTGGCCCGACTCACTCTGCAGGGCACACACTCGATGTCTTGATCTCCTCTGACCTCCCCATCTCCATCCCTCTGACCACTCCTCTCTCCTGGAGCGATCACTCCCTCCTCTCATCTCATCTCTCCCTCTCTTCCCCCCAAGCCAAGCCTACCCCAACACTGCCACCTACCTTCTCGGACATCCAGCCCATGAAGCGTGTGTCAGTTAAGGCTTTTGCCGCTTCTTTCTCTCCCCCCCTCCACCTTTGGCTGTCTCTCATCCTGATACAGCCCTGTCTCTGCTCTACTCTTCAATTTCTGATACGCTTGATGCTCTTGCCCCTCTCATGAGGATCCATTTGAAGTCTAAAGCCAAGTGCAATTCCTGGTATGACTCTGAGCTAGCTACACTTAAACGTAAGTGTAGGGCAGCTGAGAGGAAATGGAGGACTTCCTGTTCATCCTCTGACAAACTGGCCTGTCGCCTGCTACAAAGGCAATACCGACTCTCTGTCCTCACCAAGAAGAGAGTCCACATTCAAGCTGGTGTCTCTACGGCATCTAACAACTCGGCCGAACTCTTTAAAATCTGCAAGGAGCTGGCCAACCCTGCTGCAGTCTCTACCCCTCCTGTTGCCTCCCAGGCTCTTTGCAATGCCCTTGCCTCTCACTTCATTTAAAAAACCCAGGACATCCTGTCCACCCTCTCCACCCACACTCCTCCTCTTCCCTCTCCTTCTGTGCTTGCTGACCCTCCTTTAGCCACCCTCCCACCATCCTTCTCGTCCTTTCCTCTTTTCACCCCTGACGAGGTTGCTAGACAAGTCAGATCTATGAAAGCCTCTTCAAAACAGGTTCATCCCTGTTCCTCTAAAACCGTCAAGGACCACATTGACACCCTCGCTCTGGCCCTTGCTGATTTTTGCAACCACTCCTTTGCCTCTGGATCCTTCCCCTCCCCTCTGAAGCACTCCTTTGTGCATCCTCTTCTCAGGAAACCCACAGCTGATCCTTCTTGTCCAGCTAACTATCGCCCAATTTCCATTACTCCCTTTCTTGGCAAACTCCTGGAAAAGTTGGCCATCTCTCAGCTTAACCTTCATTCCAATTCTGTTGGCTGTCTCCATGACCACCAGTCTGGCTTCAGAGCTGCCAGAATCATGGAAACTGCTCTCATAAACATCTGTGAAGATCTGCTCACCAACCTTGACTCAAACATTCCATCTGTCCTCATCCTCCTCGATCTCTCTTCTGCCTTCGACACGGTCAACCATACCATCCTGCTCAACCGTCTCCGTGAAAACCTGGGTATCACTGATCAGGCTCTGGCCTGGCTGACCTCTTTCCTCTCAGATCGACCCTCCCAAGTCCAACTTGGGTCCTTCCTTTAATCTATCTTCCTCTCTATCTGTGGTGTTACCCAGGGGTCTAACCTCTCACTCTGGCTTTTCAACCAATACCTGGCAACTCTCGCCCACTGCATTGCCATTTTCTGCTCAAATTTCCAGTGCTACGCTGACGACACTCAACTCATTTTCAAGCTGCCCTCTGCCACCTCCTCGCCCTCTCTCATCTCTGATTGCCTAACTGCCATTCAAGATTGGTGTGCCACCAATGATCTTTGTCTAAATGCCAGCAAGACGGAGATCCTCCTCATCGGCACACCTTCACCATCCTTTCCCCTCACTCTCTGGCCGGCCTCCCTTGGCCCTCCTCCTACCCCCACCTGTGAGGCTAAGAACCTTGGGGTCATCTTTGACTCCACCCTTTCCTTCTCCGCCCACATCTCTGAGGTCTCTAAAAAGTCAAATTTCCGACTACACCTCCTCAGCGGTACTCTGCCTTTCCTTTCCTTCCCCCAGAACCTCATGGTATCTCAAGCCCTGGTTCTCTCTAGGTTGGACTATTGTAACAGCCTCTTTCTAAATCTACCTGCCTCTATTCTCCGCCCTCTGCAACTAATCCAGAACAGGACTGCAGGACTTGTCCTTGGCCTCAAGTCCTGGGATCTTATCTCTCCAGCTCTGAAATCTCTCCACTGGCTCCCAGTGGATGCAAGGATTAAATTCAAAACCCTCTGCATTGTCCATAAGGCTTTCTGGGGCCTGGGTCCAAAATACCTTCAGCTATCCCTCCGCAAATACCTCCCCTCTCAAGCTCTTCGCTCCTCTACCTCCAACTCACTCAGGGTCAGTCGTTTTTCTAAGAAACGAGCTGGGGGTAGATCTCTGTCTTCAGCTGTGGCCTCCCTCTGGAACAGCCTCCCTGCCACTCTAAAACTTGAGGAGAACCATCTCCGGTTCCGCAAGCACCTCAAGACCTTCCTCTTTTCTTCCGCCTTCGCTCCCCCTCTCCCCTGCTGATCTGTTCTCTCTTGGCACCGTGCACCTGGCCACCCTCTGTCTTTTGGGCCCAGGTACCTGCTCATCCTGCCACCCTCCCGCACTGCCTCCGGGCCACCCCTTGCACTGGGGTCTGTATCTGTACCCATACAGCCCCCCCTTTTTCTTCCTGCACTTATCAGACCTACCCTGCCTGCTGCCTTAAACCTAGCACTTGCAAATTGCTAGCTGCATTACCACTGTTTCTTGCCTTTATTATTTATTTATTGTTATTTATCTGTTTCTCCTCTGTTTCGCACTTTCCACCTCTCCACCTTCCATGC
This sequence comes from Ambystoma mexicanum, assembly GCF_040938575.1. Lineage (NCBI taxonomy): Eukaryota > Metazoa > Chordata > Amphibia > Caudata > Ambystomatidae > Ambystoma > Ambystoma mexicanum. The sequence continues at coordinate 44,252,903 of NC_090923.1, forward strand.
ACTTTTCCCCTCCCACTCTCCCATGCACTTGCGCGTTCTCAATGTCACTGGGCCTAGTAAGATCACTGTTTTTTTCTCCCCTGTTCCCCTCCCTTGCTTGTTGCGCTCTGAAACACTTTTGTACGAGCACGATAGAAATAAAATATCAATCAATAGAGGAAAAAGAGCATCAAAGCAGCATCATTTTTAAATGTAAATATTTCCCTTTTTCAATGGGAACTTTGGTCTTGCAGCAAAGCATTGCTGCTTTTTCACTCCCCTTCCTTTGTACATGTAAAAACACACTGGCAGGCTTTCTCAGTGTGCCCCCTTGTTTCATCCCGCCCAACATGTGCTTGGCAAGATGGTGCAGCCCTCTTTTTGTAGCTGAAGATCGCAGTTTTGGTGTGAGGCAATGGTGCTCACAGGAGCCAGCGCAGCCATTTTGCTGCTTCTGCTGAAGTGCAGCTTGGTTATGGAAGGAAATACAGCTGGGTGGGTAAATATATCCCACAGTGTACAGTTCCAAAAGAGAATGAGAAGGAGCAAGGATTGAGCAAGGGAGGAAATGAATAAGAGAGGGTGCGATCGATAATAAGCAAGAGGAAACATGAGTGACAAAGGTTGAGAGAGTAAGAAATAAAGCAAATGTGTGAGAGGAAGGTTGCAAGGAAAGACGTGGAGGTGAGTGGAATGTAGAGAGAAATGAGTAGATGGTGGTAGAGAGAGTGGAGAGGTTGGGTGGTGGTAGAGAGGGTGGGGAAGAGAGAGTGCAAGGCACACATTTGTTTTCAGATATTGATTAGCAGAGTTTGCTAATTAAAATATATTTGGTTAGCAAACCACCCCATTTGATTAGCAATGTTGTGCTAATAAAAATAAAGCGAGCTCAGTAACTACAGTGTATGGTATTGCATTAGATCTGCACATGTACAGACTGGATGAAACGATTGATCACTACTAGTTAGCTTTGTATGGTCTTTATGTGAGAGGAAAGAAAGTAAGAGACTAAGCAGAGTAGATGGTGTAGCAGGCAGAGAACTGGGGAAACTATGTAGAATATGGTATCAGCTCATGGGTTGAGCACCAGTTGTACAGAGGCATGTAACCAGCAAGCCATAGAACTAGGGTTGCCATCACAAGTGTTTGGATGTGTGATCATGCACATTTTCAAAAGTGTTCAGTCATCAGTGTGATGCATATTCCCCAACTTAATGAAATGGGTGACACTGAGATTTAGATACACTAACGTAAACTTTACTGTAAAGCATGCAGACAATGCAGTGTTTTACAGTGTAAATAGTGTATTTATGCACTATGAAACAACTTACATTTATAGAAGTGCAATTGCATGACTGTCTTTTAAAAAAAATAAAGTTAACGCATGCTGGTCTTTGCCAGGCATGATATAGTTTGTCTAATAAAAGTAGCATCCCGATTACTTCTGGTTTTCAGTTATTTGAAAAAGAAAACAAAAATTCTTTCCTGACACTCTCACACAGGCCTTGGGCTCTTATGAGTGGAGGAGATGATTGCTACTGCACTCTCTCTCCATAAGCCCCTTGGAACTTGCAGTGAACAGAGAAAAGAGGGTGGGGATAACCCTCAGGTGAGGAGGAATGAAGAGTGAGCTGTGCTTTCATTCAACAGGGTAACTTAAATAGCTAGCTTTGCTACACAAATATCAGTTTAATTAGTGAACCTACAGAATTGCATAGCACATTGCTATGCAACACTCTTATTTTATGCCTTGGCGTGGGGTTATGGTGGGTGTGGGAAGGGAGCTGGTAGGGTGTTTGGGGAAAGAAAAAGGGGGTAAGGTGGGTGGGAGAAGAGAGAGCATGGGGGTAGGGTGGGTGGGGGACGAGAGAGAGTGGGGTAGGGTGGGTGTAGAGAGAATAGGGGAAGGGTGGGTGGAAGAGAATGGGGAGGGTGGGTGGTTTGTGGAGAGAATGTGGAAAGTGTGGGTGGGTGTAGAGAGAATGGGCAAGCATCTGCAAGATTAATGCCTCCTTCGCTACTGGATCTATCCCTACTAACCTAAAACAATCCTGGGTACTCCCATTACTGAAAAAACCCACTCTAGACCCAGCCATACCCACAAATTAACGACCCACAATGACCGTTCCCTTTCCATTAAAAATATTGGACAAGGTTGCCATGTACAAATACAGAAGCACCTGGAGGAACACAACCTCTTAGGATCTAGACAACCTGGGTTCCGTCCCCAACACGGGACCGAAACCGCTCTCATTGACTTGAAAGCGCATATCGATACGCTCAGAGATAATGGGCAAGCTGCCCTTCTCCTCCTCCTAGACCTATCTGCAGCATTCGATTTTGTCGATCACTCTGTCCTATGTTCACACCTCCACACCTCAGCTCACTTCTCCACGGAGGCCATCACCTGGATCACATCCTTCCTTAACGGCAGGACCATGAGGGTCTTCTATCCCACGGCTGCAGCAGACACCATACCCATCACATGCGGCTTTCCTCAGGGCTCTTGTGTCTCCCCCACACTATAAAACATATTTACCAAGCCCCTTTTCGATGATTTGGACCATCTTGGTATCACCTACATTAACTATGCAGATGATACTCAGATCCTCCTTCCGCTTTCTGGAGATTATGGAAAGGATTTGGACTTGTTAAATATAGTGTACATCATCATCCAGGCATGGATGGCCACTCATGGACTATGCCTGAATGATGATAAAACAGACCTTATCATCCTAGGTACTACTCTCAGCATAAAGAAACTTGGCCCGGCCTACAACTCCTTCATGATTGACGGAAACAACATCAAAGTCGGACAGGAGGTAAAAACATTGGGATTCTATCTAGACTCCAATTTTTCCCTCAAAAGACAAGTGAGATCCCTTGCATCCTCCACGGCTTATACGTGCAAATTAATCTGTGCAGCTAAACCTTTCCTGTCAGACTCTAGCTGCTTGACACTCGCCAGAGCTCTCATATTGTCTCGCCTCGACTATTGCAATGCCCTTTACCTGGGATCCACCAAGGCCACCACTAGTAAACTGAAAACCCTTCAGAACAATGCCCTCAGAGCAGCTCTGGGCATTTCCAGAAGAGAACACATTACAGGACTCAGCCAACAGAACTGGCTCTCCACTAGAGATACCATTTTATTAAAAACGGCATCACTTACATATAAGTCTCTTAATAATGCCGCCCCAATTTACCTGATCAACAGATTCCACAGACAGTCCTCATTAAGACCCATCAGAACTGCATACAAAAACTGTCTTTCTGTTCCCCACTACAAACGGGCCACCATAGGGGGCAATAGCTTCCCGGTAAAAGCTGCCAAGTTGTGGAACTCCTTGCCTGCAAACCTCAGAGCAGACTTGACCTATCAGAACTTCCGCTCCTTGGTAGTCTCCTGGCTGAAATTGGAGACCCACGAAGACTATGAAGTGCCCAGCGCTACCTGCACAAATTGTAACCACGTGTGCCTTCCTGCTTACCTGTATATAATGGCCTGTTGGCCTTACTGCTGTTTTGTATATAACACTGTTATACTCTATTCTTGTATTATGCATAGGCTTGCTGGCCCTACTGCTGACTTGTATATAATACTGCTGTACATACTTTATTCTTGTATTATCCATATTCTTTGTACTGTAAGATTCGAAAATTCTTGTAAAGGCTGCGCCCTGATACCCTCGGATACGCTCGCGCATTAGAAATAATAAAAACATACAAAACAAATAAACAAACATGGGTTGGGGTAGAGAGAATGGGGGAAGGGTAGGTGGTTGTAGAGAGAATGGGCGAATGGTGGGTGTCTGGGTGTAGCGAGAATGGGGATTGGTGGGTGGGAGAGAATGGGGGAAGGTTGGGTGGGTGGGAGAGAATGGGGAAGGGTAGGAGAGAATGGGGGAAGGGTGGGTGGGTGGTTCGATAATGGGAGAAGGGTGGGTGGGAGAGAATGGCGGAAGGGTGGGTGGTTATGGAGAGAATGGGATAAGGGAGGGTGAAGAGAGAATGGGGGAAGGGGTGTAGAGAGAATGGGGAAAGTGGTGTAGAGAGAATAGTGGAAGGAGTGTAGAGAGTATGGGGTAAGGAGCCTCCAAGTTAGCCCTGCCCAGTTTTTGAAGTGGCCCCTCCCATCACCAGTTAGCCCCATTACAATTTAGGTTTTGTAGTACCTGTGTCGTGTACTGCTGTACTCCTTAAATGAACGGGCAATGACCGTCACTCCCATACTAAGGGAAAGGTGTACTGTTGTGGGGTGCATTTAAAGGCCCCAAACAGAAGTCCCTTTCATATGAATAGCTATATTTTAAGCACTGAAACACAAACGGCCTAGCATTTGTTTTTCAAAGAGCCAGGTGGAAATGAGCCTACATGTCATTACCACTAGACAGCAAACAAATTTACAAAAGAAGGAGCAATCAAAGATCCCTGTCACATAGAAAACAGGATTTTTAAACATTGTAAACAAAAACGGCCTGGACATGTGTGTGCAAATAAAAACTGCTCACAGAAAAATGTCAGGAAAACAAAACATGATGTGTGGGTTGACAAAGAACAATGTATTTTTCACCCACAAAACTCCAGTGACATTTGAAGAGCCACTTTGTCTAAAAAACATTCTGTTTCCACTGCAATTGACACAGGGGAAATAGCACTCACCACACGTACACTTAAGCTTTCATTTCATTAGCACAGTGTAACGGTTTATTGAGAAGCCACCCTCAACACAGGGAGATCTTTCCCTCCCCACTCACGTGGTCATGCAACAAACTGTTTAACAGATTCTTTTTTTAGCCCTATCCCAGACACATACCATGCCCCATAGAGGCTTCTCCCCAGAACTAACAACGAGCAAGAATCAGGCTGGTGTATGGGAAATATATTGGTATTTATTAAAATATAAGTAATAAAATTAGCACAAAAATATCAAACACCACTTTATCCGTGGCACAACACAATCAACTACTCTCAGTATAAACAAATCACAAAAAAGTGAATCAAAAAGAACACAATCACAATTCTTCACTTTCTGTAAATTTCACTACATAAAATAATTACACTGATCAATAACGAAGGCATTTATGTATCATTGTACGACTTTGATTTTCCTGCAGGCTTAAAAGGCTAGCAGTAGGATTTCAAGGTTGGTAATTATGATTTTGCCCACACTTTTGGTTTAAAATAAACACAGGGGGATTTATCAGTTTGTTTTTCAGACCCCTTTGCTTTGGTCTTTGTGGGGAAGTCAGACAGAAAAATGGGAATGCTTTGGGCAATTTTGGATTTCAGACCCCCCCGCCCCCTTACTGAAAGGCCTGTGTTGGGCAAGCTGGATAAAATGGTTGGAATGATTTAAGAACTAAGACACCCCTCTTTCTTAAAGAAGTCGGGTCAGCTAGACAACCCAATTAGATTATAGGATAAAGTTTTCAGCATGCAGTGGGAAGTGAGCTTTGTGAATTTTGAATTTGAACAAAATTCACCCCGTAGTGTTCTGCCAAATGGGGAATTAATGAAATTAATATTTTTGGTTAAATTGGCCAAGGATCTACACATGTCTGGCCCACCCACTTTAAAGGGAAAGGATTCAAGGCAAGCAGACTTCCCCACCTTTTGGCTTCCCCAGGGCACAGTTCTACGTACATAGCAAGCTTCTGGTTAAGGTTCAGGAAAGCCAGCTGCATCTCAGGACACTCTGGAAAGATAGGGCAGGGGTCTGGTCACCCCATCCTCAAAGATGGCCTCTCGCTCTCCACCATACGACCCAGTCAGCTTTGAGGCCTTCCTAGAGATAGACAGCTCCACCCAGATACATTCTCAGCAATCTCCTCTGGTGTCTCATTACAGCTGTCAGACGGTAAGTTTCAGCAACCCTCTCTGTCTAATGTCTGTCTCCTTTTTGTGTGTCCTAGCGCAGTCCCCCTTATATAGCAGCGATGACACCACCAATTTTACAATCATGGGGAAGTACCCTGCAATAATCCCTGCCACTAGGATTGGACAGTTACACTTCTCTCTCCTCCCAAACCCAGCCTCCAAGTCAGGATTGGTTTAGGGGTCTGGAGCACCATATGGCAATATCCATTTGTAATCGCCCCTCTGTTCTCCTTTTGCACTGCAAAAACACACTTTGGACAGTTCCATGAATCAGGGTTTGTGTCGGCAGTGCAAAGTCACTTTTCATCATTGCAAAGTCACTTTCGAACTGTGCATAAATTCTATGAATCGCGCCCTGTATGTGTTCATTTTGATGATGCAGTTTAGATTTATATGGAATATCTCTAGTCTAAAGAGTGTAAATAGCTCCTTTGTCAGAGCACCACAATGGACTTGAGATGAGTGATGAAGTCCCCTGCTATCTCTGGGGACCACTAGCCGCGTGATCAAGGGGGTCGGGTGCTAGTGGAGGACAGTCTGGGGTTGTATGGGGAGTGTTAGGGAGAATTCTCATTTCTGTGGTAATTCCCTTCAACATTAAAGACCCCCCAGCTATTTTGCTGGACTTCTAGGACTTTTTAATTTTAACTCTGGAATGAGTGAGATCTTTTTCTCACTCTCTCGTGGGTTTTGACCTGATTTGGATTATGTGTTTCCTATGTTTTTAGAGTCTGACAAACTCACTAGGCATATACTTTTTGTATGGTGACACACCGAACCGCGCAGTGTCAGAGAAATCCTTTAGATTTCTTTAAAGGTTAAAATACCTTTTCTTGTGTGAACTACTGTTCCCAAGAATAGTAGAGTGAAATTGACGTTACTTACTTTTTCTCTTTGTAGGTCCAGCACACACCATCTTATGTGGAGTGCTAAGGGGTTACCTAGTAGCTCCTTACCCTACATTCTCATGAAACATTTTTATGTTACCCTCACTACTTTAAATGGCTGGTGGCAGTGGTTTCATTTTCCTTCCATTATGCTTTTCTACTGTAGGCTGTAGTACAGCACCCATGGGGGACCTTTTTGTCAAAATGACCCTGTTCGTCTTTTTTTGCCATTTTATGTTTGTGAGGTCTTTCTTGGGTTTTACTCTTTGCGTTGAGCCAGTTTTTAGCCCTTTGTTCATTTTGCCTAGGTGGGATTCAGCCCAGAAGCCTGCCTCTGGCTCCAGTGTGGCTGGAAAGGCAGTATGTGAGGAAGGTTCCCCAAACTCGCCTTTCCTTTTTCTCTAGGAATGTGTCACGACTCACAGGGATCACAACAGGTTTCCCAGTCCCCCCTCTACGGTGCCTAACCCCTCCCGATCTCATACCGAGCTCCGGGATTTACCAGCATCCTCCTCGTTTAGGTTGCCACCACATGGTCCCCAGCGTTTTGCAACCCACCCACTACGGCACCCGCTTCACTGGCGTCTCCCATGGAGATTGAGGGATCGACTCCGTGCAGCCGCACTTCCGCATTCCAGGAATGCTTCACGTTCCCAAGACATGGCTGTTGGTCATGTGACCCGGAAGGTACGCACGCGTGCGGCAGCAGATCACGTGACCGGAGGCTGCGGGTCACGTGTCCAGATGGGGAGCGAAGCGCCAGTATTTAAACGGCCGCGTCGGTGCAACCGGCGCTTCACAGCTGTTTAGATCCTTGGACACTGTTTGGCGCTATGTACCTGATCTCTTGAATACCCGGATACCGACCTTGGACTGCTTCACGGAATTGCTTTTGGATCTCCTTGGCTTTGTCTTTTTGGAACTACTGGCCACGAACCACGGACTGCTTTTGGACTTCGTCTTCTTTATCCCTGGCATTACGATCACTGGTCCTTGTTCTAAACTTTGACAACAGGTGGGCCCGTTCCATCTCAAGTACGTTGGACCTTCTGGCAATACTTCCCTGATAGGGAGGGTTCTGGAGAATCCCGGAAAAACCCCATAGGTATACCGGAGCACCTCACCGCTCCACTGGGTAAGACTGTTCCAACTTGTTATTGTATTGACTAGTGGTGGTTGTTGGGCGCATAACTTAACCGGTGCTTTCTTTGCAGTGGTCCAGGGTTTCTGAGGGTCTGCGGTTCCGGAGGAAGAAGATCTCCCACCTGTGGCCTCAAGGGTTGCACAGGGAGTCTTTTTGCTCCTCCCTGTGCGGCACTTGTGGACAGAGGTCTCTCCTGACTAAACGACAGTCAAGTCACAACAGAATGCCTGAAGGAAACCAGTCCTGACTGACTGGCTGGATGGCTGTCCTTCCAGGACAGCCACCCTGCTGTATGATTGACAGCCTAGGCTGTGCATAAATGGGAAAAACCTGCTTAAAAGGTGAGGGTTTTGGGACTAGAGTCAGAGTCGACCACTAGGAGAAATACCCGACGAAGAAACCCATGAACGAAGCTTGCTGCATCCCCTTGGACCTTTGAATTGCCCATTGAAGCCTTGCTGCTGTGCTGGAACTCCTTTTTCAATTCGACAGAGAAGCTCTGGAAGGGACGACTTTGTCCCTTGGGTTAGTGGGACCAACTAACCCCGAGACGAACTCCACTGGACCATATTCCCCGACTGGCTGTACTTCTTCGCTGCTGCAAGAACCGAGTGCCAGGGGTCGAGAAATCTGTAGTTGAGTGCAACATCTGAAATCCAGCCAAATGCTCAGGAGTCTCCTAAAGACCCTCCAGAAGCAGGACGACTTGAGCTAGAGCCCACTTACCAGAGTGCAGGACCCAAGGAGTGAAGGCAGCCTGACCGGTATCCGAGATCCACGACGGTGCTGTTTACTAAGTGTTGAAACCTCGAAGTGCTGATGAACCGAAAACAGCACGCAGCTGCCAACAACCTCCAGTAGCTCTCCAGACATCCTCCCTCTTGTCCCCAGGACTGAGGCTCAGGAACCCAGGGTCTGCATTGCTGCAACGGGACAGAATCCAGCTGGACCACTCTTCTTCAAACCAGAGGTACTGTTTATACTTGGGCTACTTACCTTAGTGTCTTTTAGCTGTGGTTTTATCAGTGGGCACTCTCGTCAACTTACCTTTAGAGTTGATTCCGACTCTCTTTGCACAGGCTTAACAGCTTGTGACCCTAAAAGTGATATCTACAAACTCTCAAACTTTGTGCAATACTTTTTATCAAAGAAGTGACTCAGCTCCATAGACTGTTTCAAATTGACTTTGGCTGTCCTGGCTCACTGCAGACTCTTCTAGCCCATTGACTTTGATATTGTTTGCCCCTCATAGGTGGTAACTTGTTTTAGAATGCTATTGCTGGGAAACGCTTGTCTAGATTTCATTGGAAGATTTAGTTGTCCTCACATATACTGAGAACCTGTTTAACCTTTTCCTCCCTTAAACCTTTCCTTTCTGCAACCTCAGAATCTGCCAAGTATAACTAGTGGGATACATAAATGCCATTACTGTCCTTGCGATTGAAGTCACCCCAGGTGTAGGAATTGTGTAAGAAGCATATCCAAAAAGTATCCACTAACTTGTTCTGTCTGAAAATTATTTTTAAGGTATATTTACATTGTGATTTGCTTTTTTAAAAAAACACTAATTTAAATTGATGTTAAATAAATAAATAACTATTTATAACTGAAACCTTGAGTGTAAGTGTTACTTGGCTACTTGTATTTACGGATTTCATTTGTACAGCTCTACAGCTCACATTTACCCCTCTGGCTGCTCAGTCACACTACCAACTTGTGTAAAACAGACCTATACCAAAAGGTGGGTTACCAAATACCAAGCAGATAAGTGTTGCGAACAGTGAGGATCACTGGGTCATCCAAAATGAGTCTCCATCTCAGGCCAGACAACAGTCGCATGAGGCCAGCTGACATCTCTGTCCCCTTGACGGAGGCAGCCCCTTACTACTTTTTCTCTGGTGCTCACTTAGAAATCCTGCTCAGACATCGGAGATCGGCAGTAAGCCAGTTCTTGCTGCAGTGCTCACCCAGCGAGCCTGCTCAGGCATCAGTGGTAAGCCAGCACTTCCTGCAGTGCTCACCCAGCAAGCCTGCTCAGACACCAGTGGTAAGCCAGCTCTTGCGGCAGTGCACACCCAGCAAGCCTGCTCAGACAACAGTGGTAAGCCAGCTCTTCCTGCAGTGCTCACCCAGTTAGCTGGCTCAGACACCAGCGGTAAGACAGCTCTTCCCGCAGTGCTCACTCAGCGAGCCTTCTCAGGCATCGGTGGTAAGCCAGCTCCTCCTGCAGTGCTCACCCAGCGAGCCTGCTCAGGCATCAGTGGTAAGCCAGCTCCTCCTGCAGTGCTCACCCAGCAAGCCTGCTCAGACATCAGTGGTAAGCTGGCTCTTGCTGCAGTGCTCACCCAGCGAGCCTGCTCAGACACCAGCGGAAAGCCAGCTCTTGCTGCAGTGCTCATCCAGCAAGCCTGCTCAGACATTAGCGGTAAGCCAGCTCTTGCTGCAGTGCTCATCCAGCGAGCAGTGGTAAGCCAGCTCTTCCTGCAGTGCTCACTCAGCGAGCCTTCTCAGGCATCGGTGGTAAGCCAGCTCCTCCTGCAGTGCTCACCTAGCGAGCCTGCTCAGGCATCGGTGGTAAGCCAGCTCCTCCTGCAGTGCTCACCCAGCAAGCCTGCTCAGACATCAGTGCTAAGCCGGCTCTTGCTGCAGTGCTCACCAAGCAAGCCTGCTCAGATACGAGCGGTAAGCCAGCTCTTGCTGCAGTGCTCATCCAGCAAGCCTGCTCAGACATCAGTGGTAAGCCGGCTCTTGCTGCAGTGCTCACCCAGCGAGCCTGCTCAGACACCAGCGGTAAGCCAGCTCTTTCTGCAGTGCTCATCCAGCAAGCCTGCTCAGACATCAGGATTAAGCCAGCTTTTCCTGCAGTGCTCACCCAGCAAGCCTGCTCAGACACCAGCGGTAAGCCAGCTCTTGCTGCAGTGCTCATCCAGCAAGCCTGCTCAGACATCAGCGGTAAGCCAGCTCCTCCTGCTGTGCTCATCCAGCAAGCCTGCTCAGACATCAGTGGTAAGCCGGCTCTTGCTGCAGTGCTCACCCAGCAAGCCTGCTCAGTCCCCAGCGGTAAGCCAGCTCTTGCTGCAGTGCTCATCCAGCAAGCCTGCTCAGACATCAGCGGTAAGCCAGCTCTTGCTGCAGTGCTCATCCAGCGAGCAGTGGTAAGCCAGCTTTTGCTGCAGTGCTCACCCCGCGAGCCGGCTCAGACATCACTGGTAAGCCAGCTCTTCCTGCAGTGTTCACCCAGCGAGCTGGCTCAGATATCACTGGTAAGCCAGTTCCTCCTGCAGTGCTCAGCCAGTGAGCCTGCTCAGACACCGGCGGTGAGCTAGCTCTTGCTGCAGTGCTCACCCAGCAAGGTGCTCAGACACCAGTGGTAAGCCAGCTCTTGCTGCAGTGTTCACCCAGCGAGCCTGCTCAGGCATCGGTGGTAAGCCAGCTCCTTCTGCAGTGCTCACCCAGCGAGCCTGCTCAGACACCAGGGGTAAGCCAGCTCTTCCTACAGTGCTCACCCAGCGAGCTGGCTCAGACACCAGTGGTAAGCCGGCTCTTGCTGCAGTGCTCCCTCAGCGAGCCTGCTCAGACACCAGTGGTAAGCCAGCCCTTGCTGCAGTGCTCATCCAGCGAGCAGAAGTAAACCATCTCTTGCTGCAGTGCTCATCCAGCGAGCAGTGGTAAGCCAGCTCTTGCTGCAGTGCTCACCCAGCGAACTGGCTCAGACATTACTGGTAAGCCAGCTCTTCTTACAGTGCTCACCCAGCAAGCCGGCTCAGCCATCAATGGTCAGCCAGCTCTTACTGCAGTGCTCACCCAGCGTGCCTGCGCAGGCATCAGTGGTAAGCCAGCTCTTGCTGCAGTCCTCACCCAGCGAGCCTTTTCAGGCATCAGTGGTGAGCCGGCTCTTGCTGCAGTGCTCACCCAGCAAGCCTGCTCAGACATTAGCGGTAAACCAGCTCTTCCTGCAGTGCTCACCCAGCGAGCCGGCTCAGACATCACTGGTAAGCCAGCTCTTCTTGCAGTGCTCACCCAGCGAGCCTGCTCAGGCATCGCTGGTAAGCCAGCTCTTGCTGCAGTGCTCACCCAGTGAGCCTGCTCAGACATCTGTGGTAAGCCAGCCCTTCCTACAGTGCTCACCCAGCGAGCCGGCTCAGACACCAGTGATAAGCCAGCTCTTCCTGCAGTGCTCACCCAGCGAGCCTGCTCAGGCATTGATGGTAAGCCAGTTCCTCCTGCAGTGCTCACCCAGCGAGACCTGCTCAGACACCACTGGTAAGTCAGCTCTTGCTGCAGTGCTCACCCAGCAAGCCTGCTCAGACATCAGTGGTAAGCTGGCTCTTGCTGCAGTGCTCACCCAGCGAACCTGCTCAGACACCAGCGGTAAGCCAGCTCTTGCTGCAGTGCTCATCCAGCAAGCCTGCTCAGACATTAGCGGTAAGCCAGCTCTTGCTGCAGTGCTCATCCAGCGAGCAGTGGTAAGCCAGCTCTTCCTGCAGTGCTCACTCAGCGAGCCTTCTCAGGCATCGGTGGTAAGCCAGCTCCTCCTGCAGTGCTCACCCAGCGAGCCTGCTCAGGCATCGGTGGTAAGCCAGCTCCTCCTGCAGTGCTCACCCAGCAAGCCTGCTCAGACATCAGTGCTAAGCCGGCTCTTGCTGCAGTGCTCACCAAGCGAGCCTGCTCAGATACGAGCGGTAAGCCAGCTCTTGCTGCAGTGCTCATCCAGCAAGCCTGCTCAGACATCAGTGGTAAGCCGGCTCTTGCTGCAGTGCTCACCCAGCGAGCCTGCTCAGACACCAGCGGTAAGCCAGCTCTTTCTGCAGTGCTCATCCAGCAAGCCTGCTCAGACATCAGGATTAAGCCAGCTCTTGCTGCAGTGCTCACCCAGCGAGCCTGCTCAGACACCAGCGGTAAGCCAGCTCTTTCTGCAGTGCTTATCCAGCAAGCCTGCTCAGACATCAGCGATAAGCCAGCTCTTGCTGCAGTGCTCATCCAGCGAGCAGTGGTAAGCCAGCTCTTGCTGCAGTGCTCATCCAGCGAGCAGTGGTAAACCAGCTCTTCCTGCAGTGCTCACCCAGCGAGCCTGCGCAGGCATCAGCGGTAAGCAATTCTTCCTGCAGTGCTCACCCAGCAAGCCTGCTCAGACACCGGTGGTAAGCCAGCTCTTGCTGTAGTGCTCATCCAGCGAGCAGTGGTAAGCCAGCTCATGCTGCAATGCTCATCCAGCGAGCAGTGGTAAGCCAGCTCTTGCTGCAGTGCTCACCCTGCGAGCCGGCTCAGACATCACTGGTAAGTCAGCTCTTCCTGCAGTGTTCACCCAGCGAGCTGGCTCAGATATCACTGGTAAGCCAGTTCCTCCTGCAGTGCTCAGCCAGCGAGCCTGCTCAGACACCGGCGGTGAGCTAGCTCTTGCTGCAGTGCTCACCCAGCAAGGTGCTCAGACACCAGTGGTAAGCCAGCTCTTGCTGCAGTGTTCACCCAGCGAGCCTGCTCAGGCATCGGTGGTAAGCCAGCTCCTTCTGCAGTGCTCTCCCAGCGAGCCTGCTCAGACACCAGGGGTAAGCCAGCTCTTCCTACAGTGCTCACCCAGCGAGCTGGCTCAGACACCAGTGGTAAGCCAGCTCTTGCTGCAGTGCTCACTCAGCGAGCCTGCTCAGACACCAGTGGTAAGCCAGCCCTTGCTGCAGTGCTCATCCAGCGAGCAGTAGTAAACCATCTCTTGCTGCAGTGCTCATCCAGCGAGCAGTGGTAAGCCAGCTCTTGCTGTAGTGCTCACCCAGCGAACTGGCTCAGACATCACTGGTAAGCCAGCTCTTATTACAGTGCTCACCCAGCAAGCCGGCTCAGCCATCAATGGTAAGCCAGCTCTTCCTGCAGTGCTCACCCAGCGTGCCTGCGCAGGCATCAGTGATAAGCCAGCTCTTGCTGCAGTCCTCACCCAGCGAGCCTTTTCAGGCATCAGTGGTGAGCCGGCTCTTGCTGCAGTGCTCACCCAGCGAGCCTGCTCAGACATTAGCGGTAAACCAGCTCTTGCTGCAGTACTCATCCAGCGAGCAGTGGTAAGCCAGCTCTTGCTGCAGTGCTCACCCAGCGAGCAGTGGTAAGCCAGCTCTTGCTGCAGTGCTCACCCAGCAAGCCTGCTCAGGCATTAGCGGTAAACCAGCTCTTCCTGCAGTGCTCACCCAGCGAGCCGGCTCAGACATCACTGGTAAGCCAGCTCTTCTTGCAGTGCTCACCCAGCGAGCCTGCTCAGGCATCGCTGGTAAGCCAGTTCCTCCTGCAGTGCTCACCCAGTGAGCCTGCTCAGACATCTGTGTAAGCCAGCCCTTCCTACAGTGCTCACCCAGCGAGCCGGCTCAGACACCAGTGGTAAGCCAGCTCTTCCTGCAGTGCTCACCCAGCGAGCCTGCTCAGGCATTGATGGTAAGCCAGTTCCTCCTGCAGTGCTCACCCAGCGAGACCTGCTCAGACACCACTGGTAAGCCAGCTCTTGCTGCAGTCCTCTCCCAGCGAGACCTGCTCAGACACCACTGGTAATCCAGCTCTTGCTGCAGTCCTTGCCCAGCGAGACCTGCTCAGACACCACTGCTAAGCCAGCTCTTGCTGCAGTCCTCGCCCAGCGAGACCTGCTCAGACACCAGTTGTAAGCCAGCTCTTGCTGCAATGCTCACCCAGCGAGACCTGCTCAGAAACCACTGGTAAGCCATCTCTTGCTGCAGTGCTCACCCAGCGAGCCTTCTGAGGCATCAGGAGTAAGCCGGCTCTTCCTGCAGTGCTCACCCAGCAAGCCTGCTCAGACACCACTGCTAAGCCAGCTCTTGCTGCAGTCCTCACCCAGCGAGACTTGCTCAGACACCACTGGTAAGCCAGCTCCTCCTGCAGTGCTCACCCAGCGAGCCTGCTCAGGCATCAGGAGTAAGACAGCTCTTGCTGCAGTCCTCACCCAGCAAGCCTGCTCAGACACCAGCGGTAATCCAGCTCTTGCTGCAGTGCTCAGACATAAGCGGTAAACCCACTCTTGCTGCAGTACTCATGCAGCGAGCTTGCTCAGACATTAGCGGTAAACCAGCTCTTGCTGCAGTGCTCATCCAGCGAGCAGTGGTAAGCCAGCTCTTGCTGCAGTGCTCACCCAGCGAGCCTGCTCAGACATTAGCGGTAAACCACCTCTTCTTGCAGTGCTCACCCAGCGAGCCTGCTCAGGCATCGATGGTAAGCCAGTTCCTCCTGCAGTGCTCACCCAGTGAGCCTGCTCAGACATCACTGCTAAGCCAGCTCTTCTTACAGTGCTCACCCAGCAAGCCGGCTCAGACACCAGTGGTAAGCCAGCTCTTCCTGCAGTGCTCACCCAGCGTGCCTGCGCAGGCATCAGTGGTAAGCCAGCTCTTGCTGCAGTCCTCACCCAGCGAGCCTTTTCAGGCATCAGTGGTGAGCCGGCTCTTGCTGTAGTGCTCACCCAGCGAGCCTGCTCAGACATTAGCGGTAAACCAGCTCTTGCTGCAGTACTCATCCAGCGAGCAGTGGTAAGCCAGCTCTTGCTGCAGTGCTCACCCAGCAAGCCTGCTCAGACATTAGCGGTAAACCAGCTCTTCCTGCAGTGCTCACCCAGCGAGCCGGCTCAGACATCACTGGTAAGCCAGCTCTTCTTGCACAGCTCACCCAGCGAGCCTGCTCAGGCATCGCTGGTAAGCCAGTTCCTCCTGCAGTGCTCACCCAGTGAGCCTGCTCAGACATCTGTGGTAAGCCAGCCCTTCCTACAGTGCTCACCCAGCGAGCCGGCTCAGACACCAGTGGTAAGCCAGCTCTTCCTGCAGTGCTCACCCAGCGAGCCTGCTCAGGCATTGATGGTAAGCCAGTTCCTCCTGCAGTGCTCACCCAGCGAGACCTGCTCAGACACCACTGGTAAGCCAGCTCTTGCTGCAGTCCTCGCCCAGCGAGACCTGCTCAGACACCACTGATAATCCAGCTCTTGCTGCAGTCCTCGCCCAGCGAGACCTGCTCAGACACCACTGCTAAGCCAGCTCTTGCTGCAGTCCTCGCCCAGCGAGACCTGCTCAGACACCAGTTGTAAGCCAGCTCTTGCTGCAGTGCTCACCCAGCGAGACCTGCTCAAAAACCACTGGTAAGCCATCTCTTGCTGCAGTGCTCACCCAGCGAGCCTTCTGAGGCATCAGAAGTAAGCCGGCTCTTCCTGCAGTGCTCACCCAGCAAGCCTGCTCAGACATCGGTGGTAAGCCAGCTCTTGCTGCAGTCCTCGCCCAGCGAGACCTGCTCAGACACCAGCGGTAAACCAGCTCTTGCTGCAGTCCTCGCCCAGCGAGATCTGCTCAGACACCACTGCTAAGCCAGCTCTTGCTGTAGTCCTCACCCAGCGAGACTTGCTCAGACACCACTGGTAAGCCAGCTCCTCCTGCAGTGCTCACCCAGCGAGCCTGCTCAGGCATCAGGAGTAAGACAGCTCTTGCTGCAGTCCTCACCCAGCATGCCTGCTCAGACACCAGCGGTAAGCCATCTCTTGCTGCAGTGCTCAGACATAAGCGGTAAGCCCGCTCTTGCTGCAGTACTCATGCAGCGAGCTTGCTCAGACATTAGCGGTAAACCAGCTCTTGCTGCAGTGCTCATCCAGCGAGCAGTGGTAAGCCAGCTCTTGCTGCAGTGCTCACCCAGCGAGCAGTGGTAAGCCAGCTCTTGCTGCAGTGCTCACCCAGCGAGCCTGCTCAGACATTAGCGGTAAACCAGCTCTTCTTGCAGTGCTCACCCAGCGAGCCTGCTCAGGCATCGATGGTAAGCCAGTTCCTCCTGCAGTGCTCACCCAGTGAGCCTGCTCAGACACCGGCGGTAAGCCAGCCCTTCCTACAGTGCTCACCCAGCAAGCCGGCTCAGACACCAGCGGTAAGCCAGCTCTTCCTGTAGTGCTCACCCAGCGAGCCTGCTCAGGCATTGATGGTAAGCCAGTTCCTCCTGCAGTGCTCACCCAGCGAGACCTGCTCAGACAGCACTGGTAAGCCAGCTCTTGCTGCAGTCCTCGCCCAGCGAGACCTGCTCAGACACCAGTTGTAAGCCAGCTCTTGCTGTAGTGCTCACCCAGCGAGACCTGTTCAGAAACCACTGGTAAGCCAGCTCTTGCTGCAGTGCTCACCCAGCAAGCCTGCTCAGACATCAGTGGTAAGCCAGCTCTTGCCCTCAGTCCTCGCCCAGCGAGACCTGCTCAGACACCAGTTGTAAGCCAGCTCTTGCTGCAGTGCTCACCCAGCGAGACCTGTTCAGAAACCACTGGTAAACCAGCTCTTGCTGCAGTGCTCACCCAGCGACCCTTCTCAGGCATCAGGAGTAAGCCGGCTCTTCCTGCAGTGCTCACCCAGCAAGCCTGCTCAGACATCAGTGGTAAGACAGCTCTTGCTGCAGTCCTCGCCCAGCGAGACCTGCTCAGACACCAGTGGTAAGCCAGCTCTTGCTGCAGTCCTCGCCCAGCGAGACCTGCTCAGACACCACTGCTAAGCCAGCTGTTGCTGCAGTCCTCACCCAGCGAGACTTGCTCGGACACCACTGGTAAGCCAGCTCCTCCTGCAGTGCTCACCCAGCGAGCCTGCTCAGGCATCAGGAGTAAGACAGCTCTTGCTGCAGTCCTCACCCAGCAAGCCTGTTCAGACACCAGCGGTAAACCAGCTCATGCTGCAGCGCTCAGACATAAGCGGTAAGCCAGCTCTTGCTGCAGTACTCACGCAGCGAGCCTGCTTAGGCATCAGGGGTAACCCAGCTCTTGCTGCAATGCTCACCCAGCAAACCTGCTCAGACATCAGTGGTAAGCCGGCTCTTCCTGCAGTGCTCACCCAGCAAGCCTGCTCAGACATCAGTGGTAAGCTGGCTCTTCCTGCAGTGCTCACCCAGCGAGCCTGCTCAGGCATCGGCAGTAAGTCGGCTCCTCCTGCGGTGGTCACCCAGTGAGCCTGCTCAGGCATCAGCGGTAAGCCAGCTCTTGCTGCAGTGCTCACCCAGCAAGCCTGCTCAGACATCAGGGGTAAGCCAGCTCTTGTTGCAGTGCTCACCCAGCGAGCCTGCTCAGTCATCGGCGGTAAGCCGGCTCCTCCTGCGGTGCTCACCCAGCGAGCCTGCTCAGACACCACTGGTAAGCCAGCTCTTGCTGCAGTCCTCGCCCAGCGAGACCTGCTCAGACACCAGTTGTAAGCCAGCTCTTGCTGTAGTGCTCACCCAGCGAGACCTGTTCAGAAACCACTGGTAAGCCAGCTCTTCCTGCAGTGCTCACCCAGCAAGCCTGCTCAGACATCAGTGGTAAGCCAGCTCTTGGCCGCAGTCCTCGCCCAGCGAGACCTGCTCAGACACCAGTTGTAAGCCAGCTCTTGCTGCAGTGCTCACCCAGCGAGACCTGTTCAGAAACCACTGGTAAACCAGCTCTTGCTGCAGTGCTCACCCAGCGACCCTTCTCAGGCATCAGGAGTAAGCCGGCTCTTCCTGCAGTGCTCACCCAGCAAGCCTGCTCAGACATCAGTGGTAAGCCAGCTCTTGCTGCAGTCCTCGCCCAGCGAGACCTGCTCAGACACCAGTGGTAAGCCAGCTCTTGCTGCAGTCCTCACCCAGCGAGACCTGCTCAGACACCACTGCTAAGCCAGCTGTTGCTGCAGTCCTCACCCAGCGAGACTTGCTCAGACACCACTGGTAAGCCAGCTCCTATTGCAGTGCTCACCCAGCGAGCCTGCTCAGGCATCAGGAGTAAGACAGCTCTTGCTGCAGTCCTCACCCAGCAAGCCTGCTCAGACACCAGCGGTAAACCAGCTCATGCTGCAGCGCTGAGACATAAGCGGTAAGCCAGCTCTTGCTGCAGTACTCACGCAGCGAGCCTGCTTAGGCATCAGGGGTAAGCCAGCTCTTGCTGCAATGCTCACCCAACAAACCTGCTCAGACATCAGTGGTAAGCCGGCTCTTCCTGCAGTGCTCCCACAGCAAGCCTGCTCAGACATCAGTGGTAAGCTGGCTCTTCCTGCAGTGCTCACCCAGCGAGCCTGCTCAGGCATCGGCAGTAAGTCGGCTCCTCCTGCGGTGGTCACTAGTGAGCCTGCTCAGGCATCAGCGGTAAGCCAGCTCTTGCTGCAGTGCTCACCCAGCAAGCCTGCTCAGACATCAGGGGTAAGCCAGCTCTTGTTGCAGTGCTCACCCAGCGAGCCTGCTCAGGCATCGGCGGTAAGTCGGCTCCTCCTGCGGTGGTCACCCAGTGAGCCTGCTCAGGCATCAGCGGTAAGCCAGCTCTTGCTGCAGTGCTCACCCAGCAAGCCTGCTCAGACACCACTGGTAAGCCAGCTCTTGCTGCAGTCCTCACCCAGCGAACCTGCTCAGACACCACTGGTAAGCCGGCTCTTCCTGCAGTGCTCACCCAGAGAGCCTGCTCAGACACCGGCGGTAAACCAGCTATTCCTACAGTGCTCACCCAGCGAGCCTGCTCAGACATCAGTTGTAAGCCAGTTCCTCCTGCAGTGCTCACCCAGCGAGACCTGCTCAGACACCACTGGTAAGCCAGCTCTTGCTGCAGTGCTCACCCAGCGACCCTGCTCAGACACCACTGGTAAGCCAGCTCTACCTGCAGTGCTCACCCAGCGAGACCTGCTCAGACACCACTGGTAAGCCAGCTCTTGCTGCAGTGCTCACCCAGCGAGACCTGCTCAGACACCACTGGTAAGCCAGCTCTTGCTGCAGTGCTCACCCAGCAAACCTGCTCAGACATCAGCGGTAAACCGGCTCTTGCTGCAATGCTCACCCAGCGAGACCTGCTCAGACATCAGCGGTAATCCAGCTCCTCCTGCAGTGCTCACCCAGCGAGCCTGCTCAGGCATCAGGAGTAAGCCAGCTCTTGCTGCAGTCCTCACCCAGCAAGCCTGCTCAGACACCAGCGGTAAGCCAGCTCTTGCTGCAGTGCTCAGACATAAGCGGTAAGCCAGCTCTTGCTGCAGTACTCACGCAGCGAGCCTGCTCAGGCATCATGGGTAAGCCAGCTCTTGCTGCAGTGCTCACCCAGCAAACCTGCTCAGACATCAGTGGTAAGCCGGCTCTTCCTGCAGTGCTCACCCAGCAAGCCTGCTCAGACATCAGTGGTAAGCTGGCTCTTCCTGGAGTGCTCACCCATTGAGCCTGCTCAGGCATCGGCGGTAAGTCGGCTCCTCCTGTGGTGGTCACCCAGCGAGCCTGCTCAGGTATCAGCGGTAAGCCAGCTCTTGCTGCAGTGCTCACCCAGCAAGCCTGCCCAGATATCAGGGGTAAGCCAGCTCTTGTTGCAGTGCTCACCCAGCGAGCCTGCTCAGGCATCAGCGGTAAGCCGGCTCCTCCTGCGGTGCTCATCCAGCGAGCTTGCTCAGACACCAGTGGTAAGCCAGCTCTTGCTGCAGTCCTCACCCAGCGAGCCTGCTTAGACACCACTGGTAAGCCGGCTCTTCCTGCCGTGCTCACCCAGCGAGCCTGCTCAGACACCAGTTGTAAGCCAGTTCCTCCTGCAGTGCTCACCCAGCGAGACCTGCTCAGACACCACTGGTAAGCCAGCTCTACCTGCAGTGCTCACCCAGCGAGACCTGCTCAGACACCACTGGTAAGCCAGCTCTTGCTGCAGTGCTCACCCAGCGAGCTTGCTCAGACACCACTGGTAAGCCAGCTCTACCTGCAGTGCTCACCCAGCGAGACCTTCTCAGACACCACTGGTAAGCCGGCTCTTGCTGCAGTGCTCACCCAGCGAGCCTGCTCAGACATCAGTGGTAAGCCAGCTCCTCCTGCGGTGGTCACCCAGCGAGCCTGCTCAGGCATCGATGGTAAGCCGGCTCCTCCTGCAGTGCTCACCCAGCGAGCCTGCTCAGGCATCTGGGGTAAGCCGGCTCTTGCTGCAGTGCTCACCCAGTGAGCCTGCTCAGGCATCAGCGGTAAGCCGGCTCCTCCTGCGGTGGTCACCCAGCGAGCCTGCTCAGGCATCAGCGCTAAACCGGCTCTTGCTGCAGTGCTCACCCAGTGAGCCTGCTCAGGCATCTGGGGTAAGCCGGCTCTTGCTGCAGTGCTCACCCAGTGAGCCTGCTCAGGCATCAGCGGTAAGCCGGCTCCTCCTGCGGTGGTCACCCAGCAAGCCTGCTCAGGCATCAGCGGTAAGCCGGCTCCTCCTGCGCTGGTCACCCAGCGAGCTTGCTCAGGCAACAGCGGTAAGGAGCTCTTCCTGCAGTGCTCACCCAGCGAGCCTGCTCAGACATCAGTGGTAAGCCAGCTCCTCCTGCGGTGGTCACCCAGCGAGCCTGCTCAGGCATCTGGGGTAAGCCGGCTCTTGCTGCAGTGCTCACCCAGTGAGCCTGCTCAGGCATCAGCGGTAAGCCGGCTCCTCCTGCGGTGGTCACCCAGCGAGCCTGCTCAGGCATCAGCGCTAAACCGGCTCTTGCTGCAGTGCTCACCCAGTGAGCCTGCTCAGGCATCTGGGGTAAGCCGGCTCTTGCTGCAGTGCTCACCCAGTGAGCCTGCTCAGGCATCAGCGGTAAGCCGGCTCCTCCTGCGGTGGTCACCCAGCAAGCCTGCTCAGGCATCAGCGGTAAGCCGGCTCCTCCTGCGCTGGTCACCCAGCGAGCTTGCTCAGGCAACAGCGGTAAGGAGCTCTTCCTGCAGTGCTCACCCAGCAAGCCTGCTCAGGCATTCGAGGCACACTAGACTTCTCTCGCTGACACTGCGGTGCAGGCTGGACCGAACACCACAGGGCTTGTTTCCCAGAAGTGTAAACCCAAACAGTGGAAGCAGGGAAACACTGCTTCCCTCCTATTCCCTCCATTTGATGCCACCGCAGAGCCCAGGCCCAGGTTCCATAATCTTCATACACTGGGAGGATGAAATGAGGAGCCAGTACAGGAGAGAGAGGAAAAGTCCAACAAAGCGGTTCAGTCCAAAGCAAACATATGTGTTCTAATTAGGCTCAGCTAATGAGATCCCTTCAATAATTTTCATTCACAGGCACAGACCCTTTCGGGGTGGGGGGCAAATGGTGTCAGTCAGGGTGTGTGGTAGCTTGGACTAGAAGCAGGTGGGAGGGATTTGCAGTCAGTTGGAGAGAGAGGAAGGAGTTTGAAGGGAGATTTGAGAGAGGAGTGAAGCACAATTCATTCATCAGAAGAAGGATGGATTGATAGCTAAGGAAGGAACTGGGTTAAAATATGGGGAGGAGTCTGTTGGACTGAGGCTTAAGGAGGTTGGATTAAGAAGTGAAGAGGACGTTTCTTTAAATCATCATCAGGAGCAGAAGGTTGGACTGAGAGATAAGGAGGAGTTTGGGCTGGGAGTTAAGGAGAAGGTGGATTGGAAACATTAGCAGGAGAAGGACAGAGGAGAAGATCAGGAGAAACTGGGCGTTAGCCAGGTCCTAGCTATCAAAGCATGACGCCCCCCGAGGCCGAGGGCATGCTGGGCCTAAAACAGGGGGTAGAGGTGAGCCCCAGAGGCGGAGGCCTCAGGCTAATAGTGGGAGGGGAAGGAGCATATTGTATGAAAGGGAGGAAGGGCTGGACCAGAGCAGAAGTAGGGAGGAGTTGGAGCCTCTTTAGTTCGCCTGCAGAAGCCAGACGGGGGAAGTGAGCTCTGTCTTAAAGAAGCATAAACGTTACACCATTTAAACAGCAGTTCCGACAGGAGCTATAATGTGAAACAGAGATAGTGGTATTCACGCAGGACGACCCTTGAACGCATACCCTTGCCCCCCGGGGGGAGAGGGGGGGGTAGCCCGAACCTTTGCGAACTGAAAAGTAACCTTGACGCTGTGGGGAAGCGGCTATTCTGTCATCCCTCTTCCATTTGGAGACAGTCGGAAACTTTGTGTATTCATCGTAATAAAAATTTGAAGCAACGTTTTCTGTAGCGCCTCTGTTTGGACTCAGCTCGGCTATATCAGATGCGGCACTACAGAAAAGAATCAATATGATTTTGTATTTTATTTCATTAAAGAAAGTTCGTAGCATGTATTTGCCGTGAAATAAAAGTCGCACCGCAACACTGAGCTGAACTTACAAGGCTATTTCATTTGGAAAATTCAGGAAAGAGGCTGTTTATAAACGGAAGTGTGTTGAGACCTTTTCACAATCTTCCAAATGCCACTTTCTAGCAGAAAGGTATGTACATGGCGAGCCTAGGGTTGGATCATGTGCTTTGCTCAGTAAGACATGTGTAACATTCCTATTACCCCTATGCTATGTACTGGCTTGTACACGTTTTGTACAATTACGTCATTTCCCTTGTTGATGACTTCTTTTGCTCAGAATAGACACCAGGGTGTGTCTGAAATGGCCTTCCTTCTTGGGAGGGGTCACAGTAAGATGCAAAACAATGGTCTGTTTCTTCTGTCAATACCACATGTTTAATTGTGTGAGTGCTGGCTACTGATTGCGTTGTCGTGCTGCTCCACCTACCCACGTGCTACAGCAAAATGAAGGAAACATAGAGAAGAAATGCAACAGTGTGACCTGCGGCCTGGTGCTGTGGCGCCATCACAAGGCCTGGTGTAAGCCACCATCTATCTGCATACTTTTCAAACAACACCCCCCCATGCACAATGCACCATTAGTGTGACAGTGACATTCCTGTAGGACACACACGATGACAGTGCATGTCGCCAAATAGCAACTGACTCTAACTCAGCGGATGCCTCTATCCCTCTCATTCTACTTTCAACTGTAAAAATGCAACACCCAAAAATGCAACCCCCACCCTTCTAGATATTTCGGTTTATTCTCTGGTTGTGCGGTCGCCAGCAACGGCTGACGTGGCACTACCAAATGCAGACCTGACCGGTATTAGCATCATTGACCTCAAGACATTTGACCTAAAACATTTGATCAAATTTTGTTGACCTTTTTTTCAGTCAAATTTTATTAAATATATATATGGGAATCAGTAAGGGTAGAGATTATGTTGAGAGGAAGGAGGTTGCGGGGGTCTCCCCCCACATTTTAGACCAAAAAAAGGTCAAATAAATTCCATCAAATGTGATTAGGTCAAATGTTTTAAGTCAAAGAGATCCAAACCCACCTGACCACGTGACTCTCAGAAAGAGAGAGAGAGCGAGAGAGAAGGAAAGAGACAGCAGAAAGAGAAAGGGCAAGAGAGAGAGGGAGAGAGAGAGAAAGAGTGGATGAAAACGAGCGGGGTCGGTGTCACACACACCACACACTACTCGGTTTTAATCCTTTTCCCTGCATTTGCCCTCTCTCCATGCCATCAACATGTTCATGTCTCTTCTTGAAAGAAAATGGCAGGTTGATAGACTCTGGATAATAAATGACCCATGAAAGGCCATAATCTCACAAACAGTGCCCCCCCAAAGCTCTCCTATCCAGGCTGGTAATGATTTGCCCCTGACCTACAGTAAAGTGCTTAAGTATGTCTTGTGTATCGATCAAACAATCAATCATTTTACAGCCCAAAGATGTGATATATTCAGGAAATGAAAATAACATAAAGAGAAAAAATTGTTCATAAAACATTTGACTCGGGTAGTTTATATTCCTGCCATTTCCCCCTTTCGCTACAAGGTCTGCACTGAAATCCTATTTTCCGATTAAATGGCTAAAGTAGGCCGCAGTCATCTGTCCCCCCTGCATTGAATTCCTATCAACGCATGCCCAGAAATATTAGTGTAATGTTCTTTTTTATGATATATGTTTAATTGAGTGCTAAAAGAGGCTATCGTTCGTCGGACACGCGATTTAGTACAACATTAAAAAAATCAAAAGGACAAAGAAAACTCATAAAGTAAATTATTGTGCCAAGTCTTGAGTTAATATCCGAGTGATGCTCTTCCAGCGTCTCTAGGGCTCCTAAAGTATCATACAATAACCAGCTAGAGGACACTTCCGGTCTAGACCCGAGGGTGACCAGACGCCCGCCCTAAAGTACCATACAATAACCAGCTAGAGGACACTTCCGGTCTAGACCCGAAGGTGACCAGACGCCCCGCCCTAAAGTACCATACAATAACCAGCTAGAGGACACTTCCGGTCTAGACCCGAGGGTGACCAGACGCCCGCCCTAAAGTACCATACAATAACCAGCTAGAGGACACTTCCGGTCTAGACCCGAGGGTGACCAGACGCCCCGTCCTAAATTATCCAACAATAACCAGCTAGAGGACACTTCCGGTCTAGACCCGAAGGTGACCAGACGCCCCGCCCTAAAGTACCATACAATAACCAGCTAGAGGACACTTCCGGTCTAGACCCGAGGGTGACCAGACGCCCGCCCTAAAGTACCATACAATAACCAGCTAGAGGACACTTCCGGTCTAGACCCGAAGGTGACCAGACGCCCCGCCCTAAAGTACCATACAATAACCAGCTAGAGGACACTTCCGGTCTAGACCCGAGGGTGACCAGACGCCCGCCCTAAAGTACCATACAATAACCAGCTAGAGGACACTTCCGGTCTAGACCCGAGGGTGACCAGACGCCCCGTCCTAAATTATCCAACAATAACCAGCTAGAGGACACTTCCGGTCTAGACCCGAAGGTGACCAGACGCCCCGCCCTAAAGTACCATACAATAACCAGCTAGAGGACACTTCCGGTCTAGACCCGAGGGTGACCAGACGCCCCGCCCTAAAGTACCATACAATAACCAGCTAGAGGACACTTCCGGTCTAGACCCGAAGGTGACCAGACGCCCCGCCCTAAAGTACCATACAATAACCAGCTAGAGGACACTTCCGGTCTAGACCCGAGGGTGACCAGACGCCCGCCCTAAAGTACCATACAATAACCAGCTAGAGGACACTTCCGGTCTAGACCCGAAGGTGACCAGACGCCCCGCCCTAAAGTACCATACAATAACCAGCTAGAGGACACTTCCGGTCTAGACCCGAAGGTGACCAGACGCCCCGCCCTAAAGTACCATACAATAACCAGCTAGAGGACACTTCCGGTCTAGACCCGAGGGTGACCAGACGCCCGCCCTAAAGTACCATACAATAACCAGCTAGAGGACACTTCCGGTCTAGACCCGAGGGTGACCAGACGCCCCGCCCTAAAGTACCATACAATAACCAGCTAGAGGACACTTCCGGTCTAGACCCGAGGGTGACCAGACGCCCGCCCTAAAGTACCATACAATAACCAGCTAGAGGACACTTCCGGTCTAGACCCGAGGGTGACCAGACGCCCCGCCCTAAAGTACCATACAATAACCAGCTAGAGGACACTTCCGGTCTAGACCCGAGGGTGACCAGACGCCCCGCCCTAAAGTACCATACAATAACCAGCTAGAGGACACTTCCGGTCTAGACCCGAGGGTGACCAGATGCCCCGTCCTAAATTATCCAACAATAACCAGCTAGAGGACACTACCGGCCTAGACCCGAGGGTGACCAGACGTACCGTCCAAAAGTGTCATACAATAACCAGCTAGAGGACACTACTGGCCTAAACCCGAGGGTGACCAGACGTGCCGGTCTAAAGTATCATACACTTCTGGTCTAGACCCGAGGGTGACCAGACGTCCCGTCCTAAAGTATCATACAATAACCAGCTAGAGGACACTACCGGCCTAGACCCGAGGGTGACCAGACGCCCCATCCTAAATTATCCAACAATAACCAGCTAGAGGACACTACCGGCCTAGACCCGAGGGTGACCAGACGTCCCGTCCTAAAGTATCATACAATAACCAGCTAGAGGACACTACCGGCCTAAACCCGAGGGTGACCAGACGTCCCGTCCTAAAGTATCATACAATAACCAGCTAGAGGACACTACCGGCCTAAACCCGAGGGTGACCAGACGTCCCGTCCTAAAGTATCATACAATAACCAGCTAGAGGACACTACCGGCCTAAACCCAGAGGTAACCAGACGTCCCGGTCTAAAGTATCATACACTTCTGGTCTAGACCTGAGGGTGACCAGACGTCCCATCCTAAAGTATCATACAATAACCAGCTAGAGGACACTACCGGCCTAGACCCGAGGGTGACCAGACGCCCCGTCCTAAATGATCCAACAGTAACCAGCTAGAGGACACTACCGGCCTAGACCTGAGGGTGACCAGACGTCCCGTCCTAAAGTATCATACAATAACCAGCTAGAGGACACTTCCGGTCTAGACCCGAGGGTGACCAGACGCCCCGCCCTAAAGTACCATACAATAACCAGCTAGAGGACACTTCCGGTCTAGACCCGAGGGTGACCAGACGCCCCGCCCTAAAGTACCATACAATAACCAGCTAGAGGACACTTCCGGTCTAGACCTGAGGGTGACCAGACGCCCCGTCCTAAATTATCCAACAATAACCAGCTAGAGGACACTACCGGCCTAGACCCGAGGGTGACCAGACGTACCGTCCAAAAGTGTCATACAATAACCAGCTAGAGGACACTACTGGCCTAAACCCAGGGGTAACCAGACGTCCCGGTCTAAAGTATCATACACTTCTGGTCTAGACCTGAGGGTGACCAGACGTCCCATCCTAAAGTATCATACAATAACCAGCTAGAGGACACTACCGGCCTAGACCCGAGGGTGACCAGACGCCCCGTCCTAAATGATCCAACAGTAACCAGCTAGAGGACACTACCGGCCTAGACCCGAGGGTGACCAGACGTCCCGTCCTAAAGTATCATACAATAACCAGCTAGAGGACACTACCGGCCTAAACCCGAGGGTGACCAGACGTCCCGTCCTAAAGTATCATACAATAACCAGCTAGAGGACACTACCGGCCTAGACCTGAGGGTGACCAGACGTCCCGTCCTAAAGTATCATACAATAACCAGCTAGAGGACACTACCGGCCTAAACCCAAGGGTAACCAGACGTCCCGGTCTAAAGTATCATACACTTCTGGTCTAGACCCGAGGGTGACCAGACGTCCCGTCCTAAAGTATCATACAATAACCAGCTAGAGGACACTACCGGCCTAGACCCGAGGGTGACCAGACGCCCCGTCCTAAATTATCCAACAATAACCAGCTAGAGGACACTACCGGCCTTAACTCGAGGGTGACCAGACGTCCCGGTCTAAAGTATCATACACTTCCGGTCTAGACCCGCGGGAGACCAGACGTCCCGGTCTAAAGTATCATACACTTCCGGTCTAGACCCGAGGGTGACCAGACGTCCCATCCTAAAGTATCCTACTATAACCAGCTAGAGGACACTACCGGCCTAGACCCGAGGGTGACCAGACGTCCCGTCCTAAAGTATCCTACTATAACCAGCTAGAGGACACTACCGACATAGACCCGAGGGTGACCAGACGTCCCGTCCTAAAGTATCCTACTATAACCAGCTAGAGGACACTTCCGGTCTAGACCCGAGGGTGACCAGACGTCCCGTCCTAAAGTATCCTACTATAACCAGCTAGAGGACACTTCCGGTCTAGACCCGAGGGTGACCAGACGTCCCGGTCTAAAGTATCATACACTTCCGGTCTAGACCCGAGGGTGACCAGACGTCCCGTCCTAAAGTATCATACAATAACCAGCTAGAGGACACTTCCGGTCTAGACCCGAGGGTGACCAGACGTCCCGGGTTTGCGGGTCTGTACCAGTATTGGGCTCTCCGTCCCCCGTCCCGAGAGTTTTTTTGGAAACCTTATCCCGGTTTTGGGAAAGGGTGACATTATAATCTGGTAACTATTATAAACTAAATAAACATAATTTCACTGAAATGTTGCGCCTCAGGATGGGCTCGAACCCGCAACTTTGCAGATCCCACCCACGTGCATTAGCTGATTGCACCACAGAGAGTAACCAAGTAACAAGTGCATAGCAAAGCATCAAATAAAAAGTAGAGCAGCAGCTCCGTTGCTCTGCAGGTGCTTAATTCCACCATCAAAACCACACCATTTTATTTAGGAGCAGTGCTGGAAATATTTTGATATGCTATTTATAACTGTGCTGCTCTGTGTCACCTTGCTTCCAAGGAGAGCACGTTGCCCCTGAGCTATCCTCCCGAGCTTTGGGAGGGGTGGGGGATGGGGTTTAGGTGCGTCAGGTCAAGTAGGGGCTTGGTGTGCGGGAATGAAAGGGGGGGTCAATGAGGTGTGAGTAGGGTAGTCCTTCTTTTATGTTGTTGGTTGCCTCTGTTTTTGTTTTGCAAACCTGTTCACTGTATCCTGGTCTGAACTCAAGCCCGGGGTCTCCATCACAGGTGTGTAGACCTTTAAGGAAATGCAGAGATTTCCTGACAGGATAGAAGGGAAGGACTTGCAGCGTGGGTGCCAACTCCACACATGGGTTGATGGGGCACAGGCAGCGAGGGGAAGCCACCAAATGGGAGGAGGAAGTGCTGGCAGATTACATGTGTTATAGGCCCCCGGGGAATCCGTGCCAGCCAATTAGCTTTACATAAAACCAGGCTTTATTCACAGATGAAAGCCCTCATTCGCTAGTGCCACATATTATGGCCTGCTCCAAGACCCTGCCACTCTTTCCCCCCTCCCTCCTGCTGCACGGCTTCTCTCGCTGCTAGGGTGGCCAACTTTTTGAGATCCTTTTGTGGGACATTTGCCCACAAGGCGGTGATGACGTCACAGCGTCATTCACGTTTGGCCCGCCCCATTTGTAATTTAACCAATGTATTAATGGCTCTTAAAACCTGGCTTAATTGCAATGCAAATGGTGTATCCTTGGGGGGTGGTGGTCACGTTTTTTAACTGCAAAAATGACCATCACAAACCCAGGAATAAAACTTTAGCATTGGAATAAAGACAGGTGTCAGAGCGTGAGCAGCAAGCCTGGAATAGCAGGGGCAGCAGCTCGACCTGCAGGCTCAAAAGGAGCCAAGGCCGCGCAGCCGCCCAAGGAAAGAAAACTGCAGGCAGCAGCCGGTGGCAGCGCCGTGGTGTGTAGACGGCCACTTCAGTTTGCAGACTGGCTGTGCTAGACGCAGGTTGTCCCGACTTGCTGTCTCCCGAGAGTCATACTCCACACATGGGTTGATGGGGCACAGGCAGCGAGGGGAAGCCACCAAATGGGAGGAGGAAGTGCTGGCAGATTACATGTGTTATAGGCCCCCGGGGAATCCGTGCCAGCCAATTAGCTTTACATAAAACCAGGCTTTATTCACAGATGAAAGCCCTCATTCGCTAGTGCCACATATTATGGCCTGCTCCAAGACCCTGCCACTCTTTCCCCCCTCCCTCCTGCTGCACGGCTTCTCTCGCTGCTAGGGTGGCCAACTTTTTGAGATCCTTTTGTGGGACATTTGCCCACAAGGCGGTGATGACGTCACAGCGTCATTCACGTTTGGCCCGCCCCATTTGTAATTTAACCAATGTATTAATGGCTCTTAAAACCTGGCTTAATTGCAATGCAAATGGTGTATCCTTGGGGGGTGGTGGTCACGTTTTTTAACTGCAAAAATGACCATCACAAACCCAGGAATAAAACTTTAGCATTGGAATAAAGACAGGTGTCAGAGCGTGAGCAGCAAGCCTGGAATAGCAGCGGCAGCAGCTCGACCTGCAGGCTCAAAAGGAGCCAAGGCCGCGCAGCCGCCCAAGGAAAGAAAACTGCAGGCAGCAGCCGGTGGCAGCGCCGTGGTGTGTAGACGGCCACTTCAGTTTGCAGACTGGCTGTGCTAGACGCAGGTTGTCCCGACTTGCTGTCTCCCGAGAGTCATACTCCGGGAAAGAAAGCAAGTCAGGACAACCTGTGTCCAGCACAGCCACTATGGAAACTGCGGGACAGAGTCCCCAAATACGGGACGGACCCGCAAAATAAGGGACAGTTGGCCACCCTACTCTCTTCACATACTTGCCAACTTCCTAAAGTTGCATTCTGGAGGTCCGTCTTCAAAGTCCTGACCCCAGCAGGCACCCCGGTGCCCATGCTATGGAAATAGAAGAGGGACTCTGCTGGGATCGCTGGCTTCGATTTGCATGCTATATATGTTCCTTTTTCACCAGGGGCGAGTATTCCACAATTCATGTTTTCTGTCTGTTTCCTCTCCTGTGGCATGCAGATTTCTTGACCCACATTAGCCCTCATGCTACATGGGCAGACCGGGTGGTAACGGCCTGTGTTTAAGGCTCTTTCTTCTCTCGTGCCTATTAACAACTTGGGTACAGACCATTGCCATCCTGTATTGGCCCTCAGAATGCAGCATTTTTCCTTAAATAGAGCGCTTTCCCCTCTCCCTCTCTTCCCTTTCAGATCCGTCAGACCGCCAGAGGGCCACTCTGGTGGTGGTAGTGCGCGGTATAAATATCCTTTAACATTACCATTAACTTTGTACCAACTTTCTAGGGCAGTTACTAGATAAGATTGCAAAGTGGGTGAAACACTAGAGCGCCCCCTAAACCACTAACCATGAACTGCAACCGAGACTCCACATTGTTTAATGATTGCAATACGAACAAAAGCTGGAATTATTAACCTGTAATTAAAATACACTTAAAAGTAACATTTAGATACAGCAAAATATACATTATTGCAAATAAGAATTCCCTTTCATTATCTCATGTATATGTTAATGATCTAAATCAGACTCTCCTAGATTAGCAGCTGCCAAGTGATCATTGTGGCTGCAGTGTTGCAATTCTTTCAAGCCTCAATTGAAAGTATAAGTGGACGCAAAAGCTTCCTTTTACATTTTTTGAAACTCATAAGCAACCTCAGCAACGGCAAGTGTTTTAAATACTTATTCGTATGTGGAATACGGACCAACGAAGGAAACCATCATGTGTGGCTTTGGCAATGCTACAAAATAGGGTAGTAAAGCATGAGTGAGTCACTTTAAATAGCCTATGCTGTCCACGGAACCACTTGCAGGGACTCACACTTTTGTCACGTAGGGAAGAATGAGACTAATTGATTGCCCAAGATCACATGCTTCAGTTAAGTGGTGGCACTGGGATTTGACCCTGGTGAGTTTGATCTTGTACTCACATCTGACGATGTTTGGCTTCCTAGAGATAAAATAACATTTTGCTTTTCAGGGATACTTTTAAACGTACACATATCACAAAATAAACTAACCTGACAACATATATATAATTTTAGAAAAACATTAAGAAAAAGGAGCATGGTTTCAGCTTCATTTTCTCCATCCTTAAATGAAAGTGTTGAGATGGGCCCAGCATCTGTGCATGGGGACCATGTATAGTCAGATCTTGTGTCTTCTGTGATCTTCAGAGAAAGATATTAGCAGAGCTGCAACCAGGGTGCCCCTTATTTGGGCTGCAATGGTGCTGAGTTGTCCCTCACACCTTCCAGTGACCACTGAAGGGGGGATCAGTGCCACATGAGGATGGGGGATGGCCCGGTGCTAGTCCTTCGGCAGCTGGCTCCATGCTGTGCAGGGCCCTGTGCTAGAAACTAGCTCACCTCTGAAGTCCTACCAAGTGTACAATGTCCTCTGCAACCATTGTGTGAAACTCACCAACGTCAAATGAATGCAGAGTCACAACTGCATTGCTGCATTATGTGGTGGTGGCTGTGATGAAGGCCTAGGCTGTTGGGTGCATGGCCTACTGCCGACGGCCTTCGGCCATACACCCAACAGTCTAGGCCTTGCCCACACCCACCACAACATAACAGAGCCATGCAGGCGAACATGTAGGCATGTGCCAGAATTCACAAAGGCAACATAGGCACCAGCACTTCTACCCAACTGCCGCACCATATAGCAGGTATGCAAGCACACATGTTCCACTTACTATAATGCAGAAACATATTGCAGTGTTTGACAGCGCTACCCACTTCCAATCACAAAGCATTGTAATCATGCCAACCAAACAACACAATTTTCACAACATTGGCCCTGCTCCCAACACTCAAGTATGTGCATAGAAGTAATGCTGCGTAGTGCACTACAACACTTATTAATGTGCGCAATGCACAAAACTCAAGCACATATAAGAACCAGTTGCACCGTAACCTCTTCCATATGTACACTATTCCATTACTGCACCCAGTGGACACACTGCACGACTGGTCCCTGCAGCATCTCCACCCATACACCGACAACTGTTCTACCAATCACCACACCCATACAACCAACAATGTGTTCAATGCAGCCAAACCACACACACAGACCTGTCAACAAATCATAGGACATAGAACAATTTTACTCCTGCCAACTCTTTTGAGAACAACTTGTGCAGTGGCCCAATATAAGGCATAAATAAGAATGTTGGCTGGGATCTAGGCCACCATACACAGTTGGCAGTTTGTTGTCCAGTTTCTTTTAGAATTCTTTTTTGTCTACTTTGTTCAAAAGTTTGCAGAGAAACCTATATTTAGGTTTTTGTGTTTGGTGTGTCTTGACTATTAGCTTTCCACCATCAAACAAATGCATTTATATGTTTGTTACATTGCTTTATGTTTAGTTGTTTATGTATTATTTACACAACTATTTCTTTGTTAAATACATTTTGTACGGTTTTTCAATCATCAGACTACCCTGTTTGCTTTCAGAGTCTGCTACAGCCTATAAATTTGAGTGATACCCTTGTTGTACACCCTGAAAAATAACTTGTTACTCGAACTAATTATTAATTAAACCCACAGCAGTGCGGACCTCTTGTTTTAGTCTAGTTCTTAATCCCTCTCCTCACTGCTTATGGGATAATTCCCCCCTTTTCTTTGTGTTAGTAAACCACACACACAAATCAACATTCAGGCACCTACTTCCAACCACTCCAAATACCTTTTCAACCAGTGGACATACTTTTCTGTGAAAGGGCTGCAGCCATGCATCGAAGGGGCTAAGGACTTACCACACACAGCACACCATAGTACACCCTATCTGTAAATGTTCATGTCTTGTGGAATGCTCTCCCCTTCTGTAAATGTGCGTGCCACCACTCATCACAGAAAGATATCGCCGCTGCAGCTCGCATGCCATAACGAAGGCTGCCTTCAGTGACCACACAAGATTGTTGCCTGTTGAGGTATCCGCGCATTGGCAGAGCATGCACGGATGGCGCTGGCACACCACTGTCTTCTTCTAATGAGATATATCACTTGAAGCACTTCTCACTCCCCCACCCTTTCCATCCCTTCTTCCAACCACTATATGCCGTAAACTATGTTTTCCAGGCCCTTTCACCACTGCATTGTCATCCGATACAACATGCCGCTGTTATGGAAAACGTTTGATACACATCACTACACGGCACAGTGCATTGCAATCAAACTTTTGACCGCACAGCGAACATGGAAATGGGACCCCGGAGCGGAGCCAGATATGACTAATTTTAGTGGTCATACTACTATGTATAAGAGGCCCAGCCATGCACACAATGGCTTAGAGCCTTGGCACACAGACCACAACACTATCCTCCGATACACCATGGCAGCGTTTCCCAAAAACTTTGATGCACAGCACGCTTCCCTCCAGCCAACCACCGGCCGTGCCCATTGTTCGCGGACATCACAGACCCAGATATAACACATTTTTTGAGATGTTCATTTCAGTTCTTTGCTACCAAAGTACTGGTCAGATTTCCACCGAACATAAAAAAGCACGCTTTCTGACCAAGCCTCCGCTCCTGCCGCAAATTTTGTGAAAATCCGTCCAGCTGTTCGGCCTGTTGGCGTGTGCAAATATTTTCCCCATTCAGTCCATGGAAAAAAAAATGTGGGACCCCCCTATAACTTTGCCCCCCCTGCACTAAACCTCACCCAACTTGATGAAAAAATTCAGAGATGGCCATATACTTTTTTGGTGACGATTCCTCCAGGGGGAGCAAAGTTATAAGCCACCGAAAAGGTGGTCTTCCTATGGGTTTAGCAACTTAACCATAATATATATATATATATTTAGCAACTTAACCATAATATATATATATATATATAAATATATATTTATTACACGTCCTGCGGTAGCAGCCGAGTAGTTATGATTAAGTTGCTCAACTCATAGGAAGAGCAT
This sequence comes from Ambystoma mexicanum, assembly GCF_040938575.1. NCBI lineage: Eukaryota > Metazoa > Chordata > Amphibia > Caudata > Ambystomatidae > Ambystoma > Ambystoma mexicanum. The sequence continues at coordinate 44,287,655 of NC_090923.1, forward strand.
GTTTTTGCATGCTTTATAACTTCGCTCCCCCTCGACGAATACTTACCAAACTATATGGCCCGCTCTGAATTGTTTTGGCAAGTTTGGTGAGGTTTCGTGAAGCGGGGGAAAAGTTATAGGGGGGGTCCAAAATTCTTTTTTCCCCCGTAGACGCAATGGAAACAAAAATGTGCTCATGCCTACAGCCCAAACCGCTGGATGTATTTTCACCAAATTTGCAGCAGGAGCGTCGGTTTGGTCCCGAAAGCGTGCTTTTGTAAATCTTGTGTAAATCCGTCCAGTAGTTTTCTTTAAAACAGGCAAAATGTTGGTCTAAAAAAATGAGGGATATCTGGGTCCTGGGATCTCATTTCCCTGTTTGCGACCGCTGGTTGGCTGGTGAAAAGCGTGATGTGCGTCATATTTTTCCAAAACGCCTGCCATATTCTATCCGCGGACAGTCGTGGCTGTCCGCATATAGTGCGGTGAGGAACAGGGCTGGGAAACATGTTTTGGGGTTTCTGGTGTTGGGAAGAGGGGCTGCGAAGGGTGTGGGAGTGAAAGATGGTTGATATCATGTATTTGTTTAGGTGGAAGAAGATCGTGAGGAGCGCGGCAGGCCGCGGACAGTGCGGAAGTCCGCGGACTGGGCATTGGCTGGGCGGCTTGTCTGGTTAATGCAGGCAGGCTTCATTAGGGTAGGGGAGTGGAATGTTGATGATATGAGGATGTTTGTATAGGTTAAAAATAGGCCATGCACCCAAGAATCTACACTCTGGCACAACTACTGCAGTATCATACGGCCATGTTTTTGGTGGGCAGTTGGAGGAAGATGTTTGGGGTTATTTGGTGACTGAACAACGTTTTGTTAGAGTAGGGTGCAATCTAGATTATATGGTGCTATTGCCCTTGGTGAAAAATAGGGTTGGTGGTCCATTATGATGTCTGCAGATGGTGTTTAAATTGGGATGTTAAGGGCAAATTGTCATGTGTTGGTTGTGGCCAGTGCCCCCATTCTTGGGTACATGGCCGTATTATGCTGTGCTGGTTGTGGCCAGACACTAGACTCTTCGATGCATGGCTGGAGGCCGTAGGCCATAGGCCATGCACCCAAGTGTCTAGGTACTGCCCACAACCACCACAGCATAATCTGGCCATGCACATAAGAATCTCGTCACTGGTTGCAAGTATTGTAATAATATGTGTACAGAAATGGAATTTGGCCATATGAAAGAACCATTACAATAATATGTGTACAGTAGTCCGCAGACAGGGCCTTGGGCAGACGGCTTATGTGATGACTAGAGGCAGCCTTTATTAGGGTAGGGGAGTGGAATGTAGATGATATGAGGATGTTTGCATAGGTTAAAAATAGGCCCTGCACCCAAGAATCTAGGCACAGCAGAACTACTGCAGTATCATACGACCATGCAACCAAGAATGGACCCACAACTATTGCAGTAGCTATTGTTTGGTGGGCAGTTGGAGAAACATGTTTTGGCTTATTTGGTGACTGCAAGAGGGCTTCTTACAGTAGGGGAGCGGAGTCTGGAAGATATGATGATATTGCCATATGTGAAAAATAGGGTTGGCATTCTACTTTAATATTTGCAGATGGTGTTTAAATTGGGAAGTTAAGGGTAAATTGTTGTGTGTGGGTTGTGGCCACTGGCCGGATTCTTGGGTGCATGGCCGTATTATGCTGTGGTGGTTGTGGCCAGTCCCTAGACTTTTGGGTGAATGACCGGAGGCCGTAGGAAGTAGACCATGCACCCAAGCGTCTAGGGACCGCCCATCTTGTGCACGGTGGTGGCGCGAGTTATGGTTGCATAGCTTACCATAACTGGCAAATTACTGGGGTTTTTCAATTTTACTTGTAACCATAATATCCCTTTAACACAGTTTTTCCACTGAGTTTTATAGGTTTTCATTAGCGCAACTTAACCATAACGTCCCTTTAACAATGGTTTTTCACTGAAATTTTATATATATATATATATATATCTTTATATATGTGTGTGTGCGGTCTTGCACGCTTTGTTTACTCACCCCCCTGTTAGTGTAGTCTGATACGTTTTCTCTTGCTCTGTCTCAATGTGTCTGGTTAGTCCTCTCACCATCTCTCACACTTTCTGTAGTATCTCGAGTTAAGGTATGGAATGGGAGGGTTCTGGAATGTAAGGTGTTGGAAAGCATGGGTTTGGAGTGTGGTGAAAGTGGATTGACAGTGGGAGGGAGTGAAGTGGTTGCTGGAGAAGGAGTTATCACGGTACCTGGTGACTGCATTTAAATAAAGAGCTGAATATCTTTACCTGCTCTGTTCCTGACCCTTTCTATAGCGGGGAGAGCCACCACAATTAGGCAACAACGGGTTGTTAAACGGAAATCATATTAGTGCCTCCTTTTTGATTCATATTGGCCTAAGCCTAGTTGCTCCATGAGGGAAAACCGCGTTTCAAAGTCATGACTTACAGTTGACTTTCAAGGGCCATCTTGGAAAATGTCCTCCAATTTGGTTCTAATTTCTGTTCACTCTCCAGTAATGATTAAGCTATGTTTTCAGCTGCAAAAGCAGAATCGACCTTTGAGCCTAAGTCAACACCAGGGCTGGCAGAGCAGACTATTTGTCCTGTGCAAACAAGACCTTGCAGTCAGAACGAACTCCCATTCAAAGTGTAATTTATGTCTACAAACCTCATCTTCCTACAAACAGGATTATACAATGAATGCAAACTGATGCTGCGAGTTTCTGAAGGAATCCTGTACACATTGGAAAGCTAAACATCCACACAGCTGATGGCAACAAAGTTTGTCAGTATGTGTAAGGAACCTTGGAGCTAAAGTGAACTCCAATTTAGAGTGTTTTCTGTATAAATAGCCTTTTCTATATTCAAACACAAGAACTGAATGTAGGCAAACTATAAACTGCGTACCTTAACAAAAGCTATTGAATGTGTTCCTTGAAAGTAGGATCAGCCTAAGCTGAATAACTAACATGACCAGACAGAACAAAGTTGTAACCATTGTATTTTGAAGGCTGGAAAACACTTGAAGTATGTAAGGACAATATTGTTGTATTTACTATGTGAACTGGGCACGAACCAAAATTTGTAACTTATTAGTATGGAGATGGGCTGAGCTATGATGTGGATTGTGTATAAATACTGCATGTTTTGTGATGATCAGGACTTATTCTCCTCACAGTATTTCTGGTACATGCTGAGAGGTGCTGGTTGGTATTGAATCTGCGCAGAACCTTTGAAAACTTTGTGACTGGCGGATCCAATTTTTGGTGGTACCAAGCCTTGATATTTCCTTGATTTTACAAGATGGCACCCAAATAGGGACACTCAAGATTGATGCCATCTCGTTGAAGGTTGACGCGTCTATCGTACCGGGATCAGACGGTGAAAAAAGGGGGCCCCTTTCTTGGATGAGAAGCGATACCTCAACAGTACTGCAAGGCCCGATTCCTGGACGTGAGCTTGCGGTCCGAGATGGCATCTTGACGAGGGTCCCCATATCGAGGCGGGTATTTTTGCCAGAATCGCCAGCCACGATGATCCTTTGTTGTTCCTTGTAATCTGATCAGACCTCCCTTTGTCCTTTGATCAGGTGAGTCATGCCCCGATTCTTAAGTATCCTGATATTTGAATTTGGCGCATTGCACTCGCGAGTACAATTATTGACCAGGTAACACCAGTATTCTGATATGCCTGGGAAATTGTCTGCCTGCTTCAGGGCGTTATTCCGCAGTGACAGACAATCTTTGGAATTTGGCCAACCGGCGCCAATGGAGGGGTAGCCGGCGTGTACTATGTACTGTAAGCACGGCATTGGTAGTATAGTGTTTAATGATATTTGGCACAGACAAACTAGACATGCCTCCGAACTTCAGTGGCCAATCAATGGTAGTTTTGAGATCCCTCGTATTGAATATTTAGAATCTATATTATTGAAGAAAAAGGCTAGACCTGCAGCATTTGATGTATTACAGAATTGGAAGAAAGAAGCTATGCAGCAGCTTAAGAGTAGAGAAAAGCATGCGCGCCGTCATATGACCAACGCCGAAAAAGCGTTATGACCAGAATAAACAGTCTGAGTCAGTTAGGAATATGGATAGGGCTTTTTCACTTGGTATCCAGAAAATGTATCCTTCTAAAGACTGTCATGTATCTGATGAGCCGATTGACAAACTTCTAAATGAACGAAGGCCTGGTGCCACTGCGCTACCTCTGTATGTTCCTCTTCCTGCTGTGTTGTCTCTTCCTGCTGTTATTCCTCCTCCCGTAGCTCCTCCTGCTCCTCCTATTGCTCCTCTTAATGTTCCTCTTCCTCCGGCTGTTGTTCCTCCTCTTGTTGTCGCTCTTCCACCTGCTCCTCTACCTTTTCCTGCTGTTATGGGTCCGGTGGGTTTGTCTGCTGCGCCAGTGATAGTACCTCTGTTTCCGAATGTACAAAATGTGCCTACTCTCCCTCTTCCAAGTGGTTCTACACCGCTTGTAGTAGATCGGGGAGTCGGATCGAGGGTTGTAACTCGTAATACTGTGTCTTCAGAGAGAAAGCATGAATTGACTGCATGGGCTAATCATTGCATGGAGAGGGGTGAACAAGCTGATGTTCTTGCCACACTTTATAATTTAGACAATTTTCCTGAGAAAAACGTTTTTATTGAAGGATTATGAATTCATTTATGTATAATGTGTAATAGGCTAAATGATATAGATCTCCCACGAGGGTTAAAGGATCTGAATACTTTAGCATTTTCTAGAGATACTGCGGAGAAAGTACATGAGCATGTCGAGAGGGTTTTTGAGTATAGAAGGGAGTTGGAAAGGTTACGGAATGAAGATGTAGATGGTGATAGTTTGGACTCTATGTTAGTACAGAAACGTTCTTTCCATGTTGTAAATCGATAACTGAGGAAACACGAATTTGTACAAAAGATGCGATTAGGTGGATCTCAGACACGTCGATAACTCCCATTGAAGTATATGACACTTATAGTCAGTATACGCCAGAAATGCAGAGGAAAGTGATACAGGTAATGGTAGAGTACCTACAGGATGAATGTTTAAAAAGAAAGATTTGTTGTCCCGCAGAGTTATTGACTATTTATAAGAGGGCTTTTTCGTTTGACACGTCTTCGGCTGCTTTAGCGCTCGATCTAGCTCTGTTACCTAGTAAGCGTTCGGAGTTGCCTACTTCTCAGTTGCCTATGAGAGAGGATCCGCCAACATTTGTCCCAAAAGTTGAGATTCCCGCTAATCCCGCAGCAGGTACACCTGCTCAGGATATCCCTGCACACTATGTGTCGCAGTTTGTTCACGTCCCGTTCTCGAGACAGGAAGTGAACTGCATTAAACAATTTATTCCCGATATTAGGAAGAATTCGACAGGGTTGTACAAAGAGATAGAGTCTGTCTTGCAATCATCATTTACCTTGAGCGATATTGATTTGTTATTTCCCGTGCTCCTGCCTGTTGATTTGTGGAAGCAGATTAGGACTGTAGATGATGTAACAGGGTTAGGAGATACATCGGATAATATGGTTAGAGTCGATAGAGAAAGGCCAGCTAGTGAGAGACCACCACAGGTAATACTAACTTTGCCTGATAGAATAGTAACAAAATTGAAAGTTATAGTTTCTGAAAGAAGGATTATTTGAGACAAGCTTACTGCCTGTGTCCAAGGAAAGTCTGAGGGTGCTACCGAGTTCTTTAATCGGTTCGAACAAGTATTTTCAGATTGCAGTGGGGAAGACTTTAGTACAGAGTCTGGGAAATGACTAATTGTGGACAAATTTGTGCGTGGATTGCTGCCTGACATCCAGTCACAAATTATGTCCTCAGAGAGCGCTTGGCAAGCGAAGTCTCAGTCAGAAGTATTGCATATGGCTCAGTACTATGAGAATCGTGTCAGTAACAAAAAGGAAAGAGTTGAAAAGAGAAAAGGTGACTTAAAAACAAAAGTACTATTGAAGCAAATTGTAAGAGGCCCTAGAGGGGGTAATTCGCAATTTAGGGGTCAGTGGGCCTCATTCCGAGTATGGCGGTAAGGGATAGCGGCCACCGGTAACGAGACCGGTGGCGGTGATCCCTTACCGCCATACTCCGAGTTCCCTTTGCGCCCTCACCCTTAACGCCTGCTTTGAGCAGGTGTTAAAGTCGAGGGCGCAAAGGGGCCTCCAAGCCAATATTGGTGACCGTAATGAACGGTCACCGTTATTTGCATCTTCCCCATTCCCATTGAGCCCTATGGGGGCTCATTTGGGAATGGGGAAGAGCCTTGGTGAATGGAGAATTACCGCCCCGCCAACCTTGGAATGGGGCGGTAATTCCGCCATCCACCAAGGCGCTGCCGGTCCGGGTACGGCGTCAACCAAGGCGTTAATAGCGCCATTGGTTATCGCCGTACTCGGAATGAGGCCCAGTATGTTTTACAGGGAAATGCGCCATTGGGTCCTGTAAACATAAACCAGTGTGCTTATTGTAGATAGGAGGGTCATTGGCGTGCACAATGCCTGATCCTCCAGCAGAGGTCGAATAACGCATTTGGTAACATGGGTAGATGATCCAGAGGCCGCCCTGGGGCAGGGGGTCCTGGTAGAAGTCAGTTTTCTCAGAATTCGCAACCTTTTTCACAGGACAATCAGGCACTAAGTGTGGATAATAGAAACATTTTTGATCATCCTTCTGCTGCTTACCTCTCTGAAGAACTTCCTTTTGACGACATTCTGTTTCGCTAGGATTGCCCGAAGCAGGGTTTGGAACCAACGCCTATTCCCGTTAATCAGAAAGGTCCCTACGTTGAGATGATAGTGGGAAATAGGAAACATCTATTCTTGATAGCTACGGGGGCACAGAAGTGTTCCATTGACCATTCATGGGTTCCAAACATTCCACTGTCAGGGCAAACAAATGTTTCTGTAGGGTTTTCTGGCACATCAGTAGTCTGCCCGGTTTCTTCGCCGTTACCTATTACTTTGGGTCCATTTACGGACCACTGTCCATTCCTTTTGACTACAAATTGTGGAGAGAATCTGTTGGAGTTGAATCTGTTGAAGGAATTAAATGCAGTAATTCATTGTTCTTCTGATGGAGTGCGTTTGACGATTTCACCACAACAACTTTCTGTCTCTCAGTTCTTGACCAGACCTTTGCCGCCGGAATTTAGTGATGTTCTGGAGTGTCTGTGGGCAATTAATGACAATGATGTTGGTGTTCTACAAATTGAGCCTGTTAAGATCCTTTTGAAAAATGGAGTAAAGTTGCCACGTATTCCCCAGTATAAGATCTCAGTTGATGGTGAGCAAGCTTTGAAATGAATAGTCTCCGATTTTGTGCATCGTGGGGTAATTGAGGAAATTGCAGGTAGTTTGTGCAATAGTCCAATTTTGCCCATGTACAAAAAAGGCGATAATGCAATTCCTTTTCGTTTCATTATTGATTTACGTGCCATTAATAAGATTGTTGCTCCACAATTTCCCATTGTGCCTGATGTGACGACAATATTAACTATGATTCTGGCTTCAGCTACTCACTTTAGTGTTGTGGATCTTAAGAACACTTTCTTTAGTATTCCTATACATAAAGACAGTAGGTACTTGTTCGCGTTCACCTTAGGGGACTCTCGTTTACCTTCACCCATGAGCTGCAAGGTTACACGGAGAGTCCTAGCATCTATAGTAGGGCTTTGAAAGAGCAGCTTGACACGCTCGAGTTGCCCACCACTTCTACACGGCTTCAGTATGTAGACAATCTACTTTTAGCTGCTGACTCAGAGAGCGCTTGTAAGGAGGGCACCGTGTTGTTGCTTATCCACCTAGCACAACATGGACATAAAGCATCGTTTAAAAAATGTCAATGTTGTCGACAGGAGGTCACCTATTTAGGCTATTTCCTGCCAAAGGAGGGAAGAAGGTTGACGCTTTCATGGATGGAAATCATTTCTAGCATGTCTGTCCCAAATATACAGAAGGAAGTTAGAGCCTTGATAGGAATGGCTTTTTACTGTAGGCAGTGGATCCCGAACTTCTCCTTAGTGATAAAACCAATGTTGGCTTTGACAAAGAAGGGCATTTCTTCGCCATTGCCGTGGAACTTGGAGCACCAGCAAGCATTTGATCTGCTCAAGACTGCATTGTGCTCGGCACCAGTTTTGGGCACCCCAAACTATGAAAAGGCCTTCGTGTTGTTTGTGCATTAATGTGATGGATGTGCTTTCGCTGTATTAACGCAGGAACATGTAGGGAAGAATAGGCTGTGCGGCTACTTTTCTTCCGCCCTTGATCCTGTTGCATGCGCTTTGCCAACAGTGTGGCAGTTGATGTGATGTTAGCTAGCAGATTATGGAGCATGAGGTTGATGGTAAAGGGCACTGAGAAGTCACCATTTCTGCTCATGAGAGGAAGAGAACCCAACACAGCGATGAACCCATCTTGGGTTAATATGTGCAAGTCCATGAATGGTAGAATAGGAGAGAGTGTTGTCATGGATGTGTGGTTTGAGCTTGGAGATTTTGTGAGAATCAAGAGATGGGTGGTGCCACACAAGGATGCTTGAAATTTTCCAACCCAATTAAAGTAAGGGAATTCTTTGGAAATGCTGTGAGGGTTGAAGATGGTTCAATTTAGAATGTTGACAGGTTGAGGTGGAATTGATATGGTGTGAAGGTCAGCTTGCAGTATGCGAATGCAGGAATGCAAAATGTGTCTCTCAGAGTTGGTTAGAGGAAGACGTCAAAGCAAGTGGCCTTGACGTTGAGGTGACCAATGAAGAGGTTCATGGACAGGGCATCGTTGAGCAAGGTACAGCCATGGGGGAGGATGATTGAGAAGGGGGGGATGAGGATGCCCCTGTGCGGTTCAAAGACTAAGCGATGGTCCCTCCACAGAGTGGAGTGTAGCATAGATGTTAACCCACATCACACAATTATATTTTGCTGTGTTGCGGTTTATTCATGCAAGTTGTCGCGAATATTGTCAGGCATTTTGAGGTTTTTTTTTGTGTTGGAGATTTGGTGGGAGGGTGGTGTGTAGTATCTTGAGTTAAGACATAAAATGGATTGTGAGGGTTCTGGAATGTAAGGTGCTGGAATGTGTGGGCTTGGAGTGTGGTGAAAGTTGAGCGACGGTTCGATGGAGTGAAGTGGATGATGGAGAAGGAGGGAACATGGTGCCTCGTTGCTGAATGTATTACGAGCTGAATCCCTTTGTCTGCTCGGTTCCTGGGCTTCTGGTCTTTCTTGTAGTGGGGCGGGGGGCACCCCTCTCTCTCTTTTTCTCTCTCTCCCCCCTCTCTCATCTCTCTCTGTAACTGTATATCTCTTTCTCTCTCTTTCCACTCTCACTATCTTCAGATATCCTTCCCAATTTCTCTTTCTGTTCTTCTCTCTGGTGTGTGTGTGAATTCCAAATTCGGTGAGCTGCCTACTCACAAGTCAATCTGCAAGGGTAATTTAAGTTGTGGTGGGCCAGGCGCAAGGGGTCACTGGCACCCCCAAGTCCAGGTGTTGGTGATCAAGGGGGGTGGGAGGGACCATCCTGCCCAGCCAGGTTTGGACAGGGAAAGACAGGGACCTTAGTTGTGGGTGCTGGGTTCCTCGCGAGCTGGATTCTGTGATTGGGCCTTTCATTAAGACATTGGCCAATCAGACTATTTTTCTGTCAGCATGGATTGATTTTCTCTCTCCTGTTTTCCTTCTTACTCGTCCCTCTCTTATATCTTCCCCTTCTCTCTTCCCCTCTCATCCTCCCTCTCATTCTATCTCTTCCCCCTCTCTTCGTCGTCCCGCTCTCTGCTCCTCTCATTCTCTCTATCTCCCTCATCCTCTATCAATTTCTCTCTTTCTCCTCTCCCTCCATCTACCCCTCACCCTCGCTGAGTCCCGCAGAGAGCTATTTATTAGTCTTGGAGGGGCTGTGTGGGGTAGTAGCTGGCAGTACTGAGTCTGGCGCTCAGGCTATCTCTTCTTCTGGGGACGGGCCCACACATGCGTACTTGCGCATGCCCAGTCCCTTTTGCGTAAATGTCCAGTCTTGCATGGAGTGTGCCTTATAATTGCTCAATCTTAAAACTCAACTGGACTTAAAGATTTAGTGGGTGGCTAAGAACATATGATATTGAGTGTCAGTTAAATAATGGGCGTTGATATAAATGCTGACAGTTGCCAATAAGGTCAGTCGATGTTGATGACAAACTAATCCAATTGAAATCGATTGATTTGCCTCCTGTTAATATCAAGAACAGTGACGACAACAAATGAGAGACGTGCTGTGCTGTCGCGAGCTCTTAGAGACACTTACTGGGGAAATAGACGTGTTGACAACCTAATCCTTTTATAATTCTAAACGTTCACTGTGAAATAACGACCTGTGCCCTATTTTGTGCCAACCTTTTCTCTCAGGTAACTCTCATGAGGTAGGCCCCTCCCTGTGCTGGGGAGTTAGTGATAGAGCCAGGCACTAGTGAAAGAGGCACTACAGCTGGGCACGCATCCTCCCGCGCTTCCTTTGCGTCTCGAGTTGAATGCATTCATGGCCTGATTAGTCCTAAGGATTGCAAGCCAGTTTCCAGTGACTCCTCTTCCACAGCACCCTCCAGCAGATGGGATGGCAATAAGGGACTGACCTCACAGGGGGACACAGCTGCATGCCGCTGGTCCCAGCTGCGGCGGCACAGGCAGCCTTTAGGCCCCTACCCATGCATTTCTGCCCTCCTTGGCACCATCCACCAGCAACGTCTTGTCCTCACCGCCAGCATCCCCTCCACTGCAGCTTGCTGTTTTAAATGGTTGTCGCAGTTATTTTGGCAGGCGACTGAATGTTGAGTCATGCAGCCCTGAAGTGCCTGTCTTGCCAAGTAACCATTATTTGAGGGAAGTTGGGGGTTTAACCTCTGGGGAGTGGAAGATGCCATTGAGAGGCACATGGTCCGGCACCACCCTACCTTCTTGTAGCTGAGTGACAGAGCACTGAGCATGAAAGTAGGACAGACAGTGGAGTGCCTGCCCTCAGTAATGGAGCCAAAAAGACAGCACCCACATATTGCAGGACTGGCTCTCCAAGTGAGAACGTTGATACACCAGTTAAGGAGTAAATTGGGGTAAAATTGACTAATCCAAACCAGAATCAATTGAAAGGATCAAATGTTGGCCGGCGATAGAACATGGATCCAATTTGTGAACTTGTGGCACTGTGTAAAAAGTCTATGGGCATCATTACGAGTTTGGAGGTAGCCATGCCATTTTTTTAGCTGCATGGCTACCACCAAATCTCGGGACCGGGTCTGGGTCCTGCAGGGGACTTACCGGGCCGTTTCGACCTTTGCAGGCCCGGTAATTCCCTTTTGCGGGACCCGGTACGTCCACATTCCCATTTGAATGGGAATGTGGAGGATGGAAGCAGCGGTACCGTTAATGACGGGCCCGTTGTTAGCATCCTGGTCTGCTAGCGGGTCCCGCTCTGCATTTCTGGTCTGACCAGGTGTGAAGAGCGGGACCCGCTGCAGAACTCAGAATGTGGTGGACCGGATTGAACAGTGCCAGTCCCTTACCGGCACCGTTCATTCCGTGACCGCCACACTCCTAATGAGGCCCTATGTGTATTTGGCAAGATATGGATGCACAAATAATTCATCAGGTCACAGCTGAATCCAATGTTAATATTACCTGGGCCGAATAAAGTTGAATAAAAAATGAACAGTGTAAAGTATTACACAACAAATATGCTGGTAGGATTCCTTAAACATCATACCTAGTTAGTTATGTGGATTTGCCATCCTTTCACAAATGTCCAGTGGCTGAATGTGCATTTACAAAAGCAACTGTTCAGATGTTTGCAGTTTTCAGAAGTACCCCTGTGCCATGTCTCGCAGCACATCTCCCTGCCCACCACCCCAGCACAGGTGAGCACCATGAAGGCAGGTCTTAATGCAGCAGCCCCCATGCCCAATGCCATTGCTACTCTGGACGGCTCCCAAGTAGAGTTGGTTGCACCCCAGGTATCTGAAGAAGTATATCCCAACTGGAAGCAGCATCACTCCCTGAATGTCCAGGTCACCTGTAATCATGACCTCATCATTACAAAGTACTGTACCCACTTTCCCGGTTTCGGCCACGATGCCTTGGGCTGGCAGATGTTGGTCAGTTCTATTCCAGAGGTATCAATCGTGGGACTAAAGATCACATGATCCATGATCACATGTGGGTCCCCCCGATTGTGTCAACTCCGCAGAAACCCACCGCTGACACGATTTGTAAGGCTGCGGAAGTAGGAGACTGCCATAGGAGTGGTATATTGTTTGGCATAAACTTGCATTCAAAAGAAAATAAGGGAACACCCTACATAGCCCTATTACTAAGAGTTCCTGCCTCAAACCAAATACTAAGGACTCTGTCATGATGTCCATCAAAAGTAAATAGTCCACTGTCTTGTGTCCAAAACCTCTTTTCGTCCATTACCATATCAACTAAACTAGCAAGGATGTGGGTCTTCTTGATCCAGAAGAATGAATTAGAGTTCCAATTGTAGGTGGGAACTTTATGTGGGAGAATGATACTCTTCCCCCGGTTTCATTTCCTTTTCCAAATCAGGGTTCCAAAATTGGGGAAAAATAGCAAAGTTCCAACCCAAAAAGTTAATACCAAGAGAAGGGCTCCCTTCTGTTGGTCTCACTCAGGCTTCTCACCAGGGGGAATGACTCCCTTCCTCTGGCTTTCTTTAGGATCCTCACAATGTCGAGAGAATGCCTTCCCTCTCTTAATTTCTCTCATGCAGTTCTCAATGCACAGGGGAATGGCTCCCTTCTCCTGTTTCTTTCAAGCAGTTCTCTCAACACCAGGGCGAATGGCTCCCTTCCCCTTGTCTCTTATTCACACTACCAGGGAGGATGCTTCCCTTCCCCTGGCCTCTCCTTCACACTACCAGGGAGGACGCTTCCCTTCCCCTCCCCTGGCCTCTCCTTCACACTACCAGGGAGGATGCTTCCCTTCCCCTGGCCTCTTCATCACACTACCAGGGAGGATTCTTCCCTTTCCCTGGCCTCTTCTTCACACTACCAGGGAGGACACTTCCCTTCCCCTGGCCTCTTCATCACACTACCAGGGAGGACGCTTCCCTTCCCCTGGCCTCTCCTTCACACTACCAGGGAGGACGCTTCCCTTCCACTGGCCTCTCCTTCACACTACCAGGGAGGACGCTTCCCTTCCCCTGCCCTCTCCTTCACACTACCAGGGAGGACTCTTCCCTTCCCCTGGCCTCTCCTTCACACTACCAGGGAGGACGCTTCCCTTCCCCTGGCCTCTCCTTCACACTACCAGGGAGGACGCTTCCCTTCCCCTGGCCTCTCCTTCACACTACCAGGGAGGACGCTTCCCTTCCCCTGGCCTCTCCTTCACACTACCAGGGAGGACACTTCCCTTCCCCTGGCCTCTTCATCACACTACCAGGGAGGACGCTTCCCTTCCCCTGGCCTCTCCTTCACACTACCAGGGAGGACACTTCCCTTCCCATTGCCCTCTCCTTCACACTACCAGGGAGGACGCTTCCCTTCCCCTGGCCTCTCCTTCACACTACCAGGGAGGACGCTTCCCTTCCCCTGGCCTCTCCTTCACACTACCAGGGAGGACACTTCCCTTCCCATTGCCCTCTCCTTCACACTACCAGGAAGGACGCTTCCCTTCCCCTGGCCTCTCCTTCACACTACCAGGGAGGACGCTTCCCTTCCCCTGGCCTCTCCTTCACACTACCAGGGAGGATGCTTCTCTTCCACTGGTATCTTTCTCACTATACCAGCGAGGAGGGTTCCCTTCCACTGGTCTCTTCTTCACAATGCCAGGGAGGATGTTCCTCTTCCCCTCTCTTGCTTTGTTTCGCCTTGCTTTCAAGTCTCTGGGGTATGGGTGCCAGACCCATAAGGTTCTTTCATGATTGTGTGGCAGACCCAGTATACTAGCCTGCCAAGTACTACGACTATGAAGATGACTGCTGATGTTAATCTTCATTGGGTGCACGTCTTTCTTGGTTTGTTTCTTGGTCTCTTCGAAAACTCACTTTGTTTCCCTGAGCTTCCTTTCTTCCCCTGTTTAGCTGGGTCAGGTTACCGTACGGCTCTCTTCTTCTCCTACCATTCGTCCATCCCTGTACCTTTGGGGTCTCTCCGAGTAGGCTTTGGTCAGTCTATGGGTATTTCTGCTTTGGCTTTGGGCTTCTGCACTCTTCTCCCCTTCTCAGGTGTGCTGCGTCGGCCCCGCAGCATTTGGTCTGTCGCAGCAAGCGCGTCTCTTCTTGACCGTGCAGTCCCCTGGCGTTGTCCGCCTGGACTGCTGCTTCTCCCTCTTGCCAGACGGTCCTTCCGCATTGGACTGCTTGGGAACACCTCTGTAGACCCAGTAAGCCCTTGTTCTACAGCCCCTTATATTCTCCACCAGCTCGAGCTTTCCCCACACCAGTGGTTCCTCCAGGGAAGGCTTCTCTTCTTGTTGATGCTGCTGTTCCGAGCTTCGTTGCAAAGTTGGAGTGGGGGCCCATGCTTTCCAGCCCAGCGCTATTTAAATGCTATTACATTACATTACACGTGACACGCTAGATTCTCAGCACCTCGTTTTTTCTCTTTTTTCATATAAACATTGTATTTTGATAAAGTGATTACAAGCAGTATTTTCAGAGCGTCCCAAAAGGCGCCGAAGATACGAGTAACACCTTTACGCCTCTCCTATCACCTTTTTATGCTACAGGGGATGATGGGTGTTAAAAAGGCACCCTAGACCCAGACGCTTTCTATGGCTCTCCACTCCATGCTTGCTCCCAGGCCTATATACCTACTTGAAGGGTTTGTAGGTTTTTGGGAAGGACACAGTGCTTTGAAGCGAGTCTTATCTAAAGAGCCCATTGTCTTTGTGAGGCTATTCATAGCCTCATGTGATGGGGCCCCTGAGGGACCCTAGTTTGTGGAAACAAGGCACAATCACCACACAAAAACTGATACGCCAGACACGAGGTTGTATTCCCAAAATCTAGGGTTTATTGCAAAGCAAATAGTCTCAGTGGGCCAACTGGTCCCACGCCCCGCGACGTGTGTCTATCAGACCTCGGGGGACACAAGAGAGCGAAATTCATACAACAGTTATACATATACAAAACAAGCATCTAGTAATCAGTAGTGTCACAACTTATACCGCCCCTATTGCATTTCCTTTGAGCTAGGCACGATGATTGACAATGGTGACAAGTTTGACACCTTCAAACATTCATTGTGTACCAGTTTGCAATTTTGTAAGCCCACAGACACTAAGTCTGTGTTTTAAAGAACACAATGCTTCTGTTTTCTGCAAGGAAGCTGTGCGTAGGGAGAGACACATTCCTGCCCTTGCTATCTCCTAGTTGCTATTCGTGTGGCGGGGGGTCAACTTGCTCTCCAGGGTTGTACCGGGCTCAGGGAGGGAGGGCCGCAAAGGAGAGCATAATTCAAGTCATTTAATGTTTGCTCCGGCGTTCCTACTGTGCTTACCGAGACTAGCTGGCACCTGCTGTACTCATTAAAATGCCTTGTTGCTCTCTTTCCAAGGATATGCGAGGGAGGGGACCGGACATTTCTGTCTGAGTTACTGCATTATGTTTCAACATGCCACTCGCGGCCTTGCATTGTGTACCAGTGAAGCAGAATAACATTTCAGCAAAGCAGATTTACATGAGGCAAAAAGCAAATGTTAGAGAGAAAACAAAATGGCGAGTGCAGTCGCTTCAAAATGGCCGCACCTCAGTCAAGCTTATGGCTATCTATTTCTAATACTAGATGCGTGAGACGGTTGGTCTTCGGCCAACATAATACATAGCCTTATGATCGAGGGGTGTCTATTTTTCTAGATCGGCAAACCCTCCTTTTGGCCGTATGCCAAACGTCTCATCCGTACATTGCATCCTCTTCTGACCAAGTATCTGATTCAGATTCTGATTCTAAATCTTGTACATTTTTAGTTTCCTCCTCATTGTTGTCTACGTCGATAGACAAGAATTCTTTTAGCGTCTTTGTTTCCTCATTACCATGGGTACTCGATCTAATAGTGCTCTTTTTTTCTATCATCTGCACACACCCTTCACTAATGTCGGTGCATATTACAGGTAGGCAGTGTATGCAACAACAACATGTCATGAATATTCCTAGTACTGCTGCTAGGATCGCAAATAGTTTCCATCCCCATGAATATAATAACCCCCAGAACCAGGACCCTATATCCCAACCCCCTTCTTGGGTATGAAGTGCAGAGCTCAAGACATGTAGCTTTCTTATCGCTTCAAAAATCGTAGGAGAGGAGTCGTTTACAAATACACAGCACGCTGATCCCACGATTTTGCAAACACCGCCACGATCAACCAGGACATCCTGTTCTGAAGTGTCATTAATCTAATTCCTTTCTCCTCTAATGTCATGTTGTACAATATATCTGTCGTTCCATTTATTGTTTTTTCTAAGATTCTGGATAGTTGTCATATATCATAGGAGTTTATTGCTTGGGCCAGAAATGGTACAAATTATTTTGTTACGTCTTCCACTATTAATCCATCCACATTACTCCTTCGTGGCCTGGATCTAGATCGTTTGGCTATATCCGTTGTTATTAAAAGAAACACTCCTGGGAACAAAAGTCCTAAATAGCAAGTACCTCCCCAGTTTCTAGGCAACCAGGGATACGCTTTATCTCCACATATAAAATATACAGGGTCACCTACATACATTGGTTCTACTTCCCTAGTAAGAATCGCTGTATTCATACATCTAGTGAATCTCCCTAGTGAATAAGAACCCTTCTTCTTTAAACAGAAAGGAACAGAACGTGGGCTGTAGTTTACTGTATAGGAGGGAGGCACTGCATCTTTATTTCCCTCTGATCTCATACGAAATATGATTACTGAGGATTTCTCTGGCACAAACAATCTATCGTGTGGCATTGATTTGGGAGTAGCTTTTGGCATTATCATTCGTGCTCTATGAAATATGGAGCAACCTATGGGTCTCATAGTTATCTCCTCAAATTCATTCATGTTTGTGCTATCCAATTGACCCGTTTCACTTTTATTCCATTTTCCGTAATATAATGTACTCAGCGATGCACTACATGCAGAACTTAAAGTTAGTGGCTGTACGTACCAACCTATTCCTTTGCCACCATGCTGTGGCAAATGAGCACACACCCAAAAGTTATTCTTTTTCAAAATTGAATGTGTCATGTTCATTATTTGCAGTAACGTGTTATTCCCATAACCTTCTCTATGTCTTTCTTCCATTGGGGACAGAGTGTAAGTAATTACATGAACAGGGCTTTCAGTGGTGGAGTTGTTTCTTATGGGCAAGAGAATTTCTAAGGGGTGCATTTCTTCCAGGTACCATAATACCAGTGCTGTCGTTACTGGGGCTATTATGCTCATTACGCACATTATTATTGTTAGAATTAGCATACAATTTTTTCGATAACTCTTTTTGTGTGATCTTTCAGTTTCTATGTTTAATTCATTATCAGCAGTAGTGCAGGAGGAGGCAAAAGCTGGTTCCGGTATTTTCTCTTACAACAAGTAAGTGTTCCAGGATTACTTACGAATCGGGGCACGGCTCACCTGATCAATCAATTTGTCTTTTCAAGACACAATTCGTCCGTATACTGACGCAACCAATAACATCGTGTATGCGTATCTTGGCTCACTCTGCCTTGTTTAGGGACCCTCGCCTCCTTGTTCTCTGGCCGGGCACGTCGATCAGGGATCAGATGTGTGCAGATATGCATAGGAGTCTCATCGCTTACGCAGGGGGGCCCCGAACACCTCTTGATCCCGGCTCGATCGTCCCGTCCTCGCCGTTCTTTCTGCCTTCCTTATCTCTCAACGTACATGATGGAACAAGTGGGGGAGGGTCCCTATTCGGGCGCCATCTTGATGGGGCCCCAGAGGGACCCTCGTTTGTGGAAACAAGGCACAATCACCACACACAAACTGATACGCCAGACACAAGGTTGTATTCCCAAAATCTAGGGTTTATTGCAAAGCAAATAGTCTCAGTTGGCCAACTGGTCCCACGCCCCGTGACGTGTGTCTATCAGACCTCGGGGGATGCAAGAGAGCGAAATTCATACAACAGTTATATATAAACAAAACAAGCATCTAGTAATCAGTAGTGTCACAATTTATATCACCCCTATTGCATTTCCTTTGAACTAGGCACAATGATTGACAATGGTGACGTGTTTGACACCTTCAAACATTCATTGTGTAACAGTTTGCAATTTTGTAAGCCCACAGACACTAAGTCTGTGTTTTAAAGAACACAATGCTTCTGTTTTCTGCAAGCAAGCTATGCGTAAGGAGAGACACATTCCTGGCCTTGCTCTCTCCTAGCTGCTATTCGTGTGCCGGGGGGTCAACTTGCTCTCCAGGGTTGTACCGGGCTCAGGGAGGGGGGGGGGCACAAAGGAGAGCCTAATTCAAGTCATTTAATGTTTGCTCGGGAGTTCCTACTGTGCTTACCGAGACTAACTGGCACCTGCTGTACTCATTAAAATGCCTTGTTGCTCTCTTTCCAAGGATATGCGAGGGAGGGGACCGGACATTTCTGTCTGAGTTACTGCATTATGTTTCAACATGCCACTCACGGCCTTGCATTGTGCACCAGTGAAGTAGAATAACATTTCAGCAAATCAGTTTTACATGAGGCATAAAGCAAGAAAAAAGAGAAAACAAAATTTCATTCGCTTCAAAATGGCCGCACCTCAGTCAAGCTTATGGCTATCTATTTCTAATACTAGATGCATGAGACGGTTGGTCTTCGGCCAACATAATACATAGCCTTATGATCGAGGGGTGTCTATTTTTCTAGATCGACACATGGGTTTTGTCTGAGAAGTGCTCTCCAGGCCTTGTGTTTCTGAATGGATGAATGCAGCACCTTTGCATGGGTAATGGTGGCAATGGACCTGGGGTTGGTTGGGTCAGCATTTGCCCTCTGGGAGTTCATTGCTTGCGTCGGTCCGACTGACATGGCGCTCAACAGGGTTTCAGAGTGAGTGTGGAGGGCAGCCTTTTTAGGATTGTTGGTAAATGAAACAGTCCACATGGATTTGTTCAAAACCAAACTAAAAGCCTACCTCCTTGCCTCCGAGTTACCCTCTTAACCTACCTCCCATCTGCCTGCTAGCTAACATTTTTCCCTCGCCTCCAACCTATCTCTGTCCCTCACTTCCTCTGCCTCCTTTGTAGCACTTCACCCATCATGGTCGTGTCCGAGCACAGCTGGCCGTACCGCCTACCTGCACTTCCAAATTTCCAATGTTGGTTGTCCTTAATCTATGTATGTTCACTTATGTATTGTCCCCGGTGACTGTTCCATATACTCCACAACCTGGTCAGAATGTCCATCGAATTCACCCCATTGCAAGAAGCTCACTGCTTCCCGTCAAATCTGATTTCTTATATATTGTACTTTCTTTTGTGATCAAAAGAGCATCGTACCTCCTGTATATAAATACATAAATAAACAAACAAGGATTTGGAGAAATTGCATAGGAGCGGCTTGTCGGCTCTCAACAGGGCCGGTATGGGTTACATACTGTTGTGTTCTTAGTCGGTTCCTGGTATGAGCACGACAGGGCTCCCTGGCCTACTTCTGTGGACCTACTGGTAGTGGAGGTGCAAGCTCTGGAGAAGAGGGTGAGATATAGCGTAAAACAGTACTCATCTTCAATGAATGGAATATCAGTGAGGGAGTGAGTGAGTGAGTGAGTGAGTGAGACCACTTCTGAGCGCACACTGCAAGAGAAATCATTCACCTCTTGGTGAAGTGCCTGCAGAGATATTGTTTATGTACCGACTCTTCGATGTAAGTAGCCTGTGTGCAGAAGAGAGAAGCATTCAATTTAGTGTTCCCAAAGTGTTTGGGTGGCAAGGGCTCTGAATAACTGTTGTTTTTTTCCCACTGTCCCCCCCCTCCTTGAGCGCTTTGAAACACTTCTCTGTGTATAGGCGCTATACAAATAAACAATAAATAAATACTATCTTTGTTAGCCGCTTATCGATTGTAAGGCTTGTAGTACTCAATAATGTTCATATAGGATAAGTGTTGGGACTGGTACGGCTCCATCAGTCTGAACTCAGAGACCGTACAAGAACATTCTGGCTAGGGGCTAGTACCTTGGTCCAGATGCCGAGAAGCGATCACAGGTGAAAGCAGGAGCGTATGCAGTTATAATCTGTGTCGATCTGTGGGGGCTATGGACAGGGGGTTGCATCGCCTGGCTATGGAAACTTGCCCCATTTTGTGAAAAGAGAGAGCCAGTTGTCCCAGCGCAACAGCACACAGAGCCTGTGGTCTCTGAAACTGAGTCAATGCAGGCACCAGCCGGTGAAGCCCTGACAGCTATACACGTCATCTTACATACCCAAAGCAGGGCACACAGTGTTCCCTTATCCTGGGGACCTAAGGATCTCAGAAGTGGGCATATTGGCATCCTCAATGGCCTTGCAAAGAAAACAATGAGTAAACATGCAGGAATACGATAACAAAATTAAAAGAGTCCTACTTCCACCCCTGTGCCACTTCCAACATCCTCTCTCTCTCTCTCTCTCTCTCTCTCTCTCTCTCTCTCTCTCTCTCTCTCTCTCTCTCTCTATATATATATATATATATATGTATATATATATATATATATATATTACATGGCGTAGTTATGGTTAAGTTGCTGTTTCCATAGGAAGAGCACTTTTTGGGTGGCTTATAACTTCGCTCTCCCTGGACGGATCCTCACCAAACTTTGCAAAAAAAGTATTTGGGTCACCCTGAATGTTTTTGCAAAGTTTGGTGAGGATTCGTCCAGGGGGGGCAAAGGTATAGGGGGGGTCCCAAAACTTTTTTTTTCCCCATAGACATAATGGGAAAAAACTTTGCTCACGCCTACAGCCCAAACCGCTGGACGGATTTACACCAAATTAGCAGCAGGAGCGGCGGCTTGGTCCCGAAAGCGTGCTTTGCTTTATTTGGTGTAAATCCGTCCAGTAGTTTAAAAAAAAATGACAAAAATGTAAGTGAAAAAAATTAGTGATATCTGTGTTCGCTTCGCGGACACAATTCCCTGTTCGCTCTGCGGACGGTGCTCTCTCATTGGATGCGGTGAAAGCGTGCAGTATGTCTGGCTTCAGAGACGCCCGCCATCTTTGTTCCTCGCATGAGAGGCTTTGTATCCCGCCTGCACAGTAAATCCCCCACCCCTGCTCATGCCCGTGTCTGTCTCCTGTTCCTCCCACCCCCGCTCATGTCCATGTGTCTTTCTCCCTCCCGCCCACCCCCCGCTCATGTCCGTGTGTCTTTCTCCCTCCCGCCCACCGCCGGCTCATGTCCGTGTGTCTTTCTCCCTCCCGCCCACCCCCGCTCATGTCCGTGTGTCTTTCTCCCTCCCGCCCACCCACCGCTCATGCCCCGCTCGTGCCCTGCTCGTCTCTCCCAACCGCCCACCCCCCGCTCTTGCCCCGTGTGTCTCTCCCACCCCCGTGTGTCTCTCCCCACCCCCGCTCATGTCCGTGTGTCTCTCCCCACCCGCCGCCCACCCCCCGCTCATGCCCCGTGTGTCTCTCCCCCTCCCGCCCATCCCCCGCTCATGCCCCATGTGTCTCTCTCTCCTTACCCCTCTCTTGTTGCCCCCCACCACCGCTCATGCCCCGTGTCTGTCTCCTGTACCCCCCCACCCCCGCTCATGCCCCGTGTCTGTCTCCTGTTGCCCCCCACTCATGCCCCGTGTCTGTCTCCTGTTGCCCCCCACCCTCCGCTCATGCCCCGTGTCTGTCTCCTGTACCCCCACCTCACACTCATGCCCCGTGTCTCTTTCCTGTTGCCCCCGACTCCCCCGCTCTTGCCCCGTGTCTTTCACCCTCCCGCCCAACCCCGCTCATGCCGCGTGCGTCTCTCTCCGTCACCCCCATCCCCGCTCATGCCCTGTGTATCTCTCTCCCCTTACCCCCACCCCCCGCTCATGCCCCGTGTGTCTCTCTCCCTCCCCCCACCCCCGCTCATGCTCCATGTGTCTCTCTCCCTCCCGCCCACTCCCCGCTCATGCCCCGTGTGTCTCTCTCCCTCCCGCCCACCCCCCGCACATGCCCCGTGTCTGTCTCCTGTTCCCCCCACCCCTCGCTCATGCCCCGTGTCTGTCTCCTGTTCTCCCCACCCCCGCTCATGTCCCGTGTCTCTCCTGTTGCCCCCCACCCCCACTCATGACCCGTGCCTGTCTCCTGTTCCCCCTACCCCTCGCTCATGCCCCGTGTCTGTCTCCTGTTCTCCCCACCCCCGCTCATGTCCCGTGTCTCTCCTGTTGCCCCCCACCCCCGCTCATGCCCCGTGTCTCTCCTGTTGCCCCCCACCCCCCGCTCATGCCCCGTGTCTGTCTCCTGTTGCCTGATGCCCCCCACCCCCCGCTCATGCCCCGTGTCTGTCTCCTGTTGCCCCTCACCCCCCGCTCATGCCCCGTGTCTGTCTCCTGTTGCCCCTCACCCCCCGCTCATGCCCCGTGTCTGTCTCCTGTTGCCCTCCACCCCCCGCTCATGCCCCGTGTCTGTCTCTGTTGTTCCCCCCACCCCCCGCTCATGCCCCGTGTCTGTCTCCTGTTCCCCCCACCCCCCGCTCATGCCCCGTGTCTCTCTCCTGTTGCCCCCACCCCCCGGCCATGCCCCATGTCTGTCTCCTGTACCCCCCACCGCCCGCTCATGCCCCGTGTCTGTCTCCTGTTGCCCCCCCGCTCATGCCCCGTGTCTCTCCTGTTGCCCCCCATCCCCCGCTCATGCCCCGTGTCTCTCTCCTGTTGCCCCCCACCCCCTGCTCATGCCCCGTGTCTGTCTCCTGTTGCCCCCCACCCCCCTCTCATGCCCCGTGTCTGTCTCCTGTTCTCCCCACCTCCCGCTCATGCTCCGTGTCTGTCTCCTGTTCCCCCCACCCCCTGCTCATGCCCCGTGTCTGTCTCCTGTTGACCTCACCCCCCGCTCATGCCCTGTGTCTGTCTCCTGTTGCCCCCCACCCCCCGCTCCTGCCCTGTGTCTCTCTCCTGTTGCCCCCCACCCCCCGCTCATGCCCTGTGTCTGTCTCTTTTGTTCCCCCCACCCCCCTGCTCATGCCCTGTGTCTGTCTCCTGTTCCCCCCACCCCCCGCTCATGCCCCGTGTCTGTCTCCTGTACCCCCCCACCCCCTGCTCATGCTCGTGTCTGTCTCCTGTACCCCCCCACCCCCCTGCTCATGCCCCATGTCTGTCTCCTGTTGCCCCCCTGCTCATGCCCCGTGTCTGTCTCCTGTTCCCCCCACCCGCTCATGTCCCATGTCTCTCTCCTGTTGCCCCCCACCCCCCGCTCATGCCCCGTTTCTGTCTCCTGTACCCCCCACCCCCCGCTCATGCCCTGTGTCTCTCTCCTGTTGCCCCCCACCCCCTGCTCATGCCCCGTGTCTGTCTCCTGTACCCCCTCCACCCCCCGCTCATGCCCCATGTCTCTCTCCTGTTGCCCCCCACTACCCCGCTCATGCCCCGTGTCTGTCTTCTGTACCCCCCACCCCCCGCTCATGCCCCGTGTCTGTCTCCTGTTCCCCCCACCCCCTGCTCATGCCCCATGTCTGTCTCCTCTTGCTCCCACCCATGCCCCGTGTCTGTCTCCTGTACCCCCCCACTCCGCGCTCATGCCCGTGTCTCTCTCCTGTTGCCCCCCACACCCTCGCTCATGCCCCGTGTCTGTCTCCTGTTGCCCCCCACCCCCTCGCTCATGCCCCGTGTCTGTCTCCTGTTGCCCCCCACCCCCTCGCTCTTGCCCCGTGTCTGTCTCCTGTTGCCCCCCACCCCCTCGCTCATGCCCCGTGTCTGTCTCCTGTTCTCCCCACCCCCCGCTCATGCCCCGTGTCTGTCTCCTGTTCCTCCCACCCCCGCTCATGCCCTGTGTCTGTCTCCTGTTGCCCCCCACCCCCCGTTCATGCCCCGTGTCTGTCTCCTGTTCTCCCCACCCCCCGCTCATGCTCCGTGTCTGTCTCCTGTTCCCCACCACCCCCCGCTCATGCCCCGTGTCTGTCTCCTGTTGCCCCCCACCCCCCGCTCATGCCCCGTGTCTGTCTCCTGTTGCCCCACCCCCCGCTCATGCCCCGTGTCTGTCTCCTGTTGCCCCCCACCCCCCGCTCATGCCCTGTGTCTGTTTCCTATTGCCCCCACCCCCCGCTCATGCCCCGTGTCTGTCTCCTGTTGCCCCCCACTCATGCCCCGTGTCTGTCTCCTGTTCCCCCCACCCACTCATGTCCCGTGTCTCTCTCCTGTTGCCCCCACCCCCCGCTCATGCCCCGTGTCTGTCTCCTGTACCCCCCCACCCCACGCTCATGCCCCGTGTCTCTTTCCTGTTGCCCCCGATTCCCCTGCTCTTGCCCCGTGTCTGTCCTCTGTTCCCCCCACCCCCCGCTCATGCCCCGTGTCTGTCTCCTGTTACCCCACCCCCCGCTCATGCCCAGTGTCTGTCTCCTGTTGCCCCCACCCATGCCCCGTGTCTGTCTCCTGCATTCCCACACTCCACGCTCATGCCCCGTTTCTCTCTCCTGTTGCCCCCCACGTCCCCCACTCATACCCGTGTCTGTCTCCTGTTGCCCCCCACCCCCCGCTCATTCCCCGTGTCTGTCTCCTGTTCTCCCCACCCCCGCTCATGCCCCGTATCTGTCTTCTGTTCCCCCCATCCCCCGCTCATGCCCCGTGTCTGTCTCCTGTTCTCCGCACCTCCCCGCTCATGCCCCGTGTCTGTCTCCTGTTCTCCCCACCCTCCGCTCATGCCCCGTGTCTCTCTCCTGTTGACCCCACCCCTGCTCATGCCCCGTGTCTGTCTCCTGTTGCCCCCCACCCCCCGCTCATGCCCCGTGTCTCCCTCGTGTTCCCCCCAACCCCCGGTCATGCCCCGTGTTTCCCTCGTGTTACCCCCCGCCCCCCCTCATGCTCCGTGTCTCCCTCGTGTTCCCCCCACCCCCTGCTCATGCCCCTTGTCTCTCTCCTTTCCTCCCCACCCCCGCTCATGTCCCGTATGTGCCCTGTACCCCCCCGCTCATGCCCTGTGTCTCCCTCGTGTTCCTCCCCACCCCCTGCTCATACCCCGTGTCTCCCTCATGTTCCTCCCCACCCGCTGCTCATGCCCCGTGACTCTCTCGTGTTCCCCCCACCACCGCTCATGCCCTGTGTTTCCTTCCTTTTCCCCCCCAGCCCCTGCTCATGCCCCGTTTGTACCCTGTTCCCTCTCACCCCCCGCTCATGCCCATGTGTCTCCCCTGTGCCCCCCAACCCCGCTCATGTGCCGTTGTGTTCTTTATACACCCCGCCTTCCCTTTCCATGGTGGCCATCTTGGTAAAAGATTTTCCTTCCTACACCGAGATGCCGCAGGCGTCCCGGCGTAGGAAGGAAAATCTTTTTGTTTTTTTTACCACCCGGCATTCCCACTTTGAGGACATAAGATGTTAGTAGTCTTCATCTATTGAAAATGATGTTATGGTCACGTTGTACTAATAAAAACCTTTAAAATTTAGTACAAAAAAATGTTACAGGGATGTTATGGTTAAGTTGCACTAATAAAAACCTATGAAATTCAATGAAAAAACTTTGTTAAAGGGACGTTATGGTTAAGTTGCGCTACTAAAAACCTATGAAATTCAGTGAAAAAACTTTGTCAAAGGAACGTTATGGTTCCAAGTAAATTCGAAAAACCCTTGAAATTCGCCAGTTATGGTAAGCTAAGCAACCATAACTCACGCCACCACCGTGCACTGCTAAAACTAACACCCAGGACATCAAAGATGACATCACAAATGTCATTGATGACATCACTGATGACATCACATGTGTATGTACTTTTCATGAAATATGTGTACAAGGGATTCTTATTATAATGTTGCGAAACAAGTGTCAAGGATCATTGCAATAAATATCATACCCTAATTAGTGCATTGAACGATGCATTGATATAAATAACATTCTATTATGGGGTTCTATCTAGTATACTAAGCTACTGATACAGAAACATAACATGGTGTGCAGTGTACAAGATGAAGGTATAATATTCGTAATGTTAATATGTTGAATAATGAAATGATAATTGTTTTCTTAATAGATTTTTGTGTACTGTGAAATATGTAATACGTAGATAATAAAACATTACTATAGACAAAACACAAAGGCACAAGAACACATACCAATATGGGTATATACAGGGAAAGTGAAGTTAGCAAAAAAGCACAAGTAGTAGCAGAAACAATTCATAACTTAACTGATTATTTTCATGCAAATAAATGATTGCTCTGTTTCAAAGCTGCTATTCACCCTATGTATATGTATCACTTGATGTGATTGGACCCACAGGGAAAGTACAGCCATAAAAAAACAACAGAACTATCAGAGAGTGCTCATAAGTCTATTGATTATCTTTATGCACAAAAAGGATTGCTGTCTTTCAAGCTTGTGTCTTCCCGTATGTATATGTTTCATATGATGTGACTGGACTCTAAGGGAATTACTGTAAGAACCTACTAGAAGGATACGTCTACAAATAAAATAAAATGTTTCGTTTCTGACTGTTACTGAAGAAAACCATGTGGCCTAGATATGTCAGCAAAAGAAAAAAAGAGTGAGCCAGACATGTGATGTCATCAGTGATGTCATCAATGACATTTGTGATGTCATCTTTGATGTCCTGGGTGTTAGTCTTAGCAGTGCACGGTGGTGGCGCGAGTTATGGTTGCTTAGCTTACCATAACTGGCGAATTTCAACGGTTTTTCGGTTTTACTTGGAACCATAACGTCCCTTTAACAAAGTTTTTTCACTGAATTTCATAGGTTTTTAGTAGCGCAACTTAACCATAACGTCCCTTTAACAAAGTTTTTTTCACTGAATTTCATAGGTTTTTAGTAGCGCAACTTAACCGTAACGTCCCTTTAACAAAGTTTTTTTCACTGAATTTCATAGGTTTTTAGTAGCGCAACTTAACCGTAACGTCCCTTTAACAAAGTTTTTTTCACTGAATTTCATAGGTTTTTAGTAGCGCAACTTAACCATAACGTCCCTTTAACAAAGTTTTTTCACTGAATATATATATATATACATTTCGCATAGTTACCTGTTGGACCCTCCTGACATTACTGGCTAAATGACATTTGTACACCGCACTCCTTTACTTGGATTTCAGCCCCTTCACAAATGAGCAGGTTTCCTGAAATCGACGAAAGATTAATGTGGTCATAGAAGGACCTGACAGAGCTCCTTTTAAGTGTCTTGACATGAGAAACAAAACTCAATGGTCCATAGAGTTTCTTGAAAACCATGGGGATAACGCTTCATGATCAAATACTTTCTTTCTAGGCTCCTCTGTTCCTCTGACACCAACTCCCTGCGGGTTAAGCGCTTTGCTAAACAGAGTGCTGGTGGGTGATCACTTTCCTCGGCCGGAACAGCCTCTCTCTCCCTCTGCGTCTTGAGCAAGACCTCCTTATGATCTGAAAAAAACCTCAAGACCTTTCTCGTTACCTCTTCCTTCTCCTCTTCTCTTCCCTGCTTATCTCAAAGCAGCGTGACTGATGTACAGGACTCTTATTTGTCCTCGGGGCCTTGACGCCCCATCTCTCATCCCAGCCGCTGTCTTCTGCTGCACTTACTTGGGCTCACCCTACCCCTGGGTGGTTGCACTTACGTTGTGCACTTACGTTCTTCTCCTCTTAGCACTTACCCTGAGCACTTCACCTTGAGCTTCTAAGCACCTTATCCCTTACCCCGACCCCCTATACTTGCATGTTCTGAGCACTCAAAAGGCATAGTAGGTTTGCTTCCCCTTCCCTTTATTCTCATTATTTGTAGTACTATTAATACAATTATTTATCTTTGCTGTATTTCACTGTCTACTTTGGCCTGTCCCCACCCTGTTTGCCCTGTTGGCACTTTGAAACATTGTTGCTAATTGTGTAACTGCCTAATAAGTGAACAATAAATAAATAAATAAATAAATAGGATGCACCGTTTCTGAGATATTTGCACTGCAATGCACTGCACCACGCCAGCGTGAGGCGACAGGTAGGGAGAGCGCACACAAGGGTTCACTATGCTGCAGCATGCCAACTCTCCCCTGCCATCCACGTCTGCTCCGGGGTATGTCAGCCATCCACACACACCCATTCTCAGTGCAGTTTACTTCAGAGTGCAAAGCACATCAAGAGATAAGCGACTCAGAACAGCGACCTACAGGATCAGTGTTATCATGTCTGTCTACAGAACCCGTACAGGTACTTTTTCTAGTGTTTCATAACAGCGTCCTTGGACTTACAGAGTCCCTGGTCACCGGCTGGTCTGCCCGGAAGCGGCATTGCCATCTATAATACCATTTAAATTTGACTCCATTCCCTATCCTACATGGCCACTGGATGGGGTGCAACATGGATGCTGAGGGCACTCGGGCACTGCTCATCTTGCAGGGATGCTCTAGGGGGCGCTATGAAATCACAGACTCTCTTTGCCACATACAGAAATTGATGCTCAAAGTCTGTCTGCATCTTAAGACTGCCAAGAGTGAGATCTGCAAAGAGTGAGATCCTGCTCAGAGGTCAGGAGACCCTCTACTGTGTTTCTAATGGCTGCCATCCCTGTGCCCTCGGATGCTAAAAGTGCATCAACCTGGGGGTGACCTCATCTTCAAAACCACCAAAGAGCCGTCCTACTATCGCTCCTTCTGTGAAGGGGTCACCCACCTACGAGTGCCGCACAGCACTGGTCCTTACAGAAGTAATGCCCTGCCTTGGCTACTTCAAGGATATCTACGTCCGGCTTCCCGAACAGACGATAGCAAAACCTTACAGGGTCTAAAATCCTACAGTCTACTTTGGTTAAAACAATGGCAACTGCAAGGAAAGTAAGGTGCAGACTTCAAGGCGCTTTGTTGATCCCTAAAGCTGTCTACATATGTTCCCTGGGAGAGATCGTCAGACTAATTCCTGGAGAAGGCCAAGAGCGGCCTCACGTTCTTCCATAGTTGGTAGTCTTCAATTAAGTCGACAATGTTTTCTTTTTTATTTGTATATGGTTTATTCAAACCTTACAAAAACATCAAAAAACAATCATTTAAACAATCATTTAATAGAAGAACACAGCGAGAAAAAAATGTTTTCACATTATACACAGACAACTCTACCGACAAAGAAGACAAGATCGAAAATGTAGTATTCGTTGTGCTCAAACATTGCATAAACAATTTCATAATCCTGACATGATAACAAATTTAGCTATATGATGTTATAAATTTATACATTTAGGCTTTTAATGAATCCAGATAGGGCCAAGCCCTCATGAGTGGTTTCGATATTTAAACATCTTTTCCATGCCCACTCATCCTCAAACATAATGTAGTTGAGTTTTATGGGTTACAGATATTTTACCCTAAGTGGATGAAGGATCACACATTCCATTACCAAATGTTTTAAAGACTCCTCCTTGGCCAGGCAGAACCTGCATCTAGCCAGATCCACGGAGATCACCCCCCTTCTGACCAAGATGTCTCTAGTGGGAAGGACATTCCATCTAGCTCTAAGGACAATACCTCGATATAGTCTATCTGGAAAATGTAGAATAACCTTTGTGGCAGATCCACGGGCTCTATGTGTCATGCCCGCGCCGCTGGCGCATGCATTGGCAACCATCATGGACTACTTGGTACTCATTTATCCTCCTAATACTCCTTGAACAACTCCTTTTCACGCCTTGGTCTTTTATTTCCATTTGCTCAACTTTGGTTCTTTCTTATTTTATTCAATTAACTACATTTACCACAATGCACCTTGCTACAGTCCTCAATTCCTGGCTATTCTCATTCATCGTTATTGGGACCACAATCCCCAGAAGCCCTAGCGGCCAGTGCTGTTTCCACCTGCTCAGAAGCAGAGAGGGAGGAGGCAGATTGTCTTCAGGTGTGCTGCTACAGGTGCTGTCAATTAGCCTGCCTCAGAACAGGGCAGGGCTGTATATAAGCAGCTGCCTGCAGGAGCACAGTGTCTTGCATCTGGAGATCTCGCTGCTCCTGTTTGCCTTGACCCTCTACCTGGTTTGCTGTTCCTGTTGCTGCTTTTCCCTGTTTTGGATCCAGTGCCCTGCCGGGCTCTCTACATTGCAGCCGATCTCGCTCTGCTGCCTTCCAGCCTCCGCCCTTGCCCTGCCGGGCCCTCTACATGGCAGCTGATCACGCTCTGCTGCCTTCCAGTCTCCGCCCTTGCCCTGCCGGGCTCTCTACATTGCAGCTGATCACGCTTCTGCTGTTTTCCAGCCCCTGTCTGCTCTTCGGGGTTTCCTACCTTGCAGCCGATCACGCTCCGCTGCTTGCTACCTACCTTTTTCCACTGGTTTCTGAGCCTGGCAGCCTACTACAGTCCTCTGCAGCCCTCTACAGTCAGTGACCCTGCTCCTCTGGGCTCACTCCCTGCGGCCCTGCTCTTCGGGGCTCCCTGCCTTGCAGCAGATCTCGCTCCGCGGTCTTCTACCTACAGCCCTTGTCCTCTGGGCTTCCTGCCTTGCAGCCTACTACAGTCCTCTGCAGCCCTCCACAGTCAGCGGCCCTGCTCCTCTGGGCTCACTCCCTGCTGCCCTGCTCTTCTGGGCTCCTTTTCTTGCAGCCTGCTCCCTCCGCTGCCTACAGCCCTTGTCCTCTGGGCTCCCTGCTTTGAGGCTTGCTCACTCCTCTGCCTTACAGCCTGTTTTACACTTAGCTGCCTACAGCCCTGCTCCTCTGGGCTCCCTACCTCGCGGCCCTATTCTTTTGGGCTCTCTGTCTGTCGCCTACTACTAATCTCTCTCTGTCCTGTTCTTCTGGACTCCCTGCCTTTCAGCCTACTACAGTCCTCCGCAGTCCACTACAGGTTGCCTGCACCTAGTGCCACTCTTGACTGCAGACCTGCTTCCTACTTTGCAGCCTTCTGTTTTCCTGACTGCTGCTCCCTTGTTCTCTTCCTTGAGTCCTCTGTACTTCACCTTAGGTTATCTACTTCAGTCTAACTGCCTTTCCTTCATTTCCTTCTGCTAGATTGCTCATTGTCTTCCTTTTCACTGGATATTTCTGTTCTTGTCTTCTCATGTGTCTTATGTAATCCCTTTTGTACAGAGCTTGCCCGTTGGTTTCCGGCAGGCAACCTCTGCCCCTTCCTTTGTCGCGTTTTCAGTGTTACAGACACCCACTGCTGTTGTTCCCAGCCATGAGCATACAGCGTGGGCCTCTGTTATAGCAATCTGTGCAGAAGGCTGTAGTTTCCTAAGGTTTGTGGAACACTCTTTCCCATTTCAGCATACACCCCAAGAGGGAATCCAGTTTGTTTGTACCTTTGTATCTTTTGCCCCTTTTGGCTCCCAGCTACAGTTTCCTACTCTTCTTTCTCGTTGAACTTCCTGCTGTGTGTGCTTATCTGCTACCTTACTTCAGCACAGCCACCCAAACCCTACCGGGGTGTCCTGTGCCACTCTTGACAGAGTGCCATTCCTGACACTATGTTCGTGATTCAAATTCACCAGTGAAGGATATGAATGGAATATATCTACAGTTTCACACCAATCAAAATTGAATAATGCACGTTTTACAGACACAGGATTGGAAATCAGAGACTCGGTTGTCATTCCAATATTTCTAAAATGGCCTCTGATCGGTCCCTTATGGAAGTCAATGTACTCGAGTGATCTAGGTTTCTATCTAGTAGATGATACAATGTGTTTGGCACTACAGTTTTAATTTTTGAGTACAGAGATATACAAGCCCACTGTACCCGAGCCCACATTGATATAACACCCAATTCCAATCTAATTGCAGAGATTTGGATTGCATTTGGCATACCAAGCAATCTTCTCCCAATACGGCCCTCAAAGTGATTCAGTGACTCACTCACTCTCTCTGGAGCCAGTTCCAGGCCATAGATCAGTTTAGGTATAATTTTCCTCTG
This sequence comes from Ambystoma mexicanum, assembly GCF_040938575.1. NCBI lineage: Eukaryota > Metazoa > Chordata > Amphibia > Caudata > Ambystomatidae > Ambystoma > Ambystoma mexicanum. The sequence goes on from NC_090923.1 coordinate 44,319,609, forward strand.
ATAAAATATCAGAGCAGGCTTTAAAGAGATTTTACCAAACGTTCGGTCAATCCTGACCACCTATGCTTCTAACAATCTTGCCTTATCTAAGATAGATTCGATTAAAGGCGTAGAGCCAGGGTAGGCTGAGATGTTAAAACCCAAGTATTGCACAAAAACAACCAATTTCAAAGGATTCTCCCCCAACTTACCAATAAAGCCTGATGTCTTGCCCCTCGCTTTTCTAAAGGACAGAATTCAAGTTTTGGAGGGATTAATTAATAAACCATTGGTTTAGCATATGCTTCAAAATGTCTTAAAGACCGTTGCAGCCCCACCTTGGTGTTATCAACGATCAATAGATAATCAGCATATGCTAACCAGATAATTTTGTCCTTGCCGATTTTAGGGGCCAGTAGTCCTTCTTTGGCAAGTGAGATGGTTACATCTGAAAAATATTGGTTGAACAGCAGTGTGCCAGAGTGCAACCCTGTATGACCCCCTGATAAGATCTAATTCTCTTTGATAAATCCCCTTCTTGGTTCAAATGGACCCAGACCCCACAATTCTCATAGACCCCACTAATTATTCTCAAGAGCCCAACAGGTAGGCCCCAAAGAGCCAGTTTTAACCACAACCTGCCCCGGTCAACCTGGTCAAACGCGGCAGTCAGGTCAATGGAAGCTATATACGTGCAACCACCCGCCATTGACCATGCCGCCTCTTGTACGCTCTTCAGGGCCAGGCCGTTGACATTTGCCGAGTGACCCCTTCGGAAACCAGTCTGAAATTGGTCCAGCGGGTGGCTCCTAAGAGCCCACTCCTCCAAGTGTGACAACAGGAAAGAGGAGAAGATCTTACAATCCGCATCAATTAAAGAAATCGGACGACAATTCGCCGGATCAGTCCTGCTGCCGCACTTGAAGAGTGGTACAATATGAGCTGTGTTCCACGATACCGGGGTCGTCCCAGAGGACAAAATGTCGCTGAGCTCCAAGCACAACAAAGGGGGCGCCCAAATTAGGATTATCCTTAAATGTGTTATTTGTTAGACCATTTGGGCCTGGAGCCCTAGAGCGCTTACATCTGGTGATTAGTTTTGAGATGGTTTCTACCTCAACTTTTGGATCCCACCTGTCCTCTCTAGTCAAGTCCAAAACCAGTGGTGGGTCCTTCGATGATTTCCCAAATCTACTCTCCAAAAATTCAACCCAATCTTTTTCAGAAATTGAGTTTGACTGGCAAATTGTATAGTTTGGGTCCTGCCCATTGACCAGATACCAAAATGCACTTGCATTTGCAGAGATTAGTGTTCCAAGCATCTTTTCTGAATCATTCTGAAGCATTACAAATTTAATAAACTTACAATAATTATTGTATGATTGCTTAACCTTCCCTATAAGCTTTCTGCACACTGCCTCGTCCTGATTAGTGCTCTGAATCTGCTTCACTGTTATTCTTAACATCCTTTTTGCAGATGCTACATCGGTATTGTAACAGTGGGCATGCCCAACTTGGCAAAAACCGTTTGTTCTCATTCCCAGAGCCATTTTGTCAGTCATTTCACCCACAAACGACTGCATTCAAATTTTGGAGCTTCCAATCATAAGTGGAACGGCTCAATGCGTAATGTATTTCAGAGTTCAAGGCACAGATTTTTGGTTCAGTCCACTTAACAGCATTCCGCCCTACCTTACCAACTAAGTTTCATTTTTGCCCACGTTTTCTAACATTCAGCACTCAATTAAATTGTGCCGTGAGCACGCAATGGTCGCTCCAGTCATTTTTAAGTATTTCAAATGACAGGCATGAGTTCATAAGAGAAGAGTCTACAAAAATATAGTCAATCAGAGAGGAACTATCCCCTCTGTGCCAAGTATGCCCTTTACTAGAATTCCCTGATTCAGTACTATTCCCAACCAATGGAAAGAGACCCCTACCTCCCAAGTTTGTTATCCACTTCTGCCCAGCTGCTTCCTTCGCTGAATTACCCCCACCAGTCTCTTCCAATTCTCCCAGTCTGTGGGAATATACACAATTTGCATTTAGATCTCCCATAACTATGACCCTGCCATCTGGGTGGAGTTCCATCCACTCGTCCGGCACCTGACAAAGGCCATCTATAAATGGGCCATCCAGTTCAATACCTTTATGCCAATAGATATTGAGTAATAGTAAATTAAGCGAACCATCTATTGACCTACAATCAACCCCCAATATACCAAAGGGCAAGTTCGCAATTGCCGCCCCACTGAAGCCGAGGGAGATATCTACAGCAATCAAAAGGCCCCCCGATGGTCTCCCCCCATCCCATCTCTAGCCGATTGGATAAAAACACTCTAGCCGTCCAGAATGGGTGCTGAGGTTAGCCATGTCTCTTGCAGACAAATACAGTTAGCCTTTCTCAGGGCTTTCATACATACAAGATTTGTAAAAAGGAGGATATTGCCTCGAGTATTCCAAGATTTCAAACATAGCGTTATGCTCTTCTAATTATCTCCCACAGATGGGTTCTTTTCATGGGACCAATTTTTGCCATAGAGAGGAGATAATCGATGCCCAATCCATATTATTCGACACTCCACCCTGGGCCAACCTATTGGTAATGGCGGCAGCCTTAGGAAAACTAGCAGTAGATTGGCTCATCCCATTCTTAACAATTTCCTTCTTTAATTCCTGAATCAGAGAGATTTCAAAACCCATCTCTGCTAGTTCTTCTTTTTGGGTGAACATTAGTTCTCTTACTAGCGGAGAGGACAGAGACGTAATACTGGTTCTCATATCCTCTCTAACTGGGAAGGAAACTCTCCTAATATCAGCCGATGACACCAAAGCCAAGCTTGGGATGGATGCAAAAATGGTTAAATATTTGGCCGATTCAAACAAATCTGATAGTCCGAACCTTGAGTGCAATAGATCTTAACTTGATGTGTTGTGTGGCCACCACCCTTCGCCCTCTGTTGTGTGACTATTTTCCCTTTGAGTGCATCAGAATAAGAATGTATTATTGAAGGGTCGCCCGATGGACCATAACACGGTTCTGCATTCCCTATAGGAGCACCAGTGAGCCCTCGAGCAGTAGCACCTGAAGGGTAATGAAAGCGCTGCAACAGATTCTTCATACTGGCTGACACTCTAGGGTAGTTAGATTCTAGGGGGAGGTCAGCCACCTCTTTGAGGAATGTTGATTTACCCATACCAGATCCTTGGACCACCCTGTCTATGGGAAAAGTAGGGTTAGGACATGGGAGGGGCAATTGTGTAATAGGAATGTCGCCTGTATCCAACATGGGTCTGGCAAGGTCGTTTGTAACACCCCGACTCACCACCGACACCTTTTTTGGGACTACAGGGGACTTTACTGTCGAGCTTGCATGTACCGTTTTTCCATCCACTTTGTTCCCCAACATAATAGAGGTAGTTGCCCCCCTCTGATGGGCCCCAGATAGATGGAAATTGACTAGAGAATGGGTTGAATCTACCAGGACCTCCTGCCTGCTCCCCCAAAACCCAGTTAAATATGGGAATGGAGTCATGCGAGAATCTTTCAGTCTCATGCCCTGATCCATGTCGGGAGCTCCTACTACCCTAATAATGTCCGTATTCTTTACTAGTGACTCTATGATAGGATTCCGGGGGGCTGGAACACTGGCCACCCTAACTGGTATAGTTGAGATATTCTCAGGTGTGTTCAGAGCTTCTAACACTGGTTCATGTATTGGAATTACCTGTTCCGGGACAGGGGATAGTCTAGCCTGAAACAGAGTCCGGTGGGCCTTTCTTAAAGATAATAATCTGTTTTTTTGGCCCCCGCCCTCCGCTTCAAAGCTTTACCTTTCACCACAGTAATAGTTTTTTTTTTAGAAACTGGGGGGTTCTCTTGCCCTTTGGCTAGGGTCCCTTCACCCTCCATGGGCATATTAGCCACAATCTCCACTGGGAATTTATCATTAGTAATATCAATTATGTCCTCCACAATCCCAGTAGTTCCCCGTCCTGGCAAATTAGTTACAGGGTCCATTCCACTAGAAGATGACCTCACTTCCAAGTGGGGTTGGCTGATTGTTTGAACCCAGATAGTCAGAGATTTCAATGACAGACCCCAAGGCATTATCAGAATTTGTCTTAGGCTGTGGTACGTATCTCATTTCATCCTCATCTCTCATGGGCACATTAGCAAACCGAATCTCAAACTCTAATTCCTCAAGTTTTGAAGTAACATTAGTCAATATAGTGTTGGTGGATTTCAGTTCAGCCCATATGTTGTCATATAGGGCCACAAAAGAATTTAACACCATATTCAGAGCCGATACAGTAGGGTGAGATAAGCGAATACATTCATCCACCTCCTTCAGTGTATGGTGTAACTCTGAGGAGCCTTCGTGGACTCCCAGGTCCTCCCTCGTTGGTAAAGGAACTTGACAGTCTTCTTGGTTGTGACCAGACGATTCCTCATTTACAACGTCCACCAAGGGAGTTGGTGAATCAAAAGTGGCGGCATTAGTAGGCCTTTGCGACTGTGGATTAGACTGCTCCATATTCAAGAACTCCAGTTCGCCTTCTGTTTGATCAGCCAATTCAATGATGCTAATGTCTGTCAGGTCGCTAAGACTACCAAAATCGGGCTGTTTAGCCATCACTGAATGGTCCAGCATAACTGTTCCCTTTAGAACTTAATCTCAGTACTTGTGATAACAGATTTAGAAAATAGTGGTCCATAACAAAAGTTCAAGTCCATGTGCATCACGCACAAAGCAATACACAAACAAGGCTCAGAATTCCTAAGAGACAAACTACACCTACATCAACTGACAAGAACACTAAGATCAAGCACCAACATACGCCTGGAACCAAAACCATATAACAGAAAAAAACTCGGAGGATCCTCTTTCTCCCACCAGGCACCCAAAACCTGGAACGACCTACCTAAGAATATACGGAACACAACAAACCACCTAGCATTCAGGAAACTCCTCAAATCATGGCCCTTCACAGGGTAACCACAACGGAGACAGTCTAGAACGCCCAGACATTAAAACAACGATGAAAATAACTCCAATCCCGGCCACTCTCAATTTGAACAAACACTCAAACCAAAGAACTAACCACTCGACTGAGCATAAGATATCATGGAAAATAGCCACAAAAGGAAGGCTCCAGAGACTGATAACATACTTAGACCCAGACGAAAGCCCTCAAGTGACTCGCCCACTCGTACGTACCGGACGGACCATATCCAGACAGGCAGACGCATTTAGACAGAATTGTGAATATTAGCATGGCCACACCTGGATGGAATTGTGGACATTGCCCTGCGTCGCACCCAGAGGGGACTTTGAATGCCAGCATGCCCGCCCTTAGAAAGAATTGTGAATATTAGCATGTCTACACTTAGATAGAATTGGGACTATTGACCTGCATCGCATCTAGATAGGACCATGAATGTTGGCATGCCCGCACCTAGGTTAAACCTGAATGCCAACATGCCCACACCTAGATAGATTTGTGAATATTAGCCTGTGTCGCATCTAGATAGGACTTTGAATGTTAGCATGCCCGCACCTATGCGAAACCTGAAGACTAGCAAAGGCCACAATTAGAATTGTGGACGCCTGCGTCGCATCTAGATGGGATTGATTGAAGGATAGCAAGCCCGCGCCTAGGTGAAACTTGAATGATGGCGTGTGCCATACTTGGAATTGTGAACACCAGCCTGCGTAGCATCCAGATAGGGTTGTGAATGATAGCATGCCCACACCTGGAGAGATTTCTAGATGCTAGCCTGCGCCACATCTGGATGGGACTGAATGTTGGCTTGCCCACACCCAGATAGAGTTCTAGACATTGGCCTGCGCCCCATCCAGACAGAGTTGTGGGGGTCGACGGGTGCCACACTTGGACAGAACTGTGAATGTTAGCATGCTAAAGGTCAGGTAACCCACTAACCAATATAAGCTCAAACTCTGCATACTTATCTCACTCAAAAACTACACAACCATCTCTCGCACAACAAGGCCGCACGCACTTCACAACACTGCAAGAACACATAAGCTGGACCAACAGCACACGCGGCCTGACACCGACCCAATACCCGCACCAAAGCTCAGCATCTGGTGTATACCGAGTTGAAGCTGCCAACAGAACACCACTCCTCTCACTATCCTACTCCCCCTTCACCTTACTAACCAATCCCACCTTATCATTTACAGATCTGCCTGAGCGCCTGGGGACCAATTCCGTTGGTGACGGTGCGGGGTACAAATACCTTTAACATTTAACATTAACATAACGAGAACTATCAAAGGAGGAGATGTTGAAAAGAAACATTTCATAAGCATACAGCCGTCTCAGGTTGGGTGCGCTATAGAAATTGCAAAATAAATAAATACATATTAATGGCCCGGCTAGAATTTTGTGAATAAAAAATCGAAAGTGGGAGGGTGCGGGGGGGAGAAAAGGAAATAATAAGACGCTAGAATTTAATAGAATATAAAAGAAAAAACTGAAGAGTGACGGGGATGAAAAGACACATGCTAATTGTGGAACCCAAACAGGAAGCTACAAAAGGCAAAAGCACAGCCTGCAATTACTGATTGTGTAAAGTCTATATTTAACTCTGCCTGAGGGCTAATCAATGGTTCATTCTTTGACGGTCTATATTGGTGACATAAAGGCCCTTTGTAATTGCAGGAGGCTTTCAAAATGAAGAATTGTTGTAGCAAAGGCGTCTTATTGGGCCGTGACACCGGCCGCGTGGATCAGATGCGAGTATTTCCACAGGGTGAAAACGATGATTGCATGGAATTGTCTGGAAGTTCGGAGGCGGGAACATTTGCCCAATTTGTGTTCCCAAATGGATGCCTTGAGCCGGATAAGTGATAGGAGCACTGGCCAGGCACAGTCATTAAACCCCAAGTGGCCGTTCCATTCATGGCCAAGAACCTTGCTTTCTAGCACACATATATCAGGCAGAGCAAATCCCAAAAATGGAAGAGATTTTTTTTAAAATTTCTGTATTTCTGTTTTTGTGGTATGAAGCGTGGACACCTTTTACGGAAACAGAGTCCGGTCACTGTTGTGCAAACTGGTAAACATCCTTTGCACAGTTACGCGTATGTAGGACGCAAAGCTTGGTTTAAGGACAGCCATCGTTGTAGTTATAGTTTTTAGGCCTGCATAGCGCCACACCTTCCGCAATGTGTAAACAAATAAAAATAAAGAAACAATGCACAGTCTTAATGACATACAATTCTCTATAGCGCTTTGTGCCAAGTGTGCCATTCATTATAATGAGTTAAATTCCGTTTTCATTGCTCGACACTATTCTATGATCAGAAAAAGCGCAGAACTGGTGGCAGAGACATGGGAAATGGGGAGTAGGAGAGGTCTGAGGGAGGTGCCGGACTGGAGGGCCGCCAATCAAATTTCAAATCCATAGAGTTCTTGGCAATTAGCTCATATCCCCTTCTCCCTTTCCAAGTGCAGGGGTTGCCAGGCAGGCAGTGCAGGTGTATGAGACTGGCGGGGGTGGCGGGGCCTGGGCCCGAGATCAGAAGATGTCCAGGTAGCCAGTGCAGTTCCAGTTACAGCCAGGAGGTCAGCAGGGGAGAGGAGGAGAAAAAGCAGAAGCAAAGAGAAAGGTTTTGAGGTGCTTCCGGAAACCGGAGATGGTTCTCCTCAAGTTTCAGGGAGGCAGGACGGCTATTCTAGAGGGAGGCACCAGCCGAAGAAAGAGATCTACCACCAACTCGTTGCTTGCAGAAGCGACTGACCCTGAGGGAGTTGGAGGCGGATGAGCGAAGAGCTCGAGAAGGAAGATATTTAGGAAGAGAGAGTTTAAGGTATTGAGGCCCTGTGCCCCAGAAGGCTTTGCGGACAATGCAGAGGGTTTTGAACTTAATCCTCGCAACAACTGGGAGCCAGTGTAGACATTTAAGTCCCGGGGAGATGCGATCCTGGGCTTGAGGCCAAGGACAAGTCTTGCAGTCCTGTTCTGGATGAGTTGCAGAGGGTGGAGAGTAGAGGCAGGCAGATTTAGAAAGAGGCTGTTGCAGTAGTCCAGCCTAGAGAGAACCAGAGCTCTGGAGACAGTGAGCTTCTGGGGGAAGGAGAGGAAAGGAAGAATAGCTCTGAGGAGGTGCAGCTGGTAGTGTGACTTCTTAGAGACAGAGATGTGAGGAGAGAAGGAGAGCGTGGAGTCGAAGATGACCCCGAGATTTATAGCTTTGCAGGTGGGAGCAGGAAGAGGGCCAAGAGAGGCCGGCCTTGAGAGCTGCGTCAATGGATGGAGCGGGTTTGCCGATGAGGAGAATGTCAGTCTTACTGGCATTAAGGCAGAGGTCATTGGCAGCACACCACTCCTGGATAGCAAACAGACAGTCAGAAATGAGTGAAGGAGAGGAGGAGGCCGAGGGTAGCCTGAAAATGATCTGGGTGTCATCCGCATAGCACTGTAAGTTGGGGCAGAGAGCAGCAATGTGGTGGGCAAGGAGTGCCAAGTATTGGTTGAACAGCCAGGGAGAGAGTTTTTTTTTTTTTTTTGTATTTATATTGCGCCGGTAGCTCGCAAGCCTCGGGGTGCAGTAAAAAGAACACGAAACAGATGGACAATGACTAAACGAGATGGGACTGACTGAAAGATTCACACAGGAGCTAGGTAGGGACCTCCAGAAGGGATCTTATTTGAAGATATGGGTTTTCACCTGTTTGCGAAATCGCGAATAGTTGGTTTCCAATATTATGTGGTTGGGGAGTTTATTCCACAGGCCGGCTGCAAGTATCGGCAAGGATCTGCCTAAGCTGCATTTGAGTTTGTGTGGAGCCACTATGATTTACCAAGGTAGGAAGATCTTAGAGTTCTGCTGGGTACATATGATTGAATCCTGGATTTTAAGTAGGCCGGGGCTTTTCCAAAGATACATCTATGCACAAGTGTTAAGGCCTTAAGTGTACCCTATCTTCGATTTTCAGCCAGTGTAGCTCCCTTCTGGAGTCACTGATGTGCTGTGATTTGGTTTTATGCTTAACGATCCTTACCGCATTGTTCTCGACAACTTGGTAACTGTGTAGACACATTTTAGAGGAGCCCAAAGCCAATGCGTACCATAGTCAAGGTGACACCTTATGATGGCTCTAGCAATAGTGGCACAGTTGTCCTCTGATATAGATATATGGCCGGATGGATTTTAGTAGTCTGAGATGGTAGGCACAGTTTTTTTAATGTATTGTGCTTGAGCATCGGCCCCCAAGGATGCTTCCAGCATCATACCAAGGGTTTTTTACCTTCCTCAGAACCTGTATGGTGTCCCCCAGAGGTTAGACCCCTGGTGGACACCACAGCTAGAGAAATAGATGGCGGAGAAGAAGGATCCAAGTTGGATCTGGGAGGGTCAGTCAGAGAGGAAAGAAGACAGCCACGCCAGGGACTGACCAGTGATACCCAGGTTATCACAGAGACGGTTGAGCAGGATGGCATGGTTGACAGTGTCAAAGGCAGAAGAGAGATCAAGCAGGATGAGGACACAGGGGGTGTTAGAATCAAGGATGGAGAGCAGGTCTTCACGGATGTCCAGGAGAGCAGTTTCCGTGCTCCTGGCAGCTCTGAAGCCAGACTAATGAAGATTAATTGGGAGATGGCCAGCTTTTCCAGGAGTTTGCCCAGGAAATGAATAATAGAGATTGGGGGATAGTTAGCCGGGCAGGAGGGGTCGGCTGGGGGTTTCTTAAGAAGAGGGTGCACAAGCGAGTGCTTCATGGGGGATGGGAAGACTCCAGTGGTGAAGTGATGCAGAAGTCACCCAGGGCAGGAGCCAGGGAGTCGATGTGGTCCTTGACGGTTTTGGAGGAACAGGGGTGAACCTGTTTTGACAAGACTTTCATAGATCGGACTTGTCTAGAAACCGCGTCTGTGTAGAACAGGGGAAAGGCAGAGAAGGAGGGAGGAGAGGTGGCTGCTGCAGAAGGGCCAGAGGAAGAGCAGGGAGTAGGGGGAGGGAGGGGAGAGGAGGAGAGTGAGGACAGAATGTCCTGAGTTTTCAGGATGATGTGAGAGGCCAGTGCCGTGCAGTGGGCCTGGGAAAGGAGAGGAGAGGTAGAGACTGCAGCATGATTGGCCAGTTCATTGCAGATTTTAAAGAGTTCAGCTGAGTTGTTAGATGCCACAGAGACGCGGGCTTGGATATGAGCTCTCTTCTTGGTGAGAACAGAGAACCAATATTGCCTTTGGAGCAGGCGGCAGGCCAGTTTATCAGAGGATGTACATGAAGCACGCCATTTCCTCTCAGCCACCCTGTACTTGTGTTTTAGGGTGACGAGGTCTGAGTCGTACCAGGAGTTGCACTTGGCTTTGGGCTTCAGGTGGATGCTCATGACAGGGGCAAGGATACCAAGAGTATCAGATATAGAAGAGTGGAGCGTGGAGAGGGCTGTGTCAGGGTGAGAGTCAGCCAAAGGGGGATGGAGGGGGAGTGGCGAAAGCCTCAACTGATACGCGCTTCATAGGTCGGATGACCTAGAAGGTGGGTGGCAGTGATGGAAGTGGCTTGGCCAGATGGGTAGGCAGGGTGAGATGGGAGGAAAGGAGAAAGTGATCACTCCAGGAGAGAGGAGTGGAGAGAGGGACTGAAAAGGGAAGGTCTGAGGAGATCAGAACATCCAGAGTGTGCCCTGCAGAGTAAGTCGGGACAGAGGGGAGAATAGTGAGTGAGAGAGAGTCACAGAGATTGCAAAAGAGTTCAGAGGGAGGACAGGAGGCATCCAGGTGGATGTTGAAATCTCCAAGAAGGAAAAGCTGAGTGGTCGATGCCAGGAGTGAAGAGAAGAGGTCCGCTCACTCAGAGAGGAAGGATGAGATCGGTCTAAGTGGCCGATAGATAGAAGTCATAGTGAGGGAATGACTAGGGGAGAGAGAGAGAGCCTGCAGATGAGGCATTCAAAAGAGGAGTAGGCCTGCATAGGAGTGACAGAGGCAGGAATCCACTCAGGGAAGATCTGGGCTACACCCCCTCCGGAACGTTTGGACCTGGGCACAGAGATAATCTTGTAGCCATCATGGAGGAGCATGTCAGAGCTTGTGATACAGCTGGCTGTGAACCATGTCTCAGTGAGTCCGAGGACATCGAGTTCAAGTTCTTCAAGATGGCGGCAGATGTCGGAGGAGTGTTTGATAGCTGAGCGAGAGTTCAGAGTGGCAATGTGGAGAAGGTTGCTGTCCTTGAAGGACTTCCGGTGAGGGGTACAGATCAGAGGTATGCCCTGCGGAGGTGTAGAAGGAGCCCGAGAGGGGGCATAGGGGGAAGGAGAAGGCAAGGTAGCTGAGGAGGAGGCAGAAGGGGAAGGCGAGGAAGCCGCGCAGGGGTGAGAGGGGACAGCAGGAGAAGAAAGGAAATTGATGAGGCGTGGGAAGCGTCTATCAAAGAGGTGAAGGTTGGCCTGAGGGCCTTGGACCAGGACGGTCTCATTCGAGTAAACATTAATGATGACCTTAGAGGAATGAAAGGAGGCCAGGAGGACATCCCACCGGGTGCCACCATTAATGGGAGAAGACGAGAAAGGAGAGAGCACAGCGACCATATGTAGGGTCCATAGGTCTGGCGAGGGAACGACAAAAAGGATGTTGTGAGAGTTTCCTTGGAGGAGGCACTGGTGTAGTTGACCAGGATGTCCTTTTTAAACTTCTTCTTACCAGATTTAGTGAGGAGAGCAGGATAGTCAATAGAGAATCAGTTAGAGAAGATAGGAGAGACAGAGAGCACCATAGAGTAGGAGGGGAGAGGAGAGAGGGAACACTAGAAAAGGACACAGGGCAGGGTGCAGGCAGACGTGACAGCGAAAGGTAAGCCGGTTGACCAATAGGACAAGATGACAACACTCAGTATTAAAGAGCACAGGGTGTGTGTCTCTCTCTCGCTCTCTGATTTTAAAATGATATGACATGATGGGTTATTTATAACGTACTTAATACCCAGAGGTTTTTAAGCGCAGACCCGGGAATCGAACCTGTGTTGCTCCCTGTCGTCTTGCTGCCAAGGCGAGCATGTTGCCCCTGAGCTATCCTCCCTAGACAATCCTCTCAATTGAAAGATATAGCGTATTCCAATGGCAAACCTCAATTGGTCTCAGACTGAAGGAAAAGTCTAGAAGAGGAAGGTCGTGTGCTAGGTGTAAGGGATGGCCCAGTGTCAGGTTGCGGACACTGCACCTATCCCTTTATTTTGGAGACCGAAATGTCATAATCTTCAGTTTTGTCCATATTGTAGTGTTAGGTGCCTGTTTGATGAGCAGGCTTTGACGGTAATGGCCCGCAAGCCTAAGCCTTTTTAGGCCTAGGCTGACATCCAGAGGCTTATAGTGATTTAAAAAAAAAGATCAGGTTTGTGCGTAACGTGCATGTCTGATTTCCTTTAACAAAATCCAAACTAATATAGTTGATGGAAGAAAGGTTAATAGGAGTAAGTCCCTTTTCCATTTTTACTGACATGCCTCAGGCAGGCGGCTGGATGCAGAAAGTAGGGAGGGAAATGGTTGCCATACCAGCAGGTAAGTGGTGGGCTGTTATATGGGGCCAGGTCAGAGTAGTGGGTCGTGGAGGTCCAAGGTGATCAAAAAGCATCCTGGTGCCATGTTAGGGACATTGCGGCTTGGGGGAGAAGTATCAGAGTGAGGGGTGGAACGTGGCTTCATACAGGGTCTGTAGTGGGGGAGCTTCTGTTTATTACCTATTCTTCTTCTCTTTCTTCCATATCTCCTTCTTCAGTGCCCCCGCCCAATTCCAATCCTTACCTCCTTTCGTTCTTTCTCCAGCAACCACCACATAATCCTTTCTTCTTGCATTACACACCTACGCACTCTCTTTTCTTACATCTTAACGCCTCCAAAACCGATGTTCTTGTTCCCCTCTTCTGCTCCTCCCTTTCTCCAACCTCCCTCTCTCTCTTTTCCTCCCTCCACCACCGCTCGTAAATAGGTGTATGCTTTGCCCCTGCGCTCTCCATCCACCACACACATCTCTAATACCTCTTGCTCCTGTTGCTTTCAACTCCTCATCATTCATGAAGCCCGACCCTTCTTCAGTTTTCATGCCACCAATTTGCTAATATCTACTCTAATCTTTTCTGGCCTGGACTACTGTCCTGCACATCTTACCGGTCCTCTTGTCTATTGACTTTTGCCCCTCTGAGCTCCATCTTTACTTCAGGCATAGGTAATCTTTGCAGAGTCTACTCTAATCTTTTCTGGCCTGGACTACTGTCCTGCACATCTTACCGGTCCTCTTGCCTATTGACTTTTGCCCCTCTGAGCTCCATCTTTACTTCTGGCATAGGTAATCTTTGCAGAGTCTACTCTAATCTTTTCTGGCCTGGACTGCTGTCCTGCCATCTTATCATTCTTCTTGCCTATTGACTTTTGCCCCTCTGAGCTCCATCTTTACTTCTAGCATAGGTAATCTTTGCAGAGTCTACTCTAATCTTTTCTGGCCTGGACTGCTGTCCTGCCATCTTATCAGTCTTCTTGCCTATTGACTTTTGCCCCTCTGATCTCCATCTTTACTTCTGGCATAGGTACTCATTGCAGTGTTTCCCCCGTACTTTGATCACCCCATCACTCGCTCCTTCTCATTTGAATCAAGTCTACTCTTTTCCTGTGTACACATGGCCCCTCCTTACCTTTCCTGACTTATTTCTCTTTAGGTTCCCGCCTGTTCTCTTTGCTCTCAAACCCAATACCTACTTTCTGTCCCTAAACCTCCATGTGCTCAATCTAGTTTGCGTTCTTTCGCACGCCTTGTAACGAAGCACTGCAAGCCTCTTCCCTTGCCATCAGACCCAGACCTTCTCCTACTCTTCGCCACTTCCGCCTTCCTCTTAAAAGCTTCTGCTCACTTCTACTCTGTAATCTTTCCATTGACGATCTCATTGTTTGCTTTGATGTTGTATCAAGTATTTCCGCACTGTATATATCTTTGTGCAGCATTTTGTAAAAAGCGCAATAAAAATAAAATAAATAACAAATACAAAATACAAATACCAGCAGTCAACCCCGCATTACTAGCCTCCTGATTGGCTGGTGCCATTTCCTCATTTTCTAACTAAACTTCTAAAATAAATTGCACCTGGACAAAGGTTTTTGGTGATGAGGTTCCACTTTCAAGACCTACAATATGGGTGCAGATACTACATACGGTCAAGGCATCAAGCCTTGAAATAGAAAGCCTGTCCTCCTGACTCCACGATCCCACCAATCCCACTTCTCATCCCTTGGACTCCTGCACCTACCATCAACCGGGTGCCAGTAGCCAGCTCCTCATCTCCTGCCCCCTAATGCAAAACTAGGTCCTCACAGAGCGGCAACCACCCAGGCACCATGCCTAGGGCCCCTAAGGTGAGCCCGGCTTGCCACGCGAACCATGCATCAATGCGCACCCATCTCCTCCATAGCCATCACTCTGCTGCCTAGGAATGCTGCCTACATGCACGCTCTGCCCCACCATGTATCCCCAACCGCAATGCCAGCCAGCCAACCCCTCCTGAGTCCTCCCAACACGTACTCCAAGAAAACTCTACCTAGCACGGTGTCGCCTGCCCCATCACAGAACTACTCTGGCCATAAAATGTACCTGCACCGCCAGCTCCAGCGAGCACAAGTGCGCCATAGTTAATGCCAGGTCCATTCTGCCACACCCACTTGACATACTAGACCTCATCACTGCTAACAATCTGGACCTCCTCTCCCTCTCTGAAACCTGATTAAACGCTGCATCAGGTCCAGCTCTGTCCATTGCTATCTTTCCAGGATACAGGGGTGTTGTATGGTCTGGAAAAGATCTGGGGCTACACTAATGTCGGAACTGTCGGGACTCAGGCTAGCTAGCCTTTTGGTTGTAGCCCCTGAGATTCTCTCTGGGGCTACGACCAAAAGGCCTGGGGCTACAGCCCTCTAATCCCCCCCTATCAACGCCTCTGCCGGGGCAACAGCTCCCTAATGCCCACCTTTCAACACCTCTGCCGGGATATACGATTTTCACAAAGACAGACGGGACACCAGCGGCGGGGGGTAAGCAATGATTGCGCGGGAAAGCCTCCTCATCTGAGAATTCAGCTCTGCTCCCTTACTTAACTGTGACAAACTCTCCACTAAACTAATGCTATCCCACACCTCTACCACCACAATACATATCATCTATCACCCACCAGGCCCAACAGTATTGTTTTGAAGAGGACCTCCTGCATGTTCTCTCCACCAGCATCAGGTCTACATCGAAACTAATACCCTTGGCGACCTTAACCTAGGATTCAACTATTTGGAAGACACCAATGCCATGTCCTTAGCCAACTTCCTTTCTGCCTTAGGATTCACACAACGTATTGTGACACCCAGTCATTCCTAAGGCCACACCCGGACTGGTTAGCAGACCTCAACTGCCAGGCATCTATCATTTACAACCTTCCATATCCCTGGACAACTCACCGTCATAACATTCGCTATGCCCACCATCAACTCACCTGCACCCATTGCCCTACCACTGCCCCCAACTCTTTCACGTAGCTCGCGTAACCTAACCAAAGCCAAGACCTCACCGCTGCTTGGAGAGTTGCATCTAGCACAGATCCCACGTAACAATCCAGCCATCCTGGTTGACCAATGCAATAAAACCATAACTCACGCAGTTGACACTATCGCCCCCTTCGTCCTATGCAAACCCAAAGCTAGCACGCCCCTGAATTTGTGGTTCACCATGGGCATCAAAGCCATCTGCTCAAAGAAACGTGTGGCCGAGACTAAATGGAAGAATACCCCATCGAACACCAACAAATCCCACTTCGTCGCCATAGCAAAAGAATACAAACAGGCTATACTACAGGCCAAAGCCACCACTTACAACACTAGAATCTCCAACGCTAAGTCCAATACACTGGACATTTTGACCATCCTGAGAGAGCTAGAATCCCCCACATTCCCCATCCCCCACATCTAACCTCACTAAAGATATGGCCTGGTGGACCAGCATCCAAAATGCTCTCCTGGACAAACTGCAAAAAAAAATCCAACTTAATCAAAATGCCACCAGCCTCAATGCACAAAATACCTTCAACATCACTCGTTCAGCCACTCCACATGGATGACCCCCATTTCGCTTTAACTCTGTATCTGGAGCAGACATCACCGCCATTTTGAAAGGCCTGAAACCGTCCTGGTGCAAAGGAGATGTCTGCCCTGCCTCAGTCCATAAGGTCTGCACAGACTCTTACACCCTTCATGAGAGCTATTATCAACACATCATTTACCGCCTGCTCAGTACCCGCTAGCCTGAAGGAAGCCTGGGTCCTTTCTCTTCTCAAAAAACGTACTATGGACCCTGCTATCCCGACCAGCTATCACCCATCACCACAGTCCCATTCCTCCTAATGATACTGGACCGGGCAGCCGATCTCCAGATCCAGCATTACCTTGAGTCCAAATGTATACTTTAAATTCGTCAATCAGGTTTCCACCCCGACCATGGCACGGAATCGGCTCTGCTTGATCTAAACAATGAACATGATGAGTTCAAAGACACAGGCAAGCTCACACTTTTATTACTCTTAGCTTTCAACCTGGTAGTCCACAAAATCCTCTGCCAGCACCTCACATCTGCAGCCACCTTCTCGTCAGAAGCTTCCAGTTGGATCAAATCCTTCTTGGCCAACAGAACCATGAGAGTCTTCGCCAAAAACGCAACAGCCCTGCGGAAGCCTGCTACCTGCGGTGTACCCCAAGGCTCCTGCATCTGTCCCACTCTCTACAAAATTTTCACCAAACCCCTGTTCAACCTTTTAGACACCCAAGGTATCTCCTACTACAGCAACTATGCAGACGATACTCAAATCCTCCTTCCCCTCACAGGTGACTATTCAGCGGATTCTGCCACACGTATCCCCGTATACCAGACTATCCAATCCTGGATGGTCTCTCATCTACTCTGCACCGACAATGAAAAAATGTAATTCTCATTGTTGTATCTCCAGCCATGCTCAATAATCTTAACCAGTTGTACCGCGCCTTCACTATGAATGGTATCACCATCCCCCTCCCCCCAACAGTGAAGACACTGGGTGCGCACCTAAATTCCACACTCACCCTAACACGACAGGTCAATGCCATTGGCTCATATGCGGCCCACTCTACGAAACTCATCAATGCAAGCAGGTATTTTCTATCCACCAACAGCTGCCTCCTCATTGCCTGAGCAGTTATAGGATACACACTCGACGACTGCAATGCCTTATTTGCTGGCACGTCAACGCGAAACATCAACAAACTCCAAGTCATCCAGAACAACGCACTTGGAGCCACCCTAAGCATTCCCAGACGTGAGCACATCTCAGCCGTTAGAATACATGTTCACTGTTTCCCAATACGCGAACGCATCACCTTCAAAACCCTTTCCATCACCCACAGATGCCTAGCCAACTCTGCCCCCCATACCTCTCACCTACATTCAAGTGAGCCCAGTCATCGAGACTGAGTCACTCCACCTACACTCACCTCCTCATCACACCCAGATTCAATCGAGCAAGAGCAGGCGGAGCCAGTTTCCCGGTCATTGCAGCGAAACTCTGGAAAACCCTTCCTCTGGCCTTGAGATCTGAACAATCGTACTGGACCTTCCGCAAACACCTGAAAACCTTGCTCTTTACCCAGGTCCCCCCTTGAACTTATACACGCTTTTTCCTGCCATCTACCCATGGAAATGATATAGTTAATTAAGTTGCTGGCTCTGAGATGTGTGTGATCTCCGTCTGAATAAAGTACCAAGAAGTTATAAAATGTCGTTTGCATGAACTGTTAATTTTATCTGTCGGGCGCTCTCAGAAGGGCTGATAGAAATGATGTTCACCTTAATGTCTCTGAGAATGAACCCGGAAACTCTGATTCAATGACTGATTCATTGCCGATCATTAAAGAGCCAGGCTATTATGCAAGTCTATGCAAAAGGACGAGCATACTCGTTAAAGAGCAGACATGGTGACAGCTTACATCTTCAGCTAATTTCAGGATTGGCCCTTCAGAAGCGGCGTGAAGGCGATTTACGAAGGCACCAGTTCATATAGTATGTACAGTGATATTTATACACTGACAAAGTATATGGATTCTAGGAAAGATATAACTATTCTATACCTAAATACTATACTATGCCATACTATAACTAAATGGATGAATTGTATTCTTGCATAGTAACTCTTTTATTTTAATTGTAACAAGGTATTTGATTTTGTTTAATCCCAATTCCTTTTCTTTATCAGGTACAACATGTAAGTAAGTCAAGAATAAATTACATTTTATTATTGAAAAAAATAAAAATAAAGAAGTTATACCCAAACATTTGGAATACGATCTTGTGTTCGGAGTGTTTTTCTGGAGTGGCCACTGTCTCATATCAGACCAAATGTTGGGTGGGCAGCCAAGCAGTGGCGTATCCAGACTGTTTTGACACTGACTTATGCAGGGGTGGCATTGATTAGCGCACACACACATAATGATAGTTTAGGACAATGGGGTGGCACCTGGGGTGGCCAATCAGATTCCAGGGGTAGCACTTTCCACCTCAGGCCACTACCTGGACACGCCCCTGCAGCCAAGGCTAGTGCAAGGATGTATGTCACCTGAGAGAGAGTACCCATATAGCACCACTCTCCCTGGCAGTGGAGCTAGATGTTCTGCTCCTCAACCCAACCTGGCATTCCTCTGATATCTCCATGCTGGGGGTCTCCCGGATATACCCCCCACCTCCCCTAATGCCCTCCCTGTTTACTCAACAATAGAACTGTTGCTGCTTCCATAAAGAAGAAGAAATACAACTTTATTTCGGGCGATACCCATACAATTACAAAGTCAATCACAACAGCACAAACACAACAGAGCTCAATTCATTTGGTACAGAATATAAACTCGCTATCAAACCGTTCTTAGTTCCAGAGCGTGCTTGACATAGATCTAGATTTTTAGTGCACACTTAAGATCTGGTGGCGATAAAATCATATTAAAAGCTGCACTTGCCCTTCTTATCCCCCAATTCCTAAGCAATGGACAAAGTTATTTAGGCCACAAATTCACATATAAAGGGCATATGACCAGGAAATACAACAGATCACCCACGTCATGTTGATCACAAGGACAGCTATTCAAGGCTGGCATTCTTTTGTCCAGTAGGGTATCTTTCGCAAAAAAGAAAGTTGGACCTCAGACGAATGAAGACTGCTCTCTTTCTCGGATCATTGAACCAGATCACATAATTTTGCAGTCCCAAAATCTCTTTCCAACTAAAATAAGCCAACATTATTTTAGATCATGTGGCATACCTCTAATATCTCCATGCTGGGTTTCCCCCGGACCCCTGTTGTCCCCTCCCTATATACCCTACGGTAGAACTGTTGCTGCTTCCATAAAGATTATGTAGCATTCCTCTAACAGCCTCATGCTGGGGTTCCCCTGCCCCCCATAGTGTCCTCCCTATTTACCCTGCCTACGGTAGAACTGTTGCTGGTTCCATCAAAATTATGTGACATTCCTCTCCATGCTGGGGGTCCCTCGCCCACATAGTGCCCTCCCTGTTCACGTTACGATATAACTGTTGTCACAATATATTATGCAGCACCAGCAAATCAAGGACAAGGATCTCTCCCCTTGCGATGAAGGTGGCGCACAAGATAACGCTTTTTATTATTACACCCAAATTCTTTTAAGGAGGCCTCCAACCGCCTCACACCCAACTTCCTCCAGCACCGTTAGTCCCAGTAGACCAGGAACCAGGCCGGTGTGTTTCAATACGATATTTATTCATTAATTCATTAAAGAAAAAGGAAAATCAACCAATGACACAGCCACCAAGGTTGTGGCAACACTAAATGCAATAATCTCTACAAAACAACCAAGGTAAGATATACTATTACAGTTAATTTTGGTTTTTAATGACAGAACAGAAAAAGAACAATTTACCAAAAAATGATAGCACCGACAGTTAAGCACTCCCCCTGCAACACTCACCCCCAAACATCAATTAAACATGATTCCTTTGAATGGAAGGCAGTGGCAAGGAGTATGAGTATAGGGGAGAAAATTGGATTTGGGGTGAAACCCACCACCACAAGATGGGAAGCCAGCAAAGAAAGGGAAAACCCGTTTTTGGAGCAGAAATTGGGTTTTTACTATTTCTTGCAACTGCTAGGAGACAGAATTCATATTGCTTACACTTAGGAGATAGGCAAAGTTTTAGAGAATACTAATCAGCACACCAGGGCAAAATAGAGATGAAGTAGGAAAATCGTTTTTTGGGAGAAAGCAAATGAATAGGGAAAATTACAGGGGCAAATGGAAATTCGTTTACACTAAGGCTTATAATGACAGGCAGCTCTGGGAAAGGGGTAATTTACAGTAGGAAAATCGGTTTTCAATGACAATGACAGAGGCACATAAAAGGTACACCTCTAGGCAAAGGGATTGCTCACACTAATGGAACCAGTTGGGGTTTAAACTGACAGATGCAAATAGGAATTTGTTTGGTAATGCACATACTACACAGAAAAATCTGGTTTTCAGCTCACAAGGGGAGTAATTATTTTGGGGCAACACTTTAATGACTATAACAATTAAATAAAAATACGAGGAACAAGATTGTTGGTTTCGAATTTCAACAATCCCGATCTGTGAAATTCAATGGGTGAATTAAATAATTTACTTACAAAAATTCTAAGGATTTACACAGACAAAGGCAGGGTTTTCTAAAGGCGAATATCCTGACACAGGCAAACAAGCAATTCTTCTAGGGGGGCGATGACTGAACTACACGTGAAATTGGGGCTTTCAAAGGGGGAAAAGAGGATGCCCTGCTACTAAAATGGGCTTATGCAATTGAGGGCTGGGGTTATTGCTACTTACATAGCAAGCCTTTGTTTAAGATTCAGGGAAGCCAGCTACATCGCAGGACATTCTGGAAAGGAAGGGCAGGGTGTCTGGTCACTCCACTCTCAAAGATGGTAAGATTCAGCTGCCTTGTCTCTCTAACTGTCACTGGAGTTCTGTGGGTGAAACATCTATACATTGGCTTTGGTCAACGCCCCCCCACCGCCCACCCCCACATCAGTTCTGCTTTCCTGGCATTTTTCTGTGAGCAGTGATATCTTTTTTCATTGTGGCTTTTTAAAGTCGTTTGTATTTGCAAACACATGTGCAGGCAGTTTTTGCTTTTAATGTTTAAAAATCCTGTTTTCCATGTCAAAGGATTCTTTGATTCCTCCTTCTTGGGTGAATTACATTGCTGCTGGTCCATTGGTAAAGACAGGTAGGCCCCTTTCCTCATGGTTCTTTAATTTGAGATGAACAAAAAGAAAAAGCCAGGACGTTTTTGTGGCAGTGTTTAAATTCTTGGCATTTGTAGAGGAGGTCCCGAGCATGGCCTGTACCCCTGCCCTCCAGTTCGAGGTACCAGGAGCATACTCGCCAAGGTATGTGACGTATGAGGAGCAAATGAACCAACAGGGAGCCGCTCTGGGACTCTGCCCAGTGCACATCGGAAGAGCCGTACCTGTTGAAGCGCCCATAATCAGACAGTCATGGGCTGCACGATACCCTCTTAAGCAAACATACCAGCAGCTGAGATGAAATGAAGAGTACCTGCAGACGGTCCACGAGGAATCCCAAAGAGCCTTAATGGATGGCCAGTGGAATTGACACAAGGGCCTGGACAGACTCGCAAATGAACAAAAATGACTAACAAGGATAGCACGCCAGTGCGAGCAGCTATGTAAATAGATGGAATGGACACAGGAAAAGAGACAATGTTGAACGTAAGGAGACACTGCTATGAGACAAGATGGAAGTAACCAACCAGTTAACGCGTGTAAATAGGCTTGGAATGCAAGAAGCTAAGGAACCAATACTGTTTGCAATGCTTAGTAGAAGAATAGAGCGGCAAGCGCCAACCATATATCTACCTCAATAAGGCACATTATACAAGTGCGACTCCATTTTGTTAAGCATAAGTATGCCCAGGAGGCCAGAGGCCTACTAAGCCAGGTTTCATATTCCAGCTGAAGCCAGAAAGAAGAGCGGAATCGAAACTCAACACAGACCAGCTCATGCCTGGGAATTCGAGGTCAACCCAAAGAAAGGGGGAGAGCGGCGACGTTGGAGAATTGAAACTCCAGAGCATACCAGCCTGCCCCGTGAAGGTCAAGATAAGAGGGGCTCAGGCAGGTGGCGAGGCTAAAGGAGAATCAAATGCTTGAAAAGAAGAGAATTGAAGCAGAGCCACAGTGAACAGACACGTGACCAGTCAGGCGCAAAGAGGTACCACCGACTGATGTCACCCAGAACCCGAGGATGCCATAACTTCTCCAGATAAGAGACTACAGTTTCATGGCCATACTCAGCCAACTAATTGACACATAGCCCTAAACTGCTAATTGATGGAAAGGAGGCAGGGTGAATCCTGGGGCACTGGGCACCTGGGTGTCCATTCTGCATGCTGCTAATTAAAGTGGAGATTTATGCTTAGGGGTGTAACCCGCCCAATCACAATGGACCATGTAATCTAGGGTCCTATAGACACTATGGGCCTCATTAGGACCCAGGCGGAGTGGGTTTCCGCCAGCGCTAATCGCGGCGGACCCGTCCGCCGTACTACGAGTTCCCTTAGCGCCATGGAGGTTTTCTCCGCCTGGTTTTACCAGGCGGAGAAAACCATGGCGCTACGGGACCTCGTTGTTAATTACGCCACCGTATTTTACGGTGGCGTAATTAACTCCTTCCCCACTCCCATTATACCCTATGGGGCAAGAATGGGAATGGGGAAGGGCAGAATGGGGATTGGGGATTTACCGCTCCGCCGAGGTCGGAATGGGGCGGTAAATCCGCCAACCCCCATGGCGCTATCGACGGCTTTCCGCCGTGCTTCGCGGTGCATTTAGCACCGCGAAATCCGCCTGGGTCCTAATGAGGCCCTATAACCAATAGGACGTCGTGCTTGTAGTGACGTCTATCACGCGTGATGTAGAGGGATGGGTGTAGACACCCACCCGATAAGAATTATCCAATCCGCATGCTCTGTTACCATATACAGTTATAGCACCTATACTTAAATTACCTTTCCTAACCAATTATATTGCATGACGAATTTGTAGAGTTAGTCGTCAGTGATGACAAGTTTTGTGTATAAAAGTTGCTGTTCGACTGAAGTTCGAGGAAGTTGGAGCGAGACAGGCGATCGCCACGATGCTTATTTCCAATTGTTTCCCTGTTTGATGTACTTGTCATTAAACAGATTTCCCTTTGCCAAATTACTGAGTCCTCATAATTGAGTAGTGTTGGAGTAAGTGAATCCTGCACCCCCATTCCTCACATGGTGCAGCTATCTTGTTTTACAGGTACTAAAGGGTGCACACTGACCTATGGGCCCGTCAGGGAAAACACAGCCCTTATGTACACTTGGTAGTGTGAGGATGGTTTCGGCCATCAATTATTAATTATCGATTATATAGTTTTAAGACACCTATAGACCGACGGCACGAAGTAACTCTAGGCCTTCGGCAATATCACGAGTCCTTTCGCCATCATATCATGCCATATCATATCATTCCGGCTGAGTAGACTGAGAAGCTTCCCGTGGACAATGATAGTGCAAGTCCATAAAAACTGCAGTGGGTCTGAAGGAACCTGCCTTTCCAAGCATAACCCTTCTCATTCCCACGGGCAGCCAATCGGACGAAAAGACCGCAAGAGGCTGAAGAGGAAGGGGGGGTGATCCCGAGGCTCCAGAGAGGAAAAGATGCGAGCGGTGAGTGAAACAATAAACTCGTTACTTTTGCAAATTTCTTATTTATTTTTTTTTTTTACTTTAATTATTGGCAGAAAGTTAAGACAGGTAACACACATATTGCATAGAGATAACCAGAACCCATAACATCACGTTTAGGCATTGCATCATACTTTTTCGCAGAATCGCACTAAGTGAGGAGGGGGGGAATACTGATTACACGAGGGAGCGAGAGTTGTTCTATACTTATGATGGGTCGGGCGGGCCCGGCGGGGGGGTAGAGCTCCACTCTACCTCGCCTTTGTTGTTCAGATAGCTGTAGAATTCAATCCACACATTTTTGGGACGGGAAGACATAGGTAAGGATCCTATATATCCTTCTTCGCACATTTGGACCCAGGTAAGAGCTCTCAACCACATCTCCAGGGTAGGGGGGAATCAACACTTCCAACATTGTAATATACATCTTTTAGCGACAATAGCAGTTACATTTAAAAACCTTGACATTTTCTTTGCATTTTCTCCAACCCATATCCCAAACAATAGAGCCAGTGGATCCCGGTCCACTGGAGACCCAATTATCTCTGCAAGCGCTCTCGCTACCTCCGTCCAGAACGCACTCAGCGCAGTACAGGACCAAAACATATGTATATGATCTGCTTCTCCAGATTTACATTTCGGACATGTGTGAGTCGAGGTGTGTGCAAATGTTGCCACTCTTTGCAGTGTATAATACAGTCTATTGAGGAGTTTGTATTGTATGCTGCGGAATCGAGCACTACGGGAGATTTTGCGTGTGTGAGCGCACATTTTGTTCCAGATTTCATTAGTGATTTCCATTCCCAGCTCCCTAGCCCATGCCTCTCGTGGTTTAAGGGATGTGTTCTTTAGCTTTTCCATCTGCATTCTATACAGAGAAGAAACTATGCCCCTGCCACCTACAGAGTTTGCTATGTATTGAAGTTCAGGCAAGTCAGGGGGCTCGTCTGTGTATGAGGGCCACATTGCACGGATCGCCGCTCTCAGCCTGAGGTACTGTAGCAGTTCAAGCGCTGAGTTGGAGTGTTCGGGCCGCCACGTCTGGGGGGTGATGAATTTGCCTTCAGGATATAGATCAGTTAGTGCTTGATATCCCAGGTTTTCCCAGTGTCTAAGGAGATTCTGGTCGTGCGTGGGGGAAAGTCCTGGGAATTGCCGAATGGGAAGCCATTTATAATATGGACGATGTTCTTGTTTGGAGTTTAAAATCCTATTCCATGCTCTAATCGTGGTAGCTACCGGGTCTGCCGGGGCATCTGACTGGAACGTGAGGTGTAATATTAAGGTCATGACATTGTTCCCATTGCCAGCCTGTTTCTCTAATTTGACGGGTTCAAGTGTGCGTACCAGTGCGTGGCATGTTGAGCCTGTGCTGCAATCCAGTATAATGTTAGGTCTGGGGCAGCGAAGCCCCCTTTCTCATACGGTAGGGTCATGTGTTGCCACTTCTTGTGGACAGCACCTGAGTGCCAGAGAAATTGAGCGCATGCCGCATGGAGCCTCTTGAAGTATTAGTTCCCGGGCCACACTGGTACATTAGCAAAGATATAGAGAAGCTTGGGGACCGCTATCATTTTTATCAGGGACAACCTGCCCGCCAGGGACAGTGGGAGGTTGCGCCTTCTGAGCATCTTGGATTCGATGAGCTGTGCAGTTGTCTCGTAATTATTAGTCAATAGGGAGGATTTGCTTAGAGAAATTTGTACCCCTAGTACTTGATACCCCCCGAGGACCAGCGCAGGGGACATTAACAGGATGGTTGTAGGGTTAACGCAGTGAGGGGGAATATTCCAGATTTAGAATAGTTAATGGTGAAGCCAGAGTATGTGCCAATTTTGGTAATATCACGGATGATGGGGTCTAGATATTTAGAGGGGTTTCTAACGTATAGGAGTACATCATCCGCGTAGAGTGAGATGATTTCTGACGCATCTTGTAATCGAAGACCTTTGCGGGTGTGTCTGTCCCTGATGTAGTCTGCCATGGGCTCAATGGCGAGCGCAAAAAGGATGGGGGAGAATGGACATCCTTGGCGGGTACCCCTGTGTAGCGCGAAGGGAGAGGAAACAATGGAGTTGACCAGCACCCTGGCCATTGGGCTCGTATATAGCAGTTTTATATAGGAAATCATATTTGGCCCTACTCTCATTTTCTCCAGCACAGCCCATAAGTATTGCCATGAAACCATGTCAAAAGCCTTCTGGGCGTCTAACGTGACCGCCACTGCGTCAGACTTGGGGTCAATTCTGGACATAACATTAAAGAGACGGCGAATATTAAGTGCAGTAGAGCGGCCAGGAACAAATCTACTTTGGTCTGCGTGGACCAGGTGGGGCATGAACGGAAGGAACGTGTTCGCTATTATTTTGGCAAATATTTTAATATCTGTATTGATAAGCGAAAGGGGCCTATATGAACCACATTCGTCAGGGGGTTTCCCGGGTTTAGGGAGGACGGTGATGAGGGCTTCCCTGAGGGAAGGGCGGCTAAGCGGAGTGACTCTGTCCAGACTCCGTGTAGTATAAGAGCGAGAATGGCAACGTGCTCCTGGTAGAACTCAGTTGTAAGTCCATCAGGGCCCGGGGCTTTGTTCTTTGGTAGGTCTGAGATAACCTTGACAATTTCATTTAGGGTGAATGGGGCTTCGAGTTGTTCCCCAGTGTTTTGGGAGATGAGGGTCATGGGGATGCTTTCTAGCAGGTCATCTAGGTCTTGGGCTGTGTGTTCAGGCTGGGGGCCATTTAGCTTGGCGTAAAAACTGGCGAAGGTGTCAATAATGGCATGGATGGCCCAGTGCCGTAGGCCGCTTTCGTCTACAATGCTATCTATGAGGGCCCTGCCTCTCTCAGCGCGCACTAACCTGGCTAGAGTCCTACCAGGCCTATCACCCTCCCCATACCTCCGGGCAGCCACGGGGTGAGCATAGTATCGCACCTCGCTCAGGGCGAGAGATTCAAAAAGTTCCAGTCCCGTTCTAGTTTTGGCTAAGGTTGCAGGATCTGGCGCATAGGCATACTCTTGCTCTAGGGATTTAAGCTTAGTTTTTAGAGCTATTGAGGGCCTGCCTAATGGTTTTGAGGACCCCGGCCTCCCTAGAGATGCACATTCCTCTTATTTAAACCTTAAAGGCCTCCCAGCGGGTCCCCTCGGGTGTGTCTTGCAATGTATTGCTCTCGAAGAACATGTTTATATCTGCTAGGATCTCAGCTTTAAAGACGATATCAGATAAAGCCTCAGATTTAAAGCGCCAGGAGGGGCGGGCGGCCTGAGTGTTACCCATATGGATCTGTAACAACACGGGGGAGTGGTCAGAGAGCGTGCGTGCAAGGATCTTGACATCCGACACCCTACCCACACTGCATCCCGACAGTAGGAACATATCTATCCTTGAAGAGCTGTCATGAACTGTTGAGTAAAACGTGTAATCTCTATCCTGGGGATGGAGTGTTCTCCACACATCGTGTAAATTTAGGGAGTTCATGTATGTAAGGAGTCGTTTGGCAGCTCGAGACGTGGCCCTACGAGTGGTAGTCGTTCTGTCCAGGGCATTATCAAGTATCAGATTCATAACCCCTCCCCATATGATGGGAACATCCACATATCTCATAAGGATGATGGCCAACGTATCAATAAGCTCAGGGGAGTCAATGTTGGGGCCATATGAGTTCACTAGCAAGCATTCGACGTTAGCTAGCGTGTAGTGGAGGATTACATACCTGCCCTCTGTGTCAATGTGGGATGTGTGGAGCGTGAACTTCACTGACTTGTGGATGAGAGTTAGGACCCCCCTGGATTGGGTGGAGAGTTGGGTATAGAATCTGTTGGGACCCCAGGACAGTGCGAGGTTGGCGGATAGGTATGTCTCTTGCAATAGGAGTACTTTGTGCATATGCGGTGATCCTATGGGATTTTGTGAAATTAGTCAATCCCCCAACATTCCACGTCAACATTTTAATAGACATGAATACACTTTAGAGGACATCCCAAATCGAGGATTAGTATTTGTCTGCACCTACGCGTGAGGTGATGGCATGGGGATATGAAGGCCAGTTATGGTACATCCCAATGGTAGGATCCATCTCTGAATATCACTACATGTGCTATGGAGGCCCAAGCCTGCCTCGCCATCAAACCAGTCCTTTCCTTTCTGTCGATTTTTATAAAACATTCCCCAACTGCGCCTCCCCCCACCCTCACCGCCCGATGTGAACTAGTAGTGTGATAACACCCTCCCATGAAGTGACCGTCTGCGTGCCATCCCCAACTTGGCAGCGCACTGTTTCCCCTACCCATAACAGGGGTGTCAGGGTGCCGTAACAAACCTGGCCACTCCAACCCATTTGCCCAACGGGGGCAAGCCTGAAAACGGAACAAAGAAATTTGTTGTGCAATTGCAATGGGGGTCGCTTATGCCGTGTACCCAATTAAGTGAGTTGTTTGGCGTATGAAGCGCCTCGAGGGCGGCAGTATGGTTACCATGTGCTGTGTTACATTGCAGAAATAATAACAGATGGTAGCAGGCAAGGGGGGATGTCGTCCCGATTACTACATATGAAATGTAGGGGACTTCAGTCATTGTTTATCAAGTCATTAACCGGCTCTGCCAGCGGGATCTGTGATTCAATGAATTTGACAGCTTCATCTGGGACTGTGAAGAAGTATAGTTTATTCTGGTGGGTGAGTTTCAGGCGTGCCGGGAATAGCATTGCGTATTCGATTTTCCGTTCCCGGAGCATTTTCTTCACCCCATTAAATTGTTTGCGCTCTGCCTGGACCCCCACGGAAAAGTCCGGGAAAATTCTGATGACTTGAGAGTCCATTCTTAGCTCGCCCTTTTCACGTGCCAGTCGCAGTATGTGGTCTCTGTCTCTATAGCTAAGGACTTTCGCTATTATCGGCCTCGGGAAGTCACCCGGCGTGGGGCGGGGAACGAGTGAGCGGTGAGCTCGCTCGATTGTGAAGAATGGCGAGAGCGGAGGGTCGCCAAGGAGATCTTTGAGAAGGGTCTGGACCGCCTGTTCCATGCGGCCCTTGAGTGCTGACTCCGGGACCCCAACAATGCGGATGTTATTTCTGCGTGACCTTGATTCTAGATCATCACACTTGGCCTTGACGCTGTTCATGTCACGCACTAGCAATGAAACGGTATTTTGTAGGGTAAGTATATTTTCTTCATTTGTCCCAACTGTAGTTTCAGCCTCAGTGATCCTAGTGCTATACTGTTCTAATTTCGACCTGAGCGAGGCCACATTTGCATTTATATTGTTGAGTTTCTCGTGAAATGCGGCAAAATGCTTAGCCATGGATTCCATCATTGTCGCCAGGTTGGGCTGTGGGGGGTCCGTTGGGGCCTCCATGTCGGTGTCGGCGGAAGTGTTGGCACCCTGCTCCAGCCTGGGGGTTAACTTGGTGAACTTGTCAATGGCTCCCGTCCTGGACGCCCCACGGGATTTGTTGGGCATTGCGGGGGTAGATGAAAATATGTATGGATATGGGAAGCCGTCGGCGCCACAATTTGAGAACAGGGACCGGTAGGCTGGGGGGGGGGCGGCAGATCAGGATGGCACAGGGCCGGACCCTCCGGGGGAGAACAGGAGCGTTAGGTCACTATTAGTAGGGGTTCTTCTCTGATGTTCAAGCGGGGGCCACGTGGTTGGGATCAGGAAGCAGCGCACAGCGCCGCAAACAGCGAGATATCACGGGCCCCCCCAAGCGTAGTGGCAGGCGGACACAACACCAATCCCTCCTCAGACGTGGGACCAGCAGGCCTTTGGTGTCGGGGTGCAGCGAGCGGCGGCGGGGAAGGCTCCAGCCCCGAAAGCAGATGGTTTGATTCTGAGTGACAGTGGGGGGCCAGGCACGAGGATCCAGAGCAGAGCTCCCACAGTGCGATGATGGTTTGGTATGGGTGGCTGGCTGTGTACATACCCCAACCGTGGCAGCGCCAGGGGGAAGGTTCCCTTTCTCAGTCTATTCTGCCTGATGGTCAGGCTCAGCCCCGGGGGTGCGCTCTCTGCACAGGGCCCAGCGGAAACAAAGGCAACGCTGTAGAGCAGGGCGGGCGAGAGATCTCAGCAGCGTGGAGCGGGAATGCAGGGTTGAAGATGCAGCTCAAATAGGTAGGCGTAGGAGCTGGGGGCCACGGGCTAGATAGACGTGACTTATTTATGTATTCCAGCCACCCCCCAGCTCCTCACCTCGAACTCCGAACCTCCGTGCCCGGGGCGCCCGCAGGACGAGGCGCAGCGAACACGGCAATCCAGCCACGCAGTGCACGGTGAGTCCACGGCCCAGATGTGTCTGCCGCCCGCAGCGCCGGGCGGCCAGGAGGATCACGGGGGAGCCGGCGCCAAGCAAGGAAGAGCGCGCCAAGGTCCCCGGGCAGCGGGGAGGTCCCTGCCGGCAGTCGCGGCGTCCCAGGGCAGAAGAGGATAGGGGGGCTCTGCACCGGCCCCACAGTCAGCTCGCCACAGGAAGCCCGCACGATGCGGGGCAGAGCGCGGCCCAGTCAGGCCCCACAGCGTGCACAGGGCCCGGGCGTCAGGACCCCACAATCTGGCTCCGGAGCTCCGATTTTTTTCCAGATTGGGTACAAACGTAGCCCACGGTCAGCGCTATAAAGAACGTATTTCTACAGCAGATATTGGCGTTTCTCCGCCGATGTAAATCGAAGGAGGATTAACGGGCAGGGAGCTCGAGGCTTAAGCAGCCATCTTGGCAGCTGCTCCACAGCGCCCACCTACTTTGGCAAATTTCTTGTAAGCATTAGAACAAGCAAGAGAAAGGTAACGGAGGGTGGCGGAGAAAAAATAAAATAGTCAGAAGTAGAGAAGACTGTATATATATAAGGGGTAATGACTCAAGCATAAGAGATAAAAAGTAGTTACCGGGGGGGGCACCCGAGAGAAAAACGAGTGGTTACCGGGAGGGCACCCGAGAGAAAAATGAGAGGATACCAGGGGGGCACCTGAGATAAAAACGAAAGGATTCACTTTGTTCCTGCGCTTTAATACATGGTCAGAAGAAACGTGAACTCATAGCCCACATAACGGGGGACAATTAGACTACGGTGACGTCTAAAGACACATCAAAGGAGTTTGTTTAAACTCCATGACGGTGTATTGATTGGAAGGCAGGTGTATGTATGACCAGCTGGTGTCCGTCTAGTCTGTCAAGTGTCTGTCATATGTGTTCTGTTGTACGTCAGATAGAAAAGGACTGTATCGGTGATTGTTTAAAATGAAATTTGGTTTTACATGATTCTGTAAAAAAGAGGGAATCGCCAATGGATTGATGGTTTTGAGTCAATTGATAGTATAACTTTTGGCGGGAAAAGATTGGATTGGAGCTTGCGTATCTGGTGCTCGCTCATACTATTAGAAGGATAACAAACTGTATAAATATTGTTGGTGACAAAATTGAAAATGGAGGAGGTTGCCCCACTTGTGCATCTGTGCAAGCAGCTACCTAAGCATGCACCTAAAATCAAAAAGTACAGCACAGAGTGGGTTAAGGGCACCGCCCACAAGATGTTTATGCCTTGGCCACAAAATGGGTCCCTATCTAAAGCTGTCTTACAACATATGATGACTTATCTGCATGCCACATACACAGGCAAAAAATTAAAGAAACTCCTCGCTGTTCTGGAACTTTGGAAGATGTTCGAACAGATGAAGGAGGAAGAACCACCTGCAGACTGGATATTAAATTATGTACTTAGGGGGGTGAGACACCTACCGCACCACAAGCCCCACCTGTGCCAGTCATCGAGGGAAGTAAGTGAGAGGGACTCTACCCGCTAAGAGGCTAAGAGAACTAAAGGCAGCCACGGGGTATAGCAATCCTGCATATGAGTCACCTACGTACAGTAGTGATGACAATAAGGGAAAGGAACAGGAAAACAATCTTGCCTCCGCAGTCCCGAGGGTCAAGGAGAGACGCGAAGATGAAAGGAAGGACCAGGCACCGATTAGTGCACCTCTCGATAAGGAGAGAGAGGAAAAGAAATGAAAGGGAAACGAAGGTAGAACTGATGAGATAACATTCACCAAAGACGAATGGATGGGAGGACAGATATTGTTGAAACTAGATGTAAAGGGAAGTGATGATGTGAGACCGAGAGAGATGTCTGATGAGATGCACAGAAGGGAGAGAGAAAAAGAGAAGGAAATGAGGGACGAAAGAAAAAAAGGAAATATAGGCTGAAGCAAGAACAACTATATCTCAAAGAGCAAGAGAAACAGCTTGATCGCAAACAGAAGGCAGCCTATCACCGGTACAACCAAAATAAGCAAAGGTGGGAAGAAGAGCAAAGAGTATGTGAGAAGAGAGTGAAGAAAAGAGAAGATGAGGAAATTAGAAGGGCAAAGGAAAGTAGAAACGAAAAGATGAGGGAAGTAGACAAGGCTAGAGATGAAGCGAGGAAGCGCAAGGAAGTAGATGAG
This sequence comes from Ambystoma mexicanum, assembly GCF_040938575.1. Taxonomy (NCBI): domain Eukaryota; kingdom Metazoa; phylum Chordata; class Amphibia; order Caudata; family Ambystomatidae; genus Ambystoma; species Ambystoma mexicanum. Next base: position 44,351,859 of record NC_090923.1, read on the forward strand.
GAAGCAGAAGCTAAGCGCAGACAGAGGGCACAGGATCTTGAATATTTAGAGCGGGAAGTTAAAAAACCCAATCCTGTTGTAGAATGGGAAGACATAGAAGAATTCTTTCCTGCGAACGACTCAGTGCAAGGTATAAGTGGGACAAATATTGAAGATGACTTTGACACCAGAAGTATCAGGGAAACGATCGATAAAATTTATGATGAGATGGGGCTGGAACAAATCTCCCAAGGGGGAAGAGAGGACGAGCGCCTGGAGAGCACTCAGCTATATGACACTGAGGATGTCACCCGAAGTAGTGGGAGCAGGGAACTGTCCCTAGACAGGCTGGAGATTGGGCAGAACGAAGAAGATGCAAGGAGTTGTGTAAACTGGGAGTATTCAGAATCTGACTCCGGTGGGGAAAAGGAGGATGAGCCACACGAAGAAGGGAGACAGTGCGAAAAGTGGATCCCAGGGGACCGAGGCGTACGATGGACAGACGCCAGTGAGTCCGCAACTAAGACATTGAAGTCTGCCACGCAGTCCGGCCGACATGAAGGAACACCCCACGGTCAGAGGGGGGCGTCAGCACCTGCCTATGCAGACAGATTGAGGGCATTGCCAGGTAGATGGCAAGGCGGGAATGCTACCTCAGCGGTTTACAGGAGAACTATGGGAAGAGAGAAGAAAGACTGCGCATTCCAATTCCCACTACTAGAAAAAGGTGGAGCAAGACCACAATATATTCCATGGCCACACATGGATCAAGAGAACCTGAAAAATAAACTTCCAATGCTGACGTCGGGAGCTGGGAAGTGGATACATGAGTTGGAGAAAATGACAGAGGGAGTTACCTTAGCCATAGGGGACCTTAAGGGCCTCCTGATCGCCATACTCGGTGAAAGAGCAGACGATGTATAGAAACGGGCAGGGTACCCCAGGGTAACCATAATTAATACGTCCCATGACGGAGCACCATTTAACAATTGTAGGGCAGCAGTGTGGAAAGCGTACGAACTCTATACCCAGACACTTCTGATATGGGAGCCATAATGACTCGAAAAATGAAAGAGTCAGAGGACCCGTTGATTTATGTCCAGAACTTTCAAGACGCGTGGGTGCTCTAAACACACGAGTCTTGGATGAAATCTATCCCTGTATTCTACCATATATTGTGCCAAGGGTTGCCTGAACCGGTGCAAAAACAGCTCAAGAAATTGGTAGGAATAGAAGCTAAACCTTGGGCTGAAATACAGTTAACTATTGCACATTACTGTAGATTGTTGCAGGAAAAAAAACAAAAAAAGGAGGCAACTCGTAAGGGTGAGGAGGCGAAGCTGGTGCAAAAGAAACTTTAAAAGTATGCTCTCGAGGCAGCCACGCTGACAAACCCAGCTGAACCAAGCGCACAACGAGCAGCTAACCCATCTCAGAATAACCAGGGTAGCGCGGGATTCTACCGGAGGGGTAGGGGTTTCGGACAAAGAGGATGGCAGAGTAACCAGGGAGGGTTTCGAGGTAACCAGGGAGGGTTTCAAGGTAACCAGGGAGACTTTCAGACCAACCAAGGTGGATTTCAAAATGCACAGATGGGCAGTCCAGCCATGCCAGATGGACAGATGGCCCGACAACTGCCAGTATGTTGGCTGTGTGGAATGACAGGGCACGTGGCGCGCGTGTGCAGAAACCAAGGCATGTGACAGAACGGCCAAGGAATGGGAACAGGCATGGTGAATCAGCTTGCCGCCCCGGAACAAGGCGGTGCACAGAATCACACAGTGCAGCAAGGTGCACAGCAAGGGATTCAACCCTCGAACGTGGGGAACTTGCCGCAGGGACAATTCCAACAGGGACCGCCGCAAATGCCTCAGGGCACTAACTCCGGAGGGGGTGTCAACCCTGGAAATGGGGGAAATCCACAAGTATACAGTGAGCTGAACTTATATATGAAATAGGACAGCTCACGGGAGACTCTGATGTGCTCTATCCTACTAGTGACACCAGACCTTCATAGGGAACCTAGGGTGAATGTCATCATAGGGGGTAAAGAATATTCCTTCTTAGTTGACATGGGTGCAACACGCTCGTGCATACGAGAAGGCAAGTTTTCCTTGTCCGGCGAGGCCATAGATACTCAGAGTTTCACGGGAGCTCACAGTAGAGTTCCCTTCACGGATAATCTCATAGTCTCTGTAGGAGAGTGTGAAATGAATGTACCGTAATTGTATTCACGTCAGACCCCAGTAAACATCCTGGGTCGGGACTTAATGACTGAGTTGAATATGACAATCTCGTTTACCGAGAATGGTATAGTGTGCTCTACTCCAGGAATGCATTATTCAAACGTGTGCGAAATTATCAGAGCATACTCAGGACATATAGCCATGAGAGCTATACCGTTAGAGCCAGAAGTTTTCGCATATGGAGTGCGGGTGCTCATGGCGGGATCGCCAGGCCTCGCAGATAAAACTATGAGAACACCTGATGAGTTCCTATTCAGACCAAAAATACCGATGCATGAAGAAGAGGGACAAGTATTTCCCTTAATGATGCCGAAGTGCGAGGGAAAGTGGTAGTGGTCGAAGGATATGATGACGAAGGCAGACAATGGTGAGCGATTATCACCATCGAAGAAGGGTATCGAATGACTGACGTCAACGATGACGATCTGTTCGAAGAACACCATAACCTAGAAGAGACAAGAGTGGAAGTGAGTCTCATATTTTGGGTCAAAATGATAAAACGGGAGGTGCCACAGAGGATGATGTTAGCACTGATACGTCCAGAATACTTTGAAGATGACATGGCCCAAGTACCTGTCACAGTATGGACTACAGGGCCCTATGACGTAGGCCTCCTTAAGGGGGCAGGTGAAGTAAAAATTAAACTAAAACCAGGAGCAATTTTACCAAGAGCGTGACAATATCCCATGTCCAGAGAAGCGGATGAAGGGATCGCAAAGACAATTTCCGCCATGATTGTGCAGGGCATCCTCGTGACGTCAAAATCTCCTTGCAACACAGTGATTTACCCTGTCAAGAAATCAAAGGGAGGGTCTTGGCATTTAATCCAAGATTTAAGAGCATTAAACGATATTGTTGAAGCTGAGTTCCCTCTAGTCCCTAATCCATCCACAGTTTTATGCAACATACCCACTGAGGCAAAATATTTCACAGTGATTGAATTGAAAAATGCGTCTTTTTTCTCAATCCCGTTGCTCCGTGACTCACAAGACCTGACGACATTTACCTTCAGACAAATGCGCCTGAAAAGCATGAGGTTTCCACAGGGGTATTGTGCGTCTCCAACCATTTTCAACAGAGTCCTGCAGATGGACCTAAGCAATATTGCAGTAGACAGTGCCGTTTTGCAGTATGTGGATGACATTCTGATCTGCAGCATCACTGAGGAACAATGCAGGCGTGACTCTGTCCAGCTACTGACTATCTTGGCTGAGAAAGGATATAAAGTTGATAAGGAAAATTTACAATACTGTCAGCAAGAGGTGCTGTACATAGGGCAACTGATCTCACACGAAGGGAAAAAGGTAACCCCCGGAAAGGGCTGAAGCTATCATGAACACGGCTAAGCCGCTCATGATAAAACAAATGCAAAGCTTCTTAGGCCTGTGCAATTATGTCAGAGCATGGGTCTTCGACTACAGCTCGTATACCAAACCCTTGCTTCAGGCCCTAAAAAAGGCCCAGGCTACAAAAGAAAAAATCGAATGGACTGAGGCAATGGAGAAGGGGTTTGCAGAACTCAAGGGGCAATTTGTAAGGCCCCAGTTCTCGGGATTCCTAATTATGCAGAGGAATTCTACCTGTTCTCACATACCGATGGTAATTTTATGACGGCAGTGCTCGCTCAGCGAATCTCGCTGGGGTACAAGCCCCTAGCGTATTACAGCGGGAGTCTGGACCCGGTCATGAGAGGCCACTTCCCATGCGAACAAAATCTAGCTGCCGCCGCGTTCGCCATTGAGCAGGCATCATCCATTGTAATGGGGTGCTCCATGACTTTATACGTCGAGCACTCATTCGCCATACTAGAGAAACCAAAGGGTACGCTGACATCTCAGAGAGCATCCGCATATGAGGTGATCATCTCTAACCCATCGATCAAAATAGTTTGATGTAAAACAGTAAACCCAGCTACGTTCATAGCTGAGCCAGTCACAGAGGGAGAACCTGTACATGACTGTGCGAATTATGAGGAATTCTATGATGAAATCCCCAGAGTAAAGGAAAATGCCCTGGCAGGTGGTGAGATCGTGTTCATTGACGGTATATCAAGAATCGATCAAGAGGATGGACTAAGGTATAGAGGCGTGGCCGTGGTAAAACACCTAGCGAATGGAGAGTTTCAGGTACTTGTCAGTGCGTGAATACCATCATACTATTCTGCGTAAGCTGCAGAACTATTGGCATTGATACTTGCCATTGAGAATCATGCAGACCAGGAAGTAACGGTGTACAGTGACTCCACCTATGTGACATCTACCGTGCGCAGGTCTAGCACATTGGAAAAGGAGGGGCTACCTCCGGGCGGACGGCACGCCAGTGCAACATGCAGCCTTATTGGACAGGCTGATAAAAGCACTACAGCTCCCAGCGGGCATAGCGTTCATGAAATGCGCCGCCCACACCAAAGGGACAGATTTTGTGTCACGTGGAAATCATGAAGCGGACAAAGAATCCAAGCGTATGGCATCCGAGAGTGAAACAATCATGGACGTGGATTTGGCACTTACCCATGAGAGGATGATGGTAGCACGAGCCACACCCGATGCCTATAGCAACGTGGGGCAGACTCAGCTAATGGAGCTACAAGGGGAGGCACCTCAGGAGGAGAAGAATTTATGGAAGCATTGAGGGTGCTCTTTAAGACCCTGTGACGGATTGTGGAGGCAAGACAGCACTGGTAAACCAGTAATGCCTGTCACCCTGCTGAAGGTAGCATTGGAACAATTACACTACCCTATACATATGTCAAAAGAAAATCTCGCTGCAACAGTCGCAGAAGACTGGTTTACACCGAACTTAGCGGAGCATGTTGCATTCTTCATGGTGAACTGCATAACCTGCCAGCAATTCACTGCTGGGCACACATTAAAAGTAGTGAGAGGAGTTATCCCCCGGCTAAATGGGCCATTCCAGCACTTGTATATCGACTACGTCGACATGATTCAAGTGTGCAATGGGGACAGGTATTTAATTGTGGTGGTGTGTCCATTCTCTAGATGGATAGAAGCAGGTCCCTGTGCACACCCAGACTCTACCTGTGCTGCCAAATATCTAGTGAGGGAAGTGTTCCCTAGATGGGGGGTGTGCGGGGTAATGAGGTCAGACAACGGTGCTCACTTTGTCAATGCAGTTTTCAAGCAGATCAGCTTGTTGCTTGGTATAAAGCACAAGTTCTCGTCAGCGTATCATCCAGAGGGGAATGGCATATGCGAGAGGCTCCACGGCTTGCTAAAGGAGAGGATAGCCAAGTTTAAGCTTGCATTAAAAAAGGGATGGTTGCACTTTCTACCACTGGCATTGTATGCACTTCGGAACCAACCTGGTTCCAACCATCATCTCACGCCACACAAGATAGTCACAGGCAGAAGGATCTCTTACCCCCGAGATAGACTCAGATGTGATGGCCAGCCAACAAGAGAGGTTTTGGGAACAGAGATGCAGGAATACCTGAACTGTATGTCATCCAGTGCCTCTGTCATTTCAGGCCAGCTGCAGCAACGGCGAAAGGGTTGCGGAGCAGCACAAGACACATCAGGAAGTGCTGAAACAGACACCGCGCAAAGTCTATGTGCGCCTCTCGTCTTCCCTGGTGATGCTGTGCTTATAAGGAACTTTACAAGGAAGAGGTGGGATGAGCCACGATTCAATGGCCCTTTCATTGTGGAGGACTGCTCTCCTTCAGCCGTCAAAGTCCAGGGCAGAAGGGCATGGCTCTTCCTGAATGACATTAAACCTTAAATAGGAGAGAGCCCACCAGCTGCATCCAACTGCGAAGAAGCAACAGACAATGGGGAAGAACCTGAGCACGTGCAGACAAGAACTATGGCGAGGAAGGACGCGTGAGCAGCAAAATAAAGGCAAAAGAACTCTGTTTTAAATTGTCGCTTTGAAACAAGACATTTCCTCAAACTAAGAGAAAGGTGATAAAGAACAATAATACGGACACTCTGTGCATCACAGTTGCAGGGTGAAGAAGAGAACTACACATACAAAGCCACAACAACGTTGATAAAACAAACTTTTGAAATCACATCTCGCTCGAGTAGTATAAAGAATCAAGACTCTGATAGACTGCATATAAGACATTTCTGAGAGTGTAACACAGCGTCCTGAAGCAATCAGTGTTGAGACTTTGTTTACAGAACATATGGTATCTCCCAGCAGAAATCTCAAGTGGGATGTGCTCACATATTTCCAGTTGGTGGTGAAATCATATCCATCACTCGTGGGGAGAGAAACCAGTGTCACAGACTTTATTCAAGATCATGATAACAAGAAAGTAATCTGTCTACTGCTGACTGTCATCGCGGAAGCCTTCGCTGAGCTACCTGAGCACAGTGAAAAGGACACAAATGCTTCCACCACCGGTAGACATTGATGATCTCACCTTCACGTTGTTCTTTCAAATAATCGAGAAATGCCCAGGACTCGTCGGGAGAACAACTGATACACGCACTTTCATCAGAGACCCAAGAAACCTAGCTCAATTGAACCAGCTGTGGACTAAATTAAATTACCTAGTGGTAATCCACGCAACAGGGAAGTGCAGAGACTGTTCGAATCAAAAGAAAAGCTTGTGACCAGGACCCAGTAAAACAGGACAAATGTCCCAGTCACCCGAGGACACCCAGCTGGCACACGACGTTTTGTTCAGACTAGTCACAGACTATGCAGAAATGGTGGGGAGGCTGCAGATGTTGATTCATCAACTTCCTCAGAGATCCAGCCAATATCCCACACATGGGCACACTCCTCCACGGCATAATGCTCCAGGTGGAGCTGTCCACTTTCCAGCGAGAATGCTTAAGGAGATTCCAGTGAGACTTTCCGCTGTGGGACAGATCGAGGAGATGGAGACACAGGTCATCATCTTTTTTGCGGAGAGACAGATCGAGAAGAGCAGAAACGAGAACTACACCATCTTATTTTTCTTTTTACTTTTCCTATTTTTGCCTATTTTTATTCTTATTTTTCCATGTTTACTTTTATTTTTATTTTTGTTTATATTTTTACGACATTTTATTTTTGTGTGATTTTTAGCAGTTCCATCTTTTCATTCCTTCGCATTGAACAGGTTCCAGCATGTCCTCAGGACCAAGGCAAATTCGAGGCGTGCACTGGGACTTAACCTACTATAGATATGCATAATGAATGTGGTGTACCAGAGATGCTAGTCTAACCTTTTTCCATAGTCTAGCAAAGGAACTGTACTCCATACCCAGGGACTACTGTCATCACCCACAAGAGGGGGGACACTTGAAAAGCACTTGTCACTTTAGTGTTAATGAACTCTTGAGCAGCGAAATCAGATTAATAAAAAGAAGTAAACGCTGAAAATAGACTCATGCTTGAGATGGGGGCTCGGAACAGTAATTTGGGTTTACCACCGACAGAGGGGCGCCCCCGTTTCCCTGGAAGGAAATGCTGCCAACTGTCCTACAAGTCTATAATGTGCATATGCGTAGTAATTATCATTGCGTTTCTGTCTTTGACTATCAGAACTGCATTTTTTATTGGTGAACAAAGCATTCCCATTTCAGTGCACCCGCCTGATAATGAACGCCTGGGTTCCACGAAAGCACCCAGACCCTATATAGTGATTCCAGCTCCAAGAAAGGCTGATGGTAAAACAAACGAGCTAAAATTAAATTTAATTAGCAGTGATTCATACACACTTGAAGTAATAAATGAAGAAAAAGGCTGGAGACAGGGTCAGCACGGAATGAATGAAAATATAGCACTGACCACTGCACGCACGCACACACTGAATGCACACGAACAAGGGCAAGTGCTAATGGCTACAAGGCCTCAAACAAAAGCAACAGAAAAAACGAAACTGCCTACCGAACGAACAGCCCCAGAAAATAGTGGAAGTAACCAAGAGGAGCCAAGTGAGAAACCCAAGAGAGAGGGCATAGCAAAATCCCTCAAAAGAAAAGAAGTAGCCACAAAGGAACTCACAGAGAAAACACAAATGCTAATGGATCATCTGTTCCCGTTCATAGTCAGAGCTAAGAAACTGCACGAGGAGCTGAAAACTAGAACTACAGAACTAGAACTACAGAGACTATAGCAGTAAGCACACCAGCTCCAACGGAAGGAACAAGCACCTGGCCCACGACACAGCCACGCGTTGGGAAGTTGGTGAGCCAATGGTGGTTAGAGGAAGTCTATAAAAGACTACAAAAGGGAAGGAAAGGAAACACAAAACCTTCTCCTACCAAAGCGATGCAGCAAAGGCAACCTGCTCCACCGAGACACCCAGAGTGGAAAAGCAGCACAGACGCATTCAAGGACATAGTCATAGCAAACTACAGAAGAACGCTGATAATCAAGAGAAACCTGCATGAAGATAACAATGAACTCAGCGATTACCTGAACAGCACAACCCATCTCGACACACATGAAAAAGTAGGACGAAGGCAATCAGAAGGAGAATGCTTCGTCTGTGCTCTCCTACCATACAGCATGGGAAAATCCAAGTTCTTCGTGGCTGTAGAAATTGATGTCCCCACAGCACACTGTATGTCGCACGTAGCAATGTGCAACACGAGAGGACAATTCATGGGACGAGAAGCCTCACTGATATGGGCCAATGAAAAGGATTACCCGGATGAAGATTGCTACGTCCAGGACATTAAAACAAGAAACCTGGCGCACACCAGGAATCACGTGATCAGATACGAGAACCCTGACGTCAAAGGATCAGGAACAAGATGGGAAATAAACCCGAGACTGAACGTTCAAGGAAAAACTTCAGAAGAGGCTCAAATTTGGAAGAAAAGAGGCCAAATGCAGATTTGGGGAAGAGTGGTTTCCACAGATGGATGGGGAGAAGGAGTAGTAATCTGCCGAGCTTGGATGGTCCTTAGAGCCTGCCAAGAAGCAATAGAGAATTCACAGAGGTTATGCAAACCTCTTTGGCTGAAACTGGTAAAGTTGCTGACATGGGTCGAAGACAGAGGAGGACCCTGCAAATAGTACCACTAGAAAACCCAAACCTATGCTTCAGAAGCAACGGCACGAGAAAGATGGGGGAGAATCAAAACTGCAGACGAATATGTGAGGCCCCAGGAATGACACAAGGAACCGCAGTTATTATGGACCATTACTGGGCGTGTGAATCCAAGGCATATATAAGACTACCGAAGAACTGGGGAGGCGTATGCACACTGGTGAATGTCCATGTTCCCGCACTAGTGATCCCGAAAAATGACCTGAATCTGGACAGTTTCACAAAGGCAGATGCTCATCTGAGGAAAAGGAGATCTGTGGAACTGGTATCCAGGATGAAGAGAGAAAATTACTTTTCTGCCAAATCAGAAGAGGCATTCAATGAGATCCCATACGAGCACAGGCTGTTCAGCCTCACCTCAACAGTATTCACAACACTACTCCTGCAGCACATCCAGGTTGGAGTGAATGCTAAATGGTTGCAGATAACCAGATGGGAGTTATTGCAGACCATCAACTCTACCATAAAAGTATTCAACGCAATCAAAGAGGAACTAAGAGAAATCTGACTAATGAACCCTCCAGAACCAATATGTACTTGACATGATCACAGTGATGGATGGAGGTGTTTGCGCAAAAATAGGAGAATCATGTTGCACATTTTTATACCATCACACGATGAAGAAAATGGAACCCTAACAGAAGCCATAAGTATGTTGACGAACCTAAAGAACCAGATGATAGATGAAACTGATGAAGTGGACGATGACAGCTTGTTTGGAGCCCTGTTCTCATGGGTCCCACAATGGATCGCGGATATATTCAAGTTTCTGGGAGCCTTACTAGAAATGGTACTGCTAGGATTCTGTGTTATTAAGATAATCATCACACAGTGCAAGAAAACTGCAAAGAAAGCCATTGGGATGAAAATAATGGTCGATGTCGAGCCAGGATGGAAGCCCAGAGATCTGACTGACGAAGAAATAAGAGACTTTTTGAAGGCCAGTGAATCTGCGCCAGAAGGAACAAAGTTTACATCTCTCAGGAAATGAAGAAAGTATGTAGGGAAATGGATCTACTGCAGCCCAAACAGACAATGCCAGCTGATGACATGGAACAAAGATGAACATGTAAAAATAGCAGGAAGTTTGAAGTGTGTAATAAAAATATGGACTCCAAAGATACACACATTCACACCATCATGTACAAACCCTGAAGACGATGAACAGGACACTGAAGAAACTAAGGAAATAAATACAAAAGAAGAAGCAGAAGTGGTTGATGAACCGACCAGAGGGGGGAGTGTAGAGGAGGTCCCGAGCATGGCCTGTACCCCTGCCCCCCAGTTTGAGGTACCTGGAGCATACTCGCAAAGGTATGTGACGTATGAGGAGCAAATGAACCAACAGAGAGCCGCGCTGGGACTCTGCCCAGTGTACATCAGAAGAGCCGTACCCGTTGAAGCGCCCATAATCAGACAGTCATGGGCTGCATGATACCCTCTTAAGCAACCATACGAGCAGCTGAGACGAAATGAAGAGTACCTGCAGACGGTCCATGAGGAATCCCAAAGAGCCTTAATGGATGGCCAGTGGAAATGACACAAGGGCCTGGACAGACTTGCAAATGAACAAAAATGACTAACAAGGATAGCACGCCAGTGCGAGCAGTTATGAAAATAGATGGAACGGACACAGGAAAAGAGACAATGTTGAACGTAAGGAGACGATGCTATGAGACAAGATGGAAGTAACTAACCAGTTAACGCGTGTAAATAGGCTTGGAATGCAAGAAGCTAAGGACACAATACTGCGTGCAATGCTTAGTAGAAGAATAGAGCGGCAAGCGCCAACCATATATCTACCTCAATATGGCACATTATACAAGTGCGACTCCATTTTGTTAAGCAGACGTATGCCCAGGCAGCCAGAGGCCTACTAGGCCAGGTTTCATATTCCAGCTAAAGCCAGAAAGAAGAGCGGAATTGAAACTCAACAAAGAGCAGCTCATGCCTGGAAATTCAACGTCAACCCAAGGAAAGGGGGAGAGCGGCAACGTTGGAGAATTGAAACTCCAGAGCATACCAGCCTGCCCCGTGAAGGTCAAGATAAGAGGGGCCCAGGCAGGTGGCGAGCCTAAAGGAGAATCAAATGCTTGAAAAGAAGGTAATTGAAGCAGAGCCACAGTGAACAGACACGTGACCAGTCAGACACGAAGAGGTACCACCGATTGATGTCACCCAGAACCAGAGACTACAGTTTCATGGCCATACTCAGCCAACTAATTGACATATAGCCCTAAACTGCTGATTGATGGAAAGGAGGCAGGGTGAATCCTGGGGCACTAGGCACCTGGGTGTCCATTCTGCATGCTGCTAATTAAAGTGGAGATTTATGCTTAGGGGTGTAACCCGCCCAATCACAATGGACCATGTAATCTAGGGTCCTATAGTCACTATAACCAATAGGACGTCGTGCTTGTAGTGATGTCTATCTCGCGTGATGTAGAGGGATGGGTGTAGACACCCACCCGATAAGAGTTATCCAATCTGCATGCTCTGTTACCATATACAGTTATAGCATCTATACTTAAGTTACCTTTCCTAACCAAATATATTGCATGACGAATTTGTAGAGTTAGACGTCAGTGATGAGTTTTGTGTATAAAAGTTGCTGTTCGACTGAAGTTCGAGGAAGTTGGAGTGAGACAGGCGATCGCCACGATGCTTATTTCCAATTGTTTCCCTGTTTGATGTACTTGTCATTAAACAGACTTCCCTTTGCCAAATTACTGAGGCCTCATTATTGGGTCGTGTTGGAGTAAGTGAATCCTGCACCCCCATCCCTCACATGGTGCAGCTATCTTGTTTTACAGGTACTAGAGGGTGTGCACTGACCTATGGGCCCGTCAGTGAAAACACCGCCCTTTTGTACACATTCATGCTACAGGGAAAGCAAAGCAGGGCCGTTTTTAGTTGCAGTGTTTAAATGCTGCTTTTCAGGTGAAAGGGACATCTATTTGGGGCCTTTCAATGTACCCCACACTGTTGCTGCTTCCATCAAGATTATGTGGCATTCTCTGATCTCTCCATGCAGGGGGTAACCTGCCCCCTATAGTGCCCTCCCTGTTTAATTTACGGTGTAACTGTTGCTGTGTCCATCAAGATTACGTGACATTCCTCTCATTTCTCCATTGCAGGGGTTTCCCCACCTTACATAGTGCCCTCATGGTTTACCCTTCAGTAGAACTGTTGCTGCTTGCCTCAGGATCATGTGGCATTCCTCTAATAAACTTATGCTGGGGTCCCCCGCCCCCGCACCCCCCCACCCCCATAGTGCCTTCACTGTTTACTTTACGGTAGAACTGTTTCTGCTTCCCTCAGTATCACTTGGCATTAATCTGATTGCTCCATGCTGGGGGTCCGCCGCCACCCATAGTGACCTGCCCATTTACTTTACGGTAGAACTTTTGCTGCTTCCCTCAGGATCACTTGGCATTAATCTGATTACTCCATGCTGGGGGTCCGCCGCCCCCCATAGTGACCTGCCCATTTACTTTACGGTAGAACTTTTGCTGCTTCCCTCAGGATCACTTGGCATTAATCTGATTGCTCCATGCTGGTAGTCCCCGCCCCCCATAGTGCCCTTCGTGTTTACCCTTCAATAGAACTGTTGCTGCTTCCATCAAGATTATGTTGCATTCCTTTATTATCTCCATGCTGGGGGTCACCCGCCCCCCATAGTGCCCTCACTGTTTATGGTAGAACTGTTGCTGCTTCCCTCAGGATCACTTGGCATTAATCTGATTGCTCCATGCTGGTAGTCCCCGCCCCCCATAGTGCCCTCCCTGTTTACTTTACGGTAGAACTTTTGCTGCTTCCCTCAGGATCACTTGGCATTAATCTGATCGCTCCATGCTGGTAGTCCCCGCCCCCCATAGTGCCCTCCCTGTTTACTTTAGGTTTTTCTGTTGCTGCTTCCCTCAGGATCATGTGGCACTCCACCAATGTCTCCATGCTGGGGGTCCCCCGCCCCCCATAGTGCCCTCACTGTTTACTTTAGGTTTTACTGTTGCTGCTTCCCTCAGGTTTAAGTGTCATTCCTCCAATATCTCCATGCTGGGGTTTCTACGCCCCCCATAGTGCCCTCCCTGTTTACTTTAGGTTTTACTGTTGCTGCTTCCCCCAGGTTTAAGTGTCATTCCTCCAATATCTCCATGCTGGGGTTTCTACGCCCCCCATAGTGCCCTCCCTGTTTACTTTAGGTTTTACTGTTGCTGCTTCCCTCAGGTTTAAGTGTCATTCCTCCAATATCTCCATGCTGGGGTTTCTACGCCCCCCATAGTGCCCTCCCTGTTTACTTTAGGTTTTACTGTTGCTGCTTCCCTCAGGTTTAAGTGTCATTCCTCCAATATCTCCATGCTGGGGTTTCTACGCCCCCCATAGTGCCCTCCCTGTTTACTTTATGGTAGAACTGTTACTTCTTCCCTCAGGATCAGGTGGCAATAATCTGATCGCTCCATGCTGGGGGTCCCCTGCCCCCTATGGTGCCGTCCCTGTTTACTTTGCGGTAGAACTGTTGCTGCTCAAGATTATGTGGCATTCCTCTAATATTTCCATTCTGAGGGTCCCACGCCCCCCATAGTTTGTTGGTTTTATTTATTTGTATTGCGCACCGGACCCAAAAGGTATCTGGACGTATTTGCAAAGAAATACAAGAATACATTAGGCTTAGGTTACAATGTTACAGATAAGTAAATTACAACAGTTACAAATGATATGTACAAATAAAAAGCGTATTTACATAATACAAATAGTACAGAGGATGGGCAGGTAGTTAAGAATAAGTCATTGGCAGTAGAATCAGATGTCAGTTTAGGCAGTTTTGCTGCAATTGATGGGTATGGGCGACTCAAAAGTCTCAGGTGTCCTTGGATGTGAGCCAGATTAAGATGTTACGCCTAAAGTGCAGGAAGGGTTGATCCTCTCTCAGGTGAAAGGGGGAGGGTGTTCCAGAGCTGCGTTGCCATGACCGGGAAACTGCTTCCTCCTGCCTTTTTTTTATTTGAATCTCCGGACGACCAAACAGAATGAATTGGCTGTCCTAGTCGGGTGAGGGGTCGATTTCTTTACAATTCTTTCAGACAGATAGGGTGGAGCAGCACCATTGAGGCATTTATGAGTAAGGGAGTTGATTTTGAGCGTAATTCTACCTTTAATGGAGAGCGATTTGTTCTGTCTCCTAGTGTTTGAAATGTGCTCCCTCCTAGAAATGCCACAGGCTGATCTGAGCACATTATTTTGAAGAATTTGGATTTTCTAAATAACGTATTTGCTTTCTCCTAAATACAGAGCGTTGCAATAATCCAACTTGGTCAGAATAAGGGCTCTGGCTAAGATTGGGCAAGTTTCTTTGGAGAGGAATTGTTTTCAGGCTCTAATCAATGTTTTCAAGTATAAGCAGTGGATGATGCCATTGAATTCTCTTGCTTGTTTAATGTAAGGGTTGAGTCGAGGTAGAAGCCAAGTGTTTTGGCCTCTTTCACCGCTTTGATAATGTTACTGTCAATATTGAAGGATGAGTATTCAGGATAAGGCTTACTCAAGTTGGCTGTAGAGCCAAGTATTAGTAGCTCAGTTTTGTCGTCATTCAGGCAGAGGCCATGGGTGGCCATCCATGCCTGAACGATTAGGTACATTTAGTTCACTAAAGCCATGTCCTTGATGTACTCCCCTGACAAACGTATGAGGATCTGGGTGTCATTTGCATAATGGGTGTAGGTGACACCCAGATGATCCAGATCGTCGAACAGTGGCTTTGTGAAACAATTGTACATTGTTGGAGCGACGCAGGAACCTTGTGGCACACCACAGGTAATTGGGATAGGGTCAGCCGCCTCAGTGGTAGAGAAGACTCTCATGGTCCTATTGTTCAGAAAGGATTTGATCCAAATAATGGCCTCCTGTGAAAAGTGAGCAGCCGAGGCGAGGTGTTGACACAGAACTTTATGGTCCACCAGGTCGAAGGCAGCCGAGAGGTCAAGGAGAAGTAGCAGGGCCATTTTCCTGTTGTCCATGAGTCCTTCGATCTGTGTTTTTAAATCTAATAGGTCTGTTTCCATGCCATTTTGTGGCCTGTAGCCAGATTGGCGGACTCCTAGTAGATGGTTGGTTTCCAGGTACTTCTGGATCTGGATTTTGGCCACTTTGTCAAGTATTTTGAGGAGAAATGGTACAGTGGTATTTGGCCTGTAATAGGTGGGGATAGTCGGTCCAGGGTTTGTTTTTTGAGAAGAGGTAGCACCCATAACTCCTTTAGGTTACCATGGACTATCCCTGATGAGAATGATGAATTAATTAATTTAGAAATAAAAGGTGCTAAGTCTCTAGCAGCATCTTTAATTATCTGGGCTGGGGAACTGTCTCCCTGACACCTTGATGGTTTGAGGAAGGTAATGATTTTTTCAACCTCAAGGATAGAAACGTGAGAATCTAAAGCTTTGAAGCGGTTTGGCGGAGAGGTTCGGAGGGGCCGTGAGGTTAGCTATAGTGCGTAGAGTAGCTTTTTTGTCAGCAATTTCTTTCTGGAGAAGGGAGATTATGTTGGTTAAACGCATTCTGGATGTTTGTACACCATCATTTGTCTTTAACACAATCGTCTGTCTGAGGTGTGGGAGTTTCCAGTTCCCCTAGGGTAGTGAAGAGTGTGAATTCTATCATTGTAGGTTTCCTGCTTGGTACGTATTATTTCTCTTTTATAGAGGATAGTGTGATTGATCAGGTTAGTCTTATTTTCCTCCGTAGGTAGGTGTCTCTATAGGACTTCTAACTTCCTTTTTTCAATTCTCAGGGCTTTTAGATGAGGCGTGAACCAAGGGTTCAAGTGAGCTCTTGGTTTACTTTTAGGCAGTTTGAATGGGACTATTACATCTAGTGCTTTAGTCATAGAAGCATTGCCGACGTTGACTAATGTGTCTGGGTCTGAGGAATCTGCCAGTGTGTTGAGGTCTTGGATTACATTAGGTAGGATCTTATCCGCCGTGATATTTCTTTTATTTTGAGTGAGGTGGCGGGGGAGCTATTGGTTTGAGTGTTAGTTGGGAGGGTAATGGACAAGAGAAAGTGACCTGTCCAGGTTTGTGGCGTGATAGCGATGATGGATACAGTTCAGATCTGCTACCCAGTCTAGAGTTCTGCCTTTGTCATTGGTAGCTTCAGTCACTCTTTGGGTAAAGCATAATTCGGTAAGCATATCGGCAACTGTTAGGGCATGTGGATCATTAGGATCGTTAAAGCCAAGGTTAAAATCTCTGAGAAGGAGAATTTGTGATGCAACTTTAGTATTGTCAGAGAGGATTGAAGAGATGTCCTCTTCGAAGGAGCCAATCGGTCCAGGAGGTCTGTAAATGAGTGCCCTCCCTGTTTATTTTATGGTAGAACTGGTGCTGCTTCCCTCAGGATCACGTGGCATTCCTCCAATATCTCCATGCTGGGGGTGCCCTCCTTATGCTGCCCTATTTGTGTTGCCTACTCGAGAACTACTCCGGCTGCCAGCAAAATTCTGACTTTGTATTGGATCTTCTAAGGGGACGCAAACGTCCCTTTTACGTCCCCTGTGTGGGTGTGTGTGCCACAAGGTATGAAGGGGTTTTCTATGTCAGGTATCGTGGGTAGTTGCCTCGTGGCCTTTTAGGTAAGAAGTAATGCTTTGATTCTTGCTTTAAGAGAGCGACAGTGCAGAGAACGTGCTGGCTTAAGTAAAAGCTGAGCCAGGTTTTCAATATATCCACTACAGACATGCATAAGAAAATAAATAAAGTCCATATGTGATTAGTTATACGAATTCTAGTGTAGGCTTTGGGCCTTGACTAGCCGGGTAGAGCACTACCAGTCTCTAAAAACTGCTTCTGAATCAGGGTTCTGCTAGGGCTCTGTCCGTCACCCACAACCACCCTATGCATGAGGTAATTGAGGGGGACTAGAGGACTGCTTTGTAATCATTTAGGACAAAAAGGCGTTGTCGTCTGTCCAAGAGGCACAGACGCCTCATATTCATAAGATGACACCGAGATGTCTTGTGGCTCTCAGATATTTTTCTGTTAGGGTGAGTACTTTGACAAGTTAAATTAGCACAGAGTCCATTGAGCATTGCATGCTCAGAAGAGTGTCATGCTTGAGTCACTATCACAGACAGATTTCAACCATTACACTCTGTGGTCATTCTTACGTTCCCCAAATGATCTTCGATGTTGTGCAAATTGTCTGGAAACCACATCTCTGCTATTTGTCCACCTTCACGTCTCATGGGTGATTTATTTACAGAATTAGATGTTATGTACGCACCCATGTAATTATTTATATACTGCTTCAGAGAGTGATTAATTTACAAATCCCAGAGAAATAAATGCACAGTATACAAACTGGGTGCAAAAAATACTGAGACCAGTCTGAGTGACCCAAAGGACATGTTAGAAGGGCGCCATGGTGTATAGCTCCGGCCAGGCTCCTTTAGGCTCTCACTATTTAGTCCACACATTCATGCCCTGCCCCCTCCTTCGGGCACCTCCCTCTCCGATATTGAATGCCAATGAAATCACGGGTTTTAGTTCTTCTAAAACCCCCACTGAAACTGTAGTGGGTCCCAGCGGCCCACTCTAGCGCACATACATGACGGACCTGGGGCGATGCACTCTTTGCAGCCTGTGCCTGACTTTATCTGCTTCCTGATAATTCATCTCAATACTTGAGTCTTCCAAAGTGTGCATTTGGTGTTGCCCTACAAATGGGCATAATCAGTGCAAAAAAAAAAATGATCTCTAGTTTGAAGTATTGTAGTGATATATTATTATCGCTATGCTGGACCCTCTGCATTCAGAATACACCAATAAAGCCTTATTAACCAAGTGAGGAGTCATTATTGAGGGATAATGGCCCACCCACAAGATATGGACAATAGCAAAGCCAAGGCCAATAAGTTAGGTAATGGGCATTATCTTAAGCTATAGTGCCCTGCCCCGGTATCAGATAATAATACCGCCGGGAAAATGTCGTGTCGATATTATTTAGGTGACCACATATATGGGGACAGGGGCAAAAAAAAAAAAAAAAAAAATTGGGGGTTGCGGTGGTGTTCCCCGCATGTTCCATGCAATAATGTCGCCACAAAAAATGGCCATTTTTCGGCGATATTTTTGCATGGCAAGATTTTTGTGGCGACATTATTACATGGAACCCCTGCCCCAAGGTCTATAAAACTATTAGCACATAGTGGTATAATACCGGTTTTTGAGTTGTGGGTGTAAATTAAAAACAAAATTTTAATTGTAGACTTGGTTGAACTGGAACAGTTGTAGCATGAGATTGCATTGGTTGTAAAGCAAAAGTGAGCAGTGTCTGCATAAAACAGTAAAAGCATTTTTCCAAGTTTTAGCTTTCACTTTGGTGCCTTCAGTGGATTGTTCCTGTCACGTTGAAGAAGCAGTGAAAAAAAGTGTCTTCTGTTAAGAAATGTGGGGAAATTGAGCTGCAGTTTCTTAAATGCAGAGAAATGCCCAGTCCACTTCTGAAGTCAGAATGTTTGGAACGCAGTCAATGGCAGTAGTTATTAACTACATTCCAGCATCCTGGTTGGCTGATATATCAATTATGACCACCATGTGCTGAAGCAGAATCCGTGCTTGCTCAGAATTCAGAGAGTAGATTGACCACCCCGAGCATACTGAAGTGCCAGCCCAAAGTGCTGAAATGTGCCCTCATCTTGAGGAAACAGAAGCCACGGCCTTTCCCTAAAAGGTGGGCGGAGGCCTGTATATTGAGGTAAGACGCGAGGACCACCCAGAACAGGTTTGGCTGTTCACTTTGCTCTGTTATGTTTTGGGGATTGACACGTAGAAAGCATTTGCTCAATGTAATTTGCTTCTGGGGTTTACACTTTTGAGGCTTGGAGCTGTTACTGGGGATTGCACTCACAGGGGGGCCCCCTGGCTGAAGAACATGGCTTGGCCAATCTGAAAAGAGGATTTATGAGAGATTCCGGGCACTACTAGCCTATATCTGCACGTGTATCCACCCAACTCATTGCCCCGTCGTCGTCACTGTCACACACACAGAGCCCTTCTGGCAGGACGTCCCCCCAGCATAGGCAGGTTACCAGGGTGGTGCACTGCAGTGGGGTGGCTGCAGGACTCCTGCCCTCCTTATCCTACTGGTGTTGTGGACAGCCGCATGCCCCAGCAGGTGGTAAAAGCCTTAGAATCTGGGGGGGCAAGGGGCAGGAATTCCTAGACATCAGGTGCCAGAAGCCCTTCATAGTGTAATTGTCATCGTCATTTATATAGCGCCTTTTACCATTACTATACTCTCAATGCGCTTGTGGTGGGAACATCCTCAGGGACCGAAGTCCAGGTATGGGGGAACATTCTCAAAGGCTTAGTAAGCGTGTGTACATTTGGCCAAGATTATGGCTAGGCTCCAGTAAGCAACCCATGAGGTCAGGCATGTGGGTGGGTGCTGCGGGAGGTCACTCGTTCTGTGTCCAGCTGGACATTGGTTTGCTTGGGCCATTAAATTGGGCTTTTGGGCACCTAATACCTGGATATTCCTGTCCTCTCTGTGCTAAGGCTTAAGTAGTGAGGTGCCAGTGCTTCTGTCGGCCCGTCATATGGCCACTAAATACACCATGACTATCCACCATAATCTAGCCTGTTCTGGGTGCCTGGAAAGGGCTCGGACCTCAAGAGAACAGGAGCTGAGGTCCCACTCGTGGCTTACTTCCGCACCATCTGGAGCTCAGATGCACCAGTGTCTCTGCAGTGTACACAGAAAGCGCAAAAGTAATGATTAAGTCACTGAACTAAAGCTCATATGTAATGATTAAGCCACAGGACTAAAGCCCCCAGGTAATGGTTAAGCCACTGGACTAAACCCCACAGGTAATTGTTAAGCCACTGGACTAAACCCCACTGGTAATGGTTAAGCCACTGGACTAAAGCCCACTGGTAATGGTTAAGCCACTGGACTAAAACCCACATGTAATGGTAAAGCCATGGATTAAAGCACAGAGGTAATGGTTAGGCCACTGGACTAGAGCCCGCAGGTAATGGTTAAGCTACTGGACTAAAACCCACATTTAATGGTTAAGCCACTGGACTGAAGCCCACAGTTAATGGTTGAGCCACTGGACTAAAGGCCACAGGCAATGGTTAAGCCACTGGTCTGAAGCCCACTGGTAATGGTTAAGTCACTGGACTAAAGCCCACATGTAATGGTTAAGTCACTGGAATATAAAGCCCACAGGTAATGATTAAGCCGCTGGACTAATGCCCACCTGTAATGGTTAAGCCACTCGACTAAAGCCCACTGGTAATGGTTAAGCCGCTGGACTGAAGTACACTGGTAATGGTTAAGCCACTGGTCTAAAGCCCACTGGTAATGGTTAAGCCGCTGGACTGAAGAACACTGGTAATGGTTAAGCCACTGGTCTAAAGCCCACTGGTAATGGTTAAACCACTGGACTAAAGCTCACATGTAATGGTTAATCCACTAGTCTAACGCCTGCAGGTAATGGTTGAGCCTCTGGACTAAAGCCCACAGGTAATGGTTAAGCTACTGGACTAAAGCCCACAGGTAATAGTTAAGCCACTGGACTAAAGCCCACTGGTGATGGTTAAGCCACTGGACTAAAGCCCACAGGTAATGGTTAAGCCATTGGACTAAAGCCCACATGTAATGGTTAAGTCACTGGAATATAAAGCCCACAGGTAATGATTAAGCCACTGGACTAATGCCCACTGGTAATGGTTAAGCCACTCGACTAAAGCCCACTGGTAATGGTTAAGCCGCTGGACTGAAGTACACTGGTAATGGTTAAGCCACTGGTCTAAAGCCCACTGGTAATGGTTAAGCCACTGGACTGAAGAACACTGGTAATGGTTAAGCCACTGGTCTAACGCCCACTGGTAATGGTTAAGCCACTCGACTAAAGCCCACTGGTAATGGTTAAGCCGCTGGACTGAAGTACACTGGTAATGGTTAAGCCACTGGACTAAAGCCCACAGGTAATGGTTAAGCCACTGGACTAGAGCCCACAGGTAATGGCTAAACCACTGGCCTAGAGCCCTCAGTTAATGGTTCAGCCACTGGACTACAGCATACAGGTAATGGTTAAGCCACTGGACTAGTGCCCACAGGTAATGGTTAAGCCACACGACTAAAGCCCACATGTAATGGTTAAGCCACTGGACTAAAGCCCCCAGGTAATGGTTAAGCCAATGGACTAAAGCCCACTGGTAATGGTTAAGCCACTGGACTAAAGCCCACTGGCAATGGTTAAGCCACCGGACTAAAACCCACTGGTAATGGTTAAGCCACTGGTCTAAAGCCCACTGGTAATGGTTAAGCCGCTGGAATGAAGTACACTGGTAATGGTTAAGCCACTGGTCTAAAGCCCACTGGTAATGGTTAAGCCGCTGGACTGAAGAACACTGGTAATGTTTAAGCCACTGGTCTAAAGCCCACTGGTAATAGTTAAGCCACTGGACTAAAGCCCAGGGGTAATGGTTAAGCCATGGACTAAAGCCCACTGGTAATAGTTAAAGCACTGGACTAAAGCCCAGTGGTAATGGTAAATCCACTGGACCGTAGCCTACAGGTAATGGTTAAGCCACTGGACTAAAGGCCACAGGTAATGGTTAAGACACTGGACTAAAGGCCACAGGTAATGGTTAAGCCATGGACTAAAGCCCACAGGTAATGGTTAAGCCACTGGACTAAAGCCCACTGTTAATGGTTAAGACACTGGACTAAAGCCCACAGGTAATGGTTAAGCCACTGGACCAAAGCCCACTGGTAACAGTTAAGCAACTGGACTAAAGCTCACAGGTAATAGTTAAGCCACTGGACTAAAGCCCACTGGTAATGGTTAAACCACTGGACTAAAGGCCACAGGTAATGGTTAACCAATGGACTAAACCCCACTATTAATAGTTAAGCCACTGGTCTTAAGCCCACTGGTAATGGTTAAACCATTGGACTAAAGCCTACAGGTAATGGTTAAGCCATGGACTGAAGCCCACATGTAATGGTTAAACCACTGGACTGAAGCCCACTGGTAATGGTTAAACCACTGGACTACAGCCCACAGGTAATGGTTAAGCCACTGGCCTAGAGCCCACAGGTAATGGTTAAGCCACTGGACTAAAGCCCACATGTAATGGTTAAGCCACTGGACTAAAGCCCACAGGTAATGGTTAAGCCACTGGACTAAAGCCCACAGGTAATGGTTAAGCCACTGGACCAAAGCCCACTGGTAATGGTTAAGCCACTGGACTAAAGCCCACTGGCAATGGTTAAGCCACCGGACTAAAGCCCACAGGTAATGGTTAAGCCACTGGACTAAAGCCCACTGGTAATGGTTAAGCCACTTGACTAAAGCCCACTGGCAATGGTTAAGCCACTGGACCAAATGTTACACCGTTCCGGAGCTGGTCTCTTTGGCAGTGCCGCCGGTTATGCGGCACGATAAGAACTAGTACGCCCAAGATGGCCGCTGATCTCCTTGACGTTACCGCAGACAGCGGTACAGACTCTGCACGTCCCCTAGAGATGTGGGTTGCCGGTCACGTGATTCCATATAGTGAAGGAAGAACTGCAATCCGATGCGTCACTACTGTTGAAGACGGCACTCCGTAAATTCGCTTCTAGGTATTAGAGCCACGCTCACTTATGTATGTTCTAGCTACTTTCTAACCTTTCTCTGTTTAATCATCCTTCTCCCAGACTTGTTCAGCTGCTCTCTTCCTTTCTGGAGCTCTCAAATCGGCTCCTGTATTGGACCCCGTCCATCCCCGGCAATTCATCTACTACCATTTTCCGTTCCGAACATCACGTTGTTTCTGATTTCCCATCCAAAGTGATTTGGCTCCTTCTGCCCGCAAGTCCTCTGTGTTTCCCCTGTTACATCTGCAGAAGATAACTCTCTCTTTATCTTTAGGGTGGGATTTCTACTAACGTTCCGGGACCTAGGTGTTGGGTCTCCAGAATTCCGGGTCCACATTAGCCCTCCAGTTTTTTCCGGCGCGATCGTCCATTAAGTGTCAGCCTTCCGTTTATCCTACCCTACCCTTGTTTCCTCTAACAACTGTATACTTGTTTGTTTGTTTGTTTGTTTATTTGGTATAGCGCAGAACCAAACCCGAAGGGGTAGCTGGGCGCAAACAGTACAAGATTGCTTAAGAACTTAGTTACAGGAGAAATACACGTTATGCAGTTCGCAATTAAATCAAGAAAAGTGCAGTTTATACAGTTCACGTTAGATCAACGAAATAAAGAAATGCGGAACTACGGTTCAGTCTAGTTGATCGGATGTCATTCAGCTGGTTGCAGGCATCTAGTGTCTATGTGGGAGGGGGAGGTCGAGCTAAGTGTCATTGGCACGGATCCAAGTGAGGACTTTTCGCCTGAAACTAGAGTAAGGTTGGTCCATTCTGAGATCCAAGGGGAGTTTGTTCCAAGTTTGCGCAACTATGATTGGGAAACTAGAGCCGGCGGCTGTACTCTTTTTGAATCTAGGCACCACTAAGGTGAAGGCGTTGGTCAGTCTAGTGGGACGGTTAGAGGTTCTCTTGTGGATTCTGTTGGCCAGATAAGGGGGGGCAATGTTGTTGAGACATTTGGATGTGAGGGAGAGTATTTTGAGGGTGATCCTGTCTTTGATTTTTAGCCAATGGATATTTTTCCTAAAGGTGGAGATGTGGGCTCTGTTAGGAATATTTAAAGCTACTCTGATAGCGTTATTTTGGAGAGTTTGTAGTTTGTCAAGGATATACTTGTTAGAGCCTGCATAAAGGGCATTGCAGTAATCCAGCTTGGATATGATGAGAGCATTGGCTAATGTGATGCAGCTGGTCTCAGTTAGAAAAGGTCTGCATGCTCGGATCAATTTGCAAGTATATGCCGTGGAGGATGCTAGTGAGTTCGTTTGCTTTTTGAAGGTGAGCGCTGAATCAAGATAGACCCCGAGGGTTTTGACTGCAGGCATCACTTTAATGACGTTATTGTCAATGTTGAATGAGGCATAGTTGGGGTCAAGTTTTTTGATAGCCAACGCTGAGCCAGTGATTAGTAGCTCCGTCTTGTCGTCGTTCAGGCAGAGGCCATGGGATGCCATCCAAGCCTGAATGAGGAGATATATCTTATTTACTAAGTTCGTGTCTTCCAAGAAGTTACCCGAAAGGGGGATTAGAATCTGAGTGTCATCTGCGTAATTAGTGTAGACAACACCCAGTCTGTCCAACTTATCAAACAGGGGCTTAGTAAAGATGTTATACATCGTCGGAGAAACACATGATCCTTGGGGAACACCGCATGAAACTTGTATGGGATCAGCGGCTGCTGAGGGTGAGAAGACTCTCATTGTCCGGTTTGCAAGGAAGGATTGTACCCAGGTTATGGCATCACTTGAAAAATGAGCGGCCGAGCTTAGGTGATTGCATAAGACTGCATGATCTACCAAGTCGAAGGCCGCGGATAGGTCAAGGAGGAGTAGCATCGCTGTTTTACCATTGTCCTTCAACTCGTCAAATTGGGTCTTGAGGTCAATCAAGGCTGTTTCAGTGCCATGAAGGGGACGGAAGCCAGATTGCCGTGATCCTAGTAAATTGTTAGTTTCTAAGTAGTCCTGGATTTGCAGGTATGCTACTCTGTCTATGATTTTAAGTAAGAAAGGGACAGTAGTGATGGGTCTGTAGTTAGTTGGTATAGCAGGGTCAAGTGTTTGTTTTTTTAGCAAGGGAAGCACCCAGGATTGTTTGAGGTTGTTCGGTACTAGATTAGACTTAAAGGATGCATTAATGATTTTTGAAATGAAGGGTGCAAGGTCTCGAGCTGCATCTTTTTTAATTTGGGCCGGACAGCTGTCACCTTTACAGTTGGAGGGTTTTAGAGATAGTATGATTTTTTCTGTCTCCAATATTGATATCTTTCTGAAGCTAAATAGGTGGGGGGTGTTAGATTGGTTTGGGAGGAGCTGAGGTTGCAATATGGGTTCAGTTGGCAGGAGCAAGGAGGCTTTTTTGTTAGCAATTTTAGATTGGAGCGAGCTAATTTTATCCGCCAGGGCATTTTGTATATTAGTGCACCAGGACTTGTTTTTGGGAATGTTGTCAGGTGGGGTTATGGGTGATTCCATTTCACGGAGGATGGAAAATAGCTCCTTGGTGTCTGATTTGGCTTTAGAGATTCTGTCATTGAAGGTATTTCTTTTAGTGTTTATGATTTCCTTTTTATACTGTTTGGCAAGGGTGGCTAATTTGGTTTTGTTCTCCTCGGTGGGTGAGTGTTGCCAGATAGACTGCAACTTTCTTTTTTGGATTCTAAGGTCTTTCAGGTGTGGCGTGAACCAGTTGTTAAGGTGACAGAGTTGTTTGCTTTTGCGCAGCTTGGTGGGGGCAATCGAGTCAAGTGCCTTGAACATAGAGCTGTTGTAAGCTTCTACAAGCGACGTAGGGTCTGTAATGTTGTCTAAGTTATTAAGAGTAGGGAGAAGGTAGGGTAGGAGTTGTTCTGATGTGATGTCTTTTTTACTTCTGGTGGGAAGTGGCGGGGCCATGAGTATAGGTTTGGGCCGGATAAGGTCTAGTGAGGCATTGAATACAATTAAGTGGTGGTCAGTCCAGGATTGTGGTATTATGTTGGTAATACTGATGTTACAGTTCCGATCAGCAACCCAGTCTAGGGTTCTGCCTTTGGCATGAGTAGGAGAGGAGACTTTTTGAGATAGGGCGTAGTCATTCAGGAGTGAGGCGACAGATAGGGCATGTTTGTCGTTGCTGTCATTAAAGCCCAGGTTAAAGTCTCCCAGTAATAGTATTTGAGCGTGGTCTTTAGTATTGTTGGTTATGATGCTGGTTATGTCGTCTTCAAGTGGTCCAGGTGGTCTGTAGATAACATGCAAGGTGAGAGTCCGGTTACAAGAGAGGTGCAATTTGGCAGTAAGGAGTTCACAAGATGAGAATATCAGGGTAGTAGCTAGTTTGATAGGTAAGGTAGCTTTGTGAATGATGGCTAGGCCGCCACCTTTAGTGTTAGGTCTATCGACTCTTAGTAGTTGGTAGCCGTCAGGAATAGCTAGCATGATGGCAGGGCCAGCTGCATCATGGAGCCATGTTTCGGTTATGACTAATAGGTCTAAGTTTTCATTGGTTAAGGTGACTAAAGCCCACAGGTAATGGTTAAGCCACTGGACTAAAGCCCACAGGTAATGGTTAAGCCACTGGACTAAAGCCCCACTGGCAATGGTTAAGCCACTGGACTAAAGGCCACAGGTAATGGTTAAACCACTGGACTAAAGCACACAGGTAATTGTTAAGCCACTGGACTAAAGCCCACTAGTAGTGGTTATGCCACTGGACTAAAGCCCACTGGTAATCTTTAAGCCACTGGACTAAAGCCCACTGGTAATGGTTAGGCCACTGGACTAAAGCCCACAGTAATGGTTAAGCCACTGGACTAAAGACCCTGGTAAAGGTTAAGCCACTGGACTAGAGCCCACAGGTAATGGTTAAGCCACTGGACTAAAGCCCACTAGTAGTGGTTAAGCAACTGGACTAAAGCCCACTGGTAATGTTTAAGCCACTGGACTAAAGCCCACTGATAATGGTTAGGCCACTGGACTAAAGCCCACAGTAATGGTTAAGCCACTGGACTAAAGACCCTGGTAAAGGTTAAGCCACTGGACTAGAGGCCACAGGTAATGCTTAAGCCACTGGACTAAAGCCCACTAGTAATGGTTAAGCAACTGGACTAAAGCCCACAGGTAATGGTTAAGCCACTGGACTAAGGTCCACAGATAATGGTCAAGCCACTGGGCTAAAGCCCACATGTAATGGTTATGCCACTAGAGTAAAGCCCACTGGTAATGGTTAAGCCACTGGAATAAAGACCCTGGTAATGGTCAAGCCACTGCACCAGAGCCCACAGATAATGGTTAAGCAACTGGACTAAAGCCCACTAGTAATGGTTAAGCCACTGGAATATAAAGCCCACAGGTAATGGTTAAGCCACTGAATCACTTTTCACAAAAATGTGGCACACACAGTTGCAACCCCTAGGTGTGCTCTCCTTTCTCTAAAGAATTCGAAGAATTAGTGTCTGCAACTAATATTCTTTCTTGTCACAAAAGGATGAAACAGCACATCAGAAACAGTCGCTGACTGAATGCACTCTCCTGCTTTCAACAATTCTAATAATGTTAGCAGGCAACTTTTATTTTGTCCTGTCACAAAAAGATGGCACACTCAGTCACTCAATGTAATCTCCTGCCTGCAGCTAAACAGTTCTGTGATTGTCTTCCCACTCACACAAGTGCTGTGTGTGCTTGGGTTATGCAACGGGATGTACGGGGCTCTGCACTCTTCAGTGTTCTGCCTCTTCCCCAAGTAACGCCTATTTCAGTTGTGGACCTATCCTCCATTGCTTCTGCGTATTAGTGCAAAGGACACTATGCAGAAACTTATTTGCTTGAAGGCGCTATAGGGGGCAGTTCATTCGGGTGATTTGGGGTTTGGTTGAATCAGTTCTCCCTGGCGTACCCACTCCACTCCTTGGTGCATTGAATCTCATCTACTGGCCGTGTGTTCAAGTTGTGGAGGCAACTTTCCATCTTAAGGTCAATGTCTGAACCCCCTTCTGAACTCCCTACATAGCCCTCGGGCTGCTCTAAAAACCTTCAAAATGCACTGCTAACACCCCAGGCAAATCCAAGGAAAGCTCACATCTCACATGTGTACAGGCGCATTATACATGACTTGTCATATCACATGGCACATAGGTCGCTGTTTATCCTATAAAATATGCCCAATTTAATGCACAGACGGAACTCAATTTCTGTCCACAATCACTAAGTATTGTTTATCAAACCGCCTCGTGAATTGGCAGGGGTGATGTTTGCAGCCCATCTTAAGATTTTACATGCAAGTGCTGCCAGAACGGTTGCTATTATAGGCGCCAGATGTTGCGTTTCATGATCCACCGTCGTGCGTGCACAGCAGCTTTATTCTGCCCTCAGCCAGTCTTAAAGCCAGTGTGTTTTATGTCCAGTGCTATCACAGGATGGCGGGATTCCCTTGGTAACGCGGGCACAGTGTAGGCACCGCCAGCCAGCTCTGCCCTCGTGGCTTGTGAAGAGTCCTGCCGCAGCCACCCCTTCTCCCTGGGGTCCTGTGCTGCACGGCAGTGTCGGCAGATAATGGAGCCGCTGTGCTTCCATGCACCGAGTCTGGCAGCAGCGTGCTGGGCACTGCAGACAAAGCAGGTGTGCCTCCCATCTCTATTCTTCCAAGGCTTAGCCTGCACGCTGCTGCAGGAGAGCAATAAAGATCATTTTAATTCAAAGTTTTTCAGCACGGCCAAAAGTACAAAAATCCTGTCTACATAGGTTTTACTAAAGATGGCTGTGCACAGTCTCTCTTCCTATGGGCGAGCGAACATCTACAGAAACAAGAAGCAAGACAGCCCTGTGATCCTTCTGGAGTGAGGGACGTCACAAACATGTCATCCTCACCTCGGTGGCAGTTGGAAAACATTTCACCTGGAGGAGCATACTCGGGGGGGGGGGGGTGCAGAAAAGATCTCTCCTCTCCAACACAAGCAAGCAACCAAGAATAGCGAAGACCGGCTTAGGTAGGAGTTTTCGGTAGTCTTTCAACCTAATCGTTTTTTAAATAATGGGTTCAAATAATGCAGATTACAGAACATATTTGTTAAAATTGGGTTAAAAGCCATAACATTCAAAATCGGTATCATAAACAAGTGGTAAATGCGAAGTCAAGAACAGGCCACAGAAGCACTTTCCGAAACATTTTTATGATGCCTTTGTCCAAAATGTATGCCAACGCTCCCAGTGTAAAATACTTCATGATGCCGGTGCCCGCACCATACACCAGTATTGTGCCATACTAAAAAGATATGTCAATGCCAGTTGCACAACATATTCCATTATTGCCTCTGTTGGTGCACACATGTTGTCTGCACCACATAAAGACTGTCAGGCCGATTCATGGAATAATTAGCGCGGCGCAAGTGGGCAAAAATGTGCGAATCGCAGTGGAATAGCGAAAATCGCAGTGCAATTTCGAAAATCGCACGAAAAGCAGCGCACGTCGATTCATGGAAGGCCGTGCGCGAGAAAACCAGCGGATGTGCGAAAAAAAAGTGCGCGGCGCACGTTGGCGCACAGGCCATCTAACAGCGTGCGCCAGGTCACAACGAAAATCGCACAGGCCACAGCGAAATTCACACATAGCGCGGCGCACGCAACAAAAGTAGGCGGAACACGGGCGTAACACTCGGAATGGGGAACAACTTGCCAAAACGTGGGCGTCACAGGGGAAGTACAGGGCACAAGTGCGCGGAACGCCCACACGCTCGCCTACAACACGTATTCATGGAATAGAATAGGGCAAAAAAGCGCACGCTCAAACCAGCGCACAGGCACAAACACGACCGCCACAAGAAAGCAGGCGGTAGCGTCTCTGCGGCTGTAAGAAATGTGCGCCAAAAGGTGCGCCAACAAATAGCACCTATATACTGCCATGATGAATGTCCCATACTGTGGCCCTCCAGGAAAAATGACGTGCAAAGGGGTACCCACAAACACGGACACCCGCTGACAAAAAATATGTGTGCGTGTATACCGGGGTGCGCGGGAAGTCTAACACGCAATTTCAGCAGGGTATGTGCATCACAGGGGTTCGCGTGAAGTTATTCACGCGATCGGGCCTGGGGGAGCGGGCTACGTGTATTTCAGGGGTTCGCGTGAAGTTTCACACGCGATCGGGTCTGGTGGAGCGGGCTACGTGTATTACAGGGGTTCGCGTGAAGTTTCTCACGCGATCGGGCCTGGGGGAGCGTGCTACTTGTATATCAGGGGTTTGCGTGAAGTTTCACACGCGATCGGGCCTGGGGTAGCGGGCTACGTGTATTACAGGGGTTCGCGTGAAGTTCCTCACGCGATCGGGCCTGGGGGAGCGGGCTACGTGTATATCAGGGGTTCGCGTGAAGTTTCACACGCGATCGGGCCTGGGGGAGCGGGCTACGTGTATTACAGGGGTTCGCGTGAAGTTCCTCACGCGATCGGGCCTGGGGTAGCGGGCTACGTGTATTACAGGGGTTCGCGTGAAGTTCCTCACGCGATCGGGCCTGGGGGAGCGGGCTACGTGTATTCCAGGGGTGCACGGAACGCCCACACGCTCGCCTACAACACGTATTCATGGAATAGAATAGGGCAAAAAAGCGCACGCTCAAACCAGCGCACAGGCACAAACACGACCGCCACAAGAAAGCAGGCGGTAGCGTCTCTGCGGCTGTAAGAAATGTGCGCCAAAAGGTGCGCCAACAAATAGCACCTATATACTGCCATGATGAATGTCCCATACTGTGGCCCTCCAGGAAAAATGACGTGCAAAGGGGTACCCACAAACACGGACACCCGCTGACAAAAAATATGTGTGCGTGTATACCGGGGTGCGCGGGAAGTCTAACACGCAATTTCAGCAGGGTACGTGCATCACAGGGGTTCGCGTGAAGTTATTCACGCGATCGGGCCTGGAGGAGCGGGCTACGTGTATTTCAGGGGTTTGCGTGAAGTTTCACACGCGATCGGGTCTGGTGGAGCGGGCTACGTGTATTACAGGGGTTCGCGTGAAGTTTCTCACGCGATCGGGCCTGGGGGAGCGTGCTACTTGTATATCAGGGGTTCGCGTGAAGTTTCACACGCGATCGGGCCTGGGGTAGCGGGCTACGTGTATTACAGGGGTTCGCGTGAAGTTCCTCACGCGATCGGGCCTGGGGGAGCGGGCTACGTGTATATCAGGGGTTCGCGTGAAGTTTCACACGCGATCGGGCCTGGGGGAGCGGGCTACGTGTATTACAGGGGTTCGCGTGAAGTTCCTCACGCGATCGGGCCTGGGGTAGCGGGCTACGTGTATTACAGGGGTTCGCGTGAAGTTCCTCACGCGATCGGGCCTGGGGGAGCGGGCTACGTGTATTCCAGGGGTGCACGGGAAGTTCCACACGCGAATAGCCTGGGCGTGTGTATTTCAGGGGTGCGCGGGAAGTTCCACACGCGAATAGGCTGGGCGCGTGTATTTCAGGGGTGCGCGGGAAGTTCCACACGCGAATAGGCTGGGCGCGTGTATTTCAGGGGTGCGCGGGAAGTTCCACACGCGAATAGCCTGGTGGTGCATGTTTTCCTGGGGTGCGCGGGAAGTTCCACACGTGAATAGCCTGGGGGCGTGTATTTCAGGGGTGCGCGGGAAGTTCCACACGCGAATAGCCTGGGCGCGTGTATTTCAGGGGTGCGCGGGAAGTTCCACACGCGAATAGGCTGGGCGCGTGTATTTCAGGGGTGCGCGGGAAGTTCCACACGCGAATAGGCTGGGCGCGTGTATTTCAGGGGTGCGCGGGAAGTTCCACACGCGAATAGCCTGGGGGCGCGTGTATTCCAGGGGTGCGCGGGAAGTTCCACACGCGAATAGCCTGGGGGCGCGTGTATTCCAGGGGTGCGCGGGAAGTTCCACACGCGAATAGGCTGGGCGCGTGTATTCCAGGGGTGCGCGGGAAGTTCCACACGCGAATAGGCTGGGCGCGTGTATTCCAGGGGTGCGCGGGAAGTTCCACACGCGAATAGCCTGGGCGCGTGTATATCAGGGGTGCGCGGGAAGTTCCACAAGTGATTTGACAGTGTGGGTCCTCCCAGGTGTACCCTGTACACCCTCCACGGCCCCTGCAGGCAGCCCACACCACAGGGGACTACCCTGCATCCCTGGTCATGTCCCGCAGGCAGCCCACCCACCATGGGCATGCCCCCCAGCAAAGGCACATGTCTCCTTGAACTAATGACCACCAACTCATGTCCCCTTGCACCCCCACCCCCCAGCACTGTGGGGCACCTGCCAGCAGGCCCCCGCCCATGTCCAACTCATGTCCCACACCACCCCCACCCCCCAGCACTGTGGGGCACCTGCCAGCAGGCCCCCACCCATGTCCAACTCATGTCTCCCACCACCCCCACCCCCCAGCCACCAGGGTCACCCTCCACCAGGCCCCCACTCATGTCTCCCACCACCCCCACCCCCCAGCCACCAGGGGCACCCTCCACCAGGCCCCCACTCATGTCTCCCACCACCCCCACCCCCCAGCCACCAGGGGCACCCTCCACCAGGCCCCCACTCATGTCACCCACCACCCCCACCCCCCAGCACTGTGGGGCACCTGCCAGCAGGCCCCCTCCCATGTCCAACTCATGTCTCCCACCACCCCCACACCCCAGCAGTGCAGGGGCACCCTCCACCAGGCCCCCACTCATGTCTCCCACCACCCCCACCCCCCCAGCACTGTGGGGCACCTGCCAGCAGGCCCCCACCCATGTCCAATCCATGCCCCCCTGCACCTGGGTCCCAACATTCCCCAATCATGTCCGTAATGCCCATCCTCCCCTGCCAAAAGGCCCAACCAACTATCACACCCACCCACATATCAAAGGCAATTACATGTTACAACCCCAATTTAAATAATGCAATTGAACACATGTCTGTCACACACAATGGCTGCAAGTGAATGACAAAACACCCAACATGACATGCCTGAAAGCAATGAGATGATACGACACATTGAAGATTAAAAAAATAATATGTATTGAACAGCAAGTAGAATGGAAATGAAATAAGAAAAAACACAAAGCAAATCAAACAAAACAAGATGAATGTCCAAGAAAATAATCTGAAAAATTAAAATAAGCCAATGAAGAACCATGAAGAAGATCATCCTGGGTCCATGAGCCCAACCAAATTAAACCTAACTATGACTACTAACTAAAAACTGAACTATATACAAAAAAGTGGTGCATTGTCCAATCGCAACCAAAAGAAAAATCAAAAAAACAAAGGAAACCTAACCCTAACTATACAACTATATACAAAGGCAGCGGGCTATTCGGACGGCTCACTGGTTGTTGTCATGGGCCAGGGCATCATCGAACTCCTGGTCAATGGCTTGGAGGCGGGCATGTTCCCTGGCCCCGAGGTCCCGCAGGGATAACGCAGTGTCAAGCTCAAACTCCCTGCGAAGATCCTCGAGGCACTCAGCCCGCCTCATCGCCCTCCGCATGGAGTCCTCCGCCCTGACCATCGTGAGCCGTTCCTCCTCTGCCCGCTGCCGCTCCGCACCTATCCGCTGGCACAACCGCTCCCACACGGAAGCCACTCCCATTCCAGGGTTCTCCTGCCCTCCGGCCGATGCCTGCACCCCTGATGTTGATGGCCCCGAGCCATGATGCCTCCCACGTTGAGCCTGCTGCTGCCTCCGACGCAACTGCCTGTGCCAGCACGACGGCATCCAGGCTGATGGAAACCACCGACGCCGTCGTGCACGTGCCCTGCCCGATGATGCCGTCACATCCTCCATCTGCTGGGGTCCAGTTGCTCTGGTGTCCACCCCTGCTGGATCTCTGACTCCCGACTGTGGCAGGGATGGGATCCCCACCGAGCTGGCTGCATTGGTCGGGGCAGGTCCACAGGGGGCCCTGGTGGCATCTGGGCTGAAAGACGGCAAGGAGAACGACTGGTGGATAGCCTGCACAGAGGAGGAGAGGGCCGCCACATTGGCCAACACATGCAGGAAACCCCCGAACATGGCCGATCCCAATTGGGCCACGTCGGCACGGTGCACTTCGTGATGACGTGCGTGCTCCTCCCGGGAAGCACGCACGGCATCACGAATCACAGCCGTGCGCATCGCGACCCCAATCAGGACCTTCTCCGCACGGCCAGGGGTTCCCACGTCCGCAGGTGGAGGGGAGTCAGGTGACATGGACATCCCCTCTACCTGCGGACAGGCCTGGGACGGGGCATCCCTGCTGGTGCATGGTGGTGCACTCACAGGGTCAGGGACAGCGACATGCACAGGCCCCTCCACGGTGACCTGTGCTGCCTCCTGCCCCTGGCCCTGGACTGCACCACTTGCACCAGCAGGGATGCCCCCACCAGGCCCCATGTGTGCCCCAGTGGCGGCCTCCTCCTCCTCTGTGCAAACCACCAACCTGGATGGCTCCTCACCGTCTCCCACCGTAGCAGGCCCCTGTGGGGGCTCACCCACCCCTTCCGCTGCAGCCGTGGGGGCATCCCCGCCGCCTTGCTCCACAGCGCCGTCTCCGCCCTCTTCTTCACTAGCCGCTGCGTAGAGGGAGACAAAGAACACAAGCATCAGGGCACTGTACAATGGTCCCCTAGAAGGAAGCAATAGCAGATGAGCACCACTGTCAAAGTACACTTCCATCATGTCCCTCCACAACACATGGGTCAGTCCAGGCAAAACACACACAGTAACAGGCATGGTGCATGCCATGGACATTTCCATGCATGTCCAATGGACTCTTGAAACATTCAATGATATGTAACTCACATGCATCATGGCTCATGCCCATCACATGCACACACTTCACCTCAGTCACATCCATCTGGCCCCAAACACACCAAACACAGCGGATATAAGGGTAATTTGGCTGCTTTACTGAATCTGTGCATTGTCACACACATGTGTCATGCATCCATGGCATGCACAAGTCACAGACACGCAGGTCAGGCACACAGACATGGCTACCATATATGTACCTGGCATCAGCACCCATCCCTCACCCCCACCCATGTCCAGGTACAGAGACTGGCATGCTCTCATGTTCAAAATCTGCATAGGGCTCCCCATGCAGCATTTCAACACATGCAACAACCATGTGCATCACACATCACTGGTCGCACATTCATTACCATGATGTCCCTGCACACATACATGCATACATGGCCTATGGCACACATACAGGCAAGTATCATAGAACCAGCACACCGCAACATGCCCTGTCTCACACAGTAATGCATGGACACTTACCGCTCAACTCCAGACGGGCCTCCCTCTCAAGGATCTGGGCGTGGAGCGCTGGGCGTACGCGTTCCAGGACCCTCATCTGGATGGAACTCATGCGGCCCCGGCCCCCCTCCACGAGGCGCCGGGCCTTCACAAGGGTCCTGGACCTCAAGTCCTCCCAGCGCTTCTTGATCTTCAGGACGTCGCGGGTTGCCACCCCCTCCGCGTTGATGGCAACCACACAGTCGGCCCAGATCCTCTGCCGTCCTTCCTTGCTGGCGTGGGACGATCCAAAGAGGGCATCATACTGCCCCAGGACATGCTCCACCAGGACACCAACATCGGTGACAGTGAAGCTGGTGCCCCTCTGCCCCTCTGGCCTGGGGTTGCCACTGGTGCCAGATGTGGAAGTGCCCGACATGGCAACCCCAGAGGCAGGTGTGGGTGGGCAACTGGGTCCTGGGGCTGGGCTGTGGAGCGATGTAATCCCAGTCGGGAGTCTTCAGTTCCAGCAGGGGTGGACACAGCAACTGGACCCCTGCAGATGGCTGATGTGCAGGCACCAAATGGCAGGGCACGGTGGCAGCAGGCAGGCAGGCAGCAGCAGATGGCACGTGGGAGGCTGCTCGGGGCGCTGGGGGGCAGTAACTCGGCCTTCTGGGCAGGAGCGTGGGCTTCCGTGTGTTTTCGCGTGGCCAGCTTGATACGGAGTGATTTGGCACGTGAAAATCCTGCACGTCAGCGTGAAATCCGAGGAAAGGCCCTTAGCGCGTAAGCGCGTCAGCACGCATACGCGATTCTATTGGACCAGAGTCCCTCAGCGCGTAAGCGCGTCTGTGACGTGACCCGCACGGGTGTTCCCCACTCAGCACGTGATGACGGGGCACACGTGGAGATACTGCGCGTCAGAGTGTCATCGCGTGTAATTGGACAAAAGTGCGCGTACACGCGATTGGCCTATGTACGTGTATTTAATGGGTGCGCGGGCACTTACACACGCAAGTACGTCAGCGAACCTGTATCCCGTGGTGCGTGTGAATTTCCACACGCTATTGGACTGGGAACTGGATTCCAGGGGTGCGCGGGTCACACGCTCGCCTAGAACACGCGCAAAGCATAAATTTGCAGATTTTAACAATAACAAGCTCAGACGGCAGGATGAACATACCGTTCCTAGCAGCAGTGGCAGTGGGCTACCAAAGGAGGAGGAGGAGGATAGTCAGGGCCAGAATATTCACACCCAGAACCAGCCTTTTCGGGATGCCTGATGACCAGGTGTATGGGAGGTACAGGTTTCCACCACACATCATACTGGACCTGGCGAGTGAGTGGGAGGATGACCTCACATCACCCACCCTGTGCTCCCAAGCACTCAGCCCCCTGGAGAAGGTCCTCAATGTACTGCACTTCTTAGCCACTGGATCATTTCAGCGGACAAGTGCCATAGTGGGTGGGGTGTCACAGGCCACCCAGTCACGCTGCCTACACCAGGTCTTGAACATCATCACTGCACGCCCATCAGTCCGCAGGCACATATACCTGCCCAGAACACCTGCAGAAAGGCATGCTGCCGCCCTGGATTTTTACGCTGTGGCACGATTCCCCAAAGTGCTAGGTGCCATCGACTGCACCCATGTGGCTCTACGTCCCCCCAGGGCATCTGAGCACATCTATAGGAACCGCAAGCACTGGCATTCCATCAACGTGCAGGTAGCATGTAATGCCAAGGGAATCATCACCTCAGTATATGCCAACTATCCCGGCTCCACCCACGACAGCTTCATTTACCGAATGTCCACCCTAAGCCGGGACCTAGAAGCTGGGCGGCATGGCGATACATGGCTGCTTGGTGAGTATGTATGCCACTGCACATGCATGCATGTTGGATACTGAGCAAGGTCACAACCCCACCAATGATACCAATCACCACCTCCACAGGGGACAGTGCCTACCCTCTCAGCCCCCACATGATGACGCCAATTCGGAACCCCACCACGCCACCCCAGGTAAGATATAACACAGCCCACATTACAACCAGGGGCATAGTGGAGCGCACATTCGGAGTGCTAAAGTCACGCTTTCGCTCCCTTGACCGTTCTGGCGGGCAGCTGTTATACGCTCCCCCAGTAGTGTGCAGGATCATAGTGGCAGCATGTGTCCTGCACAACGTTGCAACACGCCGGGGCCTGGCCGTGGACATGGTGGTGGCCCCACATCCCCAACCACATGCACAGCCGCTGCGCATGGGAGGGGAAAGGGCACGGGGGGAGGCAGCCCGTACACAGCTAGTGGCTAATTACTTCACATAGAAATCACACCCCTGTGGAGTGCACACTGCCCTGGCACATTCCATCTGACAATCAATGATGACTCAACCTGACACTGATCCTGAATGTCTGGAGAATGAACCGGGAATACCATGTCAGCCTGAGATTGTTCACCTGGAAGTGTCACAATGTGTGCATCCCTACCCACACAGACACCACCAATGCAGTTTTGTGAAGTTACACATTGAAGCAGCTAAAATGAATACCCACTTGCAAAATGCAACAAGAGGACAGTGCCATGTCAGCCAACCCAACCCCAGCACCGCCACACGACACACCGTGCCATGTCATGCTAATTGCAGGTAAACAAAGTAATCCCCACAACATGATATCAGTCTCACTATGTACAGTGGCACTATTAGAAACCTGCAACACCTGAAATGCTCACAGCAATGCCGGACCAACAACATACTTGAGCACGTAGTACCATTAACATGACATCACAAATGTTACATATTAGTAGTCTCACCACCTGGAAATGCCTGCACTCCCACCACTACCAACTGTGCAGTGTTGTCGCCGTGTAGAGTTGTAGGTGCACTGCTGCCAACATGGTCCCCATCTCCAGACTAGAGGTCCTTGTGTGGACATGAGGAAGGGACCTGCAAATTGGGAGGTAGACACAGAAGAAGAGTTACACATCAATGCAACATGCAGTGTACAACACAACAGCAATATGCACTATGAATGTA
This sequence comes from Ambystoma mexicanum, assembly GCF_040938575.1. Taxonomy (NCBI): domain Eukaryota; kingdom Metazoa; phylum Chordata; class Amphibia; order Caudata; family Ambystomatidae; genus Ambystoma; species Ambystoma mexicanum. The sequence continues at coordinate 44,389,969 of NC_090923.1, forward strand.
TACACAGTATTGACTACAGACTGGCCACACAGCTCATGGGAGTCCAACGTCACTGTGTAATTCACTGTCACTTGGGCACACCCTTTGCAAGCCCATGGAAACGGGAAGCAGGAGGGGTGTGTGTGACTCAAACCCAAGCATCTGAACCAAATACATTACAAGCCTGCATGTGCCCAGCCACAATGCAGCGTATGCCCACAGGAACCACGGAAGCCAACAGATCGTCCCAAAAAAATTGGGAATAAAAGAAATCAAAATAAAAATAAAAATAAGAAACAATCAAAAATGGCCATTGATGGGCCCGGGGGGGGGTTGGGGAGGCCACCCAGGAGGTCCGAGGACAGGATGCACACCAGAACCCACCTGCGTGGATCCTGGGAAGATAAAACACCTCCATGGGCTCATGGCCCACACGGCTACCCTATTGTGGGAGTATCACTGCTGTCGCTATTATCACCCTGTGCAGCTGCATCCGGAGGTGGTTGCACTATGGGAGGCAGCCCACGCAAGGCCCTAGTCTGCTCCTCCATGGCTGCAAGCATGCGGGTGTGGTAGGTCTGGTTCTGGAGGATGAGTGTGCGGAGGTCCCCATGCAACAACTCACGGGATGCCCGGACCTCAGCCCTCGTTGCCTGCATCTCAGCTGAGAGCGTACGGGTGAGACGCTCCAGCTGCTGTTCTGTCCTTTGGTGTGTTGAAGCCTCAAGCTCAACAAGAGTCGTCCTGAGGTGAAGGAGCTCCTGCCTCAGGGCTTCCCTGTGGCCCTGGGACTCAATGGAGATGGCCTCCTGCAGAGTCGCCAGTGCCGCCCGCCTGTCCCTGTTGGACCCCAACATGTCCTCCCTGTGTGACTGGCAGATGGAGTCGGTTGCCTGCTCTAGTCGCTCCATCAGCCTTTCTGGGGGGACAATGGAAGTGGCCACCCTATCCATGGCCTGAGCCATCATCTCGGATGATGCAGCCTGTTGGGTTGCCATACCGTAAATGGATTGCTCCCATGCGGTATTGCCGGGTGGCGTACGGCCACCACGTCGGCGGGCACCACACCTGTCTGGGGCAAGGCGAACTGCGCCTTGCTGTGCCGGCACTGCCTGAGGCTGCAGGACTGCATTCCCCCTCTGATCTGCTGGCCCAGGAACAGGATCAGATGTCGCGGAGTGTGACCCTGCATCCGTAACCACCGAAGGCGTAGCTGCCAACACTGACATCCCCATGGAGGGTCCTGACCCTGGTGCAGGTGGGTGAGACAGAACAGAATCCCTCCCTGGAACACTCACCTGCGACGGCACGTAGGTCTCATCCGAATCAACACCTGAGTACAGTTCGGGGGAGGTGCAGCCAGAGACACCCCTTGAGAGCACGACCTGCAGCACTTGTGGGTTCTCCCCCACCACCACACCACGTCCCTCACTGGTGGTTGGTCGGCCCTCGGACACCTCCTGGGTCTGCACCATCTCCACAACCCCAGCAGTATCAGGTGCGTCTTCCCCTGCAAAGACATGAAAACAAAGAAATGGAAACAGGCATTAGCACCATGGCACACAATGAGGGCTGAGAAGCAAGAGAACCAGTACTTGATTGACACATGTCCCACATGACTAAAACCCTCCCATGCATGCAACCTCACTGCGTATGAAGTGCAGGCAAATGGCACACACTGATGACACCAAGATGGAAGATGAACACATTTTCTGCATGCTGCCTGGCAGTGGCATCACACATTGGCCTGTGATTGCCAGGTGAAACACACATGCCATCACACAGATGGCATGTACCATTGCTATTGAGTGAAGATGGAGAGGAGGGCAGCACCTATTCATTCAGTCCAGTTCTCGCATGTAATTGCTTTTCTAATTCTAACAGGTCAGATTTTTCACCTGGAGCTGCCAGTCTGAAATGGTCCAATTGCACAGGGACATGTGTGTACAAATGATATCCAGGTAACAAAGTCACTCCACTTTACCATACCCATGTCAGACATGTGACTAGTGGACAGCGACATGCCTAGTGAAAGTGGTGGAATGCAAACAAACTGACTGAATGAACAGTGAAAAATAAGCAAATATGTTGTGGCAAGGTGACACTTCAAGGGCAACTGGCGTGCAGTTGGGCTAGATGTCTACTGTTGGCAGAAGGGATACTGCTATGGCCAAATGCAGCTGCGCAGGAAGGATTGCATGAAGCACATGGCTGACCCATACGACTCAGGCGCACACACTCTCACCTGGCACACAAACAGAAGCCCTCACACACACACCATGCACATGGATGACACACACATGCATGTGCACTCACCGGACAATGCCTCGTAATCAGCCAGATCTCCCACGCCTTGGATCTGTTCCTCCGTGACGTAGGTCCCAGCGACTGACTCATGTGGAGTGAGTTCCATGTCTACTACTGGAGACCCACCTCCAGTCACTAGAGTTGCGGCATGACTTGAGGCCAGCTTACTCTTTGCCCTGCGCTTTAGGTCATTCCAGCGCTTATAGCAATCATTGGCTGTGCGCCTCACAATTCCAAGGGCACTTACGATGTCCGCAACGGTCTGCCAGTGTGCCTGGCGTTGTGCAGGTGTGGTCTTGGATCCTGCTACAATGACCATCTCGTTGTCATGTCCGGACACATACTCGACAAGTGCATTCAGTTCGTCATCCGTGAAGCTGGGCTTCCTGGACGGGCCGGACTGTGTAGCCGTGTCTGGGGCATCAGCCTGTGCCGGACGAGCACTCTTCCTCTTCCGCTTGGAAGGTGGTGGTGATCCTGAGTGTCCTGCGCCGCTCTGGACACTAGGGGCAGGAGCCCTGGTGGACTCTGTATCAGGAGTGTGGGATTGCACACTCAGCATGGGAGTTGGTGCAGGCATTGGCTCTAGTGTGATGGTGTCAGGGGGAATGTCAGCAGCATGGACTAGGACCGACACTGTCCTGGCTGGGTGTGTGAGGGCTGGGGTGGATGGAGCCGCAGCTGCCCCTGCAGCCTCTCCGCCCTGCCTCCTTGGTGCAGCAGATGACCTTGCTGCCCCAGATCCACGTGGCATGATGGCATCAACGTGCACCAGCGCACGTGTCGTAGCCCTGCTGACCTGGAAGTCAGCCATGGAGTCAGCCAGGTCTGGTGCCACAATGAGCTGGTCCAACAAGGGCTGAGCATGGATGGTGTCAGCCACATCAGCCTCAATGGGAGGGGGGGAGGGGGGAGGGATTATGGGTGCCCGTGACTGGTCCTCCACACATGGGGGGACAGGCTCACCCTGCAAGTTACGACCACGTCCCCTACCGGATCCACCACGGCCACCACTTGTGGCTCTTCCACCTTTGCCACCCTTACGGAATCCTCGCCTCCCAGCCATGGCACTGATGTTAATGTGCGTATGGGAGTGGATGTAGACTATTGTCCTGGGCAATTGGGGGTCAAAGGGGTTGGGTACCAGATGGTAATTGTACCCTAGTGCTCTAGCAAGGCTGAATGTAACCCCTGGGGAAAGATGACGGGTCACGCAACGCACAGGAGGCCCAAAAAAGGGAGATGACGTGCACGCAACCCCTCCTAGACCACGTGTGCAGAAAGAAAAACCTGCACTACGCTGTGGCACCCAGAAACACAAGAATGAACGTATGCGTGTCACACGCAGCCTAGAATGACCTCTGAAGGGGTAGGCTACACACGGGGCAAGCACAGATGTTAGATACGTGCGTGACTCACCGTCTGCCTGGTAAACGAGCGTGTAAAAGGAGCACGTTTGGTTGGCAACACCCCCGCCAAAAGAAGATTTGTACGCTGTCTGAGGAGACAGGACAACAGTAGAAGGGAACACTGTTTGAGGGAACAGGCCCAGGTAAACCAGTAAAAGCGAAAGAAGAGAAAAATCTGTCAGAGGTAACAGGGAATACGAACTTGAAACGCTGTGAAGTAAATCGCGTGTGAAACGACAAGAAGTACAGAATTCACCCACTCGCTCTCCACGAAAAGCACGTACAAGGAAGTGGTGTTCTACGTGTACCTTTTATACAGGCCCACACGTCCAGTGTCACTTACGCAGCGTGTACGCGCTAGGGCCATTTCCACCAATTACACGCTTTGTCACTTCTGCGTGTACGGACATTTCCTCCAATTACACGCTTTGTCACTTCTGCGTGTAGGGACATTTCCTCCAATTACACGCTTTGTCACTTCTGCGTGTAGGGACATTTCCTCCTATTACACGCTTTGTCACTTCTGCGTGTAGGGCCATTTCCACCAATCACACGCGATGAGACTCTGACGTGCAGTCTTTCCACGTGTGCTCTGTCATCACGTGCTGTGTGGGAAACACCCGTGCGGGTCACGTCACAGACGCGCTTACGCGCTGAGGGCCTTTGGTCCAATAGAATCGCCTATGCGTGCTGACGCGCTTACGCGCTAAGGGCCTTTCCTCGATTTTCACGCTGACGTGCAGGATTTTCACGTGCCAAATCACTCCGTACCAAGCTGGCCACGCGTAAGCACACGGAAGACCACGCTCCTGCCCAGAAGGCCGAACTACTGCCCCCCAGAGCCCCGAGCACGCTCCCACCTACCATCTGCTGCTGCCTGACTGCCTGCTGCCCACGTGCACTGCCATTTGCTGCCTGCACATCAGCCAGGGGTGCTGTTGCTGTGACCACCCCTGCTGGTACCGAAGACTCCCGACTGGAATTCCATCGCTCCACAGCCCAGCCCCAGGACCCAGTTGCCCACCCACTCCTGCCTCTGGGGTTGTCATGTCGGGGCAAACACCATCTGTGACCACTGACAACCCCCGGCCAGAGAGGCAGAGGGGCACCAGCTTCAGTGCCACCGAAGTTGGTGTCCTGGTGGAGCAAGTCCTGGGGCAGTATGATGCCCTCTTCGGAAGTTCCCGCGCCGACAAGGAAGGACGGACTCGGATCTGGACTGACATCGTGACTGCCATCAACGCGGAGGGTGTGGCATTCCGGGACTTACAACATGTCAGGAAGCGCTGGGAGGACTTCAGGTCCAGGACCCTGAACAAGGCCCGGCGCCTCTTGAAGGCAGCGGATGCCAAGGGGCGCCGGGGCCACTTGTCGGAAGAACAGATGGGGGTCCTGGAACGCATATCCCCAGCGCTCCACGTCCAGGTCCTGGAGAAGCAGACCCGTCTGGAGTCGAGCGGTGAGTGTACATGCATCCTGATTGTGAGCAGTGCGTGTGGTGATTATTCGGTATTGTGCAGGTTGCACATCTGTTTGTATGGGGTCGAGTATGGGTGGGGGTGTACATGGCCGTGGGGCTGACACATGCGAGGGCTGTAATGTGTGAGACATGGATGGTGCTTGTGTGTGTAGGCTTGCATGGCAAATGCAGTTGTGCGTGCACACATGTTTGTATGTATGTGTATGTAAGTAGACATGTCCGTGATGTCACGCATGTATGTTGTATTGGGCTGCATGTATGAGCACTGTGTACATGTGCATGTGTGTGTATTTGACAAGGGTGCAACAGTGATGCAACATGGATGCATGTGACTGCGGTATGTGTAAGCCTGATTGGCAGATGTGACATGGATGCCCGTCTGAACAGTGCGACACTTGGCCGAGGTGTACACATGCATGCAAGTGTGGTGGTGTGTGTACATGTGTGGTGCACTTCCTGTGTTGCATGTGATGTCTGGGTCACCTTTGGCTGCTCATGCTGTTGTTTGTGTATGGATGGTGGTGGCAGTTGCGATATGCCTGTGGTATGGCTCATGTGTGCGAGTTGCAATGACATGTGTGTTGGGGATTGTGATGACATGTCTGAGGTTTGCCAATGCCACTCATGTGCAACTGTCATGTGTGTATGTGTCTATTGTACAGTGCCCTGATGCCTGTGTTTTGTTTCTCCCTGTGTGCAGCGTCAACTGATGAAGAGGGCGGAGAAGGTGCTGTGGAGCACAGCGGCGGGGATCCGACCGCCAGCCGGAGACGCAAGGCCCGGCTCCCCTCTCGTGTTGTCATCTCGTCGGGGAGTGAGGAGTCCGGTGCCGCGTCCCAGGCCGCAGCTGCCGGGGGGAGGTCCAAGAGGCGGAGGTTGCAGTTGGACTCCTCGGCAGCAGAAGGGGCAGCTGGGACCCCACAGGGCCCAACAGGGGAAGATGGCACGGAGTCATCCAGGTTGGTGGGGGGTCTGGTGGAGGAGGAGGCCGTGCAAGCACCAGAGACGGGGTCTGGAGGTGGGGATCCCACTGGTGCTAGTGGTGCAGTCCAGGACCAGGGACAGGAGGCAGCACAGGCCGCCGCGGAGGTGCCTGTGTGCAATCCTGTCCCCGATCCTGTCCCTGCATCATCTTGCACCAGCAGGGATGCCTACGTCCAGACCCGTTTCCAGGCAGGGGATGAGCTGACGTCAACTGGCCTTCCTCTGCCTGCGGACGTGGCTATCCAGGTCCGGGTTGAGCCTGTCCTGGCTGGTGTGGCGTTGCGTCAACGGGCCATGCAAGGTGACCTGCAGTCTTTTCATGGAGAGACTGCACGTCATCTCGAATGGCTCGTTGACCACGTCAGCCTGCTGGGACAGGTCACCCAGGCCGGATTCCTCCGTCTGATGGGGCTTGCTCCGACCCCCTCCTCAACTGGACCCCCTACGCGCCAGTCGTCCTCTGTGCCATCTTCCCACCCATCAGTCACCTGGGTGCCCTGTGGAGCTGCCTCTGACGGTGCGGCCAGGCTGGTGGAGGAGGCATCCCTGCCACAGTCGGGAGTCGGTGGTCCAGCAGGGGTGGCCACATCAACAAGTGCACCCCAGCCGGCGGAGGATGTGCAGGCAGCAGGAGGCAGTGCACAGGCAGAGCAGCAGCAGCAGCAACATGGTGGGAGCCATGAAGGCTCGGGGCTTTCGACATCGGAGGGGCAGGCATCGGCCGGAGGGCAGGGGGACCCAGGACAGAGAGTGTCTTCCGTGTGGCAGGGGTTGGGCCACGCCATAGGTGCGGAGCGGCGGCGGGCGGAAGAGGCGCGGCTCACAATGGCCAGGGCGGAGAACTCCATGCGGAGGGCCGTGAAGCGGGCCGAGTGCCTCGAGGCAATCCGCAGGGGGTTGGAGGAGGACACAGCGTCGTCCCTGCGGACCCTCGGGGCCATGGAACTGGACCGCCTCCGGGACATCGAACAGGAGTTCGATGATGCCCTGGCCCGGGACACCACAGAGTGAGCCGCTGGACTTGCCCGCCGCCTTTGTATATAGTTCTTTAGTTTTAGGTTTCCTTTCTTTCGTATTATGATTTGGAGTCGACGGACACTGCTCCACTTTTTGTATATAGTTGATTTTTAGGTAGATTTTTTAGTAGGTTTCCTTTGTTCAGTTGGGCTCATGGACCCTTGTTATTTTTGTACATAGTTCTTTATTGCATGGAGATTTTTTTACATTTGACTTTGGACAAAATTTTTTTCTATTTGGATTTCAAGTTTCATTTTTTCATACGGACATGCAGCTTACTTTTTTCTCATTCACATTGTAGTTAGTTTTCTTTCTTTAGCATTCTTATTTTTTTTCAATACAATTTTGTTTGCATACTTCACTGTGTGGTATCATCTCATTGGTTTCATGCATGTCATGTTGTGTGTTTTCCCATTCAATTGCAACCATTGTGTGTGACGGACATGGCTTCATTAGCTTCATGAACATTGGGGGTGTAACATGTGATTTCCATTTCCATGTGGGTGAATGGGTTACTTGGTAGGGCTTTTTGGCTGTGGAGGCTGACCATTACGCACATGATTGGGGATTGTGAGGACCTGGTGGGGGCTGCCCATGGTGGCAGGGCGGTGGGGGGTGGTGGGAGACATGATTGGGGGCCTGGTGGAGGATGCCCCTGGTGGCTGGGGGGTGGGGGTGGTGGGAGACATGAGTGGGGGCCTGGTGGAGGGTGCCCCTGCACTGCTGGGGGGTAGGGGTGCAGGGGGACATGGGTGGGGGCCTGGTGGAGGGTGCCCCTGGTGGCTGGGGGTGGGGGTGGTGGGAGACATGAGTGGGGGCCTGGTGGAGGGTGCCCCTGCACTGCTGGGGGGTGGGGGTGCAGGGGGACATGAGTGGGGGCCTGGTGGAGGGTGACCCTGGATGCTGGGGGGTGGGGGTGGTGGGAGACATGAGTGGGGGCCTGGTGGAGGGTGCCCCTGCACTGCTGGGGGGTGGGGGTAGTGGGAGACATGAGTGGGGGCCTGGTGGAGGGTGCCCCTGGTGGCTGGGGGGTGGGGGTGGTGCGAGACATGAGTGGGGGCCTGGTGGAGGCTGCCCCTGCACTGCTGGGGGGTGGGGGTGGTGGGAGACATGCATTGTTGATCAGTAGTGCAAGGTGACATGTGGGTTGGCTGGGGGGCATGCCCATGGTGGATGGCCTGCCTGCGGGACATGAGCAGGGGTGCAGGGAAGTCCCCCGTGGTGTGGGCTGCCTGCAGGGGCCGTGGAGGTTGTGGAGCATACACCTGGGAGGACCCACACGGCCAATTCACGTGTAGTACTCCCCAGAACCCCTGAAATACACATACCCTGCAGAAATCGCGTGTGGAACTTCCCGCGCACCCCTGGAATACACATAACCTGCTGAAATCGCGTGTGGAACTTCCCGCGCACCCCTGGAATACACGTACCCTGCTTGCACGGGGCCAATCGCGTGTGGAACTTCCCGCGCACCCCTGGAATACACGTACCCTGCTTGCACGGGGCCAATCACGTGAGAGACTTCACGCGAACCCCTGAAATACACGTAGCCCGCTCCCCCGGCCCGATCGCGTGAGAAAGTTCACGCGAACCCCTGTAATACACGTAGCCCGCTCCCCCAGGCCCGATCGCGTGAGAAACTTCACGCGAACACCTGTAATACACTTAGCCCGCTCCCCCAGGCCCGATCGCGTGAGAAACTTCACGCAAACCCCTGAAATACACGTAGCCCGCTCCCCCAGGCCCGATCGCGTGTGGAACTTCCCGCGCACCCCTGAAATACACATACCTTGCTCGCACTGGGCCAATCGCGTGTGGAACTTCCCGCGCACCCCTGAAATACACGTTCCCCGCTTGGCGTTTGCTGTTTGCCAGCCCGGTGAACTGGTCCAGGGTTAGCGCAGCCCTTTGCGATGATTTACCGATTTTGATGGCTTTTCCTTGCGCGAGGGCGTTCTTGGGGGCGTAACTGGCGCTGCTGCAGGGTCGCTGCGATTCTCTGCGCCACGGCTGGTTTGGGAGCCTAAAATCCATGAATACGCTGTGCGCGGAAATCAGTTTTAGCGCACGTGCCTGGCGCAGTCAATCGCACGCGGACACTCTGCGCCAGCCGCTTGCGACACTTTTCTGCGAAATTCTAAGAATTACCCTGTGTGTTTCCACTGGAAGAAGACATTACCATACATATTTTTCCAATATATGACTATATTTTCACAATTAGAACACACTCCTATTGCCTGTTCCCAATAATACCAATATTTCCACTGTTCGCAACCCATGGAGCACGGAGTTGGAGCTGCAGTGTGTGTATTGGTGTGATGGGTAGGAGCGGCTGGGTGTATGAGGAAAGAACCTTATTATGTGGCTAGCCTGATCACAAGGTGTACGGCAGCCAATTCAGGCCTGTTTTACTAATGTGGCTGTTCGTGTGGAAGACCAGCCCAGGTACAGTGAAGCAAATTGAAAGTGGGTCGTTTGGAACATTATTTTCACATGCTGCGGCAGGGAGGAGGAGTGGCACATGTTTACTGAATGTCGGATGATATAAGCACCTGGTGATTCGTCAGAGTCTATGCTGGAAGGGATTTTCGGATCTTCGTCGGATGAGGAATTGTTTCTTTGGATCAATGGGCAGCTCTTAGCCCAACGTCTTTACGTCTTAGCCATACGACTTTTCCACACTGCCTCTGCTTCAGTCTTTTAATGTTTTGTTTGTCTTGTTTTCGTTTTCTGTGCGCCCTGAGGCCCACGGTCATGTGGCGTGTAACAAGAATTAAAATAAATAAATAACGTAGGGCATGCGCTGTGGATGGCGCAGTTTGTCAAGCGGATTGGTGGAAGAAATGATGCTGCTTGCATGAAGATAGGGCATGAGCATCACCAAGTACAGTGGAGCACGAAGGTACACTTTGGTGAAGCTGCATTGGCAGGAGATATGTCCGTGGACTAAACTGCGGAGTGTCGGAGGCCTGCCACTGAAACGTATCCTTTACCAATGAGCATGGATATTTCTATCTGCAAAATGTGTCTTATGGTAGGGCTTTACCATGTTTAATTATTTGCAGGATTAGTGGACTATTGACTTAAAAGGAAGCATATTGTCAATCCATTTAAGAGGGAGGTGTTGATAAAATGTGTTTTTGGAGTAATGTTAGTATTGGTGAAAAGTATGGTGTAAATGCCACATAGGATTTGGGCAGTTAGCAGTGGTTGAACTGCAAGTATGGATTTGGATGGGTGTGTGTGAGGGTTGTGTCAGTCATGTGTGAAGACTAGGAATAACCTTTTTGAGGATTTGCAGCTGTTATGCTGCTATAATGCGACATGGACTTTTAGGTCATTGAAGTGTTCAGGTTGCAATCTTTGCAACAAGGACTTTTAGGTTGGGCAGAAATGTTAGCACAAGTTAGAATCTTAAAAGGTCATGGACTTTTAGATTGGCTTTATATGACTAATGTTTCCTTATTTAATAGATGCTAGGTGCATGACATTGAATGTGTGTGGAAATTCAATATGGTCTGCAATGGCTATGTATATCTTAAAGACATTGTGCAAAGATTTGTATGATGCTGAGGCACATCAGCGGGTATGGCGCGTGTGGGTTGCTCTATGTTAAAAGAATGGTAAATATGACTATGACATATTATGCCATGACAGCCGAAGTGGTATGGGAGGCACGCTGGATTAGTGCGCATGGTGTATGGGTCACGCCGGTTTTACAGTATGGTCATTCATATTGGTGAGTGAAGGAGATCTGGGTGGTAGCAGCCCCAGCTTTGGTTTTGGGTGTGACTGTGGTGTGTAAGTCATGCATGGTTAGTGGTTTGGATAAGTCAGCCATTGATGTCTGGGTGGTAGTGCCCCCGTTTTGGTTTTGGGTGTGACTGTGGTGTGTAAGTCACGCATGGTTAGTGGTTTGGATAAGTCACCCATTGAGGTCAGGGTGGTAGTGCCACCGTTTTGGTTTTGGGTGTGACTGTGGTGTGTAAGTCATGCATGGTTAGTGGTTTGGATAAGTCAGCCATTGATGTCTGGGTGGTAGTGCCCCTGTTTTGGTTTTGGGTGTGACTGTGGTGTGTAAGTCACGCATGGTTAATGGTTTGGATAAGTCTGCCATTGAGGTCTGGGTGGTAGTGCCACCGTTTTGGTTTTGGGTGTGACTGTGGTGTGTAAGTCACGCATGGTTAATGGTTTGGATAAGTCAGCCATTGATGTCTGGGTGGTAGTGCCCCCGTTTTGGTTTTGGGTGTGACTGTGGTGTGTAGGTCATGAAGAGAAATGCATGTGTGGTGTGAGATTCACGCATCGTTCTTTTTTGTATAACTTGATGCGGATACTGTGTGATCTGTTTACGACTCCAGTCCATCTGAAATTTGGGTGCAGGGTGGTTATCAATTTTTGTGTGGGATGTTTTCGGCGCGCCTGGCCAGCACGTCGAGTTTGTGGGTGAGTGGAAGGGCACGATGTGTCATGTATAAGCCCTTTTCTACAGAGTCAGTGTATGGGTGTGTTGGTGTGTGTGAGAGGGGAGATGTGTTGTGTAGTGTCTTTGTGTGTGGGTGTGGAGTTGGTATAAGGGACAGAGATGTGCTTGCTTTGGTATGATGGTTGTCTGTGATGTCATGTGGAATGTTGTCTTGTGAATGATGGAATGTTTGGTTGAAGGTTCCTAGCCTAAGCAGTTTGGAAGTCCCCTGCCTGGGTGATGGGTGCCAGTTTTTGTCTTTCCTACTTATATTGCTATATCCTATGTAACTTACTGGAAATGTAACTTATGTGCTTGTTAATAAATACTCAAGTAACCACAAGAAGCCAGTGTGAGATTCACTATTTAACAGTGCCCTGCTTTCCTTTTTATGGTGGCGTGGGACACCTCCGCCAACCCGCGAAGTCCCTTAGTCTCCAAAGGGAGCAGGGACTCCACCACAACCCCGCCCCCCTTGATTGACATTATGGGACATTTATGACTCCATACCCCCGATAGAGGAGAGATCTACAATATTCGGCTATTTGGAAGTAAGGCCAAAAAGTGCAATCAACCCAAGTGTAAAAAGTTCTGCTCTCAATCTCTTTGAGAAAACGATGATGAAAGATCTTAAATCAATCAAGTATTTTAATATCAGAGAACGCACTGTCAGAAAACATCAACACAAACTATTAAGGTACATCAAACCTGTAGACGAGGGTGGGGCTATCGTCATAATAGATAGTGAATTATACACAACAAGTTGCCTTTCTCTGCTTAGTGACACAGAATCCTATATGATATTAGACCAAGACCCTACCAACTTAATTAAACCCATCATCAAGAGTGTTCTAGCAAATGTACTCTGTAGAGGAGTAGACCAAAAGTGACTACCCCCACCCCTCTCTGGTGATGGTCAGGTGAACATGTCACTCAGGCCCAGCTCTCCTGTCTAACATTGTCAAAGGGAGAAGCATTATTCATTGAGGCAGCCATACCGCTCTTATCCCAAGCAGGTGCATTAGGGAATGGATACAATGCAAATTGAAAGTGGTAAAAATAAGTGATAGGGGGTTTATGTACGCGTCCAATAGACATGAAACAAATCACATTCATCATGAAGCTTCATGAACAATAAGTTAAAAGAAAGCATTTACACATGAAAACTATTAAACTGCACTCATTCATGTAGGAAAACGTATATATAATTAATGCATACATTTGCTCACAACATGAATAACATATGAATATATTAATTAACATAGAAATACAACAGCAAAAGGTATCCATCTCATTTAAAATGGACGCCATAGAGTGCATTAAAAATTAATACAGGCCTTGAGCCTCAGGGAAGTTGGAATTGCTGAAGCCACAGAAATATTGGTTTAGTCAGGATTGAGAAAGCAGAAGGAGGGTGGGTCTGCTCAATCAAAGCCAGACACACGAACGTGGAAGTGATTCATAGATAAGGTAGAGAGATAAGTCAATGGGGACGAGGCAGCAAGCCTTATGTCCTTTGCAGATTCGGCTAAAGCCCACGTCATCGGAAATCCGCTTCCATCCAGTCTTTGAGTTGACAAACATGTCCTGTGTTCACAAAAATGAGAATAACAAGTTTTGAGCTGGCCAGCACATTATGAGGTCATTCTAAGAGGACATAATGATGCATTTCAAGAAACATGTGTAGCCAATGAGGGAGGGTAATGTATTCTATTCATGAAAACCTGACCAATTACATTGTATGATTTATGTTAGAGCACGACTGATGTGTCATGTATTTCTGGTTATAAATATATCATTTATGTATTTATCTATTTATTTATTTATTTATTGGGATTTGTAAAGCACGCAACAGCCCGGGGGCATTGTGGCGCTTGTTACAGACATATTTCTTAGTTACATATGATTAGACAGTTGCAAATTACAGTACAGGCATGTGAGAGTGCATGGAAGAACAGTGGATTAGGAGAAGAGAGAGGTTTTCAGTTTCCTTCGGAAGGCAAGGAGTGAGTTTTCTGCTGATGTCTGTGGGTAAAGCATTACATAATTTGGCGGCAATGTGGGGGATGCCTATCCCGCCAGCTTTGGCCCTTTTGATGCGTGAGATGTGAAGTTGGTTAGTGTAGTGAATCCTAGTAGGTCGTATTGAGGTGGGTTTAGATGTAATCTCTGATAGGTATGATGGCGCTGTGAGAGTGAGACGTTTGTGGGTGAGGGTTTTGAAAGTAATGCACTCTTTAACCGGGAGCCAGTGAGCTGCCTTTCTGGCTTGGAGATATACTCTCTTTTGGGGATGCTTAATGCTGCTTGTAGCACGTTGTTCTGTGTGATTTGGAGTCGGTTTAGGTTTTTTTCGGATGTACCTACAAAAAGGGCATTGCAATAGTCTAACTTGGCCCCAATAGTTGCTCAGGCTATTGATAGGCAGTTATGCTTGGATAGATATGGTTTTATGGCATTGATGAGCTTTGTGGTGTGTGCAGCAGCGGAGGTGATGGCGCTGACCTACCTAGTCATGGATAGGGTAGAGTCCATGAATACCCCTAAGGTTTTTACGGATGTCGAGATAGGGATGATAGTCTTGTCAATGATGTAATTAGTATACAGTTTGTCAAGTTTACCTAGTGTAGTTTTGTGACCTAATACGATGATTTCAGACTTCTCCCCATTGAGGCAGAGACCGTTGGCCGCCATCCAAGCCTGGATGGTGGTGTAGATTAGGTGCAGAGCTTCGGCGTGTTTGTTGTAGGAGCCGGAGAGAGGTAGTACCTGAGTATCGTCAGCGTAGTTAGTATACGTGATACCAAGTGCATCAAGCTTGTCGAAGAGGGGCTTTCTAAACAAGCTGTAGAGTGTGGGTGCTATGCAGGAGCCCTGTGGGACTCTGCAGTGGATGGTGGTGGGAGATGCGTTAGCTATGTTGGAGAATACCTCATTGCCCTACCTTCTAAGAAGGAGGTGACCCAGAGAGCTGCTTCTTTGGAGAAGTTAGCTGAATGGGTGAGGTGGAGGTGAGGGTCTTCTGGTCAACCAGATCGAAAGCGGCAGAGAGGTCTAGGAGTAGCAATAGGGCTGGCTTGCCTTTGCCATTATGTGGGTGATCTGGTTTTTTAAGTCCACCAAGGCTGTTTCAGTGCTGTGTCCTTTGCGGAAGCTGGATTGCCTGGTTCCGAGGATAGAGTGAGCTTCAAGTGTTGGATCTGGTTGTGGGCTGCTTTATCCAAGATCTTAAGGAGGAAGGGTACAGTGGTTATGGGTCGATAGTTATTGGGCTGTAGAGGGTCTAAGGTGGGATTTTTTAGAAGGGGGCGAACCCATGCTTTTTTAGGCTTGCAGGGATGACACCTGTTCTGAATGAGGCATTGATAAAGGCTGTCAGGAGCGGTGGGAGAAGGTCTGCACAGTTCTTGAGAAGCTTAGGTGGCCATATGTCACCTTTGCACATAGAAGGTTTCAGGTTTTTGAGGAAGTTGATGACTTCTATTTCAGTGATGTCCCTGAAGAAAAAGAAAGGTTTGATGGTGTTAGTGGAGGAGGGGGTGGTGTCTGTTTGCTTGAGCTCTAGGTGATGAGGTAGGGCTTTCCTGTGGTCATGATTATTTTTTTTAAGGAGTTCATTTTTGTTTAACATGGCAGAATGAATACTGTCACACCAGGCTTCATCTTTGACAATCTCGTCTGGGGTGTTTGGAGGAGAGATAAGCTCATTGAAGATGGTGAAGATTTCCTTCAATTGTGAGTTGGCATTTGAGATGCGAACATTGAAGGAGTCAGCTTTAGCTTTAGTGATGGCTGCTTTGTATTGGCTGAAAATCAATTTAAAGTAGTTTTTGTATTGTCGCTCGGGTCCTTTTTTCCAGTTTCATAGTGCAACCCTTTTGCTGGAGTGAAGGGACTAAAGTTCTTCAGTGAACCAGGAGTTGGTGTGAAGGGGCTTTCTTTCTTTTTTACATTCAAGTGGTGCTATAGACTTAATGGCTTTAGTGAGAAATTCTTTGTAAATGTCTGCTAGGGTGTTAGGATCATTGGAGAAGGGGGGGGCTAGTGCAGGGGTGGGGGGGCTAGTGCGGGGATGCTCAGGTATGGGCGAAAGTTATCCTCTGTGAGTTTTTTAGAGCTTCTTACCTGTGCTGAAGGGGCAGGGGTGAGGGTTTTAGATCAGTCCTTGGCATAGCAATATTGGTGGTGATAATGTTGAGGCAGTTATGGTCCGCAACCTAGTCAAGGGTACAGCCTTTTGAATGCGTGGGGCTCAGTACTTTTTGTGAGGGAAGCAGCAGCTTTATCTTTAGGGTCATTGAACCCTAGGATTTGGTCTCCAAGTAATAGAGTCTTGGTGAAGCTTTTAATATTAATCACTGAGTAGGTGGATAAGGTGTCCCTGTAAGTCTGAAGGGAGACCCGGGGGGTGATAAACAACATGGATGTTAATAGTGCTGTTAGGGGACAGTGCCAGCTTGGCAGACAAAATGTCTGAGTTACTATCTGATGAGTGACTGATAATCCTGAGCGGGAGGGTGTCTCTGAAGATGAGGGCTACTCTGCCTCCCAAGCAGGCTGGTCTGTCTTGTCTAAGGATAGATAGTGTAGCCTGGTGGGAGCGGAAGGGTGACAGCAGAGCCTGAAGCTTTGTGCAGCCAGGTTTCTGTGATGGCTAGTAGATCAAGGATGTGGTTGGCTAGGAGGTCGTGTATTTCTAAAGCATAGGCTGGGAGGGAGCGCACGTTTAGGAGGGCACATTTAATATGTGGTGTGGGTATGGTTTTGGTCTCTGAGGTTGCGTGGATAGTGGCTGGGTCAAGTGTAGATAGTGTAGTTGGTAAGAGAGGTCAGCTTAGATGAATGTGAGTAGGTTTTGGTATGATGGAGAGTTTGATGTGGGTGGTGTGCCTGTGGATGAGGTAGGAGCCTAATTGAGATTTTCTGACTCCCGTGGGTGTAGGAAGACAGCTGCGCTCTAGAGTTTGAGTTTGGGCTCTGATTCTGTTGAGTCTGCTCGCTGTGCTGGAGCATGACAGTAGGCATGTGGTGGCTGAGTAAGTGTAGTCAGGCTTGTGCATAGTGGTACAAGTGGACATGGTGGCCTGTGGTGGGAGAGCAAGAGTGGAGTTATAAGATGGTGGGTGCGTGCAAGTTGGTTTGGTGGATGCCATAAATGTGTAGAGAGTGAGTAGGAGAGCAAACACAGTGGTAGTAGTAGGGGGACGAAGGCTGGGGTCCTTATTTGAGTCGTTGAGCGGCATGGTGTGCGTAGGTCAGAACCGGAGGCAGTAATACTGGCTATGCAAGGCAATAGGTATTACATAGGGGAGCATAGGTGAACAGCAAGTAAATGGCATTCCACAGGCAGTAATCCTGGCTATGCAGGGCAATAGGTATCAGTTAGAGGAGCATAGGTGAACAGCAGGGAAGTGGCATTCAGCAAGCAATACTACAGTTGATAGTGGTCAGGTGTGTGGCAGGCTGAAACACAAGGTAAGGTGGGATAGAGAGGCAGTTAACGCACTGCAGCGGCGTTTGCAAATGCAGGGCGTAATCTGAGGTGAGTGTGCTGACAGTGAAGCCTAGCTGCACGATCGTGTGTAATGTGAGATGCGCTGATAGGGGTGAGTTCGAGCAGTTATGCATAGTGTGCATTGGTGTAGACCGGTTATGATTCATTAACATGTATGTTACCATGTAGGTATGATAGAAATAAAAGAAATTTGAGACTTACTTTTGTCAGCAAAAGCACCCTGTTTGTCAGAAGAAACACTCCTGGCCGTTGGGAAATAAAGGTGTCTTTCTTGCACATTGTGTGTTTCTATCCAAGGATGGCTGCATTGGGTTATGTCTGACAAAGGACCCGATCCCTACATCTGGTGATCGTGATCAGGAACGTTTAATCTTTTGCAGATCACAACGACAAGAGCCCGCAATCCTCTGATGTGCTGCACTGAGGGGCGCAGATATCTTATAGTGCTGGATAAGAGGTGAGGGAAGGCGTGCAGTCTGACGCCATTTATCAAAGCAGCTGCCGTTGAAAACTCTTATCCCAATCCCGGCACGAGCCCCTACTTTGTCACGGTTTTATTACACGGCACATTCCAGCAAGGAACTCCTTCCCCGACAATGAATGTGGCGTAGAATAAAGGGCTTTTATTTTAAACAAGCCACAGGTTCTTTTTCTTTGAGTAGACCTCCAAACCGTCTCGCACCCAACCTCCACAAGCACCCCGTGTCACAATGGACCAGGAATCAGTGTATCAATAAGATATGCATTAATTAATTATTGAATGCAAAAGAAAAATCAAGCAATTTCACATCCACCAATGTTGTGATAACACAAATGCACTAATCTCTACAAAACAATTAGGTTAAGATAGCCTGTTACAATTCACACAATCTTTAACGGCAACACAGAAAAATATCTATTTTATAAAGAGATAACACCAACGGTTTAGCACTTCCCCCTGCAACACCCACCCCAAACATCAGCTAACTTGATTCCTTTGAATAGACGGCAGTAGCAAGGAATAGGAATAGAGAGAGAAAATTGGATTTGGGGTAAAGCCCACCACCCCAAGATGGGAAGCCAGCAAAGAACGTGAAAACCCGTTTTTGGAGCAAAATGGCAGAATGGGATTTTGATTATTACTCACAACAGCTGGGGGACAGAATTAAAGGAAATTCGTATTGCTTACACTTGAGGAGATAGGGAAGCTTAAATAATACTAATCAGCACACCAGGGCAAAGTAGAAAGAAAGTAGGAAAATCGGTTTTGGGAGAAAATTAATGCAAAAAGGAATAATACAATGGCAAATGGAAATTAGTTTTACACTGGATTTACAATGACAGGCAGCTCAAGGAAGGGGTTTGACTCAGAATAGGAAAATCTGTTTTCAATGACAAGGACAGAGGCACATAACAGATAGATTTGTAGGCAAAGGGATTTCTCTCAATAGGACTACGGTTTGGGGTTTTAATAAGACAGATGCAAATAGGAATTCATGCGGTGATGCACACAATACACGGACAAACTCGGTTTTTAGTTGCAAGGAGACTAACTCTTTTGAGGCAACACATTAACGACTACAATAATTAAAGAAAATCACCAGGGACAGGGTGGTTAATTTCGAATTTCAACCATCTTGTACTGTGAATTTCAATGGGGGATTTAATTGATTTACTTAAAAATATGCTAAGGATTTAGGTTTCCCAAAGGGAATATGCTAACATACACAGGCTAAACACAGATTCTTCTATGGAAAGGTGACTGAATTACTCTAGCAATGTAGGGTTTTCAATGGGGGAATTATTGGGTGCAATGCTACAAAACGAAGGGCTTATGCAATTTAGGACTGGGGTTATTTGCTACTTACAAAGTAAGCCTTGGTTTGGGATTCTGGAAAGCCAGCTGGATCTCAGGACACTCTGGACAGCTAGGCAAGGGGTCTGGCCACTGCATTTTGCCTTGGTTTGGGATTCTGGAAAGCCAGCTGGATCTTATGACACTCTGGACAGCTCGGCAAGGGGCCTGTTCACTGCACTCTCAAAGATGGTAAAGTCCAGTGCCTTCTCTCCATCCTCCTCCTGTCTTCCAGGATGTGTGTGTGTGTGTGTGTGTGTCCCCTGACTTAGTACAGTCCCCCTTTTATAGCACAAATGACATCACTCATTTTACAATCTAGAGTGTGTACTCTGTACATACCCCTACCGCTCGGATATGACAGCTTAAATTCCTCTCTCCGCCCCCTGGCATGATTGCTTCAAGGGAAGAGAGCACCACCTGTCTGTTTGCATTTATTACTATTCTTTGTTCTCTTGGCCACTTTTTGACAACGACCAGTTATGTCTCATAACTTCATAATTCTATTAGGCCCTGCGATATGCATAAGAAAAGTGGTTTTAATTGGTCATCGGGAATTAGGTAAGCCAATCACCAACCCTGTATGATCTAGCATGGCCTGGTGGTACATTTCTGTCCTTTTCACAAAATATATAACAGTCATAACTCAACAAATGATCAAGCATGTTCATAATTTCATTTCCATCTTTCCACCAATATTCATATTTGCCCCATTTTTAGATCAGACAGAAAACCGTTCTAACTGGTCATTCCAGTCTCTAAGGTCCTAGAAAAATGCACTTTATCTCTTTAACACTGGCTGGAAATTACATAAAAACATAGCATAAAACGAAATTATTTCTCATTCTAATTGCTGCAAAAGATGCCTAAAATGAAATCAGTCCTTTAATTTCAATTGGGAGGATCTGTTCCCCTCTGTGAGAGGGGCGCTTCTTCCCCCAAAGCTGTTGACCAGAGAATTGTATGACCCCCCCCTTGAAGTTATCAGTTTGTTCTTGCTAGTGGGTGCAGGAAAGAGCTCACACCTCCTAGTCAAGCTTAGCCACTCTTACTTTCTTTTAAATTGCCGAGCCCCTGCCTTCAAGTCTGGCAAAGCAGGGACTTATGATGCCCTCTGTAACATCACATTTGACTGCAGGATGATTCACTGGTAAGTGCGACTATCAGTGGGAAGCAGGTTTTTAATAGTGAAGTTTCCTGCCTTAGCCCAAACAGTTTTTTCTGGTATTCTGTTCCTCTTCAAAGTTGACTGAAGTCTTGTGGGTGGAAACATAATGTATATTGCTGTAGTCTACCCCCCCCCCCACAGCATATTTCCCTGACATTTCTGTGTAAGCAGTGCTGTCTTTTCACTGTGGCTTTTTAAAGTTATTTTTCTTTTTTTCTTTTTCACATGTGTGCATGTCGTTTTTTTCATCTAATGTTTGAAATCCTGTCTTGTATGTCAGGGGTTTCTTTAATTTCTCCTTTTTGAGCAAGTTTGCATTTGCTGTTGGTTCATTGACAATGAGGGGTAGGACCCCTTCCACACGGTTCTCTGATTTTCCATGAACAAAAAGAAAAAGCCAAGCCGTTTTTCATTTGCAGTGTTTCAAGGGCTGCTGTTCAAGTGAAAATGGAAAGCAAAAACCTTGTCTGGTTGTGGTGTTGAAATTCTTGCCCCTCATGTGAATTAAAAACAAAGCTGTTTTCTTTGATAAAGTTTATATCTCCTTGTCATTCAAGTGAAATAAAAGCAACGCAGTGGCATTTTTCGGTTAACGTTTTCAACTGCTTGCCACTCATGTGACAGGGAAAGCAAAGCACGGCCGTTTTTGGTGGCAGTGTTTAAATGTAGTTTTTCAGGTGAAAGGGATTTCTGTTTAGGGCCTTTAAATGCACCCCACATCAAACAGAGATGACACCAGCACGTCACATCAAGGAAATGCACAGTGACAAGGCCAATGCCCTACATGCAAAGCAGGAAAAGAAAGACTTACTAATTACATTTGTTAGTATATCATGACTTTTTCCCCCCATTTCGTCTCTACAGAAAGTGAATAGCATGTATCTATGGATGCGTCAGGAAAAAAGAAAAAGACACCGGAGGAAGAAACGATAATTGTTCCTTTTCTTATTATTGTTGTTTCTGTCTTGTTGTATGTTTAGTTTTTTGTTTTGTGGTTATAAATAGGAAGGGGCTAGTTTTACCCCAGTAGTATTGATGATGTAACATTTCACAATGAGTTTTATCAAAAGAAAGGAGAGATTTTTCTTTTTTCAATTAAGAAGAAGTGCTTGGAGATGACATTTGAGCTCAGCACAACACTGAGTAGGACAAAGTGTGGTGTGAACATGTGTACAGGCTGAAGCAAGAGAGGGAAAAGCAACACATGCTGGGTGTGCTCTCTTGTCCCACGTCACAAGCACACCCAGGTACAGCATTGAGGAACAAAGTTGATACTAAAGTAGGCACAGGAGGGAGGAGGGCCATCCATTCAACTACATTAAAAGAAGAAGACATTTTTAGTAGCAATTGTTTAGGAGGTAGTAATATTTCAAAGAAACAAAAGCATTAAAGTAGTAATGTTCAGGTTTTAGGAGGAACTGATGATAATAAAATGCACGTATTTTCCAAGAAACTCACTCAATTTCTTTATGTTGCAGATGGACAGGGAATACCTGCACTTCAAGTGACCTGTGTACCCAAGCCTACGAGCAGGATAGAAAGCCCTAACTGTCATAAAAACAGCTTTGGGGACCCAGCTAGGTGCCCAGATGCCACCAAACTGACAAAACAAACAACAACAATCCTCTTTCTGTACTCCCTCGTCCTTGTGTCACCTTGACTATCATGCTCACTGACTATCCTGCTCAAGAAGATAAAGAGTTCCAAATCAGGGCCTTTTATATGAAATAAGGGGCCACTGAACTTGTTACAAAGCAGCCAGAAAGATAATGGGCTGATGAGAGATCCTTGGACTTGATATGGAGAAGAAGAAAGAACCAGATGGAAGATGTGTCGATGAAAGTTGAGCCAGTTGATTGCCAGACAGTTGAATAAAAGCAGCTGGCGAATGGGACAAGGACAAGGAAACGTTGTGGGGTTGAGAGAGAAGAAAAATGTGTTTGTATGCATTTTTGATGAAGTACTATTTACAGGAAGAGAAGAAGAAAGAGGAGGGAAAGTAAAAAATGGGATGGTGGGTCCCCTCAGAGTATATAAATGTTGTTTAATGATATAACCTGATTCTCGTAATGGCTGGGTTACTCCTTGTGGATGTTAATTAACGTTTAATTGGGTAAGAGGGGTGGCAACAAGATAGACGTAAACAATTACATTTTCTGGGGATACATATATGCATAAATAATAAAAGAGGCCAAAATATTCCATAGCTCTGACAAAAAAAATACATATAAAATAAATAGGAAGAATACAACATGAATACAACATGGTTGGAGACATTATTGGTCCTCTTGGAGTGTTTTCCATGACACCTACCATATTGAGAATAACACTGAGGCGGGGTAACTAAGATAGGGATGCATAAATATACCTCATGCGGGAGACTGTATACAATGAGGGCATGGTCGATATCTCGACCAGACGGGTGTAAGCGATATTCAATCAACACTACAGCTAAGTCAATGCCTAGTCTGGGATGCTGAGGAAAACCCTTATTGATGTATTTTTATGTCCAGTTCAGTACTCTGGATGACAACCCTTGTATAACACCCCCCTCTTAGAATCCCCCTGACCCCACAGAGCCAAGAAGTAGGTTTGTTTTGCAAATTTAAACAATATATATATATATATATCACACTTCTATAACTAAATTGATAATGGATAGTACACTCGTGAATATGAGCAGTAATCAGCAATAGGTAATCCTACAGTAGCACAGTTCTTTACAATCAATGAGGAGTTAGTATAGGATGGATAAGGTAGCAAAAATACTTTTATGATTTCAAGGGAAAAGCAATGAGGAATAAAATGCAGTACAGAAATACTTGATATGATTTTAGCAAAAGATAAGATATTCACTTTTTCCCTGGCAATTCACCCCCCTCCCCTATGCAATGTAAGAAATGGAAGGAGATGGAAAGAGGAGCACACAGTTCTCAGGAATGCAATCAAGTACAATATGAAATTCAGTTCCCCCCCAGCAAGCTTAGAGGAAACAGGGATGAGTTTTAAACACAGGCAAATTACTTTAATGTGGTTTGCAAGGAAGTGAAAAGGTGCAAAAATTGCTTTTAATTCCCTCTAGAGGTTCAGGGTAGGTGATGGCTACTTTATATTAGTTCAAGCTCACTTTAACAATACTCTATGAATGATTAGCATATTGCAAACGAATTTTAGCAAAGAGAAGGAAGAAGCTGCTGATTTCTACAGATGAAGAAATCAGGCCAAATCGCAAATCGCGGTAAATTTCGCGAGTGCGTGTCTCGCGATTACGGAAAAAGAATAGGGAGTAGGAAGTTGGTACTAGGTTCGTTGGAAAGTCTAGATCCTAAGCTTTCAGATGAAAGTTAAATCCTGTCCCTAGCACATACGTTTCAAGAGATACGGATGATTTAATAAAGGTAGATTTTCGGATTTAAAGTAAAACTCAAAATGACAGGTGACAGCTTGCAGCTGCAGAATTGACAGGTGACAGTTGTGCAGCTTTAAAAATGACAGATGACACGATTTCTAGGAGGCTGTTCTAATTAGGTTAAAATAGCTTGAACTAGATTATTTTAACTAAGAGATTGGGTTCTGCACAGTTCTGGTGGATACTCACTACTAATTTTGAAATGAATGGGCCTCGTCACGGATCTGGTCAACTGGACTGGACTGGGAGGATCTGCTCACAGCCTCTGGGTCAGCTCTGCTCTGCTGGTCTAGCCTTTCTGGATACGGCGGGTCAATCAGGCACCGGTTCTGCTCACAGCGGTCTGGGTCTCTGGTTCTGCTCACAGCGGTCTGGCTCCTCCGGCTGTTGAATAGTTTGGTTAGGTTTGCTGGATTCTGGATTCTGAAGGCCTGCTGAGAAGAATTCTCAGTTTGTGGGTTTAGGCCCTTGCTTTAAGTTCTGAAGAAAAGTTCTGGTCTCTGAAGATTGATGGATGTGAAGTCTGGAGTCTCCCGGCAGAGCGTCCCGCAGAAATGCAATCTCTCTACCTGTCCCAGCAGTCTCTTTTTATGTGTTTTGGAAAGTGGATGTGTGCGTTGGTCATAACTAAACCTGCCTCTCTCTACTTGTCATTGGTCCAATTCTCCCCTCTCCCATGATTGGGGGAACTGAGTTGTGAGTCAGAGTGATGAGGTAGATTTTATGGCAAGAGGGCCCTCCCCTGTCATCTTTACACACAAATCTATATTTGATCCAAATACATATTTCCCAAATACACAGTTGTTTTTACATCACCTACACACATCATATATCACATGAGGTAGGCACTGTTCCGACTCTGGTGTTCCTAGGAGCTTAGGTAAAGAAATGGCAACTTATTTTCGATTTTAGTGGGTTATGCAACATTGGTTTTTCATTAAAAATGATACACATATACACGGCCTGTCCATACATACTCCAGTAAATTCCCATGTCTCTAGCTTAAACACAGAGTCTGTAGTATCAATAAATAGCGGGGTTTTGCCCCAGAATATCACACAAATTGGAGTTTGGGCTTGAATTGTGGGCAAAGTTTTCATTTTAAGGATCCCCAAATTTCACATTTCTGTCATTTGGTTACCAAGAGTTATCAGTGTTTCTGTAAAATATATATTTGCTTTCAATTCAAAGTACTTCAGTGTTTGAGTCCGCCCCAAAAGTTTGGGGATGACAGTGATCACATGTCTCTCCTGGCTGGCAGATCTTTGTTGACAGGAAACAGTCAACATCACCATATCCTATTCAAGGGAAAAGGTCTTTTGTGTGGGCTCCAGCAAGCTGAGGTCAACAGACCAGGGGGCCACTTTGCATTTGGTTAGCATGACCATGTGATATCCTGGGCTTTCTGAGGTGAGAAGGTTTCCCAGCCTTTTGGCCTGTTAATCAAATCAGATTGTCTCTGGGAACAGCAGGTGGTTAGATTTTCAATTAACAAAAAAGCTTTGAAGTCCCTGCCCCTCTTGCAACTCCTAAATACAGTTTCCCTGTCAGAGTTTAGACCGCTAGCGCCACCTTGGGGAATTTGTCGGTACTGCATCCATTTTTGAATTGTCTTGAATTACTGCATTTCAATAGAGTGGTCTTACATGGAAGTATATTATCCAGATTCAGCACATGGCACTGGTGTGGTTCTGCAGTAAAATAATTTTGTGCCCATAATTTAGCCACATTTGACCTGAAGAAAATGAATTCCCAATAGTTATGGGTTGCTTTCGGCAATCAGCATTGCCCCTTTTGCAATGGTTTCAGGCTACTGTGTGTAGCCCAATGGTGGTTTTAGGCAGTGCCCTTCTGTGCCCACAACATAGGCAAAAATGGGTGGCAGCCTATTCTTCATGCATTTCCCTGTGCATTTTCTGGGAAGTTCTGGCCATCATGATGTTTTCAATGCCAGTAATGCACAGTTTTTTGTGGTAGGGCTCGGATGCATGGGTAAAAGCATCCCACAAGCCCCCCCTTCTTGCGATGGCCATTCTGATCCTTCACAGATGGAACTCACAAGATCTGGGATGTTCTCCTCATCTTCTTCCGGTAGATGGCACAGTTCAGCATCTTTTCCCCCATCCAGTTAGATCGATCGGTTCTCCTCGCCGGCCCTGATGGGAATATTGGGCGGTACCCGGGTCTCTGCTCCCGGTCCCCGGATCGTCCTCCTTGGCCAGTCTCCAGGTTTTCTTTCTCCTAGGACGACAAAGGAAAGCGGCAATACCTATTCGTAGACATTTCTTCCCCACCATTGATGGTGCGGTGAACATATACATTTTATGAATCAGAAGATATGAACATATACATTTTCTTTTTTAAATTAGGAGACAAGAACATATATATATATACAAGGATCACAGAATTTTATATGCTATGTGTGGAATATTTTAGGGTTGGAACTGAATTACTCTGGAGCGGCCCCCTCTGGGATTCCAGTGGATTCCTCCAGTTGTTGCAGAGTGTGCCTGGGATGGCAACACTTTAGCTAATTTATATGTACCCACTTGTCTTCCCCTTCCGCCAGACTGCCTTTGGGGATGCGGATCTTGTAGGCCACAGGGGAGATTTTGTCTATAATTTCAAACGGTCCCTTCCATGTAGGCAAGAATTTTCGCTGTTTGGCCTGGTTCCTTTGGAAATTGTATAGATAGACCCGATCACCCACCTTATATTCCTTTCGGGTAGTTTTTAAATCATAGTGGGTCTTCATGCTCTCGGCTGATCTTTCTAGATTCCGCTGAGCATAGGCAAAAGCATGTTGAAGGTGTTTCCTTAAATTCTCCACATACTCATGAGTTGTGGAGGCATTTATCAGTGTCTGCTCTTGGGTCCTGTAGAGCAAATGCTGGGGAAGCACCATCTTGCGTCCAGTCATCAACTCAAATGGTGACATTTTGGTTGCAGATGAAGGGGTAGATCTGATGGCCATTAGGACCAGAGGTAATCGGATATCCCAACTTGGCCCAGAATCTGCCAAAAACTTTTTTAATATGCTCACAATGGTTCGGTTGTATCTCTCTACTGCTCCAGAAGAAGCTGGCCGGTAAGCAATGTGTAGCTTTCTTTTGACCCCCAGTATCTCCCACATCTTAGTCATTACTTCGCTGGTGAAATGGCTACCTCTGTCTGACTCAATCCTTTGAGGTAGACCAAACCGAGAGAAGATGTGGTTTATCATCAGGGCAGCTGCAGTTTCTGCCTTGCAGTTTGGGGCTGGGAGCCATTCCACCCATTTGGTAAACAAGCATGTAACGGTCAACATGTACTTGTTTCCTCTAGATGAGCGAATCACAGGGCCTACAAAGTCGATTTGCAAATCTGACCATGGCAGTGTCATCCCCCTCTTTTGGAGAGGCGCACGGTGTGTGAGGGATGAGGGCTGAAATTGTGCACACACAAGACACCCCTTCAAGTATTGGTCGAGGTCCTGCCCCATGTGTGGCCAGTATGCAACCTCTCTTAAGATTTCCAGTGTTGTGTGAAACCCCCTATGACCGGCGGTGGCCGCATCATGGGCGTGACTTAACATCAGGCTTCGGAATGAGGTAGGAACCACCCACTGATCATGGCCAACTTGGGATTTCCTTACCAACAAACCGTCTTGGATTTGGAACATTTTTGGACTTTTCATCAACACTCTTAGGTTCTCTTTCCCAATGTAATCGGTATCCGTCAGGGGAAAGTTCTCAGGGTCCTCAAGGTGTTGGTAAAACTTACCAATAATTGGATCCCCCTTCTGAGCTGTAATTAAATCATCATCAGGGGTCTCCTTACTCCATTGTGCAGTTGAAAGATCATTGTGAGCATTTGTCTGGGACATAGTGATAGCAGAGACCTGGATTTCCCCCAACAGGGACTCTATTTCTATTAGATCCCTTTGGATGGCCCCGGTTTTGGCCAGCTGATCAGCTAAGTCATTTCCAGTTTTGTCTGGTCCCTCTACTTTGGAATGACCCTTGATCTTTTTCCAGTAGATGGTCATCCCATTCGATGTGACCAGATCATCAATATTTTGGATTAGCTTCCCATGTTTCAGGGGTTTGTTATTAGCACATAACATGCCTCTGGTTTTCCAGTTTTTCACGAACCCGTTCCGAACATAATCCGAATCTGTGATTATGACCAGTTTGTGGAGTTGATGTTGGACAGCAGTGAGGATGGCCTGATGCACAGCCATCAATTCTGCCACCTGACTACTTCGGGGACCAATTTTGTACCCAGCAGAGGATTCAGGAAGCTCCTTCACCCATGCATTCCCTACGCCGGCCACCAGTTCTTTCTCCCCGTTGTTGTCAACATGGTAAGAGCATCCATCCACATAGACAGTGGGCATTCCCTCACACTTGTCTTCTTCAAAGACTTTGTGGGGGGAATTAAGGTATGCCTCCATGTTGTCCTTGGTTTTTAGACTTTCGTCCTCGAGACAGTTTTCTCTGGTCAATCATGCAAGTCAGCCAGACCTTGCGCGAGGGGACTCTTCTTGTTTTGGCCATATCTGACCTCTACAGTAAAGCCTTGCATTGACAGATCCAGGAAGTAATTCGGTAATTACTCACATTTCCGGCCCAGATTCTGTCACTTTGGAGATATTGCAGAGGCTGGTGTGGAGTCTCCACTATGATGTGTTCCCCCTGGATAAACGGGCGGTAATTCTTCAATGCCCACACCGTTGCCAGGAGTGCCTTCTCACAATCGTTGTATTTTTCCTCCACAGAGGATAAAGTTTTGCTCGCATAGGAGATTACTTTCTTGACCTTGTCATGCTTTTGGTATAATACTGCCGTCAAGCACGTATTAGAGAACCCCGTCTCCAGGAAGAACTCCTTGTTTCGGACAGGGTAAGCTAGGCAAGGCACTTGTGAGAGGCTTCTTTTGAGTTGTCTTACCGACTCGGATTGTTCTGGACCCCATTCCCACTTGACCTCCCCCTTCAAGAGGTGAATCAGGGGTCTAGTGATCTCTGCGTAGCCTTCAATGAACTTTCTGCTGTAATTAGTCAGTCCAAGGAGGCTCCTTAGTTCCCGCAGAGTTGTGGGATCCTTCAGTTTCTGGAGTGCTTCCACTTTCTTTTCCTGGGGACAGAGACCCTGAGGAGTAATCTCATGCCCCAAGAAATTAACACGGGTTCTACACCACTGTGCTTTCTGGAAGGAAAGTTTTGCTCTGGCGGCCCTCAACTGCGTCAGAACATAACGGATCTCTGCCCTGTGTTCTTCCACAGATGAACTTTTGATGAGGACATCATCTACATAAGCCAGGTTACCCCTCGCACCCAGGTCGGGCATGGCCTTATGTAGGAAAATGTTAAATTCATTGCCGGAGTTGAGGTATCCGAAGGGAGTCCGGGTCCATGTGTACTGCTGGCCCCCAAAGGTAAAAGCCAGTTTGTATTGGTCCTCCCTACTGACAGGCACGGTCCAGTATCCATTGGCAGGTCTATTGCTGTGAATACCTGTGACCCCTGGATCTGGGTCAGCCCTTGGTCAATGTAGGGCAGAGGCCATCGGGAATTATGGACCCGTTTGTTGAGCTCCCTAAGGTCGGCGCAGAGTCTCCACTGGCCGTTTGGCTTCAATATTCCCAGCACCGGATTATTGAAAGTGCTGTGGACTGGACGGATTATTCCCCGGGACTCAAGGTTCTTAATTATTTCAGTAAGGGACTCCATGGATGCGAGAGGCAAGCGATATTGCTTCACAAACACTGGAGTCATTCCAGGGTCCGTGGGAATTGTTGTGGTGTGGATGTCGGTGCGACCACAGTCATATGAGTCTACTGCAAAGAGATCTTGGAAATCCAAGAAAACTTGTTTCAACTTTTGCTTCTGTTCCAGAGTCACGC
The DNA here is from genome assembly GCF_040938575.1 of Ambystoma mexicanum. Lineage (NCBI taxonomy): Eukaryota > Metazoa > Chordata > Amphibia > Caudata > Ambystomatidae > Ambystoma > Ambystoma mexicanum. Next base: position 44,419,422 of record NC_090923.1, read on the forward strand.
AGGCGTCAGCTAGGTTGACCCTCTCTTCCACCATCTGCCTGAAGCCGGGAAAGACTTCTGGTTTGGCTATCTCAGCGGCCTCCTCCAGCTGGGTGGAGAAGTCCCTGGTCAGAGTGCTGATTTGGACTGGAGGCTTCAGGTGGGAAAGGCAGCCCTCATGGACCTGGAAAATCACCTCATCCCTCCTGAAGTCACAAGTCACATCTTCCTTACCATAAGGGCAAGAAGTGTACACCAGGAAGTTCCCCACATGCCGGGTGAAAATCCTGTCTGGTGTTGTGTTGTCATCACTGTCACTGTCAAAACAGTCCTTGGGGATTGGTCCTAACAGTTCATTTCCTAGATCAATGGAAAAATGTCGGTCATTAACTGCCATTCCAATAATGGTGCCTGCGGCTAGAGTAATACTCTTTAAGTCGCTGTTATCCACCTCTATTGGAATGGTGTCATGTTCTATGTTGACTAATAGAGTTGGGTTTACCCCCAACCCTTGCTGTTGGAGAGAAGCATTTAGATGTATGTAAGCATCAGGGTTTTTCAATTTTTGTCCTCTTTTAACTTTCACTTCCAGGGAGAATTGTCGGGTCCTTTCTGGGATGGTGACTTCCTCTTTAATCTGAATTTCAACTGCATAAGGTAGCAATTGAGATGACCTAAATGCTTTCTCTGGGTCATCAAAGCCCATGGGATTATCCGCTAATCGGGACCAAGCTTTGAAGTTTATTAGGTCCAAACTAATGGCAAAGCGATTGAGAATGTCACTGCCTAAGTAAAAGGCGGCAGTGACGTCTCGCACGACCCAACAATTATGGACTATGCTCTTGTTGCCAATGGAGATTTTGAGCATACACCTGCAGGAGATGTTTGGAATTGGGTGTTTCCAGGTCCATTTCCCATTTGTCTATCAGTTTGAATGTGGGACTGGCTGGATCTTTTGGGAGTTGGCGGAACATGGCTTCGCTGATGAAGCTCTTACCGTTGTTCACACACACTCGAGCGAGAACAGAGTCCTTCCCATTATTTAACTGAACAGGGATGAACAACTGATCTCCAATTTGCTGAATATCAGCCAGGCTCTGAGCTGATTTCACATCTTTCTGGACTATAGAAGTGGGAGTGTCTGATTGTGGATTGGTAAAGAATTTCAGAGTGTTTCCTTGCAGTGTGGAATACCACCTTAAACTGGAAGGAAGGTTGATTTTCAGAAATAGAGAGGACCCCCCATCACCAGTCTGTTGTCCTACTGCTATTACTGTCACGTCTGGAATTTGGTTGTTCTGGAAGTGAAATTCTACTTGGTCAGATTTTTGTTCAACCATGGTGCAGGTGCTGTTTAAACTAACATGGTTGACACTCTGTTTTAATTTTATTGGTCGGCTAGTCTGGGTCCAGAGGACCTTGTTTACGCAATCTATTAGGGGTGACAACCTTCTCAGGAGGTCATTCCCTAGTAAACAAGGGGTGCCCTCTGGAGTCACTACTATGACCAAGTGTTTCACCTTGTGTCGCCCAATTTGGATGTCCAAATCTGCAGTCCCCTCGACAGGAATTTCCTTCCCGTCAAAGTTCTGCAGTTGTCCAGGAAGAGAGGTGAGAGGAATACAGTAATTATCCCCCCTTCCTGCATTTAGTTCATCAAAGGCCCTTTTGGACAGAAGGGTAGCTTGGGATCCAGTGTCCACCAGTGCCGAAATTGTACCCTGTCCCTGTACTTGTACCGGGGCATAATATCTTCCCTCCTTCTCCTCAAGGGGGCACAGACAATGCACATTTTTGGACAACTGGTTGGCTAACTTTCTGGTTTTGGATATGGTGAGAGAAGAGATTTGGGCAGAATTCTGTGTAGAGTCTTGGGAATCTGAAAGAAAAAGTTGGCAACTGGAGATCAGAGCCATTGTGGGTTCCCCTGGTTCCCGTTCTGGGCCACCCCCCCCCTTTTTGGAGGCAGTCACCAGGATGGGTTTGAACCAGGGGATTTCGGTATTGTGGGTTCTGGGATGAGATGATGGGCGGCGGTAGCTCAGTCTCCACATCTCCCCAGTCTGAATTGGCGTCCCTTGGGACCAGATTTCCTTGGGAGGAGTTCCCCCATCTCTAAAGGAGAAGATCCTTTCCCCAGGATCCTCTGAGGATCCCTCGCCCTCAAATTGGAAGATCTGTACCTCCTCCACAAACTGGGCCTTTTTGGGTACTTTGTTTCTCCTACCTCCTCTCTGCTCCTTGGGTGGCAGACTTTCAGGGGTAGGAGATTTTGTTTCCGGTTCCTGGTTTTCCAGGGGCTGTTTACAAGTTGGGAAGGAAGCTTCCTCCAAGGCTTTACACCCCCCTTCCCCTTGTGCCTCCTCCCTGGGAACCGGTGGGTTATCGGGGTGCTGCCCCCGTCATTGTTCTGGAGCACCAGGTCCAGAGTTTGGGGCATTCTGCGGTGGCATGCTCATCTGAGGGTTCTGTTGAGCCCTCAGTATGTGACCCAGATCCCGTGCCATATTTTGGACCTGGCGTTCAAGTTGTGAAACCCGCTCAGGCTGATACGGGGCTCTATTTTCTCTCCTGGGCTGATCCCGGGTAGGGTAGCTATCCCTTCTCTGGTAGTACCCCTGGTTGGGAAGATTTTGGTACCCCTCCACCCTTGGCCTCCTCTCTCCCGGATTAGGTTGTCTGGGCTCAGGGAATTGGGGAAAGAAGGATGGATGATTTTGGGGCTGGAAATTGGGCGGATACCTGGGGAAAAAGTTCTGCCCAGGATTTGGAGAATTTGTGCCCTCCTGGGGGAAGTTAGGTGGGAAGTTCCCCGGGTCAGGTGAATGGCTGGATCCCCCCCCCTTGGGCTGGAGGAGTCCACACATAACCCAGGATTGGTCGGTTTCCCTTGTAGCGGGGACTTACATAGTCAGGGGAGCGGGGGACCCCATTTGTGGGACTACCTCCTTGACTCCCTGTCTGTGACTGGCCCGAGGGCCTTCTGGGCTGTGAATTATTTGGTGCAGGCAGGTTTATAGGCCCCCCCATCTCCAAATCTAAAACGGGGGCAACCTTTACCTCTGCCACCTTGGCAGCAGCAGGGGTGCTGTTGGTTTTGGGGTTTTTCGGCGTGTTATTTTTATTTTCGATAGGCTTCTGCACCTCATAGATCCGGGTAGCCTGTTCAATGACCCAGTCTAAAGATCTTTTCTCATGAAAATCTCTCACGAGCTGGGTCATTATGTATTTGGGTAAGGCATGGAAAAACGTATTGATAAATTCTCTGCTATCGGTGCGCACCCTTCTTGTGGTCTGCGCAAAAGCACGCTATAATTCTTGCACAAACTCTTGTGGGGCCTGATCCTCCCCACATTGCAGATTGTAGGCTGCCTTGCGAGCCTCTTGAGGATTTCTGTACACAGAAAAATGTTTCAAGATGGCCGCCCTGTATGTGGACCACCTTGAATGGTTTTGATCCTCCAGCCCTGCAAAGAACCTAGAGTATTCTGGTGAGAAGGTCCATTTGACGTACTGGATGCAGGTCCATTTGACGTACTGGATGCAGCTACTGCTGTCCTTCAAATGGAAAGTCTCCATCACTTGCTCATAGAGCTCCAAGTGTTCCTAAACAGAATACTTGGCGTTCTTATGATAAGGCGTGATGACACTCCTTATTGCCTTTATTTGTTTCAATGGGTCCTTAAGCAAGGCCCTTTTTGCCTTATTGGCCTTTTTGGTTTGGGTAACCCTGGTCCATTCATCCTCTGACTCAGAAGCACTGCTCTCAGAGGTGCCCGTCTGATCTTCCAGGTTTTCCCGGATTCTGCAAGCCTGGGAATGGCTGGCAGAATGTGGGGACCTGGTCTCCTGTGTCCTGTAATGCTCAGAGGAGTCTTCAGATCCCTCCTTGCTGCCAGGATTTGATGGGTACCCCCCCCCACTGACCTAACTGGGCAGAGGTTTTCAGGATGCCCTTAATGGGCCTACTCTCCTGGGGTTCCCCACTAAATTGCACTGTGCTTGGGTGCCCATACCCGGATGCCCGCCCATCTATTCCTGGGAGGTACTGGCCTATGAGCCCCATACTTCTAGCTGGATAGTAATCTGCCATCCCTGTGGCCCTGGGCTCATGTGCGCGAGGGGACATGGGGGTGGCAGAGTCCAGGGACTGGGAGAGATGAAGGCCTCTGGTACTAGGGCTCCTGAGGTTATGCTCAGGAGTTTCTCTTTCCCAGCAAACCTCATCTCTATCCCCCCCTGTTCCCTGTTGCAATGCAAGAGCCTGCGCTTTCAGTTCCTCAGTTAAGGCCTTACTAGACTCTATCAGTCTCTCCTGCATCGCTACCTGTTGCTGGAGCCTATCATTGTGCTGGCAGAGAGCCTCATTTTCTCTCTGTGCCTCCTGATTGGTCCTGGAGTACTGGGCCAGTCTCTGCTGCAGGAGGGTTACCACCTGAGTCCCATCCCTACTGGCCTGCTCCTTTCTTGCCAGAGCCTCCTCCACCCTCCTGGTGTGCTCTAACAAGTTCTGGTGTTCTTTTTGGAGGTCACCCAGTCCCTGGAGGGCCAGGTGATTTTCTTCCATTTTCCTTTTTAAGTGGCAGACTTCCTGGCCTAAGGTATCCCTTTCCTGACTAAGAGCCTGCATCTGTGCCGCCAGGTCGTCCCTTTGCCTTTGGAAGGCACCAGCTTTCTGGCGCTCCTGGTCAAACGCTGCCTGGGTATCCAGGTCTTTCAAAATCAGTTTATTGCTCTCTGCCTTCTCCCTATCTAGGTGGCTTTGCAGGGTGACTACCTGCTCAGCACATGCCCTATTAAAGTCTAACTGTTGCTCCAGCTTTTTCTGGCTCTGCAGTAGGGAGTCCAAACCTTCTTGGTACTCCTTCTGCAAGGCCAGAAATCTGGTATCCTGGTCCGCCTTTTCCTGTTGCAGCACATCCATATCCTCCTTTATTTTAGTGATGTACTGTCTGCTGTCCTTTTCTGACTCCTGGCTCCTGAGCAGCCTCTGCTCAGAAGAGTCCAGATCAGCTTGGGCCTTCTCTAACGCCATCTGTTGCCTATTTGCCAGATCTTGGCCATCAGCACATTTATTCTGTATGGCTCCCATATATAGGTACAAATATGCCGCTATCCTGGCAATCTTATTATGTTCATCTTTGGCTTTAGGGGCCATATATAGTTCACTCAGGGCCACATGTAGGGGACCCTGATCTCTCCATGTATCTGACCCTGTTTCAGTGACCTGTTGCGCGATTGCCTGCAACCAGACCATTTGGTCCTGATGAGTCCACTCACCTCTCACAAATAGCTTATGTAAGAAGTGCTCTCTGGCTATTTTGATGTCTACCAGTGTCGTCATTCTGGAATTTGAGTTCCTTCCTGACTTACAGAAGTTTGTATTTTATTTTTGCAAAACTGACCGTTTCCTTAGAGCGTTCCTTTGAGGAGTGCTTTACAGCGTAACACAGCGTGGTGATCCAACCGGATGTATGTCTCCTGTCAGGTAGCACACTGTATTAATCTGCACACGTGATAGATCTAACCCAGAATCTCCGGCTACGAGCCACCACTTTTGTAAGCGATATTCAATCAACACTACAGCTAAGTCAATGCCTAGTCTGGGATGCTGAGGAAAACCCTTATTGATGTATTTTTATGTCCAGTTCAGTACTCTGGATGACAACCCTTGTATAACACCCCCCTCTTAGAATCCACCTGACCCTACTGAGCCAAGAAGTAGGTTTGTTTTGAAAATTAAAAAGGTTTATTTGGAAAATTAAACAATATATATATATATCACACTTCTATAACTAAATTCATAATGGATAGTACACTCGTGAATATGAGCAGTAATCAGCAATAGGTAATCCTACAGTAGCACAGTTCTTTACAATCAATGAGGAGTTAGTATAGGATGGATAAGGTAGCACAATACTTTTATGGTTTCAAGGGAAAAGCAATGAAGAATAAAATGCAGTACAGAAATACTTGATATGATTTTAGCACAAGAGAAGATAATCACTTTTTCTCTGGCAATTCACCCCCCCCCCCTATGCAATGTGAGAAATGGAAGGAGATGGAAAGAGGAGCACACAGTTCACAGGAATGCAATCAAATACAATATGAAATTCAGTTCCCCCCCAGCAAGCTTAGAGGAAATAGGGATGAGTTTTAAACACGGGCAAATTACTTTAATGTGGTTTGCAAGGAAGTGAAAAGGTGCTAAAATTGCTTTTAATTCCCTCTAGAGGTTCAGGGTAGGTGATGGCTACTTTATATTAGTTCAGGCTCACTTTAACAATACTCTATGAATGATTAGCAGATTGCAAACGAATTTTAGCAAAGAGAAGCAAGAAGCTGCTGATTTCTACAGATGAAGAAATCGGCCAAATCGCGGTAAATTTCGCGAGTGCGTGTCTCGCGATTACGGAAAAAGTATAGGGAGTAGGAGGTCGGTTCGTTGGAAAGCCTAGATCCTAAATCTCGTTCCTAGCACATACGGTTCAAGAGATACGGACGGTTTAATAAAGGTAGATTTTCGGATTTAAAGTAAAACTCAAAATGACAGGTGACAGCTTGCAGCTGCAGAATTGACAGGTGACAGTTGTGCAGCTTTAAAAATGACAGATGACACGATTTCTAGGAGGCTGTTCTAATTAGGTTAAAATAGCTTGAATTAGATTATTTTAACTAAGAGATTGGGTTCTGCACAGTTCTGGTGGATACTCACTCCTAATTTTGAAATGAATGGGCCTCGTCACGGATCTGGTCAACTGGACTGGACTGGGCGGTTCTGCTCACAGCGTCTGGGTCAGCTCTGCTCTGCTGGTCTAGCCTCTCTGGATACGGCGGGTCAATCAAGCACTGGTTCTGCTCACAGCGGTCTGGGTCTCTGGTTCTGCTCACAGCGGTCTGGGTCTCTGGCAATTGTTCTTGGCAAAAGAATTCAAACAGCTCGCCCGACTGTTGAATAGTTTGGTTAGGTTTGCTGGATTCTGAAGGCCTGCTGAGAAGAATTCTCAGTTTGTGGGTTTAGGCCCTTGCTTTAAGTTCTGAAGTAAAGTTCTGGTCTCTGAAGATTGATGGATGTGAAGTCTGGAGTCTCCCGGCAGAGCGTCCCGCAGAAAATGGAATTGAATCTCTCTACCAGTCCCAGCAGTCTCTTTTTATGTGTTTTGGAAAGTGGGTGTGTGCGTTGGTCATAACTAAACCTGCCCCTCTCTACTTGTCATTGGCCCAATTCTCCCCTCTCCCATGATTGGGGGAACTGAGTTGTGAGTCGGAGTGATGAGGTAGATTTTATGGCCAGTGGGCCCTCTCCTGTCATCTTTACACACAAATCTATATTTGATCCAAATACATATTTCCCAAATACACAGTTGTTTTTACATCACCTACACACATCATATATCACATGAGGTAGGCACTGTTCCGACTCTGGTGTTTCTAGGAGCTTGGGTAAAGAAATGGCAATTTATTTTCGATTTTAGTGGGTTATGCAACATTGGTTTTTCATTAAAAATGATACACATATACACGGCCTGTCCATACATACTCCAGTAAATTCCCATGTCTCTAGCTTAAACACAGAGTCTGTAGTATCAATAAATAGCTGGGTTTTGCCCCAGAACATCACACAAATTGGAGTTTGGGCTTGAATTGTGGGCAAAGTTTTCATTTTAAGGATCCCCAAATTTCACATTTCTTTTATTTGGTTACCAAGAGTTATCAGTGTTTCTGTAAAATATATATTTGCTTTCAATTCAAAGTACTTCAGTGTTTGAGGCCACCCCCAACGTTTGGGGATGACAGTGATCACATGTCTCTCCTGGCTGGCAGATCTTTGTTGACAGGAAGCAGTCAAAATCACCATATCCTATTCAAGGGAAAAGGTCTTTTGTGTGGGCTCCAGCAAGCTGAGGTCAACAGACTAGGGGGCCACTTTGCATTTGGTTAGCATGACCATGTGATATCCTGGGCTTTCTGAGGTGAGAAGGTTTCCCAGCCTTTTGGCCTGTTAATCAAATCAGATTGTCTCTGGGAACAGCAGGTGGTTAGATTTTCAATTAACTAACAAGCTTTGAAGTCCCTGCCCCTCTTGCAACTCCTAAATACAGTTTCCCTGTCAGAGTTTAGACCGCTAGCGCCACCTTAGGGAATTTTTCGGTACTGCATCCATTTTTGAGTTGTCTTGAATTACTGCATTTCAATAGAGTGGTCTTACATGGAAGTATATTATCCAGGTTCAGCACATGGCACTGGTGTGGTTCTGCAGTAAAATAATTTTGTGCCCATAATTTAGCCATATTTGACCTGAAGAAAATGAATTCCCAATAGTTATGGGTTGCTTTTGGCAATCAGCATTGCCCCTTTTGCAATGGTTTCAGGCTACTGTGTGTAGCCCAATGGTGGTTTAAGGCAGTGCCCCTCTGTGCCCACTACATAGGCAAAAATGGGTGGCAGCCTATTCTTCATGCATTTCCATGTGCATTTTCTGGGAAGTTCTGGCCATCATGATGTTTTCAATGCCAGTAATGCACAGTTTTTTGTGGTAGGGCTCGGATGCATGGGTAAAAGCATCCCACATGGGGTAATGTAGAGGAGCAGACCAAAAGCGACTTCCCCTCCCCCTCTGGTGATGGACAGGTGAACATGTCACTCATGGTCTGTGCCCCACCCTCCTGTCCAACATTGTAAAAGTGCGAAGCATTATTCATTGAAGCAGCCATACCTATCTTATCTATGGCAGGTTCATTAGGGAATGGATACAATGTAAATTGAAAGTGGCAAGCGAAAGTGATAGGGGGTGCATGTACACATCCAAAAGACATGAAGAAAATTGCATTCATCATGAAGCTACATTAACAATAAGTTAAAATAATGCACTCAGACATGAAAAATATTACACTGCACTCATTCATGTAGGAAAGCACATATAAAGAAATGCATACATTTGTGCGTAACATGAATAATATATTAATATATTTCATGAACATAGAAATACAACAGCAAAAAGGTATCCATCTCATATAAAATGGATGCTATAGCATAGCATGCATTATCAATGAATATAGGCCTTAAGCCTCAGGGAAGTATACACAAGTGTTTCAAGGAGTGACAAGGCATGGGAGGGGAAACAGAGGGATGACAAAAACAACAGTTTCACTGGGCCTAGTGATATTCAGATCGCACAGGTGCAAAGGAGAAGGGTGGGGAGAAGTTCCGGGTAGCGGGATGGAGGATGGACAAGTGCAGGACAAGGAATCAGGAAACAACAAGTAGTGCAGCCAACGGGTGGCAAGTGTGTGCGTTAGAAGTGCAGACAACAAATAACCGCAGGAGAGGGGTCTGTAGGGTTACAGATACAGACCACAAGTGAGGGGGGTGCCAAGAGGCAAAGCAGGTTTGAAGATGGACAGGCAGGTAACTAGGCCCAAATGCAGAGGTTTGCCAGGTGACCAGTGCATATATCAGACATGAGATCAGCAGGGGGGAGGAAGAGAGAAGGCAGAAGCAAAGAGGAATGTCTTGAGGTGCTTCCAGAACCGCAGATGGTTCTGCTCAAGTTTCTGAGAGGCAAGGAGGTTGTTCCAGTGAGAGCCACCAGCCAAAGAAAGAGATATGCCACCAATGAGTAGGAGGTGGAGGAGCAAAGAGCTTGAGTAGGAAGACATAACAGTAGAGAGAGTTGGAGGTATTGCAGTCCCACAAAGCCTTATGGACAATGCTGATGGTCTTATACTTGATCATTGCCACCACTGGGAGCCAATGAAGAGATTTCAGAGCTGGCAAGATACCATTCCTAGTCTTGCAGTCCTGTTCTGGATGAGTTGTAGAGGATGGAGATTAGAGGCAGGTTGATTTTGAAAGAGGCTGTCACAGTAATCCAGCTTAGAGAGAACCAGAGCTCTGGAGACAGTGAACTTCTGGGGGAAAGTGAGGAAAGGAAGAATACCTCTGAGGAGGTGCAGCTGGTAGTTTGACTTCTTAAAGAAGTCAGAGATGTGAGGAGAGAAGGAGAGTGTTGAGTCGACGATGACCAGAGGTTTTTAGCCTCACAGGTAGAGCAGGAAGAGGGCCCAGAGTGGGCTGCCAGAGAGTGACAGGAAAGTAAGGTGCTGGTGATCCAATGAGGAGGATCTCTGTCTTACTGGCATTAAGGCAGAGATCATTGGTGGCACACCACTCCTGGATTGTTGACAGACAATCCGGGATGAGAGAGGGAGAACAGGTGTCTGAGGGGAGTTTGAAAGCAAGCTGATTGCCATCTGCATAGCACTGAAAGTTGGAGCAGAGAGCAGCTATGTGGTAGTTGAGAGGTGCCACGTATTGGTGGAACAGCCAAGAAGAAAGATTAGACCCCTGGGGAACACCACAGGTAGAGAGAGAGATAGGGTAGAGGAAGGACCCAAATTGGACCTGGGAGAGTTGGTCAAAGAGAAAGGAGGTCAGCCTGATCAGTGATGCCCAGGTGATCAGGGAGCCGGTTGAGCAGGATGGCATGGTTGACAGTATCAAAAGCAGAAGTGAGATCAAGGAGGATGAGGACAGAATGATGTTTAGTGTCAAGGTTTCAGAGCAGGACTTCACGGATGTTCAGGAGAGCAGTTTCCGTGTTTCTGGCTGGTCTCAAGCCAGACTGATAGTCATGGAGCCAACCAACTGATTCAGTGTGATGGTTAAGCTGGGATATGGCCAGCTTTTCTAAGAGTTTGCCCAGAAAAGGATTAATGGAGATCGGGCGATAGTTAGCCGGACAGTAGGGGTCGGGTGAGGGTTTCTTAAGAAGAGGGTGCACAAGCAGGCCCTTCAGGGGGGAAGGGAAGGTTCCAGTGGTGAAAGATTGTTCGCAGACGTTGTCCAAGGCTGGAGCAAGGGTGCCAATATGGTCCCTGATTGTTTTGGATGAACAGGGAGGAACCTGCTTTGATGAGACTTTCATAGATAGGACTTGTCTAGAAACATCGTCAGGGGTGAACAAAGGAAAGGAAGAGAAGGGAGGAGGAGAGGTGGTCCCAGATAGGCCAGGAGTAGAGTGAAAAGTAGAGATGGAAGGAGGAGAGGAAAATAGGGTGGACAGGATGTCCTGGGTTTTAGAGATGGAATGTGAAGCCAAGGCTGTGCAGAGGGCCTGGTAGGGGACAGGAGAGGTACAGTCTACTGCAGGATTGGCCAGCTCCTTGCAGATTTTAAATAGATCAGCCGAGTTGTTAGATGCTGCGGAGATACAGGCTTGGATGTATACTCCTTTCTTAGTGTGGACAGAGAATCGGTACTGCCTTTGGAGCAGGCGGCAGGCCAGTTTGTCAGAGGGTGCATGATGCCCGCCATTTCCTTTCAGCCACCCTACACTTGCGTTTAAGGATGACGAGGTCTGAGTCGTACCAAGAGTTGCACTTGGCTTTGGGCTTCAAGCAGATTCTCATGAAAGGGGCAAGTACATCAAGAGTGTCAGAGATCGACGAATGGAGTTTGGTAAGGGCTGTGTTAGGATGTGAGTCAGCCAGAGGTGTAGGAGGGGGAAAGAAAGTGGTGGCGAAAGCCTCATACAACACACACTTCATGGGTCGGATGACCAAGAAGATGGGTGGCAGTGCTGGAGTTGGCTCAGCCTGAGGAGTAGAAAGAGAGAGATGAGAGGAAAGGAGAAAGTGGTCACTCCAGGAGTGAGGAGTGGTGAGAGGGGGGTTAGAGAGGGGGAGGTCTGAGGAGATCAGAACATCCAAGGTGTGCCCTGGAGAGGTTTTCGGGCCAGAGGGAAGAATATAGAGAGAAAGAGAATCACAGAGGTTGTGAAAGAGTCCAGAAGAAGGACAGCCAGCATCCAGGTAGATGTTGATGTCTCCGAGGAGGAGGAGTTGAGTAGTAGAGACAAGTAGGGAGGAGGAGAGGTCCGCCCACTCAGAGAGGAAGGAGGTTACCTGGCCAGGCGGCCGGTAGATAGTAGCCACAGTAAGAGAGCAGCTAGGAGAGAGAGAGAGCCTGCAGACCAGGCATTCAAAGGAGGAGTAGACCTGCATAGCAATGATAGATGCAGGGATCCGCTTTGGGAAGATCAAGGCTACACTCCCACCGGGACGGTTTAATCTGGGCACGGAGAGGATCTTGTAGCCATCAGGGAGGAGAGCGTCAAAACTTGTGACAGATCCAGCTGTGAACCATGTCTCGGTCAGACCGCGAACATCAAGGTCAAGTTCTTCCAGGAGATGGCTGATGTGAGAGGAGTGTTTGACAGCTAAGCGAGAGTTGAGAGTGGCAATGTGGAGAAGGTTGGCACCCTTGAAAGACTTCCGTGGAGGGGTACAGCTCAGAGGTACGTCCTGTAGAAGTGTGAAGGAGCCCGAAGGTGGGCATAGGAGGAAGGAGGAGAGGGCAAGGTAGCCAAGGAGGATGATGAAGACGCCAGAAAGGTGACAGAGAAGGGAGGCAACAGGGCAGCCAGAGAAGAAGTAGAGGAAGCCAAAGAGGTGGCAGATGGTGGAGGCAGAGGAGCCAGAGAAGGGAAAGAAGGGACATCAGGAAGAAGAAAGGAAATTGATGAGGCACTGGAAGCATCTATCAAAAAGAAGGAGGTTGGCCTGAGGGCCTCGGACCAAGACGGTGACATTTAGGTCAATATTAATAATGGTCTTAGAGGAGTGGAAGGGGCCAGCAGGGCCTCCCACCGGGTGCCACCATTAATGGGAGAGGAGGAAAAAGGAGAGAGCACAGAGACCATATGTGAAGTCCATAGGTCTGGCAAAGGAACGACATGGGTGTGTCGTTGGGGGTCTGTCTGGAGGAAGCGCTGGTGTCGGTGTCAGCGATAGGGAGGCCTTGGTTAGAGACCAGGATATCCCTTTTGAACTTCTTCCTACCAGACTTAGTAAGAAGGAAAGGATAGTCAATAGAGAAGCAGTTAGAGAAGATAGGAGAGACAGAGAGCAACGTAGAGGATGCAGAGGGAGGGTAGTGGGAGAGCGAGGAGTGGAGAAAAAAAGGTGAGTGAAGGAGAAATTACGGGCAGGCACAAGAGGAGAGGTGCAAGCAGACAAGAAAAGAACAAGACAAGAACAAATTAATTACAACACACAATTAGCTTCCTGAGACAAAAAATAAGAGCAGTCATGTAGCTGTGAGTAACAAACCAGTTAACAGAGTACGAACGAGGGAACCTGAAAGAAAAAAGGAACACAACTCTGATGGCAGCAGTACAATGTAAGACAACAAACAGGCAGAGCGAGAACTAAGTAACAGAACAATGATCGAGGAAACCTAAACCATGAGAGTGAAAAACATTCAGAAGTAGTCAGTACAAGTATTCAGCCGTCAAAGATAGCAGACACAAGAACAGAGCAGTCAAGCAGTCGATAAATGAGCCAATGGGGACGAAACAGCAAACCTTATGTCTTTGGCAGAGTTGGTTAAAGCCCACGTCATCTCAAAACTGTTTTATGCTGGTCAGCATATTAAGAGGTAATTGGATGAGGAAATAATGATTAATTTCAGGAAGCATGTGTAGCCAATGAGTGAGGGTAATGTATTTTGTATTTTAATTATTATTTGTATATGGTTTACAAAGAAACCTTTATAAATCAAATGTCCAAATACTACACACAAAATAAAGAGAAAAAGGAAGATTAAAACAGTTTTTCCAGTTTTACAATTTTACCACAACAATTAAGTTTTCATATAATTGAAATTACCAAATGTTTGCTTATATCACCTAAAAGCAAAATGTTCTTCCAATTTTTAAAACATTTGACCATGTTAAAATAAATTCATTAGACCATATTATTAAAAAAATACAAGAGAACTCAGAGTATACGTTCACTGGATTAAAATAGATTCTAAATCCATACTATATTAAATATACAAGCAAAACACAAAAAACACACATTATCGAAATAAAAATAATGTAACTACTCATTAAAATGTATATTAGTCCAAACCTTGAACACATTAGCAGCATAATGTGCCCTAAGTACCAATACAATGGTGGCACCTACATAGGAACCTATTAATCCCCTTTGGGTGTTGAAGGAGTACACGCCTACTGCTCCTAATCCTGATCCATATAAAGATTCAGGGATTTAATAAAAGATGCTACCGTCAAACCCTCTGAATTATTCTTGATTGAGATACATCTAGACCAAATATAATTATCGTCACCGCTCACGCCGCAGTTTACAAACTTCTCCAGGTAGGTTATTCTCTTTGCCCGTAACGCTGGACATAACATTAGCAAATGCTTCGCAGTTTCTACTTCCCCTGTCTTCTCACAAAATTGGAAAAAAGGGTTTAACAGGTCTACTGTTTTCCTTCCCGAGTTGACAAGATGTTCGAACGTAATTTAAGGAGTAGGGTAAGGTAGTATTGATTGGGAAATTCAGTGAGTAGGAATGAAATAGACCCTCGTCTATTGTCTTCCAACTGTAAGTAACTTAAAGAGGGGTATAGAATGTATCTGTTGTGGCAATCCAAGCCCTTTCATATAGCATGTACTTAATGGGGACATTCCCCCAGTCCACCCAATGGGACAAGTTTACCCAAATCCACATATAGGGTATTCCACAATGGGGCAATCAGCCTACCAAACAGGGACAGCAATCGCCATTCACCCCAAACATGCAACAAGGCTATGCCTAATTCATACCTGTTTGCCGCCAGTGGAACATTATTAGGTACCATTAGCATTTTCCTCCACAACCTATCCTGCAAGGTTTCCCAAAATTTAAGCAGTTCACGATAATGTAGTTCCATCCCATATATTATTTTGGGCACAATTTTTCCCTCGTACAAGGAAATTGTGGGTTTCATAGCGAAACGCCGAAATTTATGATCTAATTTCATCATCTGATTTGATAACTGGAGGGCTTTCTGCTTGAAAAAGGCACGGAGCCTGCACCTGGATGGCTGTGCCATTAGTGGGAAACCCAGGTATAAGACCTTCGGGGTGACCTCTATAGGGACACCATCCATACTCCAGCCCAATTGTTTCCTTCTCCGGCCTCTCAAGAGCACCAAGATATGGGTCTTCCTTGGATTAACAGTCAGTCCATTCTTAAACGCATACTCCAGGAATGTATTAATCAATCGTTGGAGACCCACCCTAGCGCAATCGAGAAGTCGCGAATCATCGGCATAGGCCAGCCATGGGATGCAGAGGCCACCTAGTTTCGTGTCACTAGGCCCACCTCTTCAAGAAAATGTCTAATGTCTGAAACATATAGGTTAAAAAGACGGTATACCGTCCTTTGATCGCGGGACTTTTCATCACAGGGTTTTTTACCGCGAATTTATTTTCGAAAAAAAACTTGTTTGTTTTTTGGGGTGGGGGGTTAAAAAATTAAAAAAATTTGTGTAAGGGAATAAAAAAATAAATAAAGTGAATGGGGGGTTTGGGGGGGGTAAATCCCCCCCCAAAAACAAAAACAAAAAATTCAATGGGTTTTTTTTCGAACAAAAAATTTGCGGTAAAAAACCCAGTGATGAAAAGTCCCGCGATTAAATAATGTAGAACCAAAAAGACAGGGAGCTAAAGAGCATCCCGGTCTTAAACCTACATGAGTTTCAATCCGGCAGGACAGATTACCCTTGAGGGTAAACCAGACACAGATTTCTGCGTTTTCGTAGAGGGCCATAATCAAACTCAGCAGACCTCCTGGCATACCCCATTTTGCTAGCTTAGTCCAAAGACGTCTGTGAATGACGCAATCAAAAGCTGTCGACAAATCTATTGATGCTACATAGATTTCACCTCCAAAGCTGTCCCGGGCAGTTTCCTGAAGGTTCTCATTACCAGCCCATTCAAATTTGTAGAGTGGCCTACTCTGAATCCAGTCTGGAGTTTGTTTAGACAATGGGAGCTAGCCATCCATCCATTCATATATGTTAACAGAATAGACACAAACATCTTGCTGTCTGCATCTAGTAATGCTATTGGTCTGTATTTTCTGGCTTGATCTCTCTCACCACGTTTGAAAATGGGTACTTCATAGGCCGTTTGCCAACTACTCAGAATAACACCACTTTTTACAATACTCCTCAAGAGTACAGTGAGGGTCTGGTCCCAGGAGGCAGGATTACCCTTAAATGTATTATTGGTCAACCCATTTGGTCCTGCCGCCCATGAGGTGTTAGCAGTTTTCTATTAATGTCAGCACTTCTTCATATTCAATAGTTGGCTACCTGGGTTCCACCACCTTGACATTCAAATCTCTATAATTCTCTGACTTACCCCCCGCCGCCCTCAGGAACCCCATACATATCTGAAAAAAAAGGTAACCCATTGAGCTTCAGAGACCACATTCAACCGGCCAGCTATTACCGGGAGGGCTTGATGGTTAATCAGCTCCCAAAATGCCCTTGGGTCTCTTTTCACCAAAATATGCAACATCAATTCTTCAACCTTTTGCATCATTGTTGCCTCTCCAGAGCAGCAGTCATTTTCATACCTTTGTTTAGTTGCTTTAGTTCTGATGTTTTTTTAACAACGTATCAGTCTTAGGATCTGGTGCATCAGGGATTTCTCATTGGCCAGGTATTGATCAAAAATATGTCTGTGCTTATTGTTAATGGCTCTATACCTCAAATTGGGGGATGCACTGTTAAACAGAGGACCTAAAAAATGTGTACATTCCATAGGAGTAAAACATGGAGTTTCCATTTTAGGGTAGTATTATTTATAATTTTAATAAGTTCCCCATTTTTGTGCTCTATAGTCCTTGTTGTCCATTTTATCCCTTTACGCTGACTCACAGTTCTCAAATTGATCAAGTCTCCTTTAGACGTATAGTTAATAAGGAATGAAAATTCTACTTTAAGGGCACTATGGTCACTCCACAAATTCAGAGTAATCTTTACCCCAGAATTGAAATGAGAGGAGAGTATCCACAAGAATCTAGTCTATTGTCGAGGTGCTGTCTCCTTGATGCCAGGTGGGGTTAGTAGGGATGTACATCATCCAGTTCCCCGTTCAGACAATCCAGGCCAATTGATTCAAGTGAACGATTCCACATTTTACCACACTGTGCACCGTGGCCTCCCCTTGGGGGATTACTCACCCAAATCGTTATAGGGCTCTTCATGCGAGATACAGCATTCAGATGCCAGTCCCGAACTAGAGTAGTGATAATGTCTAGGAATTCCCTCAGATCGGCCATTTCGTTATGCCAGTAAACGTTAATTAGGAGTATTTCAACCAGGCCTTGAAGGAATGAAACCTTAACTGCAAGAATCCCCAGTGGGAGGTTAGGGACTACCTTAGCCCATGGGCGCAGGGTGCCCTTAATTGCTATCATTAGGCCCACCGAGGGTCTATCTCCCTTATTATGCTTAGCAAGTTGGGAGTGAACCTCATAACCATCAATAGACAGATTGGCTAGATGCCACGTCTCTTGTAGGAAAATACAATTATTTTCTTTCAGCATCTTAATAGCTTTGAGATTTGAGAATATATTTGAGCCGCTCCAATAGCACAGCAAGTAGAGTGCTCGCTTTGACATCTGTGCAGAACCTGTTGATGCAGGTTCGAATCCTGGTAGGGCCAAATTCAGCTTTCATCCTTCTGAGGTTGATAAATGAGCACCATACACTGTGGGTAATAATATGCAGCACTCAGATACCTGAGGGTTCGTAGTGCTATATAAATGCTAAATTATTATTTAGATGTAAATTCCCCCTAGTGTTCCATGACAGCAACTACAGGTTTACATCCTTCTCTTTCAGATCTATAGCATTCATATTTATTGAAAGGCAATCATTTCCACAAAGCAGAAGTGATTTGAGCACAATCGTGGATCTCTTTATTATGTCCTCTGGAGTATTGCCTCCCTTGCCACAATTTATGTCTGTCTGCGTGAAAAATGACCTTCACAGTCTCATCATAATTGGAGTCTCTTTCTCCCTCACATTGTTTTAACTCCTCCTCCACAATGTTTATTTAAAACCCCAGCAGACGCGAAGCGTCAGATTCACCCATGACAAGGTTCATAACCACCTGGGACTTAAAATAGATGTTACAGGTATCCCATCAATCTCCATCTGGGAATTGTATCCTATCTAGATCGCATGTGGAAAGGAGACCCAAGTTTGGTATTTCTGAGAAAAGTTTCATAACATTACCCCGATTGAGGCAAACTGGAATACTTTGTTCCCAGAGGCTCCTTATTTGTATAATTTAGATTGAAAATCATAGAAGAGAACATACACAAAGAAATCTTTAGCTAACCCCAATACTATTTTTGGTATCTTGCATGAGTTCAGTTTGATCCTCAATTCTCTTGGCACCCCTAAGGATACTATTAGAACCCAACACCCCCGCCCCCCAATCCCACATGCCTTCTATCTTGAGTTAAAAAATAGTTTTTTGGGTGATCATCATGCCCTTGCTTCTGTGTACGTTTTGGAACGTACATGTCTACCAAAGGCTTAGCATGAGCAGGGAGATCACAAGGGTCAGTAGTATCCCCTTTGGGGGAACTAAGCACCGATTAGGGCAAGCTAGGTTGTAAAATTTCAAACAGTTGCCTGGCTGTTTCAATATTAATCAATGTTGGGCTCTTCTCCACGAATATACTGGCTTCTCTGCCGCAATAACAGCAGTTCCAGATGAGTCACATCTATTTATTGGTATATTTAAAAGTGATCTTAAATCCAAATCCTAGGTCAGCCAAATTGTTATGTGCATCTATGGCCATTTCCTCCAAATTGGTAACTACACCAGCCCTTTTGACTTTCTTAGATATCGTCAATATATTCACCAGGGGATCAGTCTGAATGCCTGTGTCTGCCCTTGAGGGGGCTAATCCTCTTTCTATATTCATGTAAAGTATTTTTCTCATGAAAACCTGATCAATTACATTGCAGGATTTATGTCAGAACAGGACTGGTGTGTCATGTATTTCAGTAATATGTTATCAATATGTGTCAATATATTGAGACTTTCCTTTGTCAGCTAAAGCACCCTGGTTGCCAGGAGAAACGCTTCGGCCATTGGCAAATAAAGGTCTCTTCCTTGAGCATTGTATGCTTCTATCCAAGGATGGCTGTCTTGGGTTATGTCTGAGAAATGACCCCATCTCTACAACTCAATGAGGGGTGGATTACAGAGAGGACCAAGGATTTCCTCACCAACACATTTCCGATCATGCCAGTCTTCTACGGTCTCCGTAAAATCCACAAAAAATTTCCACACTCTCCTCTGAGACCTAAAGTAGCTGCCACAGACAGCATTTTCGATTGTCTTGCCAAATATTTGAATAAACGTCTTCAACCTTTAGTAAAGAAGACCACAACACACCTTAGACATACCACACACTTTCCCACCACTCTGGAAGAACTTACAGACTTCAATCCAGAATTGCCCCTCTTTACATTAGATGTCTATGGTTTATACCCATCCATCCCTCACAGTGAAGGATTGGATGCCCTTGAATGGGCACTATTACGAGAGGAATATTTTAAGTCTGATGAAATGTTTACACTGGAACTGGACATAATAATCCTACATAAGAATTACTACCTACAAATATCTGGAACCTCAATGGGATCTTCTATGGCCCTAGCCTAGGCCAACTTATTTATGTATGCATTTGAATCTCCGAACATTTTACAATAGCAAGAGTGGATGACAAAATTTGCCAAGTGTTAAAGATATATCGATGACATTTTCGGTATTTGGTAGGGTCCCAAAGAGGAACTAGAAA
Source organism: Ambystoma mexicanum (assembly GCF_040938575.1). Classification (NCBI taxonomy): domain Eukaryota; kingdom Metazoa; phylum Chordata; class Amphibia; order Caudata; family Ambystomatidae; genus Ambystoma; species Ambystoma mexicanum. The sequence continues at coordinate 44,439,074 of NC_090923.1, forward strand.
GGTTCTTGATCTACTTGAATGAACAATGTCCAAGAATACAATTCACCTTAGAAGTAGGCACTCCAGAGAAGCAGCAGAGAATGAGTGACAGATGTAGAGCAAGAGGTTATCCTGACCCCATACTTGAGAAAGCCAAAAATAGGATTGACACCCAGTTTAGAAAACCTCATCTTGAATCAAAGCAAAGGCCTAGTAAGCACCCTTTTGTTCACTTAATTACGTTTTCCAAACAAAGAGGACAGATTAACTGTATCCTAAAAAGGAATTGGAAAATTATGGTATTAGACACACAACTCACTAGATTCCTTCCAAATCCGCCCATGATAGCGTATACTAGAGGTAGGAATTTCAGAGATAATCTAGTTAAGGCAGAATGAACTGATCCACAGTCACAACTTTTCATGTCCAAAACTAAACACAGGACTGTCCCATGTCTGCACTGCAGCTATTGTAACAACATACAAAAGGGCGACCATGTGAGACATCCATGTACAGGCCAGAAATTTGACTTAAAACATTATGCCACCTGTGACTCAAAATGTGTAATATATGGCTTGATCTGTCCTTGTGGACAATTCTATGTAGGGCGTACCATTAGAACAATAAAAGAGAGAATTACAGAAAGCAAATGTAAAATCAGGACAAAAAAACAAAAATCACTGCTAGCTAGTCATTTTAAAGAAAACAAACATACTATAGCCCAATTTAAGTATGTTGTGCTGAAAGTAGTAAAGTCACCATCTAGATGAGGTAATACAAATACACTCTTAATGAAAAGAGAGATGTTTTGGACCCACAGATTGGACAGAGGAATGAATGAGGAGTTTTAATTGACAAGGTTTCCATGAAATTATGTCAGTTGATCTGAATTGAGATCATTTGGCAGTAGACAACCTGTGAAATTTGTCAAAATCACACACTAGATTGCGTATAAATTATATCTATAGATCTACTCTTTCTGTAATTTCATCATCTTGAGAATTGTTGTTTGTAGTAATCCCCTGTATGCTAACTACATATTTATTGAATGATTTGACACATGATGTTTAAACACAATGTCCATGTGTTTAGGTGGAATTGCACACTGATTTGTGAGTGACTGTAATGGAACCATTGACTAAACCAACTTTGCATCTGCATTATCTTTAACAGATGTTATGAGCTTAAAGAGAGAAGCTTACCCTTAAGATAAAAACTGAGGTCACTTAATGCTAGACTATCACTTGAATGTCATAGATACTGTGTTAACAAGATGTAATCTAGGACAGATAGTGTTGAATGGCATACATCTGTACCACCAGTGATAGACCTGTTGAGCATGTGTAATGTACATACATTACATGTCAGTGCACTTTTTGTATAGTAACAGTATATACATTCTGAGCAAACATAACATATATACTCTACACAAGGTATATTTGTAGAGTGCACATTCACCGCAGAGGGACATCTTGACAGAAAACAGATGTTTATTATTACCCAACTTAATTGTACTCATTTTATTAACTTTAGAAAGATGAAAGGCTAAGTAGACCTGCCGGGATTCGAACTTGTGACAATGAGATCAGCCACAGGTCCCTGTAGTGGATACATTAATCCACTGAGCCACAACACCGGCTCATATCTGTGTACTTTTAAAATAGAATGTGTACATTAATTGTGAGCATGGTTAATCTACATTCCTGTGTACATTTTCTATACAAGCAGTAGATTTATTCTAAGTTTGTGTAGTATACATGCTGTACATGTCCGTGTACTTTTTGTATAGAAACAGTATATTCATTCTGAATGTGAGTAATGTATATTCTCTTCATGTCTGTGTACATTGACATAGAATTTGTATATTTATCCTGAGTATGGATAATGTGTATACTCTTCATGTCTGTATATCTGGTACACAAGCTGTACATTCATCTGAGGATGCTTAATGTACATACTCTACATTCCGTGTACATTTTGGGTAGAATTTGTACATGTATTCTGAACATGTGTAATGTACATACTCTACATATCTCTGTACATTTTGTTTACAAGCATTAGATTAATTCTGTGTGTGCGTAATGTACATACTCTACATGTCCCTACACATTTTAGATACAATTGGACATTCATTCTAACTTTGATTTGAATTTTCAATATGTATTAGAGGTTTATATAACTACAGTTCATTCTTGAATTAACGTGTATGAACTGTTTTGCAGTTTGTACAATACGCAATTTAAATATGAAAACTGATATTAAAGTCATCCCTCACTTTATGTTACTTTTCAGATTACAATTGCATAATGTATGAACTGTAAAACAGCTACACCTCTTTGCACAGTTCATGCACATTAATTACGTCTGAAAACTGACATCAAATTCAGCCCTGTCATTCATTTGAGTTTTCAGAAGATGGCATAATGTATGAAATGTGAATCTCATATGTTCTTAGGACAATTCGTATGAAAGATGAACATTCATTCTGGGTATGCACCAAATATTGATAGAGCATGTCTCCTAAGAGCATATGTCGTAGGAGTGCATTTCGTAGGAGCACATTTCATAGCAGCACATGTCATAGCAGCACTTGTTGTGGGAGTATGTTGTAACTGTGTGTTGAAGGACTATGTGTCGTAGGAGTGTGTGGGAAGAGGGTGTCATAGGAGCACATGTTGTAGCATATGTCGTAGGAGCCTGGATCCTAGGAGCTTGTGTACTGAGTCCTTGTCATAGGAGTATGTGTCATAAGAGTGTGTTTTGTAGGAGTATGAGCCGTAGGAATGTGTGGGAAGAGTGTGTCATAGGAGCACATGTTGTAGCATATGTCGTAGGAGCATGGATCATAGGAGCTTGTGTACTGAGCGCTTGTCATAAGAGTGTGTGTCATAAGACTGTGTTTTGTAGGAGTATGTGCCGTAGGAGCTTGGGGTAAGAGGGTGTGTTGTAGGAGCACATGTTGTAGGAGTAGTGGGCTGTAGGAACTGTAAAACCCCCATGCCTTTTGTACAGTTTGTGCAATTGATTCCATCTGAAAGCTGACATCAAAGTGAACCCTGACATGTGAGGTTTCAGAAGATGCAATGTCATCATTTATGAGTTGTGAAACTCATATGTTCTGAGCACAGTCCATATGAAAGATGCACACTCACTCTGGGCATGCATTAAAATATATATAGTGCATGTGACCAAAGAGCGTATGTCTTAGGAGTATGTGTCATAGAAGCGCATGTCTTAGCAGTGCATGTTGTCGGAGCACTTGTGGAGTGTGTGTTGTAACAGTGTGTTGTTGTAGGACCATATGTCATAGGAGCTAATGTCATAGGAATGTGTGGTAAGAGGGTGTCGTAGGCACATGTTTTTTGTATTTTATTTATTTATGGAAATGACAGGCAAAGCAAAGCATTTTTGGAACAAAAATGCTTACAACATTTTTAACATTGATTTACACAGCGGGGGGATTGGGGGGGCACTGTCCTTAACTATGGGTGAGCGCATGTGGATATAAGACCAGAAGATGCAGGGGAGGTAGAAACATGAACGAGGAATGAGGACAGTAGAGAATGATATAGGAACGGGGAAGTGGCGGAAATGCTAACGTTTTAGCATGAACGGGTGAGGGATAAGTGCTGTGGGGTTGTCGAAGAGAGCTAGGGGGAGAGGTGAACAGGAAGATGTGGTGGCATAGAATGTTATGAAAGTGGTTCTTCAGAAAGGAGGCTAGCTAGGAGGTTGGACTGAAATAGTGATAAAGTTGGAGTAGTGCAGAGTGGGAGAGGAAGATCATTCCATAGTATGGGATGAGGAGAGGGAGCGCAAGGGGCCAGGTAGGTGAGACAAGGATGATCGTATGGAGCGAGGGGGAGAGTAGGGAGTGAGATGGGTCGATAGTTAGGGTGTGTATAATTATAATGATGATGAGAATGAGTTGATCCGTTGGCTCTTGGTCTCATAGATAACCAGCTTATCTGACCACAGGATGGGGAGGAGGTGAAGCAGGAAAGGATGAAGAGTGTACGGACAGAAAAGTTGAGGACTTTGTCGAGAGGTGAACAAAAATTGTTGGGACGGCCATAGAGGAGACTGACACACAGTGGAGCTGGAGCAATTTTTAGAGTGGGGTGCTGGCTAATGATGTCATGTCTCCAAGATCATAGAGGCATCAACATTCCTGAAGCTAATGATCCAGTAGGTGTAGCAAATAAAGTCGGTTATCCTGCAGTGTACTGGAGGCACATTTTCAACATGTATAATAAAGATAAGTTATGCCTGGGGATGTGCCTTTTTTGAAAGCAGGTTCACCATTGTAATGGTCTCTTGCTGTAAAATGGCGATGGGAAAGAACCACACCACTACAGTGACAGATTGGTCCGGCTTTTTCTGCCCATTTTGATCTATCACCATACAGGGAGGAGACAGAACAGTAGTTCACTTCATTAATGCATAACGCACATGTGCGCATGCACACAACAGACATCTGCAACACCCTGGCACTATTGTGTCTATGTAAGCAAATTGATTTCACATGTTTTCTGCTTGCACTGAAAAACTGATGCATGCATTTGGAAAGCAAATGCACATTTCATGCTCATACTGAGGTTGGTTACTGTATATATTGAAAGTGACATGGCACTGTGCTCTCCATATATAAAGCAAACTATGAATGTTGTGCAGAATGGAGGAAAAGTGTTCAATTCTTTGAGGAAAAAGTTAATGCAATAGAGCAGAGAGTTAAGGGCTCCTCTTTGTGCACCAATGACAGTTCATCAATCATGCATGCGACACATATGCATATGGCCAATGGCTAATGCAATAAATTGAATTGTAGCTGAACCTGCGTCCATCTATTAAGTGGTGCCGGTCAATGGCATGGTCTCAGTGTTATGAGATAGAACGTCTGCTATGTGCAGAGACTTGGCATGTGATGTTAAACAAAAAGCCACCTGGAAAGTGTATCCAGAAAAGTGGGAGAATTATATGCTTCTCTCTCAGCACAGGCACATGAAACCAAGAACTACAACTGGGTCATGCTGTAACAAAGAGATTGTGAAAGTGTGATTTTTGTGCTGTATCAGTGTTCAGTTTTCTGAATCAAGAGGATCAGAAGGAGCTCATATGCATGCAAGTTACATTCTTGGACTTAATGCTGCAAATTAAAAAAGGAGCCTGTGATGCGCGATTAAAAGTAAAGTAGCGCTTCAGAGATGAACCGCCACATGGAACTGTCCATGAAATGTATAGCAGCCACGCTGAGAAGTCCTTCTGTCCTTTTTGGAGAATAGCAGCCATTTGAAAAGTGGGGTACTGTCCTATAAAAAGTACAGCAGACCTAGAAGAATGGGTGGAACACCTCTGCTCCATGTAGTGTAGTGGAACGGTGTATTAGGGGTTCACTGACACTCTTGGTGATCCCAAATCCAGGTGGGACCCCCAGAAATTGCACATAACAATCCAGATGTTCCAGCTAGTCCGATGACTCAGAATATCCTACAGATGGTGATGCTGGTGAATACGATTGGCTCAAACAGCCATTGCCACCTGGAAGCAATCCAAGGAGTGATGCTTTACATTCGGGCACGGGGGGAGAGGGGATGCAGAGTGCTATGTCCTGACAGCATGAGCTGTTCAACCCTATTGCCCTAAGAGGTACATTGCAGACGTGCAGTCATGCTAATAAGTGTCGGTACTATCTGATCAACAGTATAGCCATTTTGATGAGACCCCTTGCAATCCAATTAGTCCTGAAAAAAAGTACAATATTGTTCCATTAAACCTAGAGCAGCCCAGCGAGAAAGTGTGGCGCTGCTGCATTAGAGACCCAGCTGCACAGTTGATACATGCAAGGCTTAGTCAAGGCAGCTGCAATTCAAACCCATGGCCTGCATTTTGAGCATTTATTTGTGCAGCAGACACATTACCTCACAACGCAAACTCACCAGGATTGGAACCTTGGAACTACAGGTTAGGTCTAGGTCTCTACGACAGGAGCATTAACTGAATGAGATATGCTTCGCAGCAGGCTGGAGACCACACAGCCTGTGCTGTGCAGTAACATGTAACACTTGTTTGCTTTGTGGCTGGCACTGCGTGAGCCCTGTACGATAATGCAAAGGTCTGACCTCAAGGCAAATAAGGAGAATTTTCAGATGAGTTGCCTTTGAAAGGCTGGTAGGCCTGGCACACGTTTTGTTGTATCAATTGAGATGTAGAGGCCCCGAAGGAGGCCAGTTTGAACCCACTTTGCAGTTTGTCTCCTGTAGCAATGGAAGCCTTTCACACTTAATTCAGTCCATAGAACTTGCCTATGAAGAGGGAGAGATGAGTTCAAAGATTGTTTCTGTTTAATGCTTTGACTCTCCTCCGAGGCAGCCAACAAGCGTCAGTATGATGCTGTGTACGGTACAGCAACACCTCTGAGAAGTTCATGTACTGTCTCAATACAAACAAGTATATAAGGCCTACTGAGAAAAGCTGGCACTGGTCCTTAAACATATATATTTCTGAATTGTTTTCATAATTACTTTTCTAAAGCATGTTAACCCTGTAGTATTAGAACTATACAGGCCCTGCTAGAACATTTGGTTACTCTTCCTCAGTAGTACGCTGCCCACCTTAGTACTGGTAGTGGTTTTAGTGGTGGTAGTTTACATTTGGTTACTCTTCCTCAGTAGTAGGCTGCCCACCTTAGTACTGGTAGTGGTTTTAGTGGTGGTAGTTCATCCAAATGCAGACCAATAACTACCATAAATCCCAAAGAAGGGAAAAAGGGGGCTCTCCAGACTGCATGCTCAGTCCATCCTTACACTCTGTCAGGCTCACAACTGCATGCACATTTTTACACATGAAGGGACTGCCACTGGGCCATTGTGTGTCACTTGAATGTGTTGCATTTGAGAGTCAAAGTATTCTGGTTTGATGATTGATCTCACAGTGCAGCTGGTAATGTGGACGAATGTAACTGGAACAGTGAGATTTAAAAGGCATCATATGCCATGTGATCTATGATTAATACACAACTAAGAGACAATTTCTTTAGTTTTGGCTATAAGGTGGTGCTTCAGGGCCACTTAGAAGCCAAAACTATTGCATAAGAGTACAGCTAGGAAGGAGATGGCATATGCAGTGGGGTATACAGTGTTTAGGTTTTTGTTTATTTGCCCACCCATTGACTGCCAATGGCCATGCTAATTTATATGGCCATGTCCACCTAGTACCTGCCCCCACCCTGTCCAAAACACATCCCCCTGAGATATCTTTGAGATCTCTTTATCAAACAATAACATCAAACGTTGACCTGCCAGTATTGTTTCTAAGCTGTCTGGTGAGAGGTAATGGCTTATGGCAGCTGTAAAATGCTCTACGGGTGGTGTAATAAAATGTCTTAACCAAGTGTGCCTGCAGCCCCTTGATTTATATCTGGTCCTTTCAGCGAGGTAGTGCTAAAAACAAGCACTGATAAAGCCAACAGTTTTATCTGACTTTTTCATACAACTCACTCCTTCGTGGGGCAGTATCACAACTGCAAAGTAATGTGATTTCATTTCACTATCATACAAGGCATGTTCCACACTGTAAAATGTGCTAATCCTAACATGTGTTCTGGTGACAATAACATTTATTTTATTTGTTTATTTATTTATTGTTCACTTGCACTTATACAGGAAGCACATACTGTTTCAAAGCACCCACAGGGCAACAGGGAGGCAGCAGGGGATGATAGACAATGCAATTAACACAATGTTAAATAATTAAATACAACAATATAAGAAGAGACAATGGGTAGGGGAATACAAACCTACTATGCCTTGTGAGTGTTCAGAACATGCAAGTGCAGAGGGGAGAGAAGCATGGGATAGGTGCTTGGTGCTCATGGAGAGAAGCAGGTGAAGTGCTATGAAGAAAGGCAAGTGCAGAGGGGAGAGAAGCATGGGATAGGTGCTGTGGTGCTCATGGAGAGCAGCAGGTAAAGTGCTATGAAGAAAGGCAAGTGCAGAGGGGAGAGAAGCATGGGATAGGTGCTGTGGTGCTCATGGAGAGCAGCAGGTGAAGTGCTATGAAGAAAGGCAAGTGCAGAGGGGAGAGAAGCATGGGATAGGTGCGGTGGTGCTCATGGAGAGCAGCAGGTGAAGTGCTATGAAGAAAGTTAAGTGCAGCCTCCAGTGTTGGAGGGTGAGCTGAAGCAAGTGCAGAGGATAGGCAGCAGCTGGGATAATAGGATGTGGGTGGTCAATGCCCCGAGGATGCATAAGGCCCTGCACACCAGTCAAGCTACTGAGCGATTAGCAGGGGACAGAGGGAGAGAAGGAAGAGGTCAAGAGGAAGGTCTTGAGGCTTTTCAGGAACTTAAGGAGGTCTGCTTATGATGAAGAGGGAGGGGCAGGCTGTTCAAAGAACGGAGCCCGCTGAGGAAAGCTATCGACCACCTGCCCTCTGTTTAGCAAACAGCTTTACACACACAGAGTTGGTGCCAGAGGAACACAGGTGTCTAGAGGGGGAATATTTAGTCAGTAAGGGTTGCAGATAGAGTGGTCGCCGGCCTCTTGTGGATGATGCAGAGCGATTTGAATTTAGTTTGTGCTTAGACCGAAAGCCAGTGAAGACTTTGTAGGGCAGGAGAGATGCTGTCCCTGGGCTTGAGGGCAGGGATAAGATTCGGTTCCCTATTCTGGATTAGCTGGAAGGGTAACAGAGTGGCCAAAGATAGAATATGGAGGAGGCTGTTGCAAAAGTCAAGCCTAGAGAGAACCAGAGCCTGGCTAACAATGAGTCTCTGGGGGAAGGTGAGGAAAGCTAGAATTCCTTTAAGAAGGAAAAGCTGAAAGTGGGACTGCTTGGAAATGTCCTGAATATGAGGGAGGAAGGAGAGAGAGTCTAAGATGACTGTAGTTTCCAGCTTCCACGGAGGGCGCAGTGAGAGAGCCCATGGAAGAAGGCCAGAGTGAAGGGAAGAAGACGGGTGCCGGGATCCCAATAGCAAGGATCTCTGTTTTGCTGGTATTGAAACAGACATAATTAGAATCATTCGAAGTACACCGGGCCTGGATGGCTAAGAGGCATACAGGGTAGATGGAGAGTGCAAGGGTGTCTGCAGGAAGTTTGAAGAAGGGTTGTGTGTTGTTTGCATAGCACTGGAGGTTGGGGGAGAAGGAGGAAATGAGGCGTGCCAGCAGAGTAAGGAATATGTTAAAGAGCCAAGACGAAAGAATGGAGCCCTGGGGGATGCCACAGGTGGTGAAGGAAGTGGAAAGTAGGGGCAGAGAAGGTGCCCAGTATGACTTTGGAAGAGCGGTCAGTTCGGATGGAGGTCAGCCAGTCCAGTACCCGCTCCGAGATACCATGGCGTGGTTTGCTGTGCCAAACACAGAAGAGAGATCAATGAGGATGAGGACAGGAGAGGAGTTGGAATCCAGGGATGCCAGCAGGTCTTCACGGTTGTTCAGAAGAGCAGTTTCTGTGCCTCTGGATGCTTGGAATCCAGGTTGTTGGTCGTGGAGACCGCCAACATGTTTTGATTTGTGAATGCTCATGAGTGACTTTAAACCTTTGGTGCTCAATGCACACCATGATTGCATCTTATTGAGGCAATGCGTTCTTTACATCTATCCATTTATTAAGTAAGTATCCATTGCCTTGTTTCTCAACAAAGAAGCTACATCCAATGACATTTCAAACCATCTCTTTCATGCCTGACCTCCATTACCTGAATATCTTTGGTAGTTGGGCGATGGGTAAGAAAAGCAACAACATTCATTAGTAACCAGTGTTGTTTCTGTGCTGACTGGGACTTTTGCACAGTGGAAGTTTTCAAAAGGTAAATACTTCCACCGCCTTGATTATTTTATAGTTTAATGTAACGTGTTTTCTGTGTGCTGTGCACTCCAGTCCTAGTGTGTCTAAACTGACACACACGTTTCTCTGTGACGGCTTTTTGAGTGGCCAAGTGACTAGTTCTTGCATTTCCCATAATCCTTCCCGAAATATGTACAGCAACACTTTTTATTTTCAGTTTACACAGTTTTAGAGAATGGAATGCGGGGTAGGGGATAGAGGGGGAAATGGGTATGGGCAAATCAGATTATATCACCCTAACCATTGGTTAGCAGATGAAGGGACATCAAAATGCTTTCTTGCAGAATGTTTAAGCTCATGGATATTGCAGTCCAATCTCAAATCTGTAACTCTTAAATTGGCAAGGAGACCAGAATCGCAGAGCTCTGAGGTTTCCCCTGGCTGCTTGAGGTGTGAGAAAGCCATGCAGATTTAGCTTGGAATTCTGGGACTTGTAGTTTACCTGAATATCAAATGGGAAAGAAAAAACGACAGGTCCCTGGTTCAAAAGGGAAGCAACAGGACTGAATGGCCTTCTCACACATGGCTCCTTGAAACTTAAGAGCTCTGGAATCAGAAGTTGCCAATTCATTGGCACGTTAAGCACTGACTATAAGCTGCAACTCTTGACATGGGAAGTGAAGCTAGAAGAGATATGCGAGGGGGTAGGCATGCTGTAGGTATTTGGATATGTATCCACCCATGGACTGCTCATGGCCATGCTAGTCCCTATAACCGTCCTCAACCACTACATGCTTCGCTCCATCTAAAGAAAACTGTCCCCAGGGTTGCCTTTGGGCTGTGTACTTCTCTTAAGGGCTAGCCCATGTCATTTATAGCAGTCTTTTGTAAGCTAGTGGCATATTTGTAATTATAGACAGGTCCTGGTGTAATGGAAATATCTCAACCAAGTGTGCCTTCAGGTAAATGAGTTATAATCAATATATGTGTCTTTGCTTCTGTTCCTTGCACTGAATGCCGGTTAATAACAAGCATTGGCAAAGCCAATAGTGTGGCACTTGGTTAGGCATTAGATTGGTATTGTCCTCAGTGGACCCCCTATTCGTCGGTTTGTACAATGTAGACCTCTGTCCCCTTATTGACCCATCCCTTATTGTCAGTTCCAAGCCTCCCAGATTCCTGCAACCATATTGGATCACTTCCCTATGAGGTATCTGGCGTTCCTATTGTAAACCTCTCTTTACATTCTACCAACGACAGGGGTCTTCCCTCTGCATACATGTCAGCCGGGGTGAGCTATCAATTTCTTTCCCATCTATCATAACAATTCTTGGCCATCCCCGGGGTGTTTTCCAGATAATCAGTTATTGGCGATAACAGTCCAAGTCCCAATGTAATCCCCTCTAGTCTCAGTCCACTGACCCAGTAATGCAATGCACATTTCATTGAGGACAGTAGGTATCCTCCTCTGTTCTTCACGCCACCACCAGTGAATGGAATATTCGAGGGAGGGATGGATGTAGCGTGCTGCTCCACATCCTTCCATCACTTCTATCCAGAGTTCAATGCCCACTGCATCAGGGGTGCCAGGTGCGCTACCAGTAGATATCTCCCTATATCTGGGACTCCTGCCCGCCCAAAATTGAGGGGTCATGTTAGTATGGATTGCTGTATCCCCGACCGCTTATTATTCCATATGAACAAGAAGATCTCCCCTGCAGGAGTTACATTTTTTTAAATGGGATGACTATAGGCAAGGCTCTAAATATGTGTAGCAGTCTGAGCAATAGGGTAATTATATCAGCTGTGATCCTAGAAAACCAGGATAATTCTATCAGGTCTCCCATTTCCGGGACATTGGTCCTATATGATCCTTCATATTTTGAGGTTATGTTAACTCCTAAATATTCCACCTTCTCTTCCACCCGCATGATAGGGGACCTTCTCTTGAGCTCCTCCGGCACTTCCGGGTCCTCCGTGATGCTGAGAGCCTTAGATTTCCCATAATTCATAGTGAATCCCAAAACCTTACCAAACCAGTGCAGATCCTTGAGGATCCCTGATAGGGAAGATCTCTGGTCCCCCACATATACGCTATTTTACATTGCTGCCCGGCGCAAGTCACACCCTTTATCCTATCGTCATTCTGTAATGGGCAGGCCAGGGGTTCTGTAGCTTGGGCAAAGAGAAGGGTGGGTAGCGGGCATCCCTACCTCATTCCTTTCCAAATCTGAACAGGTTCTGTCAGTTCTCTATTGACATTAATTCTCATGGTCGGGGGATTTGTAAGTTGCTAAAACTATTTTGGTAAACTTTGGTCTAAAACCATAGGCTCCTAAGGCCAGTTCTGTATTTGTCCAATCTAAGCTATCAAATGCCCGCTGGATGTCTAATGCTAGCATGGTAGATTGACATGGCTTTGCTGCTCATACTAAATACATTAAGTGTGAGAGGGTTACAATACAATAATGTGCAGTATTTCACAAATTTTGAGGCACATTTAAAATTTACAAAATGTACGCTTTTTGTTGTGCACACAAAATAGCTATGAAGCTGGATGGTCTGTTTTTTGCTGCAAAATGATCCTGATTACAAAACCTAGAAAGCCCATGCAGGTGGAAGGCCTTCCTTGCAGGCAACTAGAATAAGAGAAAATTGTAACGCCAGCCAAAAGCTTATTTTTACAAAGTACTACCATAGTTTCACACATTAAATTCTAGACAGAAAAAAAGGCTTGCAAATATTCTCTAAAGTTAGAAAATAATGTAAACAGAACTGTGCGCAATCACTCGCTCTGCTGGAAATGAAGTGAAAGCGTGTTTTTTTTTAAACAAAATTAATACATCTTTTAAAATCAGCCATGTCCATCATTAAAACTAGCATCTTAAAATACCCCACAGAAGACACAGAACACCAAAGAGTTGTCTGGAATACCTCCTTCAGGATGAGGCGGTTAGTCAACAACAACAAAAACTAGTGTCTGCACCACTTCTGTTAAGGAATGTAGTCAGTGCCTGCACCCTTTGTAAAGTAAAAAAATTATTAAAAAAAAGATGTGCCATAACGTTTCATTCCATGCTGTCAGCAGTAAGATTTCTTGAAGCTTTATTGGGGTGCTGCAGCAGCTCCCGCATCCCCACTTCCAGCTCCTCTGCTGATACAGTAGTCAGAGCGAGAGAATTATAAAGAGGAGATTCGGTGCTCAGCAGTGTTGAAGGGGAGAAGATGATTGTTCTGATGTTGAGGATATTAAGTCTGGCCGCAGTTGCAGATTTCAAGATGAAGACCGAGAAGTTGTGAGATGGGTCAATGCCGACACCAAGGTTGCAAGCAGAAGCAGAGTAGGGAAGGTAGTCAGGAGAGAAGAACAGAAGAGGGGGCAAGGAAGTGATAGCCTGTTTGGATGGGAAGTAGAGAACATCAGTCTTATTGTTGTTGAGCATGAGCGAGTGCAATGCCAGTATTTGATGGTGGCGTGACAGTAGCTCATCAGATAAGCAGGGAAAGGAGCGAAGAGTTTATCGGAAAAGTTATAGGAGGAAATCAATTTTCCAAGAGCAGAGGTATAGAGAGTGAAGAGAAGTAGTCCCAGGACTGCGGTTGGGGAACAGAAACAGGAAGGGGGGGGTAAGTGGGAAGGTAAGGCTGTTCCAGGATACTTGGAAGTGTCTGGAGCAAACCAAGTGCGGGCCTTGTCCCTGATACTTAGGAATAATAGTGTTGAGAGAAGGTGAGATGTATGTTATAGCATATATCGTATGCGCGTTAGTCATAAGAACTTGCATACTAAGAGCTTGTCGTGAGAGTGTGTGCCGCAGGAGCACGTGTTGTAAGAGAATGTTTTCTTGGGCTGTGTTTTGTAAGAGGGTGCATCCGTTGCACTTGTTGTAGTGGCATATTCTGTAGGTGCATATGCCATGGGTGCACTTGTCATAATAGCATGTCTTTTAAGAGCATGTGCTGTAGCAGCGTGTGCCACAGGAGAGCTTATTCTAGGACCACATGTAATAGGAGTGCATCCCATAGGAATGTGTGGTAAGAGGGTGAGTTTCAGGAGCGCGTTTTGTTTACATTCTGAGGACATTTTCGTATAAATGATGCAGATTCATTGTGGATGTGCAACAAATATATATAGAGCATTTCTCCTAAGAGTGCATGCTGTAGGAAGGCATGTCGTAGGAGTGCATTTCACAGCAGTGTCTACTGTAGGAGCACTTGTTCTAGGAGTGTGTGTTGTAAAAGTGTGTTGTAGGACTATGTGTCGAAGGAGCATATGTCATAGAACTGTGTGGCAAGGGTGAGTTTTCAGAAGATGAAATGGTGTAATGCATGAACTGTGAAACTCATCCGTTCTTAAAACGATTCTTTTTAAAGATTAAGTTCTTACTTGAATGAATGTGCAAATTATTATTTCATTGTAGTAATTCTGGCCTGGCCAGTCAGAAAAACAATACCGGGCCACTAGCGATGACCTCCAGGCCTGGCCAGCGGCCATGGACTTTGTCCGTGGCCAGTATACATGTTCCTCCTTTGGCTGTGGCCACTATACATGTCGTTTGGGTCCACAAGCCAGGGCCTTCCAGTGTACATGCTCCCCAACATGTTTCTTTTAGACCCAAAAGATGGGCAGGGCCGAAGTGTCTTTCGGGGCCACTAGCCCGGATCTTCACTTTCCATAGTGCACCATTTAGTTCCATAAAATAATCATATATATATTTTGAATATAGCGCTTTAATCTAAAGCATTTTACATAGGACATATTTATATACATTGCTATAAGTACCCGATCAAAAGTAGTACTCATTTATCGTCCTCTGACAGATGAAAAGCTGATTTGGCCTTGCTAGGATTTGTACTTGCGCCCTGCAGATCAAACACAGATCACAGCAACAAGCATTTAACCCTCGGAGCCATTTTACCGACCAGAAGCCAGCTCCTTCAGCCACACCCATTAGCCGCACCTCAATATAGCTGTAAAATTGAACTTTTTTTATTCTCATTTGTTTAACTCTCTCTATTAAAAAAAAAACTTTGCCCTATAACCGCAATTATATTAGTACATACTACAAAAAACACTGGTTATCTGTAAACGGTTGCAAATAACCGTGGTTATCTGTAAAAAGCGTGCAATATCCAAAATACTTCCCTGCACTCATCAATTACCCCCTCCTCCTGCCATGCTCTCCCCATCTCCCTCAAGTCCTTTTTCCTACCCTTGCTCTCTCCCAGTCCCCGCAGCACTCGTCGTCGTGTGACGCA
This sequence comes from Ambystoma mexicanum, assembly GCF_040938575.1. NCBI lineage: Eukaryota > Metazoa > Chordata > Amphibia > Caudata > Ambystomatidae > Ambystoma > Ambystoma mexicanum. Next base: position 44,454,101 of record NC_090923.1, read on the forward strand.
CTTTCATTCCTGAACCCATTTTCTGCTATAACCGCGGTTATGCTAAAGTGTTTGAGCTCTGAACTTGGTCTCCAGCCCCCATCAACTCCCAATTCCACATGGTGTCCTTTTTCCCTCTCCCCACCTCTTGCCTGGTGCCATTTCCTCCTTTTTCCTCCTCCAAAAGGCATGTTTCCACTTTCTGTTCTCCAGCCGCTATCTCTTGCATAGACAAAAAATAAATGAACGGATTTTCATTTCTGAAAGGCCTCTGCTGCAAAGCACCATGGGAAAGGTGTAGCTATAATTTTGGGAGAAGGGGGCGCCCCCTTCTCGATTAAATGCATTAACAACTACTGGACCAATAGGTTTCTTTAGACCCCACTAGCCACAGCCTTGTTCCACGGCCAATATCCAAAGCCGACTGTACATGTTGAACTAATAGGCTTCTTTGGAGCCCACTAGCCATGGCCTTCGGCCTCGGGGTTCCGGCATGGACACGGTACATGTTGCACCAATAGGGTTCCTTGGGGCCCACTACTTCTCATCAGTGATGTCATGTATGAAGTAATTATTGATGTCACCAGTCACATAGTTAATGTGGACTTGCTCAAAATGCAATTGCTGAATTTCTGGGGTTTTGTTGCGTTAAATCAGATCACCTTAACTTGTTCATTGTTTAAAAGGTGATAAACACAGTAACACAGTATTTTTACTTTTGGTTAGTAGGTGGCATTCAAGTGCAACTTTTAAGCCACAACCATTGCATTCGAGTACAGCTAAGGAGAAATGGCATGTGAGGAGGGACACACAGTTTATAGGTGTTGTGTGGTTATGTCCCCACCCATTGACTGCACATATCCCTGCTAATACCCATGGCCATTTCCACCCAGTTCTTGCTCCTCCCCGCCCAAAACACCTCCTCATGGGAACTCTTTCATCTTGCTTTAACCAAGCCTCATCATCAACCTTTGTGCTCGGAGTACCTTCCAGTGTTTTTTCAAAGCTGTCTCCTGAGATTAAATGACTTAATTGGAGCTGCAAACGTGCTTCTGATGTAATACAAATGTCTTAACCTGGTCTGCCTTCAGACACTCGACTTATAAGCACTATGCGTGTCCTTCACTGACAGTTTTGGCTTGTGTATCAGGCATTTGCCAGGCACTGCTATTAAATGCTGCAGTACTCACATTAAGTGGCTGCTGCCACCATCAATGGCCAGTTAATACCACTACGGAAGTGCCAGGCAAGTGCCTAGGCCCTACCCAAATCTGTTGGCATGGCCAATGCTTCTATTAATTGTTAGTGTTTTTCAAAAATAAATATTTATTCAAAAAACAGTAATTGAGACAATGGCATACACTTAATTACTATGATGTGCTGCTATCCAATCAGCATTTGAGATTAGAGGCTATAAAGTAACCTCTTGAATCATAGTGGCTAATATTGACCAGGGATATATCACACTCAAGGGTTGGGCACTTTAATATAACACTGTATATTTTCATATAGAGGAGTGCAAATGCATCTGTGTATTGTTACATGTTTAAAAAGGTGATTACAATAGTAATACTGTATTTTCTGAATTGTTAGTGTTGTATACAATTACTTTAGGATGTCTGTGCATTGGGAACAGAGCAGGCGCATTGGTTTCCTCATCTTGAGACCCTGATACAATTCTGAACTCAGTTCAGGTCTTGGATTCCAATGTCCCATCTGTCCTCACATCAGAAATCCTGAAATACATTTTAATGTTTGGGTGAGTGTTGCATTATGTACTTAGTGATTCAATCAAACAACCCTTTTCTCACAGATATATCATTCAAATCTGTGGTTATTCTTTTGTTTTCAAAATGTTTTTTGAATTTATACAAAGCAGCTAGGAACTTTCATTAGTGCTATTTCGTCTCTTCCCCTTGCTCACAGTGATGTTTTGAAAGAGGACAATAACAGAGGTTATAATTTCAATTAGCTCTTGAAATGATAACCATCGATCTGAAAATCATTTATATGGTTATTCTGGGTTCTGTTAATGTGCTTTGGTCAGTAACATAAGTGCAACATTCTTATGACTAAAATATATGCTAGAAGTGCTCATTAAAAGTTAATATTACAATGGTCATACCATTGAACAATTTCCTTTCTGATTTTTGAATGGCTGCAACTTGTAACATGCTCACTTACCTGTATTCAAGTAGCCCATAGTTGTAAACACGCTGCTGCTTCTCTTAGCTATGTCCACACTCTATAAAAGCCAAAATTAAAATAAATAAATAAATAATAATGCTGGATTCGGCAACAACAAAAACCCTAATCGTCCCCTCAAAATATCTGTTATTTGTTCCCTCTTAGTCGCTCACTCACAAAGAACAACATGGAGATGTAGGTTATGACAGAGAGGGAAAGATTGTTGAGGAAGAGAGAGAGAGAGAGGGTGACAGTGGGAGAGAGAGTTGCAAATCACCACAGTGTATATCGTGTACAAAACATTTCATATGCACAAACCCTCTCAATGTATTCTAATGAACTACCATTTGTTTCTTTCAATTGCTCAACTGATAGGTCTTCTGACTTTTAGACACCTCAACGATGGAAGGTGCAGTCAAAGACCTACCTGCTCATATCACTTGCTGGGGGAGAGGGGGCAATATGCCTGTCGCCACAGACACTGTTTTACATCTACACCCTGATTTGTGTAGCTCGATCATTCCACTACTGTTTCGGTACTATCGCAATTGTAGATGCCTTCTTCAGGTGTATAGCACTCTTTGTCAAACTCTACATTAGAGAATTCCATTCCCATCAACTGCTGTTATCATGTACAGCTTTATTGTTTCTGTTAAACTTGTTCATAAAGGTGCCTCTTCGTGCTGATGTCCACATTTCCAATATGATGTAGACCCTTCTATTCTGAAAGCATTTATCCCCAGAGAAGTTTTCTTCTTTTCTCTGAGGCAAATGTTTCTCTGGGTACCATTGATCTAATTAAACTATCACTGACAGGTGGTGGAAAATTGGGCACACTGAAAGACTAGTGCTTCTGCACAACATTGATGGGGTCGGTGCGAGACACCCGTGTGAAAATGATCACACATACGGAATAGTTCTGAGTGAGAAAGAGTAGACGCTCTGCACAATATGAGGTGACGTTCAATAGATTAATATAGCTAGAAAGACATTCTTTTAAAACATGTTTTTATTGTGTTACAGTTTATTCAACTTTTCACAGAAATTCATTCACATCAACACAATAAAAAAAAATAATAATCTAATCATTAGGTCCAAGCTAAAATATCCAAATACACCTGTCAAGTCCCACATCGTGTTAACATTTCCCATATGTTCGCAATTTTCCTACATGGTACACAAAAAACACTATGCATGCGTGGTCATTCCCCATCATAAAATGCTTCCACTGCTTCTCCTCTGATAAGTCCCTTTCCCATCCAATGGGCAGGGTACAGCCTCCCTTCTCAGAACTGTCAAAGCAACACATTGACAGAGCAGGTGTCTAGCTGTCTCCATTTCCCTCTCCCCACACAACCGACAATCCCTCTGCATTCTTGGGGTCATGTGCCTTGCTCCCTCAACTTCCCTAGTTTTCGCTACATTAGACTTGATCTTTAAGTAGTCCCAAATGAGGTCATTGCCCAACAAGTCTCATATATAGGTTGAGACCTTTGTTGGACCCCACACAAACTCAGCAGTGCTATTCTCTGTTCCCACCAGGGCTCGTTCAGCCCCATGCTCCACAATTATCGCTCTTAGTGCAAGTTTGTAGTGTCGTAAGGCTTGGCCCTACAGGTCGTCTGGGGCCATCTTCGGCCATTTTCCCGCTATTTCACATCTTATATATTTCCTTCCTGAATAGCTATAGTGAATAGCAAATGGAGTGTGAGAGACATGTTATCTAACGTTTGGCTTTTCTCTCGGCTCTTTGCACTATCGAAATACAATCAAACTGTATAAAGGAAAAGAAAAAAGAACGCTCAGACTGAGTGGAGATGAGGGAGAGCCAGGCTTAGGAATGATACATATCAAGGGATTTTCCCAGTGGTGCTCCCTTCTTTATTAATAATAAATCCTCTTCAAACCTGAAACGAAGGTCTGTCCTGCTGACCTTATCCATCGGATTCACATTATTGCAAGTGTGCACAGTGGGTGCTGCAGGAATACAATCACACTGTAAACATGCCAAGCTCAGCGATGAGCGTCAAGAATCGAGTAAAGCGGAAGCGTATCGATCGATCGATCGATCGGTGTCCACGGGCCTGCACTACGCAAGAATACAGCGAAAGGGAAGCTGAACCGGAAACATGACATTAATGCCCTCCGCATACCCATTTTGGCCCTCTGCGAGATCAGCTTTCAGATCTATGCTGAATACATGCACATTTTACCGGGATATCCAAGGAATCCGGCAACCCTCATATTACCTTGCACTGGTACAACAATGGATGTGGTCAAACAGACTTTCCCTCAATGACTGAGATTCTGTTACTAGGCAACCGTGATGTCCTATTGATTCCATTCATTCAGCGTCACTAATTCACAATCTGGGGGTCCTCTTTCATCCAGAACTCTGTCAATGTTGCATTTGCTGATGTTCTGGCACTACTAGGTCATGGGATAGCCATGGTCTCTTCAGTGGTGTTATCCTGCAAACACTACCACAGTGTTTTATGCATTGGTAGAACATAGACACACTGCTGATCTAAACCTACTGCACTAATCTGCGCAAATCTCATCATAGTCACATCTCTAATGATCTTAAATTTGCTATAAGCCTACCTCCCAAAGAAGACTTGAACCTTAATTGCTAAGGAAAACTCACTTCCTTTTTTTTTTATTTAAGTGCATTTGGTTAAACAACCTTTCACACTAGAAACCATATAAAATTCGAATGAAACCACATATCAAAACAGTTTGCACCTTATGCAGATTAAGTCAATATAAATTCATCAATTCACATTACATGATAAAGAGCTTTCCATTAAAAATCGATGCATACTGTCAGTCTGTCTTCAACCATCTGCCATATACAATAAGCACCAGACACCACTACGAGTGATTGCACCCCATAACGCGTGCTGCAGAATTGGTCGTGGTCAATGTTCCGGAACCTTGCATATCCTTTATCCTACAAGGGTTGCAAATGTGAGCATTGTGTTAGGATGTGTCGAGATGTTTCTACACTTTCTCCACTCATTCTACGGAGTCTCTTCTCTCTAGGAATACCTTTCCATGCTCCCGTGTATCCCAGGACCGGCAAGATACCAAACCTTAAATAAAGGACAGAGCGCACCAGGCTAGGCATGCGTAGCTTAGTAAGATAGCTGGGTGCGGTTTCCTCAAACATTCTTTGTTGGGAATTCACTCATAAGGCTTATCCTCCTGGAACTCCTTACCTCTACTCATACTTTTGGAGAATTACTTTAGGAAGTTTCAGCAAGAGAAATAAACTCAAAGCGTATGGCCCGCCCACACCACTAAGTCATTTCCATTGCACTATTACCATGCATTATCTGTTGCTTGAAACCTCAATCAGTGCTATGAAATAGACTTCTAGCAGAGTGAGTACTTAATCTCTTTTCATAAAAGGGCTGGATTTTGGCAAATTATGTAAGGTCAAGAGTGACAAAGAACAGGTCCCACTGATCTCAATGGAGGGTTGACACTGGCGTGTTGGTAGATGACGTCAGAAGGTGTGATCGAGGAGTCCATGGAAAAAGCAAACCTTTTGAATTAAATGACTCCTTTGCAGTCCCAGTGGACCTTGCTCACTGCCAAGGAGAATTCACATGCTGGTAGATCCACGAGATCAAATCTTGGCCAACAACCGAAAGCCTGAAACATTGAAACTTTTTCCAGAAGAGGTGAAGCTCAAACAATCCTTCAGAGAAACTCTTTCTGTCGTAATAACAAAACTGGGAAAATACCCAAAGTAGATGGCCACCATTAAGCCCTTTTCCCTAATGAATCAAGGATGGTAAAAACTCCAGCTGGCAACTTTCATGGGGTAATGTAGGTGAAGTCCTTATCCAGGCTGAGAGGGTGGTCTGCAAGGGAGGGGCTGTCTTTTTACAATGCTAGGCATATTTTCCAGGACGTAGTGATATTTATATTCAAGAAAAAAACTGTAGTTGCAAGGGCGTTAAGGTGAGAATTTAACGCAAGAAAACCCCTGAAATTTAGCTAAAGCCACCTTAACTTTGCACCCTCTGTTGTGCAGCCTTTCACCACAATGATGACATCACGGCTCACATTACTGATGACATCACTAATTATATGTTGTATGAGAACACTGATGACATTATAAACCACATCACTGATGCCATCAATGGTGACAGCACTAATTACATTGGGCCTCATTACGACCCTGGCGGAATTCGCGGTGCAAAATGCACCGCGGAGCATGGCGGAAAGCTGCCGATAGCGCCATGGGGGTTGGCGGATTTACCACCCCATGCTGACCTTGGCGGAGCGGTAAATCCCCAATCCCCATTTTACCCTTCCCCATTCCCATTCTTGCCCCATAGGGTATAATGGGAGTGGGGAAGGAGTTAATTACGCCACCGTAAAGTACGGCAGCGTAATTAACAACGAGGTCCCTTAGCGCCATGGTTTTCTCCGCCCGGTAAAACCAGGCGGAGAAAACCTCCATGGCGCTAAGGGAACTCGTAGTAGGGCGGACGGGTCCGCCGCGATTACCGCTGGCGGTATCCCACTCCGCCAGGGTCGTAATGAGGCCCATTGTATCTAACTGATTGCATCAATAATGGAATTAGACATAACACCCACCTCCAACTCTCTGAGGGTCAAACGCTTCTCCAGGCAGAGATTGGGGGGGTAGATCTGTCTTCGACTGGGACCTCCCTCTGGAACAGCTTGGGCAGGACCACCTAAGGTTCCGGAAGCAACTCAAGACCTTCCTTTTCGCCTCTGCTTTCTCTCTCCCTCTCCCTTGCTGATATCTTTGTCTGCTGTGCAGACTGGTTACCTGGTCACCCACTGAATTTATGGGACCAGGCTCCTGCAGAACCAGTTGCCCTTGCACTGCCTCCGGGCCACTTAACCACTTAAGGGACTGTATCTTCAACCCTACAGTCCACTGACTCTCTGCACTTATGAGCCACCTCCCGGCAGCACTTATGAGTTACTTTGCATTCTCCCCTCCCACCACAGCACTTCTCTCCCTCACTCCCCAGCACTTGCACAATCTGAATGACACATGGCCTATTAAGATCATTGCTTTGTCCTCCTTCTGTCCTCCCTTCCTTGTCTTGAAGTGCCTAGAAAGACGTTTGTACAGGTGCGTTCTTCTCTTTAACTTGTACATGAAACCCATGTCAGATATTTTCAGAAAGTTGAACTTCGATTCCCACTCATATGCTGACGATACTGCGATTTTCAGAAAGGTTGAGAACAGTGAGGACTAATTTCAGAAAATAGATCTTTGCCTGAACGAAGCCAAGATTTGGATGGCACACAATGGTTTGAAATTGTTGGCCAACAAAGTAGAAGTGGCCTTGCTTGGCCCTCACCATTAGTTAAAAGATACTTCTAAACTACCTCCACCTCCAAGTTTTATGGGTGCGAGACTTTGGGCTGCATCTGGCAAGCAAACATTGGTAGCGAAAGCCAGGTTGGTGCCAAGGTGCAGTTAGTCTTTCATTCGCTTCCACTCCTGCGTTTCACTCTCTCCCCTTTATGCAGCCAAAAGTTTATGCCATGGTTGTGGGTGCAATTGTTAACTCCTGCCTGGATTATGGCAACAGCTTACTTGCAGGATGTCCAGAGAAACATGTGCCCAGGCTTCAGAGAGCAGAGAATGCTGCAGTTCGGACACCTATTTCAAACTCACACAGGTTCTTACATTGGCTCTCTGGTGCAGTAGAGAATTCCTTTTAAGATTCTGTGTTTGGTTTCTAAATGTTTGCACAACTTGCACTCCCATCTCGCCGACAGATCTAATGGATATTGGTCAAGTCGATATCTTCGATCATCCAAGAAGTTGTTGTCGATGGTACCTCCATTACGCTGTTCCTTCAGGGGTGACCGAAGGTTTGCAGTCTATGGCCCAGGTTATGGAACTCTCTACCCCTGCACTTACTCAACATCACGAAATTCGCCCGCTTTCGGGAATCACTTTAAACCTTTCTGTTTAAATCAAATTGGCATCGGCCCGGCTATATAGAGCTGAGCCCTGCTGGGAGCCTACCTTGGAGACCATGTAAGTGAAGTACCATCTACACCCAGATACAGTTAATTCTGCCCGGTTTCCCAGCACTATACAAACACCAAATCAAATTTCAAATCAACATTAACAAAATGTTTGCAATTTTAAACTAGTTTTGGCTGATATAAGTGATATTTTTGCATTCTTATTTGAGGTTTTTAACAGGTAGATTTTTTAATGAAATGTAAATGTTTACATCGTTAAGCTAGCATTGGCCGCCATAAATGATGAAGTGGTACTTATATTTGAGCTTTTAATGAAATTGTAACTAATGATATGGGTCAGGAATATAGAGGTTGTGCCAGATTTGAACCCTTATATGGGATTTGGACAGAAATGTAGTTGTTTTCAATGAATATAACATGGCCTCATGGAGATATTGAGGTCTTAGGGAATGGCAGCTAGAGATAATGTGTATTGTATTATAAAAGTATGAACTATGTCAATTCCTGCAGACTTCCTCCAGAAAGTCATGCCCTTTCTCCCTCTGGAAAAGGTTTTTATCCCCTCTTTCAAGCACTGGTCCTATGCCACATGGATGGGGCAATGCACTCCTCGAAGGCCTCCCGTCATCCTCCCTTGTGGGGATCAAGGGTCTACGCAGATACGACCACATCACCCCTGCCCTCATCGACCTTCACTGGCTCCTAAAGCACGCACAAATCACCTTCAAGTCTTGCTGCAACATCTATAAGGCAGTCAGCCTCAAGTCATCCAGCTACCTCAGGGAGAAACTCAGCATCTCCGGCGGAGAGTGCACCACAAGAAGTCAGAACACGTGCAGATTTGAAATCCGCTGCTGCAAAAAGCAAGGGTCCAGAAAACAAGCCTTCTCTGCCTATGCTCCAAGACTATGGAACCTCCTCCCCGTCAGCATCAGACTCGCCCCCACGCACCAACAATTCAGAAATTGTAGGCTCAGCAACAAAAATTTTACACGAGGGGGCCTCGGCATGATGACGTTTGAACACCACTGGACTAGAATGTACACCGTTTTTCCCTGAGGAAGAGCTGGGAGTGTGAAACTCCTCTTGGTAAAGAAGACAAACAAAAAAAGGCAACTCAATTACAGTCTCTTATAAAATTGAACGTACTTTTTCAAACATGGACGTCTTCAAAATACTGTATTATTATAACAAAGGTCTCCGGAGAACAGCGATAACAGCTACAAGAACCTCTAGGGGAGCAGTAGAAAAACAGACAAAAAGCACTGGATGTTCCCAGAAGCTCGGGACAGATACACGGGAAAGAGATTAATGAAATATTACATATAGTACAAGTTGAGATGCTTGAGGGGCGCGGAGGCCCTTTCACACCACTGACTGATGGGTTGAGCACCTGGGGTAGGCCCACGATTACTGGCGTTCCCAGTGGATTACTCGAGTACCATTAAATGGGGTCAAAGGAACCTCCTTGTTAGATTTTCCACTTGGCCGTTAGGTTGGATCCCCTTCACCCTACTTTTCCCCTCTATACCATTCCTCTGTTTTCCTCCCTTCAGTCTGTGAATCTTGCCTGCTACTTTTGCGGCAAAGATTCCCAAATGTTCTAATCATTTTTCTCCTTTTCTGATCACTTGCATTCAACTGACTCGTCGTCCCTTACCTCCATCCAAACTTGGATGCGCACTCACTTCCTTATTAGCACCCGGGCGGGTGCGCAGCTGGTCAGGTTCCACGGATCGCGGGCTGAAACCTATGATCTCAGGCTGTGTTCCACGGAACCCGCAGGCTGCCTCCCCACCCTGCTCTGCCATCTTTTCCCCACCCTCCCATTTCGTTTTTGAAAAAAACTCTTCCCAACCCCGCTCCCCTGCCCCACTTACCGGATTGTTTCTGCAGCGGGTGCAGCAGCAGCTTCAGCTTCACTTTCTTTCGCTTGTCCGGCCGCTATGGTAATGGAAGAGGGGTTCCGTACAGAGCCCCGCCTTCCACAACCATGGTGGCCATCTTTACACAGGATTTTCATTCCAAGACAGGATACATGCAACGTCCTGTTCTTTGATTGAAAATTCATTTTTTTTGGTAACTCGAGGTGCTAATAGAATTAGTAGCGCATTCCATGGGCTATACACGGGGTAAACGTCCCAGTGCCCTGGCTAAGCACCCTTGCTTCGCTTGGGCCTTTAACTTGGGATGCTGGGCCGTTTACCCCCGGTATAGCCCCTGGAACGCGTTACTAATTCTATAATCTTAACTCCTCTAAGGTGGAAATTCTAATCTTCCCTTCTTCCTCCCCACCTCCACTCCTGCTGCTCTTCTGTTCCCTGCCACCATTGTTCCTTTTTGTTCCCCTCGTAATCTCAGCAGTCTCTTTGATCCTTCTCTATGCTTCTACTGTCCTGTTACGAGCCCAGCTGTCGTGTGAGGATAGCTCAGGGGTGTTAGGCAGAAACCTGTGCAGTTCCCTTAGGGACCACTGCAAAAAGTTTAAGACTACAGGAGTAAGCAGTAAACCCAATTGGTAGCAGTCTGCACCACCCAGATTTACCTGGTAGCTGTGTCTGAGCAGTCAGACTTCTCTCAAGAAGAGTTACGCAGTATATAGAGTATACATAATAGGGCTAAAAATACAGTAGAACAAGCAAACACTGACCAGAGCTTTGGTATAAAAGTATATAATTATTTATTTAAAAACACACTTATGAAAATACACTGGCACTAATATATCAAGCAAGTTCAAACACAGTCACTATACGTATATACAACTTCCTAGTTAATTATTCGACAAGTCTAGAGGTGAGCGCGTAACCGTAGATGGCACTCCAATAATTTGTTTAAAAAGGGAGAGAAAAGGCAGAGTAGGAAAATAAGACAGTACCAACACTTTTAAGAAACCACAGCAAGTCAAGAAAGGCAGGGTCTATTGTAGAGCAAAAAGTTCATAGGCCAGGCCCACTCTTGGAGAGAGCAAGGCGGAATGTGCCCAAGATCACACAGTGGAAATGCACTTAAAGTCTTTGCAGAAAAGTCAAAAAGAGGTTGGATCAGTTCAGAAAGGCAAAATTAGCAGGTCTGAGGTCAACCCAGTTAGAAAGTCAAGGATTTACGGGACACCTTGGGCAATCTGTTGCAAGGGAGACCAGGCGGGACACAGTACCTGAAATGGTGAGAAAGCTCCAGCGGTGGCAGTTGTTCCTAGCAGTGGGTGCAAGTCGTGGCTTCAACCAGAGGAAGAGATGATCTCGACGAGGAAGAAAGCTGGAGGTCGTTGCACTGCCAGGGAAGATACCAGCCGCAGAGTTTCCCGATTAAAAGGTATGACCCTTTTATTCGCGTTAGTGGTGAAGCGTGGCTATCCGGCCGCCGGGGTGCTTGGCACAGGCGATTCGACCATGAGATGTTCCAGGAAGGCAAAAAAGGCAAACTGGTTGGTCCCACCAGCTCAAAGGGAAGAAGACTCTCCTGGAAGAAGATCTCCTCTGTCGTCGGGGAAGTGGTGAGTTTGTACAGCAGGGCTCCACCGGTGGTGTCGTCGTTGTAGATGGATCAGCTTCTCCCCTCTTTGGATTCTTTACGTCCTGTGGTGACTTCTGAAGTTCTAGTCCCCAAAACCCTGCTTTTATGCAGAAAAAAACATTCAACAGCCTAGCTGTCACTCAAGCATGCTAAGTGGTGAGTCGGGCGGCTCACCACTGGGCCAATCACACAAGAGTGCGACTTGAGTTACCAAGGCAACTCAGTCCAGGGTGCCTAATCCCCCTCCCACACATCCTGTAGACCCCAGACAGAGTGGCACTGGTTGGAGGGCTTCTGTGGAGAAGCCCGCCAAAAAGTGGAACAAAGGGCTCGACTTGGGTTAGGGTTTCAGAGGCGAACACAAACGCCATATTAAAACTGAGTCCTGGCAAAAAGACCCAACCGGGAATAAATATTAAATAAATAACCCGGCGGTATCTTTAACATTGCACCAAAAAGTGGGGCGTTTAAAATCAATGGGAAAATCCCATAGGAAATATTCTGGTGGAATATTTTGCGTGGTATCCATTGCCACCAGCCAGAAACTCGACAAGGTGGGACTGGACAGTGCCCCCTTGGAAAACAGACCCAGGGGCAATCGAATTACCCCTACCAGTACTTCCACAATATGATGGTTTGTACTGGTTCTGTTTACAATTTGAGACTAGTAAAGCCAATGGTGACTTTACATGCCCTGGGAGACAGTAGTCTCAGGGTATGGAGTCTATGTTTGGGGGTCACTATAACACCCCTGTGTTACTGCACTGAGGGTGCTGTGTAACACACATACCAAAAACACATGAAGCCCTATGGAGTAAAACACCCCATAGCCCATAAAACACATTCACAGTCAAAGGACATACTCAAATCATGCCTAAGAGTGGGAGAAAAAAAGTCTCACTCTTACCAGGAGAAAAAAAATAAACCCCAAAAATCCAGCAAAGCTGCAGGGGGACTCACTAGGTTTGGGAAATTAGCCTTAACAGAGAATTCTCCCTAACAAGGGGCAACACGCTCACCTTGGAAGCAAGGCGATACGGAGCAACACAGGTTCAATCCCGGGGTCCTTGCTTAGAAACCTCTGGCTCTTAAGCGCGTTATAAATAACCCATTACAATTACTTGTCTCTTCCACCTCCATAATCTTTGTCCTGCTCGCCCCTTTCTTTCTGTTCATGCCACTAAACTTCTCATCTCTTCTCTTCTCCTCCTGTCTTGGCCTTCCCTCCTCTCATCTCACTTTTCTGCACTGTGCACTCAGCTATCCCTTTACTCTTCTGACTCTCTGAAGCCGCCTCTCGTCTTTCAATACTGCCACCTTTTGACTCTCCTCTTCGCCTCTATTGCCTCTCTTTTGGCGATACATGTTTGTATAGGCTTTGTCTTAATTATTTATTTATTTGATATTGATTACAGCGCACAAAACCCAGAGGCATCTGGGCGCTAGCTAAAGAAAGTGCACGTTCTTACCTTTGCTCTCCTATTTCGTTTTATTCACCCCTCGATCTTTTTGGTCCCAATCACATTACTGTATTTCTGTTCATAAACCTCCTCGTGTTTTTCCCCACGTTTGTTCCTTCTTTCTACTTGCCCCCAAACACTGGTCTCTCAACTTCCGTCCTCCCACTCTTCACATTATGGCCCTCATTACAATACTGGTGGTAACCCATGGCGCTATTAGCACCATGGTCGGTGCCGGTATTGTAACGAGTCTGCCAATGTTCAATGGGGAATTACCACCCCATTCCAAGGTTGGCGGGGCAGTAATTCCCCATTGAACATTGGCCCTTCCCCATTCACATTTTTGCCCCATAGGGCTCAATAGGACTGGGGAAGGCGGTAAGTACGGTACCACAAATTGCGGTACCGTAATTACCTCGAGAATCCCTTTGCGGGTCCCTACTTTAATGGCTGGTCAAGACCAGCCGTTAAGGTTCTGTCCCGCAAAGGGACCTCGTAATTAGGCGCTAAGGGGTTAACGGCGCTGCAGCCTTTTACGGCGCCGTTAACCCCTTAGCTCCAGGGTCGTAATGACCCCGTATGTGTCCTCGCCTGAAACCTCACTTTCTCTCTTTTCTATATAATAGCTAATGCGTGTCTCTCTGCTCTGCAAATAATTCAATTGCCAAGACATCATTTTCTGTTTCTTGCGCCGTCATTTATGTAACGTCTGTGCAGCGCCTTGGTGAAAGCGCTATAAAAATCTCAATAAATATCCCCTTCTGTTTTTATGACCTCAATGCTGCAACTTCTCCCCAAGTGAGGAACAGTTCTAAGGCCACCCCACGGTCACGCTCTCTGGGGCGACTCATACTAGTAGCGACCGCCAGCGACTGTGCCGGGATACTGCAGAACCGAGCACCTCGAAACCGTGGCTGGTCTAAGCACCACTGACTCCACAGACCTCCCGCTTGACTGGTCCCCAGTCCAGGCGCTCTATATGACAGCCCTCATACCCCCTGGACAAACTCCCTATTTTATGTCAAGCCTGAAGAAGAGCAATAACAGCACCGGTCACCGTCCCAAGCTCCATAAAATCTACCAAGAAGGCCGCTCCTTCTCAGTGCTGGTCACAAGCCTCTGGAATCTAGTGAACCATGGATCCTTGCCACTATATAACCCAGCGAGAGCTTGCTCCTTCTTCCATCCCCACTCAGGTTCCCGCCGTCTGATGGATCCTTCTTGGCAAATCTTGAATTGAGTACTGCTAGCACCTTGATTTGGCAAATCTCGGCTTGAGAACTCCTAGCGCCTTGATTCGGCAAATCTTGACTTGAGTACCACTAGCGCTTCGATTTGGCAAATCTTGAATTGAGTACTGCTAGCGCCTTGATTTGTCAAATCTTGACTTGAGTACTGCTAGCATCTTGATTAGGAAAATCTTGACTTGAGTACTGCTAGCGCCTCGATTTGGCAAATCTTGACTTGAGTACTGCTAGCGCCTCGATTTGGCAAATCTTGGCTTGAGAACTGCCAGCGCCTTGATTAGGCAAATCTTGACTTGAGTACTGCTAGCGCCTCGATTTGGCAAATCTTGACTTGAGTACTGCTAGCGCCTCTATTTGGCAAGTCTTGACTTGAGTACTGCTAGCGCCTCGATTTGGCAAATCTTGGCTTGAGAACTGCCAGCGCCTTGATTAGGCAAATCTTGACTTGAGTACTGCTAGCGCCTCGATTTGGCAAATCTTGACTTGAGTACTGCTAGCGCCTCAATTTGGCAAGTCTTGACTTGAGTACTGCTAGCGCCTCGATTTGGCAAACCTTGGCTTGAGTACTGCTAGTGCCTCGATTTGGCAAACCTTGGCTTCGAGTACTACTAGCGCCTCGATTTTCCAAATCTTGGCTTGAGTACTGCTATCGCCTCGATTTGGCAAACCTAGGCTTGAGTACTGCTAGTGCCTCGATTTGGCAAACCTTGGCTTCGAGTTCTACTAGCGCCTCGATTTTCCAAATTTTGACTTGAGTACTGCTAGCGCCTCGATTTGGCAAATCTTGGCCTGAGTACTGCTATCGCCTGGATTCTGTGGAGGAACCTCCCAATGAATGGCGCAGGCCCCAGGGGTGCTGCATTTTGTGGAGGATCACTGGCAATGCTTATTGTTTTCATGCCTTTATCCTCGCCATACATTTGAGAGGTTTTACTTCGAGAAGGGGCTCCACTCATGGGACCACTGGCGTGTACCGCAGGGGAAGGCCTTTGTCCACCTCCGCTCATACATGTAATTGTGCATGGGGTAGGGGACCGGCAATTCATGCAAGGCCTACGTGGCACTGAGTTTAATCTTTCTAATTTTGATCATATTACTGTGCATTGTTTCGGGGTAATGTAAAATAATGACTTCGCCGTTCTGAAACAATTAAACGTAAATTGAAATAGCGAACGCCGTCACGCTGCTGCAAGCTCATAAACTCAGTTCTTTCGGTATGGACCATTAATTGAATTTTTTTAGTTAAAAAAATTGAGCTGCAATTATTTCTCTGAAAGCCCAAGTGCCTGAACCCCCATTTCCGCTGCGGCTTCGGTGCGCCGCTGGCGCTGCGTGCGATGAAAGCGGCGCTTAGTCCGAGTGATGTTTCAGGCATCTTTGTGTTGGCTCCTGAGAGCTCCGTCTCAGCAAATGCTGGCCCTTGCAGCTTGAATGCTGGCTTTTCTGAGAGTTTTAATTAGGCGGTTTTTATGGATCTCTAAGCCATCAAGTGTCTTAATTACTGAAATGGATAAAAACATGTCCTCTGAGGGAGGGCGAGGGAATCGCTGAGCAGCGGCCATTAGGAGCAAATGGATTCTAGCTGGATAATTAAAAAAGTGTATATGTGCTTCAACTCAGCCCCCCCCCCCCCCCCCAGGCGCTGGGGCACCAGCAGCAAAGATACGTCATTTTTAAAAAGAGTGACTTTTCGATTTTGTTAAATGATTGTTTTAGAAAAGAGAAATCTACTGAAAAAGTAGAAAATAAAAATCAGTTAATAAAGAGAACTGCTCTCAATCATCTCAATCTATTCATTTATTTGTAAATGATTTTGCAAAATAGAATGAGTTTCTGTCCATCAGGCTAATGAACTCACTCCGCCCATCCATCCTTCCGTCCACTCTTCCACTCACCCACATGCCCATCCATCCCTCGGTCAATGCATCCATCCATCAACCCATCCATCCATGCTTCCATCCATCAACCCATCCATCCATGCTTCCATCCATCAACCCATCCATCCATGCTTCCATCCATTAACCCATCATCCATGCATCTGTCCATCTATCCATGCTTCCATCCATCAACCTATCCATCCACGCTTCCATCCATGCATCCATCCATCATCAACCCATCCATCCATGCTTCCATCCATGCATCCATCCATCCACCTATCCATGGTTCCATCCATGCTTCCATCCATCCATCCATCCATCCATCCATCCATCCATCCATCCATCCATCCATCCATCCACCTATCCATTGTTCCATCCATGCTTCCATCCATCAACCCATCCATCCATGCTTCCATCCATCAACCCATCCATCCATGCTTCCATCCATCAACCCATCCATCCATGCTTCCATCCATTAACCCATCCATGCTTCCATCCATCCATGCTTCAATCCATTAACCCATCCATCCATGCATCCGTCCATCTATCCATGCTTCCATCCATCAACCCATCCATCCATGCTTCCATCCAAGCATCCATCCATCCATCTATCCATGCTTCTATCCATGCTTCCATCCATCCATGCTTCCATCCATCCATGCTTCCATCCATCCATGCTTACATCCATTAACCCATCCATCCATGCTCCCATCCATCCATGCATGCTTCCATCCATCCATGCTTCCATTCATCAACCCATCCATCCATCAACCCATCCATCCATGCTCACATCTATCAACCAATCCATCCATGCTTCCATCCATCCATCCATCTATCCATGCATCCGTCCATCTATCCATGCTTCCATCCATCCATGCTTCCATCCATCCATGCTTACACCCATTAACCCATCCATCCATGCATGCTTACATCCATCCATGCTTCCATCCATCAACCCATCCATCCATGCTTCCTTCCATCAACCCATCCATCCATGCCTCCATCCATTAACCCATCCATCCATGCATCCGTCCATCTATCCATGCTTCCATCCATCAACCCATCCATCCATGCTTCCATCCATCAACCCATCCATCCATGCCTCCATCCAAGCATCCATCCATCCATCTATCCATGCCTCTATCCATGCTTCCATCCATGCATCCATCCATCCATGCTTCCATCCATCCATGCTTACATCCATTAACCATCCATCCATGCTCCCATCCATCCATGCATGCTTCCATCCATCAACCCATCCATCCAAGCTTCCATCCATCAACCCATCCATCCATGCTTCCATCCATGCATCCATCCATCAACCCATCCATGCTTCCATCCATCCATCCATCCATCCATCCATCCATCCATCCATCCATCCATCCATCCATGCATCCGTCCATCTATCCATGCTTCCATCCATCCATGCTTACATCCATTAACCCATCCATCCATGCTCCCATCCATCCATGCATGCTTCCATCCATCCATGCTTCCATCCATCAACCCATCCATCCATCAACCCATCCATCCATGCTTACATCCATCAACCCATCCATCCATGCTTCCATCCATCCATCCATCTATCCATGCATCCGTCCATCCATCCATGCTTCCATCCATCCATGCTTCCATCCATCCATGCTTCCATCCATCCATGCTTACATCCATTAACCCATACATCCATGCTCCCATCCGTCCATGCATGCTTACATCCATCCATGCTTCCATCCATCAACCCATCCATCCATCAACCCATCCATCCATGCTTACATCTATCAACCCATCCATCCATGCTTCCATCCATCCATGCATCCATCCATCCATGCTTCCATCCATCCATGCATCCATCCATCCATCAACCCATCCATCCATGCTTACATCCATCAACCCATCCATCCATTCTTCCATCCATCCATGCTTATTCTATTAACCCATCCACTCACGCTTCCATCCATCCATGCTTCCATCCATCAACCTATCATCCATGCTTCCATCCATGCATCCATGCATCCATGCATCCATCCATCCATCCATCCATCCATCCATCCATCCATCCATCCATCCATCCATCCATCCATCAACCCATCCATCCATGCTTCCATCCATCAACCCAACCATCCATGCTTCCATCCATTAACCCATCCATCATGCATCCGTCCATCTATCCATGCTTCCATCCATCAACCCATCCATCCATGCATCCATCCATCCATCAACCCATCCATCCATGCTTCCATCCATGCATCCATCCATCAACCCATCCATCCATGCTTCCATCCATCAACCCATCCATCCATGCTTCCATCCATTAACCCATCCGTCCATCTATCTATGCTTCCATCCATCAACCCATCCATCCATGCTTCCATCCATTAGCCCATCCATCCATGCATCCGTCCATCTATCCATGCTTCCATCCATCAACCCATCCATCCATGCTTCCATCCATGCATCCATCCATCAACCCATCCATCCATGATTCCATCCATGCATCCATCCATCCATCTATCCATGGTTCCATTCATGCTTCCATCCATGCATCCATTCATCCATGCTTCCATCCATCCATGCTTCCATCCCTTAACCCATCCATCCATGCTTCCATCCATCTATGCATGATTCCATCCATCCATGCTTCCACCATCAACCCATCCATCCATGTTTCCATCCATCCATGCTTCCATCCATCAATGCTTCCATCCATCCATGCTTCCATCCATCAACCCATCCATCCAAGCTTCCATCCATCCATGCTTCCATCCATTAACTTATCCATCCATGCTTCCATCCATCCATGCTTCCATCCATTAACCCATCCATCCATCAACCCATCCATCCATGCTTACATCCATCAACCCATCCATCCATGCTTCCATCCATCCATCCATCCATCCATCCATCCATCCATCCATCCATCCATCCATCTATCCATGCATCCGTCCATCTATCCATGCTTCCATCCATCCATGCTTATATCCATCCATGCTTACATCCATTAACCCATCCATCCATGCTCCCATCCATCCATGCATGCTTACATCCATCCATGCTTCCATCCATCAACCCACCCATCCATCAACCCATCCATCCATGCTTACATCCATCAACCCATCCATCCTTGCTTCCATCCATTCATCCATCTATCCATGCATCCGTCCATCTATCCATGCTTCCATCCATCCATGCTTACATCCATTAACCCATCCATTCATGCTCCCATCCATCCATGCATGCTTCCATCCATCCATGCTTCCATCCATCAACCCATCCATCCATCAACCCATCCATCCATGCTTACATCCATCAACCCATCCATCCATGCTTCCATCCATGCATCCATCCATCCATCAACCCATCCATCCATGCTTCCATCCATCAACATATCCATCCATGCTTCCATCCATTAACCCATCCGTCCATCTATCTATGCTTCCATCCATCAACCCATCCATCCATGCTTCCATCCATTAGCCCATCCATCCATGCATCCGTCCATCTATCCATGCTTCCATCCATCAACCCATCCATCCATGCTTCCATCCATGCATCCATCCATCAACCTATCCATCCATGATTCCATCCATGCATCCATCCATCCATCTATCCATGGTTCCATTCATGCTTCCATCCATGCATCCATTCATCCATGCTTCCATCCATCCATGCTTCCATCCCTTAACCCATCCATCCAAGCTTCCATCCATCCATGCATGATTCCATCCATCCATGCTTCCATCCATCAACCCATCCATCCATGTTTCCATCCATCCATGCTTCCATCCATCAATGCTTCCATCCATCCATGCTTCCATCCATCAACCCATCCATCCAAGCTTCCATCCATCCATGCTTCCATCCATTAACCTATCCATCCATGCTTCCATCCATCCATGCTTCCATCCATTAACCCATCCATCCATCAACCCATCCATCCATGCTTACATCCATCAACCCATCCATCCATGCTTCCATCCATCCATCCATCCATCCATCCATCCATCTATCCATGCATCCGTCCATCTATCCATGCTTCCATCCATCCATGCTTACATCCATCCATGCTTGCATCCATTAACCCATCCATCCATGCTCCCATCCATCCATGCATGCTTACATCCATCCATGCTTCCATCCATCAACCCATCCATCCATCAACCCATCCATCCATGCTTACATCCATCAACCCATCCATCCATGCTTCCATCCATTCATCCATCTATCCATGCATCCGTCCATCTATCCATGCTTCCATCCATCCATGCTTCCATCCATCCATGCTTACATCCATTAACCCATCCATTCATGCTCCCATCCATCCATGCATGCTTCCATCCATCCATGCTTCCATCCATCAACCCATCCATCCATCCGTCCATCTATCCATCCTTCCATCCATCAACCCATCCATCCATGCTTCCATCCATTAACCCATCCATCCATGCATCCGTCCATCTATCCATGCTTCCATCCATCAACCCATCCATCCATGCTTCCATCCATGCATCCATCCATCCATCCATCCATCCATCCATCCATCTATCCATGGTTCCATCCGTGCTTCCATCCATGCATCCATTCATCCATGCTTCCATCCATCCATGCTTCCATCCATTAACCCATCCATCCATGCATCCATCCATCCATGCATCCATCCATCCATCCATCCATCCATCAACCCATCCATCCATGCTTCCATCCATGCATCCATCCATCCATCTATCCATGGTTCCATCCGTGCTTCCATCCATGCATCCATTCATCCATGCTTCCATCCATCCATGCTTCCATCCATTAACCCATCCATCCATGCTTCCATCCATCCATGCATGATTCCATCCATCCATGCTTCCATCCATCAACCCATCCATCCATGTTTCCATCCATCCATGCTTCCATCCATCCATGCTTCCATCCATCCATGCTTCCATCCATCCATGCTTCCATCCATCAACCCATCCATCCAAGCTTCCATCCATCCATGCTTCCATCCATTAACCTATCCATCCATGCTTCCATCCATCCATGCTTCCATCCATTAACCCATCCATGCTTCCATCCATTTTTCCAACCCTGCATGCATCCATCCATACATCCGTCCATCCATCCACCGAACCACCCATCCACCCTTTCACTCATCCATCCATAAAATCACTCATCCGAGCACCCAAACATCCATCTTCTCACCTGCCCTTCCACACATCCACGCATACACCCATCCATCCACCCAAGTGCCCATCCACCCTGCTGCCCGTACGTACGTACGTACGTACGTACGTACGTACGTCCGTCCATCCATCCATGCCTCTTTATCTAATACAGGGGTTTGCAACATTCACCTATCCAGATGTTTTGAACTACAACTCTTCTGATCCTTCACAATTGACTATGCTTGTCAGGGCTGATGGATGTGGACCAAAACATCTGGAGAGACACAGGCTGCAGACCCCTGATCTATCGGTTCCAGCTGATAGGAATATTGACATAACCAGGCTAAAAGAGGCTCATTCTTTAGAGGCCAGTGAATCAGTATTACAGCGGAAAGCCGCGTGCGTGTCCGCGCGGTAACGATCGCTACGCCAGATTCCGATCAGCGAATCACTGTCTCGGTGCCGGATTTCCTATCTTAGGTTTGCAGAAAGTCAGTCACTCCGCTGGCCTCAGGATCCAGATTCCTCCAGACCTGTTCTCTGGTTCCTCACGCCCCGCAGGAGTCTGTCACGGGCATGCTGGTTTACCGCTCCTGTTCAGGGTTCCCGCAGCATAGGGGTATCGTTGCCACCCTCAATAAAATGGGGCAGATGCGGAGTATGATGAGGAAGGGGGGCAACATTGAGTGGTTTCCAGCACAGCCAGGTCAGGCCGTTTTTTTGCAGAAACATGAAGAGCAAGGCAGGACAGTGCCGGAAGTTCTTGCTTGCTCCCCTTCGCTGCATGTCCTTCGGAATGAAGGATTGCTGTGTGTTTCCTTGAGGGATAGATGGTCCTAGACCAGCAGCTCCTGTGGGAATGGCAAGGGGAGTCAGGTGGAATAGAGAGCATCAAAGGAGAAGGTTCTCTGGATGCAGGGGGGCTCAGGGACTGATAAACACTCTCAGATCTTCTGAGCTTCTCCGCGATGCCATACAGGTGGAAGGAGTGCAGTTAGTGCAGATTTGTTACAGTATGAGCCTTACGTGATGGTATGGGCCTTTCGTGGTGGTATGGACCTTACGTGGTGGTCGTGTTTCTGGTATTGAAGAATGTAGCGGCGCTCTTTTCATGGAGTTTGAGTAGACCATGGCGTTCCAGCAAGTAGGGTGTTGCCGGTGTTTATCCGTGAGAAGACTGGGCCGGGAGGATTGCGCGGAACTCTATTTGTAAGAGCTGTTGTTTCATTAGTTTGGGCTATTGGGTGGTGCTTGCGCCACTTATAAGCCCAGACTATTGCATTACGGTACGGATAGAGAGAAATGGCATATGAGGAGGGACACAAAGCTTGAAGGTGTTGTTTGGTTATTTATCCACCCCATGACTGGCCATAGCCGTTCCCACCCAGTTCCCGCCCCTTCCCGCCCAAAACACCTCCTCCTGGGAGCTCACTTTAATCAAGTCTTGCCATCAAACATTGCCCGGAGGCTTGCCAGTGTATTTTCAAAGCAGTCTTCTGAGAGTAAATTACATGACTGGAGCTGTAAATACACTACTGGTGTAATAAACATGTGTTAACCAGGTCTGCCTTCAGCCACTTGATTTATAAACACTATGCATGTCATTCACTAAATAACTACTAAGAACAAGCATTGTTAAAGCTAACAGTTTTTAGCTTGTAAATAAGTATTAAGCGTTTTCCGGGCACTGCTATTAGATGCCCAGGTACTTGCACCATGTTGCCCCTGCTACCATCAATGGCCAGTTCATACCACTATGGCCGTGACTAGCAAGTGCCTTTCCCATGCCTACACAAAAGCTCAAACTGTTGGCCTTGCCAATGGGTGTTTTTGTTAGCAGGAACAGCTTCGAGTAGGCCATCTAGGGTTCCAGTGACACTATCATTGTCTAGTCCTCATTCTTCCTCTTTCAGCACCCTACTCTGTATGTCCCCCAAAAACCAAGTGCCCTTTTTCAATAAGAACACCCCAGTGTTATTGCCCCGTCTCTTAGGCGCTAGATCGGCCTCTTCCAGAGCATGTCTTTGATCCAGACCATCTCTTTGTTCCACACATTGCCAAAGAATCCAGCACAGGAGGTTGCAATCGTTGATGGCTGCTCCATTCTTAGGGCCAACAGATGCTGTGACAGAAGACGCCACTGGTGGCAATCGCGGCCATCTTCTGTCCCGACTGGTGGACCACTCTTTGGGGAGCACACGTTTGGTTAGGACTCAGCGAAGGTTCTCAGCCTCTGAGATTGGGGAGTCACCGGGGGTGATGAGCATGAGGCCAGCGGGGAGGTGTCGGAGAGAGAACGGTTTGAGTCCATGGTTTCTGAGGACCGTCTCTTCTTTGAGCAGCAGAACGCAAGATGACTAGACGCCCCCTCAGAACTGGACGCGCCGTCAGATGAATTTGGCTCTTTTGTGCACATCACTGAGACCTCTGTGTAAAAGGAGGTCCACTCTGATTCCAAGACAGGGGGTTTAGGGGGGGCTGGACGCTTTCCCTACAGCTTTCACTGTATCATTATCCATAAAAATGGAAGTGAAACCAGTAATCCATGAGCAGACAGGTCACAGGTGGCGTTCCAGTGACTTCTGCTTTTCAAGGCTAACAACAAAATAGAAGACAAAGCAGCAGCGGATTTGCAAAGGTGTCAGTCTGGCAACAGGGGCTGAAAGGAAGGGTTCTTGGAAAGGTTTAGAAAAAATACAAATAAACCCAGCTGGTTAGTAACACGTCTAAGTATTCGGAACTGGACGCCATATTTTAAAACCACTGCAAACTAAATACAAAAGTTTCCTCCCCCTTTTTTGTGGTTTTTTTAAAATATCCAAAAAGGGCTTACGAGAAGCCCTGGCGAACGCTGCAGCCCGGTCTTGTTTCGGGGGAGTTCTTTTGCCAACCCAGGGCGCAGATGTCTCGACTGATGGATGATGCCCTTTTTGGATGAGGTGGGCGGCGGTGTGAACCTTCCATCAATGGCCACTGGGATTAGACGGCAACACAGTGCATTTCTGTCTTCTGGGCCTAGGAGGCGTCACGCCCAGACTTGGCACTTCTCTCCCACCCATGCGTGAAAAAGCACCCCAGCGCCAGACAGGCAACAACACAGAAGGGGTAGAATGGGGGTTACCCCCCAAGGCAGGACGGGCTGCCCACTTGGCTCTGGGCACTTCAAAACAAAGAGGGCCCAATTCTAAGGACACCGGGCATCGAAAAGTAGTGCAGAGGATGTGCTTTTACCAGATGCCAAGTTTCCGGAAATGCGCGAGCCAAAGGATGCTCTGCTCCGCCCCCTTGCATACAGCTTGCGACATTAACGTATGACCGGATGCCATTCGCCAGAAGGGTGCTGGGATGGGAGCCCTTAAGAAAATGTGTTTGCGAAATGCATAGACAAATACAGCATTTATAACTTTGAGAGATAGAAATGCAAGTTCGATAGCAGAAGTTCATGCGACTGCTTCAACACTTAAGAAAAAAAAAAGCATGGCAGGGTCAGGTGCCGGAGAATTACACGGCCACGGTAGTGGCCGTGTAGTTATGGTTAAGTTGCTAAACCCATAGGAAGAGCACTTTTTGGGCGGCTTATAACTTCGCTCCCTCTGGACAAATCATCACCAAACTTTGCAAAAAAAAGTATATGGCCCACTCTGAATTTTTGCAAAGTTTGGTGAAGTTTGGTCCAGGGGGGGCAAAGTTATAGGGGGGGGTCCCAAAATGTCTTTTTTTCCCATAGAGTGAATGAGGAAAAAACTTTGCGCACGCCTACAGCCCAAACCGCTGAACGGATTTCCACCAAATCTGCGTCAGGAACAGCAGCTTGGTCCCGAAAATGTGCTTTTGTAAATTTGGTGAAAATCCATCCAGTAGTTTTTTAAAAAATGATCAAAAAGTAGGTGTCAAAAAATTAGTGATATCTATGTCCGCTCCCCGGACACACTTCCCTGTTCGCTCCGCGGGCAGGACACCGATTGGCTAATCGGCTCGTGTCATGTCCGCGGACACACAACATATCCGTCGATTGGCTGGAGTGAGCCGTGATGTGCGTCAGATTGTTCCGATGCGCCCGCCATCTTGCATCCGCTGATAGCGCGGCGGCAAAAAGAGGTGAAATGCAGTTTTGGGGAGTGTTTTGGTGTGCAAGAGTGCTTGGGGAGGTTTGGGGAGTAAGAGATGGGTGAAATACTGTATTTGTTTAGGTGGCAGGTGCTACTGATGTATTCACCATGCCCGCGTTGTCTGGGTTGTTCGTAATTAGTGAAAATGAGGGCTGTCCTAAGGATCGTATTCCGTCTGTCCTCTGCGCAGGCAAATTGAAACTGTTCTAAGGACACGCGCGGTGTCAGCGGACATTAAAACTGACCATATGCCGCAGTTAAAATGTTTGATTCTATGCGTGTGATACTGAGTTATAAGCCACAATGGGTGTGATATGCTGAGGTAGTTGTGGCCAGGGAATTCAACAAAGGTAGCAGGCGCCCCTCTCTCGGAAGAACAAGGCATGATAACCTGTTCAGTGGTTGTTAACCACATTGAGAGTTCGCAGCCATCTGCTATTTGCTCACTGTACCTTTCAAAGATGGGAAATAAATATTTGCATATCAGTCTTTGTCCCGCCCACATGGGCAGTCCAGCACCGAAAGGCTATGGCAATTCCTCTATGGGGTTGCTGTTGGTACTCTTGTTCAGAGATGAATTGCCATAGCATTTCGGTGCTGGACTGCCCATGTGGGCGGGACAAAGACTGATATGCAAATAAGCCACCATGGGTGTGATATGCTGTGGTGGTTGTGGTTGTGATATGCTGCAGTGGTTGTGGCCAGGGCCTAGAGTCTTGGGTGCATGGCCGAACGCCATGCACCCAAGACTGAAGTTATATGCACTGAAGTTATAAGTCAACATGAGTGGCTTATAACTTCACTTTCCATGGATGAATTATTACCAAACTTTGTAGAAAGTGTGATATGGGTGGGCCCATATAGACAGTTAAAATGTTTGATTCGATGGGTGTGATCCATGGGTGTGATATGCTGTGGTGGTTGTGGCCGAGGCCTAGAGTCTTGGGTGCAGGGGCGCCCACGTAGACAGTTTAAATGTTTGATTCTATGGGTGTGATCTATGGGTGTGATATGCTGCGGTGGTTGTGGCCAGGGCCTAGAGTCTTGGGTGCATGGTCGCAGGCCGTAGGCCAGGCACCCAAGACTCTAGGCCCTGCCCACAACCACCACAGCATATCACACCCATAGATCACACCCATAGAATCGAATATCTATCAAATGTTTGCAAATCTACTGTTTGATTTGTATAGTTTGTATGAAGTTTTGGCTATGTCATGTCATTAAGATTGTAGAGTTTGGTAACAAGCACTGTAGTATAACATATCAATGGCAGTGAACATTTTGTATTGTGGTCTATGGTTAGATGATTGTTTCAATGGTTCTGTTATGCAGCAGTATTTATGCGTTCTATTAGAATATACTTACTGTTTAATTTTGGATACATTTTTTTCATGAGTAGGGTAAATGGAGCAAATATTCTTTTTCAATTTCTGTGATAAAAGAAAAGAGCATGTTAGTGTATGTATTTCATAAAGACTTATTACATTGCATAATAGACATTTCAGCTTTTTTTTTACCCTCATATTTAGTAGTTTAAAAACCAGTGTGCTGCGCAATTTGCTCAGTTTCTGTGTTTGTTTTTCAAATCATTGGGTCTGTGGGAAATAAAATCCCTGTCAGATAAAATAAAAACATTTTTTGTTATGCTACAGTCTATTTGTTTGTTTGTTTTCAGTGTTCACTTGTTGTGTCTGGCTAATGTTCTATCTGTTGGCTTGTTGCAGATTTCTGGAGCACTTAGATACCTGTTGGCGTATTCTAACTGTCTATTTTTTGTTATCATTTAGTGGTATTGATTTATCTATTTGGTTGTTGCTAAATTTTGGGGCAGTTAGATAACTGTTGGCATATTGTAACTGTTTATAGTTTTTTAATTGAAGTTTTGTTAATGTTTAAGTACAGATTAGTTATTAAATTTTGGTTTTAAGAAGATTAAATAAGCGTTTGTAAGATTTGCTGGTAATCTCTGCTTTAGAGTAAGGGTACTATCATTACATTCGAACCATCCACATTTCTTTTTTTATATATGCAGTGTAGTGACCTGCATTGGTTGTGGCTCCTGCGTGGTAGATTATACCTATTGTTGTGAAGGTTTTCTTACCAAGTGATACTTGACCATGTGTGAATCCAGTCAATTTGCAGGTGTTTTTGGTACCATCTGCATTGTAACATAGAAGCATTAGTATTACATATTTACTATGTGTTTGTATTTGTAAGGTGGAGCCATTATCTGAATTGCAGTTAGTACATAATCTACCATGGTTTGCATTTTGTACAAGTTGCTGAAATGGAACAGATTTACAATTAGGTATGAATACATACATGAAGCGCTCATTAGGAATTTGTTCCTGTGTCACATTGTTGCAGAGAGTGCATGTATGTTTCCACATGTATGAAATCTGGAAGATTTCATTTATAGGTATGTTTTTGTTTTCCAGTACTTGTAGTAAGTACATTAGAAATTCTTGTGGATCCTGTGAGTTTATAGTGAATTTCACCATTCCAGCACAGTAGTCCAATTCTTGTCTTATTCTATGAACACTATACGTGTTGTCAGGATTGTTTGTTGCGTTTCTATGAAGTACTAACATTTGCAAACACAAATTGGTCTGTACTGTGTAAGTAAATGTTGTCAACAATTGGTGGCAATTAAAATAGAATATTCATTGCTACATTTGCGTAGCAACTTACACCAGTTATATTTGAAAATTTGAATGGACCAGATAGTTCTGTGTCCAAGTCATTTTTTCGGAGTGTCTGTTTCTTCTTTGAAGAAGTACCTGAGTTACTTTGCTCAATAGGTTCTTCTTTGGTTGTGGTAATTAATGAAGTATTAGCTTCTTTTACTCTCTTTGGAGGATTTGCAGTGAGATCCTGTTGCATTTCTGTTTGAATTAGTTTTCTTTTACAACGTTTTCCTTTTTGTGGAACAGGATATGTTTTTAGATGGGGGTGTATAATGAACGTAGTCTATTGTATTCTAAAATGCAAGGTATGTCAGTGTTTACTTTACTTGCATCAAAGTTGATTAGAAATAGACTGTCAAGTGTAGGTAAGTGTGATAGTGCTACGTAGCTCATGCCTTCTTTAAAGACTGTGTTACCAATATCTATCAATGCTTTGTCTAGGGTAAGACCTTGTGATTTATGAATGGTGACTGCATATGCTAGAGTTAGAGAAAATTGTTCTCTGCGTACATACATGTCTTTGAAGAGAAGGAATCGAGCTGTGGAGCGCCCTATCCTTTTTACTTCTGAAAGTTTGTCAAAGAGAATATTGACAAACTGGATGTTGTTGTCACATGGGTAAGTTTGAAAGCCTACAACTTCGTTTGGTAAGTTTCACTAAGCTGCCTTCACAATCTGTCACTCTATATCTACGCTGTCCAGTTAAAGCATCGACTGTCAAAGGGTCGAATGGTCAAAGTATCGACACATAAGTACCGAAAACAAAAGGATCACATTTTTTTTTAAATTATATATTTTTTTGGTTTTCCTATAGGTAAAAAAAATGTTTTTTACCAAAAAACAGGGGTTGGGGGGTCCCCCACAAAAAAAAATGTAAAAAAAAAAAATTAGATCCTTTTGTTTTCGGTACTTTTGAGTCGATCCTTTGACCATTCAAACCTTTTTTTTCGATCCTTTGACTGGCAACCTATAATCTACCTTTTTTAAAATCGGGTTTTATATTATTTTTGTATGTGAAGTTTTAGGCTATGTGGCATAGACACATGGTTTCCAAAGTGGTACTCCTGTTCGGGTAGTATGTGTCCAGTAAATTGCTTTTCAAGATGTCTTGGCTGTTGGGATCATTTTTGGCTATTGATTCTATGTTCTCATTTGATTTGAGAACTCTTTTTCTAGATTTAGCAGGACCAAGACTTAGCCATACTATATTTTCAGATTTTCCATAGAAAGCAGTACTGGTTAAATGATCTGCAGCTTCATAGGAGCCACATTCTCTATGAGAGAGCATTTTTATGCCTAAACTGTACAATTTCTTCAGATTTTTCTGTTCTTTTTATGTAATACGTGTTCTTAGGGTATTTACCTTTAACACTATGGGCCTCATTACGAGGTTGGAGGTAAGGGATTACCAGCACCGTTAAGGGCACCGGTGCCGGTAATCCCTTACCTCCCTACTACGAGTTTCCTTTGCGGGTCCTTCCTTAAGGCCTGTTTTTTGCAGGAGTTAAGGACGGGACCCGCAAAGGGATTCTAGAGCTAATAACGGTACCGCAATTTGCGGTACAGTTATTAGCGCCTTCCCATTCCCATTGAGTCCTATGGGGCTCAAATGGGAATGAGGAATGGCCCTGGTGAGTGGGGATTTACCGGTCCCTCTGACCTAGGAATGGACCGGTAATTGCTCCATTCACCAGGGAGGAGCCAAAAGGGTTTTGGAGGCTGCCATGGAGCTAATAGCTCCATTGCTACCTCCAACCTCGTAATGAGGCCCTATGTCTAACTGAAGACATGAAGTTGTTCATTTCACCTGTTTCTGTAACTGGTCTAGGGAAACCAAAACGGCATTTGGTGTAGTATTTCCCTTTGTTTTTGTATTTGTGACAACAATATTTGCCACATTTGTGTCTTTGAAATTGTACTATTTGTGCATGAAGATCACTATTTGTTGCTTTTGATGGAATTTCACAAGTGACATATTTTTCGATAAACTGTAAAACAGTGGAATCACTGTCTTGACCAAATTTAGGTGCATCTTTAATCCATAAAAGCATGTGGATATGTGGTGCTCCTCTGGCTTGGTATTCTTTTTTCCAAAAGAAGTGTTGCACTTCTCCAAGGGGAGGAACAGTTTTATTACAAATAAAGCGTAGCATAGCAATGAAACGATGATGGAAATATCTGGAAACATTAACAGGATCTAGAGAGCAAAGTTCTCCAGGTGTTAGTAGATCTATGTTTGTTTTGTTTTTGTTTGATATGCGTAGGAAATCATGTACATTTTCGCATGCATATTCTGCACAACTTAATGTAACAAACCAAGTGGGTGGGCCAAGGTTTCTTATCATACAATGTACATCTCTGTGACGTCGGAACCAGTACTCTTTCGTACCACGTATGTTTGCTAACAGATTTGTAATGCTTGATTGCAAAACCTCATCTTTTTCTTGCACTTTTTGTATTAATTGCGCAGCTGACATATTTTGAAAGTGGGTTCCTGATTTCAATATGTGTGCAGTTGCATTTCAATATGTGTGCAACTAGCAACTCCGTAACATGGAGTTGCTAGTTCACTTTCAAAGAGTAGGTGGAATATGTATTCCACATTTTTTTTTAAACTGGGATCTTCAGAATACATCCGTAATGAGCAGTATGCTGATGCTGTTACCTGAGTGGGTTTATCATCGTATCTTCCTCCTTTGCCAGTAGGAAAGAGTAGAGGAAAAGCACGTGCTTCTATACTTTTTTCCAATATGCTGATTGGTGATCCTTTGGTTTGTCGCATTTGGTACATTTCTAGTGCATCATCTATGGTGTCATTAGAGTGCAATGGGTGAATTGTATAATGGTCTAAAATATTGGATACTGTAGCAGGATCTAGAAGTTCAAATTGACCAGTTTCTGGTGACTCTTGAATTATTTCAGTTGTTTCCTGTAAGTTTTCTTCAATATTTATTTAATTGTAGTATTCATTATTGTCTTTTAGACATTGCAAGGCTTGTCTCACTTTATGTAAGTCTATGGGCCTCATTACACGTTGTGCGGTAAGGGAATACCGGTACCGGTAAAGAATTACCGGTACCGTTAATTTCCTAAGCCAATCACGACCCGGACCCACCGCTATCAGCGCACCCGTTAATTACGGTGCCACTAATAGCGGCAAGGCCGCGGGCGCGCGACCCCCAGGCCGGAATTAGCGCCATGGCGCTAATACCAGGCCATCACAAGCCATGCGGACATGGCATTAGCGGCATGGAAAACACCCAAAAAACCCTTACCGGCATGGCGCTAATAACGGCATCGAAAAGCACCCGTTAAGAGACCTGAGCAGTGTACCCATCTACCACAGGTGGACACAATCAGCACACGTGCATGCAATGGAGACAGGGAGCACAAAAGAGCACACCACACCCTTACCCACACCCCTTCCCACACCAAGATGGTCCCAATAGCAGCAGCATGACATGACGGGCTTGACTACATGATAACAGTGCAGCACCAACAACAGCCCGCACCAGAGGTGACCCGTAACAGGTACCCATTCCTCACACCATACAGGCGATGCCAGCTATCCACTGAGGAGGTGGCTCCCAACCCCTGTACGGAACCCACAGAACCAGCAGGAAGAGGACAACAATATTGCACATCCCCGTACCTGCGTCGTGATAGAGCTGGCAGTCAGCCTTCCAATGACAGTGCTCCGCTGCCTAAGCAGCCTGTGTGAGGCACTCCTGTACAGCCATGTCAAAGTGGCAAAGATAACCATGGCATGTGTAGAGCATCAAAAAATGTGCATATGATGGAATGTGCCAATGCCACCTGAAATTGACATGCAACCACCAGAAGAGCATGATGTGGATGGGGATGAGTGAGGGTGGAATGGCCCGGCAGGACATGCAAGAGGCAATGCCAAGGAGGCACACGATGTGCGTCAGCATCTGATTCTGAAATCCGATCAGGCACAAAGGTGAAATAGCATGGACGGAGACGGATATTGTTGCCCTGTCCAAGATAAATGACACATACACAATGATGGAGACCACGCTTGGGTTTCAACTTCAGAACAGTGTGTATTTAACAGAATGAGATGAGAAGTGCAACACCCCAACACACCCAAATGCACCCTTACCCCCCACCCCCCAAAATACCCAAATGCACCCTTACCCCCCTCGCCCCCAAAACACCCAAATGCACCCTTACCCCCCTCCCCCCAAAACACCCAAATGCACCCTTACCCCCCTCCCCCCCAAAACACCCAAATGCACCCTTACCCCCCTCTCCCCCAAAACACCCAGGTGATTCTCATGGTGTCTACGTTTCCGGCACCACATGTGCCACCTGGTCCTTGGTGGAGCTAAGCATCAGAGCCTCCACCAACATTGGGTTGGTGTGATGTGGGCCGCCTCAGGTTGCGCAGGGAGCGGCGCAGGGGGCTGGTCTGCTGGGAACTCGCTGAGGAGGAGGTTCCCGGTCGATCCTGTGTTGGGGGTTGGTGATGCTGCTCCATGATGTCCCCAATACGTAAAATGGCCAGGCGGAGTTGGCCCATCTCCTGGCATATCCTGTCAGTGCAGGCCTCAATGGCCTCCTTTGTTTGCCCTGCATATTTTTTGAGGTCATCCCTTAGACGGCCTGTCTCGGCCACATGCTGGGCGACCAGCGCAGTAATGTCTTCCTGCCCCCGGGTGATGGTTGCAAGGTCTGCCAGGGTGGTAGGTGCTGCTGGGCTTGACGGTGCACCCTGGTCCGTGCTTCCGGCATCCGGTGAGGACAGTTGAGGGCTCCATGCACCTTCTACAGTGTGGGTGTCATGTGCTCCCTGGGTAGCAGATCCGAACGTTGCCCTTGGACTCCCCTCAATGGACCATGTTGGGCTGGGGTCATGGATGAGTTATAGGACGTCGATTGCGTCCTCCTCGTCAGTGGCCAGTGCGGTGGCTGCTGCTTCCCCAGTGGAGCTGGTGGCTGCGGAGTGCGTGCCCTCCGTGCTCATCTCAGCAATGATGGGGCACACTTGCGTGGGTTCAGCTACAACAGGAGCCGTGCCCTCAGGCTGTGATGAAATGGTGCTCCTGCTGCCCTTGGCCCTCTGCAGATGGACTGTCCTCCCAATTCCCCTGGAGGTGGTGGCGGTGTCAGCTCTCTCATGCATTCTGGCTTTTTTGGCTGCTGGGGGAGTACGTGCTGCAGTGCTTGTGTCTCCAGTGTCTGTCGGTGATCCTGTGGAGGACATAAATAGGGTACATCATCGTTAATGGGTCTAGGTGCCTCATGCAGAATGTTCACGTCATGCTGCTCTATGCATTGGGGCCTATTCATCAGTGATTCTTGTAATGGGGATGTCGGGTTGGTCATGCATTGATGGGTCTGTATTGCACGTGTATATGGTGATGCATGCATGTATGTGTGTGGCAGGATCAATGGCCTGGTCATCGACACATGTTTGGGGTACCCCCTCACCCTTCACTGTGCATTGTTTGACGTATACAATCACCTCAATCAGATGAGATGGCACACCATGCTCCATGTCTCCGACCCCCTCTATGGCTTCGACTCCTATTGTGGAGGCACATGTCTCCTCCCACTCCTTCATCTTCAGAGGTGATTCTGCGCCACCTCCTGTGGCCATTGCAAGGTTGCGGTTGACTGATAGGATATTCCGCACACATAGCCGGAGGTCGTCCCACCTCTTGCGGCAGTCCTTCACACTGCGGGTGGTAGTGCCCACCGCACTAACTTTGCGGGCAACTTCGTCCCAGATGGCCTTTTTCTTGATGATAGCCTCCCGGCGCATATCATTGGCGAAGACCACTTCGGCATTGGCTGCAAGTGTGCTAGTCAGCATTATGAGCTCCTCTGGTGTGAATTTCTCTTTCCGCTGTCGATCAGAGGTTTTTTTCAGGGCCTTTGACATCTTCAGGCAGTCCTGGATGGTTTTTGGTCAGAGTTCTCCGGAAAGATGTCCTGGATGCAGAGGCGGGCAATGGATTGTGTTTTTAAAGATGGCCGCCGTTCTCTTTCCCGTTCCTGTGCGATGACGCTATTTCCGGTTCCGCTTTTTAATGGTGTCCGCTAATAGCGGTGACCGCTATTTGCATGTTGCGTGAGGGAAGATATGCCATCAGCACTTTGGTCGAGGCCGGTAATGGGCATTTTGTGGACTTTTGCGGCAGGGCGGTAATGTCATTTATGGCATGGTGCTATGCTCGTGTCCGCGAACTCGTAATGGGACGCTATTAGCGGTCTTTTGCGAGGGCAGACACGCTAATAGCGCCATGCTGTAAAATTCCGATTTTTACCGCACAACGTGTAATGAGGCCCTATGAGTTGTTGCCAAACTTTTTTGTCTTTTGTTGGTACACCATGTACTAAGACAATTAAAGCTTGCTCTATTGGACATTGCACTCCCAGAGTGTGCACATTTTCTTTCAGATCTAATGGTAAATAAACTACTTTGCCACAAATGCCTTTCACCAATTCAGAGGGAGGTAATTTTGCTGTTTTTGGTTGAAGGCGTATTATTGCTTGAAATGGGTGCACTGTTTGAATTATGATGCTCGCATATAAATTGAGTTGTTGCACGGGTTTTGGTAGTGGGAATAATTCCAAGTTATTTGTGATAGCACGTGAAGGAGTTTGGTTGTTAAGTTTTGTAGTGCAGTAACTGCAAATTATTAAGGGGTCAGTTATTTCGTATTTGTTTTCTGCTATAAGGTAGACAGCTAATTCAAACCATTTGGAATCTTCATTGTCTTCTATTTTGTATGTTACGTCTATAGTTTTTGTGTTACTTTTATAAAAAGTTCTGCGGCAACACACACACACACACACACACACATGGTTTGGTACTTCAGCGCATGTACTTTTACATTTTAGTATTTCTTTTTTGCATGTGTGTAGTAGATCTTGGATTTCCCCATGTGTAAGTGCACTGCCATGGATTGCGTGGAATCAAGTGGCTGGACTTGGTACCTCTCTGTGCTACTTTAGAGACAGAGCATCATCCAGACATAATTATAATGCATTGTGGAGGGAACAGTGTAGGACATGTGTCTGGAATTTCTTTGCAATTTGCAATGAAAGAAGGACTTGAGAAGGTCATGGACATGTTTCCAAATTCCCAAGTAATTATTTCTCGTATTGAACAAAGACAAATGTGGCTGCATTCTTCTTTATTTGGTCCACAAATGGAGAAAGCGAGGCGCAATGTCAATAAGGCTGTTTGTGCCTTTCTAAGAGATATTGGCATGTCCTCTTTTCACAATGAACATATTGGGCCTCATTACGAATCAGGCGTTAAGGGGTTAACGGAGCCGTAAACGGCGCTGACCCTTAACGCCTGATTACAAGGTCCCTTAGCGCCATGGTGATTTTAACGCCTGCTTTTTGCAGGTGTTAAAATCCATGGCGCTAAGGGACCATGGTGCTAATTACGCCACCGTAATTTACGGTGGCGTAATTAGCGCCTTCCCCACTCCCATTAAAATGGGAATGGGGAAGGGTAAAATGGGAAATGGGGATTTACCTCCCCACTCACCTTGGAATGGGGCGGTAAATCCGCCATCCACCATGGTGTAAACATAGTTTACACCATGGTGGTAAGGGTACGACCCAGGCGGTAACTTACCGCCTGGGTCGTAATGAGGCCCATTATGTTTCGTAGCACTTTTCTGCAGAGATGGAGTCCATTTTACTTATGCTGGCAATCAGATTTTTCTGAGAAATGTGCAAAATGCATTGCAATCTTTTTTGGAATTATAGTCCTCTATTTTGCACTAGATGTTGACGATTTAAAGTTTCTCAAACATACAAAAATTTCAGAGCCACCACTTCTTACCAGAGAAAAGTGCATTGGTTTTTCTAGGGTAGCACCCTAAAATGTTATATGTCCTAGGACTGTGCATGGACTTCCAAAAAATGCACAGGGCCCTGCGCTGTTTATTTGCCACTTCTATTTTTAAACTCTGAAAGACTGTTCTGAAAAGAGCCTTTTTTGGGGGATTTTTGTTGTTTTATATTTTTTTGGGTTTTTTACACAGGACACACTAGGAGAGGAGGGGAAAGGAGGCTAAGGAAGGGGCACCAACCACAGGGTTAAGAAAGGGCAGGTGGAGAGAGGAAGATGTAGGGTGGGCTTTACTAAGGTAGGTAGCAGGTCTTCTGGTGCTCCGTGACCGTAGTCTTGAAAGCACTTCAAAGATTCTCCCCTCTGCAGAGTACTGCGTCGCAGTACATACACAATATTGTGAGCCTCGAAAGGTAAGGGTCAACAGCATCGTGAATGGCCTGTGAGGCAGCTGGAGGGATGCGCTCTCCCACAGGAGTGTCTCTTGTGGTGAGAGGAGCAGAAACGGAGGATGCTGTAGAGGAACTCAACCTACTATGTTTATCACAAGGTACAACCTTGCGAATGTCCGCACTGTGGAACGACGTTAATTGTCGCTTCATGGATGTTGTAACAAAGTTGTACGAACCACGTATCCCACGACTCAGCACCATTTTGCACTGGTTACAGGTGACCTTGTTCGCACGTGCTTTTGGTACGTTACCATGAACGGTAAACAACCGCCACACCCAAGACTCCCGGCGAGTGCTGGTAGTAGGGAGTTCCTCGACCTCATTCTCTTCATCTTCTTCATCCCTGTTTTCTACATCCTCACACGTGTTCCCCTCTGCAGGCCCTTGGGGAGGTGGTGGTGGTGGAAGGTTTGGGGGTCGTGCTGATGCAGATGTAGCAACAGCAGCCATGGATGCCATCAGGGTTGATGAGATAATCTCAGCAAGAGCAGCAAAGGCACCAAAGTCAATCTGCAATAGCCAGAAGTACAATGAAGGTCAGCTCTGGGTTATGGCCTTTTATAGGGGTGGAGGAGTGTGCTTTGCTAACAGATCCAACACCCAAAAAGGTTCATAAAAGTTATAAAAAGTATGTGGAAAACCAGGGTCATTGTCTGGGACATGGGCAATGGTGAATTTTTACTGTAAAATAATTTGGATTGTCTGAATAAGTTCTTTTAAAATGTTGGGGAACTGTACAGTGTCTGCAAATTAGGACACACGCTCGGCGTGGGTGTGGTCACATGATGTCATCGGGAACACGTCCGCGAAGGGAACGGGTGTCCGCAGGACACCAAATGCACGGGAACGGTCGCAGGTGGTCTACGGACAGTGTTCGGGTCCTGAAACTAATTAAAAGTGCGACACAAGTGAGATGGACAGTTACGGACAGGCGCGATGTTCACAGGATTTGCGAGTGTGGTGCGCATGTGCGTAGATGTTCTGCAGAGTGTACAGACATTTATAGTGTCCTTAGACACCTCCATTTTGTTTGACTACAGACAACCCGGACACGGCACGTGTTCTAAGAACAGTTCCATCTTGGCTCTGAATGGTACGGACAGGTGTAGTGATGTCATCAATGATATTTGTGATGTCATCTTTGATGTCCTGGGTGTTAGTCTTAGCATTGCACAGTGGTGGCGCGAGTTATGGTTGCTTAGTTTACCATAACTGGCGAATTTCAGGGGGTTTTCGGTTTTACTTGGAACCATAACGTCCCTTTAACAATGTTTTTTTACTCAATTTCATAGGTTTTTAGTAGTTCAACTTAACCATAATGTCCCTTTAACAAAGTTTTTTTACTGAATATATATATATATATATATATATATATATATATATATATATATATATATATATTACACAGCCACGTTATTATGGTTAAGTTGCTAATCCCATAGGAAGAGCACTTTTTGGGTGGCTCATAACTTCACTCCCCCTGAACGAATCCTCACCAAACTTTGCCAAAGTATATGGCCCACTTTGAATTTGTCTGCAAAGTTTGGTGAGGTTTGGTCCTGGAGGGGCAAAGTTATAGAGGGGGTCCCAAAATGTATTTTTTTCCCATAGACTGAATGGGGAAAAAAACTTTGCTCAGCCTACAGCCCAAACTCTGGACGTATTTTCACCAAATTTGCGACAGGAGCAGCGCCTTGGTCCCAAAAGCTTGCTTTTGTAAATTTGGTGAAAATCCGTTCAGTAGTTTTTTTGAAAATGACCAAAAAGTAGGTCACAAAAAATTAGTAATTTCTATGTCCTCTCCGCAGACACACTTCCCTGTTCGCTCCACGGACAGGACACCGATTGGCTAATCAGCTTATGTCATGTCGGCGGACATGTAACGTGTTCACTGATTGGCTGGAATGAAGCGTGAGGTGCATCGTATTGTTTTGATGCGTCCGCTATCTTGGATCCACGGACT
Source organism: Ambystoma mexicanum (assembly GCF_040938575.1). NCBI lineage: Eukaryota > Metazoa > Chordata > Amphibia > Caudata > Ambystomatidae > Ambystoma > Ambystoma mexicanum. Next base: position 44,492,565 of record NC_090923.1, read on the forward strand.
TCCGTGGACAGCGCAGTGACAAACGTGGGAGAAATACAACTTTGGCAAGTGTGTTGGTGTGTAAGAGTGTTTGGGGAGGGTGGGGGAGTAAGAGATGGGTCAAATGCTGTATTTATTTAGATTAATTTTCTACGATAGGTTTGAAGGGTTGTGCATGATTTGTCTCCTGTTTTTATAAGATTCTGAAGGACTATGTGGTGGAACATTTTTGCTAAAATACTTTTTTGGGTATGGTTACTTGCTAGTATATCAAGATTTATAGGAGCAGTTTTAGCATTAGTGGTAGCTGAATTCTTGTTAAGCATATTTTGTTTCGTTTTACATTTTGATAGAAGAGGCAACGTTTCTGTACTGGAAGCTTGTTTTGTTTCGCTAAATGACTGTATTAGCTGTTTTGTTTGAATGCTTTGTACAAACTCTGGTAGAGATGGATGCTTATTTTGGACACATTTTCATTTGCTCTATTTCTGCGTTGCTTTCTATGGACTTGCTTTTTGGTAGGCATTCTTTGGGGTCTGTTGAAAAAAAAGAAGGTATGGGTTGGGCTGTTCTACTTTGTATGTGTATGCTGTGTGCATGAGTGTCTGAGTATGATGGTACGGAGGTATGTGGTGGTGTGTGATTGTGCATTGGGCAGCTACAATTTGTTGGGAAGGCTATTCTTCTATTTGTGTGTTACTATACTGCGGTTCAGATGACAGTAGAAAGTGAGCTAGTGGTGAGGAGAAGCACTAATAGTACATCTTATGGTATAACATGAAAATAGTTCTTTGTTTTGTAATACTAACATTTTAGGGGCTGAGTTATGTTATTTGTGTTCTGAAAAACCGGGATTTGTGTGCCATTCTGCCTGCTAAACCCTGTTTAATAAATGGGGATTTGTGGGCAAAAAGGTGCACAAATCTCTGTTTTTTTGGTGCACAAATTACATGAATCAACTGCACAGTGTGTTTGAGTAACAGTAAGAATATTATGGTAGTATTGTACTTACTCTTTTTTGTGTGGATTGAGCAGGTTTCTTCTGAGTTGTTGTCTGTAGTTCAGATGCTGCTGCTTTTCAGGAGAGTGGTCTTCACTGCAATTGTAAAAGAAAGAAGTTAGTAATTTTGTGTGTTTATAGCACTGATGTTATTTAGATGTTGATTTTTATGTTTTTGTAGTATTATTCTTGTTTGATATTTGAACAAGTGTATGCATGCGGTTTCATTTGACTATGTGCAGCCTTTATATTTTATTTACAATATGTTAGTTCAACATGCTTTGCAAATGGGTGTCCAGTCATTAGTTCAAAAACAAAATGATCGAATATAATACATTTTAGTAAAAAGCACTGAAAAAAAGACAGAATGCCTTTTTATTAATGTATTTTTTTTGAGTTTTTTGTATAGGTAAAATTAATGGTTTTTGGGCATAAAACCGGGGTTTTGGTGGGGACCCCCCCCAAAAAAAAAATATTCAGTCTTTTTTTTCGGTCCTTTTGACTCAAATGTATTGCATTCAATCCTTTTGTTTTCGAATGTTTAACCTACAACCTTGCACATGAGTAGAATATTAAGTGTATGAAACTCACTTGGTTTTTTAAAGCTGTGTTATAGAATGTTAGGAGATGGAAGATATAATGATATATTTATTTAGCAATTTTTAAAGGTAAATGGCAGAAACTGTGTAGAAAAGCATGGAATGTATGCATTTGTGAAGGTGTGGGTAATACAGCAGAAGGATGTGATTTACAGGCATTGGTGTTATTGCAGCTGGGAGCTTTTCAATGATAGTGTCTATCTGTGTGAGTGTATGAAGATGCATGATCTTTTCCTGGCTGTGTGTAATTTTATAATACACTACTAAGTGTTTTTCCATAATTATGCTTTTATTTCTCCCATCTTCTAATATTATAATTTTTTAGATAGGTGTCTGTGTAAAAAAAAATTAGATAGCAGACAGGTTTGGAAGTGACAGGTGATTATAGCAGATGGGAAAAATTACAGTAAGTTCATTTTATTGGTCATACAGGTTAAGTGGCATTACTCTGTTTATATGCATTCATAAGAGTTGTACATGTACTCTGAATAAAATATGCATACCTGTAGTTTGTATTCATGGATGTGGATATGCATGCAGATGTAAGTAGAAATCTTGGAGACTTCTACAGTAGTTTTTGTAGTAGGTGCTTTTCAATGATATGAGACTTGTACTCAGGGTGATGCACAGCACATTTGAAGTGCTGAACTCTGATGATAGAGTTAGATGTAGAGGTCTTGGATGTGATTGGTGGATGGTTGTGTGACTGCTTAGCTGTATCCAATGAGGGAATGGCAGAGAGAGTGAAGTGGAAAGGGTAGAAGGGCTGTCCAAGAGTTACGAGGTCCACGGCCAAGGCGTGCCACATCTGGGGATTTCTAGCAAATCCAGCATGGAAGGGGGACTGTAGGGATCAGCCAATCAGATGTTGAGGTTGTCGATTTGTGTTGAAAGAGACTGAGTGTAGTGAAGATGGCAGAGGTGGAGAAAGTCAGGGTGTTGGTGCTTGGAGATATGTTTGTGCATGGTTTACAGCAGTATGCTCAATGCAGGCATGTGGCAAACAATTTTGATGTTAAAGGAGTGGAGGTGGTGTGGAGCATTATGCCTGATTACAATGTAAAGGGAATTGTACAAGTTTGTGAAGATATAGGCAGGATGAACAGTCCCGATGTGGTAGTTTTGCATTATGGTGCTTTCCATTTGGGCTATGTCAGTGCCCCTACTTTTTTGGCAGATTTGGAACCCTTGGTTCAAGCAGTAATGAACATCCTTCCAAATGCCAAAGTAATTTTTTTTGGATTAGTACCTAGGGCAATATGGGACAATAGTTCTGTTTTTTGTCCTCAGCAAAACATTGCTAGGTGTGCAATCAACCGAGACATGTGTGCTTTCATGCTTAGTGCTGGTATGTTCCTCTGTAATAATGAGAATATTGATTCCAGTAATGCTATTTATTTTAAAGACAATGGTATTTCTTTATCTTTTATGGGAAATGCCATGCTGTTTTGGAATGTAAGGGTTGCTTTGGAGAAGGTTGTGTGAAGATTTTAGGAGTATAGTAAGAAAAAAAGAGAAAAAAATATAAAATAACAGGTGTCTGTCAAGCATCTGCAAAAAAAACTAAAAAAGTCTCTTTTCAGAGCCAACCTCAAAGGGGAAATGGGGTGCACTATTTAAATTTACATTCACCAAACTCAGATTTTCGATATGGCCGCAGACATGGCGGTAGTCCGCGGACATCGTGTATTACACACAGGGATTTTGGGGTGGAGAGGCATGCAAATGAGAATGAGCAGAGCAAGGGATTGGTCAGTAAAGTTTACTGGGTGTGTTGTGTATGGAGAGAGTTTATCAGAATGTATTTTTCCTGGAACCTCTCTGTGCTAGTTTGGAGACAGAGCATCATCCCGACATAATTATAATTCATTGTGGAGGGAACAGTTTAGGACATGTGTCTGGAATTTCTTTGCAATTTGCAATGAAAGAAGGACTTGGGAAGGTCATGGATATGTTTCCAAATTCCCAAGTAATTTTTTCTCGTATTGCAGAGAGACAAATGTGGCTGTGTTCTTCTTCATTTGGTGCACAAATGGAGAAAGAGAGGTGCAATGTCAATAAGGCTGTTAGTGCCTTTCTAAGAGATGTTGGCATGTCCATAGTTTTCGCAGAGATGGAGTCCATCTTATTTATGCTGGCAATCAGATTTTTCTGAGAAATGTACAAAATGCATTGCGACCTTTTTTGGAATTACAGCTATCCATTTTGCAGTAGGTGTTGACCATTTCAAGCTTTTCAAACACAAAAAAACACCACCAAAAGGCTCTTTTCCGAGCCACCACTTCCTCCCAGAGAAAAGTGCAATGGTTTTGCTAGGGCAACACCCCAAAATTTTAGATGTCAGCGAACTGTCCGCGGATTTCTAAAAATTGCACAGGGCCCTGCTCCATTTAATTGCCACTTCTATTTTCAAACTGTGAAAGGCGGCTCTGAATAGAGCCTTTTTTTGGGTTTTTTGTTGTTTTATATATTTTTTGGTTTTTTACACATGACACACTAGGAGAGGAGTGGAAAGGAGGGTAAGGAAGGGACACCAACCACGGGGATAAGAAAGGGCAGGTGGAGAGAGGAAGTTGTAGGGTGGGCCTCACTTAGGTAGGTAGCAGGTCTTCTGGTGCTCTGTGACTGCAGTCTGGAAAGTACTTTGGAGACTCTCCCCCCTGCAGAGTACTGCGTCGCAGTACATACACAATATTATGACCCTCGAAAGGTAAGGGTCAACAGCATCGTGAATGGCCTGTGAGGCAGCTGGAGGGTTGAGCTCTCTCACAGGAGTGTCTCTTGCGGTGAGAGGAGTGGAAACAGAGGAACTCAACCTACTACGTTGATCACAAGGTACAACCTTACGAATGGCCCCACCGTGGAACAAACTTAGGTGTTGCTTCATAGATGTCGTACCAAAGCTGTATGAACCAGACCTCCCACGACTCAGCACCATTTTGCACTGGTTGCAGGTGACCTTGTTCACACGTGCTTTTGGTACGTCACCATGAATGGTAAATAACCACCACACCCAAGACTCACGGCGAGTGCTGGTAGTATTGACTTCCACTACCTCATCCTCGTCATCCTCTTCATCCTCCTCCTCTACATCCTCATGCCTGTTTCCCTCTGCAGGCCCTTGGGGAGGTGGTGGTGGTGGAGGGGTTGGGGGTGGTGCTGAGGCAGATGTAGCAACAGCAGCCATGGATGCCATCAGGGTTGATGAGAAAACCTCAGTAAGAGCAGCAAAGGCAGCAAAAGTCAATCTGCAATAGCCAGAAGCACAATGAAGATCAGCTCTGGGGTGTGGCCTTTTATAGGGGTGCTGGTGTGAGCTCCATGGACAGATTGAACACCCCCAAAAGGCTCAAAAAGTTCCAGAAAGTGTGTAGAAAGCCACGGTCATTGTCTGGGACATGTGCAATAGTGAATATTTACTGTAAAATACTTTGGATTGTCTGAAAAAGTACTTTAAAAATGTTCAGGGACCCGGACAGGGTCCGCAATTCAGGACACACGCTCAGCGTCGGTGCGGTCACATTATGACGTTGTGACGACGTCTGCGAAGGGAACGGGTGTCCACAGGACACCAAATGCACAGAAACGGTTGTGCGCATGCACGCAGGTGTTCTACGGACAGTGTTCGGGTCCTGTAACTAATCAAAAGTGCGACACAAGTGAGACGGACAGTTACGGACAGGTGTGATGTTCGTAGGATTTATGGGTGTGGTGTGCATGTGCGTAGATGTTCTACAGACAGTACGGACAGGGATAGTGTCCTTAGGACACCCCCATTTCCATTAATTACGGACATCCCGGACACCGCGCATGTTCTAAGAACAGATCCATTTTGCTTGCATACAGTACGGACAGGCATAGTGTTAGGACACCTCCATTTTGTTTAATTGCGGACATTCAGGACACCTATTGTGTTCTAAGAACAGTTTCATCTTGACTGTGGACAGTACAGACAGGTGTAGTTTCCTTAGGACACCCCCATTTTGGATAAATACGGACATCCCGGACACCGCGCGTGTTCTAAGAACAGTTTCATTTTGCTTGCGTACAGCACAGACAGGTATAGTGTCCTTAGGACACCTCCATGTTGTTTAATTTTGGACATCCCGGACACCGAGTGTGTTCTAAGAATAGTTTCATCTTGCCTGCGGACATTATGGACAGTTATAGTGTCCTTAGGACACCTCCATTTTAGTTAATTGTGGACATTCAGGACACCTACTGTGTTCTAGGAACAGTTTCATCTTGCCTGTGGACAGTACGGGCAGGTATAGTGTCCTTAGGGCACCCCCATTTTGGTTAATTACGGACATCCCAGACAGGTGCAGTGTCCGCGGACAGCCCAACTGCCTTTTTAAAAAAATAAGACACTAATGACTGAATTAAAATACACATAATATTTTTTTTAATTATATACAGATATAAAATTTAGGAAAGAGAGGGGGAAGCAGAAACCGACACAAACACAGGGGAATTGGGGGTTTGGAGAGGGTGGATGGGAGGGGATGAAGGGATGGAAGTCTCATCATAATGTTGTTCTTGGTGTTGAGGGTTTGGGGATAGTTGACTGGGACATGGAGAGGGGGAACAGGTACATAAGGGATAATGATATTTAATCTTTTCTTTTATGTGGTCCTCCGCAAAATGTTTCAAAAGATTGAAATTTTCCATGCGGAAGGTCCATTTTTTGTTCCATTCACTGCAGAGTATTTTCTAATGTCTCTTTTGGTGTATCATTTTTCAATGTTTGTATGGTCTGTTAAAATAAAATATATATGTTAAGTGCACATAAAGTAATGATTATCAATTTGGTTATATAGAGATGTGTCTACCATTAGTATAAATGTCTTCAGACTTTTCCTCACGTGGGAAATTTCCCTCAAGCCGTTCCAAAGTACTGGACATTTCTGTGTAAAAAAAATAATAATAAAAAAATAAAAATAAAAAATATATTATATATATATATATTCCTTTTAGTGTACCTAATACAGAAAGTTTAGAAATATATAAGAAAAATGAAGTTTACTTACTAGTTTCTGGTAAATTGTGTTCTTACCGTTCTGTAGGTCTGCTGTTGCTCCTAGTTGTGCAGGTTTTGTGAGGTAATTATGTTGGAAGCATATCTTTTTTGTTTTGGTATATTCCATTTTAGTACATATGGTATTTAAATGGATGGTTGATGTGTTACATATATAGGTTCCACTTCTTATTTATTATTACATATAATGTGTTTATGTGCTGCTTTTTGAACTTGTGCAGTGTTTATATGGCATGATAGAACAATTTAAGATACCCCCTGAGTTTTGGGTAGTGTTGATGTTGTCCGCATCCATCCGCAGACATACGCGCGGTCCGCGGACATCAAAATCACTAGCTGGGGGTTCAGTATGTTGTATAAATTGTATGCTGTATTACATGTATATAAAGTAAGGTGATCCTAGTAAACATATATCAAATTCACACTATGAATATGTATATTCAGTGAAATAAAATTTGATAAAGGGAGGTTATGGTTAATCTGCGCTACTAAAAACCTATGAAATTCAGTAAAAAAAATTTGTTAAACGGACGTTATGGTTCAAAGTAAAACCAAACAAAACCATCCTTCTGGAGTAAGTACTGTTCCTTTAATTCGTAGCTGACCTCTTTCTCAGCATTCTCGTCTTTCCTTCCCAGTCTTGTCTTCACATTGGAGCATCTTTTTTTCTTCTGTCTTGATTCCTGCCCCATTCATTCGAGGCTGTTCATATTTTATTATTCAGAGCTTTGTCTCTTGCTTTTCTCTTGACTTTATATCTTGTACATAATTGTCTTCTCTTGAAAATGTTGCTTTATTCACCTACACTATGGATGCTGTTCTGTCCTCTGGTCAGTCAAAGTGCAAAGTGCCCTTTTCACTGAAACTTCTGTGGCTATGACTATTTTAGATATTCTCAAAGCATAAGGTATAAGGGAACACACATAACAGCTTTTGTACGACAAACTCCTTCCCACCTTTTTTAAGTGCTGGTACCACAGATTATTTTTTAAATGCATCGAATTATCGAGTTATGTATTTATATCTTCATGGTTTCCCTCAACATCCCTTTTAAATCAAAAGAGACTCCTAGTTATATTAGAAAACAGATAGTCTGTACCTTTAGTGGGGACAATAATAGATGTTTCATTAACACCCTCCATATCTGTACCACGTTTTGCAACATGTCAAAATGCCATAACAATAAGGAGAAAACACAAATCATAACACCATCCAATAATATCAATATTCCATGGAAACCTATCAACTTTCTACATGGTAGTGAGTCTCTAAAATGTTGAAGCATCTCCCTTTTATGTTTACTTTAATATGCACATTTGTTATCTCCTTTTTAATGACTTTTATATATAAAAAAAGGGAGTATTATTGCAGTTATCACTCTCCTGACAGTCCCGTTATTCATGGGGTCGTCCAGAAACATGATAATGTGTATTCTCCTTCGTATTAGAGCTGGATAAGTTGCAATATATGAAAAAATAACAGACAAGCGTGTGCATACTATTGCTATAATAGGTATCATAAACAATGGTTGATACTCTTCTTTCTCCTTCAAATTCTGGACTCTTTTCACAGTGTTCCTTGAAGCCTGCCTAAAACAGAAAGAGTTCCCATGTAGCTGCAAGTTTATTTTCTCCTTGTCAAATTCTGAGACACGCTGGTCTTTTAAGGATTTTTGAGAAACGCTGGACCCTAATCTATGGTGCTTTTGTGCACTTCACATTCCTTGTTCTCGTTGCTAGCATTAGGCTTGTCTGCACGCGTATAACTTCTTCTACTGCTTCGTTTGGATGGGTCTGCACATGCAGAACTACTTCTCTTGCTTCACTTCGGATATCTTCGGGAGGGGTCGATGTTTTGCCTTTATAGGGTTTGACGTCATGTTGTAGCCATGCTCTTCATCCCTTCAGTTTCACAGCAGTGGCGCTAGCTTCTTCTACCTCATATGACCCTATGCACACTAGCACCTCGTCACCTGGATGTAGAATTGGGGGCTTTAGCAAATTTATTTCATGAGGTTGATTGTCTTTGTCACTTCTTTTTGACCCCATCCCTTCTGTTCTTGATCTGTTGAGACACGAAAGAAACACTTGCACTCATTGTTGTTGGGTAATCATGCATCTTGTCACCTAATGCCTTCGCTACACTGTGGGCATCAGTTCTTACCCTAGTTGGAGGAGCAAGTGGGATTCTCATACACATCCAGTCACCAATTTAGGAGGAGTTAATGGTGATCTGAACCAGGCTGATTTCTCAAAGCAAATAAGGCCAGGGGCAGGCAATATAGCCATACCTTTTTCAGAGTGATTTTCAACTTTGCTATTCACTCTTTTAACAATCCGTTTAATCCCTCACAAACGCAGTTCACCTGTGGGTGAAAAGCAGAAGAAAACATATTTTTAATACTAACAGGAGAACTGTCTGTTCAAATAAGGAGTTTACAAAATGCAGTCCAATGTCAGATTGCAATACCTTGCACACTCCCCACCTGGGAAACACCTTGTGCATAAAGTTCTTGGCAGCACACAGGGCATCAAGATATGTGCATGGACCTGCCTCTATCCATCTAGAAAAAGGACATAACACGACCAGCATATATCTGTAGCTGTTGCATATCTGCAACATATCTGCATAATCTATAGGGGGTGCTGTTGGCAGCCAACCAAAATGGCTGCTTAGCTTTTAGCTCTGTATCATGGCCGTGGATACACAGGGCTGGTGGTGGCATTGTTCATTATTACAAGCTAAAATCGCCAGGAAACGTGAAGGCTTTGTGCAGGTGGCGTGAGACTCCTGAGGACTGAGCTGACACGATAGCTGAGTAGCCCGCACTGCTGTGGCTGGGTGCAGAGGCTGTGTCGGGCCGCCGTGCTGCAGGAGAGGCCATTGGAGGAAGAATGCTGAGGGTGGGATATGGTCCTGCGTTTCGGCGATGTGATGCCGCGGTAGGAGGGACACCTAACACTGCTGCTGGAATTACACACGAATCATCTCATGCGACTGCTGCAGCGGTTACCTCTGCCAACTGGGGAGGTTGCGAGGCCCGCCCGCCGGACTGTGAACGGAGGTGATCCCACATCTGCCCCAGATACAACATCGCGACACGCAGCAACGCTGAGCAGCCCACCTGATGGAGATATGCGCGGGCCGCAGACAGAGCTGCTAAGAGGGTGACCGCGAGCCACGAGGGGAAATGAATGATCAGGCTGCCCTGGATGGGTGAATTGTGCACAGCATCAAGGCGATTGCTGTGGTGGCAGACCTGAAAGTAGCTGGGCTACACGAGGTAGCTGGCACCTCCCCCATAGGCCGAGCGACCCTGCAGTGCTCGACTCCACCACCACTCGGTGCTGAGGCCTGACTGAGCCCCGGGGGGCGGCAGGCACGGAGTGCTGGTCCAGACTGGGATCCCTGAGGCCTCTTGTGCCCCCATCATACCGGAGCCAGGACACTAGACCTGCTCCTCCAGCTGAAGTTGGTATCAATGTGGTGGCGAGACAGCGGCACACTACGAAGAAGGGGGTAACAGTTGCGGGCCACTAACAGCCTGAATTTTTAATCTTCTGGCTGCCCACAAGCCCATACAGAGCAGGAGGGTGATACAGACCCTTCTAGGGGCATGAAAACTGATGCTGACCAACCACTGCAAACGCTGTCCAACTGATAACATACCTGAGGCGCACACACAGCCCACTGGGAGGAGGGAAGGTCGTCTCCCCAGGGCTGCCAACATTCTATAGCGGCTAAAGTAGGGGGCACCATTTCTGCGCTGTGAGGGGAAGTGACAGCAAACTAAGCATACACTGATCAGACAGAAGACAGCAACAGCCCTGTACACAGCCACTATAACAGGCCACAGCAGGCTAGTAACTGCCCGCTCTACCCGACACAAGGTCAGTCAAAGTGCCCAGGCTGTGTGATCACAGGTGGAGCTGGGCGGTGACAGCTGACAACAAACTTGCTGCACATGGTATCGGCACCTAGTCCCCTACAGGTGGCAGCCACACATGGCACAGCGGTCCTGACGGCAGGCACGGCCTGGGCCAGACGGAGCAGGCACTGGGCCTCATTGGACTGAGGTCCTGGCCCACAACTACATTACGTAAGTGCCCCTGGACAAGCTCAGTGAGGCTTCACCCCTCCTGCTTCACTCCTTGGAAGCTAATATGACCAAAGGCTCTGGCGGGGCAAAAAAGCTGGGGCCATGGACAAATTTGCAAGGGCAACCCCACGCCAATCCAAATCAACTAGATCAGCCCCTCCTGGGAGAAGCGTCAGGCAGAAAAGTGACCCCTACAGTGCCAGACCTATCGGGCATTATGGAAGCCATGGTGAAGGGGTTTGCGTTGGTCCATGAGAAGCTGGACGATATTAACACCACTTTGGCCTCAATAAAAAACACAACTGGCCAACGAGTGGGCCCCTATAATTGAAGCTGAAAGCAGGATCAGTAGCAGTGAAGACAACATCCGAGCACTACAAGACACAGTTTCCACGCTGTCCACTGAGATGAGACTAACCAAAAACAAATGTGAAGACTTGGAATCCTGCTCCCACAGGAACAATATACCAATTGTGGGAGTTCCTGAAAACACACTCAAAGGAAGAATGGAACCAGCTGTGTAGACTCTGCTAAAGGAACTGTTGGGTCAGCCGGATCTATCTCTGTTTTTTACCATCGAGAGGGCTCACAGAGCACTGGCCCCCAAACCAACACCGGGAGACTTCCATAGACCCATCATTGCCAAAATCCTGAGTTACCGCGACAGGGATGCGATCCTACGATTGCGATACATTTGTGGTGTGGTATGCCATGTGGATCAGGAGCTCCTCATCACAGCGTGCACAGGAGCGACACGATACTCAAATGGACTGCATCTAATTTGCGAGGTAAGCCTGTGGGCTCTGCATACCCTGCAGCTTGATCAACACACCTCACCCATATCCCGTAAACTACCAGCATTATTATCTGTATTGCTGGAGCTGTGCTCGCTGAAGCAACCCCTTGCTAACATCAGCAACCTGATCAGCGTGTACAATCTAACCGCGAGGGTTAGAACATTTCCTAAAATGGCCACCACCTTTTCACATCAGGCTCCTACTTCTGCATCAACAACAAGCCATCCTTGCTGATTGGTGCCTCCCAGTTCCACTTTAACCAATAGTGAGGAACCGGCAGGGGCAGCCGGCCCATGCATAAGGCACCGCAAAAGGCTCCTGTCCTGAGCCTGTTATGGCCGTCGGTGGCTATAGGGCTAGAAACGTTGCCTCACAGCACTTCCAAAGGCTATCCAAGGCTAAGAACTTAACCCGACCATTGCACCTATGCCCTCCCCGATCCACACAACCATTCTTTATCCAAAGACTTCCACATCATCCCACTAACTGGATATTCAATCAGCGCCTCTAGCACCTTTGTAACCTCCGCCAGATGATTACGCCTCTTTCATAACTGTTAACGGCTAGGTTTCCCATCACTGTCACTCTATATGTTTTGCATAGTGTTGGTCACTCATGCCTAGAAATGCACCGTGTCCATTCATGTTTTAACTGCACGACACAAGCTATGCTACACGTGCTTGTCAAACTATATTAACATTACTGTCATAGCGTGGGTCCCTCATGCCTAGAAATGCACCGTGCACCTCATGTTTTTATTGCACTGCACTAGCCACGTTGCATGTGCCTGATATATAGGCTTGCAAAACTGTTCTACTGAGGGATATTCCCTCTGCCACTGTATGTATCTGTGCACAATGTTAGTTGTTCTACCACAAGAGTTCCTATAATGCCTCTTGCCCACCACTCCCTGAACACGTTGCTAACACAAGAGACCTGCCCGCCATGCCACTGAAACTCTCACCCACACTGATCAAGACTTACTCAACCATCATTACACTGATAATCACCCTCTATTCTGTCATTGCCATGACTCACTCACTCATCCATTTACCCACTGCACCTACCAACTCCCTTCACAGGTCATTGCATTCCATATCAACACTGAATGTCAACTCATATCCTGCCTTGAAGCCCCCCGCAGATCTCATCACTGAGGCAGTTGGATCTCTGCCGGGACCCATGGACGTGGTACACTCACTGTCCCACCATCCTAATCAAATCACCAGAAGTTCTAGACTTAGGTCCAGGACACTACCCAGCCTGATAAGCTGCTCTCCCATGCTCACCACATCGAGAAATCTTAGGCTGTGCACATGCACTTCCCCCTGACCCCTTCCACCCACACCTCTCCCTAATATGCACCAAAAGCAACACCTCTCCCACCACATAACAAAAGGCCTACTCACACACTCACCAGGCTTCACAGTACACTACCCAAAACAAAGCATCAAGCCTACATGCAGAAATAAACACCCTTTCACCACTCCTCAAATTTGTGCTGCTCAATGTGCACTCCCTCCCCACCCATGCTTTTGAAATAAATGACCTCTTATCTATCCAAAACCTAGACATACTAGGCATCAAAGAAACATGGCTACATGAGGCTTCTGGCCCTGCTATCACCCTTGCACTGCCCACAGGTTACACCATCCTTAGACAGGACAGAGCCCCCAGACTATGTGGTGGAGTAGCCCTAATTTACAAGGATACCTTATCCATTAGACCCACCTCCCGCCTTTGGGAGGGCAATGCAGACATACTATTTGCCAAACTTACCCTCTTACCCAAAATCCCCATTAACATTCATATCCTTTACCGCCCTCCTGGCCTCCCTGCAGATTTCCATGGACATCTCATCCATTTACTCAGCAACAACATCAAAAACTCCTCTAAAACCTTACTTCTAGGCGACCTGAACCTTGGCTTTAATGATTCTAGGGATAAATCTGCCACCTCACTAGCCAAAGAACTTAATGACCTAGGATTCATTCAAAATGTCTTAAGCCCCACCCATTCCAAAGGTGGCACCCTTGATTGGGTTGCAGATCACAATTGTGCCTCTAGCATCACATCCAATCTTGCCTACCCGTGGACCGACCACAATTGCATTCAATTCACCATCCCTACTACCCCTACCACCAAAACCCTCACACACGCCTCCCGGCGCAAGTAAGAAGCTCCAATAAACTTAACTCGGATAACCTCCGACCGTACCTTTACATCCCCTGCCTACGAGGCCCCTTCTCGCAGGACCCCAATATTCTAGCAGATATTTTTAAAGACACACTCACCAATGCAGTAAATGCCATTACTCCACTCGAAAGCAAGAAAGAAAAAAAAGTCCTTACACAGCAACCCCTGGTTCACAGAAGAGCTTCAGGCTCTTCACTTGAACAAACGATAGGCAATAAAAAACTGGCAAGCCAATCACAATGACTCTACCAAAGATAGCTTCAATCGGACCACGCGTCTGTATAAAGAGGCCATCATCACAGCCAAATCGAACTCATTCAACAATCGAAAATCTAATGCCAAAAGCCAAACCAAGGACATTTTCACAATCTGTAATGTACTCATCGCACCGCCTACCAGCCCAGCGAGATCATTAAAGATTAAACTTGGTGCGCAAGCATACAAGCAGCGATGCTCAATAAAATAGACCTCCTCCAATAACAAATACAAGACCATTACAAGGCGCTACCAAGCCAGCGCCTGCAATGCCCAACTCCTTCCCAACATAAGGAATCCCACCACACCCAATTCTCCTGTAGGGATATCACAGAAGAAGAAGTTATAGACCTCCTCAAACATCTCACACCATCTCTCTGCAAAGGTGACATATGCCCACCAAAGATCATCAAGGATTGTGCTGAGGCCCTGACCCCTCTCCTATTGGCATTCATCAACTCTTCTTTTAAAACAAGTATCGTTCCCGATAGCATCAAAGAAGCATGGGTACGCCCCCTCCTGAAAAAGCCTACACTAGACCCAGCCCAGCCAAACAACTATCGTCCCATAACCACTGTACCTTTCCTTCTTAAAATTCTGGACAAAGCAGCCCATAGCCAGATTCAACTCAACCTGGAAACAAATTCTACCCTGGGTAAAAGACAATCTGGATTCCGCAAAGGGCACAGCACAGAAACTGCCCTCTTAGACTCAAAAAAACAAATCACTCAAATGATGGATAAAGGCAAGCCTGCCCTCCTCCTCCTCCTACAAGACTCTTACTGCCCACCTCACACAAGCAGCCCAATTCTCCAAAACAGCCTCCTGGCTTACCTCCTTCCTTGAGGGTAGAGCAATGAAGGTATTCTCAAACATTGCAAATGCGGCCCCCACCACTATCCACTGTGGAGTCCCGCAAGGCTCAAGCACAGCCCCGACTTTGTATAACCTATTCACAAAGCCTCTCTTCAATATGCTTCATTCACTTGGAATAGCTCATACAAACTACACTGACGACACCCAAGTACTCCTACCACTATCCGGATCATATGACCAAGATGCCAAGGCGCTACTCCAAATCTACGCCACAATCCAAGCCTGGATGGCGACAAATGGCGTATGCCTCAATGGGGACAAGACAGAGATCTCATCCTTGGCCAAAAACCCACGCTAGCCAAACTAGACCCACTCTACACCAACTTTAATATTGATAATTCCATAATTCCCGTTTCCTCGTCCGTCAAGACTCTAGGTGTCCACATTGATGCTATCCTATCAATGAATAGGCAAGTCAATGCCATTGCCTCTGCATCCGTGCACAGCACGAAGCTCATTAATGCTATGTAACCTTATCTCACCAAGCCTAATTGTCTCTCGATAGCCAGAGCAACCACAGGCGCCAAGCTAGACTACTGCAATGCCTTCATGAAAAACATAAATAGACTCCAAATCACCCAAAACAATGCCCTAAGAGCAGCCGAGAGCATCCCCAGAAGGAACCACATCTCCCAAGCCAAACAGGCAGGTCATTGGCTCCCTGTCAAAGTCTGCATTACTTTTAAAATCCTCACCATCACTCACAAATGCCTCAACTTCACTGCCCCGTCATATCTGTCAGAAACCTTATCAAGAACCACTTCCTCTCGACCGACAAGAACTCACTACACCAGTTAACTCACCACCCCCCACATCAACAGGGCTAAAAAAGGCAGGATAAGCTTCCTGTACATTGCACCCAAATTCTGGAACTCGCTCCTTACTACCCTCAGAGCTGAAACCTCCCTCCTTGCCTTTTGAAAAAATTAAAAGCTTCCCTTTTTAACTGACATCTACCTTTTACATTGCTTACCTCTTGCCTCCCTATGTTTCCCACCACCGCCCTGACTGTAAATATAAATGTGTAAACTTTTGAAAAAAAAATGGTATAATGCTCTGTCATGTAACTAAGTTTTGCCAACTCTCTGTAACTAGCGCCACGATGCCTAGGGGCTGTTGCACGCTTTATAAATATGAATAAATAAATAAATAAATAAATAAATACGACTAGCCCGGGAGAAGACAGAGTTAAGGCTGGGCTCCCAGACGATTCTCATCTTCCGACTTCGCTGTCCCGGTGCAACTAGAACGTCGGCAGTTCATAGGGGTGAAGAAGCTTCTATCTGCGGGAAAGAGACATGCATGTGTTCCCGGCAAGACTTAAGTTGCAGTTCTGCAGCAAACTATATTTTTTCACCGTCCCAATTGAATTCATAACGTTTATTGAGACTCAAATCCCCAAAACCAACCCACCGGAGGATCCAATTGGAAACAATGACTGAAACTTGTCAAAACTACTATATGATGCTAGAGCAATGTACAAGCCTGTACCATGAGAAGATAGCATTCTAAAATGGCCACCTGCCGTATCACTTTCTTATCAGGGGTTCCCCTCGACAGTGGCCAAGGTCGTATGGTAACAGCGCTCCCGCTAGCAACTGCTTTATGTACATGTTCATGTTGTGGTCCCCTGCAGCTTGTTGGCCTAATGGGGCTGTTGTGGAAATAAATTGAGGGTGCGGGGGGGTGACACTGCTGGGTTGGGGGAGGCAGTGGGGGTGGTGGGAGGGCTAATGAGCTTGAGTTCCTGGTGGGCAACCAGAAGTCACAGAAGCGCCAGTTGCGCTACATATGAGAGAAATTGGGCGCGAATAGTAAAAAAAACTGACAGCCAGAATCAGGTACGAAACAAACACACATACCAATTGGGGACGCAAAGTGCGATATATCCTAGAATGAGGGGTATGCCTCAACAGGTGACCATTCTGAGCTGGAATATCAGAGGGGTCAGTAACTTTACTAAGTCTTGGAAAATCATTGCTAATGCACAGAGGCAGAAGGCAAATGTCCTATTCTTAAAAGAGACACATGCAACTGAATTCATATGCCGTAGCATTGCTCCCACTTGGGGTGCAAACAGATATGCCACGTCATACTCCACTCAAATATTGAAATCAAACCCCGTACCTTATCTGAAAATTCCTCAGTGCCTATATCCCTGAAATACAGAGATAACACCAGAAAACGTGCTTGGAGATTTAAATCCGACGCCGTACGGGATGTAGAGATCAAAGCTGACATTATAAATGACAGACAACTTCTTAGCAAGCACCGCCATGGACACATCCCAGGGAGTCAGGTGTCAGGCCTTCAAGGTGTATATCTGGGGTATGTGCATATCAAGAGAGGCCGGGGTGCTTAAAGCGATCAGAAGAGACCTAGACCTTGTAAAAGAGAGCGAGGTGTCCGCCAACGGGCCCATTGGTCAGCGCTCACCCTCTAGTACTTGTAAGACAAGAGAGCTGCACCATGTGAGGGAAGGGGGTGCAGGATTCACTTACTCCAACACGACTCAATAATGAGGACTCAGGAAGTTGGCAAAGGGAAGTCCGTTTAATGACAAGTACATCAAACAGGGAAGCAGTTGGGAATCAGCATCATGGCGATCGCCTATCTCGCTCCGACTTCCTCGAACTTCAGTTGAACAGCAAATTTTATACACAAAACTCGCCATCATTGACGTCTAATTCTAAAAAACTTGTCATGCAATATAATTGGTTAGGAAAGGTAACTTAAATATAGGTGCTATATATCTATATGATAATGGAGCATGCGGATTGGATAACTCTTATCGGGTGGGCGTCTACACCCCTCCCTCTACATCACACATGATAGACGTCACTACAAGTACGGCGTCTCATTGGTTCTACGATCTATAGGACCCTAGATAACTTGGTCCTTTGTGATTGGGCAGGTTACACCCCTAGAAATAAATCTCCAATTTTAATTAGCAGGATGCAGAGTGGACACGCAGGTGCCGGGTGTCCCAAGATTCACCCTGCCTCCCTTCCATCAATCAGTATTTTAGGGCTATGTGTCAATTATTTGGCTAAGTATTGCCTCGAAACTGTAGCCTCTTATCAGGAAAAGTTATGGCATCCTCGGGTTCTGGATGACATCAGGCGGTGGTACCTCTTCGCCCTAGCTGGTCACGTGTTACTTCACCATGAATTTGCTTCAGTTTCCAGCTTTTCGTGTATTTGTTCTTCTTTTAGCCTCGCCACCTGCCTGGTCCTCCCTTATCTTGACCTTCACGGGGCAGGCTGGTATGCTCTGAAGTTTGAGTCTTGTTAGCTGACGCTCTCCTCCCTTTCTCAGGTTGACCTCGATTTCCCGGCATGAACAGCTCTTTGTTGATTTTCGATTCTGCTCCTTCTCATGACTCTGGCTTGGTTATTAAACTTGGCCTGTTAGGCCTCTGGCAGGCAGGGCACATTTCTACTTTACAAAAATGGAGTCGCACTTGTATAATGTGCCTTGTTGAGGTAGATAAATGGTTGGCGCTTGCCACTATATTCTTCTACTAAGCATTGCACGCAGTATTGGTTTCTTAGCTTCTTGCGTTCCAAGCCCATTTACACACGTTTAACTGGTTGGTTACTTCCATCTTGTCTTGTAGCAACGTTTCCTTACGTTTTAACATCGTCTCTTCCCTGTGTCCATTACATCTATTTTCATAGCTTCTCGCACTGGCGTGCTATCTTTGATAGCCGTTTCTGTTCATTTCCGAGTCTGTCCAGGCCCTTGTGTCATTTCCACTGGCCTTCCATTAAGACTCTTTGGGTCTCTTCATGGACCATCTGTAGGTACTTTTCATTTCATCTCAGCGGCTGGTACGGCTGTCTGATAGGGTACCTTGCTTCCCAGGGTTGTCTGGTTATGGGCACTTCTACCAGTATGGATCTTCTGATGTACACTGGGCAGAGTCCCAGTGCAGTTCCTTGTTGGTTCATTTGTTCCTCATACGTCACATACCTTGGCGAGTATGTTCCTGGTACTTCAAAATGGGGGGCTGGGGTGCAGGCCATGCCTGAGACCTCATCTACAACCTAACCGAAGGGTTACTAAAAAACCTACAGCAAAAAAAAGCCCTGAACCCCGACCCCACAATACTGATACTTTGCCACACTGACTGCGGCTAGGAGATATGGGGAGGGCGACTGACCGGGCAAGGCCTTATCAAGAGTTATCTGTTCTGAAAGAGGTGGGGAATAGGTAGACTGTATTCTCAGTGCACAGGGGAACACTAGATGGGCCGACTTTGAGGTAGTGGAGGTCTTTAAGGACTTCTACCATAATCTATAAAAGGCACGGCCGGCCGAAAGTGACATCGTCATTCAGGCTTTACTGCATAAGCTCACACTGCCGACGATGAATCCCCAAGCCAAAGACGAGCTTCAAAGCCCATTCACAATAACCGAGATCATAGACGTCATTTCTGCACTCCCCAAAAACAAAGCCCCTGGCCTAGATGGCCTCACGGACAAATGTTATCAGGAATTCGCAGCTATATTAGACCCGACTCTACTACAAGTGTAGGAACAATTACTAATAAACCACATCCTCCCAGAGACCTTTAGAGAGGCTGTGATCACAGTCCTACCAAAACAAGGTAAGCCCAAAAATTAGTGTGGCTCCTATAGGCCCCTATCACTCATAAATTGCAATACGAAAATGTATGCCAAGATACTGGCCAACAGACTCCTCCCCTGGAGACAAGGAGCAAAGATTAGGTGAAGACCCAACCATACAGCCGCTCTCTGGAGTCCCAAATTGGGTTCTATAGTAGTTGTAGTTCTGCTCAATGTGAATCCTTTAGTTCAAATTCTTAATGAAATATGAAAGTCAAATGGTGGTTTTCCATCAAGTGAAAAATATTTATTTTATACAAAGAGGTGGCAAATAGCCACCAGAATATTCTTCATGAGGAAGAAATTGCCATTAATCATTCTATCCGTAGACTTCTATTGTGCCAATGCATTTCGGAATATAACATCCTTCATCGGGGCAAGTCTAAAAGGTGATTTTCAAATGCAATCATATCAACCATTTCGTAGTTATTACAAAATTAAACAAATTTCCATATTTTGAACAACACAAATATATCAACATTAACAGTCATCATCCAAATAATTGAAAAAGTAAAACAACACATACCGGGCCACGTAATGAGCCGGAACAGAAGGTAGATCCAAAAAAAATAAATAAGAAAAACAAATCAATATGCAGGTAGATCAAGACATCTTGTAACTAAAAATGGAGGTAATCGGGTCTTTACCTGATTTCGGTGAGTAATGGCGGAAACTATTTTCCGGAGTGCAAGCTGCTTCCACCGAGTGCGGAGAGCAGGTGCTGTAAACGGTAAGAGAAAAACTCTATAAAAGACTTATTCTAGGTGTGCCTAATCACTAATAGTAAACTCGGGTGGTAGCAACCTGGATTTTGTAGGACACGTGATTGAAGGCTGAGTGCCTTCCTTGTTGCCGAGCAACCCGGCATGTGATCACACCTCTTTGTATAAAATAAATATTTTTCACTTGATGGAAAACCACCATTTGACTTTCATATTTCATTAAGAATTTGAACTAAAGGATTCACATTGAGCAGAACTACAACTACTATAGAACCCAATTTGGGACTCCAGAGAGCGGCTGTATGGTTGGGTCTTCACCTAATCTTTGCTCCTTGTTGTAAATTTTGGGCCTGGGTGTCTCCAGGTCCTATTCAGCCAGCTCCTGTATACAGGATTCAACCTTCTAATAAAGATTAATCTCAGTAGAGACTTCTGTTAACACCAGAAAGACGTGAAATCCCCGTGGTGCCCACTCAAATTTGCTTCCTGCTTCTTTTCCTTCCCTCCATTGGGAGACACACAGCAGTGGCGGCACACAATTACAAAGGAGATTACCTTATACATTGAATATGTCATTTGAGGACATCGAAGGTTTATCTAGTAAATGCGCAGAAACTTTAGGTTTCTCGACTGAGGAAGCATCAGCCATTCTTGAACTTATTAGCGAAACGCCAATTGGTGCACATGGTACTACACCAAAAGATCCGGCCAAACGGATCAAACAATTAGAGTATCTTATACGTAAGGAGATAAACAGGAAATTACACGCAATAACCCTTGGAAGATATTTCAAAAACCAACGCATCCCAAGGGGGCTTCGTATACAGCTCCGACCGACTTTGTGCAAAGAGAGCAGAGAATTTGTCCGAAGGTGGGAATCTATACTCAATAAATGTTCATTGGATCTGATCTTGCTAACTATCCAAGAGTTATCAAAGAATTTAACAACCCTGAGGACGGAAATTGAGGAAATAGAGAAAGAATTAGTTGATACACTTGGAAAAGAAGATTATGATAACATACTACTAGAGGTCAATACTAAACTTGAGGACTACAAGTCTGAATTGGAGCAAAAGAAGATTAAGAAATTTAGAAGAGATACCTATGATTACATTAATGACGAGGTATATACCTGGATGGACAAATACAGCCAAGCTACACCGAAGAAACCATTTAAATACACATCCGACAACACCTCCAGTTCCGACTCAGAAGCCCAAAGAGAGTTCGATATTCCAGCAGAACAAAACATAGAGAACCTAGCACAGACAACAAGCCCTTCAACGCGAGCCCCACCCGCTGTATCTTTTTTAGGCGTTCGTCGAAAAGAACCCGCAGGGGGAGGAGGCAACGCAAGAAACAAACCCTTAACGAGATTACAACACAAGAAAAGTTAGTGGTTAACATTTCAGATAGGAGACTCAACAAGGCAGAAGAGGAGACTCTACAGAAAGGTCTAAGCTTTGTACCGACTTACGGTACCACCTTGTTTGACACAAAGATAGAACTTTATAAGTTTGTTCGCAAACTCAAACTAAAAGTCTTCTTCAATGAACTAGAGACCCATGAGAATCCGACTGAGATTCCAGATTTTCAAGAATTTAGAGTTAAAAGCGGATTTGTTCCACCAATTACAGTACCATCCATAGAAATATTTCAGAGATTAGTTACCCGGGACCTCGAACGTATAAGCTACAGAAATCCTCCATACAGGAATTTGAAACCACACGAGATGAGATTGATTAGAGATCTATTTAGTGACAAGAGCATTACCTTTCGCCCTGCGGATAAGGGAGGAGCCCTGGTTATTCAGAATTCTTGTGACTATGACGCTGAATGTAAAAGACAGCTTCAAGACCAGACCACATACGCGAGTTTGGATCATGACCCCACCCTCTCGATCAAGCAGAATCTGAAGAGCCTCCTAACGAAGGCATTTGAATTGGATTGGATTAACGAGCATACACAGAAATTTCTCTTGAATGAACACCCAAGGATCCCCAACTTTTATACATTACCGAAGATCCATAAAGACGCCATGAAACCACCTGGTAGACCAATTGTTGCAGGGATAGAGAGCATTAACCAACCCTTAGGAGTTTATATAGATTTTTTCCTACAGCCCTTGATACAAAAGACTAGCACTTACACAAGGGATACCACCCACTTCCTGCAGAAACTGAACTTATTGACACCTGCGCCTGAAGATCTGATGTTCACTATAGACGTGAAAAGTTTATACACCTCCATACCCCATGATCTGGGGATGGAAGCAGTAGAATGGTTGCTACTGAAAGCACCTGAGATACGTGCCCAAAAAGAATTTATACTGGCATTATTACAATTTATTGCTGAGAACTCCTATTTTCAGTATGGAAATCAATTTTTTCTACAGGTAGCAGGGACCTCGATGGGAGCTACTATGGCACCCTCATATGCCAACAGCTTCATGCACAAATTTGAAACTGACCATGTATTAAACAAACAGGAATGGAAGAATGACATTCGTCTATGGACGAGATACATAGATGATATCTTTGGGATTTGGAAAGGTACACAAGAGTCTTTTGAAACTTTCTTCATGTATCTGAACAATATCGACCAGAGGGTACAGTTCACCAGAGAGTTCTCATACGAAATCATAACATTCCTTGATGTACAAGTTCACAAGAAATCTGCATGCTACAGCACTTCACTATTTCGGAAAACGACAGATCGAAACAATCTCCTGCACCGCCTCAGCTTCCACCAGCCGAGTTTACTGAAGAACCTGCCATACAGCCAACTACTGAGAGTCAAGAAAATAGTCAGTGATCCTGAAGATTACAGGACACAACAGATGGAAATGAAAGAGAAATTTCTGGCTCGGGGATACAAGCAGGATGAACTTGATCAGGCATCAGATAGAGTTGATGCTTTACCTCGGGAGACTCTTTTATTAGAACAGAATTCCAAAAGAAAAAGAGAATTGAAGTCACCGGTATTCGTATCTAAGTTCTCTACACAAAGCATAAAGATTAAGAAAACTATTATGAAACATTGGGAGATTTTCAAAAATGATACCCGAGTTCAAGATATCTTTAGTGAAAAACCAATCTTTGCATACCAACGAAGTAGGAATTTAAGAGATGAGCTGGTACAAACAAAACCAACAGCGAGAAAACCAATGACACAGCGGACTGGGACTTTTCCATGTTTACAGTGTGTTAACTGTGATTTTGTTATAAAAGGAAACTCCATTAACCATCCAAGGACGGGGCAGAAGATTTTGCTCAAGACTTTTGCCACATGTGACAGTAGCAATATTATTTATGGTATTAAATGCCCTTGTGGGAAATTCTATGTAGGACAGTCGACACGAACAGCCAAGTTGAGATGGGGAGAGCATCGGTCATGCATTCGTAATGCAAACATTAATTCAGCCGTGGCTCGGCATTGGATCTCCAATGGACATAATGTGTCACAAATAAGATTTGTGATTTTGGAAGTACTTACCAAAAATAGCCCTCACGAAGATTTAGGCCAACGCTTGAATCGCAGAGAGACGTATTGGATCGACAAACTGGGAAGTCTGGCACCCAATGGGTTAAACGAGGAGATCAACTACCACTGTTTTCTCTAATTGCGTTCACTTTAATTGTGTTTTACCTGATTGTTCTCTCCAATTGTTTTTGTTTGTGATATCTAACATCGTTTGGTTTAAATTGACACCAATACTTGAATGTATTTGAAAAAGTAATGATTTACATGAATTAAATGTTCTCCATGCTGCGCATCCTGGAGCTCTTCCAGGACCCAAGGTGCCGTCTGTCTAGACGACACCACTAGCGGCATGTAGACACTTGTTTCCATACATGGCACAGCCTTTGAGCTGATCCCTAGGCTCCATCCATCCTAGTTAGGAACGCCCATTATTGTAGTTTTCAGTAATTTTTCTTAGTATTTTTTCTATGTCTATGGACTACAATCCACGTATTCCGCTTTTAAGGTGTTGACTTTTTTCGCCTCTACCCCAGGAGGGCCACTTAGTAAGCAATTTTGATTGTAGGCTATTCATCGAACAGTTTCCTGACATTGGTCACGGCTCGTGCCTATTGTCATGGAGCCGTGATCACATGCCGGGTTGCTCGGCAACAAGGAAGGCACTCAGCCTTCAATCACGTGTCCTACAAAATCCAGGTTGCTCGGCAACGCGCCGATGCAACGAAGACAGTCTGCTTTCAGTAGGCACAGGGAGAACTCCTCCGCTTCGTTCTCCACATAGGGTAAGCTACCACCCGAGTTTACTATTAGTGATTAGGCACACCTAGAATAAGTCTTTTATAGAGTTTTTCTCTTACCGTTTACAGCACCTGCTCTCCGCACTCGGTGGAAGCAGCTTGCACTCCGGAAAATAGTTTCCGCCATTACTCACCGAAATCAGGTAAAGACCCGATTACCTCCATTTTTAGTTACAAGATGTCTTGATCTACCTGCATATTGATTTGTTTTTCTTATTTTTTTTTTTTTGGATCTACCTTCTGTTCCGGCTCATTACGTGGCCCGGTATGTGTTGTTTTACTTTTTCAATTATTTGGATGATGACTGTTAATGTTGATATATTTGTGTTGTTCAAAATATGGAAATTTGTTTAATTTTGTAATAACTACGAAATGGTTGATATGATTGCATTTGAAAATCACCTTTTAGACTTGCCCCGATGAAGGATGTTATATTCCGAAATGCATTGGCACAATAGAAGTCTACGGATAGAATGATTAATGGCAATTTCTTCCTCATGAAGAATATTCTGGTGGCTATTTGCCACCTCTTTGTATAAAATAAATATTTTTCACTTGATGGAAAACCACCATTTGACTTTCATATTTCATTAAGAATTTGAACTAAAGGATTCACATTGAGCAGAACTACAACTACTATAGAACCCAATTTGGGACTCCAGAGAGCGGCTGTATGGTTGGGTCTTCACCTAATCTTTGCTCCTTGTTGTAAATTTTGGGCCTGGGTGTCTCCAGGTCCTATTCAGCCAGCTCCTGTATACAGGATTCAACCTTCTAATAAAGATTAATCTCGGTAGAGACTTCTGTTAACACCAGAAAGACGTGAAATCCCCGTGGTGCCCACTCAAATTTGCTTCCTGCTCCTCCCCTGGAGACCCCAATTAATCCACCCAGACCAGGCAGGTTTCATCCCGGGATGGTCCACCACACTTAGCATCTGTAGATTTTCTAACATTATGGCCAGACTAGAACCAATCACCCAGGCAGTGGCGGTCACGATAGACGCACAAAAAGCTTTGGATATGGTGGCCTGGGATTACATGTTTATACCTTTGGAAAGGATGGGTATGGGGTGCAATATATGACAATATATCAGATTACTTTACACACAGCCATTGGCTAGAGTCCAGATCAATTCACTTACAGCCTCCCAGTTCCAGCTTGAGAGAGGTACTCGTCAGGGGTGGTCCCCGATCCTGACCATTGAGCCAATGGCAGAACATATTAGGACATATCATGCACACCGGGGTATCCACTTGACTGAGACCCCCGAAATTATCTCCCTATACATCGATGATGTGGTGCTCTTTGTCAAAGACCACCGTCAAAAACCCTCTGGCAAACCTCCCCCTGATTATACAAGACATCTTTGCCATTTGGGAATTATCAGGCCTTACCATTAATGCCTCGAAATCAGAAATGTTCCCCCTCACTGACAACACACTAAATATTTGGGGGTAACGATTTCAAGAACACAAGAAACACTCCAGCGAGACAACTATGACACACTCAGGGCACACGCCGAGGCCAAAATGAATAAATGGAAAGCACTCCTGCTGTCCCCAGCAGTCAGACTGACGCTAATAAAAATGGTTTTGCTCCACAAGATGTTATATGTTTATGCCAATGTCCCGATCTGGCCCTGGAAGACTTCTTTTGCTCAGATCCATGGGCAGTTCACCCAGTTCCTCTGGCACGCCGAGGTAGTCCGCAAAAAATGGTTGGACCTAAGGCACACATACGAGAGGGATGGACTAGCTGTGCCGAATCTGGAGTGGTACTGGATGGCATCCCAAGCCCAATACGCTACATATTGGTACCCTACGCCCTCTCCTCCACCGCATGTCAAGCTGGAAGCATTGGTGGCCGGCGAAGCAGATCTTAGGACTCTGATGCTATACCAACACTACAGAGACAATTGCGCCTTTGACCCGGTCAAGGCCACACTACATCCAAGGAAACTGATATTCTCTCATACGGGCACAGCAAATCCCTATTATAGGTGGCTCCCATTATGGAACTTCCCAAAGCTCGGACCGACATGGAACAGAGTTATACAGGTTATAGACTAAGGGCAGCCACAGCTGCCAGATGGGCGTCATACCCCAACGAACCTCAGGAAACTCGGTCAGTGGCCTACATTGCCAACTCTGTTAACTGTAGGCACATCATGTCGGCATTATACACAAGAATGCAAGATGCAGACTCTCCCCAGACATCGACCGCAAGAGCCGGGTGGTCCAAAGACCTAGGACTGGTCATCTCAGGCAAGCAATGGGCCCAGATGTGTATCCACAACAAGAAAGTGTATATGAATTTTAGATTCAGATTTATGCAATTCAAAATCTCCAAAATGGATAAGTCGCAAACACAAAGCTGCCCTAAATGTGGATGCGAAAATGCAGACCATCTACACATGTTTTGGGAGTGCCCCAGACTAGGGAATTTCTGGGCCCATGTCATTAACACAATTGCTGAGATTGTTTCTGTGCATCTGGAGCAGGAACCCATGGGACCGCTCTTTGGTGTGTGGCAACTACTGCACAGGGGTTGCCCCAGAACATTTGCCAATACTGCGTGTATGATGGCCAAAAGAACAATCCTCCTACACTAGAAAGGGAAAATCGCCCCAAGCAAGAAGGAATGGCTAAATGCGCTCACATGGGCACAAGAAAATTAATGCTTATATGTTTCCACTCTCCCTGCTTGTACCAGACCGCAGGACCCCTGGGATGGTTTCCGGAGATACTTAGGTGACAGGGCGGCAAGCTGAACACCTAAAGAAACCTCTTTGTATTTGATGATTGTTGTTCCACTATATGAAATGTATTGTGGGTGTCGGCCCAAACTGTATGCTGCTCTGTTCTGCAGTATTAAATAAAGGTTTTAAAAAACAGGTTTTCACCCTTGCGTGCTTCCTATGCTACTGCATGTACCCTTGCTCAGTTTCTATGTGAATGCATGTGCCCGCTCTCATGTTCTATAGTAATGCATGTACCCTTGCTCAGTTTCTATGTTAATGCGTGTGCCCATCCTCACTTTCTACAGTAATGCATGTACCCTTGCTCAGTTTCTATGTTAAAGCATGTGCCCGTCCTCGCTTTCTACAGTAATGCATGTACCCTTGCTCAGTTTCTATGTTAATGCATGTGCCCGTCCTCACTTTCTACAGTAATGCATGTATTCTCGCTCAGTTTCTATGTTGATGCATGTGCCCATCCTCGCTTTCTACAGTAATGTATGTACCCTTGCTCAGTTTCTATGTTAAAGCATGTGCCCATCCTTGCTTTCTACAGTAATGCATGTACTCTTGCTCAGTTTCTATGTCAATGCATGTGCTGTCCTCGCTTTCTACAGTAATGCATGTGCCCTTGCTCAGTTTCTATGTTAATGCATGGGCCCGTCCTCGCTTTCTACAGTAATGCATGTACCCTTGCTCAGTTTCTATGTTAATGCATGTGCCCGTCCACGCTTTCTACAGTAATGCATGTACCCTTGATAATTTTCTATGTTAAAGCATGTGCCCGTCCTCACTTTCTACAGTAATGCATGTACCCTTGCTCAGTTTCTATATTAAAGCATGTGCCCATCCTTGCTTTCTACAGTAATGCATGTACTCTTGCTCAATTTCTATGTTAATGCATGTGCCCATCCTCGCTTTCTACAGTAATGTATGTACCCTCACTCAGTTTCTATGTTAATGCATGTGCTGTCCTCGCTTTCTACAGTAATGCATGTACCCTTGCTCAGTTTCTATGTTAATGCATGGGCCCGTCCTCGCTTTCTACAGTAATGCATGTACCCTTGCTCAGTTTCTATGCTAATGCATGTGCCCGTCCACGCTTTCTACAGTAATGCATGTACCCTTGATCATTTTCTATGTTAAAGCATGTGCCCGTCCTCACTTTCTACAGTAATGCATGTACCCTTGCTCAGTTTCTATGTTAATGCATGTGCCCGTCCTCGCTTTCTACAGTAATGTATGTACCCTTGCTCAGTTTCTATGTTAATGCATATGCCCGTCCTCGCTTTCTACAGTAATGCATGTACCCTTGCTCAGTTTCTATGTTAATGCATGTGCCTGTCCTCGCTTTCTACAGTAATGCATATACCCTTGCTCAGTTTCTATGTTAATGCATGTGCCCGTCCTCGCTTTCTACAGTAATGCATGTACCCTTGCTCAGTTTCTATGTTAAAGCATGTGCCCATCCTTGCTTTCTACAGTAATGCATGTACTCTTGCTCAGTTTCTATGTCAATGCATGTGCTGTCCTCGCTTTCTACAGTAATGCATGTACCCTTGCTCAGTTTCTATGTTAATGCATGGGCCCGTCCTTGCTTTCTACAGTAATGCATGTACCCTTGCTCAGTTTCTATGCTAATGCATGTGCCCGTCCACGCTTTCTACAGTAATGCATGTACGTTTGATAATTTTCTTTGTTAAAGCATGTGCCCGTCCTCACTTTCTACAGTAATGCATGTACCCTTGCTCAGTTTCTATGTTAATGCATGTGCCCGTCCTCGCTTTCTACAGTAATGTATGTACCCTTGCTCAGTTTCTATCTTAATGCATATACCCGTCCTCGCTTTCTACAGTAATGCATGTACCCTTGGTCAGTTTCTATGTTAATGCATGTGCCCGTCCTCGCTTTCTACAGTAATGCATGTACCCTTGCTCAGTTTCTATGTTAATGCATGTGCCCGTCCTCGCTTTCTACAGTAACGCATGTACCCTTGCTCAGTTTCTATGTTAATGCATGTGCCCATCCTCGCTTTCTACAGTAATGTATGTACCCTCACTCAGTTTCTATGTTATTGCATGTGCTGTCCTCGCTTTCTACAGTAATGCATGTACCCTCGCTCAGTTTCTATTTTAATGCATAGGCCCATCCTCGCTTTATACAGTAATGCATGTACCCTTGCTCAGTTTCTATGCTAATTCATGTGCCCGTCCACGCTTTCTACAGTAATGCATGTACCCTTGATCATTTTCTATGTTAAAGCATGTGCCCGTCCTCACTTTCTACTGTAATGCATATACCTTTGCTCAGTTTCTATGTTAATGCATGTGCCCGTCCTCGCTTTCTACAGTAATGTATGTACCCTTGCTCAGTTTCTATGTTAATGCATGTGCCTGTCCTCGCTTTCTACTGTAATGCATGTACCCTTGCTCAGTTTCTATGTTAATGATTGGGCCCGTCCTCTCTTTCTACAGTAATGCATGTACCCTTGCTCAGTTTCTATGTTAATGCATGTGCCTGTCCTCTCTTTCTAGAGTAATGCATGTACCCTTGTTCAGTTTCTATGTTAATGCATGTGCCCATCCTCGCTTTCTACAGTAATGCATGTACCCTTGCTCAGTTTCTATGTTAATGCATGTGCCCGTCATCGCTTTCTACAGTAATGCATGTACTCTTTCTCAGATTCTATGTTAATGCATGGGCCCGTCCTCACTTTCTACAGTAATGCATGTACCCTTGCTCAGTTTCTACAGTAATGCATGGGCCCTTGCTTTGCTCACTTTCTATGTTACATTATGCATCATTACATGCTTTCTATGGTGATGCATGTACCCGTGCTCAGTTTCTATGTTAATGCATGTGCCCGTCCTCGCTTTATACAGTAATGCATTTACCCTTGCTCAGTTTCTATGTTAATGCATGTGCCCGTCATCGCTTTCTACATTAATGCATGTACCCTTGCTCAGTTGCTATGTTAATGCATGTGCTTCTTGTCCTCGCTTTCTACAGTAATGCATGTACCCTTGCTCAGTTTCTATGTTAAAGCATGTGCCTGTCCTCGTTTTATACAGTAATGCATGTACCCTTGCTCAGTTTCTATGTTAATGCATGTGCTTGTCCTCGCTTTCTACAGTAATGCATGTACCATTGCTCAGTTTGTATGTTAAAGCATGTGCCCGTCCTCGCTTTATACAGTAATGCATTTACCCTTGCTCAGTTTCTATGTTAATGCATGTGCCCGTCATCGCTTTCTACATTAATGAATGTACCCTTGCTCAGTTTCTATGTTAATGCATGTGCTTGTCCTCGCTTTCTACAGTAATGTATGTACCCTTGCTCAGTTTCTATGTTAATGCATGTGCCCGTCCTCGCTTTATACAGTAATGCATGTACCCTTGCTGAGTTTCTATTTTAATGCATGTGCTTGTCCTCGCTTTCTACAATAATGCATGTACCCTTGCTCAGTTTCTATGTTAAAGCATGTGCCCGTCCTCGCTTTCTACATTAATGCATGTACCCTTGCTCAGTTTCTATGTTAATGCATGTGCCCATCCTCGCTTTCTACAGTAATGTATGTACCCTCACTCAGTTTCTATGTTAATGCATGGGCCCGTCCTCACTTTCTACAGTAATGTATGTACCCTTGCTCAGTTTCTATGTTAATGCATGTGCCCGTCATCGCTTTCTACAGTAATGCATGTACCCTTGCTTTGCTCACTTTCTATGTTACATTATGCATCATTACATGCTTTCTATGGTGATGCATGTACCCGTGCTCAGTTTTTGTGTTAATGCAAGTGTCCATCCTCGCTTTCTATGGCAATTTTGTATGTTAAATCATGGGCTATTGCTCACTTCCTAAGGCAATGCATTTGCTGTGCTCCTAAGGGAATATCACTAATAATTATTTAAATTCACAACAATTCTGTGATAAGACACTGATGAATAATGTAACATTTATTTCACTTCATAATCAAGATCATGTGCCCCATTACAAGTTGGGCATTATTCTGGCAGTGCTTGTCCTCGCTTTCTACAGTAATGTATGTACCCTTGCTCAGTTTCTATGTTAATGCATGTGCCCATCCTCGCTTTATACAGTAATGCATGTACCCTTGCTCAGTTTCTATGCTAATTCATGTGCCCGTCCACGCTTTCTACAGTAATGCATGTACCCTTGATCATTTTCTATGTTAAAGCATGTGCCCGTCCTCACTTTCTACTGTAATGCATATACCTTTGCTCAGTTTCTATGTTAATGCATGTGCCCGTCCTCGCTTTCTACAGTAATGTATGTACCCTTGCTCAGTTTCTATGTTAATGCATGTGCCTGTCCTCGCTTTCTACTGTAATGCATGTACCCTTGCTCAGTTTCTATGTTAATGATTGGGCCCGTCCTCTCTTTCTACAGTAATGCATGTACCCTTGCTCAGTTTCTATGTTAATGCATGTGCCTGTCCTCTCTTTCTAGAGTAATGCATGTACCCTTGTTCAGTTTCTATGTTAATGCATGTGCCCATCCTCACTTTCTACAGTAATGCATGTACCCTTGCTCAGTTTCTATGTTAATGCATGTGCCCATCATCGCTTTCTACAGTAATGCATGTACTCTTGCTCAGATTCTATGTTAATGCATGGGCCCGTCCTCACTTTCTACAGTAATGCATGTACCCTTGCTCAGTTTCTACAGTAATGCATGGGCCCTTGCTTTGCTCACTTTCTATGTTACATTATGCATCATTACATGCTTTCTATGGTGATGCATGTACCCGTGCTCAGTTTCTATGTTAATGCATGTGCCCGTCCTCGCTTTATACAGTAATGCATTTACCCTTGCTCAGTTTCTATGTTAATGCATGTGCCCGTCATCGCTTTCTACATTAATGCATGTACCCTTGCTCAGTTGCTATGTTAATGCATGTGCTTCTTGTCCTCGCTTTCTACAGTAATGCATGTACCCTTGCTCAGTTTCTATGTTAAAGCATGTGCCTGTCCTCGTTTTATACAGTAATGCATGTACCCTTGCTCAGTTTCTATGTTAATGCATGTGCTTGTCCTCGCTTTCTACAGTAATGCATGTACCATTGCTCAGTTTGTATGTTAAAGCATGTGCCCGTCCTCGCTTTATACAGTAATGCATTTACCCTTGCTCAGTTTCTATGTTAATGCATGTGCCCGTCATCGCTTTCTACATTAATGAATGTACCCTTGCTCAGTTTCTATGTTAATGCATGTGCTTGTCCTCGCTTTCTACAGTAATGTATGTACCCTTGCTCAGTTTCTATGTTAATGCATGTGCCCGTCCTCGCTTTATACAGTAATGCATGTACCCTTGCTGAGTTTCTATTTTAATGCATGTGCTTGTCCTCGCTTTCTACAATAATGCATGTACCCTTGCTCAGTTTCTATGTTAAAGCATGTGCCCGTCCTCGCTTTCTACATTAATGCATGTACCCTTGCTCAGTTTCTATGTTAATGCATGTGCCCATCCTCGCTTTCTACAGTAATGTATGTACCCTCACTCAGTTTCTATGTTAATGCATGGGCCCGTCCTCACTTTCTACAGTAATGTATGTACCCTTGCTCAGTTTCTATGTTAATGCATGTGCCCGTCATCGCTTTCTACAGTAATGCATGTACCCTTGCTTTGCTCACTTTCTATGTTACATTATGCATCATTACATGCTTTCTATGGTGATGCATGTACCCGTGCTCAGTTTTTGTGTTAATGCAAGTGTCCATCCTCGCTTTCTATGGTAATTTTGTATGTTAAATCATGGGCTATTGCTCACTTCCTAAGGCAATGCATTTGCTGTGCTCCTAAGGGAATATCACTAATAATTATTTAAATTCACAACAATTCTGTGATAAGACACTGATGAATAATGTAACATTTATTTCACTTCATAATCAAGATCATGTGCCCCATTACAAGTTGGGCATTATTCTGGCAGTAAATCCACCGGAATACCGCCCAATGGAATTACCGGTACTGCCACTTGCTCCGATTACAAGTGGGGGTGGCAGTGTTAGTCCCTATTAATTTGGTGTCTATAGGACCCCATTTGGGATTTCGGCAGAATTACTGCTGCGTTAATTGCATGGATTTTGCTGATGATTTTTTTGGCAGAAAGTGCAAGGATTTACCTCCAGCGTGATGCAGGAGGTAAATCCCCCACTACAGGGCCAAACTCGTAGTATGGCAGAGCGTGAACATTCATGGTAATTCCGTCACCTCCTTTTTTTTCCCAAACTGTCATACTCTTAATGAGGCCCAATATCAGGATATATCGAAAAGATGTTTCAACACACATAATTATATATCATATTGAATAGGTTTTCATGCATCGTTAAGATGTGTTGTCTCAATTATCTGAAAAAGTTGTGTATAGGTGCGTTATAATTGACTTATCATATCATATCATCTAGACAGTCCACAATAGGAGAAAGAAACAGACAAACAGCTCAAATAGCTATCAAATAGGTGAGTGTAGACTGCATCCCTAAGCTAACAAATTAAAATAGAATGGACTATTTGACTTATTAATAACTACATTGGTAAAATATATTACTCCACTAACCTGTGTCACCAAGATAATAACCTAATATGGTCCACCTGTAGCCAAGAATACTCTGGAAACAAAAGCAGGAATTGCCTCAGATTTCAAGAACAGATCAAGACCCAGTCGCTGTTATAAACATGATATTGATCAATTATATAGCGAGTATCACTCAGCCTTCAATTATTGGTATAGATATCGGAGATATTTTATCAAAATCCCAATTGATCTGATTGGACTCGTAAAGTGCCTCTGCAATGTCAAGCAACAGACGTGAGTGTCCATTCTTTTGGTACAGAAACTTTATTGCTGTCAGTAATCTACAACATTAGCAAGATCTTACCTTGAAGACTTGTTCAGTTCAATCGAACCCGGGGCAGGAACTGCTGGAAAACCAGTAGCGCTTGTTCTTCTTCTTGCTGATAGGCTTTTATCCATCAGCTGTGATTTTAGATACCGAGGCTTGAGCCTCATTACTCCATCTTCTCGGGTTGAGCATGTAGTCGTGGGTGTGTATTCTTCTTGGTCTGTGTGGTCTTGTCACAGTAGAGCTGGTTTCACAGGGTCTTTGCAGTGATGGGCCGCGGGCAGCGCTCGAAGGGGTTTGCAGTCTTGGCAGTGAGTCTTCTGATCAGAGGGTTCGGGTTCTGATCCAGTCCTTGGCAGAAGTTCTTACTCAGCTTCGCTAGATGTTCGTCCTGTGCGCGTTTTTAAATCTATAGTTTATCACATGATTAGTAGTCACATGTCACGTGATGATGTCTTCCGTATACACGTGTAGTGCTGTCGTGATCATGGTACACACATTTTCCTACTGGATCGTAAATTATAGAAAGTAGAAGAAAGGATCATTTGCACATCCACTATAGGAATTAAAAAAAACTTTATGTACTACTTCCATTAAAGGTCTAATTAAACTTATGGTGAGCTGGCATTATTGGAATGCTAATTTCTAGTATGAGGTAAGGCGTTTCAAAAGTGGAAAAAAATGTGTTGATAATTTAAACATCCCCTCTAACGATGTCAAAATATCTTTCAAACTACTAGCGTTGAGGATCGATTGTGTTAAATGTTTCAAAAAAGATTATATGGATGTAAGGTTTATCAACCAAATCACATATGCTGTCAGAAATACCCTTCTGCCAGAAGTTGAAGCATGATCCGCGTGATGACATAGCAATCACGCTGTGTATTGCCATGTAAAGATTATCCCATGTTTATGCTATAATGGTTCTCATAAGAGAATACTGCACTACCTCATGTCTCACACATAGCAATGCTCATTTGCACTTTTGAAAAATGTGTAAGCTCACACAATTTACCACTAGTACACCTAACGTACTGTACAATAAACATAATATCGGGAGGATAGCTCAGGGGCAACGTGCTCGCCTTGGAAGCAACAACACGAAGCAACACAGGTTCAATCCCCGGGTCCGCACTTAGAAACCGCTAGGTATTAAGTGTGTTATAAATAACCTATCATATCATAAATGTAGGAGCGTAGCAGAGCGTACAGGAGTGTTTCCTGTGTTGCTGCGGTGAACGCTGCAGGATCCCGTGGCTGGGGGCAGTGACAGAACAAGCAGGAAATCCAAAAAACCTCTCCCCCTACGGAGTGTACGGGAGTGTTTGCTGTGTTTCCTGTGGTGCCCGTGAAGACCATTTGTGACAGTCTCCTGTCCTCCAATTTTGTCAGAGTGGTGGACGCAGAGGACTCCCTGGGCCTCTGGTTCTTGGTATTTCTTGGGCGGCCCTTCGTTCTTGTACCCACACTTGGATAACTAATAACTGGAGACCACATCGTTGGAGACAAAATTCACAGGTGAGAAGTGCTCAAAAACCTGCTCGTTTTGAGCCACTGAATACATATCCATATTCCACCATAGAAGGAAATAAGAATACCTTGTGACTGAATGCTAGAGAGCAAATAGAACTGGGAAGTAGGGACAGCAATTGAGCACCAAGTAATGAAAACAGCACATAACATAACAAACACCTGGTAGTGGAAAGGTGCAGGGTAAGAGTAGGGGAAAAGGAAACAAAGGGAGCAAGGGCACAAAACAAAAAAAAAACGGAACATTTCAAGTGAAAGAAAAGTTGCGTGCCCAAGAACAAAGCAACAAACTCAATGGAAGAAGAGAGCTACCCTTCCAATGAAAATCCCACAACATTCCCCAGAGGGAAACCACAGAAACTGGCCTACGTGTCTTCCGGACTCCCGCACTCTGAAGAGCAGCCCACTCTATGGGGGGTACAGGCAAAAAAAGCATCCTCAGCAATGATGGAACCTCTGATACCTACACCTACAAATTAATCAACACCGGCATTACAAATAACCAACAAAGGTCTCTTCTCTCCCTCATCCTTGAATGTCTCAAACGCAAGGTCAAACGCAAATGAGCTGACGGATGCGAAAATACTAGAGGAAACCTTTGAGGCTTATCTATCACCAATTTATGCTCACACTCTCCCGAACTCAACCAAAGGGGGGGTAATTGGCAACATAGAGTCCACTGAAAACAAACCAACAATGCCAAATGAACGATTGAAGCAAGATCAACAATTGGTGGATGTGACGCCAAACCCCAGAGCAAATCAAATAGACCAAAATGATCAACTGATGCTCCAAAGAAGCAACATGAATGAGGAGTAGGGGCAAAAAAGTGACACCCCTTTCATTTTGGCAGCGCGACTAGCAAGAGATATCGCCCAGATCAAAAAGGAACTAGACAATAAGGCAAGAGAATACAATGCAGACTTGATTAGTGAGCTCTCAAAAAACTCAACTCACAAAGCAAGGCAGTCTTGAGAAATTTGGCACATGCCAATGCTCCCAAAGGAGAACAAAGCTGGAGTTCAGAAAAAATAAGTGAAAATATGGACAAGAGGATGGACTGCTCATAAAAATTAAGTTTGATATCTTTTGCCACTGACCTACCCCCACCTCTGGTGGGAAATCATTTGTTGATTTCAGAGGCAACGTCTAGATACTAGGAGGACTTATTTTCACCACGGACACTTCAAGGGCTGAACCAACTTCTAAGTTTAATGACTTACAACATTCAAGCCACGGTTATGACAGCAGTAACTATGGCCCTTAGCCTTTTCATGAAACTCTTTGATAGAGTGAATGAGTCGTTCAAAGATCAAGCAACACTCCTAGCAATGATTTATACCAAAATGATCTATCTGGAATCCTTCAGAACATCTCTCCAATCCAGAGTAGACAATGAGGTAGCAACTCCCTCTTATCTAGAGAGGAAGCTCCAAGAGATGCTCAGCTGTGAACAGGCAGACAAAAGAGGGCCTTAAAGATGTGTTTTGAACTCTCTAAGGGGAATAGGGAAAGAAATGATAAAGCACCAAGAATGAGCACACCAATCAGCAAGGAGAATAGTGCCAAACAGAAAGCATTGGAGGAGTTAGGTATCAAGCAGGGAGTAGCGGAGGAAGAGAAGCCGACCCATGGAACCGAACCGATGATCAACGTGGAGCAACTTAAGCCCAATTTTGAAAATTAAATACTTGGACAGATAATGCCAAACAACAACAATCCTAATTTGGACAAGGTCCAAAGCGACGCAGGACTGAAGAGAAGGGAAAACATTGAAGCTCAGTTACCACTGGAAAGTGGCTTTAATGAAAAGTTGGGTAAGGACCAAGAGACATCATTCCCAATGTTTCAAAGAGGGAATAAAAGGAAAATTGGGAATATGGAGCGGAATGAGAAACCACAACAACAAATGTAACAAAGAATTTGGCATCACAGAAATACAGAAAATCAAATGATGCCCAAAACATCTTTCGCGGTTTGTCATCTCCAGCAACTAACTATAAAAGAAATGTGAAGGAAAGAAATAGCAATAATACTTGGAAACAATCTAGAGGGTCAACAGAACAAATAGCGACTGAAGTACTCACAGTGATTGTAACCATCATAGGAAAGTATCGACTGATTGCATTTGTCAACATCATCTGTGCAACAAGAAGAATATGGGTAGACTATGAACAACAGACCTTGCACAATCCAACTATGGCAGAAAACATCAAAGGAGCTAGGCGCTGACAGCGAAGTGAGGAAGAAAATCAGAACTAATCGTGGGAACCCTCAGAAGGATAGTGCCCTGGCGGAACAGAAAGAAGGTTTGAACATAGAAAAGGGCAACAAGACTACTCCCAATTCGAACTCCAGTGTGGAAAAGGAAGGCCATAAAAATCACCACGCTGAAACACAAAGAATTGTCTTCCAAACCCAGGCAGAAAAACACCTGATGGTAGCTTAGAAATTTCATTCAGCAAATCGAAACGAAGATATGGGAATTCTGGTGGCACCCATCAAAATAATGGAGATAACCTCGACTTGAGGGCAACTGCTGGAAGGAATTTGAAACGCGGGAGCCAAAACAAAAAGAAAAAACAGCGGGGCAAGTGAAAAGTGGAGCCGTGGACCTTGTCTCCAATTAGAGGGCATTCGAAGAGGCAAGAATGGTCTAGTTTTAAATCAGGCAAACGTCATAAGACTGCTCCATCATGTACCACTACCAAGATATGTCACCACAGAGGACATAAAGATCATGAATTTTCTAGAGAAAGTATATTGGACAGGGTCATCCTACACTGACCACAATGACAATTAAATCTTCCTTTTAGAGGCAGCCCATTTGTTACTTACCCTAGGCTTTGAACTAAAAGACCCTTGGGAGGAGGCCAACACAGAGACCCTCCCATGCATGAGGTCGAAGAACCGTGAGAATGAAAAAGATTCAGATAAACCAACCCACAAGGTACTGCTAAGAGGAGTGCAGAACAAGGAGTTTGGGAGTGACTGCATAGCAGAAAACAAAGGCGATATGACCGATAAAATGAAAACTAGAATAAAAGTCACATTTGACTGCCAACAGGAGTCATCGCAATGAAGCACAGTAGATCTGAACAATCGCACTGTCAGAAAGAGGGACAACCCTGGGCAAACTCCAAAGAACAAGTAACAACAAAACAGACAGAAAAGTCTGGATTGGACTATGGGCTCATGAAACACAAGCGGTTTCAAAAATGTGTTTGGGAATGGAGGCCTGCGTGAAAAAGAGTTTGAGATAAGAACACAAGTGGCGACGTGGAAGACCTCTCCAACTACAGACCTATTTGAAAACATCCCCTACCCGGCAAAACCCCTAGAAACCTATGCATACAAACTTACTCAAGAACACGTAGAAAAGCACCAGTTGCTGGACCAAGCTCAAGTGGGCTTCAGACCGGCGAGAGGAACAGAAACGGCACTCCTATCCATCTAGGACAGTGGTCTTCAAACTTTTTTGGCCAGGGCCCCCCTGAGCAAAATTTGGGCAGGTCGGGACCCCCCAGAAATGCCAAATGGACAGTATATATTGCGCGCCGTCACCTGCTCCCATCAAAGTCGCTGGGCTCCCTCATCCCACTCCTACCCAGTCGCTGGTCTCTCCCCACCCCATCACACACCCAGGGCTCTCCCCACTCTGCTCCCATCACTATCCCATGGTTCCCGCCCATTGTGCTCCCACCATAGTCCCTCGGTTCCCCCATCCCGTTCCCAACACAGTCTGAGGGCCAGTGGCGGCTGGTGAATCTTTTTTAAGTGGAGGGGCATTAAGGGGAGGTTCGGGGGGGTTTCCCCCTGTGAATTTTTTTTTAAATAATAGGTTAAAATGTTGCATTGTAGAGCATACTTTTAACAAAAAATGGGTAAATAGCCAAACAGTTTGCAATTGTTGCTGGGAGTCCAGGGGGCAGGCATTGATATTTTATTTCTATCGCGCTCGTACACAAGTGTTTCAGAGCGTGACAAGGCAAGGGAGGGGAACAGAGGAGAATAAAACAGCGATCTTACTAGGCCCAGTGACATTGAGAACGCGCAAGTGTGAGGGGAAAAGTGCATGGAAGGGGGGAGAAGTGGAAAGTGCGAAGAAACAGATAAATAACAATAAATAAATAATAAAGGCAACAAACAGTGGTAGTGCAGCCAGCAATTTGCAAGTGCTATGTTTAAGGCAGCAGACAGGGTAGGTCTGATAAGTGCAGGAAGAAAGATGGTTCTCCTCAAGTTTTAGAGTGGCAGGGCGCTGTTCCAGAGGGAGGCCCCAGCCGAAGACGGAGATCTACCCCCAGCTCGTTTCTTTGATAAACGACTGACCCTGAGGGAGTTGGAGGTAGAGGAGTGAAGAGCTCGAGAGGGGAGGTATTTGCGGAGGAATAGCTGAAGGTATTTTGGACCGAGGCCCCAGAAAGCCTTGTGGACAAGGCAGAGGGTTTTGAATGATAGATGTCCGGTAAAAAGATACCATCCCTGTCCCCTGGGCCCCACTGGTCCTAACACAATGAACATGATTATGTGTATATGCAAGGCGCTGCACATTCATACAGCAATCACTCTATCATTCACATGAGCATCCATCACCATACACTCACTCATAACGCATCCATACACATGTTTAAATAAAAACAATGAACATAAACGTACCTTCTGCATTGGCCTGTGTGTGGGTGCTGCTCCAGCTGCTCTGTCCGTATGTGCGAGGAGGCGCAGGAGCTCCCCCTCGGACATACAGACATGCAGTGCCCCAGCCAGCATTTCCAATGAGCTATGCAATGCTGGCGAAGCAAAACGCCCCAGCACTTGCATGGCTCAGTGAGCATGTGCGGCTGGGGAACTAAACTGAACTGTCAAAGGGAAACAGTGTTTCCCTTTGACAGTTCAGCCAGCCCAGGAGCACTCCATTAGCTGGATAAAGCAGCTGAGGGAGTGCTCACTGTTTCACTGGGCTGGCTCCTTAGCTCCTCCATAATGGGTGAGGGGCCACTATGCAGTTAGTAATGTTGACCATTGTTGCTGAATATATCACAATTTACTTACATTTTAACACAAAGCACCCCTTTGGGTACTATTGAAACAGTGGGCTTCATAACTACTCTGGCGGTAGCTGTGCCGGTAAAACCGGCACGGCTGCCACTGGAGTTGCATCCGGGTCTGGCACCCGCGAATGGGCAATTACTAGGTCATGCCGAGTTAGGCGGACATGATAATTGCCCTTTCGAAGGTGCCGGTAGATCCCCATTCCCATTTGAGCCCCATATGGCTCAAATGGGAAGGGGGAGCTCGGATGCACCGGCACCGTTAATAACGGTGCTGGTGCATCCGACGAGCTGAGGTCAGACCTGGCGGGGGCTGTCAAGCACCCACGAGCACAACTCTTACTATGGCGGAACGGTAGCAACGGTGCCGGTAGCTTACCAGCACCGTTGTTACTGGTCCGCCATAGTAGTAATGAAGCCCAGTCTGTGACTAAAGGAATGAATATCCATTTACAACTGTGGGCCACTTTTTCATTGTTGCCTGAGACAGTTTCATGCTTCAGCCCGCCCATGTGGGCCACCCCTGCCCATTTCTTCCAATCTAAAAAAAAAAAAAAAAAAAAATTCTTTTTTCATGCTGAGCTCTCAGGGCCCCCCTGGGATGCACCCGCGGACCCCTAGGGGGTCACGACCCACAGTTTGAATACCACTGATCTAGGATGACCTAAAGACAAACGCAGAGGCCAACACAACGTCCGCCCTGATACTACTTGACCTCTCTGCAGCATTCGACACAGTAAGCCTTGATACCCTCATCAAGAGATAAGAAGAAATAGTTATAACAGACCTCACACTACTCATTCCTAGCAAACAGTACAGAGACTGTCTGGATAAAACCTTTGAATCAGCTCCACGAGTGAACAACTGGGTAGTACCACAAGGATCCTTACTATCACCACTGTACTTCAACATCTAACAGGCTCCTCTAATCAAGATCTCCAAAAAATACAATCTTATGTACTACAAATACGTAGACAACACTCAAATCATCTACAAAATCGAAGATACACAAGAAGTAAAGACAACTCTTGGAGAATTTCTCAAAAATTATCTATGAGTCGATGAACGCCAACAACCTAAAAATAACCCAGGAATGACGGAAATCATGATTATTCCAAAAAACCAAGAGAACAATACCTATATCCCGTGGCCGACAGAATTAGGAATGGCGCCCACAACAGCAAAAGTAGTAAAAAACCTGGGAGTCCAAATGAACATCACACTAACATTAGAGCCACAAGTAAACGCAATAATTAAGAAATGCTTCTTCCTCCTACACTCAATAAAAAGAATCCTACCACTCCTGTCCTTCTCCCACAAAACACTGACAAGCGTCACCCTCATCATGTCAAGAATCGACAACGCCAACAGCCTCTACCTCGGGATACCGGTATACCTACTGAAGAAACTGCAATGCATCCAAAACGCAGCAGTCAGATTTCTCCTCAAATTATCTAGAAGAAACCACATCACACCAGTGCTAAAAATGCTACACTGGCTTCAAATCAAACAACGTATCACATTCAAAACAATATGCATAACACACAGATCAATCAGCGGCCAGGGAGCGGAATTCCTGCAAAAGGAAATAACCATCTATAAGCTGACGAGACTCCTCAGATCAAGCAACGAAATCTGCCTGGAACCAAAACTATACGTAAGGAAAAAACATTTGGGCTCTTCTTTCACCCACCTGGTGGCAAAAACCCGGAACAACCTCCAGAAAGAATTAAGAAACACAAAAGACCACCTCAAATTCAGAAAACTGCCAAAAACCTGGCTCTTCAAGACCTCGGAACCAGACGGAGACATCTGAAACAATAAAACCAAAAATGCAAAGAGAGCTAATTAGCAACTAACCCATGACGGGACAGAAAACACCAAGAACCAGCAGAGAAAGGGACCACCCTCAGAATCTATAGAGACAATGCAAGGCTGAACTGATCACAAGGGACAATCCAACCTGGACCTAACAACACCCAACAGGGCTGAAACGGACAACAGACGGAACTAACAACATAACCCAAACTAACAAACCACCCCCCTGTCAGACAGGACAACATAACCTCATGTGTTAAACCGCCAAACCAACACAACCTTGAACCACTATCAACTATTACCTCACAATTACAAAAAAGCCAACCTCATACCAACCTTGGTTGGAAAAGTCAGGTGTGCCTGTGCCTTGCTTCCAGCAGCCATTGTCCACTTGCTTTGTGGACTGCAATCTGGAAGTATCTTTAGAGGCTGGGTGATGCTGAGCGAGTAGTTGAACATTGATTGTAATCCATTTTTGGGCTGTTTCATGTACTCTATCGGACTAGTGTGAGTGTTTTTTCAATTGTTTTTGGTGAGCACTGTGTGCTAATCTGGTGGGTTTGTCTAGTGTTTTTGTGGCTTCTGACCCTGTTTTTCTGTGCTGGCCTGCATCTAGAGTGTGCAGTCCCTGGGGTGTAGTCCTTTGGTTTGTCTGGCCTTTTCCCAGTCTCGCTCTCCCCTCTTGCAATTGGTTGGAAAAGTCAGGTGTGTCTATGCCTTGCTCCAGCAGCCATTTTCCACTTGCTTTGTGGACGGCAATCTGAAGGGATCTGGTAGGGAAACCACTTTGTAAGCAGCTTAAGGGCTGGTTGAAGCTGAATGAGTATTTGCACATTGATTGTAATCCGTTTTTGGCCTGTTTCATGTACTCTACTGGAGTAGTGTGAGTGTTTTTTCAATCGTTTTTGGTG
The DNA here is from genome assembly GCF_040938575.1 of Ambystoma mexicanum. NCBI lineage: Eukaryota > Metazoa > Chordata > Amphibia > Caudata > Ambystomatidae > Ambystoma > Ambystoma mexicanum. The sequence goes on from NC_090923.1 coordinate 44,535,954, forward strand.
AGCACTGTGTGCTAATCTGGTGAGTTTGTCTAGTGTTTTTGAGGCTTCTGACCCTGTTTTTCGGTGCTGGCCTGCATCTACCGTGTGAATTTCCTGCAGTGTAGTCCTTTGTATGTGTCTGGCCTTTTCCCAGTCCCACCCTCCCCTCTTGCAATTGGTTTGAAAAGTCCGGTGTGTCTGTGCCTTGCTTCCAGCAGCCAATTTCCACTTGCTTTTTGGACAGCAATCTGGAAGGATCTGTTAAGGAAACCACTTTGTAAGCAGCTTTAGGGGCAGGTTAATGCTGAGTGAGCAGTTGCACATTGTAATCCGTTTGTGTCTTGTTTCATGTACTCTTTTGGGGTGGTGTGGGTGTTTTTTCCATCGTTTTTGGTAAGCACTGTGTGCTAATCTGGTGGGTTTGTCTAGTGTTTTTGTGGCTTCTGACTCTGTTTTTCTGTGCTGGTCTGCATCTAGAGTGTGCAGTCCCTGGGGTGTAGTCCTTTGTTTGTGTCTGGCTGTTTTCCAGTCCCGCCCCTCCCTCTTGCAATTGGTTGGAAAAGTGAGCTCTCTGTGCCTTACTTGCAGCAGCCATTTTCCACTTGCTTTGTGGACTGTAATCTGGAAGGATCTGCTAGGGAAACACACTTTGTAAGCAGCTTTAGGGGCTGGTTGATGCTGAGTTAGTTGCACATTGATTGAAATCTGTTTTTGGCCTGTTTCATGTACTCTATTGGAGTGGTGTGGGTGTTTTTTCAATCGTTTTTGGTGAGCGCTGTGTGCTAATCTGGTGGGTTTGTCTAGTTTCTTTGTGGCTTCTGACCCCATATTTCAGTGCTGGCCTGCATCCAGAGTGTGCAGTCCCTGGGATATAGTCCTTTGTTTGTGTCTCGCCTTTTCCCAGTCCCACCCTCCCCTCTTGAAATTGGTTGGAAAAGTCAGATGTGTCTGTACCTTTCTTCCAGCAGCCATTTTCCACTTGCTTTGTGGACTGCAATCTGGAAGGATCTGGTAGGGAAACCACTTTGGAAGCAGCTTTAGGGGCTGGTTGATGCTGTGTTAGTTGCACATTGATTGTAATCTGTTTTTGGTCTGTTTCATGTACTCTATTGGACTAGTGTGAGTGTTTTTTCAATCGTTTTTGTTGAGCAGTGTGTGCTAATGTAGTGGGATGGTCTAGTTTCTTTGTGGCTTCTGACTCTGTTTTTCTGTGCTGGCCTGCATCTAGAGTGTGCACTCCCTGGGGGGAAGTGGAGTGGTAGCCCTTTGTTTGTGTCTGGCCTTTTCCCAGTCCCATCCTCCCTCTTGAAATTGGTTGGAAAAGTCAGGTGTGTCTGTGCCTTGCTTCCAGCAGCCATTTTCCACTTGCTTTGTGGATTGCAATCTAGAAGGATCTGGTAGAGAAACCACTTTGGAATCAACTGCACATTAGGGATGTAACGGTATAACGGTATACCGTTAAAGATACCGTGAACCACTTAATTGAACAATAATAACTGTCACATTGTTTATACCGTTATACCGTTCATACCGTAAAGTGTGCTTTTCAATCTGATTTGGAAAGGCTGCAGTAAGCAAGTGCTGCGCAGTCTTGGTCTTGCACTGTTGGATGTGCTGTCTGCCAAGTAGTTTCAGTTGGAGCAGTTTTTAATGCCATTCCATAAACCACACGTGCCTGACACAAAATCAATATGTTAGCAATAGGAAGAATAGATACAGTGCCAAGAAGGAAAAGGGTTTACTTTGGGTTGGCGGCTTTGGGGTTTATATATTTATAATGGATAATGTTCTCTAAACATATGGCAATGGGGGATTTCCCTGGTTCTATCATTGAATTTACATATAATAAGTCACACTGCGAAATTCACTCATCTCTGTGGGTATTCCCTGCTGCCATACCAAAGGGTAACATGTCCGTGATTACTGAACACCTTTTGGCCGCAGGTAAACTAAAGGCTGTAACGTAAAGAGAGTGCGCCTGTGTGTGTGTGTGTGTCTGTGCGTGTATATGCGCACAAGCGTATACTACCATCAGCCTCCATTGATCGGTGGCATGCAGGTTATCAAGATGGCAACATGTTCATCTTCACCAGTAGCCAGTGGGGGAGCATAAAGCCTAAATGACCACTTAAGTAAAGCTATTCAGTTTGCTTTGCCAGTTGCAGCAGGGCTCCCCCCTCCTCCTCTCTACACGTGTGTTTGTGTTTGGTGGAAGCGAGGCATTTCAGTGGAAAGTATGTTGAAAAGCCCAATTCTGGCCCTGGGTGACTGGTTTTGTTTGTGATGCTAAATCTGTCAATTTATGACCTTTTAGAAAATATTTGTTAAGATTAGTTAACTCCACCTGCTATACCGTGATAACCATGATATACCGTCATTTGTCAAGAAGGTTATCGTACCGTCATAAAACTAATACCGTGACACCCCTACTGCACATCCGGCCTGCCCCACCCTGAACTCCAGCTGCACATACGCCCTGCCTCACACTGAACTCCAGCAGCACAGGTGCCCTGTCCCACCCTGAACTCCACCTGCTTATACGCCCTGCCGTGTCCAGAACTCCAGCAGCACAGGCGCCCTGTCCCACCCTGAACTCCAGCTGCTTATACGCCCTGCCTCACACTGAACTCCAGCAGCACAGGCGCCCTGTCCCACCCTGAACTCCACCTGCTTATACGCCCTGCCCCGTCCAGACCTCCAGCAGCACAGGTGCCCTGTCCCACCCTGAACTCCACCTGCTTATACGCCCTGCCCCGTCCAGAACTCCACCTGCACATATGCCCTGACCCACCCTGAACTCCAGCTGCACATACGCCCTGCCCCGTCCAGTACTCCACCTGCACATATGCCCTGTCCCACCCTGAACTCCAGCTGCACATACGCCCTGCCCCTTCCAGAACTCCACCTGCACATATGCCCTGACCCACCCTGAACTCCAGCTGCACATATGCCCTGCCCCACTCTGAACTCCACCTGCACATATGCCCTGACCCACCCTGAACTCCAGCTGCACATACGCCCTGCCCCACCCTGAACTCCACCTGCACATATGCCCTGCCCCACTCTGAACTCCACCTGCACATACGCCCTGACCCACTCTGAACTCCAGCTGCACATACGCCCTGCCCCACTCTGAACTCCACCTGCACATATGCCCTGCCCCACTCTGAACTCCACCTGCACATACGCCCTGCCCCACTCTGAACTCCACCTGCACATATGCCCTGCCCCACTCTGAACTCCAACTGCACATATGCCCTGCCCCACTCTGAACTCCACCTACACATATGCCCTGACCCACCCTGAACTCCAGCTGCTTATACGCCCTGCCCCACACTGAACTCTTTCTGAGTCGTCTGTTTTGATGGGACTGAGCAATGATGGCACTGCCTGAACACCTGAACCGCCTGCAGGGTCTCAGCATCATTCTGAAAACTAGGCTATGGAGCTGCTGCAACAGCAGGGCACGTGGGGTGAGGCGATGGGGGGGATTAATTTTCCACGTGACATGGGTTTTAGGCCTGTAGAATACACCTAAGTCGGCACCTGGGTGAAATGATCAGAGGTTTGGGCTCCATGCGCCGTTCTTGGTCCATTGGCAGAAGTTCCGGCAGGCCCCTCTAAGCACCGCCCCTGAGCAAGTTACTCTAATGCTACTGGCGGCTCCCAGCTACCAACCAGCATGCAAAGGAAGGTGACATAAGCGCGTGGGGTTTCATATTCCAGATAGCTCTGTCCTTGAACCACTATTCTCTCCCGCCTATTAGGCTAATTATTATTATTATTATTATTATTATATTTATTGAGCTCAGCCCTAGCTCCGAGAAGCAGCTGATAGACTTACAGAGGTAATGCGCTGAGTTCCCCTTCAGCCTATGGCCCTCACCTTTCATACCTAATCCTTGTTATTTGAGAGTGTGGGAGCATGTGATGCATGAATGACTGTGGTAAAGTGGGAATGTGAACTGGGACCGGTGGAAGTGTGGTGGGGTAGACTAGACTTCGGCCCTGTTAGGCCTTGTCAGGCCTTGCTATTTTATGACCTGCTATCCCTGCCTTCTTGATAGTTTGGGCCTCTCAAACTGCTCCCCGTTCTACTTATTACCTTATGCTACATATGTCGACGCGGCACTCACACACTGCAAGTGAGACTAGCTAGTACATGAGTGTGACGCAATGACTTCAGCCCCGCAGGAGCACAGCCCTCACATTTCTGGGAAACAGGGGTGAATCCAATCACAAGGGTGAAACAGGCACTGCTATGAGATATCCCTCCTTTGCCTTTTGTGGTAACGTGCACAGAGGGATGTCTATGCTCCCAAGAGGGGTGTCGAAGTGAAAGTGTAGCTACCCTGATAGCAAAGTGCAACATTACAAAATAAAATCAACACAATGTGAAAAAATAACTAAATATAATGCTTTACAAAAACCCATGCCTGTGTAAAGAACAGGGAATATACAAACAAAGAAAGATGCAGCATCTGGGTAATGAAATGGTGTGAAAGGCAATAAAATACCACAATATTCTTAAAAATATGTTCTTGTACAGAAAAAGGGCATTAAAGGCAACCTAAGCAGCCTCTAAGGCCCACGGATGAACCGTGGTGGTAGTCAGCAGTTATTAATACATTTCCACTTGTCTTGGCAGTTCCACAGTGTCATACCAGGCTACTTGGTGCTATGCAAGCTGTTTGAACCAGGCTTGAAGATGGCAGTTGCGTTGCTCCAGATGGGGAGCAGGTAACGAGCCGGGGTCGTGCTGAAGTTCACTCCGGTTCGAAGCAGTGCGGATCGTGAGGGCCGCCAGGGTTGGTTCAACAGTCAGTTCAACTGCGAAGATTCTCGCGAATGGATGAGCGGTACCATGAGGCCACTAGGGTCTTTTACAGTAGCCCCCATGGACGCAAACTCGCTCCCCTGTGTCTAGAGCAAGGAAACGGGTGGCTTCGGAGGGGCCCTCAACTATAATCAGTATACGCAGTTCGCAGGGCACCTACGAGACAAGGGGTAAAAGTAAATCTTGCAAGCTGATTCTTGACTGCTCTCTGACTCCTGGTACCATGCTCACAAACTTGTGCTTCTGACTTAATGATTGTGCTCTACCAACCAGTAGAGCCACCTGTTGCCTGCTATTAATTTGTTCACGAACTTGAGGTTTCGCCTCAATATGACTCTGCATATCTGCAGAGCCACGACTAGATGTTTTCTCTCCCAGTTTCACAAGTCTCCTCTATAATTCCCTCTTGCCCCGTGGTGCAGGAACATGTGCTGATCATCAATCAGTCCACTGGACTGACTGATGATTGGCAGGTCAGGCAGTCAATGCCTGGGATCCTCATCGCTCTGTCTCTCCACTTCTTCTCAACTGATGCCGCTCCCTGAACCCGATCCCCATCAACAGAAGGCCACATTAGTATTGGTGCAAAAGTGGCCCAAATCGCTGATGGTGCAACCGGGCCATTGTGTATTGTCCAGGTAGGAGGGGTTGCTAAAATGTTTAGGCTAGCGCAGAGTCAGGAGCGAGTGGTTTTGGGTTTTGCTTGCTAGAGCATGGCCAAGGATGAAATGGAGTGTACTCTGACACTCTTCTTTCCCTGCCGTCACTACTGGAAGAGAGTGCTGCACTAGCGGGGTCTGTGGCATATGACGTGTGCTATTGAGAAAACCATTGTGCCACCGCCTACACTGTTTGTGCATTGTGGAGACATCCTAGGCACATTTACTTGGGTTACCCTAATGAACTATCTTCTGTAAGAGGCTGCTTATTACACAGCATGACTTTGTAGAGGAGTTTCCAAGTACGGCCCGCACTCCAACCATCCATTTTGAAGTACCAGAAACATTCACTCCGAAGTCTGTGATGTACGATGAGCAAATAAACCAGCAGAGAGCCGCAGTGGGGCTCTTTTCAGTACCTATCAGAAGAACCACACCCATCGAGGTACCGACACCTAAGAAAACCTGAACAGTAAAGTATCCATTGAGGAAACCATATCAACAAATGAAACGGAATGAAGATTGTCAGAGTACAGTCCCTGAAGAAGCCAAAAAGGTCTTAAAGGAAGACGAATGGTGACACCACAAGAACCCGGACTGACTCACATACTCACATATAGAAGATATGACGACCTACAAATGACAAAAAGAGACGAAACACCATGGATAAGGGACATTGTGAACCTAAAGTGAAATAGCAATGTCAAATGTAAGAAGCTTATGCCATGAGCAGGACGAGGATATTCAGTTAGTTCACATGTGTACATATGCTTGGAAATGCAAGAAAGCTAAGAAAATCGTGCGGCTTGCTATGCTTAGTAGTAAGATAGATTGCGGTAAGCGCCACCTATACATATCTACCTCAATAGAAGCACGTTACATAAGTACACTTCCACTACGCATAAGGGCAGAATCACCCAAAGGTTACTAGAGGTCGCATGAGGAGAGCTTCATAGCTAACAAATCAAGAATAAAAGACAGAAGCGAAACTCAGAGACAAATCGTGCCAAAAAGCCAAGGTTGTATCAGCTAAAATAGACCAACCGTAGCTACAATTAATGAAGCAAAGAACAGAATATCCTGCTCAGAAAGGTCAAGATAAGAAGCAGAAGGCAGGTGGTGGGCAAAACGAAAATCAAACGCATGAATTACATGAAGAATGAGACGATTTTACGGTGTCTGAATCATGTGACCAGCCAAGCGAGAAGAAGTGGGACTTTCACAACTACGCATGGCGGTGTGCCATGCAAAGATATCAGAACTTTTCCAGACAGAGATGCAGTCTCGAGGCCAACCACAGTGAAATAATTGACACATGACCACTGAAGTGATGATTGATTGTGGCAATAGTTGGCGAAAGGCTGGAGGAGTTGACAAGCACACCCTGTACCTGGCCGACTATTCTTCATGCTGCTAGGCAAAGTGGAAAAGTAAGAGTGGGGTTGGTGCCAACCCAGTCATAGTGGACCAAGTAATCTAGGGTCCTATAGTTAGTAGAACCAATGGGACATCATACTTTTAGTGACCTCTACAGTAGCCATTTTTAAGGTAGGATTTAGATGTCCCATCTGACAGTGTTTACCCAATCCCCTCACTCCATTACCATATACAGATATAGTACCTATATTAAAGTTACCTTCCTAGAACCAATAGAATTGCATACAACATTTTAAGCGTTATACGTCAGTGATGACGAGTTTTTAGTATAAATGATGTGTTTTTTATGAAGTTCGTTGGAGTTGTGAAGCGAGAAGGAAGATCAAGCAACCGCTGATATTCATGAAACTCCCTGCTTTTTGTACTTGTCATTCAACGGACTCCCTTTGCCAAACCTTTGGGTTGTCATTATTGATTTGCTGCTAGAGTGTTAATCCGCATCCCCATCTATCTCACGGGTGCTGCTACCTCATCTTAAAGTGCTATTGGGCAACCCCCAGCTTTATGGGCCGGTTGGGGTCCTAGTGCATAATTGGTAGCAGAGATAGTATGGTTTATCGATTATCGATTAGATAAGACACCCATTGACCATCAACATAAAGTAACTCTAGGTCCTCGGCAATATCACAAGTCCTTTGCCATCCGGCTAAGTAGACCAAGAAGCTCCCCATAGACAGTGATTAGAATAAATTGTAAAACCTGCAGGTTAAGTTCTGAAGGAACCTGTGCTTTCCCCCACAAACCCTTCCCACTTCTACGAGCAGCCGATCGGGTGAACAGCAGGAGAGGCGGTGACGAAGGCGGTGATCCCGAGCATCCAGGGAGGAAAACATGCGAACGGTGAGTGAAAATGACTGAATGCTTTGGCAAAAAGTGCATGCCTTAGAACAAGTAACGGAAGGTAACGGACTTAGGCGGGAAACAAAAAGTACAGCAAGAAGTAGAGTAGAATGTATATATATATATATGTATATATATATATATATGGACGAAAATAGTGACTCAAAGGGTGGCCGAGTAATAGATAAAGCTACCGGGGAGGACACCCGAGAAGAAAGATACCAGGGAGGACACCCGAGAAAAGAGAGATACTGGGGAGGACACCCGAGAAGAGAGGATATGCCCAAAATTTCTACGCTTAATATAGAGTTTAGAAGAAGCCTGCATCCAAAGTCCTGAATAAAATAGGAATACATAGGAGACCAAAGTGGTTAAAGACGCTTTTGAAAGGGATGGGTTTACACCCCCATGTCGGGGTAAAATTATAGGGGCAGAGATCTGTGTAGCCGGCTGGAGTCTGTCTAGTCTGTCAACGTGTGTCTTATGTATTGTTTGTTGTGACATCATAGGATGAGATTTTTCCTTTGAGGAATTAGCATAAAGAGTATGCAATTGTTTAGCCGAGATATTGTAGAATACGAATTGAGTCTTTGAAAAAGAAAGAATCATTTTTTGTGAAAAAATGGGATTGGAGCTTGCGACGATTGGTGCTCGATCATATTGTTGGAGTTGTTTAAAGAAACCGAAAAGCACAACAAGTTTTATATGAAGAGAATGTGAACAGATTTAAGCATGGAAGACATGACACCATTAATACACTTGTGCAAGCAGTTGTCAAAACATGCACCTAAGCTAAAAAAGTGCAGTGCAGAATGGGTTAAAGGAACAGTGAACAAAATGTATATGCCATGGCCCCAGGGTGGATCGCTGTCTAAAATGGTCCTGCAGCACATGATGACATATTTGCACGCCACGTACACTGGAAAAAAGTTAGACAAATGCCTAGCTAGGTTAGAGCTTTGGAAGATGTACCAAGAGGATAATGAGGAGGAGCCACCAGTAGATTGGATACTTAACATATCCACAGAGGGGTTGAGACGCCTTCTGCGCCACCCGCCCATCCGAAACGAAAAGTGAAGTCAGTAAGGACGAAGGAATATACCCGCTAAGGGAACTTAAAGCAGCCACGGGTATAGCAACCTGGCATATGAGTCACCTACGCAAAGTAGTGATGAAAACCCAGACAAAGACAGAGATAGAGATATCACCTCCAAGGTCCCAAGGGACAAAGAGAGGCACGAGAACGAAACAGAAGAACAGGCTCAAGTAAGTACATCTCTCGATACAGAGAGAGAGGGCAAAAGATGGAAAGGAAGTGAGGATAGAATTGATGAGATAGCAATCACACAGAACGAATGGATGGGAGGTCAGATTTTATTGAAACTCGATGGTAAATGCACTGAAGACATGAGACAAAAGGGGAAGCTAGACAATTTACAGAAAAAGGAGAAGAAAAAGGAAAAAGGATTGAGAGACGAAAGGATCCGGAACAAAGTTAGGCAGAGATGAGAGCAGTTGTATCGCAAGGAGCAAGAAAGACAACACAATCATAAACAGAGAACAGCTAATGATCAGGACAGACAGGAACAAAAGCAAATAGAAGAAGAGCAAAAGATACGGGGAAAAAGAATAAAGAGACGAAGGGATGAGGAAATATGAAGGGCAAATGAACGTAGAGATGCAAAGAAAGGGGAAGAAGATAGGGTCAGAGAGGAAGCGAGGAAGCACAGAGAATTCAAAGATGATGTAGAACGTAAGCGAAAACAGAGAGCACGCGATCTTGAATATCTGGAAAGAGAGGTTAAAAAACCTGATCCAGTAGTAGATTGGGAAGACATTGAAGAATTCTTTCCTGAGTACGATTCAGTACCAGGCACATCTAGGGCAAATATCGAGGATTACTTCAACACCAGAAGCATTGTAGAGACGATTGATAGGATATATGATGAAAGGGGGCTAGAACAAGTACCCCAAGGGAAAGGAGAGGATGAGCGCCTGGAAAGCACTCAGCTGTACGATGCTGAGGACGCCTCCCGAAGTAGTAGAAATAGAGAACATCCCTTCACAGGTTGACAATCAACAGGAACGTGGAGGATGAGAGAAGTTACACAAGTTGGGCACAGACGATATCAGATGCGGAAAGAGAGAAACAAAAGGAAAAGGAGGACGAGAGGAGATGCGTAAAATGCTTCTCCGGAGGAAAAGGAATAAGATGGTCAGATTCTAGCAAGTCTGCACCTAAGGCATCAGAGTCAGCCACACAGTCAGACCGACACGAAGGAGTATCTTACGGTCAGAGGGAGATGTCTCCACCACCCTATGTGAGCCGACTAAGATTACCAGGTAGGCGGTGATGTGGGAATATTACCCCTGCAGTGGATAGGAAAATGATGAGAAAACAGAAGGAGGGCTATGCGTCGCAATTCCCGTTGCTCGTGAAAGGAGGAACGAGGCCACAGTATATTCCATGGCCATGCATGGATCGGGAAAACCTGAAAAATAAGCTTCCAATGTTGACATCGGGAGCCGGAAAATGGATGCACGAGCTAGAAAAAATGACGGGAGTGAACACATTAGCTATAGGGGATTTAAAGGGTCTTTTAATCGCCATACTTGGTGACAGAGCTGACGATGTGTGGACACGTGCAGGTTATCCTGGCATAACTACAGTTAATACTGTGCACAACGAAGCACCATTTAACAATTGCAGAGCTGCGGTATGGAAAGCATTACGATTGATATATCCGGATACTTCCGACATGGGAGCTATAATGACACGTAAGATGAAGGAGTCAGAGGACCCTTTGCTTTACATCCAGAATTTCCAAGACGCGTGGGTACTGGAAACGCGGGAATCTTGGGGGAAATCTATACCGGTGTTTTACCATATATTATGCCAAGGGCTGCCAGAGCAGGTACAGAAGCAGCTCAAGAAATTAGTAGGAATCGAGGCCAAACCGTAGTCTGAAATAAAGTTGACAATAGCGCAATATTGCAGACTGCTGCAGGAAAAGAATCACAAAAAAGAGGCTGCACGAAAAGGCAAAATTAGTGCAGAAAAAATTGTCAAAATATGCCATTGAAAGGGCAATGATAACTAACACAGACGGATCGAACATACGGCAGGTTAATCAGGGCAATAATGAGTTTTACCACAGAGGGAGAGGATTTAGAGGAAGAGGATGGCAGAGTATTCAGGGAGGTTTTCAAACAATCAGGGTGTCACGGTACTTGACCCCAGACAGGGGAAGCAGACCAATCTGCCCCAGGTACTAGCGCCTATGGGGACCTTTAAGGCCCCACAGGACTACCCGAGGGCTTCCTGGACTCAGTCCTAGAGCCGTTGGCGCCAGGCTCACACTGCCCTCTCAAGCAAAACAGTCTGCAGGAGAAGAGGGACCATGTGCAGCCTAGTCTGAGGCATACTGGAGGGACTACTTTGCCTGGAACTACTTTGCAAAGGTGTGGTTAGAGCAACTACTTTTTAGGCAATTTAAACCACACCCTTGGAACAGAACACGCTTTGCGTTATTCTGCACTCCTGCAGGGTAACGCTCACTGTGTCTGCAAGCTCCAGTCCTGTCTTCAGCCACGCCCGTCCTGGTCATCACGATCCATGCCTGCAAAGGAAGAGAGAGTAGAGAATAGAACAAGACCCTTACCTGATTCTCCATCTCGATTTGTCCGGGAGTCTCTGCATCTGCAGAAAAGGAACACCAGGTTAACCGCGCAGAGTAAAGAACCACTTTAAAGACATTGAGCATTGCGTAGTGTGATACTCACCTGAATGCTGTTCGTTCTTGCGGTCCGAGGCCCACACACGTGATCGCTGCTCCAGAGCTGTCGCACCTGCTGAATAGAAAAGAAAACATCAGGTGAGCTAGGCCTCTCTAAAGACATCCAATCTCACACAGCATAAATATTCACCTGAAGCTGCATTTGCTTGCAGTTCCACAAGTCACCTTCACACGATCTTCGCTCCGGAGGCACCACACCTGCAGAATAGAAAAGGGACAGCAGATTAGTTGCACAGAAGTACAATATTGCATGTTTAGACATTATCGCATCATGCAAGTATAGAAACTTACCTTGGCATTCTACTCACCATTTCCGGAGAGGAGTCGCTTTTCATCTGGTGCATCCCAAAGGGGAATCTGCAAAGAAAAGGCACAGGAGTTAACATTTGGCAACTTGAACTCTAAAGCAATCCATACTATCAAGTATTGGCATAAAGACTTACCTCAGAGTCATCGTTGTCTGGAACTCTGCAATAAATCTACAGGATCAGTGAAGTTAACTGAATCACTGAATCTCGATGCACCCCTGCATACAGTCGCAGGATGGAGAGCCCGCCATTCATAACATTAAGGTGAGACATAGTAGAAGGGTGCACAAGGAGGTCACGGGAGGTGGAAGTCGGTCCTCCTCCTTACGGCTAGTTAACATATAATTTCAACATTTTAGGCAAATCTTCCTTCATGCCAAAAAGACGAAACTGAGTGGGCAGGTGCAGTCATTCATCACTTTGCTACGAGTCACGCTGGTGGAGACCGCTGCAGTCCAGCTTTGTTCGGTGCCCCTCTGGAGACGAGGTGAGCATAACACAAGGAGCCTTTCAAAACATGCAAAATGACAAATGGGCAAATAATCAGGCCAACGCCAATATGTTGGACGTGTGGGATGACAGTGCATCTAGCACGCACCTGCAGAAGTCAAGGCATGGTGCAAAACAACCAAGGAACAAGAGCAGGTATGGTGAATCCACCTGTGTTTTTACAGCAGGGAGGAAATGGAGTTGCACAGAATCACACGGTGCAACAGCAAACGCCAGGAGCACAGCAAAGCTTGCAACCTCAAAACTTGATAGGTTTTCCACAAGGACAGTCTCAACAGTCACCGATGCAACTGGCACAGACAGTAAGTGCAGGCCAGGCTGTGAACTCTGGAATAAGAGCTAACACTGGTGATGGAGGAAGTCCATTCATGCAAAATGGGACAAAGTTGTATATGGACTAGGACAGCTCACTGGGAAACCTGATGTGTTCTATCCTATCAGTGACACCAGACCCTCCCCAGAAACCAAGGGTAGATGTCATTATAGGGGATAAAGAATATTCCTTCTTAGTTGACATGGGTGCAACACGCTCGTGTATACGCGAAGGAAAGTTTTCCTTGTCCGCCAATGCTATAAATACTCAGGGCTTCACAGGAGCAACAAGTCGTGTTCCTTTTACAAATGAACTTCCAGTCTCTATGGGAGAATGTGACATGAATGTGCCACTGCTATATTCCAGGCAAACCCCAGTAAATATATTGGGACGAGACCTAATGACAAAGTTAAACATGACAATCTCGTTCACAGAGAAGGGCATAATATGTTCAACTCCAGGAATGCACTATTTGAACGTATGCGAGATGATTAGAACATATGCGGGACACACAGCTATGAGAGCTATCCAATTGGAGCCAGAAATATTTGCATATGGAGTGCATGTATTAATGGCAGGGCTACCAGGCCTTGCAGACAAAACCATGAGGACCCCAGATGAATTTCTATTTAGGCCAAGAATACCTAAGCATGAGGAGAAGGGACAAGTATTACCCGTGGCGATACACACAGCAATAGTTCGATGGAAAATGGCCTTGATTGATGCTTGCGATGATGAAGGCCGACAATGGTGCACAGTAATCACCGTTGAAGAAGGATACAGATTGACTGACGTCACTGATGACGATCTGTTTGACGAGCAAGCAGATGGGGAAGAAACAACAGTTGAGGTGAATCTCACTTTCTGGGTGAAAATGATCAAAAGTGAAGTGCCTCAGAGAATGATGTTGGCACAGAATCGTCCTGAATATTTTGAGGATGACATGGCCCAGGTGCCTGTCTCAATATGGACCACAGGCCCCTATGACGTAGGCTTATTGAAAGGAGTCGGAGAAGTAAGGATTAGATTGAAGCCTGGAGCAATTTTACCAAAAGCATGACAGTATCCCATGTCTAGGGAAGCAGATGAAGGAAATTTCAAGACAATTTCGGCTATGATGGAACAGGGCATTTTAGTGACATCAGAGTCGTCATGCAATACCGCAGTGTACCCTGTCAAAAAATCAAAGGGAGGGTCTTGGAGACTAATTCAAGATTTACGCCCGATAAATAATATTGTAGAGGGCGAGTTCCCTTTAGTCCCTAACCCGGCCACAATCCTATACCTCTTGAGGCAAAATATTTCGCAGTGATTGTCTTGAAAAATGCATTTTTCTCAATCCCATTGCACCAAATCTCACAAGATTTGACGTCATTTACATTCAGACAGATGCGTCTGAAAAGCACAAGGTTACCCCAGGGGTACTGTGATTCTCCTTCAATTTTCAACAGAGTCCTGCAGATGGACTTAAGCAATATTGCATAAGAGAGTGTTGTCTTGCAATATGTAGATGACATCCTAATTTGCAGCACAACAGAGGAAAGATGCAGACGCAATTCTATTCAGCTATTGACTATATTGGCTGAGCAAGAAGAGCTGTACATAGGCCAACTGATCTCGCATGAGGGGGAAAAGGGTTACCCCTGAAAGGGCTGAAGCCATACTGAACACAGCTAAGCCACACACGATAAAAACAGATGCAGAGTTTATTAGGGTCTTTGACTACAGCTCATATACCAAGCCCTTGTTACAGGCCCTAAAGAAGGCACAGGTGACGAAAGGGAAGATTGAATGGTGTGAGACCATGGAAAATGGGTTTACTGAACTCAAGAGAGCCATTTGCACTGCACCAGTTTTAGGGACTCCCAATTATGCAGAGGAATTGTTTTCACATACGAATGGCAGTGTTATGACGACAGTACTCACACAGAGAACCACACTGGGGTACAAGCCCCTTGCATACTACAGTGGGAATTTGGACCCAGTGATGAGAGGCCACTTCCCTTGCGAACAAAGTTTAGTTGCCACAGCGTTCGCCATAGAAAAATCTACAACCATTGTGATGGGATGCTCCATGACGTTGTACATTTTCACACGCTATTTGCTATTCTAGAGAAACCAAAGGGCACATTGACATCTCAGAGAGCTTCTGCTTATGAAGTGATCATATCGAGTCCATCGATTAAGATAGTTTGATGTAAAATAGGAAACACAGCTATGTTCATACCGGAACCACTCACTGAAGGAGAGGCAATACATGACTGTGCGAATTATGAAGAATTTTATGATGTGATTCCCAGAGTGAAAGAAAATGCATTATCAGAGGAGAAATTGTCTTCGTTGACGGTTCCACGCGAATCAATCAAAATGATGGGCAAAGATATACAGACACTGCTGTGGCGAAAAACACAGCAAACAGAGAATTTTGAGTACTCATTAGTGCGCGATTACCATCTTGCGCTGCAGAATTATTGGCGTTGATACTCGCTATTGAGAATCACCCAGACCAGGAAGTAACGGTGTACAGTGACTCCGCCTATGTGACATCAACAGTGCATGCAGGCCGAGCGCACTGGAAAAGTAGGGGCTACCTCGAGCGGACAGCATGCCAGTGCGGCACGCAGCCCTATTGGATAGGCTCATTAAGGCACTACAGCTCCCAGTGGGCATAGCGGTCATGAAATGCACCGCCCACACGAAGGGGACAGATTTTATCTCACAAGGAAATCAAGCAGCATACACGGAGGCCAAGCATATGGCATCCGAAGAGGATCCCATAATGAATGTGGACATAACTGATGTAAATGAAAAAATGATTGTTGCACGAAGTGAACCTGAGAGCTATAGTAACATGGGGCAAACCCAGTTAATGGAGCTCCAATGGGAGGCACCACAGGAGGAGAAGAACCTCTGGAAGTGGCGAGTGTGTTCTTTAAACCCCTCCGAAAGCTTGTGGCGACAAGACAGCACTGGTAAACCAGTCATGCCTATAGCCCTGTTAAAATTAGCCTTGGAACAGGTGCATTATCCAGCACACATGACAAAAGAGAGTCTTGCGGCAACGCTCGCTGAAGACTGGTTCATACTAAATTTAGCAGAGCACGTTGGATTTTTCCTGGTGAACTGTATAATCTGCCAGCAGTTTACGGCTGGGCATACACTATGTCAGGAATCAGGGGTTGTGGTGCAGGAGAAGACGTGTATTGCCTAGATAGGGGAAAACACTACAATTCCCAGCAGTCATGGGGAATGGGTGTAGGTTTCTGAAGCGCGCCGGTAACCAGCTGCAGGCACTTTGCATTAGGAGAATGTGCTCTTAACGGCCGCCCACCCATGCTCAGGTGCTGATGATTGATGTTGGAGAGCACGGGCGGCGGCATCAGCAGCAGCGGAGCAGCAAAATGAGAGGCGGAGGCGGGCAATTCGAGGCAGCTGAAGGACTATCGCTGACCATGTGTGGCGGCATTCGCATCTCCCGAGATGCGGCGGTGAACGCTGGCTAATGTGTGACCCGCTCTCTTCCATCAGGTCCGGGGCAGCCGCAGGAGGCACCCGGACACTCAGTTAAGTGTTATGTGTGTTCTGTGTCCTCCTGGTCCGCGGCGGTGACATGTATTGAGCAACGCTTCAACTCGTTGTTGTCCGGGCGTTATGAGGAAACGTCCGGACAATTAGTTAAGTATGCTTTCTTGAAGTGTGCCCTCTTAATAGTATATTTTGTGCTACTTGCTACTATGAACCATATGTTTGGATGCTACGGTCTAAACAACGGCATGGATATGATTGCTAACCGGAAACGACCAAAAATCTGCTAAGTCTGCATTCCTCAGTCACATTGTTTTCTCCACAAGGAGAAAGCGTTGTGCTATGTACAGGAGCTTGTGTCAGCCCATAACTGGGGCATGTTGTTGTCTCAGTGTCATTGCTTGCTATATGTTTGATGTAGCTTTAAGTCATGCTTTGTAAGTCATGGTCACTAACAGTCGAAAAGGTCATGTATACTGCTCCATGTGTTTTGTGAAACTTATGTTATGTCCTACTAGTTTATGAAGGGAAAGTCAGGTTAGGTTAGCAGTGTATTACAGTATAAAGTCAGGAATTGTATGTGATTTTGCTGTTTATGTCTAGTTGTCTTCCCTTACTTACCTTTATTAGTCCATCCCTTTTCCCTAACTCCTTCTTCCCTACATTGGCTGCCACGTGGCTCCCTGTACGTCAAAGATCCAGGCGCCCGTGCCAACCACGGTGGGAGGGTCGATCCATTCGGCTTCTGTGGTTCAGGAGAGGGGATTGATCACCCACAATGGGATATGTGAGAAGCTCAATGGCTTGTTAAAGGAAAGGATAGCCAAGTTGAAGCTTCCTCTAAGGAAGGGATGGTTACACTGTCTTCCACTGGCACTGTATGCACTCAGAAACCAGCCTGGTTCTGACCATCATCTTACGCCACACGAAATAGCAACAGGCAGGAGGATGCACACTCCCCTGACACCTCGAGACAGAGCTAGATGTGATGCCCAGCCAACAGTTGAAATCTTAGGGTCTGAAATGCAAAATTACTTGAATTGCATGACATCTTATCTTACTGTAATTTCAGGCCAGGCGACGACGAAAAGGGTGCAGGGCAGCACAGAACACAGAAGGAGATTCTACTGCAAACCCATTTCAGAGTTTATGTGTACCCTAAATCTTCCCTGGAGACACAGTACTGGTGAAAAACCACACAAGGAAAAAGTGGGACAAGCCAAGGTTTAACGGACCCTTCACAGTGGAAGACGTCACTCCCTCTGCAGTCAAGCTACAAGGAAGAAGAGCTTGGATTTTTCTGGGTGACATCAAGCCATACATCGGAGAAGGCCCCCTGCCCGCACCCCAACACATAGAGACTACAGACGACGGGGAAGAACCACAGCATGTACAGACGATACGAGGAAGAAGGACGCATGACCAGCAAAGCAAAGAACTTTTGTGTAAAGTTGTGGCTTACTTTTGTACATTTCCTCTGAGCAAAAAAGGGGATAAGGACATAAAAACGGACACTCTGTGCATCCTAGTTGCAGGGTAAAGAAGAGAAATTGCACATATAAGCCACAACATAGGTTATTGACTTTGAACTTTGGACTGAGGGCACTGAAGCCTTTATAAGAAAAGGATATGCCAAATTTTGATCGAGGACACACAAATTGGAAGAAAATACAGTATCCAGATTCGTTCCAAACGAAAATATTATTCGGACTCACTTATGGTGTGCCACAGTAGCGACATCACCAAAGATGTCCTGAGATATTTTGACCTAGTCTTAAGGTCATACCCGTCGTTGGTGGGAAGGCTCACCAGCATCACAGAATTTCGTCAAGATCCTGAAAATGAAAAGACGATAAGGAGGCTGCTCACTGTGATTGCCGAGCAGTTCCTCCTGCTTTCGGAGTACAGAGAGGAAAAAACAAATGTCCCAAGCAGAAAAAGAAGCGAATAGGCTTGTCAGCGTGCTATTCTTTTGCTTGATTGAAGACTGTCCAGACCTTGTCAGGAGAAACACGGACGTCTTGACATTTCTTCGAGATCCAGCAAACACAGAAAGTTTGAGTATAATCCTGAACGGAATTACCATCCAAGTTGCTCTCCACACACATCGAGATTGCAGAAACTGTTCACAGTGAGGGGCAAACAGTTAGAAACTTCAGCAAGGGCAGGACAAATGTCCCTGTCATCAGAAGATAGCAGATTGGCAAGCAAAATCTTCTTTCGCCTAATTGTGGATTTTCCAGAACTTGTTGGGAGACCCACCAGTGTTGACGTCCTCACATTCATCAGAGACCCAGCTAATTCTACACAGATGAACATGCTCTTGCATGGTATTGTGATGCAGGTTGAACTTTCTAACCATCAACAGAATTATCTGAGAAGATTTTAAACTTTCCGCCGAGGGACAGATCGAGTATGTATTGCCAGAGACCTCACTCTTGTTACACTGACAAGGATGCGACATGTCATCTGGAGTGAAGCAAATAAGAGGCACTGACTGGGAGCTCAGGTACTTTAAACACGCACAGCAAGGAGACTTGCTGATCGTATTACCTTATTTGATATTCTCAGAACCGAACAAGAAAACTGTATCCAGAGACAATAGACAATCCATTGTCCAGGCAAAGAAGGACAATTGTTTCAGTACCTACAACCGACAATCAGAAAACAGCAGAATCCAGAGTTATTGGTGTATAGAGCATGTATATTAACGCTAGTCTTTTTCCTTAAAGGACAGAGATGGGAAACCAAAACAGCAGCATCGTCGTCCCTCAGGAGGAGAGACACACTTACTGTTCCAGAACTAAATGCTGCTGCCTAACCTACAGGGGCATAATGTATTTATGCATTATATTCATCGTTATTTTATTATCTCTGACGATTCGAACTGCATTTTTTATAGGTGTGCAAAGTGTTCCGATTCCAGTGAACACACCTAATAATGTACGCATGACAACCACAAAGGCACCCAGACCCTTTATAGCAATTCCAGTCCCTAGAAGGTCTGACAGAGGAGTGAGAGAACTTAAAATGGATGTGATTAGCAATGACACACATGCAGTGGCAAGCAAGTTGAAAAGCCGGAGACAGGGTCGGCAGATTAAGAATGAAAAAAATGTTACTGACAACCACACGCATGCAAACGATAAATGCACACACACCAGGTCTACTGTCAA
This sequence comes from Ambystoma mexicanum, assembly GCF_040938575.1. Classification (NCBI taxonomy): domain Eukaryota; kingdom Metazoa; phylum Chordata; class Amphibia; order Caudata; family Ambystomatidae; genus Ambystoma; species Ambystoma mexicanum. Next base: position 44,555,335 of record NC_090923.1, read on the forward strand.
TAAATACAGAACCACAGGCCAAAGAGGAAAGGAAGGTTGGACAATCAACAATGAGAAGCTCTACTATAAGTGAAGTTAAAAACCAAATGAAGAAAGCTGAATTAGTGAAGAGACAAAAGGAGTTGGAGAGGAAGCCAGCTGAAACAGCATTAATGAACACCCCTGATCCAACACTGAGAAGGGCAAGTGCAAGCACAGAGAAAATCTCACATGCACAAATGATATCAGAATCATTATGGCCGTTCATAGCCAGAGCCAGGAAAGGGCAAGAGGAAAAAGAAAGAATTGCCAGAGTTTTGCCTATTCAATTGGTGCAGATGAAGAGGCCCGCACCATCGATTAAGGTACCTGAGAATCCTCCAGCAAAAAGAAGCCATACAAGGAGATGACAGTGTAGTACGGATGAGTGTGGAGTACGGATGATTGTGGAGTACGGATGAGTGTGGAGTACGGATGAGTGTGTAGTACGGATGAGTATGGAGTACGGATGAGTGTAGAGTATGGATGAGTGTGGAGTAAGGATGAGTGCGGAGTACGGATGAGTGTGGAGTACGGATGAGTGTGGAGCATGGATGAATGTGGGGTACGGATGAGTCTGGAGTATGGGTGAGTGTGTGGAGCGGATGAGTGTGTGGAGCGGATGAGTGTGTGGAGCGGATGTGTGTGGAGCGGATGTGTGTGGAGCGGATGTGTGTGGTGTGGATGTGTGTGTGGAACGAATGCGTGTGTGGAACGGATGCATGTGTGGAGCGGATGAGTGTGTGGAGCGGATGAGTGTGTAGACTCGATGAGCGTGTAGACTCGATGAGCGTGTAGACTGGATGAGCGTGTAGATTGGATGAGCATGTAGAGTGGATGAGCGTGTAGATCGGATGAGCGTGTAGATTGGTTGAGCGTGTAGACTGGATGAGCGTGTAAACTAGATGAGCGTGTAGACAGGATGAGCATGTAGATTGGAAGTGTGTGTAGATTGGAAAAGCGTTTAGATTGCATGGGCGTACAGAGCAGACGAGTGTACAGAGCGGATGAGTGAAACGCCTGATCTCGAACACCTGAAACGAATAAAAGTGCATAGAACGGACTTGATCGCATAGAATTGCGTGACGTACGTGATTTGCTTTGGAATGCAGGGAACATTTGAAAGAGCATACATCCCATCATACCAGATCCCACGCTTACTCTCCTCTTTACACCACCACTCAACTAGAACACAGAGATACTATGACACCATTCGGTATAACTGTTCTCATATCAACATCTCGCGCTCACTCCCCATCACGCTATGTAAACACTGCTGGTTACACACCCCCAGCCAGGCGTTCTCCTCAGGCCTAACACAGCCACACTCGGTCTGGATTAATCCTGCCAGAGTGAACACATACTCCTGATCTCAACCATTACACCTACCGCTATGAAGCAGCTACTACACGAATTCCGCACCAGCTGCACACATACCTGGTGCGCACACGCACCTTTGGACTCTCTACTCTCTCTACTGACTCGAACTTCGGTTCCCAAGGGCATTCAACCTACCACCGCCTTCAGACCATACCAATGGTATATAAGGCGCTATATAAATGAAAAATAACATAACAATAACATAAATGACTACTTGGACAGCACAGCACATTTGGGAAATAACATATGGTACCAGCATATGAAAGAAGTTGGAAGACAGAATTCAGAGGGGGAATGCTTTATTTGTGCATTCCTACATTACAGCATGGGGAAGTCAGAGATCTTTGTAGCTGTAGAAATTGATGTCCAAACAGCACACTGTTTATCACACATAGCAATGTGCAAGACCAGAGGCCAGTTCATGGGAAGTGATGCCTCGCTGAAATGGGCAACTGCGCAACTGATCTAAATGAAGACGATTATGTCCAGGACATAAAAACAAGAAACAATGGAAAGACAAAACACATTGTGATTAGATTTGAGAAGCCTGGAGTTAAAGCCGAAATCAGATGGGAAGCAAACCAGAAACGAAATGTCCAAGGAAAAACTCCAGAAGAAGCTCGAAGATGGAAAGAAAGAGGCCAAATGCAAATTTGGGGAACAGTGCTTTCTCCAGAGGGATGGGAAAAAGGAGTAGTGATCTGCAGAGCATGGATGGTCATTGATCGTTACCAAGGTACCATTGACATAGTACAGATTGGATGCAAGCCATTGTGGCCAAAGCTTCCAAAACTGCTAACATGAGTCGAAGACAGAGGAGGACCCTAGCATATAGTGCCATTGGAAAGCCCAAAAGTCTGCTTCTGGAATAATGGCACTAGGAAGTTGGGAGAGAATTAGAATCGTGGCTGAGTCTTTGATGCTCCAGGAATGGTACATGGTACTGCAGTAATCATGGATCATTATTGAGCATGTGGATCCAAAGCTTATATCAGACTACCAAGAGACTGGGGAGGTATATGCACAATTGTGAATGTCCATGTTCCAGTGTTGGTGATCCCGAAAAGTGATCTGAATATTGACAGTTTTCCGAAATCAGATGCTCACCTGAGGAAGAGGAGATCTGTGGAGTTGATGAACTGAATGAAGAGAGAGAATTATTTCTCTGCCAAATCAATAGAAGCCTTTGATGCGATTCTATATGAACATAGGTTTTTCAGCCAGACCTCATCAGTGTTCACAACGATCCTCATGCCAAGAATTCAGTTTGGAGCAAATACTAAATGGTTGCAGGTAACCAGATGAGAGTTACTGCAAAAATGTCTACAGGGGTATTACCCCACACGTATCTGGTATTCACCCCTCCTACTAAGTGGGGATATAATCGAATTATTTAACAAACAAAGGAGGAGTCTAATCCCTAGTAAACATTAACAATATCCAAAATGCACACAGTGGTAATACCATGACATCACCTTGTACATTCGTCAAACATCAGTATATGTCCTCAAAAGATGTTCCAAATCACATATTTTAATATTCAAAAAAGAACTCAAAAACACAAGACCCTGACACAAAGATCTAAAACAGTTAAAAAGCATATGCACATGTTACAATACAATATATACAAAGCAATACAAAAACAATTTTAAACAATTAAAAGACACAGGAAACAAAAGTTGGAACCTGAAAACCGAGAACAGTGCCAAATTAATTGTTATTATTCCACACTGTGCTCGTCATAGCCCGACCTATATAAGTTTCTGTCCTTAGTGTTGTGTGTTAACTGGACATTCCTCAGGGGCAATCATATCTCTTGTGCTCTGAAATGGCAGTCCTTTTCCGCTCAAAATTCTATTCTTAGTTTTCAAAAAAGATATTCCAAAATCTGTGGGTGCAACAAAGACAATATAAACATATCAATATGTGGGCGTCACAGGTTTGCATTACTACACCTAGCCCTAGCCCTCAATACCAAAAAGGGAAGAACAAGGTAGGAAAATGTGACTATATCTCTACCTGAAAACTGGCGTCCCAAGAGAATAATTTTCTTAGGCCAAATAAGGTTACAACTCCTTAGTTCTGTAGACACTGGTCGTTTAGTCCAACAGCAGACCCCACGGTTAAACTGTACCAAAACAAAATGACGAGGCGAAAAGTCCCCAGAACAGACTGTTAACAAGCATCTAAACAGATCTGTTATACAGATACACACAGAATCTCTAAGCAATCTAATGGGACACCCCGTGTCTCCAACACCTCTGGTCCCTCACCTTAATAGAGCCGTAGAGAAACGTGACATTTCCAATGGATAAAGTGTCTCAAAAAGGCTTCAAACGTCCTCCAATGGATCAGGTAACACCCTGATGTTTCGCCTCCAAAGTAGGTCCTAAACACAGAATAGGCAAGTATCCATTACACCCCAAAATAACCAGGCAAGGCCTTATTCAAAAAATAGGCTCCAATATGGGGTTATACTAACCTCCCTCAACACGCGCTCGTAGCGTGTCTCAGTATCCACTCCCTTCACTGTGAGGAGCAAGCGACTTAGTTGACTCGCATCGTAGGGAAAAACAAGTATGAGTGCAGGTACGTCCCGTGAATATAACGTATACTAGTCTCGCGCCCGTCGGTTGCCAAGCAGCCATACGTATCGCGATCACGTGATATTATCACGTGATGGCTTGTATATAAACAGAAAACGCCTTAATTCGCTGCAGTTCAAGGTAATTAAAGCCCCTGCTGTCTGAACGTAAACGCTACTCGCACATGAGTCGCTAAGCAGCCACCTCACACCATTTGTTTCCGATCTCGTGACCCTGTCACGTCTCAAAAAACCGTATCATAGCCATCCCAACCAGGGTAAAGGCTACTCCCTGTATACTCCAGTGTACATGTCCAGCCAAAGGGACCCAACAACTTCACAACCACTGATCCACATAACTACATATGGATCAGAAACAGGGATTGCAAGATCTCACTAGTGTACGGGCTGCATCAAGGATAACACATAAAAAGGGAGCCTCTTGATCAAACCAGGAGCCAGGACATATGAATAAGCCCCATCCTTGGAATGGACAAAATTGTCATAAATATGAGTGCACACAATGCATGTATCAGACAAAAGTCCCAAGAAAAGACACACATATTACATTATGCCTGTCCCAAAATCAGGGTCTAAGATGGCATGGAATATGGCCACCAGGAAAGTAGATAGAACCAGGATAGGATTAGGCTAGGGAAATGTTCATCTCACATTATGCCATTCAATACTTTCATTAAGTCCCACCAGATGACTTTTATCATAAAAATCAGTTTCTGCTCTAAATTGACCAATTTCCTGTTAATCAAATCTTGACATTTCCCTGTTACTTTCTGCAAAATACACCACTCAAAATCATTTTCTGAGTGACCCAACCTTCTAAAATGGGACACCAAAGGAGCAGTATCAATATTGTTCCTAATGCAGCTCCTGTGTTCAATCATCCGTGTTTTACATTTCCTGTTGGTCTTCCCAATATATATCAAAGAACACGGACACTTAATCATATAAATTACATTGTTGGTATTGCAATTAGTATGTTCTTTTAATACCCATTCATGTTTAAGACCCAAATTGACTTTCAAAACTTTCTTAGTCAAGGGACACATTACACAATTCCCACACGGATAGTGGCCCAACACTTGTGGAAGATTCCAAAGAGTACCTTGTGTGCGTGGATAGACTATAGTACGCTGGATATCATTTTTCATTACAAGGTTCCTAATGTTAGTACTTTTCTTAAAGGCCACAATAGGTGTAGGAAAAGTCATACATTTTTTCCAGTTTTTGCAAATAATACCCTGGATTTTATATGACAGGTTACTGAAAGTGTTAACCAAAACCAAAGGAGGATTAGAAGTGTCTTTGATCTTTTTCTCAAACAGAGAGCCACGATCATTATTAAAGCCTCGTTTTGCTGCTTGTTTCACCACTCTCGGAGGATAACCTCTATTGTTCAATTTCTCAATTAGTACGTTTGCCCCTTCTTCATAGTTCTCTTTGGTACTGCTATTTCTTTTGATACGCAGAAATTGCCCAAAAGGTAAGTTATCACGGACATGCTTTGCATGGTGAATCTTGTAATGGAGAAGTGCATTTTTATCTGTTAACTTCACATAGGTTTTGACACATAATTCCAAATTGTTATGATAAATTGTGAGGTCCAAGTAGTTAACTTCCATAGTACTGAACGTGGCCGTGAATTTTAGGTATCTATTTTGGGTGTTCAACCATGTCATGAATTCTTTAGCCTCCTCTACAGAACCATGCCATACCACAAAAACATCATCGATGTACCTCAGCCATGCAATTATCTGATTTTTGAAAGGATTCAATTCTGAGTACACTACTGTCTGTTCAACCATGTCTATGTACAAATTACCTAAATTAGGGGCCATGGCAGCCCCCATCGCTGTACCTTCCACTTGTACATAATATTGTCCGTCAAATTGAAAAAAGTTGTTAACCAAGGCAGTCTCAGCACACCACAATATGAACGAATTGCTCACAGGATGGTTATCTTCCCTTAGTAGCAACGTTTCCTCAATCACTTCTAGGGTGGCTCGCTGGGGAATATTAGTATAAAGCGATTGAATATCCAAACATATTAACACATCTGTGGAGGGATTGAATGGTAAACCTTCTATTTTGGAAATCGCATCTCGGGTGTCTTGTACATAGCTGCGCATTTTCATCACAAAAGATCTTAAATACACATCAACAAATTTGGACAGGGGTTCCAGAAGGAAGTTGACCCTCGAGACAATAGGTCTGCCTGGAGGTTTCTCTAAACTCTTGTGGATCTTGGGGAGTATATAGAAGACCAGGGTTCTGGCTGACTCCCTAGCTAAGTATTCTCCTTCCTCTTTACTGATCCACTCTAGTTCTACAGCTTTTTCGACCTTCTCTTTGATCATTTTCTGTAATGTCGGGGTGGGATCCCAATACACTTTGTGGTAACTGATGTTATCTGAAAGCAGTCTTTCGCATTCTGCCATGTAATCCTGTTTATCGAGAATAACTATTGCCCCGCCTTTATTGGCTTGGCGAATCACGATACCATTGTTATTCCCTAAGTTCCGTAATAATAGAATTTCTTTTTGGCTAAGATTCGAATTTCTGGGGATGTCTTTTTGTTCCAAACACTCTATTTCCTTTACCACCTTTTTCTCAAAGACTAAACATTCAGGAGAATGTTTAGTCTTTCTTAAACCACTAAAGTTAGTACAAATATTAGATGGTTGGTCACCAAAAAACTCCCTAAGATGTACTTTACGCATGAAGGCGTTAAACTCTAGCCTGAACTCAAAGGGATTATGGAATTTGGAAACCACAAAATTCAGACCCTTATTCAGAGTTTCCTCTTCTTCCACCGACAACCGGTAGTTAGAGAGGTTAACTACCAACCTCGGTGGCTGCGTGTTTGCATGCGGTCTCCATCCCATTCTAGCCCGCCATTCTCTCTGCCTAGAAAAGGTTGACGTCTTGGTCCATTACGGGTACCGCGAGTATTACCCTGATTTCTACCCCTTCGACCACCCCTACCTCTTTGGCCAGGGTTCGATAAGTCATCCTCATTGCCCACTGTGTTTCCATCTTCACTTGAACTATAGGATGTATTCGTGAATCTCACCCTCTGGTTATTCTTTTGTACTCCACTCTGGGCCCCAAATACATAGTCTTTTGTAATGTAAGGGAATACGTTTCAGTGTGAAAAACTCGTGAGATCTTTCTTTAATCTCTTAATTCTTTCAGAACTTGTATCCATTTTAAAAGATTGCATTTCCTTCATGTGTGCATCTAATTTGGTCTTGAAAATTTCTACGTCAAATTTTTTCTTCATCTCTTCCTCCAAGGAAGTCAACTCAATCATTATTTTCTTACTTGTTTCCTGAGCTGTTTCAATAATCAAAACCAACCAGTCTCTACCACACTTATTTGCTATATAGCTCCATTTTAATTTGAAATCTGCATTATCCAAAAAGAGTCTGGGTTCATTCCGAACTATTAACCCTTGTGGAAGGGCTTGATTTTTCAAATGGACGTGGACTCCCTGCTCACTGTGCTCAGAGAGACAAAGCTTCACCTCACTGATGAGGCCCAACAAGGCTGGAACACGTGTATGGGGTTTCTTTTGGTACTCTTGTTCAGAGAGGAATTGCCATAGCATTTCGGTGCTGGACTGCCCATGTGGGCGGGACAAAGACTGATATGCAAATGGTAATTTCGCATCTGTGAAAGGTACAGTGAGCAAAAAGTGTGTGCTGCAAACTCTCATCTCAGAACAGGTTATCATGCCATGTTCTTTCTGGAGAGGAGCGCCTGCTACCTTTTTTGAAATTCTTTTATAATCCCAGTATGTCAGTGTGTTTGCTGGCCAAAGTCCATCTTCGCAGATCTCGTTGTAAGAAGGTTGCATAAATCTTCCCCAAAACATCAAGTAAGGCAATTGGGTGATAATGACTTGGGTCCGAACGGTTGCCTTTTGTAAAGATTGGCACTATAATAGTGCTTTTCCGCAAAGATGGTGTTGTGGCAGTAAGGGCAATCTTTGTAAAAAGATTGTGGCAAAAGTCGGTCCACTCCACAGGATTTTTCTTCAAAGTGAAGTTAGTCAACCCGGCAGGCGCAGGAGCCCTAGAGGAACTTAGTTTTGTGATGGTCTCAAAGATATCAGATTTCTCAAATCTTAGGTCCCAATGATTCAAGTCTGGCACAGATGATTCACTACCTTCGCCTTTAATACTCTAAAGATTTGTGTAGTGATTGATCCAGTTTTCCTTGGATACCATGTTCTCTTGTAAGGCGTCTCGAGGAGCACTGATTGTAAGATTCCAAAAGTCGCAGGTCTTTTTGTTTGCCAGTTTTGACATCAGGGCTTCTGCATCGAGTTGGAGCAAGGACGTTCTATGCTGTTTCAACCAGTTCTTATATGATTGCTTTCTTTTTTTCTTTTGCGAGATGTATGCACTGGTCGAATCTCGTGAGCAACATCGGATATCCATTCTCATGATGCGTTTCAGAATATTCAGATCAAAGACATGGGTTCGTTGGAACGTTTGACAACGAGGACCTTTGTTGGTCTCTTTGTACTGCTTTAGTAAGTGCTGATATTCAATTTGATCCGGTTCCATCAAGAACGCATGGTTTAAGTGCTTTACATCCTTCTTTTTTAAGCACAAAAGGATCCTGTTGGATTCTACAGAGATGTCATGACCCCAAAATACACCCGTTTTACCATTCGCACTAATTACCAGTTTTAATAGGTTGTGATCACTTTCGTTTTTATCAACCACCTGAAGTGACTGAACCCGGACGTGCAGTTCATCAGAGACAGAAGTAATCAAGATTAGATTTCTGTCATATCCTTTTCCAAGTAGGTTTCGCAGGGATGTCTCCAATAGTGCATCCATTTAGCATTGACATTCCTCGTGCAGACATCTCAGCAATCCACAACAATGCGTTATTTTGAATGGTGGTGTTGGCATTCGTTTGTCCTTTTAGGCAATCGATATTTAAATCGCCACCCAGAACAATTTTAGGTGACAATTCCTTTTCATAGATGGTATCAAGAAGGCTTTAAATGTGATTGATAAATACTTTTGCACTAATCGCTTGATGTTGCCAATACACATTAATGATTGAAATTGGATCCTGAGAGCCTTTTACTATGTTTTCTAGTTTAACAGTTACTAGTTGAACATGAGATGTGATATTTCTGCTCTCTGTAATTTTTTACCCAGAACTTTTTCTTATCATGGTCAAAAGGCCAGCCATAGATCTACCTGTTTTATTTTGAATTGCAGGGTTTATGGCAACTTCCAATTCGTCACACAGCGGATGCTGTGATAACCATGTCTCCTGAAGACAAACAATGTCTAGCCCCATGAGCCAAGAGTAATTAAACAAATGGCTGAACCCACAGGAATTCCATGATGCTAATGACAAGAAAGTTTGATTTTCAGGGTTTAAACGTTAGCTTTGGTTCGGGTAAGCTAAAGATTTAGCCACCCAGTCCAATTCATTGGACTGTGATGGTCCCGCTCCGGTTGTATCGATAGAATTGTTGTTTTTTTAAGCTGGTCCATCCCGTGAAAAAGTTTTTTGGATTTGTTTGCTCATCAAGGAAGTATTTGAAATCTTTGAGGACAACCCGTCGTCAACATTGTGCCTCTTCAATAGGCCAAATAATGTCACTATAGGTTGAGTTTTCTCAGAGTCACCAAGGGACCCAACAGCATGGCCACGTTGCAAGGGGGATACAGATCGAATTGACCATGATAGGACACCATCTTTTGGCAAAGGCAGATTTGTTTCCAGTGGAGTTAGATCTTCACGGATGTCAAAGCCCATTGATAAAAGGACGCATGCAGAGTCTAAAAGAATATTACGTACAATCCCTGAATCAGTATGCAATTGCACCCCATCATTTTGGGGTTCCTTATAGAATTCGACAGTTCCAATGTCCCCTGTTTCGATTGTGCAAAGAGCTGGAACATAATGGAATAGTCGCAGAACATTGTTCCGATTCAGTGTGAGGCCATCGTTGGTGGACACTATACGTTCCAAGATCAGTCGATATTTAAACAACAGCTTTTAAAAGATTGGCAATTTTGATTGAGACCTCACAGAAGGAGCATGTTTCATGCCATTCTCGATTGATAATGATCTTGTAACATGGTCCATCCTATTTCCATTTTCCTGGGTGCTGATAACCATAGTATCAATGGATACATTAGGAGAACCATCTGTCCATTTGTTCACATTCGTGAAGGTTGTGTCCGTCGGTTCGCCACGTTCATACACTGGTAGGTTCTTCCATCTTTTTCCCAGAGTAAGAACCTTCAAACTTTCAGGTTTTAAGTTTACGACGGCTGGAATTTCCTTCTTGGACACAATGACACAATGTCTTGAGCTCTGCATAGGTTCAATAGAGGCAGCATTAGGAAAGGAGAGTTCCACCAATTCAGCAGATTTTATGTCGTTGGAAGGTTGGTTCGAAGCTTCTGTTGATATTTCAAGTTCATCATCATGATCGTATGTTGATAGATCCTAAAGATCAACAACAGGTTCCGGCGATCCAATCATGATTGTATCAGAGATGACAGAAGGGACAGCTTTGACTGGAACAGCCAATTTGTCCTTTTGCTCTTTGGTACTTGTGACAGGGTTGAGGGTGAAACTTATGTACCTATATTAAAGTTACCTTCCTAGAACCAATAGAATTGCATGCAACATTTTAAGTGTTATACGTCAGTGATGACGAGTTTTTAGTATAAATCATGTGTTTATTATGAACTTCGTTGGAGTTGTGAAGCGAGAAGGAAGATCAAGCAACCGCTAATATTCATGAAACTCCCCATTTTTTGTACTTGTCATTACACAGACTCCCTTTGCCAAAGCATTAAGTTGTCATTTTTGATTTGCTGCTAGAGTGTAAATCTGCATCCCCATCCATCTCACGGGTGCTGTTACCTCATCTTAAAGTGCTATTGGGCAACCCCCAGCTTTATGGGCCGGTTGGGGTCCTAGTGCACAACTTCCCTAAGAACGCCATTACCCCTGGCAAGCTGATGTGGCCATACACCTATTGTCAGATGGGTGAAAGTGTCATGGGTGGGGATAAACTCTGACCTCCTTCACCCTCTTAAGAAAAGCTTCAGGCTGCCCTGTGCCCTCGGCAAGGGCAGTAATGAAGTAGCTCTTTCTTAGCCAACTGCTGGGACACTTTCTCTGGATCCTCCGCCTGGTGCTGTTTGGTCTTCTGAATTACCACCACCTTGTATTCTCTCCTCAGCACCTTTGTGGCTTCCTCATTCTGCTGACTCAGAAATACCATCTCTTCCAATCCAAGTGCAAGGTGAAGGAACGCTTTGAGTGCTCCAGCAGCTACGACAACCTCCAGCTCATTGGTAGCCACATCCTCACTGGTATGCACCACCCCAACTCCTTCCACCATGGTGTGAGAGATTGCCATCTGGTGAGGGTGTAGATGCCCTGGCTGCTTTGCTTTTTATTAAACTGATAAAATGATATTAGTAATTCCATCTCATCAGGAAAATCTGCTAATCACCTCCCTTTCACAAGCTCCACGCCAAAAGCACTGTGTACACCTGTGTTCTACGGATTCGGTAGCCTGATCTGCAGCACCCGCTCCCCAGTAGCACAGAGCAGGTTCAGGGGTCACTAGTGCCCAGTTGACAGCTGTTGTGATACTCAAGTCACTGCAGTATAGGGGCTGCATTTAAGATATGCACCACTGTTCTACAAACTCCATAACTATGGGAATGCTATCCTGGTGGCACGCACACTTTAAATATAAGCCATACCTAATTTTGAAGTATGGTGACAAGCATCTCTCATAAATATCCAAGCCACATCAGTTGGATATCACACAGGGGTCAGCCCTGTGAGCCTACCTCAGTTGTGGAAGGGTTTTGTGTACTCCCACCAGCTGGGCTCTCAGCAAGACTGTAGCCCTAGAGGATGCTTCTCTTTGTTCCTTTGTGAGGGTAGGTCACACCCTCCCTTGAGAGACAGTCACTCCACAGGAAGCTGTCCTTGACACAGGAATCAAAGGGCGCATCCATTCCCAAAGGAGTAGACTCACACAGCCGTGCTGCATATCTTAAGTAATTCGATTCTATTATGAAGGGAACAGGATGGAGAAATGTAGACAGAGGGAGCACAGATCAGCTGAAAGAAGGTTCCACCATCTTGTTTCTCTCTGCTTCTACCTTTCCTTCCTGTCTCATACACTTCTCATAGCACAAAGCACTTTGGGTGAGGAGTCAGAAGGAAAAGACCATTTGTCTCAAGAACATGGATTGTATGCCTTAAAGCAGGATTTCTTTAGTCCAATCACCTGTGACCCTTTGCCTTTAAAGGAATGGGTCTCATACTCCTTCTTTAATTTACGTTGGAACAAACACCTGTGGAATAATTCAATGGCCCTCTGTTGTGGAAGCAGTCCTTTCCTACACCCTATGCTGCAGGTGATGATGGAGTGTCAAAGGTGGAGGCAAGCTCTGCCCCCTAATCATTCTCAGGGCACACTGGGGGCGACCTGCTGCTGGAGCAAGGCCTGCCTCTCTGCCAGCCACAATGGTACACAGGTCCTCAACAAGTAGAGGTACACCTGCAGTTATGTGCCAACCTCCCTCACATTTGGGACCTGGAGAATAAGGCCCATCTTGTCCCTGAGACTATGCAGTGGGACTAACAGCACCTGAGAGCCAAGACAACCAGAATTGCTGTGTATTCATGTTGTACCACTTTAAACTGTGATTCGAGCTTGCTCAATCAAGTAAAACCAACAAGACCCTCTGGTGCTGCCTTTGGCACTCACATGATCTCCGAACTGCTGTGTTGCATCTTTCAAACCAGTTTGACGCAAGATCAGTGCATCGTGGAATCGGCTCAACCAAGAAGCCATTGTTGCATCCACACCATTCGAACCCCTTTATGAACCACCAGCATCTTTGTTACAGATCTTTATCAACAGCCGACTAGACCCTGGGGAACCTATCAAACTTCAACATTCGAACAGTGCATCAAACCGCCCAATTGAGCTGCACATCCCGCCTCCAGCCTCTTCATCATCACCTCGACTGTCGAACCAGCCCTGGTGGCATTCATGAGTCACACTTTGTTGAGCATGTGTTCGAAACACAGTGAGCATCAGTTTGACACCGTCTCATCCCAAACAGAGACGCCAACTGTCTGGCTTGAATCAACCGCTCATTTGCCAGAACTCATCTCAAACCACTGGAAGTGTCACGTCACACATTCCACCCAATCCACTGGTTACTAAATGACTTGAACCGGCCAGTGCTGCATCATCACCGGACCTCGTCTTGAGCCCCTGGAATGTCACAGCAGTTACCACGACTCAAACCGGACCTGATCTTTGAACCGATCTTGGTGAGCCATCCGAACGGCGTTTCTCAAACGCTGCACTTGAGCTGCTCTGAGCTACCGTTTCAACGCCTGCTCCCCGCCTGAAGTTACACGATCTGCTACTCCCGAACTTGGCTCAAGCAGCTTGCACAGCACCAAGAACACTGGTTTGATGTTGTCAAACTGCCAAGAACCACAGAAAGGTATTATTGAAAAATAACTGCCCCCATCGTCCAGGTTTGGGTCCTAGAGACTGGTTATGTCACCTAAAACCTTTTTTGATACAAACATAGCCATTTAAAAGCCCTTAGTGTGTTTTTCTTGCCTTTCACCTGTGATTCATTACCCAGGTGCTACGTCTTTCTATCCGGGCACATTCTGTGCTCTTTCCTCAGGGTTGGGTTTTTGTAGTATTTAGTTATTTTTGCAGATGGTGTGTTTTTATTAAAGTACACATTTTTTACAGAACCTTAATTGGACATTCCTTTCTTTTGGACTGTTGTACTTTGCTGTATGGATTGCTACAGATTCACACCCCCGACCTGCCCTCGGCCCACATTACCACGAAAGGTGAAGGCGGTATACCTCTTAACTGCGCCTGCTTTACCTTCGTGATTGGGGTTACTCTTGTTTTGTAGCCGTTTGGGGGCTAAGCCACTACTAATTCTTGTACCCCTGCAGGGCAGAGTCATTTGGTCCCATATACAGGGTCATGTTGTGTAAGGGGTTAAGGTGCAAAGGGCAAGTGACAAAGACAGAGGGAACGTTTCTCAAAGAAAAGGTGTTGGGAACCTTTTCTTTTGAATTTTTTGGGTGACCGCCAAAACAACCAATTCCTGAGTCTTCAATAGCCAGTCCGAAATGGATGCTTATTGTACTCTAAATGCTTTTTGGAGGATTTTGTCTGCATTGTGAATTTGAAGTGTTTAAGAACAAACTAAATCAATGACTCACCCCCTGAAGTGTGTCTGAAATAAATCTTTAATGAATATAGCAATTATTGTTTAGAATTCCAGAAAGACAAACTATTTGTCATTCTTATTCTTTTCTTATTTAGGGTCACCACTCAAAATGTTACACTTGTGGAACCACCTGTTTTTTTAAGAAGCATGAACAAGAAAGCCAGCCACTCCAGAAACAAAGAGGCACATGGCATTGGCCACAGCCCAGGAGCTTCAATTTGTAAAAGAAAAAAAAGATTTAAAAATTTTTTTTTTTGGTTTTAGGGGTAGCAAGGGAGACTACAGAGGTAGCAAGGGAGACCTCAGGGGTCGCAAGGGAGACCTCAAAGGTCGCAAGTGCGACCCCTGGCAATCCCTAAATGACGTTCCTGGATCCAAGGCCTCTGGTTGGCTTCTCAGGCTCTGCTCTTCTGTCTCAGGGCTCCCTACTGGACAGCAGGACTTGATTCCTGAGGTGGGGTTCAACACTTGGGGAGACCCGTAAGGATCTTACGGAGCATGTTGAACTGACCATAAAGGCCTTCCACAGGGCAAGGCTTGGGATCAATAGGAGACTGCCCTGAGTGACTAAACATCTTAGGTCACGCTGCAGAGAACGGTGCAAGTGACCCTTCGTTTATTTTATTTATTTATTTCATTTGTATAGCACCCAGACCCGGAGGTATCACAGCACTTGTAGAGGTAAAAAGCACTAGAACATCAGAACATTAAAACAAAAAAAAACATTGTTAAGGGAAACCGCGAGACACCTAAGTGAGCCATGGTGGTGCATGGCGCCCTCTGCAGGCGTGCTACTCCAAGCAATCTCGTGTACTGCTGATCCCGATACCCAAGCTTAAGGGATATTAGGCACCCAGCAGGGGGTGGCTAAGAGGCCAGGCAGCCAATCCGGAAGCTCAGAAGACAGGCTATATACCTCATGGTATTGCCTCCCTTCTGAACATCCTCAGATGTGAGAGGCCCCCAACCATCCCTTCCTGGCACGTAAGCCCTCTGTGCCCTTGCCCCATCCCTCAGCTCCCCTCCCCATGTCCACCTTCCCCATGCACTCCCCTTCCCACACCAGACCCGGACACACTTACCTGTGTTTCCATTTGGAGCTTGTGTTTAAGTGGAGAAACAGTAATCGCCCCGTTTCCCCACTTAAAAAGCTCACTATTAACTTATTGGGAACGACCGGGCAGGTAGCGGCACCTGCGCCCAGGTAAGGCTCGAGGTAAACTGGGGCCTCAGGCCATTATCTCACCGATAATGCCCTCTCATGATACTTAAGTCACATTCATTAATACATATTGGCAGTTAATAGAGCATATCATTTACTCGGAATCGCCACTCAGCCCACTGAGCTATATTACTGGCACCCTATGTATTATGAGCGTCAAGAAATTAGGTAAATGGTTTATACTATAATAGTTTATTGACTAATGTCACAGCACACGAGAAGGATAGGTATTCTAGGCTTTCCCAAATCCGAGCAGGTTTTTTTCTCCCCTAAATCAATGGTAGTCGTATCAACCATAGACCGAATGAAAGAGCGGCCTTGCCCAAGTAACTATGCAGCAGGCGCTCCACCCACTGTGCTACTTTGCTGAAGGGGTAATGCTCCTGATGGTGGATGGTGTCTAAATCCATTTGCGACACATGTAAGGTTTAGCTGACCTCCCGCTGCTGCAAAGCTGGAGACCAGCAGAGGGAGGGCGAGAGGGACATATCTCCTGCGGCCCTCCTACTTGTTCAGATCATTCGAACGGTGCGAGGAAATCCATTTACTGCGCCTTTATGCGGCCCAAACTGTCTCCCCGGATGTGATTTTCTGCGGTGAGGGGAATTTCACAGTTCACAGATCTGAATTATGAATTTTATTTCTAACAAAGACCCTTTGGTTATCAGGTAAAAGATTAAAAGGGGGAAAGTGGACGCAGAAAACAGGCCTTTGGCGGTTCCGCATTAGAGGCCCTGTGCGAGTCCCAGGGCGATGGCACGCGGAATACAGATGAGGCGGCTCTGAAGCCCAGGCCGTAGGTTACACTCTGACCACACACACTACTTCCCTTCAAGCCCACCCTCCATGGGGGTGTGCGTGCACAACACGTTTCTGCTACAAGGACCAAGGACACAAAGGCGGGCGGCTCGGCCAAGCCGTAAATGCACAGTGCACCCTCACCTTTGAACTGGGAGGCCCAGGCGGGGTCAAGGGTGGCCCAGGTTGTAATGGTGATTAATGGCGCCCCTCGCTCTTCACCATAGAATCCTGCTTCCTTTGTATGGGGGGTATCTTCCCTTTTAGGAACCGGTTCTCATGAGGCCAGAAGAGAAATGCCTCCCCGATTCCAGGAATGCTTCAATGGTGCGGGGGACGCAAATGGGCGCAGCCCCCTGATTTATTTCATGCCTTTACTCACAGTCCATGGAAGCTGGGCACACCATGCGGGTGGCGCCGTGGCTTCGCTTCAGAGCGTGTCACCAATGCCTTCCATTATGCCATTTGTCGGTCTAGTTGTGTTTATTCCGTTGACCCAACACCAATGGCTGCCTTCGTTGTCCAGTGCGTAGGAGGGGGGAGGGGGAGGTGAGGGTGTAGAGCAGTGGGGGAGGATTGGACCCTAATACAGTTTTTTGTGGGGCTGTCTCGGCTTTATGGATCAATAGCTCACATCATGGCTTCACTGCTTAAATCTCTGTTTCTTATAAGATTCCCTGGAAGTGGTTCGATTAACATCTGTTCCTATTTAAGGCCTCACTCATAGTTTACTAAACTATAGAGTGTCCCCATGTATAATGATATTATGGACCATTCATACATTGCACGCCACAGTTATTAATCTCTTAGCTCCCTCCAGGTAACTTGATGTCTCAGCCGGTTAAACGCTTGTTGCTGTGATCCTGATTGATTTGAAGGTCACCATTTCTAGCTCAGCCTTCAATCCTTCCGAAGTTGATAAATGAGTACCAATTTCGATTGGGTAATAATAGTAATCTATGATATGATATGGCATTTGTAACGCGCCTATGCGCAAGTGTTTCAAGGCGCGACAACAGAGGGAAGACAGACAATGATCTTACTAGGCCAGGTGTCATTCAGATCGTGCAATGCAAGGGAAGGGGGGGGGCGGAGTGCCAGGAGAAAGGGGAGGGGTCAGTGCTGTACATGGGATCAACACAACAAGAAGAAGTTAGGCCAGCAGGTGGCAGGTGCAAGGGTAAGTGCAGACAGCAGGTGTCCAAAAGGGCATGTATGTAAACGTATCCTACGTAAAGCGCTTTAGAATGAAGAGCTATTTAAACAAATAACTATTTGTACAGTCACTACCTATGATGCCGTTGACTTTTAATGTCTGACAATCCTTGTAAGGTCCTTTTCTGCGATGTCGCCCCTGATCTCAATACAAATGCAATTTAGGAGGTATGCATGCCATTTGTTGCACAATTCCTCAGAAGTCCATGGGCGTGCCCAGGAGTGAAAATGCACAGTTCGATGCGCTATATCATTGATGGTAGTACTGTTCTTTTTCGTGCTGTGTGTGTGCTAAAATGCCATTTGCCATTAATATTGCCATACGCGGAGATCGATGGGCGCGATGGGCGCTGTAAGGAACTGCACGCACCGCAGGCTGCTTCTCATGCAGCTCCGCCTTGGAAGAGTTATGCGAAGCCATTTTGCAAAGTTGCCCACCCTACCAATGCCACTCTCCCTGCAGAACTAGGCATGTCAGCAATATGCCGCTGCAGGTTCCCCTTGCACAACCCGCATGCTGCTCTGGCGCCTTCCCAACACAGAGCTGAACAAACTTAGTTAGTTGTTGTTAGGGAGAATTCTAAGAAATGTGCTTATTCCCTCCACCTTAGAGACCCCCAACAACTTTACTGGATTTTGAAGACTTGATTTTTTTAACCTGGAGAGAGAGTGAACCTTTTTCCCACTTTCTCATGCATTTTATTGTGAATTTTACCTCTGTGTTTCTTTTTGGTTGTGGAGTCTAACAAACTCTATAGGCATCATTTTTTACATAGTGTCACACTACACCTTCAGTGCAGTGGCACAGGGAAGTCTTTCAGATTCCCAAGGTTTAAATACCTTCTCTGGGATAAACTGCTGTTTCCCAGAGCAGCAAAGTGAAATTCACTTTAACTACCATTGTAACTTTCTAGACCCAGAACACACTATCTTACAATAGAGTTTTGGAGGGGTTACTTAGTATCCCCTGTGTCTAGATCCTCGTGTAACAGTTTTATGTTACCCTTTCCTCACTGAATGGATGGTGGCAGTGGTTTTGTTTGACCTACAATGGTATGTCTTTACCGCGGACTGCGTTCACGTTTTCCGGTAAAGCAACCGCGGGAGCCATCTTTTTCAAAATGGCACAGAGCCATCTTTGACAAAATGACCCCCTGTCTTCTTTTTTCGCCAGTTCTTTGTGGAGAGGTCCTTCTAGAGATTTTCTCTGCGCGCCAAACCAGGTTTGGTCTCTTTGTTCCTTCACCTTTGGCGGGCTTCAGGAATGAAACCTGCCTCTGGCTCCAGAGTGTCTGGGGTAGGCAGGAAGTGAGGGAGGTGCCCGAAACTCCCTGTGCTTAGTCTCCAAGGAGACCCAAAGGCACCCTGTGGTGATTGGCTGGCTGACTGTCCGGCAAGGTCTTATGGCATGGAAGGCAGAGTCGACCACTAGATGAAGGAACCGAAGAAGAACTTGAAGAGGATGGCTAATGCAACTCCTGGACCGTTGATTTTCCCGGTGAAGCCCTGCTGCAGTGCTGAAACGCCAAGTTTGCATCGACAGAGAAGCCCCTGCAAGGACGACTTCTCCCTTTGAGTTGGTGGGACCAATCAACTCCAAAGTAAGCCACCTGGACATCCATCTCGGAGCTGGTTGTATTTCCACAGAGTTGCTGCTGGAAACCGTAGAGCCAGGGAGAGGAACACCAGATTGTGTGTGTTGCTTTTAAACTGGCCTAGAGCTTTTGGAAGATCCCCGGACTCCCAAGAAGTTGGACTGACCAAGCCAGAACCACCTCAACAGAGTGCAGGACCCCAGAAGGGAAGCCCACCTCAACAGCCAGGAACTGCGTTGTTCCTATTTGCGGTAGATGCGAGGAGCTGAAACGTGTAACAGCCACTGAAAGTGAAGTTTGCAGGTTGCTAGTTTTGACTGTCCTAGTGCATTGCAGGAGTCCTCCGACACCCTCCCTCTTGTCCCCGTGACTGCGGCCCAGGAACAGTGAGACCTGCAGAGCTGCACAGGAAGAGAAGTCTTCGGCTGCATCTTTTCATCATTTCTAAGGTACTGTAAAACAAGTCTAAGAGAACTTGCCTCTTACTGTAGAAGTGCTTGTAACTTCCACAACTCACAAGTCTAATCAGCTTGTGCCCCTACATTTGATTCTTCTTTTCATCAGAGACTCCTTAGAACTTGTGCAAAGACTTTTCCATTTACTTACCAGAAGTGCTTCATCCTATCCAAGACATTTGCCCATTAATTTTGGCTTAGCCTATTGAATTGTATGACTCTTCTAACAGGATCTAAAGTTTTTTGACCTGCTTAAGACATTTGTGATCTCTTGTGTTCTAATAACCTTTGCTTTTTACCAACTTTTTAAGAGTGTTCTGAATGCCAACAGTAAGCTATTAATGTCCCCAGCACCCTAGTTATTGAAGTCACCTGTGGGTGTAGGTTGTGTCTGTCGGACATCCCAATAAGGTCTTGTCTGATTCAGAAACTCAGAGTGTACAGTATTGAAGTGTGTTTGTCTGTTACTCTTATATTGCTCCCTTCTGAAGAAGGCTTTATAACTGACTGACAAATAAATTAATAATTATTAATGCAAGAAACCTTGAGTGTAAGAGTTTATTTGAATACCTGTAACTGTGAATCTTTGTGTAACTCCACTACTGCTCACATTTCTCCTCTTGAGATAAGCCTTGCTGCTCAACACGCTACCAAAACTTTGCAGTACAAGCTTATACCATAGGTTTGGTTGCCTATACCTGTAGTCATAGTTGTTTGTAGTGTTCCCAGAGGGTACTGCATTCAAACGTTGCCTAGCAGTTGTCACCTAGCACCTTGCACATGGGAAAGGCGCATGGCCTCCTTTTTTCTTACTTAGACTGGCACTGTGTAGTATGCTTGATTTGTAATTTGTAATTGTTTATTTGTACAGCGCTTATACACAAGTGAAGTGCTTCAAAGCGCTTTCAAGGAGGGAAGGGAGCAGGGGAATTACAGTAGTCATTTTAGGCCTTCAATTTTCTGAATGATCTAACAGAAAAATAACTAGCACACTAGGCCTGACGGCATTTCTCCTAGTGCAAGTGCATGAGGTGTTTCAGGGGCAGCCAGATTAGGGAGGGAGCAGAGGGGGGACAGACAAACAAACTTACTAGGCCAAGTACATACAGGTCAAGCAAGTGCGCAGATGGGGGTGCAAGGGAAGGGGAGGGGGGAACAGGTGCGCCCAGTCAGCAGGGCCCTGGGTTAAGTGCAGAGCGGTTACCACTCAAGGTTAAGTGCAGAGAGGTGCCCCACTCATGGAACCTATACTGAAAGTGCGGCTGTGCTGAGCAAAGTGCAGAGGCCCAGAGGCAAGCACAAAGACTGGCGGGGTGCATGGGACCTCTGGGGCTCTGGAGGTGCACCAGGCGACCAGTCTGCAAAAACTGAACAGAGTAAGTGAGAGAAGGCGGAGGGAAGCAGGAGAGAAAGGAACGAGGTTAGCAGGGGAGAGTGAGAGAGAAAGAGGAAGAGGACGGTCTTGAGGAGTTTCTGAAACTTAAAGAGCTGTGGCTCAAGACAGAGAGGCAGGGAGGATGTTCCAGAGGGAGGCGCCTGCAGAGCATACAATTCTACCCCCAAATCTCTGTTTGGAAAAACAGCTCACCCGCAAAGAGTTGGAGGAGGACAAGCAGAGGGCCCTGGAGGGAGAGAATTTAGGAAGAGAGCGTTGTAGATAGTGCGGTCTCCTTGTGGATTGTGCAGAGGGTTTGAACTTGATCCTTGCAGCCACGGGGAGCCAGTGGGGGGATTTCAGCACTGGAGAGATGCGGTCCCTGGGCTTGAGGCCAAGGATGAGTCTTGCGGTTCTGTTCTGGATGAGTTGTAGCAGACGGAGCGTAGAAGCAGGAAGATTGAGAAAGAGGCTGATGCAGTAGTCCTGCCTAGAGAGGACCAGGGCTCTGAAGACGGTGAGCCTTTGGGGGAAAGTGAGGAAAGGTGGAATACCTCTGTGAAGGTACAACTGATAGTGGGACTTTTTGGAGATGTCTGAGATGTGAGAAGAGAAGGAGAGAGTGGAGACGGAGATGACCGCCGGATTTGTTGCCTCATTGGCAGGTGGGGGTGCAGGGCCAAGGGAGGCCGGCCAGAGTGAAAGTGGGAAAGCGGGAGCAGGGGTCCCAATGAGGACGATCTCTGTCTTACTGGCATTGATGCAGAGATCACTAGCAGCACACCAAGACTGAATTGCGGACAGTCAGGAATGTGCGAGGAGGAGGAAGAGGCCGAGGGTTGCCTGAAAGAGAGCTGCGTTTCATCCACGTAACACTGAAAGTTGGAGGTGAAGAAAAATATTCTGTGTGCCAGAGGGGCCATGTAGACATTGAAGACACAGTGGGATAGGTTAGATCCCTAGGGAACACCACAGTTAGAGAGAGTTGACGAAGAGAGAAATGACCCAAGTTCCACCTGGGACAGACTGTCAGAGAGAAAGGAGTCAAGGCACGCCAGGGCCAGATCTGTAATGCCCAGGGTATCACGGAGACAGGAGATCAAGATGTTGTGGTTAACCGTATCGAAGGCAGAAGAGAGGTTGAGAAGGATGAGGATAGAAGGGGAGTTAGAGTCAAGATTTGAGAGCCGGTCTTCACGGGTGTTCACAACATGTGTTTTCGTGCCTCTGGATGCTCCAAAGCCAGACTTATGGTCATGTCAACAACCAACAGATTCAGTGTGGGGGGTAAACTGAGAGATAGCCAGCTTCTCCAGGAGTTTGCTCAGGAAAGGAGTGATGGAAAACAGGTGATATATTTCTTGAATAGATGGGTCAGCAGAGGGGTTTTTGAGCAGAGGGTGCGCAAGAGAATGCTTGAGAGAAGTGAGGAAAACTCAAGTGGTGAAAGAGAGGTTGCAGAGGTCGGCCAAGGCTGGAGCAAGAAAATCAATGTTGTCCTTGATGGTTTTAGGAGGGCATGGGTCAACCTGTTTGGAAGAGGCTTTCATAGACCGGACTTGTCTAGCGACCTTCTCAGGTGTGACAGGGGAGAGGGAGGAGAGAAGAGGGGTTTCCGATGGAGGTCAAAAAGATGTGGGTTCAGGCGATGGTGCGGGGGAGAGAAATGAGCAGCCAAGGCCAAGCAAAGGGCCCGGGTGGGTGCAGTAGAGGAAGAGGCTGCAGTAGGATGGGTCAGTTCCTTGCAGACTGTGAAGAGTTCAGCTGTGTTGTTAGATGCTGCGGAAATGCATGCTTGAATATAGACTCTTTTCTTGGAGCGGATGCCGAGTCTATGCTTGATGCTTGATGGTTTGGGAGTGTATTTGGAATGTGATGTGTGGGTGAACACAATGGATGAATGGAATGAATGTGTAGAGTGAGTGCTAGAATGATAATGCAGGGGGGTCTGGGGAGAATGACAGTTGGAGAGAGGCTGCATGAGAAGAGGATGCTCTGCTGGTGGGCTGCATTACTAAGACTTAAATAAACACAAGTCGTACCCTTACTTGCCTCTGCATTTCACACTCAAATCCTGTTGTTATTTTAACTCCTTGATGTCGAGGAATGCTTGGCCTTGTCTTATACTTTTTATACCTAATCTATGTATAATCTTTTTTCTATTTCTATTGTTTCATTAGAGAGTGGCTTTTTTATTTACACTTCACTGTCTAGTGTGTGAGGCGGCACTTTGAACCCAACCTCAG
Organism: Ambystoma mexicanum; assembly: GCF_040938575.1. Lineage (NCBI taxonomy): Eukaryota > Metazoa > Chordata > Amphibia > Caudata > Ambystomatidae > Ambystoma > Ambystoma mexicanum. The sequence goes on from NC_090923.1 coordinate 44,578,542, forward strand.
TCTCCCTGTATCAAATGTGTCACCTTTGCAGAGAGACTGTGTAGTCGGCACCACAGTCCCTTGATATCAGTGCGCCAAAGGCAAGCTTGACCATGACAGGCCATGCGCAGGCCTGTTCTCATGTCATCTCACCTTGTAGGTCAACATACTATAGTCACGGAAACCTTCCCAGTCAAATTAAAACATGGAGATAGTCATTGACCTTCTCTCAGCCAATCAGATGTTCGGGCCGCAGGCAATACCTACTGGTATTCACTGCATTCTGAATATTCTGACTCCAAGAGCAGTCAGGGAAACAACAAAGCAATATCCAGGTAGCATTTCTTTCATCAGACACATATCCTCTGTGCTGACTTCTTTTTGGTTGCTACATACGATTTAACTCATGAAAGAGAAATCTAAACATGGCTGCATGCTTTCACTTTATTATAGAGAAACTGTTTCCTTTTACATGACACTTAATACATTAAATCCTCTCCCGTTTAATGTAATGTAATTTGTCATTTGTATAGCGCCTTTTCCCATTGGTATGCTTTCAAAGCGCTGTACGTGAACCCCCTCAGGGGACCGAAGTGCAAGTGGTCTTTCCTCTGCTCAAGAAGCCCTCACTCTATCCCGAGGTGCTGGCTAACTATCGTCCCATGTCTCTTCTGCCATTTCTAATTAAAGTCCTGAAGGCGCTGGCTTCCCCTCTTCTCTCGACTTTCTCAGATGCCTCTCAATTGCTCGATCCCTTCCAGGCTGGTTTCCGGCCAGGCAGAGGTACAGAATCTGTTCTTAACTCAGTCATGAACGACTTGTTGTGTCTAGTTGATCAGGGCGGTGTTAGAGCAGTGCTGCTATTGGACCTGTCGGCTACTTTCGACACCGTCGCCCACTCTCTTCTGATCTCCCGGTTTGCTGAGGCAGGGATTTCCGGTCAAGTTCTCAACTGGTTCACAGCTTTCCTGGCCGATCGCTCCCAGTCTATCGCTCTTACTCCTTTTCGTTCAGCTCCCGTTCCTCTTTCCTGTGGCGTCCCTCAGGGATCTGCGCTGTCTCCCATTTTATTCAACATCTACATTAGATATCTCCTGCTCCTCATCGCGGGCCACAGGTTCCGTATTTATTATTATTCTGACGATACTCAGATCCTGGCGCGCCTCGATCTCACTAAGTCAGAAACTGCCTCCCGTTTAAGATGCTGCCTGGAGGAGCTGGGATCATGGATGTCATTGAACTGGCTGAAACTTAACGGCTGCAAAACCGAGGTTCTTGTTGTGGGTACATCCATCCCCCAACTGTTTGGACAGCTGATTTTTGTCCCACTTCCCTCGGCCCGCTTCCGGTACCTGTTTCGTCTGTACGTAATTTAGGGGTGTGGATTTCCGCAACTCTGACAATGGATGAACAGGTCAGTGAAGTGTGTAAATCCGGCCATTTCAAACTTCGGACCCTCCGGAAAGTACTCCCCTTTATTCCGACAGCTAACCAGGCCCCGGTGGTTGCAGCCTTGGTTTTGAGTGTCCTTGACTACCGTAACTCACTTTATTTGGCCCAACCTAGCTATCTAACAGATCGGCTGCCAATACTACAAAATGCCACGGCCAGAGCCATCCTTCGTCCACCTTTTAGTGCTCATATGACTCCTTTGTTGAGGCAACTGCAATGGCTCGCCGTCGCGCAACGGATCATGTTTAAGTCCATAGAGCCTTCCATGGGGTCGGTGCAAAATTTCTGCAAGACAAGTTCCCCCGTTATCTGCGAACACGCACCCTCCGCTCTTCAACCACCCTTCGGGTAGAGGTGCCTCGCTTTAGGCTAATCTGCAAAGGAGGCAGTGCTTTCTTGGTTGCCGCCGCCAAATCATGGAACAACCTTACCCTGCTCCTGCGTGAGATCACCAACCACCTCTCCTTTCGGCAGAAACTGAAGACTCTGCTCTTCTAATTACTGTGGCCTGTAAATCCCCCTCATTTTATCCTCTAGCGCCAAGATTCCCTTGGGTGTACGTGCGCTCTACAAGTGTAATTAACATAACATATGTGAAATTCGTCAGAGGAGTTTAGAATGCGTGTGTGCATTTTAGCCAATACAAGGGTGGGTATGGGTGGCCAAGTCCCTACAAGCTACTGATAGTGAGCTGGCAAAGTTTAACCACATTTGCAAATAAAATGCTTTCCTTATGAAGACAACCTTGTTATTTAAATACTAGAAAAAAACACACTTAATTTACTATCTCAGTTTTATTAAAGTAATATTTTTACTTCAACACCACAATTCCAAAGCATGTGATGCTTCTACCATTATGTGTCATTGTTTACAAACTTCATGAGGGGCCATTATCACTTGGGATAATGAGCCTTACTGATCTTACGGCCCAAGACACATCCCTTGCTAATGACCTCCTCCCTGTGCCTACAAGGTTATATAATGAGTGGCCGTTAACACCAGATCAGCAGTTATACACAGAATCGATAGTAACAACCTAATTCAATGTTTCGAAACATGAGTATCACACACCTGTGACTGTGCAATTGCAAAAATGATCCCTCAAGCAATGGACCCCCTACAGTATAAGATTATTAGCCTTGATTCAAAAGGACAATTCTTTGGAAAAACCTTGATCCACAATTCGGTCCATGGCTGAGCAGCCATTGGCCAGCGTTGCCTGGTCTTGCTTAATATGACTCCCTACTTCCTTGATCAAAAAGCGGGTCAGTTTCTGAGTCTTCTAGATAATCTAGCAGACTTGGCTTCCTGTACTTCGATGTCTTCACTGCTTTTATATCCTGGGTGATCAAAACATACTGTGTGGGTTAATCAGCCCACGGCATCGTTACCCCACATTTAGGAGGGATTTTGAGAACCGTCACTGCTGGAAGGATTCTGTGAGGCCAATCTAGTGGATGAGCAAGGATTGTTCATGCTTGGTCAAACCAAACTCTCACTGGGTAGCGCAGGCTGGGCAATAAGGCTTGTACTATCATGGGGTTGTAATGTCGGTGCAATAAACTATACTTAGATATGATCAAGAAATAGAGGTCCTCCCAGATGTATTGAGGTACTCTATATAATAGTCCGAAAACACAAGGAGGTAAAAATTAAGAATACTAAATACTACACCCGCTGATATCAACATATACATGTACACAATCGACTGTTCCAAATGGGGACTACACAACACTTTACACTTACACACATTTATAAATATCGAGCAAAGCAGTAGAAAAACAGTTTTAAGTGGTGAGGGAAAATGGTCCAACAAATATACAAAGATCTTCCCTATTTATTTTTTTAAATTTTTTTAGTTTTTGTTCAAAGAGAGTTACATCGAGACTAAACTTGCCGGCAATCGGCACATTACAGCAATAAATCCAGAATTAGAAAATATACACACATCTGTATACATATGTCATATTGTTCACATGTGTTTAAGAAGGCGATGGCGTGTCGTTTTCTTCTTCAGGAAGCGTGTTACATAGATAAAGTCTGAACAGTGCCCATATGTCCTAAGGTCGGCACACCGACGGTAAAGTTATAATAAATTGTTCCTCACACTTGTTAATCATTGACAAGTCTTTCATAAAGTCTACCCTCCTGGGGGCTTCTGTGGATTTCCAACATTTCAGTATATTACGCTTTGCCACAACACATGCCACGTTAAAGAGACGTCTGGTGGTTACCGCAACCTTGCCAATGTCCCCAAATAAGAACTTTCGTGGTGAGGGTGTGGCCGGAACTGTGGTGATATCTTCTAGGATTTTTGTTACTTCCCCCCAGAATTTAGCTACGTGGGCAGGCCCAGTAGATATGGTACGAGTCCGCTTTTGGGGCATTACATTTGGGGCATTTCCCCATATAATTGTCTACAAACTCAGCCAACTTGGCGGGGGTATAGTGAAGTTGATTTAGTACTTTAAATTGGTCAGGTGCAGCCCTGAGTTCATAGAAACATGTTTGGACAGCTGGCAGTACCTCAGCCAAGTGCCTTCCCCTAGTTCCACTCCCAAGTCACGCTCCCAGGTTTCTTTAATGTTGTTGCATGTTTTGGAATGTGTTTGAACTAAGTTGTATAGGGCTGACACACTTTTTCTGTGCCCACCTGTTTCTGTCATGACCGTGATGCATTTGTGTACGGGTGGTTCTGCTGGGAATGAGGGCCATTTGGCAGTAAAGGCGGCTTTAATTCTATGGAATTGAAATTGTTTAAGGTACCCCCCATCCACTGCTTCAGTAAAGTCTTCCAGTTCACAAAACCTGCCCCCCGGGAACATGTCCCGCATCTTAAACTGTTTGTTCGGGTCCCATGCCCCCTGTAGTGCCTTATCAAATGTGGGTGTTATACCAGGGAAGTTCCATAACGGTATTTCTGGGTCATATGGAGTTGTGAGATCGATTCTCCTGTATATCTTAAACCAGGCTCGTGTAGTAGTGCTCACAGGGTCATATTCACATGAGTCTTTTCGTTTGGGGTCGAACATTACTGCTCGTAAATCAGAGGGGGATGCCGCATATCTTTCCAGGGGGATAGGCGCTGCTGTATATTCCAAGTCGAACCAGTGTCTCGCAAAGTGTGCCTGCGATGCTTAGTAATAGAGTTCGAAATCAGGTGCCGGGAACCCCCCCTTTGCGAAAGGTTCTGTCATTTTGGACCATTTCAGCCTGCCCGTTTTCCCTCCCCATGCAAATGTAGTGGTTAGCGTGTTGAGTTTTGTAAAAAATGGTCTGCCAGGCCAGATCAGGATTTTACAGAAAAGATATAATAGTTTGCTGAGCACCACCATTTTGAGAAGTGATATTCGACCATAAAGAGATATGGGGAGTTTAGTCCAGAGTTGTAATTTGACGGAGAGGGATTGTAATAGTTCCCCATGATTATCTGCATATAGAGTGCTTTTGTCTCTTGATATCATGTTCCCCAGATAGCAGATGTGTGCAGGGGACCATTTAAACCCTTGTGTATTGGGCATGTCTTTAATGTTGGGGGTAAGCGAAAACAGTTCAGACTTAGATATATTGATTTTATATCCTGAGTATTCGGAGAACCTCTCGATCTCCGACATAATGGGTGCCAAATTTTCCTCAGGGTTTCGGATGTATAGTAGAGTGTCGTCTGCATACAGGGAGATTATTTGCGGTGCCCCAGTCATTCTGAGTCCCCTGTGTGCGTGGTTATGTCATACGTATTCAGCCGTAGGTTCTATTGTGAGTGCAAATAGAATGGGGGAGAAGGGGCAGCCCTGTCTGGTACCTCTGCCCAGCAAGAGCAATGTCGACGTAGTTTGCTTTGATAGTACTCTTGCACCCGGGCACGTGTAGAGTAGTCGGACACAGTTTACAAAATATTGACCCAGCCCGAATCTCTCGAGGACCAAAAATAGATAGGACTGGGAGATTTGGGTCAAAAGTCTTTACGGCGTCTAGAGATGCTACAACCGCGTTCGCCCTCGGATTTATTTGTGCCATCACTCCGAAGAGTCGTCGCAGATTCAGGGCCGTGGACCTAGTCGGTATGAAGCCGGGTTGGTCGGGATGAACCAATATGGGCATATAGGGCAATAATCTGGTCGCATCTGTATTGATAAGTGAGAGGGGCCTGTACGAGCCCATGTTTTGTGGGTGCCGCCAGGGCGTAAGAAGGACCGATATTACTGGCTCACACATAGTGTCCGGTAGTATAACCCGTTCCATTGCCTCTCACCAAAATTTTAGCAGGGCCGGGGCTAACATGTCTTGAAATTCTTTATATAGTTCGGCTCCCAGACGGTCGGATCCCGGGTCCCTGCCCGGAGTCAACGCTTTTATTGCCTCTGTTATTTCCTCTAACTATATGGGGGTATCTAATAGCATTCGTGTTTCTGGTGTGAAAGTTGGGAGATCGAGTGTATGTAGATACTCTGTTATCTCTTCCCGTGATTTGGTGTCCTGGTTGGAGTATAGTGTCTTGTAAAATGCGGTAAACATATAATTGATTTCCTGATCACTATTTACCATGTTCCTATTGGGCGTCTGGATGGCAGCGATGGGGGTATGACAGCTCTCGGCCTTGAGCATCTGAGCCAGGAATTTCCCTGCCTTGTTGCTTTCCCCATATCTTCGATCCCGGACTGGGGTAGCCATATACTGAACTTCCCTCTCAGCGAGTTTATTGAATTCACCCAATGTCATATGTATGTCAGAAAGGGCTTCTTTGCTATGTGTGGTGGTGTACTCAAACTCAAATAGTTCAAGCTTGGCTTCTATGGTATCTAATTCTCTCCTGACAGATCTCAGTAGTCCAGTGTACTTGGCCATGATTGCACCCCGAACCCATACTTTGAATGTTTCCCATATCGTGGCATAGTCGTCAACAGATCCCTCATTCAATTGAAAGAATTCCTCTATTTCGATGTGTAACGATTCACACACATGTGGGTCTCTGAGCATAGTGGGGGGCATTCTCCAGCATTTGGCCCGTGGTGTGGTGTCGCAGATAGTTAGGGTAATTGATATTTGGAGTGATCTGAGAGTGTACAAGGGTACATCTCACAGTCCGAGACCGTGCTCGAGAGGGTTGAGCTAATAAGCCAGTAGTCAATGCGGGACTCAGAATCATGTACTGATGAATAGAAAGTGAAACGCTTTTCCTGGGGGTGTAGTTCCTGCCTTATATCTACCATGGACATTTGTTGCATTATCTGCCGTATGGCTAATATAGCCTTAGTTGGGGATCTGAAGGAAGTTGAGGACCGGTCAAGAGCCATATCACGGATCGTATTGAAGTCTCCTCCCCAAATCACAGCCGCATCATGGTTAACATGTTATGTATGGTGTTGTAGAAATCGGGATCATCAATGTTGGGACCATATATATTGACTATGACCACTCCCCGCCCCGCCACCTCTCCCCAGACCAGGGGTTCACAACTGATTTTGACAGATGGCCGAAAGTACCTTACATGAGAGCTATAGTGGGCCGAAAAGTAAATGTGGGCGGGGCAGTAGGCGGGGCGTGGCAGGAGGCTTTTTAAACCCCCAATTTGTACTAAACACATGGAAAAATAATGTTTTTGAGGGGTAATGATTTTTATTTGCATTTCAATGTACTACACATTTTCCATTGTTATAATTTATTTCTATTTACTTATTGTATCTCGCCTGTTTAATTAACTTATATATATTTCATTTACCCTAGATTGGACATGCCGTTATTCTGGACTGCTACAGTTTGCTATTTGGGATGCCAAGAGGAGTATGGCCTTCATTGAGTCAGGTTTCCTCAAAAAGCCAAAGATGAACATCTAACTGTGCCTGTTTTAGCTTTATTATTGGGTTCACTCTTGGAGTGCAACACTATGCCCCATGGCCCCCTCACCCCAACCAAACACTATGCCCCAGGGCCCCCTTACCTCCAACCAAACACTATGCCCCATGGCCCCCTCACCCCCAACCAAACATTATGCCCCATGTCCCTCACCCCCAACCAAACATTATGCACAAGGGCTCCCTTACCCCCAACCAAACACTATGCCCCATGGCCCCCTCACCCCCAACCAAACACTATACCCCATGGTCCCCTCACCCCCAACCAAACACTATGCCACATGTCCCTCACCCCCAACCAAACACTGTGCCCCATGGCCCCCTCACACCCAACCAAACATTATGCCCCATGGCACCCTCACCCCCAACCAAACACTATGCCCCATGGCCCCCTCACCCCCAACCAAACACTATGCCCCATGGCACCCTCACCCCCAACCAAACACTATGCCCCAGGGCCCTCTTACCCCCAACCAAACACTATGCCCCATGGCCCCCTCACACCCAACCAAACACAATGCCCCATGGCCCCCTCACCCCCAACCAAACACTATGCCCCATGGCCCCCTCATCCCCAAACAAACACTATGCCCCATGTCCTCACGCCCAACCAAACACAATGCCCCATGACCCCCTCACCCCCAACCAAACATTATGCCCCATGTCCCTCACCCCCAACCAAACACAATGCCCCATGGCCCCCTCACCCCCAAGCAAACACAATGCCCCATGGCCCCCTTACCCCCAACCAAACACAATGCCCCATGGCCCCCTCACCCCCAACCAAACACAAAGCCCCATGGCCCCCTCACCCCCAACCAAACACTATGCCCCATGGCCCCCTCACCACCAACCAAACACTATGCCCCATGTCCCTCACCCCCAACCAAACACTATGCCTCAGGGCTCCCTTACCCCCAACCAAACACTATGCCCCATGGCCCCCTCACCCCCAACCAAACATTATGCCCCATGTCCCTCACCCCCAACCAAACACTATGCCCCAGGGCCCCCTTACCCCCAACCAAACACTATGCCCCATGGCCACCTCACTCCCAACCAAACATTATGCCACATGTCCCTCACCCCCAACCAAACATTATGCCCCAGAGCCCCCTTACCCCCAACCAAACACTATGCCCCATGGCCCCCTCACCCCCAGCCAAACACTATGCCCCATGGCCCCCTCACCCCCAACCAAACACTATGCCCCATGTCCCTCACCCCCACCCAAACACTATGCCCCATGGCCTCCTCACACCCAACCAAACATTATGCCCCATGGCACCCTCACCCCCAACCAAACACTATGCCCCATGGCCCCCTCACCCCCAACCAAACACTATGCCCCATGGTACCCTCACCCCCAACCAAACATTATGCCCCAGGGCCCCCTTACCCCCAACCAAACACTATGCCCCATGGCCCCCTCACACCCAACCAAACACAATGCCCCATGGACCCCTCACCCCCAACCAAACACTATGTCCCATGGCCCCCTCACCCCCAAACAAACACTATGCCCCATGTCCTCACCCCCAACCAAACACAATGTGCCATGCCCCCCTCACCCCCAACCAAACATTATGCCCCATGTCCCTCACCCCCAACCAAACACAATGCCCCATGGCCCCCTCACCCCCAACCAAACACAATGCCCCATGGCCCCCTCACCCCCAACCAAACACTATGCCCCATGGCCCCCTCATCCCCAACCAAACACAATGCCCCATGGCCCCCTCACCCCCAACCAAACACTATGCCCCATGGCCCCCTCACCCCCAGCCAAACACTATGCCCCATGTCCCTCACCCCCAACCAAACACTATGCCCCAGGGCTCCCTTACCCCCAACCAAACACTATGCCCCATGGCCCCCTCACCCCCAACCAAACATTATGCCCCATGTCCCTCACCCCCAACCAAACATTATGCCCCAGGGCCCCCTTACCCCCAACCAAACACTATGCCCCATGGCCCCCTCACCCCCAACCAAACACTATGCCCCATGGCCCCCTCACCCCCAACCAAACACTATGCCCCATGTCCCTCACCCCCAACCAAACACTATGTCCCATGGCCCCCTCACACCCAACCAAACACAATGCCCCATGGCCCCCTCACCCCCAACCAAATACTATGCCCCATGGCCCCCTCACCTCCAACCAAACACTATGCCCCATGGCCCCCTCACCCCCAACCAAACACTATGCCCCATGTCCCTCACCCACAACCAAACACTATGCCCCAGGGCCTCCTTACCCCCAACCAAACACTATGCCCCATGGTCCCCTCACCCCCAACCAAACACTATGCCCCATGGCACCCTCACGCCAACCAAACACTATGCCCCATGGCACCCTCACGCCAACCAAACACTATGCCCCAGGGCCCCCTCACCTCCAACCAAACACTATGCCCCATGGCCCCCTCATCCCCAAACAAACACTATGCCCCATGTCCTCACCCCAACCAAACACAATGCCCCATGACCCCTCACCCCCAACCAAACATTATGCCCCATGTCCCTCACCCCCAACCAAACACAATGCCCCATGGCCCCCTCACCCCCAACCAAACACAATACCCCATGGCCCCCTCACCCCCAACCAAACACAATGCCCCATGGCCCCCTCACCCCCAACCAAACACAATGCCCCATGGCCCCCTCACCCCCAACCAAACACTATGCCCCATGGCCCCCTCACCGCCAACCAAACACTATGCCCCATGTCCCTCACCCCCAACCAAACACTATGCCCCAGGGCTCCCTTACCCCCAACCAAACACTATGCCCCATGGCCCCCTCACCACCAACCAAACATTATTCCCCATGTCCCTCACCCCCAACCAAACACTATGCCCCAGGGCCCCCTTACCCCCAACCAAACACTATGCCCCATGGCCCCCTCACCCCCAACCAAACATTATGCCCCAAGTCCCTCACCCCCAACCAAACATTATGCCCCAGGGCCCCCTTACCCCAACCAAACACTATGCCCCATGGCCCCCTCACCCCCAGCCAAACATTATGCCCCATGGCCCCCTCCCCCCAACCAAACACTATGCCCCATGTCCCTCACGCCCAACCAAACACTATGCCCCATGGCCCGCTCACACCCAACCAAACATTATGCCCCATGGCACCCTCACCCCCAACCAACCAAACACTATGCCCCATGGCCCCCTCACCCCAACCAAACACTATGCCCCATGGCACCCTCACCCCCAACCAAACACTATGCCCCAGGGCCCCCTTACCCCTAACCAAACACTATGCCCCATGGCCCCCTCACACCCTACCAAACACTATGCCCCATGGCCCCCTCACCCCCAAACAAACACTATGCCCCATGTCCTCACCCCCAACCAAACACAATGCCCCATACCACCCTAACCCTCAACCAAACATTATGCCCCATGTCCCTCACCCCCAACCAAACACAATGCCCCATGGCCCCCTCACCCCCAACCAAACACAATGCCCCATGGCCCCGTCACCCTCAACCAAACACTATGCCCCATGGCCCCCTCATCCCCAACCAAACACAATGCCCCATGGCTCCCTCACCCCCAACCAAACACTATGCCCCATGGTCCCCTCACCCCCAACCAAACACTATGCCCCATGTCCCTCACCCCCAACCAAACACTATGCCCCAGGGCTCCCTTACCCCCAACCAAACACTATGCCCCATGTCCCTCACCCCCAACCAAACATTATGCCCCAGGGCCCTCTTACCCCCAACCAAACACTATGCCCCATGTCCCTCACCCCCAACCAAACACTATGTCCCATGGCCCCCTCACACCCAACCAAATACAATGCCCCATGGCCCCCTCACCCCCAACCAAACACTATGCCCCATGGCACCCTCACCCCCAACCAAACACTATGCCCCATGGCCCCCTCACCCCCAACCAAACACTGTGCCCCATGTCCCTCACCCCCAACCAAACACTATGCCCCAGGGCCCCCTTGCCCCCAACCAAACACTATGCCCCATGGCCCCCTCATCCTCAACCAAACATTATGTCCCATGTCCCTCACCCCCAACCAAACACTATGCCCCAGGGCACCCTTGCCCCCAACCAAACACTATGCCCCATGGCCCCCTCACACCCAACCAAACACTATGCCCCATGGCACCCTCAACCCCAACCAAACACTATGCCCCATGGCCCTCTCACCCCCAACCAAACACTATGACAGTTGGAAAAAACACCTTTTTTGAGGTGTACCATTTTATTTGTATTTAAAACTTACATTTTGTACCATACATTTCCCCAAATCATACAGGATGAAACAGTGAACCAGCCATAGTTGATCAGTGAGAAACATTGCAGCGTTTCTCAGCTGTCAGTTTCTGGATCTCGGGCTCCAGTGAAGTTGTTCCTACTCTCAGGATAGCATGGAGATGTTGGTCAGTTAGTCTTTTCCTTAGGCTGGATTTATGTAGTTTCATTTGTGAAAAAACTTGCTCACAAATGTAAATACTGCCAAATATAGAAACCATCTTTAATGCTTCCCGTGACAGATTGGGGAATTGAGCAGTGTCCAGAGACTGATAGAAGACTAATAAAGGCATCTCTCTGTGCTTATTTTTGAGGGCACTATAGCACTGAAGTTCAATCAGTTCCAGTTGAGGTTCAGGTTGCACACTGTCAACATCAGCTGAGAAAGGGCCTGCAAAAAGTTTAAAAGAGGCTCGCTGGGATTTGAATTGTAAGAAGCGATTCTCAAAAATATTTTGCAGTTCCTTCAGGACCTTCACATGCCGATACCACCCTACATACTTGTCATGGGGGAAAACCTCTGCACATGCGGGGTAGTGTGCCAGCATCCCTTTCTCCAGTTGGGCTGTCAGAAGCCTTAACTTTATTTCAAAGGCACAAACTGCCTCAAACAGATCCGATATGAGATTTTGGCTTCCTTGCAACTTTAAATCTAAATCATTGAAATGGCCTGTCAGGTCAGTCAGAAAAGAAAAGTCAGCTACCCAGTCAATATCTAGCATGACAGAAGTGTCCATTCCCTTTTCATCAAGGAATGCTTTTATTTTGTGCCGTAAAGCAAAGAATCGCTTCAGCACATTGCCACGACTAAGCCATAGAACATCGGTGTGGTATTGGACATCACCATAATCCGCCTTTACCTCTTCTAGAAACGCCTGAAACAATCGGTGATTTAAAGAGCGTGCACGGACAAAATTAACCGTTTTCACAACAAAGTCCATCACTTGAGTGAATTTCAAATGTTTTGCACATAATGCCTCCTGGTGGATGATGCAGTGATAATTTTTTAAATGGACAGCCTTCTCGCCCAAGTGCCTTTTCAAGCAGCCAATAAACACATTTTGCTCCCCAAACATGGCTGGCGCCCCATCAGTCGTCACGCCTACCAACGCATCCCATGGCAAATTTAAATCATCGATGACTTTTAGAAAGGCATTAAAAATGTTAACACCAGTAGTCCTGCCATGCAAAGATACCAGGGAAGCCAGTTCCTGAAATACTTTGCATTGATTATCGACCCCCCGAATGAAAATTAAGAGTTGGGCTGTGTCACTTGCATCTGTGCTCTCATCAAGGGCAGCTGAAAAGAACTTGACATCCTTACACCGCATTTTCAGTTGGCTGTAACAATTGTCAGCCATATCTACAATACGCCGCTGGATACTCATACGTGAAGGGGGAATATTTGTAAAAGCATCTTTTTTTTCTTTACACACTGCCTCGCAAATCTCCATCAGGCAGTCTTTAACGAAATCCCCATCTGTGAAAGGACGTGCTGACCTTGCAATAAGCTGTGCAACCTTATCACTTGCAAAGGTGGCACATTCAGATTCTTTTTTTTCCTGGCAAAAACACCCTGTTGCTTAGCCAGCTGTGTTTTTAGCTCCCCAGCTTTCTTAATTCTCGCTTCCCCCTGCAAATCCTTATATTGTGAATGTTTTGTTTCACAATGGCGGCGGATATTATATTCCTTGGGGACTGCTATGCGTTCGAGACAAATGAGACACGAGTACACATTAGGTTTGGACTCGATGAAAAAAAACTTCTCAGTCCACTCATCCTTAAATTGACGGTGCTCCTGGTCAATCTTTCTTTTTTTTACTGCACTGAACATTGGCAGGGACATCTTTGGATAAAGATACGAAATCCACTGTTATGCTCCCACTACGACGGTCCAAGTCTAGAGTATATACAAATTATATACTTTTTTGAGAATCCTAGAAGTGACAAAAGAACAAGATCAGATAAAGAACATAGCCTTGCCAGCATACCTTTTCATGCACTTATTGATGGATACTTTCAGGAATAGCGGGCTGCATAGCATATCAACCTGCTATGTTTGAGATTAAGGTGGAAATTGAGGACATACTCAAAAAAAAAATAACATTTCAAAGCACAAGCTGTTGCCAAATTATGAGCTTTTGAAAGGAATTATCACAGTAGACCAATTACTTTAGTGAACATACAAAGAAACTTATCTCAGTTTCTTCCTGGGCAGGGCAAAACTGACAGGAGCTCTACCATATTGCGCCAGAGAAATAGTTTCTGCTTGTGCTTCTATCCCCCTGAACAATGCTTGATGGGGTTGTAGAGAGGTAACAATTACCCAGACTCAATGGGTCTCAAACGCTTGATCGAGGTTTATTTGCAAAATTACAGGAGCAGACATCATCCAGGACCATACTAGAAAAGGCTGCAGCCGATTTTGAAAGCTTTAGGAATGTACAAATAAGCCACATCCACTGCTGACCCTTGACACTCTGGCCCAACATCTCTAATGATATGCTATGATAGTTTATTTATATAGCGCCTATACACAATGTGTTTCAAAGCGCTTCTCGACAAGGGAGGGAACAAGGGAAATACAAAACATTCTTACAGGCCATGAACAATAAGAATGCGAAATTAACTATCGTACTCGGCCTAGCGACACAGATAGGAAGGAAATGGGAACAGACAGGCGACTACCGTCCTAGGCCTGACAACATTTCTGGTAGAGCCGGAGAATTACACAAGGTGAGGGAGAGGGGAGGAGAAAGGAGGGAGAGGAACAAAACAAGCTTTTATCGTACTAGGCCTGGCGACATTTCAGATAGTGCTGGAGAGGGAGAGGGGATAGTAAGTGGGGGTGGGGGGGCAAACATTTGTTACTATCATACTATGTCCAGGGACAATTCTGGACCTAGGAGTATGATCTTTAGGGGACTGCAGCTAATGCCAAAGAGCATCACTAAATGGGAACAGATCTACGTGGTGATGCCGATTTGGGTTTGGCCCGGGAGTTATACACTGGGTGCAGTTGCTATACATCAGGCCAGTGGCCAGGGTTCGCACTGGCAAACACATTTCACCTGCCTGGGTGATCCTACGGGGCACCAGGCAAGGCTGCCCGTTGTCTCTGATGTTATTCACCCTGGCACCCTCCACCCCCCAACTCAGCACACACACACTCTCAAACAAGCACCCATACAGACCCGAACCCCCCACCTCCCCAACTCCAAACCCCCACCCCCCAAATCAGCACACACACAAATCAGCACCCATACAGACCCGAACCCCCCACCCCCCAACTCAACACACACACAAACATGCACCCATACAGACCCGAAAGCCCCACCCTCAACTCCAAACCCCTACCCCCCAAATCAGCACACACACAAACCAGCACCCATACAGACCCGAACCCCCACCCCCCAACTCAGCACACACACAAACATGCACCCATACAGACCCGAAAGCCCCACCCCCCAACTCCAAACCCCCACCCCCCAAATCAGCACACACACAAACCAGCACCCATACAGACCCGAACCCCCACCCCCAACTCAGCACACACACAAACCAGCACACATACAGACCCGAACCCCCACCCCCCAACTCAGCACACACACAAACATGCACCCATAAAGACCCGAACCCCCACCCCCTCAACTCCAAACCCCCCACCCCCCAACTCAGCACACACACTCTCAAGCATGCACCCATACAGACCCGAACCCCCCACCCCCCGACTCAGCACACACATAAACATGCACCCATACAGACCCGAACCCCCCACCCCCTCAAATCAGCACACTCTCAAACAAGCACCCATACAGACCCGAACTCCCCACCTCCCCAACTCCAACCCCCCCACCCCCCAAATCAGCACACACACAAAACCAGCACCCATACAGACCCGAACCCCCACCCCCCAACTCAGCACACACACAAACATGCACCCATACAGACCCAAACCCCCCACCCCCCCAACTCCAAACCCCCCACCCCCCAAATCAGCACACACACACAAGCACCCATACAGACCCAAACCCCCACCCCCCAACTCAGCACACACACTCTCAAGCATGCACCCATACCGACCCGAACCCCCACCCCCCAAATCAGCACACACACAGACCCGA
This sequence comes from Ambystoma mexicanum, assembly GCF_040938575.1. Taxonomy (NCBI): domain Eukaryota; kingdom Metazoa; phylum Chordata; class Amphibia; order Caudata; family Ambystomatidae; genus Ambystoma; species Ambystoma mexicanum. The sequence goes on from NC_090923.1 coordinate 44,594,244, forward strand.
ACCCCCCACCCCCAACTCAGCACACACACAAACATGCACCCATAAAGACCCGAACCCCCCACCCCCCCAACTCCAAACCCCCCACCCCCCAACCCAGCACACACACTCTCAAGTAGGCACCCATACAGACCCGAACCCCCCACCCCCGACTCAGCACACACACAAACATGCACCCATACAGACCCGAACCCCCCACGCACCCAAATCAGCACACTCTCAAACAAGTACCCATACAGAACTGAACCCCCACCCCCAACTCAGCACACACACAAACATGCACCCACACAGACCCAAACCCCCACCCCTCCCAACTCCAAACCCCCACCCCCAAATCAGCACACACACACACAAGCACCCATACAGACCCGAACCCCCACCCCCCAACTCAGCACACACACTCTCAAGCATGCACCCATACAGACCCGAACCCCCCACCCCTCCCAACTCCAAACCCGCCACCCCCAAATCAGCACACACACACACAAGCACCCATACAGACCCGAACCCCCACCCCCCAACTCAGCACACTCTCAAACATGCAAACATACAGACCCAAACCCCCACCCCCCAACTCAGCACACACACTCTCAAGCATGCACCCATACAAACCCGAACCCCCACCCCCCAAATCAGCACACACACAGACCCGAACCCCCAACCCCCCAACTCAGCACACACACAAACATGCACCCATACAGACCCGAACCCCCACGCCCCAAATCAGCACACACACAGACCCGAACCCCCCACCCCCCAACTCAGCACACACACAAACATGCACCCATACACACCCGAACCCCCCACCCCCCCAACTCCAAACCCCCCACCCCCAACTCAGCACACACACTCTCCAGCATGCACCCATACAGAACCGAACCCCCCACCCCCAACTCAGCACACACACAAACATGCACCCATACAGACCTGAACCCCCCACCCCCCCCAAATCAGCACACTCTCAAACAAGCACCCATACAGACCCGAACCCCCCACCTCCAAACCCTCCACCCCCCAAATCAGCACACACACAAACCAGCACCCATACAGACCCGAACCCCCACCCCCAACTCAGCACACACTCAAACATGCAAACATACAGACCCAAACCCCCACCCCCCAAATTAGCACACACACAGACCCGAACCCCCACCCCCAACTCAGCACACACACAAACATGCACTCATACAGACCCGAACCCCCACCCTCCAAATCAGCACACACACAGACCCGAACCCCCCACCCCCAACTCAGCACACACACAAACATGCACTCATAAAGACCCGAACCCCCACCCCCCAAATCAGCACACACACAGACTCGAACCCCCCACCCCCCAACTCAGCACGCACACAAACATGCACCCATACAGACCCGAACCAACCACCCCCCAACTCAGCACACAAAAAACATTCAAATCAAAACATTCATACACATCCGACAACTCCCCCACCCCTGCATCTCAACATACACACAAAAAACATTCAAATCCAAACATTCATACACATCCGACACCCCCCCACCCCGCATCTCAACATACACACAAAAAACATTAAAATCCAAACATTCATACACATCCGACACACATCCGACACCTCCCACCCCCGCATCTCAACATACACACAAAATACATTCAAATCCAAACATTCATACACATCCGACAACCCCCCACCCCCGCATCTCAACATACACACAAAATACATTCAAATCCAAACATTCATAGACATCCGACACCCCCCCACACCCGCATCTCAACATACACACAAAAAACATTAAAATCCAAACATTCATACACATCCGACACACATCCGACACCCCCCCACCCCACATCTCAACATACACACAAAATACATTCAAATCCAAACATTCATACACATCCGACATCCCCCCACCCCGCATCTCAACATACACACAAAATACATTCAAATCCAAACATTCATACACATCTAACAACCCCCCCACCCCCGCATCTCAACATACGCACGAAATACATTCAAATCCAAACATTCATACACATCCGACCCCCCCCACCCCTGCATCTCAACATACACACAAAATACATTCAAATCCAAACATTCATACACATCCAACAACCCCCCCCACCCCTGCATCTCAACATACACACAAAATACATTCAAATCCAAACATTCATACACATCCGACACCCCCCCACCCCCCCATCTCAACATACACACAAAATACATACAAATCCAAACATTCATACACATCCGACACACATCCGACCCCCCCTCATCGCAGCATACAAACACAAACATAAAGCAAAACAGACCCGACACGCAAACACAAACAGACCACTTACCGGAGACGTGCTGGAAGGCAGGCAGGTAAGCGGCAGGTAAGCTGGAACGCTGGAATCGTACTACGGCTGGCGTGGTCCAAGGCTGAACTGCCTTCCGGCATCAAGCCTTATGGACCACGCCAGCCGTAGTGCTGACCCTCCATTGGTGCAGCACACACGCATTACGTGGCTCGTAGGAGCGACGTAGTGCGTGTGTGCTGAGCCAATGAGGGCCAGTGTTTTGTTTGGCCCGGAAGACAACAAAGACTTTCCTAATGGAGGGCGGCCGCGGGCCGCCCTCCATTAGGAAAGTCTTTGTGCATCGCGGGCCGGACAAAAGAGCATGGCGGGCCGCAACTGGCCCGCGGGCCATATGTTGTGCACCCATGCCCCAGACCAAGACATAGTACCCCTGGAAAATTGATTTTGGCATCTCGGAGATGGAAACCTAGTGTCAGATGTATCAGGGTGAGAACTCCCCTGGAATGGGATGAATATTCAGTGTAGTGTCTTAGTGGATCCCACCTCGGGAGAAAGTTAGTACAGACATGCCCGAGAGCGTGTGTCTCTTGCAGTAGTATGATCTGGGGGTTATGTCTGGTGATATATGCTGCCGTTTTACAGGCTTTTATTGGGTTATTATGGCCACGATGTTCCATGAAAGGAGTTTGATGGTTATACCCTTATTACTCTGCCCAATAGTCTTCCTTTATTACAATTCTGTGTCCTGGTCTAGGAGTGCTGTCGGCCTTTGCAGCAGTGCTCGATGAAACTAAACTCTCTGATTTTAAACAATTGCCAGTTGTGGCCAAACTTTGTGCCCAACCCCCACCCCCGCCCCCACCATCAACCCCAACCCGATGATGTATCCCATTCCCCATAACCTGTGGAACCTTCCTGAGGGTCGCTCGCTGCAGTCGCATGGCCACCATCAGCAGAGGCCCCTGATCCCAACTTTCACAATGACTATCAGTTGGAGCCATTCATCCCCACTGGGGGAGCCACGCAACCCGTAAAAGGATATTGCTGTAGACCCAATTTTATCAACTGGGCCTAGTCTGTCATCGTCTGGTTGCAGTACCATGTTCTGATCCTGTGCCCGCTCTCGGGGGGAATAGGGATAGACACCTCTATATATGTTGTAGCTTCAGTGGGGTTTTCAAAGAAATGTGACTTGCCTCCATGTTGGATTTGCAGCTTCGCCGGGAAGATGAGAGCATAGGGGATGTTGCGAAGCCTTAGCAGTCTTTTGACCTGTTCGTAGGATCTCCTTTGTTTCTGGACACTGGTTGAAAAATCCGGATAGATGTGCACTCTGTTTCCTTCGTACTGTAAGGTCCCTTTTTCTCTGGACAGCCTCAGGATTGTGTCTCTGTCCCTGTAGTTGAGTAGATGAACAATGATCGTACGGGGTGGTGTCTGAGTTTGGGTGGTGTTGCCAGGATGCAATGTGCCATTTCAACGAGAAAGTGGTCTGAAAAGGATTCTGTGCCTAAAAGTGTTTTCAGCAGGCTTTCCACATGTCGCTCCATCGGGCCCTTACAGAAGGATTCTGCAATGCCGGCAATACGGATATTGTTCCACCTAGATCTCGATTCGAGATCCTCGCATTTAGCTTGAGTTTTACATAGTTCTCCCTTCAATTGTGCTATATCCCGGCCTTGTTGGGTTATCGCATCTTCGTTTGTACTGATCCTATTTTCAGCGTCAGTGATGCGGGAGCTTTCCTTGTCAACTCTAGCTTTGAGAGAGCTAATTGTTGCGACAATATCGTCCAGCTTGACATTCACTGCCAGGAAGCTATTCTGAACCATGGTCATTAGTCGATCCTCTCTCGCGTCAGGTAGTGCCTCTCCAGGGCTGTCCACCCCCATCAATGTGGTGGCAGGAATCCCGTGGGGCTGGGAGCTGGCAAAGGAGTCCATTGGGCCGGTTTTCTTCGCACCCGTGTTTTTCTTCTCATGGCGGCCCATGTGTCGCCGGTGTCAAGCAGGGGTGGGTAACGTTCTCCCACGACTTGTGTTGGAGTGAAAGCTTATATTGATTCAATATAGTCTATGCGGGGCGGGTTTCTTGCCAGCCTGTCCCGCCTGGTTGGGTTCCAGCATAGTAGGCCCACTTGCAAGTCACTGACGTTATTGCCAAGGCGTTTCAACACCTTGCCACTGGGCCGTGTCACCTGAGCCTCTCCTGGTAATTGTCAGACTTCCGTATGTGATTCGCCTTCACATGGGTCGGATCTCTGCCATGGATTGAAGAAAATGTCGGTTTCTTTTTTGTAGGCTGGCCATTGTTTAGTTGCAGCTTATTTGCAAGGGTGATATGTCTTGTGGTCCCCTTGCGCCCCAACATTGACAGTAGTGATGGAGGAGCTTTGAACCCCTTTCCTGTTGGGACGTCCTGCGGTTTCTTAACTTCCCCTCTACAAGCTCGGAGGTCTCCAATCACAGGATTTCTCGAAGGGTTATCCGGAGATGCGTGCTCCCGTGAGACAGGGCCTGTTTATTTTCGGGCCGGGGGTGTTGGAAGTATGGTAGCTGGAGGTGTTGTGGACCAGAATTGCTCCTGCAATCCGTGTGTTCCACCTACGTGCTGGCTTGGGTTGTAAACCAGTGCAGGCCCATAGATGTGAGGTCATACGCCCCTCATAATGTCAGGTGCTGTTGGGTTGTTCCACCAGTCTCCCTCACCCAGCGCCAATATATAGGGCTTCAAGTTGTCTACAGTTTTTTGGCCCTTTCCTGGATGGACTGTATCCTCCCACGTATAATGAGAGCATGGGAGTCACTGATGCCACTCATGCCGGCTTCCCCCTCGTGATGTCCAGCGCGTACCTTTGTAATGTTGGTGGGCTGCATCCCACTTCCCGGTGCAGGCGCAGCTCGCCGTGTACCTTGACCAACTCTCCTTCTCCTCGTTTGTAGGGCTGTGTGCAGATTGTCGCTTCCACAGAACCCCCGCCGCGATCCCCAGAGGGCATGACTTGCGCTGGGGCGGCAGCCAGAGCCTGCAGGGATCCCTGCATGGATGGCGGCACGCCCACCGAGGTGGTGAAATGGGCGTCTGATGTTTCCCGTGGGCGACCCCCCACTCGGCCTGAGATCCTGCTGCTGGCACACGCGAGTCGCCTCCATTTGCTGTTATAATCGGGAGCCACCGAGTTGTCTCGTAGGAGGTAGCGCGCCTCCCCCAAGCGGCCTCATGATGGTTGCGCAGCCGCGGCCTAGCACATGTTCTCTCTGGATCCATGCAGCGGCCGCCAGCGTTTCTCGCTCAAATTTGCACAGGAGGTGCTGTGTGGTATAAGGCACCAGGTGGAAAGGCTAGTTCTTGCAGCTTTGGATTAAAAAGGATTAATTTAAACACAGGATATTCGTGGGATTTGGAGCTCTCCAATCAGGTGGACATCTTGATTGCGCGCAGCAGCGCCCCCCAAAGATCTTCCCTATTTTATGTAGCAGTGACACTAACTTGCTCAGTCCTTCCCTCAGCAGGTAAGTAAAGTCCCAATGTTCTAAAAGAGTACAGTCCACAGGTAGCACCTGAGACGTCACAGAATTCCCGGGCTCAAGACTTGGCCAAAGTCAGCCGGTACGTTATTTTAAAAGTAAAAGCAAACTTTGAGAAGAATAGGTTTCTCAAAATGACGAGGTCTCTCTCGATTTCTGCATACTTTGGCCCTGGTTCACAGAGTGTTTTCCAATGGAGTTTTGCTATTATAAAATGCTTCTGAGAATTAGGCCCTTTGGGTTTGCCAGGGTGGAATTCTCAACCAGGACTCCATGGCCCACGGTCAGTACAGGTAGTGTTAGTCAGTGGTCTTCATGGCCCTAATGTCTGCGGGAGCAGGTGGAGCACCAAGAATGGTATACAGATGTGGCCTCTAAACTCTGGTGCTACAAACGACCACAGCTAGGGAAGTTAGAATCCATGGAGCTGACTGCTCACATTGTTGGTCGCATCGCAGATAGTCGAGGGATCACAGGCGCAATGGCTGAAGTAGATGTCGGGTTTGGGTCTAGAGACCCGCCTGGTCTCCAAAACAGATGCAGTTTCAGAGGTGCCTTAGATGACAGGACAGACAACTTTGGACGATGACCGCTGTTTCTTCCACATTGAACACTGCAGATGCAGCAAACTGGTGAAGAAACCCTGGGCATGGGTGGCAGGCTGAGACAATGAAAGCTTTAAAACTCAAGCTCCAGGCAAGCCAAGCCAATAACTTAAGCAAGGTGTCAGGAAATACCTGCTGGTAGGAGAGTGCAACGCCAATAGCCTAAGCAAGGTGTCAGGAAATAGCTGCTAGCAGGCGAATGCCAGGCTAGTAACCTAAGCAAGGTGTGAGGAAATACCGGCTAGCAGCAGAATGCCAAGCTAGTAACCTAAGCAAGGTGTCAGGAAATACCTGCTAGCAGGAGAACGCCAAGCTAGTAACCAAACGAAGATGTCAGAAAATACCCCAAGCCAACAACCTAAGCAAGATGTAAGGAAGTTCCTGCTGGCAGGAGAATGCCAAGCCAATAACCTAAGCAAGGTGTCAGGATATATCTGCTGGTAGGCGAGTGAAACGCCAATTGTCTAAGCAAGGTGTCAGGAAATACCTGCTGGCAGGAGAATGCCAATCTGGTAACCTGAGGAAGGTGTCAGGAAATACCTGCTAGCAGGAGAATGCCAAGCTAGTAACCTAAGCAAGGTGTCAGGGAATACCCCAAGCCAACAACCTAAGCAAGTTGTCAGGAAGTTCCCGCTGGCAGGAGAATGCCAAGCCAATAACCTAAGCAAGGTGTCATGATATATCTGCTGGTAGGCGAGTGTAACGCCAATAGCCTAAGCAAGGTGTCAGGAAATACCTGCTACCAAGAGATTGCCAAGCTAGTAACCTAAGTAAGGTGTCAGGAAATACCTGCTACCAAGAGATTGCCAAGCTAGTAACCTAAGTAAGGTGTCAGGAAATACCTGCTACCAAGAGATTGCCAAGCTAGTAACCTAAGTAAGGTGTCAGGAAATACCTGCTACCAAGAGATTGCCAAGCTAGTAACCTAAGTAAGGTGTCAGGAAATACCTGCTACCAAGAGATTTCCAAGCTAGTAACCTAAGTAAGGTGTCAGGAAATACCGGCTGGCAGGAGAATGCCAAGCCAAAAACCTAAGCAAGGTGTCAGGAAATACCGGCTGCTGGAGAATGCCAGACTAGTAACATAAGGAAGGTGTCAGAAAAATACCCCAAGCCAATAACCTAATTAAGATGTCAGGAAATATCTGCTGGCATGAGAATGCCAAGCCAAAAACCTAAGCAAGGTGTCAGGAAATACCTATTAGCAGGCGTTTGCCAAGTTAGTAACCTAAGCAAGGTGTCAGGAAATACCTGCTAGCAGGAGAATGCCAAGCTAGTAACCTAAGCAAGGTGTCTGGAAATACCTGCTAGCAGGAGAATGCCAAGCTAGTAACCTAAGCAAGGTGTCTGGAAATACATGCTGGCAGGAGAATGCCAAGCTGGTAACCTGAGGAAGGTGTCAGGAAATACCTGCTAGCAGGAGAATGCTAAGCTAGTAACCTAAGGAAGGTGTCAGGAAATACCCCAAGCCAACAACCTAAGCAAGATGTCAGGAAATTCCTGCTGGCAGGAGAATGCCAAGCCCATAACCTAAACAAGGTAACAGGATATATCTGCTAGTAGGCGAGTGCAACGCCAATAGCCTAAGCAAGGTGTCAGGATATATCTGCTAGTAGGCGAGTGCAACGCCAAAAACCTAAGCAAGGTGGCAGGATATATCTGCTAGTAGGCGAGTGCAACGCCAATAGCATAAGGAAGGTGTCAGGAAATACCTGCTACCAGGAGATTGCCAAGCTAGTAACCTAAGCAAGGTGTCAGGAAATACCGGCTGGCAGGAGAATGCCAAGCCAAAAACCTAAGCAAGGTGGCAGGAAATACCTACTAGCAGGAGATTGCCAAGCCAATAACCTAAGCAAGTTGTCAGGAAATAGCGCCTGGCAGGAGATTGCCAAGCCAATCACCTAAGCAAGGTGGCAGGAAATACCGGCTGCTGGAGAATGCCAGACTAGTAACATAAGGAATGTGTCAGAAAAATACCCCAAGCCAATAACCTAATTAAGATGTCAGGAAATACCTGCTGGCATGAGAATGCCAAGCCAAAAACCTAAGCAAGGTGTCAGGAAATACCTATTAGCAGGCGATTGCCAAGTTAGTACCCTAAGCAAGGTGTCAGGAAATACCTGCTAGCAGGAGAATGCCAAGCTAGTAACCTAAGCAAGGTGTCTGGAAATACATGCTGGCAGGAGAATGCCAAGCTAGTAACATAAGCAAGGTGTCAGGAAATACCTGCTAGCAGGAGAACGCCAAGCTAGTAACCAAACGAAGATGTCAGAAAATACCCCAAGCCAACAACCTAAGCAAGATGTAAGGAAGTTCCTGCTGGCAGGAGAATGCCAAGCCAATAACCTAAGCAAGGTGTCAGGATATATCTGCTGGTAGGCGAGTGAAACGCCAATTGTCTAAGCAAGGTGTCAGGAAATACCTGCTGGCAGGAGAATGCCAATCTGGTAACCTGAGGAAGGTGTCAGGAAATACCTGCTAGCAGGAGAATGCCAAGCTAGTAACCTAAGCAAGGTGTCAGGGAATACCCCAAGCCAACAACCTAAGCAAGTTGTCAGGAAGTTCCCGCTGGCAGGAGAATGCCAAGCCAATAACCTAAGCAAGGTGTCATGATATATCTGCTGATAGGCGAGTGCAACGCCAATAGCCTAAGCAAGGTGTCAGGAAATACCTGCTACCAAGAGATTGCCAAGCTAGTAACCTAAGTAAGGTGTCAGGAAATACCTGCTACCAAGAGATTGCCAAGCTAGTAACCTAAGTAAGGTGTCAGGAAATACCTGCTACCAAGAGATTGCCAAGCTAGTAACCTAAGTAAAGTGTCAGGAAATACCTGCTACCAAGAGATTGCCAAGCTAGTAACCTAAGTAAGGTGTCAGGAAATACCTGCTACCAAGAGATTTCCAAGCTAGTAACCTAAGTAAGGTGTCAGGAAATACCGGCTGGCAGGAGAATGCCAAGCCAAAAACCTAAGCAAGGTGTCAGGAAATACCGGCTGCTGGAGAATGCCAGACTAGTAACATAAGGAAGGTGTCAGAAAAATACCCCAAGCCAATAACCTAATTAAGATGTCAGGAAATATCTGCTGGCATGAGAATGCCAAGCCAAAAACCTAAGCAAGGTGTCAGGAAATACCTGCTAGCAGGAGAATGCCAAGCTAGTAACCTAAGCAAGGTGTCTGGAAATACATGCTGGCAGGAGAATGCCAAGCTGGTAACCTGAGGAAGGTGTCAGGAAATACCTGCTAGCAGGAGAATGCTAAGCTAGTAACCTAAGGAAGGTGTCAGGAAATACCCCAAGCCAACAACCTAAGCAAGATGTCAGGAAATTCCTGCTGGCAGGAGAATGCCAAGCCCATAACCTAAACAAGGTAACAGGATATATCTGCTAGTAGGCGAGTGCAACGCCAATAGCATAAGGAAGGTGTCAGGAAATACCTGCTACCAGGAGATTGCCAAGCTAGTAACCTAAGCAAGGTGTCAGGAAATACCGGCTGGCAGGAGAATGCCAAGCCAATAACCTAAGCAAGTTGTCAGGAAATAGCGCCTGGCAGGAGATTGCCAAGCCAATAACCTAATTAAGATGTCAGGAAATACCTGCTGGCATGAGAATGCCAAGCCAAAAACCTAAGCAAGGTGTCAGGAAATACCTATTAGCAGGCGATTGCCAAGTTAGTACCCTAAGCAAGGTGTCAGGAAATACCTGCTAGCAGGAGAATGCCAAGCTAGTAACCTAAGCAAGGTGTCTGGAAATCCATGCTGGCAGGAGAATGCCAAGCTAGTAACCTAAGCAAGGTGTCTGGAAATACATGCTGGCAGGAGAATGCCAAGCTGGTAACCTGAGGAAGGTGTCAGGAAATACCTGCTAGCAGGAGAATGCTAAGCTAGTAACCTAAGGAAGGTGTCAGGAAATACCCCAAGCCAACAACCTAAGCAAGATGTCAGGAAATTCCTGCTGGCAGGAGAATGCCAAGCCCATAACCTAAACAAGGTAACAGGATATATCTGCTAGTAGGCGAGTGCAACGCCAATAGCCTAAGCAAGGTGTCAGGATATATCTGCTAGTAGGCGAGTGCAACGCCAAAAACCTAAGCAAGGTGGCAGGAAATACCTACTAGCAGGAGATTGCCAAGCTAGTAACCTAAGCAAGGTGTCAGGAAATACCGGCTGGCAGGAGAATGCCAAGCCAATAACCTAAGCAAGGTGGCAGGAAATACCTACTAGCAGGAGATTGCCAAGCCAATAACCTAAGCAAGGTGTCAGGAAATAGCGCCTGGCAGGAGAATGCCAAGCCAATAACCTAAGCAAGGTGGCAGGAAATACCTACTAGCAGGAGATTGCCAAGCCAATAACCTAAGCAAGGTGTCAGGAAATAGCGCCTGGCAGGAGAATGCCAAGCCAATAACCTAAGCAAGGTGTCAGGAAATACCTGCTGCTGGAGAATGCCAGACTAGTAACATAAGGAAGGTGTCAGAAAAATACCCCAAGCCAATAACCTAATCAATATATCAGGAAATACCTGCTAGCAGGAGAATGCAAAGCTAGTAACCTAAGCAAGTTGTCTGGAAATACCTGCTAGCAGGAGAATGCCAAACCAATAACCTAAGCAAGGTGTCACAAAATACCTGCTAGCAGGAGAATGCCAAGCTAGTAACCTAAGCAAGGTGTCAGGAAATTCCCCCGGCCAATAACCTAAGCAAGGTGTCAGGAAATACCTGCTGGCAGGAGAATGCCAAGCCAATAACCTAAGCAAGGTGTCAGGAAATACCTGCTAGCAGGAGAATGCCAAGCTAGTAACCTAAGCAAGGTGTCAGGAAATACCTGTGTAGAGGAGAAGTCAAGTACCCCCACAAAAATCTCTGCCCCCATGTTGCCTAAATTTTGGGAACCGGTATCCATTGAGAAAGCCCTATATGCATTCATGAAGATATGATGGCCTTCTGGATAAAATCCTGGAAGAAGTGTGAGAGTGAGTAAAAAAGAAGACTGGTCACATCACATCAAGCAGAACTGACGCACCCAGAAAAGATGCACTAGGCAAAAGAACATAAACATTCTATAAGATCTGAAGAGGAGCGTCGAAAATGAACAACATTTTGCGCTCGAGATGAAGATGTTCATGCTAATGAAACGCTGAAGAAAATGCAAAATCAGTTTACACTTGTACAGATGCCACAACGCAAGTAGACAAAGTAATCTTAAGGCTGGCTACGTAATGAATAGATTGCGGCGATGCATCAACGTATATGCATAGGAATGTATACAATAGATGTTCCACGATGCACTTTAGCAAGGCTTAAAACTCAGTGATTGGAAAGGATTTCAGTGTGGCATAGTTGGAAAACAGCTAATGATGAAGGAGAAAATCTAGAAAGGTTTGGCTGGTCCAGCACCAAGAAGTCGAGGCCACCGTGAGCCTGGTTGTCCATCCAGTAGTTACAATGAACGTGGGAAAGAAGCAAACTCTGTTTGAGGTGGATTGGAAAAACACTGAAGGCGTCAAGTGTTCATCATTTAATGGTATTAAATGCAGTAAGAAGCTCGATAAATGCGGTCTCATCACATGGTCAGATCAAAATAGACATTGGGTCGAGCTACACCAAAACCAAGAAGATACCTCATTACGAGTCGAGCGGTACGGGGTTAACGGCACCGGTAAAGGTGCCGGTGCCGTCAACCCCGTACCGCCCGATTACGAGTTCCCCTCGCGGGACCCGTTCTGGAGACCGGGTCCCGCGAGGGGAAGAGGGAGCAAACAACGGGCCATCTCGTAATGGCCCGTTGTTTGCTCGCTCTCCCATTCCCATTCAGCCCTATGGGGGCTAAGACTGATTTGTCAGGATTTATTTGCGAGTGGTTTGCTACTGTATATTTATTCAGAGCATCGATCTGTCTTTGCAGTTCTACCATAGTTTGATCCAGTAGGACTATGTTATCTGCATACAGGAGCCTGCCGATAGGATGTTGGCCGATCTTTGGTGGAAAACATCTTATGTTGATGAACTCCTCTTCCACGTCTGAGATGTAAAGATTAAAAAGTTCTGGCATCAATGAGCATCCCTGTTTGAGTCTCTTGCTCATCTTGATTTCCTTCGTTCGGAGGCCCGATCTATCCAGTCTGATGTTTGTCAAAGTCTCTGAGTATGGATCTTGAATGAGTTCTGAAATTTTATTGGGACATCCCCATTGTTGCAATTTGGTCCAGAGTCTTGATCGGTTGACGGTATCAAAGGCGTGTGAAAGGTCTATGAAGGCCATGTACAATGCTTTGGGCCTCATCACGAGTTGGCCGGTATCCCCGGTGATATTACTACTGGGGCTATTAGCATTACCGTTGAACCCCCCCCGGTGCTGGATGTAAGATTCTGGGCTTTTCTTATGGATCGCTCCTCGTCCATATATCTTTACTTAACACTCTTCATCATGAACCAAATACCCAACCAACCCTTTGTTACTTTCTCCCCATTATCACTTTCCCCACTTAATACACAATTATATTTGCCACCTTTCTCAATCTACTCACTATTTGCTTTTCAGCTCCTGACCATCAGGATCGTCTCCTCATCAACCGGCTACCTTAGCCTTCAGTCTGCTCAGCTGCCTGTAGAAACCGGGAGGGGAATTCAGTGAAAGAGGGACCTGTCCCACCTGCTTCATTTGTCTTGCAAGATCTTGTTTTGGCTGCTATCCACAGGATGCCTCGTGGTCCTCCAGCTAAATGGCAAAGGACATCTGATATTTCCGAGCCCCTTAAAAGCCTACTGGGTCGACGGATCTTGAACTATCCTCTCTCTGCTACCACGTGAACCCATAGAACTAGTGCCCTTTAAGACGAGGTAGCAATACTTGGAGATGGATGGGGATGCAGAATTTACTCAAACATCAATAATCAAACAGACTCAGGAAGTTGGCAAAACACGGAACTGTTTTATTTGCAATTTTCTAAAACAGGAAGTTACAACGGACATCAACAGACATTCGCTCGATTTCTCTCAACGCATTCTTCAAAAAACACAACTCTTATAATCAAAACTCATCATAGGTGACGTCATACTACGTGGCAAACTACTAAAACCTACTTGGGAGTGTGATAGGCTTAAACGGAACATCTAAGTATACGTTCCATACTGATGGGGAAGTGATTGGGTTTCTTACATCATGTGGGCAACTAATCCCTCCTCTAGTGCAAGTCATCTTCATCATCACAAAATATATGACGATCCATTGGTTAACCAAACTACAGGGCTCTTTGATGCGTGGCCCTTTACAATTGGTTTGGCACCCTTGTACCCTTCTGGAATATTCTACACGCTAGCAGCACGCAGGCTACCACTCCAGGTGCAGGGAGGCTCGGCATGATCATGCTTCCCCTCTCAATTAGCCCAACATCTATCATCTCTATTACAGTCTGCCAGTCAATGAAGGCTTTGAATTTGGCTTTGCAGAAGTTCTCTGTGCCTGAGAATAAAAGGCAGTGGCCCTCATTGCGAGTTCGGCGGTAGCCATGCCGCTATTGGCGGCATGGCAACCGGCGAAATCGCATCCGGGTCCGAAGGAAGAAAGCAACAAAAATAACTAAATTGTGGTACCTAATGGGGAAAAGGATCCAAGAAGTAAAATCTTTCACGTACCTGGGAGCATGTTTGAATACCAGTACAAGGGACATCCCCAGATTAGAAGCACTATGAACTAAAACAAAAAATCTGGCAAGCCAAATGCAAATATTGTTGAGAAGGTTCTGGAGCTTTTTCAAGGCACCATTAATTGCATTCTATCGTATGAAGTTGATACCCATATTAACAGATGGTGTGGAAACCTCATTTACCTTTCACCTGGAAAACTGGTCAAAGATCGAGGGTTTGTTTTGGAAGACCATGCTCAGAATACCAATGAGCACCCTGATCCAAGTGATATGCATAGAGCTTGGCCTAACTGCCATGAAAACAATAGTCATCTGGAACAGTCTGACCTTTTACAGGAGATGTCTAGCTAACATGAAGACAAGGGGCTTTGCGGTATTAAGAGAAGCCCTTCTTTTTTTTTTTTTAAATTCTTTTTATTCATTAGCTTGGCAGCAAAAAAACAGGCGAACATCGCCAGACAGGCAACATGTAGAAACAGACATTATACAGTGCAGGTAAATATAAATCACAATGCAGATGTGGGGAGCCAATGGGCACTTTCAAATCATGCAGAACACAAGGTCCGGAGGCCATGATGGGGATGTGAGCTCCGGTCGGCGGGGGGGGTGGCTAGGGGAGACGTGGCTGGTGACTCATTCAGATCTGACATATAAGAACGGAACCTGAGCCAGATATTCCTGGGCCTAGAGTGGGTGGGTTGTAGGAGAGACCAAGTTTCTTCAGAGTCCGAGGCCCATGTAACCGCCCTCAGCCATTGGGCGTGTGTGGGGGGCCAGGGGCGAAGCCAGCACAGCAGGATGGAGCGTACAGCGAGAAGCATGCAGAGGCCGGCTAGTTTCCTGGAATTTCGGGGGAGGTCCGGGAGGTCGTGAAAAAGACATACCATCGGGGAGGGATTGATGGGGTAATCAAGTATGGTGGACATCGTCGAGCAGACCGTTTGCCAGAACTGTGAGAGATGAGGGCAAGACCAAATCATATGAATGTAATCAGCTGCTTCGTGGCCGCACCTAGGGCAGCTAGAAGGGTGATCATTGGACATGTGGTGTAATCTGATCGGGGTGTAGTGAAATCTATGTAGGATTTTAAACTGTATTAATTTGAAGCGGGAGTTGAGGGATACCCTGTGTATACGATCACATAAGTGCGCCCAACGTTTATCAGTCATTTCGATACCCAGGTCCACCTCCCACGCCCGCCTCAGCTTAGTGAATTCTGGAATAGATCTGGATTGTAGCATGGTGTATAGCCTAGATATTTTACCTCTAGTAGGTGAGGGTGAGGTGAGCTCCTCGATGATAGGGTCATCCGGTGGTACAGCCGGAAACATCGAATAATTACGTTTAAGGGTCCTGCGGAGTGATAAATATTGGAGCCACACACTCCGGCCTCTTCTTAATGACAATGGGAGGTCGGGCCATTCAACAAATATTCCCTGATCAAATACATCTCGCAACAGCTCATATCCCGACTCGGCCCAGCGCTGGGCCATGGCCGGCGGTACCTGTGGAACCCCCGGTAGGAAGTTCCAGAGTGGGAGGTTTCCGTGGAAGATGTGAGCAATACCAAGCAATTTCCACGTTTTGGTCAGTGCTAAGGATGTGCAGGTAACCGGGTTCTGTGAGTCCGGCTCCAGAGGGGTGGGTTGTATCAACAGGGAGCGGATATCTCGGTCACAGACCGCCAGTTTCTCGAGTCTGACGTGTGGGGGGGGGTCCGTCATGTCAAACCAATAGGAAGTGTATTGAATTTGGGACACTAGCCAGTATTTCAAGAAGTCTGGGGCGCTGAAGCCACCGTGAGCCATGGGGGTAGATAGGGTGCCTAGTTTAAGGCGGACCGCGCCCGAATGCCAAAGAAAGGAATTGATCGTGCGCGTCAGTTCACGGAAGAAACCCTCTCCGGGCCATAGGGGGATGTTAGTGAACTTGTAGAGTAGCTGGGGTAGTACCAACATTTTCAGGAGGCCTATTCTACCTGCGAGGGATATTGGGAGCTTGTCCCAGGTTAGGACCTTGGATGATAAATATGTGAGATACTTTTGATAGTTTTCGTTGAATGTCAGCGCCCGGTGACGTGTTATCTCGATCCCCAAATAGGTGAAAGTAGACTGAGCCCATGCGAACCCCAGGGCATCCGGGGGAGGAAGGGTGCATTCTGTAAGAGGGAAAAGTGTAGATTTCGAACAGTTCACCTTGAGGCCCGAGATCCGGCCGAAGTGCCTGACATCCTCCAGTATTGGGGACAAGTTGACAGAGGGGGAGCGTATAAACAGCAAGGCGTCATCAGCGTATAAAGACACTATGTCTGCCTGGCCCGCTGTGCGGAGGCCTCTATGTGCGTGAAATTGGCGGAGCATGTCAGCGAAGGGCTCTATCGCTATGGCGAAGATCAGGGGAGAGAAGGGGCAACCCTGTCTCGTTCCTCTAGCGATCCCAAAGAGGGGGGAACAATGGTCTCCTGTACGGACCCTTGCCACGGGGTCGGAATAGAGCAATTTGACCCATGAGAGAAAAGAGGGACCAAACCCACAGCTCTCGAGAACCCTCCACAAGTATCTCCACGAGACCGAGTCAAACGCCTTCTGCATGTCGAGGGTGGCAGCCACTGCGTGTGTCTCGGGGTTTATCCTATTGATAATGTTGAACAAGCGTCTAAGGTTCAGAGAGGTGCCGCGGCCGGGGATGAATCCCCCTTGGTCCGGATGGATGACAGATGGCAAGAGAGGAGCTAACCGGAGGGCCAGCGCCTTAGCGAATATCTTGGCATCGCAATTTATGAGTGAAAGCGGGCGATATGAGCTGCATTGCGAGGGGGGTTTGCCGGGTTTAAGAAGTACCGTGATTGTGGCCTCACGGAGAGAAGGGGGGAATACCCCAGTTTCAGCTGACTCCTCCCAGAGGGCTAACAGATGAGGGAGCAGGAGCCGCTTATAGCGCTTATAAAATTCAACCGGGATACCATCTGAGCCGGGAGCTTTCCCCGAGGACAAGGAGTCCACCGCGCCAGAGAGTTCCTCAAGTGTAAGCGGAGAATCAAGAGAGCCCGCGGACTCCGGAGAAAGAGTCGTCATGGGAAGGGTATCGAGGAAGGAGTCGATCTCTGCTGCCGTCACCTCGTCAGAGTTGGAGTATAGGGTTCCATAGAATTTAAAGAATTCCTTGTTGATGTCTTGTGAGGCGACAGCCATAGAGCCATCCGGTCTCACAATCCCGAGTATATGCGGGGAACCCGTCTCGTGACGGATCAGTCTCGCCAGAAAACGGCCCGGGCGCTCACCCTCCCCGTATCTCCTTGCAGAGCCTGGGTTATCCAAGAATTTTTGCTCACGTTCCGCTAGGGATCGGAATGTATCCAGCTCCGCCCCGATGTCCGCCAGGGTTCCGGGAGTAGACTGGAGTGAGCATTGGGCCTCAAGGGTCGATAGCTTGGATTCGCTCTCTGCTAGTTCCCTGCGGATTGATTTAAGAACCCTGTTCTCCTTTGATAGCGCTATCCCTCTAATGTAAACCTTGAAGGACTCCCATAGAGTGGCCTGTGATGTTACCGATCCCGTGTTTGTCTCGAAGAACTCCTCGATGGCTATCTCGAGCTCAGAGCAAAATTCCTGGTCTAGCAGGGAGAGGGGTTTCAGCCTCCAACGTCGAGCGCAGCCAGGGTCTGGGCCCCAATTCATGGTAATGGTTACTGGGGAGTGGTCAGATAGAGTCCTGGGGAGGATCTGCATCTGTGTGACATTCTGAACCAAGACATTGGAGATCACCCACCTGTCGATGCGGGAGTAGGAGTCGTGGACCGAAGAATAGAAGGAATAAACGCGGGAATCCGGGTAAAAAAACCTCCATGCATCGACCATGGCGAGCCGGGGAAGAGACGAAAGTGCGGCGTAGGCTGCTCTCGAGAGCTGGCGAGGCCTGGATCCGGACCTATCGAGGGTCACATCAAAAAATTGTATTAAAATCCCCCCCCCAAAGGATAGGGACAAGGGGAAAGCCAGCGAGAAGGGACGAGACCTGTACATAGAATTCTGGGTCATCTATATTAGGGCCATATATGTTCAGTAGGACTGTCTCCCTATTTTGAAGTAGAGCATGGAGTAGTACATATCTGCCCTGAGGGTCTATGTGTGACGCAATGAGAGTGAACTTGAGGCTCTTATGGATGAGGGTCATGACCCCGCGGCTTTGGGAAGAGAAATCAGTGGAGAATCTGTGGGGGCCCCATGATTTAGCAAATCTTGTACATTGTTCCGTGCGAGCATGTGTCTCCTGTAGAAAAAGAACCTTAGAACCATGGCGCTCAGCTAGTAGTAGTAGCTGCCTCATTTTTTTGTAGTTCCCCAATCCCCGAACATTCCAGCTCATAAAAGTCAAGTTATTCCCAGGCATTGAACTGAAAGTAACAATATCCGAGAAAGTGCCAATGACCCATGGGCCAGCTTAACCACACTGCAGTAACAGTCATAGAGTATCATATCCCTGTCCTTAATTGCTGCCAACGCCAAGCCTTTTATAACATAACCCCCAACATGTCCCACCTCCACCCACATCCCCCCCCAATCAGAGGGATGATAATCCCAAAACCCCCCAACAAAAACCAAACCAGTGGCATCAGCGCCTGGGGGCCTGTAGGCCGAATTGGCCGTGTCTCTCCGGGCACGGCAGGACGATTGAGATGAGTAGTGCCAACAGTGAGGGCTTGTACGTAACTAAGGCGAGGTTATTGCATGTATTAGTGCGGCACGTAACCATGGTAATGATCATTTTAAACAAATTACTGAATATAAAAACCAGTGTGGATCCAATACAGGAAGGTGACAGAATGCGGGTTCTCCCCGGCCGGATAGGAAGGGAGCAGTATGACCCTGGGACACAGATGGGGTATTAGCCTGGGAAATGCTCGTCCAGGAACTTGGAGGCCTCTTCAGGAAGGGTGAAGAAGAACACCCGATTGGCGTGCTCCACTCGGAGTTTAGCGGGGTAGAGCATGGCGTACTTGACTGAGAGGTCACGCAGTCTGCGTTTTACCGCCAGGAAAGTCTTGCGCTCACGTTGAACTGCCATAGAGAAGTCTGGGTAGAGGTGAATCCTCGCACCGCCCAGTGAGAGCTCACCCTTGAGCCTCGCGGCCCTAAGGAGGGCATCTCGATCACGGTAATTCAGCACCCGGGCTATGATGGGCCGAGGTGGGGCCCCGGGCTTGGGTTTAGCCGTCAGGGCTCGATGCGCCCGCTCTATGGAAAACTGTGGTGAAAGTTGAGGTGCATCGAGGAGTGTCAACAGTGTATGTTCAACAAAGTCTTCCATTGATTCGTGAACTTCGTTCTCCGGAACGCCAATGATACGGAGGTTATTGCGTCGTGATCGAGATTCTAAGTTCTCATTCTTCCTTTCTACATCGAGGACCCGATTGGAGAGGGCAATGACCTCAGAGCGCAGAGTCCCCAATGTTTCTTCAGCGGAGCCCACCCTTGTCTCGACCTCCGCCACCCGGCTATCTGTTCTCTCAATATGGGCCTTGATAGATGATATAGTACCATTCATATCGTCCAGTTTTGAGTGGAGTGCGGTGAAGCCCTCCCGGATAAAATCCATCATGTTCTGGGACTCCGGTACTGTGGTGGACGATGACGCCGCCAGAGGCTGCTCGGGGGTTCCCTCCGGAGGGCCCGCCGATGACTTGGCGAACAGGTTGATGGAGGTCTGTCTCTTTGAGGCCCCTTTGGTCATCCTGGCTAGGTTGAGGTTCCAGTAGAGTGAGTGGGGGGTCCCAGCAGCTCAAGGGGGTATGGTATATGACCCTTGCGGGACGCGATTTTTGGGGGGGGGAAGGGCCGGTGCCTGTAGGCCCGTTGCGTTGGGACCTCAGTGGCCCGTGAAGACTGAGCCTGGGGAGATTCAGGTGGGAGTGGTCCGAAGGCAGTGGTATGTTGTGGCCGCCGCGGCAGCCGAGAGTTAGAGAAGATCCCCGACGAGGTGTTAATGAGCCAAGTCTCGAGTATTTTCTGACCGTGGGGATCCTGGATGTGAGTTATACTATTGTTGTGGGCGGCTGGGGCCTTCAAAGAATTACCAGATCAGGGGGAGCCCCCAGGTGTTGCGACTCCGGTCGAGCAAGCACCAGTACCCAGAAGGATGGGCTCAAGACGCTGATGCCGGTGCTACCCAGCGCGCCACATACCTTACTGGGCCCAAGGCCCCGCAGTGCGCGCCAGCAGGGAGGGCGTCCAGGAGTTCACTGTCGCTCGCTGAAGTGTCTCCCAGCGGCCGTCCGCTCCCACGCCTAGCCGGGCCCCAGTCCGGGGGGGCGGTCGCTGCTTTGTGGAGGTAGGATGCGGGAGTACGGGAGGCTCCTCACAGTAGTCTCGAGACGGCTCCTGCCGTTCGAGAATCACGGTTCATCTCGCCACTGACGAATGACGAGGGACGCCAAAACTGAGCCGCCTTGCAGGAGGAGGAGGGGGGACGGAGAGATCACCGGTTCTCAGGGATCCCGGTCTCGCCCAGCGCCGGGACACGTCCCAGATGGTGTCGCGCCTTCCGGGGTCCGGGTGCGGGTCTGGGCCGCAGCGGCGGCGGGGTTCGCCGCGAGGCTGTGCCGGCGCCTTGCGGCCGCGGCTGTGTGTGTGTGTCGCTCCTCACCAGTAGCAGGGTGCGCAGTATCCGGGCTCCGGGGGAGGTCTCAGGATAGCAAATCCCCAGCGGGGGAAGGCGAGGATCTCCGCTGGAGCTTGCAGCGGCCCCGGCCGTTCGGGAAGCCCGGCCCAGCTCGCAGGCGAGGGAGGACGTCGGTCAGGTACCGCCTTGCAGGTGGGGGAGGGGCGGAGGGGTCTCTGGTTCTCGGGGTTCCCGTCTCCGTTCAGCGCCAGGATTTGACCCAGATGGTACACGGGTCGTCCTTGTTCGTATCACACCCTCCGGGGTTCAGTGCGGATCAAAGAAGGTGCAGCAATGTAGGATCCTGTGCCTGCCTGCCGCAGAGAGTCACATTCAGGCGGCCATCTTGTTCGGCGCTCAACAGCGCCCCCAAGAGAAGCCCTTCTAAGATCCACCGATACCACACTGACTGAATGGAGAAACATATGCCAAGCCATCATCTTGGACTTAGATGAATAGGAACTAACACTGTGGCAAAACCCAGATAAAGTGAAAAAGAAGTTATACACCTGGGACTGGATTACCACCCAGGAAGAACGCTGGATACTGAGATTCTATGGGAATCCTATTCAGGAATCGAGGAAATAAAACATCCTCCCTAGATACCTAGAGCTCTTCCCGAATTGGTATTTACGGACGCAATTCATGAGGTTTCGCCTAAATCTATTTCTGACAAGGGAAATTCTAAGTGGAGGAAAAGGCAACACGTCAGAAAAATGGTGCAGAGTCTACAAGGATGAAACTGCAGTTGAAACACTAAAACATCTGGTATTAACTTGTCCAGCGATACAAGAAACGATGCTAAAATTGATGACAGAACTAACGAAGAAGTATGGGGCCCGGTCACTGGAGGACTGGTGTAGAGAACTGCTACTAGGCAATCACATCCCTCTAACTCTAGCCTTGGTGAAATTACTGGACAAAACATTCTAAAAAATTAAATTAAAGAATGGGAAATGGACCTCAAATAACAAGTCTTGAAATAAAGGGATGTTGATTTATATGGACTATCATAGCCAAAAACTTAATTTTTTATTTGTGTTCAAGATGGCAAAATGTTAACTGTATTGTTTAACCATAGATAAGCCAATAAAAATAATTAAAATAAATGTCGAAGAGCGACAGCTAATAGATTGTGGTAAAAGGCTGAGAGTAGATTAATATTATTTTTCTTTTTTTATATATATTATTATTGATTTCAAATACAAAAAGATCGAACATTAACTCATCTCCAACTTCCCCCTGGCCCCTCCCTCCCACCAGAATGTCTCTGTCCTCTGATCCTGTACGGATCGCTCTCATGTCAAAAATTCTTATTTTATGTGGGCACCATTGTTCCATATAGTCTGATTAGAGGTATTCCAGTACCGCACCCCATTCCTTCCTGAAGGACGCCCTTGTACCCTGTAGATTATGGCTTAGTCGTTCCATTGTCACTAATGGCCACACCTTCCTTAGCCAGCCACACACCAATGGTGGGTCCTGTTGTTTCCAATTCTGGGCAATTGCTGACCATGTACTATCACTAAACCCATAAAACTCCTCCATTGTGGTTTCGTGAATTTCTTTGCAATCGGGTCCTTTATCCCACATAACCAAACCTTCTCTTCCAGTAGGCCAACATTTGGAAACACCCCCTGCATCAGTGTCTTTACTGAATCCCTTGGCAGTCCCACCATATATGCCTCCAGTTGTCCTCCCCCTGGCAGCTTCTCCAGCACAGCTTGGATGTGAGCGGGTGCATTGTGTTTAGCCTCACTGGGGTATAGTGCCATTGGGGCACTATCTTTACCCACATTTTCCTCATTTGGACTAATTGTGTCAGTTTAGGAATGTTATTCCAGAGCTCCTCCCCCTGTGGTTTACTGATAGGTTCCCCCAGGGTATTTTCCCATTTCAGCATATCACTCCACCTGATGTCCTCTTTCTGCACATTGATAAACTTGTACAGTGCCTAAACAAGTTTCTTGGACCCTGAGTTGGTCAGTGTGAATTCTTTGAATGGTGAGAGGTCCCTGGTGGCCGCTTGTTTGATAGTCGGTGTCGCTAGCCAGTGCCTACGCTGTTCATATTTGTATCTGTCCGACTCCTTAAGGTTCGGGTGTATTTTACAGGCCTCGAACGATCTGATTTGATGGTCTTGAATCGTTTCTCCTATTTTTGTGCACCCTGCTACCTCCCATTTGATGAACGCTCTTTTCTCCATTCCCGGTGGGAATTCTGGATTCCCAAACATGGGTGTGAATGGGGCAAGCTCTTCTGTTAAGGTGCCTTTCCGCTTTCCAGTGGAGCCCTCAGAAGTTTGCTAGTATGAAGATTAGGGTGCCTGTAGTGTTTCCCTATCACCAACGTCTCTGCCAGAGAGGATCGTGCCACCGCCCTGTCCTGCTCCGCCCAGATTTCTCAGATCTCTGCTGGTCCTCCCCCATCCTTTCCTTTAATATCCGCAGTTGCGCCGCTTGATAGTACCTATAAAAGTGTGGGAGAGACATTTCCCCCTCCTGGATTGGGGCTGTTAGCACTGCTCTAGCTACCCTTGGGGCTTTCTTTTTCCAAATGAATGAGGAAATTATTTTAGGGGATCCTTATCAGGATAGCCTGAAAGTAGTGGACCAGCTTTGGTAGAATGGTCGTCTTTACCGATGTGATGCATACTCACCATGAAATTGCAGGTGGGTTCCGCCGCTCTATGTCCCTCTTTATTTTTGCCGGAAATTCCCGATAGTTTCCCCCATATAGGTTGTCCACCATTATCAGAATATTTATTTATTTAGTTGTTAAAGGTATTAACGGAACAGGTAGACTGAAGCAAAGTGAGACATAAAGGTTTGGAGCTGTGATGATTGCTGCACGTTCATATTGTATTGTTTTTCTGTAAAGTACTTTCTGTGTAAAATAACGGTAAGTATTGACAGCCGATTGTGATTAGTCATGATGGAGGATGTTACTCCACTCATGCACCTGTGCAAACAGCGGCCAAAACACGCACCTTATCTTAAGCAGTATAGTGCACAATGGGTTAAGGGCACCGCAGATAAAATGTTCCCCATGGTCACAAGGGGGATCATTGTGAAAAGCAGTTTTGCAACACATGACCACATACTTGCACGCTGCGTACACGGGAAAGAAGCTAGAACAACGGTTAGCCAGCCTAGAGCTTTGGAAAATGTACCAGGAGGAACGGGACTGGGTGCTTAACCAGTGTAGAGAGGTGGGTGCTGAGTCTTCTGCTCCCACCAATGCACCTGAAGAAAATGACGACAGCACGAAAGACAAGGGAGTGTATCCATTAAGAGAGCTTAAAGCAACAGACAAGCATGACTCCAGATATAGAATGAAAAATTAAGAGATGGAAAGGAGAAAAGGATAAAGCTGACGAGATAGTGCTCATACAGAATGAATGAATGGGCAGTCAGATATTGCTCAAACTTTATGGGAAGAGCATCGAGGAAGCACGGCAAGGGGAAGATCAAGACAAGCAAGATAAAAAAGACAGGGAATGAGAGAAGCGATTGAAAGAACACAAGTTTACAAGAAAGAGTAGACAAAGACGAGAGCAAATGTATCAGGAGGAACAGTTTAGAAAAGAAGAAAAGGCAAAAGAGTAAAGAAGATATGATAATAAAGGCAGAGAGCAATCAAAGAATGAGACAGACTAGAACAGAAAAGGGAAGAAGAGGAAGAACAGAAATTGAGAGATAAAAGAATACAAAGACACAGAGATGACAAAGTGTGTAGGGCAAATGAAAGAAGAGAAGCAAAAAGACAGGAAGAGGAAAGGATTAGGGAGGAACTGAAGAAACTAAGAGAATTCAATGAGGAAATGGAACAAAAAAGAAGGCAGAGGGCACACAACATTGATCGCATTGAAAAGGAATTAATGGAACCCACTCCAGTAGTGCCATGGGGGTAAATAGAGGAGTTCCTCCGGTCACAAGAACCTATGCCAGGATCATCTAGAGTTAATCTAGAGGAGGATTTTGGGATGCATACCATCAGAGACAGAATTGAGAAGGCTTATCAGGAATTAAGGACAAAAAGTGAATCTAGAAATAAAGGGAAATACGATTGATCTGAAAGTGCCCAGTTATGAGGCAAGTGGGTAAGCCTGTTTAGCCTCGAGCATAGAGCCCTGTCTTTGGACAGGCTAACTTTACACAGAGGCGAGAAGGAGGACACCCTTACTAGTTGGGGGAAAGCTATGTCAGACAAAGACAGGGAAACCTTCCGTGGGGAGAAGGGAGCTAGTGCGTGTGATTCTGAGGGATGTCTTCAGATAGGAAAGGAAGTGAGATTGTCAGATTTGGACCTGCCTAAAGAAAGGATGCCAGAGCCAATGGCACACCCAGAGTGACCTAAAAGGCGACCTCTTAGTGAGAGGGGGGACTTGCCACCGTTTGTGAACAGGCTGAGGTCATTACCAGGAAGAAGACGATCAGGAACCATTGTCCCTGCTATGAACAGACAGACAATGGAAGACGATTGCGATTTGGGATTTCACAGTTTTCCTTGTTAGAAAAAGGAGGGTCCAGACCACAATATATGCTGTGGCCACAGATGGACAATTTAAGGTGTAAACTCCAGAGTTTAACTTCGGGAACTGGGAAATGGATTTATGAATTAGAAGAAATAACAGGAGGAAACACATTAGCTATAGGGGAAATTAAGGGTCTTCTAGCAGATATTCTTGGGGAGAGGGCTGACGACATTTGGACGAGAGCAGGCTATGCAAGTGTTACAGCATAGAACAAAGCGCACAATGGGGCGCCGTTTAATAATTGTAGTGCGCCATTCTGGAAAGCACTTACAGTACAATATTCTGATACATCAAATATGGGCGCTATAATGCCCCGTAAGATGCAGGAAGGCAAGGATACGCTTGCTTACATTCAGAATTTTCAAGAGCAGTGGTCTTTGGAAACTTGCGAGCCATGGGGTAAATTGATACCTGTATTCTATCATATTCTATGTCAAGGATTGCCAGATCAGGTACAGAGACAGCTTAAGAAGCTGGTGGGTATGGAGGTGAAGTCTTGGCCAAAAATACAGCTGACTATTGCGCATCATTGCTGATAGTTACAGGAGAAAAACCGAAAGAGAGAAGATGCTAGGAAGCTTGAGGAAGCTAAACTAGCACAGAAGAAGCTGTTGAAGTATGCTATAGAAGGGGCAATGTTAACTAGCGGAGAAGTGTCAGGATCACAACAGACTGCAGGTATGCTGCAGGTGAATAACCAATGGCAGTTGGATCAAGGAGAGAACTGATTTTTGCCAAGAAGCAGGGGAGGCTTCCACGAATGAGGAGGCTTTCATAATAGCCAAGATGGTAATCAAGGCATGCAGGAAGGGCAGGTTAGGAGATTCCCTCCTCTGTGCTGGAGATGTGGAATGAGAGGACATATTGCCGTTAAGATAGCTCAGCGGGTTGAGCGCTCGCTGTTGCGATCTGAGCGTGATCTGCAGGTTTGAATCCTGACAAGGCCAACTCAGCCTTTCATCCTCCCGAGGTCGATAAATGAGTACCAATTTCGGTTGGGTGACTTTGTATGTAAATATGTGCTCTGTAAAGCGCTTTGGATAAAGGTGCTATGTAAATAACACATCATTATCATTATCATTATATTGCGTGAACATGTGGGAGCCAAGGGTATGTACAGAATGGTAATAGGTTTTCTTACCGTGAAGTGCCAGGGCAAGGCAACCACACACTCTGGTCACCTGCTGCCCTCCTATCATTAACTCCACCAAGCAAGCGCAGGGTCCCAAATTTGGCTTCTTTGTGCCCTTTAGCTGTTTTTATGTACAGAATGGACAGTTCTCAAGAGGCGGGACAGCTTATCCTCAAGCATATAGCACACTAAGTAGGTATGGGTTTGCCCTAGATCAGACAATGTAGCAACCACAAGTGCTGCAAACAAAACAGACTTTGCAACCACAGCAAGCACCATTGAATCCGCTGCAAGGGCAGTCACAGCACGTACCCATGCAGATACAGCAGAACACAAACACAGAACAGCTATTGACTCCTAGAGTAGGGGGTGTCACTGTCTTGGGAGGGAATCCTTTTACAGGTATGGGAATGAGTATGTACCACAATAGGTCAGCTCACAGGGTGACTTGATATGATATGGCATTTATAACGCACCTATACACAAGTTTTTCAACACTTAATGTGTTCAGTACTATCGGTGATGCCCAATCCTCAAGAGGAACCGACGAGGGTTGACATTACCATACGAGGCAAATCCTTTTCTTTTTTGGTAGACACAGGGGCAACTTGCTCATGTATACCAGAGGGAACAATTTCATTATCAGGAAATGCCATGAATGATCAGGGGTTCTCTGGAGCTACAAGTAGAGTTCCTTTTACTGAGAAATTGACAGTCTCTATAGAAGAGCATGATATGTCTGTCCCATTGTTTTACTCAAGGCAGACACCAGTTAATATACTGGGCTGAGATTTGATGATGAAATTAAATATGACGATTTCTTTCACTGATGAAGGCATAGTGGGTTCAACGCCAGGAATACATTCTTCAAATGTGGGTGAATTTATCATGGCATTTGCAGGACAAATAGCTTGGCGGGAACGCTGTCAGTGCCCAAAGTCTTTCACTATGGGGAACAAATTTTGTTAACAGGGCTATCTGGTTTAGTGGGAAAGATTATGAGATTACCTGATGAATGTCTGTTCAGGCCACAGATACCTATTTACGAAGAGGGGGGATGTGTTTTTCCCTTGGAATTACAGGCAGCCATAGTGCAAGGGGAATTGGCTATGCTTGAAGGTTGGGATAAGGGCAGGCCATGGAGAACAGTGATTACTATTGGGGAAGGATGTAGATTAACTGATGTCACTGACAAGGATATGTTTAGAGACGACCCGTCGGATGACGAAGTAGTATTTGAGATGAACAGTACATATTGGATCAGGGCAGAAAGACGGGAGGTCCCAAAGAAAATGATGATAGTATGGCAGCGTCCCACATTTTTTAAAGAAGATATGGAGAAAGTACCAATTTGTTATGGACTACGGGCCCCTATGATGTAGGCCTGTTAAAAGCAGTAAGAGAACTTAAATTGAAGCCAGGAGCAATTTTACCTCGAGCAAGACGATATCCCATGTCTCGAGAGGCAGACAAAGGTATTTTTAAGACTATATCTACCATGATGTAGCAAGGCATTTTAGTGACGTCAGAGTCACCATGTAATACCACAGTGTGTCCTATCAAGAAATCAAAGGGTGGGTTGTGGCGTTTAATTCAAGATATCAGGCCAATTAACCAGATTGTAGAGGCAGAGTTTCCTCTCGTTCCAAATCCGGCGATGACACTATGTAGTATCCCATTTGAGGCCTGATTTTTTTTACAGTGATTGACTTGAAAAATGCGTTTTTCTCAATCCCGTTGCATAAAGCTACCCAAGACCATTTACATTTCGTCAGACTAAGTTGAAAAGCACACGTCAGCCCCAGGGGTATTGTGAGTCTCCATCGATTTTCAATAGGGTCCTGCAGATAGACCTAAGCAATATAGATTTGCCAAGTGTTGTGCTGAAATACGTAGATGATATTTTGGTCTGTATGCACACCAGAGGAAGAATGCAGATGAGACTTGATTCTGCTAATGATTATTTTAGCAGAGCAAGGATATAAGGTGGACAAAGAGAAATTGCAGTGTTGCCAAGAAGAAGTGTTGTACATGGGACAGTTAATTTCGCATGAAGAAAAGAAGATTACACCCGAAAGAGCTGAGAAGATTTTGAAAACATCAAAACCACATACGCCAAAGCAAGTGCAACAGTTTTTAGGATTATATAATTATGTTAGAGTATGGGTATTTGATTATAGTTCATGCACAATGCACTGACAAAGGCACAGGTGAATCAGGAAAACATTTAATGGACTAAGGAAATGGAGGAGGGGTTTGATGAACTAAAAAAGGTAAATTGCACAGCCCCAGTTTTAGGGATTCCCAAGTATTCTGAAGAGTTCTTTTTATTCTCGCACACAAATGGAACAGTAATGGCAGCAGTACTGACACAGAGAACTACATTGAGGTACCCACCTCTAACATATTACAGTGGGATTTTGGACCCAGTAATGAGGGGTCACTTCCCTTGCGAACAATCGTTGGCAGCAGCCACATTCGCTATCGAGAAGTCTGCCAGCATAGTGATGGGGTGCTCCATGATGCTATTTGTTGAGCATGCTTTGTTTGCTGTTTTGGAGAAGCCCAAGGGTACACTGACATCTCAAAGAGCTTCTGCGCATGAGGTGGTTATATCAAATCCAGAGATCAAAGTAGTCATGTGTAAAGTAGTGAACCCTGCCATGTTTGTAGCTGAACCACTGGCAGAGGATGAACAAGTGCATGATTGCTAAAATTATGAATAATTCTATGACGAAATCCCGAGAGTGAAGGAAAATGCTCTAGCAGCAGGGGAGATTATTTTTATTGATGATGCTTGAAAGATCGATAAAACAGATGGAGAAAGACATTCAGGCTCAGCTGTGGTAAGACACAGAGCCAACGTGGAATTTTAAGTGATAGCAAGTGTGAGACTACTGTCTCATTTCTCAGCACAAGCTGCAGAATTGGTAGCGCTTATTGTCATGCTCTTGAAACACACAGACCGGGAAGTAACAGTCTACAGTGATTGCACCTACGTGACGTCAACCATGCATGCAGGGCTAGCACGTTGGAAAAGGAGGGGCTACCTCCGAGTGCATAGCACTCCAGTGCAGCATGCTGCATTATTGGACAGGCTTGTTAAAGCACTACAACTCCCAGTAGCAATCACAATAATTAAGTGCGCAGTGCAGCGCACACTAAGAGAACAGACTTTATTTCACATGGAAACCATACTGCAGATGAAGAGGCCAAACAAGTTGCTTATTCTTCTGATATTTTTAATTTTGATACGGCTGATGTGAAAGAGAAAATGGTTGTGATGATGGTTGTGAATGAAAGATTTAATCACTTATCACAAGCACAGTTAATGGAAGTTCAAGGTGGAGCTCCACAGGAAGAGAAAGAACTGTGGATGCAGAGGGGGTGTTCTTTATCCAATTCTGATGCATTGTGGCGACAAGACAGCACTGGTAAACCGGTGATACCTGTAGCCCTATTGGGGTGGCATTAAAACAGCTACACTACCCTGCTCAAGTCCCTAGGTAGAGCCTTGCAGCAACTGCTCCCCAATATTTATCACAGCCCTCACTAAATTTGTTAACGCCTCCTTTGCGCAGAGCCATGTCCCTGATATGCTTAAGAATGCCTGGACTACCCCCGTATTGAAAAAGCCCAATCTCTGCCCAATGACATTCACCAATTATAGACCCATCACTAACACCTCGTTCCTGTTGAAGATCCTGGACAGGTTCACATATTACTAGATCTCACTTTTTCTGAACAACAATCAGATTCTGCACAAATATCAGTCAGGTTTTCGTCAATGTCACAGGACAGAGACTGCTCTTCTGGCCCTCAAATCACAGCTGCATAAAGTTCTGGATGAAGGCCAAACAGCCCTCGTTACAATGTTAGATCTCTCAGCAGCCTTTTACCTGGTGGACCATTCCATTCTGTCCACCAGGTTAAGGGATGTTGCCCACTTTTCCACACAGGCCACCCAATGGGTCACCTCTTTTTTTGAGCGGCAGATTGATGAGAGTGGCCAGTGAGTTGGCAGAGGCGAGACCAACACCATTGCTGTTTGGGGTTCCTTATGGAGCCTGTGTGTCCCCATGCTTTTATAACATCTTTATGATTCCATTCTTCCATATGCTGGGCTACATAATGAGGATGAATTAAAGGTGAACAAAGCCTATCAGGCCATTCGACTTTGTGATCAGGAGTGCCAGCCTTTCGTCATGTGATCCCCTTCACTTGGTGCAAGTTCCGTCCTCCTGATTCCCACTGTCCAGTGTTGACCAGCCAGTGAGTCTACATGCAGTATACAATAGCACTTTATTCAGCACTTTATTCATTGGCAATATTTCAATCATGAAAGTTTGAAATGTTTTTATGAGATGAATTTATATGTTTCATGTTTTTTATCTACTTGTTATTAATACAATTTGTTACATTGCATATGTGTTTTTCATTTTAGCCTCTATTATATGTGCTTTTCACTTTGCCTCTATTATATTTGTCTACGGCCGCTCATTTGAGATCTATTTAATTCTTGCACTGTGGAGTTCCGCTTGACACAACTTCCTCTTGGTATTTAATACAAAATGTCATACCACAGTAAAACATGGCCAGATTGGCTGCATTAAAATACCATATTAGCTACATAATAACACTTATATTGTTTTCCTTATCATAGATGAACAAATAAAAAATGTCATGCCTGCACCCTACGCCCCCCAATGCCTAGCACGCACAAATAATCACATTCATTGTGAATGTGATTATTTGTGCGTGCTAGGCATTGGGTGATCCAGGGGGAAGATTATGTGTACAAGGCGCTCTAGGGGGACAGCCATGGCATTTTCTGCTGTACATAAATGCCTTGTAAAAATGTCCATGCCTGTCCCCTGTGGTTCCTAGCAACTTGCACGCATACCTAATCACATTGTGATTATGCGTGTGTGTGAGGCGCTGAGTGGCCCAGTGGGCAGGCATGGCAGTCATTACTCGGCATCTGTCATAGATGTCCAGCAGAAAATGTCATGCCTGCCCCTTCTTCCCCAGCACCACACAAGCACAGATAATCAGTTATGTGTGTATGCGAAGCACTGGGGGTTGCATGGCATTACGTGCAACTCACTGAGGGGTCAGGGGGAAGGCATGACATTTGTTACTCTGCATCTATGAGAGATGCCCAGTAAAATCTATCATTCCTGGCCCCTGAGCACGCTACACCTCAAATGCATACATTCAATGTGATTGTGTGTGCATGTCAGGTGCTGAGTGGTCCAGGAGTCATGCATGGTATGTTTTACTAGGCATGTATCATAGATGCATAGTAAAAAAAGCCAAACCTGCCCCTTGGGCCGCCCAACACCCCCACGCAGGGAGCTGATTTTGGCTAGTTGGGGGGGCTATTGTGTAATAATGGCATTTATAGATGCCCAGTAAAAAATGCTGTTGTGGCACAACCCTCCCCCACCCCAATGCCCCAAAATCAGGCCCAAATCAGCCCAGAGCAAAAACATATACATTCACTAATTCATTTGCTCACACCATTCACACGCACACCGATACACACCATACACTCACTCATTCCACACACATTGGCTACACCAATATATGCCAATTTTCCGATAGAAAAACATACTCAGGTTTGCTTTACACATAATGCCAGTAATGATACCTTTTACAGGTACGAAAACATGCCCAGGATGTATATGCCAGTATATGGCAGTATCCCCATGTAAAAACAAATTCCTGTTGGCTTTGCCATTAAAAAGGTCATGCCACATTAAGAAGACATTTCCAAATTGGCTGCACCAAAATGCCAGTCTAGACATGTAATAACACTTGTCATGCTTGCT
Source organism: Ambystoma mexicanum (assembly GCF_040938575.1). NCBI lineage: Eukaryota > Metazoa > Chordata > Amphibia > Caudata > Ambystomatidae > Ambystoma > Ambystoma mexicanum. The sequence continues at coordinate 44,626,451 of NC_090923.1, forward strand.
TGATCAATGATGCCCAATACGAAATGTCATTCTACATTAAGAAATGGCTGAACTGGATGCAACAAAATGCCAGTTTATCCAGGTATAACACTGATCATGCCTGTGATATCAAAGATGCCCAATACAAAATGGCATGCTACAGTAATACATGGCTAGACTGCCTGCATCAACATGCCAAATTAACTACATAACACTTAACATGTTTGCTTTATCAAAGATGTCCAATACAAAATGTCGAGACAAGTAAGAAATGGATAGACTGGCTTCATCCAAATGCCAGTCTAGCCACGTAATAACAATTCTCATGCTTGCTTTATCATAGATAAACAAATAGAAAATGCCATGCCTGCTGTGAGAAACCAAAGGATGTCTCACCTACTAGCCCACAGGGATCTATCTCTGGCGGCCAGGGCACAGCCAATGCCTTTGGATGCAGACCCTGGGGTTGGACCAGTGTGGGAGGATCATCTGGGTGAAGGGTCATCAGAGATTGGGGGTGAGGTGACTGATGGTGAGACACGGTATTCCCCCTTTCCCATACACCTGACCCATCCTATTTCATAGGATTATCCAATGTCCCAACTCTCCCCCCACTTTCTACACAAACACTGGGCCGAGGAAGAGGGAAACTGAGAGTAAAGAGGCTAACCCTTACATATCTCATTGGACATGTCCCGCTAATCGGGCCAGGCAAAGCCAGGCTCTTGAGGTTAAGTGCATACATCTGATACCAATTTGCTCTCCTCACACGGATAAAAGGCGGAACATAGAGACACACTCTGAGCAAGGTAGAAAACGAGCAAGAGCAGAATTTCTAGGGCAAAGGCGAACCTACTGGAGCAAGGCAACGGACCGAGGGACAAAGGGTAGAGAACCCCAGGAGTTCCCTGCAGGCGGTAATCTCCAAAAGGCTGAGAAAGACACGTGGAGAAGGCTAACTCCCAGACAAGAAGACTGCATTGTGTTTCAAAGATGCCAGCAACCCTCCTGGGTGAACGGCAGAGTTGGGGAGGCAAGGCCAAGCTTGTGGTACTAACCTTGGCTCCTGAATGAAAAACTGCGAAGACAAGAAAGAAACGCACACAGCCGGTGAGTTGGCAAGCAAAACGAAAGACCAGTGTGTGTTAAGGAATGATTGAAGAGACAACAGTATATGGCACAATTGAAGGCTACATGCGTGTGGATGAGGCGCAAAGAAAGGCAGACCTGTAATGAACATTGAATTCCTGATAGCTGTGAAACGAGCGATACTGTATAGCAGAGTGGTCCAGCGAAGGGAAGTAGCCCACTCAAAAGTCTCTGTGAAAGGTGAAATGTTTTTATTTGATGAAGTGATTGAACTATAAAAAGCGAAGTAATTGAAATTAACCCCGGGAAAAAGGGGGTAAGTAAAAAGGTGAACGTTTAACTTTTGTGCTTATGACATTGACGTACCCAGACCAAGAGACACTGGGACAAATAATACAAGAGTGTGAGCTGAAGGGAAAGTCAAAGATGTCCTGCTGGGGTCTAGAATAAAAGCACGGACATTCGAAAGTCTTCAACATTAGGAAAAGGTCAGAGCCCGACTGAGGCAGGCTAGAAGTGCAAAATGTTATTGGAAGGGAACCCCTAAAGGATGTGAATTAAGCGTTGGGAAGGGAACCCCTGCAAGTGTTGTGCTTTCAAAGCTCTGAGCCCAACTGAGGGAGACCTATGTGAACTTTTGCTTTGAAAGGTGCGAGCCCGACTGAGGGAGACAAGTGTGAACTTTTTGTTGAACTGTGTTTTGAAAGATGGAAGGCCAAGCGGGCCTCGAGCCTCGTTTTGAACTGCCTTTGTTTTTTTAACCTGAGCCAGAGTGTGTCATCCTATATACGGGGACCTCCATACTCCGTGCTGCCTAACATGGGGAGGAGAGCTGACTCAGCCACATTTATTCTTTATATTCTAACACTGATTTTCCTTTGCATACATATTCTCCTTTACACCCTTTTTGTACAAGAGATAGGGCAGGCATTAGGTTTTGTTAGTATGGGCCATTTCCGATTTGATGGACTCAACTAGGACTGTTTAATTTATTATTTGATGGTAGAGACTACTCCCATCCTAGATATGGGGCAAAGAAGGAGTTTTTCCAAACCCAGAAACTTTAATAAAGGCTTTTACAAATTGTACCTTTTGTGTCAATGTCATACTTGTGATACCATGCCTCCCTTACACTGCGTCCTAAGCCCCCCAGCACCTCGCATGCACATATAATCACATTGATTATGAATGTGACTTTCATATCCCCTGCCCCCAAGCAAGGTACTGGGAGGTCCAGGGGGCAGAGTATGCGTGCAAAGCACTGGAGGGGACAGCCATGGTACTTTTTACTGGACATAGAAGCCCAGTAAAATTGCCATGCCAGCCTGTGGGGCTCCCAGGACCTCACATGATATGATATTACATGGCATTTATAACGTGCCTATACACAAGTGTTTCAAGGAGCGACGAGGCAAGGGAGGGGGAACAGAGGGATGACAGAGACAACGATCTTACTAGGCCAGGTGACATTGAGATTGCGCAAGTGCAGGGGAGAGGGGAGCGTAAAAATGCCAGGGGAGGGCAGTGCAGTACATGGGAATGAAAGCAAAATAAATAGAATAAATAAAGTAATAAGTAAAAGAGCGTCCAGTTGGTGGCAAGTGCAAGGGTAAGTGCAGACATCAGGTGCCAAGTGCTGGTAGGGGGCTGTAGGGATACAGAAAACAGTGCCCAAGTGTGGGGGATGCCAGGGAGGAGTGCAGGGGTGCAACTGGTAGGAGAGGGGATCTGAACCCGAGATCAGAGGGTAGCCAGGTGCCCAGTGCAGTTTCAGCCAGGAGTTCAGCAGGGGAGAGGAGGAGAGAGAGCAGAAGCAAAGATGAAGGTCTTGAGGTGCTTTCAGAACCGGAGATGGTTCTCCTCACGTTTCAGAGCAGCAGGGAGTTTGTTCCAGAGGGAGCCCGCAGCCAAAGAAATAGATCTACCACCAACTCGTTGCTCGGAGAAGCGACTGACCCTGAGGGAGATGGAGGTGGATGAGCAAAGAGCTTGAGAAGGAAGATATTTAGGAAGAGAGATTTGAAGTTTTGAGGCCCCAGGCCCCAGAAGACCTTCTGGACAATGCAGAGGGTTTTGAATTTAATCCTTGCAGCCACTAGGAGCCAGTGCAGAGATTTCAGTCCCGGAGAGATACGATCCCTGGGCTTGAGGCCAAGGACAAGTCTTGCAGAGGGGAGCCTGAAAATGAGTTGTGTGTCATCCGCATATCACTGAACGTTAGGGAAGAGAATGGAAATGCGGTGGGCAAGAAGAACAGCCAGGGAGAGAGGTCAGACACCTGGGGAACACCACAGGTAGAGATAGAGATAGAGGAGAGGAAGGACCCAAGTTGGACCTGGGAGGGTTGATCAGAGAGGAAAGAGGTGAGCCAAGCCATGGCCTGATCGATGATACTCCATTATCATGGAGACGATTGAGGAGGATGGCATGGTTGACAGTGTCAAAGGCAGAAGAGCGATCAAGTAAGATGAGGACACAGGGGGTGTTGGAATCGAGAATGGAGAGCAGGTCTTCACGGATGTTCAGGAGAGCAGTTCCCGTGCTTCTCGCAGCTCTGAAGCCAGACTGATGGTCATGAAGACAACCATCAGATTCAGTGTGAAGATTAAGCTGTGAGATGGCCAGCTTTTCCAGGAGTTTGCCCTGGAAAGGAGTGATGGAGATTGGGCAATAGTTAGCCGGGCAGGAGGAGTCAGCTGTGGGTTTCTTAAGAAGTGGGTGCACAAGGGAGTGCTTCAGGGAGTTAGGGAAGACACCAGTGGCAAAGGAGTGGTTGCAGAAGTCAGCCTGAGCAGGGGCCAAGGTGTCAATGTGGTCCTTGATGGTTTTGGAGGAATAGGGGTGAACCTGTTTAGAAGAGACTTTCATAGATCAGACTTCTCTAGAAACCGCGTCTGGGGAGAACAAGGGAAAGGCAGAGAAGGAGGGAGGAGAGGTGGCTGAAGAAGGGCCAGAGGAAGAGCAGGGAGTAGAGGGGGCATGGAGAGAGGAAGAGAGAGAGGAGAGGATGTCCTGAGTTTTAGAGATGAAATGAGAAGCCAGGGCCGTGCAGAGGGCCTGGGAAGGGACAGAAGAGGTAGAGACTGCAGCAGGCTTGGCCAGCTCCTTGCAGATTTTAAAGAGTTCGGCCGAGTTGTTAGATGCCACTGAGATGCAGATTTGGATGTGGCCTCTCTTCTTGGTGTGGACAGAGAGCCAGTATTTCCTTTGGAGCAGGTGGCAGGCCAGTTTGCCAGAGGATGTACCAGAAGCAAGCCATTTCCACTCAGCCAACCTGCAATTGCGTTTAAGGGTGGCGAGGTCTGAGTCGTCCCAGGACAAGTAATCACATTGGGATTAGGTGTGTGCGCATGAGGCGCTGGAGGCCCCAGTGGGCAGCAATGGCACTTATTATTGTGCATCTATAATAGATGCCCAGTAAAAAATGTCATGCCTGACCCCTGCTACCCCAGCACTGTGCATGCACAGATAATCAATTATGTGTGCGTGTGAAGCACTGGGGACCAGAATGGCATTACACGTGGGGCGCTGGAGGGTCAGGGGGCAGGCATAACATTTTTCCCCTGCATCTTTAATAGATTCCCAGTAAAAATGGCTATGCCTGTCCCCTGCTTCCCTAGCCCCTCAAACACACATATTGTGATTATGTGTGCATGTGAGGCACTGGAAGGCCCCCGAGACACGCAAGCTATTTTGTCTAAAATAAATGCATAGTAAAAAAGCCAAATACAACCCCTAAGCCCCCCAGCGCCCTGCACAGTGAGCTGATTTTGGCTGGTTGGGAGCGGGGGATATTGATGCTGTTATACAACCGTCCCCCACACAACACCCCAAAATTGGGCACACATCAGCCCAGCACAAACACATACACATTCACTAATTAATTTACTCACACCATTCACACACACCCATACACACATGCACTCACTCATTCACATGCACATTACATAATAAATAACAAACCCTTGCCTGAGCACATGCACACAGACATACACCATAAACATCCAACACCCATGCATGCATACACACACTTTAAGAACAAAAAAAATATTTGTATTGAACCTGGTGCCAGAATCGTCTTCTCCGAGCCAAGGGAATCTAGGCCTCCAGCTCCTAAGCTCCACCATGCAGACAGGAACCAGGATGCTGGGACAACTTTCTGGCTCCTGACTGGCGCAGTTGTGATGAAACCAGAATGCCTCAATCCCATGCGGAACCAAAGCATTTCATTTTGAAGTCGCACTCAATCTTCAAGAAAGAAACGCGACTTCAACGACAAATGCTTTGGACTTCGGAAAGATCTGTTGTGTAAAAATGGCCACTGACGATTCTGGTGGATGGGTGAACAATGTATTAGGAGAAAGCAAACAGCAGGACAAAACAAACAAATGGCAGTACTAGACTTTGGTGCTAGTAAGAACCTCTGAGCACCAATCCCCCATACCCAAAGGATCACTTGCATATTAATAGAAGCAGTGGTCCAGACAGGGCTAGGAATCATACTGGAACAATGTTGCAAGCAGTGAAGAAAGTCCCCCTATAAAGGTCTTTGATACCAGCTGCATTCCTACAAGTTACAGAGTGTCATCAGGGAGGACAACATAGCGTGATACATTTAGTGCAATAGATTATATTCCTCAAAGATTCGTACATACTCTGAGGCAGGCAAGAATGCTTGCAGTAGGATAACTTTCATATCCCCTGGCCCCCAAGCAATGCGCTGGGAGGACCAGGGGGCAGAGTATGTGTGCAAGGCACAGGAGCGGACAGCCATGGCACTTTTTACTGGACATAGAAGCCCAGTAAAATCTCCATGCCAGCCCCTGGGGGTCCCAGGGCCTCACATGCACAAGTCATCACATTGGGATTATGTGTGTGTGTGTGTGAGGCGCTGGGAGCCCCAGCAGGCAGTAATGGCAGTTATTAGTGGGCATCTATCATGGATGCCTAGTAAGAAATGTCATGCATGACCCTTGGTACCCCAACACTGTGCATGAACAGATCATCAATGATGGGTGCGTGTAAAGCACTGGGGGCCAGAATGGCATTACAAACGAGGCACTGGAGGGTCAGGGGGCAGGCATGACATGACTTCGAGGAACCTGAGGGTATCCTCACTCCTACTACCCCTAGATCCTCTTCTCAGGTGTCCAGGGAAAGGCCATCACTTTTGGATTCTGACCCTGGGGGTGGAGAAGGGAGGAAGGATCCCCTGGGTGGAGGTTCCTTGAAGATTGGAAGTATGGTGCCCACAGGAGAGATATGGTATCCTCCTTTCGCTATTAAAGAGCAATCTAACCCTCCCCCATCCTTTATAGGCTACTGTAAACCAGCTCCTCTCATTTTCCAACATTCTTTCGCTGACAGCACTGGGACGAGGAAGAGGTGACTCAGAGTAATGAACACTTCAAACCAATTCCACCACTCCAGTACTGGGATGAGGAAGATGCCTGGAGAGTACTGTGGAGTACTGTGAGGACCAGGCATGTCCCTTTAATTATAGTCAGTCAAGGCCAATTGAGAATACACACCTGCAACCTTTCAAGTGGTTGCAGGTGTATAAAAGGAGAGCCAGATTACAGCAGGGGGAGCAACAGGGAGGCCTGTGTGGGAGAGACCAGCAGGGGATACTTTTTTCATGAGGAGGCAGACGTAGTGGGACCTGAGAAGGAGCCAGGACACCAGCCGACATCCCAGAGGACCTCTGGAGTCCAAGGCAAGTTGGGAAGTTAGGCTGCCATGGTGTGGGAGCCTCCATGTTGGAGATCAAGCAGCTGGAGCTGTGAGTGAGCAGGAAAGAAGAGAGTACGCCGTCCACATCCGTACTGAAGCAGCAGAATTGCCAGCGTGTGCAAGACATCACGCGGCATGCGAGCGGTGCTATGAACTTTATGAATAAATGCACGACGTCAAGGCCAAAGGCTGGCAAGAGGTGTGTGACACGTTATGGCGAAGCGAAAAGGCTAACCAGGAGAAACCCGAAGAGTGCAGAAACTGCACATAAAGCCAGGAGAATGACAAAGAGAAACTAAGTGAATGTGACTCTGTACACAGGGACAAGTACAGACGAACCTGTGTGGGATGAAGAGCCTACGGATCTTGGCTGTGTGACATGTGATGGGGTCTGATAACTGCACCTCGACCAGTGAGCCCTAAATTGTGAAAATCAAAGCCATTGTGAAACAAACCAAGGAGAGGCACTGTAAGTGAACTGGCGTTGCAATTCAGAAGAAAGGAGAAGCGATGGTAGTGAACTGGTGATGCAATCCAGAAAGAGGGTAAGGTTGACCGAGAGTTGTGTTGAACTTTTGAAAAGAATGAAACAAGTACAAGCGGCTAAGTTAAAGTCTTGGGGAAAGGAACCCTGAGACTTGAGGAACTGCAAATACTGTCTTCAGACCAAAGCCTCAAAACTATTTTCTTTTAAACTTGTTTGCTTGGAGCTTGCGGAAGGCAACCCTGAGGATTGTGTGGAACTAAGATTCCTTGAACTTGAGAATGCTAACCTTGAGACTTATGTGAAACTTTTTTGAACTTGGGGAAGGGTAACTGAAAAGGAAGCTAAGAGCGGGAAGACGCTCAGAACTTTGTGTTAATTAACATTTCTTTTATTGTTGACATCCCTACACATTGGTTAGCTTTAGTTGTGAGGGCAAGGTTAGGTTTTGGACTCAGACAGACTTTCAGACTTCGAGTTGAACTCTTTGATTCAGACGTTCCTCAGTTTCAGACAGGTAAGGAAATCCCACCTGAGCATAGTGCAAGTTAGGCTTTCTATCATCCTGACTACTAACTCTGCTTTTCCTAAGAAAGCAAGAGCCTTAAACAAATGTACATAGGCCAAAAGGGAAACGTGTTAGAAGCGAGAGATGTGAAGGCGAGCATAGTTACATTCTAAGCGAAGAGTTTTACAGTGTTTACACATGGCAGTTTGCAGTATCTGCTCACTATTAGAATGCAGTAATGTGCAAGGGGAACACATAACATTTTCAATTCTAAACTTTTCCCCCACGGTCCCCTCCTATGTGTCCTTCACTCCAGTCACATCACATACAGCTCCAGGAGAACAGATATCACATCCCAGCATGGCATAGCTGATAATCTCTTTCCTCAGTGGAATGACTTAAAGCAATTTGAAAGACTTCAGAACAGTTGTCGCATTGCCAGTAATAGAGACACTTACAAACCATCGACAGACAGGTCAGACTTAGATTTATGACTAGTGCTATGAGTAAGATCGGACCGATAGATACATCCAGATGTCCCAATAGACTCGCAATCTAAGGACCAAAGTTCCAGGAAGGCTCCAAACTTGTGTGAAACAGTCTTACAGTGTGACGAATGTGTGTGACAATGTCAGTTATATTCCTCAAGCAACTTGGTGTGAAAGTACACGCTCACTCTTCATGACTTATCACACGCCTCCTTGTGAAGCCAGAACGATGTCTAGAGCCATACAATTCTGAAGCACCGTGTATCAGCTGGCACTTCTCAGGATAATAGAGTCAAGGAGGACACAGAAGCATTTCCAATATCCTCCACTACCCATGACAATCGGGTCAGAGGGTCTCTATTTATCTTAATCCCAAGGTGTAGTATAAAACATTCCACCCCTGCAACAACGTTTTCCCAGGCAGTAATACTTCTTCTGAGACGGGACTGGGCTGGAAAGGTGGGAGAATGATGCACTGCAGGCAGGATATAACCCATATAACAACTCCCTCCCTAACTAATTGGAAGCCAGGAATATACTTTGTCCCCACAGATTAAATATGTTCCGGAATGCGTAGTGTACCCGGACTTGGACAATGGAAAATTACGGTCAAAGGCAAATGTAACATTATTGATCACTACACTGGAATCAGTGGACAGATAATAATGACATTTGCTAATTTACATGAACAGAGGACCTGGGTTTGTGTAGCATATCAGACCAATTGCTGGGGAGGAAAGGTGGAGTGATGCTGGCTTGGTCTGGGGTGGGAAATTCGGGGGACCGGTAAAATGCCCAAGTGGGAATGAGTATTCCTACAGGGTCCTGGACCTTGGGACTGGGTAACCAACGTGTGATTCAAACAGACATCCCCCCACTAAATGAGGATGGGTGCAACAGTGAACCCGGAGGATAAATCAAGTGGCAAATTAGCACAGTCCCATCAGTTGGTCAGATTGAAAATGCAGGCATACTGACAGGAGGGATGCAGGTAAATTTTTTCACTGTGAACCCAGGGCTGTGCAGAGGGACCGTCACTTTCATGACAGGTGATGCGAAGAAAGGCAAGAGTCGCAGTAAAGCAATATGATTTTGTTGGGATACCCATTTCATATCCCAACGTAGGGAACATGTTCACATTACGCATATCGTATTAGAATAATGGTTTGGCTAGGTTAGACATGATGTTGCAATTTAACATGTGTTTAGTGTAGGTAAATGGATTGGGATACATTTTACTATAAGTATTACTTTGTGTTTAGTTTGGATACATTTTAGATTTTTATCACGTAGCAACATAATAGACATCACAGGGACACAATGTAATTGTGCAATGTACAATGTGTAGTGCTTGGTGTAGGAAACAAGGAGCTTTATGGATGCGAGAAAAAGAAGCCTGTGAGGGGAAAGCCACTGTGAGGGTGTGGTAGTCCTGAACAATGTACATGTGGAATTCAATAATGGTTTAGATAGGAGACATGTTCTGGGATAATAGGGGAGTATTGGGTTAATTGCAAGTACATGGAAATATCACTGATTACCGTTTCCCCATAGCTGGGTTTCGTGTAGTTCACAGACAGTTTGGTTTGTGGAGGTGAACTTTGCATGGCCTGAAGGGTTGAATTACCAGGTCAAGGAAATAGGAATTAAGCGAACCGCATTTGGGCAGCTGGTCGATAGCATCAAATGGTTACTTGAGGTGAAGATTAAATAAAGTGCCAATGGGTCGTGGGTTTACAACTAGATGAGTTTGTGGTTATAGGGAACAATTCTGCCTGGGAGTCTTGTTGTTATGTCCGGCCAAATGGTGATTCAAATTGGGGTTAGTTAATAAAACACATTGGAGTGGTGCTGAAGGGCAGAGTTTGCCAGTTTATTATGGGTTTTGTTGGGGCTCTTAGGAAGATAAGCAGGAAGTGCGCTGAAGGCTGTATGATCTGAGATGTTTGTCGTAAATAAGGTAACGTGAAGGAATGCAGAAGGAATAACATGAAACACCTGTGCCTCTGGGACGCAGTTTATTGCTTGATCAAAGACACGGTTGATTTTTCCTCCATCCCCTTGTTTGAAGTTTTATTGTAAAAGCCTTGCACATTACTTACTGGGTTAAAGGTTTTCTACCAAATGGGACAAGTCATAAATTGATTGTTTTTATATAATAAGGAGATTATGTTTAGAATGTCATGACCCATTATGGAAAGAAAGCATGTGGGGAAGAGGAGTGTGTTTTGCCAATGTGTCCAATGGGGTTTGAGAATGTAGTGGGATTAGATTTCCTTGTACAGGGTTAGCCAGTGGGATTTTGAGGGATGACTTTGTAAGAGAATATGTATGATAATGTAAATTGTTTGAATGTGTATAAAAGATGTAACTTTGTTGAGCACTCAAAGGAACTGTTCGTTTTCAGCTTAATGAGGCTGACTAACCCTTTGTGGATGACAACATGCAATAAACTTGCTTTTCTGGCAAAGTGCATGGAGCTTCTTTTTTTGCATTGGGTGTTGGTGTCACATTCTTACAATATCATTATTCTGACAATCACTACAATAAGAAAAACATACCCAGACATCGTGTACATTAGGTGCAATCCTTGAGTGTCCACGTTCAGGATGCTGGTCCTACCACTAGCACAAAAGTTTGTGACTTGAGGACAAAGTTCAATTTAGTTGATCAAGCTAAGTAAGGGGCAAGACACAAACAAAATAGGTTTGCCAGAACAAACGTTCCAGTTCTAAGTGTATAGCCTCTGTAAGTATACAGCAAAGTACATATCAACGTTGAAACACTCCTCCAGGAATCAGGTTTTGAGCAAAGAAATCCATGGTCCACATTTTCTGATCGAAGGTTCCACCTAAAAGTCTAAGCTACAAGTATCCCAGTTACCCATAGCCACGTGCATATAAGGGTCATTATAACAAAAAGAATAACCAACAGATGATACCAGCAGGGATCATAAATTGCAGGTGTCAGTGAATCAACAGTAGTGGCCTCTACCCTCTGCCAGTGCACCACCACCTCAGAGAGATTCATTGTTGTTAAGTGGACAAATCCAGTGTCGAGTAACTTGGCCAGTTGCCTTTTTGTTCAGAGCTATTGTTTCTCAGGTGCTCTTCCATAGGATTGCAAAGCATACCTTTTTCAGGTTGCGTTTTGTGGTCCAAAGGGGTCAGACACTGAAGATGAAGGAGCCTAAGCAATAGCTCCCACAGGGACCACATTGTGTGGAAGAGGTTCAGAAGCTATGGATCGAGGTTCATAATGTGGGCATATGGACAGATCAAGAGCTGCGCCCTCACTTTCTGGTACTGGCCGTTCCATTCCATCAACACTGGAAAACGATTGGTGCCATCACTGGTGGTGGAATATGTGATCTTGGTGGAACAAGAGCCAATCTGAGGAATGTAGATCGACGCAGAGGTGATGTTCACTGTAGAGCCCTGCATTGCATGGTTCCAAGCCGGGATCCCAGAATACTTTATTACAGAATATGTGGTCAGGAGAACCTGCAACGGGCCACACCACCTCACTGGAGCACAGTTTCCACTGATGGACATTCACCAGGACCCAATTCCTCAATTGCAGAGGGTGTCATGGTTCAGTAGCCAGTTCGGGCAAGGCTTCTCAGGCCTGTGCATGGCAATATCGTACAGTTTTAATCACCATGGGACAATATTGCAGGTGGTGGTCTCGGGAATGCCACAGGGAGTCTTCTCCCAACTTACAGTGACATTGAGCACAGGTCACCTTTTCGGATTCTGGATTCTAAAGTATTTCCTTGGGCTTTGAATGACTATGAGGGATCATGTCCCTTGCATTTTACTATAGCTAAAGCTGTGGGAAGTAACACTGCATTCAATAAAGCTGATACATATTTCCGATTTAATATTGGGGTGCCTGTGGATGTTAAATATGCTGTTTTCATAAAACTCAGAGGTCGTGGACCACCCTGTGAGCATACCTGGAGTTGTCGAAGATCTTAGCTGCTCTATCTCAGGCCAGAGTACAAACACAGATGGGAGCCACAAGTTTGAATACCCAGAGACCAATTGCCCAGTTTCTGGGACACAAATACAAGATACAAGATCCGTCAACAGAAAGAATCAAGTCAGGATCCAACAAAGGTACATCAGAAAGATCAACGCAGGGTGACAAATGTCATGTGGCTCCCCATCCTCTGGGGTTGGTAGTGTCGGGAATGCGGTCTTGTCCAGGAAGTGAAGATGAGGAGGGTGACATCCTTCTTGAAATGGACGTTCGCTGGTGCAGAATAATTACATGGGAACTTCCCATTAAAGGGGAAGGCTGAACAGAGATTTCCCATGTGACTGGAAGCTGAAAAGGAAAGCAAATAACATGAGAAATTGATCTAACACATGAGTAAAGTACAGTGCAAAAAGTTGTGGAGACCCACCTAGGCAAGACGAAACAGGGCGAGCACTGTGGTGTTGAATGACAGGTGTTGTAATAGAACTGTAGACAAGTAATCCGGGATGGGTGGTTCCTAACAAATCAAAGGCGGAAGGGAAAATGAAAGGGAAGGTGGTTATACAGGTTACTAGGGAACTATCCCCAAATGACACGAGACTGCCACTTTGGGACTGTAAGTTGAAAAGTTCAATCCAATCTGTAGACATGTGGAAAACGATCAAGACAACAAAAACGTCCAAAGCACCAAAGCATCGAAACAAAAAGAACACCCAGTAGCAAATCCAAAGAAAAAAAGTTCAATTACTAGGAAGTCAGTCCACTGATAAACCCAACAAGCTGAGATTCCCCAAAAATAAAGGTCGAGGTTTAGGAAGTCAAATATTCAGTACACAGGTTATCAGACAAATAAAGGTTTGAATGTAAACACAGCTACAAGGCACTTACTTCTATAGGAAGTGTTGATGTCTGTGCTTTGCCTGCTTTTCTTTCCGTACACCGTCAGATTGGGAGGCACATACTGACTTCAAAAGGCTGTGTACCACAGTGCGTGATGTTCTATGTTGGTGACGTTGTACGTTAGGTACGCCTCTACTGTGCTTGCAATGCTTCATTAGTCCCCATGGCAGCCGCCACCAAGACAAAAAGTATTTATCTGTCACAGTTCTTGACGGGTAGCAAGGAAGCGGGATTCAGGACTGAACAATGTATCGATTCAAAGTTACATTGGTGGCAGAAATTGGCAACTTTTCATGTCAGGTGAGACGCGAATTTGACACTTGCTGTGTCTTCCCTTTAAACAATAATGACAACATAATGACAATATAGAATGGGGAACCGCAATCGTCATAGGATGCTCCTGCACTAGCGAGTCAGTTTTGTCTATTAACAGGTAGTTCTGTAAGTGGTTTCAACCCACTCCAACTAAGTCAATTCCTAGCGTGAGATGCCCAGCTGGAACCCTTAATTATATATTTTTATGTCAAAAGTTCTTTTATTTCTGGATGATGTTATATGACGCCCCTCTCTTTGAATCCCCTCCCACCCCTGGTCTCACTGAACCAAGAAGTTGGTTGTTTTGCAAAGTTAAAAGATTTATTTGATGAATTGAAAAATGTATATATGAATTCAATCAAAGACAATGGGCCTCATTACGAGGTGGGCGGTAAAGGATTACCGGCACCGGTAAGGGCACCGGTAATCCCTTACCGCCCTACTACAAGTTCCCTTTGCGGGTCCTTCCTTAACGCCTGGTTTTACCAGGCGTTAAGGATGGGACCCGCAAAGGGATACCGGGGTCAATAACAGTACCGCAATTTGCAGTACCCTTATTGCTGCCTTCCCCCTTCCCATTGAGCCCTATGGGGGCTCAAATGGGAATGGGGAATGGCTCTGGTGAATGGGGAGTTACCGGTCCCACCGACCTCGGAATGGACCAGTAATTGCTCCATCCACCAGACCGGAGTCGGTAAGATTTTGGAGGCAGCCATGGCGCTAATAGCGCCATGGATAACTCCAACCTCGTAATGAGGCCCAATGTACTCACTCTTTCCGCCTGTTGGTACTCAATCCCCCCTAATATGCAAGATGAAAAGATGGAATGAGGGCACACAGGTTTCAGGAATAAACAATCAACAATGCAGTTCAATCCCAATTCCCCAGCAAGCTTAGAGAGAACAGGAATGATTTAAACAGGCCAAATGCTTTTGAAAGTGATCTGAAATGAATGGGAAAAATGCTAAAATTGACTTTAATTCGCTAAATGGGATTCAAAAACTAGTGGGAGCCACTTTGGATAGGTTCAGGTAGGCACTAGCAATGATGTTTGAATGACTAATAGATAGGAAGCTGAATTCAGAGGTTGAATGCAAGAAATAGCAATTTTATATGGAATGAAATTGAGCCAAATGCAGAATCGCGGCAAACTTTTCAGCATGCAAGAAATGCGATTACAGAAAAACTATAGGGAGTTGGAATGCAGTTCCTAGTTCATTTGAAAGCTGAGGGTGTTAGCTTCAATTTGCCATTTACATTTCATTCCTAGCACGATTCAAAAGTTACAGAAGTTTTACTAAAGGTCGATTTTTCAGAAAAGAGTCAAGATTTCAAATGAGAGATGCGCTGTTGAAGATTACAAACAAGGATTTCTTAACACTAAGGGGCTATGAAGATGCGAGATACCAACGGTACAGCTACCAGTCAGGGGCGCCTCTGTCTGATATTTGTCCGCTGTGACACTTGCCTTCTTCAGCAACTATATTAGCGAAAAGATGATTTATCACTACAATTATCACAGGATTATGTGGATGAGAGAAGGATTCAGGATAGACAAAAGAGATTCTATGATACATTCAGGATATGTTGGAACGGGTTGGAAGATTACTTAAACTAAGAGATGGCTATGGACAGTTCTATGCTAAATACTCACAACTATGGCTTTGGAATGGGCCATTAAGATCTGGTCAAATGTTTGGACGGGAATTCGCTCACCACCGGACAGGTCTCAGGCGCTTGGTTCTGCTCTCAGCAAGACACTCTGGTCTCTGCGCGGCCTCTGGTTCTGGATCTGATGGGTGGTTCTGGGTTACAGCTCTGCTCTACCGGTTTTGATCTCTTGGTTCTAACAAGGATTCTTTGCAAGAAGCATCCAAAACAGCACAGCCAGGCTGTTGAATTGGTTGGGCCCCATGGAAGCTTGGGGTTAAAATCAGGTTGCAAGATTCTAAAGGCCAGCTGAGAAGGGTTCAGCATTTTGGGTTGGGCCTTCTGCCTCAGGGTTCTGGAGGATGGATAGTTCTGGAGTCTAGATTCTCCTTCAGAGCGCTTCACCAGTAGATCAGTGATGGGTGAATGTGTCTCTGTGCCTGCAACAGTCCCTATTTATGTATTTCTCAAGGAGGTGGGTAGGCTGATTATACTATGCCTAACCCTCTAAGAATCTGATAGGTCAGAGAATTTCCTCTCCCCTGATTTGAGAAGCAACAGTGTGTCATGATGTCTCATGATGTGTCATGTTTATGGTCCATGGATAAACCCTCCCCTTTGTTTCTGTACAGTATATCTTATTTTTCACAAAAAACATATTCACAATATCCCAAACTTGCTAATATTACATATTTACATCCCAAATTAAATAAGGTACGCATCCGTCAAAGTCCCATCTTCTGTAGAGCTTCGGTTCACAAATGACAGGTTTTCGTGCTTTTGGTTGGTTACTCAGTGTCAGTTCTGTACCAATAATTTTTCACATACATGCACATACCATCTGGGCATCTTCCTGTAAAGTTTAATATTTTTAACATTATCACAACTGCTACAAAGTCCACATTTTGATAATTCTGTCTCTGAATATCGCACAAGTTCCAGAGTAGTTTTAAACTGTGAGCGACATTTTCATTTGAATAACCTCTAAATTCCATATTTTTACCAGTTCGGCACAATTTTCTATAAGTCGTTTTCTCAAACATATAGTTCCTTCAGTTCCCAATCCACATTTTCAGTCTAGCCCCGCCTTCAAGGCTTGGCTGAGCCAGAGATGCAACCTGAGCTTTTTCCTGTCAGGGCTGGTTTCTGTTGACGCCCCAAATTAGCATTCCCTTTCAGTTCAAGAACCCCATTGTCTCTTTGCAGAGCTACAGGCCAAAGTCCCCCTCCCAGTTCCTTTCACACACCCCTGCCAGTTTCTCAGCAGAGCAGGGGGGAAGATTCCTTTGTTGGGTAGAAGGTGTGGAATGTCTTTGAAGCTCAGTGTGGCTAACTTTACTCACTTTTAAAACAGTGTTTAAATAGTCTTATCCTAAAATACAAATTACATTTTTACAAATATATCCACAATCTCTTAATTCCAGCCTTTTTAAAATATAGTTTTGAATTGTATCCACCTCTATTGCTTTTGATAGGAGTTCTTTTCCATACTTTGATCTTAATGTAGAAGTTTAAATGACAGTATAAGTAAATCGCCAGCTTCTGACACAGGCGAGTAGCGGTATTGCGCCCATTTTTAACATATTTGTCCAAGCAAGCATCCTTCAATGTGGATTTTCTTCTGATAAATGTACTTCTGATGACATTGTACTTAGGTGGATTCTTGAAGTAAAGTGATGTTTAACACCCAACAAGGATGTTGGATCTTTTGTGATGTCTGAGAACCAAGATTTTTGCACTTTCCACAGCCAAGGAAAAACAATTTTTAAACAGCTCTGTGTTTCTCTTGCAATGCAGGACTGCTTTTTCAAATAGTTTAATTTTCCTCTGTGGGCAGCCAAATGATGGGTTTTGGCAGTGGTCTCCTGTGTTACCACTGACATAGGCAAAAGTGGATTGACGGCCTATTTTTCGGGTTTTCCTGCGCATTTCTGGGTGATTTTAGCGTGCATAATGCTTTCCAACGGCCATTCTGAGGTTTCTGATGCAAGCAGTGCAGAGTAATGTTGCAGGGCATGCACTAGTGGTGGAAAACATCCTTCAAGCCTCCCCTCTTGCGATTTGCCGTTGATCGTCCATCAATGGGAATTCGCAAGACTGGAATGTCAGTCTCATCTCTTTTGATTCCAAAAATGGCAAAGTTCATCATCTTTTCCTCCATCAGGGGTGGATCGACCGGTTCTCCTCGCCCAGTCCTGATGTGAGTATTGAGTGATATTCCAGGGCCCTTGTATCTTTGCTCCCGGTCCCTGAGTAGTCCTCCTTGGTTTGATTCTCCGTGGTTTCCAATCCTAGGATGACAAAGCAAAAACATATTTGTAGACATTTCCCCACCACTATTAATGTAGTGGGGCGGACACATACATTTTGATAAATCAGGACACAATTGTACATGGTAATCATGGACTATATATGGAACATTTTATAGTTGGAATTCTTTTTTTTTTAAACTTTCTTTATTTGTCTTGACAACACACCAGAACAATCAAGGCGCCACATGGCACCAGCAATGAGTCAATGAAGTTAACAATATACATTATTAGCCACATATCATGCATCAGTTACGCTACACAGAACATGAGGCAGCAGGCTGGACATCAACAGTTTATATCAGAAAAAGAGCCTCACTTATGGGGAGCCCCTAGGGGAGGACACAACAGAGTTTGTGGGTGAGGCCCTGGCAGCCATATAGTCCCAAAACGTCCACCAGATGTCTCTCGGCCTCGAGTGGGAGTGCTGCATTGCATTCCAAGATTCCTCAATATCGTGAACCCATGTGATTGACCTGAGCCACTGTGCATAGGTAGGGGCCCTAGGATGGAGCCAGCATAATAATATACAGCGGACCGCCAACAGCATGCCCAGGCCTGCAAGTTTCTTAGAGTCGCGGGGAAGCTTTGGGAGGTCATGAAATAGGCAGTGTAATGGGGTGGGGGCTATGGTATAGTCCAGGATATCTGATAGTGTGGAGCAGACGTCTAACCAGAACTGGGTGAGACGAGGGCAGTGCCATAGCATATGAATGTAGGTAGACCGATCCATGCCACACCTGGGGCAGCTGAGAGGAACGGTGCTGAGCATGTGATGTAGTCTTTCTGGTGTATGATGGTATCTGTGTAGCACCTTGAATTGTATTAATTTAAATTTGGTGTTATAGGATACATTGTGGGTGCAGCCACACATATAGGACCATCTCTCGTCAGTGAGTTCAACTCCCAGATCCTTCTCCCACGCACGTTTCAACACTGTAAAGGCGGGGGGCGTCCTATTCTGCAATAATGAGTACAGCCTCAACACTTTGCCCCTAAAGGAGAGGTAGGAGCAAAGTTCCGCCACTATTGGCTCATCTGGGGGTAAGGCAGGGAAATCAGGGAAATTGGATTTTAGATTCTTACGTAGTGAGGAGTATTGTAGCCATACTGAAGGCCGGCCTCTAAGAGGTGGGGGAAGATCCAGCCACTCAACAAAGTTCTCCCGTTCATAGGCATCACGGAGTGCCAGGAAGCCGGCATCCGCCCAGTGTGATACGACTGATTGCGGGATATGTGGAACATCGGGGAGAAAGTTCCATAACGGCAGGTCACCGTGAAACGGATGGGGCGTGCCAACCATTGCCCAGAGTTTGGACAACGCCAGGGATGTGGCAGCAACCGGGTCCGCGGAGTCTGGGTCAGAGGGTGGTGGTTTGAGAATCAGGGAGCCTATCACACGGTCCGAAACTGTGAGTTTTTCCAGCCAAACATGTGGGGGGGGATCAGTAGTATTAAACCAGTACGACGCAAACTGCGATTGGGCTACTATCCAGTATCTGGTGAAATCAGGAGCGTTGAACCCACCCAGTTCTTTGGGGGTGGTCAATGTGGAGAGTTTAAGGTGAACAGCTCCCGAATGCCATAGAAAGGTGTTGGTTATCTGACGCAGCTTTTTGAAAAAAACATCCCCAGGCCACACAGGGAGGTTGGTAAAATGATACAGAAGTTGGGGTAATACCACCATTTTAAGGATTCCAATCCTGCTTGCTAGTGAAATGGGGAGCTTGGACCAGCTGGAAGCCTTCACCGCAAGGCTAGTTAAATAAGTCTGATAATTGTTCTCGCGGAGCTTGGCCACGTGGTGGGAAACAACCACCCCCCGGTAGGTGATGCTGGATGGCGACCAGTTGAAGCCATATAAGTCTGCGGGAGGTTGTGTGGAATCTGTTAGTGGGAATAAAGTGGACTTGGAACAATTTATTTTAAGGCCAGATATGTCCCCAAAGCGAGCCACATCCGCTAACATGGGGGCGAGATTAGAGTTGGGAGACCGGATATAGAGAAGAGCGTCATCCGCATATAGGGAGATCACATCGGATTGACTGGTCATGCATAGGCCCCTATGCGAGTGGGATTGGTGTACCATGTCCGCAAAGGGTTCCATTGCAATGGCGAATATGAGGGGGGAGAAGGGGCAACCCTGTTGTGTGCCTCTGGATATCTGAAAGTGGGCAGAGCATCTGTCCTCGGTTCAAACCCTGGCCGACGGGCAGTGTAGAGTAACCCGACCCACCCACGGAAATTGGGGCCGAACCCGCACCTCTCAAGGACTCGCCATAGATACCTCCACGAGACTGAGTCAAAGGCCTTCTGCATGTCTAGGGTGGCTGCAACCGCCTGCGTGGTGGGACTGATTCTGCTAATTATATTGAAGAGTCTCCTCAAATTCAGGGATGTAGATCTACCCGGGACAAATCCCGCCTGGTCGGGGTGAATAATGTGCGGCATATGTGGGGCTAGGCGGTTGGCCAGCAGTTTAGCATATATTTTAACATTGCTATTAATCAGAGACAGCGGTCGATATGAGCCACACTGAGTGGGGGGCTTACCCGGCTTAAGGAGCACTGTTATCAGGGCTTCTCAGAGAGATGGAGGAAGAATACCCTTTTCACACGATTCCTCCCACAAGGCCAATAGCTGCGGGATCAGGATTAATTTATATCATTTATAAAAATCCATGGGGAGCCCGTCGTGGCCAGGGGCGTTCCCCGTTGCCAGCGATGCAATGGCCTCATCAAGCCCATCAGAAGTAAACGGTCTCTCCAGGAGTAGGCTGGTTTCAGTGGACAGCACTGAGAGGGGGAGGGCCTCCAAGTAGGAATCAATTTCCAGGGCTTGGGGACCATCGGGGGCAGAGTACAAGGAGGTATAGAATAACTGAAACTGGGAGTTGATGTCCTGGGGGGAGGTGGCGAGCGAGCCATCGGGTCTCACTATCGCAGGGATATGGGGGGAACCAGACTCCCGGCGCAACAGCCTGGCTAGCAAGCGACCCGGGCGTTCGCCCTCACCGTATTTCCTCACCGCATGGGGGGAGTCTAGGAATTTAACCTCACGCTGGGCAAGGTCACGAAACCCGTCCAGCTCGGAACCCAGCACAGCCAGAGTAGCTGGGGAAAGGTTGTGAGCATATTGGGATTCAAGGATAGCCAGGGCCGTTTCACTGTCCGCGATGTCTGAGCAGATTCCCTTAAGGATGCCGCAGCACTTGGATATGGCCATCCCCCTCACGTATGCTTTGAACGACTCCCACAGGACAGCATGCGATGCTATCGAACCTGTATTAATCTCAAAAAATCCCTCAATGGAGGATTCGAGTTCGGTTGCGAAGGCCTGGTCGAGAAGCGCGTATGGTCCTAACCTCCACAGCCTAGCTTTTTTGGCATCAGGACCCCAGTTTAGGGATATGAGTACCGGCGAATGGTCCGAGATCGTCCTAGGAAGGATAGCCAAGTGAGACACGGATCTGACCAATGTGTCCATTATTAGCCATCTGTCTATCCTGGAGTGGGAATCGTGGACCGAAGAGTAGAAGGAGAACGTGTGGGAATCAGGGTTCATTAGACGCCATACATCCACAAGTGCCAGCCGAGGGAGGGATGTAAGGGTAGTGTAGGCTGCCTTGGAGAGCTGGCAAGGTCTGGTGCCCGACCTATCTAGAGTGACATCTAGTATGGTATTGAAATCGCCCCCCATAATATCGGAAGTAGGGGGTAACTTTCGAGGAGGGCAGCTAGGTGCAGGTAAAATTCAGGGTCGTCGATATTAGGACCATATATATTCAGGATGGCTATATCTTGGTGGAGCAATCTGCCAGCAATGAACACGTATCTGCCCAGAGGATCGATATGCGAGTGGTGGCATGTGAAGTTCAGGCTCTTGTGTATCAGAGTGAGGGTGCCACGGCTTTGCGTTGAATAATTAGCATAGTACCTCTGGGGTCCCCATTGCCTAGCAAACCACTCGCAGTGCTCCGATCGAGCATGGGTTTCCTGTAAGCATAGAATCTTCACCCCATGATGTTCAGCATGTAGCTGTACCTGTCTCATCTTTCTGTGATTGCCCAACCCCCGAATATTCCAGCTCATGAAGGTCACATCAGTGTTAGCCATACCTGCGCGGGTACTGCTTGAATTCCTGCCACGAGGGCGCCAACCACAGGGAGCTAGTGGATCCTGCGGTGTGCGGGGCCCCATTAGTGTACTCAAAAAACATTACCACAGTGCATGGGGCGCCTCTAGTCAAGACTTTTTTAACTATAACATACCCACCCCCTCCCACCACCCACATCCCTCCCCCAATCGGAAGGACGAGACCCAAATAAACTCACATCAACCAAGAAATTCTAGGCATCTACGCCTGGGGGACTGTTAACTGCCGCGCAGTGTAACACCGGACTGGGGAGTGCATGAGGAGAGTATGCAATCTAATATTATTAACCATAGCATATGAGGCATAAACAGGTAGCAGAGGGAGTCATGGCACGTGGGGAATAAAACAAGTGAGCAGGAGGAAAGCAGCCATGAGTCCCAATACACCATCTAGGGAGGCAAATATGGAGTCCGAGTGATAAGGGCGGGAAAGGAGTCCGAGGACCCACTCTCAGGGACATAGTAGTAACTATAGAGTAATCCCCAAGACGGGGTCTTGCCGGTGAGTAATGCCTCTGGAAACAATGAGTCAGCGTAGCACAAAGGGCCACAATTGCATAGGATAAAAGGAACAACGTGAACAAACCAGCAACCAATGAACTTCAACTATGGGGAGCCATCATAAGGGGAGAAGCCCGCAGAGGCTCCCCACTCGTCCTAGGCACGGCAATATGCAGATTAGATATACATTCCAGCTTGGGAATAAGCGGCTCAACCCAGGAAGTGTTCGTTAATAAATTTGGAAGCTTCCTCAGGAATGGTGAAGAAAAAGGTTTGATTTGAGTGTTCGACTCTCAACTTTGTGGGGAAAAGCATAGAGTATTTAACTCCAAAGTCCCGGAGTCTTCTCTTCACAGCTAGAAAGGTCTTGCTGCACCGCTACGGAAAAGTCCGGATATAGATGTATTACCCCCCCGAGGAGCAGCTCCCCCTTAACTCTGGCCGCCCGTAAGAGGGCATCCTGATCACGAAAATTCAGGATCCTGGCAATGATGGGGCGGGGTGGTGCGCCAGGTCTGGGTTTCGTGGTTAGGGAGCGGTGTGCCCTCTCTACCGCAAATTGAGCCGAAAGTTGGGGGTGATCCAGCAGTGTTAATAGAGTTTGTTCCACATATTCCTCCATGGGCTCACCAATGTCGTCCTCAGGTATGCCAACAATGCGGAAGTTATTTCACCTGGAGCGGGACTCAAGATCGTCGTTCTTCTTCTCCACCACCAGGACCCGACTGGTGAGAGTGGTAACTGCCACGCGGAGGGAGCCCAGGTCATCCTCAGTGGTACCAACCCTTGTTTCGATTTCAGCGACCCGGCTATCTGTTCTCTAGATATGAGCCTTTATCGACGAGATGGTACCATTCATATCGTCTAATTTGGTATGAAGCGTGGTGAAACCTTCGCGCATGTACTCAAGCATTTTTTGCGAGTCATCTGGGGATGATGATGACGAGGCGGTGGGAGATTCTTTTGGAGGGTCGGTCGGCGGTCTGGAGGGCGTCTTAGCGAACATATTCAGCGAGCTTTGCTTCCTTCCGGCTCCCGCTCCCTTGGTCATGGTGGCAATTAGAGATCACTTCACCGGCGCCCCGAAGGTGTCGGCTGTCGGGTTTGGCAGGTTCCCCTTTGGATGCAGCTAAGGATGAACCCCTCCGAGGAGGGAAGGACCACTGAAGACCCATTCCATGGAACAGTTATTCCGTGCTGGTGTGGGAGGGTATGGCTGGTGCAGCGATGGCGCCGGTTCGGCCACAGTCTTGCCAGGGGGGGAGCCAATGGTGAGGGCCACTTAACCCCCCTCACCCCATACCTGGTGTCCGGCCCACGGAGGAGTGGCAGGCTTGAAGAAGCTGTGCGGGTGGGCGCAGGACCGCAGGGCTGCAGACAGCAGGCCAGCAGTGTTGGCAATCTCTCAGCAAAGGTATCGCTGGCGTCCCCGGATGTCGCATCCACAGTAGGTATGGCGGGCCAACAGGGCGAGGCAGCCATCGGGGAACCAGGGAGAAAGGAGCCTGGTCATTCAGGCCCCTCACCGCAGCAGGCCGCAACGCTGCGCCCTCAAGTGGCCGGGCGGGCCGCGGTCCACGGGGCGTCAGACGGGTTATCGAACAGAAGGAGTCCCAGCAGGGACCAGGTGGCCACAGCTCGGCGCTGAGAGAGCGGTTCTCCACGAAACTTTCCCGGGGCACAGAGAATAGGATTATAGAGATGCACCTTCGATTTCAAGCGGATGCAGTGGGATCGCGGGTGTGAACGCGAAGGTTCTTTGCTTTCCCCGTCCGGAGCTCAACATCTAGGCGGCCATCTTGCTTCGGCGCAACAGCGCCCCCCTATATAGTTGGAATTCTAAGGAGCTGGAGTGACCCCCGCTCTGGGGTTCCAGAAGACTTCTCCAGTTGCTGCAGAGTGTGCCGAGGATGGCAACACTTTAGTTGGTTAATATGGACCCATTTATCTTCCCCCTCTGCCAAACTGCCTTTGGGGATGCAGATTTTGTAGGCGACTGGTGAGATTTTGTCTACAATTTCAAAAGGACCCCTCCAGGTAGGCAAAAATGTGCGCTGTCGGCCTGGTTCCTTTGGAAATTGTATAAGTAGACCCGGTCTCCTACATCGTATTCTTTTCTGGTAGTCTTTAAGTCATAGTGGGTCTTCATGTTGTCTGCAGATCTCTCTAGATTTCTCTGAGCATAGGCAAAAGCATGTTGAAGGTGCTTTCTCAAATTTTCAACATACTCATGAGTTGTGGAGGTATTTATCAATGTCTGCTCTTGGGTTCTGTAGAGCAGATGCTGGGGAAGCACCATCCTGTGTCCAGTCATCAGCTCAAACTGTGACATTTTAGTTGCAGATGAAGGGGTAGCTCTGATGGCCATTAGGACAAGAGGTAATCGAATATCCCAACTTGGCCCAGAATCTGCCACAAACTTTTTTAATATGCATACAATTGTTTTATTATATCTCTTCCCTGCACCACTAGGGGCTTGCCGGTAAGCAATGTGTAGCTTCCTTTTGACCCGACGTATCTGCCACATCTTTGTCATTATTTTGCTGGTGAAATGGCTACCTCGGTCTGACTCGATCCTGTGGGGTAGTCCAAAACATGAAAAGATGTGGTTGATCATCGGGGCAGCTGATGTTTCTGCCTTGCAGTTTGGTGCCGGGAGACATTCCACCTATTTTGTAAACAAGCATGTCACGGTCAACATGTACTTATTTCCCCTAGATGAGCGAATCACGGGCCCGATGAAATCGACTTGTAAATCTGACCATGGCAGTGTCATCCCCCTCTTTTGGAGAGGCGTACGGTGTGTGAGGGATGTTGGCTGAAATTGTGCACACACAAGACACCCCTAGAAGTATTGGTCGAGGTCCTGCCCCATGTGTGGCCAGTATGCAACCTCTCTTAAGATTTCAAGTGTTGTATGAAACCCCCTATGACCGGCTGTGGCTGCATCATGGGCGTGACATAACATCAGGCTCCGGAATGCGGTAGGGACCACCCACTGATAATGGCCAGCTAGGGATCTCCTGACCAACAAACCGTCTTGGATTCGGAACATTTTTGGACATTTCATCAACACTCTGAGGTCCTCTTTCCCAATGTAATCGGTATCCGTCAGGGGAAAGTTCTCAGGGTCCTCAATGTGTTGATAAAACTTACCAATTATTGGATCCCCTTTCTGAGCTGTAATCAAATCAACATCTGGGGTCTCCTTACTCCATTGTGCAGCAGAGAGTTCATTGTGAGCATTTGTCTGGCACCTAGTGATAGCAGTGGCCTGGATTTCCCCTAACAGGGACTCGATCTCTAGTAGATCCCCTTGGATGGCTCTGGTCTTGGCCAGCTGATCAGCTAAGTCATTTCCAGTTTTGTCTGGTCCCTCTACTTTGGAATGGCCCTTAATCTTTTTCCCGTAGATGGTCATCCCATTCGAGGTGACCAGATCATCAATATTTTGAATTAATTTCTCATGTTTCAAGGGTTTATTATTAGCACATAACATGCCTCTGGTTTTCCAGTTAACCAGGTGCTCCACGAACCCGTTCCGTACATAATCCGAATCTGTGATTATGACCAGTTTGTGGAGTTGATGTTGGACAGCAGTGAGGATGGCTTGATGCACAGCCATCAACTCTGCCACTTGACTACTTCGGGGACTAATCTTGTACCCAGCTGAGGGTTCTGGGGTCTCATTCACCCATGCATTCCCTACGCCGGCCACAAGTTCTTTTTCCCCGTTGTTGTCAACATGGTAAGGGCATCCATCCACATAGACAGTGGGCATTCCCTCACACTTGTCTCCTTCAAAGACTTTGTGTGGGGAATTGAGGTATGCCTCCATCTTGTCCTTGATTTTTAGACTTTCGTCCTCGAGACAGTTTTCTCTGGCACAATCATGCAAGTCAGCCAGACCTTGCGCGAGGGGACTCTTCTTGTTTTGGCCATATCTGACCTCCACAGGAAAGCCTTGCATTGACAGAATCCAGGAAGTAATTCGGGAATTACTCACATTTCCGGCCCTGATTCTGTCACTTTGGAGATATTGCAGAGGCTGGTGTGGAGTCTCCACTATGATGTGTTCCCCCTGGATAAACGGGCGGTAATTCTTCAATGCCCACACCGTTGCCAGGAGTGTCTTCTCACAGTCGTTGAATTTTTCCTCCACAGAGGTTAAAGTTTTACTCGCATAGGAGATTACTTTATTGACCTTGTCATGCTTTTGGTATAATACTGCAGTCAAGCATGTATTAGAGAACCTTGTCTCCAAGAAGAACTCCTTGTTTTTGACTGGGTAAGCTAGGCAAGGGGCTTGTGAGAGGCTTCTCTTGAGTTGTGTTACTGCCTTGGCTTGTTCTGGACCCCACTCCCACTTGAACCCCCCCTTCAAAAGATGAATCAGAGGTCTTGTGATTTCTGCATAGTCCTCAATGAACTTTGTACTGTAATTAGTCAGTCCAAGGAGGCTCCTTAGTTCCCACAGAGTTGTGGGGTCTTCCAATTTCTGGAGTGCTTTCACTTCCTTTCCTGGGGACAGAGACCCTGAGGAGTAATCTCATGCCCTAAGAAATTTACACGGGTTCTACATCACTGTGCCTTTTGAAATGAAAGTTTTGCTCCGGCAGCCCTCAACTGTGTCAGAACATAACAGATCTCTGCTATGTGTTCCTCCATAGTTGAGCTTTTGATGAGAACATCATCTACATAAGCCAGGTTACCCCTCTCACCCAGGTCGGGCATGGCCTTATGTAGAAAAATGTTGAATTAATTGCCGCAGTTGATGTATCCGAAGGGAGTCCGGGTCCATGTGTACTGCTGCCCCCAAAGGCAAAGGCCAGCTTGTATTGGTCCTCCCTACTGACAGGCACGGTCCAGTACCCATTGGTCAGGTCTATTGCAGTGAATACTTGAAACCCCTGGATCTGGGCCAGCCCTTGGTTAATCCAGGGAAGAGGCCATCGGGAAGTATGGACCCGTTTGTTGAGCTCCCTAAGGCCCGCGCTGAGTCTACACTGGCCGTTTGGCTTCAATATCCCCAGCACCGGATTATTGAAGGTGCTGTGGCCTGGACGCTTATCCCAAGGGACTCAAGGTTCTTAATTATTTCAGTAAGGGTCTCCATTGATGCGAGAGGCAAGCGATATTGCTTCACAAACACTGGAGTCATGCCAGGGTCCATGGGAATTGTTTTTGTGTGGATGTTGGTGCGACCACAGTCTTATGAGTCCACTGCAAAGAGATCTTGAAAATCCAAGAAAACTTGTTTCAGCCTTTGCTTCTGCTCCAGAGACTCACAGGCATCAGCTAGGTTGACTCTCTCTTCAACCATCTGCCTGAAGCCTGGAAAGACTTCTGGTTTTGCTATCTCAGCGGCCACCTCCAGCTGGGTGGAGAAGTCCCTGGTAACAGTACTGATTTGGACTGGTGGCTTCAGGTGGGGAAGGCAGCCCTCATGGACCTGGAAAATCACCTCATCCCTCCTAAAGTCACAGGTCACATCTTCCTTACCATAAGGGCAGGAAGTGTACACCAGGAAGTTCCCTCCATGCTGGGTAAAGATCCTGTCTGGTGTTGTATTGTCATCACTATCACTGTCAAATCAGTCCTTGGGGATTGGTCCTAACAGTTCATTACCTAAATCTATGGAAAAATGTCGGTCATTAACCACCATTCCAATAATCGTGCCTGCGGCTAGAGTGATACTCTTTAAGTCGCTGTTATCCACCTTTATTGGAATGGTGTCATGTTCTATATTGACTAGTGGTGTTGGGTTTACCCCCAACCCTTGCTGTTGGAGAGAAGCATTTAAATGAATATAGGCCTCAGGGTTTTTCAATTTCTGTCCTCTTTTAACTCTCACTTCCAGGGAAAATTGTCGGTCCTTTCTGGGATGGTGACATCCTCTCCAGTCTGAATTTCAACTGTACAAGGCAGCAGTTGAGCTGACCTAAATGCTTTCTCTGTGCCATCAAAGCCCATGGGATTATCCACTAATCGGGACCAAGCTTTGAAGTTTATTAGGTCCAAACTAATGGCAAAGCGATTGAGAATGTCACTGCCTAAGTAAAAGGCAGCAGTGACGTCTCGCACGACCCAACAATTATGGACTATGCTCTTGTTGCCTATGGAGATTTTGAGCATACACCTGCTTGGCAGGAGATGTTTGGAATTGGGTGTTCCCAGATCCATTTCCCATTTGTCTATAAGTTTAAATGTGGGAATGGCTGGATCTTTTGGGAGTTGGCAGAACATGGCTTCGCTGATGAAGCTCTTACCGTTGTTCACACACACTTGGGCGAGAACAGAGCCCTTCCCTTCATTTAACTGAACAGGGATGAACAATTGCTCTCCAATTTGCTGAATATCAGCAAGGCTCTGAGCTGGTTTCTCATCTTTCTGGACTATAGGAATGGGAATTTCTGATTGTGGATTGGTAAAGAATGTCAGAGTGTTTCCTTCCAGTGTGGAATGCCACCTTAAACTGGAGGGAAGGTTGATTTTCAGAAATAGAGAGGACACCCATCACCCGTTTGTTGTCCTACTTCTATTAGTGTCACGTCTGGGATTTGGTTGTTCTGGAAGGGAAATTCTACTTGGTCAGATTTTTGTTCAACCATGTGGCATGTGCCGTTTAAACTAACATGGATGACACTATGCTTTAATTTTATCGGTCGGCTAGTCTGGCTACAGAGGACCTTGTTTACGCAATCTATTAGGGGTGACAACCTTTGCAGGAGGTCATTCCCTAGTAAACAAAGAGTGCCCTTTGGAGTCATTTTTTATTTATTTATTTTATTTATTTATTTGCATTTATAAAACGCACAGAGCTGCCCTGAGGCATCGTGGCGCTGTTACAGAAGGCTTGAGCTTAACATAGCATAGGTAGGTTGCAACATTCGGTAGCAGTCGTGCAGGGACAGGTGTTAGGAGAAGGTTATGCTTTGCTTTGGTTGCAGTGCAGACATAACTGTGCATGTTGGTTTGCAAACATTAGCGGCATAGAAAGGTTTTTAGGCTTTTGCGAAAGGTGGTGTAAGATTCTTCGTTCCTTAGTGAGGTTGGCAGGGCATTCCAGTTTTTGGGTGTGAGGTGTTGGAAACTAGACCCTCCAGCTCTGGTTCTTTTGAACGCGGGGGACATAAATCTGGTTGGCGCAGTGTGCTCTGGTGGGTCTGTTGGAGGTGTTGAGTGTGATTCTTTCAGCGAGATAGGGTGGGGCATCTGATGTAAGGCACCTATGTGTGATAGCCATGGCTTTAAAAAGTATTTGTTCTTTTACCGGTAGCCAATGGGCATCTTTCCTGGCTTGGGAGATGTGTTCCCTTTTAGGGATGGTCAGCGCAGCCCTGAGGGCATTATTTTGTGTGATTTGGAGTTTTTTTATATTGTTGACAGAGGTGCCTAGGAAGAGGGCATTACAGTAGTCCAGTTTGGTACCTATTGTGGCTCTGGCGATAGATAAGCAGATGATGGAGTTGTCGATGTTGAATGATTTGTATTGAGGGGGTGTTTGTTGAGAGTTTCGCTGGTGCCTACTATGAGATCTCAGTTTTGTCCCCATTTAAGCAGAGGCCATTGGCAGCCATCCAGGTTTGGATGGCTGCGTAGATTTTAGTTAGGGCTGTCGCATCTTCATCATAGGTCCCGGTTAGTGGGAGTAGTACCTGCGTGTCGTCCGCGTAGTTGGTGTACGCTATGTTGCGACAGTTAAGGTCATTGAAGAGTGGAAGGGTAAATATATTGTAGAGTGTAGGGGCGGTGCAGGAGCCCTGAGGGACGCCGCAGTGGATTATGGTGGGAGTTGCTGAGGCAGTGTCTGAGAAGACCTTCATGAGTCTCCCATTTAAAAACGAAGCCACCCAAGCGATAGCTTCAGGGGAGAAGTGTGCTTCATTTTTTAGGTGCATGCCTAGAATATCATGGTTGACAAGGTCAAAGGCGGCGACAGGTCCAGTAGTAGAATGAGTGCTGGTTTGCCTTTGTCCATGATGTCCCCAAGTTGAGGTCAAGTAGGGCTGATTCAGTCCCGTGAACTGGTCGGAATCCATAACTATGACCGGGTGCTTCGCCTTGTGTCACCCAATTTTAATGTCCAAATCCGCAGTCCCCCCGACGGGAATTTCCTTCCGTCAAAGTTCTGAAGTTGTCCAGGAAGGAGGGTGAGAGGAATTTGGTAATTCTCCCCCCTTCCTGAATTCAGTTTATCAAAGACCTTTTTGGACAGAAGGGGAGCTTGGGATCCAGTGTCCACCAGTGCCAAAATTGTACCCTGCCCCTGTACTTGAACCGGGGCATAGTATTCTCCCTCTTTCTCTGCAAGGGGGCACAGATAATGCACATGTTTGGACAACTGGTGGGTTAGTTTTCTAGTTTTGGACACTGATAGAGAAGAGATTTGGGCAGAATTTTGTGGGGCGTCTTGGGAATCTGAAAAGAAAAGGTGGCAACTAGAGATGGGAGAAGTTTTGAGTTCCCCTGGCTGTGGTGCTGGGCTGCCCCCACTTTTTGGAGGCAGTCACCAGGATGGGTTTCAACCAGGGGATTTTTGTTGTTGTTGGTTCAGGGGTTGGATGATTGGTCGATTCCCCTTGTAGCGGCGACTTACATAGTCAGGGGAGTGAGGGATCCCGTTTGTGGGACTACCTCCTTGGCTCCCTGTCTGTGAAAGGCCCGAAGGCCTTCTGGGCTTGGGATTATTCTGCTGTGCATGCGGGTTTTTAGGCCCCCATCTCTAAGTCTAAAATGAGGGCAACCTTCATCTTCGCAGCAGCGGGGGTGTTGGTTGGTTTGGGGCTTTTAGGATTATTATTGCTTTCTATGGGCTTTTGCACCTCATAAATTTGGGTGGCCTGTTCAATGACCCAGTCTAGTGATCTTTTCTCATGAAAATCTCTCACTAGCTGAGTCATGATGTACTTTGGTAGAGCGTAGAAAAAAGGATTGACAAATTCTTTGCTCTCTGTGCGCACCCTTTTGGTGGTCTGCGCAAAGGTACGCTTTAATTCCTGCACAAATTCTTGTGGGGCCTGATCCTCCCCACATTGTAAGTTGTAGGCTGCCCTGCTAGCCTCTTGGGGATTTCTGTGTACAGAAAAATGCTTCAAGATGGCCACCCTATAGGTGGGCCATCTGGAATAATTTTGGTCCTCCAGTCCCGCAAAGAAACTGGAGTATTCTGGTGAGAAGGTCCATTTCACATACTGAATGCAGCTACTGCTGTCTTTCAAATTGAAAGTTTCCATCATCTGCTCAAAGAGCTCTAAGTGTTCCCAAACAGAATATTTGGTGTTCTTATGATAAGGCGTGATGACGCTCCTTATTGCCTTAATTTGTTTTAAGGGGTCCTTAAGCAAGGCCTGTTTTGACTTATTGACCTTCTTGGTTCGGGTAACGCTCGTCCAATCCTCCTCTGACTCAAAGGCACTGCTCCCAGAGGTGCCCGTCTGGTCTTCTAGGTTCTCCCGGATTCTGCAAGCCTGGGAATGGCTGGGAGAATGTGGGGACCTAGTCTCCTGTGTCCTGGGGTGCTCAGAGGAGTCTTCTGATTCCTCCTTGCTCCCAGGATTTGATGGGTACCCCCCCCACTGTACGAGCTGGGCAGAGGTTTTCAGGATGCCCTTAGTGGGCCTACTCTCATGGGGTTCCCCACTAAATCTTACAGTACTTGGGTACCCATACCCAGGTGCCCTCCCATCCATTCCTGGGAGGTGTTGGTCTATGAGTCCCATACTTCTGATTGGATTGAAATCTGCCATCCCCATGGCCCTGGGCTGCTCATGTGCGCCAGTGGACATGGGGGTGGCAGAGTCCAGGCACTGGGAGAGATGAAGGCCTCTGGTAAAAGGGTT
Source organism: Ambystoma mexicanum (assembly GCF_040938575.1). Taxonomy (NCBI): domain Eukaryota; kingdom Metazoa; phylum Chordata; class Amphibia; order Caudata; family Ambystomatidae; genus Ambystoma; species Ambystoma mexicanum. The sequence continues at coordinate 44,658,387 of NC_090923.1, forward strand.
CCCGAGGTTATGCTCAGGTGTTTCCCTTTCCCAGTGAACCTCATCTCTATCAGCCCCTGCTCCCTGTTGCCATGCAAGAACTTGAGCTTTCTGTTCCTCAATTAAATCCTTACTAGTCTCTATCAGTCTCTCTTGCATGGCTACCTGCCTGTGGAGCCTGTCATTGTTCTCACAGAGAGCCTCATTTTCTCTCTGTGCTTCCTGGGTTGTCTTTGAGTACTGGGCCACTCTTTGCTGCAGGAGGGTTACCTCCTGAGTCCTGAGTCCTGTCCAGACTGGCCTGGTCCTTTCTTGCTAGAGTCTCTTCCACCCTCCTGGTGTGCTCTAACCATTTTTGATGGTCTTTTTGGAGGTCACCCAGTCCCTGGAGGGCCAGGTGATTTTCTTCCAGGTTCTCTTTTAAATGACAGACTTCCTGACCTAAGGTGTCCCTTTCCTGAGTAAGAGCCTGCCTCTGTGCCGCCAGGTTGTCCCTCTGTCTTTGAAGCGCGCCAGCTTTCTGGCGCTCTTCATCAAATTCTGCCTGGGTGTCCATGTCTTTCAGAATTAATTTGTTGCTCTCTGCCTTCTCTCTATCTAGGTGGCTTTGCAGGGTGACTACCTGCTCTGTGCATTCCCTTTTGAAATTCAGTTGTTGCTCCAGCTTTTTATGGCTCTGCAGTATGGAGTCCAAACTTTCTTGGTACTCCTTCTGCAAGGCCAGAATTCTGGTATCCTGTTCTGCCTTTTACTGTTGCAGGATACCCATGTCCTGTTTTATGTTGACTATATACTGTCTGCTTTCCTTTTCTGACTCCTGGCTCCTCTGTAGCCTCTGCTCAGAAGAGTCCGGCTCAATTTGGACCTTTTCTAATGCCTTCGGTTGCCTACTTGCCAGATCTTGGCCTTCAGCATATATATCCTGTATGGCTCCAATGGATAAATATAGATATGCCACTATCTTTGCAATCTTATTTTGCTTATCCTTGGCTTTAGGGCCCATATATAGTTCTCTCAGGGCCACATGTAAGGGACCCTGGTCTTCCCATGTATCTAACCCTCTTGCAGTGATCTGTTGTGTGATTGCCTGCAACCACATATTCTGATCCTGCTCTGTCCATTCACCTCTCACAAATAACTTATGCAAAAGGTGTTCTCTAGCCATATTGATGTCTACCAATGTTGCCATTCTGGAAATATGGATTTCCTTCCTGATTTACAGAGGTTTATTTTATTTTTGCAAAACAGACCATTTCCTTAGAGCGTTCCCTTTTGAGGGGTGCTTTTACAGTGTAACACAGCGTGGTATCCTATTAGTTAGCATACTGTGTTAAGTTGTCACAAGTGGTATACCTGATCCAGAAATCCTGCGACGAGCCCCCAATCTGTAAGTGGTTTCAACCCAGCACTCCAACTAAGTCAATGCCTAGCGTGAGATGCCCAGCTGGAACCCTTAATTATATATTTTGATGTCAAATGTTCTTTTATTTCTGGATGATGTACCCTTATATGACGCCCCTCTCTTTGAATCCCCCCGGTCTCACTGAACCAAGAAGTAGGTTGTTTTGCAAAGTTAAAAGATGTATTTCATTAATTGAACAATGTATATATATTTCACACTTTTATGAATATGACCAATATCTAGATATCACACTTATTAATATTTATACATTGATCAGCAATGGGTGATATCACAACAATCAACAGTCTCTTTATTCAATAGGAGTATGGGTGAGAAGAATAATGTAGCAGAGAATAACTTTGTGTGGGTTCAATGAAATGCAATGATATGAAATTAATGCAGCACAGAAATAAAACTTGATATGAATTCAATCAAAGACAATGTAATCACTCTTTCCCCCTTTGCTACTCAATCCCCCCTAATATGCAAGATGAAAAGATGGAATGAGGGCACACAGGTTTCAGGAATAAACAATCAACAATGCAGTTCAATCCCAATTCCCCAGCAAGCTTAGAGAGAACAGGAATGATGTAAACAGGCCAAATGCTTTTGAATGTGATCTTAAATGAATGGGTAAAATGCTAAAAATGACTTTAATTCGCTAAATCGTATTCAAAACTAGTGGGAGCCGCTTTGGATAGGTTCAGGTAGGCACTAGCAATGATGTTTGAATGATTAATAGATAGGAAGCTGAATTCAGAGGTTGAATGCAAGAAATGGCAATTTTCTATGGAATGAAATTGAGCCAAATGCAGAATCGCGGCAGACTTTTCAGCGCGCGAGAAATGCAATTGCAGAAAAACTATAAGGAGTTGGAATGTTCTTACTTCATTCGAAAGGTGTGGGTTGTTAGCTTTAATTTGACATTTAAATTTTGTTCCTAGCATGCACGATTCAAAGGTTACAGAGGTTTTAGTAAAGGTCGATTTTTCAGAAAAGAGTCAAGATTTCAAATGAGAGATGCGCTTTTGAAGATTACAAACAAGGATTGTCTTTACACTAAGGGGCTATGAAGATGCGAGATACCAACGGTACAGTCACCAGTCAGAGGGGCCTCTGTCTGATTTTTGTTCGCTGTGACACTTGCCTTCTTCAGTAACTATATTAGCGCAAAGATGATTTATCACTACAATTATCACAGCATTATGTGGATGAGAGAAAGTTTCAGGATAGACAAAAGAGATTCTATAATACAATCAGGATATGTTGGAATGGGTTGGAAGATTACTTACACTAAGAGATGGCTATGGACAGTTCTATGCTAAATACTCAAAACTATGGCTTTGGAATGGGCCATCAAGATCTGGTCAAAGGTTTGGACGGGAATTTGCTCGCCACCGGACAGGTCTCAGGTGCTTGGTTCTGCTCTCAGCAAGGCACTCTGGTCTCTGCGCGGCCTCTGGTTCTGGATTTGACGGTGATTCTGGGTTACAGCTCTGCTCTACCGGTTTGGATCTCTGGGTTCTAGCAAGGGTTCTTGGCAAGAAGCAGCCAAAACAGCACAGCCAGGCTGTTGAATTGGTTGGGCCCCGTGGAAGTTTAGGGTTAAAATCAGGTTGCAAGATTCTAAAGGCCAGCTGAAAAGGATTCAGCTTTTGGGTTGGGCCTACTGCTTCAGAGTTCTGGAGGATGGATAGTTCTAGAGTCTGGATTCTCTTTCAGAGCGCTTCGCCAGTAGATCAGTGATGGGTGAATGTGTCTCTGTGCCCTCAACAGTCCCTATTTATGTATTTCTCAAGGGGGCGGGCAGGCTGATTATACTATGCCTAATCCTCTAAGAATCCGATAGGTCAGAGAATTTCCTCTCCCCTGATTTGAGAAGCAACAGTGTGTCATGATGTCTCATGATGTGTCATGTTTATGGTCCATGGATAAACCCTCCCCTTTGTTTCTGTACAGTATATCTTATTTTTCACAAAAAACATATTCACAATATCCCCAACTTGCTGTACATATTTACATCCCAAATTAAATAAGGCACGCATCCGTCAAAGTCCCATCTTCTGAAGAGCTTCGGTTCACAAATGACAGTTTTTTGTGCTTTTGGTCGGTTACTCAGTGTCAGTTCTGTACCAATTTGTTTCACATACATGCACGCACCATCTGGGCATATTCCTGTAAAGTTTCATATTTTTAGCATTATCACAACTTCTACAAAGTCCACATTTTGATAATTCTGTCTCTGAATATCGCACAAGTTCCACAGTAGTTTTAAACTGTGAGCGACATTTTCATTTTAATAAGCTCTAAATTCCATATTTTTACCAGTTCGGCACCCTTTTCTATGAGTCTTTTTCTCAAACATATAGTGCCTTCAGTTCCCAATCCACATTTTCAGTCTAGCCCCGCCTCCAAGGCTTGGCTGAGCCAGAGATGCAACCTGAGCCTTTTCCTGCCAGGGCTGGTTTCTGTTGACGCCCCAAATTAGCATTCCCTTTCAGTTCAAGAACCCCATTGTCTCTTAGCAGAGCTACAGGCCAAAGTCCCCCTCCCAGTTCCGTTCACACACCCCTGCCAGTTTCTCAGCAGAGCAGGTGGGAAGATTCCTTTGTTGGGTAAAAGCAAGTTTGGAATGTCTTTGAAGCTCAGTGTGGCTAACTTTACTCACTCTTAAAACAGTGTTTAAATAGTCTTGTCCTAAAATACAAATTACATTTTTACAAATATATCCACAATATCTTAATTCGAGCCTTTTTAAAATATAGTTTTGAACTGCATGCACCTCTACACCTCTATTGCTTTTGATAGGAGTTCTTTTCCATACTTAGATCTTAATGTAGTAGTTTAAATGACAGTATAAGTAAATCGCCAGCTTCTGACACAGGCGAGTAGCGGTATTGCGCCCATTTTTAACATATTTTTCAAAGCGAGCATCCTTCAATGTTGATTTTCTTCTGATGTATGTACTTCTGATGACATTGTACTTAGGTGGATTCTTGAAGTAAAGTGATGTTTAACACCCAACAAGATGTTGGATCTTTTGTGATGTTTGGGAACCAAGATTTTTGCACTTTCCACAGCCAAGGAAAAACTGATTTTTAAACAGCTCTGTGTTTCTCTTGCAATCCAGGACTGCTTTTTCAAATAGTTTCATTTTCCTCTGTGGGCAGCCAAATGATGGGTTTTGGCAGTGGTCTCCTGTGTTACCACGGACATAGGCAAATGTGGATTGGCGGCCTATTTTTCAGGTTTTCCTGCATACTTCTGTGTGATTTTAGCATGCATAATGCTTTCCAGCAGCCATTCTGAGGTTTCTGATGCGAGCAGTGCACAGTAATGTTGCAGGGCATGGACTAGTGGGTTAAAACATCCCACAGTTTTGTGGCTACTGGATCTAAAGTGATGCTTTGGTAGGATACTGGCCAGGGTTTATCACAGTGTAACTGAGTCAACAATTTTTGAACAAACTGTTGGCTCATTGCAGAACAGAATTATTGCCTTTCTGTAATCCGGCAAACCTAAAGCCTTAGCCATTGAGAGTGTTTGCTTAATGGTGACAAGGGCATCTTCTGCTTCCTGAGACCATAGCAGGTCCTCTGGGTTCGAATCATGTGTGAGATTTTGAAGGGGCTTAACTATGGTTACATGTACCAGAACCCATTATCTGCAGTAACTGACCATCCCGAGAAACCCCCTCATCAGCTTCTTGGGCTGGGGCTAAGGGACTTTCTGAATCACTACAATCCGATCTTGGGACTAATGTTTTTCCCCATCAGAAAACCCATGGCCCAGGTATCACACACAGGGCAGACACAACTGTAATTTGTCTTTAGATGCCTTGTGACCCTTTTCGGCAAGCGCTGTCAACCGAATAAGTGAGTCTTCCTTACAAGATTCCAAAGAAGGGGGAGGCTAAGAGCAGCTCAGCTATATACTGCAACCATGTTGACCCTACTGGAACTGAACCAAATCAAGATCATTCTTTAAAATATTGGAGAACAGGGCAGGGCTTTCAACATATCCCATTGGAAGCCCAGTGAAAATATAATGAGTGGATTTATGGGTAAATGTGAACACTTGCTGGGTGTTGGGATGTATGGGTATGGAGAAAATTGCTGAAAACAAATCTACAACAGTGAAATACTTGGATGAGTAGGCAATGAATAACAAAATGGTAGCCAGATTAGGTACAACTGGAAAAGCCAGTAGCGTGGCTGCATTAACTGCGCACAAATCCGAAATTAAATGCAAAACCTCTTTATCTGGCTGCTTAGTGGGAAAAATAGGAGTATTGAAGGGACTGTGGGTTTGTATAATAATACCTTGTTGAAGAAGGGATTGTAATACAGGGCGAATACCTTGTTTAACCTGTCAGGAAATGGCATACTGAGCTACACATGGCAGGGGCTTGACAGGATATAGAATGATTTAAACTTGCTCAGCCTTAACCATATAGTCAGTGCTATCTGCATTGATTGACCATAATTTTACTGGGACTTCAGTCCAACAGCCTGGTCTCTAGGGTTCGAAGGACTGCTTTCCTTTAATACTGCCAGCACCTCATGCTCTCTGAGAGCAGGGATGTCAAGGTATACACCATCAGGGGAACCGTAAATGAAACAACTTAATGTATACAATAAATCTAATCCAAACAACTTCTCAGAAGAACAGGGACTCAGCAAGAATGCATGTTGGTTGGAAATTGGACCTATTGTGACCATGAGCAGGGGAGACACAAGGTGAGGTGTTGGAGCAGCCCCTATAACTACAGCATTGACTACTTCATCAGAATGCATCGTTTCTAAGAACTCATGAAATCCTTTGACCAGCAACAATGAAATCAAAATACGGGGCAGTAGCTGCAATCGATATAAGTGGTTCGACAAGTTGAGATACCCCAATCCTAACCATCGGTCTGAAGTGGTGGCGGCGGAGTCAGGGACCTGGTCATTCTGCTTGCTGTGGTTGGCTGTCCTCCTTGACCGTCCCATTGAGGCTATTGGGACAATTGGAATACCAGTGTCCAAACTCTTTACAATATTTACACTGGTCACTGTATGTGTTCTTGTAATATCTCTCAGCAGTTTTCCCTGGCTCAAATGACTGGGGTGTTCCTCTCCCCGTCTTCACCCATCTGGCATGGGGCGCGACCCACCCCTTCCCTAGGGAGGATGTAAACTCTGTATCTGCAAGGCCATAAGTTTGGTTTCGGGAGTTTCTTTTTGACTTTCAGCTTTTTCATGGAAGTTCTGTGCAGAGAATAAAACTTGTACCAAACTCTTTCCATCCCATCCTATTAATACTGCCTTAATTCCTTCAGATAATTTAGGTTGCAATCCCATAACAAACTGAGCCACCACAGCTTGAGGTGCTGTAAGGGCGGCATGTAAAATCCCAGAGTATTGTTCAAAGCATTGGTTGAAACACTCGAGATATTCCGCAGGATTGTCTTCCTTGACTTGCTTGCAAGATTTTATATTAGACCAATCAGTCTTTCGAGGTCACATTTTAGTAGTGGCAGGTTCTTCGGCTGACCAACTCGCATGCACTTTAAGCAAGGTAAATGTATCTGTGGGCAGCTGAGCTTGCAAAAATTGATTCAAATCAACACACATGGGGTGACTGAAATCTATTTTGACCTGCAGTTCCTCCTGGAATTTAACAGAATCCTCTTGTGTCTTTAGAAATCTCTGAACGATATTAAACAGATCAGTGGCACTCCAGGGGGCATAGAAGATAAGTAAAGTATTGACTCCTCTTGGGAGATGGATGAGCCGGAATGCACCAGTACTGGCATTGGTTGTAAAATCTGGAAACCCTGCAAAAGTAGCTGAGGATGGCAAAATAAGGTTAGAGATCTGAGTTCGTATTTAAGGGGTGAACTGACCGACCATAAGGTTTATTGGGGTGTACTGATGATAGATTGGTGTTTGGGCAGAGCCTGGGATAGCTGGTTGTTGGTCTGGTATAACATCAAAAATATATTCCGTACTTTCCTTTAATGGGGCCTTCACTTGGATTACAGGATATCATCATTTGTAACCGGATTTATGGGCTGGTACTTACAGATTGGAGTACTCGCTTTTCACTGATTTAACTTGCTCCTGGAGCTTCTCTTGGGTGTCTTTCAATGCCCCGGTCTTAGATTCAGTCTGTCTCTTCATAGCTTCGGTATACCAATCTAGATAACTGTCCAATTGCCATTGGTATGATCTTCTCATTTTAGTCAGACATGGTGCATCATGGGATGTGTAGTCCTGGTGGGGGCTTAATTCACCCTTACTGATGCTGGGTGCAATGTGGTATGAAGTTCTGTTGGGGCATCTACCATAAAAGAGGCACAACAGATTCTAGATCCAGTCTATTGGGTGAGATAGCTCAATGGCTGATTTTCAGATTGCAGCTTAGAAATCCCGGCAAGGCCAACCCAGTCTTTCATCCTCCTGTGGTTAATAAATGAGTATCAACTTCCGTTGTGTAATATTGTATGTAAATGTGTTCTATATAAAGCGTTTTGGCGAAAGCGCTATATAAATAATACAACATTATCATTAGAGAGTGCATTTTGGGATATGTAGTCCTATTGTGGAGGGCACTTAACTGAATGATAATGCATGTTTGCATCATTGATCTTATATGGTCATACGCACTTAGTGATATAAGTGCTTTTAGAGGCATGTAGCTCTCGACACATGTGAACTGTGTGATAGGCTCGTAGTTATGGGAGTGATGTTGGAGGTGGTGGGATTGGAACTGAGGGGGGCAAAGTGTATTTTATGACATGTAGTCCTGTCGTGGTATCTACATGGAAGGGGGCTGGCTGGCTATGGAACCCAGAGTATGGTGGAGGCATTTTTAGTAAGAAATCCACAGTGCATTCTGGGATGAGTAGATTGACTTAGTTATCTGCACTAAAAGAGGCAGAATGCCTTATTGAGCTTGGCTGTCAGGACTTCTGTTCTGTAGCAGAGTGCATTCTGGGGCACATAGACCACTATGTGGCCATCTCTTCCTTCAGGATATACAGAGGTGTTAGCACCTGGCTGCCTTTTAACTCCCATTCCGCCACATCGACCACCAGCTAATAAAGGATTTATAGCATTTCAGTGGGAATTTAGTGTTTCAGCTCCCTGCTGGCTCGCTGTTGCTAGGTAATCGGTGATTATTAACCCTCCTGATGCATTTCTTTATCTCCATTATAATGAATGCCTCAGAATGTTTTCCGCTCTAACCAAGGGCGACCCCCCTAACCATCATGTTGAAATGGGCACCCACACATCTTCAGTCGGGCCTACCAGCAAGATTACAATTTGCAATGTAATGCACTGTGGTTTCCACAAATGTTTATTTTCATGTAAGTGCCCTGAAGCAAACCCGATTTGCATATTTTGTGTGTTTGTTTGTTTTATATGCTTACATAGCGCACCGAGCCGAAGGTATCTGGGCGCTTTTTCTTAAGGTACATGGTTACAGGATTGCATACAGTGCAATACAAAATACAGTAAATTATACGATGGAGGATAAAAAATATTGGCATTTACAAGTATATACATGATCTTGAAATTGACAAAATGCACAGAAAACAGGATCATCATTAGAGCTTAAGGTAGGAGCACAACCGGCCGTATATGGCCTAGGAGTGTTTCCTACCAGGCATGGTCCAGAGGGTTGCTAAGGTCTAGAAGTCACGATGCGGCAGAGTGGCTATTTAGTTAGATTGCGAGAATAACCAACACTTTATTTTTTTCCTAAATGCGTCGAAAGAGTCCTGTGCATTTGCAATAAATAAATACATTACAAAAATCAGGGGTGACATAGTCTGCCCCGTTACTCACTGGGGGTCAGGGAACTGCCAGTGAACTCACGTAGGATGCTAAAGGGTTTGGCCTTGAGAGGGGACCCCCCAGGACATTTTATGGTCGCAAACCCACGTGAGACACGGAGCCTGGAAGCCACTCTGCGTGGAGGCCTGTTCGTGTCACAGGCTCTTTAATGCAGCACCCCGCTTTCCTGGATGGCTCACCACTGGGGGTTTACTGCGGCCCCTCCCCTTTTAATCCACATGGCGAATGCATGAAGCATGTGGAATTCAGCAACCTAGTCCGGGTAGTTATTAGGGATGACTGCCTTTTAAGTCTGAACATAATGACTTCTTAGAGGCCACCCCAATCCTCTGTAATCCACGTGAAGCCCCCATCCCACACACAGCCCAGAACGCCCCCTCTCCTAGGCCACAAGGTGCCTGCGCTCATTAGCTAAAGGACCCAACACCTGCTAATTGGCCCCAGTGTCTCACGGGATCAGGGATTCTTCTGTGCGCCCAATTTTATTATCTCCCCATAATCCTTTAATCAAGTTTACAAACAATGCCTGCTGGGAATTTGTTGCTATGACAACGCAGATCTCCTGTAAACCCTCCAGAGGAATCGCCCAGAGCCGATCTAACCCTAACAAGTCGGGTCCTGCTGGGGGCAGGGCAACTCTACACATCTGAACTACCTGTGCCAGGCAGGGCAACTCTACATATCTGAACTACCTGTGCCAGGCAGGGCAACTCTACACGTCTGAACTACTTGTGCCAGGCAGGGCAATTCTACACGTCTGAACTACCTGTGCCAGGCAGGTCAACTCTACAAGTCTGAACTACCTCTGCCAGGCAGGGCCACTCTACACGTCTGAACTACCTGTGCCAGGCAGGGCAACTCTACACGTCTGAACTACCTGCGCCAGGCAGGGCAATTCTACACGTCTGAACTACCTGTGCCAGGCAGGTCATCTCTACACGTCTGAACTACCTGCGCCAGGCAGGTCAACTCTACACGTCTGAACTACCTGTGCCAGGCAGGTCATCTCTACACGTCTGAACTACCTGCGCCAGGCAGGTCATCTCTACACGTCTGAACTACCTGTGCCAGGCAGGGCAACTCTACACGTCTGAACTACCTGCGCCAGGCAGGTCATCTCTACACGTCTGAACTACCTGTGCCAGGCAGGTCATCTCTACACGTCTGAACTACCTGCGCCAGGCAGGGCCACTCTACACGTCTGAACTACCTGTGCCAGGCAGGTCATCTCTACACGTCTGAACTACCTGCGCCAGGCAGGTCAACTCTACACGTCTGAACTACCTGTGCCAGGCAGGGCATCTCTACACGTCTGAACTACCTGTGCCAGGCAGGTCAACTCTACACGTCTGAACTACCTGTGCCAGGCAGGGCATCTCTACACGTCTGAACTACCTCTGCCAGGCAGGTCAACTCTACACGTCTGAACTACCTGTGCCAGGCAGGTCAACTCTACACGTCTGAACTACCTCTGCCAGGCAGGGCATCTCTACACGTCTGAACTACCTGTGCCAGGCAGGGCATCTCTACACGTCTGACCTACCTGTGCCAGGCAGGGCAACTCTACACGTCTGAACTACCTGTACCAGGCAGGGCCACTCTACACGTCTGAACTACCTGTGCCAGGCAGGTCAACTCTACACGTCTGAACTACCTGTGCCAGGCAGGGCAACTCTACACGTCTGAACTACCTGTGCCAGGCAGTTCAACTCTACACGTCTGAACTACCTGTGTCAGGCAGGGCATCTCTACACGTCTGAACTACCTGTGCCAGGCAGGTCAACTCTACACGTCTGAACTACCTGTGCCAGGCAGGTCAACTCTACACGTCTGAACTACCTGTGCCATGCAGGGCATCTCTACACGTCTGAACTACCTGTGCCAGGCAGGGCATCTCTACACGTCTGAACTACCTGTGCCAGGCAGGTCAACTCTACACATCTGAACTACCTGTGCCAGGCAGTGCAACTCTACACGTCTGAACTACCTGTGACAGGCAGGTCAACTCTACACATGAACTACCTGTGCCAGGCAGGTCAACTCTACATATCTGAACTACAAGTCCCAGAATCCAGTGCGGTTGGGAATCAGCCACTTCTGGCTAATGGTTACATTGACTTAACGTTGTTAGCAGCTGTGTTTGTGACCCCTACGTAATTATAGTTTACATCCTGGCCTGTTTTTTCCTCCTTCCTTTGCTTCCTTTCTGTGAAGAACCCGAGCGCTTAGAAGCCTCCGGGCAGTGGCCCTAATCTGTTCCATTTAAGCTAAACTGAATAGAGGTAGAGCTTTGAGCGCTGCCCTCCACATCCATTCTCGATAAGAAGCTGGTTCCTTGTTTCCTCAAGATCTGTAGTATCCACCCCCTTTCCCCCACAGAATACTAGGCAATACAATAGCTCAGTGGGTTTGGAGCTCTTGCTGGTAGGTTTACTAGATGCGCTCGTGTCACTACAGCACATCCTTTTCAGCACTGTTCTTGAATTTAACAACAAACTGCGTTCCCAAATTGGACTTACTTTGACACCAAAGATTTGTAAAAGGAAACCCCAGGACCAAGTAAGTCGAGTCCCAGTGACATGGACTCCCTCCCCCGAGTTGAGAATAGCATCTTGGGAGGATAGCTCAGGGGCAACGTGCTCGTCTTGGAAGCAAGATGACACGGAGCACCACAGGTTCGATCCCCGGGTCCGCGCTTAAAAACCTCTGGGTATTAAGCGCGTTATAAATAACCTAGCATATCTTATCACCTGGGTAATTGTCCTGTGCATCTCCTTAAGGAGTCAGGGCGGACGTAGATTGTGGGAATTACCCTCTACCAACACGCCCCCCCTACCTATTCAAGAAAATCGCTAAAGCACAGTCATCGAGACCCACTAGATCTATGTCTACAAACCGCCTACAACTGCCCAAAGTAAGACGCAGGAAGCCCCAGCTTCCCATTCATCGCAGAGAGCAGGACCCTCATACTGGGTGTTCCGATTATCCCTCAAAACCTGGCTACTTGCCTAACCTTCCCATCACACACTACGCTGCTTGGCACTGCCTCACCCCGCCTACTCTATGCTTTTCTTATGGGGTTTATGTATCGCCTGCAAGAAACTGGTTCATTGTAAAAGCGCCTCGATGTCCTTGGGCTGCTACGCGCTTTATAAATGAAATAAATAAATACATAGATAGATAGATCGATCGATCGATCTTCTCCAATAAGGAATGTTGTATTTGCAGAACGGTTTATCGGAGTGAACCTGGTGGGGGTTCTTGCACCGTGTGGATGTTGCAATTGTGCGAAGCAACACATTGCCACATATGATGGCAACCACTGAACCAAGAGCTGTCATTGCAGGTGGAAGGGCGCCACGACAAATGTAAACGCACTCACATTTTGAGTGCAGCCATTTTGATTAATAATAGTCACTCTTAAAATTGTTTACCTCTTGCTTGTTTTTCATTATAGTGCGATTTTGCTGTGTGCATGGTTTTTATATTTTTAAAACAAAGTGACAGCCCACTTGGTCCAGGGCCTACAAGTTAGAACACAGCTTAGACCTTTCACTGCCGAAGCTTCAAGAGGGTTAGGGGTGGGGCGGGGGTTGGGGTGGAGGGGGGGGGAAATGGCGTACCGTGACATGTTGTCTATCGTATTCTTAGAGGGTACGTCCCTCATGTTATTTGGCTTAATTGTTGCTTGACCTTGCTAAAACCCAATAAAAAGTAATTTACAAAAAAAACACATGATAAACAATAATAGCACCCCTGTACTTTGGGGCTCTGTGCTTGTGGGATCTGCAGGGCGCCTGCGTGACTCCGGGGCGAGCGGGTGCGGCCTTTTTGATGTGAATAAAGTGAGCGCCATTGAATTGGTGATTCAGTCACACTGTTGTCTTAGCACCAGAGAGGCTGCATTTTGTGCTCTGCACTGTTTGAATGGGCAATGCCATTCAACTACCAGTGCTTGCCTGCTTGTCTTGGCATCAGGTGGGCAGGCTGCGATCCACCAAGAGAGCAGCCTGTTCCCCAAAGTCCTCTTCTCAATATATTTATTTATTTATTGGGCGTTTGTAAGGCTCTTATACATCAAGAACAGGGGGTTTCAAAGCACCCACAGGGCAAAGGAAAGGGAAAAAGAGAAACAGCTAGACAAAGGAACATGCTAAATACAAGAACGCGGTCATACTAGGCCTTGTGAACCTCTGGATCGTGCAAGTGCAGCCATTTGAGCGCTTTTGGGTCCCATGCCTGAAGGGTGTTCTCAAGGAGGTTTCGGCATAAAAATGTTTGAATACTAAGAATGGTGGTTGTCATGGAAACTGATTGGGGACTGCTATCCCCTGCAGGGCACACACCTGCATAAACCGTTGAGTGCAATGCACACACCTGAAAAAGCAGCCGCCCCAATATTCCTGCTCCCCGTGGCCCGGCCTATGAAACATACATCCTGAATAGGGCAAACGACGGGCCTGATGGCAGCACAAATTGAATTAGAAGATCTCCCGTTAATAAAGGGACACCCTATTTTTGAAGCAGTGCATGTTGGTTCTGCACATGCAAAGGTTTAATGATTATAGAAAGATGAGTTTATAGGAACAGGGTGAATAAAGAGATTGCGGTCCCTGCTAGAACTCGCCACTGTCCTTACATGTGACCCCAGATGTTGGCAGCGCTGCCATCAGGCACTGTCCTTACATGTGACCCCAGATGTTGGCAGCGCTGCCATCAGGCCACTGTCCTTACATGCGACCCCAGATGTTGGTCTTGTCTTTCTGTCAGCAAAGACAGAGCACAGACAGAGCACTCTCAACTCTCCTTCCGTACCCCCACTCTCTCTGGAACCCTGATCTAGAGGGAGAGAGACACCTGAAAAGGGAAGTTCCTCAGAGCGTCAAGTACCTGGTCACGTCGCTGCTGAGTTCTGGTTCTGGGTTGGCGTTCAGGGCGCCTGGGTCCAGGTATACTCCTCTCCGGACCACCCAGACAGTTGAGGCAGCGAGGTTGGAGCAGGAAGCAGCCCCCGATCTCTCCAGAAGGATCCTGCTCCCTACCCCACAATGTGGCCCCCCAGGTTAACGTGATGTAGGGACAGCGAGAAGCACCGTACTGGGTAGCCTGCGGACAAAGCCGGAATGATGGTAAGTCATCAGCGGTAAGTTGGTATACAGGTAGCAGCAGGAAGGACCCAATCACACGTCGTAATGCCTGAAACGTGACAGAATCTTCCCAGAGCCCACGAGCATTGAGAACCAATGCCCCAGATGTGGAGTCACTCGGTCACCCCATAGGGCAGCCCACGCCCCCTTCCACCGCCACAGACGATGTCAGGCCACACAGTGTTCTCTGCGCCTCTTACTCTTCACTCCTCCACCCCACAGCCCCCGCAGATACAGAGCTCTCAATGCCTACCTGTCCACACAGACGACTGCTCTCAACTCTCACACCGCTCCTGTTGTGGCACATGGCCCCATAGTGTAATGGGAGTGACTTCCCAATAAGCACGTTCACTTAAGAGGCCAATAGGGGTAGGCAAGTTCCACCCACATCTTGCACAGCACGACGTGTCACAGACTCTCCCTCAGCCCTGTTGGCCTAGAAGATGCAGCACATTTTATAAAGTATTGCACTTTTCAAGTATACAAACCCACCCCAGCTCACCTCTCCTCCTAGCCCCTCCGACTGTCCCAACGGCAACTGGAGACATTGCCAAGGTGCACTTCATCTGAGAGATCACTTCTGTCACTCAGCCTGACATATAACTGACTTCACCCCAGCCCTCATGCTATCCAGTACCTTTTGTGAATTCAAGTTCCCTGCAGCCCCTTGGCCATTTGGGCCACATCTCTCTCATCCTCCCCAATCCTTCTGTGCAACAAACACCCGCCCTTCAGTTGGAGATTTACTCAAAATGCTGTAGGACAATCTTTCATATCAATTTAAACTTGCAATCTGCTCTTTGTTGTTGCTTCTCTGAATTGTTCTCTTGATTCAAACCGAGAAGAGAAAGTATTCTGCTGGAGGCAAGTAGCCTTTTTTTCACCCGAAATTCAGCCGAATACCTACGCAAGCTGACGTTTGGGGCACCCCTGCAGAAAAGCATGAGCCCTGAGCTCTGCTTTTGGGCCCTATTCGGTTACATCTAGCGCTAAGAAGTGACGGCTTAAGTTCCCTACAGTGGCAGTGTAACCCATTACTATTATTATTAATATGGTATTTATGAGCGCAGACCTAGCTTTGAGAAGTAACAGAGCACTTTACAGAGGTATAAAACAAAACAGATGCATAACATAGCGCTTTACAGAGGTATATGACAGTACAGATGCATAACAGAGCTCTCTACAGAGGTACACAACAGTACAGATGCATAACAGGGTGCTTTACAGAGGTATACAACTGTACAGATGAATAACGGAGTGCTTTCCAGACTTATACAACAATGCAGATACACAATGAACCACTTTACAGAGGTATACAACAATACAAATGAATAACAGAGTGCTTTACAGAGGTATACAACAGTACAGATGCATAACGGAGCAGTTTACAGAGGTAAACAACAGTACAGAGGCATAACGGAGCGCTTTATAGAGGTATACAACAATACAGATACATAACAGAGCGCTTTAAATAGGTATACAACAATACAGATACATAACGGAGCGCTTTACAGATTTATACAACAATGCAGATACACAATGAACCACTTTACAGAGGTATACAACAATACAAATGAATAACGGAGTGCTTTACAGAGGTATACAACAATACAGATACATAATGGAGCGCTTTACAGAGGTATAAAACAAACAGATACATAATGGAGCGCTTTACAGAGGTATACGACAGTACAGATGCATAACAGAGTGCTTTGCAGAGGTATACAACAATACAGATACCCAACAGAGCACTTTACATAGGTATACGACACTACAGATACATAACATAGCGCTTTACAGAGGTATAACACAGTAGAGACGCATAACAGAGTGCTTTACAGAGGTATACAACAATACAGATACATAACAGAACACTTTACAGAGGTTTTCAACAATACAGATGCATAACGGAGCACTTTTCAGAGGTAACAACAGGACCGATAAATAGCACGTGGGATACAGAGGAGGATAGAGTTGGGGTGCACCTATACCGGCTAAGGGAAGGATATGGGGCAGGCAGCATCTAGCAACTTAGGTGGCGTGAGAGGCGATGTGATGGCTTCGGTGTTGAGTCCAGGCCACTACAAGGACAGAAATGCTTTTGGACAGTTTTTATGGTTGTAGGCAGGGCTTTAAGTGGGCTAGGGCTAGCTGGGGACGAGCCCTGGCAGGCTCCCAAAATTGTGTCTGAGACAGGATGCCTGCCGGGGGCACAATAAAGTCCTCTGCTAACCCCAACCCACCAAGCTACAGATGTCAAGGCTTTTTTTCTAAAGCCTGAACCTCTTGCATGTAAGCAAGAGCTTCAGGCTTTAGAAAAAAAGCCTCTCCTTTTCATTTTGTCGCTGCCTCCGCGGACAGGCACCCCTTTCATTAGAGATGCATGGGTGATGATCCCTGCATCTCTGATGAAAAAAGCCTTGCCTTTTCATTCTGTCACTGACCCGGCAATAAGCAACACAATCAAAAGGCAAGGCTTTTTTTTGTAAAGCCTGAAGTTCTTGCATGAGTGCTTCTGCTTTACAAACAAAGGCCTCGCTTTTCATTGTGTTACTGACCCCCTGCCAGACACCCCTTTCATTAGAGATGCAGGGATCATTACCCTCCAGGTGAGAGGGTGATGATCCCTGCATCTCTTGTAATATGGGTGCTTGGCAGGGGTCAGCGGCACAATTAAAAGCCAAGGCAACACTTACCTGACATGAAAGCTGGCAGTTAGGCCACGGCCCCGTCCGGCACTTTAGCAAAATCGGGCGGGGGCTCTTACGGGGGAGTGGCCTAACAGACAGCATTCATGTCAGGTAAGTGTTGCTCGCATTTAATGGCGCCGCTGACCCCCCCTGCCAGATCACGCCCCCCTATGAGCCTGGCCTGAGACACTGAAAGCACTGGTTGAAGGGCTACTGGTGAGGTCTTCGTGGGCGCCCCCTGCTGTGACCACAGGAAGCTACATTGGCCTACCTTGTTACGACGGTCCCTGCTTGCAAAACTGACCCCTTCTGTCATGTCCTGCTGGAAAAGCGAGAGGGGGGGTCATTTCAAAATCCACAGGAAATGGAACACTCGCATTCTTCCAGCTCGCCCTCTGTCGGTGCGCTTGTGTTCAGAATGAGTGTTGTGTTTGTGAATAATTACATCGTGTTTTCTTCTCTTTAGACAATGAGAAAGAGTGGAATCCAGGCTCTTACCACCTATAGACGCCTGCATTCTATGCGTCCCTTTTGCTGTTCTCGTAGGTCACAGCTCTTTAGCCAATCAGCAGGCTTGGGATGGAGGCTTTAACTCGCTATAAAGGCTGTATTCCAAGCTTCTCTTTGTGATGTGTGCACACAGGGCAAGGAGACAGGGACAAGCTGTGCCACAGAAAAGCACAGGCGAGGCTCTCCTGTTCTCCCTGCACAAGTTACAACAACAGAACTCTCACCATAGGGCCCTGGGTGTCTGGGAGGCAACCATGGTCCACGTTAGAGGCCCTCTTCTGCTATAACAACAACAAAGCTCTTACCATTGGGCTCTGGGTGTCTGGGAGGCAACCATGGCCCACGTTAGAGGCCTCTTCTGCTATAACAACAACACAACTCTTACCATCGGGCTGTGGGTGTCTGGTAGGCAACCACGACCCACGTTAAAGGACCACTTTGGCTCGAGAGCACTAACCTGGGCGGCAGTCACCTACCACACAATAGTGCCCTCTCTAACACTGCATTAGAACATCTCGGGTTGTGTCCGGAGCACCCCGTGTTTCTCGCCTCCTGTCCTGTGGGGGTGTAGATCCAAACACATGCTCCTTAAATCCCCCCTCTTCATCGGCAGGAGAAAGCGTGGAAGGTTTATTGCAGTGAAGGTGGAATTACAACACGTGCACCATTTTTTTTTGCAAATAAACACCCGTGCAGTGTGAAGCGCACAGGGCGAATACTCTGCAGACTTCGGTAGCGGCCCTTGTCACTGCAGAACAGCATCTCTGATGGCCCCAGGCGGCGCAGGGGCCTCGTGGGGGGTAATAAAGACTGCGTCCGTTTTGCTGGTCTGGCCTTCGGATGGGGGATATGAGGGGGGAGGGGCCAATAATAAAGTGTGGATAGTAAACCCATCCATCACAGGATGACAAATCCCAAATCGGGGATTTCTTTATATTGCCAGAGGCCGAAGTGAGGCCCCACGGGAAGGATAGTAAAAGGGGGCTTCTTAATGAAACACACCTTTCACTGGTGGGACCCAGCCGCTTCCCAAAAGAAGGACTTCTGTTGCTGTGTTCGAAGATAATGAGCTATTCGAGGAAACAATTTCAATGTTAACATAGTCGTAAAAATGCGCTTTTTGAAAGGAGCGTTTCACGCGACGCTTTTCGCCCCTCACTCACACAATGACCCGGCAGCTCTTTCCGAGTCTGGTGACCCTTGAATTATTGTCACTGAAAGCAGCCGTGTGGGTGCATATTTTAATAAAGACACCCACACGTTTTAGCTTTAAAAATTCCAAGCAAAAAACAAACCTACCTGTGATAGCAAGGCTGTCACGTCTCAAAGGTGTTCAACAATCACTGACCAAAAGAAATCCCGCCACATCCCCAAGTCAAAATGGTATGTATAATCTTAAAGGCACGCAACAAAAAACCACACAAATTATCTCGTACACAAAATTGACAACATAAACCTGCTTTGCCGAGTTGCGAAACTAGAAATTCAAGGTGAAAGTGAAACTAAACTGTCTCAGTACACACTCCAAGACTCTGGAACGCGCTTCTCTCCCTTGAAGCCCAGACCCTCCCCAGCACACCAGAGATGGGGCTGCTTATTGAATTCATGCCTCTATTAATCAGATCACCACACAAACGCCCCCCAAACCTAAAAAAAACACTTGGCTCCAATACTATGCTTCTTTCACCCTCCAATGCAAAAGGTCAGGGTCTGCGCCCCCACACCGTGTTCGATACTGCGCTGTGCGTAAAAGACCCTTCGCATGAACTGAGATTTTCTGTGTGTGTATTTAAGGGAATAGTTATGTTTCACACAGTACTGACATCGTTCTACGCAAAATGTAACACAATTGAATAGTATACAAATAGTGTATTGTACAAAAGGTGACGAGAAAAAAACATAGACATGTGTTTGATTATTTCTATGTGTGATGACACAAACAATATTGAGCTAATCCCTTGAAAGGGGAACATGCATTCAAACACATTTAAAACGTATCTACAGGCTGAACACCACGATACATGGATGAAAGTTGACCTGTTGGAGGCCTCTCCTCTGGTCCCCGCCCCCTCACCACCGTCCTATTGGAGTAGGACGCGAAGCGCTACAATTGGGAACCCAATCATGGATCCATGCCAGATTCCTATACCGCGTCGAGTGTATGAGAGACGATGTGCACTCAACCAGCCATTCAGATTATACCCTCACGGATCTCATCATTTTGCTCTGTGTTGAATATTTGGAGACAAACACCTACTCTGGTGCTTTTTCAAATTGTGGGCAATTCAGTAGAAGTATTGGCTACTTTTGTTCTCTCTCGTCGTGCCCTTGATGCCCTGAAATTTGTTTCCATAATGGGAATGTGTTCTGCATAGTCATCTGGATTACTGACAATGTTCTTGACTCGTAACATTTGGCTATATGGTAGATTTCTCACAAGGCTTGGGTGGTGACAGCCAAAGTGATGGAGTAAATTGTTTCTATCCGTCTCTTTTCTAAAAATGTTAGTGTGATATTGAAGTTGTCTGGCTGTGATTTTTACAACTAAATAGTGAATTTGGGTGCTGGACATTTCACTAGTAAATTTAGTTCTCTAATCCATCGAGTTGCGGTATTCTAAGAATCCCTCCAAATTCTCCTTTGTACCTGTCCATATCCCAAATATATAATTGGTGTATTTTACCCAACATTTTAGATAGTTATACCTATGGGCTGGTGCAATACATGATCTTTCTCAAATTTGTAAATAAAACAATTGGAAGACCCCATAGAAAAAACACCAAAACTGACACCACATACTGAACGACCAAAAGTACGATCGCACAGTACAGGAAATATATCACTGCCTTATATAAGTAGATTACGCGCATTGCCAGGACAGAAACAAACAGGCGAGGACAACACTGCATGGAAGACAAGGAGTGTGGGCGGGTATAATTATGACTCAGGACTGTCACACTTCCCACTATTAGAGAAAGGAGGAGGTCGGCCACAATATATTCCATGGTCCCAAATGAGTAAGGAGAATTTAAAGTGCACACTACCAAGTTAACTTCCTGTGTAGGAAAGTAGATTTCTGATTTAGATAAAACAACGTCAGAAGCGACTTTAGCCATATGCGACATTAAAGGCCTATTATGAATGATTCTAGCAGAGAGAGCTGATGAGATTTGGAAAAGAGCAGGATATCCAAAGTCACTGCACAAAACACAGTGCGCGAAGTGGCACCAATTAATAATTGTAGAGCGATGGCGATCTCTACAAGTACAATATCCTGAAACAGCGGATATTGGGGCAATAATGACTAGGGAAACGGGAGAGTCTGAAGACCCCATTGCCTTTATTCAGGAGATTCAGGATAGATGGAATTTGGAGACGCATGAATCATGGGATAAGATGGTAGCATTGTTTAATCACATTTTATGTCAAGGACTGCCAGAGCCGGGGCAAAGTCAGCTAAAGAAAGAAGTGGGAATGGAAGCAAAACCATGGCCAGTGATTGTGCCTTACTGTAGAATATTAAGGTAGAAAGATAAAAAGAAAGCCAAAAGTAGGGAACAGAAAGAGGCGAAGTTGGTGCAGAAAAGATTATCCAAGTACACCATAGAGGAAGCGTTATTGACAAGTAATGAGGGAGCGACGGCACAAATAGTGCAGTTACTGCAGCAAAATAATGCGGCATACATTATGGATGAGAACAGGAATGGGCCTCGAGGAGGAGGGCGATGTGGATTTCTAAACCCTCGAGGAAGGAGAGGATTTTATGGTGGACAGTCACTGCAATGTTGGAGTTGCAGTAAATTAGGACATGTAGCTAGAGTATGCAGAAGCAGGGGAGGCATGCAACAACAGAATTGGCAATCTCCAAGAGGGGGGATGGGATATGCTTCATAGTATAATACAGATTCACAAGGACATTACACCCAAGATCACACGCAACCTCAGACATATATACCGCAATCACAGTAGATACAACAAGTCCCAATGGAGATGGAGTCGCCACAAGGGCAACAACAGCAGGCTCTGACACAGCAAATACTATATATTCTAATGCAACAGGCCGGGGCATCACAATAATTATAATACTAATAATTCACCTTTATATAGCGCTATGAATCCTCAGGCTCTGAGCACTGCTTATTATTACCCACAGTGTGTTGTGCTCATTTATCGACTGTGGAAGGATGAAAGGCTGGGTTTGGGCTTGCCGGGATATTTCTTTTTTTTAACCTGCGTCAGCAGGCTCTGCACGGATGTCAAAGCGAGCGCTCTACTTGCTGCGTTATCTGACCTGGTGCATGGATACAGGAGCCACATGTCATGGTCATGAAGTCAGGGGCACAGGCATGCAGGGGTCGCATGCACAGGATACCTGGGTGGACACTGTCCTGGTGCCTTTGGCACCAGGCTCATGAACAAAAGTAAACAAGAACATTCATTTAACACCAAAAATCTTTTATTATGGACATAGCACTTCAGATGCATTAACCTTGAACATTCCATCCATTAAGCAGGATGCATTCACCTTGAACATTCCATCCATTAAGCTGCCCCAAGTGTTTTCTTGGGTGTGGCTGCTAATGGATTGCCTTCGCACATGCTCACTCTCTAGGAGTGGCAGGGTGTGGCTGGTAAGCCGGCCCTAATGGGAGTGCCCACAATCTCAGCTATATAAGCTGCCTCGATCCTCAAGACAGACACTTTGCGTTATTCTGCACTTGCAAGCAGCGTAACGCTCACCGTCACCTGAGGTCAGACTTACCTTTGAAGATCCTGCTTCCTGGACATCCTGCTTCCTGCCAGCATACTTACCAACTGGGGGAAGCTGTTCTTACCTGTACATCTCTTTTGTGAACCAAGTATTAATCTTTACACTTTCCGGAATGCCGAAGCTTCATCTTGGCACCGCAGCACATCACGCTCCATCGTCGACAGCAGCGTCTGCAAGGAAAAATAGAAGACAAGGTTAGACATTAAAAAAAAAGTCAGTTTAAGGTTGCGCTTCGCCATACTTTGCGCTTTTCCTTAAACCATCACTTACCTGCTGACGAACATTGCGGTAGCCTCCATCTTCCATCCGGCCGCGTCTCGCGTCTCACAGCTGCATTGAGGCCGCATTTCCATCTGAGGGAAGAAAACAGAAGAGAGACATTATTGCAGGCATAAATAGGAGCAACATATAAAGACATTAAACAGAACAAACAGGATTACAAGAGCTCAAGAAAGACTTACCAATAATAAGGAGAAGCATAGTCGAAGCTGGACTGGACTAATCCTTATCAGGGATCAGTGAAGGAACTAGATCCCATTCAACGTGCTCCTGCCAGAAGTAGCAGAACGGAGAGCTTATCTTCCATAATTCAAAGGTGAGCTTTATGGGCCGGCGTATGCTCACAGAAACCGTACTTTGGGGTGAAGGGTTAGAGAGGTACAACAATCACAGATTGGCGCACTCACACACTCTTATCTCCATACAGGAGCAGTATCACCATGTACCACCGCTCACAGCTTTTCTACTGAGGGAGAGGCCTGAAGGGGGTGATTCAAGTTCAGGGAGGGCTGCAACCGTGCCCCAATGCCTCCGCAGAGACCAGGTGAGCGTAACACCACACAAGTAGCCACCCCTAAATTGGGGAGTGTAACTGTGGTAGGAGGGAATCCTTTCACAGGTATGAGGATGGATTTACATCCACAATAGGACATCCGACAGACCGACCTAATGTTTTCAGTACTATCTGTGACACGGACCCCCAAGAGGAACCAAGGGTCATGGTGACGATGGGAGGCAAGAGGTTTTCATTTCTTGTGGACACTGGAGCAACTTGTTTCTGTGTCTGTGAGAGAAAATACCCAAAGTCGGGCATTGCCATGAATGCAAAAGTATTCTCTGGGGTGATGAGCTTAGGTTCTTTCACAGACAAATTACTAATTTATATAGATGAACTCAACATGTCTTTGCCATTATTATACGCTAGACAAACTTAACATGATGATATCTTTTACTGATGAGGGAACAATGTTAAACTCCAGGGATACATTAAGTAAATGTGAGAGCACTCATATTAGCGTTTACAGAAAAGAAAGCTTTATTACGAGAAGTACCTCTAGATGAGGAAGTGTTTTTGTAGTGACTGTCTTATTATCATGGTTGCCTAAATTTATCGGTAAATTATTAAGAATACCTGATACGTTTTTGTTCAGGCCAGAGATCCCCATGGATGATGAGGAAGGGCAAATTATCCCTTTAGATCTAGAAGCAGCAATAGTTAGAGAAGAAAGGGTGACGCTTCATAGGACAGACGATGAGGGAAGGGGATGGAGAACAGTGATAGTCCTCAAATAAGGATATAGGTTGACAGATTTGACAGACAATGAGCTATTTAGGGACGACTATTCAAATGATGAATTAGTATTTTTCATAAATCTCACTTATTGGATCAAAGTAGAGAATGTAGCAATACCAAAGAGAATGGCATTGGTAAAAAAGAGGCCGCCATGTTTCAGTAAGATTTGGAAAAGATGCCAAGTATCTTATGGACTAAAAGTCCATATGACATGGCCTTATTGAGAGGTGTACGAGCAGTTAAAATTAAGCTTAAACCAGGAGCAATCGATTTCCCGTCATGAATACTCACAAGACTTGACTTCCTTTTTGTATTGAATGATTCACTGAGAAACACACCTCTTTACCCCAAGGATACTGTGAGTCCCCATCAATCTTTATTTTTTGTAATTTTTTAAAAAAAATTTCCCCCTTCATAGAGTCCTTCATATCGACTTGGGTAATGTTCAACTTGAAAGTACCGTAATTCAATGCATTGATGGCATTTTAGTGTGCAGTGAGTCAGAAGAAAGGTGCAGAGAAGACTCTGTCAATCTTATGACTATACCTGTCACGACTCGCCTACCATGGAAACTAATGACTCGCCTGCCATGGAGATTATGGAGGAAATAGAGGAAGGACTACTCCCTGAGAACGCTGTACGCTGTCTAGACGTTTGATGCTTGCCGGCCATGTCATCCATGAGCGATAGAGGAAGGACTAATTTTCCCAGGAGTGCCTTGCGCACTGAAGTCATTTCGGCCTTTATCTTCCAGGAAGCAGCTAACGCATTCGCGTTGCAACTTCCAGTGCTACGGAAGGTAATCCAGCGCTCCTGTGTGTTTTTTTTCTCTTGCCGATCCCAAACGGCATATCCTTCATTTCTGCCATTCTCGGACGGCTTGTACTCCTTGTGCCTTCTACTTTGCCTACCTTCTGTATCGCCCTTCTTCCCCGTGCACGCTTGTTCTATACTACGCGAGGTGCACGCCACGCTTCCTTTCCTTTTCCCCTCCAGTCTCCGAGTTTCCAGCTGCTCTGGCATCTGTCCGTGCTCTCCAAGGATTCAGAACTTCTCCCGGAGATATGACGGAATACTTCATCAACAACACAGTGCATTCTGGGATTCTTAGTCTATTCAGCCATAACCATCTGCCAGGGTTTTTCGGCAAAGCTTTTCCCTGGCCTGGGGTGGGCTCCCTGGGGTCCCCGCTGGCAGGCAAACTGCATCTCTGGCAAAGTGGCCTCTGGTGGAGCTCGCTCCCATCACTCCAAACAGGGGGAAAGGACGTTTATGAAGCCCAGCGATCATTGGAGACAGTGAAGGAAAGAGCTATCTTCGGATGACTCCTGGGACACAGATACAGACGATACCCCTACCTTAAAGGCTTCAGGTGAGGAGGGGGTTGGTGAAGATATTAAAGATCATACAGAACCTGAGAGATTGCAACGCCAAACAAAAATGGCCTCCCTAGAACAATACCAAGAAATGGTAAACGCTATTCAAGCCTTGACAGCTGAAGTACAGTCTCTAAGAGCAGGTAATACTACATTGCAGAACAGATCCAACAGGTGGGACAACAGGCTCCGGAGCGGGATGATATCAGAGGAGAACTGCCACCCCTGCCCCTGTCATGTGGGAGATATGATGGGGACCCAAAGAAGATAAAGGAGTTTTTGGACGCCTGTACCATTCAATTTACCTTTCGTCCTAGAACCTACGAACTAGACAGAACGAAGGTCGGGTTCCTAATATCCAATTTAACAGGCAATGACCTCGCATGGGCCACACCTCTAGTCACCACTTCGGACCGGGTCCTTACCAGTTACGACCCATTTGTGCAAAGACTGTGAGAGAGGTTCGAGAGATCGGAAGTCTTATATTCCACTTTCGAAAACTTGCTCGACATACGACAAGGATCATCTGATGTCCAGACTTACGTTATGAGATTTCAAAGGATAGCAGCAGAGACAGGATGGCCCGAAACTGCCCAACAGACCATATCCCAAAGAGGACTCCACAAAGACATTAAAGACGAGCTGGCGATAGTAGCCAGACCTACTACTTTCCAAGACCTGGTTTCTTTGGTCTTACAAATAGAGTACCGTATGGCTGAAAGAAAGACAGAGAGAAGAAGACCACGCACCTTCGTATCGGGATCAAGCCCCCCCTCGGTGCCGGAAAAGGGATCCAGGGAAGAGCCTATGCAGATTGGAGCCACAAGAGGACCACTCTCTACCAGCGAACGTAAAAGAAGAAAGGACCTTGGATTGTGTGTGTACTGTGGATCAGACAGCCATTTATTGAGGGTTTGTCCAGAAGTACCCCCCAGAAGGCAGAGAAACAAAAGACCCAAACCTTAAACAGGGAAAAGGAAGGGGTGAATACCGTAAATCCCTGTCATATGACACAGCCTCCGATTTTGGACTGCTGCCGTCTTATGGTGATCAAGGTACTGATAGAATGGGATCCAAAGGGTTCTGTGGAATGCATAACCATGTTGGACTGTGGAGCAGCGGGCAATTTTGTGGACGACAAGTGGGCGAAGGAACATCTAATACTCAGACGCCCAACAAAAATTAGGTCCATACCGGTGGAAGGAGTCAATGGTACCCCACTAACTTCAGGTCCCTTTAGCCACGAAACACAGGAACTGAAGATAAGGATGGCTAACCATCATGAATACCTTACCTTTGATATGATCAGGGCAGCACATTTTCCAGTTATACTGGGAATTCCCTGGTTAAGGAAGCATAATTCTCACATCGACTGGAGTTTGAACACAGTAGACTTCAGTTCACAATACTGTGATCAACATTGCTTGACTAAGGAGATCTCCCCGGTCATTCAAGCAACACTACATCCTTCCTTCAGCGTCAACATGATACAAGCCCCATATAGGGAATTCATGGATGTGTTCACAGACGCACAACCACGTCTTTTGCCCCCACACCGTAAAGAAGATTGTAAGATTGATCTGATACCGGAAGCAGTTGAACCTGTCGGTAGAATGTTCCCACTATCTCTACCCGAAAAAGAAGCTCTGAAAGAGTATCTTGCAATCAACCTAGAGAATGGGCTCATTAGAGAGTCGACTTCTTCAGCAGGAGCTTCACTATTCTTTATTTCCAAAAAAGGTACAACAGAACTATGTCCCTGTATAGATTACAGAGGTCTAAACAGTCTTACAGTGCGGGACAGATATCCTAAGCCATTGATGAAGGATATCATTGAAGCCATCCAGGGTGCCCGAGTGTTCACTAAGTTGGACTTGAGAGGGGCATATCACCTTTTGAGACTCCGCGAAGGAGATGAATGGAAGACGGCGTTCCGGACGCCAATAGGACACTACGAATACAGAGTAATGCCCTTTGGGCTTGTCAAAGCACCAGCACAATTCCAAAGATTCATGGACAACCTTTTTTCAGACATGCTCTATTCCACAGTAGTCGTTTACCTGGACAACATCCTTATCTTCTCTACCACTTTGTCGGAATATCGCATCTTGGTTACAGAAGTTTTACAACGCTTAAGGAAAAACTGTCTGCCAGCTAAACCCGAAAAATGTGTGTTTGAGGCATCCACTGTACCGTATCTGGGTTTTATATTATCCGCAGATAACATACAGATGGACCCAGCCAAGACTAATGCTATTACCAACTGGCCTGCACCCTCCAATGTCAAAGGGATCCAGCGATTCCAGCGATTCTTAGGACTAGCGAACTTTTATAGAAAGTTCATCCCTAATTTCTCTGAGATTATTCTTCCTATCACCAATCTTTTGAAGAAAGGAGTGACATTCCTCTGGGATTCCAGCACTGAACAGGCCTTCCAACTACTAAAAAGATCCTTTGTAACAGCTCCTGTCCTGAGACACCCAGACCAAACACGCCCATTCATTGTGGAAACCGATGCTTCCCATGGTGCTATTGGGGCAGCTTTACTACAGAAAGAGGAAGACGGATTAGAACATCCGGTCTCTTATTATTACCGCACATTGACCACTAGTGAACGTAACTATTCCGTTCTAGAAAAGGAACTCCTGGCCATCCGACAGGCTTGCGAAAAATGGAGACATCTTCTACAAGGCTCTATAGTTCCATTGTTGGTCCGTACGGATCATCAAAACCTTAAAGTACTTCAAAAGATGGAATGTCGCAATACACGACACGCCAGGTGACCATATTTCTTCTCACAATTTGACTTTGAGAGTACCTACCTTCCAGGAAAGGACAACACTCTGGCAGACGCCCTTTCTCGCAGCATGAGTGAGGAAACAGGAGATCCACCAGAACCGGAACTCATGTAGGCAGGAAAGACATTCATCAACATCATAAACACGTTTTTACAACAGGTAAAAACGGAACAACAGAACAAGAGAGGCGTAAGGACGGACTTAAACTGGAAGGGCAACCTCCTCTTCAAGAAGGATGCTTTGTATATACCAAATCGGAATCTCCAAGTACAAGCAATGTTCTGGTGTCATGATATTCCTTCTGCAGGACATAAGGGCCAAAGAGCCACTTTGGACTTAACATCCCGTCAATTTTGGTGGCTTTCCCTGACTAAGGATGTCAAGGAGTATGTTAAGGCTTGCCCGGTGTGCGCCCAAAACAAGTACGACCACCACAAACCCTTAGGAATCCTCCAGCAAGAAACACAGCCTCAAGGACCTTGGCAACACATTTCTACTGATTTTATAGTAGATCTACCGGAGTCAAGTGGACACACTGCCATAATGGTCACTGTTGATTCCTTTAGCAAATTGGGTAATTTTTCTCCTGTTAAAGGAATCCCTACAGCCATCATTACTGCAGAAGTCTTTCTTAAAGACATAGTCAGACTTCATGGAATTCCCATCAATATAGTGTCAGAAAGAGGTCCTCAATTCACATCCAAATTCTGGACTACTCTGTGCAGAACACTATGAATCCAGAGATCTCTTTCCTCAGGGTTCCACCCGGAGAGTAATGGGCAAACCGAGCATTTGAACACCTCCATAGAACAGTACATACAGTGTTTTTGTAACCAAGAGCAGGATGACTGGTTTCATCTTCTACCCATGGCTGAATTCTCATACAATAACACAACACATACCTCTCTAGGTATGAGTCCTTTCAAATGCACGTACGGTTATGACCCGAACCATATACCTCTCTCTGGTATCCCTCCTACAAATACGCCTTCAGTAGACCATCTAATGGATACCATACAGAGGATGCATCGAGTATCCAAATCCAATCTCACAAAGGCCCGACAGGATTGTAAGAGATGGGCAGACCAAAAAAGAATCCCAAACCCCCAGGGAAGTAGGGAATCGGGTGTGGCTAGCTACGTAGTACCTTCCCAGATGGGTTCATTCAGTAAAGTTTGCGCCCAGGTATTTAGGACCCTTTTGTATTACAGCCAAGATCAATCCTGTGGCTTATAGATTGGATCTTCCTCCAACTCTTAAAAGAATCCATCCTGTCTTTCATACCTCACTCCTGAAACCATACGTTAAGGACCCTCATTTCCGAAAGACAAAAAGACCTCCTCCCAAGATCACAGGAATCACTGAGGAATATGAAGTTTCCAATATCCTTGATTCCAGATACAAAAAAGGCGTTCTGCAATACCTGATATTTTGGAAAGGATACCCAAAGACAGAATGCACTTGGGAACCTGTTAAGAACATTACTGCTGCTCGGCTAATACAAAGGTTCCATCGCCTTCATCCCAGAAAGCCAGGGGAGGAAACCTAAGAAGGGGTCATACTGTCACGACTCGCCTACCATGGAAACTCATGACTCGCCTGCCATGGAGATTATGGAGGAAATAGAGGAAGGACTACTCCCTGAGAACGCTGTACGCGGTCTAGATGTTTGATGCTTGCCCCCCATGTCATCCATGAGCAATAGAGGAAGGACTATATTTCCCAGGAGTGCCTTGCGCACTGTAGTCATTTTGGCCTTTATCTTCCAGGAAGCGGCTAACGCATTCGCGTTGCAACTTCCAGTGCTACGGAAGTTAATCCAGCGCTCCTGTGTGTTTTTTTTCTCTTGCCGCTCCCAAACGGCATACCCTTCATTTCTGCCATTCTCGGACGGCTTGTACTCCTTGTGCCTTCTACTTTGCCCACGTTCTGTATCCCCCTTCTTCCCCGTGCACGCTTGTTCTATCCTACGCGAGGTGCACGCCACGCTTCCGTTCCTTTTCCCCTCCAGTCTCTGAGTTTCCAGCTGCTCTGCCATCTGTCCGTGCTCTCCAAGGATTCAGAACTTCTCCCGGAGATATCACGGAATACTTCATCAACAACACAGTGCATTCTGGGATTCGTAGTCCATTCAGCCATAACCATCTGCCAGGGTTTTTCAGCAAAGCTTTTCCCTGGCCTGGGGTGGGCTCCCCGGAGTCCCCGCTGCCAGGCAAACTGCATCTCTGGCAAAGTGGCCTCCGGTGGAGCTCGCTCCCATCACTCCAAACAGTGGGAAAGGACGTTTATGAAGCCCAGCGATCATTGGAGACAGAGAAGGAAAGAGCTATCTTCGGATGACTCCTGGGACACAGATACAGACGATGCCCCTACCTTAAAGGCTTCAGGTGAGGAGGAGGTTGGTGAAGATATGTAAGATCATACAGAACCTGAGAATACCGGCAGAGAATGGGTACAAAGTAGATAAGGAGAAATTACAATACTGTCAAGAAGAAATACTGTACATAGGACAGTTGATCTCACACGAAGGAAGAAAAGTGACACCTGAAAGAGCAGAAGCTATTAGAGCAGAGGCTTTTATGAGAACTGAACAGCCAAAAACAGTGAGTGAGTCACATTCAACAATTGTTAGGCCTATTTAATTATTGCAGGGCCTGGGTCTTTGACTAGAGTACATACATTTGTCCACTTGTAGAAGGACTCAAAGAGGCACAGATGGCTACAAATAAAATAATATGGACAGAAGAAATGGCTGAGAGATTTCATGAATTAGAAAATGCAATCAGCACAGCTCCTGTGTTAGGAATTCCAAACTATAGTGAACAATTTTACTTATTCACTCATTCAAATGGATAGGTTATGGCAGCAGTACTTACACAGATAACAACACTATGACATGGTCATAAACCATTGGCTTATTATAGTGGAATCTTAGACCCAGTCATGAAAGGACATTATGCTTGTGAGCAATCTTTAGGTTCAGCTGCATTTGCGATTGAAAATGCCTCAAATATAACCATGGGGTGTTCAGTAACATTGTTCATAGAGCATGCATTATTTGAAATTTTGGAGAAACCCAAAATTACACTGATCACACAAAGAGCGTCAGGGTATGAGGTAATTATCTCAAACCCTGCAATTAAAATGGTTAGGTGTAGCACTGTGAATCCAGCAGTGTTTATAGCTGAACCAGTTTGAGAGGATGATGACGTGCATGACTGCACAATGTACATTGAATGTTGTGATGATGTTGCTGTTGTTAGAGAGAATGCTCTAGGAAGGGGGGAAGTGGCTTTCATTGATGGGTCATCAAGAATTGATCAAAAGACGGGGTAAGACATACAGGATCGGCAGTGGTAAAACTGAACCGAGAGGGTCAATTTGAGGTAATGATTAGCAGAAGCTTGTCCCCAAATTACTCAGCACAGGCTGCAGAATCAGCAGCGCTTATTGATGCACTAAGAAGCTTTGAGGATGAGGAAGTGATGGTGTACTCTGACTCTGCCTATGTGATGTCAACTGTACATGCAAGCTTGCCACATTGGAAATGGAGGCGCTTATTAAGCACAGATGGCCCTACAGTGCAACATGCAGGCTTATCAGAAAAGCAAATTGAAACATTGAGTTTCCCATAGACCATAGCAATCATAAAATGGGCAGCCAATTCAAAGAGAACAGATTTAATCTCTTGCGGTAACGAAGCCGCAGATTTAGAGGCCAAGAAAGCAGCATATTACCCAACTACATTTGAAAGCAAAATGAAAAATATAAGGCAGACAACAGGGCGGGCAGCCAATTCAAAGAGATCAGATTTAATCTCTTCCGGAAACAAAAGCGTAGATTTAGGTGCCAAGAAAGCAGCCTATTACCCAACCACATTTGAAAACGAAATGAAAAATATTAGGCAGATAACAGGGCTATGCATGCTGGTCAAGGAAGGATTTAATTTGACCTCCATTGTACAGTTAGTTGAAATATAAGGACAAGCATCACAGGAAGAAAAGGAGTTATGGAAAAGATGAGAATTTTCTCTATCCCCTACTGAGGCAATTTGGAGGCAGGATGGCATAGAAAAGACAGTATGCCTCCAGCAATATTGAGGGTAGCATTGGGATAGCTTCACTACTGAGCGTATGTGACTTGAGAGAGTCTAGCTGCTACTATTGCAGAAGATTGGTTTGTACTGAACCTATTTGAACATGTGGCACAGTTCCTTATAAACTGTATTGTGTGCCAGAAATGTACTGCAGGACAGACTTTGTGAACAGTGAGAGGAGTAATCCCCAGACCAAATGGACCATTTCAGTATCAACATATAGATTATGTAGATATGCTGCAGACTTGTAATGGTCATTGATATATGGTAGTTGTAGTATCTCCCTTTTCCAGATGGATTGAGGCAGGACCATGCACACACCCTGATGATGTGTGTGCCACCAAGTTCCTAGTGCACGAAGTATTTCCAAGATGGGGTGTATGGAAAGTTTTGCGATCCGATAATGAGCTGCACTTTGTAAATGAACTATTCGAAAATATAGTTTTACTATTAGGCATAAGACACAAGTTTGCATCAGCCTATCATCCGCAAGCAAACAGCTTTTGTGAGAAATTAAATGGCCTTTTGAAAGAAAGCATAGAGAAACTGGAAGTCACTTTAAAAAAGGGATGGTTCCATTGCCTACCCCTTGAGCTATATGCGCTGAGGAATCAGCCTGGCTCAGATCACCATCTGACTCATCGTAGGTTGATGACTGGATGCCGTATGAGAACTCCTCTCACTCCCCCAACAAGGGCAAATACAGATTCCCACAGTGAGGGAGGGCTTTAGGTGATGAAATGCATGATTATTTGACAACAATAACTGAAAGTGTTTCTTTTATGTCTCAACAGCTCCATAATCGACAGGAGGGGTCAAGGGGAAATCAAAAGGACAATCAGCCCATTGATTTGGAAGAAACCCCCAAGCCTCTCAACCTGTATCCAGGGGACCAGGTGCTGGTGCGCAAATCCGTTTGCACCTGGAGTACCCCTGCTTTGAGGGCCCCCATGAAGTGTATCAAGTAAGCCCTACTGCTGTGAAATTACAAGGGAGGAGAGCATGGATACACTTACATGACATCAAACCCTATAAACCAGAAACCTTGACCTCTTCCTGCAACTACCCCTACTGAAGCAAGATTAATCACCAAAAGTCAAGACAAGGCAAGGGAAGAAGAAGTAGAACTTTTAGATTAGGGTTTCTTAAGGACTGATGGACATGCAGTGATCCGGGAACACTTACCTAAAGACAATTGGACAGAAGCAGTAAAAAGCCAGAAGAAAAGAAGAATACTTTATTTGTATGCTACCTATTGAACACACATTCTTGCTTGCAGTCTATTCGTATATCCTACAATCTTATCCAGCTCTGATCAGAAGACACACAGACATTGTGACATTTCTCGTAAACACGAACAACAACACTATTGTTTTAAGAATTATATTGGTTATTATTTTGCAGTTTGTATTATAAATTCATGAGTTATCAATAAATCGATAACTTTGGTAAATTGAAAAGGATTAGAGAAATGGAAATGTTTCCGGAAGTAAGAAATGTAGCCCCACGAATTTAATGTACTGCACCAAGAATAATTATTAGAGCTTTTTGTGGTATTTTGATTTTTACTGCTATCCTTATTACGTTGGCATACACACATATTAAAGACACAGATGAACAAGAACATAAGACATCTACTATTGTCCCCATTAAGAGTCCAAAAACCCCACTGATCTTTGATAATAAAAGAACATTTTCTCAAAAAACAAGGGGTACTGAAGAAAATAATGAAAGTATAAATACATATTTGGATGAGCAAACTCATCTAGCTAACAACCTATGGTACGAGCACATATAAAAGGTGCGAGAAAGAATGTCAGAAGAAAGTTGTTATGTCTGTTCCTTGATACCATATGCCATGAATAGGCCAAGAACATTTCTTGCAAGAGAAATGTCTTCACATGATGCAAAATGTGTCAGCCACCTGCCAGCATTCACCACCAGAGGACAATTCGAAGTATAATGGGCAACTCTAAGATGGCGAACAAGAAAGACTTTTCCATATGAAGACACATATGTGAAAACAAAGAGAATGGAGGCTGTATTTGGGTGGACAAGCATAAAACCCATGTATCCATCGGTTCCATGTGTTAATATAGCCGCAAACATGTTGACATACAAGAATGGCGCCGTTTTTTGTTGCAATATTACCCCATGGCACCTGCGGGGGAAACCCCTGCAAACCCCATATTTTTTTAAAGGGAGCGCGGAACACCGCTGCAAAACCGCTCCCATTTAAACCTAATATTAACCCCATCAATAATGTTGCCTATGCTTTTTCCCGATGACTATATATATGGCGACATTATTGGTGGGGATAATATTACCTGATACCGTATCCATCTCAGTATGGAGAACCAATAAAAACTGTCGGAATGAAGAGAATTAATTGCTCAGAATTGACTGAAAAATCAGGAGAGCCAGGATGCCGGGAAAGGCCACAGCTGTTGGTGTGTGGGCGCCTAGCAACCAGCACTGGATGGGAAGATGCCCATATATCATGCCCTGCACATTTATTGAGGAAGAAGGAATCCACAAGGTGCAAAAGATTAATGATGAATGCCTAGTACCATGGGCCAATCATGCAGAACTACTAACCTGGGTTGAGAACAAAGCAAGACCAGTGCATATAGTGAAGAATGCAACAACCTGCTTCAAGAATGATGGCAAGGTCTAGGTTGGAAAGAATAAAGGTTGTGGGGAAATAATTGAAGCACCAGGAATTAATGGAGGAATGTCAGCGCTGATGGATTGAAATTGGGCTCATTGATCCGGAGCTTACATACAATTGCTTAAAGACTGGGGAGCAGTGCACTCCATTGTCCCCAGTTTAGGGATTCTCCAAAGTGACGTCCATATTGAGGAGTTTCAAAAAATGAATGAGTACCTAAGAAGGAAGAGATCACTTCATCTTTGTCGACTAAAAAGAGAAAACAATTTCTCATCAAAATCAATACAGTTGTATGAAGCTATTCCTGATTAATTCAAATTATTCAGTAGACTGCCATGATAATGACATCTATATTTACACCAGGAATCCAAGCAGCAGCGAATGCTAAGGGGTTACAGATCACTAGGTGAGAACTGCTGCAGATGATCAATGAAACAATAAATGGATTCAATGTGATCAAAGAAGAATTGAGAGCCATCAGGCTGATGACCCTCCAAAACACGTATGTTCTGGATCTAATAACGGCAATGGAGGGAGGCGTTTGTGCTGAGTCAGACTGTGTTGCTGTACGTTTATACCATCTCATGATGGAGGAAATGGAACACTGACAGAAACAATAACGATATTAACAACCCTGCATACAAAAATGGAAGAGGAAGCTGATGAGATTGAAAGAGAGGATTGGTTCTCATCTCTGTTTTCATGGATTCCATCTTGGCTGGCGAATGCTTTCAAATTATTTGGAGCCTTACTAGGGTTGGTGCTGCTAGGATTCTGTCTCATAAGGATAATGTTTGGACAATGCCAGAAGACAGCCAAAAAAGCTGTAGGAATGAAGATAATGATTGACATAAATAGTGGCACTGGAGAAAAGATGCAGACGGAAGAAAGTAATTGAGAAAACATTAAGAAGAGTTCTCCTGTACCTCCAGGAACAAAGTTTTACTATCTCCAAGATCGCAAGAGATATGTGAGATGATAGATATTCTGTCCACTAGCTGGGGATTGTTGATATATGACTTGGCGTGTGGATGAACACATAAAGAATACAGGTTACCTGAGCGGAGTGTCGAACATATGGGTCCCAAACAAAAGAAAATATGATGAGTTGATAGATAAGATGAAACAGGAACTGTGGAAGAAGAGGAAAAGAAGAGTATGGTTGAATATTCGGCCAGATGGGGGAATGGAGAGGAGCAGGGGGATGCCTCACCTCTGGTCCCCGCCTCCTCACCACCATCCTATTGGAGTAGCATGTGAAGAGCTACAATTGGGAATCCATGCAAGAATCCATGCAACATTCCTATACCGCGTCGAGTCTATGAAAGACGATATTCACTCAGGCAGCCATTCAGATTATACCCTCACGTAGAAGCAGAATAAGGATGCAAGCAGGAAGGGTGCTCACTACCATGATGCCAGAATGTGGTTATCAGTAATATGGATGAACTCTAAGTAAAACCTGAAGACGACAGAATGATGTCATAAAGGAGATGCATGAACCTATGCCGAAACGATATGAAAATCATTTATACTGACAATTTAACTGAAGCACTAAGAGAAACATGTAACTAAAGATAAATTAATCATGAAAATAGGAAGATGAAATAACGTGCTGACCAATAACTGTAAATACGCTATAACACAAGGTAGAAAAGGTACATAGAAGCTTGCAAAAAAGAGATATACATAAAATGTTTAGGGCGGCCATTGGAAGAAAATGGACGACGGCCTGTGTTAAGAATAAACCCTGTT
The DNA here is from genome assembly GCF_040938575.1 of Ambystoma mexicanum. Classification (NCBI taxonomy): domain Eukaryota; kingdom Metazoa; phylum Chordata; class Amphibia; order Caudata; family Ambystomatidae; genus Ambystoma; species Ambystoma mexicanum. The sequence goes on from NC_090923.1 coordinate 44,694,999, forward strand.
ACTTCAAAAGACGAGCCTAAGATTGCAAATTGAAGAACTGCTGAAGAAGCTGTTTTCGTGAGGAGAATAAGGAAGTACCTTGGCCTGGTTTCAAGGTGGTTGCTTTGTTAGATGGGTGTACGGCACAAAGGGAGTCGGATGAACAGACTATGCGCACATGATATATTTCTGCTAAGATTAGGAGAGACAAGGACATTTGCAAGTGCCAAGTGTTGAACAATCACAAGGGCAAACGCTTATGTGAGGTAGAGTGAGCAAGTCTGTAAAGACCAGAAAGGGTAATGGCACCATGTTTAATAAAATCAAATAGTCCTAAATAGGAGACTGAAATGGACAAAATTGTGACTTAGAAGTCGAAATCAAGGGCTATTCATTAAAACCCCAGATGGAGATAGTGGTCTGCTCATACAACCTCAATGTTCCAGAACAGTGAGCAGACTACGAGGTCAACTACAAACAGAAGGCCTCGGCTAAGGATCAGGTCGATGACATACGATGGACTAATTGGGTAACAAGAAATCAATTGACGCATCTTGAGCATCTAGGTTTCGTTTTCACTCACGTGCTGCTAAACAAGCCGAAAGTCCAAGGTTGGATGGGGTTGCCAACCAATCATAAGGTCTGCCACGCACTTTCACATACAATGTTGCAGTTACCAACCTGCTGCCATATTCACTGCTATAATCAGTACACTACGCATGTAGAAGTAGCTCAGGGCGTGTCCTACAGACAAGGGTCTGCCGATTAGATATTAACATTTATAATTAGACATATTCCCCTAATGCAATCTCTCCCGGTCGTAGGTTTTGCAAAATGCCACGTAGTATGACGTCATAAATGCACTTTGAAAAAATATATGAAAAAGTATATTAACGTTGTCCAAACAAGGGGAGGTGTGAATATGCATGCATTTTGATGCTGTACATCTCCCTGCTTTCTTTCATTGAGATTAAAGCAGTATTTTACCATCTTCCTTGGGTCTGTCCAGTTATTTAGTCTAAAATATTTACCGGTAATTCCAGCCAGCGCATAGAGGACACTTCCAAGTGCTAGAATACACATATTTTCAAGGGCTTTCATCAGGACTGGGGGAACATTCATTGTAATTTTGGGGTAACCTAACATTACTGGTTATGCTGTGGTTATGGAGTATTACATGACCATGTGCAATGTGGCATCATGCCAACGCCACATGGATTCACTTCCCTTCAGGTTCCACACGCAGGGCTGGTCCTCGAAGCTGGAAACACCCTCAGTCACACCAACCCCAGACTCTCCCTTCCTACTACCCCCTCGCCTCACCTCACCCACCCTGCACCCAATGCGGGCCGAAGCGGAGCAGTGTGCAGAGCGATCACGCTTGTCTTCTCCTACAGCGAGTTTGCTGGATGTGTCAGAGATCCGGACGTAAGCAGCAGATCCCAGGATCGATTCGTGGCCGATCCTTCCCTGGTCATTAAGAGCTCCCCCCTTGTGCAAAGGAAGCGCTGCATATTGGGGGAATGCATCTTTCATTTTCTCCCCCTCTACCCCCATTTTCTAAGAATAGCGGGCTTTGCAGCAGCAATACCTTCACTTGGCCTATTAATTAATATGCGTTCGTGCTTTAATGTTATTTGGTGTAGGACGAGACCCAGTGGAATAATCACACGGTGCAACCGAACCTAAGGCGCCCCTGGTATACAAGACACGTCACAGTGCCGAGGTGAAACGGCAGGTGGGCTGGCATGAGGGGGGGGTGCGGCATTCTCCCCCTGTAGGGATTCTGCAGAGAAGAACAAGTCTCCAGGGCTTCACACATGCTATTGTTGTCAGCAATTAATTAAAACATCTACAGAGTTTTCACCATGTTCTAAAATTGCAGGCCGCAAGCAGCGTTTAAGTCAGGGTACCCCTGAATATACTTCTCTACAAAAATATTTTTTGCTGCAGGTAACTTTATTAAATATATAATATCATTCCACAGGGGCTGCTGAACGAACAATTTGTATTCGAGAACACAGCTCTTTTTGCATAGACTTGCATATAGCCTGGCAGTTAAGGGGTTAATGTTCAGCTGGAATGTTGCATTGAAGTAACCCCTCACCCCCAGGAATACCCGTGGTCTTTAATTGAACGCCGTGGGGCAGTGATATGGTATTCGGCAATATTGTGCCTGTATCCGGGCCTAGCATCCGGGCCTGGCATCCGGCGAGCACGCGCCTGTTATTGGACGGCGCGTCCGGTGGGAGTGATGGGAGCGGGGCGGTGGGAGGCTTCCATGAGAAGTCGTTTGTGCCCGAAACCCCCGGCCCCATTGTTCTCTTGTTCTGAAAGAAGCAGGAGGCCCAGGTGCACCGGTGGCCACCCCAAGCGGGCGGCGGATCCCTTACTCAAGTCACGGGGAGGGCAGCATGGCAAAGTGAACATTCCTGAGGGGAGAGTGGCACACCTCCAAGCCCTTCACCCTTCAGGTATCCCAGCCACAAAGACTGATTCATCGTGAGGCTCTGGGGCTACCGGAGCAAATCTTCAGTTTACAGGCCCAGAAGAAGGCCGCACTGGTAGAGCCTACATTTGGTGCTGTGAAGTAACAACATTTCACAGTGGGCGCTTTAAAAATAAGCAAACGGAGTTAAATGAACTAAATGGAGGAAAAAACCACATGTACTCGGGGCAAAATAATGATTGGGACTCAGCTGTTAAAATGTGTAACAAACGCATTTTTAGTATTTTAAAAAATACTTGCAAAGAAATTCAATAATTGTTTACCCCCCTCCCCCGCCCCCCCAACGAGAACACACTTGTATGCATCGGTCTTTGAAATGTGAAGTCAGTACTAACCCCTTCGCCACGAGTTATGAATTTTGTGCCAGTGGTGGAAATGGAAAACATGTGGTGGGGGATCCCACAAGTGCCGGGGTGGGGAGGAGTTAGGGGGACGGAGGGGGAGTGGCCTAGAGGGGGCGGGGTTGGTAGTGGGCATCCAATCAGATAAATACTTTTTAAAAAAAGACAAAAAAAGCGCCCACAACGGCAACATTGCCTTTTACCGCCGACCAGGGCTTTAATTGGGACGGGGCCTGCCGGAGCTAAGCCCGTCAGGCTCCGAAATTTCGTTTTGAGGCGGAGTCCTGCGGGGCCCACTAATCTCTCCTGCCAGCCCTGGCCACTACACGAAAAGGATTTTTTTCTGAAGCCCGAAGCTCTCGCTTGTGTGCGAAAGCTTCAGGCTCTAGAAAAAATTGCCTTTCAGCCATAATGGTAGCGCCGCACCTGCGAAGCATCCCTTTAAGCAAGAGATGCCTGTGGGCCGGCGCCACCATTATGGAGAAAACGTGAGGCCACTGGAAGCTGAGGCCGTTTTCCTGGAGACTGAAACTCGCAGGAGTTTTAGTCTTCAGGAAAACGGCCTCAGCTTCCAGCGGCCTCACCCCTTCAGCCCTAATGGTGACGCTGCCCCTACCCAGCTGGCATGGGGCAGCGCCACCATTAAGGCTGAATAGGCGAGGCCCTGTCCCCTGCCAGGCAAGCCTATAGTCACCAGCTTTGACACACTCCTACCTGACGGTTACAAGGTCCTCTCCGTGCCTAGGCCCAACCGTTCAGGGGGGGGGTGTGGCCCTTATCTTCCCTGAGTGGATTCCTGCCACTGTCACTCCTACGCAGACCTACTCCTCTTTTGAATGTCTTGTCTGCTGACTCTCTCCCTCACCTAGCCATTCCCTTACCGTGGCTACTATCTATCGGCCACCTGGTCAAATTTCCTCCTTCCTCTCTGAGTGGGCTGACCTCTCCTCCTCACTCCTGTCCTCAACCACTAAACTCCTCTTTCTTGGTGACTTCAAAATCCACCTGGATGCCTCCTGTCCCCCCTCTGGACTCTTTCGTGACCTCTGCAACTCTCTCTCACTCTCTATTCTCCCATCTGGGCCTACTCATTCTGCAGGGCACACTGTTGATGCTCTGATCTCTTCTGACCTTCCCCTCTCCGTCCCTCTCTCCACTCCTCCTGGAGTGATCACTTTCTCCTATCCTCCCACCTCACCCTCCCTACCCCACAGGCAAAGCCACCCTAATCACTGACACCCACCTTCTCGGTCATCCGACCCATGAAGCGTGTGTCAGTTGAGGCTTTCGCTGCCACTTTCTCGCCCCCTCCTACCCCTTCGGCTGACTCCCACCCTGACACAGCCCTCTCCACGCTCCACTCTGCTGTATCCGATACTCTTGATATCCTTGCCCCTGTCATGAGAATCCACCTGAAGCCCAAAGCCAAATGTAACTCCTGGTATGACTCGGATCTCGTCACTCTAAAACGCAAGTGCAGGGTGGCAGAGAGGAAATGGCGTGCTTCATGTTCATCCTCTGACAAACTGGGCTGCCACCTGCTCCAAAGGCAATACCGTCTCTCCGTTCTCACCAAGAAGAGAGCCCTTATCCAAGCCTGCATCTCTGCAGCATCTAACAATTCGGCCGAACTCTTTAAAATCTGCAAGGAGCTTGCCAACCCTGCTGCAGTCTCTACCTCTCCTGTCCCCTCCCAGGCACTCTGCACTGCACTGGCCTCTCACTTCATCTCTAAAACTCAGGACATCCTGTCCTCACTCTTCTCCTATAACCTCCCTCCCTCTCTTGCCGGCTCTTCCTCCGGCCCTTCTGCAGCCACCCCTCCTCCCTCCTTCTCTGCCTTTCCCCTTTTCTCTGCTGACGAGGTTTCCAGACAAGTCTGATTCATGAAAGTCTCGTCTGAACAGGTTCACCCTGTTCCTCCAAAACTATCAAGGACCATATCGACTCCCTGGCTCCTGCCCTGGCTGACTTTTGCAACCACTCCTACGCCTCTGGAGTCTTCCCATCCCCCCTTAAGCACTCCCTTGTGCACCCTCTTCTTAAGAAACCCTCTTCTGACCCCTCCTGCCCGACTAATTATCGCCCAATCTCCATCACTCCCTTCCTGGGCAAGCTCCTGGAAAAACTGGCCATCTCCCAGCTTAACCTCCATGCTGATCTGTTGGTAGTCTTCATGACCATCAATCTGGCTTCAGAGCTGCCAGAAGCACAGAAACTGCTCTCCTGAACATCCGTGAGGACCTGCTCTCGAACCTCGACTCCAACACTCTGTGTGTTCTCATTCTGCTCGATCTCTCTTCTGCCTTTGACACTGTCAACCATGCCATCCTGCTCAACCGTCTCCGTGATAACCTGGGTATCACTGGTCAGGCTCTGGCGTGGCTGACCTCTTTCCTTTCCAATCGTCCCTCCCAGGTCTAACTGGGGTCCTTCCTTTCTGACATCTTTTTCTCTACCTGTGGTGTCCCCCAGGGTTCTAATCTCTCTCCCTGGCTTTTCAACCAGTATCTGGCACTCCTTGCCCACCGCATCGCCACTCTCTGCCCCAACTTTCAGTGCTATGCGGACGATACCCAGCTCATTTTCAGGCTACCCTCAGCCTCCTCCTCTCCTTCCCTCATCTCTGACTGTCTGTCTGCTATCCAGGAATGGTGTGCCGCCAATGACCTCTGCTTTAATGCCAGTAAGACTGAGATTCTACTCATCGGCACACCCACTCCCTCCTTCCCTGCTGCTTTCTGGCCAGCCTCTCTTGGCCCTCTTCCTGCTCCTACCTGCAAGGCAAAAAACCTCAGGGTCATCTTTGACTCCACACTCTCCTTCTCTCCTCATATATCTGACGTTTCTAAGAAGTCACACTACCAGCTGCACCCCCTCAGAGGTATTCTTACCTTCCTCTCCTTCCCCCAGAAGCTCACTGTCTCCCGAGCCCTGGTTCTCTCGAAGCTGGACTACTGTAACAGGCTCTATCTTAATCTGCCTGCCTCCACTCTCCGCCCTCTGCAACTCATCCAGAACAGGACTGCGAGACTTGTCCTTGGCCTCAAGCCCAGGGACTGTATCTCTCCAGGACTGAAATCTCTACACTGGCTCCCAGTGGCTGTGAGGATTAAGTTCAAAACCCTCTGAATTGTCCACAAGGCCTTCTGGGGCTTGGGGCCTAAATACCTTCAACTCTCTCTTCCTAAATATCTTCCTTCCAGAGCCCTTCGCTCATCCGTCTCCAACTCCCTCAGGGTCAGCCGTTTCTCGAAGCAACGAGCTGGGGGTAGATCTCTCTCCGCGGCAGGGGTCTCCCTCTGCCATCTCCAGTTCCGGAAGCACCTCAAAACCTTCCTCTTTGCTTCTGCTTTCTCTCTCCCTCTCCCCTGCTAAATTCTTCACTGAAAGTGCACTGAATCTGCAACTGGGCCACTCTCTCCGACCTCGGCCCTGGGCCCAGCCACTCTCCACTTGCACTGCCTCCCTGGCAACCCCTGCACTGCGGGACTGTCTCTGTATCCCTACAGCCCCCCCCCCCCAGCACTTGTCTGCACTTACCTTGCACTTGCCACCAGCTGGCTCTTATTATTTTTTTTTATTCTACTTACCCTGTACTGCACTTCCCCCTCTCCCCTTCCCCTTGCACTTTTCCCTCCCCCTACCCCTGCACTTACGCGATCTAAATGACACCTGGTCTAGTAGGATCGTTGTCTGTCTCCCCTTGTTCCCCCCTCCCTGCCTCGTCGCGCCTTGAAACACTTGTGTATAGGCGTGTTACAAATGCCATATCATATCATATCATAGAAAATAAATGCAGAGATCATAGAGGTGAGGGTGTTGATCACTAGAAAAGGCTGCCTGGCAGGGGTGCCAGTGGCCCATTGAGCCGGGCTAGTCAGGGGAGCATGGCCTAATGGGCCAGCAGGACCCTTGCAGTTAGGCCACGCCCTCTTGATGAGCCCTGGCTCATTTTGTTGTGCCAAAAAAAGAAAAAGAAAAAAAAACGCCCGCAACAGCAGCATTGCTCTTTACCGCCGGCTTTGGTGTAATACACAATGCTCACTACATGTACAACTGGTTCCTTTTAGTTGTACATGTAGCGAGCAGTGTGCATTACACACCAGTGCCAGAGCTGCGGTGAAAGGCAATGCTGCCGTCACGGGTGCTTTTTTTTCTTTTTCTTTTTTAGAGCGCGATAGGCTTGGGCGGCTGACTCTGGCCGGATCAGAACCGGCCCAATGACCAGCCCTGTTTTGTGCAATAACTTGTCATTAGGGACCTGAAGACAAGCGGGTTTATGGAGGGGAGGGGAGGGGGGAGAGGAGAGGACTTGCGTAATGACATTGAGAGAGCTTAAGGGGGCAAGGAAATTGGCATGTAACGGGCTCTCTCATTTTTTGGTTAGTTTTCAGGAATTGCCAAAACAAAAGAAATTGGACATGAGTTTTTAAATTACACATGTTTATCCTGCAATGAAATTGATGTCAGGGCCCCTGTTAGATGAAATCAACACGAAGTGATGAAATTGCAGAGAAGAAATGAAATGGAAGAGAATTATTGCTGTATTATTTGAAGTTGGTTTCACTTGCCACTTAGACTATGAGGTTTAAAGTCCGCAATGGTGAAAGGGCAGACGATATTGCTTAAAGCTTTGACAAACTCATTGAGGCCTTCATTTTCAACCACTAATTCTCCTACTTCTGCTCTATTGCCTCCATCAGGCCAACTAGCGCCAAGACGTAGGGGATGTTTATGCTATATTCAGAGCCGGGGAACGGCTCTGTGCCAATCACGTGGCTGGAACATCGGGCAAGAATACACATTCTCCGTCAGCTAATTCCAGGCACCAGGGTCCTTCCCCAGTTGGCGCTTTCTTTTTTTTTTTCACCTGTGGGGCGGCAACACGGAACAAACCAAGCCCCCCACCCCCGCTCTTCATTTACCTTCTGGATCAGATCTTTTTGCTCCGGCACCGACCCTCCTCCCGCTCCCGGCCACCGCCATAGAAATGGACTTCGTCCCTTTTCCCTATGGTGGCAGCCATCTTGGTTTTTCGTTTGCTTCTCTGGAGATTGGCGTCACTGGCTCATCCAATCTACCGATAAAAAAAAGGAAACCATTCGTACCTTTGGATAAACCCCATAGTGAGAATGGCTTCAACCCCCTCTGTGGGGAGCGGACATGGCCTTTTCCAGCCCCAAGTCGTTGCCAATGTCCTCCCTTTACTCAGGCCTACCTGGCCTCAGACTGGCGGGCCGTTAAAAGCCATGTCCACGCCCCCCACATCGGGGGTGAAAGCCATAAAAAGGTCCTATAGAAACTGCAAGCAAAATTAATGACAGACAGATGAAGTGCAAAATGCCACTTGTGCCAGCCTGCCACAGGGTTGGGTGAGGTCCCCCTCTCTCCCTTGTGTTTATGGATGGAGGAACCCACGTTTGGTTTGCTGTTATGACTGCAAATAAAAGAAAAGAAAGACAACTTCAGGCCAATAATCAATCGTCAGCATTAATCGTCAGCATTAATCATCACTCATCAGTTCCTGGGGAACTGGAGTCTACTCCGTGCCTCTGTGGCAGTGCAGAAGATGCTTATAACCTGCATGCCTCCAACTGGATCCAGTAAAAACCATTTGTAACTGGTTGTCTGGAATTCCCACGGGGCTACAATGAGGACCAGTCTCTCAAACGGAGATTCGGTCGAGGGCTAGGAGTCTGCCACTATCAGGCGCCAAGCCTATCACCAGCCCTTTCACTGTCCATAAGCAGTGCCCGCCACCTTTGCTGAGCCTCCACAGCAGCCGTCCTTAGTGGACCCCAGATTGTCACATGAATGTCCATCTCCAAGACCTCTTCCTACACTTCCTGCGTCCCAATTATCATCTGCACCCCATAATGCTTGCCTTAGTGGAGACATATATCGCATTTGTACCCAAGGAGCTCCATTGCTAAAAATATAAATTGCCCATTTTCGCCTCTTAAGCTCCCCAAAGCTGCTGTCTTTTGGCAAACTGTTTTGGCACTATACACAACTGTTATTGAATGCGATTGGAGGATACTGACTATGGACAGTAGACTCCTTCAGCACATGGAAGGATTAGCCGCACAATGTGATTGGCCGGTTCCTGCTGGTGGCAGCCTATTCCTGCCAGAGAAGGTCATTGACATGGTTGGAATCGTTACACATGCTATGCAGGGTCACATTATTAAATCATCACATACAAAACAATCATCATAGAAAGAGCCTTTGTGTAGACCGAGACAGAGAGGCCGTGTGTGTAGGTGTGTGTGCAGCGCTGGCTATTCGGACGGATTACCCCAGATCTGAGACCCCTCAAAGAATGTCTCCATTGCTCTCGGATCTGGAGAAACGACCTGTGCAAATTAAGGTTACCCAGCTGCTTTTGTTCCCCAGACTGGGATTCGAACTTAAGTCATCGGGACCAAAGTCGAGTGATTTACCCACTAGATTCCTGGAATGTCAAGCTGGCAGAATTGTGAATATTCACATCACGATTGTGCTCTGCCCAAAATATCCAAGTATAAATTTGCAAAGTTGTGCACCTTTTCTAATTTGCTTGCAACATTATAGTAGATGCTGTTTATTTATGGGGGGTGAATGAGAATAATGTCTGGAGTTCCTCCTCCCGATAACTTACAACTCCGCCCGCCAATCCCCTTCCCACCTCCTCCATCCCTGTCCGTGGTGGGTGGGATCCCACAGTTAATCAGTCCCATTTCCAGCCCTGCTGTAGTGTATGTGTGTTTATGCCCCTATCAGAGTTAAGGGGAAGACACCGCATGTCAAACCGCATCATGTGGGAATACATTTCCTTGGAAAGCCCTCCCCGAAGTGCTTTATGGAAGAAGCCCGAGAAATGGTATCCTAGGGAGCTCAGGCAGTTGTGCCTCTGACTAATCCAAAACTGGTGGAATGGCCAAGGCTTGCTTATTTCGTTTCTATATATCACTTCTTAAATTGGTCGCTGTTTTATGCACTCCCAATTTTGAAACTGAACTGGAATGAGGCACAGACAGCAAAGGTGGTATGCCCAAGATCACACAATGTCGGGAATGTGGAGAAGCCATCATTCCAGTGCCCACATTATACACCTATCACTTACAACAGGTTTGACACAAACATCCAATACATACTTGAAAATCGCATATACAGATGAATTTTCATATCAAACAAGTTTACCAATCCTCACACCCAAATCATTATTGTGCAACTTTATTATTTAACCCGGGGGGATGATGTGACATATCTTTCATCGATTTTCATTTTATGGAGAACCACCCCCCATAGAATTCCCCCACCCATCACAATCACTGGCCCAACTTTTCTTTGAAATAACCAGGGCTCTTAAGTGATCCTGACAATATATGAGGTTATAAAACATGTTTGACAAATATAAGTTTGGCTCACTCCCAGAGGAGGAATGCACCCCCCCCCCACAAGGGGACGCATTAAAATAGGTGGACTAAAACATCAGACACGCATGTGTGTCCTTTAACACAGTGGAATGCCAAATGCAAGGATGGACATGTGCTGTGAATTAAGATTTGAGAATATGACACATTTATTGAACCAATACATACTTCCAGATTTCAACAGGGACGATGGACTGTTTCATTTTTAAAGGGAACCACTCAAGGAGAGGGGCATCAGCCAGCTGCTGGCACCCCCTGCTTCACTCCATTGATTTGCGCCTGCACAGTCGGATGATCACGAGGTAAGAATGGCCCTGCAGGGGGGCTTGGAAATCAACTCATAATGGCGAGGCAGCCTAGAGAATGATATGATATGATATGATATGATATGATATGATATGGCATGATATGATGTGATATGATATTGTTGTTTGTTGTTGTTTGTTTATTTATATAGCGCTACGAACCCTCAGGTATCTGAGCGCTGCTTATTTCCCACGGTGTGTGGCATTTGTAACGCGCCTATACACAAGTGTTTCAAGGCGCGACGAGGCAGGGGGGGGGAACAAGGGGAAGACAGACAACGATCCTACTAGGCCAGGTGTCATTAAGATCGCGCAAGTGCAGGGGTGGGGGGAAGGGAAAAGTGCAAGGGGAAGGGGAGGGGGGGGAAGTGCAGTACAAGGTAAGTAGCGTAAAAAATAATAAATAGGGCCAGCTGGTGGCAAGTGCAAGGTAGATGCAGAACAAGTGCTGGGAAGGGGGGGCTGTAAGGATACAGTGACAGTCCCGCAGTGCAGGGGGGTGCCAGGGAGGCAGTGCAAGTGGAGAGTGGCTGGGCCCTGGACCGAGGTCACTGAGAGTGGCCCAGTTGCAGATTCAGAGCAGATTCAGTGAAGAATTAAAGCTGTTCAGCAGGGGAGAGGGAGAGAGAAAGCAGAAGCAAAGAGGAAGGTTTTGAGGTGCTTCTGGAACCGGAGATGGTTCTCAAGTTTCAGGGGGGCAGGAAGGCTGTTCCAGAGGGAGGCCCCTGCTGCAGAGAGAGATCTACCCCCAGCTCGTTGCTTCGAGAAGCAGCTGACCCTGAGGGAGTTGGAGACGGATGAGCGAAGGGCTCGGGAAGGAAGATATTTAGGAAGAGAGAGTTGAAGGTATTTGGGCCCCAGGCCCCAGAAGGCCTTGTGGACAATGCAGAGGGTTTTGAACTTAATCCTCGCAGCCACTGGGAGCCAGTGTAGAGATTTCAGTCCTGGAGAGATACGGTCCCTGGGCTTGAGGCCAAGGACAAGTCTTGCAGTTCTGTTCTGGATGACAAAGCACGAGTAGCTCCATGTGACCTGTTAGATATGGTGCCCGACCCCCAAATGGAAAGAAAGAAAATGCGCACTTCTCATTGCCTGTGAGACTCCCTTCAAATCATGAAACCAGCAACAACTGCCCCATCTGGCCATCAGCCCATCGTGACGGTCCTGCGCTAGAGCAGGTCACAGATGTTTCTATGCCATAGACTCTATGGGTGTTCTAGGCCCTGAGAAGGAACTTGATCAGTGTCACAAAAACCACTGAACACTTCTGTTGCAGCAGTGTGCAGGAGTTTAGCAACAGCCTTAAGAAACCGCAAGATGATAGGGTGACCAGATCAACAAAAAAATAACGGGACGGGCAGCAGACATAAAAGCAGGACTATAGTTTTAGCAGGCATAAACACAAAAAAGGACTAAAGCACAACTAGGACTACGATGAAACTGTAGTCTTACTTCTATGTCGGTGGTCTGTTACGGCGCAAAGTACAGGGTTGTGCTCAAAGGCACAGAACTTTCTTTGGAGGAGCGAGGCCACGGAGGAGGATGGAGTAAATAGGGGTGTTTAAAGCGAGCAGGGAGAGAGGTGCCAGCCCGATTATGGGATTTGTCAAGCGTTTCCTGGCAAAAACTGAAACCACAGCCAACCGACCCTCCAATCCCAGGACAGGGTTTTAACATTGAAGAAACTCTTGGGCCGTCCCGGCAAGACCTGGAGGCCTGGTCACCCTACAGCAGGATGATCTAGAAGTATAAGGCGGTATGCATCACCCACGGCCTCATTTAGGAATACGTTTTCACGACATTTCTTGCCACATCTTATGCTGCTGGCCAGGGGGTCACATAGGACACTGCAGAGGTGGGTAATCCCCCCCGCCCCGCTCTCAATTCCCCCACCCCCTGCCAAGGCTGCACCACTGCTGCTGGGTGGTCTTTGGACTGCAGAGGCAGAACTCATGCTGGGTCTATCATTGTGTTTTGTATTTATGGAGAGAGAACAAACACAGGCACAGAACATATGCACGCACAGGGACAGTGTTATTTGACATGTTCTCGTTCTAAGGATTAACACAGGTTCTTCACCCCATAACATGTTTGCCTGCTCAGAATTGGGTGATGGCTCTTGCCATGTAGAATCAAATTAGAGGCTATAATTTTCCATGTAGCTTACTACAGACTCTTTAATTTTCAATAAACAGATTGACATCTAGAAAAATGTGTTCAGTTTGGCTCGTGGTAGATGTTAATTGTAGATTCATCAGATTAATATTGAGAAGATTAATGTACTTTCTCAATGACTCATCTGTCCCTGTACCAACAAACAGTTTTTACGACACATTTTTTATTCTGGTCTGACCATGACACTTCTTGCTACCACCGCCTCATACAAAAGATATGCATCGATTTGAGCAATGCACGACCCTAGAGCTGTTCTGCATTTTTGGCTGTATAGTTGATCTTCAAACAACAAATATATTGTGTTCCAAGCAACACCTGAGTACAGTGATGATAAGATCAGATTGTTGTCTAAAACTGATGTAGCAGGAGTTCAGAAAATATTGGCGTGCTTTCAAGCCATTGTGATGTTGTATCAAAGTATATTGTATTGTATTGTTTATTCATTTATATGGCGCTCCTAACCCTGAGGTATCTGGGCGCAGTACATTTAATGGTTACAAACATAATATATAGAATCAATTTACAATCACATTATTGGCATTTTACAAACTATTCACAGCAGTAGTTGTATCTACAGGGACGGCTACATCTTCTTGATGCATAGTACAGTTAATGGTTACAGATATTATGGAAGGAATCCCAGATGCATTTACATGTTATTATTTAGAGCAGTAGTTGTATCTACGGGGATAGATAAGTCATCGGTGTACATAGGTCATATTCAGCAGTCAGAGGACTGCAGAGGACCGTAGTATAATAATACTACATCAAGCGCTGAGAAAGAGTGATGGTCCGTCTCCCACTCTATTCCTTGCACTTTCACGAATAGGTCTGTCAGAGGACTTTGAAGTGGCCAGTTATCTAACAGATATCCAGTGACTCCTCCTTGTCCTTGTAAGATTCAAAGATTAATCAATTAATGAGGGGTTATTTCCTTTCTAATGAATACATGTTACAGGGCATTGGTTCAAAGCCAGCCTGCTGCAAGGGAGTCCAATCCATATTATTTGAGTTTGTGCCTGTTGCCTAATATCATACCCAGAGTACCTTGCTGTAGGAAATGGAGGAGACGAGAGAGCACTAACTGAAACCAAAATTAGTGGGACCCTTCTCGCAGACCATCTCTCCTCTATGGCTACTCTCACAGTGTCCCTTTCCCATGACTACTGGTTTCAAAGAGATTACTGTCATCTGCACCTTAGTGTGATGGTGGCTTTGTTATGTCATGTCTGCCTCTGATATACTGGTTCGCAGGAGAATACCTGAGGAAAGGTCATGTGCCATGGCGGAAGGTTTTACACTTCCTGTAGGAGAATCAGAGAGGCAGCATCCTGGCTCTTGGTCAATGTGGCTTTTGTGGAATGAGTTAGACTAAACACTTACCGAAATGAATACTGTCATAGCTGGACCTGCTCACAAAGCTTACCCTAGCATGCTCTCAAATTGCTGTGGCGGTATAATTATCTTATAGTATCAGTCACCATACCACAACCAGGCATAGCTTACTTTTAAAGATGTACATGCCAACAGACTGACTAAGGCATACAGTTATTATAATTTAGATCATTGCTTCATAAGACTTAAAAGTCACATCTTACGGTTTCACCGGCTGTCAGGGATGCACTGTTGACCTGTGAACCTGCTCTGTGCCACTGCACTGCTGGCACTCTGGATATCAGGGTGCTGGATAAAACAAAGGCACATGTATACATTATCATTTTGGCATGCAGCATTTATGAAACGGGGGTCTATTTAGCATAGATCTCTTTCAGTAACAGAATTATCCTCATCATTTCATGGTAATACAATTTTTAAGAAAACCTCCCCCACCAGATGTCATTTTGTCAGAAATTGTTTATACGTGGGTTTACCGAAATGCACAATTTAACATCTACATCTTGTCCAGAACCAAGCAGCGGGCATTGTGTTTGGCTTGAAAAGAAGAGACATTGTTGGGCTAGGTCTGAAGAGCTTCACAGTGACCCCCCAGACTCTTTGAGTGGTTCACAAAGTGCTCCGGAACAATGGCCCTTTTTCCCCTCGCCACTGAGCTCAACCGGTTTAACCCATCTCCATAGGGCTCAACCGGTGTAACTCCTCTCTGCTGACCTCAACCAACATAACCCTTCTCAACTGAGCTCAACCGGTGTGACCCTTCTGCACTGAGCTCCACCGGTTTGACCCTTCTCCACTGAGTTCAACTGGTGTAACCTTTCTCCAGTGAACTCAACCCATGTTACCCCTATCCACCAACCTTAAATGGAGTAACTCCTCTCCAGTGAGCTCATCCGGTGTAACCCTTCACGGATTCTCAGATGCACTAAAACAAGCCTCCTCAGGATACCATAATTCAAGACGATCCATAAAGGGGACATCTGAATGGGTGTTATTGGACCCACCAACTCGAACATATGTCAATCATTTTGAAATTACAAGAAAGCCACATTCCAAATCAGAACTACAATATGGTGCCTTCACTAAGGCCTTCACATCTTAATCTGGATTGATGTAAAATTATTGTGCCACCCACAGAAGTTAGGGACTCTTTTCATTAGTTGCATGGCCGCGTATTCTTTCCGATTTCCCAGCATCCCCTCCTTGCGAAAGCTTTAGCAGGATACAGCTCATCACTGAATTGATCCACCTGCTCCCCACCACGACTATGACCTCTGGTCACACTTCCCATGGCAAAGGATCACGGCATCTTGTAACATTTACCCCAGACGGTCATCAAGGAACCCCTCTGTGAACCACCACCTCCACAGAGAACAGCAACCATCATGAAATCCAAAGCTCTGTAGGAGCCAAGGCCGCGACCACATTCTGTCATCTTTAGATTTAGAACTTACTTATACACATGTGGTGCTGCTTAGCTCCCTTTTCTTCCCCTTCCCCTCCATGTATCTTTTTCTCAGTAGCGCTCTAAACGGGTTTACTAGCTTTCTTCACTCGGCGCTTTATTAAAAAATCACATATGTAATTTGATGTAATGTCATTTGTATAGCGCCTTTCACTGGCGAAGTGGAGGCCCCCACAATGCGGGGGGCCCTGCCAACACATATCCTGGGGGGTAGCCTTGGACCTAAAAAATGAATAGTTTAGTTTTGAAGTCATTATGGGCCTCATCACGAGTTGGGCGGTATCCCGGCGCTAATTGTGCTGGGATACAGCCAAACGCTATTTGCATTACCGCAACTCTGTGTTCTGGGGGGCAGTAAGTCCCCATATCCCATTAGCGCTAGCACAAACAGTGCTTTGCGAATAGCACCGAAAACGGCCCAAAAATTGAGATTTTTACCTCCAGCAAAATGCTGGAGGTAAAACTCACATTTTCCGTAAGACTCTTGATAGAGCCAGCCCTTGAATGCGGCAGTAATAGCGTTAGGCCGTATTTAAGGGCTACCGCCCAACTCGCCTGACTCGTTGTGAATTTCTGCCTCCATAACTGCCGGAATCACCAGGGCATTACAACCCCGGTGACCCGGTAATTCCGGAGGCACAACTCTGTTAATCCCCATTCCCATGGAGTCCCGTAGGACTCCATGGGAATGGGGACAATGGAAACACTGGCAACGCAATTACCGGTGCTAGTGTTTCCATTTGGGTGGCATTACTCCCGCCAGGTCAGACTTGGTGGGAGTAACGGCACCCGCCTGCAGAACTCGGAGTTAGTCGGTCCGGAAACAACATGGCAGCGGGCTTACCACCACTGTTGTTTCCGGACCAGTTAACTCATAATGAAGCCCATTAATTTCGTTACGGTTCGGTTCCGTAATGGAAATAATTTGGTTCTGAAGTCAGAGGGACTTCAAAAGGAAATTATTTATTTTCTATGTATGATGGCCCCCTCCCGTTCCCCCTGTCCCTAAAGGACATGGATGCCTCTGGCTCATCTGCTCCATGCATAACAGGAACTAGTGTTCCGGGTGCGTGGTGTAGGGAGTGGCAGGCCCACCAGGCAACGTATTCTAAAAAGGGAAGCAAATGTATTTTGTGTGTGTGTGTGTGATGTATGGGTGGCTGGGTATGTGTGAGTGGAGGTTGCATGACTGTGCATGTAAATGAGGGTGTGATAGGTATGAGTGTGTGCTTGTGTTTAATGCCTGGATAACTTACCAGTAATCTTCATTACTCCTAGCCCTACTCATGTCCCGGGAGGATAGCTTAACGGCACGCCTTGGAAGCAAGACGACATGAAGCAACACAGGTTCGATCCCCGGGTCCGCACTTAGAAACCTCTGGGTGTTTAAGCGTGTTATAAATACGCAACTAAGACAAAAAAAACAATTACGCAACTGAAAAAACAAACAATTCCTGTAACAGCGCCTCGATGCCCGCAGGCAGTGTGAGTGCTTTAAAACATTTTTTAAAAAATGCAAATGCTCGACCCAGTACTTACATACGAGGCTAGGTGCCTCATACATAAGTACTGGGACGAGGAGGAGGCACATGGAGGTAGTGCTGGGCTGAGGAGCTGATTTTGGGGGTTGGGGTAGGTGGGTGGTAGGGAGATGGGACCTGTGGGGAGAAGGGGCAGTGGTTGGTGTGCTGAATCTTAATGGGAATCCATGATAAAGCAGATATTATATGATATGGCATTTATAACGCACCTTTAAACAAGTGTTTCAAGGTGCGATGGCATGATTTTTGTTATTAGTGGCTAGACTGGCATTTGAGCCTTTTCTTTGGCATTGCATATTTCTCTGGGCATGCATGATAAACTAAGCATGATAAGTGTTATTACGTGCATCAACTGGCATTTTGGAGCAACCAGTCTTGGAATGTCTTGCTTTGGAGACTTGCATTTCTTGGATTTCTGGTTTGGAGTTACCCTAGAAAAACAATTCCAAACGCTCTGGCTTTTTACGCAATTTTTCTCAGAAAGTGTGCTGTAAAAAGCACCATTTGAAATTATTATCAAACATTAATCTTTGGGGGGCTTAAGGAGGACAAGAGGGAATCCTCTCCACCCCCCTGGGATGGTTAGGGCTCCTCGCTATGTTTGGTCATTCTGATCACTGTGATATATTTGTGGGAGCTGGTTATGCCCCTTCAATCAGCCAGCAATAGCATGCTCTCTTCCTGTGGCAGGAGATTTTTACTGTCCTAAACGGCAAAGCCTACAAGAGAATGTTCGGTTCTTGGGAGAACATGTTTACTTATTGTATCATTATTTTGCGTAATATTACTGGCCATGCGCAGAGTTGGCTGGTAGATGTGGGTTCCCGAAGCCAGTCACAACCCCTTTGTTTCTACACTATGGGAAAGATTTTAGATTTGACTAAAACATATATTTATATCGGTTCCCTAGAGCAGTGCGCGGCGTGCCCCGCAGAAGCATGTTCATCGTGCGTATTGTGCATGGTCGAGGCAAGACCAGATTGTGGCGCGACCCGTGCTTTGTTGCCGAGCTTGGCGGACCCGCAGAATAGTTTGTAGGCGGCCTCCACATTTTGTGCTCCGCCACGGATGCCTTTTTCCCATTGGTATAGCCTCACAGATCTGTAGGGGGAACGCCTTTGGAGGACCTAGTCCAAGGTTTGGGAGCATTGATCAGAGGAGTTTAAAACGCATGTGTGCATTTAAATAACTCTAATCACACCCCTACTCCATGCTGAAAGAACTCTAAATCTTATGGTGACCCTGAGTCCACGCTAAACTACCCCAAGAGTGACCCCACCGCGGAAATCCCCAAACAGTGAGCACATTGTGCACAGAATTCCAGAGAATTGATGGAATGCGATCCGAGCTTACCTTTTGGGCCTCAGAAATCATTTGACGGTATTACCTCCGGAAAACTACGGCAAAGTGAATTCATTTACCACCTGCAGTAGCCGTATTCCCTTGCATTATTCATGGCTCCAGTTGTATGTTGTACTCCCATTGGACTCAATTGGGGATAGATGGAATAACGGCACAACGTTTTCAGCCAAGGTCATTACCGCCATAATTAGTTGAATTAATACCTTCATCTACAACCTTCCAGAACAGTCTTCTATGGGTGTGTCCACCCTTAATTGTGTGGAATGGGTACAGGTGGTATTTTCAAATACCTCCTGATTTACCACTACAACCAAAGTGCAAGGATGCCCTTGGCCTCATTAGATTCGGCTGGAACCGTTTCCCCTCTGCCGCCTCCATCACCCCATCTTCCGCCACCCTGATGTTATGTTGTGGGTTTGGGGTTATAAATAACCACTCAGGAGCCTTGTTGGGTTTAGGTATCTTTAGTAAGTCCACAGGAACACAGGTGAGTACATTAGGTATAATACAGGACAAGTTCATAGGATAGAAGCATCCCCTGGTCCCCCTACTCTTAGACTTCAGATATCAACTGACTCTCTGTGGAATTGGAGCAGCTTCACACCAAAACATTCTACAGCCAACACTCTACATTCCACACTCCAAGCCCACACACACATAACAGGGAAAGACCAGAATAAGTAAAACCCAACACCTGACTCCACGGCTCGCTCATTAATGTTGCCGGAAGCTCTGTTCCGGAAGTCCCACACGCATGCCCATAAAGGGCCTGGGGATGCTGACGTGCTGTCTTTTTGTTCACGTGGGCCCTGTGGACAGAAGTGCTGTTGTCTGGCTCTCTGCTCACGAGCTACCTGCTGTGTGCCCAGGCTCCACAATGGACGCACAGCATCACGGGAAGGGAGCCGAGCAGAGGTAGCCTTTCGCATGCTAATGTCGCGGGTCACCAGAGGCAGAGGGAGCACAGGTGCAGGAGCAGAGCCTCCTTAATTGAGAATAAAAGTCAGCGGCCAGATGTGCTCCGCAGGTTGTGAGTGACAGGCCCCTGCCTGTGATGCCGGGCACACCTGCACCGCGGGCCGCCGTGGGACCTGGGCTCTAATTATGTGCATCCTCCATAACCAGTCTTGTATCTTATGCTCCCGTCTTCTCTTTCCATTCTTCTGCGGAACAAGACTTTGGGCTTCATTAGCACCTGGGGAGGGGCGAGAGCAGAGGGCGGGGTCAGGGGGAGCAACCAATCCAGTTGCTTGCATGGCATGCTGAATCCCACGACCCAAGCCCGCGTTCTGAGCAACATGACGGCTGCTTCCCGTCCCTATTGACTCGGGCCCCGGGCTGTTACTACCCATTCCAGCCCGTGGAACAGGTGATTATTGCTTAAGAGTTTGGCAGTGTGGCAAAAGGTGGCAGTAACCTACTATTTTACCGCTGCCAATTTTGTCACCGAAACTCTGTGAAATCCACCAGATTTCATGAAGAAGAAATTTCCGGCACAAAAAAATGCTTACCACATATGGTAAAACTTCATGCAGTAACAACGCTTTTTCCCTCTAAAATGGGGAATAACTGCATGTCTCCGAAGAATGCAGACCCTTAAAGACACGACATGCTTACCGCGTGCAGAAACAGTAATTCCTTTGGGTGGTATTACCAAAAGGAATAACAGCAAACCCTGAATGAGGGCCATAGACGAGCAGTGTTTCGTGAATACCGACAGGAAAAGTTGATTTTGTTAAATAAGGTCACTATGTTTGATACTAGACATCATTATATACATGATTTGGTTTGGTTTGGTTTCTCTTACACATGGTGTGCATTTCCATCTAGCTGTTTTTGCTACATATGTTTGTGTAACTGTGGGATTTATAAAGGTTAGACCACCCGGGGAAGCAGTGGAGCTTTGCACATAGAGACGCACTCCGGGTGTGAAGGGTAGGGTGGGTGTAGCAAAGGTAGCTTGCATGGGTACTCCGGTTTTTAGCGACCAAGTGCCAAGAAGTAAAAGAAGGCACATGGAGCGACTACAAAGAGGAGTCAAAGGGCCTCATTACGGCCCAGGCAGAAAACCATTGTGCTAATAGCACCATGGTCCATGCCTGTAACTTACCGACTCCGCCATGGAGAAAGGGGGAATTACCACCCCATTACAAGGTTGGCGGGGCGGTAATTCCTCCTTCCTCCATGGCACTTCCCCATTCCCATTTTTGCCCCATAGGGCTCAATGGGAATGGGGAAGGCGCTATGTACGGTACCGCAAATTGCGGTACCGTACTTAGCACCAAGGTCCCTTTGCAGGTACCTACTTTAACGGCTGGTGTAGACCAGCCGTTAAGGTCGGGTCCCGCAAAGAGACCTCGTAATCAGGCGCTAATGGGTTTACGGCGCCGCAGCCTTTTACGGCGCCGTTAACCCATTAGTGCCAGGGTCGTAATGAGGCCCAAAGAGCTATAATGACACATTGGCCATCATTACGACCCTGGCGGAAATCGTGGTGCAATATGCACCATGGAGCACGGCGGAAAGCTGCCGATACCGCCATGGGGGTTGGCGGATTTACTGCCCCATTCCGACCTTGGCGGGGCGGTAAATCCCCATTCCCCATTTTACCCTTCCCCATTCCCATTTTTGCCCCATAGGGTATAATGGGAGTGGGGAAGGCGTTAATTACGCCACCGTAAAATACGGTGGTGTAATTAACAACAAGGTCCGGTAGCGCCATGGATTTCTCCGCCCGGAAAAACCAGGCGGAAAGCGCTCCATGGCGCTACGGGAACTCGTAGTAGGGCGGACGGGTCCGCCGCGAATACCGCTGGCATAAACCCACTCCGCCAGGGTCGTAATGAGGGCCATTGAAAGAATGGGAGAACAAAAACAGGTGACTGCAATAGAAATAGAAAGTGGACTCATGCGCTTGGCACCAAAATACATAAAGAGAGGAGGGAGAGAACGGCTGAGGGCGAGCAAAGGGGCAATCGAGGGTTGAAGAGTGCGGGTGGGCGATCAAAGGGGAGACAGGACGAAGAATCGAGGACTGGTGATGTGTAAGGCAAGGAGAGCCAATAGGAGGTAATAGAGGGCTGCACAGAGAGAGCACGGAGGAGGGACATTCCTAGGGGTAAGCCAAGGTATAGGAGGGCAGAGTGAGGGACAGGGACAGTAACAGAGCAGAGAGTAAGAAAGACAGTGAAAGAAGAGGCGAAAAGAAGGGCTAGAGAGGCACAGCTAGGGAGAGGGGGAGAGAAAGAGCTAGACAACAGTCAGAGCGCCAGCAGGTACAAATAAAGGTGCAGGGGCGGGGGTTTAAGGTGGGGGTGGACAGGATGTGACACAGTGATAGCCCTACACACTGGCACTTACAGGATGAAGAACCAACAGCAAGTAGGACAACTGAGACATGAGGGTGAAGGCAAGGCTGTGCCCAGACTCTAAGAGTTATTGCTGAAATTCCATGTCAGAATGCCCACATGCCTTTAGTGCTTTATGAATCCAGGTAACATAACATAACACAACATAACATAACACAACACAACATAACATAACAGTAAACTCTCAGACAAGAGAAGCTCAGAGAAAATCATCCTAATTCACACCCAGGGAAGGCTGTTTAGCCAATCAAGTGGCTGGAACAGTGGGCTAGAATATACATTCTCTGCCTGCTGCTTCCAGCCACCCAAGGCCCGTCCCCCGGTGGCATCATTTTTGTTTTTAAATGTAGGGAGGTGCCTCCCCACCCTCCCTTCCAATCAAAACAATCCTTACCCCTTCCCTGCCCTCTCCTTTCCCGTACCCTTCCCTCCCACTCTCACTCCCCACTTAACACTTGGACCAGAGCTTTCTTCTCTGGTCCAGTCACTCCTCCCGGTCGCTATAGAAATGGGAAAAGGAAGTGGCCAGCAGATTCTTTTCCATCTGAAAGCCTTCTACACTGGACCAAAAAGCATTGTCAAACTACAGACCCAGCTAACACCTGCCCATCATAATAAAGACCATTGAGAAAGCAGTCACATGAAAAGATCCCCAAACACAACCTCCTGTAGAACTATCAGTCTGGATTATGCCCAAAATGCAGCACCCAGAACACTGCCATGCACTTTATTCATCATGCCATCATTATGGGTAAAGGTGACCTCTGCCCACTGGATTTGCTCAGTCTGCCTGCTGCCATCAATACGGTTGACCTCCAGATGCTTCTCAACATTCTTACCACCTGTCCTGGCATCAATTACAGTTTTAGATTAGTTTTCTCACCTACATGAGCACCAAGAGATGCTAACGGCATCCCATAGTCTTCAGAGTCCGAGATGTGCCAATCCTAAACCAAGGTTTAAACCTCTACACAGAATTGCTGCAAGGAATGTCTCACTAACTTTGACCTAAAGATCCACCAATATTCTAATGGCACCCAGCTGTACCTAATGGTCGATTCTGTCCATGACCTCCAGCAGCTGAATCCTGGCCATGCACTCATTCAAGCAGGGATGTCAAGCACAGAAGCCGCCCCCCTGAGGAGGTCTACTAAGCAAACAAAAAATCGAGCAAAGACAGAAGCCACCCCTGAGGAGGTCTAATAAGCATACTAAAAACCATGTGAAAACAGAGCCACCCCCTGAAGAGGTGTGCTAAGCAAACTAAAAACTAAGCGAAGACAAAAGCCACACCCTGAGGAGGTTGTAGGTTGATATGTCATCCATAGCTCCCGCCCATTCGCCTATGTCATACTGGAACAGCAGAAGAGACCTATGTGGGACACAAGATATTATCCCAGTACCACATTGAGTGTGTGAGAGACGATATGCACTCAGACAACCATTTTGAATGTACTCTCATACCGAAAGGGTGGAAGGATGTTGAATACTTAAGAATAAAGACATTACTGAAGCAACAAGAGAAACATATAATCAAATATGAAGAAAGCATATATCCAAAGAAGATAAAGTAACTTGCTGATTAATAAATGTATATAAGCAGAACCGCAAGGTCGATGAGTTATATAGAAGCTTGCTGCAGAAGAAAACATAACGCGGTTGAGATGGCCATGATAGAAAGATAGACAGCGGACTTGTATTAAAACCAATCAAACTACCTAAGTAACAGACCAGGGCTGCAGAGTCAGGAGATGCTGGAAGAACAGCTTTGTGTGATGAATAAAGAGTAGTCTATTTGGCTGGGATCAAGGATGTTACTTCAAGGAATATCTGCAAGGCACAAGGGGGGTCAGAAGGGTAAGCCATGTACATAAAACATATTTCCCTTAGATTTAGTAAAGAAGAAAACAACATCGGCAGGAGTCAGGTTTGGACAATTAAAGATGCGAAAGGCCATGCAAGGTGGAGCGAGCAAGTCTCCAGAGGCCGAGAAGTGCAATGACACTCAGTACAATTGAATCAAATAGCAGTAAATAGAAGGTCAAAATGGATAAAGTCGTGGTCTCCTCACACGTGATTCAGAAGTAAAAAACAAGGGTGATTCATTAGGCTCAAGACAAAGATAATGGTGTACCTACACTCCCTTAAAAGTCTAAAGGTCCCAGAATCAAGTGCAGGTTGCAAGGTCAACTACAAAAGAGAATCCTTGGCTTGCGGCCGGACAAATGAGAGATGATGGACTCATTTGGAAAGTGATGAGTAGTCTAATGTTACTCTTAGAACCTGGGGTCCATTTTGATTACGGGCTGCTAACGTACCAAAAGTTCAAGGTTGAGAAAGCATGCTAACCAATCAGAGGGTCTATGTAGTAACATGCTATACAATGTTGCAAAGACCAACCCCCTGCCATTTTTCTGTTGTAATCAGTATTATACGTATTTAGAGGTGGTTGTAGACATGCCTAACAGTTAAGGGGCAGCCAATTATGGCATTAACACTTACACAAATGGGTAAGGACAATTTTAAATGTAAATGACCAAGTTTGACTTCCGGTGGAGGAAAATTGATTTATGAGTTAGAGACAATGACATCAGGAATGACGTTAGCAATAGGCGATATAAAAGCCGGGTTGGCAGCCACTCTTGGAGAGAGGGCTGACGAGATGTTTAAGTGAGCAGGGAATGCGGGTGTGACTGCACAAAACCCGACACGCGATGTAGTGCCAGTTAATAATTGCGGAGCAGATGTATGGCGGGCGCTCAGAGTACAATATCCCGTTACATCAGACATGGGTGCGATCATTACTAGGAAAATGGGTGAGGATGAAGATCCTGTTGCCTTCATTTAATATATTCAAGAGAGATGGGGTCTAGAGATGAAAGAAACATGGTATAAAACTGTGGCATTATTTTACCACATTTTATATCAGAGGATGCCTGGGCCCGTGACAAAGGCAAATGAAGAAACATGTAGGGATGGAACTACAATTGACTATCCTGCACCATTTCCGATTGTTGCAAGAGAAAAATAAGAAGAAGGCTGAGAGTAGAAAGCAAGAGGAAGCCAAGTTAGTTCAGAATAAATGGTCATGAGATGCGACCAGTGCAGCAAAGTAAAGTAGTATACTCTATGGTTCAGAGTGGGTACAATTTTCGGCCAACAGGAAGAGGGAATAGATATAGGGTAGGACGAAGTGGATTTCGGAACCCTCAGGGAGGAGGAGGATGCAATGGCAGACAGCCCCAACAGTATTAGCCCAAGAACACACACAGAATCAGACACGTGTGCGGCAACCACAGCAGACACAGCAAGCTCCATTACAAATGCAATCACCACACGGGCAACAACAGCAAGGGCCTATGCAAACACAACAGATACAAACTCAGAAAGTTCCGACACAACAGGCCATGGTACCACTATGGAATGCGAATGTAGGAATATCGCAAACACCTGACCCTAGAGTAGGCAGTGTGACCGAGGTAGGAAGAAATCCTTTCACAGGTACAAGAATGAATTTATATCCACAATAGGACAGCCTACAGATAGACCTAGTGCTATCAGCGACACCGGACCACCAAGAGGAACCAAAGGTCAAGGTAATGATAGGAGGCAAGACATTTGTGTTCCTTGGAGACACTGGAGCAACTCGTTCCTGTGTCCGTGAGAGAAAACACCCAATTCTCAGGCATTGCCATGAATGCGCAGGGATTCTCTGGGGTGATGAGCTTAGTTCCTTTTACAGATGAATTACCAATCTCTATAGGAGAACACAAGATGTCAATGCCATTATTATATTCTCGTCAGACACCAGTTAGCATTCTAGGGCGTGACTTAATGACAAAACGTAACATGAGGATTTTACTGATGAAGGAATAGTGTGCTCCACTCCAGGGATTCATTAAATGTATGTGAAAGAAATTATATTAGCTTTTACAGGCCAGAAGGCATTGTGAGGTGTCCCTTTAGGTCCAGAAGTATTTTCGTATGGCATGACTCTTTTATTATCATGGTTACCCAAGTTGGTAGGTAAAATACTGAGAATACCTGAAGAATGTTTGTTTAGACCAGAAATACCCATGGAGGATGAAGAAGGACAGGTTATCCCTTTAGAGCTAGAAGCAGCAGTGGTCAGAGAGGAAAGAGGGGTTGTCCATGGAACAGATGATGAGGGGAGAGGATGGAGTGCAGTGATAGCCCTCAGTGAAGGGCATAGTTTGACAGACTTGACAGACAAGGAGCTTTTTAGGGATGATTATTGAGATGATGAATTAGTATTTTTCACAATTATCACTTATTGAATTAACGTGGAGAGCAGAGAAATACCACAGAGAATGGCGATGGTAAAAAAGAAACCTTATTTTTCCTGGAAGATTTAGAGAAAGTGCCAAATATTTTATGGATCACTAGTCCATATGACATGGGTCTGTTGAGAGGAGTAGGGGAAATAACCTGTTACACTGAACGGGCTTGGCAGAAAGGCAGACGTATTTCCACTCACCTCATAATATGAGACATTTCAGTATTGCAGAATTAAGCTTCACATTGTTGTAAATATGACAGGAACATATGACATTTTGGTGTAGGAGTGCCCACCAGGATAAACGGCATGCCAGTAAAAAGGAAAAGAATATTTAGATGCCATTTTTATCCCACAGCATTGCTCCTTATTATTTAATGCATGTTCAATGTGTTTACACACTTTAAGCTCAGTATCCATTTCACTAATACAGATGAATCTGGCTTGCACAAACTACACATAAGTGATGGCATGCCACATAAGTGATGGCATGCCATATAAGTGATGGCATGCCACATAAGTGATGGCATGCCATATAAGTG
Source organism: Ambystoma mexicanum (assembly GCF_040938575.1). Classification (NCBI taxonomy): domain Eukaryota; kingdom Metazoa; phylum Chordata; class Amphibia; order Caudata; family Ambystomatidae; genus Ambystoma; species Ambystoma mexicanum. The sequence continues at coordinate 44,721,696 of NC_090923.1, forward strand.
ATGGCATGCCACAAAAGTGATGGCATGCCACATAAGTGATGGCATGCCATATAAGTGATGGCATGCCACAAAAGTGATGGCATGCCACATAAGTGATGGCATGCCATATAAGTGATGGCATGCCACAAAAGTGATGGCATGCCATATAAGTGATGGCATGCCATATAAGTGATGGCATGCCAAGTGATGGCATGCCACAAAAGTGATGGCATGCCATATAAGTGATGGCATGCCATATAAGTGATGGCATGCCACATAAGTGATGGCATGCCACATAAGTGATGGCATGCCACAAAAGTGATGGCATGCCACATAAGTGATGGCATGCCACATAAGTGAAGGCATGCCACATAAGTGAAGGCATGCCACATAAGTGATGGCATGCCACATAAGTGATGGCATGCCACATAAGTGATGGCATGCCATATAAGTGATGGCATGCCACATAAGTGAAGGCATGCCACATAAGTGATGGCATGCCACAAAAGTGATGGCATGCCATATAAGTGATGGCATGCCATATAAGTGGTGATGGCATGCCATATAAGTGAAGGCATGCCATATAAGTGGTGATGGCATGCCATATAAGTGAAGGCATGCCATATAAGTGATGGCATGCCATATAAGTGAAGGCATGCCATATAAGTGATGGCATGCCATATAAGTGATGGCATGCCATATAAGTGATGGCATGCCATATAAGTGATGGCATGCTCTTGTCCTTTTTGGTTGTTGCAATGCCATTGTTTTCTGCACAATGCCAATAACCGCTAATTCATAGGTTTGGGACATATTATTGAAGGTCCAACTGCAGTTGGAACATGTTACATTTATGAAATGTTATTGAATCTCTAATCCTGTTGATAGATACCAGGTCAGTAGTTGGACCTGCAATATTCTTCACCAATGAAGGCACTTTGTGGCAGCAGAAGGAATGGAGGATGAGTTTAAGGAATGCTTTATGCGCTCATCGAAATATTTTATGCCAGATTGCTTTAGTGTTGAAACATTGGGGTTTCTAATTTGCTTCCTTTTTTCACTTATTGAAGATCATGTATTTTTATTTCTAATCTGCTTGATCTTTCTTCAGCTTCTTCTTGAAATGTTATAATATATGACTTGCAGCTGCTGGTTCTATATTAGCTATACTTCCACCATGGGGCATCAAATTGTTTTAGTTGGCTCTAATTACGACTTTTATTTTGTCATGTTTTCTTTATTGTTTCGTTTATCATTTGTCTCTTTCAGTTTGAAGTATCTATTTTTTACTTCTTTTTATTTTGGAGGGATTTAGCCTTTCATGTCGCTATCAGATATATGTCATGAACCGATCCTCGGATAGGTACAACCCCCACCTATTCTTCCAAAGGATACAAGTTGAAGGTCAGACCTTAAAAGGATACGTGTTGAGGATCTCCCAATCTGTAGGTATCTGAGCCCAATTGCTGGTGTTTTACTATGGAAATATTCGATCAGAAACAGACCTTCCAATTGATAAAAACCCCTGTCTGATAAGAATTCACAGGCAGGGCGATTGATCAATGGAAAGGGCAAGGAATAGGAAAAACCACCAAGCTGTCAGAAAACAAATAACTCTATGATTATGATGTTGGTATAGATCAGCTCTTAACACCCCTTCTAAACCCACACTAACCTGTTGGTGTAGTCCAAACATGCATCCATGTAGCACTCCAGGTAATCCAATGGGAAAACAACGTCTAGGAAGGAGAAGGTTAGTAAGGAATCTATTCCCTAACGGCACGAGTGTCGCACTAGTGTCAGGTTCGTGCACCCCTGGATAGCGTCCAAAATGTCATGTGCACTGTAGTAACCAAGGACAAAAGGTTCAGAATGGAAAGAGCTCTAATCCTTCCTTGAGGTTTTGTTTACCATGGAGTAGAAAGTTCCAATGCCCTTGAAGTAATCACCTAGACTCCAATCCCAGAAATAAGGAAGGCACAACTCCTAATAAGTGCCCATGGAAATATTGTCAAAAGAGTTGCTGAATGTCACAGGTGAAAACAGGTACAACCTCACTGGAGCAGAAGGTCAGTACTAATGGAGAGAACAGGCTGAATGTGGCTGCCGATTCAGAGCCGTTCCCAAAACAAAGGAAAATATAGCAGCGAGCACCAGTTCAACCAGGAAATGCTTACTTGAGGATTCCTGGTTGGAAGGACCATGCGTGAGTGCGTTCAAGAGAGAGCAGTGCACAGAACACTGCCAGAAAGAACGTACGCAAGGACGTCCAACTTGAATTGGATAAACAGAAAGGTTTTCCAATGAGGACCGATCCGTTGCAATAGAAGGACCGAAAAGCTGAAACGTAGGAAAGACTCTGCGAGTTGGGGCTTCCAAAATGCTCCAAACTAAAAACAATCAGAAGCAGGGAACCGCGTTAGCGTACGCCTACATACGTACAAGGAGGTCATGTCGTCGGCACATGAGTAACGTGACCTAAACAGTGTCCTAGCGCTGTATCCAGTGTTGATGCCGCTGCCTACCCGGAAGTGCGTCATAAAGTCTCCAGCGGGAGTAGATCGGTCTAGACGTTTGATGCGCTCCACGCATAGAATGATGTAATGTAGGAGCTGGAGGAATGCGAAAGGGCACAGTCGTGACAAAATATGAAAAATTTGCATCTTGAATGGTGCAGATCTGTACTAGGGGACTTATGTCTCATTGAGGGTGTGGCCCTGACTGCTTGGTGTCGGACTAGTTTCAAAATGGAGCTTGATTTTGTCTAAATGCCTTATTCTTTACATATCTCAAGTTGGAATGTGAAGGGGGTGAACAGCCCAATAAAAAGAAGAAAAAGTGCTTAATCTGCTGAGCAAAAACAACTGATGTTACCCTGCTGCAGGAGACCCATGTGTAACAAGATAAGGTAGAATACATCTTAAGTAACATATATGTGAAAGAATGTTCCAGTGCTTTTGCACGTAATTCTAGAGGGGTGGCTATCTTGTTTAGAAAACGCCTGCAGTTTTCAGTGGAAAGAGTAGATATTGGCTCTGAAGGTAGATTTGTGGCCGTTAAGGTAATAGTGGACAAAACATGTTTAATAATTTTAAATGTTTACGCCTCTAATATTGCACAATCTGAATTATTTGGTAAATTGGAAGATGTCGTAAAGAAAATGGACGATGGAGCTATATTGATAGGTGGGCACTTCAACACCACCCGAGATAAAGTTTTAGATAAATCAGAACTCTTGCGTTCTTACACAGAGGAGAGGGCCAGAAAGGGCCTATTACAATGTATGGAGTCATGGCACTTACATGATATTTGACGTGAATTAAACCCAGAAAGAGGCAATATAGATTCTGCTCGATACCGCATGATACTTCATCTAGGATTGATTTCTTTTTGGTTCACTGAGACCTCTATGGTGATGTGAATGTGTCATATATGGGTGAATTTGTATCTCTGATCATGCTTGTGTGCATTTGGCTTTGGGTCGATCTTTAGGAGATGAAAAGATTAGCAGTCAATGGAGATTCAATATGCGCTTATTGCTAGATGAGGATTTTGTTAAACATATAGACACTGAGATTTCGCTTTTTCTCAGAGATAATGCTGCCTCTGTTGGCAGGTTTTCTATTATTTGGGATGCATTAAAAGCATACATATGTGGTAGGATAATTAGCCATGCCTCTTATAAAAGAAAAAAGGTAGCTGAGGCAGATTGTTTGCCCTTGGAATCAATGTGTAAACATTCTGTGGAAGAACATACCACTTCCACCTTTGCTTTTGAATTGTAAATCAGATGTTGTTACTAGTTTGCATATCTTCTGGTCCAGTCTGAAAATTACTTGTTTTTGATTGATGTCCAGCACCGCATGGAGCTTGTGCTGGATTTTTCGCTCCCTCGTACTCCATTGTTATGCGTGCTGGGTTTGTTTCCCGTAAGTATTCAGCTATCGGTTGAATTGCTCTTTTGGGCGTTTAGGGCTTTGCTGGTAGCTAAGAAACAGATCTTAAAATGTTGGAAGAGTGATGTTAGACCTTCCATTGATGATTGGTTACATCATCTAACTGTTCTATCAAGTAGAGAAAAAGTTACTTTTCAAAGGTTAAAAAAAGCTGATAAATACTCTGCCATATCGGATGTTTTAAATGATTTGTATATTTGAAGAATTCTCTTTTTTCTTCTCATTTAGCTCATTCCTTTTCTGATTCTATCTTTTTTCCCACCTATTCTATTTGTAGGAAAGTGTGCAAAAAGAATGATGTTTTGTTGTCTGTATTACGTTACTTATTTGTTCATGTTGATATAGTTCTTGTTTACTTCATGATAAAAATATAATAAAGAGATTTAGACACAAAAAATGGAAGTAGGAGGAGTTAAAATCAAACTTAAGCCAGGAGCAATTTTACCATGAGCAAAGCAATATTCCACGTCTAGAGAAGTGGATGAGGGTATATTTGAGACACTTTCTGCTTTAATGAAGCTTGCAATATTGGTGCCATCTGAGTCCCCATGTAACACAGCTCTATACCCAGTGAAGAAATCGACTGGGGGTCATGGAGTTTTATTCAGGATCTCCACCCCCTAAACAATATTGTTGAAGCTGAGTTTCCTTTAGTTCCAAATCCTGCTACAATATTATGCAATATTCATTCCATTTACAGTCATACATCTAAAAAACGTGTTTTTCTCAATTACACTCCATGAAGATTCACAGGATTTGGCTTCCTTTTCATATAGAAATATCCACCTGAAACATACTCGTTTGTCTCAGGGGTACTGTGAGTCCCCCTCCATCTTTAAAAGGGTCCTTCAGATGAACCTGGGTAACGTTCAGGTTGAAAGTACAATAATTCAGTATGTGGATGACATTTTACTGTGCAGTGAGACAGAAGAAAGATGAAAAGAAGACTTAGTTCGACTCATGACTATAATAGTAGAGAAGGGATACAAGGTAGACAAGCAGAAGCTACAATATTGTCAGGAAAAAGTTCTGTATATAGGGCAGCTAATCTCTCAAGAAAGGAGAAAAGTGACACCTGAAAGAGCAGAAACAATAATTAAGACTTCAGTACCTAAATCAGTGAGAGAAATGCAGCAGCTTCTAGGTCCTATGTAACTATTGTGGGGCCTGGGTTTTTCGACTAATTTAAAAAGGACTTAAAGACTCACAGGTAGACAAAAGTAAAATAACATGGATGGATGAAATGACTGTAGGACTTGAGGAATTAAAAAAGGCAATCAATACAGCTCCTATGTTAGAAATTCCAGATTATCATGAAGAATTGTATGTATTTCCCCATTAAAAATTTAAAAGTCCTCACACACAAAATGACATTAGGACATGGACATGAACCATTAGCTAAATCCAGTTATCAAAGGGCATTACCCTTTGCAAACAAGCTTGGGCTGCTGCTGCATTTGCAATTGAAGAGGCTTCAAGTATTACATTGTAGCATTTACTAACATTATTTATTGAGCATGCATTATTTGCCATTCTAGAGAAACCCAAATGTACATTGAACACACAAAGAGCATCAGGGTACGAGGTAATTATCTCGAACCCTGCGTTCAAAATGGTTAGATGCAGATAGTGAACACAGCAACGCTCATAGCAGAACTGGTAGGGGAGGATGAGTATGTACATGACTGCACGACATATACTGAATTTTATTATAACATTCCCCGTGTTAGAGAAAATGCTCTCGGAGGAGGCGTTAGTTCCTTTTATTGATGGTTCTTCAAAAATTGATCAAACAACTGGCGAAAGGCATACTGGATCAGCAGTAGTGAAGCTGAACCGAGAGGGTGAATTGAAGTAGGTACAAGCGCAAGATGGCCTTCGCATTGCTCAGACAGGCTGCAGAATTAAGGGCACTCATCGCCGCACTCCAAAGATATGAGGTTGAGGAAGTGACATGTACTCGGACTCCGCCTATGTGACGTCAACTGTACACTCAGGTTTGCCACATTGAAAAAGGAGGGCCTTCCTCCGCTGTGAGAAACCTGAGGGTATTCTCCCAGTAGAACCTCTAGAATTGCTTATTCAGGTGGCCAGGACAGGGCCATCCCTGTTGGATCCAGTTCCTGGGGGTGGACCAGTGGGGGAGGATCACCTGGATAGGAGAACCTGGTGAGATGTGGTATTGTGCCAGAGACGGAGAAAAGGGCAAGATGTCTGAGGGTTTCTTGGGCTGTATTTCATCTGCCTCCCTTCCTCCTGTTAAATCTCTCAGACCCAGATCCAACAACCCAGCCACACAAACTCAATCTTCTAAGGTCCTAATCCCGGTTACACTCAAAAAGCATAACTCCTAGAACCATTTTTTCACCGGTCTCCATTCGAATGCTGCCAGACATTCTTCCTCCTGTCCCTCTGACTGCTATCTTCTGCACTACCAACTCATTCAAGTAAAATACTACAAATCCCACAATCCCTCTTATTTATTTCATGGCCCCAGCTATTCCCGTTTGCCCCACTAACCCTACCACTCCTGTCCCTCTGATTGTTATTTTCCGAATAACCAAACCACCAAGACAAAACACTACTGTTCCCACCATCCCCTATGTTCTGTTCTCCACCCCGGTCATTCTAGTCCATTTTGTCCTCTCAATCTACCAACAGGCCGACTGTTTATAATAACACTGTTTCCCCATCCTATCCCATAGGGCATTCCGACACTCCAACATCTTCCTTTCCCAACAGAAACACTGCTTTACGAACGTATAATAACACTGTTTACCTGACATGTCCTGACACGAAGGTTAGGCAAAGTTATGCAATTAACTTGAACCACACACACCTGACGGCCCTTGCTTTTCCCCACAGGGATAAAAGGTGGAGCAAGAAAGCACAAGGCGAGCAAGGTGAGAAAGATGTCGGAAACCACGACAAGACGGCTAACACATAGCAGTTCAGGAGAAGGAGAAAGGCGTCGGGAAGAGAAAGGGTGGCGAGAGAAACGATCTTGCCCTTCTCATTCCCGGCCCACAGAGCCCTCCAAGAAGAAAGCCTAGGACCGCAAACAATAGCGCAAGTGTCCCGCACCAGACGTCAGAGGTACACTAGTTAAGCCTATACCAATAGGCAGGAGCGAGGGAAGCTACCGCATCCGTGGTACTGGTTTTAACTCCAAAGAAGCCGAAAGCCCAGTGGTCAAGCACATTCAGTGAGTCGAGGGAAGAACCGATAAAAGCCGGGTTGTGTTGGGTGAGAATCGCAAAGGGGCAACTTTTGAAGCAGATATAATGACCTTTATCTGAACTGTTAAAAGTGTGAAGGGGAGACTGGCTACAGAGGGAAAGCGGCACCACATTGGTGTGAACTCGAGAGACTCTGGTCGAGCCGCATATTGAGAACCTACAGAAGCCAGTAAAAAATGGAGATGAGGCGCGCACTCTGGTTCCCAGTCAGATTTACATGCTAAAGAAACAGTTAGTCTTCTCCTCCAAACGTTTTCTTGACTCCATCAATCATCAGGGAGGCTGTTTTCCTTTTCCTTTTCAGGTGTGTATGGTTGATTCTCATAAAGTCTCTAAGGATTCTGGTACATGTAGTCACACACTTTTTTCAATGTAGGTGCTAGCAACCAACTCTCCTCCAAAGCGCAAATCATACCTTTAACAGGGGGCGGGGGGACACCATGTTTATGGCTCTCCTTAGTAAGGCATGATGACCCTGGTGGTGCTGCCTCTTGAGCCTGGGACTCTTGAAACACTGTAAAAAATGGAGATGAGGCGCGCTCTCTGGTTCCCAGTCTGATTTACCTGCTAAAGCAACAGTTCGTCTTCTCCTCCAAATGTTTTCTTGACTCTATCAATCATCAAGGAGGCTGTTTTCCTTTTCCTTTTCAGGTGTGTCTGGTTAATTCTCATTCAAGTCTCTAAGGATTCTGGTACATGTAGTCGCACACTTTTTTCAATGCAGGTGACTAGGAACCACCTCTCCTCCAAAGCACAAATCTTACCCTTAATAGGAGGAGGGCGAAACCATGTTTATAGCTCCCCATAGTAAGGCATGATGACCTAGAGAAGCCAGAAGGCCACAGGAAGGCCGGGATAGGAAGCAAAGTGGTCATATGTGACGGTTGAGCAAAAGCCCCGTACAATCGAAAGACTTTGATCCGCAGATTGACTATAGTAAGGAAAGTGAATCCCACCTGGTGAATGAAAGAAAATTGCATGAATGCTGTGAACATTTAAAACTAATTGAACGAACCAAAAAGGCAATAGTGAACCCGGAGGAGAGATGCCTAGTGAGGGGGACGAAGTTGAAAGGTCCCGAGAAACAGAGTGGTAGTGTAAACACAAAGAAGAGAGGGCTAATGAACTGTTTTGTCAAAGACATTAAGAAGTTAAGAAGGGTCCGAGGCTGGGCAAGGGAGATCCGGGGTGAAGCTAAACTCAACGCTGACAGTCAAGAGAGGTCAGAGCCCGAGGGAGGGAGATCCAGAGCTGAAGCTGTCAGTCGAAAGAGCTCTGTGTCCGAATGAGGAGATACAAGGAGTTAAGCTATCATCCAAACATTCTATTGAGCAAAGTTCAGTCCCTGAAGAGTGGGGCGCAGGGGTTGTGCCCTCAGGCTACCTGAACTGTAAAAGAGAAATACTATTAAGAAAGGGTCAGCCCAGAAGAGGGAGACTCAAGGATAAAATCGTCACTCTACCAGAATGGTGGATTACAATTGAGAAGGGTCAGCCCAGAAGAGGAGGGCTCAGGGGTGAAGCCGTCACCCTATCAGAAATTGTGGAATACAATACAAAAGGGCCAGCCCGGAGAGGGGGACCCAGGGGTGAAACATTCACCCGTATTGAGCTTTTGGAAACAACATTTCATTTGGTAAAGGGACATTTGTTTTATTGTTTGAACACTTCAGGCCCGAAGGCAAAAGTCTTTCTAAGGAAACAAGACTTGGTCACCGGCGTCTAGAAAATTACAATTGGAACTGTTGTCTCATGCTGGTGTAGCCCGACACCATCTACCATTGTAACTGTCATCTTGTGCTGGTGAAGCCTGAGACCATACTGTGCTCCAAGCTCCTATCTTACCCGTATCTAAATCGTGGGGAAGGGAGACTCAGGCTACCGCTTCCTGACTTATCATTTGAGAACACTTCTTTCTTTCTTGAAACCTAACCCCACATCTTTTGTATTTAGTGTAAGGAATTGGTAATAGGTTTTCTTAGTAAAGGCATTTTTTTGTTTGACACGTTACCACTAGGACGGTTTTATTTTCATATGATTGTCGACACCTGTCCCCATCTTAGTTTTAGGCTTAGATTTGGCATTTTTCCAACCGGCAAATGACTTTCATTGTTTTTATAAACACCCTTGAACTGTGATCACTTGTGTCTGCCTTACTTGTGTCATCATGAGTTTCTCACACCGCACAGATGGCAAACCAGTGCAACATGCAGCCCTGTTGGATAAGCGTACTGAGGCATTAAGGCTCCGATTGACAATCAGGGTCATGAAATGTGCAGCCCACACTAAAAAACAGACATGATCTGTCGTGGAAACAAACCTGCAGATTTAGAACCCAAAAAGGCAGCATATTTCCCAAACATTTCTGATTTTGAAATAAGAAGTGTTAAACAGATGACAGGACAGTGCATGTTATTAAAGGGGGTCTTTAACATGCTGTCTATTGTTCAGTTAATTGAGTTACAAGGATGAGCCCCACAAGAAGAGCAAGATCTGTGGAAAAAACGGGGGTGTTCTTTAATCCACACTAAGGCAATCTGGAGGCAGGATAGCCCTGGAAAGCCAGTTATGCCTCTAGCATTATTGATGGTGGCGCTTGAACAGCTTCACTACCCCACGCATACGACTCGAGAGAGTCTTGCTGCTACAATTACAGAATATTGGTTTTCACCAAATTTATTACAACATGTGGCCGAGTTTATTGTAAATTGCATCATTTAGCAGAAGTTTACTGCAGGATACACTTTAGGAATAGTGAGAGCAGCAATCTCTAGACCCAGTGGCCCATTTCAGCATCTACATATAGATTATTTAGATATTCTGCAGACATGCAAAGGCTGCAGGTATGTGCTGGTCGTGGTACGTCCTTTTTCTAGAGGGTCGAGGCAGGTCCATGTATGCACCCCGATGCCGCATGCGCCGCCAAGTTCCTTGTGCATGAGGTGTGCCCAAGATGGGGTGTGTGCGAGGTCTTATGGTCTGATAATGAACTGTATTTTGTAAATGAACTATTTAAGCAGGTCGCCCTTTTATTATGGATAAAACACAAGTTCTCTTCTGTCATCCATAGGCGAATGGAATTTGTGAATGATTAAATGGATTGCTTAAAGAGCGGATAGCCAAGATTAATATCACTTTGAAGGAGAGGTGGCTACATTGCCTGCCCCTTGCGCAATATGCACTGTGAAATCCACCTGGCTCAGATCACCACTTAACTCCTTATGAGCTGGTGCTTGGACACTGAATGAGAACACCCCTTGCTCCTACAATTAGGTTAGAAACTGATGCCCACTGTGTTGCGAAGACATAAGATGACGAGATGCATGATTATTTGGCAGCTATGACTGCTAGTGTTTCTCTTATTTCTCAACAGTCTAAGAACCGGAGGAGAGGTCAAAAGGATTGAAGGAGAAAGCCAGAAACTGATCCAGACTGCTTATTGAAATCTTATATCCAGGCAACCAGGTGCTGGTGTGCAAATTTGTCCACACTTGGAATAACCCCTGCTTTGAGCGACCCTATGATGTGGAAGTATTTACTCCCACAGCTGTTAAGCTACAAGGAAGGCGAGCCTGGCTGCATCTGCACGACATCAACCTGTACAAGGGAGAACATTCGACCCCTCCTGACAGTGAAGCAAGGGGAGATGTTTCACGCATGCAGAAAAGATCAGCAACCAGGAGCCAAGAAAAAGAGTGTATGCAATAAAATAAACACCTTTGAGATAAAGATCGACATTTCTTAAAAGTCTAAAAAGGAATTAATGGACTTGCAGCTACCCTCGAACTTTTTTAGATAGATACAAGGTACAATACTTTGATTCGCCGGAGTTAAAGGGAAAAGAGCACCCTGCATCTTCTATGGTACACGGTTCTAATTCTTTACAACAACATAAAAGGCATCGTAATAATAAAGGTTTTGTAAATATCAAGCATATATACAAGTTTGGCCATGAAAAACTTTAGCTGTCATAGTGGAATGACTGCTAACAGCACATAATTACTCACAGTGCAGTGGATCAGCCAGACTCTGAGAAACGAAGCTACCTTTAAAAACTGACAACCAGCAAATTAAAAATAAACTTCAATAAAAAGCTGCGGCTCCTGATTAAACCTTAGAAGAGATGCAGTCAAGTGTTGAAATTGCCCAGATCCAAGTTTCCAGACTTAACCAATCTGTGTGATCCTGGGGAAATGATTACGTCCGCATTAGACTGTGTTTTATCTGCACGTGGTGTAACTGAGCGTCAGTCTTTGATACTGAAATGCACTGAGTCTGGTGGGGCACTGATGTGAGGTGTTATGGGTAGAGGGGGCGTGTATCAAGTGATCCAATTTTTGAGCTTCACAGTTCTCTGTGTGTGTTCAGTTAGTGCCTAGATTCCCCCGTTAAGGCTTCTTAGTTTCAGGCGCCACTTTAGTCTCTTGATTTTGAAGGAAGACCACGCCCACCGTCCACCTCTGCTCATGCTCCTCCCTGATTGGAAGAGCCATGTCGTGCTCCCAGAATATGTTGCTTTCTCTCCTCCTTTGTGGCAATTAAATGTGTTCATATTTTCTTTGTCTTGGGTTTGTGCTTTCTTCTGAGTGATTGCAATTAGCCTCTTTGTCTGTGGATGTAGGACTATATGACACGAAGAGATGGCACTTGTTGGCAAAGCTTTGATCCTGCACCAATTGGCCAGAATTGGAGTTGCAGCTCGCCTGGGCTTCAGGCTCCCATTCCTCTGTTAAACTACCCTGTCCCAAATGAAAGTGTTAGAATCCAAAGAATAGCGTAAGACCCTCTCTAGCGTGCATTTATGAGAATACCCCCTATTTGCAGTCCACACACTGGATTATTCGCTTTTCAATAAAGGTTTTTACTATTACTCAACTACGAACCTGGGAACGCCGAATTGTGGAGGAAACGCCCCTGAGTTTCGATCATGCTGCCTGCATGCCACAAAGAGATCTCAACAGCAATCATGTAAACCCACTAAGCTGTGTTTCCAGGAATGGCGAGTACAGACCGCAAGCTACACGAAGATGTCCACAGCAAGCATGTAACCCCACTGAAGGTGGTAGAGTCAAGCATGTAAAACCACTGAAGGTGTCAGCGCCAAGCATGTAAACCCACTGAGCTATGTTCCCCGGATAACTGCCGCAAGCATGTAAACTCACTGAGCTATGTTCCCAGGATTACGTTACATGAAGATTCCAGCAGCAGGCAGAGACCCCCATCTTTTCACCATTCTGTGTCCAGAGTTTGATGCCCCTGCAGGGCACGAGTAGAAAACATGGGCAGAGGGACCCCCGTGCCAGACGATCACCAGCTCTCCCTGCTGCCTGGCAGAGCTCTGCATGTACAGCCCCCCACCACCCCTCCCCACGCCCTACAAAGCAGATGAATGCATTCCGTCCTTCAGCCGTGCGTTAATTATTGGTATTACTGCACTGTTGCTATTTTGTTGACCACGGGCACTTTGATAAAGTGCTCTAATTATGATAATTCTTGCCTGGCGCCCCACTCACCTGTCAATCACCCGTTAGACTAGCCAGCAGTGCCCCGTCCCCACGGCTTGCTACCCCCGCCCCCCTTTGGTAAATGGCGGGACTCTGGCCGGCAGCAGAGAACACGAGGGGAAATAGCACGTGACAGATGACGCCTGAGGAGGCGAACATGGAAAACACACATTCTCCGCGATCGCCTTCACGCAATACACCCCGAGCCCAGAAGGGCGAAGATTCGGCCAAATTGAGAAACGAAATGAACTGATCGAAATATTAAAAATTTACGCCACCTCGAGTAAAAAAAGTCGCGAATACACATTAATGAAAATATTTCCCATCTGCGGAACAAAGCATTTCAATATAACCAGCTCCTCTTCATCGGTTGCGATACGGGGGGGGGGAGGGGGAGTCGGGGGCAATGACCCACTGTATGAGTACTTGAATAGCTGCGCCTCTCTTCGCCTACGAGCGCCCCACATCAGGGGAGCACCCACAACTCCCATTAACACAAGTGAGGGCCCAGGAAAGGAAATTCCAGCCACCGAGCACACAAAGATGCCCTCAAGGACTTGTCTCATTTTTAACTAATGCTTAAATGCTCATATTCATATTGTTTGTCATCTGTGCATTTTCCTAAAGCATAATGCACGCCCCCACTGTAGAAGCACCGCCGAATTGTCACCCGCTGTGCTACAGCCCCTGGTGTGCAAATAAGAGCGACCTTTGTGACTTCTCGTAAAGACTTAGCACAAGCGATTACTGCGCTTAATACAATCCCATCAACACACCGTGGATTGTGTGCCCATAAAAACATGTACGGTCTTAAAAGGAAACAAAAAGCACTCCATTGGCACCCCACGACAAGTGGCCCAAACGCACCCGATTGTCTCCCCGCAACAACTGTCCCAAAAGCACTCCATTGGCACCCCACGACAAGTGGCCCAAACGCACCCGATTGTCTCCCCGCAACAACTGTCCAAAAGCACTACATTGGCACCCCATGACAAGTGTCCCAAACGCACCCAATTGTCTCCCCGCAACAACTGTCCCAAAAGCACTCCATTGGAACCCCATGACAAGTGTTCCAAACGCACCCAATTGTCTCCCCGCAACAACTGTCCCAAAAGCACTCCATTGGCACCCCATGACAAGTGTCCCAAACGCATCCAATTGTCTCCCCGCAACAACTGTCCCAAAAGCACGCCATTGGCACCCCACGACAAGTGTCCCAAACGCACCCAATTGTCTCCCCGCAACAACTGTCCCAAAAGCACTCCATTGGCACCCCACGACAAGTGTCCCAAACGCACCCAATTGTCTCCCCGCAACAACTGTCCCAAAAGCACTCCATTGGCACCCCACGACAAGTGTCCCAAACGCACCCAATTGTCTCCCCGCAACAACTGTCCCAAAAGCACTCCATTGGCACCCCACGAAAAGTGTCCCAAACGCACCCAATTGTCTCCCCGCAACAACTGTCCCAAAAGCACTCCATTGGCACCCCACGACAAGTGTCCCAAACGCACCCAATTGTCTCCCCGCAACAACTGTCCCAAAAGAACTCCATTGGCACCCCATGACAAGTGTCCGAAACGCACCCAATTGTCTCCCCGCAACAACTGTCCCAAAAGCACTCCATTGGCACCCCACGACAAGTGTCCCAAACGCACCCAATTGTCTCCCCGCAACAACTGTCCCAAAAGCACTCCATTGGCACCCCACGACAAGTGTCCCAAACGCACCCAATTGTCTCCCCGCAACAAGTGTCCCAAAAGCACTCCATTGGCACCCCACGACAAGTGTCCCAAACGCACCCAATTGTCCCAAACGCACCCGATTGTCTCCCCGCAACAACTGTCCCAAAAGCACTCCATTGGCACCCCACGACAAGTGTCCCAAACGCACCCAATTGTTTCCCCGCAAAAAACAACTGTCCCAAAAGCACTCCATTGACACCCTACGACAAGTGGCCCAAACGCACCCAATTGTCTCCCTGCAACAACTGTCCCAAAAGCACTCCATAGGCACCCCATGACAAATGTCCCAAATGCACCCAATTGTCTCCCCGCAACAACTGTCCCAAAAGCTCTCCATTGGCACCCCATGACAAGTGTCCCAAACGCACCCAATTGTCTCCCCGCAACAACTGTCCCAAAAGCACTCCATTGGCACCCCATGACAAGTGTCCCAAACGCACCCAATTGTCTCCCCGCAACAACTGTCCCAAAACCACACCATTGGCACCCCACGACAAGTGTCCCAAAAGCACTCAATTGTCTCCCCGCAACAACTGTCCCAAAAGCACTCCATTGGCACCCCACGACAAGTGTCCCTAACGCACCCAATTGTCTCCGCACTGCAATGGCACCCCATGACAAGTGTCCCAAACGCACCCAATTGTCTCCCCGCAACAACTGTCCCAAAAGCACTCCATTGGCACCCCATAAAAAGTGTCCCAAACGCACCCAATTGTCTCCCCGCAACAACTGTCCCAAAAGCACTCCATTGGCACCCCATGACAAGTGTCCCAAACGCACCCAATTTTCTCCCCGGCAACAACTGTTCCAAAAGCGCTCCATTGGCACCCCATGACAAGTGTCCCAAACGCACCCAATTGTCTCCCAGCAACAACTGTCCCAAAAGCACTCCATTGGCACCCCATGACAACTGTCCCAAAGCACTCCATTGGCACCCCATGACAAGTGTCCCAAACGCACCCAATTGTCTCCCCGCAACAACTGTCCCAAAAGAACTCCATTGGCACCCGATGACAACTGTCCCAAAGCACTCCATTGGCACCCCATGACAACTGTCCCAAACACACGCAATGTCTCCCTACAACTCCTGTCATAAAACACTCCATTGCCACCCCAAAACAACTGTTCCAAACTCACTCAATTGTCGCCTCTCAACACCTGTCCCAAAAGCACTCCATTGGCACCCCATGACAACTGTCCCAAACACTCTCAAATGTCTCTTCGCACCACCTGACCCAAAAGCATTCCATTGTCACCAAAAGCACTCCATTGTCATCCTATGACAACTGTCCCAAAAGCACTCCATTGGCACCCCATGACAAGTGTCCCAAACGCACCCAATTGTCCCCCCGCAACAAGTGTCCCAAAAGCACTCCATTGGCACCCCATGAGAAGTGTCCCAAACACACCCAATTGTCTCCTCGCAAAACAACTGTCCCAAAAGCACTCCATTGGCACCCCATGACAAGTGTCCCAAATGCACCTAATTGTCTCCCCGCAAACACTGTCCCAAAAGCACTCCATTGGCACCCCATGACAAGTGTCCCAAACGCACCCAATTGTCTCCCAGCAACAACTGTCCCAAAAGCACACCATTGGCACCCCATAAAAAGTGCCCAAACGCACCCAATTGTCTCCCCGCAACAACTGTCCCAAAAGCACTCCATTGGCACCCCATGACAAGTGTCCCAAACGCACCCAATTGTCTCCCCGCAACAACTGTCCCAAAAGCACTCCATTGGCACCCCATGACAAGTGTCCCAAATGCACCCAATTGTCTCCCTGCAGCAACTGTCCCAAAAGCACTCCATTGGCACATCATGACAAGTGTCCCAAACACACCCAATTGTCTCCCTACAACAACTGTCCCAAAAGCACTCCATTGGCACCCCATGACAAGTGTCCCAAACACACCCAATTGTCTCCCAGCAACAACTGTCCCGAAACCACTCCATTGGCACCCCATGACAACTGTCCCAAAGCACTCCATTGGCACCCCATGACAAGTGTCCCAAACGCACCCAATTGTCTCCCCGCAACAACTGTCCCAAAAGAACTCCATTGGCACCCGATGACAACTGTCCCAAAGCACTCCATTGGCACCCCTTGACAACTGTCCCACACAAACGCAATGTCTCCCTGCAACTCCTGACATAAAACACTCCATTGCCACCACAAAACAACTGTTCCAAACTCACTCAATTGACGCCTCTCAACACCTGTCCCAAAAGCACTCCATTGGCACCCCATGACAACTGTCCCAAACACTCTCAAATGTCTCTTCGCACCACCTGACCCAAAAGCATTCCATTGTCACCAAAAGCACTCTATTGTCATCCTATGACAACTGTCCCAAAAGCACTCCATTGGCACCCCATGACAAGTGTCCCAAATGCACCCAATTGTCCCCCCGCAACAACTGTCCCAAAAGCACTCCATTGGCACCCCATGAGAAGTGTCCCAAACGCACCCAATTGTCTCCTCGCAAAACAACTGTCCCAAAAGCACTCCATTGGCACCCCATGACAAGTGTCCCAAATGCACCTAATTGTCTCCCTTCAACAACTGTCCCAAAAGCACTCCATTGGCACCCCATGACAAGTGTCCCAAACGCACCCAATTGTCTCCCAGCAAAAACTGTCCCAAAAGCACTCCATTGGCACCCCATAAAAAGTGCCCAAACGCACCCAATTGTCTCCCCGCAACAACTGTCCCAAAAGCACTCCATTGGCACCCCATGACAAGTGTCCCAAACGCACCCAATTTTCTCCCTGCAACAACTGTCCCAAAAGCACTCCATTGGCACTCCATGACAAGTGTCCCAAACGCACTCAATTGTCTCCCCGCAACAACTGTCCCAAAAGCACTCCTTTGGCACCCCATGACAAGTGTCCCAAACGCACCCAATTGTCTCCCCGCAACAACTGTCCCAAAAGCACTCCATTGGAACCCCATGACAAGTGACCCAAACGCACCCAATTGTCTCCCCGCAACAACTGTCCCAAAAGCACTCCATTGGCACCCCATGACAAGTGTCCCAAACGCATCCTATTGTCTCCCCGCAACAACTGTCTCAAAAACACTCCATTTGCACCACATGACAAGTGTCCCAAAAGCACCCAATTGTCTCCCCGCAACAACTGTCCCAAAAGCACTCCATTGGCACCCCATGGCAAGTGTCCCAAATGCACCCAATTGTCTCCCAGCAACAACTGTCCCGAAAGCACTCCATTGGCACCCCATGACAACTGTCCCAAAGCACTCCATTGACACCCCATGACAACTGTCCCAAACACACGCAATGTCTCCCTGGAACTCCTGTCATCAAACACTCCATTGCCACCCCAAGACAACTGTTCCAAACTCACTCAGTTGTCGCCTCTCAACACTTGTCCCAAAAGCACTCCATTGGCACCCCATGACAACTGTCCCAAACACTCTCAAATGTCTCTTCGCACCACCTGACCCAAAAGCACTCCATTGTCATCCTATGACAACTGTCCCAAATGCACGGAATTGTCTCCCTGCAACTCCAGTCCCAAGAGCACGTCATTGGCACCCCATGACAACTGTCCCAAACACACGCAATGTCTCCCTGAAACTCCTGTCATCAAACACTCCATTGCCACCCCAAGACAAATGTTCCAAACTCACTCAATTGTCGCCTCTCAACACCTGTCCCAAAAGCACTCCATTGGCACCCCATGATAACTGTCCCAAACACTCTCAAATGTCTCTTCGCACCACCTGACCCAAAAGCACTCCATTGTCATCCTATGACAACTGTCCCAAATGCACCTAATTGTCTCCCCGCAACAAATGTCCCAAAAGCACTCCATTGGCACCCGATGACAAGTGTCCCAAACGCACCCAATTGTCACCCCGCAACAACTGTCCCAAAAGCACTCCATTGGCACCCCACGACAAGTGTCCCAAATGCACCCAATTGTTTCCCCGCAACAACTGTCCCAAAAGCACTCCATTGACACCCCACGACAAGTGGCCCACACGCACCCAATTGTCTCCCCGCAACAACTGTCCCAAAAGCACTCCATAGGCACCCCATGACAAGTGTCCCAAATGCACCCAATTGTCCCTCCGCAACAACTGTCCCAAAAGCACTCCATGGGCACCCCATGACAAGTGTCCCAAATGCACCCAATTGTCGCCCCGCAACAACTGTCCCAAAAGCACGCCATTGGCACCCCACGACAAGTGTCCCAAATGCACTCAATTGTCTCCCCGCAACAACTGTCCCAAAAGCACTCCATTGGCACCCCACGACAAGTGTCCCAAACGCACCCAATTGTCTCCCCGCAACAACTGTCCCAAAAGCACTCCATTGGCACCCCACGAAAAGTGTCCCAGCCGCACCCAATTGTCTCCCCGCCACAACTGTCCCAAAAGCACTCCATTGGCACCCCATGACCAGTGTCCCAAACGCACCCAATTGTCTCCCCGCAACAACTGTCCCAAAAGCACTCCATTGGCACCCCATGACAAGTGTCCCAAACACACCCAATTGTCTCCCTGCAACAACTGTCCCAAAAGCACTCCATTCGCACCCCATAAAAAGTGTCCCAAACGCACCCAATGGTCTCCCCGCAACAACTGTCCCAAAAGCGCTCCATTGGCACCCCATGACAAGTGTCCCAAACGCACCCAATTTTCTCCGCGCAACAACTGTCCCAAAAGCGCTCCATTAGCACCCCATGACAAGTGTCCCAAACGCACCCAATTGTCTCCCCGCAACAATTGTCCCAAAAGCACTCCATTGGCATCCCATGACAAGTATCCCAAACGCACCCAATTGTCTCCCCGCAACAACTGTCCCAAAAGCACTCCATTGGCACCCCATGACAAGTGTTCCAAACGCATCCAATTGTCTCCCGGCAACAACTGTCCCAAAAGCACTCCATTGGCACCCCATGACAAGTGTCCCAAACGCACCCAATTGTCTCCCTGCAGCAACTGTCTCAAAAGCACTTCATTGGCACACCGTGACAAGTGTCCCAAACGCAGCCAATTGTCTCCCCGCAACAACTGTCCCAAAAGCACTCCATTGGCACCCCATGACAAGTGTCCCAAACGCACCCAATTGTCTCCCAGCAACAACTTTCCCGAAAGCACTCCATTGGCACCCCATGACAACTGTCCCAAAGCACTCCATTGGCACCCCATGACAAGTGTCCCAAACGCACCCAATTGTCTCCCCGCAACAACTGTCCCAAAAGAACTCCATTGGCACCCGATGACAACTGTCCCAAAGCACTCCATTGGCACCCCATGACAACTGTCCCAAACACACGCAATGTCTCCCTACAACTCCTGTCATAAAACACTCCATTGCCACCCCAAAACAACTGTTCCAAACTCACTCAATTGTCGCCTCTCAACACCTGTCCCAAAAGCACTCCATTGGCACCCCATGACAACTGTCACAAACACTCTCAAATGTCTCTTCGCACCACCTGACCCAAAAGCACTCCATTGTCATCCTATGACAACTGTCCCAAATGCACGGAATTGTCTCCCTGCAACTCCAGTCCCAAGAGCACGTCATTGGCACCCCATGACAACTGTCCCAAACACACGCAATGTCTCCCTGAAACTCCTGTCATCAAACACTCCATTGCCACCCCAAGACAACTGTTCCAAACTCACTCAATTGTCGCCTCTCAACACCTGTCCCAAAAGCACTCCATTGGCACCCCATGATAACTGTCCCAAACACTCTCAAATGTCTCTTCGCACCACCTGACCCAAAAGCACTCCATTGTCATCCTATGACAACTGTCCCAAATGCACCTAAGTGTCTCCCCGCAACAAATGTCCCAAAAGCACTCCATTGGCACCCGATGAAGTGTCCCAAACGCACCCAATTGTCTCCCCGCAACAACTGTCCCAAAAGCACTCCATTGGCACCCCACGACAAGTGTCCCAAATGCACCCAATTGTTTCCCCGCAACAACTGTCCCAAAAGCACTCCATTGACACCCCACGACAAGTGTCCCAAACTCACCCAATTGTCCCCCCGCAACAAGTGTCCCAAAAGCACTCCATTGGCACCCCATGAGAAGTGTCCCAAACGCACCCAATTGTCTCCTCGCAAAACAACTGTCCCAAAAGCACTCCATTGGCACCCCATGACAAGTGTCCCAAATGCACCTAATTGTCTCCCCGCAACAACTGTCCCAAAAGCACTCCATTGGCTCCCCATGACAAGTGTCCCAAATGCACCCAATTGTCTCCCAGCAACAACTGTCCCAAAAGCACTCCATTGGCACCCCATAAAAAGTGCCCAAACGCACCCAATTGTCTCCCCGTAACAACTGTCCCAAAAGCACTCCATTGGCACCCCATGACAAGTGTCCCAAACGCACCCAAATTTCTCCCCCCAACAACTGTCCCAAAAGCACTCCATTGGCAACCCATGACAAGTGTCCCAAACGCACCCAATTGTCTCCCCGCAACAACTGTTCCAAAAGCACTCCATTGGCACCCCATGACAAGTGTCCCAAATGCACCCAATTGTCTCCCAGCAACAACTGTCCCAAAAGCACTCCATTGGCACCCCATAAAAAGTGCCCAAACGCACCCAATTGTCTCCCCGTAACAACTGTCCCAAAAGCACTCCATTGGCACTCCATGACAAGTGTCCCAAACGCACCCAAATTTCTCCCCCCAACAACTGTCCCAAAAGCACTCCATTGGCAACCCATGACAAGTGTCCCAAACGCACCCAATTGTCTCCCCGCAACAACTGTCCCAAAAGCACTCCATTGGCACCCCATGACAAGTGTCCCAAACGCATCCAATTGTCTCCCCGCAACAACTGTCCCAAAAGCACTCCATTGGCACCCAATGACAAGTGTCCCAAATGCACCCAATTGTCTCCCTGCAGCAACTGTCCCAAAAGCACTCCATTGGCACATCATGACAAGTGTCCCAAACACACCCAATTGTCTCCCGCAACAACTGTCCCAAAAGCACTCCATTAGCACCCCATGACAAGTGTCCCAAACACACCCAATTGTCTCCCAGCAACAACTGTCCTGAAAGCACTCCATTGGCACCCCATGACAACTGTCCCAAAGCACTCCATTGGCACCCCATGACAAGTGTCCCAAACGCACCCAATTGTCTGCCCGCAACAACTGTCCCAAAAGAACTCCATTTGCACCCGATGACAACTGTCCCAAAGCACTCCATTGGCACCCCATGACAACTGTCCCATACACACGCAATGTCTCCCTGCAACTCCTGTCATAAAACACTCCATTGCCACCCCAAAACAACTGTTCCAAACTCACTCAATTGTCGCCTCTCAACAACCGGCCACAAAACCATTCCATCGGCACCCCATGACTACTGTCCCAAACACTCTCTAATGTCTCTTCGCACCACCTGACCCAAAAGCATTCCATTGTCACCAAAAGCACTCCATTGTCATCCTATGACAACTGTCCCAAAAGCACTCCATTGGCACCCCATGACAAGTGTCCCAAACGCACCCAATTGTCTCCTCGCAAAACAACTGTCCCAAAAGCACTCCATTGGCACCCCATGACAAATGTCCCAAATGAAGCTAATTGTCTCCCCGCAACAACTGTCCCAAAAGCACTCCGTTGGCACCCCATGACAAGTGTCCCAAACGCACCCAATTGTCTCCCAGCAAAAACTGTCCCAAAAGCACTCCATTGGCACCCCATAAAAAGTGCCCAAACGCACCCAATTGTCTCCCCGCAACAACTGTCCCAAAAGCACTCCATTGGCACCCCATGACAAGTGTCCCAAACGCACCCAATTTTCTCCCTGCAACAACTGTCCCAAAAGCACTCCATTGGCACCCCATGACAAGTGTCCCAAACGCACTCAATTGTCTCCCCGCAACAACTGTCCCAAAAGCACTCCTTTGGCACCCCATGACAAGTGTTCCAAACGCACCCAATTGTCTCCCCGCAACAACTGTCCCAAAAGCACTCCATTGGAACCCCATGACAAGTGTTCCAAACGCACCCAATTGTCTCCCCGCAACAACTGTCCCAAAAGCACTCCATTGGCACCCCATGACAAGTGTCCCAAACGCATCCAATTGTCTCCCCGCAACAACTGTCCCAAAAGCACTCCATTGGCACCCCATGACAAGTGTCCCAAATGCACCCAATTGTCTCCCCGCAACAACTGTCCTGAAAGCACTCCATTGGCACCCCATGACAACTGTCCCAAAGCACTCCATTGGCACCCCATGACAACTGTCCCAAACACACGCAATGTCTCCCTGCAACAACTGTCCCGAAAGCACTCCATTGGCACCCCATGACAACTGTCCCAAAGCATTCCATTGGTACCCCATGACAACTGTCCCAAACACACGCAATGTCTCCCTGCAACTCCTGTCATCAAACACTCCATTGCCACCCCAAGACAACTGTTCCAAACTCACTCAATTGTCGCCTCTCAATACCTGTCCCAAAAGCACTCCATTGGCACCCCATGACAACTGTCCCAAACACTCTCAAATGTCTCTTCGCACCACCTGACCCAAAAGCACTCCATTGTCATCCTATGACAACTGTCCCAAATGCACGGAATTGTCTCCCTGCAACTCCAGTCCCAAGAGCACGTCATTGGCACCCGATGACAACTGTCCCAAAGCACTCCATTGGCACCCCATGACAACTGTCTCAAACACACTCAATATCTCTCTGCAACTCCTGTCATAAAAAACTCCATTGCCACCCCAAGACAACAGTTCCAAACTCACTCAATTGACGCCTCTCAACATCTGTCCCAAAAGCACCCCATTTTCACCCCATGACAACTGTCCCAAACACACTTAATTGTCTCCCCTCAGCACCGGTCACAAAAGCACAACATTGGCACACCATGAGAACTGTCCCAAATGCACCCAATGTCTCCCTGCAACAGCTGTCCCAAAATACTGTATTGCCACCCCATGACAACTGTCCCAAACGCACTCAATTGTCTCATTGCAACACCTGACCCAGAAAAACACTCCATTGGCACCCCATGGCAACTGTCACAAACGCACTTAATTGTCTCACTGCAACACCTGACCCAAAAACACTCCATTGGCACCCCATGACAACTGTCCCAAACACACTCAATTGCCTCCCTGCAACACCTGACCCAAAAGCACTCCATTGATGCCCCATGACTACTGTCCCAAACACACTCAATTGTCTTCCAGCAACACCTGCCCAAAAGCACCCCATTTTCACCCCATGACAACTGTCCCAAACACACTCAATTGTCTCCCCACAGCACCGGTCACAAAAGCACTCCATTGGCACCCCATGGCAACTGTCACAAACACACTCAATTGTCTCACTGCAACACCTGTCCTAAAAGCACTCCATTGGCACCCCATGACAACTGTCCCAAACACACTCAATTGTCTGCCTGCAACACCTGTCCCAAAAGCATTCCAATGGCTCCCCATGAATTCTGTCCCAAACACACTCAATTTTCTATCCGCAACACCTGTGCCAAAAACACTTCATTGCCATCCCACGACAAGTGTCCCAAACGCACCCAATTGTCTCCCCGCAACAACTGTCCCAAAGCACTCCATTGGCACCCCATGACAAGTGTCCCAAACGCATCCAATTGTCTCCCCGCAACACCTGTCCCAAAAGCACTCCATTGGTACCCCATGACAAGTGTCCCAAATGCACCTAATTGTCTCCCCGCAACAACTGTCCCAAAAGCACTCCATTGGCACCCCATGACAAGTGTTCCAAACGCACCCAATTGTCTCCCAGCAACAACTGTCCCAAAAGCACTCCATTGGCACCCCATAAAAAGTGCCCAAATGCACCCAATTGTCTCCCCGCAACATCTGTCCCAAAAGCACTCCATTGGCACCCCATGACAAGTGTCCCAAACGCACCCAATTGTCTCCCTGCAACAACTGTCCCAAAGCACTCCATTGGCACCCCATGACAAGTGTCCCAAACGCATCCAATTGTCTCCCCGCAACACCTGTCCCAAAAGCACTCCATTGGCACCCCATGACAAGTGTCCCAAAAGCACCCAATTGTCTCCCTGCAACAACTGTCCCAAAAGCACTCCATTGGCACCCCATGACAAGTGTCCCAAACGCACTCAATTGTCTCCCCGCAACAACTGTCCCAAAAGAACTCCATTGGCACCCCATGACAAGTGTCCCAAACGCACCCAATTGTCTCCCCGCAACAACTGTCCCAAACGCACTCCATTGGCACCCCATGACAAGTGTCCCAAACGCACCCAATTGTCTGCCTGCAACAACTGTCCCAAAAGCACTCCATTGGGACCCCATGACAAGTGTCCCAAACGCATCCAATTATCTCCCCGCAACAATTGTCCCAAAAGCACTCCATTGGCACCCCATGACAAGTGTCAAAAAAGCACCCAATTGTCTCCCCGCAACAACTGTCCCAAAAGCACTCCATTGGCACCCCATGACAAGTGTCCCAAATGCACCCAATTGTCTCCCCGCAACAACTGTCCCGAAAGCACTCCATTGGCACCCCATGACAACTGTCCCAAAGCACTCCTTTGGCACCCCATGACAACTGTCCCAAACACACGCAATGTCTCCCTGCAACGCCTGTCATCAAACACTCCATTGCCACCCCAAGACAACTGTTCCAAACTCACTCAATTGTCGCCTCTCAACACCTGTCCCAAAAGCACTCCATTGGCACCCCATGACAACTGTCCCAAACACTCTCAAATGTCTCTTCGCACCACCTGACCCAAAAGCACTCCATTGTCATCCTATGACAACTGTCCCAAATGCTCGGAATTGTCTCCCTGCAACTCCAGTCCCAAGAGCACGTCATTGGTGTCCGATGACAACTGTCCCAAAGCACTCCATTGGCACCCCATGACAACTGTCTCAAACACACTCAATGTCTCTCTGCAACTCCTGTCATAAAAAATTCCATTGCCACCCCAAGACAACAGTTCCAAACTCACTCAATTGACGTCTCTCAACATCTGTCCCAAAAGCACCCCATTTTCACCCCATGACAACTGTCCCAAACACACTTAATTGTCTCCCCGCAGCACCGGTCACAAAAGCACAACATTGGCACACCATGAGAACTGTCCCAAATGCACCCAATGTCTCCCTGCAACAGCTGTCCCAAAATACTGTATTGCCACCCCATGACAACTGTCCCAAACGCACTCAATTGTCTCATTGCAACACCTGACCCAAAAAACACTCCATTGGCACTCCATGGCAACTGTCACAAACGCACTCAATTGTCTCACTGCAACACCTGACACAAAAACACTCCATTGGCACCCCATGACAACTGTCCCAAACACATTCAATTGCCTCCCTGCAACAGCTGTCCAAAAGCACTCAATTGGCACCCCATGAAAACTGTCCCAAACACACTCAATTCTCTCCCTGCAACACCTGACCCAAAAGCACTCCATTGATACCCCATGACTACTGTCCCAAACACACTCAATTGTCTTCCAGCAACACCTGCCCAAAAGCACCCCATTTTCACGCCATGACAAATGTCCCAAACACACTCAATTGTCTCACCACAGCACCGGTCACAAAAGCAATCCATTGGCACCCCATGGCAACTGTCACAAACACACTCAATTGTCTCACTGCAACACCTGTCCTAAAAGCACTCCATTGGCACCCCATGACAACTGTCCCAAACACACTCAATTGTCTGCCTGCAACACCTGTCCCAAAAGCATTCCATTGGCTCCCCATGAATTCTGTCCCAAACACACTCAATTTTCTAATCGCAACACCTGTTCCAAAAACACTTCATTGCCACCCCACGACAAGTGTCCCAAACGCACCCAATTGTCTCCCCGCAACAACTGTCCCAAAAGCACTCCATTGGCACCCCATGACAAGTGTCCCAAAAGCACCCAATTGTCTCCCCGCAACAACTGTCCCAAAAGCACTCCATTGGCACCCCACGGCATGTGTCCCAAACACACCCAATTGTTTCCCCGCAACAACTGTCACAAAAGCTCTCCATTGGCACTCCACGACAAGTGCCCCAAACGCACCCAATTGTTTCCCTGCAACAACTGTCCCAAAAGCATTCCATTGGCACCCCACAACAAGTTGCCCAAACACACCCAATTGTCTCCCCGCAACAACTGTCCCAAAAGCACTCCATAGGCACCCCACGACAAGTGTCCCAAACGCACCCAATTGTCTCCCCACAACAACTGTCCCAAAATCTCTCCATTGGCACCCCATGACAAGTGTCCCAAACGCACCCAATTGTCTCCCTGCAACAACTGTCCCAAAAGCACTCCATTGGCACCCCATGACAAGTGTCCCAAACGCACTCAATTGTCTCCCCGCAACAACTGTCCCAAAAGCACTCCATTGGCACCCCATGACAACTGTCCCAAACACACGCAATGTCTCCCTACAACTCCTGTCATAAAACACTCCATGGCCACCCCAAAACAACTGTTCCAAACTCACTCAATTGTCGCCTCTCAACACCTGTCCCAAAAGCACTCCATTGGCACCCCATGACAACTGTCCCAAATACTCTCAAATGTCTCTTCGCACCACCTGCCGCAAAAGCATTCCATTGTCACCAAAAGCACTCCATTGTCATCCTATGACAACTGTCCCAAAAGCACTCCATTGGCACCCCATGACAAGTGTCCCAAACTCACCCAATTGTCCCCCCGCAACAAGTGTCCCAAAAGCACTCCATTGGCACCCGATGAGAAGTGTCCCAAACGCACCCAATTGTCTCCTCGCAAAACAACTGTCCCAAAAGCACTCCATTGGCACCCCATGACAAGTGTCCCAAATGCACCTAATTGTCTCCCCGCAACAACTGTCCCAAAAGCACTCCATTGGCACCCCATGACAAGTGTCCCAAATGCACCCAATTGTCTCCCAGCAACAACTGTCCCAAAAGCACTCCATTGGCACCCCATAAAAAGTGCCCAAACGCACCCAATTGTCTCCCCGCAACAACTGTCCCAAAAGCACTCCATTGGCACCCCATGACAAGTGTCCCAAACGCACCCAAATTTCTCCCCCCAACAACTGTCCCAAAAGCACTCCATTGGCAACCCATGACAAGTGTCCCAAACGCACCCAATTGTCTCCCCGCAACAACTGTTCCAAAAGCACTCCATTGGCACCCCATGACAAGTGTCCCAAATGCACCCAATTGTCTCCCCGCAACAACTGTTCCAAAAGCACTCCATTGGCACCCCATGACAAGTGTCCCAAATGCACCCAATTGTCTCCCCGCAACAACTGTCCCAAAAGCACTCCATTGGCACCCCACGACAAGTGCCCCAAACGCACCCAATTGTTTCCCTGCAACAACTGTCCCAAAAGCATTCCATTGGCACCCCACGACAAGTTGCCCAAACGCACCCAATTGTCTCCCCGCAACAACTGTCCCAAAAGCACTCCATTGGCACCCCACGAAAAGTGTCCCAAACGCACCCAATTGTCTCCCCGCCACAACTGTCCCAAAAGCACTCCATTGGCACCCCATGACCAGTGTCCCAAACGCACCCAATTGTCTCCCCGCAACAACTGTCCCAAAAGCACTCCATTGGCACCCCATGACAAGTGTCCCAAACACACCCAAATGTCTCCCTGCAACAACTGTCCCAAAAGCACTCCATTCGCACCCCGTAAAAAGTGTCCCAAACGCACCCAATGGTCTCCCCGCAACAACTGTCCCAAAAGCGCTCCATTGGCACCCCATGACAAGTGTCCCAAACGCACCCAATTTTCTCCCCGCAACAACTGTCCCAAAAGCGCTCCATTAGCACCCCATCACAAGTGTCCCAAACGCACCTAATTGTCTCCCCGCAACAACTGTCCCAAAAGCACTCCATTGGCACCCCATGACAAGTGTCCCAAACACACCCAATTGTCTCCCCGCAACAACTGTCCCAAAAGCACTCCATTGGCATCCCATGACAAGTATCCCAAACGCACCCAATTGTCTCCCCGCAACAACTGTCCCAAAAGCACTCCATTGGCACCCCATGACAAGTGTTCCAAACGCATCCAATTGTCTCCCGGCAACAACTGTCCCAAAAGCACTCCAGTGGCACCCCATGACAAGTGTCCCAAACGCACCCAATTGTCTCCTTGCAGCAACTGTCCCAAAAGCACTCCATTGGCACACCATGACAAGTGTCCCAAACGCACCCAATTGTCTCCCCGCAACAACTGTCCCAAAAGCACTCCATTGGCACCCCATGACAAGTGTCCCAAACGCACCCAATTGTCTCCCAGCAACAACTTTTCCGAAAGCACTCCATTGGCACCCCATGACAACTGTCCCAAAGCACTCCATTGGCACCCCATGACAAGTGTCCCAAACGCACCCAATTGTCTCCCCACAACAATTGTCCCAAAAGAACTCCATTGGCACCCGATGACAACTGTCCCAAAGCACTCCATTGGCACCCCATGACAACTGTCCCAAACACACGCAATGTCTCCCTACAACTCCTGTCATAAAACACTCCATTGCCACCCCAAAACAACTGTTCCAAACTCACTCAATTGTCGCCTCTCAACACCTGTCCCAAAAGCACTCCATTGGCACCCCATGACAACTGTCACAAACACTCTCAAATGTCTCTTCGCACCACCTGACCCAAAAGCACTCCATTGTCATCCTATGACAACTGTCCCAAATGCACGGAATTGTCTCCCTGCAACTCCAGTCCCAAGAGCACGTCATTGACACCCCATGACAACTGTCCCAAACACACGCAATGTCTCCCTGAAACTCCTGTCATCAAACACTCCATTGCCACCCCAAGACAACTGTTCCAAACTCACTCAATTGTCGCCTCTCAACACCTGTCCCAAAAGCACTCCATTGGCACCCCATGATAACTGTCCCAAACACTCTCAAATGTCTCTTCGCACCACCTGACCCAAAAGCACTCCATTGTCTCCTATGACAACTGTCCCAAATGCACCTAATTGTCTCCCCGCAACAAATGTCCCAAAAGCACTCCATTGGCACCCGATGAAAAGTGTCCCAAACGCACCCAATTGTCTCCCCGCAACAACTGTCCCAAAAGCACTCCATTGGCACCCCACGACAAGTGTCCCAAATGCACCCAATTGTTTCCCCGCAACAACTGTCCCAAAAGCACTCCATTGGCACCCCATGACAAGTGTCCGAAACGCACCCAATTTTCTCCCTGCAACAACTGTCCCAAAAGCACTCCATTGGCACCCCATGACAAGTGTCCCAAACGCACTCAATTGTCTCCCCGCAACAACTGTCCCAAAAGCACTCCTTTGGCACCCCATGACAAGTGTTCCAAACGCACCCAATTGTCTCCCCGCAACAACTGTCCCAAAAGCACTCCATTGGAACCCCATGACAAGTGTTCCAAACGCACCCAATTGTCTCCCCGCAACAACTGTCCCAAAAGCACTCCATAGGCACCCCACGACAAGTGTCCCAAACGCACCCAATTGTCTCCCCACAACAACTGTCCCAAAATCTCTCCATTGGCACCCCATGACAAGTGTCCCAAATGGACCCAATTGTCTCCCCGCCACAACTGTCCCAAAAGCACTCCATTGGCACCCCATGACCAGTGTCCCAAACACACCCAATTGTCTCCCTGCAACAACTGTCCCAAAAGCACTCCATTCGCACCCCATAAAAAGTGTCCCAAACGCACCCAATGGTCTCCCCGCAACAACTGTCCCAAAAGCGCTCCATTGGCACCCCATGACAAGTGTCCCAAACGCACCCAATTTTCTCCCCGCAACAACTGTCCCAAAAGCACTCCATTGGCACCCCATGACAAGTGTTCCAAACGCATCCAATTGTCTCCCGGCAATAACTGTCCCAAAAGAACTCCATTGGCACCCGATGACAACTGTCCCAAAGCACTCCATTGGCACCCCATGACAACTGTCCCAAACACACGCAATGTCTCCCTACAACTCCTGTCATAAAACACTCCATTGCCACCCCAAAACAACTGTTCCAAACTCACTCAATTGTCGCCTCTCAACACCTGTCCCAAAAGCACTCCATTGGCACCCCATGACAACTGTCCCAAACACTCTCAAATGTCTCTTCGCACCACCTGCCGCAAAAGCATTCCATTGTCACCAAAAGCACTCCATTGTCATCCTATGACAACTGTCCCAAAAGCACTCCATTGGCACCCCATGACAAGTGTCCCAAACTCACCCAATTGTCCCCCCGCAACAAGTGTCCCAAAAGCACTCCATTGGCACCCCATGAGAAGTGTCCCAAACGCACCCAATTGTCTCCTCGCAAAACAACTGTCCCAAAAGCACTCCATTGGTACCCCATGACAAGTGTCCCAAATGCACCTAATTGTCTCCCCGCAACATCTGTCCCAAAAGCACTCCATTGGCACCCCATGACAAGTGTCCCAAATGCACCCAATTGTCTCCCAGCAACAACTGTCCCAAAAGCACTCCATTGGCACCCCATAAAAAGTGCCCAAACGCACCCAATTGTCTCCCCGCAACAACTGTCCCAAAAGCACTCCATTTGCACCCCATGACAAGTGTCCCAAACGCACCCAAATTTCTCCCCCCAACAACTGTCCCAAAAGCACTCCATTGGCAACCCATGACAAGTGTCCCAAACGCACCCAATTGTCTCCCCGCAACAACTGTTCCAAAAGCACTCCATTGGCACCCCATGACAAGTGTCCCAAATGCACCCAATTGTCTCCCCGCAACAACTGTCCCAAAAGCACTCCATTGGCACCCCATGACAAGTATCCCAAACGCACCCAATTATCTCCTCGCAACAACTGTCCCAAAAGCACTCCATTGGCACCCCATGACAAGTGTCCCAAACGCATCCAATTGTCTCCCCGCAACAACTGTCCCAAAAGCACTCCATTGGCACCCAATGACAAGTGTCCCAAATGCACCCAATTGTCTCCCTGCAGCAACTGTCCCAAAAGCACTCCATTGGCACATCATGACAAGTGTCCCAAACACACCCAATTGTCTCCCCGCAACAACTGTCCCAAAAGCACTCCATTGGCACCCCATGACAAGTGTCCCAAACACACCCAATTGTCTCCCAGCAACAACTGTCCTGAAAGCACTCCATTGGCACCCCATGACAACTGTCCCAAAGCACTCCATTGGCACCCCATGACAAGTGTCCCAAACGCACCCAATTGTCTCCCCGCAACAACTGTCCCAAAAGAACTCCATTGGCACCCGATGACAACTGTCCCAAAGCACTCCATTGGCACCCCATGACAACTGTCCCATACACACGCAATGTTTCCCTGCAACTCCTGTCATAAAACACTCCATTGCCACCCCAAAACAACTGTTCCAAACTCACTCAATTGTCGCCTCTCAACAACCGGCCACAAAACCATTCCATCGGCACCCCATGACTACTGTCCCAAACACTCTCTAATGTCTCTTCGCACCACCTGACCCAAAAGCATTCCATTGTCACCAAAAGCACTCCATTGTCATCCTATGACAACTGTCCCAAAAGCACTCCATTGGCACCCCATGACAAGTGTCCCAAACGCACCCAATTGTCTCCTCGCAAAACAACTGTCCCAAAAGCACTCCATTGGCACCCCATGACAAATGTCCCAAATGAAGCTAATTGTCTCCCCGCAACAACTGTCCCAAAAGCACTCCGTTGGCACCCCATGACAAGTGTCCCAAACGGACCCAATTGTCTCCCAGCAAAAACTGTCCCAAAAGCACTCCATTGGCACCCCATAAAAAGTGCCCAAACGCACCCAATTGTCTCCCCGCAACAACTGTCCCAAAAGCACTCCATTGGCACCCCATGACAACTGTCC
Organism: Ambystoma mexicanum; assembly: GCF_040938575.1. NCBI lineage: Eukaryota > Metazoa > Chordata > Amphibia > Caudata > Ambystomatidae > Ambystoma > Ambystoma mexicanum. The sequence goes on from NC_090923.1 coordinate 44,753,983, forward strand.
CAAAGCACTCCATTGGCACCCCATGACAACTGTCCCAAACACATGCAATGTCTCCCTGCAATAACTGTCCCGAAAGCACTCCATTGGCACCCCATGACAACTGTCCCAAAGCACTCCATTGGCACCCCATGACAACTGTCCCAAACACACGCAATGTCTCCCTGCAACTCCTGTCATCAAACACTCCATTGCCACCCCAAGACAACTGTTCCAAACTCACTCAATTGTCGCCTCTCAATACCTGTCCCAAAAGCACTCCATTGGCACCCCATGACAACTGTCCCAAACACTCTCAAATGTCTCTTCGCACCACCTGACCCAAAAGCACTCCATTGTCATCCTATGACAACTGTCCCAAATGCACGGAATTGTCTCCCTGCAACTCCAGTCCCAAGAGCACGTCATTGGCACCCGATGACAACTGTCCCAAAGCACTCCATTGGCACCCCATGACAACTGTCCCAAACACACTCAATTCTCTCCCTGCAACACCTGACCCAAAAGCACTCCATTGATACCCCATGACTACTGTCCCAAACACACTCAATTGTCTTCCAGCAACACCTGCCCAAAAGCACCCCATTTTCACGCCATGACAACTGTCCCAAACACACTCAATTGTCTCACCACAGCACCGGTCACAAAAGCACTCCATTGGCACCCCATGGCAACTGTCACAAACACACTCAATTGTCTCACTGCAACACCTGTCCTAAAAGCACTCCATTGGCACCCCATGACAACTGTCCCAAACGCACCCAATTGTCTCCCCGCAACAACTGTCCCAAAAGCACTCCATTGGCACCCCATGACAAGTGTCCCAAACGCACCCAATTTTCTCCCTGCAACAACTGTCCCAAAAGCACTCCATTGGCACCCCATGACAAGTGTCCCAAACGCACTCAATTGTCTCCCCGCAACAACTGTCCCAAAAGCACTCCTTTGGCACCCCATGACAAGTGTTCCAAACGCACCCAATTGTCTCCCCGCAACAACTGTCCCAAAAGCACTCCATTGGAACCCCATGACAAGTGTTCCAAACGCACCCAATTGTCTCCCCGCAACAACTGTCCCAAAAGCACTCCATTGGCACCCCATGACAAGTGTCCCAAACGCATCCAATTGTCTCCCCGCAACAACTGTCCCAAAAGCACTCCATTGGCACCCCATGACAAGTGTCCCAAAAGCACCCAATTGTCTCCCCGCAACAACTGTCCCAAAAGCACTCCATTGGCACCCCATGACAAGTGTCCCAAATGCACCCAATTGTCTCCCCGCAACAACTGTCCCGAAAGCACTCCATTGGCACCCCATGACAACTGTCCCAAAGCACTCCATTGGCACCCCATGACAACTGTCCCAAACACACGCAATGTCTCCCTGCAATAACTGTCCCGAAAGCACTCCATTGGCACCCCATGACAACTGTCCCAAAGCACTCCATTGGCACCCCATGACAACTGTCCCAAACACACGCAATGTCTCCCTGCAACTCCTGTCATCAAACACTCCATTGCCACCCCAAGACAACTGTTCCAAACTCACTCAATTGTCGCCTCTCAATACCTGTCCCAAAAGCACTCCATTGGCACCCCATGACAACTGTCCCAAACACTCTCAAATGTCTCTTCGCACCACCTGACCCAAAAGCACTCCATTGTCATCCTATGACAACTGTCCCAAATGCACGGAATTGTCTCCCTGCAACTCCAGTCCCAAGAGCACGTCATTGGCACCCGATGACAACTGTCCCAAAGCACTCCATTGGCACCCCATGACAACTGTCTCAAACACACTCAATATCTCTCTGCAACTCCTGTCATAAAAAACTCCATTGCCACCCCAAGACAACAGTTCCAAACTCACTCAATTGACGCCTCTCAACATCTGTCCCAAAAGCACCCCATTTTCACCCCATGACAACTGTCCCAAACACACTTAATTGTCTCCCCTCAGCACCGGTCACAAAAGCACAACATTGGCACACCATGAGAACTGTCCCAAATGCACCCAATGTCTCCCTGCAACAGCTGTCCCAAAATACTGTATTGCCACCCCATGACAACTGTCCCAAACGCACTCAATTGTCTCATTACAACACCTGACCCAGAAAAACACTCCATTGGCACCCCATGGCAACTGTCACAAACGCACTTAATTGTCTCACTGCAACACCTGACCCAAAAACACTCCATTGGCACCCCATGACAACTGTCCCAAACACACTCAATTGCCTCCCTGCAACAGCTGTCCAAAAGCACTCAATTGGCACCCCATGAAAACTGTCCCAAACACACTCAATTTTCTCCCTGCAACACCTGACCCAAAAGCACTCCATTGATGCCCCATGACTACTGTCCCAAACACACTCAATTGTCTTCCAGCAACACCTGCCCAAAAGCACCCCATTTTCACCCCATGACAACTGTCCCAAACACACTCAATTGTCTCCCCACAGCACCGGTCACAAAAGCACTCCATTGGCACCCCATGGCAACTGTCACAAACACACTCAATTGTCTCACTGCAACACCTGTCCTAAAAGCACTCCATTGGCACCCCATGACAACTGTCCCAAACACACTCAATTGTCTGCCTGCAGCACCTGTCCCAAAAGCATTCCAATGGCTCCCCATGAATTCTGTCCCAAACACACTCAATTTTCTATCCGCAACACCTGTGCCAAAAACACTTCATTGCCACCCCACGACAAGTGTCCCAAACGCACCCAATTGTCTCCCCGCAACAACTGTCCCAAAAGCACTCCATTGGTACCCCATGACAAGTGTCCCAAATGCACCTAATTGTCTCCCCGCAACAACTGTCCCAAAAGCACTCCATTGGCACCCCATGACAAGTGTTCCAAACGCACCCAATTGTCTCCCAGCAACAACTGTCCCAAAAGCACTCCATTGGCACCCCATAAAAAGTGCCCAAATGCACCCAATTGTCTCCCCGCAACATCTGTCCCAAAAGCACTCCATTGGCACCCCATGACAAGTGTCCCAAACGCACCCAATTGTCTCCCTGCAACAACTGTCCCAAAGCACTCCATTGGCACCCCATGACAAGTGTCCCAAACGCATCCAATTGTCTCCCCGCAACACCTGTCCCAAAAGCACTCCATTGGCACCCCATGACAAGTGTCCCAAAAGCACCCAATTGTCTCCCTGCAACAACTGTCCCAAAAGCACTCCATTGGCACCCCATGACAAGTGTCCCAAACGCACTCAATTGTCTCCCCGCAACAACTGTCCCAAAAGCACTCCATTGGCACCCCATGACAAGTGTCCCAAACGCACCCAATTGTCTCCCCGCAACAACTGTCCCAAACGCACTCCATTGGCACCCCATGACAAGTGTCCCAAACGCACCCAATTGTCTGCCTGCAACAACTGTCCCAAAAGCACTCCATTGGGACCCCATGACAAGTGTCCCAAACGCATCCAATTGTCTCCCCGCAACAATTGTCCCAAAAGCACTCCATTGGCACCCCATGACAAGTGTCAAAAAAGCACCCAATTGTCTCCCCGCAACAACTGTCCCAAAAGCACTCCATTGGTACCCCATGACAAGTGTCCCAAATGCACCCAATTGTCTCCCCGCAACAACTGTCCCGAAAGCACTCCATTGGCACCCCATGACAACTGTCCCAAAGCACTCCTTTGGCACCCCATGACAACTGTCCCAAACACACGCAATGTCTCCCTGCAACGCCTGTCATCAAACACTCCATTGCCACCCCAAGACAACTGTTCCAAACTCACTCAATTGTCGCCTCTCAACACCTGTCCCAAAAGCACTCCATTGGCACCCCATGACAACTGTCCCAAACACTCTCAAATGTCTCTTCACACCACCTGACCCAAAGGCACTCCATTGTCATCCTATGACAACTGTCCCAAATGCTCGGAATTGTCTCCCTGCAACTCCAGTCCCAAGAGCACGTCATTGGTATCCGATGACAACTGTCCCAAAGCACTCCATTGGCACCCCTTGACAACTGTCTCAAACACACTCAATGTCTCTCTGCAACTCCTGTCATAAAAAAATTCCATTGCCACCCCAAGACAACAGTTCCAAACTCACTCAATTGACGTCTCTCAACATCTGTCCCAAAAGCACCCCATTTTCACCCCATGACAACTGTCCCAAACACACTTAATTGTCTCCCCGCAGCACCGGTCACAAAAGCACAACATTGGCACACCATGAGAACTGTCCCAAATGCACCCAATGTCTCCCTGCAACAGCTGTCCCAAAATACTGTATTGCCACCCCATGACAACTGTCCCAAATGCACTCAATTGTCTCATTGCAACACCTGACCCAAAAACACTCCATTGGCACCCCATGGCAACTGTCACAAACGCACTCAATTGTCTCACTGCAACACCTGACCCAAAAACACTCCATTGGCACCCCATGACAACTGTCCCAAACACATTCAATTGCCTCCCTGCAACAGCTGTCCAAAAGCACTCAATTGGCACCCCATGAAAACTGTCCCAAACACACTCAATTCTCTCCCTGCAACACCTGACCCAAAAGCACTCCATTGATACCCCATGACTACTGTCCCAAACACACTCAATTGTCTTCCAGCAACACCTGCCCAAAAGCACCCCATTTTCACGCCATGACAACTGTCCCAAACACACTCAATTGTCTCACCACAGCACCGGTCACAAAAGCACTCCATTGGCACCCCATGGCAACTGTCACAAACACACTCAATTGTCTCACTGCAACACCTGTCCTAAAAGCACTCCATTGGCACCCCATGACAACTGTCCCAAACACACTCAATTGTCTGCCTGCAACACCTGTCCCAAAAGCATTCCATTGGCTCCCCATGAATTCTGTCCCAAACACACTCAATTTTCTAATCGCAACACCTGTGCCAAAAACACTTCATTGCCACCCCACGACAAGTGTCCCAAACGCACCCAATTGTCTCCCCGCAACAACTGTCCCAAAAGCACTCCATTGGCACCCCATGACAAGTGTCCCAAACGCACCCAATTGTCTCCCCGCAACAACTGTCCCAAAAGCACTCCATTGGCACCCCACAGCATGTGTCCCAAACACACCCAATTGTCTCCCCGCAACAACTGTCACAAAAGCTCTCCATTGGCACCCCACGACAAGTGCCCCAAACGCACCCAATTGTTTCCCTGCAACAACTGTCCCAAAAGCATTCCATTGGCACCCCACAACAAGTTGCCCAAACGCACCCAATTGTCTCCCCGCAACAACTGTCCCAAAAGCACTCCATAGGCACCCCACGACAAGTGTCCCAAACGCACCCAATTGTCTCCCCACAACAACTGTCCCAAAATCTCTCCATTGGCACCCCATGACAAGTGTCCCAAACGCACCCAATTGTCTCCCCGCAACAACTGTCCCAAAAGCACCACATTGGCACCCCATGACAAGTGTCCCAAATGCACCCAATTGTCTCCCCGCAACAACTGTCCCAAAAGCACTCCATTGGCACCCCATGACAAGTATCCCAAACGCACCCAATTGTCTCCCCGCAACAACTGTCCCAAAAGCACTCCATTGGCACCCCATGACAAGTGTCCCAAACGCATCCAATTGTCTCCCCGCAACAACTGTCCCAAAAGCACTCCATTGGCACCGCATGACAAGTGTCCCAAATGCACTCAATTGTCTCCCTGCAGCAACTGTCCCAAAAGCACTCCATTGGCACATCATGACAAGTGTCCCAAACACACCCAATTGTCTCCCCGCAACAACTGTCCCAAAAGCACTCCATTGGCACCCCATGACAAGTGTTCCAAACGCTTCCAATTGTCTCCCAGCAACAACTGTCCCAAAAGCACTCCATTGGCACCCCATAAAAAGTGCCCAAACGCACCCAATTGTCTCCCAGCAACAAATGTCCCTAAAGCACTCCATTGGCACCCCATGACAAGTGTCCCAAACGCACCCTATTGTCTCCCTGCAACAACTGTCCCAAAGCACTCCATTGGCACCCCATGACAAGTGTCCCAAAAGCACCAAATTATCTCCCTGCAACAACTGTCCCAAAAGCACTCCATTGGCACCCCATGACAAGTGTCCCAAACGCACTCAATTGTCTCCCCGCAACAACTGTCCCAAAAGCACTCCATTGGCACCCCATGACAACTGTCCCAAACACACGCAATGTCTCCCTAAAACTCCTGTCATAAAGCACTCCATTGCCACCCCAAAACAACTGTTCCAAACTCACTCAATTGTCGCCTCTCAACACCTGTCCCAAAAGCACTCCATTGGCACCCCATGACAACTGTCCCAAACACTCTCAAATGTCTCTTCGCACCACCTGCCGCAAAAGCATTCCATTGTCACCAAAAGCACTCCATTGTCATCCTATGACAACTGTCCCAAAAGCACTCCATTGGCACCCCATGACAAGTGTCCCAAACTCACCCAATTGTCCCCCCGCAACAAGTGTCCCAAAAGCACTCCATTGGCACCCCATGAGAAGTGTCCCAAACGCACCCAATTGTCTCCTCGCAAAACAACTGTCCCAAAAGCACTCCATTGGCACCCCATGACAAGTGTCCCAAATGCACCTAATTGTCTCCCCGCAACAACTGTCCCAAAAGCACTCCATTGGCACCCCATGACAAGTGTCCCAAATGCACCCAATTGTCTCCCAGCAACAACTGTCCCAAAAGCACTCCATTGGCACCCCATAAAAAGTGCCCAAACGCACCCAATTGTCTCCCCGCAACAACTGTCCCAAAAGCACTCCATTGGCACCCCATGACAAGTGTCCCAAACGCACCCAAATTTCTCCGCCCAACAACTGTCCCAAAAGCACTCCATTGGCAACCCATGACAAGTGTCCCAAACGCACCCAATTGTCTCCCCGCAACAACTGTTCTAAAAGCACTCCATTGGCACCCCATGACAAGTGTCCCAAATGCACCCAATTGTCTCCCCGCAACAACTGTCCCAAAAGCACTCCATTGGCACCCCATGACAAGTATCCCAAACGCACCCAATTATCTCCTCGCAACAACTGTCCCAAAAGCACTCCAATGGCACCCCATGACAAGTGTCCCAAACGCATCCAATTGTCTCCCCGCAACAACTGTCCCAAAAGCACTCCATTGGCACCCAATGACAAATGTCCCAAATGCACCCAATTGTCTCCCTGCAGCAACTGTCCCAAAAGCACTCCATTGGCACATCATGACAAGTGTCCCAAACACACCCAATTGTCTCCCCGCAACAACTGTCCCAAAAGCACTCCATTGGCACCCCATGACAAGTGTCCCAAACACACCCAATTGTCTCCCAGCAACAACTGTCCTGAAAGCACTCCATTGGCACCCCATGACAACTGTCCCAAAGCACTCCATTGGCACCCCATGACAAGTGTCCCAAACGCACCCAATTGTCTCCCCGCAACAACTGTCCCAAAAGAACTCCATTGGCACCCGATGACAACTGTCCCAAAGCATTCCATTGGCACCCCATGACAACTGTCCCATACACACTCAATTGTGGCCTCTCAACAACCGGCCACAAAACCATTCCATCGGCACCCCATGACTACTGTCCCAAACACTCTCTAATGTCTCTTCGCACCACCTGACCCAAAAGCATTCCATTGTCACCAAAAGCACTCCATTGTCATCCTATGACAACTGTCCCAAAAGCACTCCATTGGCACCCCATGACAAGTGTCCCAAATGCACCCAATTGTCCCCCTGCAACAACTGTCCCAAAAGCACTCCATTGGCACCCCATGAGAAGTGTCCCAAACGCACCCAATTGTCTCCTCGCAAAACAACTTTCCCAAAAGCACTCCATTGGCACCTCATGACAAATGTCCCAAATGCAGCTAATTGTCTCCCCGCAACAACTGTCCCAAAAGCACTCCATTGGCACCCCATGACAAGTGTCCCAAACGCACCCAATTGTCTCCCAGCAAAAACTGTCACAAAAGCACTCCATTGGCACCCCATAAAAAGTGCCAAAACGCACCCAATTGTCTCCCCGCAACAACTGTCCCAAAAGCACTCCATTGGCACCCCATGACAAGTGTCCGAAACGCACCCAATTTTCTCCCTGCAACAACTGTCCCAAAAGCACTCCATTGGCACCCCATGACAAGTGTCCCAAACGCACTCAATTGTCTCCCCGCAACAACTGTCCCAAAAGCACTCCTTTGGCACCCCATGACAAGTGTTCCAAACACACCCAATTGTCTCCCCGCAACAACTGTCCCAAAAGCACTCCATAGGCACCCCACGACAAGTGTCCCAAACGCACCCAATTGTCTCCCCACAACAACTGTCCCAAAATCTCTCCATTGGCACCCCATGACAAGTGTCCCAAACGCACCCAATTGTCTCCCCGCAACAACTGTCCCAAAAGCACCACATTGGCACCCCATGACAAGTGTCCCAAATGCACCCAATTGTCTCCCCGCAACAACTGTCCCAAAAGCACTCCATTGGCACCCCATGACAAGTATCCCAAACGCACCCAATTGTCTCCCCGCAACAACTGTCCCAAAAGCACTCCATTGGCACCCCATGACAAGTGTCCCAAACGCATCCAATTGTCTCCCCGCAACAACTGTCCCAAAAGCACTCCATTGGCACCGCATGACAAGTGTCCCAAATGCACCCAATTGTCTCCCTGCAGCAACTGTCCCAAAAGCACTCCATTGGCACATCATGACAAGTGTCCCAAACACACCCAATTGTCTCCCCGCAACAACTGTCCCAAAAGCACTCCATTGGCACCCCATGACAAGTGTTCCAAACGCTTCCAATTGTCTCCCAGCAACAACTGTCCCAAAAGCACTCCATTGGCACCCCATAAAAAGTGGCCAAACGCACCCAATTGTCTCCCCGCAACAACTGTCCCAAAAGCACTCCATTGGCACCCCATGACAAGTGTCCCAAACGCACCCTATTGTCTCCCTGCAACAACTGTCCCAAAGCACTCCATTGGCACCCCATGACAAGTGTCCCAAAAGCACCAAATTATCTCCCTGCAACAACTGTCCCAAAAGCACTCCATTGGCACCCCATGACAAGTGTCCCAAACGCACTCAATTGTCTCCCCGCAACAACTGTCCCAAAAGCACTCCATTGGCACCCCATGACAACTGTCCCAAACACACGCAATGTCTCCCTAAAACTCCTGTCATAAAGCACTCCATTGCCACCCCAAAACAACTGTTCCAAACTCACTCAATTGTCGCCTCTCAACACCTGTCCCAAAAGCACTCCATTGGCACCCCATGACAACTGTCCCAAACACTCTCAAATGTCTCTTCGCACCACCTGCCGCAAAAGCATTCCATTGTCACCAAAAGCACTCCATTGTCATCCTATGACAACTGTCCCAAAAGCACTCCATTGGCACCCCATGACAAGTGTCCCAAACTCACCCAATTGTCCCCCCGCAACAAGTGTCCCAAAAGCACTCCATTGGCACCCCATGAGAAGTGTCCCAAACGCACCCAATTGTCTCCTCGCAAAACAACTGTCCCAAAAGCACTCCATTGGCACCCCATGACAAGTGTCCCAAATGCACCTAATTGTCTCCCCGCAACAACTGTCCCAAAAGCACTCCATTGGCACCCCATGACAAGTGTCCCAAATGCACCCAATTGTCTCCCAGCAACAACTGTCCCAAAAGCACTCCATTGGCACCCCATAAAAAGTGCCCAAACGCACCCAATTGTCTCCCCGCAACAACTGTCCCAAAAGCACTCCATTGGCACCCCATGACAAGTGTCCCAAACGCACCCAAATTTCTCCGCCCAACAACTGTCCCAAAAGCACTCCATTGGCAACCCATGACAAGTGTCCCAAACGCACCCAATTGTCTCCCCGCAACAACTGTTCTAAAAGCACTCCATTGGCACCCCATGACAAGTGTCCCAAATGCACCCAATTGTCTCCCCGCAACAACTGTCCCAAAAGCACTCCATTGGCACCCCATGACAAGTATCCCAAACGCACCCAATTATCTCCTCGCAACAACTGTCCCAAAAGCACTCCAATGGCACCCCATGACAAGTGTCCCAAACGCATCCAATTGTCTCCCCGCAACAACTGTCCCAAAAGCACTCCATTGGCACCCAATGACAAATGTCCCAAATGCACCCAATTGTCTCCCTGCAGCAACTGTCCCAAAAGCACTCCATTGGCACATCATGACAAGTGTCCCAAACACACCCAATTGTCTCCCCGCAACAACTGTCCCAAAAGCACTCCATTGGCACCCCATGACAAGTGTCCCAAACACACCCAATTGTCTCCCAGCAACAACTGTCCTGAAAGCACTCCATTGGCACCCCATGACAACTGTCCCAAAGCACTCCATTGGCACCCCATGACAAGTGTCCCAAACGCACCCAATTGTCTCCCCGCAACAACTGTCCCAAAAGAACTCCATTGGCACCCGATGACAACTGTCCCAAAGCATTCCATTGGCACCCCATGACAACTGTCCCATACACACTCAATTGTGGCCTCTCAACAACCGGCCACAAAACCATTCCATCGGCACCCCATGACTACTGTCCCAAACACTCTCTAATGTCTCTTCGCACCACCTGACCCAAAAGCATTCCATTGTCACCAAAAGCACTCCATTGTCATCCTATGACAACTGTCCCAAAAGCACTCCATTGGCACCCCATGACAAGTGTCCCAAATGCACCCAATTGTCCCCCTGCAACAACTGTCCCAAAAGCACTCCATTGGCACCCCATGAGAAGTGTCCCAAACGCACCCAATTGTCTCCTCGCAAAACAACTTTCCCAAAAGCACTCCATTGGCACCTCATGACAAATGTCCCAAATGCAGCTAATTGTCTCCCCGCAACAACTGTCCCAAAAGCACTCCATTGGCACCCCATGACAAGTGTCCCAAACGCACCCAATTGTCTCCCAGCAAAAACTGTCACAAAAGCACTCCATTGGCACCCCATAAAAAGTGCCAAAACGCACCCAATTGTCTCCCCGCAACAACTGTCCCAAAAGCACTCCATTGGCACCCCATGACAAGTGTCCGAAACGCACCCAATTTTCTCCCTGCAACAACTGTCCCAAAAGCACTCCATTGGCACCCCATGACAAGTGTCCCAAACGCACTCAATTGTCTCCCCGCAACAACTGTCCCAAAAGCACTCCTTTGGCACCCCATGACAAGTGTTCCAAACACACCCAATTGTCTCCCCGCAACAACTGTCCCAAAAGCACTCCATAGGCACCCCACGACAAGTGTCCCAAACGCACCCAATTGTCTCCCCACAACAACTGTCCCAAAATCTCTCCATTGGCACCCCATGACAAGTGTCCCAAACGCACCCAATTGTCTCCCCGCAACAACTGTCCCAAAAGCACCACATTGGCACCCCATGACAAGTGTCCCAAATGCACCCAATTGTCTCCCCGCAACAACTGTCCCAAAAGCACTCCATTGGCACCCCATGACAAGTATCCCAAACGCACCCAATTGTCTCCCCGCAACAACTGTCCCAAAAGCACTCCATTGGCACCCCATGACAAGTGTCCCAAACGCATCCAATTGTCTCCCCGCAACAACTGTCCCAAAAGCACTCCATTGGCACCGCATGACAAGTGTCCCAAATGCACCCAATTGTCTCCCTGCAGCAACTGTCCCAAAAGCACTCCATTGGCACATCATGACAAGTGTCCCAAACACACCCAATTGTCTCCCCGCAACAACTGTCCCAAAAGCACTCCATTGGCACCCCATGACAAGTGTTCCAAACGCTTCCAATTGTCTCCCAGCAACAACTGTCCCAAAAGCACTCCATTGGCACCCCATAAAAAGTGGCCAAACGCACCCAATTGTCTCCCCGCAACAACTGTCCCAAAAGCACTCCATTGGCACCCCATGACAAGTGTCCCAAACGCACCCTATTGTCTCCCTGCAACAACTGTCCCAAAGCACTCCATTGGCACCCCATGACAAGTGTCCCAAAAGCACCAAATTATCTCCCTGCAACAACTGTCCCAAAAGCACTCCATTGGCACCCCATGACAAGTGTCCCAAACGCACTCAATTGTCTCCCCGCAACAACTGTCCCAAAAGCACTCCATTGGCACCCCATGACAACTGTCCCTAACACACGCAATGTCTCCCTAAAACTCCTGTCATAAAACACTATATTGCCACCCCAAAACAACTGTTCCAAACTCACTCAATTGTCGCCTCTCAACACCTGTCCCAAAAGCACTCCATTGGCACCCCATGACAACTGTCCCAAACACTCTCAAATGTCTCTTCGCACCACCTGCCGCAAAAGCATTCCATTGTCACCAAAAGCACTCCATTGTCATCCTATGACAACTGTCCCAAAAGCACTCCATTGGCACCCCATGACAAGTGTCCCAAACTCACCCAATTGTCCCCCCGCAACAAGTGTCCCAAAAGCACTCCATTGGCACCCCATGAGAAGTGTCCCAAATGCACCCAATTGTCTCCTCGCAAAACAACTGTCCCAAAAGCACTCCATTGGCACCCCATGACAAGTGTCCCAAATGCACCTAATTGTCTCCCCGCAACAACTGTCCCAAAAGCACTCCATTGGCACCCCATGACAAGTGTCCCAAATGCACCCAATTGTCTCCCAGCAACAACTGTCCCAAAAGCACTCCATTGGCACCCCATAAAAAGTGCCCAAACGCACCCAATTGTCTCCCCGCAACAACTGTCCCAAAAGCACTCCATTGGCACCCCATGACAAGTGTCCCAAACGCACCCAAATTTCTCCGCCCAACAACTGTCCCAAAAGCACTCCATTGGCAACCCATGACAAGTGTCCCAAACGCACCCAATTGTCTCCCCGCAACAACTGTTCCAAAAGCACTCCATTGGCACCCCATGACAAGTGTCCCAAATGCACCCAATTGTCTCCCCGCAACAACTGTCCCAAAAGCACTCCATTGGCGCCCCATGACAAGTATCCCAAACGCACCCAATTATCTCCTCGCAACAACTGTCCCAAAAGCACTCCAATGGCACCCCATGACAAGTGTCCCAAACGCATCCAATTGTCTCCCCGCAACAACTGTCCCAAAAGCACTCCATTGGCACCCAATGACAAATGTCCCAAATGCACCCAATTGTCTCCCTGCAGCAACTGTCCCAAAAGCACTCCATTGGCACATCATGACAAGTGTCCCAAACACACCCAATTGTCTCCCCGCAACAACTGTCCCAAAAGCACTCCATTGGCACCCCATGACAAGTGTCCCAAACACACCCAATTGTCTCCCAGCAACAACTGTCCTGAAAGCACTCCATTGGCACCCCATGACAACTGTCCCAAAGCACTCCATTGGCACCCCATGACAAGTGTCCCAAACGCACCCAATTGTCTCCCCGCAACAACTGTCCCAAAAGAACTCCATTGGCACCCGATGACAACTGTCCCAAAGCACTCCATTGGCACCCCATGACAACTGTCCCATACACACGCAATGTCTCCCTGCAACTCCTGTCATAAAACACTCCATTGCCACCCCAAAACAACTGTTCCAAACTCACTCAATTGTCGCCTCTCAACAACCGGCCACAAAACCATTCCATCGGCACCCCATGACTACTGTCCCAAACACTCTCTAATGTCTCTTCGCACCACCTGACCCAAAAGCATTCCATTGTCACCAAAAGCACTCCATTGTCATCCTATGACAACTGTCCCAAAAGCACTCCATTGGCACCCCATGACAAGTGTCCCAAATGCACCCAATTGTCCCCCTGCAACAACTGTCCCAAAAGCACTCCATTGGCACCCCATGAGAAGTGTCCCAAACGCACCCAATTGTCTCCTCGCAAAACAACTTTCCCAAAAGCACTCCATTGGCACCTCATGACAAATGTCCCAAACGCATCCAATTGTCTCCCCGCAACAACTGTCCCAAAAGCACTCCATTGGCACCCCATGACAAGTGTTCCAAACGCTTCCAATTGTCTCCCAGCAACAACTGTCCCAAAAGCACTCCATTGGCACCCCATGACAAGTGTCCCAAACACATCCAATTGTCTCCCCGCAACAACTGTCCCAAAAGCACTCCATTGGCACCGCATGACAAGTGTCCCAAATGCACCCAATTGTCTCCCTGCAGCAACTGTCCCAAAAGCACTCCATTGGCACATCATGACAAGTGTCCCAAACACACCCAATTGTCTCCCCGCAACAACTGTCCCAAAAGCACTCCATTGGCACCCCATGACAAGTGTTCCAAACGCTTCCAATTGTCTCCCAGCAACAACTGTCCCAAAAGCACTCCATTGGCACCCCATAAAAAGTGCCCAAACGCACCCAATTGTCTCCCCGCAACAACTGTCCCAAAAGCACTCCATTGGCACCCCATGACAAGTGTCCCAAACGCACCCTATTGTCTCCCTGCAACAACTGTCCCAAAGCACTCCAATGGCACCCCATGACAAGTGTCCCAAAAGCACCAAATTATCTCCCTGCAACAACTGTCCCAAAAGCACTCCATTGGCACCCCATGACAAGTGTCCCAAACGCACTCAATTGTCTCCCCGCAACAACTGTCCCAAAAGCACTCCATTGGCACCCCATGACAACTGTCCCAAACACACGCAATGTCTCCCTAAAACTCCTGTCATAAAACACTCCATTGCCACCCCAAAACAACTGTCCCAAACACACTCAATTGCCTCCCTGCAACAGCTGTCCAAAAGCACTCAATTGGCACCCCATGAAAACTGTCCCAAACACACTCAATTTTCTCCCTGCAACACCTGACCCAAAAGCACTCCATTGATGCCCCATGACTACTGTCCCAAACACACTCAATTGTCTTCCAGCAACACCTGCCCAAAGGCACCCCATTTTCACCCCATGACAACTGTCCCAAACACACTCAATTGTCTCCCCACAGCACCGGTCACAAAAGCACTCCATTGGCACCCCATGGCAACTGTCACAAACACACTCAATTGTCTCACTGCAACACCTGTCCTAAAAGCACTCCATTGGCACCCCATGACAACTGTCCCAAACACACTCAATTGTCTGCCTGCAGCACCTGTCCCAAAAGCATTCCAATGGCTCCCCATGAATTCTGTCCCAAACACACTCAATTTTCTATCCGCAACACCTGTGCCAAAAACACTTCATTGCCACCCCACGACAAGTGTCCCAAACGCACCCAATTGTCTCCCCGCAACAACTGTCCCAAAAGCACTCCATTGGTACCCCATGACAAGTGTCCCAAATGCACCTAATTGTCTCCCCGCAACAACTGTCCCAAAAGCACTCCATTGGCACCCCATGACAAGTGTTCCAAACGCACCCAATTGTCTCCCAGCAACAACTGTCCCAAAAGCACTCCATTGGCACCCCATAAAAAGTGCCCAAATGCACCCAATTGTCTCCCCGCAACATCTGTCCCAAAAGCACTCCATTGGCACCCCATGACAAGTGTCCCAAACGCATCCAATTGTCTCCCCGCAACACCTGTCCCAAAAGCACTCCATTGGCACCCCATGACAAGTGTCCCAAAAGCACCCAATTGTCTCCCTGCAACAACTGTCCCAAAAGCACTCCATTGGCACCCCATGACAAGTGTCCCAAACGCACTCAATTGTCTCCCCGCAACAACTGTCCCAAAAGCACTCCATTGGCACCCCATGACAAGTGTCCCAAACGCACCCAATTGTCTCCCCGCAACAACTGTCCCAAACGCACTCCATTGGCACCCCATGACAAGTGTCCCAAACGCACCCAATTGTCTGCCTGCAACAACTGTCCCAAAAGCACTCCATTGGGACCCCATGACAAGTGTCCCAAACGCATCCAATTGTCTCCCCGCAACAATTGTCCCAAAAGCACTCCATTGGCACCCCATGACAAGTGTCAAAAAAGCACCCAATTGTCTCCCCGCAACAACTGTCCCAAAAGCACTCCATTGGTACCCCATGACAAGTGTCCCAAATGCACCCAATTGTCTCCCCGCAACAACTGTCCCGAAAGCACTCCATTGGCACCCCATGACAACTGTCCCAAAGCACTCCTTTGGCACCCCATGACAACTGTCCCAAACACACGCAATGTCTCCCTGCAACGCCTGTCATCAAACACTCCATTGCCACCCCAAGACAACTGTTCCAAACTCACTCAATTGTCGCCTCTCAACACCTGTCCCAAAAGCACTCCATTGGCACCCCATGACAACTGTCCCAAACACTCTCAAATGTCTCTTCACACCACCTGACCCAAAGGCACTCCATTGTCATCCTATGACAACTGTCCCAAATGCTCGGAATTGTCTCCCTGCAACTCCAGTCCCAAGAGCACGTCATTGGTATCCGATGACAACTGTCCCAAAGCACTCCATTGGCACCCCTTGACAACTGTCTCAAACACACTCAATGTCTCTCTGCAACTCCTGTCATAAAAAATTCCATTGCCACCCCAAGACAACAGTTCCAAACTCACTCAATTGACGTCTCTCAACATCTGTCCCAAAAGCACCCCATTTTCACCCCATGACAACTGTCCCAAACACACTTAATTGTCTCCCCGCAGCACCGGTCACAAAAGCACAACATTGGCACACCATGAGAACTGTCCCAAATGCACCCAATGTCTCCCTGCAACAGCTGTCCCAAAATACTGTATTGCCACCCCATGACAACTGTCCCAAATGCACTCAATTGTCTCATTGCAACACCTGACCCAAAAACACTCCATTGGCACCCCATGGCAACTGTCACAAACGCACTCAATTGTCTCACTGCAACACCTGACCCAAAAACACTCCATTGGCACCCCATGACAACTGTCCCAAACACATTCAATTGCCTCCCTGCAACAGCTGTCCAAAAGCACTCAATTGGCACCCCATGAAAACTGTCCCAAACACACTCAATTCTCTCCCTGCAACACCTGACCCAAAAGCACTCCATTGATACCCCATGACTACTGTCCCAAACACACTCAATTGTCTTCCAGCAACACCTGCCCAAAAGCACCCCATTTTCACGCCATGACAACTGTCCCAAACACACTCAATTGTCTCACCACAGCACCGGTCACAAAAGCACTCCATTGGCACCCCATGGCAACTGTCACAAACACACTCAATTGTCTCACTGCAACACCTGTCCTAAAAGCACTCCATTGGCACCCCATGACAACTGTCCCAAACACACTCAATTGTCTGCCTGCAACACCTGTCCCAAAAGCATTCCATTGGCTCCCCATGAATTCTGTCCCAAACACACTCAATTTTCTAATCGCAACACCTGTGCCAAAAACACTTCATTGCCACCCCACGACAAGTGTCCCAAACGCACCCAATTGTCTCCCCGCAACAACTGTCCCAAAAGCACTCCATTGGCACCCCATGACAAGTGTCCCAAACGCACCCAATTGTCTCCCCGCAACAACTGTCCCAAAAGCACTCCATTGGCACCCCACAGCATGTGTCCCAAACACACCCAATTGTCTCCCCGCAACAACTGTCACAAAAGCTCTCCATTGGCACCCCACGACAAGTGCCCCAAACGCACCCAATTGTTTCCCTGCAACAACTGTCCCAAAAGCATTCCATTGGCACCCCACAACAAGTTGCCCAAACGCACCCAATTGTCTCCCCGCAACAACTGTCCCAAAAGCACTCCATAGGCACCCCACGACAAGTGTCCCAAACGCACCCAATTGTCTCCCCACAACAACTGTCCCAAAATCTCTCCATTGGCACCCCATGACAAGTGTCCCAAACGCACCCAATTGTCTCCCCGCAACAACTGTCCCAAAAGCACCACATTGGCACCCCATGACAAGTGTCCCAAATGCACCCAATTGTCTCCCCGCAACAACTGTCCCAAAAGCACTCCATTGGCACCCCATGACAAGTATCCCAAACGCACCCAATTGTCTCCCCGCAACAACTGTCCCAAAAGCACTCCATTGGCACCCCATGACAAGTGTCCCAAACGCATCCAATTGTCTCCCCGCAACAACTGTCCCAAAAGCACTCCATTGGCACCCCATGACAAGTGTCCCAAATGCACTCAATTGTCTCCCTGCAGCAACTGTCCCAAAAGCACTCCATTGGCACATCATGACAAGTGTCCCAAACACACCCAATTGTCTCCCCGCAACAACTGTCCCAAAAGCACTCCATTGGCACCCCATGACAAGTGTTCCAAACGCTTCCAATTGTCTCCCAGCAACAACTGTCCCAAAAGCACTCCATTGGCACCCCATAAAAAGTGCCCAAACGCACCCAATTGTCTCCCAGCAACAAATGTCCCTAAAGCACTCCATTGGCACCCCATGACAAGTGTCCCAAACGCACCCTATTGTCTCCCTGCAACAACTGTCCCAAAGCACTCCATTGGCACCCCATGACAAGTGTCCCAAAAGCACCAAATTATCTCCCTGCAACAACTGTCCCAAAAGCACTCCATTGGCACCCCATGACAAGTGTCCCAAACGCACTCAATTGTCTCCCCGCAACAACTGTCCCAAAAGCACTCCATTGGCACCCCATGACAACTGTCCCAAACACACGCAATGTCTCCCTAAAACTCCTGTCATAAAGCACTCCATTGCCACCCCAAAACAACTGTTCCAAACTCACTCAATTGTCGCCTCTCAACACCTGTCCCAAAAGCACTCCATTGGCACCCCATGACAACTGTCCCAAACACTCTCAAATGTCTCTTCGCACCACCTGCCGCAAAAGCATTCCATTGTCACCAAAAGCACTCCATTGTCATCCTATGACAACTGTCCCAAAAGCACTCCATTGGCACCCCATGACAAGTGTCCCAAACTCACCCAATTGTCCCCCCGCAACAAGTGTCCCAAAAGCACTCCATTGGCACCCCATGAGAAGTGTCCCAAACGCACCCAATTGTCTCCTCGCAAAACAACTGTCCCAAAAGCACTCCATTGGCACCCCATGACAAGTGTCCCAAATGCACCTAATTGTCTCCCCGCAACAACTGTCCCAAAAGCACTCCATTGGCACCCCATGACAAGTGTCCCAAATGCACCCAATTGTCTCCCAGCAACAACTGTCCCAAAAGCACTCCATTGGCACCCCATAAAAAGTGCCCAAACGCACCCAATTGTCTCCCCGCAACAACTGTCCCAAAAGCACTCCATTGGCACCCCATGACAAGTGTCCCAAACGCACCCAAATTTCTCCGCCCAACAACTGTCCCAAAAGCACTCCATTGGCAACCCATGACAAGTGTCCCAAACGCACCCAATTGTCTCCCCGCAACAACTGTTCTAAAAGCACTCCATTGGCACCCCATGACAAGTGTCCCAAATGCACCCAATTGTCTCCCCGCAACAACTGTCCCAAAAGCACTCCATTGGCACCCCATGACAAGTATCCCAAACGCACCCAATTATCACCTCGCAACAACTGTCCCAAAAGCACTCCAATGGCACCCCATGACAAGTGTCCCAAACGCATCCAATTGTCTCCCCGCAACAACTGTCCCAAAAGCACTCCATTGGCACCCAATGACAAATGTCCCAAATGCACCCAATTGTCTCCCTGCAGCAACTGTCCCAAAAGCACTCCATTGGCACATCATGACAAGTGTCCCAAACACACCCAATTGTCTCCCCGCACAACTGTCCCAAAAGCACTCCATTGGCACCCCATGACAAGTGTCCCAAACACACCCAATTGTCTCCCAGCAACAACTGTCCTGAAAGCACTCCATTGGCACCCCATGACAACTGTCCCAAAGCACTCCATTGGCACCCCATGACAAGTGTCCCAAACGCACCCAATTGTCTCCCCGCAACAACTGTCCCAAAAGAACTCCATTGGCACCCGATGACAACTGTCCCAAAGCACTCCATTGGCACCCCATGACAACTGTCCCATACACACGCAATGTCTCCCTGCAACTCCTGTCATAAAACACTCCATTGCCACCCCAAAACAACTGTTCCAAACTCACTCAATTGTCGCCTCTCAACAACCGGCCACAAAACCATTCCATCGGCACCCCATGACTACTGTCCCAAACACTCTCTAATGTCTCTTCGCACCACCTGACCCAAAAGCATTCCATTGTCACCAAAAGCACTCCATTGTCATCCTATGACAACTGTCCCAAAAGCACTCCATTGGCACCCCATGACAAGTGTCCCAAATGCACCCAATTGTCCCCCTGCAACAACTGTCCCAAAAGCACTCCATTGGCACCCCATGAGAAGTGTCCCAAACGCACCCAATTGTCTCCTCGCAAAACAACTTTCCCAAAAGCACTCCATTGGCACCTCATGACAAATGTCCCAAATGCAGCTAATTGTCTCCCCGCAACAACTGTCCCAAAAGCACTCCATTGGCACCCCATGACAAGTGTCCCAAACGCACCCAATTGTCTCCCAGCAAAAACTGTCACAAAAGCACTCCATTGGCACCCCATAAAAAGTGCCAAAACGCACCCAATTGTCTCCCCGCAACAACTGTCCCAAAAGCACTCCATTGGCACCCCATGACAAGTGTCCGAAACGCACCCAATTTTCTCCCTGCAACAACTGTCCCAAAAGCACTCCATTGGCACCCCATGACAAGTGTCCCAAACGCACTCAATTGTCTCCCCGCAACAACTGTCCCAAAAGCACTCCTTTGGCACCCCATGACAAGTGTTCCAAACACACCCAATTGTCTCCCCGCAACAACTGTCCCAAAAGCACTCCATAGGCACCCCACGACAAGTGTCCCAAACGCACCCAATTGTCTCCCCACAACAACTGTCCCAAAATCTCTCCATTGGCACCCCATGACAAGTGTCCCAAACGCACCCAATTGTCTCCCCGCAACAACTGTCCCAAAAGCACCACATTGGCACCCCATGACAAGTGTCCCAAATGCACCCAATTGTCTCCCCGCAACAACTGTCCCAAAAGCACTCCATTGGCACCCCATGACAAGTATCCCAAACGCACCCAATTGTCTCCCCGCAACAACTGTCCCAAAAGCACTCCATTGGCACCCCATGACAAGTGTCCCAAACGCATCCAATTGTCTCCCCGCAACAACTGTCCCAAAAGCACTCCATTGGCACCGCATGACAAGTGTCCCAAATGCACCCAATTGTCTCCCTGCAGCAACTGTCCCAAAAGCACTCCATTGGCACATCATGACAAGTGTCCCAAACACACCCAATTGTCTCCCCGCAACAACTGTCCCAAAAGCACTCCATTGGCACCCCATGACAAGTGTTCCAAACGCTTCCAATTGTCTCCCAGCAACAACTGTCCCAAAAGCACTCCATTGGCACCCCATAAAAAGTGGCCAAACGCACCCAATTGTCTCCCCGCAACAACTGTCCCAAAAGCACTCCATTGGCACCCCATGACAAGTGTCCCAAACGCACCCTATTGTCTCCCTGCAACAACTGTCTCAAAGCACTCCATTGGCACCCCATGACAAGTGTCCCAAAAGCACCAAATTATCTCCCTGCAACAACTGTCCCAAAAGCACTCCATTGGCACCCCATGACAAGTGTCCCAAACGCACTCAATTGTCTCCCCGCAACAACTGTCCCAAAAGCACTCCATTGGCACCCCATGACAACTGTCCCTAACACACGCAATGTCTCCCTAAAACTCCTGTCATAAAACACTATATTGCCACCCCAAAACAACTGTTCCAAACTCACTCAATTGTCGCCTCTCAACACCTGTCCCAAAAGCACTCCATTGGCACCCCATGACAACTGTCCCAAACACTCTCAAATGTCTCTTCGCACCACCTGCCGCAAAAGCATTCCATTGTCACCAAAAGCACTCCATTGTCATCCTATGACAACTGTCCCAAAAGCACTCCATTGGCACCCCATGACAAGTGTCCCAAACTCACCCAATTGTCCCCCCGCAACAAGTGTCCCAAAAGCACTCCATTGGCACCCCATGAGAAGTGTCCCAAATGCACCCAATTGTCTCCTCGCAAAACAACTGTCCCAAAAGCACTCCATTGGCACCCCATGACAAGTGTCCCAAATGCACCTAATTGTCTCCCCGCAACAACTGTCCCAAAAGCACTCCATTGGCACCCCATGACAAGTGTCCCAAATGCACCCAATTGTCTCCCAGCAACAACTGTCCCAAAAGCACTCCATTGGCACCCCATAAAAAGTGCCCAAACGCACCCAATTGTCTCCCCGCAACAACTGTCCCAAAAGCACTCCATTGGCACCCCATGACAAGTGTCCCAAACGCACCCAAATTTCTCCGCCCAACAACTGTCCCAAAAGCACTCCATTGGCAACCCATGACAAGTGTCCCAAACGCACCCAATTGTCTCCCCGCAACAACTGTTCCAAAAGCACTCCATTGGCACCCCATGACAAGTGTCCCAAATGCACCCAATTGTCTCCCCGCAACAACTGTCCCAAAAGCACTCCATTGGCGCCCCATGACAAGTATCCCAAACGCACCCAATTATCTCCTCGCAACAACTGTCCCAAAAGCACTCCAATGGCACCCCATGACAAGTGTCCCAAACGCATCCAATTGTCTCCCCACAACAACTGTCCCAAAAGCACTCCATTGGCACCCAATGACAAATGTCCCAAATGCACCCAATTGTCTCCCTGCAGCAACTGTCCCAAAAGCACTCCATTGGCACATCATGACAAGTGTCCCAAACACACCCAATTGTCTCCCCGCAACAACTGTCCCAAAAGCACTCCATTGGCACCCCATGACAAGTGTCCCAAACACACCCAATTGTCTCCCAGCAACAACTGTCCTGAAAGCACTCCATTGGCACCCCATGACAACTGTCCCAAAGCACTCCATTGGCACCCCATGACAAGTGTCCCAAACGCACCCAATTGTCTCCCCGCAACAACTGTCCCAAAAGAACTCCATTGGCACCCGATGACAACTGTCCCAAAGCACTCCATTGGCACCCCATGACAACTGTCCCATACACACGCAATGTCTCCCTGCAACTCCTGTCATAAAACACTCCATTGCCACCCCAAAACAACTGTTCCAAACTCACTCAATTGTCGCCTCTCAACAACCGGCCACAAAACCATTCCATCGGCACCCCATGACTACTGTCCCAAACACTCTCTAATGTCTCTTCGCACCACCTGACCCAAAAGCATTCCATTGTCACCAAAAGCACTCCATTGTCATCCTATGACAACTGTCCCAAAAGCACTCCATTGGCACCCCATGACAAGTGTCCCAAATGCACCCAATTGTCCCCCTGCAACAACTGTCCCAAAAGCACTCCATTGGCACCCCATGAGAAGTGTCCCAAACGCACCCAATTGTCTCCTCGCAAAACAACTTTCCCAAAAGCACTCCATTGGCACCTCATGACAAATGTCCCAAACGCATCCAATTGTCTCCCCGCAACAACTGTCCCAAAAGCACTCCATTGGCACCCCATGACAAGTGTTCCAAACGCTTCCAATTGTCTCCCAGCAACAACTGTCCCAAAAGCACTCCATTGGCACCCCATGACAAGTGTCCCAAACACATCCAATTGTCTCCCCGCAACAACTGTCCCAAAAGCACTCCATTGGCACCGCATGACAAGTGTCCCAAATGCACCCAATTGTCTCCCTGCAGCAACTGTCCCAAAAGCACTCCATTGGCACATCATGACAAGTGTCCCAAACACACCCAATTGTCTCCCCGCAACAACTGTCCCAAAAGCACTCCATTGGCACCCCATGACAAGTGTTCCAAACGCTTCCAATTGTCTCCCAGCAACAACTGTCCCAAAAGCACTCCATTGGCACCCCATAAAAAGTGCCCAAACGCACCCAATTATCTCCCCGCAACAACTGTCCCAAAAGCACTCCATTGGCACCCCATGACAAGTGTCCCAAACGCACCCTATTGTCTCCCTGCAACAACTGTCCCAAAGCACTCCAATGGCACCCCATGACAAGTGTCCCAAAAGCACCAAATTATCTCCCTGCAACAACTGTCCCAAAAGCACTCCATTGGCACCCCATGACAAGTGTCCCAAACGCACTCAATTGTCTCCCCGCAACAACTGTCCCAAAAGCACTCCATTGGCACCCCATGACAACTGTCCCAAACACACGCAATGTCTCCCTAAAACTCCTGTCATAAAACACTCCATTGCCACCCCAAAACAACTGTTCCAAACTCACTCAATTGTCGCCTCTCAACACCTGTCCCAAAAGCACTCCATTGGCACCCCATGACAACTGTCCCAAACACTCTCAAATGTCTCTTCGCACCACCTGCCGCAAAAGCATTCCATTGTCACCAAAAGCACTCCATTGTCATCCTATGACAACTGTCCCAAAAGCACTCCATTGGCACCCCATGACAAGTATCCCAAACTCACCCAATTGTCCCCCCGCAACAAGTGTCCCAAAAGCACTCCATTGGCACCCCATGAGAAGTGTCCCAAACGCACCCAATTGTCTCCTCGCAAAACAACTGTCCCAAAAGCACTCCATTGGCACCCCATGACAAGTGTCCCAAATGCACCTAATTGTCTCCCCGCAACAACTGTCCCAAAAGCACTCCATTGGCACCCCATGACAAGTGTCCCAAATGCACCCAATTGTCTCCCAGCAACAACTGTCCCAAAAGCACTCCATTGGCACCCCATAAAAAGTGCCCAAACGCACCCAATTGTCTCCCCGCAACAACTGTCCCAAAAGCACTCCATTGGCACCCCATGACAAGTGTCCCAAACGCACCCAAATTTCTCCGCCCAACAACTGTCCCAAAAGCACTCCATTGGCAACCCATGACAAGTGTCCCAAACGCACCCAATTGTCTCCCCGCAACAACTGTTCCAAAAGCACTCCATTGGCACCCCATGACAAGTGTCCCAAATGCACCCAATTGTCTCCCCGCAACAACTGTCCCAAAAGCACTCCATTGGCACCCCATGACAAGTATCCCAAACGCACCCAATTATCTCCTCGCAACAACTGTCCCAAAAGCACTCCAATGGCACCCCATGACAAGTGTCCCAAACGCATCCAATTGTCTCCCCGCAACAACTGTCCCAAAAGCACTCCATTGGCACCCAATGACAAATGTCCCAAATGCACCCAATTGTCTCCCTGCAGCAACTGTCCCAAAAGCACTCCATTGGCACATCATGACAAGTGTCCCAAACACACCCAATTGTCTCCCCGCAACAACTGCCCCAAAAGCACTCCATTGGCACCCCATGACAAGTGTCCCAAACACACCCAATTGTCTCCCAGCAACAACTGTCCTGAAAGCACTCCATTGGCACCCCATGACAACTGTCCCAAAGCACTCCATTGGCACCCCATGACAAGTGTCCCAAACGCACCCAATTGTCTCCCCGCAACAACTGTCCCACAAGAACTCCATTGGCACCCGATGACAACTGTCCCAAAGCACTCCATTGGCACCCCATGACAACTGTCCCATACACACGCAATGTCTCCCTGCAACTCCTGTCATAAAACACTCCATTGGCACCCCAAAACAACTGTTCCAAACTCACTCAATTGTCGCCTCTCAACAACCGGCCACAAAACCATTCCATCGGCACCCCATGACTACTGTCCCAAACACTCTCTAATGTCTCTTCGCACCACCTGACCCAAAAGCATTCCATTGTCACCAAAAGCACTCCATTGTCATCCTATGACAACTGTCCCAAAAGCACTCCATTGGCACCCCATGACAAGTGTCCCAAATGCACCCAATTGTCCCCCTGCAACAACTGTCCCAAAAGCACTCCATTGGCACCCCATGAGAAGTGTCCCAAACGCACCCAATTGTCTCCTCGCAAAACAACTTTCCCAAAAGCACTCCATTGGCACCTCATGACAAATGTCCCAAATGCAGCTAATTGTCTCCCCGCAACAACTGTCCCAAAAGCACTCCATTGGCACCCCATGACAAGTGTCCCAAACGCACCCAATTGTCTCCCAGCAAAAACTGTCACAAAAGCACTCCATTGGCACCCCATAAAAAGTGCCCAAACGCACCCAATTGTCTCCCCGCAACAACTGTCCCAAAAGCACTCCATTGGCACCCCATGACAAGTGTCCGAAACGCACCCAATTTTCTCCCTGCAACAACTGTCCCAAAAGCACTCCATTGGCACCCCATGACAAGTGTCCCAAACGCACTCAATTGTCTCCCCGCAACAACTGTCCCAAAAGCACTCCTTTGGCACCCCATGACAAGTGTTCCAAACGCACCCAATTGTCTCCCCGCAACAACTGTCCCAAAAGCACTCCATTGGAACCCCATGACAAGTGTTCCAAACGCACCCAATTGTCTCCCCGCAACAACTGTCCCAAAAGCACTCCATTGGCACCCCATGACAAGTGTCCCAAACGCATCCAATTGTCTCCCCGCAACAACTGTCCCAAAAGCACTCCATTGGCACCCCATGACAAGTGTCCCAAAAGCACCCAATTGTCTCCCCGCAACAACTGTCCCAAAAGCACTCCATTGGCACCCCATGACAAGTGTCCCAAATGCACCCAATTGTCTCCCCGCAACAACTGTCCCGAAAGCACTCCATTGGCACCCCATGACAACTGTCCCAAAGCACTCCATTGGCACCCCATGACAACTGTCCCAAACACACGCAATGTCTCCCTGCAACAACTGTCCCGAAAGCACTCCACTGGCACCCCATGACAACTGTCCCAAAGCACTCCATTGGCACCCCATGACAACTGTCCCAAACACACGCAATGTCTCCCTGCAACTCCTGTCATCAAACACTCCATTGCCACCCCAAGACAACTGTTCCAAACTCACTCAATTGTCGCCTCTCAATACCTGTCCCAAAAGCACTCCATTGGCACCCCATGACAACTGTCCCAAACACTCTCAAATGTCTCTTCGCACCACCTGACCCAAAAGCACTCCATTGTCATCCTATGACAACCGTCCCAAATGCACGGAATTGTCTCCCTGCAACTCCAGTCCCAAGAGCACGTCATTGGCACCCGATGACAACTGTCCCAAAGCACTCCATTGGCACCCCATGACAACTGTCTCAAACACACTCAATATCTCTCTGCAACTCCTGTCATAAAAAACTCCATTGCCACCCCAAGACAACAGTTCCAAACTCACTCAATTGACGCCTCTCAACATCTGTCCCAAAAGCACCCCATTTTCACCCCATGACAACTGTCCCAAACACACTTAATTGTCTCCCCTCAGCACCGGTCACAAAAGCACAACATTGGCACACCATGAGAACTGTCCCAAATGCACCCAATGTCTCCCTGCAACAGCTGTCCCAAAATACTGTATTGCCACCCCATGACAACTGTCCCAAACGCACTCAATTGTCTCATTGCAACACCTGACCCAGAAAAACACTCCATTGGCACCCCATGGCAACTGTCACAAACGCACTTAATTGTCTCACTGCAACACCTGACCCAAAAACACTCCATTGGCACCCCATGACAACTGTCCCAAACACACTCAATTGCCTCCCTGCAACACCTGACCCAAAAGCACTCCATTGATGCCCCATGACTACTGTCCCAAACACACTCAATTGTCTTCCAGCAACACCTGCCCAAAAGCACCCCATTTTCACCCCATGACAACTGTCCCAAACACACTCAATTGTCTCCCCACAGCACCGGTCACAAAAGCACTCCGTTGGCACCCCATGACAACTGTCCCAAAGCACTCCATTGGCACCCCATGACAACTGTCCCAAACACACGCAATGTCTCCCTGCAACTCCTGTCATCAAACACTCCATTGCCACCCCAAGACAACTGTTCCAAACTCACTCAATTGTCGCCTCTCAATACCTGTCCCAAAAGCACTCCATTGGCACCCCATGACAACTGTCCCAAACACTCTCAAATGTCTCTTCGCACCACCTGACCCAAAAGCACTCCATTGTCATCCTATGACAACTGTCCCAAATGCACGGAATTGTCTCCCTGCAACTCCAGTCCCAAGAGCACGTCATTGGCACCCGATGACAACTGTCCCAAAGCACTCCATTGGCACCCCATGACAACTGTCTCAAACACACTCAATATCTCTCTGCAACTCCTGTCATAAAAAACTCCATTGCCACCCCAAGACAACAGTTCCAAACTCACTCAATTGACGCCTCTCAACATCTGTCCCAAAAGCACCCCATTTTCACCCCATGACAACTGTCCCAAACACACTTAATTGTCTCCCCTCAGCACCGGTCACAAAAGCACAACATTGGCACACCATGAGAACTGTCCCAAATGCACCCAATGTCTCCCTGCAACAGCTGTCCCAAAATACTGTATTGCCACCCCATGACAACTGTCCCAAACGCACTCAATTGTCTCATTACAACACCTGACCCAGAAAAACACTCCATTGGCACCCCATGGCAACTGTCACAAACGCACTTAATTGTCTCACTGCAACACCTGACCCAAAAACACTCCATTGGCACCCCATGACAACTGTCCCAAACACACTCAATTGCCTCCCTGCAACAGCTGTCCAAAAGCACTCAATTGGCACCCCATGAAAACTGTCCCAAACACACTCAATTTTCTCCCTGCAACACCTGACCCAAAAGCACTCCATTGATGCCCCATGACTACTGTCCCAAACACACTCAATTGTCTTCCAGCAACACCTGCCCAAAAGCACCCCATTTTCACCCCATGACAACTGTCCCAAACACACTCAATTGTCTCCCCACAGCACCGGTCACAAAAGCACTCCATTGGCACCCCATGGCAACTGTCACAAACACACTCAATTGTCTCACTGCAACACCTGTCCTAAAAGCACTCCATTGGCACCCCATGACAACTGTCCCAAACACACTCAATTGTCTGCCTGCAACACCTGTCCCAAAAGCATTCCAATGGCTCCCCATGAATTCTGTCCCAAACACACTCAATTTTCTATCCGCAACACCTGTGCCAAAAACACTTCATTGCCACCCCACGACAAGTGTCCCAAACGCACCCAATTGTCTCCCCGCAACAACTGTCCCAAAAGCACTCCATTGGTACCCCATGACAAGTGTCCCAAATGCACCTAATTGTCTCCCCGCAACAACTGTCCCAAAAGCACTCCATTGGCACCCCATGACAAGTGTTCCAAACGCACCCAATTGTCTCCCCTCAACAACTGTCCCAAAAGCACTCCATTGGCACCCCATGACAAGTGTTCCAAACGCACCCAATTGTCTCCCAGCAACAACTGTCCCAAAAGCACTCCATTGGCACCCCATAAAAAGTGCCCAAATGCACCCAATTGTCTCCCCGCAACATCTGTCCCAAAAGCACTCCATTGGCACCCCATGACAAGTGTCCCAAACGCACCCAATTGTCTCCCTGCAACAACTGTCCCAAAGCACTCCATTGGCACCCCATGACAAGTGTCCCAAACGCATCCAATTGTCTCCCCGCAACACCTGTCCCAAAAGCACTCCATTGGCACCCCATGACAAGTGTCCCAAAAGCACCCAATTGTCTCCCTGCAACAACTGTCCCAAAAGCACTCCATTGGCACCCCATGACAAGTGTCCCAAACGCACTCAATTGTCTCCCCGCAACAACTGTCCCAAAAGCACTCCATTGGCGCCCCATGACAAGTGTCCCAAACGCACCCAATTGTCTCCCCGCAACAACTGTCCCAAACGCACTCCATTGGCACCCCATGACAAGTGTCCCAAACGCACCCAATTGTCTGCCTGCAACAACTGTCCCAAAAGCACTCCATTGGGACCCCATGACAAGTGTCCCAAACGCATCCAATTGTCTCCCCGCAACAATTGTCCCAAAAGCACTCCATTGGCACCCCATGACAAGTGTCAAAAAAGCACCCAATTGTCTCCCCGCAACAACTCTCCCAAAAGCACTCCATTGGCACCCCATGACAAGTGTCCCAAATGCACCCAATTGTCTCCCCGCAACAACTGTCCCGAAAGCACTCCATTGGCACCCCATGACAACTGTCCCAAAGCACTCCTTTGGCACCCCATGACAACTGTCCCAAACACACGCAATGTCTCCCTGCAACGCCTGTCATCAAACACTCCATTGCCACCCCAAGACAACTGTTCCAAACTCACTCAATTGTCGCCTCTCAACACCT
Source organism: Ambystoma mexicanum (assembly GCF_040938575.1). NCBI lineage: Eukaryota > Metazoa > Chordata > Amphibia > Caudata > Ambystomatidae > Ambystoma > Ambystoma mexicanum. Next base: position 44,784,115 of record NC_090923.1, read on the forward strand.
GTCCCAAAAGCACTCCATTGGCACCCCATGACAACTGTCCCAAACACTCTCAAATGTCTCTTCACACCACCTGACCCAAAGGCACTCCATTGTCATCCTATGACAACTGTCCCAAATGCTCGGAATTGTCTCCCTGCAACTCCAGTCCCAAGAGCACGTCATTGGTATCCGATGACAACTGTCCCAAAGCACTCCATTGGCACCCCATGACAACTGTCTCAAACACACTCAATGTCTCTCTGCAACTCCTGTCATAAAAAATTCCATTGCCACCCCAAGACAACAGTTCCAAACTCACTCAATTGACGTCTCTCAACATCTGTCCCAAAAGCACCCCATTTTCACCCCATGACAACTGTCCCAAACACACTTAATTGTCTCCCTGCAGCACCGGTCACAAAAGCACAACATTGGCACACCATGAGAACTGTCCCAAATGCACCCAATGTCTCCCTGCAACAGCTGTCCCAAAATACTTTATTGCCACCCCATGACAACTGTCCCAAACGCACTCAATTGTCTCATTGCAACACCTGACCCAAAAAACACTCCATTGGCACCCCATGGCAACTGTCACAAACGCACTCAATTGTCTCACTGCAACACCTGACCCAAAAACACTCCATTGGCACCCCATGACAACTGTCCCAAACACATTCAATTGCCTCCCTGCAACAGCTGTCCAAAAGCACTCAATTGGCACCCCATGAAAACTGTCCCAAACACACTCAATTCTCTCCCTGCAACACCTGACCCAAAAGCACTCCATTGATACCCCATGACTACTGTCCCAAACACACTCAATTGACTTCCAGCAACACCTGCCCAAAAACACCCCATTTTCACGCCATGACAACTGTCCCAAACACACTCAATTGTCTCACCACAGCACCGGTCACAAAAGCACTCCATTGGCACCCCATGGCAACTGTCACAAACACACTCAATTGTCTCACTGCAACACCTGTCCTAAAAGCACTCCATTGGCACCCCATGACAACTGTCCCAAACACACTCAATTGTCTGCCTGCAACACCTGTCCCAAAAGCATTCCATTGGCTCCCCATGAATTCTGTCCCAAACACACTCAATTTTCTAATCGCAACACCTGTGCCAAAAACACTTCATTGCCACCCCACGACAAGTGTCCCAAACGCACCCAATTGTCTCCCCGCAACAACCGTCCCAAAAGCACTCCATTGGCACCCCATGACAAGTGTCCCAAACGCACCCAATTGTCTCCCCGCAACAACTGTCCCAAAAGCACTCCATTGGCACCCCACAGCATGTGTCCCAAACACACCCAATTGTCTCCCCGCAACAACTGTCACAAAAGCTCTCCATTGGCACCCCACGACAAGTGCCCCAAACGCACCCAATTGTTTCCCTGCAACAACTGTCCCAAAAGCATTCCATTGGCACCCCACGACAAGTTGCCCAAACGCACCCAATTGTCTCCCCGCAACAACTGTCCCAAAAGCACTCCATAGGCACCCCACGACAAGTGTCCCAAACGCACCCAATTGTCTCCCCACAACAACTGTCCCAAAATCTCTCCATTGGCACCCCATGACAAGTGTCCCAAACGCACCCAATTGTCTCCCCGCAACAACTGTCCCAAAAGCACCACATTGGCACCCCATGACAAGTGTCCCAAATGCACCCAATTGTCTCCCCGCAACAACTGTCCCAAAAGCACTCCATTGGCACCCCATGACAAGTATCCCAAACGCACCCAATTGTCTCCCCGCAACAACTGTCCCAAAAGCACTCCATTGGCACCCCATGACAAGTGTCCCAAACGCATCCAATTGTCTCCCCGCAACAACTGTCCCAAAAGCACTCCATAGGCACCCCACGACAAGTGTCCCAAACGCACCCAATTGTCTCCCCACAACAACTGTCCCAAAATCTCTCCATTGGCACCCCATGACAAGTGTCCCAAACGCACCCAATTGTCTCCCCGCAACAACTGTCCCAAAAGCACCACATTGGCACCCCATGACAAGTGTCCCAAATGCACCCAATTGTCTCCCCGCAACAACTGTCCCAAAAGCACTCCATTGGCACCCCATGACAAGTATCCCAAAAGCACCCAATTGTCTCCCCGCAACAACTGTCCCAAAAGCACTCCATTGGCACCCCATGACAAGTGTCCCAAACGCATCCAATTGTCTCCCCGCAACAACTGTCCCAAAAGCACTCCATTGGCACCCCATGACAAGTGTTCCAAACGCTTCCAATTGTCTCCCAGCAACAACTGTCCCAAAAGCACTCCATTGGCACCCCATAAAAAGTGCCCAAACGCACCCAATTGTCTCCCCGCAACAACTGTCCCAAAAGCACTCCATTGGCACCCCATGACAAGTGTCCCAAACGCACCCTATTGTCTCCCTGCAACAACTGTCCCAAAGCACTCCATTGGCACCCCATGACTAGTGTCCCAAAAGCACCAAATTATCTCCCTGCAACAACTGTCCCAAAAGCACTCCATTGGCACCCCATGACAAGTGTCCCAAACGCACTCAATTGTCTCCCCGCAACAACTGTCCCAAAAGCACTCCATTGGCACCCCATGACAACTGTCCCAAACACACGCAATGTCTCCCCAAAACTCCTGTCATAAAACACTCCATTGCCACCCCAAAACAACTGTTCCAAACTCACTCAATTGTCGCCTCTCAACACCTGTCCCAAAAGCACTCCATTGGCACCCCATGACAACTGTCCCAAACACTCTCAAATGTCTCTTCGCACCACCTGCCGCAAAAGCATTCCATTGTCACCAAAAGCACTCCATTGTCATCCTATGACAACTGTCCCAAAAGCACTCCATTGGCACCCCATGACAAGTGTCCCAAACTCACCCAATTGTCCCCCCGCAACAAGTGTCCCAAAAGCACTCCATTGGCACCCCATGAGAAGTGTCCCAAACGCACCCAATTGTCTCCTCGCAAAACAACTGTCCCAAAAGCACTCCATTGGCACCCCATGACAAGTGTCCCAAATGCACCTAATTGTCTCCCCGCAACAACTGTCCCAAAAGCACTCCATTGGCACCCCATGACAAGTGTCCCAAATGCACCCAATTGTCTCCCAGCAACAACTGTCCCAAAAGCACTCCATTGGCACCCCATAAAAAGTGCCCAAACGCACCCAATTGTCTCCCCGCAACAACTGTCCCAAAAGCACTCCATTGGCACCCCATGACAAGTGTCCCAAACGCACCCAAATTTCTCCGCCCAACAACTGTCCCAAAAGCACTCCATTGGCAACCCATGACAAGTGTCCCAAACGCACCCAATTGTCTCCCCGCAACAACTGTTCCAAAAGCACTCCATTGGCACCCCATGACAAGTGTCCCAAATGCACCCAATTGTCTCCCCGCAACAACTGTCCCAAAAGCACTCCATTGGCACCCCATGACAAGTATCCCAAACGCACCCAATTATCTCCTCGCAACAACTGTCCCAAAAGCACTCCAATGGCACCCCATGACAAGTGTCCCAAACGCATCCAATTGTCTCCCCGCAACAACTATCCCAAAAGCACTCCATTGGCACCCAATGACAAATGTCCCAAATGCACCCAATTGTCTCCCTGCAGCAACTGTCCCAAAAGCACTCCATTGGCACATCATGACAAGTGTCCCAAACACACCCAATTGTCTCCCCGCAACAACTGTCCTGAAAGCACTCCATTGGCACCCCATGACAACTGTCCCAAAGCACTCCATTGTCTCCCTGCAGCAACTGTCCCAAAAGCACTCCATTGGCACATCATGACAAGTGTCCCAAACACACCCAATTGTCTCCCCGCAACAACTGTCCTGAAAGCACTCCATTGGCACCCCATGACAAGTGTCCCAAACGCACCCAATTGTCTCCCCGCAACAACTGTCCCAAAAGAACTCCATTGGCACCCGATGACAACTGTCCCAAAGCACTCCATTGGCACCCCATGACAACTGTCCCATACACACGCAATGTCTCCCTGCAACTCCTGTCATAAAACACTCCATTGCCACCCCAAAACAACTGTTCCAAACTCACTCAATGGTCGCCTCTCAACAACCGGCCACAAAACCATTCGATCGGCACCCCATGACTACTGTCCCAAACACTCTCTAATGTCTCTTCGCACCACCTGACCCAAAAGCATTCCATTGTCACCAAAAGCACTCCATTGTCATCCTATGACAACTGTCCCAAAAGCACTCCATTGGCACCCCATGACAAGTGTCCCAAATGCACCCAATTGTCCCCCTGCAACAACTGTCCCAAAAGCACTCCATTGGCACCCCATGAGAAGTGTCCCAAACGCACCCAATTGTCTCCTCGCAAAACAACTTTCCCAAAAGCACTCCATTGGCACCTCATGACAAATGTCCCAAATGCAGCTAATTGTCTCCCCGCAACAACTGTCCCAAAAGCACTCCATTGGCACCCCATGACAAGTGTCCCAAACGCACCCAATTGTCTCCCAGCAAAAACTGTCACAAAAGCACTCCATTGGCACCCCATAAAAAGTGCCCAAACGCACCCAATTGTCTCCCCGCAACAACTGTCCCAAAAGCACTCCATTGGCACCCCATGACAAGTGTCCGAAACGCACCCAATTTTCTCCCTGCAACAACTGTCCCAAAAGCACTCCATTGGCACCCCATGACAAGTGTCCCAAACGCACTCAATTGTCTCCCCGCAACAACTGTCCCAAAAGCACTCCTTTGGCACCCCATGACAAGTGTTCCAAACGCACCCAATTGTCTCCCCGCAACAACTGTCCCAAAAGCACTCCATTGGAACCCCATGACAAGTGTTCCAAACGCACCCAATTGTCTCCCCGCAACAACTGTCCCAAAAGCACTCCATTGGCACCCCATGACAAGTGTCCCAAACGCATCCAATTGTCTCCCCGCAACAACTGTCCCAAAAGCACTCCATTGGCACCCCATGACAAGTGTCCCAAAAGCACCCAATTGTCTCCCCGCAACAACTGTCCCAAAAGCACTCCATTGGCACCCCATGACAAGTGTCCCAAATGCACCCAATTGTCTCCCCGCAACAACTGTCCCGAAAGCACTCCATTGGCACCCCATGACAACTGTCCCAAAGCACTCCATTGGCACCCCATGACAACTGTCCCAAACACACGCAATGTCTCCCTGCAACAACTGTCCCGAAAGCACTCCATTGGCACCCCATGACAACTGTCCCAAAGCACTCCATTGGCACCCCATGACAACTGTCCCAAACACACGCAATGTCTCCCTGCAACTCCTGTCATCAAACACTCCATTGCCACCCCAAGACAACTGTTCCAAACTCACTCAATTGTCGCCTCTCAATACCTGTCCCAAAAACACTCCATTGGCACCCCATGACAACTGTCCCAAACACTCTCAAATGTCTCTTCGCACCACCTGACCCAAAAGCACTCCATTGTCATCCTATGACAACCGTCTCAAACACACTCAATATCTCTCTGCAACTCCTGTCATAAAAAACTCCATTGCCACCCCAAGACAACAGTTCCAAACTCACTCAATTGACGCCTCTCAACATCTGTCCCAAAAGCACCCCATTTTCACCCCATGACAACTGTCCCAAACACACTTAATTGTCTCCCCTCAGCACCGGTCACAAAAGCACAACATTGGCACACCATGAGAACTGTCCCAAATGCACCCAATGTCTCCCTGCAACAGCTGTCCCAAAATACTGTATTGCCACCCCATGACAACTGTCCCAAACGCACTCAATTGTCTCATTGCAACACCTGACCCAGAAAAACACTCTATTGGCACCCCATGGCAACTGTCACAAACACACTTAATTGTCTCACTGCAACACCTGACCCAAAAACACTCCATTGGCACCCCATGACAACTGTCCCAAACACACTCAATTGCCTCCCTGCAACACCTGACCCAAAAGCACTCCATTGATGCCCCATGATTACTGTCCCAAACACACTCAATTGTCTTCCAGCAACACCTGCCCAAAAGCACCCCATTTTCACCCCATGACAACTGTCCCAAACACACTCAATTGTCTCCCCACAGCACCGGTCACAAAAGCACTCCATTGGCACCCCATGACAACTGTCCCAAAGCACTCCATTGGCACCCCATGACAACTGTCCCAAACACACGCAATGTCTCCCTGCAACTCCTGTCATCAAACACTCCATTGCCACCCCAAGACAACTGTTCCAAACTCACTCAATTGTCGCCTCTCAATACCTGTCCCAAAAGCACTCCATTGGCACCTCATGACAACTGTCCCAAACACTCTCAAATGTCTCTTCGCACCACCTGACCCAAAAGCACTCCATTGTCATCCTATGACAACTGTCCCAAATGCACGGAATTGTCTCCCTGCAACTCCAGTCCCAAGAGCACGTCATTGGCACCCGATGACAACTGTCCCAAAGCACTCCATTGGCACCCCATGACAACTGTCTCAAACACACTCAATATCTCTCTGCAACTCCTGTCATAAAAAACTCCATTGCCACCCCAAGACAACAGTTCCAAACTCACTCAATTGACGCCTCTCAACATCTGTCCCAAAAGCACCCCATTTTCACCCCATGACAACTGTCCCAAACACACTTAATTGTCTCCCCTCAGCACCGGTCACAAAAGCACAACATTGGCACACCATGAGAACTGTCCCAAATGCACCCAATGTCTCCCTGCAACAGCTGTCCCAAAATACTGTATTGCCACCCCATGACAACTGTCCCAAACGCACTCAATTGTCTCATTACAACACCTGACCCAGAAAAACACTCCATTGGCACCCCATGGCAGCTGTCACAAACGCACTTAATTGTCTCACTGCAACACCTGACCCAAAAACACTCCATTGGCACCCCATGACAACTGTCCCAAACACACTCAATTGCCTCCCTGCAACAGCTGTCCAAAAGCACTCAATTGGCACCCCATGAAAACTGTCCCAAACACACTCAATTTTCTCCCTGCAACACCTGACGCAAAAGCACTCCATTGATGCCCCATGACTACTGTCCCAAACACACTCAATTGTCTTCCAGCAACACCTGCCCAAAAGCACCCCATTTTCACCCCATGACAACTGTCCCAAACACACTCAATTGTCTCCCCACAGCACCGGTCACAAAAGCACTCCATTGGCACCCCATGGCAACTGTCACAAACACACTCAATTGTCTCACTGCAACACCTGTCCTAAAAGCACTCCATTGGCACCCCATGACAACTGTCCCAAACACACTCAATTGTCTGCCTGCAACACCTGTCCCAAAAGCATTCCAATGGCTCCCCATGAATTCTGTCCCAAACACACTCAATTTTCTATCCGCAACACCTGTGCCAAAAACACTTCATTGCCACCCCACGACAAGTGTCCCAAACGCACCCAATTGTCTCCCCGCAACAACTGTCCCAAAAGCACTCCATTGGTACCCCATGACAAGTGTCCCAAATGCACCTAATTGTCTCCCCGCAACAACTGTCCCAAAAGCACTCCATTGGCACCCCATGACAAGTGTTCCAAACGCACCCAATTGTCTCCCAGCAACAACTGTCCCAAAAGCACTCCATTGGCACCCCATAAAAAGTGCCCAAATGCACCCAATTGTCTCCCCGCAACATCTGTCCCAAAAGCACTCCATTGGCACCCCATGACAAGTGTCCCAAACGCACCCAATTGTCTCCCTGCAACAACTGTCCCAAAGCACTCCATTGGCACCCCATGACAAGTGTCCCAAACGCATCCAATTGTCTCCCCGCAACACCTGTCCCAAAAGCACTCCATTGGCACCCCATGACAAGTGTCCCAAAAGCACCCAATTGTCTCCCTGCAACAACTGTCCCAAAAGCACTCCATTGGCACCCCATGACAAGTGTCCCAAACGCACTCAATTGTCTCCCCGCAACAACTGTCCCAAAAGCACTCCATTGGCACCCCATGACAAGTGTCCCAAACGCACCCAATTGTCTCCCCGCAACAACTGTCCCAAACGCACTCCATTGGCACCCCATGACAAGTGTCCCAAACGCACCCAATTGTCTGCCTGCAACAACTGTCCCAAAAGCACTCCATTGGGACCCCATGACAAGTGTCCCAAACGCATCCAATTGTCTCCCCGCAACAATTGTCCCAATAGCACTCCATTGGCACCCCATGACAAGTGTCAAAAAAGCACCCAATTGTCTCCCCGCAACAACTCTCCCAAAAGCACTCCATTGGCACCCCATGACAAGTGTCCCAAATGCACCCAATTGTCTCCCCGCAACAACTGTCCCGAAAGCACTCCATTGGCACCCCATGACAACTGTCCCAAAGCACTCCTTTGGCACCCCATGACAACTGTCCCAAACACACGCAATGTCTCCCTACAACGCCTGTCATCAAACACTCCATTGCCACCCCAAGACAACTGTTCCAAACTCACTCAATTGTCGCCTCTCAACACCTGTCCCAAAAGCACTCCATTGGCACCCCATGACAACTGTCCCAAACACTCTCAAATGTCTCTTCACACCACCTGACCCAAAGGCACTCCATTGTCATCCTATGACAACTGTCCCAAATGCTCGGAATTGTCTCCCTGCAACTCCAGTCCCAAGAGCACGTCATTGGTATCCGATGACAACTGTCCCAAAGCACTCCATTGGCACCCCATGACAACTGTCTCAAACACACTCAATGTCTCTCTGCAACTCCTGTCATAAAAAATTCCATTGCCACCCCAAGACAACAGTTCCAAACTCACTCAATTGACGTCTCTCAACATCTGTCCCAAAAGCACCCCATTTTCACCCCATGACAACTGTCCCAAACACACTTAATTGTCTCCCTGCAGCACCGGTCACAAAAGCACAACATTGGCACACCATGAGAACTGTCCCAAATGCACCCAATGTCTCCCTGCAACAGCTGTCCCAAAATACTGTATTGCCACCCCATGACAACTGTCCCAAACGCACTCAATTGTCTCATTGCAACACCTGACCCAAAAAACACTCCATTGGCACCCCATGGCAACTGTCACAAACGCACTCAATTGTCTCACTGCAACACCTGACCCAAAAACACTCCATTGGCACCCCATGACAACTGTCCCAAACACATTCAATTGCCTCCCTGCAACAGCTGTCCAAAAGCACTCAATTGGCACCCCATGAAAACTGTCCCAAACACACTCAATTCTCTCCCTGCAACACCTGACCCAAAAGCACTCCATTGATACCCCATGACTACTGTCCCAAACACACTCAATTGTCTTCCAGCAACACCTGCCCAAAAGCACCCCATTTTCACGCCATGACAACTGTCCCAAACACACTCAATTGTCTCACCACAGCACCGGTCACAAAAGCACTCCATTGGCACCCCATGACAACTGTCCCAAACACACTCAATTGTCTGCCTGCAACACCTGTCCCAAAAGCATTCCATTGGCTCCCCATGAATTCTGTCCCAAACACACTCAATTTTCTAATCGCAACACCTGTGCCAAAAACACTTCATTGCCACCCCACGACAAGTGTCCCAAACGCACCCAATTGTCTCCCCGCAACAACTGTCCCAAAAGCACTCCATTGGCACCCCATGACAAGTGTCCCAAACGCACCCAATTGTCTCCCCGCAACAACTGTCCCAAAAGCACTCCATTGGCACCCCACAGCATGTGTCCCAAACACACCCAATTGTCTCCCCGCAACAACTGTCACAAAAGCTCTCCATTGGCACCCCACGACAAGTGCCCCAAACGCACCCAATTGTTTCCCTGCAACAACTGTCCCAAAAGCATTCCATTGGCACCCCACGACAAGTTGCCCAAACGCACCCAATTGTCTCCCCGCAACAACTGTCCCAAAAGCACTCCATAGGCACCCCACGACAAGTGTCCCAAACGCACCCAATTGTCTCCCCACAACAACTGTCCCAAAATCTCTCCATTGGCACCCCATGACAAGTGTCCCAAACGCACCCAATTGTCTCCCCGCAACAACTGTCCCAAAAGCACCACATTGGCACCCCATGACAAGTGTCCCAAATGCACCCAATTGTCTCCCCGCAACAACTGTCCCAAAAGCACTCCATTGGCACCCCATGACAAGTATCCCAAACGCACCCAATTGTCTCCCCGCAACAACTGTCCCAAAAGCACTCCATTGGCACCCCATGACAAGTGTCCCAAACGCATCCAATTGTCTCCACGCAACAACTGTCCCAAAAGCACTCCATAGGCACCCCACGACAAGTGTCCCAAACGCACCCAATTGTCTCCCCACAACAACTGTCCCAAAATCTCTCCATTGGCACCCCATGACAAGTGTCCCAAACGCACCCAATTGTCTCCCCGCAACAACTGTCCCAAAAGCACCACATTGGCACCCCATGACAAGTGTCCCAAATGCACCCAATTGTCTCCCCGCAACAACTGTCCCAAAAGCACTCCATTGGCACCCCATGACAAGTATCCCAAACGCACCCAATTGTCTCCCCGCAACAACTGTCCCAAAAGCACTCCATTGGCACCCCATGACAAGTGTCCCAAACGCATCCAATTGTCTCCCCGCAACAACTGTCCCAAAAGCACTCCATTGGCACCCCATGACAAGTGTTCCAAACGCTTCCAATTGTCTCCCAGCAACAACTGTCCCAAAAGCACTCCATTGGCACCCCATAAAAAGTGCCCAAACGCACCCAATTGTCTCCCCGCAACAACTGTCCCAAAAGCACTCCATTGGCACCCCATGACAAGTGTCCCAAACGCACCCTATTGTCTCCCTGCAACAACTGTCCCAAAGCACTCCATTGGCACCCCATGACAAGTGTCCCAAAAGCACCAAATTATCTCCCTGCAACAACTGTCCCAAAAGCACTCCATTGGCACCCCATGACAAGTGTCCCAAACGCACTCAATTGTCTCCCCGCAACAACTGTCCCAAAAGCACTCCATTGGCACCCCATGACAACTGTCCCAAACACACGCAATGTCTCCCTAAAACTCCTGTCATAAAACACTCCATTGCCACCCCAAAACAACTGTTCCAAACTCACTCAATTGTCGCCTCTCAACACCTGTCCCAAAAGCACTCCATTGGCACCCCATGACAACTGTCCCAAACACTCTCAAATGTCTCTTCGCACCACCTGCCGCAAAAGCATTCCATTGTCACCAAAAGCACTCCATTGTCATCCTATGACAACTGTCCCAAAAGCACTCCATTGGCACCCCATGACAAGTGTCCCAAACTCACCCAATTGTCCCCCCGCAACAAGTGTCCCAAAAGCACTCCATTGGCACCCCATGAGAAGTGTCCCAAACGCACCCAATTGTCTCCTCGCAAAACAACTGTCCCAAAAGCACTCCATTGGCACCCCATGACAAGTGTCCCAAATGCACCTAATTGTCTCCCCGCAACAACTGTCCCAAAAGCACTCCATTGGCACCCCATGACAAGTGTCCCAAATGCACCCAATTGTCTGCCAGCAACAACTGTCCCAAAAGCACTCCATTGGCACCCCATAAAAAGTGCCCAAACGCACCCAATTGTCTTCCCGCAACAACTGTCCCAAAAGCACTCCATTGGCACCCCATGACAAGTGTCCCAAACGCACCCAAATTTCTCCGCCCAACAACTGTCCCAAAAGCACTCCATTGGCAACCCATGACAAGTGTCCCAAACGCACCCAATTGTCTCCCCGCAACAACTGTTCCAAAAGCACTCCATTGGCACCCCATGACAAGTGTCCCAAACGCATCCAATTGTCTCCCCGCAACAACTGTCCCAAAAGCACTCCATTGGCACCCAATGACAAATGTCCCAAATGCACCCAATTGTCTCCCTGCAGCAACTGTCCCAAAAGCACTCCATTGGCACATCATGACAAGTGTCCCAAACACACCCAATTGTCTCCCCGCAACAACTGTCCCAAAAGCACTCCATTGGCACCCCATGACAAGTGTCCCAAACACACCCAATTGTCTCCCAGCAACAACTGTCCTGAAAGCACTCCATTGGCACCCCATGACAACTGTCCCAAAGCACTCCATTGGCACCCCATGACAAGTGTCCCAAACGCACCCAATTGTCTCCCTGCAACAACTGTCCCAAAAGAACTCCATTGGCACCCGATGACAACTGTCCCAAAGCACTCCATTGGCACCCCATGACAACTGTCCCATACACACGCAATGTCTCCCTGCAACTCCTGTCATAAAACACTCCATTGCCACCCCAAAACAACTGTTCCAAACTCACTCAATTGTCGCCTCTCAACAACCGGCCACAAAACCATTCCATCGGCACCCCATGACTACTGTCCCAAACACTCTCTAATGTCTCTTCGCACCACCTGACCCAAAAGCATTCCATTGTCACCAAAAGCACTCCATTGTCATCCTATGACAACTGTCCCAAAAGCACTCCATTGGCACCCCATGACAAGTGTCCCAAATGCACCCAATTGTCCCCCTGCAACAACTGTCCCAAAAGCACTCCATTGGCACCCCATGAGAAGTGTCCCAAACGCACCCAATTGTCTCCTCGCAAAACAACTTTCCCAAAAGCACTCCATTGGCACCTCATGACAAATGTCCCAAATGCAGCTAATTGTCTCCCCGCAACAACTGTCCCAAAAGCACTCCATTGGCACCCCATGACAAGTGTCCCAAACGCACCCAATTGTCTCCCAGCAAAAACTGTCACAAAAGCACTCCATTGGCACCCCATAAAAAGTGCCCAAACGCACCCAATTGTCTCCCCGCAACAACTGTCCCAAAAGCACTCCATTGGCACCCCATGACAAGTGTCCGAAACGCACCCAATTTTCTCCCTGCAACAACTGTCCCAAAAGCACTCCATTGGCACCCCATGACAAGTGTCCCAAACGCACTCAATTGTCTCCCCGCAACAACTGTCCCAAAAGCACTCCTTTGGCACCCCATGACAAGTGTTCCAAACGCACCCAATTGTCTCCCCGCAACAACTGTCCCAAAAGCACTCCATTGGAACCCCATGACAAGTGTTCCAAACGCACCCAATTGTCTCCCCGCAACAACTGTCCCAAAAGCACTCCATTGGCACCCCATGACAAGTGTCCCAAACGCATCCAATTGTCTCCCCGCAACAACTGTCCCAAAAGCACTCCATTGGCACCCCATGACAAGTGTCCCAAAAGCACCCAATTGTCTCCCCGCAACAACTGTCCCAAAAGCACTCCATTGGCACCCCATGACAAGTGTCCCAAATGCACCCAATTGTCTCCCCGCAACAACTGTCCCGAAACCACTCCATTGGCACCCCATGACAACTGTCCCAAAGCACTCCATTGGCACCCCATGACAACTGTCCCAAACACACGCAATGTCTCCCTGCAACAACTGTCCCGAAAGCACTCCATTGGCACCCCATGACAACTGTCCCAAAGCACTCCATTGGCACCCCATGACAACTGTCCCAAACACACGCAATGTCTCCCTGCAACTCCTGTCATCAAACACTCCATTGCCACCCCAAGACAACTGTTCCAAACTCACTCAATTGTCGCCTCTCAATACCTGTCCCAAAAGCACTCCATTGGCACCCCATGACAACTGTCCCAAACACTCTCAAATGTCTCTTCGCACCACCTGACCCAAAAGCACTCCATTGTCATCCTATGACAACTGTCCCAAATGCACGGAATTGTCTCCCTGCAACTCCAGTCCCAAGAGCACGTCATTGGCACCCGATGACAACTGTCCCAAAGCACTCCATTGGCACCCCATGACAACTGTCTCAAACACACTCAATATCTCTCTGCAACTCCTGTCATAAAAAACTCCATTGCCACCCCAAGACAACAGTTCCAAACTCACTCAATTGACGCCTCTCAACATCTGTCCCAAAAGCACCCCATTTTCACCCCATGACAACTGTCCCAAACACACTTAATTGTCTCCCCTCAGCACCGGTCACAAAAGCACAACATTGGCACACCATGAGAACTGTCCCAAATGCACCCAATGTCTCCCTGCAACAGCTGTCCCAAAATACTGTATTGCCACCCCATGACAACTGTCCCAAACGCACTCAATTGTCTCATTGCAACACCTGACCCAGAAAAACACTCCATTGGCGCCCCATGGCAACTGTCACAAACGCACTTAATTGTCTCACTGCAACACCTGACCCAAAAACACTCCATTGGCACCCCATGACAACTGTCCCAAACACACTCAATTGCCTCCCTGCAACAGCTGTCCAAAAGCACTCAATTGGCACCTCATGAAAACTGTCCCAAACACACTCAATTTTCTCCGTGCAATACCTGACCCAAAAGCACTCCATTGATGCCCCATGACTACTGTCCCAAACACACTCAATTGTCTTCCAGCAACACCAGCCCAAAAGCACCCCATTTTCACCCCATGACAACTGTCCCAAACACACTCAATTGTCTCCCCACAGCACCGGTCACAAAAGCACTCCATTGGCACCCCATGGCAACTGTCACAAACACACTCAATTGTCTCACTGCAACACCTGTCCTAAAAGCACTCCATTGGCACCCCATGACAACTGTCCCAAACACACTCAATTGTCTGCCTGCAGCACCTGTCCCAAAAGCATTCCAATGGCTCCCCATGAATTCTGTCCCAAACACACTCAATTTTCTATCCGCAACACCTGTGCCAAAAACACTTCATTGCCACCCCACGACAAGTGTCCCAAACGCACCCAATTGTCTCCCCGCAACAACTGTCCCAAAAGCACTCCATTGGTACCCCATGACAAGTGTCCCAAATGCACCTAATTGTCTCCCCGCAACAACTGTCCCAAAAGCACTCCATTGGCACCCCATGACAAGTGTTCCAAACGCACCCAATTGTCTCCCAGCAACAACTGTCCCAAAAGCACTCCATTGGCACCCCATAAAAAGTGCCCAAATGCACCCAATTGTCTCCCCGCAACATCTGTCCCAAAAGCACTCCATTGGCACCCCATGACAAGTGTCCCAAACGCACCCAATTGTCTCCCTGCAACAACTGTCCCAAAGCACTCCATTGGCACCCCATGACAAGTGTCCCAAACGCATCCAATTGTCTCCCCGCAACACCTGTCCCAAAAGCACTCCATTGGCACCCCATGACAAGTGTCCCAAAAGCACCCAATTGTCTCCCTGCAACAACTGTCCCAAAAGCACTCCATTGGCACCCCATGACAAGTGTCCCAAACGCACTCAATTGTCTCCCCGCAACAACTGTCCCAAAAGCACTCCATTGGCACCCCATGACAAGTGTCCCAAACGCACCCAATTGTCTCCCCGCAACAACTGTCCCAAACGCACTCCATTGGCACCCCATGACAAGTGTCCCAAACGCACCCAATTGTCTGCCTGCAACAACTGTCCCAAAAGCACTCCATTGGGACCCCATGACAAGTGTCCCAAACGCATCCAATTGTCTCCCCGCAACAATTGTCCCAAAAGCACTCCATTGGCACCCCATGACAAGTGTCAAAAAAGCACCCAATTGTCTCCCCGCAACAACTGTCCCAGAAGCACTCCATTGGCACCCCATGACAAGTGTCCCAAATGCACCCAATTGTCTCCCCGCAACAACTGTCCCGAAAGCACTCCATTGGCACCCCATGACAACTGTCCCAAAGCACTCCTTTGGCACCCCATGACAACTGTCCCAAACACACGCAATGTCTCCCTGCAACGCCTGTCATCAAACACTCCATTGCCACCCCAAGACAACTGTTCCAAACTCACTCAATTGTCGCCTCTCAACACCTGTCCCAAAAGCACTCCATTGGCACCCCATGACAACTGTCCCAAACACTCTCAAATGTCTCTTCACACCACCTGACCCAAAGGCACTCCATTGTCATCCTATGACAACTGTCCCAAATGCTCGGAATTGTCTCCCTGCAACTCCAGTCCCAAGAGCACGTCATTGGTATCCGATGACAACTGTCCCAAAGCACTCCATTGGCACCCCTTGACAACTGTCTCAAACACACTCAATGTCTCTCTGCAACTCCTGTCATAAAAAATTCCATTGCCACCCCAAGACAACAGTTCCAAACTCACTCAATTGACGTCTCTCAACATCTGTCCCAAAAGCACCCCATTTTCACCCCATGACAACTGTCCCAAACACACTTAATTGTCTCCCCGCAGCAGCGGTCACAAAAGCACAACATTGGCACACCATGAGAACTGTCCCAAATGCACCCAATGTCTCCCTGCAACAGCTGTCCCAAAATACTGTATTGCCACCCCATGACAACTGTCCCAAATGCACTCAATTGTCTCATTGCAACACCTGACCCAAAAAACACTCCATTGGCACCCCATGGCAACTGTCACAAACGCACTCAATTGTCTCACTGCAACACCTGACCCAAAAACACTCCATTGGCACCCCATGACAACTGTCCCAAACACATTCAATTGCCTCCCTGCAACAGCTGTCCAAAAGCACTCAATTGGCACCCCATGAAAACTGTCCCAAACACACTCAATTCTCTCCCTGCAACACCTGACCCAAAAGCACTCCATTGATACCCCATGACTACTGTCCCAAACACACTCAATTGTCTTCCAGCAACACCTGCCCAAAAGCACCCCATTTTCACGCCATGACAACTGTCCCAAACACACTCAATTGTCTCACCACAGCACCGGTCACAAAAGCACTCCATTGGCACCCCATGGCAACTGTCACAAACACACTCAATTGTCTCACTGCAACACCTGTCCTAAAAGCACTCCATTGGCACCCCATGACAACTGTCCCAAACACACTCAATTGTCTGCCTGCAACACCTGTCCCAAAAGCATTCCATTGGCTCCCCATGAATTCTGTCCCAAACACACTCAATTTTCTAATCGCAACACCTGTGCCAAAAACACTTCATTGCCACCCCACGACAAGTGTCCCAAACGCACCCAATTGTCTCCCCGCAACAACTGTCCCAAAAGCACTCCATTGGCACCCCATGACAAGTGTCCCAAACGCACCCAATTGTCTCCCCGCAACAACTGTCCCAAAAGCACTCCATTGGCACCCCACAGCATGTGTCCCAAACACACCCAATTGTCTCCCCGCAACAACTGTCACAAAAGCTCTCCATTGGCACCCCACGACAAGTGCCCCAAACGCACCCAATTGTTTCCCTGCAACAACTGTCCCAAAAGCATTCCATTGGCACCCCACGACAAGTTGCCCAAACGCACCCAATTGTCTCCCCGCAACAACTGTCCCAAAAGCACTCCATAGGCACCCCACGACAAGTGTCCCAAACGCACCCAATTGTCTCCCCACAACAACTGTCCCAAAATCTCTCCATTGGCACCCCATGACAAGTGTCCCAAACGCACCCAATTGTCTCCCCGCAACAACTGTCCCAAAAGCACCACATTGGCACCCCATGACAAGTGTCCCAAATGCACCCAATTGTCTCCCCGCAACAACTGTCCCAAAAGCACTCCATTGGCACCCCATGACAAGTATCCCAAACGCACCCAATTGTCTCCCCGCAACAACTGTCCCAAAAGCACTCCATTGGCACCCCATGACAAGTGTCCCAAACGCATCCAATTGTCTCCCCGCAACAACTGTCCAAAAAGCACTCCATTGGCACCGCATGACAAGTGTCCCAAATGCACTCAATTGTCTCCCTGCAGCAACTGTCCCAAAAGCACTCCATTGGCACATCATGACAAGTGTCCCAAACACACCCAATTGTCTCCCCGCAACAACTGTCCCAAAAGCACTCCATTGGCACCCCATGACAAGTGTTCCAAACGCTTCCAATTGTCTCCCAGCAACAACTGTCCCAAAAGCACTCCATTGGCACCCCATGACAAGTATCCCAAAAGCACCCAATTGTCTCCCCGCAACAACTGTCCCAAAAGCACTCCATTGGCACCCCATGACAAGTGTCCCAAACGCATCCAATTGTCTCCCCGCAACAACTGTCCCAAAAGCACTCCATTGGCACCCCATGACAAGTGTTCCAAACGCTTCCAATTGTCTCCCAGCAACAACTGTCCCAAAAGCACTCCATTGGCACCCCATAAAAAGTGCCCAAACGCACCCAATTGTCTCCCCGCAACAACTGTCCCAAAAGCACTCCATTGGCACCCCATGACAAGTGTCCCAAACGCACCCTATTGTCTCCCTGCAACAACTGTCCCAAAGCACTCCATTGGCACCCCATGACTAGTGTCCCAAAAGCACCAAATTATGTCCCTGCAACAACTGTCCCAAAAGCACTCCATTGGCACCCCATGACAAGTGTCCCAAACGCACTCAATTGTCTCCCCGCAACAACTGTCCCAAAAGCACTCCATTGGCACCCCATGACAACTGTCCCAAACACACGCAATGTCTCCCCAAAACTCCTGTCATAAAACACTCCATTGCCACCCCAAAACAACTGTTCCAAACTCACTCAATTGTCGCCTCTCAACACCTGTCCCAAAAGCACTCCATTGGCACCCCATGACAACTGTCCCAAACACTCTCAAATGTCTCTTCGCACCACCTGCCGCAAAAGCATTCCATTGTCACCAAAAGCACTCCATTGTCATCCTATGACAACTGTCCCAAAAGCACTCCATTGGCACCCCATGACAAGTGTCCCAAACTCACCCAATTGTCCCCCCGCAACAAGTGTCCCAAAAGCACTCCATTGGCACCCCATGAGAAGTGTCCCAAACGCACCCAATTGTCTCCTCGCAAAACAACTGTCCCAAAAGCACTCCATTGGCACCCCATGACAAGTGTCCCAAATGCACCTAATTGTCTCCCCGCAACAACTGTCCCAAAAGCACTCCATTGGCACCCCATGACAAGTGTCCCAAATGCACCCAATTGTCTCCCAGCAACAACTGTCCCAAAAGCACTCCATTGGCACCCCATAAAAAGTGCCCAAACGCACCCAATTGTCTCCCCGCAACAACTGTCCCAAAAGCACTCCATTGGCACCCCATGACAAGTGTCCCAAACGCACCCAAATTTCTCCGCCCAACAACTGTCCCAAAAGCACTCCATTGGCAACCCATGACAAGTGTCCCAAACGCACCCAATTGTCTCCCCGCAACAACTGTTCCAAAAGCACTCCATTGGCACCCCATGACAAGTGTCCCAAATGCACCCAATTGTCTCCCCGCAACAACTGTCCCAAAAGCACTCCATTGGCACCCCATGACAAGTATCCCAAACGCACCCAATTATCTCCTCGCAACAACTGTCCCAAAAGCACTCCAATGGCACCCCATGACAAGTGTCCCAAACGCATCCAATTGTCTCCCCGCAACAACTATCCCAAAAGCACTCCATTGGCACCCAATGACAAATGTCCCAAATGCACCCAATTGTCTCCCTGCAGCAACTGTCCCAAAAGCACTCCATTGGCACATCATGACAAGTGTCCCAAACACACCCAATTGTCTCCCCGCAACAACTGTCCTGAAAGCACTCCATTGGCACCCCATGACAACTGTCCCAAAGCACTCCATTGTCTCCCTGCAGCAACTGTCCCAAAAGCACTCCATTGGCACATCATGACAAGTGTCCCAAACACACCCAATTGTCTCCCCGCAACAACTGTCCTGAAAGCACTCCATTGGCACCCCATGACAAGTGTCCCAAACGCACCCAATTGTCTCCCCGCAACAACTGTCCCAAAAGAACTCCATTGGCACCCGATGACAACTGTCCCAAAGCACTCCATTGGCACCCCATGACAACTGTCCCATACACACGCAATGTCTCCCTGCAACTCCTGTCATAAAACACTCCATTGCCACCCCAAAACAACTGTTCCAAACTCACTCAATGGTCGCCTCTCAACAACCGGCCACAAAACCATTCGATCGGCACCCCATGACTACTGTCCCAAACACTCTCTAATGTCTCTTCGCACCACCTGACCCAAAAGCATTCCATTGTCACCAAAAGCACTCCATTGTCATCCTATGACAACTGTCCCAAAAGCACTCCATTGGCACCCCATGACAAGTGTCCCAAATGCACCCAATTGTCCCCCTGCAACAACTGTCCCAAAAGCACTCCATTGGCACCCCATGAGAAGTGTCCCAAACGCACCCAATTGTCTCCTCGCAAAACAACTTTCCCAAAAGCACTCCATTGGCACCTCATGACAAATGTCCCAAATGCAGCTAATTGTCTCCCCGCAACAACTGTCCCAAAAGCACTCCATTGGCACCCCATGACAAGTGTCCCAAACGCACCCAATTGTCTCCCAGCAAAAACTGTCACAAAAGCACTCCATTGGCACCCCATAAAAAGTGCCCAAACGCACCCAATTGTCTCCCCGCAACAACTGTCCCAAAAGCACTCCATTGGCACCCCATGACAAGTGTCCGAAACGCACCCAATTTTCTCCCTGCAACAACTGTCCCAAAAGCACTCCATTGGCACCCCATGACAAGTGTCCCAAACGCACTCAATTGTCTCCCCGCAACAACTGTCCCAAAAGCACTCCTTTGGCACCCCATGACAAGTGTTCCAAACGCACCCAATTGTCTCCCCGCAACAACTGTCCCAAAAGCACTCCATTGGAACCCCATGACAAGTGTTCCAAACGCACCCAATTGTCTCCCCGCAACAACTGTCCCAAAAGCACTCCATTGGCACCCCATGACAAGTGTCCCAAACGCATCCAATTGTCTCCCCGCAACAACTGTCCCAAAAGCACTCCATTGGCACCCCATGACAAGTGTCCCAAAAGCACCCAATTGTCTCCCCGCAACAACTGTCCCAAAAGCACTCCATTGGCACCCCATGACAAGTGTCCCAAATGCACCCAATTGTCTCCCCGCAACAACTGTCCCGAAAGCACTCCATTGGCACCCCATGACAACTGTCCCAAAGCACTCCATTGGCACCCCATGACAACTGTCCCAAACACACGCAATGTCTCCCTGCAACAACTGTCCCGAAAGCACTCCATTGGCACCCCATGACAACTGTCCCAAAGCACTCCATTGGCACCCCATGACAACTGTCCCAAACACACGCAATGTCTCCCTGCAACTCCTGTCATCAAACACTCCATTGCCACCCCAAGACAACTGTTCCAAACTCACTCAATTGTCGCCTCTCAATACCTGTCCCAAAAACACTCCATTGGCACCCCATGACAACTGTCCCAAACACTCTCAAATGTCTCTTCGCACCACCTGACCCAAAAGCACTCCATTGTCATCCTATGACAACCGTCTCAAACACACTCAATATCTCTCTGCAACTCCTGTCATAAAAAACTCCATTGCCACCCCAAGACAACAGTTCCAAACTCACTCAATTGACGCCTCTCAACATCTGTCCCAAAAGCACCCCATTTTCACCCCATGACAACTGTCCCAAACACACTTAATTGTCTCCCCTCAGCACCGGTCACAAAAGCACAACATTGGCACACCATGAGAACTGTCCCAAATGCACCCAATGTCTCCCTGCAACAGCTGTCCCAAAATACTGTATTGCCACCCCATGACAACTGTCCCAAACGCACTCAATTGTCTCATTGCAACACCTGACCCAGAAAAACACTCTATTGGCACCCCATGGCAACTGTCACAAACGCACTTAATTGTCTCACTGCAACACCTGACCCAAAAACACTCCATTGGCACCCCATGACAACTGTCCCAAACACACTCAATTGCCTCCCTGCAACACCTGACCCAAAAGCACTCCATTGATGCCCCATGATTACTGTCCCAAACACACTCAATTGTCTTCCAGCAACACCTGCCCAAAAGCACCCCATTTTCACCCCATGACAACTGTCCCAAACACACTCAATTGTCTCCCCACAGCACCGGTCACAAAAGCACTCCATTGGCACCCCATGACAACTGTCCCAAAGCACTCCATTGGCACCCCATGACAACTGTCCCAAACACACGCAATGTCTCCCTGCAACTCCTGTCATCAAACACTCCATTGCCACCCCAAGACAACTGTTCCAAACTCACTCAATTGTCGCCTCTCAATACCTGTCCCAAAAGCACTCCATTGGCACCTCATGACAACTGTCCCAAACACTCTCAAATGTCTCTTCGCACCACCTGACCCAAAAGCACTCCATTGTCATCCTATGACAACTGTCCCAAATGCACGGAATTGTCTCCCTGCAACTCCAGTCCCAAGAGCACGTCATTGGCACCCGATGACAACTGTCCCAAAGCACTCCATTGGCACCCCATGACAACTGTCTCAAACACACTCAATATCTCTCTGCAACTCCTGTCATAAAAAACTCCATTGCCACCCCAAGACAACAGTTCCAAACTCACTCAATTGACGCCTCTCAACATCTGTCCCAAAAGCACCCCATTTTCACCCCATGACAACTGTCCCAAACACACTTAATTGTCTCCCCTCAGCACCGGTCACAAAAGCACAACATTGGCACACCATGAGAACTGTCCCAAATGCACCCAATGTCTCCCTGCAACAGCTGTCCCAAAATACTGTATTGCCACCCCATGACAACTGTCCCAAACGCACTCAATTGTCTCATTACAACACCTGACCCAGAAAAACACTCCATTGGCACCCCATGGCAGCTGTCACAAACGCACTTAATTGTCTCACTGCAACACCTGACCCAAAAACACTCCATTGGCACCCCATGACAACTGTCCCAAACACACTCAATTGCCTCCCTGCAACAGCTGTCCAAAAGCACTCAATTGGCACCCCATGAAAACTGTCCCAAACACACTCAATTTTCTCCCTGCAACACCTGACGCAAAAGCACTCCATTGATGCCCCATGACTACTGTCCCAAACACACTCAATTGTCTTCCAGCAACACCTGCCCAAAAGCACCCCATTTTCACCCCATGACAACTGTCCCAAACACACTCAATTGTCTCCCCACAGCACCGGTCACAAAAGCACTCCATTGGCACCCCATGGCAACTGTCACAAACACACTCAATTGTCTCACTGCAACACCTGTCCTAAAAGCACTCCATTGGCACCCCATGACAACTGTCCCAAACACACTCAATTGTCTGCCTGCAACACCTGTCCCAAAAGCATTCCAATGGCTCCCCATGAATTCTGTCCCAAACACACTCAATTTTCTATCCGCAACACCTGTGCCAAAAACACTTCATTGCCACCCCACGACAAGTGTCCCAAACGCACCCAATTGTCTCCCCGCAACAACTGTCCCAAAAGCACTCCATTGGTACCCCATGACAAGTGTCCCAAATGCACCTAATTGTCTCCCCGCAACAACTGTCCCAAAAGCACTCCATTGGCACCCCATGACAAGTGTTCCAAACGCACCCAATTGTCTCCCAGCAACAACTGTCCCAAAAGCACTCCATTGGCACCCCATAAAAAGTGCCCAAATGCACCCAATTGTCTCCCCGCAACATCTGTCCCAAAAGCACTCCATTGGCACCCCATGACAAGTGTCCCAAACGCACCCAATTGTCTCCCTGCAACAACTGTCCCAAAGCACTCCATTGGCACCCCATGACAAGTGTCCCAAACGCATCCAATTGTCTCCCCGCAACACCTGTCCCAAAAGCACTCCATTGGCACCCCATGACAAGTGTCCCAAAAGCACCCAATTGTCTCCCTGCAACAACTGTCCCAAAAGCACTCCATTGGCACCCCATGACAAGTGTCCCAAACGCACTCAATTGTCTCCCCGCAACAACTGTCCCAAAAGCACTCCATTGGCACCCCATGACAAGTGTCCCAAACGCACCCAATTGTCTCCCCGCAACAACTGTCCCAAACGCACTCCATTGGCACCCCATGACAAGTGTCCCAAACGCACCCAATTGTCTGCCTGCAACAACTGTCCCAAAAGCACTCCATTGGGACCCCATGACAAGTGTCCCAAACGCATCCAATTGTCTCCCCGCAACAATTGTCCCAATAGCACTCCATTGGCACCCCATGACAAGTGTCAAAAAAGCACCCAATTGTCTCCCCGCAACAACTCTCCCAAAAGCACTCCATTGGCACCCCATGACAAGTGTCCCAAATGCACCCAATTGTCTCCCCGCAACAACTGTCCCGAAAGCACTCCATTGGCACCCCATGACAACTGTCCCAAAGCACTCCTTTGGCACCCCATGACAACTGTCCCAAACACACGCAATGTCTCCCTACAACGCCTGTCATCAAACACTCCATTGCCACCCCAAGACAACTGTTCCAAACTCACTCAATTGTCGCCTCTCAACACCTGTCCCAAAAGCACTCCATTGGCACCCCATGACAACTGTCCCAAACACTCTCAAATGTCTCTTCACACCACCTGACCCAAAGGCACTCCATTGTCATCCTATGACAACTGTCCCAAATGCTCGGAATTGTCTCCCTGCAACTCCAGTCCCAAGAGCACGTCATTGGTATCCGATGACAACTGTCCCAAAGCACTCCATTGGCACCCCATGACAACTGTCTCAAACACACTCAATGTCTCTCTGCAACTCCTGTCATAAAAAATTCCATTGCCACCCCAAGACAACAGTTCCAAACTCACTCAATTGACGTCTCTCAACATCTGTCCCAAAAGCACCCCATTTTCACCCCATGACAACTGTCCCAAACACACTTAATTGTCTCCCTGCAGCACCGGTCACAAAAGCACAACATTGGCACACCATGAGAACTGTCCCAAATGCACCCAATGTCTCCCTGCAACAGCTGTCCCAAAATACTGTATTGCCACCCCATGACAACTGTCCCAAACGCACTCAATTGTCTCATTGCAACACCTGACCCAAAAAACACTCCATTGGCACCCCATGGCAACTGTCACAAACGCACTCAATTGTCTCACTGCAACACCTGACCCAAAAACACTCCATTGGCACCCCATGACAACTGTCCCAAACACATTCAATTGCCTCCCTGCAACAGCTGTCCAAAAGCACTCAATTGGCACCCCATGAAAACTGTCCCAAACACACTCAATTCTCTCCCTGCAACACCTGACCCAAAAGCACTCCATTGATACCCCATGACTACTGTCCCAAACACACTCAATTGTCTTCCAGCAACACCTGCCCAAAAGCACCCCATTTTCACGCCATGACAACTGTCCCAAACACACTCAATTGTCTCACCACAGCACCGGTCACAAAAGCACTCCATTGGCACCCCATGACAACTGTCCCAAACACACTCAATTGTCTGCCTGCAACACCTGTCCCAAAAGCATTCCATTGGCTCCCCATGAATTCTGTCCCAAACACACTCAATTTTCTAATCGCAACACCTGTGCCAAAAACACTTCATTGCCACCCCACGACAAGTGTCCCAAACGCACCCAATTGTCTCCCCGCAACAACTGTCCCAAAAGCACTCCATTGGCACCCCATGACAAGTGTCCCAAACGCACCCAATTGTCTCCCCGCAACAACTGTCCCAAAAGCACTCCATTGGCACCCCACAGCATGTGTCCCAAACACACCCAATTGTCTCCCCGCAACAACTGTCACAAAAGCTCTCCATTGGCACCCCACGACAAGTGCCCCAAACGCACCCAATTGTTTCCCTGCAACAACTGTCCCAAAAGCATTCCATTGGCACCCCACGACAAGTTGCCCAAACGCACCCAATTGTCTCCCCGCAACAACTGTCCCAAAAGCACTCCATAGGCACCCCACGACAAGTGTCCCAAACGCACCCAATTGTCTCCCCACAACAACTGTCCCAAAATCTCTCCATTGGCACCCCATGACAAGTGTCCCAAACGCACCCAATTGTCTCCCCGCAACAACTGTCCCAAAAGCACCACATTGGCACCCCATGACAAGTGTCCCAAATGCACCCAATTGTCTCCCCGCAACAACTGTCCCAAAAGCACTCCATTGGCACCCCATGACAAGTATCCCAAACGCACCCAATTGTCTCCCCGCAACAACTGTCCCAAAAGCACTCCATTGGCACCCCATGACAAGTGTCCCAAACGCATCCAATTGTCTCCACGCAACAACTGTCCCAAAAGCACTCCATAGGCACCCCACGACAAGTGTCCCAAACGCACCCAATTGTCTCCCCACAACAACTGTCCCAAAATCTCTCCATTGGCACCCCATGACAAGTGTCCCAAACGCACCCAATTGTCTCCCCGCAACAACTGTCCCAAAAGCACCACATTGGCACCCCATGACAAGTGTCCCAAATGCACCCAATTGTCTCCCCGCAACAACTGTCCCAAAAGCACTCCATTGGCACCCCATGACAAGTATCCCAAACGCACCCAATTGTCTCCCCGCAACAACTGTCCCAAAAGCACTCCATTGGCACCCCATGACAAGTGTCCCAAACGCATCCAATTGTCTCCCCGCAACAACTGTCCCAAAAGCACTCCATTGGCACCCCATGACAAGTGTTCCAAACGCTTCCAATTGTCTCCCAGCAACAACTGTCCCAAAAGCACTCCATTGGCACCCCATAAAAAGTGCCCAAACGCACCCAATTGTCTCCCCGCAACAACTGTCCCAAAAGCACTCCATTGGCACCCCATGACAAGTGTCCCAAACGCACCCTATTGTCTCCCTGCAACAACTGTCCCAAAGCACTCCATTGGCACCCCATGACAAGTGTCCCAAAAGCACCAAATTATCTCCCTGCAACAACTGTCCCAAAAGCACTCCATTGGCACCCCATGACAAGTGTCCCAAACGCACTCAATTGTCTCCCCGCAACAACTGTCCCAAAAGCACTCCATTGGCACCCCATGACAACTGTCCCAAACACACGCAATGTCTCCCTAAAACTCCTGTCATAAAACACTCCATTGCCACCCCAAAACAACTGTTCCAAACTCACTCAATTGTCGCCTCTCAACACCTGTCCCAAAAGCACTCCATTGGCACCCCATGACAACTGTCCCAAACACTCTCAAATGTCTCTTCGCACCACCTGCCGCAAAAGCATTCCATTGTCACCAAAAGCACTCCATTGTCATCCTATGACAACTGTCCCAAAAGCACTCCATTGGCACCCCATGACAAGTGTCCCAAACTCACCCAATTGTCCCCCCGCAACAAGTGTCCCAAAAGCACTCCATTGGCACCCCATGAGAAGTGTCCCAAACGCACCCAATTGTCTCCTCGCAAAACAACTGTCCCAAAAGCACTCCATTGGCACCCCATGACAAGTGTCCCAAATGCACCTAATTGTCTCCCCGCAACAACTGTCCCAAAAGCACTCCATTGGCACCCCATGACAAGTGTCCCAAATGCACCCAATTGTCTGCCAGCAACAACTGTCCCAAAAGCACTCCATTGGCACCCCATAAAAAGTGCCCAAACGCACCCAATTGTCTTCCCGCAACAACTGTCCCAAAAGCACTCCATTGGCACCCCATGACAAGTGTCCCAAACGCACCCAAATTTCTCCGCCCAACAACTGTCCCAAAAGCACTCCATTGGCAACCCATGACAAGTGTCCCAAACGCACCCAATTGTCTCCCCGCAACAACTGTTCCAAAAGCACTCCATTGGCACCCCATGACAAGTGTCCCAAACGCATCCAATTGTCTCCCCGCAACAACTGTCCCAAAAGCACTCCATTGGCACCCAATGACAAATGTCCCAAATGCACCCAATTGTCTCCCTGCAGCAACTGTCCCAAAAGCACTCCATTGGCACATCATGACAAGTGTCCCAAACACACCCAATTGTCTCCCCGCAACAACTGTCCCAAAAGCACTCCATTGGCACCCCATGACAAGTGTCCCAAACACACCCAATTGTCTCCCAGCAACAACTGTCCTGAAAGCACTCCATTGGCACCCCATGACAACTGTCCCAAAGCACTCCATTGGCACCCCATGACAAGTGTCCCAAACGCACCCAATTGTCTCCCTGCAACAACTGTCCCAAAAGAACTCCATTGGCACCCGATGACAACTGTCCCAAAGCACTCCATTGGCACCCCATGACAACTGTCCCATACACACGCAATGTCTCCCTGCAACTCCTGTCATAAAACACTCCATTGCCACCCCAAAACAACTGTTCCAAACTCACTCAATTGTCGCCTCTCAACAACCGGCCACAAAACCATTCCATCGGCACCCCATGACTACTGTCCCAAACACTCTCTAATGTCTCTTCGCACCACCTGACCCAAAAGCATTCCATTGTCACCAAAAGCACTCCATTGTCATCCTATGACAACTGTCCCAAAAGCACTCCATTGGCACCCCATGACAAGTGTCCCAAATGCACCCAATTGTCCCCCTGCAACAACTGTCCCAAAAGCACTCCATTGGCACCCCATGAGAAGTGTCCCAAACGCACCCAATTGTCTCCTCGCAAAACAACTTTCCCAAAAGCACTCCATTGGCACCTCATGACAAATGTCCCAAATGCAGCTAATTGTCTCCCCGCAACAACTGTCCCAAAAGCACTCCATTGGCACCCCATGACAAGTGTCCCAAACGCACCCAATTGTCTCCCAGCAAAAACTGTCACAAAAGCACTCCATTGGCACCCCATAAAAAGTGCCCAAACGCACCCAATTGTCTCCCCGCAACAACTGTCCCAAAAGCACTCCATTGGCACCCCATGACAAGTGTCCGAAACGCACCCAATTTTCTCCCTGCAACAACTGTCCCAAAAGCACTCCATTGGCACCCCATGACAAGTGTCCCAAACGCACTCAATTGTCTCCCCGCAACAACTGTCCCAAAAGCACTCCTTTGGCACCCCATGACAAGTGTTCCAAACGCACCCAATTGTCTCCCCGCAACAACTGTCCCAAAAGCACTCCATTGGAACCCCATGACAAGTGTTCCAAACGCACCCAATTGTCTCCCCGCAACAACTGTCCCAAAAGCACTCCATTGGCACCCCATGACAAGTGTCCCAAACGCATCCAATTGTCTCCCCGCAACAACTGTCCCAAAAGCACTCCATTGGCACCCCATGACAAGTGTCCCAAAAGCACCCAATTGTCTCCCCGCAACAACTGTCCCAAAAGCACTCCATTGGCACCCCATGACAAGTGTCCCAAATGCACCCAATTGTCTCCCCGCAACAACTGTCCCGAAACCACTCCATTGGCACCCCATGACAACTGTCCCAAAGCACTCCATTGGCACCCCATGACAACTGTCCCAAACACACGCAATGTCTCCCTGCAACAACTGTCCCGAAAGCACTCCATTGGCACCCCATGACAACTGTCCCAAAGCACTCCATTGGCACCCCATGACAACTGTCCCAAACACACGCAATGTCTCCCTGCAACTCCTGTCATCAAACACTCCATTGCCACCCCAAGACAACTGTTCCAAACTCACTCAATTGTCGCCTCTCAATACCTGTCCCAAAAGCACTCCATTGGCACCCCATGACAACTGTCCCAAACACTCTCAAATGTCTCTTCGCACCACCTGACCCAAAAGCACTCCATTGTCATCCTATGACAACTGTCCCAAATGCACGGAATTGTCTCCCTGCAACTCCAGTCCCAAGAGCACGTCATTGGCACCCGATGACAACTGTCCCAAAGCACTCCATTGGCACCCCATGACAACTGTCTCAAACACACTCAATATCTCTCTGCAACTCCTGTCATAAAAAACTCCATTGCCACCCCAAGACAACAGTTCCAAACTCACTCAATTGACGCCTCTCAACATCTGTCCCAAAAGCACCCCATTTTCACCCCATGACAACTGTCCCAAACACACTTAATTGTCTCCCCTCAGCACCGGTCACAAAAGCACAACATTGGCACACCATGAGAACTGTCCCAAATGCACCCAATGTCTCCCTGCAACAGCTGTCCCAAAATACTGTATTGCCACCCCATGACAACTGTCCCAAACGCACTCAATTGTCTCATTGCAACACCTGACCCAGAAAAACACTCCATTGGCGCCCCATGGCAACTGTCACAAACGCACTTAATTGTCTCACTGCAACACCTGACCCAAAAACACTCCATTGGCACCCCATGACAACTGTCCCAAACACACTCAATTGCCTCCCTGCAACAGCTGTCCAAAAGCACTCAATTGGCACCTCATGAAAACTGTCCCAAACACACTCAATTTTCTCCGTGCAATACCTGACCCAAAAGCACTCCATTGATGCCCCATGACTACTGTCCCAAACACACTCAATTGTCTTCCAGCAACACCAGCCCAAAAGCACCCCATTTTCACCCCATGACAACTGTCCCAAACACACTCAATTGTCTCCCCACAGCACCGGTCACAAAAGCACTCCATTGGCACCCCATGGCAACTGTCACAAACACACTCAATTGTCTCACTGCAACACCTGTCCTAAAAGCACTCCATTGGCACCCCATGACAACTGTCCCAAACACACTCAATTGTCTGCCTGCAGCACCTGTCCCAAAAGCATTCCAATGGCTCCCCATGAATTCTGTCCCAAACACACTCAATTTTCTATCCGCAACACCTGTGCCAAAAACACTTCATTGCCACCCCACGACAAGTGTCCCAAACGCACCCAATTGTCTCCCCGCAACAACTGTCCCAAAAGCACTCCATTGGTACCCCATGACAAGTGTCCCAAATGCACCTAATTGTCTCCCCGCAACAACTGTCCCAAAAGCACTCCATTGGCACCCCATGACAAGTGTTCCAAACGCACCCAATTGTCTCCCAGCAACAACTGTCCCAAAAGCACTCCATTGGCACCCCATAAAAAGTGCCCAAATGCACCCAATTGTCTCCCCGCAACATCTGTCCCAAAAGCACTCCATTGGCACCCCATGACAAGTGTCCCAAACGCACCCAATTGTCTCCCTGCAACAACTGTCCCAAAGCACTCCATTGGCACCCCATGACAAGTGTCCCAAACGCATCCAATTGTCTCCCCGCAACACCTGTCCCAAAAGCACTCCATTGGCACCCCATGACAAGTGTCCCAAAAGCACCCAATTGTCTCCCTGCAACAACTGTCCCAAAAGCACTCCATTGGCACCCCATGACAAGTGTCCCAAACGCACTCAATTGTCTCCCCGCAACAACTGTCCCAAAAGCACTCCATTGGCACCCCATGACAAGTGTCCCAAACGCACCCAATTGTCTCCCCGCAACAACTGTCCCAAACGCACTCCATTGGCACCCCATGACAAGTGTCCCAAACGCACCCAATTGTCTGCCTGCAACAACTGTCCCAAAAGCACTCCATTGGGACCCCATGACAAGTGTCCCAAACGCATCCAATTGTCTCCCCGCAACAATTGTCCCAAAAGCACTCCATTGGCACCCCATGACAAGTGTCAAAAAAGCACCCAATTGTCTCCCCGCAACAACTGTCCCAGAAGCACTCCATTGGCACCCCATGACAAGTGTCCCAAATGCACCCAATTGTCTCCCCGCAACAACTGTCCCGAAAGCACTCCATTGGCACCCCATGACAACTGTCCCAAAGCACTCCTTTGGCACCCCATGACAACTGTCCCAAACACACGCAATGTCTCCCTGCAACGCCTGTCATCAAACACTCCATTGCCACCCCAAGACAACTGTTCCAAACTCACTCAATTGTCGCCTCTCAACACCTGTCCCAAAAGCACTCCATTGGCACCCCATGACAACTGTCCCAAACACTCTCAAATGTCTCTTCACACCACCTGACCCAAAGGCACTCCATTGTCATCCTATGACAACTGTCCCAAATGCTCGGAATTGTCTCCCTGCAACTCCAGTCCCAAGAGCACGTCATTGGTATCCGATGACAACTGTCCCAAAGCACTCCATTGGCACCCCTTGACAACTGTCTCAAACACACTCAATGTCTCTCTGCAACTCCTGTCATAAAAAATTCCATTGCCACCCCAAGACAACAGTTCCAAACTCACTCAATTGACGTCTCTCAACATCTGTCCCAAAAGCACCCCATTTTCACCCCATGACAACTGTCCCAAACACACTTAATTGTCTCCCCGCAGCAGCGGTCACAAAAGCACAACATTGGCACACCATGAGAACTGTCCCAAATGCACCCAATGTCTCCCTGCAACAGCTGTCCCAAAATACTGTATTGCCACCCCATGACAACTGTCCCAAATGCACTCAATTGTCTCATTGCAACACCTGACCCAAAAAACACTCCATTGGCACCCCATGGCAACTGTCACAAACGCACTCAATTGTCTCACTGCAACACCTGACCCAAAAACACTCCATTGGCACCCCATGACAACTGTCCCAAACACATTCAATTGCCTCCCTGCAACAGCTGTCCAAAAGCACTCAATTGGCACCCCATGAAAACTGTCCCAAACACACTCAATTCTCTCCCTGCAACACCTGACCCAAAAGCACTCCATTGATACCCCATGACTACTGTCCCAAACACACTCAATTGTCTTCCAGCAACACCTGCCCAAAAGCACCCCATTTTCACGCCATGACAACTGTCCCAAACACACTCAATTGTCTCACCACAGCACCGGTCACAAAAGCACTCCATTGGCACCCCATGGCAACTGTCACAAACACACTCAATTGTCTCACTGCAACACCTGTCCTAAAAGCACTCCATTGGCACCCCATGACAACTGTCCCAAACACACTCAATTGTCTGCCTGCAACACCTGTCCCAAAAGCATTCCATTGGCTCCCCATGAATTCTGTCCCAAACACACTCAATTTTCTAATCGCAACACCTGTGCCAAAAACACTTCATTGCCACCCCACGACAAGTGTCCCAAACGCACCCAATTGTCTCCCCGCAACAACTGTCCCAAAAGCACTCCATTGGCACCCCATGACAAGTGTCCCAAACGCACCCAATTGTCTCCCCGCAACAACTGTCCCAAAAGCACTCCATTGGCACCCCACAGCATGTGTCCCAAACACACCCAATTGTCTCCCCGCAACAACTGTCACAAAAGCTCTCCATTGGCACCCCACGACAAGTGCCCCAAACGCACCCAATTGTTTCCCTGCAACAACTGTCCCAAAAGCATTCCATTGGCACCCCACGACAAGTTGCCCAAACGCACCCAATTGTCTCCCCGCAACAACTGTCCCAAAAGCACTCCATAGGCACCCCACGACAAGTGTCCCAAACGCACCCAATTGTCTCCCCACAACAACTGTCCCAAAATCTCTCCATTGGCACCCCATGACAAGTGTCCCAAACGCACCCAATTGTCTCCCCGCAACAACTGTCCCAAAAGCACCACATTGGCACCCCATGACAAGTGTCCCAAATGCACCCAATTGTCTCCCCGCAACAACTGTCCCAAAAGCACTCCATTGGCACCCCATGACAAGTATCCCAAACGCACCCAATTGTCTCCCCGCAACAACTGTCCCAAAAGCACTCCATTGGCACCCCATGACAAGTGTCCCAAACGCATCCAATTGTCTCCCCGCAACAACTGTCCAAAAAGCACTCCATTGGCACCGCATGACAAGTGTCCCAAATGCACTCAATTGTCTCCCTGCAGCAACTGTCCCAAAAGCACTCCATTGGCACATCATGACAAGTGTCCCAAACACACCCAATTGTCTCCCCGCAACAACTGTCCCAAAAGCACTCCATTGGCACCCCATGACAAGTGTTCCAAACGCTTCCAATTGTCTCCCAGCAACAACTGTCCCAAAAGCACTCCATTGGCACCCCATAAAAAGTGCCCAAACGCACCCAATTGTCTCCCAGCAACAAATGTCCCTAAAGCACTCCATTGGCACCCCATGACAAGTGTCCCAAACGCACCCTATTGTCTCCCTGCAACAACTGTCCCAAAGCACTCCATTGGCACCCCATGACAAGTGTCCCAAAAGCACCAAATTATCTCCCTGCAACAACTGTCCCAAAAGCACTCCATTGGCACCCCATGACAAGTGTCCCAAACGCACTCAATTGTCTCCCCGCAACAACTGTCCCAAAAGCACTCCATTGGCACCCCATGACAACTGTCCCAAACACACGCAATGTCTCCCTAAAACTCCTGTCATAAAACACTCCATTGCCACCCCAAAACAACTGTTCCAAACTCACTCAATTGTCGCCTCTCAACACCTGTCCCAAAAGCACTCCATTGGCACCCCATGACAACTGTCCCAAACACTCTCAAATGTCTCTTCGCACCACCTGCCGCAAAAGCATTCCATTGTCACCAAAAGCACTCCATTGTCATCCTATGACAACTGTCCCAAAAGCACTCCATTGGCACCCCATGACAAGTGTCCCAAACTCACCCAATTGTCCCCCCGCAACAAGTGTCCCAAAAGCACTCCATTGGCACCCCATGAGAAGTGTCCCAAACGCACCCAATTGTCTCCTCGC
Source organism: Ambystoma mexicanum (assembly GCF_040938575.1). Lineage (NCBI taxonomy): Eukaryota > Metazoa > Chordata > Amphibia > Caudata > Ambystomatidae > Ambystoma > Ambystoma mexicanum. Next base: position 44,818,434 of record NC_090923.1, read on the forward strand.
AAAACAACTGTCCCAAAAGCACTCCATTGGCACCCCATGACAAGTGTCCCAAATGCACCTAATTGTCTCCCCGCAACAACTGTCCCAAAAGCACTCCATTGGCACCCCATGACAAGTGTCCCAAATGCACCCAATTGTCTCCCAGCAACAACTGTCCCAAAAGCACTCCATTGGCACCCCATAAAAAGTGCCCAAACGCACCCAATTGTCTCCCCGCAACAACTGTCCCAAAAGCACTCCATTGGCACCCCATGACAAGTGTCCCAAACGCACCCAAATTTCTCCGCCCAACAACTGTCCCAAAAGCACTCCATTGGCAACCCATGACAAGTGTCCCAAACGCACCCAATTGTCTCCCCGCAACAACTGTTCTAAAAGCACTCCATTGGCACCCCATGACAAGTGTCCCAAATGCACCCAATTGTCTCCCCGCAACAACTGTCCCAAAAGCACTCCATTGGCACCCCATGACAAGTATCCCAAACGCACCCAATTATCTCCTCGCAACAACTGTCCCAAAAGCACTCCAATGGCACCCCATGACAAGTGTCCCAAACGCATCCAATTGTCTCCCCGCAACAACTGTCCCAAAAGCACTCCATTGGCACCCAATGACAAATGTCCCAAATGCACCCAATTGTCTCCCTGCAGCAACTGTCCCAAAAGCACTCCATTGGCACATCATGACAAGTGTCCCAAACACACCCAATTGTCTCCCCGCAACAACTGTCCCAAAAGCACTCCATTGGCACCCCATGACAAGTGTCCCAAACACACCCAATTGTCTCCCAGCAACAACTGTCCTGAAAGCACTCCATTGGCACCCCATGACAACTGTCCCAAAGCACTCCATTGGCACCCCATGACAAGTGTCCCAAACGCACCCAATTGTCTCCCCGCAACAACTGTCCCAAAAGAACTCCATTGGCACCCGATGACAACTGTCCCAAAGCACTCCATTGGCACCCCATGACAACTGTCCCATACACACGCAATGTCTCCCTGCAACTCCTGTCATAAAACACTCCATTGCCACCCCAAAACAACTGTTCCAAACTCACTCAATTGTCGCCTCTCAACAACCGGCCACAAAACCATTCCATCGGCACCCCATGACTACTGTCCCAAACACTCTCTAATGTCTCTTCGCACCACCTGACCCAAAAGCATTCCATTGTCACCAAAAGCACTCCATTGTCATCCTATGACAACTTTCCCAAAAGCACTCCATTGGCACCCCATGACAAGTGTCCCAAATGCACCCAATTGTCCCCCTGCAACAACTGTCCCAAAAGCACTCCATTGGCACCCCATGAGAAGTGTCCCAAACGCACCCAATTGTCTCCTCGCAAAACAACTTTCCCAAAAGCACTCCATTGGCACCTCATGACAAATGTCCCAAATGCAGCTAATTGTCTCCCCGCAACAACTGTCCCAAAAGCACTCCATTGGCACCCCATGACAAGTGTCCCAAACGCACCCAATTGTCTCCCAGCAAAAACTGTCACAAAAGCACTCCATTGGCACCCCATAAAAAGTGCCAAAACGCACCCAATTGTCTCCCCGCAACAACTGTCCCAAAAGCACTCCATTGGCACCCCATGACAAGTGTCCGAAACGCACCCAATTTTCTCCCTGCAACAACTGTCCCAAAAGCACTCCATTGGCACCCCATGACAAGTGTCCCAAACGCACTCAATTGTCTCCCCGCAACAACTGTCCCAAAAGCACTCCTTTGGCACCCCATGACAAGTGTTCCAAACGCACCCAATTGTCTCCCCGCAACAACTGTCCCAAAAGCACTCCATTGGAACCCCATGACAAGTGTTCCAAACGCACCCAATTGTCTCCCCGCAACAACTGTCCCAAAAGCACTCCATAGGCACCCCACGACAAGTGTCCCAAACGCACCCAATTGTCTCCCCACAACAACTGTCCCAAAATCTCTCCATTGGCACCCCATGACAAGTGTCCCAAACGCACCCAATTGTCTCCCCGCAACAACTGTCCCAAAAGCACCACATTGGCACCCCATGACAAGTGTCCCAAATGCACCCAATTGTCTCCCCGCAACAACTGTCCCAAAAGCACTCCATTGGCACCCCATGACAAGTATCCCAAACGCACCCAATTGTCTCCCCGCAACAACTGTCCCAAAAGCACTCCATTGGCACCCCATGACAAGTGTCCCAAACGCATCCAATTGTCTCCCCGCAACAACTGTCCCAAAAGCAATCCATTGGCACCGCATGACAAGTGTCCCAAATGCACCCAATTGTCTCCCTGCAGCAACTGTCCCAAAAGCACTCCATTGGCACATCATGACAAGTGTCCCAAACACACCCAATTGTCTCCCCGCAACAACTGTCCCAAAAGCACTCCATTGGCACCCCATGACAAGTGTTCCAAACGCTTCCAATTGTCTCCCAGCAACAACTGTCCCAAAAGCACTCCATTGGCACCCCATAAAAAGTGCCCAAACGCACCCAATTGTCTCCCCGCAACAACTGTCCCAAAAGCACTCCATTGGCACCCCATGACAAGTGTCCCAAACGCACCCTATTGTCTCCCTGCAACAACTGTCCCAAAGCACTCCATTGGCACCCCATGACAAGTGTCCCAAAAGCACCAAATTATCTCCCTGCAACAACTGTCCCAAAAGCACTCCATTGGCACCCCATGACAAGTGTCCCAAACGCACTCAATTGTCTCCCCGCAACAACTGTCCCAAAAGCACTCCATTGGCACCCCATGACAACTGTCCCAAACACACGCAATGTCTCCCTAAAACTCCTGTCATAAAACACTCCATTGCCACCCCAAAACAACTGTTCCAAACTCACTCAATTGTCGCCTCTCAACACCTGTCCCAAAAGCACTCCATTGGCACCCCATGACAACTGTCCCAAACACTCTCAAATGTCTCTTCGCACCACCTGCCGCAAAAGCATTCCATTGTCACCAAAAGCACTCCATTGTCATCCTATGACAACTGTCCCAAAAGCACTCCATTGGCACCCCATGACAAGTGTCCCAAACTCACCCAATTGTCCCCCCGCAACAAGTGTCCCAAAAGCACTCCATTGGCACCCCATGAGAAGTGTCCCAAACGCACCCAATTGTCTCCTCGCAAAACAACTGTCCCAAAAGCACTCCATTGGCACCCCATGACAAGTGTCCCAAATGCACCTAATTGTCTCCCCGCAACAACTGTCCCAAAAGCACTCCATTGGCACCCCATGACAAGTGTCCCAAATGCACCCAATTGTCTCCCAGCAACAACTGTCCCAAAAGCACTCCATTGGCACCCCATAAAAAGTGCCCAAACGCACCCAATTGTCTCCCCGCAACAACTGTCCCAAAAGCACTCCATTGGCACCCCATGACAAGTGTCCCAAACGCACCCAAATTTCTCCGCCCAACAACTGTCCCAAAAGCACTCCATTGGCAACCCATGACAAGTGTCCCAAACGCACCCAATTGTCTCCCCGCAACAACTGTTTCAAAAGCACTCCATTGGCACCCCATGACAAGTGTCCCAAATGCACCCAATTGTCTCCCCGCAACAACTGTCCCAAAAGCACTCCATTGGCGCCCCATGACAAGTATCCCAAACGCACCCAATTATCTCCTCGCAACAACTGTCCCAAAAGCACTCCAATGGCACCCCATGACAAGTGTCCCAAACGCATCCAATTGTCTCCCCGCAACAACTGTCCCAAAAGCACTCCATTGGCACCCAATGACAAATGTCCCAAATGCACCCAATTGTCTCCCTGCAGCAACTGTCCCAAAAGCACTCCATTGGCACATCATGACAAGTGTCCCAAACACACCCAATTGTCTCCCCGCAACAACTGTCCCAAAAGCACTCCATTGGCACCCCATGACAAGTGTCCCAAACACACCCAATTGTCTCCCAGCAACAACTGTCCTGAAAGCACTCCATTGGCACCCCATGACAACTGTCCCAAAGCACTCCATTGGCACCCCATGACAAGTGTCCCAAACGCACCCAATTGTCTCCCAGCAACAACTGTCCCAAAAGAACTCCATTGGCACCCGATGACAACTGTCCCAAAGCACTCCATTGGCACCCCATGACAACTGTCCCATACACACGCAATGTCTCCCTGCAACTCCTGTCATAAAACACTCCATTGCCACCCCAAAACAACTGTTCCAAACTCACTCAATTGTCGCCTCTCAACAACCGGCCACAAAACCATTCCATCGGCACCCCATGACTACTGTCCCAAACACTCTCTAATGTCTCTTCGCACCACCTGACCCAAAAGCATTCCATTGTCACCAAAAGCACTCCATTGTCATCCTATGACAACTGTCCCAAAAGCACTCCATTGGCACCCCATGACAAGTGTCCCAAATGCACCCAATTGTCCCCCTGCAACAACTGTCCCAAAAGCACTCCATTGGCACCCCATGAGAAGTGTCCCAAACGCACCCAATTGTCTCCTCGCAAAACAACTTTCCCAAAAGCACTCCATTGGCACCTCATGACAAATGTCCCAAACGCATCCAATTGTCTGCCCGCAACAACTGTCCCAAAAGCACTCCATTGGCACCCCATGACAAGTGTTCCAAACGCTTCCAATTGTCTCCCAGCAACAACTGTCCCAAAAGCACTCCATTGGCACCCCATGACAAGTGTCCCAAACGCATCCAATTGTCTCCCCGCAACAACTGTCCCAAAAGCACTCCATTGGCACCGCATGACAAGTGTCCCAAATGCACCCAATTGTCTCCCTGCAGCAACTGTCCCAAAAGCACTCCATTGGCACATCATGACAAGTGTCCCAAACACACCCAATTGTCTCCCCGCAACAACTGTCCCAAAAGCACTCCATTGGCACCCCATGACAAGTGTTCCAAACGCTTCCAATTGTCTCCCAGCAACAACTGTCCCAAAAGCACTCCATTGGCACCCCATAAAAAGTGCCCAAACGCACCCAATTGTCTCCCCGCAACAACTGTCCCAAAAGCACTCCATTGGCACCCCATGACAAGTGTCCCAAACGCACCCTATTGTCTCCCTGCAACAACTGTCCCAAAGCACTCCATTGGCACCCCATGACAAGTGTCCCAAAAGCACCAAAATATCTCCCTGCAACAACTGTCCCAAAAGCACTCCATTGGCACCCCATGACAAGTGTCCCAAACGCACTCAATTGTCTCCCCGCAACAACTGTCCCAAAAGCACTCCATTGGCACCCCATGACAACTGTCCCAAACACACGCAATGTCTCCCTAAAACTCCTGTCATAAAACACTCCATTGCCACCCCAAAACAACTGTTCCAAACTCACTCAATTGTCGCCTCTCAACACCTGTCCCAAAAGCACTCCATTGGCACCCCATGACAACTGTCCCAAACACTCTCAAATGTCTCTTCGCACCACCTGCCGCAAAAGCATTCCATTGTCACCAAAAGCACTCCATTGTCATCCTATGACAACTGTCCCAAAAGCACTCCATTGGCACCCCATGACCAGTGTCCCAAACTCACCCAATTGTCCCCCCGCAACAAGTGTCCCAAAAGCACTCCATTGGCACCCCATGAGAAGTGTCCCAAACGCACCCAATTGTCTCCTCGCAAAACAACTGTCCCAAAAGCACTCCATTGGCACCCCATGACAAGTGTCCCAAATGCACCTAATTGTCTCCCCGCAACAACTGTCCCAAAAGCACTCCATTGGCACCCCATGACAAGTGTCCCAAATGCACCCAATTGTCTCCCAGCAACAACTGTCCCAAAAGCACTCCATTGGCACCCCATAAAAAGTGCCCAAACGCACCCAATTGTCTCCCCGCAACAACTGTCCCAAAAGCACTCCATTGGCACCCCATGACAAGTGTCCCAAACGCACCCAAATTTCTCCGCCCAACAACTGTCCCAAAAGCACTCCATTGGCAACCCATGACAAGTGTCCCAAACGCACCCAATTGTCTCCCCGCAACAACTGTTCCAAAAGCACTCCATTGGCACCCCATGACAAGTGTCCCAAATGCACCCAATTGTCTCCCCGCAACAACTGTCCCAAAAGCACTCCATTGGCACCCCATGACAAGTATCCCAAACGCACCCAATTATCTCCTCGCAACAACTGTCCCAAAAGCACTCCAATGGCACCCCATGACAAGTGTCCCAAACGCATCCAATTGTCTCCCCGCAACAACTGTCCCAAAAGCACTCCATTGGCACCCAATGACAAATGTCCCAAATGCACCCAATTGTCTCCCTGCAGCAACTGTCCCAAAAGCACTCCATTGGCACATCATGACAAGTGTCCCAAACACACCCAATTGTCTCCCCGCAACAACTGTCCCAAAAGCACTCCATTGGCACCCCATGACAAGTGTCCCAAACACACCCAATTGTCTCCCAGCAACAACTGTCCTGAAAGCACTCCATTGGCACCCCATGACAACTGTCCCAAAGCACTCCATTGGCACCCCATGACAAGTGTCCCAAACGCACCCAATTGTCTCCCCGCAACAACTGTCCCACAAGAACTCCATTGGCACCCGATGACAACTGTCCCAAAGCACACCATTGGCACCCCATGACAACTGTCCCATACACACGCAATGTCTCCCTGCAACTCCTGTCATAAAACACTCCATTGCCACCCCAAAACAACTGTTCCAAACTCACTCAATTGTCGCCTCTCAACAACCGGCCACAAAACCATTCCATCGGCACCCCATGACTACTGTCCCAAACACTCTCTAATGTCTCTTCGCACCACCTGACCCAAAAGCATTCCATTGTCACCAAAAGCACTCCATTGTCATCCTATGACAACTGTCCCAAAAGCACTCCATTGGCACCCCATGACAAGTGTCCCAAATGCACCCAATTGTCCCCCTGCAACAACTGTCCCAAAAGCACTCCATTGGCACCCCATGAGAAGTGTCCCAAACGCACCCAATTGTCTCCTCGCAAAACAACTTTCCCAAAAGCACTCCATTGGCACCTCATGACAAATGTCCCAAATGCAGCTAATTGTCTCCCCGCAACAACTGTCCCAAAAGCACTCCATTGGCACCCCATGACAAGTGTCCCAAACGCACCCAATTGTCTCCCAGCAAAAACTGTCACAAAAGCACTCCATTGGCACCCCATAAAAAGTGCCCAAACGCACCCAATTGTCTCCCCGCAACAACTGTCCCAAAAGCACTCCATTGGCACCCCATGACAAGTGTCCGAAACGCACCCAATTTTCTCCCTGCAACAACTGTCCCAAAAGCACTCCATTGGCACCCCATGACAAGTGTCCCAAAGGCACTCAATTGTCTCCCCGCAACAACTGTCCCAAAAGCACTCCTTTGGCACCCCATGACAAGTGTTCCAAACGCACCCAATTGTCTCCCCGCAACAACTGTCCCAAAAGCACTCCAATGGAACCCCATGACAAGTGTTCCAAACGCACCCAATTGTCTCCCCGCAACAACTGTCCCAAAAGCACTCCATTGGCACCCCATGACAAGTGTCCCAAACGCATCCAATTGTCTCCCCGCAACAACTGTCCCAAAAGCACTCCATTGGTACCCCATGACAAGTGTCCCAAAAGCACCCAATTGTCTCCCCGCAACAACTGTCCCAAAAGCACTCCATTGGCACCCCATGACAAGTGTCCCAAATGCACCCAATTGTCTCCCCGCAACAACTGTCCCGAAAGCACTCCATTGGCACCCCATGACAACTGTCCCAAAGCACTCCATTGGCACCCCATGACAACTGTCCCAAACACACGCAATGTCTCCCTGCAACAACTGTCCCGAAAGCACTCCACTGGCACCCCATGACAACTGTCCCAAAGCACTCCATTGGCACCCCATGACAACTGTCCCAAACACACGCAATGTCTCCCTGCAACTCCTGTCATCAAACACTCCATTGCCACCCCAAGACAACTGTTCCAAACTCACTCAATTGTCGCCTCTCAATACCTGTCCCAAAAGCACTCCATTGGCACCCCATGACAACTGTCCCAAACACTCTCAAATGTCTCTTCGCACCACCTGACCCAAAAGCACTCCATTGTCATCCTATGACAACCGTCCCAAATGCACGGAATTGTCTCCCTGCAACTCCAGTCCCAAGAGCACGTCATTGGCACCCGATGACAACTGTCCCAAAGCACTCCATTGGCACCCCATGACAACTGTCTCAAACACACTCAATATCTCTCTGCAACTCCTGTCATAAAAAACTCCATTGCCACCCCAAGACAACAGTTCCAAACTCACTCAATTGACGCCTCTCAACATCTGTCCCAAAAGCACCCCATTTTCACCCCATGACAACTGTCCCAAACACACTTAATTGTCTCCCCTCAGCACCGGTCACAAAAGCACAACATTGGCACACCATGAGAACTGTCCCAAATGCACCCAATGTCTCCCTGCAACAGCTGTCCCAAAATACTGTATTGCCACCCCATGACAACTGTCCCAAACGCACTCAATTGTCTCATTGCAACACCTGACCCAGAAAAACACTCCATTGGCACCCCATGGCAACTGTCACAAACGCACTTAATTGTCTCACTGCAACACCTGACCCAAAAACACTCCATTGGCACCCCATGACAACTGTCCCAAACACACTCAATTGCCTCCCTGCAACACCTGACCCAAAAGCACTCCATTGATGCCCCATGACTACTGTCCCAAACACACTCAATTGTCTTCCAGCAACACCTGCCCAAAAGCACCCCATTTTCACCCCATGACAACTGTCCCAAACACACTCAATTGTCTCCCCACAGCACCGGTCACAAAAGCACTCCGTTGGCACCCCATGACAACTGTCCCAAAGCACTCCATTGGCACCCCATGACAACTGTCCCAAACACACGCAATGTCTCCCTGCAACTCCTGTCATCAAACACTCCATTGCCACCCCAAGACAACTGTTCCAAACTCACTCAATTGTCGCCTCTCAATACCTGTCCCAAAAGCACTCCATTGGCACCCCATGACAACTGTCCCAAACACTCTCAAATGTCTCTTCGCACCACCTGACCCAAAAGCACTCCATTGTCATCCTATGACAACTGTCCCAAATGCACGGAATTGTCTCCCTGCAACTCCAGTCCCAAGAGCACGTCATTGGCACCCGATGACAACTGTCCCAAAGCACTCCATTGGCACCCCATGACAACTGTCTCAAACACACTCAATATCTCTCTGCAACTCCTGTCATAAAAAACTCCATTGCCACCCCAAGACAACAGTTCCAAACTCACTCAATTGACGCCTCTCAACATCTGTCCCAAAAGCACCCCATTTTCACCCCATGACAACTGTCCCAAACACACTTAATTGTCTCCCCTCAGCACCGGTCACAAAAGCACAACATTGGCACACCATGAGAACTGTCCCAAATGCACCCAATGTCTCCCTGCAACAGCTGTCCCAAAATACTGTATTGCCACCCCATGACAACTGTCCCAAACGCACTCAATTGTCTCATTGCAACACCTGACCCAGAAAAACACTCCATTGGCGCCCCATGGCAACTGTCACAAACGCACTTAATTGTCTCACTGCAACACCTGACCCAAAAACACTCCATTGGCACCCCATGACAACTGTCCCAAACACACTCAATTGCCTCCCTGCAACAGCTGTCCAAAAGCACTCAATTGGCACCTCATGAAAACTGTCCCAAACACACTCAATTTTCTCCGTGCAATACCTGACCCAAAAGCACTCCATTGATGCCCCATGACTACTGTCCCAAACACACTCAATTGTCTTCCAGCAACACCAGCCCAAAAGCACCCCATTTTCACCCCATGACAACTGTCCCAAACACACTCAATTGTCTCCCCACAGCACCGGTCACAAAAGCACTCCATTGGCACCCCATGGCAACTGTCACAAACACACTCAATTGTCTCACTGCAACACCTGTCCTAAAAGCACTCCATTGGCACCCCATGACAACTGTCCCAAACACACTCAATTGTCTGCCTGCAGCACCTGTCCCAAAAGCATTCCAATGGCTCCCCATGAATTCTGTCCCAAACACACTCAATTTTCTATCCGCAACACCTGTGCCAAAAACACTTCATTGCCACCCCACGACAAGTGTCCCAAACGCACCCAATTGTCTCCCCGCAACAACTGTCCCAAAAGCACTCCATTGGTACCCCATGACAAGTGTCCCAAATGCACCTAATTGTCTCCCCGCAACAACTGTCCCAAAAGCACTCCATTGGCACCCCATGACAAGTGTTCCAAACGCACCCAATTGTCTCCCAGCAACAACTGTCCCAAAAGCACTCCATTGGCACCCCATAAAAAGTGCCCAAATGCACCCAATTGTCTCCCCGCAACATCTGTCCCAAAAGCACTCCATTGGCACCCCATGACAAGTGTCCCAAACGCACCCAATTGTCTCCCTGCAACAACTGTCCCAAAGCACTCCATTGGCACCCCATGACAAGTGTCCCAAACGCATCCAATTGTCTCCCCGCAACACCTGTCCCAAAAGCACTCCATTGGCACCCCATGACAAGTGTCCCAAAAGCACCCAATTGTCTCCCTGCAACAACTGTCCCAAAAGCACTCCATTGGCACCCCATGACAAGTGTCCCAAACGCACTCAATTGTCTCCCCGCAACAACTGTCCCAAAAGCACTCCATTGGCGCCCCATGACAAGTGTCCCAAACGCACCCAATTGTCTCCCCGCAACAACTGTCCCAAACGCACTCCATTGGCACCCCATGACAAGTGTCCCAAACGCACCCAATTGTCTGCCTGCAACAACTGTCCCAAAAGCACTCCATTGGGACCCCATGACAAGTGTCCCAAACGCATCCAATTGTCTCCCCGCAACAATTGTCCCAAAAGCACTCCATTGGCACCCCATGACAAGTGTCAAAAAAGCACCCAATTGTCTCCCCGCAACAACTGTCCCAAAAGCACTCCATTGGCACCCCATGACAAGTGTCCCAAATGCACCCAATTGTCTCCCCGCAACAACTGTCCCGAAAGCACTCCATTGGCACCCCATGACAACTGTCCCAAAGCACTCCTTTGGCACCCCATGACAACTGTCCCAAACACACGCAATGTCTCCCTGCAACGCCTGTCATCAAACACTCCATTGCCACCCCAAGACAACTGTTCCAAACTCACTCAATTGTCGCCTCTCAACACCTGTCCCAAAAGCACTCCATTGGCACCCCATGACAACTGTCCCAAACACTCTCAAATGTCTCTTCACACCACCTGACCCAAAGGCACTCCATTGTCATCCTATGACAACTGTCCCAAATGCTCGGAATTGTCTCCCTGCAACTCCAGTCCCAAGAGCACGTCATTGGTATCCGATGACAACTGTCCCAAAGCACTCCATTGGCACCCCTTGACAACTGTCTCAAACACACTCAATGTCTCTCTGCAACTCCTGTCATAAAAAATTCCATTGCCACCCCAAGACAACAGTTCCAAACTCACTCAATTGACGTCTCTCAACATCTGTCCCAAAAGCACCCCATTTTCACCCCATGACAACTGTCCCAAACACACTTAATTGTCTCCCCGCAGCACCGGTCACAAAAGCACAACATTGGCACACCATGAGAACTGTCCCAAATGCACCCAATGTCTCCCTGCAACAGCTGTCCCAAAATACTGTATTGCCACCCCATGACAACTGTCCCAAATGCACTCAATTGTCTCATTGCAACACCTGACCCAAAAAACACTCCATTGGCACCCCATGGCAACTGTCACAAACGCACTCAATTGTCTCACTGCAACACCTGACCCAAAAACACTCCATAGGCACCCCATGACAACTGTCCCAAACACATTCAATTGCCTCCCTGCAACAGCTGTCCAAAAGCACTCAATTGGCACCCCATGAAAACTGTCCCAAACACACTCAATTCTCTCCCTGCAACACCTGACCCAAAAGCACTCCATTGATACCCCATGACTACTGTCCCAAACACACTCACTTGTCTTCCAGCAACACCTGCCCAAAAGCACCCCATTTTCACGCCATGACAACTGTCCCAAACACACTCAATTGTCTCACCACAGCACCGGTCACAAAAGCACTCCATTGGCACCCCATGGCAACTGTCACAAACACACTCAATTGTCTCACTGCAACACCTGTCCTAAAAGCACTCCATTGGCACCCCATGACAACTGTCCCAAACACACTCAATTGTCTGCCTGCAACACCTGTCCCAAAAGCATTCCATTGGCTCCCCATGAATTCTGTCCCAAACACACTCAATTTTCTAATCGCAACACCTGTGCCAAAAACACTTCATTGCCACCCCACGACAAGTGTCCCAAACGCACCCAATTGTCTCCCCGCAACAACTGTCCCAAAAGCACTCCATTGGCACCCCATGACAAGTGTCCCAAACGCACCCAATTGTCTCCCCGCAACAACTGTCCCAAAAGCACTCCATTGGCACCCCACAGCATGTGTCCCAAACACACCCAATTGTCTCCCCGCAACAACTGTCACAAAAGCTCTCCATTGGCACCCCACGACAAGTGCCCCAAACGCACCCAATTGTTTCCCTGCAACAACTGTCCCAAAAGCATTCCATTGGCACCCCACGACAAGTTGCCCAAACGCACCCAATTGTCTCCCCGCAACAACTGTCCCAAAAGCACTCCATAGGCACCCCACGACAAGTGTCCCAAACGCACCCAATTGTCTCCCCACAACAACTGTCCCAAAATCTCTCCATTGGCACCCCATGACAAGTGTCCCAAACGCACCCAATTGTCTCCCCGCAACAACTGTCCCAAAGGCACTCCATTGGCACCCCATGACAAGTGTCCCAAATGCACCCAATTGTCTCCCCGCAACAACTGTCCCAAAAGCACTCCATTGGCACCCCATGACAAGTATCCCAAACGCACCCAATTGTCTCCCCGCAACAACTGTCCCAAAAGCACTCCATTGGCACCCCATGACAAGTGTCCCAAACGCATCCAATTGTCTCCCCGCAACAACTGTCCCAAAAGCACTCCATTGGCACCGCATGACAAGTGTCCCAAATGCACTCAATTGTCTCCCTGCAGCAACTGTCCCAAAAGCACTCCATTGGCACATCATGACAAGTGTCCCAAACACACCCAATTGTCTCCCCGCAACAACTGTCCCAAAAGCACTCCATTGGCACCCCATGACAAGTGTTCCAAACGCTTCCAATTGTCTCCCAGCAACAACTGTCCCAAAAGCACTCCATTGGCACCCCATAAAAAGTGCCCAAACGCACCCAATTGTCTCCCAGCAACAAATGTCCCTAAAGCACTCCATTGGCACCCCATGACAAGTGTCCCAAACGCACCCTATTGTCTCCCTGCAACAACTGTCCCAAAGCACTCCATTGGCACCCCATGACAAGTGTCCCAAAAGCACCATATTATCTCCCTGCAACAACTGTCCCAAAAGCACTCCATTGGCACCCCATGACAAGTGTCCCAAACGCACTCAATTGTCTCCCCGCAACAACTGTCCCAAAAGCACTCCATTGGCACCCCATGACAACTGTCCCAAACACACGCAATGTCTCCCTAAAACTCCTGTCATAAAACACTCCATTGCCACCCCAAAACAACTGTTCCAAACTCACTCAATTGTCGCCTCTCAACACCTGTCCCAAAAGCACTCCATTGGCACCCCATGACAACTGTCCCAAACACTCTCAAATGTCTCTTCGCACCACCTGCCGCAAAAGCATTCCATTGTCACCAAAAGCACTCCATTGTCATCCTATGACAACTGTCCCAAAAGCACTCCATTGGCACCCCATGACAAGTGTCCCAAACTCACCCAATTGTCCCCCCGCAACAAGTGTCCCAAAAGCACTCCATTGGCACCCCATGAGAAGTGTCCCAAACGCACCCAATTGTCTCCTCGCAAAACAACTGTCCCAAAAGCACTCCATTGGCACCCCATGACAAGTGTCCCAAATGCACCTAATTGTCTCCCCGCAACAACTGTCCCAAAAGCACTCCATTGGCACCCCATGACAAGTGTCCCAAATGCACCCAATTGTCTCCCAGCAACAACTGTCCCAAAAGCACTCCATTGGCACCCCATAAAAAGTGCCCAAACGCACCCAATTGTCTCCCCGCAACAACTGTCCCAAAAGCACTCCATTGGCACCCCATGACAAGTGTCCCAAACGCACCCAAATTTCTCCGCCCAACAACTGTCCCAAAAGCACTCCATTGGCAACCCATGACAAGTGTCCCAAACGCACCCAATTGTCTCCCCGCAACAACTGTTCTAAAAGCACTCCATTGGCACCCCATGACAAGTGTCCCAAATGCACCCAATTGTCTCCCCGCAACAACTGTCCCAAAAGCACTCCATTGGCACCCCATGACAAGTATCCCAAACGCACCCAATTATCTCCTCGCAACAACTGTCCCAAAAGCACTCCAATGGCACCCCATGACAAGTGTCCCAAACGCATCCAATTGTCTCCCCGCAACAACTGTCCCAAAAGCACTCCATTGGCACCCAATGACAAATGTCCCAAATGCACCCAATTGTCTCCCTGCAGCAACTGTCCCAAAAGCACTCCATTGGCACATCATGACAAGTGTCCCAAACACACCCAATTGTCTCCCCGCAACAACTGTCCCAAAAGCACTCCATTGGCACCCCATGACAAGTGTCCCAAACACACCCAATTGTCTCCCAGCAACAACTGTCCTGAAAGCACTCCATTGGCACCCCATGACAACTGTCCCAAAGCACTCCATTGGCACCCCATGACAAGTGTCCCAAACGCACCCAATTGTCTCCCCGCAACAACTGTCCCAAAAGAACTCCATTGGCACCCGATGACAACTGTCCCAAAGCACTCCATTGGCACCCCATGACAACTGTCCCATACACACGCAATGTCTCCCTGCAACTCCTGTCATAAAACACTCCATTGCCACCCCAAAACAACTGTTCCAAACTCACTCAATTGTCGCCTCTCAACAACCGGCCACAAAACCATTCCATCGGCACCCCATGACTACTGTCCCAAACACTCTCTAATGTCTCTTCGCACCACCTGACCCAAAAGCATTCCATTGTCACCAAAAGCACTCCATTGTCATCCTATGACAACTTTCCCAAAAGCACTCCATTGGCACCCCATGACAAGTGTCCCAAATGCACCCAATTGTCCCCCTGCAACAACTGTCCCAAAAGCACTCCATTGGCACCCCATGAGAAGTGTCCCAAACGCACCCAATTGTCTCCTCGCAAAACAACTTTCCCAAAAGCACTCCATTGGCACCTCATGACAAATGTCCCAAATGCAGCTAATTGTCTCCCCGCAACAACTGTCCCAAAAGCACTCCATTGGCACCCCATGACAAGTGTCCCAAATGCACCCAATTGTCTCCCAGCAAAAACTGTCACAAAAGCACTCCATTGGCACCCCATAAAAAGTGCCAAAACGCACCCAATTGTCTCCCCGCAACAACTGTCCCAAAAGCACTCCATTGGCACCCCATGACAAGTGTCCGAAACGCACCCAATTTTCTCCCTGCAACAACTGTCCCAAAAGCACTCCATTGGCACCCCATGACAAGTGTCCCAAACGCACTCAATTGTCTCCCCGCAACAACTGTCCCAAAAGCACTCCTTTGGCACCCCATGACAAGTGTTCCAAACGCACCCAATTGTCTCCCCGCAACAACTGTCCCAAAAGCACTCCATTGGAACCCCATGACAAGTGTTCCAAACGCACCCAATTGTCTCCCCGCAACAACTGTCCCAAAAGCACTCCATAGGCACCCCACGACAAGTGTCCCAAACGCACCCAATTGTCTCCCCGCAACAATTGTCCCAAAAGCACCACATTGGCACCCCATGACAAGTGTCCCAAATGCACCCAATTGTCTCCCCGCAACAACTGTCCCAAAAGCACTCCATTGGCACCCCATGACAAGTATCCCAAACGCACCCAATTGTCTCCCCGCAACAACTGTCCCAAAAGCACTCCATTGGCACCCCATGACAAGTGTCCCAAACGCATCCAATTGTCTCCCCGCAACAACTGTCCCAAAAGCAATCCATTGGCACCGCATGACAAGTGTCCCAAATGCACCCAATTGTCTCCCTGCAGCAACTGTCCCAAAAGCACTCCATTGGCACATCATGACAAGTGTCCCAAATGCACCCAATTGTCCCCCTGCAACAACTGTCCCAAAAGCACTCCATTGGCACCCCATGAGAAGTGTCCCAAACGCACCCAATTGTCTCCTCGCAAAACAACTTTCCCAAAAGCACTCCATTGGCACCTCATGACAAATGTCCCAAACGCATCCAATTGTCTCCCCGCAACAACTGTCCCAAAAGCACTCCATTGGCACCCCATGACAAGTGTTCCAAACGCTTCCAATTGTCTCCCAGCAACAACTGTCCCAAAAGCACTCCATTGGCACCCCATGACAAGTGTCCCAAACGCATCCAATTGTCTCCCCGCAACAACTGTCCCAAAAGCACTCCATTGGCACCGCATGACAAGTGTCCCAAATGCACCCAATTGTCTCCCTGCAGCAACTGTCCCAAAAGCACTCCATTGGCACATCATGACAAGTGTCCCAAACACACCCAATTGTCTCCCCGCAACAACTGTCCCAAAAGCACTCCATTGGCACCCCATGACAAGTGTTCCAAACGCTTCCAATTGTCTCCCAGCAACAACTGTCCCAAAAGCACTCCATTGGCACCCCATAAAAAGTGCCCAAACGCACCCAATTGTCTCCCCGCAACAACTGTCCCAAAAGCACTCCATTGGCACCCCATGACAAGTGTCCCAAACGCACCCTATTGTCTCCCTGCAACAACTGTCCCAAAGCACTCCATTGGCACCCCATGACAAGTGTCCCAAAAGCACCAAATTATCTCCCTGCAACAACTGTCCCAAAAGCACTCCATTGGCACCCCATGACAAGTGTCCCAAACGCACTCAATTGTCTCCCCGCAACAACTGTCCCAAAAGCACTCCATTGGCACCCCATGACAACTGTCCCAAACACACGCATTGTCTCCCTAAAACTCCTGTCATAAATCACTCCATTGCCACCCCAAAACAACTGTTCCAAACTCACTCAATTGTCGCCTCTCAACACCTGTCCCAAAAGCACTCCATTGGCACCCCATGACAACTGTCCCAAACACTCTCAAATGTCTCTTCGCACCACCTGCCGCAAAAGCATTCCATTGTCACCAAAAGCACTCCATTGTCATCCTATGACAACTGTCCCAAAAGCACTCCATTGGCACCCCATGACAAGTGTCCCAAACTCACCCAATTGTCCCCCCGCAACAAGTGTCCCAAAAGCACTCCATTGGCACCCCATGAGAAGTGTCCCAAACGCACCCAATTGTCTCCTCGCAAAACAACTGTCCCAAAAGCACTCCATTGGCACCCCATGACAAGTGTCCCAAATGCACCTAATTGTCTCCCCGCAACAACTGTCCCAAAAGCTCTCCATTGGCACCCCATGACAAGTGTCCCAAATGCACCCAATTGTCTCCCAGCAACAACTGTCCCAAAAGCACTCCATTGGCACCCCATAAAAAGTGCCCAAACGCACCCAATTGTCTCCCCGCAACAACTGTCCCAAAAGCACTCCATTGGCACCCCATGACAAGTGTCCCAAACGCACCCAAATTTCTCCGCCCAACAACTGTCCCAAAAGCACTCCATTGGCAACCCATGACAAGTGTCCCAAACGCACCCAATTGTCTCCCCGCAACAACTGTTCCAAAAGCACTCCATTGGCACCCCATGACAAGTGTCCCAAATGCACCCAATTGTCTCCCCGCAACAACTGTCCCAAAAGCACTCCATTGGCACCCCATGACAAGTATCCCAAACGCACCCAATTATCTCCTCGCAACAACTGTCCCAAAAGCACTCCAATGGCACCCCATGACAAGTGTCCCAAACGCATCCAATTGTCTCCCCGCAACAACTGTCCCAAAAGCACTCCATTGGCACCCAATGACAAATGTCCCAAATGCACCCAATTGTCTCCCTGCAGCAACTGTCCCAAAAGCACTCCATTGGCACATCATGACAAGTGTCCCAAACACACCCAATTGTCTCCCCGCAACAACTGTCCCAAAAGCACTCCATTGGCACCCCATGACAAGTGTCCCAAACACACCCAATTGTCTCCCAGCAACAACTGTCCTGAAAGCACTCCATTGGCACCCCATGACAACTGTCCCAAAGCACTCCATTGGCACCCCATGACAAGTGTCCCAAACGCACCCAATTGTCTCCCCGCAACAACTGTCCCACAAGAACTCCATTGGCACCGGATGACAACTGTCCCAAAGCACTCCATTGGCACCCCATGACAACTGTCCCATACACACGCAATGTCTCCCTGCAACTCCTGTCATAAAACACTCCATTGCCACCCCAAAACAACTGTTCCAAACTCACTCAATTGTCGCCTCTCAACAACCGGCCACAAAACCATTCCATCGGCACCCCATGACTACTGTCCCAAACACTCTCTAATGTCTCTTCGCACCACCTGACCCAAAAGCATTCCATTGTCACCAAAAGCACTCCATTGTCATCCTATGACAACTGTCCCAAAAGCACTCCATTGGCACCCCATGACAAGTGTCCCAAACGCACCCAATTGTCTCCTCGCAAAACAACTTTCCCAAAAGCACTCCATTGGCACCTCATGACAAATGTCCCAAATGCAGCTAATTGTCTCCCCGCAACAACTGTCCCAAAAGCACTCCATTGGCACCCCATGACAAGTGTCCCAAACGCACCCAATTGTCTCCCAGCAAAAACTGTCACAAAAGCACTCCATTGGCACCCCATAAAAAGTGCCCAAACGCACCCAATTGTCTCCCCGCAACAACTGTCCCAAAAGCACTCCATTGGCACCCCATGACAAGTGTCCGAAACGCACCCAATTTTCTCCCTGCAACAACTGTCCCAAAAGCACTCCATTGGCACCCCATGACAAGTGTCCCAAACGCACTCAATTGTCTCCCCGCAACAACTGTCCCAAAAGCACTCCTTTGGCACCCCATGACAAGTGTTCCAAACGCACCCAATTGTCTCCCCGCAACAACTGTCCCAAAAGCACTCCATTGGAACCCCATGACAAGTGTTCCAAACGCACCCAATTGTCTCCCCGCAACAACTGTCCCAAAAGCACTCCATTGGCACCCCATGACAAGTGTCCCAAACGCATCCAATTGTCTCCCCGCAACAACTGTCCCAAAAGCACTCCATTGGCACCCCATGACAAGTGTCCCAAAAGCACCCAATTGTCTCCCCGCAACAACTGTCCCAAAAGCACTCCATTGGCACCCCATGACAAGTGTCCCAAATGCACCCAATTGTCTCCCCGCAACAACTGTCCCGAAAGCACTCCATTGGCACCCCATGACAACTGTCCCAAAGCACTCCATTGGCACCCCATGACAACTGTCCCAAACACACGCAATGTCTCCCTGCAACAACTGTCCCGAAAGCACTCCACTGGCACCCCATGACAACTGTCCCAAAGCACTCCATTGGCACCCCATGACAACTGTCCCAAACACACGCAATGTCTCCCTGCAACTCCCGTCATCAAACACTCCATTGCCACCCCAAGACAACTGTTCCAAACTCACTCAATTGTCGCTTCTCAATACCTGTCCCAAAAGCACTCCATTGGCACCCCATGACAACTGTCCCAAACACTCTCAAATGTCTCTTCGCACCACCTGACCCAAAAGCACTCCATTGTCATCCTATGACAACCGTCCCAAATGCACAGAATTGTCTCCCTGCAACTCCAGTCCCAAGAGCACGTCATTGGCACCCGATGACAACTGTCCCAAAGCACTCCATTGGCACCCCATGACAACTGTCACAAACGCACTTAATTGTCTCACTGCAACACCTGACCCAAAAACACTCCATTGGCACCCCATGACAACTGTCCCAAACACACTCAATTGCCTCCCTGCAACACCTGACCCAGAAAAACACTCCATTGGCACCCCATGGCAACTGTCACAAACGCACTTAATTGTCTCACTGCAACACCTGACCCAAAAACACTCCATTGGCACCCCATGACAACTGTCCCAAACACACTCAATTGCCTCCCTGCAACACCTGACCCAAAAGCACTCCATTGATGCCCCATGACTACTGTCCCAAACACACTCAATTGTCTTCCAGCAACACCTGCCCAAAAGCACCCCATTTTCACCCCATGACAACTGTCCCAAACACACTCAATTGTCTCCCCACAGCACCGGTCACAAAAGCACTCCGTTGGCACCCCATGACAACTGTCCCAAAGCACTCCATTGGCACCCCATGACAACTGTCCCAAACACACGCAATGTCTCCCTGCAACTCCTGTCATCAAACACTCCATTGCCACCCCAAGACAACTGTTCCAAACTCACTCAATTGTCGTTTTCAATACCTGTCCCAAAAGCACTCCATTGGCACCCCATGACAACTGTCCCAAACACTCTCAAATGTCTCTTCGCACCACCTGACCCAAAAGCACTCCATTGTCATCCTATGACAACTGTCCCAAATGCACGGAATTGTCTCCCTGCAACTCCAGTCCCAAGAGCACGTCATTGGCACCCGATGACAACTGTCCCAAAGCACTCCATTGGCACCCCATGACAACTGTCTCAAACACACTCAATATCTCTCTGCAACTCCTGTCATAAAAAACTCCATTGCCACCCCAAGACAACAGTTCCAAACTCACTCAATTGACGCCTCTCAACATCTGTCCCAAAAGCACCCCATTTTCACCCCATGACAACTGTCCCAAACACACTTAATTGTCTCCCCTCAGCACCGGTCACAAAAGCACAACATTGGCACACCATGAGAACTGTCCCAAATGCACCCAATGTCTCCCTGCAACAGCTGTCCCAAAATACTGTATTGCCACCCCATGACAACTGTCCCAAACGCACTCAATTGTCTCATTACAACACCTGACCCAGAAAAACACTCCATTGGCACCCCATGGCAACTGTCACAAACGCACTTAATTGTCTCACTGCAACACCTGACCCAAAAACACTCCATTGGCACCCCATGACAACTGTCCCAAACACACTCAATTGCCTCCCTGCAACAGCTGTCCAAAAGCACTCAATTGGCACCCCATGAAAACTGTCCCAAACACACTCAATTTTCTCCCTGCAACACCTGACCCAAAAGCACTCCATTGATGCCCCATGACTACTGTCCCAAACACACTCAATTGTCTTCCAGCAACACCTGCCCAAAAGCACCCCATTTTCACCCCATGACAACTGTCCCAAACACACTCAATTGTCTCCCCACAGCACCGGTCACAAAAGCACTCCATTGGCACCCCATGGCAACTGTCACAAACACACTCAATTGTCTCACTGCAACACCTGTCCTAAAAGCACTCCATTGGCACCCCATGACAACTGTCCCAAACACACTCAATTGTCTGCCTGCAACACCTGTCCCAAAAGCATTCCAATGGCTCCCCATGAATTCTGTCCCAAACACACTCAATTTTCTATCCGCAACACCTGTGCCAAAAACACTTCATTGCCACCCCACGACAAGTGTCCCAAACGCACCCAATTGTCTCCCCGCAACAACTGTCCCAAAAGCACTCCATTGGTACCCCATGACAAGTGTCCCAAATGCACCTAATTGTCTCCCCGCAACAACTGTCCCAAAAGCACTCCATTGGCACCCCATGACAAGTGTTCCAAACGCACCCAATTGTCTCCCCGCAACAACTGTCCCAAAAGCACTCCATTGGCACCCCATGACAAGTGTTCCAAACGCACCCAATTGTCTCCCAGCAACAACTGTCCCAAAAGCACTCCATTGGCACCCCATAAAAAGTGCCCAAATGCACCCAATTGTCTCCCCGCAACATCTGTCCCAAAAGCACTCCATTGGCACCCCATGACAAGTGTCCCAAACGCACCCAATTGTCTCCCTGCAACAACTGTCCCAAAGCACTCCATTGGCACCCCATGACAAGTGTCCCAAACGCATCCAATTGTCTCCCCGCAACACCTGTCCCAAAAGCACTCCATTGGCACCCCATGACAAGTGTCCCAAAAGCACCCAATTGTCTCCCTGCAACAACTGTCCCAAAAGCACTCCATTGGCACCCCATGACAAGTGTCCCAAACGCACTCAATTGTCTCCCCTCAACAACTGTCCCAAAAGCACTCCATTGGCACCCCATGACAAGTGTCCCAAACGCACCCAATTGTCTCCCCGCAACAACTGTCCCAAACGCACTCCATTGGCACCCCATGACAAGTGTCCCAAACGCACCCAATTGTCTGCCTGCAACAACTGTCCCAAAAGCACTCCATTGGGACCCCATGACAAGTGTCCCAAACGCATCCAATTGTCTCCCCGTAACAATTGTCCCAAAAGCACTCCATTGGCACCCCATGACAAGTGTCAAAAAAGCACCCAATTGTCTCCCCGCAACAACTCTCCCAAAAGCACTCCATTGGCACCCCATGACAAGTGTCCCAAATGCACCCAATTGTCTCCCCGCAACAACTGTCCCGAAAGCACTCCATTGGCACCCCATGACAACTGTCCCAAAGCACTCCTTTGGCACCCCATGACAACTGTCCCAAACACACGCAATGTCTCCCTGCAACGCCTGTCATCAAACACTCCATTGCCACCCCAAGACAACTGTTCCAAACTCACTCAATTGTCGCCTCTCAACACCTGTCCCAAAAGCACTCCATTGGCACCCCATGACAACTGTCCCAAACACTCTCAAATGTCTCTTCACACCACCTGACCCAAAGGCACTCCATTGTCATCCTATGACAACTGTCCCAAATGCTCGGAATTGTCTCCCTGCAACTCCAGTCCCAAGAGCACGTCATTGGTATCCGATGACAACTGTCCCAAAGCACTCCATTGGCACCCCATGACAACTGTCTCAAACACACTCAATGTCTCTCTGCAACTCCTGTCATAAAAAATTCCATTGCCACCCCAAGACAACAGTTCCAAACTCACTCAATTGACGTCTCTCAACATCTGTCCCAAAAGCACCCCATTTTCACCCCATGACAACTGTCCCAAACACACTTAATTGTCTCCCTGCAGCACCGGTCACAAAAGCACAACATTGGCACACCATGAGAACTGTCCCAAATGCACCCAATGTCTCCCTGCAACAGCTGTCCCAAAATACTGTATTGCCACCCCATGACAACTGTCCCAAACGCACTCAATTGTCTCATTGCAACACCTGACCCAAAAAACACTCCATTGGCACCCCATGGCAACTGTCACAAACGCACTCAATTGTCTCACTGCAACACCTGACCCAAAAACACTCCATTGGCACCCCATGACAACTGTCCCAAACACATTCAATTTCCTCCCTGCAACAGCTGTCCAAAAGCACTCAATTGGCACCCCATGAAAACTGTCCCAAACACACTCAATTCTCTCCCTGCAACACCTGACCCAAAAGCACTCCATTGATACCCCATGACTACTGTCCCAAACACACTCAATTGACTTCCAGCAACACCTGCCCAAAAACACCCCATTTTCACGCCATGACAACTGTCCCAAACACACTCAATTGTCTCACCACAGCACCGGTCACAAAAGCACTCCATTGGCACCCCATGGCAACTGTCACAAACACACTCAATTGTCTCACTGCAACACCTGTCCTAAAAGCACTCCATTGGCACCCCATGACAACTGTCCCAAACACACTCAATTGTCTGCCTGCAACACCTGTCCCAAAAGCATTCCATTGGCTCCCCATGAATTCTGTCCCAAACACACTCAATTTTCTAATCGCAACACCTGTGCCAAAAACACTTCATTGCCACCCCACGACAAGTGTCCCAAACGCACCCAATTGTCTCCCCGCAACAACTGTCCCAAAAGCACTCCATTGGCACCCCATGACAAGTGTCCCAAACGCACCCAATTGTCTCCCCGCAACAACTGTCCCAAAAGCACTCCATTGGCACCCCACAGCATGTGTCCCAAACACACCCAATTGTCTCCCCGCAACAACTGTCACAAAAGCTCTCCATTGGCACCCCACGACAAGTGCCCCAAACGCACCCAATTGTTTCCCTGCAACAACTGTCCCAAAAGCATTCCATTGGCACCCCACGACAAGTTGCCCAAACGCACCCAATTGTCTCCCCGCAACAACTGTCCCAAAAGCACTCCATAGGCACCCCACGACAAGTGTCCCAAACGCACCCAATTGTCTCCCCACAACAACTGTCCCAAAATCTCTCCATTGGCACCCCATGACAAGTGTCCCAAACGCACCCAATTGTCTCCCCGCAACAACTGTCCCAAAAGCACCACATTGGCACCCCATGACAAGTGTCCCAAATGCACCCAATTGTCTCCCCGCAACAACTGTCCCAAAAGCACTCCATTGGCACCCCATGACAAGTATCCCAAACGCACCCAATTGTCTCCCCGCAACAACTGTCCCAAAAGCACTCCATTGGCACCCCATGACAAGTGTCCCAAACGCATCCAATTGTCTCCCCGCAACAACTGTCCCAAAAGCACTCCATAGGCACCCCACGACAAGTGTCCCAAACGCACCCAATTGTCTCCCCACAACAACTGTCCCAAAATCTCTCCATTGGCACCCCATGACAAGTGTCCCAAACGCACCCAATTGTCTCCCCGCAACAACTGTCCCAAAAGCACCACATTGGCACCCCATGACAAGTGTCCCAAATGCACCCAATTGTCTCCCCGCAACAACTGTCCCAAAAGCACTCCATTGGCACCCCATGACAAGTATCCCAAAAGCACCCAATTGTCTCCCCGCAACAACTGTCCCAAAAGCACTCCATTGGCACCCCATGACAAGTGTCCCAAACGCATCCAATTGTCTCCCCGCAACAACTGTCCCAAAAGCACTCCATTGGCACCCCATGACAAGTGTTCCAAACGCTTCCAATTGTCTCCCAGCAACAACTGTCCCAAAAGCACTCCATTGGCACCCCATAAAAAGTGCCCAAACGCACCCAATTGTCTCCCCGCAACAACTGTCCCAAAAGCACTCCATTGGCACCCCATGACAAGTGTCCCAAACGCACCCAAATTTCTCCGCCCAACAACTGTCCCAAAAGCACTCCATTGGCAACCCATGACAAGTGTCCCAAACGCACCCAATTGTCTCCCCGCAACAACTGTTCCAAAAGCACTCCATTGGCACCCCATGACAAGTGTCCCAAATGCACCCAATTGTCTCCCCGCAACAACTGTCCCAAAAGCACTCCATTGGCACCCCATGACAAGTATCCCAAACGCACCCAATTATCTCCTCGCAACAACTGTCCCAAAAGCACTCCAATGGCACCCCATGACAAGTGTCCCAAACGCATCCAATTGTCTCCCCGCAACAACTGTCCCAAAAGCACTCCATTGGCACCCAATGACAAATGTCCCAAATGCACCCAATTGTCTCCCTGCAGCAACTGTCCCAAAAGCACTCCATTGGCACATCATGACAAGTGTCCCAAACACACCCAATTGTCTCCCCGCAACAACTGTCCCAAAAGCACTCCATTGGCACCCCATGACAAGTGTCCCAAACACACCCAATTGTCTCCCAGCAACAACTGTCCTGAAAGCACTCCATTGGCACCCCATGACAACTGTCCCAAAGCACTCCATTGGCACCCCATGACAAGTGTCCCAAACGCACCCAATTGTCTCCCCGCAACAACTGTCCCAAAAGAACTCCATTGGCACCCGATGACAACTGTCCCAAAGCACTCCATTGGCACCCCATGACAACTGTCCCATACACACGCAATGTCTCCCTGCAACTCCTGTCATAAAACACTCCATTGCCACCCCAAAACAACTGTTCCAAACTCACTCAATGGTCGCCTCTCAACAACCGGCCACAAAACCATTCCATCGGCACCCCATGACTACTGTCCCAAACACTCTCTAATGTCTCTTCGCACCACCTGACCCAAAAGCATTCCATTGTCACCAAAAGCACTCCATTGTCATCCTATGACAACTGTCCCAAAAGCACTCCATTGGCACCCCATGACAAGTGTCCCAAATGCACCCAATTGTCCCCCTGCAACAACTGTCCCAAAAGCACTCCATTGGCACCCCATGAGAAGTGTCCCAAACGCACCCAATTGTCTCCTCGCAAAACAACTTTCCCAAAAGCACTCCATTGGCACCTCATGACAAATGTCCCAAATGCAGCTAATTGTCTCCCCGCAACAACTGTCCCAAAAGCACTCCATTGGCACCCCATGACAAGTGTCCCAAACGCACCCAATTGTCTCCCAGCAAAAACTGTCACAAAAGCACTCCATTGGCACCCCATAAAAAGTGCCCAAACGCACCCAATTGTCTCCCCGCAACAACTGTCCCAAAAGCACTCCATTGGCACCCCATGACAAGTGTCCGAAACGCACCCAATTTTCTCCCTGCAACAACTGTCCCAAAAGCACTCCATTGGCACCCCATGACAAGTGTCCCAAACGCACTCAATTGTCTCCCCGCAACAACTGTCCCAAAAGCACTCCTTTGGCACCCCATGACAAGTGTTCCAAACGCACCCAATTGTCTCCCCGCAACAACTGTCCCAAAAGCACTCCATTGGAACCCCATGACAAGTGTTCCAAACGCACCCAATTGTCTCCCCGCAACAACTGTCCCAAAAGCACTCCATTGGCACCCCATGACAAGTGTCCCAAACGCATCCAATTGTCTCCCCGCAACAACTGTCCCAAAAGCACTCCATTGGCACCCCATGACAAGTGTCCCAAAAGCACCCAATTGTCTCCCCGCAACAACTGTCCCAAAAGCACTCCATTGGCACCCCATGACAAGTGTCCCAAATGCACCCAATTGTCTCCCCGCAACAACTGTCCCGAAAGCACTCCATTGGCACCCCATGACAACTGTCCCAAAGCACTCCATTGGCACCCCATGACAACTGTCCCAAACACACGCAATGTCTCCCTGCAACAACTGTCCCGAAAGCACTCCATTGGCACCCCATGACAACTGTCCCAAAGCACTCCATTGGCACCCCATGACAACTGTCCCAAACACACGCAATGTCTCCCTGCAACTCCTGTCATCAAACACTCCATTGCCACCCCAAGACAACTGTTCCAAACTCACTCAATTGTCGCCTCTCAATACCTGTCCCAAAAGCACTCCATTGGCACCCCATGACAACTGTCCCAAACACTCTCAAATGTCTCTTCGCACCACCTGACCCAAAAGCACTCCATTGTCATCCTATGACAACCGTCCCAAATGCACGGAATTGTCTCCCTGCAACTCCAGTCCCAAGAGCACGTCATTGGCACCCGATGACAACTGTCCCAAAGCACTCCATTGGCACCCCATGACAACTGTCTCAAACACACTCAATATCTCTCTGCAACTCCTGTCATAAAAAACTCCATTGCCACCCCAAGACAACAGTTCCAAACTCACTCAATTGACGCCTCTCAACATCTGTCCCAAAAGCACCCCATTTTCACCCCATGACAACTGTCCCAAACACACTTAATTGTCTCCCCTCAGCACCGGTCACAAAAGCACAACATTGGCACACCATGAGAACTGTCCCAAATGCACCCAATGTCTCCCTGCAACAGCTGTCCCAAAATACTGTATTGCCACCCCATGACAACTGTCCCAAACGCACTCAATTGTCTCATTGCAACACCTGACCCAGAAAAACACTCTATTGGCACCCCATGGCAACTGTCACAAACGCACTTAATTGTCTCACTGCAACACCTGACCCAAAAACACTCCATTGGCACCCCATGACAACTGTCCCAAACACACTCAATTGCCTCCCTGCAACACCTGACCCAAAAGCACTCCATTGATGCCCCATGACTACTGTCCCAAACACACTCAATTGTCTTCCAGCAACACCTGCCCAAAAGCACCCCATTTTCACCCCATGACAACTGTCCCAAACACACTCAATTGTCTCCCCACAGCACCGGTCACAAAAGCACTCCATTGGCACCCCATGACAACTGTCCCAAAGCACTCCATTGGCACCCCATGACAACTGTCCCAAACACACGCAATGTCTCCCTGCAACTCCTGTCATCAAACACTCCATTGCCACCCCAAGACAACTGTTCCAAACTCACTCAATTGTCGCCTCTCAATACCTGTCCCAAAAGCACTCCATTGGCACCTCATGACAACTGTCCCAAACACTCTCAAATGTCTCTTCGCACCACCTGACCCAAAAGCACTCCATTGTCATCCTATGACAACTGTCCCAAATGCACGGAATTGTCTCCCTGCAACTCCAGTCCCAAGAGCACGTCATTGGCACCCGATGACAACTGTCCCAAAGCACTCCATTGGCACCCCATGACAACTGTCTCAAACACACTCAATATCTCTCTGCAACTCCTGTCATAAAAAACTCCATTGCCACCCCAAGACAACAGTTCCAAACTCACTCAATTGACGCCTCTCAACATCTGTCCCAAAAGCACCCCATTTTCACCCCATGACAACTGTCCCAAACACACTTAATTGTCTCCCCTCAGCACCGGTCACAAAAGCACAACATTGGCACACCATGAGAACTGTCCCAAATGCACCCAATGTCTCCCTGCAACAGCTGTCCCAAAATACTGTATTGCCACCCCATGACAACTGTCCCAAACGCACTCAATTGTCTCATTACAACACCTGACCCAGAAAAACACTCCATTGGCACCCCATGGCAGCTGTCACAAACGCACTTAATTGTCTCACTGCAACACCTGACCCAAAAACACTCCATTGGCACCCCATGACAACTGTCCCAAACACACTCAATTGCCTCCCTGCAACAGCTGTCCAAAAGCACTCAATTGGCACCCCATGAAAACTGTCCCAAACACACTCAATTTTCTCCCTGCAACACCTGACCCAAAAGCACTCCATTGATGCCCCATGACTACTGTCCCAAACACACTCAATTGTCTTCCAGCAACACCTGCCCAAAAGCACCCCATTTTCACCCCATGACAACTGTCCCAAACACACTCAATTGTCTCCCCACAGCACCGGTCACAAAAGCACTCCATTGGCACCCCATGGCAACTGTCACAAACACACTCAATTGTCTGCCTGCAACACCTGTCCCAAAAGCATTCCAATGGCTCCCCATGAATTCTGTCCCAAACACACTCAATTTTCTATCCGCAACACCTGTGCCAAAAACACTTCATTGCCACCCCACGACAAGTGTCCCAAACGCACCCAATTGTCTCCCCGCAACAACTGTCCCAAAAGCACTCCATTGGTACCCCATGACAAGTGTCCCAAATGCACCTAATTGTCTCCCCGCAACAACTGTCCCAAAAGCACTCCATTGGCACCCCATGACAAGTGTCTCAAACACACTCAATGTCTCTCTGCAACTCCTGTCATAAAAAATTCCATTGCCACCCCAAGACAACAGTTCCAAACTCACTCAATTGACGTCTCTCAACATCTGTCCCAAAAGCACCCCATTTTCACCCCATGACAACTGTCCCAAACACACTTAATTGTCTCCCTGCAGCACCGGTCACAAAAGCACAACATTGGCACACCATGAGAACTGTCCCAAATGCACCCAATGTCTCCCTGCAACAGCTGTCCCAAAATACTGTATTGCCACCCCATGACAACTGTCCCAAACGCACTCAATTGTCTCATTGCAACACCTGACCCAAAAAACACTCCATTGGCACCCCATGGCAACTGTCACAAACGCACTCAATTGTCTCACTGCAACACCTGACCCAAAAACACTCCATTGGCACCCCATGACAACTGTCCCAAACACATTCAATTGCCTCCCTGCAACAGCTGTCCAAAAGCACTCAATTGGCACCCCATGAAAACTGTCCCAAACACACTCAATTCTCTCCCTGCAACACCTGACCCAAAAGCACTCCATTGATACCCCATGACTACTGTCCCAAACACACTCAATTGTCTTCCAGCAACACCTGCCCAAAAGCACCCCATTTTCACGCCATGACAACTGTCCCAAACACACTCAATTGTCTCACCACAGCACCGGTCACAAAAGCACTCCATTGGCACCCCATGGCAACTGTCACAAACACACTCAATTGTCTCACTGCAACACCTGTCCTAAAAGCACTCCATTGGCACCCCATGACAACTGTCCCAAACACACTCAATTGTCTGCCTGCAACACCTGTCCCAAAAGCATTCCATTGGCTCCCCATGAATTCTGTCCCAAACACACTCAATTTTCTAATCGCAACACCTGTGCCAAAAACACTTCATTGCCACCCCACGACAAGTGTCCCAAACGCACCCAATTGTCTCCCCGCAACAACTGTCCCAAAAGCACTCCATTGGCACCCCATGACAAGTGTCCCAAACGCACCCAATTGTCTCCCCGCAACAACTGTCCCAAAAGCACTCCATTGGCACCCCACAGCATGTGTCCCAAACACACCCAATTGTCTCCCCGCAACAACTGTCACAAAAGCTCTCCATTGGCACCCCACGACAAGTGCCCCAAACGCACCCAATTGTTTCCCTGCAACAACTGTCCCAAAAGCATTCCATTGGCACCCCACGACAAGTTGCCCAAACGCACCCAATTGTCTCCCCGCAACAACTGTCCCAAAAGCACTCCATAGGCACCCCACGACAAGTGTCCCAAACGCACCCAATTGTCTCCCCACAAAAACTGTCCCAAAATCTCTCCATTGGCACCCCATGACAAGTGTCCCAAACGCACCCAATTGTCTCCCCGCAACAACTGTCCCAAAAGCACCACATTGGCACCCCATGACAAGTGTCCCAAATGCACCCAATTGTCTCCCCGCAACAACTGTCCCAAAAGCACTCCATTGGCACCCCATGACAAGTATCCCAAACGCACCCAATTGTCTCCCCGCAACAACTGTCCCAAAAGCACTCCATTGGCACCCCATGACAAGTGTCCCAAACGCATCCAATTGTCTCCCCGCAACAACTGTCCCAAAAGCACTCCATAGGCACCCCACGACAAGTGTCCCAAACGCACCCAATTGTCTCCCCACAACAACTGTCCCAAAATCTCTCCATTGGCACCCCATGACAAGTGTCCCAAACGCACCCAATTGTCTCCCCGCAACAACTGTCCCAAAAGCACCACATTGGCACCCCATGACAAGTGTCCCAAATGCACCCAATTGTCTCCCCGCAACAACTGTCCCAAAAGCACTCCATTGGCACCCCATGACAAGTATCCCAAACGCACCCAATTGTCTCCCCGCAACAACTGTCCCAAAAGCACTCCATTGGCACCCCATGACAAGTGTCCCAAACGCATCCAATTGTCTCCCCGCAACAACTGTCCCAAAAGCACTCCATTGGCACCCCATGACAAGTGTTCCAAACGCTTCCAATTGTCTCCCAGCAACAACTGTCCCAAAAGCACTCCATTGGCACCCCATAAAAAGTGCCCAAACGCACCCAATTGTCTCCCCGCAACAACTGTCCCAAAAGCACTCCATTGGCACCCCATGACAAGTGTCCCAAACGCACCCTATTGTCTCCCTGCAACAACTGTCCCAAAGCACTCCATTGGCACCCCATGACAAGTGTCCCAAAAGCACCAAATTATCTCCCTGCAACAACTGTCCCAAAAGCACTCCATTGGCACCCCATGACAAGTGTCCCAAACGCACTCAATTGTCTCCCCGCAACAACTGTCCCAAAAGCACTCCATTGGCACCCCATGACAACTGTCCCAAACACACGCAATGTCTCCCTAAAACTCCTGTCATAAAACACTCCATTGCCACCCCAAAACAACTGTTCCAAACTCACTCAATTGTCGCCTCTCAACACCTGTCCCAAAAGCACTCCATTGGCACCCCATGACAACTGTCCCAAACACTCTCAAATGTCTCTTCGCACCACCTGCCGCAAAAGCATTCCATTGTCACCAAAAGCACTCCATTGTCATCCTATGACAACTGTCCCAAAAGCACTCCATTGGCACCCCATGACAAGTGTCCCAAACTCACCCAATTGTCCCCCCGCAACAAGTGTCCCAAAAGCACTCCATTGGCACCCCATGAGAAGTGTCCCAAACGCACCCAATTGTCTCCTCGCAAAACAACTGTCCCAAAAGCACTCCATTGGCACCCCATGACAAGTGTCCCAAATGCACCTAATTGTCTCCCCGCAACAACTGTCCCAAAAGCACTCCATTGGCACCCCATGACAAGTGTCCCAAATGCACCCAATTGTCTGCCAGCAACAACTGTCCCAAAAGCACTCCATTGGCACCCCATAAAAAGTGCCCAAACGCACCCAATTGTCTTCCCGCAACAACTGTCCCAAAAGCACTCCATTGGCACCCCATGACAAGTGTCCCAAACGCACCCAAATTTCTCCGCCCAACAACTGTCCCAAAAGCACTCCATTGGCAACCCATGACAAGTGTCCCAAACGCACCCAATTGTCTCCCCGCAACAACTGTTCCAAAAGCACTCCATTGGCACCCCATGACAAGTGTCCCAAATGCACCCAATTGTCTCCCCGCAACAACTGTCCCAAAAGCACTCCATTGGCACCCCATGACAAGTATCCCAAACGCACCCAATTATCTCCTCGCAACAACTGTCCCAAAAGCACTCCAATGGCACCCCATGACAAGTGTCCCAAACGCATCCAATTGTCTCCCCGCAACAACTGTCCCAAAAGCACTCCATTGGCACCCAATGACAAATGTCCCAAATGCACCCAATTGTCTCCCTGCAGCAACTGTCCCAAAAGCACTCCATTGGCACATCATGACAAGTGTCCCAAACACACCCAATTGTCTCCCCGCAACAACTGTCCCAAAAGCACTCCATTGGCACCCCATGACAAGTGTCCCAAACACACCCAATTGTCTCCCAGCAACAACTGTCCTGAAAGCACTCCATTGACACCCCATGACAACTGTCCCAAAGCACTCCATTGGCACCCCATGACAAGTGTCCCAAACGCACCCAATTGTCTCCCCGCAACAACTGTCCCAAAAGAACTCCATTGGCACCCGATGACAACTGTCCCAAAGCACTCCATTGGCACCCCATGACAACCGTCCCATACACACGCAATGTCTCCCTGCAACTCCTGTCATAAAACACTCCATTGCCACCCCAAAACAACTGTTCCAAACTCACTCAACTGTCGCCTCTCAACAACCGGCCACAAAACCATTCCATCGGCACCCCATGACTACTGTCCCAAACACTCTCTAATGTCTCTTCGCACCACCTGACCCAAAAGCATTCCATTGTCACCAAAAGCACTCCATTGTCATCCTATGACAACTGTCCCAAAAGCACTCCATTGGCACCCCATGACAAGTGTCCCAAATGCACCCAATTGTCCCCCTGCAACAACTGTCCCAAAAGCACTCCATTGGCACCCCATGAGAAGTGTCCCAAACGCACCCAATTGTCTCCTCGCAAAACAACTTTCCCAAAAGCACTCCATTGGCACCTCATGACAAATGTCCCAAATGCAGCTAATTGTCTCCCCGCAACAACTGTCCCAAAAGCACTCCATTGGCACCCCATGACAAGTGTCCCAAACGCACCCAATTGTCTCCCAGCAAAAACTGTCACAAAAGCACTCCATTGGCACCCCATAAAAAGTGCCCAAACGCACCCAATTGTCTCCCCGCAACAACTGTCCCAAAAGCACTCCATTGGCACCCCATGACAAGTGTCCGAAACGCACCCAATTTTCTCCCTGCAACAACTGTCCCAAAAGCACTCCATTGGCACCCCATGACAAGTGTCCCAAACGCACTCAATTGTCTCCCCGCAACAACTGTCCCAAAAGCACTCCTTTGGCACCCCATGACAAGTGTTCCAAACGCACCCAATTGTCTCCCCGCAACAACTGTCCCAAAAGCACTCCATTGGAACCCCATGACAAGTGTTCCAAACGCACCCAATTGTCTCCCCGCAACAACTGTCCCAAAAGCACTCCATTGGCACCCCATGACAAGTGTCCCAAACGCATCCAATTGTCTCCCCGCAACAACTGTCCCAAAAGCACTCCATTGGCACCCCATGACAAGTGTCCCAAAAGCACCCAATTGTCTCCCCGCAACAACTGTCCCAAAAGCACTCCATTGGCACCCCATGACAAGTGTCCCAAATGCACCCAATTGTCTCCCCGCAACAACTGTCCCGAAACCACTCCATTGGCACCCCATGACAACTGTCCCAAAGCACTCCATTGGCACCCCATGACAACTGTCCCAAACACACGCAATGTCTCCCTGCAACAACTGTCCCGAAAGCACTCCATTGGCACCCCATGACAACTGTCCCAAAGCACTCCATTGGCACCCCATGACAACTGTCCCAAACACACGCAATGTCTCCCTGCAACTCCTGTCATCAAACACTCCATTGCCACCCCCAGACAACTGTTCCAAACTCACTCAATTGTCGCCTCTCAATACCTGTCCCAAAAGCACTCCATTGGCACCCCATGACAACTGTCCCAAACACTCTCAAATGTCTCTTCGCACCACCTGACCCAAAAGCACTCCATTGTCATCCTATGACAACTGTCCCAAATGCACGGAATTGTCTCCCTGCAACTCCAGTCCCAAGAGCACGTCATTGGCACCCGATGACAACTGTCCCAAAGCACTCCATTGGCACCCCATGACAACTGTCTCAAACACACTCAATATCTCTCTGCAACTCCTGTCATAAAAAACTCCATTGCCACCCCAAGACAACAGTTCCAAACTCACTCAATTGACGCCTCTCAACATCTGTCCCAAAAGCACCCCATTTTCACCCCATGACAACTGTCCCAAACACACTTAATTGTCTCCCCTCAGCACCGGTCACAAAAGCACAACATTGGCACACCATGAGAACTGTCCCAAATGCACCCAATGTCTCCCTGCAACAGCTGTCCCAAAATACTGTATTGCCACCCCATGACAACTGTCCCAAACGCACTCAATTGTCTCATTGCAACACCTGACCCAGAAAAACACTCCATTGGCGCCCCATGGCAACTGTCACAAACGCACTTAATTGTCTCACTGCAACACCTGACCCAAAAACACTCCATTGGCACCCCATGACAACTGTCCCAAACACACGCAATGTCTCCCTGCAACTCCTGTCATCAAACACTCCATTGCCACCCCAAGACAACTGTTCCAAACTCACTCAATTGTCGCCTCTCAATACCTGTCCCAAAAGCACTCCATTGGCACCCCATGACAACTGTCCCAAACACTCTCAAATGTCTCTTCGCACCACCTGACCCAAAAGCACTCCATTGTCATCCTATGACAACTGTCCCAAATGCACGGAATTGTCTCCCTGCAACTCCAGTCCCAAGAGCACGTCATTGGCACCCGATGACAACTGTCCCAAAGCACTCCATTGGCACCCCATGACAACTGTCTCAAACACACTCAATATCTCTCTGCAACTCCTGTCATAAAAAACTCCATTGCCACCCCAAGACAACAGTTCCAAACTCACTCAATT
Organism: Ambystoma mexicanum; assembly: GCF_040938575.1. Classification (NCBI taxonomy): domain Eukaryota; kingdom Metazoa; phylum Chordata; class Amphibia; order Caudata; family Ambystomatidae; genus Ambystoma; species Ambystoma mexicanum. The sequence goes on from NC_090923.1 coordinate 44,854,082, forward strand.
GACGCCTCTCAACATCTGTCCCAAAAGCACCCCATTTTCACCCCATGACAACTGTCCCAAACACACTTAATTGTCTCCCCTCAGCACCGGTCACAAAAGCACAACATTGGCACACCATGAGAACTGTCCCAAATGCACCCAATGTCTCCCTGCAACAGCTGTCCCAAAATACTGTATTGCCACCCCATGACAACTGTCCCAAACGCACTCAATTGTCTCATTGCAACACCTGACCCAGAAAAACACTCCATTGGCGCCCCATGGCAACTGTCACAAACGCACTTAATTGTCTCACTGCAACACCTGACCCAAAAACACTCCATTGGCACCCCATGACAACTGTCCCAAACACACTCAATTGCCTCCCTGCAACAGCTGTCCAAAAGCACTCAATTGGCACCTCATGAAAACTGTCCCAAACACACTCAATTTTCTCCGTGCAATACCTGACCCAAAAGCACTCCATTGATGCCCCATGACTACTGTCCCAAACACACTCAATTGTCTTCCAGCAACACCAGCCCAAAAGCACCCCATTTTCACCCCATGACAACTGTCCCAAACACACTCAATTGTCTCCCCACAGCACCGGTCACAAAAGCACTCCATTGGCACCCCATGGCAACTGTCACAAACACACTCAATTGTCTCACTGCAACACCTGTCCTAAAAGCACTCCATTGGCACCCCATGACAACTGTCCCAAACACACTCAATTGTCTGCCTGCAACACCTGTCCCAAAAGCATTCCAATGGCTCCCCATGAATTCTGTCCCAAACACACTCAATTTTCTATCCGCAACACCTGTGCCAAAAAAAAACTTCATTGCCACCCCACGACAAGTGTCCCAAACGCACCCAATTGTCTCCCCGCAACAACTGTCCCAAAAGCACTCCATTGGCACCCCATGACAAGTGTCCCAAATGCACCCAATTGTCTCCCCGCAACAACTGTCCCAAAAGCACTCCATTGGCACCCCATGACAAGTGTTCCAAACGCACCCAATTGTCTCCCGGCAACAACTGTCCCAAAATGTCACCGGGATCGGTGATATCTTCGTCCGAAAGTGTAGCTTCTGAAATCTCCCCCTCCCCCGACTCCTCACCTTCTTCTTCCTTCCAAGAACCCTTCTTTTCTTTTCTTCGAGTAGACACCTTTTTTTTATGAAGATAGGGACGACCCCGGAAGGAAGCCACCGTGCTCCCCAAGAAGGGAGAACAGGGGGCCCACCCCCGGGATCGACCAAGAGGGGAAAAAGCCTTAGGCCCAAAAAACCCCTGTAGTATCGTTGGGTGTCTTGTAGACGTGGAACCAGGAGTACTTATAAGGTAAGATCTGGTAGCAGTGGCTGGAGACAACACGTGGAGTGAAGACTCAGAAACACAGGCAGTCCATTAAGAGGTCCGAGGAACTGGTACACAGGCTAAGTGAGGAAGTACTAATGCAGCAAGCAAAGGCAGTCCAGGGGAACAGGCCGGAGTCTGGTACACGGGAGGTCACAGAAGCAATACTGAAGGAAGGCGAAGGAAGAGCGGAGAGAGTAACAGACCGGAAAAGGAAAAAAGCGGTAAGTGAAGATGGGAAGGTGGGAGGGGAAGCAAGATGGAAGGAGGGCAAGGGAGAATACTGCGAACCAAAAGAGAAAGGGAAAGGCAGACAGGTACAGCGGAAAGAATAACAGAAGGTTCAGACAGGGTATGAGGACCCGACCAGCAGCAAGCGAGAGAGCAGCACGAAAGCCACAGGTAGCAAGCAACTCAGCCTACGGACGAAACCGGAAGCGTTGCAACGCGTCCGTGACCCGGAAGTGGCCGGTTAAAACACCGGGCCGCGGAGCGTCTAGCCAATCGGAATCAGAAAAAGGGAACCAGGAAATAGGGGGCGTGGCCGAAGCGAACGAAGCTAGGTTCCGCGTCGCCAGCGGCTCCATAGACGCCAGGAACTCGGCGGTATGACACAAAAGCACTCCATTGGCACCCCATAAAAAGTGCCCAAATGCACCCAATTGTCTCCCCGCAACATCTGTCCCAAAAGCACTCCATTGGCACCCCATGACAAGTGTCCCAAACGCACCCAATTGTCTCCCTGCAACAACTGTCCCAAAGCACTCCATTGGCACCACATGACAAGTGTCCCAAACGCATCCAATTGTCTCCCCGCAACACCTGTCCCAAAAGCACTCCATTGGCACCCAATGACAAGTGTCCCAAAAGCACCCAATTGTCTCCCTGCAACAACTGTCCCAAAAGCACTCCATTGGCACCCCATGACAAGTGTCCCAAATGCACTCAATTGTCTCCCCACAACAACTGTCCCAAAAGCACTCCATTGGCACCCCATGACAAGTGTCCCAAACGCACCCAATTGTCTCCCCGCAACAACTGTCCCAAACGCACTCCATTGGCACCCCATGACAAGTGTCCCAAACGCACCCAATTGTCTGCCTGCAACAACTTTCCCAAAAGCACTCCATTGGGACCCCATGACAAGTGTCCCAAACGCATCCAATTGTCTCCCCGCAACAATTGTCCCAAAAGCACTCCATTGGCACCCCATGACAAGTGTCAAAAAAGCATCCAATTGTCTCCCCGCAACAACTGTCCCAAAAGCACTCCATTGGCACCCCATGACAAGTGTCCCAAATGCACCCAATTGTCTCCCCGCAACAACTGTCCCGAAAGCACTCCATTGGCACCCCATGACAACTGTCCCAAAGCACTCCTTTGGCACCCCATGACAACTGTCCCAAACACACGCAATGTCTCCCTGCAACGCCTGTCATCAAACACTCCATTGCCACCCCAAGACAACTGTTCCAAACTCACTCAATTGTCGCCTCTCAACACCTGTCCCAAAAGCACTCCATTGGCACCCCATGACAACTGTCCCAAACACTCTCAAATGTCTCTTCGCACCACCTGACCCAAAAGCACTCCATTGTCATCCTATGACAACTGTCCCAAATGCTCGGAATTGTCTCCCTGCAACTCCAGTCCCAAGAGCACGTCATTGGTATCCGATGACAACTGTCCCAAAGCACTCCATTGGCACCCCATGACAACTGTTTCAAACACACTCAATGTCTCTCTGCAACACTTGTCATAAAAAATTCCATTGCCACCCCAAGACAACAGTTCCAAACTCACTCAATTGACGTCTCTCAACATCTGTCCCAAAAGCACCCCATTTTCACCCCATGACAACTGTCCCAAACACACTTAATTGTCTCCCCGCAGCACCGGTCACAAAAGCACAACATTGGCACACCATGAGAACTGTCCCAAATGCACCCAATGTCTCCCTGCAACAGCTGTCCCAAAATACTGTATTGCCACCCCATGACAACTGTCCCAAACGCACTCAATTGTCTCATTGCAACACCTGACCCAAAAAACACTCCATTGGCACCCCATGGCAACTGTCACAAACACACTCAATTGTCTCACTGCAACACCTGACCCAAAAACACTCCATTGGCACCCCATGACAACTGTCCCAAACACATTCAATTGCCTCCCTGCAACAGCTGTCCAAAAGCACTCAATTGGCACCCCATGAAAACTGTCCCAAACACACTCAATTCTCTCCCTGCAACACCTGACCCAAAAGCACTCCATTGATACCCCATGACTACTGTCCCAAACACACTCAATTGTCTTCCAGCAACACCTGCCCAAAAGCACCCCATTTTCACGCCATGACAACTGTCCCAAACACACTCAATTGTCTCACCACAGCACCGGTCACAAAAGCACTCCATTGGCACCCCATGGCAACTGTCACAAACACACTCAATTGTCTCACTGCAACACCTGTCCTAAAAGCACTCCATTGGCAATCCATGACAACTGTCCCAAACACACTCAATTGTCTGCCTGCAACACCTGTCCCAAAAGCATTCCATTGGCTCCCCATGAATTCTGTCCCAAACACACTCAATTTTCTAATCGCAACACCTGTGCCAAAACACTTCATTGCCACCCCACGACAAGTGTCCCAAACGCACCCAATTGTCTCCCCGCAACAACTGTCCCAAAAGCACTCCATTGGCACCCCATGACAAGTGTCCCAAATGCACCCAATTGTCTCCCTGCAACAACTGTCCCAAAAGCACTCCATTGGCACCCCACGGCATGTGTCCCAAACACACCCAATTGTCTCCCCGCAACAACTGTCACAAAAGCTCTCCATTGGCACCCCACGACAAGTGTCCCAAACGCACCCAATTGTTTCCCTGCAACAACTGTCCCAAAAGCATTCCATTGGCACCCCACGACAAGTTGCCCAAACGCACCCAATTGTCTCCCCGCAACAACTGTCCCAAAAGCACTCCATAGGCACCCCACGACAAGTGTCCCAAACGCACCCAATTGTCTCCCCACAACAACTGTCCCAAAATCTCTCCATTGGCACCCCATGACAAGTGTCCCAAATGCACCCAATTGTCTCCCCGCAACAACTGTCCCAAAAGCACCACATTGGCACCCCATGACAAGTGTCCCAAACGCATCCAATTGTCTCCCCGCAACAACTGTCCCAAAAGCACTCCATTGGCACCCCATGACAAGTGTCCCAAATGCACCCAATTGTCTCCCTGCAGCAACTGTCCCAAAAGCACTCCATTGGCACATCATGACAAGTGTCCCAAACACACCCAATTGTCTCCCCGCAACAACTGTCCCAAAAGCACTCCATTGGCACCCCATGACAAGTGTTCCAAACGCTTCCAATTGTCTCCCAGCAACAACTGTCCCAAAAGCACTCCATTGGCACCCCATAAAAAGTGCCCAAACGCACCCAATTGTCTCCCCGTAACAACTGTCCCAAAAGCACTCCATTGGCACCCCATGACAAGTGTCCCAAACGCACCCAATTGTCTCCCTGCAACAACTGTCCCAAAGCACTCCATTGGCACCCCATGACAAGTGTCCCAAAAGCGCCAAATTGTCTCCCTGCAACAATTGTCCCAAAAGCACTCCATTGGCACCCCATGACAAGTGTCCCAAACGCACTCAATTGTCTCCCCGCAACAACTGTCCCAAAAGCACTCCATTGGCACCCCATGACAAGTGTCCCAAACGCACCCAATTGTCTCCCCGCAACAACTGTCCCAAACGCACTCCATTGGCACCCCATGACAAGTGTCCCAAACGCACCCAATTGTCTGCCTGCAACAACTGTCCCAAAAGCACTCCATTGGGACCCCATGACAAGTGTCCCAAACTCATCCAATTGTCTCCCCGCAACAATTGTTCGAAAAGCACTCCATTGGCACCCCATGACAAGTGTCAAAAAAGCACCCAATTGTCTCCCCGCAACAACTGTCCCAAAAGCACTCCATTGGCACCCCATGACAAGTGTCCCAAATGCACCCAATTGTCTCCCCGCAACAACTGTCCCGAAAGCACTCCATTGGCACCCCATGACAACTGTCCCAAAGCACTCCTTTGGCACCCCATGACAACTGTCCCAAACACACGCAATGTCTCCCTGCAACGCCTGTCATCAAACACTCCATTGCCACCCCAAGACAACTGTTCCAAACTCACTCAATTGTCGTCTCTCAACACCTGTCCCAAAAGCACTCCATTGGCACCCCATGACAACTGTCCCAAACACTCTCAAATGTCTCTTCGCACCACCTGACCCAAAAGCACTCCATTGTCATCCTATGACAACTGTCCCAAATGCTCGGAATTGTCTCCCTTCAACTCCAGTCCCAAGAGCACGTCATTGGCATCCGATGACAACTGTCCCAAAGCACTCCATTGGCACCCCATGACAACTGTCTCAAACACACTCAATGTCTCTCTGCAACTCCTGTCATAAAAAATTCCATTGCCACCCCAAGACAACAGTCCCAAACTCACTCAATTGACGTCTCTCAACATCTGTCCCAAAAGCACCCCATTTTCACCCCATGACAACTGTCCCAAACACACGTATTTGTCTCCCCGCAGCACCGGTCACAAAAGCACAACATTGGCACACCATGAGAACTGTCCCAAATGCACCCAATGTCTCCCTGCAACAGCTGTCCCAAAATACTGTATTGCCACCCCATGACAACTGAGCCAAACGCACTCAATTGTCTGATTGCAACACCTGACCCAAAAAACACTCCATTGGCACCCCATGGCAACTGTCACAAACACACTCAATTGTCTCACTGCAACACCTGACCCAAAAACACTCCATTCGCACCCCATGACAACTGTCTCAAACACATTCAATTGCCTCCCTGCAACAGCTGTCCAAAAGCACTCAATTGGCACCCCATGAAAACTGTCCCAAACACACTCAATTCTCTCCCTGCAACACCTGACCCAAAAGCACTCCATTGATACCCCATGACTACTGTCCCAAACACACTCAATTGTCTTCCAGCAACACCTGCCCAAAAGCACCCCATTTTCACCCCATGACAACTGTCCCAAACACACTCAATTGTCTCACCACAGCACCGGTCACAAAAGCACTCCATTGGCACCCCATGGCAACTGTCACAAACACACTCAATTGTCTCACTGCAACACCTGTCCTAAAAGCACTCCATTGGCACCCCATGACAACTGTCCCAAACACACTCAATTGTCTGCCTGCAACACCTGTCCCAAAAGCATTCCATTGGCTCCCCATGAATTCTGTCCCAAACACACTCAATTTTCTAATCGCAACACCTGTGCCAAAACACTTCATTGCCACCCCACGACAAGTGTCCCAAACGCACCCAATTGTCTCCCCACAACAACTGTCCCAAAAGCACTCCATTGGCACCCCATGACAAGTGTCCCAAACGCACCCAATTGTCTCCCTGCAACAACTGTCCCAAAAGCACTCCATTGGCACCCCACGGCATGTGTCCCAAACACACCCAATTGTCTCCCCGCAACAACTGTCACAAAAGCTCTCCATTGGCACCCCACGACAAGTGTCCCAAACGCACCCAATTGTTTCCCTGCAACAACTGTCCCAAAAGCATTCCATTGGCACCCCACAACAAGTTGCCCAAACGCACCCAATTGTCTCCCCGCAACAACTGTCCCAAAAGCACTCCATAGGCACCCCACGACAAGTGTCCCAAACGCACCCAATTGTTTCCCCACAACAACTGTCCCAAAATCTCTCCATTGGCACCCCATGACAAGTGTCCCAAACGCACCCAATTGTCTCCCCGCAACAACTGTCCCAAAAGCACCACATTGGCACCCCATGACAAGTGTCCCAAATGCACCCAATTGTCTCCCCGCAACAACTGTCCCAAAAGCACTCCATTGGCACCCCATGACAAGTATCCCAAACGCACCCAATTGTCTCCCCGCAACAACTGTCCCAAAAGCACTCCATTGGCACCCCATGACAAGTGTCCCAAACGCATCCAATTGTCTCCCCGCAACAACTGTCCCAAAAGCACTCCATTGGCACCCCATGACAAGTGTCCCAAATGCACCCAATTGTCTCCCTGCAGCAACTGTCCCAAAAGCACTCCATTGGCACATCATGACAAGTGTCCCAAAAACACCCAATTGTCTCCCCGCAACAACTGTCCCAAAAGCACTCCATTGGCACCCCATGACAAGTGTTCCAAACGCTTCCAATTGTCTCCCAGCAACAACTGTCCCAAAAGCACTCCATTGGCACCCCATAAAAAGTGCCCAAACGCACCCAATTGTCTCACCGTAACAACTGTCCCAAAAGCACTCCATTGGCACCCCATGACAAGTGTCCCAAACGCACCCAATTGTCTCCCTGCAACAACTGTCCCAAAGCACTCCATTGGCACCCCATGACAAGTGTCCCAAAAGCGCCAAATTGTCTCCCTGCAACAACTGTCCCAAAAGCACTCCATTGGCACCCCATGACAAGTGTCCCAAACGCACTCAATTGTCTCCCCGCAACAACTGTCCCAAAAGCACTCCATTGGCACCCCATGACAAGTGTCCCAAATGCACCCAATTGTCTCCCCGCAACAACTGTCCCAAACGCACTCCATTGGCACCCCATGACAAGTGTCCCAAACGCACCCAATTGTCTGCCTGCAACAACTGTCCCAAAAGCACTCCATTGGGACCCCATGACAAGTGTCCCAAACTCATCCAATTGTCTCCCCGCAACAATTGTCCGAAAAGCACTCCATTGGCAACCCATGACAAGTGTCAAAAAAGCACCCAATTGTCTCCCCGCAACAACTGTCCCAAAAGCACTCCATTGGCACCCCATGACAAGTGTCCCAAATGCACCCAATTGTCTCCCCGCAACAACTGTCCCGAAAGCACTCCATTGGCACCCCATGACAACTGTCCCAAAGCACTCCTTTGGCACCCCATGACAACTGTCCCAAACACACGCAATGTCTCCCTGCAACGCCTGTCATCAAACACTCCATTGCCACCCCAAGACAACTGTTCCAAACTCACTCAATTGTCGTCTCTCAACACCTGTCCCAAAAGCACTCCATTGGCACCCCATGACAACTGTCCCAAACACTCTCAAATGTCTCTTCGCACCACCTGACCCAAAAGCACTCCATTGTCATCCTATGACAACTGTCCCAAATGCTCGGAATTGTCTCCCTTCAACTCCAGTCCCAAGAGCACGTCATTGGCATCCGATGACAACTGTCCCAAAGCACTCCATTGGCACCCCATGACAACTGTCTCAAACACACTCAATGTCTCTCTGCAACTCCTGTCATAAAAAATTCCATTGCCACCCCAAGACAACAGTCCCAAACTCACTCAATTGACGTCTCTCAACATCTGTCCCAAAAGCACCCCATTTTCACCCCATGACAACTGTCCCAAACACACTTAATTGTCTCCCCGCAGCACCGGTCACAAAAGCACAACATTGGCACACCATGAGAACTGTCCCAAATGCACCCAATGTCTCCCTGCAACAGCTGTCCCAAAATACTGTATTGCCACCCCATGACAACTGAGCCAAACGCACTCAATTGTCTCATTGCAACACCTGACCCAAAAAACACTCCATTGGCACCCCATGGCAACTGTCACAAACGCACTCAATTGTCTCACTGCAACACCTGACCCAAAAACACTCCATTGGCACCCCATGACAACTGTCTCAAACACATTCAATTGCCTCCCTGCAACAGCTGTCCAAAAGCACTCAATTGGCACCCCATGAAAACTGTCCCAAACACACTCAATTTTCTCCCTGCAACACCTGACCCAAAAGCACTCCATTGATACCCCATGACTACTGTCCCAAACACACTCAATTGTCTTCCAGCAACACCTGCCCAAAAGCACCCCATTTTCACCCCATGACAACTGTCCCAAACACACTCAATTGTCTCCCCGCAGCACCGGTCACAAAAGCACAACATTGGCACACCATGAGAACTGTCCCAAATGCACCCAATGTCTCCCTGCAACAGCTGTCCCAAAATACTGTATTGCCACCCCATGACAACTGAGCCAAACGCACTCAATTGTCTGATTGCAACACCTGACCCAAAAAACACTCCATTGGCACCCCATGGCAACTGTCACAAACACACTCAATTGTCTCACTGCAACACCTGACCCAAAAACACTCCATTCGCACCCCATGACAACTGTCTCAAACACATTCAATTGCCTCCCTGCAACAGCTGTCCAAAAGCACTCAATTGGCACCCCATGAAAACTGTCCCAAACACACTCAATTCTCTCCCTGCAACACCTGACCCAAAAGCACTCCATTGATACCCCATGACTACTGTCCCAAACACACTCAATTGTCTTCCAGCAACACCTGCCCAAAAGCACCCCATTTTCACCCCATGACAACTGTCCCAAACACACTCAATTGTCTCACCACAGCACCGGTCACAAAAGCACTCCATTGGCACCCCATGGCAACTGTCACAAACACACTCAATTGTCTCACTGCAACACCTGTCCTAAAAGCACTCCATTGGCACCCCATGACAACTGTCCCAAACACACTCAATTGTCTGCCTGCAACACCTGTCCCAAAAGCATTCCATTGGCTCCCCATGAATTCTGTCCCAAACACACTCAATTTTCTAATCGCAACACCTGTGCCAAAACACTTCATTGCCACCCCACGACAAGTGTCCCAAACGCACCCAATTGTCTCCCCACAACAACTGTCCCAAAAGCACTCCATTGGCACCCCATGACAAGTGTCCCAAACGCACCCAATTGTCTCCCTGCAACAACTGTCCCAAAAGCACTCCATTGGCACCCCACGGCATGTGTCCCAAACACACCCAATTGTCTCCCCGCAACAACTGTCACAAAAGCTCTCCATTGGCACCCCACGACAAGTGTCCCAAACGCACCCAATTGTTTCCCTGCAACAACTGTCCCAAAAGCATTCCATTGGCACCCCACAACAAGTTGCCCAAACGCACCCAATTGTCTCCCCGCAACAACTGTCCCAAAAGCACTCCATAGGCACCCCACGACAAGTGTCCCAAACGCACCCAATTGTTTCCCCACAACAACTGTCCCAAAATCTCTCCATTGGCACCCCATGACAAGTGTCCCAAACGCACCCAATTGTCTCCCCGCAACAACTGTCCCAAAAGCACCACATTGGCACCCCATGACAAGTGTCCCAAATGCACCCAATTGTCTCCCCGCAACAACTGTCCCAAAAGCACTCCATTGGCACCCCATGACAAGTATCCCAAACGCACCCAATTGTCTCCCCGCAACAACTGTCCCAAAAGCACTCCATTGGCACCCCATGACAAGTGTCCCAAACGCATCCAATTGTCTCCCCGCAACAACTGTCCCAAAAGCACTCCATTGGCACCCCATGACAAGTGTCCCAAATGCACCCAATTGTCTCCCTGCAGCAACTGTCCCAAAAGCACTCCATTGGCACATCATGACAAGTGTCCCAAAAACACCCAATTGTCTCCCCGCAACAACTGTCCCAAAAGCACTCCATTGGCACCCCATGACAAGTGTTCCAAACGCTTCCAATTGTCTCCCAGCAACAACTGTCCCAAAAGCACTCCATTGGCACCCCATAAAAAGTGCCCAAACGCACCCAATTGTCTCACCGTAACAACTGTCCCAAAAGCACTCCATTGGCACCCCATGACAAGTGTCCCAAACGCACCCAATTGTCTCCCTGCAACAACTGTCCCAAAGCACTCCATTGGCACCCCATGACAAGTGTCCCAAAAGCGCCAAATTGTCTCCCTGCAACAACTGTCCCAAAAGCACTCCATTGGCACCCCATGACAAGTGTCCCAAACGCACTCAATTGTCTCCCCGCAACAACTGTCCCAAAAGCACTCCATTTGCACCCCATGACAAGTGTCCCAAATGCACCCAATTGTCTCCCCGCAACAACTGTCCCAAACGCACTCCATTGGCACCCCATGACAAGTGTCCCAAACGCACCCAATTGTCTGCCTGCAACAACTGTCCCAAAAGCACTCCATTGGGACCCCATGACAAGTGTCCCAAACTCATCCAATTGTCTCCCCGCAACAATTGTCCGAAAAGCACTCCATTGGCAACCCATGACAAGTGTCAAAAAAGCACCCAATTGTCTCCCCGCAACAACTGTCCCAAAAGCACTCCATTGGCACCCCATGACAAGTGTCCCAAATGCACCCAATTGTCTCCCCGCAACAACTGTCCCGAAAGCACTCCATTGGCACCCCATGACAACTGTCCCAAAGCACTCCTTTGGCACCCCATGACAACTGTCCCAAACACACGCAATGTCTCCCTGCAACGCCTGTCATCAAACACTCCATTGCCACCCCAAGACAACTGTTCCAAACTCACTCAATTGTCGTCTCTCAACACCTGTCCCAAAAGCACTCCATAGGCACCCCATGACAACTGTCCCAAACACTCTCAAATGTCTCTTCGCACCACCTGACCCAAAAGCACTCCATTGTCATCCTATGACAACTGTCCCAAATGCTCGGAATTGTCTCCCTTCAACTCCAGTCCCAAGAGCACGTCATTGGCATCCGATGACAACTGTCCCAAAGCACTCCATTGGCACCCCATGACAACTGTCTCAAACACACTCAATGTCTCTCTGCAACTCCTGTCATAAAAAATTCCATTGCCACCCCAAGACAACAGTCCCAAACTCACTCAATTGTCGTCTCTCAACATCTGTCCCAAAAGCACCCCATTTTCACCCCATGACAACTGTCCCAAACACACTTAATTGTCTCCCCGCAGCACCGGTCACAAAAGCACAACATTGGCACACCATGAGAACTGTCCCAAATGCACCCAATGTCTCCCTGCAACAGCTGTCCCAAAATACTGTATTGCCACCCCATGACAACTGAGCCAAACGCACTCAATTGTCTCATTGCAACACCTGACCCAAAAAACACTCCATTGGCACCCCATGGCAACTGTCACAAACGCACTCAATTGTCTCACTGCAACACCTGACCCAAAAACACTCCATTGGCACCCCATGACAACTGTCTCAAACACATTCAATTGCCTCCCTGCAACAGCTGTCCAAAAGCACTCAATTGGCACCCCATGAAAACTGTCCCAAACACACTCAATTTTCTCCCTGCAACACCTGACCCAAAAGCACTCCATTGATACCCCATGACTACTGTCCCAAACACACTCAATTGTCTTCCAGCAACACCTGCCCAAAAGCACCCCATTTTCACCCCATGACAACTGTCCCAAACACACTCAATTGTCTCCCCACGGCACAGGTCACAAAAGCACTCCATTGGCACCCCATGGCAACTGTCACAAACACACTCAATTGTCTCACTGCAACACCTGTCCTAAAAGCACTCCATTGGCACCCCATGACAACTGTCCCAAACACACTAAATTGTCTGCCTGCAACACCTGTCCCAAAAGCATTCCATTGGCTCCCCATGAATTCTGTCCCAAACACACTCAATTTTCTAATCGCAACACCTGTGCCAAAAACACTTCATTGCCACCCCACGACAAGTGTCCCAAACGCACCCAATTGTCTCCCCGCAACAACTGTCCCAAAAGCACTCCATTCGCACCCCATGACAAGTGTCCCTAAAGCACCCAATTGTCTCCCCGCAACAACTGTCCCAAAAGCACTCCATTGGCACCCCACGGCATGTGTCCCAAACACACCCAATTGTCTCCCCGCAACAACTGTCACAAAACATCTCCATTGGCACCCCACGACAAGTGTCCCAAACGCACCCAATTGTTTCCCTGCAACAACTGTCCCAAAAGCATTCCATTGGCACCCCACGACAAGTTGCCCAAACGCACCCAATTGTCTCCCCGCAACAACTGTCCCAAAAGCACTCCATTGGCACCCCATGAAAAGTGTCCCAAACGCACCCAATTGTCTCCGGGCAACAACTGTCCCAAAAGCACGCCATTGGCACCCCACGACAAGTGTCCCAAACGCACCCAATTGTCTCCCCGCAACAACTGTCCCAAAAGCACTCCATTGGCACCCCACGACAAGTGTCCCAAACGCACCCAATTGTCTCCCCGCAACAACTGTCCCAAAAGCACTCCATTGGCACCCCACGACAAGTGTCCCAAACGCACCCAATTGTCTCCGGGCAACAACTGTCCCAAAAGCACGCCATTGGCACCCCACGACAAGTGTCCCAAACGCACCCAATTGTCTCCCCGCAACAACTGTCCCAAAAGCACTCCATTGGCACCCCACGACAAGTGTCCCAAACGCACTCAATTGTCTCCCCGCAACAACTGTCCCAAAAGCACTCCATTGGCACCCCACGACAAGTGTCCCAAACGCACCCAATTGTCTCCCCGCAACAACTGTCCCAAAATAACTCCATTGGCACCCCATGACAAGTGTCCCAAACGCACCCAATTGTCTCCCCGCAACAACTGTCCCAAAAGCACTCCATTGGCACCCCATGACAATTGTCCCAAACGCACCCAATTGTCTCCCGCAACAACTGTCCCAAAAGCACTCCATTGGCACCCCAGGACAAGTGTCCAAAACGCACCCAATTGTTTACCCGCAACAACTGTCCCAAAAGCACTCATTGGCACCCCATGAGAAGTGTCCCAAACGCACCCAATTGTCTCCTCGCAAAACAACTGTCCCAAAAGCACTCCATTGGCACCCCATGACAAGTGTCCCAAACGCACCCAATTGTCTCCCCGCAACAACTGTCTCAAAAGCACTCCATTGGCACCCCATGACAAGTGTCCCAAACGCACCGAATTGTCTCCCCGCAACAACTATCCCAAAAGCTCACCATTGGCACCCCATGAGAATTGTCCCAAACGCATCCAATTGTCTCCCCGCAACAACTGTCCCAAAAGCACTCCATTGGCACCCCATGACAAGTGTCCCAAACGCACCCAATTGTCTCCCGCAACAACTGTCCCAAAAGCACGCCATTGGCACCCCATGACAAGTGTCCCAAACAATCCAATTGTCTCCCCGCAACAACTGTCCCAAAAGCACTCCATTGGCACCCCATGACAACTGTCCCAAACACACGCAATGTCTCCCTGCAACTCCTGTCATCAAACACTCCATTGCCACCCCAAGACAACTGTTCCAAACTCACTCAATTGTCGCCTCTCAATACCTGTCCCAAAAGCACTCCATTGGCACCCCATGACAACTGTCCCAAACACTCTCAAATGTCTCTTCGCACCACCTGACCCAAAAGCACTCCATTGTCATCCTATGACAACTGTCCCAAATGCACGGAATTGTCTCCCTGCAACTCCAGTCCCAAGAGCACGTCATTGGCACCCGATGACAACTGTCCCAAAGCACTCCATTGGCACCCCATGACAACTGTCTCAAACACACTCAATATCTCTCTGCAACTCCTGTCATAAAAAACTCCATTGCCACCCCAAGACAACAGTTCCAAACTCACTCAATTGACGCCTCTCAACATCTGTCCCAAAAGCACCCCATTTTCACCCCATGACAACTGTCCCAAACACACTTAATTGTCTCCCCTCAGCACCGGTCACAAAAGCACAACATTGGCACACCATGAGAACTGTCCCAAAAACACCCAATGTCTCCCTGCAACAGCTGTCCCAAAATACTGTATTGCCACCCCATGACAACTGTCCCAAACGCACTCAATTGTCTCATTGCAACACCTGACCCAGAAAAACACTCCATTGGCGCCCCATGGCAACTGTCACAAACGCACTTAATTGTCTCACTGCAACACCTGACCCAAAAACACTCCATTGGCACCCCATGACAACTGTCCCAAACACACTCAATTGCCTCCCTGCAACAGCTGTCCAAAAGAACTCAATTGGCACCTCATGAAAACTGTCCCAAACACACTCAATTTTCTCCGTGCAATACCTGACCCAAAAGCACTCCATTGATGCCCCATGACTACTGTCCCAAACACACTCAATTGTCTTCCAGCAACACCAGCCCAAAAGCACCCCATTTTCACCCCATGACAACTGTCCCAAACACACTCAATTGTCTCCCCACAGCACCGGTCACAAAAGCACTCCATTGGCACCCCATGGCAACTGTCACAAACACACTCAATTGTCTCACTGCAACACCTGTCCTAAAAGCACTCCATTGGCACCCCATGACAACTGTCCCAAACACACTCAATTGTCTGCCTGCAACACCTGTCCCAAAAGCATTCCAATGGCTCCCCATGAATTCTGTCCCAAACACACTCAATTTTCTATCCGCAACACCTGTGCCAAAAACACTTCATTGCCACCCCACGACAAGTGTCCCAAACGCACCCAATTGTCTCCCCGCAACAACTGTCCCAAAAGCACTCCATTGGCACCCCATGACAAGTGTCCCAAATGCACCTAATTGTCTCCCCGCAACAACTGTCCCAAAAGCACTCCGTTGGCACCCCATGACAAGTGTTCCAAACGCACCCAATTGTCTCCCAGCAACAACTGTCCCAAAATGTCACCGGGATCGGTGATATCTTCGTCCGAAAGTGTAGCTTCTGAAATCTCCCCCTCCCCCGACTCCTCACCTTCTTCTTCCTTCCAAGAACCCTTCTTTTCTTTTCTTCGAGTAGACACCTTTTTTTTATGAAGATAGGGACGACCCCGGAAGGAAGCCACCGTGCTCCCCAAGAAGGGAGAACAGGGGGCCCACCCCCGGGATCGACCAAGAGGGGAAAAAGCCTTAGGCCCAAAAAACCCCTGTAGTATCGTTGGGTGTCTTGTAGACGTGGAACCAGGAGTACTTATAAGGTAAGATCTGGTAGCAGTGGCTGGAGACAACACGTGGAGTGAAGACTCAGAAACACAGGCAGTCCATTAAGAGGTCCGAGGAACTGGTACACAGGCTAAGTGAGGAAGTACTAATGCAGCAAGCAAAGGCAGTCCAGGGGAACAGGCCGGAGTCTGGTACACGGGAGGTCACAGAAGCAATACTGAAGGAAGGCGAAGGAAGAGCGGAGAGAGTAACAGACCGGAAAAGGAAAAAAGCGGTAAGTGAAGATGGGAAGGTGGGAGGGGAAGCAAGATGGAAGGAGGGCAAGGGAGAATACTGCGAACCAAAAGAGAAAGGGAAAGGCAGACAGGTACAGCGGAAAGAATAACAGAAGGTTCAGACAGGGTATGAGGACCCGACCAGCAGCAAGCGAGAGAGCAGCACGAAAGCCACAGGTAGCAAGCAACTCAGCCTACGGACGAAACCGGAAGCGTTGCAACGCGTCCGTGACCCGGAAGTGGCCGGTTAAAACACCGGGCCGCGGAGCGTCTAGCCAATCGGAATCAGAAAAAGGGAACCAGGAAATAGGGGGCGTGGCCGAAGCGAACGAAGCTAGGTTCCGCGTCGCCAGCGGCTCCATAGACGCCAGGAACTCGGCGGTATGACACAAAAGCACTCCATTGGCACCCCATAAAAAGTGCCCAAATGCACCCAATTGTCTCCCCGCAACATCTGTCCCAAAAGCACTCCATTGGCACCCCATGACAAGTGTCCCAAACGCACCCAATTGTCTCCCTGCAACAACTGTCCCAAAGCACTCCATTGGCACCCCATGACAAGTGTCCCAAACGCATCCAATTGTCTCCCCGCAACACCTGTCCCAAAAGCACTCCATTGGCACCCCATGACAAGTGTCCCAAAAGCACCCAATTGTCTCCCTGCAACAACTGTCCCAAAAGCACTCCATTGGCACCCCATGACAAGTGTCCCAAATGCACTCAATTGTCTCCCCACAACAACTGTCCCAAAAGCACTCCATTGGCACCCCATGACAAGTGTCCCAAACGCACCCAATTGTCTCCCCGCAACAACTGTCCCAAACGCACTCCATTGGCACCCCATGACAAGTGTCCCAAACGCACCCAATTGTCTGCCTGCAACAACTTTCCCAAAAGCACTCCATTGGGACCCCATGACAAGTGTCCCAAACGCATCCAATTGTCTCCCCGCAACAATTGTCCCAAAAGCACTCCATTGGCACCCCATGACAAGTGTCAAAAAAGCATCCAATTGTCTCCCCGCAACAACTGTCCCAAAAGCACTCCATTGGCACCCCATGACAAGTGTCCCAAATGCACCCAATTGTCTCCCCGCAACAACTGTCCCGAAAGCACTCCATTGGCACCCCATGACAACTGTCCCAAAGCACTCCTTTGGCACCCCATGACAACTGTCCCAAACACACGCAATGTCTCCCTGCAACGCCTGTCATCAAACACTCCATTGCCACCCCAAGACAACTGTTCCAAACTCACTCAATTGTCGCCTCTCAACACCTGTCCCAAAAGCACTCCATTGGCACCCCATGACAACTGTCCCAAACACTCTCAAATGTCTCTTCGCACCACCTGACCCAAAAGCACTCCATTGTCATCCTGTGACAACTGTCCCAAATGCTCGGAATTGTCTCCCTGCAACTCCAGTCCCAAGAGCACGTCATTGGTATGCGATGACAACTGTCCCAAAGCACTCCATTGGCACCCCATGACAACTGTCTCAAACACACTCAATGTCTCTCTGCAACTCCTGTCATAAAAAATTCCATTGCCACCCCAAGACAACAGTTCCAAACTCACTCAATTGACGTCTCTCAACATCTGTCCCAAAAGCACCCCATTTTCACCCCATGACAACTGTCCCAAACACACTTAATTGTCTCCCCGCAGCACCGGTCACAAAAGCACAACATTGGCACACCATGAGAACTGTCCCAAATGCACCCAATGTCTCCCTGCAACAGCTGTCCCAAAATACTGTATTGCCACCCCATGACAACTGTCCCAAACGCACTCAATTGTCTCATTGCAACACCTGACCCAAAAAACACTCCATTGGCACCCCATGGCAACTGTCACAAACACACTCAATTGTCTCACTGCAACACCTGACCCAAAAACACTCCATTGGCACCCCATGACAACTGTCCCAAACACATTCAATTGCCTCCCTGCAACAGCTGTCCAAAAGCACTCAATTGGCACCCCATGAAAACTGTCCCAAACACACTCAATTCTCTCCCTGCAACACCTGACCCAAAAGCACTCCATTGATACCCCATGACTACTGTCCCAAACACACTCAATTGTCTTCCAGCAACACCTGCCCAAAAGCACCCCATTTTCACGCCATGACAACTGTCCCAAACACACTCAATTGTCTCACCACAGCACCGGTCACAAAAGCACTCCATTGGCACCCCATGGCAACTGTCACAAACACACTCAATTGTCTCACTGCAACACCTGTCCTAAAAGCACTCCATTGGCAATCCATGACAACTGTCCCAAACACACTCAATTGTCTGCCTGCAACACCTGTCCCAAAAGCATTCCATTGGCTCCCCATGAATTCTGTCCCAAACACACTCAATTTTCTAATCGCAACACCTGTGCCAAAACACTTCATTGCCACCCCACGACAAGTGTCCCAAACGCACCCAATTGTCTCCCCGCAACAACTGTCCCAAAAGCACTCCATTGGCACCCCATGACAAGTGTCCCAAATGCACCCAATTGTCTCCCTGCAACAACTGTCCCAAAAGCACTCCATTGGCACCCCACGGCATGTGTCCCAAACACACCCAATTGTCTCCCCGCAACAACTGTCACAAAAGCTCTCCATTGGCACCCCACGACAAGTGTCCCAAACGCACCCAATTGTTTCCCTGCAACAACTGTCCCAAAAGCATTCCATTGGCACCCCACGACAAGTTGCCCAAACGCACCCAATTGTCTCCCCGCAACAACTGTCCCAAAAGCACTCCATAGGCACCCCACGACAAGTGTCCCAAACGCACCCAATTGTCTCCCCACAACAACTGTCCCAAAATCTCTCCATTGGCACCCCATGACAAGTGTCCCAAATGCACCCAATTGTCTCCCCGCAACAACTGTCCCAAAAGCACCACATTGGCACCCCATGACAAGTGTCCCAAACGCATCCAATTGTCTCCCCGCAACAACTGTCCCAAAAGCACTCCATTGGCACCCCATGACAAGTGTCCCAAATGCACCCAATTGTCTCCCTGCAGCAACTGTCCCAAAAGCACTCCATTGGCACATCATGACAAGTGTCCCAAACACACCCAATTGTCTCCCCGCAACAACTGTCCCAAAAGCACTCCATTGGCACCCCATGACAAGTGTTCCAAACGCTTCCAATTGTCTCCCAGCAACAACTGTCCCAAAAGCACTCCATTGGCACCCCATAAAAAGTGCCCAAACGCACCCAATTGTCTCCCCGTAACAACTGTCCCAAAAGCACTCCATTGGCACCCCATGACAAGTGTCCCAAACGCACCCAATTGTCTCCCTGCAACAACTGTCCCAAAGCACTCCATTGGCACCCCATGACAAGTGTCCCAAAAGCGCCAAATTGTCTCCCTGCAACAATTGTCCCAAAAGCACTCCATTGGCACCCCATGACAAGTGTCCCAAACGCACTCAATTGTCTCCCCGCAACAACTGTCCCAAAAGCACTCCATTGGCACCCCATGACAAGTGTCCCAAACGCACCCAATTGTCTCCCCGCAACAACTGTCCCAAACGCACTCCATTGGCACCCCATGACAAGTGTCCCAAACGCACCCAATTGTCTGCCTGCAACAACTGTCCCAAAAGCACTCCATTGGGACCCCATGACAAGTGTCCCAAACTCATCCAATTGTCTCCCCGCAACAATTGTTCGAAAAGCACTCCATTGGCACCCCATGACAAGTGTCAAAAAAGCACCCAATTGTCTCCCCGCAACAACTGTCCCAAAAGCACTCCATTGGCACCCCATGACAAGTGTCCCAAATGCACCCAATTGTCTCCCCGCAACAACTGTCCCGAAAGCACTCCATTGGCACCCCATGACAACTGTCCCAAAGCACTCCTTTGGCACCCCATGACAACTGTCCCAAACACACGCAATGTCTCCCTGCAACGCCTGTCATCAAACACTCCATTGCCACCCCAAGACAACTGTTCCAAACTCACTCAATTGTCGTCTCTCAACACCTGTCCCAAAAGCACTCCATTGGCACCCCATGACAACTGTCCCAAACACTCTCAAATGTCTCTTCGCACCACCTGACCCAAAAGCACTCCATTGTCATCCTATGACAACTGTCCCAAATGCTCGGAATTGTCTCCCTTCAACTCCAGTCCCAAGAGCACGTCATTGGCATCCGATGACAACTGTCCCAAAGCACTCCATTGGCACCCCATGACAACTGTCTCAAACACACTCAATGTCTCTCTGCAACTCCTGTCATAAAAAATTCCATTGCCACCCCAAGACAACAGTCCCAAACTCACTCAATTGACGTCTCTCAACATCTGTCCCAAAAGCACCCCATTTTCACCCCATGACAACTGTCCCAAACACACTTAATTGTCTCCCCGCAGCACCGGTCACAAAAGCACAACATTGGCACACCATGAGAACTGTCCCAAATGCACCCAATGTCTCCCTGCAACAGCTGTCCCAAAATACTGTATTGCCACCCCATGACAACTGAGCCAAACGCACTCAATTGTCTGATTGCAACACCTGACCCAAAAAACACTCCATTGGCACCCCATGGCAACTGTCACAAACACACTCAATTGTCTCACTGCAACACCTGACCCAAAAACACTCCATTCGCACCCCATGACAACTGTCTCAAACACATTCAATTGCCTCCCTGCAACAGCTGTCCAAAAGCACTCAATTGGCACCCCATGAAAACTGTCCCAAACACACTCAATTCTCTCCCTGCAACACCTGACCCAAAAGCACTCCATTGATACCCCATGACTACTGTCCCAAACACACTCAATTGTCTTCCAGCAACACCTGCCCAAAAGCACCCCATTTTCACCCCATGACAACTGTCCCAAACACACTCAATTGTCTCACCACAGCACCGGTCACAAAAGCACTCCATTGGCACCCCATGGCAACTGTCACAAACACACTCAATTGTCTCACTGCAACACCTGTCCTAAAAGCACTCCATTGGCACCCCATGACAACTGTCCCAAACACACTCAATTGTCTGCCTGCAACACCTGTCCCAAAAGCATTCCATTGGCTCCCCATGAATTCTGTCCCAAACACACTCAATTTTCTAATCGCAACACCTGTGCCAAAACACTTCATTGCCACCCCACGACAAGTGTCCCAAACGCACCCAATTGTCTCCCCACAACAACTGTCCCAAAAGCACTCCATTGGCACCCCATGACAAGTGTCCCAAACGCACCCAATTGTCTCCCTGCAACAACTGTCCCAAAAGCACTCCATTGGCACCCCACGGCATGTGTCCCAAACACACCCAATTGTCTCCCCGCAACAACTGTCACAAAAGCTCTCCATTGGCACCCCACGACAAGTGTCCCAAACGCACCCAATTGTTTCCCTGCAACAACTGTCCCAAAAGCATTCCATTGGCACCCCACAACAAGTTGCCCAAACGCACCCAATTGTCTCCCCGCAACAACTGTCCCAAAAGCACTCCATAGGCACCCCACGACAAGTGTCCCAAACGCACCCAATTGTTTCCCCACAACAACTGTCCCAAAATCTCTCCATTGGCACCCCATGACAAGTGTCCCAAATGCACCCAATTGTCTCCCCGCAACAACTGTCCCAAAAGCACTCCATTGGCACCCCATGACAAGTATCCCAAACGCACCCAATTGTCTCCCCGCAACAACTGTCCCAAAAGCACTCCATTGGCACCCCATGACAAGTGTCCCAAACGCATCCAATTGTCTCCCCGCAACAACTGTCCCAAAAGCACTCCATTGGCACCCCATGACAAGTGTCCCAAATGCACCCAATTGTCTCCCTGCAGCAACTGTCCCAAAAGCACTCCATTGGCACATCATGACAAGTGTCCCAAAAACACCCAATTGTCTCCCCGCAACAACTGTCCCAAAAGCACTCCATTGGCACCCCATGACAAGTGTTCCAAACGCTTCCAATTGTCTCCCAGCAACAACTGTCCCAAAAGCACTCCATTGGCACCCCATAAAAAGTGCCCAAACGCACCCAATTGTCTCACCGTAACAACTGTCCCAAAAGCACTCCATTGGCACCCCATGACAAGTGTCCCAAACGCACCCAATTGTCTCCCTGCAACAACTGTCCCAAAGCACTCCATTGGCACCCCATGACAAGTGTCCCAAAAGCGCCAAATTGTCTCCCTGCAACAACTGTCCCAAAAGCACTCCATTGGCACCCCATGACAAGTGTCCCAAACGCACTCAATTGTCTCCCCGCAACAACTGTCCCAAAAGCACTCCATTGGCACCCCATGACAAGTGTCCCAAATGCACCCAATTGTCTCCCCGCAACAACTGTCCCAAACGCACTCCATTGGCACCCCATGACAAGTGTCCCAAACGCACCCAATTGTCTGCCTGCAACAACTGTCCCAAAAGCACTCCATTGGGACCCCATGACAAGTGTCCCAAACTCATCCAATTGTCTCCCCGCAACAATTGTCCGAAAAGCACTCCATTGGCAACCCATGACAAGTGTCAAAAAAGCACCCAATTGTCTCCCCGCAACAACTGTCCCAAAAGCACTCCATTGGCACCCCATGACAAGTGTCCCAAATGCACCCAATTGTCTCCCCGCAACAACTGTCCCGAAAGCACTCCATTGGCACCCCATGACAACTGTCCCAAAGCACTCCTTTGGCACCCCATGACAACTGTCCCAAACACACGCAATGTCTCCCTGCAACGCCTGTCATCAAACACTCCATTGCCACCCCAAGACAACTGTTCCAAACTCACTCAATTGTCGTCTCTCAACACCTGTCCCAAAAGCACTCCATTGGCACCCCATGACAACTGTCCCAAACACTCTCAAATGTCTCTTCGCACCACCTGACCCAAAAGCACTCCATTGTCATCCTATGACAACTGTCCCAAATGCTCGGAATTGTCTCCCTTCAACTCCAGTCCCAAGAGCACGTCATTGGCATCCGATGACAACTGTCCCAAAGCACTCCATTGGCACCCCATGACAACTGTCTCAAACACACTCAATGTCTCTCTGCAACTCCTGTCATAAAAAATTCCATTGCCACCCCAAGACAACAGTCCCAAACTCACTCAATTGACGTCTCTCAACATCTGTCCCAAAAGCACCCCATTTTCACCCCATGACAACTGTCCCAAACACACTTAATTGTCTCCCCGCAGCACCGGTCACAAAAGCACAACATTGGCACACCATGAGAACTGTCCCAAATGCACCCAATGTCTCCCTGCAACAGCTGTCCCAAAATACTGTATTGCCACCCCATGACAACTGAGCCAAACGCACTCAATTGTCTCATTGCAACACCTGACCCAAAAAACACTCCATTGGCACCCCATGGCAACTGTCACAAACGCACTCAATTGTCTCACTGCAACACCTGACCCAAAAACACTCCATTGGCACCCCATGACAACTGTCTCAAACACATTCAATTGCCTCCCTGCAACAGCTGTCCAAAAGCACTCAATTGGCACCCCATGAAAACTGTCCCAAACACACTCAATTTTCTCCCTGCAACACCTGACCCAAAAGCACTCCATTGATACCCCATGACTACTGTCCCAAACACACTCAATTGTCTTCCAGCAACACCTGCCCAAAAGCACCCCATTTTCACCCCATGACAACTGTCCCAAACACACTGAATTGTCTCCCCACGGCACAGGTCACAAAAGCACTCCATTGGCACCCCATGGCAACTGTCACAAACACACTCAATTGTCTCACTGCAACACCTGTCCTAAAAGCACTCCATTGGCACCCCATGACAACTGTCCCAAACACACTAAATTGTCTGCCTGCAACACCTGTCCCAAAAGCATTCCATTGGCTCCCCATGAATTCTGTCCCAAACACACTCAATTTTCTAATCGCAACACCTGTGCCAAAAACACTTCATTGCCACCCCACGACAAGTGTCCCAAACGCACCCAATTGTCTCCCCGCAACAACTGTCCCAAAAGCACTCCATTCGCACCCCATGACAAGTGTCCCAAACGCACCCAATTGTCTCCCCGCAACAACTGTCCCAAAAGCACTCCATTGGCACCCCACGGCATGTGTCCCAAACACACCCAATTGTCTCCCCGCAACAACTGTCACAAAACATCTCCATTGGCACCCCACGACAAGTGTCCCAAACGCACCCAATTGTTTCCCTGCAACAACTGTCCCAAAAGCATTCCATTGGCACCCCACGACAAGTTGCCCAAACGCACCCAATTGTCTCCCCGCAACAACTGTCCCAAAAGCACTCCATAGGCACCCCACGACAAGTGTCCCAAACGCACCCAATTGTTTCCCCACAACAACTGTCCCATAATCTCTCCATTGGCACCCCATGACAAGGGTCCCAAACGCACCCAATTGTCTCCCCGCAACAACTGTCCCAAAAGCACCACATTGGCACCCCATGACAAGTGTCCCAAATGCACCCAATTGTCTCCCCGCAACAACTGTCCCAAAAGCACTCCATTGGCACCCCATGAAAAGTGTCCCAAACGCACCCAATTGTCTCCGGGCAACAACTGTCCCAAAAGCACGCCATTGGCACCCCACGACAAGTGTCCCAAACGCACCCAATTGTCTCCCCGCAACAACTGTCCCAAAAGCACTCCATTGGCACCCCACGACAAGTGTCCCAAACGCACCCAATTGTCTCCCCGCAACAACTGTCCCAAAAGCACTCCATTGGCACCCCACGGCATGTGTCCCAAACACACCCAATTGTCTCCCCGCAACAACTGTCACAAAACATCTCCATTGGCACCCCACGACAAGTGTCCCAAACGCACCCAATTGTTTCCCTGCAACAACTGTCCCAAAAGCATTCCATTGGCACCCCACGACAAGTTGCCCAAACGCACCCAATTGTCTCCCCGCAACAACTGTCCCAAAAGCACTCCATAGGCACCCCACGACAAGTGTCCCAAACGCACCCAATTGTTTCCCCACAACAACTGTCCCATAATCTCTCCATTGGCACCCCATGACAAGGGTCCCAAACGCACCCAATTGTCTCCCCGCAACAACTGTCCCAAAAGCACCACATTGGCACCCCATGACAAGTGTCCCAAATGCACCCAATTGTCTCCCCGCAACAACTGTCCCAAAAGCACTCCATTGGCACCCCATGAAAAGTGTCCCAAACGCACCCAATTGTCTCCGGGCAACAACTGTCCCAAAAGCACGCCATTGGCACCCCACGACAAGTGTCCCAAACGCACCCAATTGTCTCCCCGCAACAACTGTCCCAAAAGCACTCCATTGGCACCCCACGACAAGTGTCCCAAACGCACCCAATTGTCTCCCCGCAACAACTGTCCCAAAAGCACTCCATTGGCACCCCACGACAAGTGTCCCAAACGCACCCAATTGTCTCCCCGCAACAACTGTCCCAAAATAACTCCATTGGCACCCCATGACAAGTGTCCCAAACGCACCCAATTGTCTCCCCGCAACAACTGTCCCAAAAGCACTCCATTGGCACCCCATGACAATTGTCCCAAACGCACCCAATTGTCTCCCGCAACAACTGTCCCAAAAGCACTCCATTGGCACCCCAGGACAAGTGTCCAAAACGCACCCAATTGTTTACCCGCAACAACTGTCCCAAAAGCACTCATTGGCACCCCATGAGAAGTGTCCCAAACGCACCCAATTGTCTCCTCGCAAAACAACTGTCCCAAAAGCACTCCATTGGCACCCCATGACAAGTGTCCCAAACGCACCCAATTGTCTCCCCGCAACAACTGTCTCAAAAGCACTCCATTGGCACCCCATGACAAGTGTCCCAAACGCACCGAATTGTCTCCCCGCAACAACTATCCCAAAAGCTCACCATTGGCACCCCATGAGAATTGTCCCAAACGCATCCAATTGTCTCCCCGCAACAACTGTCCCAAAAGCACTCCATTGGCACCCCATGACAAGTGTCCCAAACGCACCCAATTGTCTCCCGCAACAACTGTCCCAAAAGCACGCCATTGGCACCCCATGACAAGTGTCCCAAACAATCCAATTGTCTCCCCGCAACAACTGTCCCAAAAGCACTCCATTGGCACCCCATGACAACTGTCCCAAACACACGCAATGTCTCCCTGCAACTCCTGTCATCAAACACTCCATTGCCACCCCAAGACAACTGTTCCAAACTCACTCAATTGTCGCCTCTCAATACCTGTCCCAAAAGCACTCCATTGGCACCCCATGACAACTGTCCCAAACACTCTCAAATGTCTCTTCGCACCACCTGACCCAAAAGCACTCCATTGTCATCCTATGACAACTGTCCCAAATGCACGGAATTGTCTCCCTGCAACTCCAGTCCCAAGAGCACGTCATTGGCACCCGATGACAACTGTCCCAAAGCACTCCATTGGCACCCCATGACAACTGTCTCAAACACACTCAATATCTCTCTGCAACTCCTGTCATAAAAAACTCCATTGCCACCCCAAGACAACAGTTCCAAACTCACTCAATTGACGCCTCTCAACATCTGTCCCAAAAGCACCCCATTTTCACCCCATGACAACTGTCCCAAACACACTTAATTGTCTCCCCTCAGCACCGGTCACAAAAGCACAACATTGGCACACCATGAGAACTGTCCCAAATGCACCCAATGTCTCCCTGCAACAGCTGTCCCAAAATACTGTATTGCCACCCCATGACAACTGTCCCAAACGCACTCAATTGTCTCATTGCAACACCTGACCCAGAAAAACACTCCATTGGCGCCCCATGGCAACTGTCACAAACGCACTTAATTGTCTCACTGCAACACCTGACCCAAAAACACTCCATTGGCACCCCATGACAACTGTCCCAAACACACTCAATTGCCTCCCTGCAACAGCTGTCCAAAAGCACTCAATTGGCACCTCATGAAAACTGTCCCAAACACACTCAATTTTCTCCGTGCAATACCTGACCCAAAAGCACTCCATTGATGCCCCATGACTACTGTCCCAAACACACTCAATTGTCTTCCAGCAACACCAGCCCAAAAGCACCCCATTTTCACCCCATGACAACTGTCCCAAACACACTCAATTGTCTCCCCACAGCACCGGTCACAAAAGCACTCCATTGGCACCCCATGGCAACTGTCACAAACACACTCAATTGTCTCACTGCAACACCTGTCCTAAAAGCACTCCATTGGCACCCCATGACAACTGTCCCAAACACACTCAATTGTCTGCCTGCAACACCTGTCCCAAAAGCATTCCAATGGCTCCCCATGAATTCTGTCCCAAACACACTCAATTTTCTATCCGCAACACCTGTGCCAAAAACACTTCATTGCCACCCCACGACAAGTGTCCCAAACGCACCCAATTGTCTCCCCGCAACAACTGTCCCAAAAGCACTCCATTGGCACCCCATGACAAGTGTCCCAAATGCACCTAATTGTCTCCCCGCAACAACTGTCCCAAAAGCACTCCGTTGGCACCCCATGACAAGTGTTCCAAACGCACCCAATTGTCTCCCAGCAACAACTGTCCCAAAATGTCACCGGGATCGGTGATATCTTCGTCCGAAAGTGTAGCTTCTGAAATCTCCCCCTCCCCCGACTCCTCACCTTCTTCTTCCTTCCAAGAACCCTTCTTTTCTTTTCTTCGAGTAGACACCTTTTTTTTATGAAGATAGGGACGACCCCGGAAGGAAGCCACCGTGCTCCCCAAGAAGGGAGAACAGGGGGCCCACCCCCGGGATCGACCAAGAGGGGAAAAAGCCTTAGGCCCAAAAAACCCCTGTAGTATCGTTGGGTGTCTTGTAGACGTGGAACCAGGAGTACTTATAAGGTAAGATCTGGTAGCAGTGGCTGGAGACAACACGTGGAGTGAAGACTCAGAAACACAGGCAGTCCATTAAGAGGTCCGAGGAACTGGTACACAGGCTAAGTGAGGAAGTACTAATGCAGCAAGCAAAGGCAGTCCAGGGGAACAGGCCGGAGTCTGGTACACGGGAGGTCACAGAAGCAATACTGAAGGAAGGCGAAGGAAGAGCGGAGAGAGTAACAGACCGGAAAAGGAAAAAAGCGGTAAGTGAAGATGGGAAGGTGGGAGGGGAAGCAAGATGGAAGGAGGGCAAGGGAGAATACTGCGAACCAAAAGAGAAAGGGAAAGGCAGACAGGTACAGCGGAAAGAATAACAGAAGGTTCAGACAGGGTATGAGGACCCGACCAGCAGCAAGCGAGAGAGCAGCACGAAAGCCACAGGTAGCAAGCAACTCAGCCTACGGACGAAACCGGAAGCGTTGCAACGCGTCCGTGACCCGGAAGTGGCCGGTTAAAACACCGGGCCGCGGAGCGTCTAGCCAATCGGAATCAGAAAAAGGGAACCAGGAAATAGGGGGCGTGGCCGAAGCGAACGAAGCTAGGTTCCGCGTCGCCAGCGGCTCCATAGACGCCAGGAACTCGGCGGTATGACACAAAAGCACTCCATTGGCACCCCATAAAAAGTGCCCAAATGCACCCAATTGTCTCCCCGCAACATCTGTCCCAAAAGCACTCCATTGGCACCCCATGACAAGTGTCCCAAACGCACCCAATTGTCTCCCTGCAACAACTGTCCCAAAGCACTCCATTGGCACCCCATGACAAGTGTCCCAAACGCATCCAATTGTCTCCCCGCAACACCTGTCCCAAAAGCACTCCATTGGCACCCCATGACAAGTGTCCCAAAAGCACCCAATTGTCTCCCTGCAACAACTGTCCCAAAAGCACTCCATTGGCACCCCATGACAAGTGTCCCAAATGCACTCAATTGTCTCCCCACAACAACTGTCCCAAAAGCACTCCATTGGCACCCCATGACAAGTGTCCCAAACGCACCCAATTGTCTCCCCGCAACAACTGTCCCAAACGCACTCCATTGGCACCCCATGACAAGTGTCCCAAACGCACCCAATTGTCTGCCTGCAACAACTTTCCCAAAAGCACTCCATTGGGACCCCATGACAAGTGTCCCAAACGCATCCAATTGTCTCCCCGCAACAATTGTCCCAAAAGCACTCCATTGGCACCCCATGACAAGTGTCAAAAAAGCATCCAATTGTCTCCCCGCAACAACTGTCCCAAAAGCACTCCATTGGCACCCCATGACAAGTGTCCCAAATGCACCCAATTGTCTCCCCGCAACAACTGTCCCGAAAGCACTCCATTGGCACCCCATGACAACTGTCCCAAAGCACTCCTTTGGCACCCCATGACAACTGTCCCAAACACACGCAATGTCTCCCTGCAACGCCTGTCATCAAACACTCCATTGCCACCCCAAGACAACTGTTCCAAACTCACTCAATTGTCGCCTCTCAACACCTGTCCCAAAAGCACTCCATTGGCACCCCATGACAACTGTCCCAAACACTCTCAAATGTCTCTTCGCACCACCTGACCCAAAAGCACTCCATTGTCATCCTATGACAACTGTCCCAAATGCTCGGAATTGTCTCCCTGCAACTCCAGTCCCAAGAGCACGTCATTGGTATCCGATGACAACTGTCCCAAAGCACTCCATTGGCACCCCATGACAACTGTCTCAAACACACTCAATGTCTCTCTGCAACTCCTGTCATAAAAAATTCCATTGCCACCCCAAGACAACAGTTCCAAACTCACTCAATTGACGTCTCTCAACATCTGTCCCAAAAGCACCCCATTTTCACCCCATGACAACTGTCCCAAACACACTTAATTGTCTCCCCGCAGCACCGGTCACAAAAGCACAACATTGGCACACCATGAGAACTGTCCCAAATGCACCCAATGTCTCCCTGCAACAGCTGTCCCAAAATACTGTATTGCCACCCCATGACAACTGTCCCAAACGCACTCAATTGTCTCATTGCAACACCTGACCCAAAAAACACTCCATTGGCACCCCATGGCAACTGTCACAAACACACTCAATTGTCTCACTGCAACACCTGACCCAAAAACACTCCATTGGCACCCCATGACAACTGTCCCAAACACATTCAATTGCCTCCCTGCAACAGCTGTCCAAAAGCACTCAATTGGCACCCCATGAAAACTGTCCCAAACACACTCAATTCTCTCCCTGCAACACCTGACCCAAAAGCACTCCATTGATACCCCATGACTACTGTCCCAAACACACTCAATTGTCTTCCAGCAACACCTGCCCAAAAGCACCCCATTTTCACGCCATGACAACTGTCCCAAACACACTCAATTGTCTCACCACAGCACCGGTCACAAAAGCACTCCATTGGCACCCCATGGCAACTGTCACAAACACACTCAATTGTCTCACTGCAACACCTGTCCTAAAAGCACTCCATTGGCAATCCATGACAACTGTCCCAAACACACTCAATTGTCTGCCTGCAACACCTGTCCCAAAAGCATTCCATTGGCTCCCCATGAATTCTGTCCCAAACACACTCAATTTTCTAATCGCAACACCTGTG
Organism: Ambystoma mexicanum; assembly: GCF_040938575.1. Lineage (NCBI taxonomy): Eukaryota > Metazoa > Chordata > Amphibia > Caudata > Ambystomatidae > Ambystoma > Ambystoma mexicanum. Next base: position 44,884,999 of record NC_090923.1, read on the forward strand.
CCAAAACACTTCATTGCCACCCCACGACAAGTGTCCCAAACGCACCCAATTGTCTCCCCGCAACAACTGTCCCAAAAGCACTCCATTGGCACCCCATGACAAGTGTCCCAAATGCACCCAATTGTCTCCCTGCAACAACTGTCCCAAAAGCACTCCATTGGCACCCCACGGCATGTGTCCCAAACACACCCAATTGTCTCCCCGCAACAACTGTCACAAAAGCTCTCCATTGGCACCCCACGACAAGTGTCCCAAACGCACCCAATTGTTTCCCTGCAACAACTGTCCCAAAAGCATTCCATTGGCACCCCACGACAAGTTGCCCAAACGCACCCAATTGTCTCCCCGCAACAACTGTCCCAAAAGCACTCCATAGGCACCCCACGACAAGTGTCCCAAACGCACCCAATTGTCTCCCCACAACAACTGTCCCAAAATCTCTCCATTGGCACCCCATGACAAGTGTCCCAAATGCACCCAATTGTCTCCCCGCAACAACTGTCCCAAAAGCACCACATTGGCACCCCATGACAAGTGTCCCAAACGCATCCAATTGTCTCCCCGCAACAACTGTCCCAAAAGCACTCCATTGGCACCCCATGACAAGTGTCCCAAATGCACCCAATTGTCTCCCTGCAGCAACTGTCCCAAAAGCACTCCATTGGCACATCATGACAAGTGTCCCAAACACACCCAATTGTCTCCCCGCAACAACTGTCCCAAAAGCACTCCATTGGCACCCCATGACAAGTGTTCCAAACGCTTCCAATTGTCTCCCAGCAACAACTGTCCCAAAAGCACTCCATTGGCACCCCATAAAAAGTGCCCAAACGCACCCAATTGTCTCCCCGTAACAACTGTCCCAAAAGCACTCCATTGGCACCCCATGACAAGTGTCCCAAACGCACCCAATTGTCTCCCTGCAACAACTGTCCCAAAGCACTCCATTGGCACCCCATGACAAGTGTCCCAAAAGCGCCAAATTGTCTCCCTGCAACAATTGTCCCAAAAGCACTCCATTGGCACCCCATGACAAGTGTCCCAAACGCACTCAATTGTCTCCCCGCAACAACTGTCCCAAAAGCACTCCATTGGCACCCCATGACAAGTGTCCCAAACGCACCCAATTGTCTCCCCGCAACAACTGTCCCAAACGCACTCCATTGGCACCCCATGACAAGTGTCCCAAACGCACCCAATTGTCTGCCTGCAACAACTGTCCCAAAAGCACTCCATTGGGACCCCATGACAAGTGTCCCAAACTCATCCAATTGTCTCCCCGCAACAATTGTTCGAAAAGCACTCCATTGGCACCCCATGACAAGTGTCAAAAAAGCACCCAATTGTCTCCCCGCAACAACTGTCCCAAAAGCACTCCATTGGCACCCCATGACAAGTGTCCCAAATGCACCCAATTGTCTCCCCGCAACAACTGTCCCGAAAGCACTCCATTGGCACCCCATGACAACTGTCCCAAAGCACTCCTTTGGCACCCCATGACAACTGTCCCAAACACACGCAATGTCTCCCTGCAACGCCTGTCATCAAACACTCCATTGCCACCCCAAGACAACTGTTCCAAACTCACTCAATTGTCGTCTCTCAACACCTGTCCCAAAAGCACTCCATTGGCACCCCATGACAACTGTCCCAAACACTCTCAAATGTCTCTTCGCACCACCTGACCCAAAAGCACTCCATTGTCATCCTATGACAACTGTCCCAAATGCTCGGAATTGTCTCCCTTCAACTCCAGTCCCAAGAGCACGTCATTGGCATCCGATGACAACTGTCCCAAAGCACTCCATTGGCACCCCATGACAACTGTCTCAAACACACTCAATGTCTCTCTGCAACTCCTGTCATAAAAAATTCCATTGCCACCCCAAGACAACAGTCCCAAACTCACTCAATTGACGTCTCTCAACATCTGTCCCAAAAGCACCCCATTTTCACCCCATGACAACTGTCCCAAACACACTTAATTGTCTCCCCGCAGCACCGGTCACAAAAGCACAACATTGGCACACCATGAGAACTGTCCCAAATGCACCCAATGTCTCCCTGCAACAGCTGTCCCAAAATACTGTATTGCCACCCCATGACAACTGAGCCAAACGCACTCAATTGTCTGATTGCAACACCTGACCCAAAAAACACTCCATTGGCACCCCATGGCAACTGTCACAAACACACTCAATTGTCTCACTGCAACACCTGACCCAAAAACACTCCATTCGCACCCCATGACAACTGTCTCAAACACATTCAATTGCCTCCCTGCAACAGCTGTCCAAAAGCACTCAATTGGCACCCCATGAAAACTGTCCCAAACACACTCAATTCTCTCCCTGCAACACCTGACCCAAAAGCACTCCATTGATACCCCATGACTACTGTCCCAAACACACTCAATTGTCTTCCAGCAACACCTGCCCAAAAGCACCCCATTTTCACCCCATGACAACTGTCCCAAACACACTCAATTGTCTCACCACAGCACCGGTCACAAAAGCACTCCATTGGCACCCCATGGCAACTGTCACAAACACACTCAATTGTCTCAGTGCAACACCTGTCCTAAAAGCACTCCATTGGCACCCCATGACAACTGTCCCAAACACACTCAATTGTCTGCCTGCAACACCTGTCCCAAAAGCATTCCATTGGCTCCCCATGAATTCTGTCCCAAACACACTCAATTTTCTAATCGCAACACCTGTGCCAAAACACTTCATTGCCACCCCACGACAAGTGTCCCAAACGCACCCAATTGTCTCCCCACAACAACTGTCCCAAAAGCACTCCATTGGCACCCCATGACAAGTGTCCCAAACGCACCCAATTGTCTCCCTGCAACAACTGTCCCAAAAGCACTCCATTGGCACCCCACGGCATGTGTCCCAAACACACCCAATTGTCTCCCCGCAACAACTGTCACAAAAGCTCTCCATTGGCACCCCACGACAAGTGTCCCAAACGCACCCAATTGTTTCCCTGCAACAACTGTCCCAAAAGCATTCCATTGGCACCCCACAACAAGTTGCCCAAACGCACCCAATTGTCTCCCCGCAACAACTGTCCCAAAAGCACTCCATAGGCACCCCACGACAAGTGTCCCAAACGCACCCAATTGTTTCCCCACAACAACTGTCCCAAAATCTCTCCATTGGCACCCCATGACAAGTGTCCCAAACGCACCCAATTGTCTCCCCGCAACAACTGTCCCAAAAGCACCACATTGGCACCCCATGACAAGTGTCCCAAATGCACCCAATTGTCTCCCCGCAACAACTGTCCCAAAAGCACTCCATTGGCACCCCATGACAAGTATCCCAAACGCACCCAATTGTCTCCCCGCAACAACTGTCCCAAAAGCACTCCATTGGCACCCCATGACAAGTGTCCCAAACGCATCCAATTGTCTCCCCGCAACAACTGTCCCAAAAGCACTCCATTGGCACCCCATGACAAGTGTCCCAAATGCACCCAATTGTCTCCCTGCAGCAACTGTCCCAAAAGCACTCCATTGGCACATCATGACAAGTGTCCCAAAAACACCCAATTGTCTCCCCGCAACAACTGTCCCAAAAGCACTCCATTGGCACCCCATGACAAGTGTTCCAAACGCTTCCAATTGTCTCCCAGCAACAACTGTCCCAAAAGCACTCCATTGGCACCCCATAAAAAGTGCCCAAACGCACCCAATTGTCTCACCGTAACAACTGTCCCAAAAGCACTCCATTGGCACCCCATGACAAGTGTCCCAAACGCACCCAATTGTCTCCCTGCAACAACTGTCCCAAAGCACTCCATTGGCACCCCATGACAAGTGTCCCAAAAGCGCCAAATTGTCTCCCTGCAACAACTGTCCCAAAAGCACTCCATTGGCACCCCATGACAAGTGTCCCAAACGCACTCAATTGTCTCCCCGCAACAACTGTCCCAAAAGCACTCCATTGGCACCCCATGACAAGTGTCCCAAATGCACCCAATTGTCTCCCCGCAACAACTGTCCCAAACGCACTCCATTGGCACCCCATGACAAGTGTCCCAAACGCACCCAATTGTCTGCCTGCAACAACTGTCCCAAAAGCACTCCATTGGGACCCCATGACAAGTGTCCCAAACTCATCCAATTGTCTCCCCGCAACAATTGTCCGAAAAGCACTCCATTGGCAACCCATGACAAGTGTCAAAAAAGCACCCAATTGTCTCCCCGCAACAACTGTCCCAAAAGCACTCCATTGGCACCCCATGACAAGTGTCCCAAATGCACCCAATTGTCTCCCCGCAACAACTGTCCCGAAAGCACTCCATTGGCACCCCATGACAACTGTCCCAAAGCACTCCTTTGGCACCCCATGACAACTGTCCCAAACACACGCAATGTCTCCCTGCAACGCCTGTCATCAAACACTCCATTGCCACCCCAAGACAACTGTTCCAAACTCACTCAATTGTCGTCTCTCAACACCTGTCCCAAAAGCACTCCATTGGCACCCCATGACAACTGTCCCAAACACTCTCAAATGTCTCTTCGCACCACCTGACCCAAAAGCACTCCATTGTCATCCTATGACAACTGTCCCAAATGCTCGGAATTGTCTCCCTTCAACTCCAGTCCCAAGAGCACGTCATTGGCATCCGATGACAACTGTCCCAAAGCACTCCATTGGCACCCCATGACAACTGTCTCAAACACACTCAATGTCTCTCTGCAACTCCTGTCATAAAAAATTCCATTGCCACCCCAAGACAACAGTCCCAAACTCACTCAATTGACGTCTCTCAACATCTGTCCCAAAAGCACCCCATTTTCACCCCATGACAACTGTCCCAAACACACTTAATTGTCTCCCCGCAGCACCGGTCACAAAAGCACAACATTGGCACACCATGAGAACTGTCCCAAATGCACCCAATGTCTCCCTGCAACAGCTGTCCCAAAATACTGTATTGCCACCCCATGACAACTGAGCCAAACGCACTCAATTGTCTCATTGCAACACCTGACCCAAAAAACACTCCATTGGCACCCCATGGCAACTGTCACAAACGCACTCAATTGTCTCACTGCAACACCTGACCCAAAAACACTCCATTGGCACCCCATGACAACTGTCTCAAACACATTCAATTGCCTCCCTGCAACAGCTGTCCAAAAGCACTCAATTGGCACCCCATGAAAACTGTCCCAAACACACTCAATTTTCTCCCTGCAACACCTGACCCAAAAGCACTCCATTGATACCCCATGACTACTGTCCCAAACACACTCAATTGTCTTCCAGCAACACCTGCCCAAAAGCACCCCATTTTCACCCCATGACAACTGTCCCAAACACACTCAATTGTCTCCCCACGGCACAGGTCACAAAAGCACTCCATTGGCACCCCATGGCAACTGTCACAAACACACTCAATTGTCTCACTGCAACACCTGTCCTAAAAGCACTCCATTGGCACCCCATGACAACTGTCCCAAACACACTAAATTGTCTGCCTGCAACACCTGTCCCAAAAGCATTCCATTGGCTCCCCATGAATTCTGTCCCAAACACACTCAATTTTCTAATCGCAACACCTGTGCCAAAAACACTTCATTGCCACCCCACGACAAGTGTCCCAAACGCACCCAATTGTCTCCCCGCAACAACTGTCCCAAAAGCACTCCATTCGCACCCCATGACAAGTGTCCCAAACGCACCCAATTGTCTCCCCGCAACAACTGTCCCAAAAGCACTCCATTGGCACCCCACGGCATGTGTCCCAAACACACCCAATTGTCTCCCCGCAACAACTGTCACAAAACATCTCCATTGGCACCCCACGACAAGTGTCCCAAACGCACCCAATTGTTTCCCTGCAACAACTGTCCCAAAAGCATTCCATTGGCACCCCACGACAAGTTGCCCAAACGCACCCAATTGTCTCCCCGCAACAACTGTCCCAAAAGCACTCCATAGGCACCCCACGACAAGTGTCCCAAACGCACCCAATTGTTTCCCCACAACAACTGTCCCATAATCTCTCCATTGGCACCCCATGACAAGGGTCCCAAACGCACCCAATTGTCTCCCCGCAACAACTGTCCCAAAAGCACCACATTGGCACCCCATGACAAGTGTCCCAAATGCACCCAATTGTCTCCCCGCAACAACTGTCCCAAAAGCACTCCATTGGCACCCCATGAAAAGTGTCCCAAACGCACCCAATTGTCTCCGGGCAACAACTGTCCCAAAAGCACGCCATTGGCACCCCACGACAAGTGTCCCAAACGCACCCAATTGTCTCCCCGCAACAACTGTCCCAAAAGCACTCCATTGGCACCCCACGACAAGTGTCCCAAACGCACCCAATTCTCTCCCCGCAACAACTGTCCCAAAAGCACTCCATTGGCACCCCACGACAAGTGTCCCAAACGCACCCAATTGTCTCCCCGCAACAACTGTCCCAAAATAACTCCATTGGCACCCCATGACAAGTGTCCCAAACGCACCCAATTGTCTCCCCGCAACAACTGTCCCAAAAGCACTCCATTGGCACCCCATGACAATTGTCCCAAACGCACCCAATTGTCTCCCGCAACAACTGTCCCAAAAGCACTCCATTGGCACCCCAGGACAAGTGTCCAAAACGCACCCAATTGTTTACCCGCAACAACTGTCCCAAAAGCACTCATTGGCACCCCATGAGAAGTGTCCCAAACGCACCCAATTGTCTCCTCGCAAAACAACTGTCCCAAAAGCACTCCATTGGCACCCCATGACAAGTGTCCCAAACGCACCCAATTGTCTCCCCGCAACAACTGTCTCAAAAGCACTCCATTGGCACCCCATGACAAGTGTCCCAAACGCACCGAATTGTCTCCCCGCAACAACTATCCCAAAAGCTCACCATTGGCACCCCATGAGAATTGTCCCAAACGCATCCAATTGTCTCCCCGCAACAACTGTCCCAAAAGCACTCCATTGGCACCCCATGACAAGTGTCCCAAACGCACCCAATTGTCTCCCCGCAACAACTGTCCCAAAAGCACTCCATTGGCACCCCATGACAATTGTCCCAAACGCACCCAATTGTCTCCCGCAACAACTGTCCCAAAAGCACTCCATTGGCACCCCAGGACAAGTGTCCAAAACGCACCCAATTGTTTACCCGCAACAACTGTCCCAAAAGCACTCATTGGCACCCCATGAGAAGTGTCCCAAACGCACCCAATTGTCTCCTCGCAAAACAACTGTCCCAAAAGCACTCCATTGGCACCCCATGACAAGTGTCCCAAACGCACCCAATTGTCTCCCCGCAACAACTGTCTCAAAAGCACTCCATTGGCACCCCATGACAAGTGTCCCAAACGCACCGAATTGTCTCCCCGCAACAACTATCCCAAAAGCTCACCATTGGCACCCCATGAGAATTGTCCAAAACGCATCCAATTGTCTCCCCGCAACAACTGTCCCAAAAGCACTCCATTGGCACCCCATGACAAGTGTCCCAAACGCACCCAATTGTCTCCCGCAACAACTGTCCCAAAAGCACGCCATTGGCACCCCATGACAAGTGTCCCAAACAATCCAATTGTCTCCCCGCAACAACTGTCCCAAAAGCACTCCATTGGCACCCCATGACAATTGTCCCAAACGCACCCAATTGTCTCCCGCAACAACTGTCCCAAAAGCACTCCATTGGCACCCCAGGACAAGTGTCCAAAACGCCCCCAATTGTTTCCCCGCAACAACTGTCCCAAAAGCACTCCATTGGCACCCCATGAGAAGTGTCCCAAACGCACCCAATTGTCTCCTCGCAAAACAACTGTCCCAAAAGCACTCCATTGGCACCCCATGACAAGTGTCCCAAACGCACACAATTGTCTCCCCGCAACAACTGTCTCAAAAGCACTCCATTGGCACCCCATGACAAGTGTCCCAAACGCACCGAATTGTCTCCCCGCAACAACTATCCCAAAAGCTCTCCATTGGCACCCCATGAGAATTGTCCCAAACGCATCCAATTGTCTCCCCGCAACAACTGTCCCAAAAGCACTCCATTGGCACCCCATGACAAGTGTCCCAAACGCACCCAATTGTCTCCCGCAACAACTGTCCCAAAAGCACTCCATTGGCACCCCATGACAAGTGTCCCAAACAATCCAATTGTCTCCCCGCAACAACTGTCCCAAAAGCACTCCATTGGCACCCCATGACAAGTGTCCCAAACGCACCCAATTGTCTCCTCGCAACAACTGTCCCAAAAGCACAACATTGGCACCCCATGACAAGAGTCCCAAACGCACCGAATTGTCTCCTCGCAACAACTGTCCCAAAAGCACAACATTGGCACCCCATGACAAGTGTCCCAAACGCACCGAATTGTCTCCCCGCAACAACTATCCCAAAAGCTCTCCATTGGCACCCCATGAGAATTGTCCCAAACGCATCCAATTGTCTCCCCGCAACAACTGTCCCAAAAGCACTCCATTGGCACCCCATGACAAGTGTCCCAAACGCACCCAATTGTTTCCCCACAACAACTGTCCCATAATCTCTCCATTGGCACCCCATGACAAGTGTCCCAAACGCACCCAATTGTCTCCTCGCAACAACTGTCCCAAAAGCACAACATTGGCACCCCATGACAAGAGTCCCAAACGCACCGAATTGTCTCCTCGCAACAACTGTCCCAAAAGCACAACATTGGCACCCCATGACAAGTGTCCCAAACGCACCGAATTGTCTCCCCGCAACAACTATCCCAAAAGCTCTCCATTGGCACCCCATGAGAATTGTCCCAAACGCATCCAATTGTCTCCCCGCAACAACTGTCCCAAAAGCACTCCATTGGCACCCCATGACAAGTGTCCCAAATGCACCCAATTGTCTCCCCGCAACAACTGTCCCAAAAGCACCACATTGGCACCCCATGACAAGTGTCCCAAATGCACCCAATTGTCTCCCCGCAACAACTGTCCCAAAAGCACTCCATTGGCACCCCATGAAAAGTGTCCCAAACGCACCCAATTGTCTCCGGGCAACAACTGTCCCAAAAGCACGCCATTGGCACCCCACGACAAGTGTCCCAAACGCACCCAATTGTCTCCCCGCAACAACTGTCCCAAAAGCACTCCATTGGCACCCCACGACAAGTGTCCCAAACACACCCAATTGTCTCCTGCAACAACTGTCCCAAAATAACTCCATTGGCACCCCATGACAAGTGTCCCAAACGCACCCAATTGTCTCCCCGCAACAACTGTCCCAAAAGCACTCCATTGGCACCCCATGACAATTGTCCCAAACGCACCCAATTGTCTCCCGCAACAACTGTCCCAAAAGCACTCCATTGGCACCCCAGGACAAGTGTCCAAAACGCACCCAATTGTTTACCCGCAACAACTGTCGCAAAAGCACTCCATTGGCACCCCATGAGAACTGTCCCAAACGCACCCAATTGTCTCCTCGCAAAACAACTGTCCCAAAAGCACTCCATTGGCACCCCATGACAAGTGTCCCAAACGCACCGAATTGTCTCCCCGCAACAACTATCCCAAAAGCTCACCATTGGCACCCCATGAGAATTGTCCCAAACGCATCCAATTGTCTCCCCGCAACAACTGTCCCAAAAGCACTCCATTGGCACCCCATGACAAGTGTCCCAAACGCACCCAATTGTCTCCCGCAACAACTGTCCCAAAAGCACGCCATTGGCACCCCATGACAAGTGTCCCAAACAATCCAATTGTCTCCCCGCAACAACTGTCCCAAAAGCACTCCATTGGCACCCCATGACAATTGTCCCAAACGCACCCAATTGTCTATCGCAACAACTGTCCCAAAAGCTCTCCATTGGCACCCCAGGACAAGTGTCCAAAACGCCCCCAATTGTTTCCCCGCAACAACTGTCCCAAAAGCACTCCATTGGCACCCCATGAGAAGTGTCCCAAACGCACCCAATTGTCTCCTCGCAAAACAACTGTCCCAAAAGCACTCCATTGGCACCCCATGACAAGTGTCCCAAACGCACACAATTGTCTCCCCGCAACAACTGTCTCAAAAGCACTCCATTGGCACCCCATGACAAGTGTCCCAAACGCACCGAATTGTCTCCCCGCAACAACTATCCCAAAAGCTCTCCATTGGCACCCCATGAGAATTGTCCCAAACGCATCCAATTGTCTCCCCGCAACAACTGTCCCAAAAGCACTCCATTGGCACCCCATGACAAGTGTCCCAAACGCACCCAATTGTCTCCCGCAACAACTGTCCCAAAAGCACTCCATTGGCACCCCATGACAAGTGTCCCAAACAATCCAATTGTCTCCCCGCAACAACTGTCCCAAAAGCACTCCATTGGCACCCCATGACAAGTGTCCCAAACGCACCCAATTGTCTCCTCGCAACAACTGTCCCAAAAGCACAACATTGGCACCCCATGACAAGTGTCCCAAACGCACCGAATTGTCTCCTCGCAACAACTGTCCCAAAAGCACAACATTGGCACCCCATGACAAGTCTCCCAAACGCACCGAATTGTCTCCCCGCAACAACTATCCCAAAAGCTCTCCATTGGCACCCCATGAGAATTGTCCCAAACGCATCCAATTGTCTCCCCGCAACAACTGTCCCAAAAGCACTCCATTGGCACCCCATGACAAGTGTCCCAAATGCACCCAATTGTCTCCCCGCAACAACTGTCCCAAAAGCACTCCATTGGCACCCCATGACAAGTGTCCCAAACGCACCCAATTGTCTCCCCGCAACAACTGTCCCCAAAGCACTCCATTGGCACCCCTTGACAAGTGTCCCAAACGCACCCAATTGTTTCCCTGCAACAACTGTCCCAAAAGCACTCCATTGGCACCCCATGACAAGTGTCCCAAACGCATCCAATTGTCTCCCCGCAACAACTGTCCCAAAAGCACTCCATTGGCACCCCATGACAAGTGTCCCAAAAGCACCCAATTGTCTCCCTGCAACAACTGTCCCGAAAGCACTCCATTGGTACCCCATGACAAGTGTCCCAAATGCACCCAATTGTCTCCCCGCAACAACTGTCCCGAAAGCACTCCATGGGAACCCCATGACAACTGTCCCAAAGCACTCCATTATCACCCCATGACAAGTGTCCCAAACGCACCCAATTGTCTCCCTGCAACAACTGTCCCAAAAGAACTCCATTGGCACCCGATGACAACTGTCCCAAAGCACTCCATTGGCAACCCATGACAACTGTCCCAAACACACGCAATGTCTCCCTGCAACTCCTGTCATCAAACACTCCATTGCCACCCCAAGACAACTGTTCCAAACTCACTCAATTGTCGCCTCTCAACACCTGTCCCAAAAGCACTCCATTGGCACCCCATGACAACTGTCCCAAACACTCTCAAATGTCTCTTCGCACCACCTGACCAGCACTCCATTGTCATCCTATGACAACTGTCCCAAATGCACAGAATTGTCTCCCTGCAACTCCAGTCCCAAGAGCACGTCATTGGCACCCGATGACAACTGTCCCAAAGCACTCCATTGGCACCCCATGACAACTGTCTCAAACACACTCAATGTCTCTCTGCAACTCCTGTCATAAAAAACTCCATTGCCACCCCAAGACAACAGTTCCAAACTCACTCAATTAACGCCTCTCAACATCTGTCCCAAAAGCACCCCATTTTCACACCATGACAACTGTCCCAAATACACTTAATTGTCTCCCCGCAGCACCGGTCACAAAAGCACAACATTGGCACACCATGAGAACTGTCCCAAATGCACCCAATGTCTCCCTGCAACAGCTGTCCCAAAATACTGTATTGCCACCCCATGACAACTGTCCAAAACACACTCAATTGTCTCATTGCAACACCTGACCCAGAAAACACTCCATTGGCACACCATGCCAACTGTCCCAAACGCACTAAATTGTCTCACTGCAACACCTGACCCAAAAACACTCCATTGGCACCCCATGACAACTGTCCCAAACACACTCAATTGCCTCCCTGCAACAGCTGTCCAAAAGCACTCAATTGGCACCCCATGAAAACTGTCCCAAACACACTCAATTCTCTCCCTGCAACACCTGACCCAAAAGCACTCCATTGATACACCATGACTACTGTCCCAAACACACTCAATTGTCTTCCAGCAACACCTGCCCAAAAGCACCCCATTTTCACCCCATGACAACTGTCCCAAACGCACCCAATTGTCTCCCCGCAACAACTGTCCCCAAAGCACTCCATTGGCACCCCTTGACAAGTGTCCCAAACGCACCCAATTGTTTCCCTGCAACAACTGTCCCAAAAGCACTCCATTGGCACCCCATGACAAGTGTCCCAAACGCATCCAATTGTCTCCCCGCAACAACTGTCCCAAAAGCACTCCATTGGCACCCCATGACAAGTGTCCCAAAAGCACCCAATTGTCTCCCTGCAACAACTGTCCCGAAAGCACTCCATTGGTACCCCATGACAAGTGTCCCAAATGCACCCAATTGTCTCCCCGCAACAACTGTCCCGAAAGCACTCCATGGGAACCCCATGACAACTGTCCCAAAGCACTCCATTATCACCCCATGACAAGTGTCCCAAACGCACCCAATTGTCTCCCTGCAACAACTGTCCCAAAAGAACTCCATTGGCACCCGATGACAACTGTCCCAAAGCACTCCATTGGCAACCCATGACAACTGTCCCAAACACACGCAATGTCTCCCTGCAACTCCTGTCATCAAACACTCCATTGCCACCCCAAGACAACTGTTCCAAACTCACTCAATTGTCGCCTCTCAACACCTGTCCCAAAAGCACTCCATTGGCACCCCATGACAACTGTCCCAAACACTCTCAAATGTCTCTTCGCACCACCTGACCAGCACTCCATTGTCATCCTATGACAACTGTCCCAAATGCACAGAATTGTCTCCCTGCAACTCCAGTCCCAAGAGCACGTCATTGGCACCCGATGACAACTGTCCCAAAGCACTCCATTGGCACCCCATGACAACTGTCTCAAACACACTCAATGTCTCTCTGCAACTCCTGTCATAAAAAACTCCATTGCCACCCCAAGACAACAGTTCCAAACTCACTCAATTAACGCCTCTCAACATCTGTCCCAAAAGCACCCCATTTTCACACCATGACAACTGTCCCAAATACACTTAATTGTCTCCCCGCAGCACCGGTCACAAAAGCACAACATTGGCACACCATGAGAACTGTCCCAAATGCACCCAATGTCTCCCTGCAACAGCTGTCCCAAAATACTGTATTGCCACCCCATGACAACTGTCCAAAACACACTCAATTGTCTCATTGCAACACCTGACCCAGAAAACACTCCATTGGCACACCATGCCAACTGTCCCAAACGCACTAAATTGTCTCACTGCAACACCTGACCCAAAAACACTCCATTGGCACCCCATGACAACTGTCCCAAACACACTCAATTGCCTCCCTGCAACAGCTGTCCAAAAGCACTCAATTGGCACCCCATGAAAACTGTCCCAAACACACTCAATTCTCTCCCTGCAACACCTGACCCAAAAGCACTCCATTGATACACCATGACTACTGTCCCAAACACACTCAATTGTCTTCCAGCAACACCTGCCCAAAAGCACCCCATTTTCACCCCATGACAACTGTCCCAAACGCACCCAATTGTCTCCCCGCAACAACTGTCCCAAAAGCACTCCATTGGCACCCCATGACAAGTGTCCCAAATGCACCCAATTGTCTCCCCGCAACAACTGTCCCAAAAGCACTCCATTGGCACCCCATGACAACTGTCCCAAACACACGCAATGTCTCCCTGCAACTCCTGTCATCAAACACTCCATTGCCACCCCAAGACAACTGTTCCAAACTCACTCAATTGTCGCCTCTCAACACCTGTCCCAAAAGCACTCCATTGGCACCCCATGACAACTGTCCCAAACACTCTCAAATGTCTCTTCGCACCACCTGACCCAAAAGCACTCCATTGTCATCCTATGACAACTTTCCCAAATGCACGGAATTGTCTCCCTGCAACTCCAGTCCCAAAAGCAATCCATTGGCACCCCAGGACAAGTGTACAAAACGCACCCAATTGTTTCCCCGCAACAACTGTCCCAAAAGCATTCCATTGGCACCCCATGACAAGTGTCCCAAACGCACCCAATTGTCCCCCCGCAACAACTGTCCCAAAAGCACTCCATTGGCACCCCATGAGAAGTGTCCCAAACGCACCCAATTGTCTCCCTGCAACAACTGTCCCAAAAGCACTCCATTGGCACCCCATGACAAGTGTCCCAAACGCACCCAATTGTCTCCCCGCAACACCTGTCCCAAAAGCACTCCATTGGCACCCCATGACAACTGTCCCAAACACTCTCAAATGTCTCTTCGCACCACCTGACCCAAAAGCACTCCATTGTCATCCTATGACAACTTTCCCAAATGCACGGAATTGTCTCCCTGCAACTCCAGTCCCAAAAGCAATCCATTGGCACCCCAGGACAAGTGTACAAAACGCACCCAATTGTTTCCCCGCAACAACTGTCCCAAAAGCATTCCATTGGCACCCCATGACAAGTGTCCCAAACGCACCCAATTGTCCCCCCGCAACAACTGTCCCAAAAGCACTCCATTGGCACCCCATGAGAAGTGTCCCAAACGCACCCAATTGTCTCCCTGCAACAACTGTCCCAAAAGCACTCCATTGGCACCCCATGACAACTGTCCCAAACACTATCAAATGTCTCTTCGCACCACCTGACCCAAAAGCACTCCATTGTCATCCTTTGACAACTGTCCCAAATGCACGGAATTGTCTCCCTGCAACTCCAGTCCCAAGAGCACGTCATTGGCACCCGATGACAACTGTCCCAAAGCACTCCATTGGCACCCCATGACAACTGTCTCAAACACACTCAATATCTCTCTGCAACTCCTGTCATAAAAAACTCCATTGCCACCCCAAGACAACAGTTCCAAACTCACTCAATTGACGCCTCTCAACATCTGTCCCAAAAGCACCCCATTTTCACCCCATGACAACTGTCCCAAACACACTTAATTGTCTCCCCGCAGCACCGGTCACAAAAGCACAACATTGGCACACCATGAGAACTGTCCCAAATGCACCCAATGTCTCCCTGCAACAGCTGTCCCAAAATACTGTATTGCCACCCCATGACAACTGTCCCAAACGCACTCAATTGTCTCATTGCAACACCTGACACAAAAAACACTCCATTGGCACCCCATGGCAACTGTCACAAACGCACTTAATTGTCTCACTGCAACACCTGACCCAAAAACACTCCATTGGCACCCCATGACAATTGTCCCAAACACACTCAATTGCCTCCCTGCAACAGCTGTCCAAAAGCACTCAATTGGCACCCCATGAAAACTGTCCCAAACACACTCAATTTTCTCCCTGCAACACCTGACCCAAAAGCACTCCATTGATACCCCATGACTACTGTCCCAAACACACTCAATTGTCTTCCAGCAACACCTGCCCAAAAGCACCCCATTTTCACCCCATGACAACTGTCCCAAACACACTCAATTGTCTCCCCACGGCACAGGTCACAAAAGCACTCCATTGGCACCCCATGGCAACTGTCACAAACACACTCAATTGTCTCACTGCAACACCTGGCCTAAAAGCACTCCATTGGCACCCCATGACAACTGTCCCAAACACACTAAATTGTCTGCCTGCAACACCTGTCCCAAAAGCATTCCATTCGCTCCCCATGAATTCTGTCCCAAACACACTCAATTTTCTATCCGCAACACCTGTGCCAAAAACACTTCATTGCCTCCCCACGACAAGTGTCCCAAACACACCCAATTGTCTCCCCGCAACAACTGTCCCAAAAGCACTCCATTGGCACCCCATGACAAGTGTCCCAAATGCACCTAATTGTCTCCCCGCAACAACTGTCCCAAAAGCACTCCATTGGCACCCCATGACAAGTGTTCCAAACGCACCCAATTGTCTCCCAGCAACAACTGTCCCAAAAGCACTCCATTGGCACCCCATAAAAAGTGCCCAAACGCACCCAATTGTCTCCCCGCAACAACTGTCCCAAAAGCACTCCATTGGCACCCCATGACAAGTGTCCCAAACGCACCCAATTGTCTCCCTGCAACAACTGTCCCAAAGCACTCCATTGGCACCCCATGACAAGTGTCCCAAACGCATCCAATTGTCTCCCCGCAACACCTGTCCCAAAAGCACTCCATTGGCACCCCATGACAAGTGTCCCAAAAGCACCCAATTGTCTCCCTGCAACAACTGTCCCAAAAGCACTCCATTGGCACCCCATGACAAGTGTCCCAAACACACTCAATTGTCTCCCCGCAACAACTGTCCCAAAAGCACTCCATTGGCACCCCATGACAAGTGTCCCAACGCACCCAATTGTCTCTCCGCAACAACTGTCCCAAAAGCACTCCATTGGCACCCCATGACAAGTGTCCCAAACACACCCAATTGTCTCCCCGCAACAACTGTCCCAAAAGCACTCCATTGGCACCCCATTACAAGTGTCCCAAACGCATCCAATTGTCTCCCCGCAACAACTGTCCCAAAAGCACTCCATTGGCACCCCATGACAAGTGTCAAAAAAGCACCCAATTGTCTCCCCGCAACAACTGTCCCAAAAGCACTCCATTGGCACCCCATGACAAGTGTCCCAAATGCACCCAATTGTCTCCCCGCAACAACTGTCCCGAAAGCTCTCCATTGGCACCCCATGACAACTGTCCCAAAGCACTCCTTTGGCACCCCATGACAACTGTCCCAAACACTCTCAAATGTCTCTTCGCACCACCTGACCCAAAAGCACTCCATTGTCATCCTATGACAACTGTCCCAAATGCTCGGAATTGTCTCCCTGCAACTCCAGTCCCAAGAGCACGTCATTGGCATCCGATGACAACTGTCCCAAAGCACTCCATTGGCACCCCATGACAACTGTCTCAAACACACTCAATGTCTCTCTGCAACTCCTGTCATAAAAAATTCCATTGCCACCCCAAGACAACTGTTCCAAACTCACTCAATTGTCGCCTCTCAACACCTGTCCCAAAAGCACTCCATTGGCACCCCATGACAACTGTCCCAAACACTCTCAAATGTCTCTTCGCACCACCTGACCCAAAAGCACTCCATTGTCATCCTATGACAACTGTCCCAAATGCTCGGAATTGTCTCCCTGCAACTCCAGTCCAAAGAGCACGTCATTGGCATCCGATGACAACTGTCCCAAAGCACTCCATTGGCACCCCATGACAACTGTCTCAAACACACTCAATGTCTCTCTGCAACTCCTGTCATAAAAAATTCCATTGCCACCCCAAGACAACAGTTCCAAACTCACTCAATTGACGTCTCTCAACATCTTTCCCAAAAGCACCCCATTTTCACCCCATGACAACTGTCCCAAACACACTTAATTGTCTCCCTGCAGCACCGGTCACAAAAGCACAACATTGGCACACCATGAGAACTGTCCCAAATGCACCCAATGTCTCCCTGCAACAGCTGTCCCAAAATACTGTATTGCCACCCCATGACAACTGTCCCAAACGCACTCAATTGTCTCATTGCAACACCTGACCCAAAAAACACTCCATTGGCACCCCATGGCAACTGTCACAAACGCACTCAATTGTCTCACTGCAACACCTGACCCAAAAACACTCCATTGGCACCCCATGACAACTGTCCCAAACACATTCAATTGCTTCCCTGCAACAGCTGTCCAAAAGCACTCAATTGGCACCCCATGAAAACTGTCCCAAACACACTCAATTCTCTCCCTGCAACACCTAACCCAAAAGCACTCCATTGATACCCCATGACTACTGTCTCAAACACACTCAATTGTCCTCCAGCAACACCTTCCCAAAAGCACCCCATTTTCACCCCATGACAACTGTCCCAAACACACTCATTTGTCTCACCACAGCACCGGTCACAAAAGCACTCCATTGGCACCCCATGGCAACTGTCACAAACACACTCAATTGTCTCACTGCAACACCTGTCCTAAAAGCACTCCATTGGCACCCCATGACAACTGTCCCAAACACACTCAATTGTCTGCCTGCAACACCTGTCCCAAAAGCATTCCATTGGCTCCCCATGAATTCTGTCCCAAACACACTCAATTTTCTAATCGCAAAACCTGTGCCAAAAACACTTCATTGCCACCCCGCAACAACTGTCCCAAAAGCACTCCATTGGCACCCCATGACAAGTGTCCCAAACGCACCCAATTGTCTCCCCGCAACAACTGTCCCAAAAGCACTCCATAGGCACCCCAAGACAAGTGTCCCAAACGCACCCAATTGTCTCCCCGCAACAACTGTCCCAAAAGCACTCCATAGGCACCCCAAGACAAGTGTCCCAAACGCACCCAATTGTCTCCCCACAACAACTGTCCCAAAATCTCTCCATTGGCACCCCATGACAAATGTCCCAAACGCACCCAATTGTCTCCCGCAACAACTGTCCGAAAAGCACTACATTGGCACCCCATGACAAGTGTCCCAAATGCACCCAATTGTCTCCCCGCAACAACTGTCCCAAAAGCACTCCATTGGCACCCCATGAAAAGTGTCCCAAACGCACCCAATTGTCTCCGGGCAACAACTGTCCCAAAAGCACGCCATTGGCACCCCACGACAAGTGTCCCAAACACACCCAATTGTCTCCCGCAACAACTGTCCCAAAAGCACTCCATTGGCACCCCACGACAAGTGTCCCAAACGCACCCAATTGTCTCCCCGCAACAACTGTCCCAAAAGCACTCCATTGGCACCACCTGACAAGTTTCCCAAACGCACCCAATTGTCTCCCCGCAACAACTGTCCCAAAATCACTCCATTGGCACCCCACGACAAGTGTCCCAAACGCACCCAATTGTCTCCCCGCAATAACTGTCCCAAAAGAACTCCATTGGCACCCCATGACAATTGTCCCAAACGCACCCAATTGTCTCCCTGCAGCAACTGTCCCAAAAGCACTCCATTGGCACATCATGACAAGTGTCCCAAAAACACCCAATTGTCTCCCCGCAACAACTGTCCCAAAAGCACTCCATTGGCACCCCATGACAAGTGTTCCAAACGCTTCCAATTGTCTCCCAGCAACAACTGTCCCAAAAGCACTCCATTGGCACCCCATAAAAAGTGCCCAAACGCACCCAATTGTCTCACCGTAACAACTGTCCCAAAAGCACTCCATTGGCACCCCATGACAAGTGTCCCAAACGCACCCAATTGTCTCCCTGCAACAACTGTCCAAAAGCACTCCATAGGCACCCCAAGACAAGTGTCCCAAACGCACCCAATTGTCTCCCCGCAACAACTGTCCCAAAAGCACTCCATAGGCACCCCAAGACAAGTGTCCCAAACGCACCCAATTGTCTCCCCACAACAACTGTCCCAAAATCTCTCCATTGGCACCCCATGACAAATGTCCCAAACGCACCCAATTGTCTCCCGCAACAACTGTCCCAAAAGCACTACATTGGCACCCCATGACAAGTGTCCCAAATGCACCCAATTGTCTCCCCGCAACAACTGTCCCAAAAGCACTCCATTGGCACCCCATGAAAAGTGTCCCAAACGCACCCAATTGTCTCCGGGCAACAACTGTCCCAAAAGCACGCCATTGGCACCCCACGACAAGTGTCCCAAACACACCCAATTGTCTCCCGCAACAACTGTCCCAAAAGCACTCCATTGGCACCCCACGACAAGTGTCCCAAACGCACCCAATTGTCTCCCCGCAACAACTGTCCCAAAAGCACTCCATTGGCACCCCATGACAAGTTTCCCAAACGCACCCAATTGTCTCCCCGCAACAACTGTCCCAAAATCACTCCATTGGCACCCCACGACAAGTGTCCCAAACGCACCCAATTGTCTCCCCGCAATAACTGTCCCAAAAGAACTCCATTGGCACCCCATGACAATTGTCCCAAACGCACCCAATTGTCTCCCCGCAACAACTGTCCCAAAAGCACTCCATTGGCACCCCAGGACAAGTGTCCAAAAGGCACCCAATTGTTTCCCCGCAACAACTGTCCCAAAAGCACTCCATTGGCACCCCATGAGAAGTGTCCCAAACGCACCCAATTGTCTCCTCGCAAAACAACTGTCCCAAAAGCACTCCATTGGCACCCCATGACAAGTGTCCCAAACGCACCCAATCGTCTCCCCGCAACAACTGTCCCAAAAGCACTCCATTGGCACCCCATGACAAGTGTCCCAAACGCACCGAATTGTCTCCCCGCAACAACTATCCCAAAAGCTCTCCACTGGCACCCCATGAGAATTGTCCCAAACGCATCCAATTGTCTCCCCGCAACAACTGTCCCAAAAGCACTCCATTGGCACCCCATGACAAGTGTCCCAAATGCACCCAATTGTCTCCCCGCAACAACTGTCCCAAAAGCACGCCATTGGCACCCCATGACAAGTGTCCCAAACGCACCCAATTGTCTCCCCACAACAACTGTCCCAAAAGCACTCCATTGGCACCCCATGACAAGTGTCCCAAACGCACCCAATTGTCTCCCGCAACAACTGTCCCAAAAGCACTCCATTGGCATCCCATGACAAGTGTCCCAAACAATCCACTTGTCTCCCTGCAACAACTGTCCCAAAAGCACTCCATTGGCACCCCATGACAAGTGTCCCAAACGCACCCAATTGTCTCCTCGCAACAACTGTCCCAAAAGCACAACATTGGCACCCCATGACAAGTGTCCCAAACGCACCGAATTGTCTCCTTGCAACAACTGTCCCAAAAGCACAACATTGGCACCCCATGACAAGTGTCCCAAACGCACCGAATTGTCTCCCCGCAACAACTATCCCAAAAGCTCTCCATTGGCACCCCATGAGAATTGTCCCAAACGCATCCAATTGTCTCCCCGCAACAACTGTCCCAAAAGCACTCCATTGGCACCCCATGACAAGTGTCCCAAATGCACCCAATTGTCTCCCCGCAACAACTGTCCCAAAAGCACTCCATTGGGACCCCATGACAAGTGTCCCAAATGCCCCCAATTGTCTCCCCGCAACAACTGTCCCAAAAGCACTCCATTGGCACCCCATGACAACTGTCCCAAACACACGCAATGTCTCCCTGCAACTCCTGTCATCAAACACTCCATTGCCACCCCAAGACAACTGTTCCAAACACTCTCAAATGTCTCTTCGCACCACCTGACCCAAAAGCACTCCATTGTCATCCTATGACAACTTTCCCAAATGCACGGAATTGTCTCCCTGCAACACCTGTCCCAAAAGCACTCCATTGGCACCCCATGACAACTGTCCCAAACACTCTCAAATGTCTCTTCGCACCACCTGACCCAAAAGCACTCCATTGTCATCCTATGACAACTTTCCCAAATGCACGGAATTGTCTCCCTGCAACTCCAGTCCCAAAAGCACTCCATTGGCACCCCAGGACAAGTGTACAAAACGCACCTAATTGTTTCCCCGCAACAACTGTCCCAAAAGCACTCCATTGGCACCCCATGACAAGTGTCCCAAATGCACCCAATTGTCTCCCCGCAACAACTGTCCCAAAAGCACTCCATTGGCACCCCATGACAAGTGTCCCAAACGCACCCAATTGTCTCCCTACAACAACTGTCCCAAAAGCACTCCATTGGCACCCCTTGACAAGTGTCCCAAACGCACCCAATTGTTTCCCTGCAACAACTGTCCCAAAAGAACTCCATTGGCACCCCATGACAAGTGTCCCAAACGCATCCAATTGTCTCCCCGCAACAACTGTCCCAAAAGCACTCCATTGGCACCCCATGACAAGTGTCCCAAAAGCACCCAATTGTCTCCCTGCAACAACTGTCCCGAAAGCACTCCATTGGTACCCCATGACAAGTGTCCCAAATGCACCCAATTGTCTCCCCGCAACAACTGTCCCGAAAGCACTCCATGGGAACCCCATGACAACTGTTCCAAAGCACTCCACTATCACCCCATGACAAGTGTCCCAAACGCACCCAATTGTCTCCCTGCAACAACTGTCCCAAAAGAACTCCATTGGCACCCAATGACAACTGTCCCAAAGCACTCCATTGGCAACCCATGACAAATGTCCCAAACACACGCAATGTCTCCCTGCAACTCCTGTCATCAAACACTCCATTGCCACCCCAAGACAACTGTTCCAAACTCACTCAATTGTCGCCTCTCAACACCTGTCCCAAAAGCACTCCATTGGCACCCCATGACAACTGTCCCAAACACTCTCAAATGTCTCTTCGCACCACCTGACCAGCACTCCATTGTCATCCTATGACAACTGTCCCAAATGCACAGAATTGTCTCCCTGCAACTCCAGTCCCAAGAGCACGTCATTGGCACCCGATGACAACTGTCCCAAAGCACTCCATTGGCACCCCATGACAACTGTCTCAAACACACTCAATGTCTTTCTGCAACTCCTGTCATAAAAAACTCCATTGCCACCCCAAGACAACAGTTCCAAACTCTCTCAATTAACGCCTCTCAACATCTGTCCCAAAAACACCCCATTTTCACACCATGATAACTGTCCCAAATACACTTAATTGTCTCCCCGCAGCACCGGTCACAAAAGCACAACATTGGCACACCATGAGAACTGTCCCAAATGCACCCAATGTCTCCCTGCAACAGCTGTCCCAAAATACTGTATTGCCACCCCATGACAACTGTCCCAAACACACTCAATTGTCTCATTGCAACACCTGACCCAGAAAACACTCCATTGGCACACCATGCCAACTGTCCCAAACGCACTAAATTGTCTCACTGCAACACCTGACCCAAAAACACTCCATTGGCACCCCATGACAACTGTCCCAAACACACTCAATTGCCTCCCTGCAACAGCTGTCCAAAAGCACTCAATTGGCACCCTATGAAAACTGTCCCAAACACACTCAATTCTCTCCCTGCAACACCTGACCCAAAAGCACTCCATTGATACACCATGACTACTGTCCCAAACACACTCAATTGTCTTCCAGCAACACCTGCCCAAAAGCACCCCATTTTCACCCCATGACAACTGTCCCAAACGCACCCAATTGTCTCCCCGCAACAACTGTCCCAAAAGCACTCCATTGGCACCCCATGACAACTGTCCCAAACACACGCAATGTCTCCCTGCAACTCCTGTCATCAAACACTCCATTGCCACCCCAAGACAACTGTTCCAAACTCACTCAATTGTCGCCTCTCAACACCTGTCCCAAAAGCATTCCATTGGCACCCCATGACAAGTGTCCCAAACGCACCCAATTGTCCCCCCGCAACAACTGTCCCAAAAGCACTCCATTGGCACCCCATGAGAAGTGTCCCAAACGCACCCAATTGTCTCCCTGCAACAACTGTCCCAAAAGCACTCCATTGGCACCCCATGACAAGTGTCCCAAACGCACCCAATTGTCTCCCCGCAACACCTGTCCCAAAAGCACTCCATTGGCACCCCATGACAACTGTCCAAAACACTCTCAAATGTCTCTTCGCACCACCTGACCCAAAAGCACTCCATTGTCATCCTTTGACAACTGTCCCAAATGCACGGAATTGTCTCCCTGCAACTCGAGTCCCAAGAGCACGTCATTGGCACCCGATGACAACTGTCCCAAAGCACTCCATTGGCACCCCATGACAACTGTCTCAAACACACTCAATATCTCTCTGCAACTCCTGTCATAAAAAACTCCATTGCCACCCCAAGACAACAGTTCCAAACTCACTCAATTGACGCCTCTCAACATCTGTCCCAAAAGCACCCCATTTTCACCCCATGACAACTGTCCCAAACACACTTAATTGTCTCCCCGCAGCACCGGTCACAAAAGCACAACATTGGCACACCATGAGAACTGTCCCAAATGCACCCAATGTCTCCCTGCAACAGCTGTCCCAAAATACTGTATTGCCACCCCATGACAACTGTCCCAAACGCACTCAATTGTCTCATTGCAACACCTGACCCAAAAAACACTCCATTGGCACCCCATGGCAACTGTCACAAACGCACTTAATTGTCTCACTGCAACACCTGACCCAAAAACACTCCATTGGCACCCCATGACAACTGTCCCAAACACACTCAATTGCCTCCCTGCAACAGCTGTCCAAAAGCACTCAATTGGCACCCCATGAAAACTGTCCCAAACACACTCAATTGTCTTCCAGGAACACCTGCCCAAAAGCACCCCATTTTCACCCCATGACAACTGTCCCAAACACACTCAATTGTCTCCCCACAGCACAGGTCACAAAAGCACTCCATTGGCACCCCATGGCAACTGTCACAAACACACTCAATTGTCTTCCAGGAACACCTGCCCAAAAGCACCCCATTTTCACCCAATGACAACTGTCCCAAACACACTCAATTGTCTCCCCACAGCACAGGTCACAAAAGCACTCCATTGGCACCCCATGGCAACTGTCACAAACACACTCAATTGTCTCACTGCAACACCTGTCCTAAAAGCACTCCATTGGCACCCCATGACAAGTGTCCCAAACGCATCCAATTGTCTCCCCGCAACACCTGTCCCAAAAGCACTCCATTGGCACCCCATGACAAGTGTCCCAAAAGCACCCAATTGTCTCCCTGCAACAACTGTCCCAAAAGCACTCCATTGGCACCCCATGACAAGTGTCCCAAACGCACTCAATTGTCTCCCCGCAACAACTGTCCCAAAAGCACTCCATTGGCACCCCATGACAAGTGTCCCAAAAGCACCCAATTGTCTCCCCGCAACAACTGTCCCAAAAGCACTCCATTGGCACCCCATGACAAGTGTCCCAAACACACCCAATTGTCTCCCCGCAACAACTGTCCCAAAAGCACTCCATTGGCACCCCCTTACAAGTGTCCCAAACGCATCCAATTGTCTCCCCGCAACAACTGTCCCAAAAGCACTCCATTGGAACCCCATGACAAGTGTCAAAAAAGCACCCAATTGTCTCCCCGCAACAACTGTCCCAAAAGCACTCCATTGGCACCCCATGACAAGTGTCCCAAATGCACCCAATTGTCTCCCCGCAACAACTGTCCCGAAAGCACTCCATTGGCACCCCATGACAACTGTCCCAAAGCACTCCTTTGGCACCCCATGACAACTGTCCCAAACACACGCAATGTCTCCCTGCAACTCCTGTCATCAAACACTCCATTGCCACCCCAAGACAACTGTTCCAAACTCACTCAATTGTCGCCTCTCAACACCTGTCCCAAAAGCACTCCATTGGCACCCCATGACAACTGTCCCAAACACTCTCAAATGTCTCTTCGCACCACCTGACCCAAAAGCACTCCATTGTCATCCTATGACAACTTTCCCAAATGCACGGAATTGTCTCCCTGCAACTCCAGTCCCAAAAGCACTCCATTGGCACCCCAGGACAAGTGTACAAAACGCACCCAATTGTTTCCCCGCAACAACTGTCCCAAAAGCATTCCATTGGCACCCCATGACAAGTGTCCCAAACGCACCCAATTGTCCCCCCGCAACAACTGTCCCAAAAGCACTCCATTGGCACCCCATGAGAAGTGTCCCAAACGCACCCAATTGTCTCCCTGCAACAACTGTCCCAAAAGCACTCCATTGGCGCCCCATGACAAGTGTCCCAAACGCATCCAATTGTCTCCCCGCAACACCTGTCCCAAAAGCACTCCATTGGCACCCCATGACAACTGTCCAAAACACTCTCAAATGTCTCTTCGCACCACCTGACCCAAAAGCACTCCATTGTCATCCTTTGACAACTGTCCCAAATGCACGGAATTGTCTCCCTGCAACTCCAGTCCCAAGAGCACGTCATTGGCACCCGATGACAACTGTCCCAAAGCACTCCATTGGCACCCCATGACAACTGTCTCAAACACACTCAATATCTCTCTGCAACTCCTGTCATAAAAAACTCCATTGCCACCCCAAGACAACAGTTCCAAACTCACTCAATTGACGCCTCTCAACATCTGTCCCAAAAGCACCCCATTTTCACCCCATGACAACTGTCCCAAACACACTTAATTGTCTCCCCGCAGCACCGGTCACAAAAGCACAACATTGGCACACCATGAGAACTGTCCCAAATGCACCCAATGTCTCCCTGCAACAGCTGTCCCAAAATACTGTATTGCCACCCCATGACAACTGTCCCAAACGCACTCAATTGTCTCATTGCAACACCTGACCCAAAAAACACTCCATTGGCACCCCATGGCAACTGTCACAAACGCACTTAATTGTCTCACTGCAACACCTGACCCAAAAACACTCCATTGGCACCCCATGACAACTGTCCCAAACACACTCAATTGCCTCCCTGCAACAGCTGTCCAAAAGCACTCAATTGGCACCCCATGAAAACTGTCCCAAACACACTCAATTGTCTTCCAGGAACACCTGCCCAAAAGCACCCCATTTTCACCCCATGACAACTGTCCCAAACACACTCAATTGTCTCCCCACAGCACAGGTCACAAAAGCACTCCATTGGCACCCCATGGCAACTGTCACAAACACACTCAATTGTCTTCCAGGAACACCTGCCCAAAAGCACCCCATTTTCACCCCATGACAACTGTCCCAAACACACTCAATTGTCTCCCCACAGCACAGGTCACAAAAGCACTCCATTGGCACCCCATAGCAACTGTCACAAACACACTCAATTGTCTCACTGCAACACCTGTCCTAAAAGCACTCCATTGGCACCCCATGACAAGTGTCCCAAACGCATCCAATTGTCTCCCCGCAACACCTGTCCCAAAAGCACTCCATTGGCACCCCATGACAAGTGTCCCAAAAGCACCCAATTGTCTCCCTGCAACAACTGTCCCAAAAGCACTCCATTGGCACCCCATGACAAGTGTCCCAAACGCACTCAATTGTCTCCCCGCAACAACTGTCCCAAAAGCACTCCATTGGCACCCCATGACAAGTGTCCCAAAAGCACCCAATTGTCTCCCCGCAACAACTGTCCCAAAAGCACTCCATTGGCACCCCATGACAAGTGTCCCAAACACACCCAATTGTCTCCCCGCAACAACTGTCCCAAAAGCACTCCATTGGCACCCCATTACAAGTGTCCCAAACGCATCCAATTGTCTCCCCGCAACAACTGTCCCAAAAGCACTCCATTGGAACCCCATGACAAGTGTCAAAAAAGCACCCAATTGTCTCCCCGCAACAACTGTCCCAAAAGCACTCCATTGGCACCCCATGACAAGTGTCCCAAATGCACCCAATTGTCTCCCCGCAACAACTGTCCCGAAAGCACTCCATTGGCACCCCATGACAACTGTCCCAAAGCACTCCTTTGGCACCCCATGACAACTGTCCCAAACACACGCAATGTCTCCCTGCAACTCCTGTCATCAAACACTCCATTGCCACCCCAAGACAACTGTTCCAAACTCACTCAATTGTCGCCTCTCAACACCTGACCCAAAAGAACTCCATTGGCACCCCATGACAACTGTCCCAAACACTCTCAAATGTCTCTTCGCACCACCTGACCCAAAAGCACTCCATTGTCATCCTATGACAACTGTCCCAAATGCTCAGAATTGTCTCCCTGCAACTCCAGTCCCAAGAGCACGTCATTGGCATCCGCTGACAACTGTCCCAAAGCACTCCATTGGCACCCCATGACAACTGTCTCAAACACACTCAATGTCTCTCTGCAACTCCTGTCATAAAAAATTCCATTGCCACCCCAAGACAACAGTTCCAAACTCACTCAATTGACGTCTCTCAACATCTTTCCCAAAAGCACCCCATTTTCACCCCATGACAACTGTCCCAAACACACTCAATTCTCTCCCTGCAACACCTGACCCAAAAGCAATCCATTGATACACCATGACTACTGTCCCAAACACACTCAATTGCCTCCCTGCAACAGCTGTCCAAAAGCACTCAATTGGCACCCCATGAAAACTGTCCCAAACACACTCAATTCTCTCCCTGCAACACCTGACCCAAAAGCACTCCATTGATACACCATGACTACTGTCCCAAACACACTCAATTGTCTTCCAGCAACACCTGCCCAAAAGCACCCCATTTTCACCCCATGACAACTGTCCCAAACGCACCCAATTGTCTCCCCGCAACAACTGTCCCAAAAGCACTCCATTGGCACCCCATGACAACTGTCACAAACACACGCAATGTCTCCCTGCAACTCCTGTCATCAAACACTCCATTGCCACCCCAAGACAACTGTTCCAAACTCACTCAATTGTCGCCTCTCAACACCTGTCCCAAAAGCACTCCATTGGCACCCCATGACAACTGTCCCAAACACTCTCAAATGTCTCTTCGCACCACCTGACCCAAAAGCACTCCATTGTCATCCTATGACAACTTTCCCAAATGCACGGAATTGTCTCCCTGCAACTCCAGTCCCAAAAGCACTCCATTGGCACCCCAGGACAAGTGTACAAAACGCACCCAATTGTTTCCCCGCAACAACTGTCCCAAAAGCATTCCATTGGCACCCCATGACAAGTGTCCCAAACGCACCCAATTGTCCCACCGCAACAACTGTCCCAAAAGCACTCCATTGGCACCCCATGAGAAGTGTCCCAAACGCACCCAATTGCCTCCCTGCAACAACTGTCCCAAAAGCACTCCATTGGCACCCCATGACAAGTGTCCCAAACGCACCCAATTGTCTCCCCGCAACACCTGTCCCAAAAGCACTCCATTGGCACCCCATGACAACTGTCCAAAACACTCTCAAATGTCTCTTCGCACCACCTGAACCAAAAGCACTCCATTGTCATCCTTTGACAACTGTCCCAAATGCACGGAATTGTCTCCCTGCAACTCCAGTCCCAAGAGCACGTCATTGGCTCCCGATGACAACTGTCCCAAAGCACTCCATTGGCACCCCATGACAACTGTCTCAAACACACTCAATATCTCTCTGCAACTCCTGTCATAAAAAACTCCATTGCCACCCCAAGACAACAGTTCCAAACTCACTCAATTGACGCCTCTCAACATCTGTCCCAAAAGCACTCCATTGGCACCCCATGACAACTGTCCCAAACACTCTCAAATGTCTCTTCGCACCACCTGACCCAAAAGCACTCCATTGTCATCCTTTGACAACTGTCCCAAATGCACGGAATTGTCTCCCTGCAACTCCAGTCCCAAGAGCACGTCATTGGCTCCCGATGACAACTGTCCCAAAGCACTCCATTGGCACCCCATGACAACTGTCTCAAACACACTCAATATCTCTCTGCAACTCCTGTCATAAAAAACTCCATTGCCACCCCAAGACAACAGTTCCAAACTCACTCAATTGACGCCTCTCAACATCTGTCCCAAAAGCACCCCATTTTCACCCCATGACAACTGTCCCAAACACACTTAATTGTCTCCCCGCAGCACCGGTCACAAAAGCACAACATTGGCACACCATGAGAACTGTCCCAAATGCACCCAATGTCTCCCTGCAACAGCTGTCCCAAAATACTGTATTGCCACCCCATGACAACTGTCCCAAACGCACTCAATTGTCTCATTGCAACACCTGACCCAAAAAACACTCCATTGGCACCCCATGGCAACTGTCACAAACGCACTTAATTGTCTCACTGCAACACCTGACCCAAAAACACTCCATTGGCACCCCATGACAACTGTCCCAAACACACTCAATTGCCTCCCTGCAACAGCTGTCCAAAAGCACTCAATTGGCACCCCATGAAAACTGTCCCAAACACACTCAATTTTCTCCCTGCAACACCTGACCCAAAAGCACTCCATTGATACCCCATGACTACTGTCCCAAACACACTCAATTGTCTTCCAGCAACACCTGCCCAAAAGCACCCCATTTTCACCCCATGACAACTGTCCCAAACACACTCAATTGTCTCCCCACAGCACAGGTCACAAAAGCACTCCATTGGCACCCCATGGCAACTGTCACAAACACACTCAATTGTCTCACTGCAACACCTGTCCTAAAAGCACTCCATTGGCACCCCATGACAACTGTCCCAAACACACTCAATTGTCTGCCTGCAACACCTGTCCCAAAAGCATTCCATTGGCTCCCCATGAATTCTGTCCCAAACACACTCAATTTTCTATCCGCAACACCTGTGCCAAAAACACTTCATTGTCCCCCCACGACAAGTGTCCCAAACGCACCCAATTATCTCCCCGCAACAACTGTCCCAAAAGCACTCCATTGGCACCCCATGACAAGTGTCCCAAATGCACCTAATTGTCTCCCCGCAACAACTGTCCCAAAAGCACTCCATTGGCACCCCATGACAAGTGTTCCAAACGCACCCAATTGTCTCCCAGCAACAACTGTCCCAAAAAACACTCCATTGGCACCCCATGGCAACTGTCACAAACGCACTTAATTGTCTCACTGCAACACCTGACCCAAAAACACTCCATTGGCACCCCATGACAACTGTCCCAAACACACTCAATTGCCTCCCTGCAACAGCTGTCCAAAAGCACTCAATTGGCACCCCATGAAAACTGTCCCAAACACACTCAATTTTCTCCCTGCAACACCTGACCCAAAAGCACTCCATTGATACCCCATGACTACTGTCCCAAACACACTCAATTGTCTTCCAGCAACACCTGCCCAAAAGCACCCCATTTTCACCCCATGACAACTGTCCCAAACACACTCAATTGTCTCCCCACAGCACAGGTCACAAAAGCACTCCATTGGCACCCCATGGCAACTGTCACAAACACACTCAATTGTCTCACTGCAACACCTGTCCTAAAAGCACTCCATTGGCACCCCATGACAACTGTCCCAAACACACTCAATTGTCTGCCTGCAACACCTGTCCCAAAAGCATTCCATTGGCTCCCCATGAATTCTGTCCCAAACACACTCAATTTTCTATCCGCAACACCTGTGCCAAAAACACTTCATTGTCCCCCCACGACAAGTGTCCCAAACGCACCCAATTGTCTCCCCGCAACAACTGTCCCAAAAGCACTCCATTGGCACCCCATGACAAGTGTCCAAAATGCACCTAATTGTCTCCCCGCAACAACTGTCCCAAAAGCACTCCATTGGCACCCCATGACAAGTGTTCCAAACGCACCCAATTGTCTCCCAGCAACAACTGTCCCAAAAGCACTCCATTGGCACCCCATAAAAAGTGCCCAAACGCACCCAATTGTCTCCCTGCAACAACTTTCCCAAAAGCACTCCATTGGCACCCCATGACAAGTGTCCCAAACACACCCAATTGTCTCCCTGCAACAACTGTCCCAAAGCACTCCATTGGCACCCCATGACAAGTGTCCCAAACGCATCCAATTGTCTCCCCGCAACACCTGTCCCAAAAGCACTCCATTGGCACCCCATGACAAGTGTCCCAAAAGCACCCAATTGTCTGCCTGCAACAACTGTCCCAAAAGCACTCCATTGGCACCCCATGACAAGTGTCCCAAACGCACTCAATTGTCTCCCCGCAACAACTGTCCCAAAAGCACTCCATTGGCACCCCATGACAAGTGTCCCAAAAGCACCCAATTGTCTGCCTGCAACAACTGTCCCAAAAGCACTCCATTGGCACCCCATGACAAGTGTCCCAAACGCACTCAATTGTCTCCGGGCAACAACTGTCCCAAAAGCACGCCATTGGCACCCCACGACAAGTGTCCCAAACGCACCCAATTGTCTCCCCGCAACAACTGTCCCAAAAGCACTCCATTGGCACCCCACGACAAGTGTCCCAAACACACCCAATTGTCTCCCCGCAACAACTGTCCCAAAATAACTCCATTGGCACCCCATGACAAGTGTCCCAAACGCACCCAATTGTCTCCCCGCAACAACTGTCCCAAAAGCACTCCATTGGCACCCCATGACAATTGTCCCAAACGCACCCAATTGTCTCCCGCAACAACTGTCCCAAAAGCACTCCATTGGCACCCCAGGACAAGTGTCCAAAACGCACCCAATTGTTTACCCGCAACAACTGTCGCAAAAGCACTCCATTGGCACCCCATGAGAACTGTCCCAAACGCACCCAATTGTCTCCTCGCAAAACAACTGTCCCAAAAGCACTCCATTGGCACCCCATGACAAGTGTCCCAAACGCACCGAATTGTCTCCCCGCAACAACTATCCCAAAAGCTCACCATTGGCACCCCATGAGAATTGTCCCAAACGCATCCAATTGTCTCCCCGCAACAACTGTCCCAAAAGCACTCCATTGGCACCCCATGACAAGTGTCCCAAACGCACCCAATTGTCTCCCGCAACAACTGTCCCAAAAGCACGCCATTGGCACCCCATGACAAGTGTCCCAAACAATCCAATTGTCTCCCCGCAACAACTGTCCCAAAAGCACTCCA
Organism: Ambystoma mexicanum; assembly: GCF_040938575.1. Lineage (NCBI taxonomy): Eukaryota > Metazoa > Chordata > Amphibia > Caudata > Ambystomatidae > Ambystoma > Ambystoma mexicanum. The sequence continues at coordinate 44,917,450 of NC_090923.1, forward strand.
TTAGCACCCCATGACAATTGTCCCAAACGCACCCAATTGTCTCCCGCAACAACTGTCCCAAAAGCTCTCCATTGGCACCCCAGGACAAGTGTCCAAAACGCCCCCAATTGTTTCCCCGCAACAACTGTCCCAAAAGCACTCCATTGGCACCCCATGAGAAGTGTCCCAAACGCACCCAATTGTCTCCTCGCAAAACAACTGTCCCAAAAGCACTCCATTGGCACCCCATGACAAGTGTCCCAAACGCACACAATTGTCTCCCCGCAACAACTGTCTCAAAAGCACTCCATTGGCACCCCATGACAAGTGTCCCAAACGCACCGAATTGTCTCCCCGCAACAACTATCCCAAAAGCTCTCCATTGGCACCCCATGAGAATTGTCCCAAACGCATCCAATTGTCTCCCCGCAACAACTGTCCCAAAAGCACTCCAATTGCACCCCATGACAAGTGTCCCAAACGCACCCAATTGTCTCCCGCAACAACTGTCCCAAAAGCACTCCATTGGCACCCCATGACAAGTGTCCCAAACAATCCAATTGTCTCCCCGCAACAACTGTCCCAAAAGCACTCCATTGGCACCCCATGACAAGTGTCCCAAACGCACCCAATTGTCTCCTCGCAACAACTGTCCCAAAAGCACAACATTGGCACCCCATGACAAGTGTCCCAAACGCACCGAATTGTCTCCTCGCAACAACTGTCCCAAAAGCACAACATTGGCACCCCATGACAAGTGTCCCAAACGCACCGAATTGTCTCCCCGCAACAACTATCCCAAAAGCTCTCCATTGGCACCCCATGAGAATTGTCCCAAACGCATCCAATTGTCTCCCCGCAACAACTGTCCCAAAAGCACTCCATTGGCACCCCATGACAAGTGTCCCAAATGCACCCAATTGTCTCCCCGCAACAACTGTCCCAAAAGCACTCCATTGGCACCCCATGACAAGTGTCCCAAACGCACCCAATTGTCTCCCCGCAACAACTGTCCCCAAAGCACTCCATTGGCACCCCTTGACAAGTGTCCCAAACGCACCCAATTGTTTCCCTGCAACAACTGTCCCAAAAGCACTCCATTGGCACCCCATGACAAGTGTCCCAAACGCATCCAATTGTCTCCCCGCAACAACTGTCCCAAAAGCACTCCATTGGCACCCCATGACAAGTGTCCCAAAAGCACCCAATTGTCTCCCTGCAACAACTGTCCCGAAAGCACTCCATTGGTACCCCATGACAAGTGTCCCAAATGCACCCAATTGTCTCCCCGCAACAACTGTCCCGAAAGCACTCCATGGGAACCCCATGACAACTGTCCCAAAGCACTCCATTATCACCCCATGACAAGTGTCCCAAACGCACCCAATTGTCTCCCTGCAACAACTGTCCCAAAAGAACTCCATTGGCACCCGATGACAACTGTCCCAAAGCACTCCATTGGCAACCCATGACAACTGTCCCAAACACACGCAATGTCTCCCTGCAACTCCTGTCATCAAACACTCCATTGCCACCCCAAGACAACTGTTCCAAACTCACTCAATTGTCGCCTCTCAACACCTGTCCCAAAAGCACTCCATTGGCACCCCATGACAACTGTCCCAAACACTCTCAAATGTCTCTTCGCACCACCTGACCAGCACTCCATTGTCATCCTATGACAACTGTCCCAAATGCACAGAATTGTCTCCCTGCAACTCCAGTCCCAAGAGCACGTCATTGGCACCCGATGACAACTGTCCCAAAGCACTCCATTGGCACCCCATGACAACTGTCTCAAACACACTCAATGTCTCTCTGCAACTCCTGTCATAAAAAACTCCATTGCCACCCCAAGACAACAGTTCCAAACTCACTCAATTAACGCCTCTCAACATCTGTCCCAAAAGCACCCCATTTTCACACCATGACAACTGTCCCAAATACACTTAATTGTCTCCCCGCAGCACCGGTCACAAAAGCACAACATTGGCACACCATGAGAACTGTCCCAAATGCACCCAATGTCTCACTGCAACAGCTGTCCCAAAATACTGTATTGCCACCCCATGACAACTGTCCAAAACACACTCAATTGTCTCATTGCAACACCTGACCCAGAAAACACTCCATTGGCACACCATGCCAACTGTCCCAAACGCACTAAATTGTCTCACTGCAACACCTGACCCAAAAACACTCCATTGGCACCCCATGACAACTGTCCCAAACACACTCAATTGCCTCCCTGCAACAGCTGTCCAAAAGCACTCAATTGGCACCCCATGAAAACTGTCCCAAACACACTCAATTCTCTCCCTGCAACACCTGACCCAAAAGCACTCCATTGATACACCATGACTACTGTCCCAAACACACTCAATTGTCTTCCAGCAACACCTGCCCAAAAGCACCCCATTTTCACCCCATGACAACTGTCCCAAACGCACCCAATTGTCTCCCCGCAACAACTGTCCCAAAAGCACTCCATTGGCACCCCATGACAAGTGTCCCAAATGCACCCAATTGTCTCCCCGCAACAACTGTCCCAAAAGCACTCCATTGGCACCCCATGACAACTGTCCCAAACACACGCAATGTCTCCCTGCAACTCCTGTCATCAAACACTCCATTGCCACCCCAAGACAACTGTTCCAAACTCACTCAATTGTCGCCTCTCAACACCTGTCCCAAAAGCACTCCATTGGCACCCCATGACAACTGTCCCAAACACTCTCAAATGTCTCTTCGCACCACCTGACCCAAAAGCACTCCATTGTCATCCTATGACAACTTTCCCAAATGCACGGAATTGTCTCCCTGCAACTCCAGTCCCAAAAGCAATCCATTGGCACCCCAGGACAAGTGTACAAAACGCACCCAATTGTTTCCCCGCAACAACTGTCCCAAAAGCATTCCATTGGCACCCCATGACAAGTGTCCCAAACGCACCCAATTGTCCCCCCGCAACAACTGTCCCAAAAGCACTCCATTGGCACCCCATGAGAAGTGTCCCAAACGCACCCAATTGTCTCCCTGCAACAACTGTCCCAAAAGCACTCCATTGGCACCCCATGACAAGTGTCCCAAACGCACCCAATTGTCTCCCCGCAACACCTGTCCCAAAAGCACTCCATTGGCACCCCATGACAACTGTCCCAAACACTCTCAAATGTCTCTTCGCACCACCTGACCCAAAAGCACTCCATTGTCATCCTATGACAACTTTCCCAAATGCACGGAATTGTCTCCCTGCAACTCCACTCCCAAAAGCAATCCTTTGGCACCCCAGGACAAGTGTACAAAACGCACCCAATTGTTTCCCCGCAACAACTGTCCCAAAAGCATTCCATTGGCACCCCATGACAAGTGTCCCAAACGCACCCAATTGTCCCCCCGCAACAACTGTCCCAAAAGCACTCCATTGGCACCCCATGAGAAGTGTCCCAAACGCACCCAATTGTCTCCCTGCAACAACTGTCCCAAAAGCACTCCATTGGCACCCCATGACAACTGTCCCAAACACTATCAAATGTCTCTTCGCACCACCTGACCCAAAAGCACTCCATTGTCATCCTTTGACAACTGTCCCAAATGCACGGAATTGTCTCCCTGCAACTCCAGTCCCAAGAGCACGTCATTGGCACCCGATGACAACTGTCCCAAAGCACTCCATTGGCACCCCATGACAACTGTCTCAAACACACTCAATATCTCTCTGCAACTCCTGTCATAAAAAACTCCATTGCCACCCCAAGACAACAGTTCCAAACTCACTCAATTGACGCCTCTCAACATCTGTCCCAAAAGCACCCCATTTTCACCCCATGACAACTGTCCCAAACACACTTAATTGTCTCCCCGCAGCACCGGTCACAAAAGCACAACATTGGCACACCATGAGAACTGTCCCAAATGCACCCAATGTCTCCCTGCAACAGCTGTCCCAAAATACTGTATTGCCACCCCATGACAACTGTCCCAAACGCACTCAATTGTCTCATTGCAACACCTGACCCAAAAAACACTCCATTGGCACCCCATGGCAACTGTCACAAACGCACTTAATTGTCTCACTGCAACACCTGACCCAAAAACACTCCATTGGCACCCCATGACAATTGTCCCAAACACACTCAATTGCCTCCCTGCAACAGCTGTCCAAAAGCACTCAATTGGCACCCCATGAAAACTGTCCCAAACACACTCAATTTTCTCCCTGCAACACCTGACCCAAAAGCACTCCATTGATACCCCATGACTACTGTCCCAAACACACTCTATTGTCTTCCAGCAACACCTGCCCAAAAGCACCCCATTTTCACCCCATGACAACTGTCCCAAACACACTCAATTGTCTCCCCACGGCACAGGTCACAAAAGCACTCGATTGGCACCCCATGGCAACTGTCACAAACACACTCAATTGTCTCACTGCTAAAAGCACTCCATTGGCACCCCATGACAACTGTCCCAAACACACTAAATTGTCTGCCTGCAACACCTGTCCCAAAAGCATTCCATTCGCTCCCCATGAATTCTGTCCCAAACACACTCAATTTTCTATCCGCAACACCTGTGCCAAAAACACTTCATTGCCTCCCCACGACAAGTGTCCCAAACACACCCAATTGTCTCCCCGCAACAACTGTCCCAAAAGCACTCCATTGGCACCCCATGACAAGTGTCCCAAATGCACCTAATTGTCTCCCCGCAACAACTGTCCCAAAAGCACTCCATTGGCACCCCATGACAAGTGTTCCAAACGCACCCAATTGTCTCCCAGCAACAACTGTCCCAAAAGCACTCCATTGGCACCCCATAAAAAGTGCCCAAACGCACCCAATTGTCTCCCCGCAACAACTGTCCCAAAAGCACTCCATTGGCACCCCATGACAAGTGTCCCAAACGCACCCAATTGTCTCCCTGCAACAACTGTCCCAAAGCACTCCATTGGCACCCCATGACAAGTGTCCCAAACGCATCCAATTGTCTCCCCGCAACACCTGTCCCAAAAGCACTCCATTGGCACCCCATGACAAGTGTCCCAAAAGCACCCAATTGTCTCCCTGCAACAACTGTCCCAAAAGCACTCCATTGGCACCCCATGACAAGTGTCCCAAACACACTCAATTGTCTCCCCGCAACAACTGTCCCAAAAGCACTCCATTGGCACCCCATGACAAGTGTCCCAACGCACCCAATTGTCTCCCCGCAACAACTGTCCCAAAAGCACTCCATTGGCACCCCATGACAAGTGTCCCAAACACACCCAATTGTCTCCCCGCAACAACTGTCCCAAAAGCACTCCATTGGCACCCCATTACAAGTGTCCCAAACGCATCCAATTGTCTCCCCGCAACAACTGTCCCAAAAGCACTCCATTGGCACCCCATGACAAGTGTCAAAAAAGCACCCAATTGTCTCCCCGCAACAACTGTCCCAAAAGCACTCCATTGGCACCCCATGACAAGTGTCCCAAATGCACCCAATTGTCTCCCCGCAACAACTGTCCCGAAAGCTCTCCATTGGCACCCCATGACAACTGTCCCAAAGCACTCCTTTGGCACCCCATGACAACTGTCCCAAACACTCTCAAATGTCTCTTCGCACCACCTGACCCAAAAGCACTCCATTGTCATCCTATGACAACTGTCCCAAATGCTCGGAATTGTCTCCCTGCAACTCCAGTCCCAAGAGCACGTCATTGGCATCCGATGACAACTGTCCCAAAGCACTCCATTGGCACCCCATGACAACTGTCTCAAACACACTCAATGTCTCTCTGCAACTCCTGTCATAAAAATTCCATTGCCACCCCAAGACAACTGTTCCAAACTCACTCAATTGTCGCCTCTCAACACCTGTCCCAAAAGCACTCCATTGGCACCCCATGACAACTGTCCCAAACACTCTCAAATGTCTCTTCGCACCACCTGACCCAAAAGCACTCCATTGTCATCCTATGACAACTGTCCCAAATGCTCGGAATTGTCTCCCTGCAACTCCAGTCCAAAGAGCACGTCATTGGCATCCGATGACAACTGTCCCAAAGCACTCCATTGCCACCCCATGACAACTGTCTCAAACACACTCAAGGTCTCTCTGCAACTCCTGTCATAAAAAATTCCATTGCCACCCCAAGACAACAGTTCCAAACTCACTCAATTGACGTCTCTCAACATCTTTCCCAAAAGCACCCCATTTTCACCCCATGACAACTGTCCCAAACACACTTAATTGTCTCCCCGCAGCACCGGTCACAAAAGCACAACATTGGCACACCATGAGAACTGTCCCAAATGCACCCAATGTCTCCCTGCAACAGCTGTCCCAAAATACTGTATTGCCACCCCATGACAACTGTCCCAAACGCACTCAATTGTCTCATTGCAACACCTGACCCAAAAAACACTCCATTGGCACCCCATGGCAACTGTCACAAACGCACACAATTGTCTCACTGCAACACCTGACCCAAAAACACTCCATTGGCACCCCATGACAACTGTCCCAAACACATTCAATTGCTTCCCTGCAACAGCTGTCCAAAAGCACTCAATTGGCACCCCATGAAAACTGTCCCAAACACACTCAATTCTCTCCCTGCAACACCTAACCCAAAAGCACTCCATTGATACCCCATGACTACTGTCCCAAACACACTCAATTGTCTTCCAGCAACACCTTCCCAAAAGCACCCCATTTTCACCCCATGACAACTGTCCCAAACACACTCATTTGTCTCACCACAGCACCGGTCACAAAAGCACTCCATTGGCACCCCATGGCAACTGTCACAAACACACTCAATTGTCTCACTGCAACACCTGTCCTAAAAGCACTCCATTGGCACCCCATGACAACTGTCCCAAACACACTCAATTGTCTGCCTGCAACACCTGTCCCAAAAGCATTCCATTGGCTCCCCATGAATTCTGTCCCAAACACACTCAATTTTCTAATCGCAAAACCTGTGCCAAAAACACTTCATTGCCACCCCGCAACAACTGTCCCAAAAGCACTCCATTGGCACCCCATGACAAGTGTCCCAAACGCACCCAATTGTCTCCCGCAACAACTGTCCCAAAAGCACTCCATTGGCACCCCAGGACAAGTGTCCAAAACGCACCCAATTGTTTACCCGCAACAACTGTCGCAAAAGCACTCCATTGGCACCCCATGAGAACTGTCCCAAACGCACCCAATTGTCTCCTCGCAAAACAACTGTCCCAAAAGCACTCCATTGGCACCCCATGACAAGTGTCCCAAACGCACCGAATTGTCTCCCCGCAACAACTATCCCAAAAGCTCACCATTGGCACCCCATGAGAATTGTCCCAAACGCATCCAATTGTCTCCCCGCAACAACTGTCCCAAAAGCACTCCATTGGCACCCCATGACAAGTGTCCCAAACGCACCCAATTGTCTCCCGCAACAACTGTCCCAAAAGCACGCCATTGGCACCCCATGACAAGTGTCCCAAACAATCCAATTGTCTCCCCGCAACAACTGTCCCAAAAGCACTCCATTGGCACCCCATGACAATTGTCCCAAACGCACCCAATTGTCTCCCGCAACAACTGTCCCAAAAGCTCTCCATTGGCACCCCAGGACAAGTGTCCAAAACGCCCCCAATTGTTTCCCCGCAACAACTGTCCCAAAAGCACTCCATTGGCACCCCATGAGAAGTGTCCCAAACGCACCCAATTGTCTCCTCGCAAAACAACTGTCCCAAAAGCACTCCATTGGCACCCCATGACAAGTGTCCCAAACGCACACAATTGTCTCCCCGCAACAACTGTCTCAAAAGCACTCCATTGGCACCCCATGACAAGTGTCCCAAACGCACCGAATTGTCTCCCCGCAACAACTATCCCAAAAGCTCTCCATTGGCACCCCATGAGAATTGTCCCAAACGCATCCAATTGTCTCCCCGCAACAACTGTCCCAAAAGCACTCCAATTGCACCCCATGACAAGTGTCCCAAACGCACCCAATTGTCTCCCGCAACAACTGTCCCAAAAGCACTCCATTGGCACCCCATGACAAGTGTCCCAAACAATCCAATTGTCTCCCCGCAACAACTGTCCCAAAAGCACTCCATTGGCACCCCATGACAAGTGTCCCAAACGCACCCAATTGTCTCCTCGCAACAACTGTCCCAAAAGCACAACATTGGCACCCCATGACAAGTGTCCCAAACGCACCGAATTGTCTCCTCGCAACAACTGTCCCAAAAGCACAACATTGGCACCCCATGACAAGTGTCCCAAACGCACCGAATTGTCTCCCCGCAACAACTATCCCAAAAGCTCTCCATTGGCACCCCATGAGAATTGTCCCAAACGCATCCAATTGTCTCCCCGCAACAACTGTCCCAAAAGCACTCCATTGGCACCCCATGACAAGTGTCCCAAATGCACCCAATTGTCTCCCCGCAACAACTGTCCCAAAAGCACTCCATTGGCACCCCATGACAAGTGTCCCAAACGCACCCAATTGTCTCCCCGCAACAACTGTCCCCAAAGCACTCCATTGGCACCCCTTGACAAGTGTCCCAAACGCACCCAATTGTTTCCCTGCAACAACTGTCCCAAAAGCACTCCATTGGCACCCCATGACAAGTGTCCCAAACGCATCCAATTGTCTCCCCGCAACAACTGTCCCAAAAGCACTCCATTGGCACCCCATGACAAGTGTCCCAAAAGCACCCAATTGTCTCCCTGCAACAACTGTCCCGAAAGCACTCCATTGGTACCCCATGACAAGTGTCCCAAATGCACCCAATTGTCTCCCCGCAACAACTGTCCCGAAAGCACTCCATGGGAACCCCATGACAACTGTCCCAAAGCACTCCATTATCACCCCATGACAAGTGTCCCAAACGCACCCAATTGTCTCCCTGCAACAACTGTCCCAAAAGAACTCCATTGGCACCCGATGACAACTGTCCCAAAGCACTCCATTGGCAACCCATGACAACTGTCCCAAACACACGCAATGTCTCCCTGCAACTCCTGTCATCAAACACTCCATTGCCACCCCAAGACAACTTTTCCAAACTCACTCAATTGTCGCCTCTCAACACCTGTCCCAAAAGCACTCCATTGGCACCCCATGACAACTGTCCCAAACACTCTCAAATGTCTCTTCGCACCACCTGACCAGCACTCCATTGTCATCCTATGACAACTGTCCCAAATGCACAGAATTGTCTCCCTGCAACTCCAGTCCCAAGAGCACGTCATTGGCACCCGATGACAACTGTCCCAAAGCACTCCATTGGCACCCCATGACAACTGTCTCAAACACACTCAATGTCTCTCTGCAACTCCTGTCATAAAAAACTCCATTGCCACCCCAAGACAACAGTTCCAAACTCACTCAATTAACGCCTCTCAACATCTGTCCCAAAAGCACCCCATTTTCACACCATGACAACTGTCCCAAATACACTTAATTGTCTCCCCGCAGCACCGGTCACAAAAGCACAACATTGGCACACCATGAGAACTGTCCCAAATGCACCCAATGTCTCCCTGCAACAGCTGTCCCAAAATACTGTATTGCCACCCCATGACAACTGTCCAAAACACACTCAATTGTCTCATTGCAACACCTGACCCAGAAAACACTCCATTGGCACACCATGCCAACTGTCCCAAACGCACTAAATTGTCTCACTGCAACACCTGACCCAAAAACACTCCATTGGCACCCCATGACAACTGTCCCAAACACACTCAATTGCCTCCCTGCAACAGCTGTCCAAAAGCACTCAATTGGCACCCCATGAAAACTGTCCCAAACACACTCAATTCTCTCCCTGCAACACCTGACCCAAAAGCACTCCATTGATACACCATGACTACTGTCCCAAACACACTCAATTGTCTTCCAGCAACACCTGCCCAAAAGCACCCCATTTTCACCCCATGACAACTGTCCCAAACGCACCCAATTGTCTCCCCGCAACAACTGTCCCAAAAGCACTCCATTGGCACCCCATGACAAGTGTCCCAAATGCACCCAATTGTCTCCCCGCAACAACTGTCCCAAAAGCACTCCATTGGCACCCCATGACAACTGTCCCAAACACACGCAATGTCTCCCTGCAACTCCTGTCATCAAACACTCCATTGCCACCCCAAGACAACTGTTCCAAACTCACTCAATTGTCGCCTCTCAACTCCTGTCCCAAAAGCACTCCATTGGCACCCCATGACAACTGTCCCAAACACTCTCAAATGTCTCTTCGCACCACCTGACCCAAAAGCACTCCATTGTCATCCTATGACAACTTTCCCAAATGCACGGAATTGTCTCCCTGCAACTCCAGTCCCAAAAGCAATCCATTGGCACCCCAGGACAAGTGTACAAAACGCACCCAATTGTTTCCCCGCAACAACTGTCCCAAAAGCATTCCATTGGCACCCCATGACAAGTGTCCCAAACGCACCCAATTGTCCCCCCGCAACAACTGTCCCAAAAGCACTCCATTGGCACCCCATGAGAAGTGTCCCAAACGCACCCAATTGTCTCCCTGCAACAACTGTCCCAAAAGCACTCCATTGGCACCCCATGACAAGTGTCCCAAACGCACCCAATTGTCTCCCCGCAACACCTGTCCCAAAAGCACTCCATTGGCACCCCATGACAACTGTCCCAAACACTCTCAAATGTCTCTTCGCACCACCTGACCCAAAAGCACTCCATTGTCATCCTATGACAACTTTCCCAAATGCACGGAATTGTCTCCCTGCAACTCCACTCCCAAAAGCAATCCTTTGGCACCCCAGGACAAGTGTACAAAACGCACCCAATTGTTTCCCCGCAACAACTGTCCCAAAAGCATTCCATTGGCACCCCATGACAAGTGTCCCAAACGCACCCAATTGTCCCCCCGCAACAACTGTCCCAAAAGCACTCCATTGGCACCCCATGAGAAGTGTCCCAAACGCACCCAATTGTCTCCCTGCAACAACTGTCCCAAAAGCACTCCATTGGCACCCCATGACAACTGTCCCAAACACTATCAAATGTCTCTTCGCACCACCTGACCCAAAAGCACTCCATTGTCATCCTTTGACAACTGTCCCAAATGCACGGAATTGTCTCCCTGCAACTCCAGTCCCAAGAGCACGTCATTGGCACCCGATGACAACTGTCCCAAAGCACTCCATTGGCACCCCATGACAACTGTCTCAAACACACTCAATATCTCTCTGCAACTCCTGTCATAAAAAACTCCATTGCCACCCCAAGACAACAGTTCCAAACTCACTCAATTGACGCCTCTCAACATCTGTCCCAAAAGCACCCCATTTTCACCCCATGACAACTGTCCCAAACACACTTAATTGTCTCCCCGCAGCACCGGTCACAAAAGCACAACATTGGCACACCATGAGAACTGTCCCAAATGCACCCAATGTCTCCCTGCAACAGCTGTCCCAAAATACTGTATTGCCACCCCATGACAACTGTCCCAAACGCACTCAATTGTCTCATTGCAACACCTGACCCAAAAAACACTCCATTGGCACCCCATGGCAACTGTCACAAACGCACTTAATTGTCTCACTGCAACACCTGACCCAAAAACACTCCATTGGCACCCCATGACAATTGTCCCAAACACACTCAATTGCCTCCCTGCAACAGCTGTCCAAAAGCACTCAATTGGCACCCCATGAAAACTGTCCCAAACACACTCAATTTTCTCCCTGCAACACCTGACCCAAAAGCACTCCATTGATACCCCATGACTACTGTCCCAAACACACTCTATTGTCTTCCAGCAACACCTGCCCAAAAGCACCCCATTTTCACCCCATGACAACTGTCCCAAACACACTCAATTGTCTCCCCACGGCACAGGTCACAAAAGCACTCGATTGGCACCCCATGGCAACTGTCACAAACACACTCAATTGTCTCACTGCTAAAAGCACTCCATTGGCACCCCATGACAACTGTCCCAAACACACTAAATTGTCTGCCTGCAACACCTGTCCCAAAAGCATTCCATTCGCTCCCCATGAATTCTGTCCCAAACACACTCAATTTTCTATCCGCAACACCTGTGCCAAAAACACTTCATTGCCTCCCCACGACAAGTGTCCCAAACACACCCAATTGTCTCCCCGCAACAACTGTCCCAAAAGCACTCCATTGGCACCCCATGACAAGTGTCCCAAATGCACCTAATTGTCTCCCCGCAACAACTGTCCCAAAAGCACTCCATTGGCACCCCATGACAAGTGTTCCAAACGCACCCAATTGTCTCCCAGCAACAACTGTCCCAAAAGCACTCCATTGGCACCCCATAAAAAGTGCCCAAACGCACCCAATTGTCTCCCCGCAACAACTGTCCCAAAAGCACTCCATTGGCACCCCATGACAAGTGTCCCAAACGCACCCAATTGTCTCCCTGCAACAACTGTCCCAAAGCACTCCATTGGCACCCCATGACAAGTGTCCCAAACGCATCCAATTGTCTCCCCGCAACACCTGTCCCAAAAGCACTCCATTGGCACCCCATGACAAGTGTCCCAAAAGCACCCAATTGTCTCCCTGCAACAACTGTCCCAAAAGCACTCCATTGGCACCCCATGACAAGTGTCCCAAACACACTCAATTGTCTCCCCGCAACAACTGTCCCAAAAGCACTCCATTGGCACCCCATGACAAGTGTCCCAACGCACCCAATTGTCTCCCCGCAACAACTGTCCCAAAAGCACTCCATTGGCACCCCATGACAAGTGTCCCAAACACACCCAATTGTCTCCCCGCAACAACTGTCCCAAAAGCACTCCATTGGCACCCCATTACAAGTGTCCCAAACGCATCCAATTGTCTCCCCGCAACAACTGTCCCAAAAGCACTCCATTGGCACCCCATGACAAGTGTCAAAAAAGCACCCAATTGTCTCCCCGCAACAACTGTCCCAAAAGCACTCCATTGGCACCCCATGACAAGTGTCCCAAATGCACCCAATTGTCTCCCCGCAACAACTGTCCCGAAAGCTCTCCATTGGCACCCCATGACAACTGTCCCAAAGCACTCCTTTGGCACCCCATGACAACTGTCCCAAACACTCTCAAATGTCTCTTCGCACCACCTGACCCAAAAGCACTCCATTGTCATCCTATGACAACTGTCCCAAATGCTCGGAATTGTCTCCCTGCAACTCCAGTCCCAAGAGCACGTCATTGGCATCCGATGACAACTGTCCCAAAGCACTCCATTGGCACCCCATGACAACTGTCTCAAACACACTCAATGTCTCTCTGCAACTCCTGTCATAAAAATTCCATTGCCACCCCAAGACAACTGTTCCAAACTCACTCAATTGTCGCCTCTCAACACCTGTCCCAAAAGCACTCCATTGGCACCCCATGACAACTGTCCCAAACACTCTCAAATGTCTCTTCGCACCACCTGACCCAAAAGCACTCCATTGTCATCCTATGACAACTGTCCCAAATGCTCGGAATTGTCTCCCTGCAACTCCAGTCCAAAGAGCACGTCATTGGCATCCGATGACAACTGTCCCAAAGCACTCCATTGGCACCCCATGACAACTGTCTCAAACACACTCAATGTCTCTCTGCAACTCCTGTCATAAAAAATTCCATTGCCACCCCAAGACAACAGTTCCAAACTCACTCAATTGACGTCTCTCAACATCTTTCCCAAAAGCACCCCATTTTCACCCCATGACAACTGTCCCAAACACACTTAATTGTCTCCCCGCAGCACCGGTCACAAAAGCACAACATTGGCACACCATGAGAACTGTCCCAAATGCACCCAATGTCTCCCTGCAACAGCTGTCCCAAAATACTGTATTGCCACCCCATGACAACTGTCCCAAACGCACTCAATTGTCTCATTGCAACACCTGACCCAAAAAACACTCCATTGGCACCCCATGGCAACTGTCACAAACGCACACAATTGTCTCACTGCAACACCTGACCCAAAAAACACTCCATTGGCACCCCATGACAACTGTCCCAAACACATTCAATTGCTTCCCTGCAACAGCTGTCCAAAAGCACTCAATTGGCACCCCATGAAAACTGTCCCAAACACACTCAATTCTCTCCCTGCAACACCTAACCCAAAAGCACTCCATTGATACCCCATGACTACTGTCCCAAACACACTCAATTGTCTTCCAGCAACACCTTCCCAAAAGCACCCCATTTTCACCCCATGACAACTGTCCCAAACACACTCATTTGTCTCACCACAGCACCGGTCACAAAAGCACTCCATTGGCACCCCATGGCAACTGTCACAAACACACTCAATTGTCTCACTGCAACACCTGTCCTAAAAGCACTCCATTGGCACCCCATGACAACTGTCCCAAACACACTCAATTGTCTGCCTGCAACACCTGTCCCAAAAGCATTCCATTGGCTCCCCATGAATTCTGTCCCAAACACACTCAATTTTCTAATCGCAAAACCTGTGCCAAAAACACTTCATTGCCACCCCGCAACAACTGTCCCAAAAGCACTCCATTGGCACCCCATGACAAGTGTCCCAAACGCACCCAATTGTCTCCCCGCAACAACTGTCCCAAAAGCACTCCATAGGCACCCCAAGACAAGTGTCCCAAACGCACCCAATTGTCTCCCCGCAACAACTGTCCCAAAAGCACTCCATAGGCACCCCAAGACAAGTGTCCCAAACGCACCCAATTGTCTCCCCACAACAACTGTCCCAAAATCTCTCCATTGGCACCCCATGACAAATGTCCCAAACGCACCCAATTGTCTCCCGCAACAACTGTCCCAAAAGCACTACATTGGCACCCCATGACAAGTGTCCCAAATGCACCCAATTGTCTCCCCGCAACAACTGTCCCAAAAGCACTCCATTGGCACCCCATGAAAAGTGTCCCAAACGCACCCAATTGTCTCCGGGCAACAACTGTCCCAAAAGCACGCCATTGGCACCCCACGACAAGTGTCCCAAACACACCCAATTGTCTCCCGCAACAACTGTCCCAAAAGCACTCCATTGGCACCCCACGACAAGTGTCCCAAACGCACCCAATTGTCTCCCCGCAACAACTGTCCCAAAAGCACTCCATTGGCACCCCATGAAAAGTGTCCCAAACGCACCCAATTGTCTCCGGGCAACAACTGTCCCAAAAGCACGCCATTGGCACCCCACGACAAGTGTCCCAAACACACCCAATTGTCTCCCGCAACAACTGTCCCAAAATCACTCCATTGGCACCCCACGACAAGTGTCCCAAACGCACCCAATTGTCTCCCCGCAATAACTGTCCCAAAAGAACTCCATTGGCACCCCATGACAATTGTCCCAAACGCACCCAATTGTCTCCCCGCAACAACTGTCCCAAAAGCACTCCATTGGCACCCCAGGACAAGTGTCCAAAAGGCACCCAATTGTTTCCCCGCAACAACTGTCCCAAAAGCACTCCATTGGCACCCCACGACAAGTGTCCCAAACGCACCCAATTGTCTCCCCGCAACAACTGTCCCAAAAGCACTCCATTGGCACCCCATGAAAAGTGTCCCAAACGCACCCAATTGTCTCCGGGCAACAACTGTCCCAAAAGCACGCCATTGGCACCCCACGACAAGTGTCCCAAACACACCCAATTGTCTCCCGCAACAACTGTCCCAAAATCACTCCATTGGCACCCCACGACAAGTGTCCCAAACGCACCCAATTGTCTCCCCGCAATAACTGTCCCAAAAGAACTCCATTGGCACCCCATGACAATTGTCCCAAACGCACCCAATTGTCTCCCCGCAACAACTGTCCCAAAAGCACTCCATTGGCACCCCAGGACAAGTGTCCAAAAGGCACCCAATTGTTTCCCCGCAACAACTGTCCCAAAAGCACTCCATTGGCACCCCATGAGAAGTGTCCCAAACGCACCCAATTGTCTCCTCGCAAAACAACTGTCCCAAAAGCACTCCATTGGCACCCCATGACAAGTGTCCCAAACGCACCCAATCGTCTCCCCGCAACAACTGTCCCAAAAGCACTCCATTGGCACCCCATGACAAGTGTCCCAAACGCACCGAATTGTCTCCCCGCAACAACTATCCCAAAAGCTCTCCATGGTACCCCATGAGAATTGTCCCAAACGCATCCAATTGTCTCCCCGCAACAACTGTCCCAAAAGCACTCCATTGGCACCCCATGACAAGTGTCCCAAATGCACCCAATTGTCTCCCCGCAACAACTGTCCCAAAAGCACTCCATTGGCACCCCATGACAAGTGTCCCAAACGCACCCAATTGTCTCCCGCAACAACTGTCCCAAAAGCACTCCATTGGCATCCCATGACAAGTGTCCCAAACAATCCACTTGTCTCCCTGCAACAACTGTCCCAAAAGCACTCCATTGGCACCCCATGACAAGTGTCCCAAACGCACCCAATTGTCTCCTCGCAACAACTGTCCCAAAAGCACAACATTGGCACCCCATGACAAGTGTCCCAAACGCACCGAATTGTCTCCTTGCAACAACTGTCCCAAAAGCACAACATTGGCACCCCGTGACAAGTGTCCCAAACGCACCGAATTGTCTCCCCGCAACAACTGTCCCAAAAGCACTCCATTGGCACCCCACGACAAGTGTCCCAAACGCACCCAATTGTCTCCCCGCAACAACTGTCCCAAAAGCACTCCATTGGCACCCCATGACAAGTTTCCCAAACGCACCCAATTGTCTCCCCGCAACAACTGTCCCAAAATCACTCCATTGGCACCCCACGACAAGTGTCCCAAACGCACCCAATTGTCTCCCCGCAATAACTGTCCCAAAAGAACTCCATTGGCACCCCATGACAATTGTCCCAAACGCACCCAATTGTCTCCCCGCAACAACTGTCCCAAAAGCACTCCATTGGCACCCCAGGACAAGTGTCCAAAAGGCACCCAATTGTTTCCCCGCAACAACTGTCCCAAAAGCACTCCATTGGCACCCCATGAGAAGTGTCCCAAACGCACCCAATTGTCTCCTCGCAAAACAACTGTCCCAAAAGCACTCCATTGGCACCCCATGACAAGTGTCCCAAACGCACCCAATCGTCTCCCCGCAACAACTGTCCCAAAAGCACTCCATTGGCACCCCATGACAAGTGTCCCAAACGCACCGAATTGTCTCCCCGCAACAACTATCCCAAAAGCTCTCCACTGGCACCCCATGAGAATTGTCCCAAACGCATCCAATTGTCTCCCCGCAACAACTGTCCCAAAAGCACTCCATTGGCACCCCATGACAAGTGTCCCAAATGCACCCAATTGTCTCCCCGCAACAACTGTCCCAAAAGCACGCCATTGGCACCCCATGACAAGTGTCCCAAACGCACCCAATTGTCTCCCCACAACAACTGTCCCAAAAGCACTCCATTGGCACCCCATGACAAGTGTCCCAAACGCACCCAATTGTCTCCCGCAACAACTGTCCCAAAAGCACTCCATTGGCATCCCATGACAAGTGTCCCAAACAATCCACTTGTCTCCCTGCAACAACTGTCCCAAAAGCACTCCATTGGCACCCCATGACAAGTGTCCCAAACGCACCCAATTGTCTCCTCGCAACAACTGTCCCAAAAGCACAACATTGGCACCCCATGACAAGTGTCCCAAATGCACCCAATTGTCTCCCCGCAACAACTGTCCCAAAAGCACTCCATTGGGACCCCATGACAAGTGTCCCAAATGCCCCCAATTGTCTCCCCGCAACAACTGTCCCAAAAGCACTCCATTGGCACCCCATGACAACTGTCCCAAACACACGCAATGTCTCCCTGCAACTCCTGTCATCAAACACTCCATTGCCACCTCAAGACAACTGTTCCAAACACTCTCAAATGTCTCTTCGCACCACCTGACCCAAAAGCACTCCATTGTCATCCTATGACAACTTTCCCAAATGCACGGAATTGTCTCCCTGCAACACCTGTCCCAAAAGCACTCCATTGGCACCCCATGACAACTGTCCCAAACACTCTCAAATGTCTCTTCGCACCACCTGACCCAAAAGCACTCCATTGTCATCCTATGACAACTTTCCCAAATGCACGGAATTGTCTCCCTGCAACTCCAGTCCCAAAAGCACTCCATTGGCACCCCAGGACAAGTGTACAAAACGCACCTAATTGTTTCCCCGCAACAACTGTCCCAAAAGCACTCCATTGGCACCCCATGACAAGTGTCCCAAATGCACCCAATTGTCTCCCCGCAACAACTGTCCCAAAAGCACTCCATTGGCACCCCATGACAAGTGTCCCAAACGCACCCAATTGTCTCCCTACAACAACTGTCCCAAAAGCACTCCATTGGCACCCCTTGACAAGTGTCCCAAACGCACCCAATTGTTTCCCTGCAACAACTGTCCCAAAAGAACTCCATTGGCACCCCATGACAAGTGTCCCAAACGCATCCAATTGTCTCCCCGCAACAACTGTCCCAAAAGCACTCCATTGGCACCCCATGACAAATGTCCCAAAAGCACCCAATTGTCTCCCTGCAACAACTGTCCCGAAAGCACTCCATTGGTACCCCATGACAAGTGTCCCAAATGCACCCAATTGTCTCCCCGCAACAACTGTCCCGAAAGCACTCCATGGGAACCCCATGACAACTGTTCCAAAGCACTCCACTATCACCCCATGACAAGTGTCCCAAACGCACCCAATTGTCTCCCTGCAACAACTGTCCCAAAAGAACTCCATTGGCACCCAATGACAACTGTCCCAAAGCACTCCATTGGCAACCCATGACAAATGTCCCAAACACACGCAATGTCTCCCTGCAACTCCTGTCATCAAACACTCCATTGCCACCCCACGACAACTGTTCCAAACTCACTCAATTGTCGCCTCTCAACACCTGTCCCAAAAGCACTCCATTGGCACCCCATGACAACTGTCCCAAACACTCTCAAATGTCTCTTCGCACCACCTGACCAGCACTCCATTGTCATCCTATGACAACTGTCCCAAATGCACAGAATTGTCTCCCTGCAACTCCAGTCCCAAGAGCACGTCATTGGCACCCGATGACAACTGTCCCAAAGCACTCCATTGGCACCCCATGACAACTGTCTCAAACACACTCAATGTCTTTCTGCAACTCCTGTCATAAAAAACTCCATTGCCACCCCAAGACAACAGTTCCAAACTCTCTCAATTAACGCCTCTCAACATCTGTCCCAAAAACACCCCATTTTCACACCATGACAACTGTCCCAAATACACTTAATTGTCTCCCCGCAGCACCGGTCACAAAAGCACAACATTGGCACACCATGAGAACTGTCCCAAATGCACCCAATGTCTCCCTGCAACAGCTGTCCCAAAATACTGTATTGCCACCCCATGACAACTGTCCCAAACACACTCAATTGTCTCATTGCAACACCTGACCCAGAAAACACTCCATTGGCACACCATGCCAACTGTCCCAAACGCACTAAATTGTCTCACTGCAACACCTGACCCACAAACACTCCATTGGCACCCCATGACAACTGTCCCAAACACACTCAATTGCCTCCCTGCAACAGCTGTCCAAAAGCACTCAATTGGCACCCTATGAAAACTGTCCCAAACACACTCAATTCTCTCCCTGCAACACCTGACCCAAAAGCACTCCATTGATACACCATGACTACTGTCCCAAACACACTCAATTGTCTTCCAGCAACACCTGCCCAAAAGCACCCCATTTTCACCCCATGACAACTGTCCCAAACGCACCCAATTGTCTCCCCGCAACAACTGTCCCAAAAGCACTCCATTGGCACCCCATGACAACTGTCCCAAACACACGCAATGTCTCCCTGCAACTCCTGTCATCAAACACTCCATTGCCACCCCAAGACAACTGTTCCAAACTCACTCAATTGTCGCCTCTCAACACCTGTCCCAAAAGCACTCCATTGGCACCCCATGACAACTGTCCCAAACACTCTCAAATGTCTCTTCGCACCACCTGACCCAAAAGCACTCCATTGTCATCCTATGACAACTTTCCCAAATGCACGGAATTGTCTCCCTGCAACTCCAGTCCCAAAAGCACTCCATTGGTACCCCAGGACAAGTGTACAAAACGCACCCAATTGTTTCCCCGCAACAACTGTCCCAAAACCATTCCATTGGCACCCCATGACAAGTGTCCCAAACGCACCCAATTGTCCCCCCGCAACAACTGTCCCAAAAGCACTCCATTGGCACCCCATGAGAAGTGTCCCAAACGCACCCAATTGTCTCCCTGCAACAACTGTCCCAAAAGCACTCCATTGGCACCCCATGACAAGTGTCCCAAACGCACCCAATTGTCTCCCCGCAACACCTGTCCCAAAAGCACTCCATTGGCACCCCATGACAACTGTCCAAAACACTCTCAAATGTCTCTTCGCTCCACCTGACCCAAAAGCTCTCCATTGTCATCCTTTGACAACTGTCCCAAATGCACGGAATTGTCTCCCTGCAACTCCAGTCCCAAGAGCACGTCATTGGCACCCGATGACAACTGTCCCAAAGCACTCCATTGGCACCCCATGACAACTGTCTCAAACACACTCAATATCTCTCTGCAACTCCTGTCATAAAAAACTCCATTGCCACCCCAAGACAACAGTTCCAAACTCACTCAATTGACGCCTCTCAACATCTGTCCCAAAAGCACCCCATTTTCACCCCATGACAACTGTCCCAAACACACTTAATTGTCTCCCCGCAGCACCGGTCACAAAAGCACAACATTGGCACACCATGAGAACTGTCCCAAATGCACCCAATGTCTCCCTGCAACAGCTGTCCCAAAATACTGTATTGCCACCCCATGACAACTGTCCCAAACGCACTCAATTGTCTCATTGCAACACCTGACCCAAAAAACACTCCATTGGCACCCCATGGCAACTGTCACAAACGCACTTAATTGTCTCACTGCAACACCTGACCCAAAAACACTCCATTGGCACCCCATGACAACTGTCCCAAACACACTCAATTGCCTCCCTGCAACAGCTGTCCAAAAGCACTCAATTGGCACCCCATGAAAACTGTCCCAAACACACTCAATTGTCTTCCAGGAACACCTGCCCAAAAGCACCCCATTTTCACCCCATGACAACTGTCCCAAACACACTCAATTGTCTCCCCACAGCACAGGTCACAAAAGCACTCCATTGGCACCCCATGGCAACTGTCACAAACACACTCAATTGTCTTCCAGGAACACCTGCCCAAAAGCACCCCATTTTCACCCCATGACAACTGTCCCAAACACACTCAATTGTCTCCCCACAGCACAGGTCACAAAAGCACTCCATTGGCACCCCATGGCAACTGTCACAAACACACTCAATTGTCTCACTGCAACACCTGTCCTAAAAGCACTCCATTGGCACCCCATGACAAGTGTCCCAAACGCATCCAATTGTCTCCCCGCAACACCTGTCCCAAAAGCACTCCATTGGCACCCCATGACAAGTGTCCCAAAAGCACCCAATTGTCTCCCTGCAACAACTGTACCAAAAGCACTCCATTGGCACCCCATGACAAGTGTCCCAAACGCACTCAATTGTCTCCCCACAACAACTGTCCCAAAAGCACTCCATTGGCACCCCATGACAAGTGTCCCAAAAGCACCCAATTGTCTCCCCGCAACAACTGTCCCAAAAGCACTCCATTGGCACCCCATGACAAGTGTCCCAAACACACCCAATTGTCTCCCCGCAACAACTGTCCCAAAAGCATTCCATTGGCACCCCATTACAAGTGTCCCAAACGCATCCAATTGTCTCCCCGCAACAACTGTCCCAAAAGCACTCCATTGGAACCCCATGACAAGTGTCAAAAAAGCACCCAATTGTCTCCCCGCAACAACTGTCCCAAAAGCACTCCATTGGCACCCCATGACAAGTGTCCCAAATGCACCCAATTGTCTCCCCGCAACAACTGTCCCGAAAGCACTCCATTGGCACCCCATGACAACTGTCCCAAAGCACTCCTTTGGCACCCCATGACAACTGTCCCAAACACACGCAATGTCTCCCTGCAACTCCTGTCATCAAACACTCCATTGCCACCCCAAGACAACTGTTCCAAACTCACTCAATTGTCGCCTCTCAACACCTGACCCAAGAGAACTCCATTGGCACCCCATGACAACTGTCCCAAACACTCTCAAATGTCTCTTCGCACCACCTGACCCAAAAGCACTCCATTGTCATCCTATGACAACTGTCCCAAATGCTCGGAATTGTCTCCCTGCAACTCCAGTCCCAAGAGCACGTCATTGGCATCCGATGACAACTGTCCCAAAGCACTCCATTGGCACCCCATGACAACTGTCTCAAACAAACTCAATGTCTCTCTGCAACTCCTGTCATAAAAAATTCCATTGCCACCTCAAGACAACAGTTCCAAACTCACTCAATTGACGTCTCTCAACATCTTTCCCAAAAGCACCCCATTTTCACCCCATGACAACTGTCCCAAACACACTCAATTCTCTCCCTGCAACACCTGACCCAAAAGCAATCCATTGATACACCATGACTACTGTCCCAAACACACTCAATTGCCTCCCTGCAACAGCTGTCCAAAAGCACTCAATTGGCACCCCATGAAAACTGTCCCAAACACACTCAATTCTCTCCCTGCAACACCTGACCCAAAAGTACTCCATTGATACACCATGACTACTGTCCCAAACACACTCAATTGTCTTCCAGCAACACCTGCCCAAAAGCACCCCATTTTCACCCCATGACAACTGTCCCAAACGCACCCAATTGTCTCCCCGCAACAACTGTCCCAAAAGCACTCCATTGGCACCCCATGACAACTGTCCCAAACACATGCAATGTCTCCCTGCAACTCCTGTCATCAAACACTCCATTGCCACCCCAAGACAACTGTTCCAAACTCACTCAATTGTCGCCTCTCAACACCTGTCCCAAAAGCACTCCATTGGCACCCCATGACAACTGTCCCAAACACTCTCAAATGTCTCTTCGCACCACCTGACCCAAAAGCACTCCATTGTCATCCTATGACAACTTTCCCAAATGCACGGAATTGTCTCCCTGCAACTCCAGTCCCAAAAGCACTCCATTGGCACCCCAGGACAAGTGTACAAAACGCACCCAATTGTTTCCCCGCAACAACTGTCCCAAAAGCATTCCATTGGCACCCCATGACAAGTGTCCCAAACGCACCCAATTGTCCCACCGCAACAACTGTCCCAAAAGCACTCCATTGGCACCCCATGAGAAGTGTCCCAAACGCACCCAATTGCCTCCCTGCAACAACTGTCCCAAAAGCACTCCATTGGCACCCCATGACAAGTGTCCCAAACGCACCCAATTGTCTCCCCGCAACACCTGTCCCACAAGCACTCCATTGGCACCCCATGACAACTGTCCAAAACACTCTCAAATGTCTCTTCGCACCACCTGACCCAAAAGCACTCCATTGTCATCCTTTGACAACTGTCCCAAATGCACGGAATTGTCTCCCTGCAACTCCAGTCCCAAGAGCACGTCATTGGCTCCCGATGACAACTGTCCCAAAGCACTCCATTGGCACCCCATGACAACTGTCTCAAACACACTCAATATCTCTCTGCAACTCCTGTCATAAAAAACTCCATTGCCACCCCAAGACAACAGTTCCAAACTCACTCAATTGACGCCTCTCAACATCTGTCCCAAAAGCACCCCATTTTCACCCCATGACAACTGTCCCAAACACACTTAATTGTCTCCCCGCAGCACCGGTCACAAAAGCACAACATTGGCACACCATGAGAACTGTCCCAAATGCACCCAATGTCTCCCTGCAACAGCTGTCCCAAAATACTGTATTGCCACCCCATGACAACTGTCCCAAACGCACTCAATTGTCTCATTGCAACACCTGACCCAAAAAACACTCCATTGGCACCCCATGGCAACTGTCACAAACGCACTTAATTGTCTCACTGCTACACCTGACCCAAAAACACTCCATTGGCACCCCATGACAACTGTCCCAAACACACTCAATTGCCTCCCTGCAACAGCTGTCCAAAAGCACTCAATTGGCACCCCATGAAAACTGTCCCAAACACACTCAATTTTCTCCCTGCAACACCTGACCCAAAAGCACTCCATTGATACCCCATGACTACTGTCCCAAACACACTCAATTGTCTTCCAGCAACACCTGCCCAAAAGCACCCCATGACAACTGTCCCAAACACACTCAATTGTCTCCCCACAGCACAGGTCACAAAAGCACTCCATTGGCACCCCATGGCAACTGTCACAAACACACTCAATTGTCTCACTGCAACACCTGTCCTAAAAGCACTCCATTGGCACCCCATGACAACTGTCCCAAACACACTCAATTGTCTGCCTGCAACACCTGTCCCAAAAGCATTCCATTGGCTCCCCATGAATTCTGTCCCAAACACACTCAATTTTCTATCCGCAACACCTGTGCCAAAAACACTTCATTGCCACCCCACGACAAGTGTCCCAAACGCACCCAATTGTCTCCCCGCAACAACTGTCCCAAAAGCACTCCATTGGCACCCCATGACAAGTGTCCCAAATGCACCTAATTGTCTCCCCGCAACAACTGTCCCAAAAGCACTCCATTGGCACCCCATGACAAGTGTTCCAAACGCACCCAATTGTCTCCCAGCAACAACTGTCCCAAAAGCACTCCATTGGCACCCCATAAAAAGTGCCCAAATGCACCCAATTGTCTCCCTGCAACAACTTTCCCAAAAGCACTCCATTGGCACCCCATGACAAGTGTCCCAAACGCACCCAATTGTCTCCCTGCAACAACTGTCCCAAAGCACTCCATTGGCACCCCATGACAAGTGTCCCAAACGCATCCAATTGTCTCCCCGCAACACCTGTCCCAAAAGCACTCCATTGGCACCCCATGACAAGTGTCCCAAAAGCACCCAATTGTCTCCCTGCAACAACTGTCCCAAAAGCACTCCATTGGCACCCCATGACAAGTGTCCCAAACGCACTCAATTGTCTCCCCGCAACAACTGTCCCAAAAGCACTCCATTGGCACCCCATGACAAGTGTCCCAAAAGCACCCAATTGTCTCCCCGCAACAACTGTCCCAAAAGCACTCCATTGGCACCCCATGACAAGTGTCCCAAACACACCCAATTGTCTCCCCGCAACAACTGTCCCAAAAGCACTCCATTGGCACCCCATTACAAGTGTCCCAAACGCATCCAATTGTCTCCCCGCAACAACTGTCCCAAAAGCACTCCATTGGAACCCCATGACAAGTGTCAAAAAAGCACCCAATTGTCTCCCCGCAACAACTGTCCCAAAAGCACTCCATTGGCACCCCATGACAAGTGTCCCAAATGCACCCAATTGTCTCCCCGCAACAACTGTCCCAAAGCACTCCTTTGGCACCCCATGACAACTGTCCCAAACACACGCAATGTCTCCCTGCAACTCCTGTCATCAAACACTCCATTGCCACCCCAAGACAACTGTTCCAAAATCACTCAATTGTCGCCTCTCAACACCTGTCCCAAAAGAACTCCATTGGCACCCCATGACAACTGTCCCAAACACTCTCAAATGTCTCTTTGCACCACCTGACCCAAAAGCACTCCATTGTCATCCTATGACAACTGTCCCAAATGCTCGGAATTGTCTCCCTGCAACTCCAGTCCCAAGAGCACGTCATTGGCATCCGATGACAACTGTCCCAAAGCACTCCATTGGCACCCCATGACAACTGTCTCAAACACACTCAATGTCTCTCTGCAACTCCTGTCATAAAAAATTCCATTGCCACCCCAAGACAACAGTTCCAAACTCACTCAATTGACGTCTCTCAACATCTTTCCCAAAAGCACCCCATTTTCACCCCATGACAACTGTCCCAAACACACTTAATTGTCTCCCCGCAGCACCGGTCACAAAAGCACAACATTGGCACACCATGAGAACTGTCCCAAATGCACCCAATGTCTCCCTGCAACAGCTGTCCCAAAATACTGTATTGCCACCCCATGACAACTGTCCCAAACGCACTCAATTGTCTCATTGCAACACCTGACCCAAAAAACACTCCATTGGCACCCCATGGCAACTGTCACAAACGCACTCAATTGTCTCACTGCAACACCTGACCCAAAAGCACTCCATTGGCACCCCATGACAAGTGTCCCAAACGCATCCAATTGTCTCCCCGCAACAACTGTCCCAAAAGCACTCCATTGGCACCCCATGACAAGTGTCCCAAAAGCACCCAATTGTCTCCCTGCAACAACTGTCCCCAAAGCACTCCATTGGTACCCCATGACAAGTGTCCCAAATGCACCCAATTGTCTCCCCGCAACAACTGTCCCGAAAGCACTCCATGGGAACCCCATGACAACTGTCCCAAAGCACTCCACTATCACCCCATGACAAGTGTCCCAAACGCACCCAATTGTCTCCCTGCAACAACTGTCCCAAAAGAACTCCATTGGCACCCAATGACAACTGTCCCAAAGCACTCCATTGGCAACCCATGACAAATGTCCCAAACACACGCAATGTCTCCCTGCAACTCCTGTCATCAAACACTCCATTGCCACCCCAAGACAACTGTTCCAAACTCACTCAATTGTCGCCTCTCAACACCTGTCCCAAAAGCACTCCATTGGCACCCCATGACAACTGTCCCAAACACTCTCAAATGTCTCTTCGCACCACCTGACCAGCACTCCATTGTCATCCTATGACAACTGTCCCAAATGCACAGAATTGTCTCCCTGCAACTCCAGTCCCAAGAGCACGTCATTGGCACCCGATGACAACTGTCCCAAAGCACTCCATTGGCACCCCATGACAACTGTCTCAAACACACTCAATGTCTTTCTGCAACTCCTGTCATAAAAAACTCCATTGCCACCCCAAGACAACAGTTCCAAACTCTCTCAATTAACGCCTCTCAACATCTGTCCCAAAAACACCCCATTTTCACACCATGACAACTGTCCCAAATACACTTAATTGTCTCCCCGCAGCACCGGTCACAAAAGCACAACATTGGCACACCATGAGAACTGTCCCAAATGCACCCAATGTCTCCCTGCAACAGCTGTCCCAAAATACTGTATTGCCACCCCATGACAACTGTCCCAAACTCACTCAATTGTCTCATTGCAACACCTGACCCAGAAAACACTCCATTGGCACACCATGCCAACTGTCCCAAACGCACTAAATTGTCTCACTGCAACACCTGACCCAAAAACACTCCATTGGCACCCGATGACAACTGTCCCAAACACACTCAATTGCCTCCCTGCAACAGCTGTCCAAAAGCACTCAATTGGCACCCTATGGAAACTGTCCCAAACACACTCAATTCTCTCCCTGCAACACCTGACCCAAAAGCACTCCATTGATACACCATGACTACTGTCCCAAACACACTCAATTGTCTTCAAGCAACACCTGCCCAAAAGCACCCCATTTTCACCCCATGACAACTGTCCCAAACGCACCCAATTGTCTCCCCGCAACAACTGTCCCAAAAGCACTCCATTGGCACCCCATGACAACTGTCCCAAACACACGCAATGTCTCCCTGCAACTCCTGTCATCAAACACTCCATTGCCACCCCAAGACAACTGTTCCAAACTCACTCAATTGTCGCCTCTCAACACCTGTCCCAAAAGCACTCCATTGGCACCCCATGACAACTGTCCCAAACACTCTCAAATGTCTCTTCGCACCACCTGACCCAAAAGCACTCCATTGTCATCCTATGACAACTTTCCCAAATGCACGAAATTGTCTCCCTGCAACTCCAGTACCAAAAGCACTCCATTGGCACCCCAGGACAAGTGTACAAAACGCACCCAATTGTTTCCCCGCAACAACTGTCCCAAAAGCATTCCATTGGCACCCCATGACAAGTGTCCCAAACGCACCCAATTGTCCCCCCGCAACAACTGTCCCAAAAGCACTCCATTGGCACCCCATGAGAAGTGTCCCAAACGCACCCAATTGTCTCCCTGCAACAACTGTCCCAAAAGCACTCCATTGGAGCCCCATGACAAGTGTCCCAAACGCACCCAATTGTCTCCCCGCAACACCTGTCCCAAAAGCACTCCATTGGCACCCCATGACAACTGTCCAAAACACTCTCAAATGTCTCTTTGCACCACCTGACCCAAAAGCACTCCATTGTCATCCTTTGACAACTGTCCCAAATGCACGGAATTGTCTCCCTGCAACTCCAGTCCCAAGAGCACGTCATTGGCACCCGATGACAACTGTCCCAAAGCACTCCATTGGCACCCCATGACAACTGTCTCAAACACACTCAATATCTCTCTGCAACTCCTGTCATAAAAAACTCCATTGCCACCCCAAGACAACAGTTCCAAACTCACTCAATTGACGCCTCTCAACATCTGTCCCAAAAGCACCCCATTTTCACCCCATGACAACTGTCCCAAACACACTTAATTGTCTCCCCGCAGCACCGGTCACAAAAGCACAACATTGGCACACCATGAGAACTGTCCCAAATGCACCCAATGTCTCCCTGCAACAGCTGTCCCAAAATACTGTATTGCCACCCCATGACAACTGTCCCAAACGCACTCAATTGTCTCATTGCAACACCTGACCCAAAAAACACTCCATTGGCACCCCATGGCAACTGTCACAAACACACTTAATTGTCTCACTGCAACACCTGACCCAAAAACACTCCATTGGCACCCCATGGCAACTGTCCCAAACACACTCAATTGCCTCCCTGCAACAGCTGTCCAAAAGCACTCAATTGGCACCCCATGAAAACTGTCCCAAACACACTCAATTGTCTTCCAGGAACACCTGCCCAAAAGCACCCCATTTTCACCCCATGACAACTGTCCCAAACACACTCAATTGTCTCCCCACAGCACAGGTCACAAAAGCACTCCATTGGCACCCCATGGCAACTGTCACAAACACACTCAATTGTCTTCCAGGAACACCTGCCCAAAAGCACCCCATTTTCACCCCATGACAACTGTCCCAAACACACTCAATTGTCTCCCCACAGCACAGGTCACAAAAGCACTCCATTGGCACCCCATGGCAACTGTCACAAACACACTCAATTGTCTCACTGCAACACCTGTCCTAAAAGCACTCCATTGGCACCCCATGACAAGTGTCCCAAACGCATCCAATTGTCTCCCCGCAACACCTGTCCCAAAAGCACTCCATTGGCACCCCATGACAAGTGTCCCAAAAGCACCCAATTGTCTCCCTGCAACAACTGTCCCAAAAGCACTCCATTGGCACCCCATGACAAGTGTCCCAAACGCACTCAATTGTCTCCCCGCAACAACTGTCCCAAAAGCACTCCATTGGCACCCCATGACAAGTGTCCCAAAAGCACCCAATTGTCTCCCCGCAACAACTGTCCCAAAAGCACTCCATTGGCACCCCATGACAAGTGTCCCAAACACACCCAATTGTCTCCCCGCAACAACTGTCCCAAAAGCACTCCATTGGCACCCCATGACAAGTGTCCCAAATGCACCCAATTGTCTCCCCGCAACAACTGTCCCGAAAGCACTCCATTGGCACCCCATGACAACTGTCCCAAAGCACTCCTTTGGCACCCCATGACAACTGTCCCAAACACACGCAATGTCTCCCTGCAACTCCTGTCATCAAACACTCCATTGCCACCCCAAGACAACTGTTCCAAACTCACTCAATTGTCGCCTCTCAACACCTGACCCAAAAGAACTCCATTGGCACCCCATGACAACTGTCCCAAACACTCTCAAATGTCTCTTCGCACCACCTGACCCAAAAGCACTCCATTGTCATCCTATGACAACTGTCCCAAATGCTCGGAATTGTCTCCCTGCAACTCCAGTCCCAAGAGCACGTCATTGGCATCCGATGACAACTGTCCCAAAGCACTCCATTGGCACCCCATGACAACTGTCTCAAACACACTCAATGTCTCTCTGCAACTCCTGTCATAAAAAATTCCATTGCCACCCCAAGACAACAGTTCCAAACTCACTCAATTGACGTCTCTCAACATCTTTCCCAAAAGCACCCCATTTTCACCCCATGACAACTGTCCCAAACACACTCAATTATCTCCCTGCAACACCTGACCCAAAAGCAATCCATTGATACACCATGACTACTGTCCCAAACACACTCAATTGCCTCCCTGCAACAGCTGTCCAAAAGCACTCAATTGGCACCCCATGAAAACTGTCCCAAACACACTCAATTCTCTCCCTGCAACACCTGACCCAAAAGCACTCCATTGATACACCATGACTACTGTCCCAAACACACTCAATTGTCTTCCAGCAACACCTGCCCAAAAGCACCCCATTTTCACCCCATGACAACTGTCCCAAACGCACCCAATTGTCTCCCCGCAACAACTGTCCCAAAAGCACTCCATTGGCACCCCATGACAACTGTCCCAAACACACGCAATGTCTCCCTGCAACTCCTGTCATCAAACACTCCATTGCCACCCCAAGACAACTGTTCCAAACTCACTCAATTGTCGCCTCTCAACACCTGTCCCAAAAGCACTCCATTGGCACCCCATGACAACTGTCCCAAACACTCTCAAATGTCTCTTCGCACCACCTGACCCAAAAGCACTCCATTGTCATCCTATGACAACTTTCCCAAATGCACGGAATTGTCTCCCTGCAACTCCAGTCCCAAAAGCACTCCATTGGCACCCCAGGACAAGTGTACAAAACGCACCCAATTGTTTCCCCGCAACAACTGTCCCAAAAGCATTCCATTGGCACCCCATGACAAGTGTCCCAAACGCACCCAATTGTCCCACCGCAACAACTGTCCCAAAAGCACTCCATTGGCACCCCATGAGAAGTGTCCCAAACGCACCCAATTGCCTCCCTGCAACAACTGTCCCAAAAGCACTCCATTGGCACCCCATGACAAGTGTCCCAAACGCACCCAATTGTCTCCCCGCAACACCTGTCCCAAAAGCACTCCATTGGCACCCCATGACAACTGTCCAAAACACTCTCAAATGTCTCTTCGCACCACCTGAACCAAAAGCACTCCATTGTCATCCTTTGACAACTGTCCCAAATGCACGGAATTGTCTCCCTGCAACTCCAGTCCCAAGAGCACGTCATTGGCTCCCGATGACAACTGTCCCAAAGCACTCCATTGGCACCCCATGACAACTGTCTCAAACACACTCAATATCTCTCTGCAACTCCTGTCATAAAAAACTCCATTGCCACCCCAAGACAACAGTTCCAAACTCACTCAATTGACGCCTCTCAACATCTGTCCCAAAAGCACTCCATTGGCACCCCATGACAACTGTCCCAAACACTCTCAAATGTCTCTTCGCACCACCTGACCCAAAAGCACTCCATTGTCATCCTATGACAACTTTCCCAAATGCACGGAATTGTCTCCCTGCAACTCCAGTCCCAAAAGCACTCCATTGGCACCCCAGGAAAAGTGTACAAAACGCACCCAATTGTTTCCCCGCAACAACTGTCCCAAAAGCATTCCATTGGCACCCCATGACAAGTGTCCCAAACGCACCCAATTGTCCCACCGCAACAACTGTCCCAAAAGCACTCCATTGGCACCCCATGAGAAGTGTCCCAAACGCACCCAATTGCCTCCCTGCAACAACTGTCCCAAAAGCACTCCATTGGCACCCCATGACAAGTGTCCCAAACGCACCCAATTGTCTCCCCGCAACACCTGTCCCAAAAGCACTCCATTGGCACCCCATGACAACTGTCCAAAACACTCTCAAATGTCTCTTCGCACCACCTGAACCAAAAGCACTCCATTGTCATCCTTTGACAACTGTCCCAAATGCACGGAATTGTCTCCCTGCAACTCCAGTCCCAAGAGCACGTCATTGGCTCCCGATGACAACTGTCCCAAAGCACTCCATTGGCACCCCATGACAACTGTCTCAAACACACTCAATATCTCTCTGCAACTCCTGTCATAAAAAACTCCATTGCCACCCCAAGACAACAGTTCCAAACTCACTCAATTGACGCCTCTCAACATCTGTCCCAAAAGCACCCCATTTTCACCCCATGACAACTGTCCCAAACACACTTAATTGTCTCCCCGCAGCACCGGTCACAAAAGCACAACATTGGCACACCATGAGAACTGTCCCAAATGCACCCAATGTCTCCCTGCAACAGCTGTCCCAAAATACTGTATTGCCACCCCATGACAACTGTCCCAAACGCACTCAATTGTCTCATTGCAACACCTGACCCAAAAAACACTCCATTGGCACCCCATGGCAACTGTCACAAACGCACTTAATTGTCTCACTGCAACACCTGACCCAAAAACACTCCATTGGCACCCCATGACAACTGTCCCAAACACACTCAATTGCCTCCCTGCAACAGCTGTCCAAAAGCACTCAATTGGCACCCCATGAAAACTGTCCCAAACACACTCAATTTTCTCCCTGCAACACCTGACCCAAAAGCACTCCATTGATACCCCATGACTACTGTCCCAAACACACTCAATTGTCTTCCAGCAACACCTGCCCAAAAGCACCCCATTTTCACCCCATGACAACTGTCCCAAACACACTCAATTGTCTCCCCACAGCACAGGTCACAAAAGCACTCCATTGGCACCCCATGGCAACTGTCACAAACACACTCAATTGTCTCACTGCAACACCTGTCCTAAAAGCACTCCATTGGCACCCCATGACAACTGTCCCAAACACACTCAATTGTCTGCCTGCAACACCTGTCCCAAAAGCATTCCATTGGCTCCCCATGAATTCTGTCCCAAACACACTCAATTTTCCATCCGCAACACCTGTGCCAAAAACACTTCATTGCCACCCCACGACAAGTGTCCCAAACGCACCCAATTGTCTCCCCGCAACAACTGTCCCAAAAGCACTCCATTGGCACCCCATGACAAGTGTCCCAAATGCACCTAATTGTCTCCCCGCAACAACTGTCCCAAAAGCACTCCATTGGCACCCCATGACAAGTGTTCCAAACGCACCCAATTGTCTCCCAGCAACAACTGTCCCAAAAGCACTCCATTGGCACCACATAAAAAGTGCCCAAACGCACCCAATTGTCTCCCTGCAACAACTTTCCCAAAAGCACTCCATTGGCACCCCATGACAAGTGTCCCAAACACACCCAATTGTCTCCCTGCAACAACTGTCCCAAAGCACTCCATTGGCACCCCATGACAAGTGTCCCAAACGCATCCAATTGTCTCCCCGCAACACCTGTCCCAAAAGCACTCCATTGGCACCCCATGACAAGTGTCCCAAAAGCACCCAATTGTCTGCCTGCAACAACTGTCCCAAAAGCACTCCATTGGCACCCCATGACAAGTGTCCCAAACGCACTCAATTGTCTCCACGCAACAACTGTCCCAAAAGCACTCCATTGGCACCCCATGACAAGTGTCCCAAAAGCACCCAATTGTCTCCCCGCAACAACTGTCCCAAAAGCACTCCATTGGCACCCCATGACAAGTGTCCCAAACACACCCAATTGTCTCCCCGCAACAACTGTCCCAAAAGCACTCCATTGGCACCCCATTACAAGTGTCCCAAATGCATCCAATTGTCTCCCCGCAACAACTGTCCCAAAAGCACTCCATTGGAACCCCATGACAAGTGTCAAAAAAGCACCCAATTGTCTCCCCGCAACAACTGTCCCAAAAGCACTCCATTGGCACCCCATGACAAGTGTCCCAAATGCACCCAATTGTCTCCCCGCAACAACTGTCCCAAAGCACTCCTTTGGCACCCCATGACAACTGTCCCAAACACACGCAATGTCTCCCTGCAACTCCTGTCATCAAACACTCCATTGCCACCCCAAGACAACTGTTCCAAACTCACTCAATTGTCGCCTCTCAACACCTGTCCCAAAAGAACTCCATTGGCACCCCATGACAACTGTCCCAAACACTCTCAAATGTCTCTTTGCACCACCTGACCCAAAAGCACTCCATTGTCATCCTATGACAACTGTCCCAAATGCTCGGAATTGTCTCCCTGCAACTCCAGTCCCAAGAGCACGTCATTGGCATCCGATGACAACTGTCCCAAAGCACTCCATTGGCACCCCATGACAACTGTCTCAAACACACTCAATGTCTCTCTGCAACTCCTGTCATAAAAAATTCCATTGCCACCCCAAGACAACAGTTCCAAACTCACTCAATTGACGTCTCTCAACATCTTTCCCAAAAGCACCCCATTTTCACCCCATGACAACTGTCCCAAACACACTTAATTGTCTCCCCGCAGCACCGGTCACAAAAGCACAACATTGGCACACCATGAGAACTGTCCCAAATGCACCCAATGTCTCCCTGCAACAGCTGTCCCAAAATACTGTATTGCCACCCCATGACAACTGTCCCAAACGCACTCAATTGTCTCATTGCAACACCGGACCCAAAAAACACTCCATTGGCACCCCATGGCAACTGTCACAAACGCACTCAATTGTCTCACTGCAACACCTGACCCAAAAACACTCCATTGGCACCCCATGACAACTGTCCCAAACACATTCAATTGCTTCCCTGCAACAGCTGTCCAAAAGCACTCAATTGGCACCCCATGAAAACTGTCCCAAACACACTCAATTCTCTCCCTACAACACCTGACCCAAAAGCACTCCATTGATACCCCATGACTACTGTCCCAAACACACTCAATTGTCTTCCAGCAACACCTTCCCAAAAGCACCCCATTTTCACCCCATGACAACTGTCCCAAACACACTCATTTGTCTCACCACAGCACCGGTCACAAAAGCACTCCATTGGCACCCCATGGCAACTGTCACAAACACACTCAATTGTCTCACTGCAACACCTGTCCTAAAAGCACTCCATTGGCACCCCATGACAACTGTCCCAAACACACTCAATTTTCTAATCGCAACACCTGTGCCAAAAACACTTCATTGCCACCCCACGACAAGTGTCCCAAACACACCCAATTGTCTCCCCGCAACAACTGTCCCAAAAGCACTCCATTGGCACCCCATGACAAGTGTCCCAAACGCACCCAATTGTCTCCCCGCAACAACTGTCCCAAAAGCACTCCATTGGCACCCCACGGCATGTGTCCCAAACACACCCAATTGTCTCCCCGCAACAACTGTCACAAAAGCTCTCCATTGGCACCCCACGACAAGTGTCCCAAACGCACCCAATTGTTTCCCCGCAACAACTGTCCCAAAAGCATTCCATTGGCACCCCACGACAAGTTGCCCAAACGCACCCAATTGTCTCCCCGCAACAACTGTCCCAAAAGAACTCCATAGGCACCCCAAGACAAGTGTCCCAAACGCACCCAATTGTCTCCCCACAACAACTGTCCCAAAATCTCTCCATTGGCACCCCATGAGAAGTGTCCCAAACGCACCCAATTGTCTCCCCGCAACAACTGTCCCAAAAGCACTCCATTGGCACCCCATGACAAGTGTCCCAAATGCACCTAATTGTCTCCCCGCAACAACTGTCCCAAAAGCACTCCATTGGCACCCCATGACAAGTGTTCCAAACGCACCCAATTGTCTCCCAGCAACAACTGTCCCAAAAGCACTCCATTGGCACCCCATAAAAAGTGCCCAAACGCACCCAATTGTCTCCCCGCAACAACTGTCCCAAAAGCACTCCATTGGCACCCCATGACAAGTGTCCCAAACGCACCCAATTGTCTCCCTGCAACAACTGTCCCAAAGCACTCCATTGGCACCCCATGACAAGTGTCCCAAACGCATCCAATTGTCTCCCCGCAACACCTGTCCCAAAAGCACTCCATTGGCACCCCATGACAAGTGTCCCAAAAGCACCCAATTGTCTCCCTGCAACAACTGTCCCAAAAGCACTCCATTGGCACCCCATGACAAGTGTCCCAAACACACTCAATTGTCTCCCCGCAAAAACTGTCCCAAAAGCACTCCATTGGCACCCCATGACAAGTGTCCCAAAAGCACCCAATTGTCTCCCCGCAACAACTGTCCCAAAAGCACTCCATTGGCACCCCATGACAAGTGTCCCAAACACACCCAATTGTCTCCCCGCAACAACTGTCCCAAAAGCATTCCATTGGCACCCCATTACAAGTGTCCCAAACGCATCCAATTGTCTCCCCGCAACAACTGTCCCAAAAGCACTCCATTGGAACCCCATGACAAGTGTCAAAAAAGCACCCAATTGTCTCCCCGCAACAACTGTCCCAAAAGCACTCTATTGGCACCCCATGACAAGTGTCCCAAATGCACCCAATTGTCTCCCCGCAACAACTGTCCCGAAAGCACTCCATTGGCACCCCATGACAACTGTCCCAAAGCACTCCTTTGGCACCCCATGACAACTGTCCCAAACACACGCAATGTCTCCCTGCAACTCCTGTCATCAAACACTCCATTGCCACCCCAAGACAACTGTTCCAAACTCACTCAATTGTCGCCTCTCAACACCTGTCCCAAAAGAACTCCATTGGCACCCCATGACAACTGTCCCAAACACTCTCAAATGTCTCTTCGCACCACCTGACCCAAAAGCACTCCATTGTCATCCTATGACAACTGTCCCAAATGCTCGGAATTGTCTCCCTGCAACTCCAGTCCCAAGAGCACGTCATTGGCATCCGATGACAACTGTCCCAAAGCACTCCATTGGCACACCATGACAACTGTCTCAAACACACTCAATGTCTCTCTGCAACTCCTGTCATAAAAAATTCCATTGCTACCCCAAGACAACAGTTCCAAACTCACTCAATTGACGTCTCTCAACATCTTTCCCAAAAGCACCCCATTTTCATCCCATGACAACTGTCCCAAACACACTTAATTGTCTCCCCGCAGCACCGGTCACAAAAGCACAACATTGGCACACCATGAGAACTGTCCCAAATGCACCCAATGTCTCCCTGCAACAGCTGTCCCAAAATACTGTATTGCCACCCCATGACAACTGTCCCAAACGCACTCAATTGTCTCATTGCAACAACTGTCCCAAAAGCACTCCATTGGCACCCCACGGCATGTGTCCCAAACACACCCAATTGTCTCCCCGCAACAACTGTCACAAAAGCTCTCCATTGGCACCCCACGACAAGTGTCCCAAACGCACCCAATTGTTTCCCCGCAACAACTGTCCCAAAAGCATTCCATTGGCACCCCACGACAAGTTGCCCAAACGCACCCAATTGTCTCCCCGCAACAACTGTCCCAAAAGAACTCCATAGGCACCCCAAGACAAGTGTCCCAAACGCACCCAATTGTCTCCCCACAACAACTGTCCCAAAATCTCTCCATTGGCACCCCATGAGAAGTGTCCCAAACGCACCCAATTGTCTCCCCGCAACAACTGTCCCAAAAGCACTCCATTGGCACCCCATGACAAGTGTCCCAAATGCACCTAATTGTCTCCCCGCAACAACTGTCCCAAAAGCACTCCATTGGCACCCCATGACAAGTGTTCCAAATGCACCCAATTGTCTCCCAGCAACAACTGTCCCAAAAGCACTCCATTGGCACCCCATAAAAAGTGCCCAAACGCACCCAATTGTCTCCCCGCAACAACTGTCCCAAAAGCACTCCATTGGCACCCCATGACAAGTGTCCCAAACGCACCCAATTGTCTCCCTGCAACAACTGTCCCAAAGCACTCCATTGGCACCCCATGACAAGTGTCCCAAACGCATCCAATTGTCTCCCCGCAACACCTGTCCCAAAAGCACTCCATTGGCACCCCATGACAAGTGTCCCAAAAGCACCCAATTGTCTCCCTGCAACAACTGTCCCAAAAGCACTCCATTGGCACCCCATGACAAGTGTCCCAAACACACTCAATTGTCTCCCCGCAACAACTGTCCCAAAAGCACTCCATTGGCACCCCATGACAAGTGTCCCAAAAGCACCCAATTGTCTCCCCGCAACAACTGTCCCAAAAGCACTCCATTGGCACCCCATGACAAGTGTCCCAAACACACCCAATTGTCTCCCCGCAACAACTGTCCCAAAAGCACTCCATTGGCACCCCATTACAAGTGTCCCAAACGCATCCAATTGTCTCCCCGCAACAACTGTCCCAAAAGCACTCCATTGGAACCCCATGACAAGTGTCAAAAAAGCACCCAATTGTCTCCCCGCAACAACTGTCCCAAAAGCACTCTATTGGCACCCCATGACAAGTGTCCCAAATGCACCCAATTGTCTCCCCGCAACAACTGTCCCGAAAGCACTCCATTGGCACCCCATGACAACTGTCCCAAAGCACTCCTTTGGCACCCCATGACAACTGTCCCAAACACACGCAATGTCTCCCTGCAACTCCTGTCATCAAACACTCCATTGCCACCCCAAGACAACTGTTCCAAACTCACTCAATTGTCGCCTCTCAACACCTGTCCCAAAAGAACTCCATTGGCACCCCATGACAACTGTCCCAAACACTCTCAAATGTCTCTTCGCACCACCTGACCCAAAAGCACTCCATTGTCATCCTATGACAACTGTCCCAAATGCTCGGAATTGTCTCCCTGCAACTCCAGTCCCAAGAGCACGTCATTGGCATCCGATGACAACTGTCCCAAAGCACTCCATTGGCACACCATGACAACTGTCTCAAACACACTCAATGTCTCTCTGCAACTCCTGTCATAAAAAATTCCATTGCTACCCCAAGACAACAGTTCCAAACTCACTCAATTGACGTCTCTCAACATCTTTCCCAAAAGCACCCCATTTTCATCCCATGACAACTGTCCCAAACACACTTAATTGTCTCCCCGCAGCACCGGTCACAAAAGCACAACATTGGCACACCATGAGAACTGTCCCAAATGCACCCAATGTCTCCCTGCAACAGCTGTCCCAAAATACTGTATTGCCACCCCATGACAACTGTCCCAAACGCACTCAATTGTCTCATTGCAACACCTGACCCAAAAAACACTCCATTGGCACCCCATGGCAACTGTCACAAACGCACTCAGTTGTCTCACTGCAACTCCTGACCCAAAAACACTCCATTGGCACCCCATGACAACTGTCCCAAACACATTCAATTGCTTCCCTGCAACAGCTGTCCAAAAGCACTCAATTGGCACCCCATGAAAACTGTCCCAAACACACTCAATTCTCTCCCTGCAACACCTGACCCAAAAGCACTCCATTGATACCCCATGACTACTGTCCCAAACACACTCAATTGTCTTCCAGCAACTCCTTCCCAAAAGCACCCCATTTTCACCCCATGACAACTGTCCCAAACACACTCATTTGTCTCACCACAGCACCGGTCACAAAAGCACTCCATTGGCACCCCATGGCAACTGTCACAAACACACTCAATTGTCTCACTGCAACACCTGTCCTAAAAGCACTCCATTGGCACCCCATGACAACTGTCCCAAACACACTCAATTTTCTAATCGCAACACCTGTGCCAAAAACACTTCATTGCCACCCCACGACAAGTGTCCCAAACGCACCCAATTGTCTCCCCGCAACAACTGTCCCAAAAGCACTCCATTGGCACCCCATGACAAGTGTCCCAAACGCACACAATTGTCTCCCCGCAACAACTGTCCCAAAAGCACTCCATTGGCACCCCACGGCATGTGTCCCAAACACACCCAATTGTCTCCCCGCAACAACTGTCACAAAAGCTCTCCATTGGCACCCCACGACAAGTGTCCCAAACGCACCCAATTGTTTCCCCGCAACAACTGTCCCAAAAGCATTCCATTGGCACCCCACGACAAGTTGCCCAAACGCACCCAATTGTCTCCCCGCAACAACTGTCCCAAAAGAACTCCATAGGCACCCCAAGACAAGTGTCCCAAACGCACCCAATTGTCTCCCCACAACAACTGTCCCAAAATCTCTCCATTGGCACCCCATGACAAGTGTCCCAAACGCACCCAATTGTCTCCCCGCAACAACTGTCCCAAAAGCACTACATTGGCACCCCATGACAAGTGTCCCAAATGCACCCAATTGTCTCCCCGCAACAACTGTCCCAAAAGCACTCCATTGGCACCCCATGAAAAGTGTCCCAAACGCACCCAATTGTCTCTGGGCAACAACTGTCCCAAAAGCACGCCATTGGCACCCCACGACAAGTGTCCCAAACGCACCCAATTGTCTCCCCGCAACAACTGTCCCAAAAGCACTCCATTGGCACCCCACGACAAGTGTCCCAAATGCACCCAATTGTCTCCCCGCAACAACTGTCCCAAAAGCACTCCATTGGCACCCCACGACAAGTGTCCCAAACGCACCCAATTGTCTCCCCGCAACAACTGTCCCAAAATCACTCCATTGGCACCCCACGACAAGTGTCCCAAACGCATCCAATTGTCTCCCCGCAACAACTGTCCCAAAAGCACTCCATTGGCACCCCACGACAAGTGTCCCAAATGCACCCAATTGTCTCCCCACAACAACTGTCCCAAAAGCACTCCATTGGGACCCCATGACAAGTGTCCCAAATGCCTCCAATTGTCTCCCCGCAACAACTGTCCCAAAAGCACTCCATTGGCACCCCATGACAACTGTTCCAAACACACGCAATGTCTCCCTGCAACTCCTGTCATCAAACACTCCATTGCCACCCCAAGACAACTGTTCCAAACACTCTCAAATGTCTCTTCGCACCACCTGACCCAAAAGCACTCCATTGTCATCCTATGACAACTTTCCCAAATGCACGGAATTGTCTCCCTGCAACACCTGTCCCAAAAGCACTCCATTGGCACCCCATGACAACTGTCCCAAACACTCTCAAATGTCTCTTCACACCACCTGACCCAAAAGCACTCCATTGTCATCCTATGACAACTTTCCCAAATGCACGGAATTGTCTCCCTGCAACTCCAGTCCCAAAAGCACTCCATTGGCACCCCAGGACAAGTGTACAAAACGCACCCAATTGTTTCCCCGCAACAACTGTCCCAAAAGCATTCCATTGGCACCCCATGACAAGTGTCCCAAACGCACCCAATTGTCCCCCCGCAACAACTGTCCCAAAAGCACTCCATTGGCACCCCATGAGAAGTGTCCCAAACGCACCCAATTGTCTCCCCGCAACAACTGTCCCAAAAGCACTCCATTGGCACCCCTTGACAAGTGTCCCAAACGCACCCAATTGTTTCCCTGCAACAACTGTCCCAAAAGCACTCCATTGGCACCCCATGACAAGTGTCCCAAACACATCCAATTGTCTCCCCGCAACAACTGTCCCAAAAGCACTCCATTGGCACCCCATGACAAGTGTCCCAAAAGCACCCAATTGTCTCCCTGCAACAACTGTCCCGAAAGCACTCCATTGGTACCCCATGACAAGTGTCCCAAATGCACCGAAATTGTCTCCCCGCAACAACTGTCCCGAAAGCACTCCATTGGCACCCCATGACAACTGTCCCAAAGCACTCCATTATCACCCCATGACAAGTGTCCCAAACGCACCCAATTGTCTCCCTGCAACAACTGTCCCAAAAGAACTCCATTGGCACCCGATGACAACTGTCCCAAAGCACTCCATTGGCACCCCATGACAACTGTCCCAAACACACGCAATGTCTCCCTGCAACTCCTGTCATCAAACACTCCATTGCCACCCCAAGACAACTGTTCCAAACTCACTCAATTGTTGCCTCTCAACACCTGTCCCAAAAGCACTCCATTGGCACCCCATGACAACTGTCCCAAACACTCTCAAATGTCTCTTCGCACCACCTGACCAGCACTCCATTGTCATCCTATGACAACTGTCCCAAATGCACAGAATTGTCTCCCTGCAACTCCAGTCCCAAGAGCACGTCATTGGCACCCAATGACAACTGTCCCAAAGCACTCCATTGGCACCCCATGACAACTCTCTCAAACAACTCAATGTCTCTCTGCAACTCCTGTCATAAAAAACTCCATTGCCACCCCAAGACAACAGTTCCAAACTCACTCAATTAACGCCTCTCAACATCTGTCCCAAAAGCACCCCACTTTCACACCATGAAAACTGTCCCAAACACACTCAATTTTCTCCCTGCAACACCTGACCCAAAAGCACTCCATTGATGCCCCATGACTTCTGTCCCAAACACACTCAATTGTCTTCCAGCAACACCTGCCCAAAAGCACCCCATTTTCACCCCATGACAACTGTCCCAAACACACTCAATTGTCTCCCCACAGCACCGGTCACAAAAGCACTCCATTGGCACCCCATGGCAACTGTTACAAACACACTCAATTGTCTCACTGCAACACCTGTCCTAAAAGCACTCCATTGGCACCCCATGACAACTGTCCCAAACACACTCAATTGTCTGCCTGCAACACCTGTCCCAAAAGCATTCCAATGGCTCCCCATGAATTCTGTCCCAAACACACTCAATTTTCTATCCGCAACACCTGTGCCAAAAACACTTCATTGCCACCCCACGAAAAGTGTCCCAAACGCACCCAATTGTCTCCCCGCAACAACTGTCCCAAAAGCACTCCATTGGCACCCCATGACAAGTGTCCCAAATGCACCTAATTGACTCCCCGCAACAACTGTCCCAAAAGCACTCCATTGGCACCCCATGACAAGTGTCCCAAACGCACCCAATTGTCTCCCTGCAACAACTGTCCCAAAGCACTCCATTGGCACCCCATGACAAGTGTCCCAAACGCATCCAATTGTCTCCCCGCAACACCTGTCCCAAAAGCACTCCATTGGCACCCCATGACAAGTGTCCCAAACGCACTCAATTGTCTCCCCGCAACAACTGTCCCAAAAGCACTCCATTGCCACCCCATGACAAGTGTCCCAAACGCACCCAATTGTCTCCCCTCAACAACTGTCCCAAACGCACTCCATTGGCACCCCATGACAAGTGTCCCAAACGCACCCAATTGTCTGCCTGCAACAACTGTTATCAAACACTCCATTGCCACCCCAAGATAACTGTTCCAAACTCACTCAATTGTCGCCTCTCAACACCTGTCCCAAAAGCACTCCATTGGCACCCCATGACAACTGTCCCAAACACTCTCAAATGTCTCTTCGCACCACCTGACCCAAAAGCACTCCATTGTCATCCTATGACAACTGTCCCAAATGCTCGGAATTGTCTCCCTGCAACTCCAGTCCCAAGAGCACGTCATTGGTATCCGATGACAACTGTCCCAAAGCACTCCATTGGCACCCCATGACAACTGTCTCAAACACACTCAATGTCTCTCTGCAACTCCTGTCATAAAAAATTCCATTGCCACCCCAAGACAACAGTTCCAAACTCACTCAATTGACGTCTCTCAACATCTGTCCCAAAAGCACCCCATTTTAACCCCATGACAACTGTCCCAAACACACTTAATTGTCTCCCCGCAGCAGCGGTCACAAAAGCACAACATTGGCACACCATGAGAACTGTCCCAAATGCACCCAATGTCTCCCTGCAACAGCTGTCCCAAAATACTGTATTGCCACCCCATGACAACTGAGCCAAACGCACTCAATTGTCTCATTGCAACACCTGACCCAAAAAACACTCCATTGGCACCCCATGGCAACTGTCACAAACGCACTCAATTGTCTCATTGCAACACCTGACCCAAAAACACTCCATTGGCACCCCATGACAACTGTCTCAAACACATTCAATTGCCTCCCTGCAACAGCTGTCCAAAAGCACTCAATTGGCACCCCATGAAAACTGTCACAAACACACTCAATTCTCTCCCTGCAACACCTGACCCAAAAGCACTCCATTGATACCCCATGACTACTGTCCCAAACACACTCAATTGTCTTCCAGCAACACCTGCCCAAAAGCACCCCATTTTCACCCCATGACAACTGTCCCAAACACACTCAATTGTCTCCCCGCAGCACCGGTCACAAAAGCACAACATTGGCACACCATGAGAACTGTCCCAAATGCACCCAATGTCTCCCTGCAACAGCTGTCCCAAAATACTGTATTGCCACCCCATGACAACTGTCCCAAACGCACTCAATTGTCTCATTGCAACACCTGACCCAAAAAACACTCCATTGATACCCCATGACTACTGTCCCAAACACACTCAATTGCCTCCCTGCAACAGCGGTCCAAAAGCACTCAATTGGCACCCCATGAAAACTGTCCCAAACACACTCAATTCTCTCCCTGCAACACCTGACCCAAAAGCACTCCATTGATACCCCATGACTACTGTCCCAAACACACTCAATTGTCTTCCAGCAACACCTGCCCAAAAGCACCCCATTTTCACGCCATGACAACTGTCCCAAACACACTCAATTGTCTCACCACAGCACCGGTCACAA
This sequence comes from Ambystoma mexicanum, assembly GCF_040938575.1. Lineage (NCBI taxonomy): Eukaryota > Metazoa > Chordata > Amphibia > Caudata > Ambystomatidae > Ambystoma > Ambystoma mexicanum. Next base: position 44,961,855 of record NC_090923.1, read on the forward strand.
AAGCACTCCATTGGCACCCCATGGCAACTGTCACAAACACACTCAATTGTCTCACTGCAACACCTGTCCTAAAAGCACTCCATTGGCACCCCATGACAACTGTCCCAAACACACTCAATTGTCTGCCTGCAACACCTGTCCCAAAAGCATTCCATTGGCTCCCCATGAATTCTGTCCCAAACACACTCAATTTTCTAATCGCAACACCTGTGCCAAAAACACTTCATTGCCACCCCACGACAAGTGTCCCAAACGCACCCAATTGTCTCCCCGCAACAACTGTCCCAAAAGCACTCCATTGGCACCCCATGACAAGTGTCCCAAACGCACCCAATTGTCTCCCCGCAGCAACTGTCCCAAAAGCACTCCATTGGCACCCCACGGCATGTGTCCCAAACACACCCAATTGTCTCCCCGCAACAACTGTCACAAAAGCTCTCCATTGGCACCCCACGACAAGTGCCCCAAACACTCTCAAATGTCTCTTCGCACCACCTGACCCAAAAGCACTCCATTGTCATCCTATGACAACTTTCCCAAATGCACGGAATTGTCTCCCTGCAACTCCAGTCCCAAAAGCAATCCATTGGCACCCCAGGACAAGTGTACAAAATGCACCCAATTGTTTCCCCGCAACAACTGTCCCAAAAGCATTCCATTGGCACCCCATGACAAGTGTCCCAAATGCACCCAATTGTCTCCCCGCAACAACTGTCCCAAAAGCACTCCATTGGCACCCCATGACAAGTATCCCAAATGCACCCAATTGTCTCCCCGCAACAACTGTCCCAAAAGCACTCCATTGGCACCCCATGACAAGTGTCCCAAACGCATCCAATTGTCTCCCCGCAACAACTGTCCAAAAAGCACTCCATTGGCACCCCATGACAAGTGTCCCAAATGCACCCAATTGTCTCCCTGCAGCAACTGTCCCAAAAGCACTCCATTGGCACATCATGACAAGTGTCCCAAAGCACTCCTTTGGCACCCCATGACAACTGTCCCAAACACACGCAATGTCTCCCTGCAACGCCTGTCATCAAACACTCCATTGCCACCCCAAGACAACTGTTCCAAACTCACTCAATTGTCGCCTCTCAACACCTGTCCCAAAAGCACTCCATTGGCACCCTATGACAACTGTCCCGAACACTCTCAAATGTCTCTTCGCACCACCTGACCCAAAAGCACTCCATTGTCATCCTATGACAACTGTCCCAAATGCTCGGAATTGTCTCCCTTCAACTCCAGTCCCAAGAGCACGTCATTGGCATCCGATGACAACTGTCCCAAAGCACTCCATTGGCACCCCATGACAACTGTCTCAAACACACTCAATGTCTCTCTGCAACTCCTGTCATAAAAAATTCCATTGCCACCCCAAGACAACAGTCCCAAACTCACTCAATTGACGTCTCTCAACATCTGTCCCAAAAGCACCCCATGACAACTGTCCCAAACACACTTAATTGTCTCCCCGCAGCACCGGTCACAAAAGCACAACATTGGCACACCATGAGAACTGTCCCAAATGCACCCAATGTCTCCCTGCAACAGCTGTCCCAAAATACTGTATTGCCACCCCATGACAACTGAGCCAAACGCACTCAATTGTCTCATTGCAACACCTGACCCAAAAAACACTCCATTGGCACCCCATGGCAACTGTCACAAACACACTCAATTGTCTCACTGCAACACCTGACCCAAAAACACTCCATTGGCACCCCATGACAAGTGTCCCAAACGCACCCAATTGTCTCCCCACAACACCTGTCCCAAAAGCACTCCATTGGCACCCCATGACAACTGTCCCGAACACTCTCAAATGTCTCTTCGCACCACCTGACCCAAAAGCACTCCATTGTCATCCTATGACAACTGTCCCAAATGCTCGGAATTGTCTCCCTTCAACTCCAGTCCCAAGAGCACGTCATTGGCATCCGATGACAACTGTCCCAAAGCACTCCATTGGCACCCCATGACAACTGTCTCAAACACACTCAATGTCTCTCTGCAACTCCTGTCATAAAAAATTCCATTGCCACCCCAAGACAACAGTCCCAAACTCACTCAATTGACGTCTCTCAACATCTGTCCCAAAAGCACCCCATGACAACTGTCCCAAACAAACTTAATTGTCTCCCCGCAGCACCGGTCACAAAAGCACAACATTGGCACACCATGAGAACTGTCCCAAATGCACCCAATGTCTCCCTGCAACAGCTGTCCCAAAATACTGTATTGCCACCCCATGACAACTGAGCCAAACGCACTCAATTGTCTCATTGCAACACCTGACCCAAAAAACACTCCATTGGCACCCCATGGCAACTGTCACAAACGCACTCAATTGTCTCACTGCAACACCTGACCCAAAAACAGTCCATTGGCACCCCATGACAACTGTCTCAAACACATTCAATTGCCTCCCTGCAACAGCTGTCCAAAAGCACTCAATTGGCACCCCATGAAAACTGTCACAAACACACTCAATTCTCTCCCTGCAACACCTGACCCAAAAGCACTCCATTGATACCCCATGACTACTGTCCCAAACACACTCAATTGTCTTCCAGCAACACCTGCCCAAAAGCACCCCATTTTCACCCCATGACAACTGTCCCAAACACACTCAATTGTCTCACCACAGCACCGGTCACAAAAGCACTCCATTGGCACCCCATGGCAACTGTCACAAACACACTCAATTGTCTCACTGCAACACCTGTCCTAAAAGCACTCCATTGGCACCCCATGACAACTGTCCCAAACACACTCAATTGTCTGCCTGCAACACCTGTCCCAAAAGCATTCCATTGGCTCCCCATGAATTCTGTCCCAAACACACTCAATTTTCTAATTGCAACACCTGTGCCAAAAACACTTCATTGCCACCCCACGACAAGTGTCCCAAACGCACCCAATTGTCTCCCCGCAACAACTGTCCCAAAAGCACTCCATTGGCACCCCACGGCATGTGTCCCAAACACACCCAATTGTCTCCCCGCAACAACTGTCACAAAAGCTCTCCATTGGCACCCCACGACAAGTGTCCCAAACGCACCCAATTGTTTCCCTGCAACAACTGTCCCAAAAGCATTCCATTGGCACCCCACGACAAGTTGCCCAAACGCACCCAATTGTCTCCCCACAACAACTGTCCCATAATCTCTCCATTGGCACCCCATGACAAGTGTCCCAAACGCACCCAATTGTCTCCCCGCAACAACTGTCCCAAAAGCACCACATTGGCACCCCATGACAAGTGTCCCAAATGCACCCAATTGTCTCCCCGCAACAACTGTCCCAAAAGCACTCCATTGGCACACCATGAAAAGTGTCCCAAACGCACCCAATTGTCTCCGGGCAACAACTGTCCCAAAAGCACGCCATTGGCACCCCACGACAAGTGTCCCAAACGCACCCAATTGTCTCCCCGCAACAACTGTCCCAAAATAACTCCATTGGCACCCCATGACAAGTGTCCCAAACGCACCCAATTGTCTCCCCGCAACAACTGTCCCAAAAGCACTCCATTGGCACCCCATGACAATTGTCCCAAACGCACCCAATTGTCTCCCGCAACAACTGTCCCAAAAGCACTCCATTGGCACCCCAGGACAAGTGTCCAAAACGCACCCAATTGTTTCCCCGCAACAACTGTCCCAAAAGCACTCCATTGGCACCCCATGAGAAGTGTCCCAAATGCACCCAATTGTCTCCTCGCAAAACAACTGTCCCAAAAGCACTCCATTGGCACCCCATGACAAGTGTCCCAAAAGCACCCAATTGTCTCCCAGCAACAACTGTCTCAAAAGCACTCCATTGGCACCCCATGACAAGTGTCCCAAACGCACCGAATTGTCTCCCCGCAACAACTATCCCAAAAGCTCTCCATTGGCACCCCATGAGAATTGTCCCAAATGCATCCAATTGTCTCCCCGCAACAACTGTCCCAAAAGCACTCCATTGGCACCCCATGACAAGTGTCCCAAACGCACCCAATTGTCTCCCGCAACAACTGTCCCAAAAGCACGCCATTGGCACCCCATGACAAGTGTCCCAAACAATCCAATTGTCTCCCCGCAACAACTGTCCCAAAAGCACTCCATTGGCACCCCATGACAATTGTCCCAAACGCACCCAATTGTCTCCCGCAACAACTGTCCCAAAAGCACTCCATTGGCACCCCAGGACAAGTGTCCAAAACGCACCCAATTGTTTCCCCGCAACAACTGTCCCAAAAGCACTCCATTGGCACCCCATGAGAAGTGTCCCAAACGCACCCAATTGTCTCCTCGCAAAACAACTGTCCCAAAAGCACTCCATTGGCACCCCATGACAAGTGTCCCAAACGCACCCAATTGTCTCCCCGCAACAACTGTCTCAAAAGCACTCCATTGGCACCCCATGACAAGTGTCCCAAACGCACCGAATTGTCTCCCCGCAACAACTATCCCAAAAGCTCTCCATTGGCACCCCATGAGAATTGTCCCAAACGCATCCAATTGTCTCCCCGCAACAACTGTCCCAAAAGCACTCCATTGGCACCCCATGACAAGTGTCCCAAACGCACCCAATTGTCTCCCGCAACAACTGTCCCAAAAGCACTCCATTGGCACCCCATGACAAGTGTCCCAAACAATCCAATTGTCTCCCCGCAACAACTGTCCCAAAAGCACTCCATTGGCACCCCATGACAAGTGTCCCAAACGCACCCAATTGTCTCCTCGCAACAACTGTCCCAAAAGCACAACATTGGCACCCCATGACAAGTGTCCCAAACGCACCGAATTGTCTCCTCGCAACAACTGTCCCAAAAGCACAACATTGGCACCCCATGACAAGTGTCCCAAACGCACCGAATTGTCTCCCCGCAACAACTATCCCAAAAGCTCTCCATTGGCACCCCATGAGAATTGTCCCAAACGCATCCAATTGCCTCCCCGCAACAACTGTCCCAAAAGCACTCCATTGGCACCCCATGACAAGTGTCACAAATGCACCCAATTGTCTCCCCGCAACAACTGTCCCAAAAGCACTCCATTGGCACCCCATGACAAGTGTCCCAAACGCACCCAATTGTCTCCCCGCAACAACTGTCCCAAAAGCACCACATTGGCACCCCATGACAAGTGTCCCAAATGCACCCAATTGTCTCCCCGCAACAACTGTCCCAAAAGCACTCCATTGGCACCCCATGAAAAGTGTCCCAAACGCACCCAATTGTCTCCGGGCAACAACTGTCCCAAAAGCACGCCATTGGCACCCCACGACAAGTGTCCCAAACGCACCCAATTGTCTCCCCGCAACAACTGTCCCAAAAGCACTCCATTGGCACCCCACGACAAGTGTCCCAAACGCACCCAATTGTCTCCCCGCAACAACTGTCCCAAAAGCACCCCATTGGCACCCCACGACAAGTGTCCCAAACGCACCCAATTGTCTCCCCGCAACAACTGTCCCAAAATAACTCCATTGGCACCCCACGACAAGTGTCCCAAACGCACCCAATTGTCTCCCCGCAACAACTGTCCCAAAAGCACTCCATTGGCACCCCATGACAATTGTCCCAAATGCACCCAATTGTCTCCCGCAACAACTGTCCCAAAAGCACTCCATTGGCACCCCAGGACAAGTGTCCAAAACGCACCCAATTGTTTCCCCGCAACAACTGTCCCAAAAGCACTCCATTGGCACCCCATGAGAAGTGTCCCAAACGCACCCAATTGTCTCCTCGCAAAACAACTGTCCCAAAAGCACTCCATTGGCACCCCATGACAAGTGTCCCAAACGCACCCAATTGTCACCCCGCAACAACTGTCTCAAAAGCACTCCATTGGCACCCCATGACAAGTGTCCCAAACGCACCGAATTGTCTCCCCGCAACAACTATCCCAAAAGCTCTCCATTGGCACCCCATGAGAATTGTCCCAAACGCATCCAATTGTCTCCCCGCAACAACTGTCCCAAAAGCACTCCATTGGCACCCCATGACAAGTGTCCCAAACGCACCCAATTGTCTCCCGCAACAACTGTCCCAAAAGCACGCCATTGGCACCCCATGACAAGTGTCCCAAACAATCCAATTGTCTCCCCGCAACAACTGTCCCAAAAGCACTCCATTGGCACCCCATGACAATTGTCCCAAACGCACCCAATTGTCTCCCGCAACAACTGTCCCAAAAGCACTCCATTGGCACCCCAGGACAAGTGTCCAAAACGCACCCAATTGTTTCCCCGCAACAACTGTCCCAAAAGCACTCCATTGGCACCCCATGAGAAGTGTCCCAAACGCACCGAATTGTCTCCCCGCAACAACTATCCCAAAAGCTCTCCATTGGCACCCCATGAGAATTGTCCCAAATGCATCCAATTGTCTCCCCGCAACAACTGTCCCAAAAGCACTCCATTGGCACCCCATGACAAGTGTCCCAAACGCACCCAATTGTCTCCCGCAACAACTGTCCCAAAAGCACGCCATTGGCACCCCATGACAAGTGTCCCAAACAATCCAATTGTCTCCCCGCAACAACTGTCCCAAAAGCACTCCATTGGCACCCCATGACAATTGTCCCAAACGCACCCAATTGTCTCCCGCAACAACTGTCCCAAAAGCACTCCATTGGCACCCCAGGACAAGTGTCCAAAACGCACCCAATTGTTTCCCCGCAACAACTGTCCCAAAAGCACTCCATTGGCACCCCATGAGAAGTGTCCCAAACGCACCCAATTGTCTCCTCGCAAAACAACTGTCCCAAAAGCACTCCATTGGCACCCCATGACAAGTGTCCCAAACGCACCCAATTGTCTCCCCGCAACAACTGTCTCAAAAGCACTCCATTGGCACCCCATGACAAGTGTCCCAAACGCACCGAATTGTCTCCCCGCAACAACTATCCCAAAAGCTCTCCATTGGCACCCCATGAGAATTGTCCCAAACGCATCCAATTGTCTCCCCGCAACAACTGTCCCAAAAGCACTCCATTGGCACCCCATGACAAGTGTCCCAAACGCACCCAATTGTCTCCCGCAACAACTGTCCCAAAAGCACTCCATTGGCACCCCATGACAAGTGTCCCAAACAATCCAATTGTCTCCCCGCAACAACTGTCCCAAAAGCACTCCATTGGCACCCCATGACAAGTGTCCCAAACGCACCCAATTGTCTCCTCGCAACAACTGTCCCAAAAGCACAACATTGGCACCCCATGACAAGTGTCCCAAACGCACCGAATTGTCTCCTCGCAACAACTGTCCCAAAAGCACAACATTGGCACCCCATGACAAGTGTCCCAAACGCACCGAATTGTCTCCCCGCAACAACTATCCCAAAAGCTCTCCATTGGCACCCCATGAGAATTGTCCCAAACGCATCCAATTGCCTCCCCGCAACAACTGTCCCAAAAGCACTCCATTGGCACCCCATGACAAGTGTCACAAATGCACCCAATTGTCTCCCCGCAACAACTGTCCCAAAAGCACTCCATTGGCACCCCATGACAAGTGTCCCAAACGCACCCAATTGTCTCCCCGCAACAACTGTCCCAAAAGCACCACATTGGCACCCCATGACAAGTGTCCCAAATGCACCCAATTGTCTCCCCGCAACAACTGTCCCAAAAGCACTCCATTGGCACCCCATGAAAAGTGTCCCAAACGCACCCAATTGTCTCCGGGCAACAACTGTCCCAAAAGCACGCCATTGGCACCCCACGACAAGTGTCCCAAACGCACCCAATTGTCTCCCCGCAACAACTGTCCCAAAAGCACTCCATTGGCACCCCACGACAAGTGTCCCAAACGCACCCAATTGTCTCCCCGCAACAACTGTCCCAAAAGCACCCCATTGGCACCCCACGACAAGTGTCCCAAACGCACCCAATTGTCTCCCCGCAACAACTGTCCCAAAATAACTCCATTGGCACCCCACGACAAGTGTCCCAAACGCACCCAATTGTCTCCCCGCAACAACTGTCCCAAAAGCACTCCATTGGCACCCCATGACAATTGTCCCAAATGCACCCAATTGTCTCCCGCAACAACTGTCCCAAAAGCACTCCATTGGCACCCCAGGACAAGTGTCCAAAACGCACCCAATTGTTTCCCCGCAACAACTGTCCCAAAAGCACTCCATTGGCACCCCATGAGAAGTGTCCCAAACGCACCCAATTGTCTCCTCGCAAAACAACTGTCCCAAAAGCACTCCATTGGCACCCCATGACAAGTGTCCCAAACGCACCCAATTGTCACCCCGCAACAACTGTCTCAAAAGCACTCCATTGGCACCCCATGACAAGTGTCCCAAACGCACCGAATTGTCTCCCCGCAACAACTATCCCAAAAGCTCTCCATTGGCACCCCATGAGAATTGTCCCAAACGCATCCAATTGTCTCCCCGCAACAACTGTCCCAAAAGCACTCCATTGGCACCCCATGACAAGTGTCCCAAATGCACCCAATTGTCTCCCCGCAACAACTGTCCCAAAAGCACTCCATTGGCATCCCATGACAAGTGTCCCAAACGCACCCAATTGTCTCCCCGCAACAACTGTCCCAAAAGCACTCCATTGGCACCCCTTGACAAGTGTCCCAAACGCACCCAATTGTTTCCCTGCAACAACTGTCCCAAAAGCACTCCATTGGCACCCCATGACAAGTGTCCCAAACGCATCCAATTGTCTCCCCGCAACAACTGTCCCAAAAGCACTCCATTGGCAACCCATGACAACTGTCCCAAACACACGCAATGTCTGCATGCAACTCCTGTCATCAAACACTTCATTGCCACCCCAAGACAACTGTTCCAAACTCACTCAATTGTCGCCTCTCAACACCTGTCCCAAAAGCACTCCATTGGCACCCCATGACAACTGTCCCAAACACTCTCAAATGTCTCTTCGCACCACCTGACCAGCACTCCATTGTCATCCTATGACAACTGTCCCAAATGCACAGAATTGTCTCCCTGCAACTCCAGTCCCAAGAGCACGTCATTGGCACCCGATGACAACTGTCCCAAAGCACTCCATTGGCACCCCATGACAACTGTCTCAAACACACTCAATGTCTCTCTGCAACTCCTGTCATAAAAAACTCCATTGCCACCCCAAGACAACAGTTCCAAACTCACTCAATTAACGCCTCTCAACATCTGTCCCAAAAGCACCCCATTTTCACACCATGACAACTGTCCCAAATACACTTAATTGTCTCCCCGCAGCGCCGGTCACAAAAGCACAACATTGGCACACCATGAGAACTGTCCCAAATGCACCCAATGTCTCCCTGCAACAGCTGTCCCAAAATACTGTATTGCCACCCCATGACAACTGTCCCAAACACACTCAATTGTCTCATTGCAACACCCGACCCAGAAAACACTCCATTGGCACACCATGCCAACTGTCCCAAACGCACTAAATTGTCTCACTGCAACACCTGACCCAAAAACACTCCATTGGCACCCCATGACAACTGTCCCAAACACACTCAATTGCCTCCCTGCAACAGCTGTCCAAAAGCACTCAATTGGCACCCCATGAAAACTGTCCCAAACACACTCAATTCTCTCCCTGCAACACCTGACCCAAAAGCACTCCATTGATACACCATGACTACTGTCCCAAACACACTCAATTGTCTTCCAGCAACACCTGCCCAAAAGCACCCCATTTTCACCCCATGACAACTGTCCCAAATGCACCCAATTGTCTCCCCGCAACAACTGTCCCAAAAGCACTCCATTGGCACCCCATGACAACTGTCCCAAACACACGCAATGTCTCCCTGCAACTCCTGTCATCAAACACTCCATTGCCACCCCAAGACAACTGTTCCAAACTCACTCAATTGTCGCCTCTCAACACCTGTCCCAAAAGCACTCCATTGGCACCCCATGACAACTGTCCCAAACACTCTCAAATGTCTCTTCGCACCACCTGACCCAAAAGCACTCCATTGTCATCCTATGACAACTTTCCCAAATGCACGGAATTGTCTCCCTGCAACTCCAGTCCCAAAAGCACTCCATTGGCACCCCAGGACAAGTGTACAAAACGCACCCAATTGTTTCCCCGCAACAACTGTCCCATTGGCACTCCATGACAAGTGTCCCAAACGCACCCAATTGTCCCCCCGCAACAACTGTCCCAAAAGCACTCCATTGGCACCCCATGAGAAGTGTCCCAAACGCACCCAATTGTCTCCCTGCAACAACTGTCCCAAAAGCACTCCATTGGCACCCCATGACAAGTGTCCCAAACGCACCCAATTGTCTCCCCACAACACCTGTCCCAAAAGCACTCCATTGGCACCCCATGACAACTGTCCCAAACACTCTCAAATGTCTCTTCGCACCACCTGACCCAAAAGCACTCCATTGTCATCCTTTGACAACTGTCCCAAATGCACGGAATTGTCTCCCTGCAACTCCAGTCGCAAGAGCACGTCATTGGCACCCGATGACAACTGTCCCAAAGCACTTCATTGGCACCCCATGACAACTGTCTCAAAAACACTAAATATCTCTCTGCAACTCCTGTCATAAAAAACTCCATTGCCACCCCAAGACAACAGTTCCAAACTCACTCAATTGACGCCTCTCAACATCTGTCCCAAAAGCACCCCATTTTCACCCCATGACAACTGTCCCAAACACACTTAATTGTCTCCCCGCAGCACCGGTCACAAAAGCATAACATTGGCACACCATGAGAACTGTCCCAAATGCACCCAATGTTTCCCTGCAACAGCTGTCCCAAAATACTGTATTGCCACCCCATGACAACTGTCCCAAACGCACTCAATTGTCTCATTGCAACACCTGACCCAAAAAACACTCCATTGGCACCCCATGGCAACTGTCACAAACGCACTTAATTGTCTCACTGCAACACCTGACCCAAAAACACTCCATTGGCACCCCATGACAACTGTCCCAAACACACTCAATTGCCTCCCTGCAACAGCTGTCCAAAAGCACTCAATTGGCACCCCATGAAAACTGTCCCAAACACACTCAATTTTCTCCCTGCAACACCTGACCCAAAAGCACTCCATTGATACCCCATGACTACTGTCCCAAACACACTAAATTGTCTTCCAGCAACACCTGCACAAAAGCACCCCATTTTCACCCCATGACAACTGTCCCAAACACACTCAATTGTCTCACTGCAACACCTGTCCTAAAAGCACTCCATTGGCACCCCATGACAACTGTCCCAAACACACTCAATTGTCTGCCTGCAACACCTGTCCCAAAAGCATTCCATTGGCTCCCCATGAATTCTGTACCAAACACACTCAATTTTCTAATCGCAACACCTGTGCCAAAAACACTTCATTGCCACCCCACGACAAGTGTCCCAAACGCACCCAATTGTCTCCCCGCAACAACTGTCCCAAAAGCACTCCATTGGCACCCCATGACAAGTGTCCCAAACGCACCCAATTGTCTCCCCGCAACAACTGTCCCAAAAGCACTCCATTGGCACCCCACGGCATGTGTCCCAAACACACCCAATTGTCTCCCCGCAACAACTGTCACAAAAGCTCTCCATTGGCACCCCACGACAAGTGTCCCAAACGCACACAATTGTTTCCCTGCAACAACTGTCCCAAAAGCATTCCATTGGCACCCCACGACAAGTTGCCCAAACGCACCCAATTGTCTCCCCGCAACAACTGTCCCAAAGCACTCCATAGGCACCCCACGACAAGTGTCCCAAACGCACCCAATTGTCTCCCCACAACAACTGTCCCATAATCTCTACATTGGCACCCCATGACAAGTGTCCCAAACGCACCCAATTGTCTCCCCGCAACAACTGTCCCAAAAGCACCACATTGGCACCCCATGACAAGTGTCCCAAATGCACCGAATTGTCTCCCCGCAACAACTGTCCCAAAAGCACTCCATTGGCACCCCATGAAAAGTGTCCCAAACGCACCCAATTGTCTCCGGGCAACAACTGTCCCAAAAGCACGCCATTGGCACCCCACGACAAGTGTCCCAAACGCACCCAATTGTCTCCCCGCAACAACTGTCCCAAAAGCACTCCATTGGCACCCCACGACAAGTGTCCCAAACGCACCCAATTGTCTCCCCGCAACAACTGTCCCAAAAGCACCCCATTGGCACCCCACGACAAGTGTCCCAAATGCACCCAATTGTCTCCCCGCAACAACTGTCCCAAAATAACTCCATTGGCACCCCATGACAAGTGTCCCAAACGCACCCAATTGTCTCCCCGCAACAACTGTCCCAAAAGCACTCCATTGGCACCCCATGACAATTGTCCCAAACGCACCCAATTGTCTCCTCGCAAAACAACTGTCCCAAAAGCACTCCATTGGCACCCCATGACAAGTGTCCCAAACGCACCCAATTGTCTCCCAGCAACAACTGTCTCAAAAGCACTCCATTGGCACCCCATGTCAAGTGTCCCAAACGCACCCAATTGTCTCCCCGCAACAACTATCCCAAAAGCTCTCCATTGGCACCCCATGAGAATTGTCCCAAATGCATCCAATTGTCTCCCCGCAACAACTGTCCCAAAAGCACTCCATTGGCACCCCATGACAAGTGTCCCAAACGCACCCAATTGTCTCCCGCAACAACTGTCCCAAAAGCACGCCATTGGCACCCCATGTCAAGTGTCCCAAACAATCCAATTGTCTCCCCGCAACAACTGTCCCAAAAGCACTCCATTGGCACCCCATGACAATTGTCCCAAACGCACCCAATTGTCTCCCGCAACAACTGTCCCAAAAGCACTCCATTGGCACCCCAGGACAAGTGTCCAAAACGCACCCAATTGTTTCCCCGCAACAACTTTCCCAAAAGCACTCCATTGGCACCCCATGAGAAGTGTCCCAAACGCACCCAATTGTCTCCTCGCAAAACAACTGTCCCAAAAGCACTCCATTGGCACCCCATGACAAGTGTCCCAAACGCACCCAATTGTCTCCCCGCACCAACTGTCTCAAAAGCACTCCATTGGCACCCCATGACAAGTGTCCCAAACGCACCGAATTGTCTCCCCGCAACAACTATCCCAAAAGCTCTCCATTGGCACCCCATGAGAATTGTCCCAAACGCATCCAATTGTCTCCCCGCAACAACTGTCCCAAAAGCACTCCATTGGCACCCCATGACAAGTGTCCCAAACGCACCCAATTGTCTCCCGCAACAACTGTCCCAAAAGCACTCCATTGGCACCCCATGACAAGTGTCCCAAACAATCCAATTGTCTCCCCGCAACAACTGTCCCAAAAGCACTCCATTGGCACCCCATGACAAGTGTCCCAAACGCACCCAATTGTCTCCTCGCAACAACTGTCCCAAAAGCACAACATTGGCACCCCATGACAAGTGTCCCAAACGCACCGAATTGTCTCCTCGCAACAACTGTCCCAAAAGCACAACATTGGCACCCCATGACAAGTGTCCCAAACGCACCGAATTGTCTCCCCGCAACAACTATCCCAAAAGCTCTCCATTGGCACCCCATGAGAATTGTCCCAAACGCATCCAATTGTCTCCCCGCAACAACTGTCCCAAAAGCACTCCATTGGCACCCCATGACAAGTGTCCCAAATGCACCCAATTGTCTCCCCGCAACAACTGTCCCAAAAGCACTCCATTGGCACCCCATGACAAGTGTCCCAAACGCACCCAATTGTCTCCCCGCAACAACTGTCCCAACAGCACCACATTGGCACCCCATGACAAGTGTCCCAAATGCACCCAATTGTCTCCCCGCAACAACTGTCCCAAAAGCACTCCATTGGCACTCCATGAAAAGTGTCCCAACACACCCAATTGTCTCCGGGCAACAACTGTCCCAAATACAAGCCATTGGCACCCCACGACAAGTGTCCCAAACGCACCCAATTGTCTCCCCGCAACAACTGTCCCAAAAGCACCCCATTGGCACCCCACGACAAGTGTCCCAAAAGCACCCAATTGTCTCCCCGCAACAACTGTCCCAAAATAACTCCATTGGCACCCCACGACAAGTGTCCCAAACGCACCCAATTGTCTCCCCGCAACAACTGTCCCAAAAGCACTCCATTGGCACCCCATGACAATTGTCCCAAACGCACCCAATTGTCTCCCGCAACAACTGTCCCAAAAGCACTCCATTGGCACCCCAGGACAAGTGTCCAAAACGCACCCAATTGTTTCCCCGCAACAACTGTCCCAAAAGCACTCCATTGGCACCCCATGAGAAGTGTCCCAAACGCACCCAATTGTCTCCTCGCAAAACAACTGTCCCAAAAGCACTCCATTGGCACCCCATGACAAGTGTCCCAAACGCACCCAATTGTCTCCCCGCAACAACTGTCTCAAAAGTACTCCATTGGCACCCCATGACAAGTGTCCCAAACGCACCGAATTGTCTCCCCGCAACAACTATCCCAAAAGCTCTCCATTGGCACACCATGAGAATTGTCCCAAATGCATCCAATTGTCTCCCCGCAACAACTGTCCCAAAAGCACTCCATTGGCACCCCATGACAAGTGTCCCAAACGCACCCAATTGTCTCCCGCAACAACTGTCCCAAAAGCACGCCATTGGCACCCCATGACAAGTGTCCCAAACAATCCAATTGTCTCCCCGCAACAACTGACCCAAAAGCACTCCATTGGCGCCCCATGACAATTGTCCGAAACGCACCCAATTGTCTCCCGCAACAACTGTCCCAAAAGCACTCCATTGGCACCCCAGGACAAGTGTCCAAAACGCACCCAATTGTTTCCCCGCAACAACTGTCCCAAAAGCACTCCATTGGCACCCCATGAGAAGTGTCCCAAACGCACCCAATTGTCTCCTCACAAAACAACTGTCCCAAAAGCACTCCATTGGCACCCCATGACAAGTGTCCCAAACGCACCCAATTGTCTCCCCGCAACAACTGTCTCAAAAGCACTCCATTGGCAAGCCATGACAAGTGTCCCAAACGCACCGAATTGTCTCCCCGCAACAACTATCCCAAAAGCTCTCCATTGGCACCCCATGAGAATTGTCCCAAATGCATCCAATTGTCTCCCCGCAACAACTGTCCCAAAAGCACTCCATTGGCACCCCATGACAAGTGTCCCAAACGCACCCAATTGTCTCCCGCAACAACTGTCCCAAAAGCACTCCATTGGCACCCCATGACAAGTGTCCCAAACAATCCAATTGTCTCCCCGCAACAACTGTCCCAAAAGCACTCCATTGGCACCCCATGACAAGTGTCCCAAACGCACCCAATTGTCTCCTCGCAACAACTTACCCAAAAGCACAACATTGGCACCCCATGACAAGTGTCCCAAACGCACCGAATTGTCTCCTCGCAACAACTGTCCCAAAAGCACAACATTGGCACCCCATGACAAGTGTCCCAAACGCACCGAATTGTCTCCCCGCAACAACTATCCCAAAAGCTCTCCATTGGCACCCCATGAGAATTGTCCCAAACGCATCCAATTGTCTCCCCGCAACAACTGTCCCAAAAGCACTCCATTGGCACCCCATGACAAGTGTCCCAAATGCACCCAATTGTCTCCCCGCAACAACTGTCCCAAAAGCACTCCATTGGCACCCCATGACAAGTGTCCCAAACGCACCCAATTGTCTCCCCGCAACAACTGTCCCAAAAGCACTCCATTGGCACCCCTTGACAAGTGTCCCAAACGCACCCAATTGTTTCCCTGCAACAACAGTCCCAAAAGCACTCCATTGGCACCCCATGACAAGTGTCCCAAACGCATCCAATTGTCTCCCCGCAACAACTGTCCCAAAAGCACTCCATTGGCACCCCATGACAAGTGTCCCAAAAGCACCCAATTGTCTCCCCGCAACAACTGTCCCGAAAGCACTCCATTGGTACCCCATGACAAGTGTCCCAAATGCACCCAATTGTCTCCCCGCAACAACTGTCCCGAAAGCACTCCATGGGAACCCCATGACAACTGTCCCAAAGCACTCCGTTATCACCCCATGACAAGTGTCCCAAACGCACCCAATTGTCTCCCTGCAACAACTGTCCCAAAAGAACTCCATTGGCACCCCATGACAACTGTCCCAAAGCACTCCATTGGCAACCCATGAGAATTGTCCCAAACGCACCCAATTGTCTCCCCGCAACAACTGTCCCAAAATAACTCCATTGGCACCCCATGACAAGTGTCCCAAACGCACCCAATTGTCTCCCCGCAACAACTGTCCCAAAAGCACTCCATTGGCACCCCATGACAAGTGTCCCAAATGCACCCAATTGTCTCCCCGCAACAACTGTCCCGAAAGCACTCCATGGGAACCCCATGACAACTGTCCCAAAGCACTCCGTTATCACCCCATGACAAGTGTCCCAAACGCACCCAATTGTCTCCCTGCAACAACTGTCCCAAAAGAACTCCATTGGCACCCCATGACAACTGTCCCAAAGCACTCCGTTATCACCCCATGACAAGTGTCCCAAACGCACCCAATTGTCTCCCCGCAACAACTGTCCCAAAATAACTCCATTGGCACCCCATGACAAGTGTCCCAAACGCACCCAATTGTCTCCCCGCAACAACTGTCCCAAAAGCACTCCATTGGCACCCCATGACAAGTGTCCCAAACGCACCCAATTGTCTCCCCGCAACAACTGTCCCAAAAGCACTCCATTGGCACCCCTTGACAAGTGTCCCAAACGCACCCAATTGTTTCCCTGCAACAACAGTCCCAAAAGCACTCCATTGGCACCCCATGAGAAGTGTCCCAAACGCACCCAATTGTCTCCTCGCAAAACAACTGTCCCAAAAGCACTCCATTGGCACCCCATGACAAGTGTCCCAAACGCATCCAATTGTCTCCCCGCAACAACTGTCCCAAAAGCACTCCATTGGCACCCCATGACAAGTGTCCCAAATGCACCCAATTGTCTCCCCGCAACAACTGTCCCAAAAGCACTCCATTGGCACCCCTTCACAAGTGTCCCAAACGCACCCAATTGTTTCCCTGCAACAACTGTCCCAAAAGCACTCCATTGGCACCCCATGACAAGTGTCCCAAACGCATCCAATTGTCTCCCCGCAACAACTGTCCCAAAAGCACTCCATTGGCACCCCATGACAAGTGTCCCAAAAGCACCCAATTGTCTCCCCGCAACAACTGTCCCGAAAGCACTCCATTGGTACCCCATGACAAGTGTCCCAAATGCACCCAATTGTCTCCCCGCAACAACTGTCCCGAAAGCACTCCATGGGAACCCCATGACAACTGTCCCAAAGCACTCCATTATCACCCCATGACAAGTGTCCCAAACGCACCCAATTGTCTCCCTGCAACAACTGTCCCAAAAGAACTCCATTGGCACCCCATGACAACTGTCCCAAAGCACTCCATTGGCAACCCATGACAACTGTCCCAAACACACGCAATGTCTCCCTGCAACTCCTGTCATCAAACACTCCATTGCCACCCCAAGACAACTGTCCCAAAGCACTCCATTATCACCCCATGACAAGTGTCCCAAAAGCACCCAATTGTCTCCCTGCAACAACTGTCCCAAAAGAACTCCATTGGCACCCCACGACAACTGTCCCAAAGCACTCCATTGGCAACCCATGACAACTGTCCCAAACACACGCAATGTCTCCCTGCAACTCCTGTCATCAAACACTCCATTGCCACCCCAAGACAACTGTTCCAAACTCACTCAATTGTCGCCTCTCAACACCTGTCCTAAAAGCACTCCATTGGCACCCCATGACAACTGTCCCAAACACTCTCAAATGTCTCTTCGCACCACCTGACCAGCACTCCATTGTCATCCTATGACAACTGTCCCAAATGCACAGAATTGTCTCCCTGCAACTCCAGTCCCAAGAGCACGTCATTGGCACCCGATGACAACTGTCCCAAAGCACTCCATTGGCACCCCATGACAACTGTCTCAAACACACTCAATGTCTCTCTGCAACTCCTGTCATAAAAAACTCCATTGCCACCCCAAGACAACAGTTCCAAACTCACTCAATTAACGCCTCTCAACATCTGTCCCAAAAGCACCCCATTTTCACACCATGACAACTGTCCCAAATACACTTAATTGTCTCCCCGCAGCACCGGTCACAAAAGCACAACATTGGCACACCATGAGAACTGTCCCAAATGCACCCAATGTCTCCCTGCAACAGCTGTCCCAAAATACTGTATTGCCACCCCATGACAACTGTCCCAAACACACTCAATTGTCTCATTGCAACACCCGACCCAGAAAACACTCCATTGGCACACCATGCCAACTGTCCCAAACGCACTAAATTGTCTCACTGCAAAACCTGACCCAAAAACACTCCATTGGCACCCCATGACAACTGTCCCAAACACACTCAATTGCCTCCCTGCAACAGCTGTCCAAAAGCACTCAATTGGCACCCCATGAAAACTGTCCCAAACACACTCAATTCTCTCCCTGCAACACCTGACCCAAAAGCACTCCATTGATACACCATGACTACTGTCCCAAACACACTCAATTGTCTTCCAGCAACACCTGCCCAAAAGCACCCCATTTTCACCCCATGACAACTGTCCCAAACACACCCAATTGTCTCCCCGCAACAACTGTCCCAAAAGCACTCCATTGGCACCCCATGACAAGTGTCCCAAATGCACCCAATTGTCTCCCCGCAACAACTGTCCCAAAAGCACTCCATTGGCACCCCATGACAACTGTCCCAAACACACGCAATGTCTCCCTGCAACTCCTGTCATCAAACACTCCATTGCCACCCCAAGACAACTGTTCCAAACTCACTCAATTGTCGCCTCTCAACACCTGTCCCAAAAGCACTCCATTGGCACCCCATGACAACTGTCCCAAACACTCTCAAATGTCTCTTCGCACCACCTGACCCAAAAGCACTCCATTGTCATCCTATGACAACTTTCCCAAATGCACGGAATTGTCTCCCTGCAACTCCAGTCCCAAAAGCACTCCATTGGCACCCCAGGACAAGTGTACAAAACGCACCCAATTGTTTCCCCGCAACAACTGTCCCATTGGCACCCCATGACAAGTGTCCCAAACGCACCCAATTGTCCCCCCGCAACAACTGTCCCAAAAGCACTCCATTGGCACCCCATGAGAAGTGTCCCAAACGCACCCAATTGTCTCCCTGCAACAACTGTCCCAAAAGCACTCCATTGGCACCCCATGACAAGTGTCCCAAACGCACCCAATTGTCTCCCCACAACACCTGTCCCAAAAGCACTCCATTGGCACCCCATGACAACTGTCCCAAACACTCTCAAATGTCTCTTCGCACCACCTGACCCAAAAGCACTCCATTGTCATCCTTTGACAACTGTCCCAAATGCACGGAATTGTCTCCCTGCAACTCCAGTCGCAAGAGCACGTCATTGGCACCCGATGACAACTGTCCCAAAGAACTTCATTGGCACCCCATGACAACTGTCTCAAAAACACTAAATATCTCTCTGCAACTCCTGTCATAAAAAACTCCATTGCCACCCCAAGACAACAGTTCCAAACTCACTCAATTGACGCCTCTCAACATCTGTCCCAAAAGCACCCCATTTTCACCCCATGACAACTGTCCCAAACACACTTAATTGTCTCCCCGCAGCACCGGTCACAAAAGCATAACATTGGCACACCATGAGAACTGTCCCAAATGCACCCAATGTCTCCCTGCAACAGCTGTCCCAAAATACTGTATTGCCACCCCATGACAACTGTCCCAAACGCACTCAATTGTCTCATTGCAACACCTGACCCAAAAAACACTCCATTGGCACCCCATGGCAACTGTCACAAACGCACTTAATTGTCTCACTGCAACACCTGACCCAAAAACACTCCATTGGCACCCCATGACAACTGTCCCAAACACACTCAATTGCCTCCCTGCAACAGCTGTCCAAAAGCACTCAATTGGCACCCCATGAAAACTGTCCCAAACACACTCAATTTTCTCCCTGCAACACCTGACCCAAAAGCACTCCATTGATACCCCATGACTACTGTCCCAAACACACTCAATTGTCTTCCAGCAACACCTGCACAAAAGCACCCCATTTTCACCCCATGACAACTGTCCCAAACACACTCAATTGTCTCACTGCAACACCTGTCCTAAAAGCACTCCATTGGCACCCCATGACAACTGTCCCAAACACACTCAATTGTCTGCCTGCAACACCTGTCCCAAAAGCATTCCATTGGCTCCCCATGAATTCTGTACCAAACACACTCAATTTTCTAATCGCAACACCTGTGCCAAAAACACTTCATTGCCACCCCACGACAAGTGTCCCAAACGCACCCAATTGTCTCCCCGCAACAACTGTCCCAAAAGCACTCCATTGGCACCCCATGACAAGTGTCCCAAACGCACCCAATTGTCTCCCCGCAACAACTGTCCCAAAAGCACTCCATTGGCACCCCACGGCATGTGTCCCAAACACACCCAATTGTCTCCCCGCAACAACTGTCACAAAAGCTCTCCATTGGCACCCCACGACAAGTGTCCCAAACGCACCCAATTGTTTCCCTGCAACAACTGTCCCAAAAGCATTCCATTGGCACCCCACGACAAGTTGCCCAAACGCACCCAATTGTCTCCCCGCAACAACTGTCCCAAAGCACTCCATAGGCACCCCACGACAAGTGTCCCAAACGCACCCAATTGTCTCCCCACAACAACTCTCCCATAATCTCTACATTGGCACCCCATGACAAGTGTCCCAAACGCACCCAATTGTCTCCCCGCAACAACTGTCCCAAAAGCACCACATTGGCACCCCATGACAAGTGTCCCAAATGCACCGAATTGTCTCCCCGCAACAACTGTCCCAAAAGCACTCCATTGGCACCCCATGAAAAGTGTCCCAAACGCACCCAATTGTCTCCGGGCAACAACTGTCCCAAAAGCACGCCATTGGCACCCCACGACAAGTGTCCCAAACGCACCCAATTGTCTCCCCGCAACAACTGTCCCAAAAGCACTCCATTGGCACCCCACGACAAGTGTCCCAAACGCACCCAATTGTCTCCCCGCAACAACTGTCCCAAAAGCACCCCATTGGCACCCCACGACAAGTGTCCCAAACGCACCCAATTGTCTCCCCGCAACAACTGTCCCAAAATAACTCCATTGGCACCCCATGACAAGTGTCCCAAACGCACCCAATTGTCTCCCCGCAACAACTGTCCCAAAAGCACTCCATTGGCACCCCATGACAATTGTCCCAAACGCACCCAATTGTCTCCTCGCAAAACAACTGTCCCAAAAGCACTCCATTGGCACCCCATGACAAGTGTCCCAAACGCACCCAATTGTCTCCCAGCAACAACTGTCTCAAAAGCACTCCATTGGCACCCCATGTCAAGTGTCCCAAACGCCCCCAATTGTCTCCCCGCAACAGCTATCCCAAAAGCTCTCCATTGGCACCCCATGAGAATTGTCCCAAATGCATCCAATTGTCTCCCCGCAACAACTGTCCCAAAAGCACTCCATTGGCACCCCATGAAAAGTGTCCCAAACGCACCCAATTGTCTCCCGCAACAACTGTCCCAAAAGCACGCCATTGGCACCCCATGTCAAGTGTCCCAAACAATCCAATTGTCTCCCCGCAACAACTGTCCCAAAAGCACTCCATTGGCACCCCATGACAATTGTCCCAAACGCACCCAATTGTCTCCCGCAACAACTGTCCCAAAAGCACTCCATTGGCACCCCAGGACAAGTGTCCAAAACGCACCCAATTGTTTCCCCGTAACAACTGTCCCAAAAGCACTCCATTGGCACCCCATGAGAAGTGTCCCAAACGCACTCAATTGTCTCCTCGCAAAACAACTGTCCCAAAGCACTCCATTGGCACCCCATGACAAGTGTCCCAAACACACCCAATTGTCTCCCCGCAACAACTGTCTCAAAAGCACTCCATTGGCACCCCATGACAAGTGTCCCAAACGCACCGAATTGTCTCCCCGCAACAACTATCCCAAAAGCTCTCCATTGGCACCCCATGAGAATTGTCTCAAACGCATCCAATTTTCTCCCTGCAACAACTGTCTCAAAAGAACTCCATTGGCACCCCATGACAAGTGTCCCAAACGCACCCAATTGTCTCCCGCAACAACTGTCCCAAAAGCACTCCATTGGCACCCCATGACAAGTGTCCCAAACAATCCAATTGTCTCCCCGCAACAACTGTCCCAAAAGCACTCCATTGGCACCCCATGACAAGTGTCCCAAACGCACCCAATTGTCTCCTCGCAACAACTGTCCCAAAAGCACAACATTGGCACCCCATGACAAGTGTCCCAAACGCACCGAATTGTCTCCTCGCAACAACTGTCCCAAAAGCACAACATTGGCACCCCATGACAAGTGTCCCAAACGCACCGAATTGTCTCCCCGCAACAACTATCCCAAAAGCTCTCCATTGGCACCCCATGAGAATTGTCCCAAACGCATCCAATTGTCTCCCCGCAACAACTGTCCCAAAAGCACTCCATTGGCACCCCATGACAAGTGTCCCAAATGCACCCAATTGTCTCCCCGCAACAACTGTCCCAAAAGCACTCCATTGGCACCCCATGACAAGTGTCCCAAACGCACCCAATTGTCTCCCTGCAACAACTGTCCCAAAAGCACCACATTGGCACCCCATGACAAGTGTCCCAAATGCACCCAATTGTCTCCCCGCAACAACTGTCCCAAAAGCACTCCATTGGCACCCCATGAAAAGTGTCCCAAACACACCCAATTGTCTCCGGGCAACAACTGTCCCAAAAGCAAGCCATTGGCACCCCACGACAAGTGTCCCAAACGCACCCAATTGTCTCCCCGCAACAACTGTCCCAAAAGCACTCCATTGGCACCCCACGACAAGTGTCCCAAACGCACCCAATTGTCTCCCCGCAACAACTGTCCCAAAAGCACCCCATTGGCACCCCACGACAAGTGTCCCAAAAGCACCCAATTGTCTCCCCGCAACAACTGTCTCAAAATAACTCCATTGGCACCCCACGACAAGTGTCCCAAACGCACCCAATTGTCTCCCCGCAACAACTGTCCCAAAAGCACTCCATTGGCACCCCATGACAATTGTCCCAAACGCACCCAATTGTCTCCCGCAACAACTGTCCCAAAAGCACTCCATTGGCACCCCAGGACAAGTGTCCAAAACGCACCCAATTGTTTCCCCGCAACAACTGTCCCAAAAGCACTCCATTGGCACCCCATGAGAAGTGTCCCAAACGCACCCAATTGTCTCCTCGCAAAACAACTGTCCCAAAAGCACTCCATTGGCACCCCATGACAAGTGTCCCAAACGCACCCAATTGTCTCCCCGCAACAACTGTCTCAAAACTACTCCATTGGCACCCCATGACAAGTGTCCCAAACGCACCGAATTGTCTCCCCGCAACAACTATCCCAAAAGCTCTCCATTGGCACACCATGAGAATTGTCCCAAATGCATCCAATTGTCTCCCCGCAACAACTGTCCCAAAAGCACTCCATTGGCACCCCATGACAAGTGTCCCAAACGCACCCAATTGTCTCCCGCAACAACTGTCCCAAAAGCACGCCATTGGCACCCCATGACAAGTGTCCCAAACAATCCAATTGTCTCCCCGCAACAACTGACCCAAAAGCACTCCATTGGCACCCCATGACAATTGTCCGAAACGCACCCAATTGTCTCCCGCAACAACTGTCCCAAAAGCACTCCATTGGCACCCCAGGACAAGTGTCCAAAACGCACCCAATTGTTTCCCCGCAACAACTGTCCCAAAAGCACTCCATTGGCACCCCATGAGAAGTGTCCCAAACGCACCCAATTGTCTCCTCACAAAACAACTGTCCCAAAAGCACTCCATTGGCACCCCATGACAAGTGTCCCAAACGCACCCAATTGTCTCCCCGCAACAACTGTCTCAAAAGCACTCCATTGGCACCCCATGACAAGTGTCCCAAACGCACCGAATTGTCTCCCCGCAACAACTATCCCAAAAGCTCTCCATTGGCACCCCATGAGAATTGTCCCAAACGCATCCAATTGTCTCCCCGCAACAACTGTCCCAAAAGCACTCCATTGGCACCCCATGACAAGTGTCCCAAACGCACCCAATTGCCTCCCGCAACAACTGTCCCAAAAGCACGCCATTGGCACCCCATGACAAGTGTCCCAAACAATCCAATTGTCTCCCCGCAACAACTGTCCCAAAAGCACTCCATTGGCACCCCATGACAAGTGTCCCAAACGCACCCAATTGTCTCCCAGCAACAACTGTCCCGAAAGCACTCCATTGGTACCCCATGACAAGTGTCCCAAATGCACCCAATTGTCTCCCCGCAACAACTGTCCCGAAAGCACTCCATGGGAACCCCATGACAACTGTCCCAAAGCACTCCGTTATCACCCCATGACAAGTGTCCCAAACGCACCCAATTGTCTCCCTGCAACAACTGTCCCAAAAGAACTCCATTGGCACCCCATGACAACTGTCCCAAAGCACTCCATTGGCAACCCATGAGAATTGTCCCAAACGCATCCAATTGTCTCCCCGCAACAACTGTCCCAAAAGCACTCCATTGGCACCCCATGACAAGTGTCCCAAATGCACCCAATTGTCTCCCCGCAACAACTGTCCCAAAAGCACTCCATTGGCACCCCTTCACAAGTGTCCCAAACGCACCCAATTGTTTCCCTGCAACAACTGTCCCAAAAGCACTCCATTGGCACCCCATGACAAGTGTCCCAAACGCATCCAATTGTCTCCCCGCAACAACTGTCCCAAAAGCACTCCATTGGCACCCCATGACAAGTGTCCCAAAAGCACCCAATTGTCTCCCCGCAACAACTGTCCCGAAAGCACTCCATTGGTACCCCATGACAAGTGTCCCAAATGCACCCAATTGTCTCCCCGCTACAACTGTCCCGAAAGCTCTCCATGGGAACCCCATGACAACTGTCCCAAAGCACTCCATTATCACCCCATGACAAGTGTCCCAAACGCACCCAATTGTCTCCCTGCAACAACTGTCCCAAAAGAACTCCATTGGCACCCCATGACAACTGTCCCAAAGCACTCCATTGGCAACCCATGACAACTGTCCCAAACACACGCAATGTCTCCCTGCAACTCCTGTCATCAAACACTCCATTGCCACCCCAAGACAACTGTCCCAAAGCACTCCATTATCACCCCATGACAAGTGTCCCAAACGCACCCAATTGTCTCCCTGCAACAACTGTCCCAAAAGAACTCCATTGGCACCCCATGACAACTGTCCCAAAGCACTCCATTGGCAACCCATGACAACTGTCCCAAACACACGCAATGTCTCCCTGCAACTCCTGTCATCAAACACTCCATTGCCACCCCAAGACAACTGTTCCAAACTCACTCAATTGTCGCCTCTCAACACCTGTCCCAAAAGCACTCCATTGGCACCCCATGACAACTGTCCCAAACACTCTCAAATGTCTCTTCGCACCACCTGACCAGCACTCCATTGTCATCCTATGACAACTGTCCCAAATGCACAGAATTGTCTCCCTGCAACTCCAGTCCCAAGAGCACGTCATTGGCACCCGATGACAACTGTCCCAAAGCACTCCATTGGCACCCCATGACAACTGTCTCAAACACACTCAATGTCTCTCTGCAACTCCTGTCATAAAAAACTCCATTGCCACCCCAAGACAACAGTTCCAAACTCACTCAATTAACGCCTCTCAACATCTGTCCCAAAAGCACCCCATTTTCACACCATGACAACTGTCCCAAATACACTTAATTGTCTCCCCGCAGCACCGGTCACAAAAGCACAACATTGGCACACCATGAGAACTGTCCCAAATGCACCCAATGTCTCCCTGCAACAGCTGTCCCAAAATACTGTATTGCCACCCCATGACAACTGTCCCAAACACACTCAATTGTCTCATTGCAACACCCGACCCAGAAAACACTCCATTGGCACACCATGCCAACTGTCCCAAACGCACTAAATTGTCTCACTGCAACACCTGACCCAAAAACACTCCATTGGCACCCCATGACAACTGTCCCAAACACACTCAATTGCCTCCCTGCAACAGCTGTCCAAAAGCACTCAATTGGCACCCCATGAAAACTGTCCCAAACACACTCAATTCTCTCCCTGCAACACCTGACCCAAAAGCACTCCATTGATACACCATGACTACTGTCCCAAACACACTCAATTGTCTTCCAGCAACACCTGCCCAAAAGCACCCCATTTTCACCCCATGACAACTGTCCCAAACACACCCAATTGTCTCCCCGCAACAACTGTCCCAAAAGCACTCCATTGGCACCCCATGACAAGTGTCCCAAATGCACCCAATTGTCTCCCCGCAACAACTGTCCCAAAAGCACTCCATTGGCACCCCATGACAACTGTCCCAAACACACGCAATGTCTCCCTGCAACTCCTGTCATCAAACACTCCATTGCCACCCCAAGACAACTGTTCCAAACTCACTCAATTGTCGCCTCTCAACACCTGTCCCAAAAGCACTCCATTGGCACCCCATGACAACTGTCCCAAACACTCTCAAATGTCTCTTCGCACCACCTGACCCAAAAGCACTCCATTGTCATCCTATGACAACTTTCCCAAATGCACGGAATTGTCTCCCTGCAACTCCAGTCCCAAAAGCACTCCATTGGCACCCCAGGACAAGTGTACAAAACGCACCCAATTGTTTCCCCGCAACAACTGTCCCATTGGCACCCCATGACAAGTGTCCCAAACGCACCCAATTGTCCCCCCGCAACAACTGTCCCAAAAGCACTCCATTGGCACCCCATGAGAAGTGTCCCAAACGCACCCAATTGTCTCCCTGCAACAACTGTCCCAAAAGCACTCCATTGGCACCCCATGACAAGTGTCCCAAACGCACCCAATTGTCTCCCCACAACACCTGTCCCAAAAGCACTCCATTGGCACCCCATGACAACTGTCCCAAACACTCTCAAATGTCTCTTCGCACCACCTGACCCAAAAGCACTCCATTGTCATCCTTTGACAACTGTCCCAAATGCACGGAATTGTCTCCCTGCAACTCAAGTCGCAAGAGCACGTCATTGGCACCCGATGACAACTGTCCCAAAGCACTTCATTGGCACCCCATGACAACTGTCTCAAAAACACTAAATATCTCTCTGCAACTCATGTCATAAAAAACTCCATTGCCACCCCAAGACAACAGTTCCAAACTCACTCAATTGACGCCTCTCAACATCTGTCCCAAAATCACCCCATTTTCACCCCATGACAACTGTCCCAAACACACTTAATTGTCTCCCCGCAGCACCGGTCACAAAAGCATAACATTGGCACACCATGAGAACTGTCCCAAATGCACCCAATGTCTCCCTGCAACAGCTGTCCCAAAATACTGTATTGCCACCCCATGACAACTGTCCCAAATGCACTCAATTGTCTCATTGCAACACCTGACCCAAAAAACACTCCATTGGCACCCCATGGCAACTGTCACAAACGAACCTAATTGTCTCACTGCAACACCTGACCCAAAAACACTCCATTGGCACCCCATGACAACTGTCCCAAACACACTCAATTGCCTCCCTGCAACAGCTGTCCAAAAGCACTCAATTGGCACCCCATGAAAACTGTCCCAAACACACTCAATTTTCTCCCTGCAACACCTGACCCAAAAGCACTCCATTGATACCCCATGACTACTGTCCCAAACACACTCAATTGTCTTCCAGCAACACCTGCACAAAAGCACCCCATTTTCACCCCATGACAACTGTCCCAAACACACTCAATTGTCTCACTGCAACACCTGTCCTAAAAGCACTCCATTGGCACCCCATGACAACTGTCCCAAACACACTCAATTGTCTGCCTGCAACACCTGTCCCAAAAGCATTCCATTGGCTCCCCATGAATTCTGTACCAAACACACTCAATTTTCTAATCGCAACACCTGTGCCAAAAACACTTCATTGCCACCCCACGACAAGTGTCCCAAACGCACCCAATTGTCTCCCCGCAACAACTGTCCCAAAAGCACTCCATTGGCACCCCATGACAACTGTCCCAAAGCACTCCATTGGCAACCCATGACAACTGTCCCAAACACACGCAATGTCTCCCTGCAACTCCTGTCATCAAACACTCCATTGCCACCCCAAGACAACTGTTCCAAACTCACTCAATTGTCGCCTCTCAACACCTGTCCCAAAAGCACTCCATTGGCACCCCATGACAACTGTCCCAAACACTCTCAAATGTCTCTTCACACCACCTGACCAGCACTCCATTGTCATCCTATGACAACTGTCCCAAATGCACAGAATTGTCTCCCTGCAACTCCAGTCCCAAGAGAACGTCATTGGCACCCGATGACAACTGTCCCAAAGCACTCCATTGGCACCCCATGACAACTGTCTCAAACACACTCAATGTCTCTCTGCAACTCCTGTCATAAAAAACTCCATTGCCACCCCAAGACAACAGTTCCAAACTCACTCAATTAACGCCTCTCAACATCTGTCCCAAAAGCACCCCATTTTCACACCATGACAACTGTCCCAAATACACTTAATTGTCTCCCCGCAGCACCGGTCACAAAAGCACAACATTGGCACACCATGAGAACTGTCCCAAATGCACCCAATGTCTCCCTGCAACAGCTGTCCCAAAATACTGTATTGCCACCCCATGACAACTGTCCCAAACACACTCAATTGTCTCATTGCAACACCCGACCCAGAAAACACTCCATTGGCACACCATGCCAACTGTCCCAAACGCACTAAATTGTCTCACTGCAACACCTGACCCAAAAACACTCCATTGGCACCCCATGACAACTGTCCCAAACACACTCAATTGCCTCCCTGCAACAGCTGTCCAAAAGCACTCAATTGGCACCCCATGAAAACTGTCCCAAACACACTCAATTCTCTCCCTGCAACACCTGACCCAAAAGCACTCCATTGATACACCATGACTACTGTCCCAAACACACTCAATTGTCTTCCAGCAACACCTGCCCAAAAGCACCCCATTTTCACCCCATGACAACTGTCCCAAACACACCCAATTGTCTCCCCGCAACAACTGTCCCAAAAGCACTCCATTGGCACCCCATGACAAGTGTCCCAAATGCACCCAATTGTCTCCCCGCAACAACTGTCCCAAAAGCACTCCATTGGCACCCCATGACAACTGTCCCAAACACACGCAATGTCTCCCTGCAACTCCTGTCATCAAACACTCCATTGCCACCCCAAGACAACTGTTCCAAACTCACTCAATTGTCGCCTCTCAACACCCGTCCCAAAAGCACTCCATTGGCACCCCATGACAACTGTCCCAAACACTCTCAAATGTCTCTTCGCACCACCTGACCCAAAAGCACTCCATTGTCATCCTATGACAACTTTCCCAAATGCACGGAATTGTCTCCCTGCAACTCCAGTCCCAAAAGCACTCCATTGGCACCCCAGGACAAGTGTACAAAACGCACCCAATTGTTTCCCCGCAACAACTGTCCCATTGGCACCCCATGACAAGTGTCCCAAACGCACCCAATTGTCCCCCCGCAACTACTGTCCCAAAAGCACTCCATTGGCACCCCATGAGAAGTGTCCCAAACGCACCCAATTGTCTCCCTGCAACAACTGTCCCAAAAGCACTCCATTGGCACCCCATGACAAGTGTCCCAAACGCACCCAATTGTCTCCCCACAACACCTGTCCCAAAAGCACTCCATTGGCACCCCATGACAACTGTCCCAAACACTCTCAAATGTCTCTTCGCACCACCTGACCCAAAAGCACTCCATTGTCATCCTTTGACAACTGTCCCAAATGCACGGAATTGTCTCCCTGCAACTCCAGTCGCAAGAGCACGTCATTGGCACCCGATGACAACTGTCCCAAAGCACTTCATTGGCACCCCATGACAACTGTCTCAAAAACACTAAATATCTCTCTGCAACTCCTGTCATAAAAAACTCCATTGCCACCCCAAGACAACAGTTCCAAACTCACTCAATTGACGCCTCTCAACATCTGTCACAAAAGCACCCCATTTTCACCCCATGACAACTGTCCCAAACACACTTAATTGTCTCCCCGCAGCACCGGTCACAAAAGCATAACATTGGCACACCATGAGAACTGTCCCAAATGCACCCAATGTCTCCCTGCAACAGCTGTCCCAAAATACTGTATTGCCACCCCATGACAACTGTCCCAAACGCACTCAATTGTCTCATTGCAACACCTGACCCAAAAAACACTCCATTGGCACCCCATGGCAACTGTCACAAACGCACTTAATTGTCTCACTGCAACACCTGACCCAAAAACACTCCATTGGCACCCCATGACAACTGTCCCAAACACACTCAATTGCCTCCCTGCAACAGCTGTCCAAAAGCACTCAATTGGCACCCCATGAAAACTGTCCCAAACACACTCAATTTTCTCCCTGCAACACCTGACCCAAAAGCACTCCATTGATACCCCACGACTACTGTCCCAAACACACTCAATTGTCTTCCAGCAACACCTGCACAAAAGCACCCCATTTTCACCCCATGACAACTGTCCCAAACACACTCAATTGTCTCACTGCAACACCTGTCCTAAAAGCACTCCATTGGCACCCCATGACAACTGTCCCAAACACACTCAATTGTCTGCCTGCAACACCTGTCCCAAAAGCATTCCATTGGCTCCCCATGAATTCTGTACCAAACACACTCAATTTTCTAATCGCAACACCTGTGCCAAAAACACTTCATTGCCACCCCACGACAAGTGTCCCAAACGCACCCAATTGTCTCCCCGCAACAACTGTCCCAAAAGCACTCCATTGGCACCCCATGACAAGTGTCCCAAACGCACCCAATTGTCTCCCCGCAACAACTGTCCCAAAAGCACTCCATTGGCACCCCACGGCATGTGTCCCAAACACACCCAATTGTCTCCCCGCAACAACTGTCACAAAAGCTCTCCATTGGCACCCCACGACAAGTGTCCCAAACGCACCCAATTGTTTCCCTGCAACAACTGTCCCAAAAGCATTCCATTGGCACCCCACGACAAGTTGCCCAAACGCACCCAATTGTCTCCCCGCAACAACTGTCCCAAAGCACTCCATAGGCACCCCACGACAAGTGTCCCAAACGCACCCAATTGTCTCCCCACAACAACTGTCCCATAATCTCTCCATTGGCACCCCATGACAAGTGTCCCAAACGCACCCAATTGTCTCCCCGCAACAACTGTCCCAAAAGCACCACATTGGCACCCCATGACAAGTGTCCCAAATGCACCGAATTGTCTCCCCGCAACAACTGTCCCAAAAGCACTCCATTGGCACCCCATGAAAAGTGTCCCAAACGCACCGAATTGTCTCCGGGCAACAACTGTCCCAAAAGCACGCCATTGGCACCCCACGACAAGTGTCCCAAACGCACCCAATTGTCTCCCCGCAACAACTGTCCCAAAAGCACCCCATTGGCACCCCACGACAAGTGTCCCAAACGCACCCAATTGTCTCCCCGCAACAACTGTCCCAAAATAACTCCATTGGCACCCCATGACAAGTGACCCAAACGCACCCAATTGTCTCCTCGCAAAACAACTGTCCCAAAAGCACTCCATTGGCACCCCATGACAAGTGTCCCAAACGCACCCAATTGTCTCCCAGCAACAACTGTCTCAAAAGCACTCCATTGGCACCCCATGTCAAGTGTCCCAAACGCACCCAATTGTCTCCCCGCAACAACTATCCCAAAAGCTCTCCATTGGCACCCCATGAGAATTGTCCCAAATGCATCCAATTGTCTCCCCGCAACAACTGTCCCAAAAGCACTCCATTGGCACCCCATGACAAGTGTCCCAAACGCACCCAATTGTCTCCCGCAACAACTGTCCCAAAAGCACGCCATTGGCACCCCATGACAAGTGTCCCAAACAATCCAATTGTCTCCCAGCAACAACTGTCCCAAAAGCACTCCATTGGCACCCCATGACAATTGTCCCAAACGCACCCAATTGTCTCCCGCAACAACTGTCCCAAAAGCACTCCATTGGCACCCCAGGACAAGTGTCCAAAACGCACCCAATTGTTTCCCCGCAACAACTGTCCCAAAAGCACTCCATTGGCACCCCATGAGAAGTGTCCCAAACGCACCCAATTGTCTCCTCGCAAAACAACTGTCCCAAAAGCACTCCATTGGCACCCCATGACAAGTGTCCCAAACGCACCCAATTGTCTCCCCGCAACAACTGTCTCAAAAGCACTCCATTGGCACCCCATGAGAAGTGTCCCAAACGCACCCAATTGTCTCCTCGCAAAACAACTGTCCCAAAAGCACTCCATTGGCACCCCATGACAAGTGTCCCAAACGCACCCAATTGTTTCCCCGCAACAACTGTCCCAAAAGCACTCCATTGGCACCCCATGAGAAGTGTCCCAAACGCACCCAATTGTCTCCTCGCAAAACAACTGTCCCAAAAGCACTCCATTGGCACCCCATGACAAGTGTCCCAAACGCACCCAATTGTCTCCCCGCAACAACTGTCCCAAAAGCACTCCATTGGCACCCCATGACAAGTGTCCCAAACGCACCCAATTGTCTCCCGCAACAACTGTCCCAAAAGCACGCCATTGGCACCCCATGACAAGTGTCCCAAACAATCCAATTGTCTCCCAGCAACAACTGTCCCAAAAGCTCTCCATTGGCACCCCATGAGAATTGTCCCAAACGCATCCAATTGTCTCCCCGCAACAACTGTCCCAAAAGCACTCCATTGGCACCCCATGACAAGTGTCCCAAACGCACCCAATTGTCTCCCGCAACAACTGTCCCAAAAGCACTCCATTGGCACCCCATGACAAGTGTCCCAAACAATCCAATTGTCTCCCCGCAACAACTGTCCCAAAAGCACTCCATTGGCACCCCATGACAAGTGTCCCAAACGCACCCAATTGTCTCCTCGCAACAACTGTCCCAAAAGCACAACATTGGCACCCCATGACAAGTGTCCCAAACGCACCGAATTGTCTCCTCGCAACAACTGTCCCAAAAGCACAACATTGGCACCCCATGACAAGTGTCCCAAACGCACCGAATTGTCTCCCCGCAACATCTATCCCAAAAGCTCTCCATTGGCACCCCATGAGAATTGTCCCAAACGCATCCAATTGTCTCCCCGCATCAACTGTCCCAAAAGCACTCCATTGGCACCCCATGACAAGTGTCCCAAATGCACCCAATTGTCTCCCCGCAACAACTGTCCCAAAAGCACTCCATTGGCACCCCATGACAAGTGTCCCAAACGCACCCAATTGTCTCCCCGCAACAACTGTCCCAAAAGCACCACATTGGCACCCCATGACAAGTGTCCCAAATGCACCCAATTGTCTCCTTGCAACAACTGTCCCAAAAGCACTCCATTGGCACCCCATGAAAAGTGTCCCAAACACACCCAATTGTCTCCGGGCAACAACTGTCCCAAAAGCAAGCCATTGGCACCCCACGACAAGTGTCCCAAACGCACCCAATTGTCTCCCCGCAACAACTGTCCCAAAAGCACTCCATTGGCACCCCACGACAAGTGTCCCAAACGCACCCAATTGTCTCCCCGCAACAACTGTCCCAAAAGCACCCCATTGGCACCCCACGACAAGTGTCCCAAACGCACCCAATTGTCTCCCCGCAACAACTGTCCCAAAATAACTCCATTGGCACCCCACGACAAGTGTCCCAAACGCACCCAATTGTCTCCCCGCAACAACTGTCCCAAAAGCACTCCATTGGCACCCCATGACAATTGTCCCAAACGCACCCAATTGTCTCCCGCAACAACTGTCCCAAAAGCACTCCATTGGCACCCCAGGACAAGTGTCCAAAACGCACCCAATTGTTTCCCCGCAACAACTGTCCCAAAAGCACTCCATTGGCACCCCATGAGAAGTGTCCCAAACGCACCCAATTGTCTCCTCGCAAAACAACTGTCCCAAAAGCACTCCATTGGCATCCTATGACAAGTGTCCCAAACGCACCCAATTGTCTCCCCGCAACAACTGTCTCAAAAGTACTCCATTGGCACCCCATGACAAGTGTCCCAAACGCACCGAATTGTCTCCCCGCAACAACTATCCCAAAAGCTCTCCATTGGCACACCATGAGAATTGTCCCAAATGCATCCAATTGTCTCCCCGCAACAACTGTCCCAAAAGCACTCCATTGGCACCCCATGACAAGTGTCCCAAACGCACCCAATTGTCTCCCGCAACAACTGTCCCAAAAGCACGCCATTGGCACCCCATGACAAGTGTCCCAAACAATCCAATTGTCTCCCTGCAACAACTGTCCCAAAAGCATTCCATTGGCACCCCACGACAAGTTGCCCAAACGCACCCAATTGTCTCCCCGCAACAACTGTCCCAAAGCACTCCATAGGCACCCCATGACAAGTGTCCCAAACGCACCCAATTGTCTCCCCGCAACAACTGTCCCAAAAGCACTCCATTGGCACCCCATGACAATTGTCCCAAACGCACCCAATTGTCTCCTCGCAAAACAACTGTCCCAAAAGCACTCCATTGGCACCCCATGACAAGTGTCCCAAACGCACCCAATTGTCTCCTTGCAACAACTGTCCCATAATCTCTCCATTGGCACCCCATGACAAGTGTCCCAAACGCACCCAATTGTCTCCCCGCAACAACTGTCCCAAAAGCACCACATTGGCACCCCATGACAAGTGTCCCAAATGCACCGAATTGTCTCCCCGCAACAACTGTCCCAAAAGCACTCCATTGGCACCCCATGAAAAGTGTCCCAAACGCACCCAATTGTCTCCGGGCAACAACTGTCCCAAAAGCACGCCATTGGCACCCCACGACAAGTGTCCCAAACGCACCCAATTGTCTCCCCGCAACAACTGTCCCAAAAGCACTCCATTGGCACCCCACGACAAGTGTCCCAAACGCACCCAATTGTCTCCCCGCAACAACTGTCCCAAAAGCACCCCATTGGCACCCCACGACAAGTGTCCCAAACGCACCCAATTGTCTCCCCGCAACAACTGTCCCAAAATAACTCCATTGGCACCCCATGACAAGTGTCCCAAACGCACCCAATTGTCTCCCCGCAACAACTGTCCCAAAAGCACTCCATTGGCACCCCATGACAATTGTCCCAAACGCACCCAATTGTCTCCTCGCAAAACAACTGTCCCAAAAGCACTCCATTGGCACCCCATGACAAGTGTCCCAAACGCACCCAATTGTCTCCCAGCAACAACTGTCTCAAAAGCACTCCATTGGCACCCCATGTCAAGTGTCCCAAACGCACCCAATTGTCTCCCCGCAACAACTATCCCAAAAGCTCTCCATTGGTACCCCATGAGAATTGTCCCAAATGCATCCAATTGTCTCCCCGCAACAACTGTCCCAAAAGCACTCCATTGGCACCCCATGACAAGTGTCCCAAACGCACCCAATTGTCTCCCGCAACAACTGTCCCAAAAGCACGCCATTGGCACCCCATGACAAGTGTCCCAAACAATCCAATTGTCTCCCCGCAACAACTGTCCCAAAAGCACTCCATTGGCACCCCATGACAATTGTCCCAAACGCACCCAATTGTCTCCCGCAACAACTGTCCCAAAAGCACTCCATTGGCACCCCAGGACAAGTGTCCAAAACGCACCCAATTGTTTCCCCGCAACAACTGTCCCAAAAGCACTCCATTGGCACCCCATGAGAAGTGTCCCAAACGCACCCAATTGTCTCCTCGCAAAACAACTGTCCCAAAAGCACTCCATTGGCACCCCATGACAAGTGTCCCAAACGCACCCAATTGTCTCCCCGCAACAACTGTCTCAAAAGCACTCCATTGGCACCCCATGACAAGTGTCCCAAACGCACCGAATTGTCTCCCCGCAACAACTATCCCAAAAGCTCTCCATTGGCACCCCATGAGAATTGTCCCAAACGCATCCAATTGTCTCCCCGCAACAACTGTCCCAAAAGCACTCCATTGGCACCCCATGACAAGTGTCCCAAACGCACCCAATTGTCTCCCGCAACAACTGTCCCAAAAGCACTCCATTGGCACCCCATGACAAGTGTCCCAAACAATCCAATTGTCTCCCCGCAACAACTGTCCCAAAAGCACTCCATTGGCACCCCATGACAAGTGTCCCAAACGCACCCAATTGTCTCCTCGCAACAACTGTCCCAAAAGCACAACATTGGCACCCCATGACAAGTGTCCCAAACGCACCGAATTGTCTCCTCGCAATAACTGTCCCAAAAGCACAACATTGGCACCCCATGACAAGTGTCCCAAACGCACCGAATTGTCTCCCCGCAACAACTATCCCAAAAGCTCTCCATTGGCACCCCATGAGAATTGTCCCAAACGCATCCAATTGTCTCCCCGCAACAACTGTCCCAAAAGCACTCCATTGGCACCCCATGACAAGTGTCCCAAATGCACCCAATTGTCTCCCCGCAACAACTGTCCCAAAAGCACTCCAATGGCACCCCATGACAAGTGTCCCAAACGCACCCAATTGTCTCCCCGCAACAACTGTCCCAAAAGCACCACATTGGCACCCCATGACAAGTGTCCCAAATGCACCCAATTGTCTCCCCGCAACAACTGTCCCAAAAGCACTCCATTGGCACCCCATGAAAAGTGTCCCAAACACACCCAATTGTCTCCGGGCAACAACTGTCCCAAAAGCAAGCCATTGGCACCCCACGACAAGTGTCCCAAACGCACCCAATTGTCTCCCCGCAACAACTGTCCCAAAAGCACTCCATTGGCACCCCACGACAAGTGTCCCAAACGCACCCAATTGTCTCCCCGCAACAACTGTCCCAAAAGCACCCCATTGGCACCCCACGACAAGTGTCCCAAACGCACCCAATTGTCTCCCCGCAACAACTGTCCCAAAATAACTCCATTGGCACCCCACGACAAGTGTCCCAAACGCACCCAATTGTCTCCCCGCAA
Source organism: Ambystoma mexicanum (assembly GCF_040938575.1). NCBI lineage: Eukaryota > Metazoa > Chordata > Amphibia > Caudata > Ambystomatidae > Ambystoma > Ambystoma mexicanum. The sequence goes on from NC_090923.1 coordinate 44,998,946, forward strand.
CAACTGTCCCAAAAGCACTCCATTGGCACCCCATGACAATTATCCCAAACGCACCCAATTGTCTATCGCAACAACTGTTCCAAAAGCACTCCATTGGCACCCCAGGACAAGTGTCCAAAACGCACCCAATTGTTTCCCCGCAACAACTGTCCCAAAAGCACTCCATTGGCACCCCATGAGAAGTGTCCCAAACGCACCCAATTGTCTCCTCGCAAAACAACTGTCCCAAAAGCACTCCATTGGCACCCCATGACAAGTGTCCCAAACGCACCCAATTGTCTCCCCGCAACAACTGTCTCAAAAGTACTCCATTGGCACCCCATGACAAGTGTCCCAAACGCACCGAATTGTCTCCCCGCAACAACTATCCCAAAAGCTCTCCATTGGCACACCATGAGAATTGTCCCAAATGCATCCAATTGTCTCCCCGCAACAACTGTCCCAAAAGCACTCCATTGGCACCCCATGACAAGTGTCCCAAACGCACCCAATTGTCTCCCGCAACAACTGTCCCAAAAGCACGCCATTGGCACCCCATGACAAGTGTCCCAAACAATCCAATTGTCTCCCCGCAACAACTGACCCAAAAGCACTCCATTGGCACCCCATGACAATTGTCCGAAACGCACCCAATTGTCTCCCGCAACAACTGTCCCAAAAGCACTCCATTGGCACCCCAGGACAAGTGTCCAAAACGCACCCAATTGTTTCCCCGCAACAACTGTCCCAAAAGCACTCCATTGGCACCCCATGAGAAGTGTCCCAAACGCACCCAATTGTCTCCTCACAAAACAACTGTCCCAAAAGCACTCCATTGGCACCCCATGACAAGTGTCCCAAACGCACCCAATTGTCTCCCCGCAACAACTGTCTCAAAAGCACTCCATTGGCACCCCATGACAAGTGTCCCAAACGCACCGAATTGTCTCCCCGCAACAACTATCCCAAAAGCTCTCCATTGGCACCCCATGAGAATTGTCCCAAACGCATCCAATTGTCTCCCCGAAAAACAACTGTCCCAAAAGCACTCCATTGGCACCCCATGACAAGTGTCCCAAACGCACCCAATTGTCTCCCGCAACAACTGTCCCAAAAGCACTCCATTGGCACCCCATGACAAGTGTCCCAAACAATCCAATTGTCTCCCCGCAACAACTGTCCCAAAAGCACTCCATTGGCACCCCATGACAAGTGTCCCAAACGCACCCAATTGTCTCCTCGCAACAACTGTCCCAAAAGCACAACATTGGCACCCCATGACAAGTGTCCCAAACGCACCGAATTGTCTCCTCGCAACAACTGTCCCAAAAGCACAACATTGGCACCCCATGACAAGTGTCCCAAACGCACCGAATTGTCTCCCCGCAACAACTATCCCAAAAGCTCTCCATTGGCACACCATGAGAATTGTCCCAAACGCATCCAATTGTCTCCCCGCAACAACTGTCCCAAAAGCACTCCATTGGCACCCCATGACAAGTGTCCCAAATGCACCCAATTGTCTCCCCGCAACAACTGTCCCAAAAGCACTCCATTGGCACCCCATGACAAGTGTCCCAAACGCACCCAATTGTCTCCCCGCAACAACTGTCCCAAAAGCACTCCATTGGCACCCCTTGACAAGTGTCCCAAACGCACCCAATTGTTTCCCTGCAACAACAGTCCCAAAAGCACTCCATTGGCACCCCATGACAAGTGTCCCAAACGCATCCAATTGTCTCCCCACAACAACTGTCCCAAAAGCACTCCATTGGCACCCCATGACAAGTGTCCCAAAAGCACCCAATTGTCTCCCCGCCACAACTGTCCCGAAAGCAATCCATTGGTACCCCATGACAAGTGTCCCAAATGCACCCAATTGTCTCCCCGCAACAACTGTCCCGAAAGCACTCCATGGGAACCCCATGACAACTGTCCCAAAGCACTCCGTTATCACCCCATGACAAGTGTCCCAAACGCACCCAATTGTCTCCCTGCAACAACTGTCCCAAAAGAACTTCATTGGCACCCCATGACAACTGTCCCAAAGCACTCCATTGGCAACCCATGAGAATTGTCCCAAACGCATCCAATTGTCTCCCCGCAACAACTGTCCCAAAAGCACTCCATTGGCACCCCATGACAAGTGTCCCAAATGCACCCAATTGTCTCCCCGCAACAACTGTCCCAAAAGCACTCCATTGGCACCCCTTCACAAGTGGCCCAAACGCACCCAATTGTTTCCCTGCAACAACTGTCCCAAAAGCACTCCATTGGCACCCCATGACAAGTGTCCCAAACGCATCCAATTGTCTCCCCGCAACAACTGTCCCAAAAGCACTCCATTGGCACCCCATGACAAGTGTCCCAAAAGCACCCAATTGTCTCCCCGCAACAACTGTCCCGAAAGCACTCCATTGGTACCCCATGACAAGTATCCCAAATGCACCCAATTGTCTCCCCGCAACAACTGTCCTGAAAGCACTCCATAGGAACCCCATGACAACTGTCCCAAAGCACTCCATTATCACCCCATGACAAGTGTCCCAAACGCACCCAATTGTCTCCCTGCAACAACTGTCCCAAAAGAACTCCATTGGCACCCCATGACAACTGTCCCAAAGCACTCCATTGGCAACCCATGACAACTGTCCCAAACACACGCAATGTCTCCCTGCAACTCCTGTCATCAAACACTCCATTGCCACCCCAAGACAACTGTCCCAAAGCACTCCATTATCACCCCATGACAAGTGTCCCAAACGCACCCAATTGTCTCCCTGCAACAACTGTCCCAAAAGAACTCCATTGGCACCCCATGACAACTGTCCCAAAGCACTCCATTGGCAACCCATGACAACTGTCCCAAACACACGCAATGTCTCCCTGCAACTCCTGTCATCAAACACTCCATTGACACCCCAAGACAACTGTTCCAAACTCACTCAATTGTCGCCTCTCAACACCTGTCCTAAAAGCACTCCATTGGCACCCCATGACAACTGTCCCAAACACTCTCAAATGTCTCTTCGCACCACCTGACCAGCACTCCATTGTCATCCTATGACAACTGTCCCAAATGCACAGAATTGTCTCCCTGCAACTCCAGTCCCAAGAGCACGTCATTGGCACCCGATGACAACTGTCCCAAAGCACTCCATTGGCACCCCATGACAACTGTCTCAAACACACTCAATGTCTCTCTGCAACTCCTGTCATAAAAAACTCCATTGCCACCCCAAGACAACAGTTCCAAACTCACTCAATTAACGCCTCTCAACATCTGTCCCAAAAGCACCCCATTTTCACACCATGACAACTGTCCCAAATACACTTAATTGTCTCCCCGCAGCACCGGTCACAAAAGCACAACATTGGCACACCATGAGAACTGTCCCAAATGCACCCAATGTCTCCCTGCAACAGCTGTCCCAAAATACTGTATTGCCACCCCATGACAACTGTCCCAAACACACTCAATTGTCTCATTGCAACACCCGACCCAGAAAACACTCCATTGGCACACCATGCCAACTGTCCCAAACGCACTAAATTGTCTCACTGCAACACCTGACCCAAAAACACTCCATTGGCACCCCATGACAACTGTCCCAAACACACTCAATTGCCTCCCTGCAACAGCTGTCCAAAACCACTCAATTGGCACCCCATGAAAACTGTCCCAAACACACTCAATTCTCTCCCTGCAACACCTGACCCAAAAGCACTCCATTGATACACCATGACTACTGTCTTAAACACACTCAATTGTCTTCCAGCAACACCTGCCCAAAAGCACCCCATTTTCACCCCATGACAACTGTCCCAAACACACCCAATTGTCTCCCCGCAACAACTGTCCCAAAAGCACTCCATTGGCACCCCATGACAAGTGTCCCAAATGCACCCAATTGTCTCCCCGCAACAACTGTCCCAAAAGCACTCCATTGGCACCCCATGACAACTGTCCCAAACACACGCAATGTCTCCCTGCAACTCCTGTCATCAAACACTCCATTGCCACCCCAAGACAACTGTTCTAAACTCACTCAATTGTCGCCTCTCAACACCTGTCCCAAAAGCACTCCATTGGCACCCCATGACAACTGTCCCAAACACTCTCAAATGTCTCTTCACACCACCTGACCCAAAAGCACTCCATTGTCATCCTATGACAACTTTCCCAAATGCACGGAATTGTCTCCCTACAACTCCAGTCCCAAAAGCACTCCATTGGCACCCCAGGACAAGTGTACAAAACGCACCCAATTGTTTCCCCGCAACAACTGTCCCATTGGCACCCCATGACAAGTGTCCCAAACGCACCCAATTGTCCCCCCGCAACAACTGTCCCAAAAGCACTCCATTGGCACCCCATGAGAAGTGTCCCAAACGCACCCAATTGTCTCCCTGCAACAACTGTCCCAAAAGCACTCCATTGGCACCCCATGACAAGTGTCCCAAACGCACCCAATTGTCTCCCCACAACACCTGTCCCAAAAGCACTCCATTGGCACCCCATGACAACTGTCCCAAACACTCTCAAATGTCTCTTCGCACCACCTGACCCAAAAGCACTCCATTGGCACCCCATGACAAGTGTCCCAAATGCACCCAATTGTCTCCCCGCAACAACTGTCCCGAAAGCACTCCATTGGCACCCCATGACAACTGTCCCAAAGCACTCCTTTGGCACCCCATGACAACTGTCCCAAACACACGCAATGTCTCCCTGCAACTCCTGTCATCAAACACTCCATTGCCACCCCAAGACAACTGTTCCAAACTCACTCAATTGTCGCCTCTCAACACCTGTCCCAAAAGCACTCCATTGGCACCCCATGACAACTGTCCCAAACACTCTCAAATGTCTCTTCGCACCACCTGACCCAAAAGCACTCCATTGTCATCCTATGACAACTGTCCCAAATGCTCGGAATTGTCTCCCTGCAACTCCAGTCAGAAGAGCACGTCATTGGCATCCGATGACAACTGTCCCAAAGCACTCCATTGGCACCCCATGACAACTGTCTCAAACACACTCAATGTCTCTCTGCAACTCCTGTCATAAAAAATTCCATTGTCACCCCAAGACAACAGTTCCAAACTCACTCAATTGACGTCTCTCAACATCTTTCCCAAAAGCAGCCCATTTTCACCCCATGACAACTGTCCCAAACACACTTAATTGTCTCCCCGCAGCACCGGTCACAAAAGCACAACATTGGCACACCATGAGAACTGTCCCAAATGCACCCAATGTCTCCCTGCAACAGCTGTCCCAAAATACTGTATTGCCACCCCATGACAACTGTCCCAAACGCACTCAATTGTCTCATTGCAACACCTGACCCAAAAAACACTCCATTGGCACCCCATGGCAACTGTCACAAACGCACTCAATTGTCTCACTGCAACACCTGACCCAAAAACACTCCATTGGCACCCCATGACAACTGTCCCAAACACATTCAATTGCCTCCCTGCAACAGCTGTCCAAAAGCACTCAATTGGCACCCCATGAAAACTGTCCCAAACACACTCAATTCTCTCCCTGCAACACCTGACCCAAAAGCACTCCATTGATACCCCATGACTACTGTCCCAAACACACTCAATTGTCTTCCAGGAACACCTGCCCAAAAGCACCCCATTTTCACCCCATGACAACTGTCCCAAACACACTCATTTGTCTCACCACAGCAACGGTCACAAAAGCACTCCATTGGCACCCCATGGCAACTGTCACAAACACACTCAATTGTCTCACTGCAACACCTGTCCTAAAAGCACTCCATTGGCACCCCATGACAACTGTCTCAAACACACTCAATTGTCTGCCTGCAACACCTGTCCCAAAAGCATTCCATTGGCTCCCCATGAATTCTGTCCCAAACACACTCAATTTTCTAATCGCAACACCTGTGCCAAAAACACTTCATTGCCACCCCACGACAAGTGTCCCAAACGCCCCCAATTGTCTCCCCGCAACAACTGTCACAAAAGCACTCCATTGGCACCCCATGACAAGTGTCCCAAACGTACCCAATTGTCTCCCCGCAACAACTGTCCCAAAAGCACTCCATTGGCACCCCACGGCATGTGTCCCAAACACACCCAATTGTCTCCCCGCAACAACTGTCACAAAAGCTCTCCATTGGCACCCCACGACAAGTGTCCCAAACGCACCCAATTGTTTCCCCGCAACAACTGTCCCAAAAGCATTCCATTGGCACCCCACGACAAGTTGCCCAAACGCACCCAATTGTCTCCCCGCAACAACTGTCCCAAAAGCACTCCATAGGCACCCCAAGACAAGTGTCCCAAACGCACCCAATTGTCTCCCCACAACAACTGTCCCAAAATCTCTCAATTGGCACCCCATTACAAGTGTCCCAAACGCACCCAATTGTCTCCCCGCAACAACTGTCCCAAAAACACTACATTGGCACCCCATGACAAGTGTCCCAAATGCACCCAATTGTCTCCCCGCAACAACTGTCCCAAAAGCACTCCATTGGCACCCCATGAAAAGTGTCCCAAATGCACCCAATTGTCTCCGGGCAACAACTGTCCCAAAAGCACGCCATTGGCACCCCACGACAAGTGTCCCAAACGCACCCAATTGTCTCCCCGCAACAACTGTCCCAAAAGCACTCCATTGGCACCCCACGACAAGTGTCCCAAACGCACCCAATTGTCTCCCCGCAACAACTATCCCAAAAGCACTCCATTGGCACCCCACGACAAGTGTCCCAAACGCACCCAATTGTCTCCCCGCAACAACTGTACCAAAATCACTCCATTGGCACCCCACGACAAGTGTCCCAAATGCACCCAATTGTCTCCCCACAACAACTGTCCCAAAAGAACTCCATTGGCACCCCACGACAATTTTCCCAAACGCACCCAATTGTCTCCCCGCAACAACTGTCCCAAAAGCACTCCATTGGCACCCCATGACAAGTGTCCCAAACGCACCCAATTGTCTCCCCGCAACAACTATCCCAAAAGCTCTCCATTGGCACCCCGTGAGAAGTGTCCCAAACGCACCCAATTGTCTCCTCGCAAAACAACTGTCCCAAAAGCACTCCATTGGCACCCCATGACAAGTGTCCCAAACGCACCTAATTGTCTCCCCGCAACAACTATCCCAAAAGCTCTCCACTGGCACCCCATGAGAATTGTCCCAAACGCATCCAATTGTCTCCCCGCAACAACTGTCCCAAAAGCACTCCATTGGCACCCCATGACAAGTGTCCCAAACGCACCCAATTGTCTCCCCGCAACAACTGTCCCAAAAGCACTCCATTGGCACCCAATGACAAGTGTCCCAAACGCACCCAATTGTCTCCCGCAACAACTGTCCCAAAAGCACTCCATTGGCATCCCATGACAAGTGTCCCAAACAATCCACTTGTCTCCCTGCAAAACTGTCCCAAAAGCACTCCATTGGCACCCCATGACAAGTGTCCCAAACGCACCCAATTGTCTCCTCGCAACAACTGTCCCAAAGCACAACATTGGCACCCCATGACAAGTGTCCCAAACGCACCAAATTGTCCCCTCGCAACAACTGTCCCAAAAACACAACATTGGCACCCCATGACAAGTGTCCCAAATGCACCGAATTGTCTCCCCGCAACAACTAACCCAAAAGCTCTCCATTGGCACCCCATGAGAATTGTCCCAAACGCATCCAATTGTCTCCCCGCAACAACTGTCCCAAAAGCACTCCATTGGCACCCCATGACAAGTGTCCCAAATGCACCCAATTGTCTCCCCGCAACAACTGTCCCAAAAGCACTCCATTGGGACCCCATGACAAGTGTCCCAAATGCACCCAATTGTCTCCCCGCAACAACTGTCCCAAAAGCACTCCATTGGCACCCCATGACAACTGTCCCAAACACACGCAATGTCTCCCTGCAACTCCTGTCATCAAACACTCCATTGCCACCCCAAGACAACTGTTCCAAACACTCTCAAATGTCTCTTCGCACCACCTGACCCAAAAGCACTCCATTGTCATCCTATGACAACTTTCCCAAATGCACGGAATTGTCTCCCTGCAACACCTGTCCCAAAAGCACTCCATTGGCACCCCATGACAACTGTCCCAAACACTCTCAAATGTCTCTTCGCACCACCTGACCCAAAAGCACTCCATTGTCATCCTATGACAACTTTCCCAAATGCACGGAATTGTCTCCCTGCAACTCCAGTCCCAAAAGCACTCCATTGGCACCCCAGGACAAGTGTACAAAACGCACCCAATTGTTTCCCCGCAACAACTGTCCCAAAAGCATTCCATTGGCACCCCATGACAAGTGTCCCAAACGCACCCAATTGTCCCCCCGCAACAACTGTCCCAAAAGCACTCCATTGGCACCCCATGAGAAGTGTCCCAAACGCACCCAATTGTCTCCCCGCAACAACTGTCCCAAAAGCACTCCATTGGCACCCCTTGACAAGTGTCCCAAACGCACCCAATTGTTTCCCTGCAACAACTGTCCCAAAAGCACTCCATTGGCACCCCATGACAAGTGTCCCAAACGCATCCAATTGTCTCCCCGCAACAACTGTCCCAAAAGCACTCCATTGGCACCCCATGACAAGTGTCCCAAAAGCACCCAATTGTCTCCCTGCAACAACTGTCCCGAAAGCACTCCATTGGTACCCCATGACAAGTGTCCCAAATGCACCCAATTGTCTCCCCGCAACAACTGTCCCGAAAGCACTCCATTGGCACCCCATGACAACTGTCCCAAAGCACTCCATTATCACCCCATGACAAGTGTCCCAAACGCACCCAATTGTCTCCCTGCAACAACTGTCCCAAAAGAACTCCATTGGCACCCGATGACAACTGTACCAAAGCACTCCTTTGGCACCCCATGACAACTGTCCCAAACACACGCAATGTCTCCCTGCAACTCCTGTCATCAAACACTCGATTGCCACCCCAAGACAACTGTTCCAAACTCACTCAATTGTCGCCTCTCAACACCTGTCCCAAAAGCACTCCATTGGCACCCCATGACAAGTGTCCCAAACGCACCCAATTGTCTCCCCGCAACAACTGTCCCGAAAGCACTCCATTGGCACCCCATGACAACTGTCCCAAAGCACTCCTTTGGCACCCCATGACAACTGTCCCAAACACACGCAATGTCTCCCTGCAACTCCTGTCATCAAACACTCCATTGCCACCCCAAGACAACTGTTCCAAACTCACTCAATTGTCGCCTCTCAACACCTGTCCCAAAAGCACTCCATTGGCACCCCATGACAACTGTCCCAAACACTCTCAAATGTCTCTTCGCACCACCTGACCCAAAAGCACTCCATTGTCATCCTATGACAACTGTCCCAAATGCTCGGAATTGTCTCCCTGCAACTCCAGTCAGAAGAGCACGTCATTGGCATCCGATGACAACTGTCCCAAAGCACTCCATTGGCACCCCATGACAACTGTCTCAAACACACTCAATGTCTCTCTGCAACTCCTGTCATAAAAAATTCCATTGTCACCCCAAGACAACAGTTCCAAACTCACTCAATTGACGTCTCTCAACATCTTTCCCAAAAGCAGCCCATTTTCACCCCATGACAACTGTCCCAAACACACTTAATTGTCTCCCCGCAGCACCGGTCACAAAAGCACAACATTGGCACACCATGAGAACTGTCCCAAATGCACCCAATGTCTCCCTGCAACAGCTGTCCCAAAATACTGTATTGCCACCCCATGACAACTGTCCCAAACGCACTCAATTGTCTCATTGCAACACCTGACCCAAAAAACACTCCATTGGCACCCCATGGCAACTGTCACAAACGCACTCAATTGTCTCACTGCAACACCTGACCCAAAAACACTCCATTGGCACCCCATGACAACTGTCCCAAACACATTCAATTGCCTCCCTGCAACAGCTGTCCAAAAGCACTCAATTGGCACCCCATGAAAACTGTCCCAAACACACTCAATTCTCTCCCTGCAACACCTGACCCAAAAGCACTCCATTGATACCCCATGACTACTGTCCCAAACACACTCAATTGTCTTCCAGGAACACCTGCCCAAAAGCACCCCATTTTCACCCCATGACAACTGTCCCAAACACACTCATTTGTCTCACCACAGCAACGGTCACAAAAGCACTCCATTGGCACCCCATGGCAACTGTCACAAACACACTCAATTGTCTCACTGCAACACCTGTCCTAAAAGCACTCCATTGGCACCCCATGACAACTGTCCCAAACACACTCAATTGTCTGCCTGCAACACCTGTCCCAAAAGCATTCCATTGGCTCCCCATGAATTCTGTCCCAAACACACTCAATTTTCTAATCGCAACACCTGTGCCAAAAACACTTCATTGCCACCCCACGACAAGTGTCCCAAACGCCCCCAATTGTCTCCCCGCAACAACTGTCACAAAAGCACTCCATTGGCACCCCATGACAAGTGTCCCAAACGCACCCAATTGTCTCCCCGCAACAACTGTCCCAAAAGCACTCCATTGGCACCCCACGGCATGTGTCCCAAACACACCCAATTGTCTCCCCGCAACAACTGTCACAAAAGCTCTCCATTGGCACCCCACGACAAGTGTCCCAAACGCACCCAATTGTTTCCCCGCAACAACTGTCCCAAAAGCATTCCATTGGCACCCCACGACAAGTTGCCCAAACGCACCCAATTGTCTCCCCGCAACAACTGTCCCAAAAGCACTCCATAGGCACCCCAAGACAAGTGTCCCAAACGCACCCAATTGTCTCCCCACAACAACTGTCCCAAAATCTCTCAATTGGCACCCCATTACAAGTGTCCCAAACGCACCCAATTGTCTCCCCGCAACAACTGTCCCAAAAACACTACATTGGCACCCCATGACAAGTGTCCCAAATGCACCCAATTGTCTCCCCGCAACAACTGTCCCAAAAGCACTCCATTGGCACCCCATGAAAAGTGTCCCAAATGCACCCAATTGTCTCCGGGCAACAACTGTCCCAAAAGCACGCCATTGGCACCCCACGACAAGTGTCCCAAACGCACCCAATTGTCTCCCCGCAACAACTGTCCCAAAAGCACTCCATTGGCACCCCACGACAAGTGTCCCAAACGCACCCAATTGTCTCCCCGCAACAACTATCCCAAAAGCACTCCATTGGCACCCCACGACAAGTGTCCCAAACGCACCCAATTGTCTCCCCGCAACAACTGTACCAAAATCACTCCATTGGCACCCCACGACAAGTGTCCCAAATGCACCCAATTGTCTCCCCACAACAACTGTCCCAAAAGAACTCCATTGGCACCCCACGACAATTTTCCCAAACGCACCCAATTGTCTCCCCGCAACAACTGTCCCAAAAGCACTCCATTGGCACCCCATGACAAGTGTCCCAAACGCACCCAATTGTCTCCCCGCAACAACTATCCCAAAAGCTCTCCATTGGCACCCCGTGAGAAGTGTCCCAAACGCACCCAATTGTCTCCTCGCAAAACAACTGTCCCAAAAGCACTCCATTGGCACCCCATGACAAGTGTCCCAAACGCACCTAATTGTCTCCCCGCAACAACTATCCCAAAAGCTCTCCACTGGCACCCCATGAGAATTGTCCCAAACGCATCCAATTGTCTCCCCGCAACAACTGTCCCAAAAGCACTCCATTGGCACCCCATGACAAGTGTCCCAAACGCACCCAATTGTCTCCCCGCAACAACTGTCCCAAAAGCACTCCATTGGCACCCAATGACAAGTGTCCCAAACGCACCCAATTGTCTCCCGCAACAACTGTCCCAAAAGCACTCCATTGGCATCCCATGACAAGTGTCCCAAACAATCCACTTGTCTCCCTGCAAAACTGTCCCAAAAGCACTCCATTGGCACCCCATGACAAGTGTCCCAAACGCACCCAATTGTCTCCTCGCAACAACTGTCCCAAAGCACAACATTGGCACCCCATGACAAGTGTCCCAAACGCACCGAATTGTCCCCTCGCAACAACTGTCCCAAAAACACAACATTGGCACCCCATGACAAGTGTCCCAAATGCACCGAATTGTCTCCCCGCAACAACTAACCCAAAAGCTCTCCATTGGCACCCCATGAGAATTGTCCCAAACGCATCCAATTGTCTCCCCGCAACAACTGTCCCAAAAGCACTCCATTGGCACCCCATGACAAGTGTCCCAAATGCACCCAATTGTCTCCCCGCAACAACTGTCCCAAAAGCACTCCATTGGGACCCCATGACAAGTGTCCCAAATGCACCCAATTGTCTCCCCGCAACAACTGTCCCAAAAGCACTCCATTGGCACCCCATGACAACTGTCCCAAACACACGCAATGTCTCCCTGCAACTCCTGTCATCAAACACTCCATTGCCACCCCAAGACAACTGTTCCAAACACTCTCAAATGTCTCTTCGCACCACCTGACCCAAAAGCACTCCATTGTCATCCTATGACAACTTTCCCAAATGCACGGAATTGTCTCCCTGCAACTCCAGTCCCAAAAGCACTCCATTGGCACCCCAGGACAAGTGTACAAAACGCACCCAATTGTTTCCCCGCAACAACTGTCCCAAAAGCATTCCATTGGCACCCCATGACAAGTGTCCCAAACGCACCCAATTGTCCCCCCGCAACAACTGTCCCAAAAGCACTCCATTGGCACCCCATGAGAATTGTCCCAAACGCATCCAATTGTCTCCCCGCAACAACTGTCCCAAAAGCACTCCATTGGCACCCCATGACAAGTGTCCCAAATGCACCCAATTGTCTCCCTGCAACACCTGTCCCAAAAGCACTCCATTGGCACCCCATGACAACTGTCCCAAACACTCTCAAATGTCTCTTCGCACCACCTGACCCAAAAGCACTCCATTGTCATCCTATGACAACTTTCCCAAATGCACGGAATTGTCTCCCTGCAACTCCAGTCCCAAAAGCACTCCATTGGCACCCCAGGACAAGTGTACAAAACGCACCCAATTGTTTCCCCGCAACAACTGTCCCAAAAGCATTCCATTGGCACCCCATGACAAGTGTCCCAAACGCACCCAATTGTCCCCCCGCAACAACTGTCCCAAAAGCACTCCATTGGCACCCCATGAGAAGTGTCCCAAACGCACCCAATTGTCTCCCCGCAACAACTGTCCCAAAAGCACTCCATTGGCACCCCTTGACAAGTGTCCCAAACGCACCCAATTGTTTCCCTGCAACAACTGTCCCAAAAGCACTCCATTGGCACCCCATGACAAGTGTCCCAAACGCATCCAATTGTCTCCCCGCAACAACTGTCCCAAAAGCACTCCATTGGCACCCCATGACAAGTGTCCCAAAAGCACCCAATTGTCTCCCTGCAACAACTGTCCCGAAAGCACTCCATTGGTACCCCATGACAAGTGTCCCAAATGCACCCAATTGTCTCCCCGCAACAACTGTCCCGAAAGCACTCCATTGGCACCCCATGACAACTGTCCCAAAGCACTCCATTATCACCCCATGACAAGTGTCCCAAACGCACCCAATTGTCTCCCTGCAACAACTGTCCCAAAAGAACTCCATTGGCACCCGATGACAACTGTACCAAAGCACTCCTTTGGCACCCCATGACAACTGTCCCAAACACACGCAATGTCTCCCTGCAACTCCTGTCATCAAACACTCGATTGCCACCCCAAGACAACTGTTCCAAACTCACTCAATTGTCGCCTCTCAACACCTGTCCCAAAAGCACTCCATTGGCACCCCATGACAAGTGTCCCAAACGCACCCAATTGTCTCCCCGCAACAACTGTCCCAAAAGCACTCCATTGGCACCCCACGGCATGTGTCCCAAACACACCCAATTGTCTCCCCGCAACAACTGTCACAAAAGCTCTCCATTGGCACCCCACGACAAGTGTCCCAAACGCACCCAATTGTTTCCCCGCAACAACTGTCCCAAAAGCATTCCATTGGCACCCCACGACAAGTTGCCTAAACGCACCCAATTGTCTCCCCGCAACAACTGTCCCAAAAGCACTCCATAGGCACCCCAAGACAAGTGTCCCAAACGCACCCAATTGTCTCCCCACAACAACTGTCCCAAAATCTCTCAATTGGCACCCCATTACAAGTGTCCCAAACGCACCCAATTGTCTCCCCGCAACAACTGTCCCAAAAACACTACATTGGCACCCCATGACAAGTGTCCCAAATGCACCCAATTGTCTCCCCGCAACAACTGTCCCAAAAGCACTCCATTGGCACCCCATGAAAAGTGTCCCAAATGCACCCAATTGTCTCCGGGCAACAACTGTCCCAAAAGCACGCCATTGGCACCCCACGACAAGTGTCCCAAACGCACCCAATTGTCTCCCCGCAACAACTGTCCCAAAAGCACTCCATTGGCACCCCACGACAAGTGTCCCAAACGCACCCAATTGTCTCCCCGCAACAACTGTCCCAAAAGCACTCCATTGGCACCCCACGACAAGTGTCCCAAACGCACCCAATTGTCTCCCCGCAACAACTGTCCCAAAATCACTCCATTGGCACCCCACGACAAGTGTCCCAAACGCACCCAATTGTCTCCCCGCAACAACTGTCCCAAAAGAACTCCATTGGCACCCCACGACAATTGTCCCAAACGCACCCAATTGTCTCCCCGCAACAACTGTCCCAAAAGCACTCCATTGGCACCCCATGACAAGTGTCCCAAACGCACCCAATTGTCTCCCCGCAACAACTATCCCAAAAGCTCTCCATTGGCACCCCATGAGAAGTGTCCCAAACGCACCCAATTGTCTCCTCGCAAAACAACTGTCCCAAAAGCACTCCATTGGCACCCCATGACAAGTGTCCCAAACGCACCCAATTGTCTCCCCGCAACAACTATCCCAAAAGCTCTCCACTGGCACCCCATGAGAATTGTCCCAAACGCATCCAATTGTCTCCCCGCAACAACTGTCCCAAAAGCACTCCATTGGCACCCCATGACAAGTGTCCCAAACGCACCCAATTGTCTCCCCGCAACAACTGTCCCAAAAGCACTCCATTGACACCCCATGCCAAGTGTCCCAAACGCACCCAATTGTCTCCCGCAACAACTGTCCCAAAAGCACTCCATTGGCATCCCATGACAAGTGTCCCAAACAATCCACTTGTCTCCCTGCAAAAACTTTCCCAAAAGCACTCCATTGGCACCCCATGACAAGTGTCCCAAACGCACCCAATTGTCTCCTCGCAACAACTGTCCCAAAGCACAACATTGGCACCCCATGACAAGTGTCCCAAACGCACCGAATTGTCCCCTCGCAACAACTGTCCCAAAAACAAAACATTGGCACCCCATGACAAGTGTCCCAAATGCACCGAATTGTCTCCCCGCAACAACTATCCCAAAAGCTCTCCATTGGCACCCCATGAGAATTGTCCCAGACGCATCCAATTGTCTCCCCGCAACAACTGTCCCAAAAGCACTCCATTGGCACCCCATGACAAGTGTCCCAAATGCACCCAATTGTCTCCCCGCAACAACTGTCCCAAAAGCACTCCATTGGGACCCCATGACAAGTGTCCCGAATGCACCCAATTGTCTCCCCGCAACAACTGTCCCAAAAGCACTCCATTGGCACCCCATGACAACTGTCCCAAACACACGCAATGTCTCCCTGCAACTCCTGTCATCAAACACTCCATTGCCACCCCAAGACAACTGTTCCAAACACTCTCAAATGTCTCTTCGCACCACCTGACCCAAAAGCACTCCATTGTCATCCTATGACAACTTTCCCAAATGCACGGAATTGTCTCCCTGCAACACCTGTCCCAAAAGCACTCCATTGGCACCCCATGACAACTGTCCCAAACACTCTCAAATGTCTCTTCGCACCACCTGACCCAAAAGCACTCCATTGTCATCCTATGACAACTTTCCCAAATGCACGGAATTGTCTCCCTGCAACTCCAGTCCCAAAAGCACTCCATTGCCACCCCAGGACAAGTGTACAAAACGCACCCAATTGTTTCCCCGCAACAACTGTCCCAAAAGCATTCCATTGGCACCCCATGATAAGTGTCCCAAACGCACCCAATTGTCCCCCCGCAACAACTGTCCCAAAAGCACTCCATTGGCACCCCATGAGAAGTGTCCCAAACGCACCCAATTGTCTCCCCGCAACAACTGTCCCAAAAGCACTCCATTGGCACCCCTTGACAAGTGTCCCAAACGCACCCAATTGTTTCCCTGCAACAACTGTCCCAAAAGCACTCCATTGGCACCCCATGACAAGTGTCCCAAACGCATCCAATTGTCTCCCCGCAACAACTGTCCCAAAAGCACTCCATTGGCACCCCATGACAAGTGTCCCAAAAGCACCCAATTGTCTCCCTGCAACAACTGTCCCGAAAGCACTCCATTGGTACCCCATGACAAGTGTCCCAAATGCACCCAATTGTCTCCCCGCAACAACTGTCCCGAAAGCACTCCATTGGCACCCCATGACAACTGTCCCAAAGCACTCCATTATCACCCCATGACAAGTGTCCCAAACGCACCCAATTGTCTCCCTGCAACAACTGTCCCAAAAGAACTCCATTGGCACCCGATGACAACTGTACCAAAGCACTCCTTTGGCACCCCATGACAACTGTCCCAAACACACGCAATGTCTCCCTGCAACTCCTGTCATCAAACACTCGATTGCCACCCCAAGACAACTGTTCCAAACTCACTCAATTGTCGCCTCTCAACACCTGTCCCAAAAGCACTCCATTGGCACCCCATGACAACTGTCCCAAACACTCTCAAATGTCTCTTCGCACCACCTGACCAGCACTCCATTGTCATCCTATGACAACTGTCCCAAATGCACAGAATTGTCTCCCTGCAACTCCAGTCCCAAGAGCACGTCATTGGCACCCAATGACAACTGTCCCAAAGCACTCCATTGGCACCCCATGACAACTGTCTCAAACACACTCAATGTCTCTCTGCAACTCCTGTCATAAAAAACTCCATTGCCACCCCAAGACAACAGTTCCAAACTCACTCAATTAACGCCTCTCAACATCTGTCCCAAAAGCACCCCACTTTCACACCATGACAACTGTCCCAAATACACTTAATTGTCTCCCCGCAGCACCGGTCACAAAAGCACAACATTGGCACACCATGAGAACTGTCCCAAATGCACCCAATGTCTCCCTGCAACAGCTGTCCCAAAATACTGTATTGCCACCCCATGACAACTGTCCCAAACACACTCAATTGTCTCATTGCAACACCTGACCCAGAAAACACTCCATTGGCACACCATGCCAACTGTCCCAAACGCACTAAATTGTCTCACTGCAACACCTGACCCAAAAACACTCCATTGGCACCCCATCACAACTGTCCCAAACACACTCAATTGCCTCCCTGCAACAGCTGTCCAAAAGCACTCAAGTGGCACCCCATGTAAACTGTCCCAAACACACTCAATTCTCTCCCTGCAACACCTGACCCCAAAGCACTCCATTGATACCCCATGACTACTGTCCCAAACACACTCAATTGTCTTCCAGCAACACCTGCCCAAAAGCACCCCATTTGCACCCCATGACAACTGTTCCAAACACACTCAATTGTCTCCCCACAGCACCGGTCACAAAAGCACTCCATTGGCACCCCATTGCAACTGTCACAAACACACTCAATTGTCTCACTGCAACACCTGTCCTAAAAGCACACCATTGGCACCCCATGACAACTGTCCCAAACACACTCAATTGTCTGCGTGCAACACCTGTCCCAAAAGCATTCCATTGGCTCTCCATGAATTCTGTCCCAAACACACTCAATTTTCTATCCGCAACACCTGTGCCAAAAACACTTCATTGCCCCCCCACGACAAGTGTCCCAAACGCACCCAATTGTCTCCCCGCAACAACTGTCCCAAAAGCACTCCATTGGCACCCCATGACAAGTGTCCCAAACGCACCCAATTGTCTCCCCGCAACAACTGTCCCAAAAGCACTCCATTGGCACCCCATGACAAGTGTCCCAAACGCACCTAATTGTCTCCCCGCAACAACTGTCAGAAAAGCACTCCATTGGCACCCCACGACATGTGTCCCAAACACACCCAATTATCGCCACGCAACAACTGTCACAAAAGCTCTCCATTGGCACCCCATGACAAGTATCCTAAACGCACCCAATTGTTTCCCGGCAACAACTTTCCCAAAAGCATTCCATTGGCACCCCACGACAAGTGGCCCAAACGCACCCAATTGTCTCCCCGCAACTACTGTCCCAAAAAAGCACTCCATAGGCACCCCATGACAAGTGTCCCAAACGCACCCAATTGTCTCCCCGCAACAACTGTCCCAAAAGCTCTCCATTGGCACCCCATGACAAGTGTCCCAAATGCACCCAATTGTCTCCCCGCAACAACTGTCCCAAAAGCACTCCATTGGCACCCCATGACAAGTGTCCCAAACGCACCCAATTGTCTCCCCGCAACAACTGTCCCAAAAGCACTCCATTGGCACCCCATGACGAGTGTCCCAAACGCACCCAATTGTCTCCCTGCAACAACTGTCCCAAAAGAACTCCATTGGCACCCCATGACAACTGTCCCAAAGCACTCCATTGGCAACCCATGACAACTGTCCCAAACACACGCAATGTCTCCCTGCAACTCCTGTCATCAAACACTCCATTGACACCCCAAGACAACTGTTCCAAACTCACTCAATTGTCGCCTCTCAACACCTGTCCTAAAAGCACTCCATTGGC
The DNA here is from genome assembly GCF_040938575.1 of Ambystoma mexicanum. NCBI lineage: Eukaryota > Metazoa > Chordata > Amphibia > Caudata > Ambystomatidae > Ambystoma > Ambystoma mexicanum. Next base: position 45,017,716 of record NC_090923.1, read on the forward strand.
ACCCCATGACAACTGTCCCAAACACTCTCAAATGTCTCTTCGCACCACCTGACCAGCACTCCATTGTCATCCTATGACAACTGTCCCAAATGCACAGAATTGTCTCCCTGCAACTCCAGTCCCAAGAGCACGTCATTGGCACCCGATGACAACTGTCCCAAAGCACTCCATTGGCACCCCATGACAACTGTCTCAAACACACTCAATGTCTCTCTGCAACTCCTGTCATAAAAAACTCCATTGCCACCCCAAGACAACAGTTCCAAACTCACTCAATTAACGCCTCTCAACATCTGTCCCAAAAGCACCCCATTTTCACACCATGACAACTGTCCCAAATACACTTAATTGTCTCCCCGCAGCACCGGTCACAAAAGCACAACATTGGCACACCATGAGAACTGTCCCAAATGCACCCAATGTCTCCCTGCAACAGCTGTCCCAAAATACTGTATTGCCACCCCATGACAACTGTCCCAAACACACTCAATTGTCTCATTGCAACACCCGACCCAGAAAACACTCCATTGGCACACCATGCCAACTGTCCCAAACGCACTAAATTGTCTCACTGCAACACCTGACCCAAAAACACTCCATTGGCACCCCATGACAACTGTCCCAAACACACTCAATTGCCTCCCTGCAACAGCTGTCCAAAACCACTCAATTGGCACCCCATGAAAACTGTCCCAAACACACTCAATTCTCTCCCTGCAACACCTGACCCAAAAGCACTCCATTGATACACCATGACTACTGTCCCAAACACACTCAATTGTCTTCCAGCAACACCTGCCCAAAAGCACCCCATTTTCACCCCATGACAACTGTCCCAAACACACCCAATTGTCTCCCCGCAACAACTGTCCCAAAAGCACTCCATTGGCACCCCATGACAAGTGTCCCAAATGCACCCAATTGTCTCCCCGCAACAACTGTCCCAAAAGCACTCCATTGGCACCCCATGACAACTGTCCCAAACACACGCAATGTCTCCCTGCAACTCCTGTCATCAAACACTCCATTGCCACCCCAAGACAACTGTTCTAAACTCACTCAATTGTCGCCTCTCAACACCTGTCCCAAAAGCACTCCATTGGCACCCCATGACAACTGTCCCAAACACTCTCAAATGTCTCTTCACACCACCTGACCCAAAAGCACTCCATTGTCATCCTATGACAACTTTCCCAAATGCACGGAATTGTCTCCCTACAACTCCAGTCCCAAAAGCACTCCATTGGCACCCCAGGACAAGTGTACAAAACGCACCCAATTGTTTCCCCGCAACAACTGTCCCATTGGCACCCCATGACAAGTGTCCCAAACGCACCCAATTGTCCCCCCGCAACAACTGTCCCAAAAGCACTCCATTGGCACCCCATGAGAAGTGTCCCAAACGCACCCAATTGTCTCCCTGCAACAACTGTCCCAAAAGCACTCCATTGGCACCCCATGACAAGTGTCCCAAACGCACCCAATTGTCTCCCCACAACACCTGTCCCAAAAGCACTCCATTGGCACCCCATGACAACTGTCCCAAACACTCTCAAATGTCTCTTCGCACCACCTGACCCAAAAGCACTCCATTGGCACCCCATGACAAGTGTCCCAAATGCACCCAATTGTCTCCCCGCAACAACTGTCCCGAAAGCACTCCATTGGCACCCCATGACAACTGTCCCAAAGCACTCCTTTGGCACCCCATGACAACTGTCCCAAACACACGCAATGTCTCCCTGCAACTCCTGTCATCAAACACTCCATTGCCACCCCAAGACAACTGTTCCAAACTCACTCAATTGTCGCCTCTCAACACCTGTCCCAAAAGCACTCCATTGGCACCCCATGACAACTGTCCCAAACACTCTCAAATGTCTCTTCGCACCACCTGACCCAAAAGCACTCCATTGTCATCCTATGACAACTGTCCCAAATGCTCGGAATTGTCTCCCTGCAACTCCAGTCAGAAGAGCACGTCATTGGCATCCGATGACAACTGTCCCAAAGCACTCCATTGGCACCCCATGACAACTGTCTCAAACACACTCAATGTCTCTCTGCAACTCCTGTCATAAAAAATTCCATTGTCACCCCAAGACAACAGTTCCAAACTCACTCAATTGACGTCTCTCAACATCTTTCCCAAAAGCAGCCCATTTTCACCCCATGACAACTGTCCCAAACACACTTAATTGTCTCCCCGCAGCACCGGTCACAAAAGCACAACATTGGCACACCATGAGAACTGTCCCAAATGCACCCAATGTCTCCCTGCAACAGCTGTCCCAAAATACTGTATTGCCACCCCATGACAACTGTCCCAAACGCACTCAATTGTCTCATTGCAACACCTGACCCAAAAAACACTCCATTGGCACCCCATGGCAACTGTCACAAACGCACTCAATTGTCTCACTGCAACACCTGACCCAAAAACACTCCATTGGCACCCCATGACAACTGTCCCAAACACATTCAATTGCCTCCCTGCAACAGCTGTCCAAAAGCACTCAATTGGCACCCCATGAAAACTGTCACAAACACACTCAATTCTCTCCCTGCAACACCTGACCCAAAAGCACTCCATTGATACCCCATGACTACTGTCCCAAACACACTCAATTGTCTTCCAGGAACACCTGCCCAAAAGCACCCCATTTTCACCCCATGACAACTGTCCCAAACACACTCATTTGTCTCACCACAGCAACGGTCACAAAAGCACTCCATTGGCACCCCATGGCAACTGTCACAAACACACTCAATTGTCTCACTGCAACACCTGTCCTAAAAGCACTCCATTGGCACCCCATGACAACTGTCCCAAACACACTCAATTGTCTGCCTGCAACACCTGTCCCAAAAGCATTCCATTGGCTCCCCATGAATTCTGTCCCAAACACACTCAATTTTCTAATCGCAACACCTGTGCCAAAAACACTTCATTGCCACCCCACGACAAGTGTCCCAAACGCCCCCAATTGTCTCCCCGCAACAACTGTCACAAAAGCACTCCATTGGCACCCCATGACAAGTGTCCCAAACGCACCCAATTGTCTCCCCGCAACAACTGTCCCAAAAGCACTCCATTGGCACCCCACGGCATGTGTCCCAAACACACCCAATTGTCTCCCCGCAACAACTGTCACAAAAGCTCTCCATTGGCACCCCACGACAAGTGTCCCAAACGCACCCAATTGTTTCCCCGCAACAACTGTCCCAAAAGCATTCCATTGGCACCCCACGACAAGTTGCCCAAACGCACCCAATTGTCTCCCCGCAACAACTGTCCCAAAAGCACTCCATAGGCACCCCATGACAAGTGTCCCAAACGCACCCAATTGTCTCCCCACAACAACTGTCCCAAAATCTCTCAATTGGCACCCCATTACAAGTGTCCCAAACGCACCCAATTGTCTCCCCGCAACAACTGTCCCAAAAACACTACATTGGCACCCCATGACAAGTGTCCCAAATGCACCCAATTGTCTCCCCGCAACAACTGTCCCAAAAGCACTCCATTGGCACCCCATGAAAAGTGTCCCAAATGCACCCAATTGTCTCCGGGCAACAACTGTCCCAAAAGCACGCCATTGGCACCCCACGACAAGTGTCCCAAACGCACCCAATTGTCTCCCCGCAACAACTGTCCCAAAAGCACTCCATTGGCACCCCACGACAAGTGTCCCAAACGCACCCAATTGTCTCCCCGCAACAACTATCCCAAAAGCACTCCATTGGCACCCCACGACAAGTGTCCCAAACGCACCCAATTGTCTCCCCGCAACAACTGTACCAAAATCACTCCATTGGCACCCCACGACAAGTGTCCCAAATGCACCCAATTGTCTCCCCACAACAACTGTCCCAAAAGAACTCCATTGGCACCCCACGACAATTTTCCCAAACGCACCCAATTGTCTCCCCGCAACAACTGTCCCAAAAGCACTCCATTGGCACCCCATGACAAGTGTCCCAAACGCACCCAATTGTCTCCCCGCAACAACTATCCCAAAAGCTCTCCATTGGCACCCCGTGAGAAGTGTCCCAAACGCACCCAATTGTCTCCTCGCAAAACAACTGTCCCAAAAGCACTCCATTGGCACCCCATGACAAGTGTCCCAAACGCACCTAATTGTCTCCCCGCAACAACTATCCCAAAAGCTCTCCACTGGCACCCCATGAGAATTGTCCCAAACGCATCCAATTGTCTCCCCGCAACAACTGTCCCAAAAGCACTCCATTGGCACCCCATGACAAGTGTCCCAAACGCACCCAATTGTCTCCCCGCAACAACTGTCCCAAAAGCACTCCATTGGCACCCCATGACAAGTGTCCCAAACGCACCCAATTGTCTCCCGCAACAACTGTCCCAAAAGCACTCCATTGGCATCCCATGACAAGTGTCCCAAACAATCCACTTGTCTCCCTGCAAAACTGTCCCAAAAGCACTCCATTGGCACCCCATGACAAGTGTCCCAAACGCACCCAATTGTCTCCTCGCAACAACTGTCCCAAAGCACAACATTGGCACCCCATGACAAGTGTCCCAAACGCACCGAATTGTCCCCTCGCAACAACTGTCCCAAAAACACAACATTGGCACCCCATGACAAGTGTCCCAAATGCACCGAATTGTCTCCCCACAACAACTAACCCAAAAGCTCTCCATTGGCACCCCATGAGAATTGTCCCAAACGCATCCAATTGTCTCCCCGCAACAACTGTCCCAAAAGCACTCCATTGGCACCCCATGACAAGTGTCCCAAATGCACCCAATTGTCTCCCCGCAACAACTGTCCCAAAAGCACTCCATTGGGACCCCATGACAAGTGTCCCAAATGCACCCAATTGTCTCCCCGCAACAACTGTCCCAAAAGCACTCCATTGGCACCCCATGACAACTGTCCCAAACACACGCAATGTCTCCCTGCAACTCCTGTCATCAAACACTCCATTGCCACCCCAAGACAACTGTTCCAAACACTCTCAAATGTCTCTTCGCACCACCTGACCCAAAAGCACTCCATTGTCATCCTATGACAACTTTCCCAAATGCACGGAATTGTCTCCCTGCAACACCTGTCCCAAAAGCACTCCATTGGCACCCCATGACAACTGTCCCAAACACTCTCAAATGTCTCTTCGCACCACCTGACCCAAAAGCACTCCATTGTCATCCTATGACAACTTTCCCAAATGCACGGAATTGTCTCCCTGCAACTCCAGTCCCAAAAGCACTCCATTGGCACCCCAGGACAAGTGTACAAAACGCACCCAATTGTTTCCCCGCAACAACTGTCCCAAAAGCATTCCATTGGCACCCCATGACAAGTGTCCCAAACGCACCCAATTGTCCCCCCGCAACAACTGTCCCAAAAGCACTCCATTGGCACCCCATGAGAAGTGTCCCAAACGCACCCAATTGTCTCCCCGCAACAACTGTCCCAAAAGCACTCCATTGGCACACCTTGACAAGTGTCCCAAACGCACCCAATTGTTTCCCTGCAACAACTGTCCCAAAAGCACTCCATTGGCACCCCATGACAAGTGTCCCAAACGCATCCAATTGTCTCCCCGCAACAACTGTCCCAAAAGCACTCCATTGGCACCCCATGACAAGTGTCCCAAAAGCACCCAATTGTCTCCCTGCAACAACTGTCCCGAAAGCACTCCATTGGTACCCCATGACAAGTGTCCCAAATGCACCCAATTGTCTCCCCGCAACAACTGTCCCGAAAGCACTCCATTGGCACCCCATGACAACTGTCCCAAAGCACTCCATTATCACCCCATGACAAGTGTCCCAAACGCACCCAATTGTCTCCCTGCAACAACTGTCCCAAAAGAACTCCATTGGCACCCGATGACAACTGTACCAAAGCACTCCTTTGTCACCCCATGACAACTGTCCCAAACACACGCAATGTCTCCCTGCAACTCCTGTCATCAAACACTCGATTGCCACCCCAAGACAACTGTTCCAAACTCACTCAATTGTCGCCTCTCAACACCTGTCCCAAAAGCACTCCATTGGCACCCCATGACAAGTGTCCCAAACGCACCCAATTGTCTCCCCGCAACAACTGTCCCAAAAGCACTCCATTGGCACCCCACGGCATGTGTCCCAAACACACCCAATTGTCTCCCCGCAACAACTGTCACAAAAGCTCTCCATTGGCACCCCACGACAAGTGTCCCAAACGCACCCAATTGTTTCCCCGCAACAACTGTCCCAAAAGCATTCCATTGGCACCCCACGACAAGTTGCCTAAACGCACCCAATTGTCTCCCCGCAACAACTGTCCCAAAAGCACTCCATAGGCACCCCAAGACAAGTGTCCCAAACGCACCCAATTGTCTCCCCACAACAACTGTCCCAAAATCTCTCAATTGGCACCCCATTACAAGTGTCCCAAACGCACCCAATTGTCTCCCCGCAACAACTGTCCCAAAAACACTACATTGGCACCCCATGACAAGTGTCCCAAATGCACCCAATTGTCTCCCCGCAACAACTGTCCCAAAAGCACTCCATTGGCACCCCATGAAAAGTGTCCCAAATGCACCCAATTGTCTCCGGGCAACAACTGTCCCAAAAGCACGCCATTGGCACCCCACGACAAGTGTCCCAAACGCACCCAATTGTCTCCCCGCAACAACTGTCCCAAAAGCACTCCATTGGCACCCCACGACAAGTGTCCCAAACGCACCCAATTGTCTCCCCGCAACAACTGTCCCAAAAGCACTCCATTGGCACCCCACGACAAGTGTCCCAAACGCACCCAATTGTCTCCCCGCAACAACTGTCCCAAAATCACTCCATTGGCACCCCACGACAAGTGTCCCAAACGCACCCAATTGTCTCCCCGCAACAACTGTCCCAAAAGAACTCCATTGGCACCCCACGACAATTGTCCCAAACGCACCCAATTGTCTCCCCGCAACAACTGTCCCAAAAGCACTCCATTGGCACCCCATGACAAGTGTCCCAAACGCACCCAATTGTCTCCCCGCAACAACTATCCCAAAAGCTCTCCATTGGCACCCCATGAGAAGTGTCCCAAACGCACCCAATTGTCTCCTCGCAAAACAACTGTCCCAAAAGCACTCCATTGGCACCCCATGACAAGTGTCCCAAACGCACCCAATTGTCTCCCCGCAACAACTATCCCAAAAGCTCTCCACTGGCACCCCATGAGAATTGTCCCAAACGCATCCAATTGTCTCCCCGCAACAACTGTCCCAAAAGCACTCCATTGGCACCCCATGACAAGTGTCCCAAACGCACCCAATTGTCTCCCCGCAACAACTGTCCCAAAAGCACTCCATTGACACCCCATGCCAAGTGTCCCAAACGCACCCAATTGTCTCCCGCAACAACTGTCCCAAAAGCACTCCATTGGCATCCCATGACAAGTGTCCCAAACAATCCACTTGTCTCCCTGCAAAAACTTTCCCAAAAGCACTCCATTGGCACCCCATGACAAGTGTCCCAAACGCACCCAATTGTCTCCTCGCAACAACTGTCCCAAAGCACAACATTGGCACCCCATGACAAGTGTCCCAAACGCACCGAATTGTCCCCTCGCAACAACTGTCCCAAAAACAAAACATTGGCACCCCATGACAAGTGTCCCAAATGCACCGAATTGTCTCCCCGCAACAACTATCCCAAAAGCTCTCCATTGGCACCCCATGAGAATTGTCCCAGACGCATCCAATTGTCTCCCCGCAACAACTGTCCCAAAAGCACTCCATTGGCACCCCATGACAAGTGTCCCAAATGCACCCAATTGTCTCCCCGCAACAACTGTCCCAAAAGCACTCCATTGGGACCCCATGACAAGTGTCCCGAATGCACCCAATTGTCTCCCCGCAACAACTGTCCCAAAAGCACTCCATTGGCACCCCATGACAACTGTCCCAAACACACGCAATGTCTCCCTGCAACTCCTGTCATCAAACACTCCATTGCCACCCCAAGACAACTGTTCCAAACACTCTCAAATGTCTCTTCGCACCACCTGACCCAAAAGCACTCCATTGTCATCCTATGACAACTTTCCCAAATGTACGGAATTGTCTCCCTGCAACACCTGTCCCAAAAGCACTCCATTGGCACCCCATGACAACTGTCCCAAACACTCTCAAATGTCTCTTCGCACCACCTGACCCAAAAGCACTCCATTGTCATCCTATGACAACTTTCCCAAATGCACGGAATTGTCTCCCTGCAACTCCAGTCCCAAAAGCACTCCATTGCCACCCCAGGACAAGTGTACAAAACGCACCCAATTGTTTCCCCGCAACAACTGTCCCAAAAGCATTCCATTGGCACCCCATGATAAGTGTCCCAAACGCACCCAATTGTCCCCCCGCAACAACTGTCCCAAAAGCACTCCATTGGCACCCCATGAGAAGTGTCCCAAACGCACCCAATTGTCTCCCCGCAACAACTGTCCCAAAAGCACTCCATTGGCACCCCTTGACAAGTGTCCCAAACGCACCCAATTGTTTCCCTGCAACAACTGTCCCAAAAGCACTCCATTGGCACCCCATGACAAGTGTCCCAAACGCATCCAATTGTCTCCCCGCAACAACTGTCCCAAAAGCACTCCATTGGCACCCCATGACAAGTGTCCCAAAAGCACCCAATTGTCTCCCTGCAACAACTGTCCCGAAAGCACTCCATTGGTACCCCATGACAAGTGTCCCAAATGCACCCAATTGTCTCCCCGCAACAACTGTCCCGAAAGCACTCCATTGGCACCCCATGACAACTGTCCCAAAGCACTCCATTATCACCCCATGACAAGTGTCCCAAACGCACCCAATTGTCTCCCTGCAACAACTGTCCCAAAAGAACTCCATTGGCACCCGATGACAACTGTACCAAAGCACTCCTTTGGCACCCCATGACAACTGTCCCAAACACACGCAATGTCTCCCTGCAACTCCTGTCATCAAACACTCGATTGCCACCCCAAGACAACTGTTCCAAACTCACTCAATTGTCACCTCTCAACACCTGTCCCAAAAGCACTCCATTGGCACCCCATGACAACTGTCCCAAACACTCTCAAATGTCTCTTCGCACCACCTGACCAGCACTCCATTGTCATCCTATGACAACTGTCCCAAATGCACAGAATTGTCTCCCTGCAACTCCAGTCCCAAGAGCACGTCATTGGCACCCAATGACAACTGTCCCAAAGCACTCCATTGGCACCCCATGACAACTGTCTCAAACACACTAAATGTCTCTCTGCAACTCCTGTCATAAAAAACTCCATTGCCACCCCAAGACAACAGTTCCAAACTCACTCAATTAACGCCTCTCAACATCTGTCCCAAAAGCACCCCACTTTCACACCATGACAACTGTCCCAAATACACTTAATTGTCTCCCCGCAGCACCGGTCACAAAAGCACAACATTGGCACACCATGAGAACTGTCCCAAATGCACCCAATGTCTCCCTGCAACAGCTGTCCCAAAATACTGTATTGCCACCCCATGACAACTGTCCCAAACACACTCAATTGTCTCATTGCAACACCTGACCCAGAAAACACTCCATTGGCACACCATGCCAACTGTCCCAAACGCACTAAATTGTCTCACTGCAACACCTGACCCAAAAACACTCCATTGGCACCCCATCACAACTGTCCCAAACACACTCAATTGCCTCCCTGCAACAGCTGTCCAAAAGCACTCAAGTGGCACCCCATGTAAACTGTCCCAAACACACTCAATTCTCTCCCTGCAACACCTGACCCCAAAGCACTCCATTGATACCCCATGACTACTGTCCCAAACACACTCAATTGTCTTCCAGCAACACCTGCCCAAAAGCACCCCATTTGCACCCCATGACAACTGTTCCAAACACACTCAATTGTCTCCCCACAGCACCGGTCACAAAAGCACTCCATTGGCACCCCATTGCAACTGTCACAAACACACTCAATTGTCTCACTGCAACACCTGTCCTAAAAGCACACCATTGGCACCCCATGACAACTGTCCCAAACACACTCAATTGTCTGCGTGCAACACCTGTCCCAAAAGCATTCCATTGGCTCTCCATGAATTCTGTCCCAAACACACTCAATTTTCTATCCGCAACACCTGTGCCAAAAACACTTCATTGCCCCCCCACGACAAGTGTCCCAAACGCACCCAATTGTCTCCCCGCAACAACTGTCCCAAAAGCACTCCATTGGCACCCCATGACAAGTGTCCCAAACGCACCCAATTGTCTCCCCGCAACAACTGTCCCAAAAGCACTCCATTGGCACCCCATGACAAGTGTCCCAAACGCACCTAATTGTCTCCCCGCAACAACTGTCAGAAAAGCACTCCATTGGCACCCCACGACATGTGTCCCAAACACACCCAATTGTCGCCACGCAACAACTGTCACAAAAGCTCTCCATTGGCACCCCATGACAAGTATCCTAAACGCACCCAATTGTTTCCCGGCAACAACTTTCCCAAAAGCATTCCATTGGCACCCCACGACAAGTGGCCCAAACGCACCCAATTGTCTCCCCGCAACTACTGTCCCAAAAAGCACTCCATAGGAACCCCATGACAAGTGTCCCAAACGCACCCAATTGTCTCCCCGCAACAACTGTCCCAAAAGCTCTCCATTGGCACCCCATGACAAGTGTCCCAAATGCACCCAATTGTCTCCCCGCAACAACTGTCCCAAAAGCACTCCATTGGCACCCCATGACAAGTGTCCCAAACGCACCCAATTGTCTCCCCGCAACAACTGTCCCAAAAGCACTCCATTGGCACCCCATGACGAGTGTCCCAAACGCACCCAATTGTCTCCCTGCAACAACTGTCCCAAAAGCACTCCATTGGCACCCCATGATAAGTGTCCCAAACGCACCCAATTGTCTCCCCGCAACAACTGTCCCAAAAGCACTCCATTGGCACCCCATGACAAGTGTCCCACACACACCCAATTGTCTCCCCGCAACAACTGTCCCAAAAGCACTCCATTGGCACCCCATGACAAGTGTCCCAAAAGCACCCAATTGTCTCCCTGAAACAACTGTCCCAAAAGCACTCCATTGGCACCCCATGACAAGTGTCCCAAACGCACCCAATTGTCTCCCCGCAAAAACTGTCCCGAAAGCACTCCATTGGCACCCCATGACAACTGTCCCAAAAGCACTCCATTGGCACCCCATGACAAGTGTCCCAAACGCATCCAATTGTCTCCCCGCAACAACTGTCCCAAAAGCACTCCATTGGCACCCCATGACAAGTGTCCGAAAAGCACCCAATTGTCTCCCTGCAACAACTGTCCCAAAAGCACTCCATTGGCACCCCATGACAAGTGTCCCGAAAGCACTCCATTGGCACCCCATGACAACTATCCCAAAGCACTCCATTGGCACCCCATGACAAGTGTCCCAAACGCACCCAATTGTCTCCCCGCAACAACTGTCCCAAAAGAACTCCATTGGCACCCACTGACAACTGTCCCAAAGCACTCCATTGGCACCCCATGACAACTGTCCCAAATACATGCAATGTCTCCCTGCAACTCCTGTCATAAAACACTCCATTGCCACCCCAAGACAACTGTTCCAAACTCACTAAATTGTCGCCTCTCAACACCTGTCCCAAAAGCACTCCATTGGCACCCCATGACAACTGTCCCAAACACTCACAAATGTCTCTTCGCACCACCTGACCCAAAAGCACTCCATTGTCACCAAAAGCACTCCATTGTCATCCTATGACAACTGTCCCAAATGCACGGAATTGTCTCGCTGCAACTCCAGTCCCAAGAGCACGTCATTGGCACCCCATGACAACTGTCCCAAACACACTCAATGTCTCCCTGCAACTCCTGTCATAAAACACTCCATTGGCACCCCAAGACAACAGTTCCAAACTCACTCAATTGACGCATCTCAAAATCTGTCCCAAAAGCACCCCATTTTCACCCCATGACAACTGTCCCAAACACACTTAATTGTTGCCCCGCAACAACTGCCCCAAAAGCACTCCATTGGCACCCCATGACAAGTGTCCCAAACGCACCCAATTGTCCCCCCGCAACAACTGTCCCAAAAGCACTCCATTGGCACCCCATGAGAAGTGTCCCAAACGCACCCAATTGTCTCCTTGCAAAACAACTGTCCCAAAAGCACTCCATTGGCACCCCATGACAAGTGTCCCAAACGCATCCATTTGTCTCCCTGAAACAACTGTCCCAAAAGCACTCCATTGGCACCCCATGACAAGTGTCCCAAACACACCCAATTGTCTCCCCACAACAACTGTCCCAAAAGCACTCCATAGGCACCCCAAGAGAAGTGTCCCAAACGCACCCAATTGTCTCCCCACAACAACTGTCCCAAAATCTCTCCATTGGCACCCCATGACAAGTGTCCCAAACGCACCCAATTGTCTCCCCGCAACAACTGTCCCAAAAGCACTACATTGGCACCCCATGACAAGTGTCCCAAATGCACCCAATTGTCTCCCCGCAACAACTGTCCCAAAAGCACTCCATTGGCACCCCATGAAAAGTGTCCCAAACGCACCCAATTGTCTCCGGGCAACAACTGTCCCAAAAGCACGCCATTGGCACCCCACGACAAGTGTCCCAAACGCACCCAATTGTCTCCCCGCAACAACTGTCCCAAAAGCACTCCATTGGCACCCCACGACAAGTGTCCCAAACGCACCCAATTGTCTCCCCGCAACAACTGTCCCAAAAGCACTCCATTGGCACCCCACGACAAGTGTCCCAAACGCAGCCAATTGTCTCCCCGCAACAACTGTCCCAAAATCACTCCATTGGCACCCCACGACAAGTGTCCCAAACGCACCCAATTGTCTCCTCGCAACAACTGTCCCAAAAGAACTCCATTGGCACCCCATGACAATTGTCCCAAACGCACCCAATTGTCTCCCCGCAACAACTGTCCCAAAAGCACTCCATTGGCACCCCATGACAAGTGTCCCAAACGCACCCAATTGTCTCCCCGCAACAACTATCCCAAAAGCTCTCCATTGGCACCCCATGAGAAGTGTCCCAAACGCACCCAATTGTCTCCTCGCAAAACAACTGTCCCAAAAGCACTCCATTGGCACCCCATGACAAGTGTCCCAAACGCACCCAATTGTCTCCCCGCAACAACTATCCCAAAAGCTCTCCACTGGCACCCCATGACAAGTGTCCCAAACGCACCCAATTGTCTCCCCGCAACAACTGTCCCAAAAGCACTCCATTGGCACCCCATGACAAGTGTCCCAAACGCATCCAATTGTCTCCCCGCAACAACTGTCCCAAAAGCACTCCATTGGCACCCCATGACAAGTGTCCCAAACGCACCCAATTGTCTCCCCGCAACAACTGTCCCAAAAGCACTCCATTGGCACCGCATGACAAGTGTCCCAAACGCACCCAATTGTCTCCCGCAACAACTGTCCCAAAAGCACTCCATTGGCATCCCATGACAAGTGTCCCAAACAATCCACTTGTCTCCCTGCAACAACTGTCCCAAAAGCACTCCATTGGCACCCCATGACAAGTGTCCCAAACGCACCCAATTGTCTCCTCGCAACAACTGTCCCAAAGCACAACATTGGCACCCCATGACAAGTGTCCCAAACGCACCGAATTGTCCCCTCGCAACAACTGTCCCAAAAACACAACATTGGCACCCCATGACAAGTGTCCCAAACGCACCGATTTGTCTCCCCGCAACAACTATCCCAAAAGCTCTCCATTGGCACCCCATGAGAATTGTCCCAAACGCATCCAATTGTCTCCCCGCAACAACTGTCCCAAAAGCACTCCATTGGCACCCCATGACAAGTGTCCCAAATGCACCCAATTGTCTCCCCGCAACAACTGTCCCAAAAGCACTCCATTGGGACCCCATGACAAGTGTGCCAAATGCACCCAATTGTCTCCCCGCAACAACTGTCCCAAAAGCACTCCATTGGCACCCCATGACAACTATCCCAAACACACGCAATGTCTCCCTGCAACTCCTGTCATCAAACACTCCATTGCCACCCCAAGACAACTGTTCCAAACACTCTCAAATGTCTCTTCGCACCACCTGACCCAAAAGCACTCCATTGTCATCCTATGACAACTTTCCCAAATGCACGGAATTGTCTCCCTGCAACACCTGTCCCAAAAGCACTCCATTGGCACCCCATGACAACTATCCCAAACACACGCAATGTCTCCCTGCAACTCCTGTCATCAAACACTCCATTGCCACCCCAAGACAACTGTTCCAAACACTCTCAAATGTCTCTTCGCACCACCTGACCCAAAAGCACTCCATTCTCATCCTATGACAACTTTCCCAAATGCACGGAATTGTCTCCCTGCAACTCCAGTCCCAAAAGCACTCCATTGGCACCCCAGGACAAGTGTACAAAACGCACCCAATTGTTTCCCCGCAACAACTGTCCCAAAAGCATTCCATTGGCACCCCATGACAAGTGTCCCAAACGCACCCAATTGTCCCCCCGCAACAACTGTCCCAAAAGCACTCCATTGGCACCCCATGAGAAGTGTCCCAAACGCACCCAATTGTCTCCCCGCAACAACTGTCCCAAAAGCACTCCATTGGCACCCCTTGACAAGTGTCCCAAACGCACCCAATTGTTTCCCTGCAACAACTGTCCCAAAAGCACTCCATTGGCACCCCATGACAAGTGTCCCAAACGCATCCAATTGTCTCCCCGCAACAACTGTCCCAAAAGCACTCCATTGGCACCCCATGACAAGTGTCCCAAAAGCACCCAATTGTCTCCCTGCAACAACTGTCCCGAAAGCACTCCATTGGTACCCCATGACAAGTGTCCCAAATGCACCCAATTGTCTCCCCGCAACAACTGTCCCGAAAGCACTCCATTGGCACCCCATGACAACTGTCCCAAAGCACTCCATTATCACCCCATGACAAGTGTCCCAAACGCACCCAATTGTCTCCCTGCAACAACTGTCCCAAAAGAACTCCATTGGCACCCGATGACAACTGTACCAAAGCACTCCTTTGGCACCCCATGACAACTGTCCCAAACACACGCAATGTCTCCCTGCAACTCCTGTCATCAAACACTCCATTGCCACCCCAAGACAACTGTTCCAAACTCACTCAATTGTCGCCTCTCAACACCTGTCCCAAAAGCACTCCATTGGCACCCCATGACAACTGTCCCAAACACTCTCAAATGTCTCTTCGCTCCACCTGACCAGCACTCCATTGTCATCCTATGACAACTGTCCCAAATGCACAGAATTGTCTCCCTGCAACTCCAGTCCCAAGAGCACGTCATTGGCACCCGATGACAACTGTCCCAAAGCACTCCATTGGCACCCCATGACAACTGTCTCAAACACACTCAATGTCTCTCTGCAACTCCTGTCATAAAAAACTCCATTGCCACCCCAAGACAACAGTTCCAAACTCACTCAATTAACGCCCCTCAACATCTGTCCCAAAAGCACCCCACTTTCACACCATGACAACTGTCCCAAATACACTTAATTGTCTCCCCGCAGCACCGGTCACAAAAGCACAACATTGGCACACCATGAGAACTGTCCCAAATGCACCCAATGTCTCCCTGCAACAGCTGTCCCAAAATACTGTATTGCCACCCCATGACAACTGTCCCAAACACACTCAATTGTCTCATTGCAACACCTGACCCAGAAAACACTCCATTGGCACACCATGCCAACTGTCCCAAACGCACTAAATTGTCTCACTGCAACACCTGACCCAAAAACACTCCATTGGCACCCCATGACAACTGTCCCAAACACACTCAATTGTCTGCCTGCAACACCTGTCCCAAAAGCATTCCATTGGCTCTCCATGAATTCTGTCCCAAACACACTCAATTTTCTATCCGCAACACCTGTGCCAAAAACACTTCATTGTCCCCCCACGACAAGTGTCCCAAACGCACCCAATTGTCTCCCCGCAACAACTGTCCCAAAAGCACTCCATTGGCACCCCATGACAAGTGTCCCAAACGCACCCAATTGTCTCCCCGCAACAACTGTCCCAAAAGCACTCCATTGGCACCCCATGACATGTGTCCCAAACGCACCTAATTGTCTTCCCGCAACAACTGTCCCAAAAGCACTCCATTGGCACCCCACGACATGTGTCCCAAACACACCCAATTGTCGCCACGCAACAACTGTCACAAAAGCTCTCCATTGGCACCCCATGACAAGTATCCCAAACGCACCCAATTGTTTCCCGGCAACAACTTTCCCAAAAGCATTCCATTGGCACCCCACGACAAGTGGCCCAAACGCACCCAATTGTCTCCCCGCAACTACTGTCCCAAAAAGCACTCCATAGGCACCCCATGACAAGTGTCCCAAACGCACCCAATTGTCTCCCCGCAACAACTGTCCCAAAAGCTCTCCATTGGCACCCCATGACAAGTGTCCCAAATGCACCCAATTGTCTCCCCGCAACAACTGTCCCAAAAGCACTCTATTGGCACCCCATGACAAGTGTCCCAAACGCACCCAATTGTCTCCCCGCAACAACTGTCCCAAAAGCACTCCATTGGCACCCCATGACGAGTGTCCCAAATGCACCCAATTGTCTCCCTGCAACAACTGTCCCAAAAGCACTCCATTGGCACCCCATGACAACTGTCCCAAACGCACCCAATTGTCTCCTCGCAACAACTGTCCCAAAGCACAACATTGGCACCCCATGACAAGTGTCCCAAACGCACCGAATTGTCCCCTCGCAACAACTGTCCCAAAAACACAACATTGGCACCCCATGACAAGTGTCCCAAATGCACCGAATTGTCTCCCCGCAACAACTAACCCAAAAGCTCTCCATTGGCACCCCATGAGAATTGTCCCAAACGCATCCAATTGTCTCCCCGCAACAACTGTCCCAAAAGCACTCCATTGGCACCCCACGACAAGTTGCCTAAACGCACCCAATTGTCTCCCCGCAACAACTGTCCCAAAAGCACTCGATAGGCACCCCAAGACAAGTGTCCCAAACGCACCCAATTGTCTCCCCACAACAACTGTCCCAAAATCTCTCAATTGGCACCCCATTACAAGTGTCCCAAACGCACCCAATTGTCTCCCCGCAACAACTGTCCCAAAAACACTACATTGGCACCCCATGAAAAGTGTCCCAAATGCACCCAATTGTCTCCGGGCAACAACTGTCCCAAAAGCACGCCATTGGCACCCCACGACAAGTGTCCCAAACGCACCCAATTGTCTCCCCGCAACAACTGTCCCAAAAGCACTCCATTGGCACCCCACGACAAGTGTCCCAAACGCACCCAATTGTCTCCCCGCAACAACTGTCCCAAAAGCACTCCATTGGCACCCCACGACAAGTGTCCCAAACGCACCCAATTGTCTCCCCGCAACAACTGTCCCAAAATCACTCCATTGGCACCCCACGACAAGTGTCCCAAACGCACCCAATTGTCTCCCCGCAACAACTGTCCCAAAAGAACTCCATTGGCACCCCACGACAATTGTCCCAAACGCACCCAATTGTCTCCCCGCAACAACTGTCCCAAAAGCACTCCATTGGCACCCCATGACAAGTGTCCCAAACGCACCCAATTGTCTCCCCGCAACAACTATCCCAAAAGCTCTCCATTGGCACCCCATGAGAAGTGTCCCAAACGCACCCAATTGTCTCCTCGCAAAACAACTGTCCCAAAAGCACTCCATTGGCACCCCATGACAAGTGTCCCAAACGCACCCAATTGTCTCCCCGCAACAACTATCCCAAAAGCTCTCCACTGGCACCCCATGAGAATTGTCCCAAACGCATCCAATTGTCTCCCCGCAACAACTGTCCCAAAAGCACTCCATTGGCACCCCATGACAAGTGTCCCAAACGCACCCAATTGTCTCCCCGCAACAACTGTCCCAAAAGCACTCCATTGACACCCCATGCCAAGTGTCCCAAACGCACCCAATTGTCTCCCGCAACAACTGTCCCAAAAGCACTCCATTGGCATCCCATGACAAGTGTCCCAAACAATCCACTTGTCTCCCTGCAAAAACTTTCCCAAAAGCACTCCATTGGCACCCCATGACAAGTGTCCCAAACGCACCCAATTGTCTCCTCGCAACAACTGTCCCAAAGCACAACATTGGCACCCCATGACAAGTGTCCCAAACGCACCGAATTGTCCCCTCGCAACAACTGTCCCAAAAACAAAACATTGGCACCCCATGACAAGTGTCCCAAATGCACCGAATTGTCTCCCCGCAACAACTATCCCAAAAGCTCTCCATTGGCACCCCATGAGAATTGTCCCAGACGCATCCAATTGTCTCCCCGCAACAACTGTCCCAAAAGCACTCCATTGGCACCCCATGACAAGTGTCCCAAATGCACCCAATTGTCTCCCCGCAACAACTGTCCCAAAAGCACTCCATTGGGACCCCATGACAAGTGTCCCGAATGCACCCAATTGTCTCCCCGCAACAACTGTCCCAAAAGCACTCCATTGGCACCCCATGACAACTGTCCCAAACACACGCAATGTCTCCCTGCAACTCCTGTCATCAAACACTCCATTGCCACCCCAAGACAACTGTTCCAAACACTCTCAAATGTCTCTTCGCACCACCTGACCCAAAAGCACTCCATTGTCATCCTATGACAACTTTCCCAAATGCACGGAATTGTCTCCCTGCAACACCTGTCCCAAAAGCACTCCATTGCCCCCCCACGACAAGTGTCCCAAACGCACCCAATTGTCTCCCCGCAACAACTGTCCCAAAAGCACTCCATTGTCATCCTATGACAACTTTCCCAAATGCACGGAATTGTCTCCCTGCAACTCCAGTCCCAAAAGCACTCCATTGCCACCCCAGGACAAGTGTACAAAACGCACCCAATTGTTTCCCCGCAACAACTGTCCCAAAAGCATTCCATTGGCACCCCATGATAAGTGTCCCAAACGCACCCAATTGTCCCCCCGCAACAACTGTCCCAAAAGCACTCCATTGGCACCCCATGAGAAGTGTCCCAAACGCACCCAATTGTCTCCCCGCAACAACTGTCCCAAAAGCACTCCATTGGCACCCCTTGACAAGTGTCCCAAAGGCACCCAATTGTTTCCCTGCAACAACTGTCCCAAAAGCACTCCATTGGCACCCCATGACAAGTGTCCCAAACGCATCCAATTGTCTCCCCGCAACAACTGTCCCAAAAGCACTCCATTGGCACCCCATGACAAGTGTCCCAAAAGCACCCAATTGTCTCCCTGCAACAACTGTCCCGAAAGCACTCCATTGGTACCCCATGACAAGTGTCCCAAATGCACCCAATTGTCTCCCCGCAACAACTGTCCCGAAAGCACTCCATTGGCACCCCATGACAACTGTCCCAAAGCACTCCATTATCACCCCATGACAAGTGTCCCAAACGCACCCAATTGTCTCCCTGCAACAACTGTCCCAAAAGAACTCCATTGGCACCCGATGACAACTGTACCAAAGCACTCCTTTGGCACCCCATGACAACTGTCCCAAACACACGCAATGTCTCCCTGCAACTCCTGTCATCAAACACTCGATTGCCACCCCAAGACAACTGTTCCAAACTCACTCAATTGTCGCCTCTCAACACCTGTCCCAAAAGCACTCCATTGGCACCCCATGACAACTGTCCCAAACACTCTCAAATGTCTCTTCGCACCACCTGACCAGCACTCCATTGTCATCCTATGACAACTGTCCCAAATGCACAGAATTGTCTCCCTGCAACTCCAGTCCCAAGAGCACGTCATTGGCACCCAATGACAACTGTCCCAAAGCACTCCATTGGCACCCCATGACAACTGTCTCAAACACACTCAATGTCTCTCTGCAACTCCTGTCATAAAAAACTCCATTGCCACCCCAAGACAACAGTTCCAAACTCACTCAATTAACGCCTCTCAACATCTGTCCCAAAAGCACCCCACTTTCACACCATGACAACTGTCCCAAATACACTTAATTGTCTCCCCGCAGCACCGGTCACAAAAGCACAACATTGGCACACCATGAGAACTGTCCCAAATGCACCCAATGTCTCCCTGCAACAGCTGTCCCAAAATACTGTATTGCCACCCCATGACAACTGTCCCAAACACACTCAATTGTCTCATTGCAACACCTGACCCAGAAAACACTCCATTGGCACACCATGCCAACTGTCCCAAACGCACTAAATTGTCTCACTGCAACACCTGACCCAAAAACACTCCATTGGCACCCCATCACAACTGTCCCAAACACACTCAATTGCCTCCCTGCAACAGCTGTCCAAAAGCACTCAAGTGGCACCCCATGTAAACTGTCCCAAACACACTCAATTCTCTCCCTGCAACACCTGACCCCAAAGCACTCCATTGATACCCCATGACTACTGTCCCAAACACACTCAATTGTCTTCCAGCAACACCTGCCCAAAAGCACCCCATTTGCACCCCATGACAACTGTTCCAAACACACTCAATTGTCTCCCCACAGCACCGGTCACAAAAGCACTCCATTGGCACCCCATTGCAACTGTCACAAACACACTCAATTGTCTCACTGCAACACCTGTCCTAAAAGCACACCATTGGCACCCCATGACAACTGTCCCAAACACACTCAATTGTCTGCGTGCAACACCTGTCCCAAAAGCATTCCATTGGCTCTCCATGAATTCTGTCCCAAACACACTCAATTTTCTATCCGCAACACCTGTGCCAAAAACACTTCATTGCCCCCCCACGACAAGTGTCCCAAACGCACCCAATTGTCTCCCCGCAACAACTGTCCCAAAAGCACTCCATTGGCACCCCATGACAAGTGTCCCAAACGCACCCAATTGTCTCCCCGCAACAACTGTCCCAAAAGCACTCCATTGGCACCCCATGACAAGTGTCCCAAACGCACCTAATTGTCTCCCCGCAACAACTGTCAGAAAAGCACTCCATTGGCACCCCACGACATGTGTCCCAAACACACCCAATTGTCGCCACGCAACAACTGTCACAAAAGCTCTCCATTGGCACCCCATGACAAGTATCCTAAACGCACCCAATTGTTTCCCGGCAACAACTTTCCCAAAAGCATTCCATTGGCACCCCACGACAAGTGGCCCAAACGCACCCAATTGTCTCCCCGCAACTACTGTCCCAAAAAGCACTCCATAGGAACCCCATGACAAGTGTCCCAAACGCACCCAATTGTCTCCCCGCAACAACTGTCCCAAAAGCTCTCCATTGGCACCCCATGACAAGTGTCCCAAATGCACCCAATTGTCTCCCCGCAACAACTGTCCCAAAAGCACTCCATTGGCACCCCATGACAAGTGTCCCAAACGCACCCAATTGTCTCCCCGCAACAACTGTCCCAAAAGCACTCCATTGGCACCCCATGACGAGTGTCCCAAACGCACCCAATTGTCTCCCTGCAACAACTGTCCCAAAAGCACTCCATTGGCACCCCATGATAAGTGTCCCAAACGCACCCAATTGTCTCCCCGCAACAACTGTCCCAAAAGCACTCCATTGGCACCCCATGACAAGTGTCCCACACACACCCAATTGTCTCCCCGCAACAACTGTCCCAAAAGCACTCCATTGGCACCCCATGACAAGTGTCCCAAAAGCACCCAATTGTCTCCCTGAAACAACTGTCCCAAAAGCACTCCATTGGCACCCCATGACAAGTGTCCCAAACGCACCCAATTGTCTCCCCGCAAAAACTGTCCCGAAAGCACTCCATTGGCACCCCATGACAACTGTCCCAAAAGCACTCCATTGGCACCCCATGACAAGTGTCCCAAACGCATCCAATTGTCTCCCCGCAACAACTGTCCCAAAAGCACTCCATTGGCACCCCATGACAAGTGTCCGAAAAGCACCCAATTGTCTCCCTGCAACAACTGTCCCAAAAGCACTCCATTGGCACCCCATGACAAGTGTCCCGAAAGCACTCCATTGGCACCCCATGACAACTATCCCAAAGCACTCCATTGGCACCCCATGACAAGTGTCCCAAACGCACCCAATTGTCTCCCCGCAACAACTGTCCCAAAAGAACTCCATTGGCACCCACTGACAACTGTCCCAAAGCACTCCATTGGCACCCCATGACAACTGTCCCAAATACATGCAATGTCTCCCTGCAACTCCTGTCATAAAACACTCCATTGCCACCCCAAGACAACTGTTCCAAACTCACTAAATTGTCGCCTCTCAACACCTGTCCCAAAAGCACTCCATTGGCACCCCATGACAACTGTCCCAAACACTCACAAATGTCTCTTCGCACCACCTGACCCAAAAGCACTCCATTGTCACCAAACGCACTCCATTGTCATCCTATGACAACTGTCCCAAATGCACGGAATTGTCTCGCTGCAACTCCAGTCCCAAGAGCACGTCATTGGCACCCCATGACAACTGTCCCAAACACACTCAATGTCTCCCTGCAACTCCTGTCATAAAACACTCCATTGGCACCCCAAGACAACAGTTCCAAACTCACTCAATTGACGCATCTCAAAATCTGTCCCAAAAGCACCCCATTTTCACCCCATGACAACTGTCCCAAACACACTTAATTGTTGCCCCGCAACAACTGCCCCAAAAGCACTCCATTGGCACCCCATGACAAGTGTCCCAAACGCACCCAATTGTCCCCCCGCAACAACTGTCCCAAAAGCACTCCATTGGCACCCCATGAGAAGTGTCCCAAACGCACCCAATTGTCTCCTTGCAAAACAACTGTCCCAAAAGCACTCCATTGGCACCCCATGACAAGTGTCCCAAACGCATCCATTTGTCTCCCTGAAACAACTGTCCCAAAAGCACTCCATTGGCACCCCATGACAAGTGTCCCAAACACACCCAATTGTCTCCCCACAACAACTGTCCCAAAAGCACTCCATAGGCACCCCAAGAGAAGTGTCCCAAACGCACCCAATTGTCTCCCCACAACAACTGTCCCAAAATCTCTCCATTGGCACCCCATGACAAGTGTCCCAAACGCACCCAATTGTCTCCCCGCAACAACTGTCCCAAAAGCACTACATTGGCACCCCATGACAAGTGTCCCAAATGCACCCAATTGTCTCCCCGCAACAACTGTCCCAAAAGCACTCCATTGGCACCCCATGAAAAGTGTCCCAAACGCACCCAATTGTCTCCGGGCAACAACTGTCCCAAAAGCACGCCATTGGCACCCCACGACAAGTGTCCCAAACGCACCCAATTGTCTCCCCGCAACAACTGTCCCAAAAGCACTCCATTGGCACCCCACGACAAGTGTCCCAAACGCACCCAATTGTCTCCCCGCAACAACTGTCCCAAAAGCACTCCATTGGCACCCCACGACAAGTGTCCCAAACGCAGCCAATTGTCTCCCCGCAACAACTGTCCCAAAATCACTCCATTGGCACCCCACGACAAGTGTCCCAAACGCACCCAATTGTCTCCTCGCAACAACTGTCCCAAAAGAACTCCATTGGCACCCCATGACAATTGTCCCAAACGCACCCAATTGTCTCCCCGCAACAACTGTCCCAAAAGCACTCCATTGGCACCCCATGACAAGTGTCCCAAACGCACCCAATTGTCTCCCCGCAACAACTATCCCAAAAGCTCTCCATTGGCACCCCATGAGAAGTGTCCCAAACGCACCCAATTGTCTCCTCGCAAAACAACTGTCCCAAAAGCACTCCATTGGCACCCCATGACAAGTGTCCCAAACGCACCCAATTGTCTCCCCGCAACAACTATCCCAAAAGCTCTCCACTGGCACCCCATGACAAGTGTCCCAAACGCACCCAATTGTCTCCCCGCAACAACTGTCCCAAAAGCACTCCATTGGCACCCCATGACAAGTGTCCCAAACGCATCCAATTGTCTCCCCGCAACAACTGTCCCAAAAGCACTCCTTTGGCACCCCATGACAAGTGTCCCAAACGCACCCAATTGTCTCCCCGCAACAACTGTCCCAAAAGCACTCCATTGGCACCGCATGACAAGTGTCCCAAACGCACCCAATTGTCTCCCGCAACAACTGTCCCAAAAGCACTCCATTGGCATCCCATGACAAGTGTCCCAAACAATCCACTTGTCTCCCTGCAACAACTGTCCCAAAAGCACTCCATTGGCACCCCATGACAAGTGTCCCAAACGCACCCAATTGTCTCCTCGCAACAACTGTCCCAAAGCACAACATTGGCACCCCATGACAAGTGTCCCAAACGCACCGAATTGTCCCCTCGCAACAACTGTCCCAAAAACACAACATTGGCACCCCATGACAAGTGTCCCAAACGCACCGATTTGTCTCCCCGCAACAACTATCCCAAAAGCTCTCCATTGGCACCCCATGAGAATTGTCCCAAACGCATCCAATTGTCTCCCCGCAACAACTGTCCCAAAAGCACTCCATTGGCACCCCATGACAAGTGTCCCAAATGCACCCAATTGTCTCCCCGCAACAACTGTCCCAAAAGCACTCCATTGGGACCCCATGACAAGTGTGCCAAATGCACCCAATTGTCTCCCCGCAACAACTGTCCCAAAAGCACTCCATTGGCACCCCATGACAACTATCCCAAACACACGCAATGTCTCCCTGCAACTCCTGTCATCAAACACTCCATTGCCACCCCAAGACAACTGTTCCAAACACTCTCAAATGTCTCTTCGCACCACCTGACCCAAAAGCACTCCATTGTCATCCTATGACAACTTTCCCAAATGCACGGAATTGTCTCCCTGCAACACCTGTCCCAAAAGCACTCCATTGGCACCCCATGACAACTATCCCAAACACACGCAATGTCTCCCTGCAACTCCTGTCATCAAACACTCCATTGCCACCCCAAGACAACTGTTCCAAACACTCTCAAATGTCTCTTCGCACCACCTGACCCAAAAGCACTCCATTCTCATCCTATGACAACTTTCCCAAATGCACGGAATTGTCTCCCTGCAACTCCAGTCCCAAAAGCACTCCATTGGCACCCTAGGACAAGTGTACAAAACGCACCCAATTGTTTCCCCGCAACAACTGTCCCAAAAGCATTCCATTGGCACCCCATGACAAGTGTCCCAAACGCACCCAATTGTCCCCCCGCAACAACTGTCCCAAAAGCACTCCATTGGCACCCCATGAGAAGTGTCCCAAACGCACCCAATTGTCTCCCCGCAACAACTGTCCCAAAAGCACTCCATTGGCACCCCTTGACAAGTGTCCCAAACGCACCCAATTGTTTCCCTGCAACAACTGTCCCAAAAGCACTCCATTGGCACCCCATGACAAGTGTCCCAAACGCATCCAATTGTCTCCCCGCAACAACTGTCCCAAAAGCACTCCATTGGCACCCCATGACAAGTGTCCCAAAAGCACCCAATTGTCTCCCTGCAACAACTGTCCCGAAAGCACTCCATTGGTACCCCATGACAAGTGTCCCAAATGCACCCAATTGTCTCCCCGCAACAACTGTCCCGAAAGCACTCCATTGGCACCCCATGACAACTGTCCCAAAGCACTCCATTATCACCCCATGACAAGTGTCCCAAACGCACCCAATTGTCTCCCTGCAACAACTGTCCCAAAAGAACTCCATTGGCACCCGATGACAACTGTACCAAAGCACTCCTTTGGCACCCCATGACAACTGTCCCAAACACACGCAATGTCTCCCTGCAACTCCTGTCATCAAACACTCCATTGCCACCCCAAGACAACTGTTCCAAACTCACTCAATTGTCGCCTCTCAACACCTGTCCCAAAAGCACTCCATTGGCACCCCATGACAACTGTCCCAAACACTCTCAAATGTCTCTTCGCACCACCTGACCAGCACTCCATTGTCATCCTATGACAACTGTCCCAAATGCACAGAATTGTCTCCCTGCAACTCCAGTCCCAAGAGCACGTCATTGGCACCCGATGACAACTGTCCCAAAGCACTCCATTGGCACCCCATGACAACTGTCTCAAACACACTCAATGTCTCTCTGCAACTCCTGTCATAAAAAACTCCATTGCCACCCCAAGACAACAGTTCCAAACTCACTCAATTAACGCCCCTCAACATCTGTCCCAAAAGCACCCCACTTTCACACCATGACAACTGTCCCAAATACACTTAATTGTCTCCCCGCAGCACCGGTCACAAAAGCACAACATTGGCACACCATGAGAACTGTCCCAAATGCACCCAATGTCTCCCTGCAACAGCTGTCCCAAAATACTGTATTGCCACCCCATGACAACTGTCCCAAACACACTCAATTGTCTCATTGCAACACCTGACCCAGAAAACACTCCATTGGCACACCATGCCAACTGTCCCAAACGCACTAAATTGTCTCACTGCAACACCTGACCCAAAAACACTCCATTGGCACCCCATGACAACTGTCCCAAACACACTCAATTGTCTGCCTGCAACACCTGTCCCAAAAGCATTCCATTGGCTCTCCATGAATTCTGTCCCAAACACACTCAATTTTCTATCCGCAACACCTGTGCCAAAAACACTTCATTGTCCCCCCACGACAAGTGTCCCAAACGCACCCAATTGTCTCCCCGCAACAACTGTCCCAAAAGCACTCCATTGGCACCCCATGACAAGTGTCCCAAACGCACCCAATTGTCTCCCCGCAACAACTGTCCCAAAAGCACTCCATTGGCACCCCATGACATGTGTCCCAAACGCACCTAATTGTCTTCCCGCAACAACTGTCCCAAAAGCACTCCATTGGCACCCCACGACATGTGTCCCAAACACACCCAATTGTCGCCACGCAACAACTGTCACAAAAGCTCTCCATTGGCACCCCATGACAAGTATCCCAAACGCACCCAATTGTTTCCCGGCAACAACTTTCCCAAAAGCATTCCATTGGCACCCCACGACAAGTGGCCCAAACGCACCCAATTGTCTCCCCGCAACTACTGTCCCAAAAAGCACTCCATAGGCACCCCATGACAAGTGTCCCAAACGCACCCAATTGTCTCCCCGCAACAACTGTCCCAAAAGCTCTCCATTGGCACCCCATGACAAGTGTCCCAAATGCACCCAATTGTCTCCCCGCAACAACTGTCCCAAAAGCACTCTATTGGCACCCCATGACAAGTGTCCCAAACGCACCCAATTGTCTCCCCGCAACAACTGTCCCAAAAGCACTCCATTCGCACCCCATGACGAGTGTCCCAAACGCACCCAATTGTCTCCCTGCAACAACTGTCCCAAAAGCACTCCATTGGCACCCCATGACAACTGTCCCAAACGCACCCAATTGTCTCCTCGCAACAACTGTCCCAAAGCACAACATTGGCACCCCATGACAAGTGTCCCAAACGCACCGAATTGTCCCCTCGCAACAACTGTCCCAAAAACACAACATTGGCACCCCATGACAAGTGTCCCAAATGCACCGAATTGTCTCCCCGCAACAACTAACCCAAAAGCTCTCCATTGGCACCCCATGAGAATTGTCCCAAACGCATCCAATTGTCTCCCCGCAACAACTGTCCCAAAAGCACTCCATTGGCACCCCACGACAAGTTGCCTAAACGCACCCAATTGTCTCCCCACAACAACTGTCCCAAAATCTCTCAATTGGCACCCCATTACAAGTGTCCCAAACGCACCCAATTGTCTCCCCGCAACAACTGTCCCAAAAACACTACATTGGCACCCCATGAAAAGTGTCCCAAATGCACCCAATTGTCTCCGGGCAACAACTGTCCCAAAAGCACGCCATTGGCACCCCACGACAAGTGTCCCAAACGCACCCAATTGTCTCCCCGCAACAACTGTCCCAAAAGCACTCCATTGGCACCCCACGACAAGTGTCCCAAACGCACCCAATTGTCTCCCCGCAACAACTGTCCCAAAAGCACTCCATTGGCACCCCACGACAAGTGTCCCAAACGCACCCAATTGTCTCCCCGCAACAACTGTCCCAAAATCACTCCATTGGCACCCCACGACAAGTGTCCCAAACGCACCCAATTGTCTCCCCGCAACAACTGTCCCAAAAGAACTCCATTGGCACCCCACGACAATTGTCCCAAACGCACCCAATTGTCTCCCCGCAACAACTGTCCCAAAAGCACTCCATTGGCACCCCATGACAAGTGTCCCAAACGCACCCAATTGTCTCCCCGCAACAACTATCCCAAAAGCTCTCCATTGGCACCCCATGAGAAGTGTCCCAAATGCACCCAATTGTCTCCTCGCAAAACAACTGTCCCAAAAGCACTCCATTGGAACCCCATGACAAGTGTCCCAAACGCACCCAATTGTCTCCCCGCAACAACTATCCCAAAAGCTCTCCACTGGCACCCCATGAGAATTGTCCCAAACGCATCCAATTGTCTCCCCGCAACAACTGTCCCAAAAGCACTCCATTGGAACCCCATGACAAGTGTCCCAAACGCACCCAATTGTCTCCCCGCAACAACTGTCCCAAAAGCACTCCATTGACACCCCATGCCAAGTGTCCCAAACGCACCCAATTGTCTCCCGCAACAACTGTCCCAAAAGCACTCCATTGGCATCCCATGACAAGTGTCCCAAACAATCCACTTGTCTCCCTGCAAAAACTGTCCCAAAAGCACTCCATTGGCACCCCATGACAAGTGTCCCAAACGCACCCAATTGTCTCCTCACAACAACTGTCCCAAAGCACAACATTGGCACCCCATGACAAGTGTCCCAAACGCACCGAATTGTCCCCTCGCAACAACTGTCCCAAAAACACAACATTGGCACTCCATGACAAGTGTCCCAAATGCACCGAATTGTCTCCCCGCAACAACTATCCCAAAAGCTCTCCATTGGCACCCCATGAGAATTGTCCCAGACGCATCCAATTGTCTCCCCGCAACAACTGTCCCAAAAGCACTCCATTGGCACCCCATGACAAGTGTCCCAAATGCACCCAATTGTCTCCCCGCAACAACTGTCCCAAAAGCACTCCATTGGGACCCCATGACAAGTGTCCCGAATGCACCCAATTGTCTCCCCGCAACAACTGTCCCAAAAGCACTCCATTGGCACCCCATGACAACTGTCCCAAACACACGCAATGTCTCCCTGCAACTCCTGTCATCAAACACTCCATTGCCACCCCAAGACAACTGTTCCAAACACTCTCAAATGTCTCTTCGCACCACCTGACCAAAAAGCACTCCATTGTCATCCTATGACAACTTTCCCAAATGCACGGAATTGTCTCCCTGCAACACCTGTCCCAAAAGCACTCCATTGGCACCCCATGACAACTGTCCCAAACACTCTCAAATGTCTCTTCGCACCACCTGACCCAAAAGCACTCCATTGTCATCCTATGACAACTTTCCCAAATGCACGGAATTGTCTCCCTGCAACTCCAGTCCCAAAAGCACTCCATTGCCACCCCAGGACAAGTGTACAAAACGCACCCAATTGTTTCCCCGCAACAACTGTCCCAAAAGCATTCCATTGGCACCCCATGATAAGTGTCCCAAACGCACCCAATTGTCCCCCCGCAACAACTGTCCCAAAAGCACTCCATTGGCACCCCATGAGAAGTGTCCCAAACGCACCCAATTGTCTCCCCGCAACAACTGTCCCAAAAGCACTCCATTGGCACCCCTTGACAAGTGTCCCAAAGGCACCCAATTGTTTCCCTGCAACAACTGTCCCAAAAGCACTCCATTGGCACCCCATGACAAGTGTCCCAAACGCATCCAATTGTCTCCCCGCAACAACTGTCCCAAAAGCACTCCATTGGCACCCCATGACAAGTGTCCCAAAAGCACCCAATTGTCTCCCTGCAACAACTGTCCCGAAAGCACTCCATTGGTACCCCATGACAAGTGTCCCAAATGCACCCAATTGTCTCCCCGCAACAACTGTCCCGAAAGCACTCCATTGGCACCCCATGACAACTGTCCCAAAGCACTCCATTATCACCCCATGACAAGTGTCCCAAACGCACCCAATTGTCTCCCTGCAACAACTGTCCCAAAAGAACTCCATTGGCACCCGATGACAACTGTACCAAAGCACTCCTTTGGCACCCCATGACAACTGTCCCAAACACACGCAATGTCTCCCTGCAACTCCTGTCATCAAACACTCGATTGCCACCCCAAGACAACTGTTCCAAACTCACTCAATTGTCGCCTCTCAACACCTGTCCCAAAAGCACTCCATTGGCACCCCATGACAACTGTCCCAAACACTCTCAAATGTCTCTTCGCACCACCTGACCAGCACTCCATTGTCATCCTATGACAACTGTCCCAAATGCACAGAATTGTCTCCCTGCAACTCCAGTCCCAAGAGCACGTCATTGGCACCCAATGACAACTGTCCCAAAGCACTCCATTGGCACCCCATGACAACTGTCTCAAACACACTCAATGTCTCTCTGCAACTCCTGTCATAAAAAACTCCATTGCCACCCCAAGACAACAGTTCCAAACTCACTCAATTAACGCCTCTCAACATCTGTCCCAAAAGCACCCCACTTTCACACCATGACAACTGTCCCAAATACACTTAATTGTCTCCCCGCAGCACCGGTCACAAAAGCACAACATTGGCACACCATGAGAACTGTCCCAAATGCACCCAATGTCTCCCTGCAACAGCTGTCCCAAAATACTGTATTGCCACCCCATGACAACTGTCCCAAACACACTCAATTGTCTCATTGCAACACCTGACCCAGAAAACACTCCATTGGCACACCATGCCAACTGTCCCAAACGCACTAAATTGTCTCACTGCAACACCTGACCCAAAAACACTCCATTGGCACCCCATCACAACTGTCCCAAACACACTCAATTGCCTCCCTGCAATAGCTGTCCAAAAGCACTCAAGTGGCACCCCATGTAAACTGTCCCAAACACACTCAATTCTCTCCCTGCAACACCTGACCCCAAAGCACTCCATTGATACCCCATGACTACTGTCCCAAACACACTCAATTGTCTTCCAGCAACACCTGCCCAAAAGCACCCCATTTGCACCCCATGACAACTGTTCCAAACACACTCAATTGTCTCCCCACAGCACCGGTCACAAAAGCACTCCATTGGCACCCCATTGCAACTGTCACAAACACACTCAATTGTCTCACTGCAACACCTGTCCTAAAAGCACACCATTGGCACCCCATGACAACTGTCCCAAACACACTCAATTGTCTGCGTGCAACACCTGTCCCAAAAGCATTCCATTGGCTCTCCATGAATTCTGTCCCAAACACACTCAATTTTCTATCCGCAACACCTGTGCCAAAAACACTTCATTGCCCCCCCACGACAAGTGTCCCAAACGCACCCAATTGTCTCCCCGCAACAACTGTCCCAAAAGCACTCCATTGGCACCCCATGACAAGTGTCCCAAACGCACCCAATTGTCTCCCCGCAACAACTGTCCCAAAAGCACTCCATTGGCACCCCATGACAAGTGTCCCAAACGCACCTAATTGTCTCCCCGCAACAACTGTCCCAAAAGCACTCCATTGGCACCCCACGACATGTGTCCCAAACACACCCAATTGTCGCCACGCAACAACTGTCACAAAAGCTCTCCATTGGCACCCCATGACAAGTATCCTAAACGCACCCAATTGTTTCCCGGCAACAACTTTCCCAAAAGCATTCCATTGGCACCCCACGACAAGTGGCCCAAACGCACCCAATTGTCTCCCCGCAACTACTGTCCCAAAAAGCACTCCATAGGCACCCCATGACAAGTGTCCCAAACGCACCCAATTGTCTCCCCGCAACAACTGTCCCAAAAGCTCTCCATTGGCACCCCATGACAAGTGTCCCAAATGCACCCAATTGTCTCCCCGCAACAACTGTCCCAAAAGCACTCCATTGGCACCCCATGACAAGTGTCCCAAACGCACCCAATTGTCTCCCCGCAACAACTGTCCCAAAAGCACTCCATTGGCACCCCATGACGAGTGTCCCAAACGCACCCAATTGTCTCCCTGCAACAACTGTCCCAAAAGCACTCCATTGGCACCCCATGATAAGTGTCCCAAACGCACCCAATTGTCTCCCCGCAACAACTGTCCCAAAAGCACTCCATTGGCATCCCATGACAAGTGTCCCACACACACCCAATTGTCTCCCCGCAACAACTGTCCCAAAAGCACTCCATTGGCACCCCATGACAAGTGTCCCAAAAGCACCCAATTGTCTCCCTGAAACAACTGTCCCAAAAGCACTCCATTGGCAACCCATGACAAGTGTCCCAAACGCACCCAATTGTCTCCCCGCAAAAACTGTCCCGAAAGCACTCCATTGGCACCCCATGACAACTGTCCCAAAAGCACTCCATTGGCACCCCATGACAAGTGTCCCAAACGCATCCAATTGTCTCCCCGCAACAACTGTCCCAAAAGCACTCCATTGGCACCCCATGACAAGTGTCCGAAAAGCACCCAATTGTCTCCCTGCAACAACTGTCCCAAAAGCACTCCATTGGCACCCCATGACAAGTGTCCCGAAAGCACTCCATTGGCACCCCATGACAACTATCCCAAAGCACTCCATTGGCACCCCATGACAAGTGTCCCAAACGCACCCAATTGTCTCCCCGCAACAACTGTCCCAAAAGAACTCCATTGGCACCCACTGACAACTGTCCCAAAGCACTCCATTGGCACCCCATGACAACTGTCCCAAATACATGCAATGTCTCCCTGCAACTCCTGTCATAAAACACTCCATTGCCACCCCAAGACAACTGTTCCAAACTCACTCAATTGTCGCCTCTCAACACCTGTCCCAAAAGCACTCCATTGGCACCCCATGACAACTGTCCCAAACACTCACAAATGTCTCTTCGCACCACCTGACCCAAAAGCACTCCATTGTCACCAAAAGCACTCCATTGTCATCCTATGACAACTGTCCCAAATGCACGGAATTGTCTCGCTGCAACTCCAGTCCCAAGAGCACGTCATTGGCACCCCATGACAACTGTCCCAAACACACTCAATGTCTCCCTGCAACTCCTGTCATAAAACACTCCATTGGCACCCCAAGACAACAGTTCCAAACTCACTCAATTGACGCATCTCAAAATCTGTCCCAAAAGCACCCCATTTTCACCCCATGACAACTGTCCCAAACACACTTAATTGTTGCCCCGCAACAACTGCCCCAAAAGCACTCCATTGGCACCCCATGACAAGTGTCCAAAACGCACCCAATTGTCCCCCCGCAACAACTGTCCCAAAAGCACTCCATTGGCACCCCATGAGAAGTGTCCCAAACGCACCCAATTGTCTCCTTGCAAAACAACTGTCCCAAAAGCACTCCATTGGCACCCCATGACAAGTGTCCCAAACGCATCCATTTGTCTCCCTGAAACAACTGTCCCAAAAGCACTCCATTGGCACCCCATGACAAGTGTCCCAAACACACCCAATTGTCTCCCCACAACAACTGTCCCAAAAGCACTCCATAGGCACCCCAAGAGAAGTGTCCCAAACGCACCCAATTGTCTCCCCACAACAACTGTCCCAAAATCTCTCCATTGGCACCCCATGACAAGTGTCCCAAACGCACCCAATTGTCTCCCCGCAACAACTGTCCCAAAAGCACTACATTGGCACCCCATGACAAGTGTCCCAAATGCACCCAATTGTCTCCCCGCAACAACTGTCCCAAAAGCACTCCATTGGCACCCCATGAAAAGTGTCCCAAACGCACCCAATTGTCTCCGGGCAACAACTGTCCCAAAAGCACGCCATTGGCACCCCACGACAAGTGTCCCAAACGCACCCAATTGTCTCCCCGCAACAACTGTCCCAAAAGCACTCCATTGGCACCCCACGACAAGTGTCCCAAACGCACCCAATTGTCTCCCCGCAACAACTGTCCCAAAAGCACTCCATTGGCACCCCACGACAAGTGTCCCAAACGCACCCAATTGTCTCCCCGCAACAACTGTCCCAAAATCACTCCATTGGCACCCCACGACAAGTGTCCCAAACGCACCCAATTGTCTCCTCGCAACAACTGTCCCAAAAGAACTCCATTGGCACCCCATGACAATTGTCCCAAACGCACCCAATTGTCTCCCCGCAACAACTGTCCCAAAAGCACTCCATTGGCACCCCATGACAAGTGTCCCAAACGCACCCAATTGTCTCCCCGCAACAACTATCCCAAAAGCTCTCCATTGGCACCCCATGAGAAGTGTCCCAAACGCACCCAATTGTCTCCTCGCAAAACAACTGTCCCAAAAGCACTCCATTGGCACCCCATGACAAGTGTCCCAAACGCACCCAATTGTCTCCCCGCAACAACTATCCCAAAAGCTCTCCACTGGCACCCCATGACAAGTGTCCCAAACGCACCCAATTGTCTCCCCGCAACAACTGTCCCAAAAGCACTCCATTGGCACCCCATGACAAGTGTCCCAAACGCATCCAATTGTCTCCCCGCAACAACTGTCCCAAAAGCACTCCATTGGCACCCCATGACAAGTGTCCCAAACGCACCCAATTGTCTCCCCGCAACAACTGTCCCAAAAGCACTCCATTGGCACCCCATGACAAGTGTCCCAAACGCACCCAATTGTCTCCCGCAACAACTGTCCCAAAAGCACTCCATTGGCATCCCATGACAAGTGTCCCAAACAATCCACTTGTCTCCCTGCAACAACTGTCCCAAAAGCACTCCATTGGCACCCCATGACAAGTGTCCCAAACGCACCCAATTGTCTCCTCGCAACAACTGTCCCAAAGCACAACATTGGCACCCCATGACAAGTGTCCCAAACGCACCGAATTGTCCCCTCGCAACAACTGTCCCAAAAACACAACATTGGCACCCCATGACAAGTGTCCCAAACGCACCGATTTGTCTCCCCGCAACAACTATCCCAAAAGCTCTCCATTGGCACCCCATGAGAATTGTCCCAAACGCATCCAATTGTCTCCCCGCAACAACTGTCCCAAAAGCACTCCATTGGCACCCCATGACAAGTGTCCCAAATGCACCCAATTGTCTCCCCGCAACAACTGTCCCAAAAGCACTCCATTGGGACCCCATGACAAGTGTGCCAAATGCACCCAATTGTCTCCCCGCAACAACTGTCCCAAAAGCACTCCATTGGCACCCCATGACAACTATCCCAAACACACGCAATGTCTCCCTGCAACTCCTGTCATCAAACACTCCATTGCCACCCCAAGACAACTGTTCCAAACACTCTCAAATGTCTCTTCGCACCACCTGACCCAAAAGCACTCCATTGTCATCCTATGACAACTTTCCCAAATGCACGGAATTGTCTCCCTGCAACACCTGTCCCAAAAGCACTCCATTGACACCCCATGACAACTATCCCAAACACACGCAATGTCTCCCTGCAACTCCTGTCATCAAACACTCCATTGCCACCCCAAGACAACTGTTCCAAACACTCTCAAATGTCTCTTCGCACCACCTGACCCAAAAGCACTCCATTCTCATCCTATGACAACTTTCCCAAATGCACGGAATTGTCTCCCTGCAACTCCAGTCCCAAAAGCACTCCATTGGCACCCCAGGACAAGTGTACAAAACGCACCCAATTGTTTCCCCGCAACAACTGTCCCAAAAGCATTCCATTGGCACCCCATGACAAGTGTCCCAAACGCACCCAATTGTCCCCCCGCAACAACTGTCCCAAAAGCACTCCATTGGCACCCCATGAGAAGTGTCCCAAACGCACCCAATTGTCTCCCCGCAACAACTGTCCCAAAAGCACTCCATTGGCACCCCTTGACAAGTGTCCCAAACGCACCCAATTGTTTCCCTGCAACAACTGTCCCAAAAGCACTCCATTGGCACCCCATGACAAGTGTCCCAAACGCATCCAATTGTCTCCCCGCAACAACTGTCCCAAAAGCACTCCATTGGCACCCCATGACAAGTGTCCCAAAAGCACCCAATTGTCTCCCTGCAACAACTGTCCCGAAAGCACTCCATTGGTACCCCATGACAAGTGTCCCAAATGCACCCAATTGTCTCCCCGCAACAACTGTCCCGAAAGCACTCCATTGGCACCCCATGACAACTGTCCCAAAGCACTCCATTATCACCCCATGACAAGTGTCCCAAACGCACCCAATTGTCTCCCTGCAACAACTGTCCCAAAAGAACTCCATTGGCACCCGATGACAACTGTACCAAAGCACTCCTTTGGCACCCCATGACAACTGTCCCAAACACACGCAATGTCTCCCTGCAACTCCTGTCATCAAACACTCCATTGCCACCCCAAGACAACTGTTCCAAACTCACTCAATTGTCGCCTCTCAACACCTGTCCCAAAAGCACTCCATTGGCACCCCATGACAACTGTCCCAAACACTCTCAAATGTCTCTTCGCACCACCTGACCAGCACTCCATTGTCATCCTATGACAACTGTCCCAAATGCACAGAATTGTCTCCCTGCAACTCCAGTCCCAAGAGCACGTCATTGGCACCCGATGACAACTGTCCCAAAGCACTCCATTGGCACCCCATGACAACTGTCTCAAACACACTCAATGTCTCTCTGCAACTCCTGTCATAAAAAACTCCATTGCCACCCCAAGACAACAGTTCCAAACTCACTCAATTAAC
Source organism: Ambystoma mexicanum (assembly GCF_040938575.1). Classification (NCBI taxonomy): domain Eukaryota; kingdom Metazoa; phylum Chordata; class Amphibia; order Caudata; family Ambystomatidae; genus Ambystoma; species Ambystoma mexicanum. The sequence goes on from NC_090923.1 coordinate 45,054,418, forward strand.
GCCCCTCAACATCTGTCCCAAAAGCACCCCACTTTCACACCATGACAACTGTCCCAAATACACTTAATTGTCTCCCCGCAGCACCGGTCACAAAAGCACAACATTGGCACACCATGAGAACTGTCCCAAATGCACCCAATGTCTCCCTGCAACAGCTGTCCCAAAATACTGTATTGCCACCCCATGACAACTGTCCCAAACACACTCAATTGTCTCATTGCAACACCTGACCCAGAAAACACTCCATTGGCACACCATGCCAACTGTCCCAAACGCACTAAATTGTCTCACTGCAACACCTGACCCAAAAACACTCCATTGGCACCCCATGACAACTGTCCCAAACACACTCAATTGTCTGCCTGCAACACCTGTCCCAAAAGCATTCCATTGGCTCTCCATGAATTCTGTCCCAAACACACTCAATTTTCTATCCGCAACACCTGTGCCAAAAACACTTCATTGTCCCCCCACGACCAGTGTCCCAAACGCACCCAATTGTCTCCCCGCAACAACTGTCCCAAAAGCACTCCATTGGCACCCCATGACAAGTGTCCCAAACGCACCCAATTGTCTCCCCGCAACAACTGTCCCAAAAGCACTCCATTGGCACCCCATGACATGTGTCCCAAACGCACCTAATTGTCTTCCCGCAACAACTGTCCCAAAAGCACTCCATTGGCACCCCACGACATGTGTCCCAAACACACCCAATTGTCGCCACGCAACAACTGTCACAAAAGCTCTCCATTGGCACCCCATGACAAGTATCCCAAACGCACCCAATTGTTTCCCGGCAACAACTTTCCCAAAAGCATTCCATTGGCACCCCACGACAAGTGGCCCAAACGCACCCAATTGTCCCCTCGCAACAACTGTCCCAAAAACACAACATTGGCACCCCATGACAAGTGTCCCAAACGCACCGATGTGTCTCCCCGCAACAACTATCCCAAAAGCTCTCCATTGGCACCCCATGAGAATTGTCCCAAACGCATCCAATTGTCTCCCCGCAACAACTGTCCCAAAAGCACTCCATTGGCACCCCATGACAAGTGTCCCAAATGCACCCAATTGTCTCCCCGCAACAACTGTCCCAAAAGCACTCCATTGGGACACCATGACAAGTGTGCCAAATGCACCCAATTGTCTCCCCGCAACAACTGTCCCAAAAGCACTCCATTGGCACCCCATGACAACTATCCCAAACACACGCAATGTCTCCCTGCAACTCCTGTCATCAAACACTCCATTGCCACCCCAAGACAACTGTTCCAAACACTCTCAAATGTCTCTTCGCACCACCTGACCCAAAAGCACTCCATTGTCATCCTATGACAACTTTCCCAAATGCACGGAATTGTCTCCCTGCAACACCTGTCCCAAAAGCACTCCATTGACACCCCATGACAACTATCCCAAACACACGCAATGTCTCCCTGCAACTCCTGTCATCAAACACTCCATTGCCACCCCAAGACAACTGTTCCAAACACTCTCAAATGTCTCTTCGCACCACCTGACCCAAAAGCACTCCATTCTCATCCTATGACAACTTTCCCAAATGCACGGAATTGTCTCCCTGCAACTCCAGTCCCAAAAGCACTCCATTGGCACCCCAGGACAAGTGTACAAAACGCACCCAATTGTTTCCCCGCAACAACTGTCCCAAAAGCATTCCATTGGCACCCCATGACAAGTGTCCCAAACGCACCCAATTGTCCCCCCGCAACAACTGTCCCAAAAGCACTCCATTGGCACCCCATGAGAAGTGTCCCAAACGCACCCAATTGTCTCCCCGCAACAACTGTCCCAAAAGCACTCCATTGGCACCCCTTGACAAGTGTCCCAAACGCACCCAATTGTTTCCCTGCAACAACTGTCCCAAAAGCACTCCATTGGCACCCCATGACAAGTGTCCCAAACGCATCCAATTGTCTCCCCGCAACAACTGTCCCAAAAGCACTCCATTGGCACCCCATGACAAGTGTCCCAAAAGCACCCAATTGTCTCCCTGCAACAACTGTCCCGAAAGCACTCCATTGGTACCCCATGACAAGTGTCCCAAATGCACCCAATTGTCTCCCCGCAACAACTGTCCCGAAAGCACTCCATTGGCACCCCATGACAACTGTCCCAAAGCACTCCATTATCACCCCATGACAAGTGTCCCAAACGCACCCAATTGTCTCCCTGCAACAACTGTCCCAAAAGAACTCCATTGGCACCCGATGACAACTGTACCAAAGCACTCCTTTGGCACCCCATGACAACTGTCCCAAACACACGCAATGTCTCCCTGCAACTCCTGTCATCAAACACTCCATTGCCACCCCAAGACAACTGTTCCAAACTCACTCAATTGTCGCCTCTCAACACCTGTCCCAAAAGCACTCCATTGGCACCCCATGACAACTGTCCCAAACACTCTCAAATGTCTCTTCGCACCACCTGACCAGCACTCCATTGTCATCCTATGACAACTGTCCCAAATGCACAGAATTGTCTCCCTGCAACTCCAGTCCCAAGAGCACGTCATTGGCACCCGATGACAACTGTCCCAAAGCACTCCATTGGCACCCCATGACAACTGTCTCAAACACACTCAATGTCTCTCTGCAACTCCTGTCATAAAAAACTCCATTGCCACCCCAAGACAACAGTTCCAAACTCACTCAATTAACGCCCCTCAACATCTGTCCCAAAAGCACCCCACTTTCACACCATGACAACTGTCCCAAATACACTTAATTGTCTCCCCGCAGCACCGGTCACAAAAGCACAACATTGGCACACCATGAGAACTGTCCCAAATGCACCCAATGTCTCCCTGCAACAGCTGTCCCAAAATACTGTATTGCCACCCCATGACAACTGTCCCAAACACACTCAATTGTCTCATTGCAACACCTGACCCAGAAAACACTCCATTGGCACACCATGCCAACTGTCCCAAACGCACTAAATTGTCTCACTGCAACACCTGACCCAAAAACACTCCATTGGCACCCCATGACAACTGTCCCAAACACACTCAATTGTCTGCCTGCAACACCTGTCCCAAAAGCATTCCATTGGCTCTCCATGAATTCTGTCCCAAACACACTCAATTTTCTATCCGCAACACCTGTGCCAAAAACACTTCATTGTCCCCCCACGACAAGTGTCCCAAACGCACCCAATTGTCTCCCCGCAACAACTGTCCCAAAAGCACTCCATTGGCACCCCATGACAAGTGTCCCAAACGCACCCAATTGTCTCCCCGCAACAACTGTCCCAAAAGCACTCCATTGGCACCCCATGACATGTGTCCCAAACGCACCTAATTGTATTCCCGCAACAACTGTCCCAAAAGCACTCCATTGGCACCCCACGACATGTGTCCCAAACACACCCAATTGTCGCCACGCAACAACTGTCACAAAAGCTCTCCATTGGCACCCCATGACAAGTATCCCAAACGCACCCAATTGTTTCCCGGCAACAACTTTCCCAAAAGCATTCCATTGGCACCCCACGACAAGTGGCCCAAACGCACCCAATTGTCTCCCCGCAACTACTGTCCCAAAAAGCACTCCATAGGCACCCCATGACAAGTGTCCCAAACGCACCCAATTGTCTCCCCGCAACAACTGTCCCAAAAGCTCTCCATTGGCACCCCATGACAAGTGTCCCAAATGCACCCAATTGTCTCCCCGCAACAACTGTCCCAAAAGCACTCCATTGGCACCCCATGACAAGTGTCCCAAACGCACCCAATTGTCTCCCCGCAACAACTGTCCCAAAAGCACTCCATTGGCACCCCATGACGAGTGTCCCAAACAAACCCAATTGTCTCCCTGCAACAACTGTCCCAAAAGCACTCCATTGGCACCCCATGATAAGTGTCCCAAAAGCACCCAATTGTCTCCCTGCAACAACTGTCCCAAAAGCACTCCATTGGCACCCCATGACAAGGGTCCCAAACGCACCCAACAACTGTCCCAAGAGCACGTCATTGGCACCCGATGACAACTGTCCCAAAGCACTCCATTGGCACCCCATGACAACTGTCCCAAACACACGCAATGTCTCCCTGCAACTCCTGTCATAAAACACTCCATTGCCACCCCAAGAAAACTGTTCCAAACTCACTCAATTGACGGCTCCCAACATCTGTCCCAAAAGCACCCCATTTTCACCCCATGACAACTGTCCCAAACACACTTAATTGTCTCCCCACAGCACCGGTCACAAAAGCACAACATTGGCACACCATGAGAACTGTCCCAAATGCACCCAATGTCTCCCTGCAACAGCTGTCCCAAAATACTGTATTGCCACCCCATGACAACTGTCCCAAACGCACTCAATTGTCTCATTGCAACACCTGACCCAAAAAACACTCCATTGGCACCCCATGGCAACTGTCACAAACGCACTCAATTGTCTCACTGCAACACCTGACCTAAAAACACTCCATTGGCACCCCATGACAACTGTCCCAAACACACTCATTTGGCTCCCTGCAACAGCTGTCCAAAAGCACTCAATTGGCACCCCACGAAAACTGTTCCCCACTCAATTCTCTCCCTGCAACACCTGACCCAAAAGCACTCCATTGATAGCCCATGACGACTGTCCCAAACACACTCAATTGTCTTCCAGCAACACCTGACCAAAAGCACCCCATTTCCACCCCATGATAACTGTCCCAAACACACTCAATTGTCTCCCCGCAGCACCGGTCGCAAAAGCACTCCTTTGGCACCCCATGGCAATTGTCACAAACACACTCAATTGTCTCACTGCAACAACTTTCCTAAAAGCACTACATTGGCACCCCATGACAACTGTCCCAAACACACTCAATTGTCTGCCTGCAACACGTGTCCCAAAAGCACTCCATTGGCACCCCATGAATTCTGTCCCAAACACAATCAATTTTCTATCTTCAACACCTATGCCAAAAACACTCCATTGCCACCCCATGACAACTGTCCCAAACACACTCAATTGCCTCCCAGCAACACCAGTCCCAAAAGCACTCCATTTGCACCCCATGACAACTGTTCCAAACCCACTCAATTGCCTCCCAGCAACACCTGACCAAAAGCACTCCATTGCCACCCCATGACAACTGTCCCAAACACACTCAATTGTCTGCCTGCAACACCTGTCTCCAAAGCACTCCATTGGCACCCCATAAATTCGGTCCCAAAAACAATCAATTTTTTATCCGCAACACCTATACCAAAAACACTCCGTTGCCACCCCATGACAACTGTCCCAAACGCACTCAATTGCCTCCGAGCAGCACCAGTCCCAAAAGCACTCCATTTGCTCCTCACGATAACTGTCCCAAACGCACTCAATTGCCTCCCAGCAACACCAGTCCCAAAAGCACTCCATTTGCACCCCATGACAAATGTCACAAATGCACTCAATTGTCTCACTGCAATACCTGTCCCAAAAGCACTCCATTTGCACCCCATGACAACTGTGCCAAAAACACTAAATTGAAAATGTGCAACACCTGTTCCAAACAGACTCAAATGTCTCCCCGCAGCACTGATCGCAAAAGCACTCCATTGGCACCCCATGGCAATTGTCACAAACGCACTCAATTGTCTCACTGCAACACCTGTCCTAAAAGCACTCCATTGGCACCCCATGACAACTGTCCCAAACACACTCAATTCGCTGCCTGCAACACCTGCCCAAAAGCACTCCATTGGCACCCCATGAATTCTGTCCCAAACACACTCAATTTTCTATCCGCAACACATGTGCCAAAAATACTCCATTGCCACCTCATGTCAACTGTCCCAAACGCACACAATTGCCTCCCAGCAACACCTGACCCAAAAGCATTCCATTGCCACCCCATGACAACTGTCCCAAAAGCACTCAATTCCCTCCCAGCAACACCAGTCCCAAAAGCACTCCATTTGCACCCCATGACAACTGTCCCAAATGCACTCAATTGTCTCACTGCAACACCTGTCACAAAACACTCCATTGTCATCCTATGACAACTGTCCCAAAAGCACTCCATTGGCACCCCATGACAAGCGTCCCAAATGCACCCAATTGTCTCCCCGCAACAACTGTCCCAAAAGCACTCCATTGGCACCCCATGAAAAGTGTCCCAAACGCACCCAATTGTCTCCGGGCAACAACTGTCCCAAAAGCACGCCATTGGCACCCCACGACAAGTGTCCCAAATGCACCCAATTGTCTCCCCGCAACAACTGTCCCAAAAGCACTCCATTGGCAACCCACGACAAGTGTCCCAAACGCACCCAATTGTCTCCCCGCAACAACTGTCCAAAAAGCACCCATTGGCACCCCATGACAAGTGTCCCAAACGCACCCAATTGTCTCCCTGCAACAACTGTCCCAAAAGCACTCCATTGGCACCCCATGACAAGTGTCCCAAACGCACCCAATTGTCCCCCCGCAACAACTGTCCCAAAAGCACTCAATTGGCACCCCATGAGAAGTGTCCCAAACGCACCCAATTGTCTCCTCGCAAAACAATTGTCCCCCCGCAACAACTGTCCCAAAAGCACTCCATTGGCACCCCATGAGAAGTGTCCCAAACGCACCCAATTGTCTCCTCGCAAAACAACTGTCCCAAAAGCACTCCAGTGGCACCCCATGACAAGGGTCCCAAACGCACCCAATTGTCTCCCCGCAACAACTGTCCCAAAAGCACTCCATTGGCACCCCATGACAAGTGTCCCAAACGCACCCAATTGTCTACCCGCAACAACTATCCCAAAAGCACTCCATTGGCACCCCATGACAATTGTCCCAAACGTATCCAATTTTCTCCCCGCAACAACTGTCCCAAAAGCACTCCATTGGCACCCCATGACAAGTGTCCCAAACGCACCAAATTGTTTCCCCGCAACAACTGTCCCAAAAGCACCCCATTGGCACCCCATGACAAGCGTCCCAAACGCACCCAATTGTCCCCCCGCAACAACTGTCCCAAAAGCACTCCATTGGCACCCCATGAGAAGTGTCCCAAACGCACCCAATTGTCTCCTAGCAAAACAACTGTCCCAAAAGCACTCCTTTGGCACCCCATGACAAGTGTCCCAAACGCACCCAATTGTTTCCTCGCAAAACAACTGTCCCAAAAGCACTCCATTGGCACCCCATGACAAGTGTCCCAAACGCACCCAATTGTCTCCCTGCAACAACTGTCCCAAAAGCACTCCATTGGCACCCCATAAAAAGTGTCCCAAACGCACCCAATTGTCTCCCCGCAACAACTGTCCCAAAAGCACTCCATTGGCACCCCATGACAAGTGTCCCAAACGCACCCAATTGGCTTCCCGCAACATCTGTCCCAAAAGCACTCCATTGGCACCCCATGACAAGTGTCCCAAACGCATCCAATTGTCTCCACGCAACAACTGTCCCAAAAGCACTCCATTGGCACCCCATGACAAGTGTCCCAAATGCACCCTATTGTCTCCCTGCAGCAACTGTCCCAAAAGCACTCCATTGGCACCCCATGACAAGTGTCCCAAACACACCCAATTGTCTCCCCACAACAACTGTCCCAAAAGCACTCCATTGGCACCCCATGACAAGTGTTCCAAAAGCACCCAATTGTCTCCCTGCAACAACTGTCCCAAAAGCACTCCATTGGCACCCCATGACAAGTGTCCCAAACGCACCCAATTGTCTCCCCGCAACAACTGTCCCGAAAGCACTCCATTGGCACCCCATGACAACTGTCCCAAAAGCACTCCATTGGCACCCCATGACAAGTGTCCCAAACGCACCCAATTGTCTCCTCGCAAAACAACTGTCCCAAAAGCACTCCATTGGCACCCCATAAAAAGTGTCCCAAACGCACCCAATTGTCTCCCCGCAACAACTGTACCAAAACCACTCCATTGGCACCCCATGACAAGTGTCCCAAACGCACCCAATTGTCTCCCCGCAACAACTGTCCCAAAAGCACTCCATTGGCACCCCATGACAAGTGTCCCAAACGCACCCAATTGTCTCCCCGCAACAACTGTCCCAAAAGCACTCCATTGGCACCCCATGACAAGTGTCCCAAACGCACCCAATTGACTTCCCGCAACAACTGTCCCAAAAGCACTCCATTGGCACCCCATGACAAGTGTCCCAAACGCATACAATTGTCTCCACGCAAAAACTGTCCCAAAAGCACTCCATTGGCACCCCATGACAAGTGTCCCAAATGCACCCTATTGTCTCCCTGCAGCAACTGTCCTAAAAGCACTCCATTGGCACCCCATGACAAGTGTCCCAAACACACCCAATTGACTCCCCGCAACAACTATCCCAAAAGCTCTCCACTGGCACCCCACGAGAATTGTCCCAAACGCATCCAATCGTCTCCCCGCAACAACTGTCCCAAAAGCACTCCATTGGCACCCCATGACAAGTGTCCCAAACGCACCCAATTGTCTCCCCGCAACAACTGTCCCAATAGCACTCCATTGGCACCCCATGACAAGTGTCCCAAACGCACCCAATTGTCTCCCGCAACAACTGTCCCAAAAGCACTCCATTGGCATCCCATGACAAGTGTCCCAAACAATCCACTTGTCTCCCTGCAACAACTGTCCCAAAAGCACTCCATTGGCACCCCATGACAAGTGTCCCAAACGCACCCAATTGTCTCCTCGCAACAACTGTCCCAAAGCACAACATTGGCACCCCATGAAAAGTGTCCCAAACGCACCGAATTGTCCCCTCGCAACAACTGTCCCAAAAACACAACATTGGCACCCCATGACAAGTGTCCCAAACGCACCGAATTGTCTCCCCGCAACAACTATCCCAAAAGCTCTCCATTGGCACCCCATGAGAATTGTCCCAAACGCATCCAATTGTCTCCCCGCAACAACTGTCCCAAAAGCACTCCATTGGCACCCCATGACAAGTGTCCCAAATGCACCCAATTGTCTCCCCGCAACAACTGTCCCAAAAGCACTCCATTGGGACCCCATGACAAGTGTCCCAGATGCACCCAATTGTCTCCCCGCAACAACTGTCCCAAAAGCACTCCATTGGCACCCCATGACAACTGTCCCAAACACACGCAATGTCTCCCTGCAACTCCTGTCATCAAACACTCCATTGCCACCCCAAGACAACTGTTCCAAACACTCTCAAATGTCTCTTCGCACCACCTGACCCAAAAGCACTCCATTGTCATCCTATGACAACTTTTCCAAATGCACGGAATTGTCTCCCTGCAACACCTGTCCCAAAAGCACTCCATTGGCACCCCATGACAACTGTCCCAAACACTCTCAAATGTCTCTTCGCACCACCTGACCCAAAAGCACTCCATTGTCATCCTATGACAACTTTCCCAAATGCACGGAATTGTCTCCCTGCAACTCCAGTCCCAAAAGCACTCCATTGGCACCCCAGGACAAGTGTACAAAACGCACCCAATTGTTTCCCCGCAACAACTGTCCCAAAAGCATTCCATTGGCACCCCATGACAAGTGTCCCAAACGCACCCAATTGTCCCCCCGCAACAACTGTCCCAAAAGCACTCCATTGGCACCCCATGAGAAGTGTCCCAAACGCACCCAATTGTCTCCCCGCAACAACTGTCCCAAAAGCACTCCATTGGCACCCCTTGACGAGTGTCCCAAACGCACCCAATTGTTTCCCTGCAACAACTGTCCCAAAAGCACTCCATTGGCACCCCATGACAAGTGTCCCAAACGCATCCAATTGTCTCCCCGCAACAACTTTCCCAAAAGCACTCCATTGGCACCCCATGACAAGTGTCCCAAAAGCACCCAATTGTCTCCCTGCAACAACTGTCCCGAAAGCACTCCATTGGTACCCCATGACAAGTGTCCCAAATGCACCCAATTGTCTCCCCGCAACAACTGTCCCGAAAGCACTCCATTGGCACCCCATGACAACTGTCCCAAAGCACTCCATTATCACCCCATGACAAGTGTCCCAAACGCACCCAATTGTCTTCCTGCAACAACTGTCCCAAAAGAACTCCATTGGCACCCGATGACAACTGTACCAAAGCACTCCTTTGGCACCCCATGACAACTGTCCCAAACACACGCAATGTCTCCCTGCAACTCCTGTCATCAAACACTCCATTGCCACCCCAAGACAACTGTTCCAAACTCACTCAATTGTCGCCTCTCAACACCTGTCCCAAAAGCACTCCATTGGCACCCCATGACAACTGTCTCAAACACTCTCAAATGTCTCTTCGCACCACCTGACCAGCACTCCATTGTCATCCTATGACAACTGTCCCAAATGCACAGAATTGTCTCCCTGCAACTCCAGTCCCAAGAGCACGTCATTGGCACCCGATGACAACTGTCCCAAAGCACTCCATTGGCACCCCATGACAACTGTCTCAAACACACTCAATGTCTCTCTGCAACTCCTGTCATAAAAAACTCCATTGCCACCCCAAGACAACAGTTCCAAACTCACTCAATTAATGCCTCTCAACATCTGTCCCAAAAGCACCCCACTTTCACACCATGACAACTGTCCCAAATACACTTAATTGTCTCCCTGCAGCACCGGTCACAAAAGCACAACATTGGCACACCATGAGAACTGTCCCAAATGCACCCAATGTCTCCCTGCAACAGCTGTCCCAAAATACTGTATTGCCACCCCATGACAACTGTCCCAAACACACTCAATTGTCTCATTGCAACACCTGACCCAGAAAACACTCCATTGGCACACCATGCCAACTGTCCCAAACGCACTAAATTGTCTCACTGCAACACTTGACCCAAAAACACTCCATTTGCACCCCATCACAACTGTCCCAAACACACTCAATTGCCTCCCTGCAACAGCTGTCCAAAAGCACTCAATTGGCACCCCATGTAAACTGTCCCAAACACACTCAATTCTCTCCCTGCAACACCTGACCCCAAAGCACTCCATTGATACCCCATGACTACTGTCCCAAACACACTCAATTGTCTTCCAGCAACACCTGCCCAAAAGCACCCCATTTGCACCCCATGACAACTGTTCCAAACACACTCAATTGTCTCCCCACAGCACCGGTCACAAAAGCACTCCATTGGCACCCCATGGCAACTGTCACAAACACACTCAATTGTCTCACTGCAACACCTGTCCTAAAAGCACACCATTGGCACCCCATGACAACTGTCCCAAACACACTCAATTGTCTGCCTGCAACACCTGTCCCAAAAGCATTCCATTGGCTCTCCATGAATTCTGTCCCAAACACACTCAATTTTCTATCCGCAACACCTGTGCCAAAAACACTTCATTGCCCCCCCACGACAAGTGTCCCAAACGCACCCAATTGTCTCCCCGCAACAACTGTCCCAAAAGCACTCCATTGGCACCCCATGACAAGTGTCCCAAACGCACCCAATTGTCTCCCCGCAACAACTGTCCCAAAAGCACTCCATTGGCACCCCATGACAAGTGTCCCAAACGCACCTAATTGTCTCCCCGCAACAACTGTCCCAAAAGCACTCCATTGGCACCCCACGACATGTGTCCCAAACACACCCAATTGTCGCCACGCAACAACTGTCACAAAAGCTCTCCATTGGCACCCCATGACAAGTATCCCAAACGGACCCAATTGTTTCCCGGCAACAACTTTCCCAAAAGCATTCCATTGGCACCCCACGACAAGTGGCCCAAACGCACCCAATTGTCTCCCCGCAACTACTGTCCCAAAAAGCACTCCATAGGCACCCCATGACAAGTGTCCCAAACGCACCCAATTGTCTCCCCGCAACAACTGTCCCAAAAGCACTCCATTGGCACCCCATGACAACTGTCCCAAATGCACCCCATGACGAGTGTCCCAAACGCACCCAATTGTCTCCCTGCAACAACTGTCCCAAAAGCACTCCATTGGCACCCCATGATAAGTGTCCCAAACGCATCCAATTGTCTCCCCGCAACAACTGTCCCAAAAGCACTCCATTGGCACCCCATGACAAGTGTCCCAAAAGCACCCAATTGTCTCCCCGCAACAACTGTCCCGAAAGCACTCCATTGGCACCCCATGACAAGTGTCCCAAATGCACCCAATTGTCTCCCCGCAACAACTGTCCCAAAAGCACTCCATTGGCACCCCATGAGAACTGTCCCAAACACACGAAATGTCTCCCTGCAACTCCTGTCATCAAACACGCCATTGCCACCCCAAGACAACTGTTCCAAACTCACTCAATTGTCGCCTCTCAACACCTGTCCCAAAAGCACTCCATTGGCACCTCATGACAACTGTCCCAAACACTCTCAAATGTCTCTTCGCACCACCTGACCCAAAAGCACTCCATTGTTATCCTATGACAACTTTCCCAAATGCACGGAATTGTCTCCCTGCAACTCCAGTCACAAAAGCACTCCATTGGCACCCCAGGACAAGTGTACAAAACGCACCCAATTGTTTCCCCGCAACAACTGTCCCAAAAGCATTCTATTGGCACCCCATGACAAGTGTCCCAAACGCACCCAATTGTCCCCCCCGCAACAACTGTCCCAAAAGCACTCCATTGGCACCCCATGAGAAGTGTCCCAAACGCACCCAATTGTCTCCCTGCAACAACTGTCCCAAAAGCACTCCATTGGCACCCCATGACAAGTGTCCCAAACGCACCCAATTGTCTCCCTGCAACAACTGTCCCAAAAGCACTCCATTGGCATCCCATGACAAGTGTCCCATACGCACCCAATTGTCTCCCCGCAACAACTGTCCCAAAAGCACTCCATTGGCACCCCATGACAAGTGTCCCAAACGCATCCAATTGTCTCTCCGCAACAACTGTCCCAAAAGCACTCCATTGGCACCCCATGACAAGTGTCCCAAACGCACCCAATTGTTTCCCCGCAACAACTGTCCCAAAAGCACTCCATTGGCACCCCATGACAAGCGTCCCAAACGCACCCAATTGTCCCCCCGCAACAACTGTCCCAAAAGCACTCCATTGGCACCCCATGAAAAGTGTCCCAAATGCACCCAATTGTCTCCTCGCAAAACAACTGTCCCAAAAGCACTCCATTGGCACCGCATGACAAGTGTCCCAAACGCACCCAATTGTCTCCCTGCAACAACTGTCCCAAAAGCACTCCATTGGCACCCCATAAAAAGTGTCCCAAACGCACCCAATTGTCTCCCCGCAACAACTGTCCCAAAAGCACTCCATTGGCACCCCATGACAAGTGTCCCAAACGCACCCAATTGTCTCCCCGCAACAACTGTCCCAAAAGCACTCCATTGGCACCCCATGACAAGTGTCCCAAACGCACCCAATTGGCTTGCCGCAACAACTGTCCCAAAAGCACTCCATTGGCACCCCATGACAAGTGTCCCAAACGCATCCAATTGTCTCCACGCAACAACTGTCCCAAAAGCACTCCATTGGCACCCCATGACAAGTGTCCCAAAGGCACCCTATTGTCTCCCTGCAGCAACTGTCCCAAAAACACTGCATTGGCACCCCATGACAAGTGTCCCACACACACCCAATTGTCTCCCCGCAACAACTGTCCCAAAAGCACTCCATTGGCACCCATGACAAGTGTCCCAAAAGCACCCAATTGTCTCCCTGAAACAACTGTCCCAAAAGCACTCCATTGGCACCCCATGACAAGTGTCCCAAATGCACCCAATTGTCTCCCCGCAAAAACTGTCCCGAAAGCACTCCATTGGCACCCCATGACAACTGTCCCAAAAGCACTCCATTGGCACCCCATGACAAGTGTCCCAAACGCATCCAATTGTCTCCCCGCAACAACTGTCCCAAAAGCACTCCATTGGCACCCCATGACAAGTGTCCGAAAAGCACCCAATTGTCTCCATGCAACAACTGTCCCAAAAGCACTACATTGGCACCCCATGACAAGTGTCCCGAAAGCACTCCATTGGCACCCCATGACAACTATCCCAAAGCACTCCATTGGCACCCCATGACAAGTGTCCCAAACGCACCCAATTGTCTCCCCGCAACAACTGTCCCAAAAGAACTCCATTGGCACCCACTGACAACTGTCCCAAAGCACTCCATTGGCACCCCATGACAACTGTCCCAAATACACACAATGTCTCCCTGCAACTCCTGTCATAAAACACTCCATTGCCACCCCAAGACAACTGTTCCAAACTCACTCAATTGTCGCCTCTCAAGACCTGTCCCAAAAGCACTCAATTGGCACCCCATGATAACTGTCCCAAACACTCACAAATGTCTCTTCGCACCACCTGACCCAAAAGCACTCCATTGTCACCAAAAGCACTCCATTGTCATCCTATGACAACTGTCCCAAATGCACGGAATTGTCTCGCTGCAACTCCAGTCCCAAGAGCACGTCATTGGCACCCCATGACAACTGTCCCAAACACACTCAATGTCTCCCTGCAACTCCTGTCATAAAACACTCCATTGGCACCCCAAGACAACAGTTCCAAACTCACTCAATTGACGCATCTCAAAATCTGTCCCAAAAGCACCCCATTTTCACCCCATGACAACTGTCCCAAACACACTTAATTGTTGCCCCGCAACAACTGCCCCAAAAGCACTCCATTGGCACCCCATGACAAGTGTCCCAAACGCACCCAATTGTCTCCTTGCAAAACAACTGTCCCAAAAGCACTCCATTGGCACCCCATGACAAGTGTCCCAAACGCATCCATTTGTCTCCCTGAAACAACTGTTCCAAAAGCACTCCATTGGCACCCCATGACAAGTGTCCCAAACACACCCAATTGTCTCCCTGCAACAACTGTCCCAAAAGCACTCCATTGGCACCCCATGACAAGTGTCCCAAATGCACCCAATTGTCTCCCCGCAACAACTGTCCCGAAAGCACTCCATTGGCACCCCATGACAACTATCCCAAAGCACTCCATTGGCACCCCATGACAAGTGTCCCAAACGCACCCAATTGTCTCCCCGGAACAACTGTCCCAAAAGAACTCCATTGGCACCCAATGACAACTGTCCCAAAGCACTCCATTGGCACCCCATGACAACTGTCCCAAACACACGCAATGTCTCCCTGCAACTCCTGTCATAAAACACTCCATTGTCACCCCAAGACAACTGTTCCAAACTCCCTCAATTGTCGCCTCTCAACACCTGTCCCAAAAGCACTCCATTGCCACCCCAAGACAACAGTTCCAAACTCACTCAATTGACGCATCTCAACATCTGTCCCAAAAGCACCCCATTTTCACCCCATGACAACTGTCCCAAACGCACCCAATTGTCCCCCCGCAACAACTGTCCCAAAAGCACTCCATTGGCACCCCATGAGAAGTGTCCCAAACGCACCCAATTGTCTCCCCGCAACAACTGTCCCAAGAGCACTCCATTGGCACCCCATGACAAGTATCCCAAACGCACCCAATTCTCTCCCAGCAACAACTGTCCCAAAAGCACTCCATTGGCACCCCATAAAAAGTGCCCAAACGCACCCAATTGTCTCCCCGCAACAACTGTCCCAAAAGCACTCCATTGGCACCCCATGACAAGTGTCCCAAACGCACCCAATTTTGTCCCCGCAACAACTGTCTCAAAAGCACTCCATTGGTACCCCATGACAAGTGTCCCAAACGCACCCAATTGTCTCCCCGCAACAAATGTCCCAAAAGCACTCCATTGGCACCCCATGACAAGTGTCCCAAACGCACCCAATTGTCTCCCTGCAACAACTGTCCCAAAAGCACTCCATTGGCACCCCATGACAAGTGTCCCAAATGCACCCAATTGTCTCCCGGCAACAACTGTCCCAAAGGCACCCCATTGTCACCCCATAAAAAGTGCCCAATCGCACCCAATTGTCTCCCCGCAACAACTGTCCCAAAAGCACTCCATTGGCTCCCCATGACAAGTGTCCCAAACGCACCCAATTTTCTCCCCTCAACAACTGTCCAAAATCACTCCGTTGGCACCCCATGACAAGTGTCCCAAGCGCACCCAATTGTCTCCCTGCAACAACTGTCCCAAAAGCACTCCATTGGCACCCCATGACAAGTGTCCCAAAAGCACCCAATTGTCTCCCTGCAACAACTGTCCCGAAAGCACTCCATTGGTACCCCATGACAAGTGTCCCAAATGCACCCAATTGTCTCCCCGCAACAACTGTCCCGAAAGCACTCCATTGGCACCCCATGACAACTGTCCCAAAGCACTCCATTATCACCCCATGACAAGTGTCCCAAACGCACCCAATTGTCTCCCTGCAACAACTGTCCCAAAAGAACTCCATTGGCACCCGATGACAACTGTACCAAAGCACTCCTTTGGCACCCCATGACAACTGTCCAAAACACACGCAATGTCTCCCTGCAACTCCTGTCATCAAACACTCCATTGCCACCCCAAGACAACTGTTCCAAACTCACTCAATTGTCGCCTCTCAACACCTGTCCCAAAAGCACTCCATTGGCACCCCATGACAACTGTCCCAAACACTCTCAAATGTCTCTTCGCACCACCTGACCAGCACTCCATTGTCATCCTATGACAACTGTCCCAAATGCACAGAATTGTCTCCCTGCAACTCCAGTCCCAAGAGCACGTCATTGGCACCCGATGACAACTGTCCCAAAGCACTCCATTGGCACCCCATGACAACTGTCTCAAACACACTCAATGTCTCTCTGCAACTCCTGTCATAAAAAACTCCATTGCCACCCCAAGACAACAGTTCCAAACTCACTCAATTAATGCCTCTCAACATCTGTCCCAAAAGCACCCCACTTTCACACCATGACAACTGTCCCAAATACACTTAATTGTCTCCCCGCAGCACCGGTCACAAAAGCACAACATTGGCACACCATGAGAACTGTCCCAAATGCACCCAATGTCTCCCTGCAACAGCTGTCCCAAAATACTGTATTGCCACCCCATGACAACTGTCCCAAACACACTCAATTGTCTCATTGCAACACCTGACCCAGAAAACACTCCATTGGCACACCATGCCAACTGTCCCAAACGCACTAAATTGTCTCACTGCAACACTTGACCCAAAAACACTCCATTGGCACCCCATCACAACTGTCCCAAACACACTCAATTGCCTCCCTGCAACAGCTGTCCAAAAGCACTCAATTGGCACCCCATGTAAACTGTCCCAAACACACTCAATTCTCTCCCTGCAACACCTGACCCCAAAGCACTCCATTGATACCCCATGACTACTGTCCCAAACACACTCAATTGTCTTCCTGCAACTTCTGCCCAAAAGCACCCCATTTGCACCCCATGACAACTGTTCCAAACACACTCAATTGTCTCCCCACAGCACCGGTCACAAAAGCACTCCATTGGCACCCCATGGCAACTGTCACAAACACACTCAATTGTCTCACTGCAACACCTGTCCTAAAAGCACACCATTGGCACCCCATGACAACTGTCCCAAACACACTCAATTGTCTGCCTGCAACACCTGTCCCAAAAGCATTCCATTGGCTCTCCATGAATTCTGTCCCAAACACACTCAATTTTCTATCCGCAACACCTGTGCCAAAAACACTTCATTGCCCCCCCACGACAAGTGTCCCAAACGCACCCAATTGTCTCCCCGCAACAACTGTCCCAAAAGCACTCCATTGGCACCCCATGACAAGTGTCCCAAACGCACCCAATTGTCTCCCCGCAACAACTGTCCCAAAAGCACTCCATTGGCACCCCATGACAAGTGTCCCAAACGCACCTAATTGTCTCCCCGCAACAACTGTCCCAAAAGCACTCCATTGGCACCCCACGACATGTGTCCCAAACACACCCAATTGTCGCCACGCAACAACTGTCACAAAAGCTCTCCATTGGCACCCCATGACAAGTATCCCAAACGGACCCAATTGTTTCCCGGCAACAACTTTCCCAAAAGCATTCCATTGGCACCCCACGACAAGTGGCCCAAACGCACCCAATTGTCTCCCCGCAACTACTGTCCCAAAAAGCACTCCATAGGCACCCCATGACAAGTGTCCCAAACGCACCCAATTGTCTCCCCGCAACAACTGTCCCAAAAGCACTCCATTGGCACCCCATGACAACTGTCCCAAATGCACCCCATGACGAGTGTCCCAAACGCACCCAATTGTCTCCCTGCAACAACTGTCCCAAAAGCACTCCATTGGCACCCCATGATAAGTGTCCCAAACGCATCCAATTGTCTCCCCGCAACAACTGTCCCAAAAGCACTCCATTGGCACCCCATGACAAGTGTCCCAAAAGCACCCAATTGTCTCCCCGCAACAACTGTCCCGAAAGCACTCCATTGGCACCCCATGACAAGTGTCCCAAATGCACCCAATTGTCTCCCCGCAACAACTGTCCCAAAAGCACTCCATTGGCACCCCATGACAACTGTCCCAAACACACGCAATGTCTCCCTGCAACTCCTGTCATCAAACACGCCATTGCCACCCCAAGACAACTGTTCCAAACTCACTCAATTGTCGCCTCTCAACACCTGTCCCAAAAGCACTCCATTGGCACCTCATGACAACTGTCCCAAACACTCTCAAATGTCTCTTCGCACCACCTGACCCAAAAGCACTCCATTGTTATCCTATGACAACTTTCCCAAATGCACGGAATTGTCTCCCTGCAACTCCAGTCACAAAAGCACTCCATTGGCACCCCAGGACAAGTGTACAAAACGCACCCAATTGTTTCCCCGCAACAACTGTCCCAAAAGCATTCCATTGGCACCCCATGACAAGTGTCCCAAACGCACCCAATTGTCCCCCCCGCAACAACTGTCCCAAAAGCACTCCATTGGCACCCCATGAGAAGTGTCCCAAACGCACCCAATTGTCTCCCTGCAACAACTGTCCCAAAAGCACTCCATTGGCATCCCATGACAAGTGTCCCATACGCACCCAATTGTCTCCCCGCAACAACTGTCCCAAAAGCACTCCATTGGCACCCCATGACAAGTGTCCCAAACGCATCCAATTGTCTCTCCGCAACAACTGTCCCAAAAGCACTCCATTGGCACCCCATGACAAGTGTCCCAAACGCACCTAATTGTTTCCCCGCAACAACTGTCCCAAAAGCACTCCATTGGCACCCCATGACAAGCATCCCAAACGCACCCAATTGTCCCCCCGCAACAACTGTCCCAAAAGCACTCCATTGGCACCCCATGACAAGTGTCCCAAATGCACCCAATTGTCTCCTCGCAAAACAACTGTCCCAAAAGCACTCCATTGGCACCCCATGACAAGTGTCCCAAACGCACCCAATTGGCTTGCCGCAACAACTGTCCCAAAAGCACTCCATTGGCACCCCATGACAAGTGTCCCAAACGCATCCAATTGTCTCCACGCAACAACTGTCCCAAAAGCACTCCATTGGCACCCCATGACAAGTGTCCCAAAGGCACCCAATTGTCTCCCTGCAGCAACTGTCCCAAAAACACTGCATTGGCACCCCATGACAAGTGTCCCACACACACCCAATTGTCTCCCCGCAACAACTGTCCCAAAAGCACTCCATTGGCACCCCATGACAAGTGTCCCAAAAGCACCCAATTGTCTCCCTGAAACAACTGTCCCAAAAGCACTCCATTGGCACCCCATGACAAGTGTCCCAAATGCACCCAATTGTCTCCCCGCAAAAACTGTCCCGAAAGCACTCCATTGGCACCCCATGACAACTGTCCCAAAAGCACTCCATTGGCACCCCATGACAAGTGTCCCAAACGCATCCAATTGTCTCCCCGCAACAACTGTCCCAAAAGCACTCCATTGGCACCCCATGACAAGTGTCCGAAAAGCACCCAATTGTCTCCATGCAACAACTGTCCCAAAAGCACTCCATTGGCACCCCATGACAAGTGTCCCGAAAGCACTCCATTGGCACCCCATGACAACTATCCCAAAGCACTCCATTGGCACCCCATGACAAGTGTCCCAAACGCACCCAATTGTCTCCCCGCAACAACTGTCCCAAAAGAACTCCATTGGCACCCACTGACAACTGTCCCAAAGCACTCCATTGGCACCCCATGACAACTGTCCCAAATACACACAATGTCTCCCTGCAACTCCTGTCATAAAACACTCCATTGCCACCCCAAGACAACTGTTCCAAACTCACTCAATTGTCGCCTCTCAAGACCTGTCCCAAAAGCACTCAATTGGCACCCCATGACAACTGTCCCAAACACTCACAAATGTCTCTTCGCACCACCTGACCCAAAAGCACTCCATTGTCACCAAAAGCACTCCATTGTCATCCTATGACAACTGTCCCAAATGCACGGAATTGTCTCGCTGCAACTCCAGTCCCAAGAGCACGTCATTGGCACCCCATGACAACTGTCCCAAACACACTCAATGTCTCCCTGCAACTCCTGTCATAAAACACTCCATTGGCACCCCAAGACAACAGTTCCAAACTCACTCAATTGACGCATCTCAAAATCTGTCCCAAAAGCACCCCATTTTCACCCCATGACAACTGTCCCAAACACACTTAATTGTTGCCCCGCAACAACTGCCCCAAAAGCACTCCATTGGCACCCCATGACAAGTGTCCCAAACGCACCCAATTGTCCCCCCGCAACAACTGTCCCAAAAGCACTCCATTGGCACCCCATGAGAAGTGTCCCAAAGGCACCCAATTGTCTCCTTGCAAAACAACTGTCCCAAAAGCACTCCATTGGCACCCCATGACAAGTGTCCCAAACGCATCCATTTGTCTCCCTGAAACAACTGTCCCAAAAGCACTCCATTGGCACCCCATGACAAGTGTCCCAAACACACCCAATTGTCTCCCTGCAACAACTGTCCCAAAAGCACTCCATTGGCACCCCATGACAAGTGTCCCAAATGCACCCAATTGTCTCCCCGCAACAACTGTCCCGAAAGCACTCCATTGGCACCCCATGACAACTATCCCAAAGCACTCCATTGGCACCCCATGACAAGTGTCCCAAACGCACCCAATTGTCTCCCCGGAACAACTGTCCCAAAAGAACTCCATTGGCACCCAATGACAACTGTCCCAAAGCACTCCATTGGCACCCCATGACAACTGTCCCAAACACACGCAATGTCTCCCTGCAACTCCTGTCATAAAACACTCCATTGTCACCCCAAGACAACTGTTCCAAACTCCCTCAATTGTCGCCTCTCAACACCTGTCCCAAAAGCACTCCATTGCCACCCCAAGACAACAGTTCCAAACTCACTCAATTGACGCATCTCAACATCTGTCCCAAAAGCACCCCATTTTCACCCCATGACAACTGTCCCAAACACACCCAATTGTCCCCCAGCAACAACTGTCCCAAAAGCACTCCATTGGCACCCCATGAGAAGTGTCCCAAACGCACCCAATTGTCTCCCCGCAACAACTGTCCCAAGAGCACTCCATTGGCACCCCATGACAAGTATCCCAAACGCACCCAATTCTCTCCCAGCAACAACTGTCCCAAAAGCACTCCATTGGCACCCCATAAAAAGTGCCCAAACGCACCCAATTGTCTCCCCGCAACAACTGTCCCAAAAGCACTCCATTGGCACCCCATGACAAGTGTCCCAAACGCACCCAATTTTGTCCCCGCAACAACTGTCTCAAAAGCACTCCATTGGTACCCCATGACAAGTGTCCCAAACGCACCCAATTGTCTCCCCGCAACAAATGTCCCAAAAGCACTCCATTGGCACCCCATGACAAGTGTCCCAAACGCACCCAATTGTCTCCCTGCAACAACTGTCCCAAAAGCACTCCATTGGCACCCCATGACAAGTGTCCCAAATGCACCCAATTGTCTCCCGGCAACAACTGTCCCAAAGGCACCCCATTGTCACCCCATAAAAAGTGCCCAAACGCACCCAATTGTCTCCCCGCAACAACTGTCCCAAAAGCACTCCATTGGCTCCCCATGACAAGTGTCCCAAACGCACCCAATTTTCTCCCCTCAACAACTGTCCAAAATCACTCCGTTGGCACCCCATGACAAGTGTCCCAAGCGCACCCAATTGTCTCCCTGCAACAACTGTCCCAAAAGCACTCCATTGGCACCCCATGACAAGTGTCCCAAACGCATCCAATTGTCTCTCTGCAACAACTGTCCTAAAAGCACTCCATTGGCACCCCATGACAAGTGTCCCAAAAGCACCCAATTGTCTCCCTGCAACAACTGTCCCAAAAGCACTCCATTGGCACCCCATGAAAAATGTCCCAAACGCATCCAATTGTCTCCCAGCAACAACTGTCCCAAAAACACTCCATTGGCACCCCATGACAAGTGTCCCAAAAGCACCCAATTGTCTCCCTGCAACAACTGTCCCAAAAGCACTCCATTGGCACCTCATGACAAGGGTCCCAAATGCACCCAACAACTGTCCCAAGAGCACGTCATTGGCACCCGATGACAACTGTCCCAAAGCACTCCATTGGCACCCCATGACAACTGTCCCAAACACACGCAATGTCTCCCTGCAACTCCTGTCATAAAACACTCCATTGCCACCCCAAGAAAACTGTTCCAAACTCACTCAATTGACGGCTCCCAACATCTGTCCCAAAAGCACCCCATTTTCACCCCATGACAACTGTCCCAAACACACTTAATTGTCTCCCCACAGCACCGGTCACAAAAGCACAACATTGGCACACCATGAGAACTGTCCCAAATGCACCCAATGTCTCCCTGCAACAGCTGTCCCAAAATACTGTATTGCCACCCCATGACAACTGTCCCAAACGCACTCAATTGTCTCATTGCAACACCTGACCCAAAAAACACTCCATTGGCACCCCATGGCAACTGTCACAAACGCACTCAATTGTCTCACTGCAACACCTGACCTAAAAACACTCCATTGGCACCCCATGACAACTGTCCCAAACACACTCAATTGGCTCCCTGCAACAGCTGTCCAAAAGCACTCAATTGGCACCCCATGAAAACTGTTCCCCACTCAATTCTCTCCCTGCAACACCTGACCCAAAAGCACTCCATTGATAGCCCATGACGACTGTCCCAAACACACTCAATTGTCTTCCAGCAACACCTGACCAAAAGCACCCCATTTCCACCCCATGATAACTGTCCCAAACACACTCAATTGTCTCCCCGCAGCACCGGTCGCAAAAGCACTCCATTGGCACCCCATGGCAACTGTCACAAACGCAGTCAATTGTCTCACTGCAACAACTTTCCTAAAAGCACTACATTGGCACCCCATGACAACTGTCCCAAACACACTCAATTGTCTGCCTGCAACACGTGTCCCAAAAGCACTCCATTGGCACCCCATGAATTCTGTCCCAAACACAATCAATTTTCTATCTTCAACACCTATGCCAAAAACACTCCATTGCCACCCCATGACAACTGTCCCAAACACACTCAATTGCCTCCCAGCAACACCAGTCCCAAAAGCACTCCATTTGCACCCCATGACAACTGTTCCAAACCCACTCAATTGCCTCCCAGCAACACCTGACCAAAAGCACTCCATTGCCACCCCATGACAACTGTCCCAAATGCACTCAATTGTCTGCCTGCAACACCTGTCTCCAAAGCACTCCATTGGCACCCCATGAATTCGGTCCCAAAAACAATCAATTTTTTATCCGCAACACCTATACCAAAAACACTCCGTTGCCACCCCATGACAACTGTCCCAAACGCACTCAATTGCCTCCGAGCAGCACCAGTCCCAAAAGCAATCCATTTGCTCCTCATGATAACTGTCCCAAACGCACTCAATTGCCTCCCAGCAACACCAGTCCCAAAAGCACTCCATTTGCACCCCATGACAAATGTCCCAAATGCACTCAATTGTCTCACTGCAATACCTGTCCCAAAAGCACTCCATTTGCACCCCATGACAACTGTGCCAAAAACACAAAATTGAAAATGTGCAACACCTGTTCCAAACAGACTCAATTGTCTCCCCGCAGCACTGATCGCAAAAGCACTCCGTTGGCACCCCATGGCAATTGTCACAAACGCACTCAATTGTCTCACTGCAACACCTGTCCTAAAAGCACTCCATTGGCACCCCATGACAACTGTCCCAAACACACTCAATTCGCTGCCTGCAACACCTGCCCAAAAGCACTCCATTGGCACCCCATGAATTCTGTCCCAAACACACTCAATTTTCTATCCGCAACACATGTGCCAAAAATACTCCATTGCCACCCCATGTCAACTGTCCCAAACGCACACAATTGCATCCCAGCAACACCTGACCCAAAAGCATTCCATTGCCACCCCATGACAACTGTCCCAAAAGCACTCAATTCCCTCCCAGCAACACCAGTCCCAAAAGCACTCCATTTGCACCCCATGACAACTGTCCCAAATGCACTCAATTGTCTCACTGCAACACCTGTCACAAAACACTCCATTGTCATCCTATGACAACTGTCCCAAAGCACTCCATTGGCACCCCATGACAAGTGTCCCAAATGCACCCAATTGTCTCCCCGCAACAACTGTCCCAAAAGCACTCCATTGGCACCCCATGAAAAGTGTCCCAAACGCACCCAATTGTCTCCGGGCAACAACTGTCCCAAAAGCACGCCATTGGCACCCCACGACAAGTGTCCCAAATGCACCCAATTGTCTCCCCGCAACAACTGTCCCAAAAGCACTCCATTGGCAACCCACGACAAGTGTCCCAAACGCACCCAATTGTCTCCCCGCAACAACTGTCCCAAAAGCACCCATTGGCACCCCATGACAAGTGTCCCAAACGCACCCAATTGTCTCCCTGCAACAACTGTCCCAAAAGCACTCCATTGGCACCCCATGACAAGTGTCCCAAACGCACCCAATTGTACCCCCGCAACAACTGTCCCAAAAGCACTCAATTGGCACCCCATGAGAAGTGTCCCAAACGCACCCAATTGTCTCCTCGCAAAACAATTGTCCCCCCGCAACAACTGTCCCAAAAGCACTCCATTGGCACCCCATGAGAAGTCTCCCAAACGCACCCAATTGTCTCCTCGCAAAACAACTGTCCCAAAAGCACTCCAGTGGCACCCCATGACAAGGGTCCCAAACGCACCCAATTGTCTCCCCGCAACAACTGTCCCAAAAGCACTCCATTGGCACCCCATGACAAGTGTCCCAAACGCACCCAATTGTCTACCCGCAACAACTATCCCAAAAGCACTCCATTGGCACCCCATGACAATTGTCCCAAACGTATTCAATTTTCTCCCCGCAACAACTGTCCCAAAAGCACTCCATTGGCACCCCATGACAAGTGTCCCAAACGCACCCAATTGTTTCCCCGCAACAACTGTCCCAAAAGCACCCCATTGGCACCCCATGACAAGCGTCCCAAACGCACCCAATTGTCCCCCCGCAACAACTGTCCCAAAAGCACTTCATTGGCACCCCATGAGAAGTGTCCCAAACGCACCCAATTGTCTCCCTGCAACAACTGTCCCAAAAGCACTCCATTGGCACCCCATAAAAAGTGTCCCAAACGCACCCAATTGTCTCCCCGCAACAACTGTCCCAAAAGCACTCCATTGGCATCCCATGACAAGTGTCCCAAACGCACCCAATTGTCTACCCGCAACAACTGTCCCAAAAGCACTCCATTGGCACCCCATGACAAGTGTCCCAAAAGCACCCAATTGGCTTCCCGCAACATCTGTCCCAAAAGCACTCCATTGGCACCCCATGACAAGTGTCCCAAACGCATCCAATTGTCTCCACGCAACAACTGTCCCAAAAGCACTCCATTGGCACCCCATGACAAGTGTCCCAAATGCACCCTATTGTCTCCCTGCAGCAACTGTCCCAAAAGCACTCCATTGGCACCCCATGACAAGTGTCCCAAACACACCCAATTGTCTCCCCGCAACAACTGTCCCAAAAGCACTCCATTGGCACCCCATGACAAGTGTTCCAAAAGCACCCAATTGTCTCCCTGCAACAACTGTCCCAAAAGCACTCCATTGGCACCCCATGACAAGTGTCCCAAACGCACCCAATTGTCTCCCCGCAACAACTGTCCCGAAAGCACTCCATTGGCACCCCATGACAACTGTCCCAAAAGCACTCCATTGGCACCCCATGACAAGTGTCCCAAACGCACCCAATTGTCTCCTCGCAAAACAACTGTCCCAAAAGCACTCCATTGGCACCCCATAAAAAGTGTCCCAAACGCACCCAATTGTCTCCCCGCAACAACTGTACCAAAACCACTCCATTGGCACCCCATGACAAGTGTCCCAAACGCACCCAATTGTCTCCCCGCAACAACTGTCCCAAAAGCACTCCATTGGCACCCCATGACAAGTGTCCCAAACGCACCCAATTGTCTCCCCGCAACAACTGTCCCAAAAGCACTCCATTGGCACCCCATGACAAGTGTCCCAAACGCACCCAATTGGCTTCCCACAACAACTGTCCCAAAAGCACTCCATTGGCACCCCATGACAAGTGTCCCAAACGCATACAATTGTCTCCACGCAAAAACTCTCCAAAAAGCACTCCATTGGCACCCCATGACAAGTGTCCCAAATGCACCCTATTGTCTCCCTGCAGCAACTGTCCTAAAAGCACTCCATTGGCACCCCATGACAAGTGTCCCAAACACACCCAATTGACTCCCCGCAACAACTGTCCCAAAAGCACTCCATTGGCACCCCATGACAAGTGTCCCAAAAGCACCCAATTGTCTCCCTGCAACAACTGTCCCAAAAGCACTCCATTGGCACCCCATGACAAGTGTCCCAAACGCACCCAATTGTCTCCCCGCAACAACTGTCCCAAAAGCACTCCATTGGCACCCCATGACAAGTGTCCCAAATGCACCCAATTGTCTCCCCGCAACAACTGTCCCGAAAGCACTCCATTGGCACCCCATGACAACTATCCCAAAGCACTCCATTGGCACCCCATGACAAGTGTCCCAAACGCACCCAATTGTCTCCCCGCAACAACTGTCCCAAAAGAGCTCCATTGGCACCCAATGACAACTGTCCCAAAGCACTCCATTGGCACCCCATGACAACAGTCCCAAACACACGCAATGTCTCCCTGCAACTCCGGTCATAAAACACTCCATTGTCACCCCAAGACAACTGTTCCAAACTCACTCAATTGTCGCCTCTCAACACCTGTCCCAAAAGCACTCCATTGGCACCCCATGACAACTGTCCCAAACACTCACAAATGTCTCTTCGCACCACCTGACCCAAAAGCACTCCATTGTCACCAAAAGCACTCCATTGTCATCCTATGACAACTGTCCCAAAAGCACTCCATTGGCACCCCATGAAAAGTGTCCCAAAAGCACCCAATTTTCTCCCTGCAACAACTGTCCCAAAAGCACTCCATTGGCACCCCATGACAAGTGTCCCAAATGCACCCAATTGTCTCCCCGCAACAACTGTCCCGAAAGCACTCCATTGGCACCCCATGACAAGTGTCCCAAACGCACCCAATTTTCTCCCCGCAACAACTGTCCCAAAAGCACTCCATTGGCACCCCATGACAAGTGTTCCAAACGCACCCAATTGTCTCCCCGCAACAACTGTCCCAAAAGCACTCCATTGGCACCCCATGACAAGTGTCCCAAACGCACCCAATTGTCTCCCCGCAACAACTGTCCCAAAAGCACTCCATTGGCACCCCATGACAAGTGTCCCAAACGCACCCAATTGTCTCCCAGCAACAACTGTCCCAAAGGCACTCCATTGTCACCCCATAAAAAGTGCCCAAACGCACCCAATTGTCTCCCCGCAACAACTGTCCCAAAAGCACTCCATTGGCTCCCCATGACAAGTGCCCCAAACGCACCCAATTGTCTCCCCGCAACAACTGTCCCGAAAGCACTCCATTGGCACCCCATGACAAGTGTCCCAAACGCACCCAATTTTCTCCCCGCAACAACTGTCCCAAAAGCACTCCATTGGCACCCCATGACAAGTGTTCCAAACGCACCCAATTGTCTCCCCGCAACAACTGTCCCAAAAGCACTCCATTGGCACCCCATGACAAGTGTCCCAAACGCACCCAATTGTCTCCCCGCAACAACTGTCCCAAAAGCACTCCATTGGCACCCCATGACAAGTGTCCCAAACGCACCCAATTGTCTCCCAGCAACAACTGTCCCAAAGGCACTCCATTGTCACCCCATAAAAAGTGCCCAAACGCACCCAATTGTCTCCCCGCAACAACTGTCCCAAAAGCACTCCATTGGCTCCCCATGACAAGTGCCCCAAACGCACCCAATTTTCTCCCCGCAACAACTGTCCCAAAAGCACTCCATTGGCACCCCATGACAAGTGTCCCAAACGCACCCAATTGTCTCCCCGCAACAACTGTCCCAAAAGCACTCCATTGGCACCCCATGACAAGTGTCCCAAACGTACCCAATTGTCTCCCCGCAACAACTGTCCCAAAAGCACTCCATTGGCACCCCATGACAAGTGTCCCAAGCGCATCCAATTGTCTCTCTGCAACAACTGTCCAAAAAGCACTCCATTGGCACCCCATGACAAGTGTCCCAAAAGCACCCAATTGTCTCCCTGCAACAACTGTCCCAAAAGCACTCCATTGGCACCCCATGACAAGTGTCCCAAACGCACCCAATTGTCTCCCCGCAACAACTGTCCCAAGAGCACGTCATTGGCACCCGATGACAACTGTCCCAAAACACTCCATTGGCACCCCATGACAACTCTCCCAAACACACGCAATGTCTCCCTGCAACTCCTGTCATAAAACACTCCATTTTCACCCCAAGAAAACTGTCCCAAACACACTTAATTGTCTTCCCGCAGCACCGGTCACAAAAGCACAACATTGGCACACCATGAGAACTGTCCCAAATGCACCCAATGTCTCCTTGCAACAGCTGTCCCAAAATACTGTATTGCCACCCCATGACCACTGTCCCAAACGCACTCAATTGTCTCATTGCAACAACTGACCCAACAAACACTCCATTGGCACCCCATGGCAACTGTCACAAACGCACTCAATTGTCTCACTGCAACACCTGACCCAAAAACATTCCATTGGCACCCCATGACAACTGTCCCAAACACACTCAATTGCCTCCCTGCAACAGCTGTCCAATAGCACGCCATTGGCACCCCATGGAAACTGTCCCCCACTCAATTCTCTCCCTGCAACACGTGACCCAAAAGCACTCCATTGATAGCCCATGACGACTGTCCCAAACACACTCAATTGTCTTCCAGCAACACCTGCCCAAAAGCACCCCATTTTCACCCCATGGCAACTGTCACAAACACACTCAATTGTCTCACAGCAACACCTGTCCTAAAAGCACTCCATTGGCACCCCATGATAACTGTCCCAAACACACTCAATTGTCTGCCTGCAACACCTGTCCCAAAAGCATTCCATTGGCTCCTCCATTGGCTCCCCATAAATTCTGTCCCAAACACACTCAATTTTCTATCTGCAACACCTGTGCCAAAAACACTCCATTTCCACCCCACGACAACTGTCCGAAACACACTCAATTGTCTCCCCGCAGCACCGGTCGCAAAAGCACTCCATTGGCACCCCATGGCAACTGTCACAAATGCAGTCAATTGTCTCACTGCAACACCTGTCCTAAAAGCACTCCATTGGCACCCCATGACAACTGTCCCAAACACACTCAATTGTCTGCCTGCAACACCTGTCCCAAAAGCACTCCGTTGGCACCCCATGAATTCTGTCCTGAACACAATCAATTTTCGATCTGCAACACCTAGGCCAAAAACACTCCATTGCCACCCCATGACAACTGTCCCAAACACACTCAATTGGCTCCAGGCAACACCAGTCCCAAAAGCACTCCATTTGCACCCCATGACAACTGTCCCAAACGCACTCAATTGCCTCCCAGCAACACCTGACCCAAAAACACTCCATTGCCACCTCATGACAACTGTCCCAAACACACTCAATTGTCTGCCTGCAACATCTGTCTCCAAAGCACTCCATTGGCACCCCATGAATTCGGTCCCAAAAACACTCAATTTTTTATCCGCAACACCTATGCCAAAAACACTCCATTGCCACCCCATGACAACTGTCCCAAACGCACTCAATTGCCTCCAAGCAGCACCAGTCCCAAAAGCACTTCATTTGCACCCCATGATAACTGTCCCAAATGCACTCAGTTGTCTCACTGCAATACCTGTCCCAAAAGCCCCCCATTGGCACCCCATGACAACTGTGCCAAAAACACTAAATTGAAAATGTGCAACACCTGTTCCAAACAGACTCAATTGTCTCCCAGGAGCACTGATCGCAAAAGCACTCCATTGGCACCCCATGGCAATTGTCACAAACGCACTCAATTGTCTCACTGCAACACCTGTCCTAAAAGCACTCCATTGGCACCCCATGAATTCTGTCCCAAACGCACTCAATTTTCTATCCGCAACACATGTGCCAAAAATACTCCATTGCCACCCCATGTCAACTGTCCCAAACGCACACAATTGCCTCCCAGCAACACCTGACCCAAAAGCATTCCATTGCCACCCCATGACAACTGTCCCAAACGCACTCAATTCCCTCCCAGCAACACCAGTCCCAAAAGCACTCCATTTGCACCCCATGACAACTGTCCCAAATGCACTCAATTGTCTCACTGCAACACCTGTCCCAAAACACTCCATTGACACCCCAAGACAACTGTTCCAAACTCACTCAATTGTCTATCTGCAACACTTGACCCAAAAGCACTCCATTGTCATCCTATGACAACTGTCCCAAACACAATCAATTGTCTCACTGCAATACCTGACCCAAAAGCACTCCATTGCCACGCCATGACAACTGCCCAAATGCATTGACTCGACTCCTTGCAACACCAGTCCCAGGAGCACGTCATTGGCACCCCATGGCAACAGTCCCAAATGCACTCAATTGCCTCCCAGCAACACCAGTCCCAAAAGCAATCCTTTGCACCCCATGACAACTGTCCCAAACGCACTCAATTGCCTCCCAGCAACACCAGTCCCAAAAGCACTCCATTTGCACCCCATGACAACTGTCCCAAATGCACTCAATTGTCTCAATGCAATACCGGTCCCAAAAGCCCCCATTGGCACCCCATGACAACTGTGCCAAACACACTCAATTGAATATGTGCAACACCTGTTCCAAACACACTCAATTGTCTCCCCGCAGCACTGGTCCCAAAAGCACAACATTGGCACCCGATGACAACTGTCCCAAACACACTCAATGCCTCACTGCAACACCTGTCCCAAACCACTCCATTGACACCCCAAGACAAATATTCCAAACTCACTCAATTGTCTCTCTGCAACACCTGACCCAAACGCACTCCTTTGCACCCCATGACAACTGTCCCAAACGCACTCAATTGCCTCCCAGCAACACCTGACCCAAAAGCACTCCATTGCCACCCCATAACAACTGTCCCAAACACACTCAATTGTCTGCCTGCAACACCTGTCTCCAAAGCACTCCATTGGCACCCCATGAATTCGGTCCCAAAAACACTCCATTTTGTATCCGCAACACCTATGCCAAAAACACTCCATTGCCACCCCATGACAACTGTCCCAAACGCACTCAATTGCCTCCGAGCAGCACCAGTCCCAAAAGCACTCCATTTGCACCCCATGATAACGGTCCAAAACGCACTCAATTGCCTCCCAGCAACACCAGTCCCAAAAGCACTCCATTTGCACCCCATGACAACTGTCCCAAACGCACTCAATTGCCTCCCAGCAACACCAGTCCCAAAAGCACTCCATTTGCACCCCATGACAACTGTCCCAAATGCACTCAATTGTCTCACTGCAATACCTGTCCCAAAAGCCCCACATTGGCACCCCATGACAACTGTGCCAAAAACACTAAATTGAAAATGTGCAACACCTGTTCCAAACAGACTCAATTGTCTCCCCGCAGCACTGATCGCAAAAGCACTCCATTGGCACCCCATGACAACTGTCCCAAATGCACTCAATTGTCTCACTGCAATACCGGTCCCAAAAGCCCCCATTGGCACCCCATGACAACTGTGCCTAACACACTCAATTGAATATGTGCAACACCTGTTCCAAACACACTCAATTGTCTCCCTGCAGCACTGGTCCCAAAAGCACAACATTGGCACCCGATGACAACTGTCCCAAACACACTCAATGCCTCACTGCAACACCTGTCCCAAAGCACTCCATTGACACCCCAAGACAAATGTTCCAAACTCACTCAATTGTCTCTCTGCAACACCTGACCCAAACGCACTCCTTTGCACCCCATGACAACTGTCCCAAACGCACTCAATTGCCTCCCAGCAACATCTGACCCAAAAGCACTCCATTGCCACCCCATAACAACTGTCCCAAACACACTCAATTGTCTGCCTGCAACACCTGTCTCCAAAGTACTCCATCGGCACCCCATGAATTCGGTCCCAAAAACACTCCATTTTGTATCCGCAACACCTATGCCAAAAACACTCCATTGCCACCCCATGACAACTGTCCCAAACGCACTCAATTGCCTCCGAGCAGCACCAGTCCCAAAAGCACTCCATTTGCACCCCATGATAACTGTCCCAAACGCACTCAATTGCCTCCCAGCAACACCAGTCCCAAAAGCACTCCATTTGCACCCCATGACAACTGTCCCAAACGCACTCAATTGCCTCCCAGCAACACCAGTCCCAAAAGCACTCCATTTGCACCCCATGACAACTGTCCCAAATGCACTCAATTGTCTCACTGCAATACCTGTCCCAAAAGCCCCACATTGGCACCCCATGACAACTGTGCCAAAAACACTAAACTGAAAATGTGCAACACCTGTTCCAAACAGACTCAATTGTCTCCCCGCAGCACTGATCGCAAAAGCACTCCATTGGCACCCCATGGCAATTGTCCCAAACACACTCAATTCGCTGCCTGCAACACCTGCCCAAAAGCACTCCATTGGCACCCCATGAATTCTGTCCCAAACACACTCAATTTTCTATCCGCAACACATGTGCCAAAAATACTCCATTGCCATCCCATGTCAACTGTCCCAAACGCACACAATTGCCTCCCAGCAACACCTGACCCAAAAGCATTCCATTGCTACCCCATGACAACTGTCCCAAACGCACTCAATTCCCTCCCAGCAACACCAGTCCCAAATGCACTCCATTTGCACCCCATGACAACTGTCCCAAATGCGCTCAATTGTCTCACTGCAATACCTGCCCAAAAGCCCACCATTGGCACACCATGACAACTGTGCCAAACACACTCAATTGAATATGTGGAACACCTGTTCCAAACACACTCAATTGTATCCCCGCAGCACCGGTCCCAAAAGCACAACATTGACACCCGATGACAACTGTCCCAAACACACTCAATGCCTCCCTGCAACACCTGTCCCAAAACACTCCATTGACACCCCAAGACAACTGTTCCAAACTCACTCAATTGTCTATCTGCAACACCTGACCCAAAAGCACTCCATTGTCATCCTATGACAACTGTCCCAAACACACTCAATTGTCTCACTGCAATACCTGACCCAAAAGCACTCCATTGCCACGCCATGACAACTGTCCCAAATGCACTCAATTGCCTCCCAGCAACACCAGTCCCAAAAACACTCCTTTGCACCCCATGACAACTGTCCCAAACGCACTCAATTGCCTCCCAGCAACACCAGTCCCAAAAGCACTCCATTTGCACCCCATGACAACTGTCCAAAATGCACTCAATTGTCTCACTGCAATACCGGTCCCAAAAGCCCCCATTGGCACCCCATGACAACTGTCCCAAATGCACTCAATTGAATATGTGCAACACCTGTTCCAAACACACTCAATTGTCTCCCCGCAGCACCAGTCCCAAAAGCACAACATTGGCACCCGATGATAACTGTCCCAAACACACTCAATGCCTCACTGCAACACCTGTCCCAAAGCACTCCATTGACACCCCAAGACAAATGTTCCAAACTCACACAATTGTCTCTCTGCAACACCTGACCCAAAAGCACTCATTTGCACCCCATGACAACTGTCCCAAACGCACTCAATTGCCTCCCAGCAACACCTGACCCAAAAGCACTCCATTGCCACCCCATGACAACTGTCCCAAACACACTCAATTGTCTGCCTGCAACACCTGTCTCCAAAGCACTCAATTGGCACCCCAGGAATTCGGTCCCAAAAACACTCAATTTTTTATCCGCAACACCTATGCCAAAAACACTCCATTGCCACCCCATGACAACTGTCCCAAACGCACTCAATCGCCTCCGAGCAGCACCAGTCCCAAAAGCACTCCATTTGCACCCCATGACAACTGTCCCAAATGCACTCAATTGTCTCACTGCAATACCTGTCCCAAAAGCCCCCCATTGGCACCCCATGACAACTGTGCCAAAAACACTAAATTGAAAATGTGCAACACCTGTTCCAAACAGACTCAATTGTCTCCCCGCAGCACTGGTCGCAAAAGCACTCGATTGGCACCCCATGGCAATTGTCACAAACACACTCAATTGTCTCACTGCAACACCTGTCCTAAAAGCACTCCATTGGCACCCCATGACAACTGTCCCAAACACACTCAATTCGCTGCCTGCAACACCTGCCCAAAAGCACTCTATTGGCACCCCATGAATTTTGTCCCAAACACACTCAATTTTCTATCCGCAACACATGTACCCAAAATACTCCATTGCCACCCCATGTCAACTGTCCCTAACGCACTCAATTGCCTCCCAGCAACACCTGACCCAAAAGCACTCCATTGTCACCCCATGACAACTGTCCCAAACGCATTCAATTCCCTCCCAGCAACACCAGTCCCAAAAGCACTCCATTTGCACCCCATGACAACTGTCCCAAATGCACTCAATTGTCTCACTGCAATACCTGCCCAAAAGTCCCCCATTGGCACCCCATGACAACTGTGCCAAACACACTTAATTGAATATGTGGAACACCTGTTACAAACACACTCAATTGTATCCCCGCAGCACCGGTCCCAAAAGCAACATTGGCACCCGATGACAACTGTCCCAAACACACTCAATGCCTCCCTGCAACACCTCTCCCAAAACACTCCATTGACACCCCACGACAACTGTCCCAAACACACTCAATTGTCTCACTGCAATACCTGACCCAAAAGCACTCCATTGCCACGCCATGACAACTGCCCAAATGCATTGAATTGACTCCCTGCAACACCAGTCCCAAGAGCACGTCATTGGCACCCCATGGCAACTGTCCCAAATGCACTCAATTGCCTCCCAGCAACACCAGTCCCAAAAGCACTCCTTTGCACCCCATGACAACTGTCCCAAACGCTCTCAATTGCCTCCCAGCAACACCAGTCCCAAAAGCACTCCAATGACACCCCAAGACAACTGTCCCAAATGCACTCAATTGTCTCACTGCAATACCTGTCCCAAAAGCACTCCATTGCCACCCCATGACAACTGTCCCAAATGCATTGAATTGACTCCCTGCAATAACTGTCTGAAAGCACTCCATTGGCATCCCATGACAACTGTCACAAATGCACTGAATTGTCTTCCAGCAACACCGGTCCCAAGTTGGGGATAAGATATGTCAGACGATAAACAGCACTCCATTGCCACCGCATGACAACTGTCCCACCAGACCCAAAAGCACTCCATTGCCACCTTATGACAACTGTCCCACCAGACCCAAAAGCACTCCATTGCCACCTCATGACAACTGTCCCAAACACACTCAATGTCTCTCATCAACACCAGTCCCAAAAGCACTCCTTTGCACCCCATGACAACTGTCCCAAACGCACTCAATTGCCTCCCAGCAACACCAGTCCCAAAAACACTCCATTTGCACCCCATGACAACTGTCCCAAATGTACTCATTTGTCTCACTGCAATACCTGTCCCAAAAGCCCCCATTGGCACCCCATGACAACTGTGCCAAACACACTCAATTGATTATGTGCAACACCTGTTCCAAACACACTCAATGTCTCCCTGCAACACCTGTCCCAAAACACTCATTGTCATCCTATGAAAACTGTCCCAAACACACTCAATTGTCTCTCTGCAACACCTGTCCCAAGGCACTCAATTGGCACCCCATGACAACTGTCCCAAACGCACTAAATTGTCTTCCTGCAACACCTGTCCCAAAAGCACTCAATTGGCACCCCATGACAACTGTCCCAAATGCACTGAATTGTCTCCCCTGCAACAGCTGTCCCAAAAACACTCCATTGGCACCCCATGACAACTGTCCCAAAAGCACTCAATTCTGCCCCGCAACACCTGTCCCAAAAGCACCCCATTGGCACACCATGACAACTGCCCAAAAACACTCAATTGTCTCCCTGCAACTCCTGTCATAAAGCACGTCGTTGGCACCCCAGGACAACTGTCCCATACTCACTCAATTGACCCAAAACTCAAACTCAAACTCAAAACACCTGGCCCAAAAGCACTCCTTTGCATTCCTATGACAACTGTCCCAAATGCACTCCATGTCTCCCCACAACACCTCTCCCAAAAGCACTCCATTGGCACCCCATGAGAACTGTCCCAAACACACTCAATTGTCTACCCGCAATAACTGTCGGAAAGCACTGCATTGGCACCCATGACAACTGTCACAAATGCACTGAATTGTCTTCCAGCAACACCGGTCCCAAGTTGGGGACAAGATATGTCAGACGATAAACAGCACTCCATTGCCACCGTATGACAACTGTCCCACCAGACCCAAAAGCACTCCATTGCCACCTCATGACAACTGTCCTACAAGACCCAAAAGCACTCCATTGCCACCTTATGACAACTGTCCCAGCAGACCCAAAAACACTCCATTGCCACCTTATGACAACTTTCCCACCAGACCCAAAAGCACTCCATTGCCACCTTATGACAACTGTCCCAGCAGGCCCAAAAACACTCCATTGCCACCTTATGACAACTGTCCCACCAGACCCAAAAACACCTAATTTCCACCTTATGACAACTGTCCCACCAGACCCAAAAACACTCCATTGCCACCTTATGACAACTGTCCCACCAGACCCAAAAGCACTCCATTGTCACCCCATGACAACTGTCCCAAACGCATTCAATTTCCTCTCCGCAGCACTAGTCCTAAAAGCACAACATTGGAAGTAAACCCCATATTATCAGTAATGCAATGAGTCATCAGTCCCTTTACTGCCCTAGCGAAACCCCAAGGCTGTCCCTTGGTTGGAAAGTTTTTAATCAGGCCTAAGTTAACCACCGCTGGCAGTGGCACTGCATTTATCATACATCATGCTATTAACAGAATAAAGGCTTTACATGTAATGCGGCAACGCTATCAATGAACGGTCGGATTCGGAAGGACTTCTAGGCGCGGTGGTGGCTTGCCCTATGCGGACTGAATTACGAATTACGATGCATGCCACGTAGCAGCATGCGTTTGCAAAAGTGTGCAGGCCAAAACAAATGGTTGCAAATAACCAAGTATATATGTTTTTATCCTGGCACTGGCTGCCACAGTAACTATCAATCGATCACGACGCAATTTGCGCCAAAAAAAAACGGGATTTGTGCGCCATTCTGCCCTCAAATCCCCATTAGTTAAACAGGGATTTGCGGGAAGAATGGCGCACAAATCCCGTTTTTTTTGGCGCTAATAATCCATGAATCAGAGTGTCTGCACATCCTTACCTTGCGTGATGTCTCTCACTGTGGCACAGCGCGTGGTGGGAGTCGGAGAAGAGCTAGCTATTCATTCTGCTTGATAACAGACAGGTGGTAAATGCAGGCATGGAAATAAGAATTCAATTGGGCAGATTCGAGGTATCAGATGTGGGCAGCGGGCAGGCCATGGGCGGCCAGTAATTGCAGAGGGATACACAAAGATAAGGCTGGAGGAGAGAGACAGTGTACTGTGTAGGGCCAGGAACCAGTGGGCAGGGGCCAGGGGTCCTACGCTACGCCTATGCGCTGGCAAAACTGCAGGCAATGCAATGCCATGAGAACATTGATAAACGGCTGAGTGGACAGGCATATGCCGCAGCCGATAACACACTATGGGCCTCATTAGGACTCCGGCGCTAAACCATGGTGCTATTAGCACCATGGCCATGCCGGAGGCCGCCAGGGCGGAATGGGGAATTACCACCCCATTCCGAGGTTGGTGGGGCGGTAATTCCCCATGCCGCCATGGCCCTTCCCCATTCCCATTTTTGCCCCATAGGGCTCAATGGGAATTGGGAAGGCGCTAATTACGGTACCGCAAATTGCGGTACTGTAATTAGCACCAAGGTCCCTTTGCGGGTCCCTACTTTAACGGCTGGTAAAACCAGCCATTAAGATCGGGTCCCGCAAAGGGACCTCGTAATTAGGTGCTAAGGGCCTCATTACACGGAAGGCGGTGAACCATGGCGCTATTAGCGCCATGGTTCATGCCTGTAAAATACCGGCACCGCCTTGGTGGAAAGGGGAATTACCGCCCCATTCCAAGGTTGGCGGGGCGGTAATTCCCCCTTCCCCCATTGCCCTTCCCCATTCCCATTTTTGCCCCATAGGGATCTATGGGAATGGGAAAAGTGCTAATTACGGTACCGCAAATTGCGGTACCGTAATTAGCTCCACTGGTCCCTTTGCGGGTTGGCTTATAACGCCTGCAAAAAGCAGGCGTTAAATTCCCCAACCCGCAAAGGGACCCCGTAGTAAGGCGGTAAGGATTTACCGGTACCGGTAAAATACCGGTACCGGTAAACCCTTACCGCCTACCGTGTAATGAGGCCCTAAGTGTTTAACGGCGCCGCAGCCTTTTACGGCGCCGTTAAACACTTAGCGCCTGGGTCATAATGAGGCCCTATGCATAATATGCTTTGCTTTCAAATGATCTCTGTCTCAAGTATCTCACTGTACGGTGCTGCGAAGCGGCCAGGCCAGTGCTGGCGCGGCCGCCGGTGCCCTGGCCAGAGATATGCAGTCTGTTTGAGTGTGATAGCTCCTAAGCTCTTTGCATATATGTTGTTGCCGAGAATGCAACCTGTGTAGTTTGCATATTCATTTCAGCGGGGTCAACTCGACTTTCATTCAGGTACTTGATATTAATTAGTACATTGAATGCCCTTAAAATGGGTAATGCAAATTCTGCTATTTGCTTTACCCAAAAATGCCACAGACGGTGCTACTAGTACTATAAGAACACGTGATATTAGGACACAACAGGTTTTCCAAGGAATTAAGGTCCCCGACACACTACATAGTCAATAACTCACCAATTCACACATTACACTTGAAAATAATACATATGGTGGAGTTCTCAGACTTGAACGTGCATGGGTGCTCCTGCATTTCCTTCTTTTAAAGGTTCAGAAAGAAACTAAGCACGCACACAAGGTGGGCTTTCGGTAGGCGGGTCTCTTCCCTCCCACAATGCTTTTGGGCAGGTGCATGCAGTTTGTAGGGTATTTTGTATAGATTTGGGGCCTAGTGGTATTTTCTTACCGCCAAAATGAAAATAATTCAGTAATAATCACTCTTTACATTCAGATTAGATTTGGTATATAGTACTACAGTATACATACATTATTTCAGCACACTGATACATTTAGTGGTATACATTATGTTGGTATGCGTTATTGGTGGTATTTCTGGTGAGCATAATTCCTTTGTTTTATATCTGGCCGCAATATCCAGAACCCCTTAATTTTGCTTAGTTTGTTCGTGTGATCACTAGAGAGGCCTCAGGCTTACATTTCAGGAACACCACATTTTCAATCGGAGTGCCACCATGGGCTGTCCTCGCTGTCTTATCTACGGCAGCAAGCTAACATGCGTTTTTTATCACCAACTTATCTACATCGGTGAACTATGTCCAGGGCCTCTCTTTCTGCTGACTCATGTACCTCCAGCAGTAGTCTATTTCATTATATTATTATTATGTTCCGTTCAGAAAACATACACTTATATACTGAATGGAATTATGCACACAGCTACCGCTAAGTCTTATTTTTAGCTTGCTTAAAAATGACAATTGGACTGTCTAAACCTCTCGCCATATTATCAGTACTGTAATGGTAGATGCACAAATAAAAGAGAAAAATAAAACACACTATCCGTCTGCTTTCAGATATTTTTTGTGTATTATAAAAAATTGCATTTCAACACGATCTTACTCTTTTTACAGAAATAAATAGAAATTGCACAGTAACAACCTTATCTGTAACAAAATGAAAAGAGAGCGGCAAGAACATTTTCAATTCGCAACATTAAACCTGTTGATAAAACACTGAGTTCCCTCTTCCACGCTGACTGAATAGTTTCGCACACATACACACTGCCCCCACACTCTGTAATATAATTACCAGGCCTGTCCAGCATGTGAAGTTCGTCGGCTGGTCGCCTTCTGGAAGTGGTTCAATGAATTTTTAAATCACCCCAGCAAGGACGAGCATCTGCCGTCACTCAAACCGGGGAATTCCCAGTCTCTGGAGCAGTGCACTGGGATCTGCTTTTTCAATCAGGAAAATCCCCAGCCACCAGCCAGGTCTTTCTCCCAGCTGTGTAAAAAGTCTTCTCATCTCCTTTTTCCCGAGATTCATTAGCAAAGCTCTGTTACAGCCTGCCAAACGAGTTCAAGCAATGAAATTCTATCATGTCCTACCCTCCTTCTCATTAACAATGGCTTGGCTTATACAGTTGCAACTGTAACCAAACTGATTTCCTGCTTATTCGAGTCTTTGCTTCCTGCAAATACTGTGGACAGAGCGCAGATAGAAGCAAAGAAAAAAAAAATCTGGATGCGCGTTTAAAATGACTTTCAGAGCCTGTCATTTTCCATTTCATTTTGCACTGGAGAACACATTATATTATTAATGAGTTGGAATCATTAGTATTGTTAATAAGGTTAGTTCATTAATCCTCAAATGTGTCTCCTGCAACAGAGGAATTTCAGGTGGAGAAAAAAAATATGCTTTAAACTGTGAAAAGAAATTATTTGCATTTTAAATGTAGAAATCGTTTTTGACTGAATAGCCTGTTTTTCATTTATATGTCCATGTCACACTGGCAACACATGCCTTGCTGTACCGCATTATAGCAATGCACCAAACCCAGGCTGTTGTGCTGCATAAAAATAATTCTAAATACTCTTACATATTCCCTCCTTTTTCTGAGAATTTGGCAGTCCAAGCCATAATTAGAGGAAAATCAACTTGCTCCCTTCCTTCTTTTAAAATGTAGCAATCCAACAAAATGAATATTCACAAGCAAAAACAAAAAAGTTGAAAAACCACTGTCCAATCAACATAATATAAAAATTCATCTTTGGGTCCATATGTTCCTTCCCAATGGAAGTGTCCATAGTTCAGTGCTTAAATTTTATACTTGAAGTCAATCAAAAACAATAAGATAAAACAAATAACTAAAACAAAGAATTAACATAACAGATTAAAATAATTAATTAAAATAATAAATATGTGGAACTCCATATGCCAGGACACTTGTCTGCCTCTGATATGTCCCGACCAGCAATGTCACATCATTTGGTTCATTCGGGTGTTCTTCCATCTTGGTACTCTTGGATCCTTTTCTATAGAAGTCATCTTTTCTTTGGCATTCCGGTTATTTTGTCTTCACCTCCACCCGGAGGCAGGCATCATTTGATCTTCATCCAGGGGACTCCAGGACTCCATTGTCTCCCGTGACCTCCGGTACAAATATGTTAATATTCTAAATCAAATAGAAAAGAAACAGATTAAGAATATAGCACAATACTAACTTCACCCTTTTGCCAAAAATAAAACATGCTTTGTAAAACATTTCGCCCTTTTTCTTTCGCCTTCTGAAATTAAGCACAGGTTATAGAGAACAAGCATACATAAAAGAACAATCAATATTTAATGCATTTTCATTCTGCACACCGACTCCATAAACTTCAGCTTCTTTTTTATATTATATATATATTTACATATATTACAGTGTTTATGTGCCATTATAATCAACCATCTTTATTTAACTTCTCTGTCACTCCCTCCTGACTGTACCCATTTATTTTACCTTTTTGTGTTCAAGGGACTTTATCTGTTTCTACACGCTCCAGATTTTTTATCTCATGTCTTGGATGACATGGCTTGATTTGGTTTACATGCACAAATTGTTCTATTGCTGTTTCACCTTCAGTCTTTAAAATTTTGTTAACTACAGGAGAGACTTTATCTATAATTCGGAATGACCCCTGCCAGGCTGCTAGGAATTTGGAATTTTTCTGTTTACTTTTTCCAAAATGGAATTTATACACCTGATCCCCTACACAATATTCCTTTACTGTTGACTTTTTATCATAATATGTTTTAGCACCGTCAGCAGCCCTTTCCAGATTTCTCTGTACAAAAGCAAATGCATGTTGTAAATGCTTCCTCAGCTCATCAATGTATTCATGAACTGTAGATGCGCTTACAAGTGTTTGCTCATGTGTTCTGTATAGTAGGAGTTGCGGCAACACCATTTTCCTACCTGTCAAGACCTCATGTGGGCTAATACCTGTTGCTTTGGCAGGAGTTGATCTGCTTGCCATCAAAACCAACGGTAAACGTAAATCCCAGCTGGAACCTGCTTCAGCTACAAATTTCTTTAAAATGTCCACAACAGACCTATTACCCCGTTCAACTCCACCTGAAGAAGCCGCCCGATATGCGATATGTAGTTTCCTTTTCACACCCAGTATTTGCCATACCTTGCTCATTAGAGCACTTGGGAAATGACTTCCTCTGTCTGACTCAATTCTTTTTGGCAACCCAAACCTTGAGAACACATGATTTACTAGCAATGTGGCTGCTGTTTGCGCACTACAATCTGGTGCAGGAATACATTCAATCCACTTTGACATCAAACATACCACACTCAAAATATAACGGATTCCTCTGCCCGATCTTTTTAAAGGCCCTACATAGTCTATTTACAAATCTGACCATGGAAGGGTTAGGCCTCTTTTCATTAGTGGAGCTCTATGCATTGGTGAAGCAGGTTTAAATTGGGCACATACTAGACATCCTCTAGTATATAATTCCACATCTTGGGACATATGTGGCCAATAAGCATCATCCTTTAGTATTTCCAATGTTTTTTGTGAACCTCTGTGGCCTGCAGTTATGGCATCATGTGCATGGTGTAGCATTAGCTCTCTAAATGAAAGGGGTACCACCCATTGTATCTGTCCTATTATGGACTCTCTAACCATGAGTCCATCCTGCAGTCTAATTCATTTTGTATTCTTTAATAGCACCCTCAATTCCTCTTTTCCCACACAATCATCTTCTGTTAAAGGGTTTTGTCTAGGATCTA
Source organism: Ambystoma mexicanum (assembly GCF_040938575.1). Lineage (NCBI taxonomy): Eukaryota > Metazoa > Chordata > Amphibia > Caudata > Ambystomatidae > Ambystoma > Ambystoma mexicanum. The sequence continues at coordinate 45,097,759 of NC_090923.1, forward strand.
TCAAATGGTTATAATAGATTCCCAAAATTCGATCATTCTTTTGTGCCTCAATCAAATCTTGGTCTGGAGTGTTGTAACTCCATTGTACCACTGATTGTTCTGTCTCCTTTGGTGCTTTAGAACATGTTACTGCATCAATCTGTATTTCACCCAGCAATTCTCCCATCACAGCCCCAATTTTAGCCAGGTGGTCTGCCTTATCATTTCCCTCTTTATCCTCTCCTGGAGTTTTTAAATGCCCACACATTTTTCTCCAGTATATTGTCAAACTATTTTCTGACACCAGTTTGTCTATGGCTTGTATCATTTTTCCATGTTTAAGTGGCTTTTTGTTGTATGTAATCATGCCTCTCGCTTTCAGGCCAGGTAGATATTCCACAAAGCTGTTTCGTGCATAGTCAGAATCAGTCACCAGGACAATTTCACTGAATGTATTATCAATTGCAGTAGCAATTGCTTTAGAAATGGCTGCCAATTCCGCTACTTGACTGCTCCTATCTCCAATCCTCATCCCTATACTGGGGACGCCTTCACATTTCAACCAGACATTTCCTATTCCTGACACTAATTGTTTATTACTGTCATTTTCAATGTGAAAAGCACAACCATCAACATATACAGTTGGCAAGTCCTTGCATGTTTTTCCATCAAAAGCTTTGTGTGGTGATTGTTCAAACTCCTGTAAATTAGGTTCTATTTCCATTTCGTTTGATGCTTGTTCAGCTGCACAGTCGTGGAAATCTGCTAAACTTTGAGCAATTGGGCTCTTTTTATTTTGGCCATATCTCAGTTCTACAGGAAAACCTTGTAATGCTAGCGTCCATGAAGTGATTCTGGACTGCGCTAGATTACCTGACCTAATTCTTTTACTCTCTAATTGCAAAGGTTGATGATTTGTTTCAATAATCACCTTTTCTCCCTGAACAATGGGGCGGAAATGCTGTAGCGCCCACACTGTGGTTAATAGGGCCTTTTCACATTCTTTGAATTTCATTTCAACTTGGGAAAATGCCTTACTTGCATAGGCAATGGTTTTGTGATTCACATCATGTTTTTGTGATAACACTGCTGACATACAATGTTCAGAGAACCCTATTTCTATAAAGAAATCCCTACCCTTTATGGGATATGCTAAACATGGTGCCTTTACAAGACATTCCTTCAATTTGGCTACTGCCTCAGACTGCTCTTTCTCCCATTTCCAGGGCGTATTTAGTTTTAGCAGTTTAGTCAATGGTTGAGTGATCTCAGCATAATTTTCAATTAACTTTCTGTTATAGCCTGTCATTCCTAATAAACTTTTCACCCCTTTCACATTTTTAGGGTCTTTTAGTTTTTGTATGGCCTCTATTTTCTTCTTTTGCGGATTTAGTCCATGTTCAGTTACTTCATGGCCTAGAAAATTCACTTTTTTCTTGCACCATTGTGCTTTTTGTAAAGACACTTTGGCGCTTGCTTTCTGCAATTGGCCAAGCACATTCCTTATTTCATCAAAATGTTTTTTTAAGCTTTCATTTTTTATCAGGACATCATCCACATAAACTATGCTTCCTCTTTCTGCTGCATCAGGCATGGCCTTCCTCAAAAATATTCCAAATTCACTCCCAGTATTAACGCACCCGAACGGAGTTCTAACCCATGCGTATTGAGTCCTGTCAAATGTGAAGGAAAATAAATTCTGTATCTCCTCTGCCAATGGCACGCACCAATATCCAGAGGTGAGATCTAATGTGGTAAACACTTTTGAACCATGTACCTGACCTAGGCCCTGATCAATGAATGGCAGTGGCCATCTGGACACTGGTACTCTTTTATTTAACTCCCTCAAATCTGCACAAAGCCGCCATTGACCATTTGGCTTTAACACACCTAAAATGGGCGTGTTGGATGTGCTATGGATAGGCCTGATGATTCCTCGCGATTCTACATTTTTAATAATCTCTGCCAATGATTCTAAACATGCCAGCGGTAGTCTATACTGGCGTACAAATACTGGACTCCTGCTACACCTATCCGGAAGTGTGGCCACATGTAACTTAGTTAACCCGCAATCATAGGCATCTTTTGCAAATACATCTTTAAATTCCATAAATATCTTCCTCAATTAGTTTCTATCCTCATCGTTGTCACACGCGTCCGCTAAGGAGATCTGCTCTTCTACCATTTTGGAAAATTCCGGAAAATGTTCTGGTAGTGGAATCTCGGCGCTTTCCTCTAGCTGTGTGGCTGTGTCTCGTTGTAAAGCTGCCACTTTTAAATGTTTTGTCATGTCAGCTTCCATTTCAATGGGCTGATTTTCCATTTCATTTCACTTAAATCAAATGTTATACAACTCTCTTGATGACAGCACACTGTCTCACTTGAATCATAAGGGTACACAGAATGAATTCTAAATATTCCTTTGGGCTGAGAGTCCAGGTATTCTGGCAACTCACCCTTGGCATCTACATACTTTTCAGGGATATTTCCAATCACCATGTTATTTAGATCTGCAGTATAATGTGATTTTTGTATGGCCATTCCTAATGGGGAGTTTTCCTCTAAGTGAATATCTTGACAACCCTTATTATTTACCATAATTCTTACAGGTCCTTCACCAATATCTACAAATGGAATGTATTCATAATCCAGGCCTTGCTGTTTTATGGATTCATTCAGACACACAAATGCATCAGAGTCTTTCATCTGCTGTCCATTTTTGTATTTCAGTGTTATTGCAAACTGTTTTGTAAATGCAGGAATAATAGTATCTTTCCTCATTTGTAATTCGATTGCATAAGGAACCAGTTGTGCACAATGATAAGCCCTTCTTTTGTCTTCAAATTCAGGTGCCGGCCCACCTAGGCGTGACCATGTGTTTTGATTAAGGAAATCTAACACCATACACATTCTGTGCATGATGTCATTGCCCATGTAAAAATCATTTTGTGCTCCACTCACTATCCATACATTATGGTAAATTGTTTTCTGCCCAATGCTAATTTTAAGCATGCATTTGCCTGCAATTCGGTTTTCAAAGTCTGGCCTGTCCAACCCAGAAACATATTGGTTTTTAATCCTAAATTTCGGTATTTCCTCCCTCTTCATTATTTTTTGCAACAATTTCTCATTAATGAAGCTCCTCTCCTGTTCAAGCGCTAAAGTGGCTTTTATTGTTTTAAAACAGTCATTTATACCAACATGAACCCATGGTTGCTCATCTTCCATGTGTATTTCAGCAAGAGTGGTAATGTGTTTTTCTGAATCTGCTTTAGGAGTAATATTTTGTTTGCATGTCTTTTCTTTTAAATAAACACGTAATGTGTGCTCATCTATGGCGGTCTGCCAATTTTTCCTTGGGTCCAAGTATATTTGTACAGGTAGTTTATCATTGTCGCTCTTCATTTTGTCTTGACACATTAATATAACAGTGACACTAGGTATGCAACTATTCTGGCGATATATCTCCACAGCATCATTTGTTTTGGCAACGGTGTGACATTCATTTATGTTGCTGTTTTGTGATTTTAGTTTCTTAGGTCTCAATGGTTTTTGGGTTAAGGACCACAGCACTCCATTCACCCCATCTATGAGAGGAGACCATCTTTTCAGGCAATCTGTCCCCATCAGAAATGGAATTTCACAAATAGATGTGATCAATACCACTTGTTTCATTCTGTGCTTTCCTATTTTTATGTCAACCTCAGTTACACCTATGATGGGCACCTCCTCCCCATTAAAGTTATGCACTGGACCTTGATTTTCCTTCACTGTGATCTGATTCTGTGGGGATCTCCCTTCATTGATACTCTTTACCAGCTCCTTGGACATAATTGTGGCCTGTGCGCCAGTGTCAATCATTGCAAATGTTTGGCATTTTTCTTCTACAGTGATGGGAGCATAATACCTGTCCTCAACTTCCTCTAATACATATAAGAAGTGAGAATACTTACTGATTTCGGGACTCATCTTTCTCAGGCCTTTTTCACTTTTGCCTAAGCACATTGGTAAATGGAAAGACATTTTTCCCTCCTTTTTACCCATTTCTGAGCGAGAGACTTTATTCATTTCTCCATGTTTAGAGGTTTTTTGGAGTGTGGCCACTGTTCGCCTATCCATCCAGGTATCATCAGAGGCCACATTACAACCCTCCAACTGAACATGCAACAATCTGTCATTGTCTAATTCTGTGCATTTGTGATAATTTAGTGTGGTACCAGCCCTTTCAGCCTCTTCAAAAATATGTGGCTCAAAGAATTCTTCAGGTGATTGGCATGTTCCCTCCTTTGGAGTATTTCCTTTTTCTGCCTGTGTTTGGTCATTGTTTTGACTACCCAGGGAAGAAATCATAGCATCCCCACTTACTCCCTCTTTACTGGTATTCCCCATGCATGAGTCATTTTTCTTAAATCTGTCTCTTTGTTCTCTTGGAGTTTAGGTTTTCTTATTTCATTTGTACAAATCTCCAATGTTTGATTTAGCTCTAGGTTAAACCGTACCTCTCTTTTAGAAGCATTTGCACTTTCTGTTACATGTTCATTTACTGGCATTTTCAGTTTTAAATCATTAGACATCTCAGAGTCATTATGCGAAATTACATCAGAGCAATCTGTCTTTTCGGCGCTGTAGGTATCATTAGTACTTAGTCACTTTTCGGAAGAAGCCCCCCGGTCATTGCTATGGCTATCAGCCCCCTCCTTTGATGACTGTTTTTGTGCTGTACAAAGCTGCCCTATTTGTTCAGCTAACATTTTCACTTGGGCCTCAAGGCACTGGAACCTTTCCATCTCTCTAGAATCCTCCCTCTGTGGCCTAGATCGATATTGGTTGCTTTCTCTCTGATTGGATCTATTCTGATACCTCTCAGGTGAGTGATTTCTATTGGGATAGTTTCTGAACTCTTGATTCATTTGTGGAGGGGGGCGGGGTGCACCCACCCTTTGGTTGTCGTCCCCTGGTGGGGAATCATTGTACTGACGTGGAGTGTAATTCATGTTCTGTCTCATGTCCTGTCTCTCATGTTGTGGGTACTGACCCCTATGTTGATTCCCATTATCAGCAAATCGATCCGCATATCGGGGTCTATCCTGATTACCATATATCATGGTGTTGGGATCAAATTTGCTCTGTCTGATAGGGACCATCATTTCTTTGATCTTGATTTTGTCTCTGATTATAGTTCATACCTGACATATCAGGCCGATAGCCTGCCCGGGGTCTGTCCCCTAAATACCTAGGGCTGATGTAGCTCTCCCTATTACTAGGATCATGTGATTGAAACATTGGTGCAGAGTGTGATGACCTTTGTTGATTAACCCTTTGTTCAGGTGCCGAATTATTTTTACCAGGACTTTGAGCAGACTCAAGGGACATTTTGGATGACCTGATTTCCATCACTGTTGCTGAGGGTTCTTTAGATTTAGGTCTAGTATCTTTCATTTTATCACTTTCTCTGCCCTGACAATAGAGTACCTCATATAGTTTTGTGCTTTGATGCACAATCCACTCAAGGGACTTGTCACGATCAAATTCACGAACCAATTGGGATATGATGTCTTTCTGTAGCCCATAGAAGTAGGCGGTTTTAAATTCATTAGAATTGGGGTCAAAAGAAACATCAAAGCGAGAAAATGCTCTTTTTAAGTCTTGTAAAAACCGGCGAGGGGATGTATTAGGCCCAGCAGTAAGTGTGTAAGCAACTTTCTTTGCCTCCTGTAATGACTGGAAAGGAGAAAAATGACGCCTAATTTCTTTTTCAAACTCCACCCATGTCATATTCTGCTGTTCATTTAATCCCCTTATGATGCTGGCCGTCGGAGCATCTAAAGTTAAATGAAAATATTGTCTGTACTGTTCCTTAGGTATCTGGAGTGCTTTAAAAATGTCATGAACCACTTCTAAGTGATCCTCAATGCAGCATTCCCCTCCTTTTTTAAATGGTTTGATCAGAGCTTTAATAGATCTCATTATTTTTATGGGGCTACTTGTTGCAATGCATGGAATTGCACTACTTGGTGACTCAATCCTGGTTCCAGGTGTATGGGATTGGTGGCTGCCCCCAATGGGAGTATCAAATCCCCCAAGTGCGCTGCAACCCAGTTCAGTCACCGGCCCAGTCACTGGAGCACTAGCTCTTTGGGCAGAACTAGAATTCACCTCTACTCCATTGAATGTAGTACCCTGCCGCCTCTCCTGGGACCTGGGAATGCACATTTGCTGTTCTAAGTCTTTGCACTTTTTAAGGAGCCTGTGTGCTTCATTTTGCAGATAGTTGTTTTCATCACTCATTTTATTTATTACCTCCTGCATGTCGCACATTTGCATTTGGCATTCATTGAATTCTTTGTTTCTCTTGTCTCTTTCTTGAATCATTTTAACCATTTCTTGCTCTGCACCTTGGAGATCACTTTCTTTTTCAAAATGTTCTTTTTGTAAAATCTGCTTTTCTGAAACAATCTCATCTTTATCCTGTCTAATGTGATCCACTAAGGCTTTTAAGTGTACCAATTCTTGCTCACTGTCTTCAAACTGTTTCTTGCTTTTGGACAACTGAATATCAAAATCTCTGCATTTTAATTGCATGTCTTTCTGACATCTTTCTAATTCTGTTCTTAACATCTCCTCTTTTTTACATGCCCCATCTAAGTCAGTCTTTAACCTGTTAATTAGCTGGGTATCATTTTCTTGCATTCGCAGGGACCTATTCAAAATAAACCATATTTTGGCGCATAGCCGTATTAAACAGTCTTTCTCTGCACCTTTATCGGCTGCATTCAATAATCTTGTAAGGCAGACCTGAATTATGCTGCCTTCTGCAAAAATATTGTCTAGTTTTTCTTTCTGCACCTCACCCTGAATGCGGTCATGCCCTTCTGAGGTACTGTTCGATGACCACGTCCCATGTGCAAACAACTTTGCCATTTAAATATTGCACTAAGTCTGAGAATGTGGTTTCCCTTTGTGACATTCTGAAATTCGTTTTTGGTGACACACTGTTATTATGAAATGGGTTCCCTTTAATGTACAGATGGCAGTGTGAGACACACTTGCCACGCCCAGTAGGTGCTCTATGATCACTTTCCCGGCCTGCAATGCACCATAAATATGTAGGGTATTTTGTATAGATTTGGGGCCTAGCGGTATTTTCTTACTGCCAAAATGAAAATAATTCAGTAATAATCACTCTTTGCATTCAGATTAGATTTGGTATATAGTACTACAGTATACATTCATTATCTCAGCACACTGATACATTTAGTGGTATACATTATGTTGGTATGTGTTATTGGTGGTATTTCTGGTGAGCATAATTCCTTTGTTCTATATGTGGACCCAATATCCAGAACCCCTTATTTTTGCTTAGTTTGTTCGTGTGATCACTAGAGAGGCCTCAGGCTTACATTTCAGGAACACCACATTTTCAATTGGAGTGCCACCATGGGCTGTCCTCGCTGTCTTATCTACGGCAGCGAGCTAACATGCGGTATTTATCACCAACCTATCTACATCGGTGAACTATGTCCAGGGCCTCTCTTTCTGCTGACTCATGTACCTCCAGCAGTAGTCTATTTCATTATATTATTATTATGTTCCGTTCAGAAAACATACACTTATATACTGAATGGAATCATGCACACAGCTACCGCTAAGTCTTATTTTTAGCTGGCTTAAAAATGACAATTGCACTGTCTAAACCTCTCCCCATATTATCAGTACTATAATGGTAGATGCACAAATAAAAGAGAAAAATAAAACACACTAGCCGTCTCCTTTCAGATATTTTTTGTGTATTATAAAAAATTGCATTTCAACACGATCCTACTCTTTTTACAGAAATAAATGGAAATTGCACAGTAACAACCTTATCTGTAACAAAATGAAAAGAGAGCAGCAAGAACATTTTCAATTTGCAACATTAAACCTGTTGATAAAACACTGGAGTTCCCTCTTCCACGCTGACTGAATAGTTTCGCACACATACACACTGCCCCCACACTCTGTAATATATTTACCAGGCCTGTCCAGCATGTGAAGTTCGTCGGCTGGTCGCCTTCTGGAAGTGGTTCAATGAATTCTTCTTAAATCACCCCAGCAAGGACGAGCATCTGCCGTCACTCAAACCGGGGAATTCCCAGTCTCTGGAGCAGTGCACTGGGATCTGCTTTTTCAATCAGGAAAATACCCAGCCACCAGCCAGGTCTTTCTCCCAGCTGTGTAAAAAGTCTTCTCATCTCCTTTTTCCCGAGATTCATTAGCAAAGCTCTGTTACAGCCTGCCAAACGAGTTCAAGCAATGAAATTCTATCATGTCCTACCCTCCTTCTCATTAACAATGGCTTGGCTTATACAATTGCAACTGTAACCAAACGGATTTCCTGCTTATTCGAGTCTTTGCTTCCTGCAAATACTGTGGACAGAGCGCAGATAGAAGCAAAGAAAAAAAAAAATCTGGATGTGCGTTTAAAATGACTTTCAGAGCCTGTCATTTTCCATTTCATTTTGCACTGGAGAACACATTATATTATTAATGAGTTAGAATCATGTTAGTATTGTTAATAAGGTTAGTTCATTAATCCTCAAATGTGTCTCCTGCAACAGAGGAGTTTCAGGTGGAGAAAAAAAAAATATGCTTTTAACTGTGAAAAAACATTATTTGCATTTTAAATGTAGAAATCGTTTTTGACTGAATAGCCTGTTTTTCATTTACATGTCCATGTCACACTGGCAACACATGCCTTGCTGTACCGCATTATAGCAATGCACCAATCCCAGGAAGTAATGCTGCATAAAAAAAATGCTAAATACTCTTACATGTTCTAGCAATTAATCAGTATACTGGGCCTCATTAGGAGCTTGCCGGTCCGGATACAACGGTACCGGTAAGCATGCCGGTACCGTTGTATCTGGACCGGCAAACTCTCAGTTCAGCTCGTGGGTACCTTTATGCCCGCCCGGACTGACCTGGCGGAATGAAAGGCACCCGCGAGCACAGCATGTTGGATGCACCGGGACCGTTTTAAACGATGCCTGTACATCCAACCTCCCCATTCCCATTGAGCCCTATGGGGCTCAAATGGGAACGGGGAAGAATTTTTCCGGTGCCCAGGGATGGGCAGATACCGGGTCTGGCAAGGCCGTAATGACCCGGTAATTGCCCATTTCTGGGTGCTGAAAAAAATTGAATACTGGCTGCCTCGTAATGAGGCCCACTGTGTCTATACTACAGCTGAGGCTGAGCGCAAGCTAATATCTGTGCATAAAAGCATGCTTATTTAGTGTGTGTTGAACTTGGGCAGGAGAAGCACGCTTCTTGTTTCCCTGAAACGCAAACAGGACACTACCAGAGGAATTGGCGCTTTGGGGACGGACGAAGGACACGGTTAAAGTCGTACCTCAGTGTGCACGCATTCAGTGTTTTCATGATGGTTTTTTGAACAAAGTAGATTTGCTTCATCTTCCACAGGACCGGTCAAGAGGACCAGGGCAGAGATCATTGGAGCAGTGAAGCCTAGGTTAGCCCTTGTGGAGTGAGAGAGGACACCTGTCCTTGGGTTATTTATTTATTAATTTGTTTATTTGCATTTATAAAACATACAGCGGTCCTGAGGCATCGTGGCACGGTTACAGAATATTCAGTTAGGTGTATTTGGTATGAATGCATTCTTGGGTACATTCTTAGGTACGTTCTTACATCATTACAGCTCCAACATTTTGCAGGTTACAAGTTACATGTTGCCGGTATTCCGGAGGTGTTAGAGGTTGGAGTAGTGTCTTTCACAACGGCCTTCACAAAGAGCTAAAAGCAACAAATGAAACACAAAGTGGAGTTTACAGTTTAGGTGAGATTATCCAGTTGCTTTATGAAAACAAAGCAGGCACCTAAAGGAGCATTCATTGCTCTGTAGTGTTACAGCCAGCCACCATGGGTGGGCACTGGACACCACACACTGTGAGTGACACGCACAACTGCACAGTGCGCAGAACTCACTGTCACTCACAGTGTCTGTCTGCACAGGGTGGAGGCAGCCAGCCCAGCCTTCAGTCAGTGGTGATGCTGTTCCGTGGTGGTGGTGGTGCCACTTCTGCCACCACACTGGCTATGATGATATAGATGTTTTATTTATATCGCGCTCATACACAAGTGTTTCAGAGCGCGACCAAGCAAAGGGAGGGGAACAGGGGAGGACAAAAACGACGATCTTACTAGGCCCAGTGACATTAGGAACGCGCATGTGCATGGAAGAGGGAAAAAGGGGGAAAGTGCGTGGAAGGGGGAGAAGTGGAAAGTGCAGAAACAGAGGAGAGAACAGAATAAATAATAAGTGTAATAAATAAATAATAAAGGCAGTGAAAAGTGGTAGCGCAACCAGCAAGTGGCAAGTGCATGATTAGTTAGATAGGGTGTACCTGATAAGTGCAGAAGAAGAATGGGGGGCTGCATGGGTACAGCTACAGATCCCAGCGCAAGGGGTGGTCCGGAGGCAGTGCAGGAGGGAGACAGGGTGAGCAGGAACCTGGGCCGGAAGGACAGAGGGTAGGTCAGGTGCACGGTGCCCAGAGAGAAATCAGATCAGCAGGGAAGAGGGCAAAGGCAGAAGTGAAGAGGAAAGTCTTCAGGTGCTTCCAGACCCGGAGATGGTTCTCCTCGAGTTTCAAGGTGGCTGGGAGGATGTTCCAAAGGGAGGCCCCAGCCGTAGACGGAGATCTGCCCCCAGCTCGTTTCTTTAAAAAACGGCTGACCCTGAGGGAGGTAGAAGTAGAGGAGCGAAGGGCTCGAGAGGGGAGGTATTTACGGAAGGATAGTGGAAGGTATTTTGGACCCAAGGATCATAAAGACTTGTGGACAATGCAGAGGGTTCTAAATTTAATCCTTGCATCCACTGGGAGCCAATGGAGAGATTTCAGAGCTGGAGAGATACGATCCCAGGGCTTGAGGCCAAGGACAAGTCTTGCAGTCCTGTTCTGGATTAGTTGTAAAGGGTGGAGAGTGGAGGCAGGTACATTTAGAAAGAGGCTGTTACATTAGTCCAATCTAGAGAGAACCAGAGCTTAGAAGACATTGAGCTTCTGAGGGAAGGAGAGGAAAGGCAGAGTCCCTCTAAGGAGGTGCAGTAAGAAGTTTGAGTTTTTGGTGACAGTTGGCAGCTCAGCTGTGCAATGTACTGCATGCAACAGCCACATGTCCACACACACGGCATGCATCTTCGCGCTGTGCCCACAACACATAAGTGACAAGTATTTAACACATTTGTTCCTACATACATACTGCTTACTTGTAGGTTAGTCTGTAGCTGTAGTGTGTGTCTGTCATCCTGCGGTGCAGCCCAGTGTAGTTGGTCTGGTGGCACTGGTGTGGGAGGACCAGGGCCGGGAGTCGGTATGGTCGAGGGACAATGACCAGGTCCGTGCCTCGTGCCTGGTGGGGTGAGGATGAACCCAGGATCAACTGCACTCTTGTGGCAGGCAGGAGTCAGACTGCGGAGTGCGGCAACGGCTGTGGCGGGTGGATTAAGGCTTGAGGCTCAAGCCGAGAGAGGCGAGAAGTGGCTCAGGGCCTCAGGCTGGCAGTGGCAGGCGAGGTTGGCACAAGCTGCTTAGCTGCAAGGCATGGCAAGCCTCAGTCTCAGTGCGTGCCGTATGTGCACATGACAACATCATCATGGTGGACTGACACTCACTGGTCTGGACTACTTCGTTCTGACTGAACTGAACTCTGAGTCCGCTCTCCTCCTCAGACAGTTGAGTTGCCAGCTGGTCCGGTCTGGTCCAGGTTCCCAGGCAGGCACTTGTTTGTTTCTGGGCTGGCTGGCCCGATTGCTACATTGATAGCAAATGTATCATGCCTGGCCTGCCAGCCCAATGCGTCGGTTGGTGCCCCGTGGCTCCAGTCTGGCCCAGCCCCAGTCTGAGTGGCCAGACCAGGGGGAAATGAAACTTACAGAGAGAGTGTCAGTGAGTGGTGTTATAATTATTATCGCACCATGGTGCCATTTTGCACGAGACTAAGCGTGCTGGGCCATTTTACCGAGAGGAGAGAGCCTGCAGGAAACGCAACCCATTGCATCAGAGCAGAGTAGCAAAGCAATGTGCCAGGCTCCTGGCTGGTTGGATGCAGCCTGCCTGCAGGCAATGTGGCACTGTCACACTGGCAGCTGGCTGTGACCTGCGTGCGCGGTGTACCGGCTCAGCCACCTCGCCCCCCCACCCTGCTAATTCGAGTCGAACATCCTTGCTTGCTGGTAACTACTAGCGCCTGCATGTGACATGTCAAGTACTCTCAAGTTAAGTATCCCATTCGTATCCATTCATTCCGACCACCTTGCAACGGAACAGAAAAAGAGGGATCAGAAGAGGATCATGTCCAGCTGGTCCTGGGGCCTGCCTGACTGGGTGCTGCCCTGGCACCTGCTGCCGACCGTCTCGCTCGATCACCTCTCCTCAGGCAGGCAGCATGGATGGTGGTCGGGGTGACAGCCCTGCCCCGACCGGCCGGACCCAGTGGAGCGATCAAACAATTACATGAACTTCAAAGTTGTTCAATAGAAGAAGATCCAGGAGCAGGGGCCGGCGCCTGCCGCACCACCCCGACCACACGGACGGCGGTCCTTTGCCCCTTTAGGTGTGTTTGTGTGTGATTGTGAACTGTCTTATCTTTCAAATTATTTCTGCAATTGCAAAAAGAAAGTTAGTAAGTGATGTCACCAGTCGGGGGGTGAAGATGAGAGAGACTGACTGACTGAGAGATCAGTCTCTGGACTCTCTGGGCCTCATTACGAGATTGGTGGTAGTCATGGCACTATTTGCGCCATGACTGCCACCAATACTGTGCCCGTGTCCGGTGTCCTTCAATGGGGACTTACCGGTCTAGTCCGACCTTGGCGGGACCGGTAAGTCCCCATTGAAAAAGCCATTCCCCATTCCCATTTGAGCCCCCATAGGGCTCAATCGGAAGGCGCCAATAATGGTACCGCAAATTGCGGTACCGTTATTGGCTCTGAGGTCCCTTAACGGGTCCCGTCCACAACGGCAGGTCAAACCTGCCGTTAATGGAGGGACCCGCTAAGGAACCTCGAAATCGGGCGGTAAGGAATTACCGGCAACGGTGTCCTTACTGGTGCCGGTAATCCCTTACCACCTACCTCGTATTGAGGCCCTCATACAGTAACATACATACACAGTACAACAGTCAGTGCCAGTTAGCCTTCCCTAGTGAGCCTGAGAGTCTCTCGAGGCTGGCGTGTAAAAAACATACACATTTTTGGTTAACAACATTAATGTCCCACTCCCCCCCATTTCTGGCTGAAGCTAGCAGCCGCTGCACGTGCGGCGGCGCACGGCCGGCCCGTGTGGGCTACGCCCCAGGGTTGTGATATTAAATAAAAATGTTGACAGCCCCAGCGGGCCGCGGCCCAGCAGGATACAGAGGGGCGACCAGGCACACAGGGGGTGCCATGAAAGGGGCGGAAATCGCCCCCTTTGTCCCTCCTGGCTCCACCACTGCCAAGCTCTAGTCCTGGAACATACTGCCCCAGGCTGATGCTATGTTTTAAAGCACAGTAGGTGCTCCTATCACCAAAGTTTATATACTGATGCTCATCAACACTTAGGTTGCCTAGGATAGAAGGGGGTGGTGTGGCTCTCTGTGCAAATCAAGCAGAGGGTAGCTGGTTTGCTTTTGTTTCTTGATTTGCAAATTTAAGCAGGCAGGTGTGGGGGGAGTGTGTGGGCCCGGGGAGGTGCTTAGCAGTGTAGCCATCCGCTCACTTTGAAATTGGACTACTATTGCCAGATTCAGCCATGATTTGAACAACCTAATTGCCTGTGCGCTGGGGACCAATGAAAAATGTATTGCGTAAGTTTAAAAAATGGAGAGTGCGCAAGTAAGCAACAGGTTTCCAGAGAAGAGGTCAGAAAGAACAAGAATCCATATACTTTGGGCTCAGCTTCATGAAAGAGATTTACAGTGGCAATGCTAGCATATATTTTGAGAAAAACATCAAAGTTTGTCATTTAAAGGAAATGCTGATGCTTACGTGCTGTCAGGTCAACTGCATGCAATGTTATACATTTATGAGGCGAAATAAAACACTGAAGTGTTAAACAAGGCAAAGTGGCCTTTTCGCTTCAGTTTGACACTGTTTTGCAAAAAAGTAAATATTGACTACAACCGATGCGTTGCGGGCATCTTTTACCAATGGATTCCTATGAAATCTGTCTGCTCTTTACAAGGTGCTAATATGAGATGGATTTAATAGTGCTCCATTAATTTTACACTTGCATGAAATCTCATGCCGGTATAAAACAAAGTACTGACAGAAGTGGGAGGATGAAAGAACGGATGAAAGAACGGTGGAAAAGTTAACTACACTTTTTTCCCCTCTTCTGCCTTGCGTGAGCACGGACATGGTTTGGATTAGAAAATGGAGGTATACACATAAAATGCCTTGCTTTTACATGTGTGTTTCCTGCACCACCCATTTAAAAATTACTCCCCCATTCATTTACAGTGGCAACTCCGGCTAAACGTTTGGATAAAACCGCATGAAAGGGATTTACAGTGGCAATGCGGGTATATACTGTGGGCATAGCTTCATAAAAATGCTTTTTTGGGGTGGGGCCAAGCCTGATTTGCATATGGTCTTTTCCCTTCTGTAATGGCTTGGCAGGCGAAGAACGGTGGTCTTGAGGGTTGCCCGGAGCAATGGCAGTGGTTAAGATTCACTCTAAACCTTCCAGCCATCACCTCTTTGTTTTTGCTGTGTCACCCCGAGTGGGACGGGTATGCCCAGACGTGGGTCCCGTGCCTGCTGGGCCTAGAGACCCAAGCTACTCCTCACTGATGAGCCCCAACAAGGGCGAAACATGTTTGGGGATGCTTGTGGTCTCGTGCAGAGGGAATGTGACCTAGCAGTTCGGGCTGGACTGCCCCTTTTGGGGTGGGGCCAAGCCTGATTTGCATATGGTCTTTTCCCTTCTGTAATGGCTTGGCAGGCGAAGAACGGTGGTCTGGAGGGTTGCCCAGAGCAACGCCAGTGGTTAAGATTCACTCTAAACCTTCCAGCCATCACCTCTTTGTTTTTGCTGTGTCACCCCGAGTGGGACGGGTATGCCCAGACGTGGGTCCCGTGCCTGCTGGGCCTAGAGACCCAAGCTACTCCTCACTGATGAGCCCCAACAAGGGCGAAACATGTTTGGGGATGCTTGTGGTCTCGTGCAGAGGGAATGTGACCTAGCAGTTCGGGCTGGACTGCCCCTTTTGGGGTGGGGCCAAGCCTGATTTGCATATGGTCTTTTCCCTTCTGTAATGGCTTGGCAGGCGAAGAACGGTGGTCTGGAGGGTTGCCCAGAGCAACGCCAGTGGTTAAGATTCATTCTAAACCTTCCAGCCATCACCTCTTTGTTTTTGCTGTGTCACCCCGAGTGGGACGGGTATGCCCAGACGTGGGTCCCGTGCCTGCTGGGCCTAGAGACCCAAGCTACTCCTCACTGATGAGCCCCAACAAGGGCGAAACATGTTTGGGGATGCTTGTGGTCTCGTGCAGAGGGAATGTGACCTAGCAGTTCGGGCTGGACTGCCCCTTTTGGGGTGGGGCCAAGCCTGATTTGCATATGGTCTTTTCCCTTCTGTAATGGCTTGGCAGGCGAAGAACTGTGGTCTGGAGGGTTGCCCAGAGCAACGCCAGTGGTTAAGATTCATTCTAAACCTTCCAGCCATCACCTCTTTGTTTTTACAGTGATCATTGCCATGATTTTGTGAGCAACGCATCGCATCATGGCAGTTATTCACAGCGCCAATGTTACATATAATGTGCTGTGCCCCATTTGAATCCATTATTTAAAACATTGTTCCAAAGGAAGGCACACCTCCCTGATCTTGTCCAAATAATGTTTGCGTCCTTGCTATGCTCGCTAAGTCACACTAATTCAGGGGTGACATTAATGGCTTTCACTGCAAGTTTTCACCTGCCCACACCAACTTGCCTCCTTTAGAATACAAGTGCCCTGTCAGCTGCCTCCTGGACTCAAAGCCTGCCTGCGCGGCCGCTGCCTTGCTCCTTAAAGGTAAGAAAGATGTATGTCTGTGACCTGCAGCATATAGTAGACAGAATATATGTCAAGCCATCAAAGCTCTGAGGGTGAGCATTTGCAGAAACACTTATTTTTGGGTCACTTTGCCCAAGTGCCTATATATTCCTTGGCATGAAATTTGCCAATAAGAACTTTATAATGATGTGTCTCAGTGCGGCGTCAGGCAGCGGCATAAGAGTGGCATAAGATCCTCCTCGCAGCAGAATGAAAATTAAACTGGATGGATTAGCTAAGGCATCTGTGATCCTTGAGCATCATACAATTACTGCTATTATAGACCGACTTTAGGAAGCATGCCGCGGCGTACATTTCATTATTACCCTCATAGGGGGAGCCAGCCAATCAGGAGGCACAGAACGTGGGTTGAGACTGCTAGTGTTAGTCCGCGCTCAAAGCTGCCTGATGGCCGCTATCCCCGCCTGCCATCTCCCCCCAGTGACCCTGCTTTTTTTTCACCAACTCCCAATCTCACTTACCTGATTGTAGCGGCGGTAGGACCCGCCGATGCAGCTCCTGCCTCCGCTCCGTTGGCTGACATGGAAATGGAAGAGAGGTTCCATACAGAACCCTGCCTTCCTATTTCATGGCAGCCATGTTGGTATAGTATTTGCGGGCCATTCACGGTGAGAAAAAACGTTCCACTTAATTTTAAAAAAAACATTAGCACCCGTGTAGCAAGCTACACAGGTGCTAATGGCGATATGCCCCTCAATGAGGGGCTGACCCTGTAGGTAATTGCCCGCCACCCTCATTAAGGGAAGCTTGCTGCACTCTGGCCCTTAACTTGGGTAATAGGCTGTTACCTGCAGGAGTGGCCCGCCACCGCGGGGCATGTCGCCGCAATACAGACACTGATATGGCCAGGTAAAGGTGCGCTCTGAGGACCATGGGCATGCGGCGCATTACAAATATTAAAATAAATAAAAATAAATAAAGGGTTTCCAAGTACAGGGGGCTGATCCTCAATATATCCTACAACTGGTTAAGTCTCAGATCTGCACATCAGTAGAACTACTAGGCCTGCACTTCAGTAGAACCACTAGGCCTGCACTTCAGTAGAACTACTAGGTCTGCACTTCAGTAGAACTCCTTGGCCTGCACTGCAGTAGAACTAGTACACCTGCACTTCAGAAGAACTGCTAGGCCTGCACTTCAGTAGAACTACTAGGTCTGCACTTCAGTAGAACTCCTTGGCCTGCCCTGTAGTAGAACTAGTACATCTGCACATCAGTAGAACTACTAGGCCTGCACTTCAGTAGAACCACTAGGCCTGCACTTCAGTAGAACTACTAGGTCTGCACTTCAGTAGAACTCCTTGGCCTGCACTGCAGTAGAACCAGTACACCTGCACTTCAGAAGAACTGCTAGGCCTGCACTTCAGTAGAACTACTAGGTCTGCACTTCAGCAGAACTCCTTGGCCTGCACTGCAGTAGGACTAGTACACCTGCACATCAGTAGAACTACTAGGCCTGCACTTCAGTAGAACCACTAGGCCTGCACTTCAGTAGAACTACTAGGTCTGCACTTCAGTAGAACTCCTTGGCCTGCACTGAAGTAGAACTAGTACACCTGCACTTCAGATGAACTACTAGGC
The DNA here is from genome assembly GCF_040938575.1 of Ambystoma mexicanum. NCBI lineage: Eukaryota > Metazoa > Chordata > Amphibia > Caudata > Ambystomatidae > Ambystoma > Ambystoma mexicanum. The sequence continues at coordinate 45,115,421 of NC_090923.1, forward strand.
CTGCACTTCAGTAGAACTACTAGGCCTGCACTTCAGTAGAACTACTAGGTATGCACTTCAGTAGAACTACTAGGTCTGCACTTCAGTAGAACTACTAGGCCTACACTTCAGTAGGACCACTAGGCCTGCAGTTCAGTAGAACCACTAGGCCTGCACTTCAGTAGAACTACTAGTGCTGCACTGCAGTAGAACTACTAGGCCTGCACTTCGGCAGAACCACTAGGCCTGCACTTCAGTAGAACTACTAGGCCTGCACTTCAGTAGAACTACTAGTCTGCACTTCAGTAGAACTCCTTGGCCTGCACTGCAGTAGAACTAGTAGACCTGCACTTCAGAAGAACTACTAGGCCTGCACTTCAGTAGAACTGCTAGGCCTGCACTTCAGCAGAACTACTAGGTATGCACTTCAGTAGAACTACTAGGTCTGCACTTCAGTAGACCTACTAGGCCTGCACTTCAGTAGAATCACTAGGCTTGCACTTCAGTAGAACCACCAGGCCTGCACTTCAGTAGAACTACTAGTGCTGCACTTCAGTAGAAATACTAGACCTGCACTTCAGTAGAACCACTAGGCCTGCACTTCAGTAGAACCACTAGTGCTGCACTTCAGTAGTGGGGAGACCACCCTCAGAAAGTATCGTTCGAATCTGATTTTCACTGGATAATCCCAAGAGTTTTGTTCAGGGGCAGGCCACACATTGGACTATGTCCCAAGACAGATGCCAACCCCACACATGACAACCATGACGAAGAATTGGTGGAACTTGAACCCTACTGGGCCTACGCAGTGGCTCAATGGAGAGACAGCCAAATCGCCTTTGGAAATGAAGAAGGGCGGGGACCACAGATCTGGCGCTCCTCCTTTTTCCAAAGACAAGCACTTTGTCTTTTTTGATGTTTTCAGAAAGATGGTTACTGGCACACAATTCTTCCAATGCCCTAAGCTTGCCTTGAATGTATTTTGGGGTTAAATCCAACAGACTCGTTTTGTCCACATACAGAAGTTGTCTGGGGCATGAATTACCCACCCGGGGTAGCACTGGGGAAGCATTCCAGACTACCAAAGCAGTCTTAGCCCATGGGAGCTGGTGAGTCATCTTCAGGATTTACAACACAGGCTTGGCAATGCCCACCTGCTGTCGCATTACCCGGAGGAGCATGCGGCCCACCCTTACATATACCGCGCGGTAACATCTGGGCGGCGCATGGCACGGGGAAGCAGTCATCCTCCATGGCTCACTGTTTATGGAAGCCCAGGTGTTCCATAACATTAATCTAGCCTCATCCACGCAATAGTCCAAAGGTTTGGTTTGCTGAGTCGGGGGGTGGAGCTATTAACCTGTACAAACTGGGTACAACTCTCTACATTTTTTTATATATAGAGGGCCAATGTTGCACCACACCATGACCTATGAACCTTCTCTAAAATCACCACCTCTGGAAATAATTTGGACGAGAGAGGCCCCCATCAGTTTGGGTGTTGCTTGTAGACTGAGATATGCACCCCATTGAGAACAGGGGCCTAAGAAACCTTGCAATGTTTGACTAGAGTGTGCAAAGGTTCTTAGATAAAGTGTTTACTTGCGTTCATCTTGATAACATGGCAATGCTCGCAATCTAGCCATCTTTCTTCATGTTGAGTCACATACAGCGGAATCGGGTTCAATATGTATTAAGTCGCCAGGTCTTTGAACAGGGAAAGGTGCCATCTTTGCTTTCATCTTGATTCTGAGGCAACATTCTAGATAAAGAATGGGACGTGCTGTGGGGCTTGTAGATTACCAAGGAACGTTTTTTATTATTGGCCTCTGTATTGCGGAACAAAGAAAGGCATCTAGTAGGGGATCTGAGCCCCTGAAGGACCACTTGAGAAAAGCTATTAAGCTTTCTTTGCAAAATGTATGGCATCATAATTCGCATGAAAAGACTGAAATGCCCCAATGCAGACAGTCTCCATACATTATATGATATGATATAGCATTTATGATGCGCCTATACACAAGTGTTTCAAGGGGCAACAAGAAAAGGGTGGGTTAACAGAGGAGGACAAGAACAACAATCTTACAATGTCAAACCGGATATTAGATTATCCCTCTTATTACAAACAATTTGTATGTATATTGGCATATGCCAAGTTGCTTAAAAATTGTATGCGAATAACTTTCTGCAGCAAGGTCTTGAACTTAGAAATTGATGTAAGCCGCCATCTTGAATCAAGCCTCCATTTTCGGTTAGAAACCCCCATTTTGGGGTTTTATACAAAGTCACCCTGTAATCTAAAATGGCCGTCTCGTGTGTCCTTGTTCTTGCCTTAACCTCTCCAACCTCTGTAGGGGAGTTAATGTCCAACCTGCCTTCAGGCTACATGTTAGGGTCATGTAGACCTTGTCCTTTGTTGACCTCGGGAGCAGGGGATTACTTGAATTAGCAATGTTAAACTACAAGTAAACAAGAACAGTAATGCTATCCGAATATAATATGCTAAACATTGTTTGGTCTGTATTAAAGCAATATATAAAGAGTGTAAATGTTAAATTGAAGAATAATGGAGTGTGTTAATGAATGTATTGAAAAAGTAAACCACAAGCACGAGATATGTAAATTAGGAAAGTGAACCTGGCGCGACCCTAGCCCAGTGCATGATTAACCTGTAAGGGGGCTGGACATCATTTTACAAATTGTATAAATGCGTTGGTGTCCAGCTAGGAAATTCCCTCACTGCTCATATTGAACCCTGCTGGTGGTCTCTGTGATGTATTGACGGCCAAATAGCTATTTGTATACTTTGTTGAATACTGTTCAGTTTTGTAATAAAGATTCTGGGAATCTTTATAAGCCTGTGTCGGTGTATTTTCCTTTGCTCGATGTAACAGCCGTAATATTGTATTTTTTCTGATTCCACAACTAGGCCATGTGACATTCAGATCGCGCAAGTGAGGGGAGAAGTGCTGGTGGGGGAGGGGAATGGAGAGCGCGAGACAAGTAAACAGCAGAGTGCAGCCAACGGGTGACAAGTACGGGAGCTCCGAAGGGCAGCCAACAGGTGGCTACTATGTGCAAGAGAGGGGGCTGTAGGGATACAGATATAGACCACAAGTGCAGTGGGTGGCAAGAGGCAGTGGGGTTTGCAACTGCACAGGCAGAGACCTGGGCCCGAATTCAGAGGGTGGCCAGGTGACCAGTGTGTGGATCAGACAGGAGATCAGCAGGGGAGAGGAAGAGAGAAGGTGGAAGCACAAAGAAAGGCATTGAGGTGCTTTCGGAACCGGAGATGGTTCTGCTCAGGTTTCAGAGAGGCAGGGAGGCTGTTTTCAGAGGGAGGCCCCAGCCGAAGAAAGAGATCTGCCCTCGACTCTTTGCTTGGAGTAGTGACTGACCCTCAGAGAGTTGGAGCTGATGCAGTGGAGGGTAAGCAGTGCATGGATCGGGCAGGTGATCAGCAAGGGAGAGGAAGAGAGAAGGCAGAAGCAAAGAGAAAGGTCTTGAGTTGCTTTCAGAACCGGGGATGGTTCTGTTCAAGTTTTAGAGAGGCAGGGAGGCAGTTCCAGAGGGAGGCTCCAGCCGAAGAAAGATCTGCCCCAATTCTTTCCTTGGAGAAGCGACTGGCCTTAAAAGATTTCGTGGTGGAGGAGCAGAGGGCTCAAGTAGGAAGATATTTAGGTAGAGCGAGTTGGATGATTTGCGGTTCCAGACCCCGGAAAGCCTTGTGGACAACGCAGAGGGTTTTGAACATGATCCTTGCCGCCACTGGGAGCCAATGAAGAGATTTCCGCGCTGGAGAGATACGATCCCAGGGCTTGAAGTCAAGGACAAGTCTTGCAGTCCTGTTCTGGATGAGTTGGAGAGGGCAGATTTAGAAAGAGGCTGTTGCAGTAGTCCAGCCTAGAGAGGACCAGTGCTCAGGAGACAGTGAGCTTCTGGGGAAAAGTGAAGAATGGAAGAGTACCTCTGATGAGGTGCAGTTGATAGTTTGACTCAGGGACTTCATTTCACCAAAATGTTAGGGGTAGTGACATTACATGACCGTTGACCTCCGATGACATCACAGGAAGTCATATCATTTGACCCCACCTAGAAGTGACATCACAGGAAGCAATGGAACACAACCTTTCACCCCTTGACAATACAGAATGTGGCATCACACAACATTTTTTCTAAGTTCACTACGAAAAATATGGTTACGTATCACTGTAAAGTGATATTCATTGCATACAAGAATAGATCACCATCTTGAGGGCAATGCTGGATTTTACTTTTATGGACTTCATTGTTTCACGGTGCGTCACCCTTTCTCAACTCTCATGCTGGACTTCCTTTGCCTCTTGTACTCATGGTGGCCCTGAATCATACTGTTCCTGTCTTCATCTTGCATCCCTGCTTGCAACGTTATGTGTTACTACTGACTTCTGCAATTGTATTCGCACTCCCCTCTTGCTTCTCCTCTCTTTTTGACTGCTTGCACTCTGTTCTCTTCTCCTTTCTCCCTTTTCCTATCTCCTCCCCTCCTCCCCTTACTTTCTTCTATGCACTTACTCTATCAGAATTTCCATGGACCTAGTTTGATAGAAACCATGTCTGTCTCCTCTCCCCTCCCCTTACTTGCCCCTCCACGCCTCCAGCACTATCTGAAATGTCATCAGGGCTAGCACGGTAGTCGCTTGTTTTGTTCCTCCCCTCCCTTTCTTCACCCCTCTCCCTCACCTTTTGTTTTCTCCGGCTCTACCAGAAATGTCATCAGGCCTAGTACGGTAGTCGCCTGTCTGTTTCCATTTCCTTCCCACTCTCTCCCTCCCTTCCTTATCTATGTCTTAGCTCTTGCACTATCTGAAATGCCGTCAAGCCGAGTATAATTGTTACTCTCACATCCTTACTGTTCATGGCCTGTAAGAATGCCATTGTATTTTCCCTTGTTTCCTCCATTGCCTTGAAGCTTTTTGAAACACATTGTGTATAGGCACTATATAAATTAACTATCATAAACTATCATGCATCGTTAAAATCAGTGCGTATACGCTCATGTTACCACATTACTGTGAATGCAGCAGACGTCCAAGGGCAAACAATAATGATGTGTTATTATATAGCACTTACGCTTAAGCGCTTCATATATTTTATTTTTTGAATTGTTCGCGTTTAATGTACTTAATACCAGGGTTGGGGTTTATAAGCGCGAGATTGAAATTCAAACCTGTGTGGCGCTGCGTTATCTTCCTTCCAAGACAAACGTGTTGCCCCTGGGCTATCCTTCCGCACCTATATATAGAAAAAATATACATACAATATCACCCAACCTGTGTTGGTACTCATTTATCAACCGCAGCAGGATGGAAGGCTGAGCTGACCTTGCTGGGAGTCGAACCTGCAACCTACCGATCATACACACACATTGCAGCAGCGAGAGCTCAACCCACTGAGCTATCTTACCAGCTATACTACCAGAAAACTAGCCACTTCAGAAACAAAGAGCCACATGCTGCTGGCCACAGACCAAGAGCCTCAATAAAAAAAAATCAAAAAGATTCGTTTTTTTTTTAGGGGTAACAAGGGAGACTAGAGGGCTAGCAAGGGAGACCACAGGGGTTGCATTTACGACCCCTGCTAACCCTTAAATGACATCCCTGGTTTGACTTCTTAGAGACATTATAGATGTGAGAGGAGAAGGAGAGTGTGGAATTGAAGATGACCCTGAGGTGCTTAGCCTTTTAAGTGGGAGCAGGAAGAGAGCCCAGGGTGGGCGGCCAGAGAGAGAGAGGAAAGGAGGAAGCTGGTGATCCGATGAGGAGGAGCTCTGTCTGACTGGCATTAAGGCAGAGATCATTGGTGGTACACCACTCCTGGATTGCGGACAGATAATCTGGGATGAGAGAGGGAGAAGAGGCGGCTGAGGGGAGCCTGGAAGAGAGCTGAGTATCATCCGCATAGCATTGAAACATTACATATTTGACTGGAGTCTCCCTTTTCCTACAAATCTTTGGTAAACTTAATAAACATTACAAGCGCTAGACACAGGAATTGCTCAAATGTTTTACTAGATAAGACTGGTTCGTGATTAACGTTCCAATTTAGATTCCGGGTCAGGCAACAACAAAGGCTTTTTTCTTGCTTCTTCAAAGCAAGCTGTCGTACTACAGCTCAGACAACAGTTCTCAGCAGGGCTTTGAGTGGGCAGGGGCTAAACGGGACTTAAACACCTAGTCTGAATATTGCGCTCTGGGCGACTAGAGGGCATGCAAATGGCTGCAGTGCACAGCCTAAATTATCATAACCTAACATAACATAACCTAACCTAACATAACATAACATAACATAACAAAAATCTGAAGGGTGCCAATAGGGCTCTTCTCTAGTAGATGCCAGTATCACCCATCTTTAGACTGACATAAGGGCAATATTATATGAACTTTGCAGCCTTGCAGGTGCACTCAGCTCGAGGGCAAACATTTTTATGGGGCAAAAACACATACTTCCAATGCCTTTTTTGCACCAGGGCAAGGACTAGATCGTTGCCCAGGTGAAAAAATATGTTTTTTACACCAGGGCATTTTGGCCCTAGTGCTAGTTTCATATGAGTTTGAATATTTATTTGATAATAGTCTGTAAGGAAAATATACAGAGAATACATTGCTTGATGTCTGCCCCATATAATTACATTTAAATCTTAAGACCCCAGTGCAAGGGGTGGCCAAGAGGCAGTCCGGTAGGGTGGCAGGATGAGCAGGTACCTGAGCCCAAAAGACAGAGGGTGGCCAGGTGCACGGTGCCAAGAGAGAACAGATCAGAAGGGGAGAGGGGGAGCGAAGGCAGAAGAAAATTGGAAGGTCTTGAGGTGCTTCCGGAACCAGAGATGGTTCTCCTCAAGTTTTAGAGTGGCAGGGAGGCTGTTCCAGAGGGAAGCCCCAGCCGAAGACAGAGATCTACCCCAAGCTCGTTTCTTAGAAAAACGACTGACCCTGAGTGAGTTGGAGGTAGAGGAGAGAAGAGCTCGAGAGGGGAGGTATTTGCGGAGGGATAGCTGAAGGTATTTTGGACCCAGGCCCCAGAAAGCCTTGTGGACAATGCAGATGGTTTTGAATTTAATCCTTGCATGCACTGGGAGCCAGTGGGGAGATTTCAGAGCTGGAGAGATACGATCCCAGGGCTTGAGGCCAAGGACAAGTCTTGCAGTCCTGTTCTGGATTAGTTGCAGAGGGCGGAGAGTAGAGGCAGGTAGATTTAGATAGAGGCTGTTACAATAGTCCAAGCTAGAGAGAACCAGAGCTTGAGATACCATGAGCTTCTGGGGGAAGGAGAGGAAAGGCAGAGTACCTCTGAGGAGGTGCAGTCGGAAATTTGACTTTTTTAGAGACCTCAGAGTAGTGGGTGGAGACGGAAAGGGTGGAGTCAAAGATGACCCCGAGGTTCTTATCCTCGCAGGTGGGGGGTAGGAGGAGGACCAAGGGAGGCCGGCCAGAGAGTGAGAGGAAAGGATGGTGAAGGTGTGCCGATGAGGAGGATCTCCGTCTTGCTGGCATTCAGACAAAGATCATTGGCGGTACACCAATCGTGAATTGCAGTTAGGCAATCAGAGATGAGAGAGGGAGAGGAGGTGGCCGAGGGCAGCCTGAAAATGAGTTGTGTCGTCAGCGTAGCACTGGAAATTTGAGCAGAAAATGGCAATGCAGTGGGCGAGAGTTGCCAGTTATTGGTTGAAAAGCCAGGGCGAGAGGTTAGACCCCTGAGGAACACCACAGGTAGAGAGGAAGATAGATGAAAGGAAGGACCCAAGTTGGACCTGGGAGGGTCGATCTGAGAGGAAAGAGGTCAGCCAAGCCAGAGCCTGGTCAGTGATACCCAGGTTTTCACGGAGACGGTTGAGCAGGATGGTATGGTTGACCGTGTCGAAGGCAGAAGAGAGATCGAGGAGGATGAGGACAGAGGGAATGTTAGAGTCAAGGTTTGGTGAGAAGATCTTCATGGATGTTCAGGAGAGCAGTTTCTGTGTTTCTGGCAGCTCTGAAGCCAGACTGGTCATCATGGAGACAGCCAACAGAATTGGAATGAAGGTTAAGCTGAGAGATGGCCAACTTTTCCAGGAGTTTGCCAAGAAAGGGAGTAATGGAAATTAGCTGGACAAGAAGGATCAGCTGTGGGTTTCTTGAGAAGAGGATGCACAAAGGAGTGCTTCAGAGGGGAGGGGAAGGATCCCGAGGCAAAGGAGTGGTTGCAAAAATCAGCAAGGGCCGAGCAAGAGTGTCAGTGTGGTCCTTGATGGTTTTAGAGGAACAGGGATGAACCTCTATTGAAGATGCTTTCATAGATCGGACTTGTCTAGCAACCTCGTCAGGGGTGAGGGATTTTTCTCACTTTTATGCCAGGTACAAACACTTGACCGTTTGTGTTAGGCCGCTCCTTAAATTATACTGGCGTTACCTCTTTAAAAGGACCCACAATTACTTGGGGTCTTAGGCTGCACCAGACATTTCACAGTTCTGGAAACTGTAGGCACAGGGGTGAAGAAGTCGAGTTTGGATTCGGGACAGAGCCCCAAGGGTTGAACCGAGCTGTTATTTTCCCATGGCCTTGCATGAGAAGGCACCCAGACCCATTTTTGCTTGCAACTCGGAGACATGACATTTTCCTAAATTGAAATTGTGAAAGAAAAAATGACAAGTTCCAGGATGCAAAGGGAAAACACGGGACTCGATGGCTTCTGCACGCGTTGGGCACAGGAGCAATGACAGCTTTGGGTGGAAGACCACTAGTGGGGTGGGCAGAGGCCACTTGCTGAGACTGGGTTCCTGGCTCCATGCTAAGAGATATAGCAATTGAATAAAAGGGCCACATACGTTGATCGGCAGGTGTGATGGACGTTTCAAGGGTTCAAATATACAGGATGGGGGGGGTCTGTTTTATTATAAGCTCTATAAGGCTATGAGCACATACTAGTGATAGCAATATAAGTTTTGGATGCGTGTTTGTAAAGTAGAAAACATAATGATAATTTGATAGCGCTTTAAACCAAAGCGCTTTACAGAACACATATTTACATACAATATCACCCAACCGAAATTGGCACTCGTTTATCGACCTCGGAAGGATGAAAGGCTGAGTTGGCCTTGGTGGGATTCGAACCTGCGACCTGCAGATCAGGTTCAAATCGCACCCACGAGCACTCAACCCGCTGTGCTATCTGACTGGCAAACATTGTCCAATAGCAAGTAAAATAAATACTCAACCCGTGTTAGTAAAATAAAGTGCAGTTATATTGTAAAATTTCAAAAAGAAGGTTGTGCTTCTAAGTTCAGAATTTTAATTGCAAACTTGGTTGAATGGGAACCGGCTCTAACATGAGCATGCATTAATCAGGCGTGTGGTAAGATGAAGTTGCTTCTCTGCACGAAAGTGATGGCATTTTCACACATTGTAGTTTTCTCTTTACCGAATTCAATTGGATGTAGGGGTGACAGTCTGGGGAGTGGCTGTGTCGTTAATTGAAGTCATGCAGGGAAATTCAATTGTTTTTTCTCTGTTTGCTTTTGAAGTCAGAACATTCAGAATGCAGTCAATAACAGTAGTTATTAACGGCACTGCGGACAATCTAATTGGCTGAGAGGAGATCAATAATGACTTCAATCTAGTACTGGTGCGCCAATCATAGCACAGTGTTATTAGCATTGATGTGACCTGTAATATCTTCTGTGCGCCCTCACCGTGCATGCTTGTCTCTTTGGGAGATTATCTCGTTTTATAGTTTCTCGTTAACCGGTATGTGTTACCTGCGGCACACAGCCTGCTATAACTCCTTGTGGGCACTCAGGCCAACTACCGCCCTGAGTGCCACCGCTGGAGGATTCCTGCCAGAATCCAGGAGCTTCGAATTAGGGACTGACCCGGGCGCTCCGCCAGTAATCACAGCGCGAGGAGGCAGGTATTGGAGCCTGGCTTTATTTTCCCGAAAGAAATGAAGAGATGTGGAGTGGATAAAAAAGTGCCCCATAGCTGCTCTGATAAGCAATTCTCTCCTCTGATGGCGCCTGGGAGTGCCATCACAGCAGGTGCCTGCCGCGTTATATTGTCTCTTTGGGACGTTCTCCCCTTCCTTGCCAGACAGTCATGTCTGTGTGTCTGTGTTTCCACTTATCCTGCCTCCCTCTGGTGTTGTGAACACAGTGGGTCTCATTTCTGAGCTGATTCACCGCTGATTGGCGCTGCTTGGCCGACCACTTGATGTGAAGTGGGAGAACGAACCAGCGCCCTCTCCCAGTAAACACATCACTTCCAGACACTGGTTTCTGCGGTGTCTTTAAGGTTCACCATTCGTCACTATTCCCAGAGGACTAGGGTTCATGTACTCATCTATTTATACGAAGGCTTCCATGGCACGTGCCTCACCCCAGGGGTACATCTGAAAAATGGGGCTTGGGCTTGAAGAGACAGAGAGCGACAAATACAAGGACGGTGGGTGTGAGAGTAGGCAGGACAGGCCTTTAATCTGGAGTGAGTGTGTGATCCTAGACCGGAAACAGGCAGAAGAGAACACAATGGGGGTTCACCCTCCATTGTTACATTTTATGAATTTGATATAGTGCCAACCTAGCTCTAATTACCTAGAGGGCGCTATACAGAGAACCTATAACGTAACAGAAAAGCATTGACTGTGACCTGCTGCACATTGTCAACCATTGCTGATTTTGCAAACGCAAAGCACATTTGTCATGGGTGAATCAGATTTATAGAAAAGCTGGCAAGAGACAGAGTGCTGTACATAGGGGGTGCACCCAGGGGGTCACAAGAACGCTGACGGAAGAGCAATGGCTGCTTGGGTGGGTATTGGGTGCAGGAAGAGGGGCTGCGGATGGGGTGAAGAGAAATAGCGTTGAATGGCGACCTCTATCATTGGTCATTTTAAAATATACTGCAACAGTTCCGAAATGGCACAAGAAAGGCACAAAGTGCCACTAATTTGAATACGTCTGAAGACCACATCATTAGCAGATCAGGAGTAAAGGGCGCGACTGTTTCTGCTGTTCGGCTGGGTCCTCCTCTATTGCTGCACTTTGTTTCCATGAACCCCTGAACTTTCCACCTTATCAGGAAGAAGCCGCTCCGACTCGCGTGAGTCTGTCAGCAGGAGCTGGCAGCAGTTTGAAGCGAGCGGCTGATCATTTGGAATCCCCGCGTGACATCCGTCACGTGACTACTTTGGCCACTCCTCCAGGAAGTCTTCCTGCATAAAAGCAGAAAAGCGCGACCCTTGGGGCGTGAAGCCCGCTCAGGAGTAAAGGGCGCGACTGTTTCTGCTGTTCGGCTGGGTCCTTCTCTATTGCTGCACTTTGTTTCCATGATCCCCTGAACTTTCCACCTTATCAGGAAGAAGCCGCTCCGACTCGCGTGAGTCTGTCAGCAGGAGCTGGCAGCAGTTTGAAGTGAGCGGCTCATCATTTGGAATCCCCGCGTGACATCCGTCACGTGACTACTTTGGCCACACCTCCAGGAAGTCTTCCTGCATAAAAGCAGAACAGCGCGACCCTTGCGGCGTGAAGCCCGCTCAGGAGTAAAGGGCGCGACTGTTTCTACTGTTTCCGGCTGGTCCCGGCGGTTCGCGGGTAAGTGCTGGGAGATTATGACTTAAAAATGTTTTCAGTGTTCAGCTGCATAAAACCAAATAAGGAGAGTGGTCTGGCATATCGTCCCTGCATTTATCCATCTTTACACTAAAGTTAGATCAACCAAAAAATAAAAAAATAAAAAAATAAACCAAAACTTCACAAACTAACATGAAGAAGTTAGTGACGGCTACCCAGAGTGTCAAGGATAGCTGCTCGCTCCCAGGAGTCCCCCTATCTAATATCATTGATGAACCAGGACGTATACTACGAAGTGGCCTCTTAACAATAAAAAGCCCGTCTGAAATGACCATCACACACCCCATAGCAATACTGTCACCCCCAATACCCCCTCTTCGATCCCCACACAGATACAATCTACCTACTTGTGATGTCGCATGCTCGTCGGATACGCCTGGTGCTGCCGATCCTTCTGGGGAACGAGAAGGGAGCACATCTGGTTGCAGCACCGCCTTGCTGGCGGCTGCCGGTGGAGGGGAAGGAAAAGGGTGTTCGAATCCAAAATCAGGGGGGGCGTCGGGTGGTGAAAGAAGTTTAACGCAAGAGGAGAAGTCCGCACAGATCCCGGGCTTGCGTCCATCTGTGGACCAAGAAGAGGCACGACGAGAGAAGACGGAGGAGGAAAAAGAGGAAATACCGGTCGGGCTCGTCAGAGTTCCACAGACAACGAACTCTGTATCTATCACCATAAAGAATCATGAGACAGAGACCGGCGAAAAACACAGCCGGACCACGGTTGACCTGAAACAAAATAAACCTAATACCTTGAATACAGCTAACTCACTACAACAGACCTTCCTCATAGAAGAAAGTTTAAAAAATTCATCAGACCATACCTCTTTCAAAAATCAAAAAGAGAACAGCACATGTCCTCCCATTCTTAAAAGGCTGACTCAAACAGAGACACACCCAGTGACAGCCAGGGCAGATCTATCAAGCCCTGAATTGAATATAACCGATTGGAGAGAAAACTGTTCAATGAACGGAACCATATCATACTTGACAGATCAAGATGGACAAGAAACAGACGACACCAACATCTTGAGAGAACACAACTTGGCCAAACTACAAACATACCCAGCCATAGACCCAAGTAACAAGATCTCGTCCCAAAAGGATTCGAATCTCTCACGTGTCGATCAGAATGACAACACGGGAAAAGAAAATACTCAGGAACTAAAAACCAAAGAACTTGAAAATAATCGAAACTCAAAAAAAACAGAAGTCAGCACTCCTGACGTTACTTTTTCATCAACTCCAATCTCCAAATCCACGCTGAAACTACACCAAAAAAAACAAGGTAAAATGATGCCCCAGACCAACAACCCGATCGGATGATTCTTTGAGAAGTTAGGGAAAACTCCCATTACAAATCGATTTGAACTTTCTGATATGGAAATATTAGAGGGAATCCCTCCATCCCCTCAAAGAATTCCATTCAAACAAATACCAGCAACGCACTCCCTTGAAATAGGAACTTCGACACCCCAATTACGATGGCACTTTGGCCAAAATGAGACCCTTCAAGATAAACCAGAAAAATCAAAACTGGACACTGAAACTCGCACAGATGCAAAGAAATTGATTCAAAATAAGGAACAAGAAAGTATTTTGGAAACCAAAGTGTCATCTAAAGAAAATGAGAACAATCAGAAACCGAGACTTAATCTAAACACTCAATGTACGAACAACAAGGAGGTAGTCACACTGACAGAAGAGCTTTCAAAAGAAAAAATTACGCTCCGCAAAAAAAACGCAACTGAAGAAACTAGAAAACCAAACCAAGAAACAACAATTGAGGCAAAAAAGAACCATGAGAATATACAGAAACCGAATACCATCCGTGTAAGAAGCCAAGAAGAAATACAGCTGGCAGAGGCTATACTAAACCACAAAAACATGGTTAGGCGTAGAGAATTGAATCCAGATCTGAAACCTATCTGCCAGCAAAGAAAAGAAGATTCCTTATTGGAAGCTCTGCGTCCACTCTATTCGACCCCAAAGAAAACTAAACCGGGACAAGAAACCACAAAAATAAAAGAAAAAAATTCACCTGGAAAAAAGCCGGACTTACAACTAGTGATGTCAGCAGTGACAGTTGGTCTAACACCATTTGGAAAATTATATGAGTCCATTAACGACACATTGAAGGACCACACTTCAATATTAGCATCTGTAAACTCAAAGCTGACCCACTTAGAAGGATACATTTTGGCCCTCGAATCGTGGAAGGCTAGTACAAGAAACCAAGGAACACAAACGGATAAAATAGATCAAGGAAAGAACGACGTGTTTCAATTCAAGAAAAAATCAATGAACAACAGCACTCAAACTATATTGACGAAAACAAGTGAGACCAGTAACGGAAAAGAGCCACCAGAAGCACTAGAAAAGCATATTGAGAGACCAGCACAAAAGTGCAACAAAGACAAACCCAAGGGAGACACGCGAGAATCAACCAGTATCAAAAAACATATGAACCCAAGAGATCAGCTGAATGAAACTGACTCATTGACAAAAAGTGAAAGGAAAGCCGATCACTTCAAAATTCCACAAGAATTGGAAAATTCCAACATACAACAGGCCCAGAAAAAAGCGGAAAAAACAACCAAAACAAATGAACTAATGACAAAATGGATAACAGTCACAGACAAAAAACCATCTATGAAAGAAAACAGTAACACTCAGAAAAATCAAAAAGGAGATCTCAATCAGGAGCTAGATGAGAGTACGATTGATATATCTAACATCAGCACTTACTCAATCGAAAATTCTGAGTCTGAAATACCTCGCTCTATGGCAAAAAAAGAAAGGTATCATTTGCGGAAAATGAACCGCCAGCACAAAACCGAAGGGAAAATCAATATAAAAGACAAATGAGAAATGCAGAACAAAAAAGAGAAAATTTAGAGGATTCAGAACACAAAAAAGATCGGATCTCCCCAGAAAGAAAAACGCTGTTCCGTCTATCAAAAAAAAAGCTAAACAAATATGATTACAGACAAAGAGCCAACGTGGAAGCTCATCCAAAGCCCAGCAAAAGAATGTTCGAAAATGAGAGACAAGAAGAAAAAACAAAAAGAAGTGATAGACGATATCAACAAACTTACTTGACCCCCATAGGACAAAAGGGCAAGGCAAGCGAGATAAGAATGAGAAGAAGTTCGGTTATCGAGACATATAACAGTAGAAGAAGAGACAAATCTTCAGATAAGAGAAACAGGTCTAATCAAAGACCCTTGGACCAGCCCTTACAGCAAAACCGAACTAGAAATTCGGCAATATTTACTCGCAAAAGTAACTCGACCCGAACATTAAAACTTGAAAAAAGATCCAGCTCAGAAGAAAAAATCATCCTGAATAGAAGAGCCATGCTGAAGCTCCTGGACAAACTCACAAATGGAAATCAAATCAAAAGCATAGACATAAACATAGTAGAATTTGCGCATAAGGGACGGACAGCATCTTCTTATATATTATGTCCCAATCTGTAAAAAAACTCATGCTTCAGATGACAAAAGAATTTTCGAATTGGGGTTATCTCCTGCGAGAAACGACACTAGAAGAGAGAGGACAAAAAATCCAAAAAACGAACGAAACAAAACAAAAGCACAGTTATGAAGACAAAACAAGTGAAACCACGGACTGGATAAAGAATACTCCGATCAGAAAGTATAACCTGAAAGAAAAAAGAAAATACCCTTCAAGCCCGAGGAATTATGAACATACGAAAAAAGCAGATAGAGAAACAACCAGTAAACTTAAAGGTTCAAGCTCGACAGAAATTACAAAAGAAACAAGAAAAGAAAAATCAAGAGAAGATCACTACATTAAAAGACACCACAAAGATGATGAAGAGGATACAGAAAAAACCAAAACCAGAAAAATAAATGGCCCAATCAGGCCGCAGGAGGGTACAGGAAATGAAAAAAACACTGTGAGAGAAACAACCTAAACCCAGAACCGATTAGATCTAGCGGAAAAAAGCTCAAAAAGATGGGCATGGCTCCCTCAGGCACTAACACGCTATACTGGAAAATAGCAGTCAAAGGGCTTCCCTTCAGGTAAAGAAAGGGATCAAACAAAGATGGCAAATGCTCTGTGCAACAAAGAGCAAACAATCACTATCGGATCATGGAATACTAGAGGCCACATCCATCTGACAGAACCCAGTGAGATAAACCTAGGCGGATTCGACCTACTAAGCCTACAAGAAACCTGGCTGCAGTTGCCGCCCAGCATGGATGGTTACGAGATCCAACTGTCTCCTGCCCAGAAAGGTGAAAAAGGTCGCCCAACATCGGGCCTTTTAACGGCCGTCCGTATGGGCGGATCGCTTCGAATAGCCCACAACCTGGTATCAGACACACGAATCCAAGCGATTGTCCTAGAATGGGCAAAAGAAGAAAAAGCAACGAGAAAAAAGAACAAAGATCTTATCCTGCTGCTGGACATCTATTGGAACCCGGCCATAATCCATACATCCGCTTTCTTAAACGAGATAGAAAAAAATATATTAACTTTGGCTACAACAACATTTGACATGGACCACATTCTAATATGTGGAGACTTGAACTCGACTTGCCCAATGGTAGACGATGTAAAAACTCTAGGAAATAAAATAAACACCTGCTCAAAATCAACAGCAAGAGGCCTTGCATGGGCGGAGCTGATGGAATCCCGCGATTTGTACAATCTAAATTCCCTGGAAACAACCAGACCGAGATTTCCAACCTGGAAGGGGGAAGGAAACGCAAGTACCATCGACTACATCTTTGTATCCAGGGATCTATATCAACAAATCAAAAGCTTTGAGATAGTAGTATCCACCCTGGAGTGACCACAATTTACTCAAAGCGACATGGCATGTCAACAAACCCCCGCAACTCAACATGTCAACCAAGATGGCTATAAATGCCCAAGGAAACCGATTACAAATCACAAAAGATGGCATTGCCTCGATCACAGAGACCTACAAACAAAAAGAGATAGGAGGTAACAGCAACAACACATTGAAAAATCTGGACTACTGCCCGCTGCTCATCCCTTACCTACATCCCAGGCATGCAAGGAAAACAGAAAAAAACCATTGTCACAAATACAACGAGGAAATTCGCTCAAAGAAATCTGAGTTACGAAAATCATTAAGGAAAACCAAAAAATACCCCACACAGTTAAACTTAGACTTTGCAAACAAACAAAAAAGAAAGTATAAATTGTGGCTTCAAACATTCCGAAGAAACTTGTACCAAGAAGACGCAGAGACCATGCTTAGAGCAGTCTGCAAAAGAAACTCAAACGACTTTTGGACTCTACTATCAGGTCCAGCAAAAACAAGTACTAACAACGTCCCTGAAGATAGATGGCTAAAACACTTCACAAACTTATTTGAAGAACCAGAGCCATCAGTAAAAAGACCACCAAAACCCGCAAAAAGTAAATGGATGGCATGTACGGAGGAAGAGATTCGAAAGAAAATCAGTAAATTAAATAACTCCCGTGCACCAGGTCCGGATGGAATCACAAACTTACACCTCAAACAAGAGATGGAAACTTGGGCCCGTTAATAACTGAAATCTTTAAAAGATGTAGAACAACACAATCTATCCCGGCTACATGGCAAACAGCTAACATTGTTCCAATTTACAAAAAGGGGCTGAAGGATGACCCAGGAAATTACAGACCTATCGCCCTATTGGACGTGCTGGGCAAACTCTTCGGATCCCTGGTGCTAGAGAAACTCCAAGACTGGCAGAAAATGGCAAAGACAGCAGATCCACTGCAAACAGGCTTTGAAAAAAATCTAGGCACCACGGTCAACATTATGATGATCAGTATTCTGAAGGCCAGAGTCTTCGAGGGCTATCCAACAATCTTCATAGCATCGATCGACCTGGTACAAGCCTTCGACCGTGTAAACAGGAGAAAACTATGGCGCAAACTGGAAAAACAAAGGTGCCCAACTTCACTCCTCAACCTTATCAAAGCGCTGTATAGTAACACCTCACTCAGAGTTCGCCTGAACGAAGCTGGGCTACTATCAGAAAGTATACGAACAGCAAGAGGAGTCAAACAAGGATGCCCTCTAGCTCCGGCCCTCTATAAGGCGTACATGGCTGACATAGTGGATGCAGAAATCGACACACGCTTCTTCCCGCCAAAAATAGGAGAGTCGAAAGTGACAAGACTGCTCTATGCGGACGATATCCTTCTGCTGGATCAAACACCAATCGTACTGCAGCGCCAACTAGACAGTCTTGTAAGCTATTTGAAGAAGAATGATTTAGATCTGAACACTGCAAAAACTAAAATTATGATCTTGGAAAAATCATCTAGGCCACCTAAAAGATCACAATGGTTTGCTAACTCAGAGAAGCTGGAGACAGTGAAAACCTTCACATACTTAGGAGTGAAAATATCTCGCAGCCAAATCGAACTATCGATGCAAGAACACCTTATCTTAAAGATGAAAACATTGGCTGCACAAGCAACACTCTTGGAAAGGAAATTTGGAAAATTCACCATCCTCCCAGTACTAAAATTTTTCAAAGCAAAAGTCACTCCAGCACTAACTTACGGGGCTGAAGCAATGCCTCATCTTCCTCCTACACTGTGGAAAAAATTGGAAGGCGCTTTTTGGCGCAAAGTCTTACGACTACCCAATTCAACCCCAACAGCAGTAATCCGAAGAGAACTATGTCTTCAATCACTGGAATCAGTAGTAGTCAGAAACGGTCTCCTGTTCCTGGGAAAAATTCTAAGAACTCCACGGCCTACTACTCTGGACATCATCTACCAAGAAATGACGAACCAAAAAAACAACATGATGACAAAATGGTACAAAAACCTATTAGATCAGTCAGAAAAAATTGGATGTTCGGAATGGGAGATAGAACGCACCCCAGAGAAAATCAAGAAAAAATTAAAAATCCATGATTTGATCGAGACCTTGGAAAAAGCAGAGAAGCACACACCACAGAGTCATCATACAATCAACACACAAAGGATAGACAAGACAAGGAATTACTTAAAACAATTCCCAGACAAACCTCTGCGTATAATCTTCCTGAGAGCATGTCTGAACATTCTAAAGACGAAAGAAATTTTATACCTCAGAAAACAGGTTCAAGATAAAAACTGTCGGTACTGTGACACCCTAGAAATCGAAACAGTGCGACACTTAGTTCTTCACTGTCCGGGTACAAACAGTCTCAGAACGACCTACTTACGATCACACAAAATGAAACATCTTACCACCAGTGACGAAGATTGGTGGAACATGCTAATGAGCGGAGAATCCACAACATTGACAGTAGCAACAGCCAAATTCTTCGAAGGTCTAAAACTGGAAGAAAAACTAAGCCAAGAGTAAACAAAGAAAAACAAAAAAAACAAAAAAAACCATGGTTTTTAAAGAAAGAAACACAGAAAAGGGGAGAACTTTAATTTCACCAAATCATGGACTCACAATGGAAACGTCCGAAAAACACTAGCCAACAGAAAGTTTTTGTAAAAATTGTAAAACAAATGCAAAAAAAAAAATAATAAATTAGCAGATCCGACGTGTGTAGTACTGGTGGTCACACGCCCCACACATCCTTAAAAAGAAGACACCCCCTGGTTTCCATAAGTGGGCACACTATTTACATCAGCAACGAGATTTGTTATTAGCACACTGGCAGGGAGAGCCAGCCAATCAGGTGGCTAGAAATGCAGGCTTGAACTGCTGCTGAACGCTTGTGTTCCATGACACCTGACTGCCAGCTCTCCGCCACCATCTTCCCCCACACGCCTTTCCTATTTTGTTTTTTCTCACCCTCCCACCCCTCACTTACCCTATTCCTTTAGCAGTGAGTGCTGCCGCCGCTCCTTCTCCTCAACTCCCTCTGGCCGCCATGGAAAGGGAAGAGGGGCTCCGTATGGGAAAGTATTTTTAAAATAAATGTTTTTAGCACCCTGGGTTATTGCTTTGGCAACCCGGGATGCCAATAGTCGTAACCCCCTGTTACAAGGGCTCAAAGCCCTTGTTATCTGTCCTTGTTCGCTCAGGGCGATAACTTGAGCTGCCGATCCGTTACCCACCCCCCACTCCCCGTTCCAGCCCTTGGAATGTAGGATTGATACCATATGGTGTTACGAGCCTCTGTCCCTTTTAGAGGGAGCCAGAGACCATGTGGGAAATGACGTGGGAGCGGGGAGGAGGAAAGGAAAATTCAGTACGCAGTAAATGCTTGAATAAAAAAGATGTTAGAATCCTCTCCGGTGTTGCGTCCTCATTCATTAGGCCATCCGGCCTAACACCTGGCGACGAGGCAGTCTCCCGTGACCCGGAGCCCTCCCTCCAGATTGGCGGGTGATCCTATTGCACCATTTGCAGCTCCAGCATCTTACTCCAGTGTGCCTCCAACGCAGGTGACATCCTATGTGCCGGTGAACCCTCCGTGCTCTGAATCAACCGATCCCGGGTCCTAGAGATGGTGCATTCCAGGTGCTTCATGCCTTGTGTGCATGACACAGACTGCAGAACCACGCCGCACGGCAGTCCGCCAGCACCCGTCCTTCATTCCATGTGCAGGAGCATGAAAACGCATGCAGGACCATCAGGTGGGTGCCTCATCCTCCCCCACTGCTGGCGTTCCCACCAAAACAACAAAGCTCCTCCTCTTCACGTAGAGCGGTTACGAGTGCTCTGCAATCTCCACCATACGCCTGCAGGGCCGCCACGGTCCATATTGATAAGAGGGCCCTCTCCGACTCAAGCCACACGCGATCCCACCACGGCACACCCCCTCCCACAGCAAAGATACTGCTGCACATCTGTCTCCAGGGATATACGTGTGTCACTCCGTCAATGCACATCACCCAGAAAAGATGCTGGAAACACATACTGAGCATAGGAAGTCAGATCCCGTGAGCTGATGGCCACCCACACGGCCCACAGGGCCCACGGCTACCAGGGGCAAAGCTGCCACTGACCTTCACACAGACAGCAAGTGCGCCATCCAGCCCATTGTCTACAAGGAGACTTGTGCCTAACGGCATACTAATACCTCAACTGCCACACCTGCCACAATGAGTGACCATGGCCCCAGACCACAAAGGTAGTGCTATCGCTGCTGGATGGCGTTCCCTCACTCGGGGACATGCCCTGTTCTCTCTCAAACATGCAGCAACTCTGGCAGAGAAGGACACTTACAGTCTGTTCGCAGGAAAGGCAGACCATTTCCCACTCCGCGATTGCCACCACAGCCACCACAGAGAATGTACAGTCGGGCTCCTCAGAGCCCATCCTACCAGACGAGACTCTACCAACAAGGGCCAAGACGCTACAGAAGAGCTGGGGAAGACCACCAAACTGACGACTATTCCCAAGACTTTGAACCATATGATGAAGGCCCGCATATCAAAGATGATTACGACGGACCACCACAACCATATCAAGGTCACAACCCGCTACAACATGTACCCCCTTACGAAGGGGGCGATTACGACCAATACTTTGAAGATGAGTACGTAAACCTTATCCATCCTAGACGACAGAGAAGTGAAAGAATCACCCAGGATAGCCTTCAATATTTGCAAAAGACAATTCTGCTTCCTGATCGACTCTGGTGCCACTGTCAACATTATGAGGGAACAAGAGTACCTACAAATCCCGAAAGACCAACGCTAGCCAAGACAAAGGGCTTCATTACGAGTGCAGCGGTAAGGGATTAACGGCGCTGGTAAGGATGCCGGTGCCGTTAACCCCTTCCTGCCACATAACGAGGTCCCTTAGCGGGAGCCGCTAAGGGACCAGGGAGCTAATAACGGGCCTGTTATTAACGGGCCAGTTATTAGCTCCCTCCCCATTCCCATTGAGCCCCATGGGGGCTCAAATGGGAATGGGGATGGGTATTTTGAATGGGGATTTACCGGGTCCTCCAAGGTTGGAAAGTCCCTGTAAGTCCCCATTCAAGAAAACCGGACCGATTTTGGAGGCCGCCACGGCGCTAATAGCACCATGGCTACCTCCAAACTCGAAATGAGGCCCAAAGTCAAAGATCTTCCAATGGGGCGCAAATGTCCCCTTTCACTCCATAAGACATTTCAAGCGCCAACTCATACACAAAGGACTCTCCACTGCTACAGTCATTCACGTAATACGGAGCCCAACAAAAGGGTGATGCCTGTTGAGTTACCACACCGCATCCTGCTTAGGACTCATCAACATTCATTTCCATGAAGGAGACGTAATACAAACTGTCGCACCACCACATGACATGAAAGAGAACATTTGCATGATGACAGATGAATCCACGCCAAAGACCCTCATCGCAAAAGAAACGATCCTGACAAAATTCCCGCTCCTCTGCAATGGGTTGGGAAAATTGAAGTGACCCCCCATCAAACTACACATTGACAATATGGTCCGACCCGTCCCTCATAATCCTAGGAGGGTAGGTTTCCACCAACAGGCGGCAGTCTCGAATGAGACCAATCAGATGCTCAACGATGGCATAATTGAACCAGCAACAGGACCGACCTCTTGGGTTTCACCTCTAGTTAATGTGCCCAAAGAGGGTGGACGTTTGAGACTCTGCGTAGACATGAGAATGGCCAACACTGACATCCAGAGGGAACAACACCCGGGGCCCTGAATTGAGGACATGATGGTCTGTGCTATTCTCCAATCTGGACCTCAATCAGGGGTATCACCAGATTGTACTACAAACCGAATCTAGGGGCATCACCACTTTTGCCACCCACAATGACCTATTTCGTTACAGGCGCCTCAACTTTGGCATTTCTTCAGTTGCCAAAATTATTCAAGAGGCCATCAGCCAAGTCATCAGACCAGTACGAGGAGCCCTGAACTATAGTGACGACATCCTTGTTTTCAGCAAAACTCAAGAAGAACACAGCGCTGCACTGCTGGCGACACGCACCGCTATCCAAGAAGCAGGTTTGACTCTTAACATAGAGAAGTGCCAGTTCAGCAAGACTAAATAAAAATTCTTTGGACATATCTTCTCCACGGAGGGCATGACGTCAGACCATGATAACGTTAACACCATTTCCAACCTCTGAGAACCAATGCAAGTAGCAGATATTCGGGGATGGCAGGCTACTGCGCTCGCTATATCCCCCACTGCGCATCCATCAAAGAACCACTACGACGTCTGCAGAAAGACACCAAGTTCACCTGGTAGGCTGAGTGTCAAGAGCCATTCGACATCATAAAAAAAGCTCTGGCGGAAGCCTGTCGCTTGGCATACTCCAACCCCAACTGGCACACAGAAATTGTCATGGATGTAAGCCCAGTAGTGTTAGGGGCAATACTCTCCCAGACGAGTGGGGTTGATTCCCACCCCAAGTACATTGTTGCCTTTGCAAGCAGGGCTCTAGACCCTCCTGGATCCCCTTACTCACAAACAAAAAAGTGAGCCTGGCGGCACTATGGGCCTGCAAACAATTGCATAACTTCATTGTAGGAAAAGAATTCACGCTCATCACAGACCATCATGCCCTGCTGTCTCTATTTGGAAATCCCCACACCAAGATGCCCCCCAGCACAGAACGGTGGGGCATCAGACTGCAAGAGTATTATTTTGACATCATTCACAGGCCCTGGGTTGAAAACAACCCAGCGGACTACTTGTCACGCCACCCGGCTGGCAAGCCTATCTCCAGGGCTGGCGTCAGAGAGTATATAAACTATGTGGCGTCCAATGCACTCCGTTGGCAATTTCACTACATATGGTCACAGCAGCATCCGCTGCTCCCCTCCAAGGCATTGGTGATCAGCCTAACAGAAAACAACAAGTGGAAATACTATCAACGTGCTGTTCTAAACCACCCGGGGGTGTGCACAGACAAAATGTATTTTGTTTTAGTTGCGTATTTATAACATGCTTAAATACCCAGAGATTTCTAAGCACGGATCTGGGGATCGAACCTGTGTTTTTTTTGTGTCATCTTGCTTCCTAGGCGAACACGTTGCAGCTGTGCTATCCCGGGACAGGCTTGCTATGGTACACACAGAACTGGTTGTGAAAGACAATGCAACGCTGCTGAGAGGATACCGGCTAGTCATTCCTCCGACACTCAGAGCAGAAGTAATCAAGACGGCCCACGAGGGACACAGAGGGGCCGACAACACAAAGAGGCAGCTCCGTTGTCACGTGTGGTTTCCTTGCTTACACTCGATGGTTGACAAATGGGTGAAGAACTGCATAGCATGCCAATGCACAGCCAGGGCAGAGGCACCAGTCCCACTTCAACCAACACACATCCCAGAAAACACACGGGAAAGAGTAGCAGTTGACTTTTATGGTCCCATGGAATCGGGAGAATACCTCCTACTATTCATAGATGAACACTCAAGGTTTCCAATCGTCAAGAAGGTAGCGACCACTGCATTTGCCCACGTAGCAGCAGAATTCGATGAAGTATTGAGGGATTGGGAAATCCCTGGCACTATCAAATCCGATGGGGCTTCCATTCAGTGGCCACAAGTTCACATCTTTCGCAAAACATTTGGGGTACACCCTTCAGAAGATCACCCGCAGATGGCCACAAACCAATGGAATGGCTGTCTGTTTATGGCCTCCATTAAGAAAATGATACAGAGAGCTTGCATCGAGTGTGCTGACCCACATCAAGCGATGTGCCGGCAACTCCGAGATTACCGAAACACTCCCCATGAAGTGACCAACAAGACACCTGCAGAGCTAATGATGCGATACGAGGTTCGCTCCCACATCTTGAGAATTCCGATGACCCCGCAGGAGACCGATCCTGAGGTCATAAGAAGGGACAGTGAGTGGAAAGAGAAGGCTCGGGCGGAGAAAGACATGAGAAGAGGGGCAAGGCCCAAGGAGCACCAAGTAGGCGGAGGATAGCTCAACGGTAACATGCTCGCCTTGGAAGCAAGACGACACGAAGCAACATAGGTTCGATCTCAGGGTCCGCGCTTAGAAACCTCTGGGTATTAAGCGCGTTATAAATACGCAACTAAGACATATTCCAGTAACAGCACCTCGATACCCCCAGATTGTGTGAGTGCTTCAAAAATACAAAATAAATAGGCGATGAAGTTCTGGTACAGCAAGCATTCTCCAAGAAGAATGACGCCAGTTTCGCACCAAAGGCGTTCAACATCACAGTCATCAATGGCACCATGGTGACCGCTGGGAACGTGGACAAGAAACAGTTCCCAATTTAAACACTTCATCAAGAGAGGATGGAAGTCCTCCACCGCTTGATCCTAACCCCGAACCTTGAACAGAGATGACCTGTGGAGTCCCACAGAGGGAACCCGTCGCTGAGTGACGGAGCCAGAAGAAACAACAGGGCCACTTATGGGGGACGAGAGGAGTCAGAGGCCTCACAGGACCATCAGAAGACCACTTCGCTTAGTTGTAGAGGGCTAGACGGACGTCAGGATATTTGTCCGGGGATGATGTTACAAGTCTATGTCCCTTTCAGAGAGAGCCAGAGACCATGTTGGTAATGACATGGGAGCGGGGAGAAGGAAAGGAAAATTCAGTACGCAGTAAATGCTTGAATAAAAAAGATTTTATAATCCTCTCCGCTGTCGTGTCCTCATTCATTAGGCCATCCGGCCTAACATATGGATTAACTATTATACGCCCATGTTCCACCATGGACTGTCAGCTCCTCTTCGCAGTCAGATATTTGTTATGTGCACCATCCTCTTTTGTGCTACGTCACCATATCTTCCCTGCGCCACCCTAATAGGCATTCTCATAGTCAACCCCATACCCTCTCTTTCTCCCTCATCTTACTTACCTGCAAGCCACTCATCCAGTTCCACACCTTCATTGGGATGGCCACCTGTAACATAGAAAAGGGACTTATGCCATTTTCTATCTTGTATTCGGCCATCTTGTTTTGTAGTTTTTTTATGGAAATTGGCGTAGCTCCGCAAGCATGGGCCTTTTTTTTTTTAAACAGTAATAACGCCCCAGGGGGCTCATAGTTTCAGGATGTTGATGGAAGAGAAACAGGCTGATATAATTCCAGAGACTTCACCGAGGCCCTCACTTGGTTAGGGCCTTGCTTGGTCAAAATCGTCTAATTCTAGCCGCACTCTCTGTTACAGTAATGGTATTTACACATTTACATAACAGACTGAATGGACTTCAAGCGAGTAACTATCTAATCATTCACCATTCACACCAGTGCCTAGACAAATCTGCCACCCTAACTCTAACTGCACTCTCAGCTTTTCTAACTCAACATTTATTATTAATGTCTCTAGCCACTTAAATAATCTAAACATCCTTGTGGAGTGTAAACCTCTGGCAAAGAGTTTATCTCAGAAATATTTGTATTTGCTGATTGGAAATCTAGTGCAGTTTATTGAGCAGAGTTAGACCACAACCGGGTTGCTTGGCGGTAAGCCATCTTTTCCGTTTCCGACGAAAGGCGGGTTAGGAGTTGCCTCACACTAGCCAGAGCTCTTATACAATCTAAGTTAGACTACTGCAACAGCCTCTACTTAGGTGCCAACCAAGCGATAATTAGTAAACTCCAAGTCCTTCAAATTAATGCGCTACGGGCAGCGCTAAACATTCCCAAGCGTGAGCACATCTCTGTCACTAGAACCACATGCAAATGGCTCAGCATCCAACATAAAATCTATCTAAAAACACTCTGCCTCACTTACAAATCTCTCAACCATCTAGCCACCCCCTACCTGATTAACAAATTCACCATGAAATCTTCCATCAGAACCACGAGATCTTCTAATACCTCATGTCTCACAGTACCTAGATTTACCTCTAAAAGAGCTGGAGGCTCGAGCTTCACTGTCCTCGCCTCCCAACTCTGGAACGCTCTGCCACTGAATATTAAGTCATCCAAATCCTTCCAGTCGTTCAAGAAACTTGCCATCGGGTGGCTTCTGACAAAAAGTCAACCCTTAAGTTAAACTCAGCTATAAACTGTACTTATTGCACATGTCTCATCTCTGTCATTATTGGCTGCTATCACCTCCACTCTCTGTATATTCTGTATGTAACTGTTGTTCAAGCTGTCCTAGTATCACTGCCTTTACCATGTACTGTGCCTTGTAACTTGTACTAAGCGCCCTTTTACTCCCGGTCCGGAGCGCTATCGAAATAAAATAAACAAACAAACAAGGAGGGGTAGAGTTAGTATCAATAGGGAGAGAGGTCCAGGGAAAAGGAGCCATTGCCAAGGAGGGGCGGTTGCCCCTACTGGCTCGAAAGGATCTTAGTACAGGACGAGGAGCAAAGCTGGAGGAAAGGAGTTACTTTACCAGAGAGTGAGCGGAAATTTTAGAAGAAACAAAACAAAGACCATTTTGAAAGGCAATACAGGAGGTCTTAAACTGGATCCTTTGTTGAACGTTAACTTAGACCAAGACTATAGACAATATTTAGAATGCAGTCACGTCCTGAGCCCAAAGTGGCAGACAAACTCCTGCTGAATCCCGAGTGTCCTCAAGAAGCCCGTTCCATGGTTAGAACATTGGAATGTGGGTAGTTCCTTGCAGACCGTACTCTTAAAAGAGAACATTCTTCCGTCATTGGGTGGAATGTGCTAACAGCAAAAATTCCACCTCATCCTCAGTCCATTAACAGGTGATAATGTCCCTTGGACCTCGTGAACTATACTCGTTTCATTTGAGCCTCTAGCTTGAGCCGAGGAATTTTACGACTTGGCACTGCTCTAGGAATGTGGTATTTTTGCTTAAATAGAAGCCTGGCTGCGTAAAAACCCATATGATTCTGCATGAAGTAAATGATAAGACTCCTGCCTTCAACCATTTCCTCTCTTGCTACGGGCAAGGTGTTCTTTCTCTTAAGATATATAAGAAGCCTGCGGCCGCTCATGTAGACTACTAGACGGTTCTTAGGGTTGTCTTCTATGAGCCAAGTCCTAGAGTCACAGTTGAGCTTCCAAAACCTTTTTCTAGACCCAGCACAAAACCCCTGAATGGCCAAAAGTCATCTTACCAGTTCACTTCTAATGCTATTGGTGTAACACAGGTGCATGGCCCGCCACATCATCTCCCGGCCCATTACATAACCATAGTTAGCAGGTCTGTGTGGCAGTAAGGTCCTGCACCCGCAGGAAGTGGAGGCAGTCCTGCGAAAGAGGCTGACCATGCAACGAGGAGAGCTTCTCTAGAGGGCCCCTGTGCAATGTGCAGGCTTCATACGTCCCCAAGCCACTCTTAATCAATGCAAGGATTTCATTAAAGGAATAGTGACTGTAATACATATTTCCTCTACTAGTCGGGCGGGAGTGGGATTTGTCCATATCTCGGGTGCCTAAATGTGGTGTCTGTGATTTCATATCCTTTTAATCTTCTCATTGGCACAGAACAATGTTGACCAGTAAGAACCTACCACATATATAAGGCAGGATGAGCCCGGAAATGGTCTGATTGCATTCTGGGTAATGGAATTAAGAACAGTGACACCTCCCCAATACCAACTTAATCGTCATTACATTCTTGCCCCTTCTTTCTGCCAGTAGCAGTTTTCCATTCCTTTGTCTGTTTCTAAAGTATTTTGGCAGTGCTATTCCAGATGATGATTTAAGGGATTATGTTTAAACCTTTTGTTTTTATGACTTGTTTTGTATGTTGTACATTGATGACATATCTGTGCAGCCGGGGTCGCTCAGGCTCGCAGTTCATACATGTTAAAATAATTCAGAAAAGGCAGATCAATCCGCTCAAACGACATGATGCCATGAGGGGAAGGAGAAGGAGGATGAGGAGGAGGAAGAGGAGGAGGAGGAGGAGGAGAAGGAGAAGGAGAAGGAGGGGGAGAAGAAGCCTAATGACTGAGAATGATGAAATATAGACTGGTGATCCTTCCCTTGATGTTTTAAGAAAAAAACATATTTCGGTTAATTGTTTATTGCAGTATATTCCCCTTTCAGTATTCAGGGACACACAACATCTTCATTTGATTCTTCTTCTTCTTCTTCTTCTTCTTCTTCTTCTTCTTCTTCTTCTTCTTCTTCTTCTTCTTCTTCTTCTTCTTCTTCTCCTCCTCATCCTTCTCCTCCTCCTTCTCCTCCTCATCCTGCTCATACTCTTCCTCCTCCTCCTCCTTCCCCTTCTCCTCCTCCTCTTCCTCCTCCTCTTTCTCCTCCTCCTTCCCCTTCTCCTCCTCCTTCTCCTTCTCCTCCTCCTCATTCTCCTCCTCCTTCTTCTCCTCCTCCTTCTCCTTCTCCTTCTCCTTCTCCTCCTCCTCCTCCTCCTGCTCCTCCTCCCCCTCCTGCAAAGAGGAGAGTTCTTTGCAAGTCATAAGGGGAAGAACATAGTGAGGGAAGCAGAGATGCAAGGGAGCGGGGAGCTAACAACAAAGGACGGAGAAGGCAGGAAATCTGGCCGCAAGGGATCTACAAGCAACACCAGGAGAGGGAGTGTTATCTTACAGACTGCCTTACTGCACCTGGAGACCGAGGAACATGGGTAATGTGCAGGATTGTTTTGGGAATCCTCAAGGACAGGTGGGTTAATTTGTAGGAACTCATGTTTATCTTGGGATACGTAGCGACTTGACTATATGAACTGATATATGCAGGCGATATGCAGATATTACTAATATTGTAGGATGCCCGGGGTGAGCAGGGCCCATGTTCATTCCAGTCACAGCTTCTCTAGAAACTGAGCCGCGCCATAAATGGCTAACGCTAATCATATGGAGATCTAAACGAGTGATATCGTTCAGGAATTGTTGGCTCGCTACCGCTTCCTCAATGATGGACCTTGTCTATCTGAAAAGGGCAGTGGTATCGATGGTCTCTCAGCTGTGTGAGAGGTTGAGGGATGTTTGTTCTACGCCAGCATCCTTAAAGCTGTTCTCCTGGCATTTGCTTTTCTGATTAGAGGTGGCACGAATACAGGCCTGT
Source organism: Ambystoma mexicanum (assembly GCF_040938575.1). Taxonomy (NCBI): domain Eukaryota; kingdom Metazoa; phylum Chordata; class Amphibia; order Caudata; family Ambystomatidae; genus Ambystoma; species Ambystoma mexicanum. The sequence continues at coordinate 45,144,931 of NC_090923.1, forward strand.
TCAATTCCTGGCTGGATGATGGCAAGAACCTTCATCTATGGCTTCTGAAGGGGTTGCCAAAGAGTCTTCAGGCAGGGCAAAAGACTACCGCCTGAACATCCATGGACCACAGGGGATGCCTCCTGTTTTTTTAAGCCCATTTATTGGGGGCCAGTGAGCTGTGTTCATCACTGGCTGCCCTGCAGGTTCACTCCTCTGCTGCCTGAATCCAATCCTGACGTCTGTACACATAATCTGCAGTGGAGTGGAGGGAAAGTGTAGGGAATCGTTCATGTGGATACGGCAGAGAAGAGTGACAGAGCCTCCTCTGTACTGGCGTCTAATTCCTGGAGCCGTCCCCTCCTCACCATCGGTCAAATTGGGGCTCATCAAAGATTCTGGAATTTGCTTAAAAACTGTGTCCTCCTCCAACAAGGTATTGTTGCAGCCGGTCCAGGGTGGTTTTTCTCCATTGGACTTACCGTGAATCAGTCTATTTCAATGGAAAACATGTGTGCTACAGGCATCCATCCCATGATATCCTGTTTCTGTGAAAAACTGCAATTTAGAAACCAATTTGAGGATTCACTTGTTGGTGATTATGTAATACTGGCTATGGATTGATGCTAAGCTGTTTCTCAATAATGAAACTGGACTAAAAACGTATTCTTGAATAATGGTGATTAAACAAAAACATGTTTATTGTATTTATATCATGAAAATGTCTGTGGTCTGAGAAAAGGGATTGGTTAGGGTGCCTTGTAACCAGAGGTGCTTGCCCTTAGAAGAGAATCTTTTACATTGCAAAGTCTTGCCTTCTGTTTCTTGCAATGGTGGCCTACAGGCTTGTGGTTGAGAAGTTATAAAGTCAAATGTAAAATAGGTTTAGAACATACTTTATGGACGGCCTGGGCATATTATCCTTTCTGGATCATTTTGGTAAAATGCAGGCAATGCAGCGTATTATTATTTGGAGCAAAATATGCAGCAATTAGTTAATATTGATGGATAGATTATGGAGAACTGCTAACTGAAATAATTGGATTTTTTTTACAATCCATGAAAGGCAGATTAGGTATCCGTAGTGTAGAGGAGGTCCAAAATAAAGCCTGCACTCCAGTCGCCCATTTTGTAGTACCAGGAACGTTCACACCAAAATATGTGACATATGATGAGCAAATAAATCAGCAGAGAGCCGCAGTGGGGCTCTGCCCAGTGCCTAACAGAAGAACAACACCTGTTAAAGTACCGATACCCAGAAAACCATGGACAGTAAGGTATCCATTGAGAAAACCCTACCAGCAAATGAGACGAAATGAAGATTTCCTAAGTACCGTCCCGGAAGAACCCAGAAAAGGCCTTAATGGAAGACGAATGGTGACGTCACGGGCTCGAAGATAGAACAAATGATGAACCAAGAATGACACAAAGAGACGAAACGCCCTGAGAAAGAGATTGTGAGCTTAAAGTGATAGAAAGCTATCAAAGCGTAAGAGAGTTAAGCCGTAAGCAAAATGAATATAGTCCATCAGTTTACGCCTGTACGTATGCTTGGAACTGCAAGAAAGCTAAAAAAACAGCGCAGCTTGCTATGCTAAGTAGAAGAAAAGCGCAGCAAGTGCCATTATACATAATGTACCTCAAAACGAAACACATTATTATAAGTGCGATTCCCCTTTGCAAGAAAAGCAGAATCAACTCAGGTTACTAGAGGCCAAACAAGACAATATTCGTATTCTAGCAAAATGAGAAGAGACGGCTGAATTGAAACTCAACAGATGCAACTCGTGCCAGGAGAGCCAAGGTCATATCAAAAGAAGGAATGAACAATAGCTACATTTAATTGAAACTTAAGAACAGAATATCCTGTCTTTGAAAGGTCAAGATATGGAAGCGTATGTAGGTGGCAATCCGAATAAGAATTAAATGCACAAATTGAGAGAAACTAGGCAAATTCACAGTGTCTGCATCACGTGACCATCCGAGCGAGGAGAAACATGAGTTCACACCTACGCTTGGCATCCACCCAGGAAGAGATATCGGAACTTTCCCAGACAGAAGAAGCAGTTTCGAGGCCAACCACAGTAACATTATTGACACATAGTCATTGAAGTGATGATTGATTGTAACCTTAATTGGAGGAAGGCCGGGTAGCTGAAGGGGCACCCTGCACCTGGCCGTCCATTCTGCGTGCTGCTAAGTAAAGTGGAAATGTATGCATGGGGTTGGTACCAACCCAATCACAATGGACCAAATAATCTAGGGTCCTATAGTTAGTAGAACCAATGGGATGTCGTACCTTTAGTGACGTCTACACTAGTCATTTTTGAAGGAAGGACTTAGACGCCCACCTTACAGTATTTACCAAATCCACTCACTCCGTTATACAGATATAGTACCTATATTAAAGTTACCTTTTCCTAGCCAATAGAATTGCTTGTTAACATTTAAGTGTAACACGTCATTATGATGAGTTTTGAGTATAAATATCACTGTTTGTATGAAGTTCATCGGAGTTGAAGCGAGATGGACTAACGCATCACTGCCGATTGCCATGACTCCCCGTTGTTTGTACTTGTCATTAAACGGACTTCCTTTGGCAAACCATTGAGTTGTCCTTATTGATTGGTGTTCAAGTTGTAAATCTGCACCCCCACCCATCTCAAGGTGCATCTATCTCGTCTTAAAGTACTTCAGAGCAAACCTCGGCTCTATGGGCCGGCCGGGGGTCTCCTGAGTACACTTGGTAGCAGAGATTTGATGGTTATCGATTATTGATTTGAATAAGACACCTATTGACCGTTAACATAAAGTAACTCTAGGTCTTCAGCAATATCACAAATCCTTTGCCATTCGGCTGAGTAGACAGTGAAGCTCCCTGTAGACAGTGGTAGTGTAAAGAGACTGCAGACAGGGCCTGGAGGGACCCGTGTTCCCCACGCATCCCTTCCCATTCCTACAGGTAGCTGAACGGGCGAAAAACCAAAGAAGGCGGTAACGAAGGCGGTGAGCCCGAGGGTCCAGAGAGGAACCATGCGAACAGTGAATGCAAAAGACTAATGTTCTGGCAAAAGTGCATGCTCTAGAACAAGTAACGGGAAAAGGTAATGGAGGGAGGTGGGAACAAACTAAAAATAGTTAGAAGTAGAGAAGACTGTATAAATATATATATATAAGGGGATAATGACTCAGGAATAATTAAATAAATAAAGGTTACAGGGGAGGACACCCGAGAAGTGAGAGGATTCACCTTATTCCTACGCTTTTAATACAAGCGGCTAGAAGAAACGTGTACCCAGAGTCTCAGCTAAAGGGGGAACGATTAGACTACCACAACAGTTAAAGACGTCCTGAAATGGGTACGTTAGACTCCATGAAGGAGTAATTATTAGAGGCAGAGATAACTGTGACCAGCTGGTGTCCGTCTAGTCTGTTAAGCGTCTGTCTTACATGTTTTTTTGTTGTGACGTTATATGTAAAAGAATGTCATAGAGAAGACTGATTTAAATTTTATGCGATTTAATAGCTGAGATAAACTCACATATGAAATGATGTTTTTTAGTAAATCAAAGGGTATAACATTTTGTGAAAATTTGGATTGGAGCTTGCAGTGTTTGGTGCTCCCTCATATTGTTGGAACTGTTTAAGACACACAAAAGTGTTGACCAGTGTTATATAAGAGGTAAGGAAACAGATTTAAAGAATGGAGTATATAACTCTATTGACATACTTATGCAAACAGTTGCCGAAACACGCACCCAAACTAAAGAAATATAGTACAGAGTGGGTTAAAGGGACTGCCCACAAGATGTTTATGCCATGGCCACAAGGTGGGTCCTTATCTAAAGTCGTCTTACAATATTTGACAACATATTTGCATGCCACATACACGGGCAAAAAGCTAGAAAAACGCCTTGCTGCCCTGGAGCTTTGGAAAATGTATAAGCAGGGAAAGGAGGAAGAGCTGCCAACAGATTGGATACTTAATGTATGCACAGAGGGGGGTAAGACGCCTAACGTGCCACCTGTCCCACCCGAAACGAAAGTTGAAGAAAGTAAGGACGAGGGATTATACCCACTGAGAGAACTCAAAGCAGCCATGGGGTACAGCAACCCTGCATATGAGTCACCTACACATAGTAGTGATGAAAATCAAGGGAAAGATAAGGATAAGAATATTGCCTCCACAATCCAATGGGACAAAGGGAGACGTGATGACGAAAGAAGAGATCAGGCACAGACAAGAGCATCTCTCGACAAAGACAGAGAAGGGAAGAGATGGAAAGGCAACGAAGATAGAACTGATGAGATATCATTCACAAAAGACAAATGGATGAGAGGGCCAATTTGAATGAAACTTGATGGCAAAGGCATTGATGACGCAAAACCAAGGGAAAGGATAGAGGATGTATAGGGAAAGGGAAAAGAGAAGGAGTTAAGAGATGAAAGAATAAGAAAGAAAGACAGACAAAGGCGAGAACAGCTATATCACGAAGAGCAATAAAGACAGCTTTGTTGCAACCCAAGATCAGCCAATGATCAATACAGACAAAAACAGCAGAGGTTACAGGAAGAGCAAAGGATAAGTGACAAAAGGATAAAGAGATGTAGAGATGAGGAAGTTCGAAGGGCAGATGAACGTAGAAATGAAAAGAGAAAGGAAGAAGATAGGGTCAGAGAAGCGGTGAGGAAACACAAAGAATTTGATGACGATATAGAACGTAAGCGAAGACAGAGTGTACGCGATCTTGAATGTCTGGGGAGAGAGGTTTAAAAAACCTGATCCAGTAGTAGATTGGGAAGATATAGACAAATTCTTTCCTGCATATGATTCAGTACCAGGCATGTCTAGGACAAATATGGAAGATGACTTCGACACCAGAAGCATTGGAGAAATGATCGATAGAATATGATGAGATGGGGTTATAACAAACACCCCAAGGGGATGGGGAAGATGAGCGCCTGGAGAGCACTCACCTGTACGCCACTGAGGATGTCTCTCAAAGTAGTGGGAATAGAGACCTATCACTGGATAGATTAAAAATAAGTAGGGGGAAGGAGGACACAAGGAGAGGCACTAGTTGGGGACAGACAATGTCCGACTCGGAAAGGGAAGAGCACGAGGAAAATCAGGAAGAGAGACGGAGCGAAAGACGACTCCCAAGGGAAAAAGGAATAGGATGATCAGACACTAGCGAATCTGCACCGAGGGTATCAGAGTCAGCCACACAGTCTGACCGACATGAAGAAGTATCTCATGGTCAGAGGGGGTGTCATCACAGCCCTATCTAGACAGGCTCAGGACGGCGATGTGGGAATATTAGCCCTGCAATAGACAGAAGAACAATGAGAGAAGAGAGAGAAGGCTATGCATCCCAATTTCTGTTGCTCGAGAGGGGGGGAGTAAGACCGCAATATATTCCATGGCCACACATGGATCGAGAAAATTTGAAAAACAAGCTGCCAATGCTGACATCGGGAACCGGAAAATGGATACATGAGTTAGAAAAAATGACAGGAGGAAACAGGTTAGCTATAAGGGACATTAAGGGTCTCCTAACCGCCATACTTGGTGAGAGAGCAGACCATGTGTGGTCACGAGCAGGCTACCCTGGCATAACCACAATTAATACCGCGCACAATGGAGCTCCATTTAACAAATGTAGAGCTTCAGTATGGAAAGCGCTAGGAGTACTATACCCAGATACTTCAGATGTGGGAGCTATAATGACGCGAAAAATGAAGGAGTCTGAAGATCTGTTAATTTACATACAGAATTTTCAAGGCGCCTGCGTGCTCGAGACTTATGAATCTTGAATGAAATCTATACCTGTGTTTTACCATATATTGTGCCAAGGGCTGCCCGAGCCAGTGCAGAAACAACTGAAGAAATTGGTGGGAATTGAAGCCAAGCCTTGGGCTGAAATACAGTTGACCATCACACATTATTGTAGACTGCTGTAGGAAAAGAATTGCAAAAAGGAAGCGAAATTGGTGCAAAAGAAATTGTCAAAATATGCTCTTGAGGGAGCCATGATAACTAGCACAACTGAATCAAGCATGCAGCAGGTGACTAATCCATAGCAGAATAATCAGGGCAATACAGGGTTTTACCCCAGGGGAAGAGGATTTAGGGGAAGAGGATGGCAGAGTAATCAGGGAGATTTCCAAATTAACCAAGGAGGTTTTCAAAATATATAAAATGGTAATCAAGATATGTCAAACAGGCAAATGATCTGACCACCGCCAGTATGTTGGCTGTGTGGAATGACAGGGCATTTGGTGAGCACATGCAGAAATCAAGGCATTATGCAGAACAGCCAAGGAACAGGAGCAGGCATGGCAAATCCACCTGCAGTTTTACAGCAGGGTTTTGTACAGAATCACACAGTGCAACAACAAGCGCCAGGAGCGCAACAAGGGGTGCAACGACAAAGCATGGGAATTTTCCACAAGTACAATCCCAACATGCACCATGGACCTATCGCAGACGATGAGCACAGGGCAGACCACGAACCCTGGAATGCGGGCTAACAGTGGGAATGGGAGAAATGCACCAGAAGACAGTGGGCCAAATCTGTATATGAACTAGGACAGCTCCCTGGGAACCCTGATGTATTCTACCCTATCAGTGACACCAGACCCTCACAGGGAACCCAGGGTGGATGTCGTTATAGGGGATAAAGAATATTCCTTCTTAGTTGACACAGGTGCAACACGCTCGTGCATATGTGAAGGTAAGTTTTCCTTGTCCGCCGAGGCCATAGATACTCAGAGTTGTACAGGAGCTCCCAGTCGTGTTCACTTCACAAATGCACTTCCAGTCTCCATAGGAGAATCTAAAATTAATGTGCTTTTACTATATTCTCGGCAGACCCCAGTAAAAATGTTGGGTCGAGATTTAATGACAAAATTAAACATGACAATCTCGTTCACGGAGGAGGGCAAAGTATGTTCCACTCCAGGAATGCACTACTCAAATGTATGTGAAATGATTAGAGCATACTCAGGACACATAGCTATGAGGGCCATACCATTAGAGCCAGAAATATTCGCATATCGTATGCGTGTGCTTATGGCAGGATTGCCAGGCCTTGCACACAAAATCATGAGAACCCCTGATGAGTTCTTATTCAGACCCAGAATACCGATGCATGAGGAGAAGGGACAAGTATTTCCCTTGATGATACACACGGCTGCAGTGCGAGGGAGAGTGGCCTTGATTGATGGTTATAACGACGAGGGCCGACAATGGTGCGCAGTAATTGCCATTGAAGAAGGCTATCGAGTGACCGACATCACCAATGACGATCTGTTTGAAGAGAAAACAGATATGGGAGAGACAAAGGGGTCGATTCATGGAATTAATGTGCGCCGAAAATTCCCTCGCAGAGGTGCCAAAACGTGCGATTCGCAGTAAAAGTGCGAAAATCGCAGTGCAAGTGCGAAAACCGCAGTGCAAGTGCAAAAATCGCAGGGAAACCAGCGCACATCGATTCATGGAAGTCAGTGCGCGAGAAAAACATTGGATGTGCGCTGAAAAAGTGCGCCGCGCATGCCGGCGCACAGGCCTTCCAACAGTGTGCGCCACGGCCACTGCGAAATCGCACGTAGCGCGGCGCACATCACAAAAGTAGGCGGAACACGGGGCGTAACACTCGGAACGGGGAACAACGCGTGAAAATATGGGCGTCACGGGGGAAGTACAGGAGGCAAGTGCGCGGAACGCCCACACGCTCGCCTACAACCCGTATTCATGGAATCGAATAGGGCAAACCAGCGCACGGTGAAGGACGCGCACAGGGCCAAACAAGTATGCCACAAGAAAGCAGGCGGTAGCGTCCCTGCGCCTGAAATAAATGTGCGCCAAAATGTGCACTAACAAAAAACACCCATATACAGCCATGATGAATGGTCCATACAGTGGCCCTCTAGGACAAATGAGGTGCAAAGGGGTACCGACAAACACGGACACCCGCTGTGTGAAAAATAGCGTTTGCGTGTGTTTCTGGGTGCGCGGGAATTTCCACACGCGATTAGCCTGGGTACGTGTACTTCGGGGTGTGCGGGAAGTTCCACACGCGATTACCCTGGGTACGTGTGTTTCGGGGTGCGCGGGAAGATTCACACGCAATTTCAGCAGGGTACGTGTATTTCGGTGGTGCCGGGGAATGCTACACGTGATTTGGCCATGTGGGTCCTCCCAGGTGTTCCCTCTACACCCTCCACGGCCCCTGCAGGCAGCCCACACCACAGGGGAATACCCTGCACCCCTGCTCATGTCCCACAAGCAACAAATCCACCATGGCCATGCCACCCAGCCAACCCACATGTCACCTTGCACTACTGATCACCAACACATGTCTCCCATCACCCCCACCCCCCAGCAGTGCAGGGCACCCTCCACTAGCCCCCCACACATGTCTCCCACCACCCCCACCCCCCAGCATCCAGGGGCACCCTCCACCAGGCCCCCACTCATGTCTCCCACCATCCCCACCCCCCAGCAGTGCAGGGCACCCTCCACCAGGCCCCCACTCATGTCCCCCTGCACCCCCACCTACAAGCATCCAGGGGCACCCTCCACCAGGCCCCCACTCATGTCCCCCTGCACCCCCACCCCCCCCAGCAGTGCAGGGCACCCTCCACCAGCCCCCACTCATGTCTCCTACCACCCCCACCCCCCAGCATCCAGGGGCACCCTCCACCAGGCCCCCACTCATGTCTCCCACCACCCCCACCCCCCAGCAGTGCAGGGCACCCTCCACCAGGCCCCCACTCATGTCCCCCTACTCCCCCACCCACAAGCATCCAGGGGCACCCTCCACCAGGCCCCCACTCATGTCCCCCTGCACCCCCACCCCCCCACCAGTGCAGGGCACCCTCCACCAGCCCCCACACATGTCTCCCAGCACCCCCACCCCCATCAGTGCAGGGCACCCTCCACCAGCCCCCCATTCATGTCTCCCAGCACCCCCACCCCCCAGCAGTGCAGGGGCACCCTCCACCAGGCCTCCACACATATCCCCTGCACCCCCACCCCCCAGCAGTGCAGGGCACCCTCCACCAGGCCCCCACTTATGTCCCCTGCACCCCCACCCACAAGCATCCAGGGGCACCCTCCAGCAGGCCCCCACTCAATTCTCCCACCACCCCCACCCCCCAGCAGTGCAGGGCACCCTCCACTAGGCTCCCACTCATGTCCCCCTGCATCCCCACCCCCCATCAGTGCAGGGCACCGTCCACCAGGCCCCCACACATGTCCCCCTGCACCCCCACCCCCCAGCAGGGCACCCTCCACCAGGCCCCCACACATGTCCCCCTGTGCCCCCACCCCCCAGCAGTGCAGGGCACCCTCCACCAGACCCCCACTCATGTCTCCCACCCCCCCCCCACCCCCCAGCAGTGCAGGGGCACCCTCCACCAGGCCCCCACTCATGTCCCCCTGCACCCCCACTCACAAGCATCCAGGGGCACCCTCCACCAGGCCCCCACTCATGTCCAACTCATGTCTCCCATCACCCCCACCCCCCAGCAGTGCAGGGCACCATCCACCAGGCCCCCACTCATGTCTCCCTGCACCCCCAACCCCCAGCAGTGCAGGGGCAGCCTCCACCAGGCCCCCACTCATGTCTCCCTGTACCCTCAACCCCCAGCAGTGCAGGGCACCCTCCGCCAGGCCCCCACTCATGTCTCCCACCACCCCCACCCCCCAGCAGTGCAGGGCACCCTCCACCAGGCCCCCACTCATGTCCCCCTACTTCCCCACCCACAAGCATCCAGGGGCACCCTCCACCAGGCCCCCACTCATGTCCCCCTGCACCCCCACCCCCCCACCAGTGCAGGGCACCCTCCACCAGCCCCCACACATATCTCCCAGCACCCCCACCCCCATCAGTGCAGGGCACCCTCCACCAGCCCCCCATTCATGTCTCCCAGCACCCCCACCCCCCAGCAGTGCAGGGGCACCCTCCACCAGGCCTCCACACATATCCCCTGCACCCCCACCCCCCAGCAGTGCAGGGCACCCTCCACCAGGCCCCCACTTATGTCCCCCTGCACCCCCACCCACAAGCATCCAGGGGCACCCTCCAGCAGGCCCCCACTCATTTCTCCCACCACCCCCACCCCCCAGCAGTGCAGGGCACCCTCCACTAGGCTCCCACTCATGTCCCCATGCATCCCCACCCCCCATCAGTGCAGGGCACCGTCCACCAGGCCCCCACACATGTCCCCCTGCACCCCCACCCCCCGGCAGTGCAGGGCACCCTCCACCAGGCCCCCACACATGTCCCCCTGTGCCCCCACCCCCCAGCAGTGCAGGGCACCCTCCACCAGACCCCCACTCATGTCTCCCACCACCCCCACCCCCCAGCAGTGCAGGGGCACCCTCCACCAGGCCCCCACTCATGTCCCCCTGCACCCCCACTCACAAGCATCCAGGGGCACCCTCCACCAGGCCCCCACTCATGTCCAAATCATGTCTCCCATCACCCCCACCCCCCAGCAGTGCAGGGCACCATCCACCAGGCCCCCACTCATGTCTCCCTGCACCCCCAACCCCCAGCAGTGCAGGGGCAGCCTCCACCAGGCCCCCACTCATGTCTCCCTGCACCCTCAACCCCCAGCAGTGCAGGGCACCCTCTGCCAGGCCCCCACTCATGTCTCCCACCACCCCCACCCCCCAGAGGTGCAGGGGCACCCTCCACCAGGCCCCCACTCATGTCCCCCTGCACCCCCACCCCCCAGCATCCAGGGGCACCCTCCACCAGGCCCCCACTCATGTCTCCCATCACCCCCACCCCCCAGCAGTGCAGGGGCAGCCTCCACCAGGCCCCCACTCATGTCTCCCTGCACCCCCACCCCCCAGCAGTGCAGGGGCACCCTCCACCAGGCCCCCACTCATGTCTCCCTGCATCCCCAACCCCCAGCAGTGCAGGGCACCCTCCACCAGGCCCCCACTCATGTCCAACTCATGTCTCCCATCACCCCCACCCCCCAGCAGTGCAGGGGCATCCTCCACCAGGCCCCCACTCAGGTCCCCCTGAACCCCCACCCCTCAGCATCCAGGGGCACCCTCCACCAGGCCCCCACTCATGTCTCCCATCACCCCCACCCCCAGCAGTGCAGGGGCACCCTCCACCAGGCCCCCACTCATGTCTCCCTGCACCCCCAACCCCCAGCAGTGCAGGGCACCCTCCACCAGGCCCCCACTCATGTCCAACTCATGTCTCCCATCACCCCCACCCCCCAGCAGTGCAGGGGCACCCTCCACCAGGCCCCCACCATGTCCCACTGCACCCCCACCCCCCAGCAGTGCAGGGCACCCTCCACCAGGCCCCCACTCATGTCCCCCTGCACCCCCACCCCCAGCATCCAGGGGCACCCTCCACCAGGCCCCCACTCATGTCTCCCATCACCCCACCACCCAGCAGTGCAGGGGCACCCTCCACCAGGCCCCCACTCATGTCTCCCTGCACCCCCAATCCCCAGCAGTGCAGGGCACCCTCCACCAGGCCCCCACACATGTCCCCCTGCTCCCCCACCCCCCAGCAGTGCAGGGCACCCTCCACCAGGCCCCCACTCATGTCCCCCTGCACCCCCACCCCCCAGCCGTGCGATTTGCCTGTGTACGTGTATTCCTGGGGTGCGCGGGTAGTCTCCCATGCGATACCATCAGGGTACGTGTATTATGGGTACTCGTGAACTTCCACATGCGATACCAGCAGGCTGCGTGTATTACAGGGTTCTCGGGAAGTTCCACACACGATTGCCCTGGGTACGTGTATTACGGCGTTCGTGGTAAGTTCCACACGCGATTGCCCTGGGTACGTGTATTTCGGGGTGCGTTTGAAGTTTCACACGCAATTTTGCCGGGTACGTGTATTTCGGGGTGCGCGTGAACTTCCACACGCGACTGGGCCTGTGAGATTGGGGTACGTGTATTCCAGGGGTGGGCGGGAATATTTACTCACGACTGGGCCTGGGAGAGCGTGTTACGTGTATTCCTGGGGTGGGCGGGAAGATTCACACGGACGCCTACAACGCGCCGAAAAATAAATGGTCCATTCCTGAAACACGTACGCCAGCATGAAGCAGGCGTAAGTCGACCTGCGCAGCATAAAAGTGCGCGCAAGCAACAAACAAGCTCAGACGCCAGGATGAATATACCGTTCCTAGCAGCAGTGGCCGTGGGTTACCAAAGGAGGAGGAGGAGGATAGTGAGGGCCCGAATTTTCACTCCCAGAATCAGCATTTTTGGGATGCCTGATGACCAGGTGTATGGGAGGTACAGGTTTCCACCACACATAATACTGGACCTGGTCAGTGAGTGGGAGGATAACCTCACATCACCCACCCTGTGCTCCCAAGCACTCAGCCCCCTGGAGAAGGTCCTTAATGTACTGTACTTCTTGGCCACAGGATCATTTCAGCGGACAAGTGCCATAGTGGGTGGGGTGTCACAGGCCACGCAGTCACGCTGCCTACACCAGGTCTTGAACATCATCACTGCACGCCCAACAGTCCGCAGGCACATATACCTGCCCAGGACACCTGCAGAAAGGCAGGCTACCGCACTGGATTTCTACGGTGTGGCACAATTCCCCAAAGTGCTAGGTACCATTGACTGCACCCATGTGGCACTACGTTCCCCCAGTGCATCTGAGCACATCTATAGGAACCGCAAGTACTGGCATTCCATCAACGTGCAGGTAGTATGTAATGCCAAGGCAATCATCACCTCAGTATATGCCAACTATCCAGGGTCCACCCACGACAGCTTCATTTACCGAATGTCTACCCTAAGCCGGGACCTAGAAGCTGGGCGGCATGGCGATACATGGCTGCTTGGTGAGTATGAATGCCACTGCAGATGCATGCATGTCAGATGCAGAGTTATGTCACTACCCCACTAATGATACCCATCACCTCGTCACCAGGGGACAGTGCCTACCTTCTGAGCACCAACATGATGACGCCAATTCGGAACCCCATCATGCCTCCCGAGGTAAGATACAACACAGCCCATATTGCAACCCGGGGCATAGTGGAGCGCACATTCGTAGTGCTCAAGTCACGCTTTCGCTCCCTTGACCGTTCTGGCAGGCAGCTGTTATATGCGCCCCCAGTAGTGTGCAGGATCATAGTGGCAGCATGTGTCCTGCACAATGTTGCAACACGCCGGGGCCTGGCTGTGGACATGGTGGTGCCCCCACATCCCCAACCACATGCACGCCCGCTGCGCATGGGAGGGGAAAGGGTACGGGGTGAGGCAGCCCGTACGCAGCTGGTGGCTAATTACTTCACATAGAAATCACACCCCTGTGGAGTGCACACAGCCCTGGCACATACCATCTGATAAGCAATGATGACTCGACCTGACAATTATGACGAACAAAGGGACAGTCAACTGTCAGAACCATAGCAACCTGAGATTGTTCATGTGGAAGTGTCACAATGTGTGCATCTCTACCTACACAAACACCACCAATGCAGTGTCATCAAAAGACACACTTCCATGCTGCAGAAATGAATACCCACTTGCAAAATACTACATGAGAACAGTGCCATGTCACCCAACCCCTCCCCGGCACAGCCACACAACACACCATGGCATGTTATGCAATGTGAGAGCAAACAAATTAATCCCCACAACATGCCCCAAGTGTCACCAACTACAGTGTCCCTAATGGAAACATGGCCACACATGAAATGCTCACAGTAATGCAGGACCTACAACACACATTACCAAATACTTACCAAGAATACCAAGCACCTACACAACCTCCAACCCACCTTAAACATGACATTACAGACTTAAAACATTGGTTGCCTTACTACCTGATAATTCCAGCACTTCGAACACTTCCAAGTATACAGTGTTAGCGCCACGCAAGAGTGTAGGTGCACAGCTTACAACATGGACTCCAGTTCCAAGGTGGACCGCCTTGTGAAGACATGAGAAATGGACCTGCAAATTAGGAGGATGAGATGGATGCAGAGGCACATATCAATACACCATGCAGTGTACAATACAACAATATGCACTATGAATGTATACACAGTATTGACTACAGACTGCCCACACATCAAATGGGAGTCCAACGTCACCATGTATGTCAATGTCACTTGGGCACACCCTTTGCAAGCCCATGAAAACGGGAAGCAGGAGGGGTGTGTGTCACACAAACCCAAGCATCTGAACCAAATTCATGACAAGCCTGCATGTGCCCAGCCACAATACAGCGTATGCCCACGGGAGCCACACAAGGCAACACACTGTCCAAAAAACAAAAAGTAAAAAAAAAAATATATCAAAAATGCCCATCAATGTGCCCGGGGGGTGGGGGAGGCCACCCAGGAGGTCCGAGGACAGGGTGCACACCAAAACCCACCTGTGTGGATCTTGCGGAAAAAAAACACCTCCATGGGCTCATGGCCTGCACGGCTACCCTATTGTGAGAGAATCAATGCTGTCGCTCTCCTCACCCTCTGCAGCTGCATTAGGAGGTGGTGGCACTATGGGAGTCAGCCCACGCAAAGCCCTAGTCTGTTCCTCCATGGCAGCAAGCATGCGGGTGTGGAAGGTCTCGTTCTGGAGGATAGTTGTGCGTAGGTCCCCATGCAACAACTCACGGGATGCCCGGACCTCCGCCCTAGTTGCCTGCATCTCAGCTGAGAGCGTACATGTGAGACGCTCCAGCTGCTGTTCTGTCCTTCTGTTTGTTGAAGCCTCAAGCTCAACAAGAGTCGTCCTGAGGGGAAGGAGTTCCACTCTCAGGGCTTCCCTGTGGCCCTGGGACTCTATGGAAATGGCTTCCCGCAGAGTCGCCAGTGCCGCCCGCCTGTCCCTTTCGGACGCCAACATGTCCTCCCTGTGTGACTGGCAGATGGAGTCTGTTGCCTGCTGTAGTCGCTCCATCAGCCTTTCGGGGGGACAATGGAAGTGGCCACCATATCCATGGCCTGAGCCATCATCTCTGATGATGCTGCCTGTTGGGTTGCCATACTGTATATGGATTGCTCCCATGCGGTATTGTCAGGTGGCGTACGGCCACCACGTCGGTGGGCACCACACCTCTCTGGGGCAAGGCGAACTGCGCCTTGCTGTGCCGGCACTGCCTGAGGCTGCAGGACTGCATTCCCCCTCTGATCTGCTGGCCCAGGAACAGGATCAGATGTTGCGGAGTGTGACCCATGGTGCAGGTGGGTCGGACAGAACAGAATCCCTCCCAGGAACACTCATCTGCGACGGCACATAGGTCTCATCATCCGAATCGACACCTGAATACAGCTCGGGGGAGGTGCAGCCGGAGACACCCCTTGAGAGCACGACCTGCAGCAGTTGTAGGTTCTCACCCACCACCACACCACGTCCCTCACTGGTGGAAGGTCGGGCCTGAGACCCCTCCTGGGTCTGCACCATCTCCACAACCCCAGCAGTATCAAGTGCGCCATCCCCTGCAAAGACGTAAAAGAAAACAAATGGAAACAGGGATTAGCACTATGGCACACAATTAGGGCTGAGAAGCTACAGAAACAGTACTTGATTGACACATGTCCCACATGACTAAAACCCTCCCATGCATGCACCGTCACTGCGTGTGAAGGGGAGGCAGATGGCACACATTGATGACACCAAGATGGGAGATGAACACATATGCTGCATGCTGCCTAGCAGTGGCATCACACATTGGCCTGTGATTGGCAGGTCAAATACACATGCCATCACACAGATGGCATGTACCCTAGCCATAAAGTGAAGAGGGAGAGGAGGGCACCAATTGTTCATTCAGTCTAGTTTGCTCATGAAATTGATTTTTTCATTGAAATGGTTCAAATGTTTAACCTGGAGCTGCCAGTCCAAAATGGTCCTATAGCACAGGGACATGTCTGAACAAATCATGTCCAGGAAACAAAGCCAGTCCACTGTACCATAGCCATGTCAGACATGTGACAATAGGACTGAGAAATGCCTAGTAAAAGTGGTGGTATGCAAACAATCTGCCTGAATAAACAGAGGAAAATAAGCAACAATGTTGTGGAAAGATGACACTTCAAGGGCAACTGGCGTGGTGTTGGGCTGGATGTCTAATGTTGGCAGAAGGGATACTGCTATACCCAAATGCTGGTGTGCAGAATGTATTGGATGAGGCACATGGGTGACCCAAACCACTCAGGCACACACACCGTCACCTGGCACCCAAACAGAAGCCCTCACACACACACCATGCACATGGATGACACACACATGCATGTGCACTCACCGGACAATGCCTCGTAATCTGCCAGTTCTCCCACGCCTTGGATCTGTTCCTCCGTGACGTAGGTCCCAGCAACCTGCTCATGTGGAGTGAGTTCTATGTCCTCTGCTGGAGACCCACCTCCAGTCACTAGAGTAGCGGCATGACTTGAGGCCAGCTTATTCTTTGCCCTGCGCTTCAGGTCATTCCAGCGCTTGTAGCATTCAGTAGCTGTGCGCCTCACGATTCCAAGGGCACTTATGATGTCCGCGATGGTCTGCCAGTGTGCCTGACGTTGTGCAGGTGTGGTCTTGGATCCTGCAACAATCACCATTTCGCGGTCATGTGCGGACACATACTCTACAAGTGCATTCAGTTCGGCCTCATTGAAGCTGGGCTTCATTGACGGGCCGGACTGTGTAGCTGTGTCTGGGGCATCAGCCTGTACTGGACGAGCACTCTTCCTCTTCCGCTTGGAAGGTGGTGGGGATCCTGAGTGTCCTACGCCGCTCTGGACACTAGGGGCAGGAGCCCCGGTGGACTCTGTACAAGGAGAGTGGGATTGCACACTCAGCATGGGAGTTGGTGCAGGCATTAGCTCAAGTGTGATGGTGTCAGGAGGAATGTCAGCAGGATGGACTTGGACCGACACTGTCCTGGCTGGGTGTGTGAGAGGTGGGGTGGATGGAGCCGCAGCTGCCCCTGCAGCCTCCCCAGCCTGCCTATGCAGGGCAGCAGATGACCTAGCTGCCCCTGATCCACGTGGGCTGATGACACCAATGTGCACCGGCGCACGTGGCCTAGACCTGCTGACCTGGAAGTCAGCCATGGAGTCACCCTGTGCCAGGTCTGGTTCCACAGTGGGCTGGTCCAACAAGGGCTGAGCATGGATGGTGTTAGCCACGTTACCCTCAAGCAGGTGGGGGGGCATGGGTGTCCCTGACTGCTCCTCCACACATGGGGGCTAGGGGCACCCTGCAAGTCACGGCCACGTCCCCTACCGGATCCACTACGGCCACCACTTGGGGCTCGGCCACCTTTGCCACCCTTACGGCTTGTTCGCCTCCCAGCCATGGCACTGATGTTATTGTGCGTATGGGAGTCGATGTGAACTATTGTCCTGGGCAATTGGGGGTCAATGGGGTTGGGTACCAGATGGTAATCGTACCGTAGTGCTCTAGCAAGGCTGTATGTCACCCCTGGGGAAAGATGACGGGTCACGCAATGCACAGGCACCCCAAAAAAGGGAAGTAAGGTGCACGCAACCCCTCCTAGACCACGTGTGTGGAAAAATAAACCTGCACTACGCTGTGGCATTCAGAAACACAAGAATGAACGTATGCGTGTCACATGCAGCCTAGAATGACCTCTGAAGGGGTATCCGACACACGGGGAAAGTACAGATGTTAAATACGTGCACGGCTCACCATCTGCCAGGAACAAAAGCGTGAAAAATATGCACGTGTGCGCGTTGGCAACACCCCCGCCAAAAGAAGAACTGTACGCTGTCTGAGGAGACAGGACAACAGTAGAAGGGAACGCTGTTTGAGGAAACAGGCCCAGGAAAAAGAGGAAAAGAGAAAAAGCTGTCAGAGGTAACAGGGATTACGAACTTGAAACGCCGTGAAGTAAATCACGTGTGAACCGACAAGAAGTACAGATTTCACCCACTCGCTCTCCACAAAAAGCACGTACAAGGAAATGGCGTTCTACACGTACCTTTTATACACACGTCACAGACGCGCATACGCGATGAGGCCTGTTCCACCAATTACACGCTTTGACACTCGGACGTGTATATTTTTTTTTACACGCACCATTCTCTACGGCCCTGCGCGTGACATTATAGCTGCGCATGGGGGCCCTTGGACCAATGAAATCGCGTTTGCGTGCAGACGCGCTTACGCGCTAAGGGCCTTTCCTCGAATTACACGCAGACGTGCTGGATTTTCACGTGCCAAATCACTCCGTATCAAGCTGGCCACGCGTAAGCACACAGAAGACCACGCTCCTACCCAGAAAGCCGATTTACTGCCCCCCAGAGCCCCGAGCATGCTCCCACCTGCCATCTCTGCTGCTGCCTGACTGCCTGCTGCCCACGTGCCCTGCCATTTGCTGCCTGCACATCAGCCAGGGGTGCTGTTGCTGTGAACACCCCTGCTGGAACCGAAGACTCCCGACTGGGATTCCATCGCTCCACAGCCCAGCCCCAGGACCCAGTTGCCCACCCACTCCTGCCTCTGGGGTTGTCATGTCGGGCACTCCAACATCTGGCACCACTGACAACCCCCGGTCAGAGAGGCAGAGGGGCACCAGCTTCAGTGCCAGGGAAGTTGGTGTCCTGCTGGAGCAAGTCCTGAGGCAGTATGATGCCCTCTTCGGAAGTGTGCGTGCCGACAAGGAAGTCCGGACTCGGATCTGGACGGACATCGTGACTGCCATCAACGCGGAGTGGGTGGCCGTCCGACTATTCCATCATGTCAAGAAGCGCTGGGAGGACTTCAGGTCCAGGACCCTCAACAAGGCCCGGCGCCTCTTGAAGGCAGCGGATGCTAAGGGGCACTGGGGCCACTTGTCGGAAGATCAGATGAGGGTCCTGGAACGCATATCCCCAGCGCTCCATGTCCAGGTCCTTGAGAGGCAGACCCGTCTGGAGTCGAGCGGTAAGTGTACATGCATCATGATTGTAAGCTGTGCGTGTGGTGATGTGCCAGTAGTGTGCCGGTTGCACATCTGTTTGTATGGGGCCAAGTATGGGTGGGGGTGTACAGGGCCGTGAGGCTAACACATGCGAGGGCTGTCATGTGTGAGACATGGATGGTGCTTGTGTGTGTAGGCTTGCATGCCAAATGCAGTTGTGTGGGCACACATGTTTGGATGAATGTGTATGTAAGTAGGCATGTTCGTGATGTCACGCATGTATGTTGTTTTCAGCTGCATGTATCAGCACTGTGTACATGTGCATGTGTGTGTATTTGACAAGGGTGCAACAGTGATGCAACATGGATGCATGTGACAGCGGGATGTGGAAGCCTGATTGGCAGATGTGACATGGATGCCCATCTGAACAGTGCGACAGTTGGCTGAGGTGTACACATGCATGCAAGTGTGGTGGTGTGCGTGCATGTGTAGTGCACTCCCTGTGTTGCATGTGATGTCTGGCTCACCTTTGCCTGCTCATGCTGTTGTATGTGTATGGATGGTGCTGGCAGTTGCGATGTGGCTGTGGTATGGTTCATGTGTGCAAGTTGAAATGACATGTGTGTTGCCAATTGTGATGCCATGTCTGAGGTTTGCCAATGCTACTCATGTGCAACTGTCATGTGTGTATGTGTCCATTGTACAGTGCCCTGATGCCTGCGTTTTATTTCTCCCTGTCTGCAGCGTCAACTGATGAAGAGGGCGGAGAAGGTGCTGTGGAGCTCAGTGGCGGGGATCGCACCGCCAGCCGGAGACGCAAGGCCCGGCTCCCCTCCCAGGTTGTGATCTCGTCGGGGAGTGAGGAGTCCGGGGCCGTGTCCCAGGCCGCCGCTGCCGGGGGGAGGTCCAAGAGGCGGAGGTCGGAGTTGGACTCCTCGGCAGAAGAAGGGGCAGCTGGGACCCCACAGGGCCCAACGGGGGAAGATGGCACGGAGTCATCCAGGTTGGTGGGGGGTTTAGTGGAGATGGAGGCCGTGCAAGCAACAGAGACGGGGTCTGGAGGTGGGGATTCCACTGGTGCTAGTGGTGCAGTGCAGGACCAGGGACAGGAGGCAGCACAGGTCGCCGCAGAGGTGCTTGTGTGCAATCCTGTCCCTGATCCTGTCACTGCATCATCTTGCACCAGCAGGGATGCCTACGTCCAGACCCGTTTTCAGGCAGGGGATGCGCTCACAACAACTGGCCTTCCTCTGCCTGTGGACGTGGCTCTCCGTGTCCAGATTGAGCCTGTCCTGACTGGTGTGGCGTTGCGTCAACGGGCCATGCGAGGTGACCTGCAGTCTTTTCATGAGGAGACTGCACGTCATCTTGAATGGCTCGTTGACCACGTCGGCCTACTGGGACAGGTCACCCAGGCCGGATTCCTCCGTTTGATGGGGCTTGCTCAGACCCCCTCCTCAACTGAACCCCCTATGCGCCAGTCGTCCTCCTTGCCATCTTCCCACCCATTAGTCACCTGGGTGCCCTGTGGAGCTGCCTCTGACGGTGCGGCCAGGCTGGTGGAGGAGGCATCCCTGCCACAGTCGGGAGTCGGACGTCCAGCAGGGGTGGCCACATCAACGACTGCACCCCATCCAGCGGAGGATGTGCAGGCAGCAGGAGGCAGTGCAAGGGCAGAGGCACAGCAGCAGCAGCAACGTGGTGGGAGCCATGATGGCTCGGGGCCTTCGACATCGGAGGGGCAGGCATTGGCCGGAGGGCAGGAGGACCCAGGACGGGTAGTGTCTTCCGTGTGGCAGCGGTTGGGCCACGCCATAGATGCGGAGCGGCAGTGGGCGAAAGAGGCACGGCTCACGATGGTCAGGGCGGAGAACTCCATGCAGAGGGCCCTGAGGCGGGCCAAGTGCCTTGAGGCAATCCGCAGGGGGCTTGGGGTGAACATGTGGACGGCCCTGCGGTCCCTCGGGGCCATGGAGGAGGACCGCCTCTGGGACATTGAGCAGGAGTTCGATGATGCCCTGGCCCGGAACATCCCGAAGTGAGCCGTCAGACTAGCCCGCTGCCCTTGTAAATAGTTCTGTAGTTAGTGGTAGGTTTTTTTGGACCTTTGGGACAATGGGCCACATTTTTGTATATATTTTTTTTTTTAGGTAGTTATTAGATAGGTTTCATTTCTTCTGTTGGGATCATGGACCCTGGATTGTTTATCTGTATATAGTTGACTTTTGGATTTTCATTTTTTTTAATGATTTACCCATGGAGCAATGGATTTACTTTTGTGGACTGGGCCTTTGGACACCTTTCCTTTGAATTATGATTTGTGGTTTTGCATTATTTCACGGACCTGCTGCTTTTTTTTTTTAATTTCCATTATTGTTTGTTTATTTTTGATTCAATTTATGTTGCTTTTAATACATGTTTTTTCTTCAAACTTCAATGTGTAGTATCATCTCATTGGTTTCATGCATATCATGATATGTGTTTTGACATTCACTGACACCCATTGGGTGTATGTGAGGGACATGTGTTAATTTCCAAACTTGCAATTGGGGTCCTATCATGTTATTGCCATTTCTAAGTGGGTGGATGCAATACTCGGGTGGATGTTTGACATCTGGCGGCTGACCATAAGGGCCCGGGATCTAGATTGTGATGACATGTTGGCTGGGGGACATGAGTGGGGGCCTGGTGGAGGCTGCCTCTGCACTGCTGGGGGTTGGGGGTGCAGGGAGACATGAGTGGGGGCCTGGTGGAGGGTGCCCCTGCACTGCTGGGGGGTGGGGGTGATGGGAGACATGTGTTGGACATGAGTGGGGGCCTGGTGGAGGCTGCCCCTGCACTGCTGGGGGTGGGGTTGGTGGGAGACATGAGTGGGGGCCTGGTGGAGGGTGCCCTGCACTGCTGGAGTTTGGGGGTGCAGGGGGACATGAGTGGGGGCCTGGTGGAGGCTGCCCCTGCACTGCTGGGTGGTGGGGGTGGTGGGAGACATGAGTGGGGGCCTGGTGGAGGGTGCCCTGCACTGCTGGGGTTTGGGGGTGCAGGGGGACATGAGTGGGGGCCTGGTGGAGGCTGCCCCTGCACTGCTGGGTGGTGGGGGTGGTGGGAGACATGAGTGGGGGCCTGGTGGAGGGTGCCCTGCACTGCTGGGGGTTGGGGGTGCAGGGAGACATGAGTGGGGGCCTGGTGGAGGGTGCCCCTGCACTGCCGGGGGGTGGGGGTGATGGGAGACATGAGTGGGGGCCTGGTGGAGGGTGCCCCTGGATGCTGGGGGGTGGGGGTGCAGGGGGACATGAGTGGGTGCCTGGTGGAGGGTGCCCTGCACTGCTGGGGGGTGGGGGGGTGGGAGACATGAGTTGGACATGAGTGGGGGCCTAGTGGAGGGTGCCCTGACTGCTGGGGGTTGGGGGTGCAGGGAGACATGAGTGAGGGCCTGGTGGAGGGTGCCCCTGCACTGCTGGGGGGTGGAGGTGATGGGAGACATGAGTGGGGGCCTGGTGGAGGGTGCCCCTGGATGCTGGGGGGTGGGGTTGCAGGGGGGCATTAGTGGGGGCCTGGTGGAGGGTGCCCTGCACTGCTGGGGGGTGGAGGTGCAGGGGACAAGAGTGGGGGCCTGGTGGAGGCTGCCCCTGCACTGCTCGGGGGTGGGGGTGGTGGGAGACATGAGTGGGGGCCTGGTGGAGGGTGCCCTGCACTGCTGGGGGTTGGGGGTGCAGGGGGACATGAGTGGGGGCCTGGTGGAGGGTGCCCTGCACTGCTGGGGGGAGGCGGTGCAGGGGGACATGAGTGGGGGCCTGGTGGAGGGTGCCCTGCACTGCTGGGGGTTGGGGGTGCAGGGAGACATGAGTGGGGGCCTGGTGGAGGCTGCCCCTGCACTGCTGGGGGTTGGGGGTGCAGGGGGACATGAGTGGTGGCCTGGTGGAGAGTGCCATGCACTGCTGGGGGGTGGGGGGGTGGGAGACATGAGTGGGGGCCTGGTGGAGGGTGCCCCTGGATGCTGGGAGGTGGGGGTGCAGGGGGACATGAGTGGGGGCCTGGTGGAGGGTGCCCTGCACTGCTGGGGGGTGGGGGTGCAGGGGGACATGAGTGTGGGCCTGGTGGAAGCTGCCCCTGCACTGCTGGGGGGTGGGGGTGATGGGAGACATGAGTTGGACATGAGTGGGGGCCTGGTGGAGGGTGCCCTGCACTGCTGGGGGGTGGGAGTGATGGGAGACATGAGTGGGGGCCTGGTGGAGGCTGCCCCTGCACTGCTGGGGGTTGGGGGTGCAGGGGGACATGAGTTGTGGCCTGGTGGAGGGTGCCATGCACTGCTGGGGGGTGGGGGGGTAGGAGACATGAGTGGGGGCCTGGTGGAGGGTGCCCTTGGATGCTGGGGGGTGGGGTGCAGCGGGACATGAGTGGGGGCCTGGTGGAGGGTGCCCTGCACTGCTGGGGGGTGGGGGTGCAGGGGGACATGAGTGTGGGCCTGGTGGAAGCTGCCCCTGCACTGCTGGGGGGTGGGGGTGATGGGAGACATGAGTTGGACATGAGTGGGGGCCTGGTGGAGGGTGCCCTGCACTCCTGGGGGGTGGGGGTGATGGGAGACATGAGTGGGGGCCTGGTGGAGGGTGCCCCTGGGTGCTGGGGGGTGGGGGTGCAGGGGGACATGGGTGGGGACCTGGTGGAAGGTGCCCTGCACTGCTGGGCGGTGGGGGTGCAGGGGGACATGAGTGGGGGCCTGGTGGAGGCTGCCCCTGCACTGCTGGGGGGTGGGGGTGATGGGAAACGTGAGTGGGGGCCTGGTGGAGGGTGCCCCTGGATGCTGGGGGGTGGGGGTGCAGGGGGACATGAGTGGAGGCCTGGTGGAGGGTGCCCTGCACTGCTGGGGGGTGGGGGAGCAGGGGGACATGAGTGGGGGCCTGGTGGAGGCTGCCCCTGCACTGCTGGGGCGTGGGGGTGGTGGGAGACATGAGTGGGGGCCTGGTGCCCTGCAGTGCTGGGGGCTGGGGGTTGGGGGGACATGAGTGGGGGCCTGGTGGAGGCTGCCTCTGCACTGCTGGGGCGTGGGGGTGGTGGGAGACATGAGTGGGGGCCTGGTAGAGGGTGCCCTGCACTGCTGGGGGGGTGCAGGGGGACATGAGTGGGGGCCTGGTGGAGGGTGCCCTGCACTGCTGGGGGTTGGGGGTGCAGGGAGACATGAGTGGGGGCCTGGTGGAGGCTGCCCCTGCACTGCTGGGGGTTGGGGGTGCAGGGGGACATGAGTGGGGGCCTGGTGGAGGGTGCCCTGCACTGCCGGGGGGCGGGGGGGTTGGGAGACATGAGTGGGGGCCTGGTGGAGGGTGCCCCTGGATGCTGGGGGGTGGGGGTGAAGGGGGACATGAGTGGGGGCCTGGTGGAGGGTGCCCTGCACTGCTGGGGGGTGGGGTGCAGGGGGACATGAGTGGGGGCCTGGTGGAGGCTGCCCCTGCACTGCGGGGGGGTGGGGGTGATGGGAGACATGAGTTGGACATGAGTGGGGGCCTGGTGGAGGGTGCCCTGCACTGCTGGGGGGTGGGGGTGGTGGGAGACATGAGTAGGGGCCTGGTGGAGGGTGCCCTGCACTGCTAGGGGGTGAGGGTGCAGGGGGACATGAGTGGGGGCCTGGGGGAGGGTGCCCTGCACTGCTGGGGGTTGGGGGTGCAGGGAGGCATGAGTGGGGGCCTGGTGGAGGGTGCCCTGCACTGCTGGGGGTTGGGGGTGCAGGGAGACATGAGTGGGAGCCTTGTGGAGGGTGCCCCTGGATGCTGGGGGTGGGGTGCAGGGGGACATGAGTGGGGGCCTGGTGGAGGGTGCCCTGCACTGCTGGGGGGTGGGGGTGGTGGGAGACATGAGTGGGGGCCTGGTGGAGGGTGCCCTGCACTGCTGGGGTTGGGGGTGCAGGGGGACATGAGTGGGGGCCTGGTGGAGGGTGCCCTGCACTGCTGGGGGGAGGGGGTTCAGGGGGACATGAGTGGGGGCCTGGTGGAGGGTGCCCTGCATTGCTGGGGGTTGGGGGTGCAGGGAGACATGAGTGGTGGCCTGTTGGAGGCCGCCCCTGCACTGCTGGGGGTTGGGGGTGCAGGGGGACATGAGTGGGGGCCTGGTGGAGGGAGCCCTGCACTGCTGGAGGTTGGGGGTACAGGGGGACATGAGTGGGGGCCTGGTGGAGGGTGCCCTGCACTGCTGGGGGGAGGGGGTGCAGGGGGACATGAGTGGGGGCCTGGTGGAGGGTGCCCTGCATTGCTGGGGGTTGGGGGTGCAGGGAGACATGAGTGGGGGCCTGGTGGAGGCTGCCTCTGCAATGCTGGGGGTTGGGGGTGCAGGGGGACATGAGTGGGGGCCTGTTGGAGGGTGCCCTGCACTGCTGGGGGTTGGGGGGGGGTGGGAGACATGAGTGGGGGCCTGGTGGAGGGTGCCCCTGGATGCTGGGGGGTGGGGGTGCAGGGGGACATGAGTGGGGGCCTGGTGGAGGCTGCCCCTGCACTGCTGGGGGGTGGGGGTGATGGGAGACATGAGTTGGACATGAGTGGGGGCCTGGTGGAGGGTGCCCTGCACTGCTGGGGGGTGGGGGTGGTGGGTGACATGAGTGGGGGCACTGCTGGGGGTGGGGGTGGGGGTGCAGGGGTACATGAGTGGGGGCCTGGTGGAGGGTGCCCTGCACTGCTGGGGGTTGGGGGTGCAGGGAGACATGAATGGGGGCCTGGTGGAGGGTGCCCTGCACTGCTGGAGGTTGGGGTGCAGGGAGACATGAATGGGGGCCTGGTGGAGGCTGCCCCTGCACTGCTGGGGGGTGGGGGTGATGGGAGACATAAGTGGGGGCCTGTTGGAGTGTGCCCTGCACTGCTGGGGGTTGGGAGTGCAGGGAGACATGAATGGGGGCCTGGTGGAGGGTTCCCTGCACTGCTGGGGGATGGGGGTGGTGGGAGACATTAGTGGGGGCCTGGTGGAGGCTGCCCCTGCAATGCTGGTGGTTGGGGGTGCAGGGAGACATGAGTGGGTGCCTGGTGGAGGCTGCCCCTGCACTGCTGGGGGGTGGGGTGGTGGGAGACATGAGTGGGGGCTTGGTGGAGGGTGCCCCTGCACTGCTGGGCGGTTGGGGTGATGGGAGACATGAGTTGGACATGAGTGGGGGCCTGGTGGAAGGTGCCCTGCACTGCTGGGGGTGGGGGTGGTGGGAGACATGAGTGGAGGCCTGGTGGAGGGTGCCCCTGGATGCTGGGGGGTGGGGGTGATGGGAGACATGAGTGGGGGCCTGGTGGAGGCTGCCCCTGCACTGCTGGGGGTTGGGGGTGCAGGGGGACATGAGTGGGGGCCTGGTGGAGGGTGCCCTGCACTGTTGGGGGGTGGGGGTGCAGGGGGACATGAGTGGGGGTCTGGTGGAGGCTGCCCCTGCTCTGCTGAGGGGTGGTGGTGGTGGGAGACATGAGTGGGGGCCTGGTGGAGGGTGCCCCTGGATGCTGGGGGGTGGGGGTGGTGGGGGACATGAGTTGGACATGAATGGGGGCCTGGTGGAAGGTGCCCCTGGGGGCTGGGGGTGCAGGGGGACCTTCGTTGGTGGGCAGTAGTGCAAGGTGACATGTGGGCTGGCTGGGGGGCATGGCATGGTGGATGGGCTGCCTGCGGGACATGTGCAGGGTAGGCCCCTGTGGTGTGGGCTGCCTGCAGGGGCCGTGGAGGGTGTAGAGGGAACACCTGGGAGGACCCACACATGCAATTCACGTGTGGTGCTCCCCGCGCACCCCTGGAATACACGTACCCTGATGGAATTGCGTGTGATACTTCCTGCGCACCCCTGAAATACACGTACCCTGCTGCTTTTGCGTGTGATACTTCCCGCGCACCCCTGGAATACACGTACCCTGCTGCTTTGGCGTGTGATACTTCCCGCGCACCCCTGGAATACACGTACCCTGATGGAATCGCATGTGATACTTCCTGCGCACCCCTGAAATACACGTACCCTGCTGCTTTTGCGTGTGATACTTCCCGCACACCCCTGGAATACACGTACCCTGCTGCTTTGGCGTGTGATACTTCCCGCGCACCCCTGAAATACACGTACCCTGATGGAATCACGTGTGATACTTCCTGCGCACCCCTGAAATACACGTACCCTGCTGCTTTTGCGTGTGATACTTCCCGCGCACCCCTGGAATACACGTACCCTGCTGCTTTTGCGTGCGATACTTCCTGCGCACCCCTGGAATACACGTACCCTGATGGAATCACGTGTGATACTTCCCGCGCACCCCTGAAATGCACGTACCCTGCTGTTTTTGCGTGTGATACTTCCCGCGCACCCCTGGAATACAAGTGCCCTGATGGAATCGCGTGTGTTACTTCCCACGCACCCCTGATGTACACGTACCCAGGACAATCGCGTGTGGAACTTCCCGCGAACCAATGAAATACAAGTTCCCCGCTTGGCGTTTGCTGTTTGGCAGCCCTGTGAACTGGTCCAGGGTTGGCACAGCCCTTTGCGATGATTTGGGAATTTTGGAGGCTCTACCTTGCACGAGGGCGTTCTTGGGGGCGTGACTGGCGCTGCTGCAGGGTCGCTGCGCCACTCTGCGCCACTACTGGTTTTGGAGGCTAAAATCCATGAATACGCTGTGCGATGAAAAGGATTTTATTGCACGCGGCTGGCGCAGTGTATCGCACGGGGACACTGTGCGCCACTTTTGTGCGATTTTCTATGAATTACCCTGAAAGGTGGAAGTGAGTCTCACCTTTTGGGTAAAGGTGATTAAAAGAGAAGTACCTCAGAGAATGATGAATGCACTAATTCGTCCTGAATATTTTGATGACAATATAGCCAAGGTGCCTGTCTCAGTATGGACTACAGGCCCCTATGAGATAGGCCTCTTGAAGGGGGTTGGAGAAGTGAAGATTAAACTGAAGCCAGGAGCAATTCTACCAAAAGCCCAACAATATCCCATGTCCAGAGAGGCAGATGAGGGGATTTTTAAGACACTGGGCAAGGCATTTTAGTGACTTCAGCGTCGTCATGTAATATGTCAGTGGACCCTGTGAAAAAAAGTAAATGGGGGTCTTGGAGGCTAATCCAGGATTTACGCCCGATAAATGATATTGTTGAGGCCAAGTTCCCTTTAGTCCCTAACCCAGCTACAATTATATGTAATATACCCGTTGAGGCAAACTATTTCACGGTGATTCACTTGAAAAATGCATTTTTCTCAATCCTGTTGCACAGCGATTCACAAGATCTGACATCATTTACATTCAGACAAATGCGTCTGAAAAGCATGAGGCTGTGACAGGGGTACTGTGAGTCTCCTTCTATTTTTAACAGAGTCCTGCAGATGGATTTGAGCAATATCGCACAAGAAAGTGTTGTCCTGCAATACGTGGATGACATCTTAATTTGTAGAAAAAATGAAGGAGGGCGAGGCGCGCACTCCAGGTCCTGGTCAATTAAACCTGTTGAAAAAATATATTTCTGGATTAAATCCCAAAATGATCAAGTATTCACCAGGGTTAAATCCCATCGGCTGCAAATACCAAAGATGACAAGTATCAACAGGGTTAGATCCCTTCTGCTGCAATTCAGTTGCTCAGTATTAACAGGGTTAGATCCCATCAGCTGCAGTTCTGTTTTCTGTAGTTGTTCTCCTCCAAGCGCTTTCTTATCTCAAATAATCATCAGGTAGGCTGTGTTTCATTAACAGGTGTTACTGATTAGACTCTAAGGATTCTGGTAGCTGTAGTGAGAATGTTTTTTCAGTTCAGGTGACCAGGGACCGACACCCTTCCAAAAGCACAAGTCCTTCCCAAGTTTGGGGGAGGGGAGAGAGCCATCTTTATGATTCTCTAAAATGGGGCACAATAACCCCGGTGCCGCTGCCTCTGGAGCCCGGGACCCCCATAGCATTAAGTGAAAAAATGAAGGAGGGCGAGGCGCGCACTTCAGGTCCTGGTCAATTAAACCTGTTAACAAAAAATATATATCTGGGTTAAATCCCAAAATGGACAAGTATTCACCAGGGTTAAATCCCATCTGCTGCAAATCCCAAAGATGAACAAGCATTAACACGGTTAGATCCCTTCGGCTGCAATTCAATTGCTCAGTATTAACAGAGTTAGATCCCATCAGCTGTGGTTCTTTTTTCTGTAGTTGTTCTCCTACAAGCGCTTTCTTATCTCAAATAATCATCAGGGAGGCTGTGTTTCATTAACAGGTGTTACTGATTAGACTCAAAGGATTCTGGTAGCTGTAGTGAGAAAAAGATTTCAGTTCAGGTGAGCAGGGACCGACACCCCTCCAAAAGCACAAGTCCTTCCCGAGTTTGGGGGAGGGGAGAGAACCATCTTTATGATTCTCTAAAGTGGGGCACAAGAATCCTTTGAGTCTAATCAGTAACACCTGTTAAAGAAACACAGCCTCCCTGATGATTATTTGAGATAAGAAAGTGCTTGGAGGAGAACAACTACAGACAACAGAACTGTGTCTTCTGGTGACAGGGACATTCGTCCTGTCTTGCTGAGGTTCGGGATTATATGTTTTCTCCTAAATGTGAACAATGTCTGCACTGTCCGGTCATGTGGAGTGCAACTAGAATTATCATTTTATTTAAAAGATGACTTAAATGTTCTGTATTTGCTGGGTCTCGAAGGAATGTGAGTGTATCTGTTGTTCTCCCAATAAGAGTTGGACAGTCTTCGATTATGCGAAAGAACAGTTTGTTGATGAGCTCAACTATTTCCGCCTCTGTTGGGAACATTTGATTCTTTCTCACTGTACTCAGGGAGTAGGATAAATTGTTTGGCAATGACAGTGAGGGGTTGTCTTATTGTCTTTTTGTTTTCAGGATCTTGTAGGAAGTCAGTAACACTGGAGAGCCTCCCTACCAATGACGGGTATGATCTTAGCACTAGATCAAAATAGGTGACCACATCCTTGGTGATGTAGCTACTGCAGGACACAACAAGTGATTCCGAATAGGGTCTCGGTGTGGAACGAGTCGGGATACTGTGTTTGCTTCCAATGTAAGTGTCCTCGGTCAAAAATTGGCATATTCTTTTCTCAAAGCTTAAGTGTGCTTCAGTCCAAAGTTCAATAGTCAATAGCCTGTGTTTGTGTTGTGGCTTACACATGCAATTTTCTTCTTCATCCTGCAACTAGGATGCTCAGAGTGTCTGTTTTTTATGTCCTTATCCCCTTTTTTGATCAGAGGAAGTGTCCAATTTAAGCCACAATTTGCCAAAAGTTCTTTGCCTTTGTCTGGCTGGTCATGAGTCCTTCTTCCGCGTCATGGATTTCGTCTACGTGTGCTGTAGTTCTTCCCCGTCGCTCGTCGATTCCTCTCGTTGGGGTGCAGGCAGGGTGTCTTCTCCGATGTAGGCTTTTATATCGCCAAGAAAAATCCAAACTCTCCTGCCTTGTAGCTTCACTGCGGATGGAGTGCAGTCCTCCACTGTAAAAGGACTGTTGAATCTTGGCTCTTCCCACTTTTTCCTTGTATGATTCTTCACAAGGATGGCGTCTCCAGGGTAGATGGATGGAACCGGTAAACCTTGAACTTGGTCTGTTGTAGTATCTCTTTCTGTGTTCTGTGCTGCTCTGCACCCTTTTCGTCGTCGCTGAAGCTGGTCTGAAATGACAGTAAGGCAAGATGTCATGCAGTTCAGATAGTTTTGTATTTCAGACCCTAAAACCTCTCCTGCGGACTGTGCATCACATCTAGCTGAACCTCGGGGTGTCAGAGGTGTTCTCATTCTTCTTCCTGTAGCTATCTCGTGTGGCGTAAGATGATGGTCAGACCCGGGTTGGTTTCGAAGTGCGTACAGTGCCAGTGGAAGGCAGTGTAACCATCCTTTCTCTAGAGTAAGCATCAACTTGGCTATCCTTTCCTTTAACAAGCCGTTGAGCTTCTCACAGATCCCATTACCATGTAGATGATACACTGACGAGAACTTGTCCTTTATACCAAGCAGCAAGCGAAACTGCTCGAAAACTGCATTGATGAAATGATGTCCATTATCTGACCTCATGACCTCGCACACCCCCCACATGGAGAACACTTCTCTCACTAAAAATGTGGCCACACAGGTAGAGTCTGGGTGTGTACATGGACCTGCCTCAATGCATCTAGAGAATGGATATACCACAACAATTAAGTATCTGTATCCGTTACATACTTGAATCATGTCGACGTAATCGACATGTAAGTGTTGAAAAGGCCCATTTGTCTTTGGGATGACTCCTCTCATTACTTTTAATGTGTGCCCAGCCGTGAATTGCTAACAAATTATACAGTTTACCATAAAGAATGCAACGTGCTCTGCTAAATTCGGTATGAACCAGTCTTTCATGGGTTCAATCCCACCTCATGCAAAAATGTTCTCTGGTCGCCATGAGGTGGGATTGAACCCATGATTGAACCCATGATTTACAATCTCTTTGCATTATGCTGTCATCTACGGAAATTAATATGGCCTGGATTTGAAAAAGGCAATTTTTCCTTGCCGAAACACGTGTCATCCAATAAGGCTACAACACTAAACATCTTCAATTAAAAGAATTTCAAGCCATTTGCTCAAGACGTTTTCATGTCATAACTTTACGGCGCACCGAAAAGTGTAAGCTCACGCAACCAATACCAATTTTTAACAAACGGAGTGGAGGGTCTCTATGTCTCTGTAGAAGTTTACTTCGATGCAACGACTGATCTAAATAACTTTTATTACCAATACGCCCGAAACCTAAATACATCAACTCATAACAGGTCGCAAGGTATCACTCCTGAAGGTGTCTACCAAAAAGTCCCTCAACAATTATTTATGAGATTCTAAAAGCCTTCCGCCGAGGGACAGATCAAGGAAGCAGTGTCAAGAACTCCCCGTGTCCTATTTGTTGCTATTTTTTCCCCGAGTCCCTCTCACTGATCAACGTACACTATGTCCTCAGGACTGAAGCAAATCTGAGGAGTGGATTGGGAGATTACGTATTTTGAACATGCACAGTAAAGGGACTCACTATAGTGTTATTTTATTTAGATTTTTCCCATAGTCTGGCAAAGGAACTGTATCCCGACATAAGAGACCATTTGTCACTCGCGAAAGGGGGGACACTTGTGGAACACCTGACACTCTTAAACTCAGAACTCAGAAGACGATAGTGGTTAAGGCATTATTAACATTGACATTTGGTGAATGATCGAGATGGGGGTCCAGAGCAGCAATCTGGTACTCCCAAAAGAAGAGAGGCACCCCCGCTTCTCTGGAAGAAAATGCTGCCGCCTGACCTACAGGGGCATAATGTACCTACGCATCATATTCATTAGTGTTTTACTGTCATTAACGATCAGAACTGCATTCTTTATTGGTGCAAAAAGCGCTCCAATTTCAGTGCACCCACTTAATGATGCACGCATGAAACCCACAAAAGGACCCAGACCTTATATAGTCATTCCAGTCCCTAGAAGATCTGACAGTGGAGTGAAGGAACTTGAAATGGATGTGATTAGCAATGATACACACACACTTGTGGTCACAAACAAACAAAAGGGCCGGAGACAGGGTCGGAAAGGAATGAATGAAGTAATATCACTGACAACTACATGCATGCAAACACTGAATGCACATGAAACAGGCCTAGTGTCAATAACTGCAGAACCACAACCCAAATCAGTAGAAAAGAAGAGACCGCCTGCCGTAAGAAACTCCACAGCAGATGTTGTGAGAAAACAAGAATTAAAACGAAAACCAACAGAAGCAGTTATATCAGAAACTCTTAAGAAAACAAGAGCCAACTCTGAGAAACTCTCTGCACGGACACAACTGATAGTAGACTCATTAGTTCCGCACATAGCCAGAGCAGGGGAACTGCAAGAGGAACTGAAGAACAAAACCACAGAGACTGTATTACCAAGCACATATGTTCCAACGCAAGGGACAAGACCAGTTCTACAATACAACCATACACCGGACCAGTGTCAGGCTGGTTGGCATGGGCATTTGTAACCAGCAGGAGAAAGATGTATGAGAATAGGGAAATAACTGCCAGACTCTTGTCCACTCAAATGGCGCAGATGAGGAGGCCTGCACCATGGACCAGGATACCTGAGAATCCTCCAGCAAGAAAACGCCATACAGATGCATTCAGGGATGTAGTCATAGCCAACTACAGGAAAACCTTAAGAATCAAGAGAAGCATGCATGGAGATGACAATGAACTAAACGACTACCTGGACAGCACAGCACGTCTGGGAAACAACATTTGGTACCACACATGAAGGAAGTTGGAAGACGAAATTCGTAAGGGGAATGATTTGTTTGTGCACTCCTACCATACAGCATGGGGAAGTCCAAGATCTTCGTAGCTGTAGAAATCGATGTCCAGACAGCACACTGTATGTCACACGTAGAAATGTGCAAGACCAGAGGCCAGTTCATGTGTAGTGATGCCTCATTAATATGGGTAACTGAAACATCCTATCCAAATGAAGATGATTATGTCCAGGACATAAAGACAGGAAACAATGGAAAGACAAAACACATTGTGATCAGATATGAGAAGCCTGGAGTCAAAGGAGCAGAGATCAGAAGAGAAGCAAACCAGAAGCTGAATGTCCAAGGAAAAACTCCAGAAGAAGCTCTGAGATGGAGGAATTGAGGCCAAATGCAAATTTGGGGAACAGTGCTTTCACCAGATGGATGGGAGAAAGGAGTAGTGATATGCCGAGCATAGATGGTCTTCGGTCACTACGAAACCACCATCAACATAGTGCGAAACGGATGCAAGCCATTGTGGCCAATACTTGCAAAACTATTGACATGGGTGAAAGACAGAGGAGGACCCTTGCAGATAGTGCCACTAGAAAGCCCAAACTTCTGCTTCAGGAATAATGGCACAAGGACGATGGGAGGGAATTAGAACTGTGGATGAGTTTTTGACACTCCAGGAATGGTACATGGAACTGCAGTGATTATGGATCATTATTTGGCATGCGGATCCAAGGCATACATCAGACTGTGAAGAGACTGGGGAGGTATATGCACAATAGTGAATGTCCACGTTCCAGCATTGGTGATCCCGAAAAGTGACCTGAATATTGAACGTTTCCTGAAAGCAGATGCTCACCTGAGGAAGAAGAGATCTGTGGAACTGATAACTAGGATGAAGATAGAGAATTACTTCTCTGCTAAATCAGAAGAAGCTTTTCATGCAAACCCATATGAACACAGGCTGTTCAGCCTCACCTCATCAGTGTTCACAATGATTTTTATGCCAAGAATCCAAGTTGGAGTAAATACTAAATGGTTGCAGATAACCAGATGGGAGTTACTACAGACCATCAACACGACCATAAAAGGATTCAATGCAATCAAGGAAGAGCTAAGAGCCAAATGACTGACGACTCTCCAGAACAGCTATGTCCTTGACATGATCACAGCCATGGATGGAGGAGTTTGTGCAAAAATAGGAGAATCATGTTGCACATTTATACTTTCTCACGACGAGGAAAATTGAACTTTAACAGATGCCATAGGTATGCTGACAAAGCTACAGAACCAGAGGATCGACGAAACTGACGAAGTTGATGATGACAGATGGTTTGGATCACTATTATCTTGGGTCCCACAATGGATGGCAGACATATTCAAGTTCCTAGGAGCCATGCTAGTGATGATATTACTAGGATTTTGTGTTATCAAGATAGTAATCTGGCAATGCCAGAAAACTGCGAAGAAAACTATAGGGATGAAGATCATGATTGATGTCAAGCCAGGATGGAAGCCCAAAGACCTGACTGATGAAGAAATAAGAGACTTTGTGAAGGCCAGCAGGCACGCGCCAGAAGGTACAAAGTTTCTCTATCCCAGGAAGCACAGAAACTATGTGGGAATATGGATTTACTGTAGCCCAAATGGACAATGTCAACTCATGACATGGAATAAAGACAAACATGTAAGAACAGCAGGAAGCCTGAAGGGAGTAATAATAATATGGACTCCGAAGAGACACTTTTTCAAACCAACATGTATAGATCCAGAAGATGAAGAAGGAAAGAACCCAGGCGATGGAGTGAAGATCGATATAGAAGAATCAAGTAAATTGCATCCAAAGAAGGAGGTGAAAGTGGTCAATGAATCGCCCAGAGGGGGGAGTGTAGGAGAGGTCCCAAATAAAGCCTGTACTCCCATCGCCCATTTTGAAGTACCAGGAACGTTCACACCAAAATATGTGATGTATGATGAGCAAATAAACCAGCAGAGAGCCGCAGTAGGGCTCTGCCCAGTACCCATCAGAAGAGCAACACCTCTTGAAGTACCAATACCCAGACAACCAGGGACAGTAAGGTATCCATTGAGAAAACCCTACCAACAAATGAGACGAAACGAAGATTGCCTAAGTACTGTTCTGGAAGAAACCAAAAAGGCCTTAATGTAAGATGAATGGTGATGTCACGAGAGCCCGGACGGGCTCACAGATAGAACAAATGACGAACCAAGAATGACACAAAGAGACGAAATGCCCTGAGAAAAGAGATTGTGATCTTAAAGTGATAGAAAGCTATCAAAGCGTAAGAGAGTTAAGCTGTAAGCAAAATGAATACCGTCCATCGGTTTACGCCTGTACATATGCTTGGAACTGCAAGAAAGCTAAGAAAACAGTGCAGCTTGCTATGCTAAGTAGAAGAAGCGCCATTATCCATAATCTACCTCAAAACGAAGCACATTATTATAAGTGCGATTCCACTTTGCACGAAAAGCAGAATCAACTCAGGTTACTAGAGGCCAAACAAGAAAAGTTTCATATTCTGGAAAAATGAGAAGAGGCGGCTGAATCGAAACTCGGCAGATGCAACTCGTGCCAGAAGAGCCAAGGTCATACCAATAGAAGGAATGAACAGTAGCTACATTTAATTGAAATTAAGAACAGAATATCCTGTCTTTGAAAGGTCAAGATAAGGAAGCGTAGGCAGGTGGCAAGCCAAATAAGAATTAAATGCACAAATTGAGAGAAACTAAGCAAATTCACGGTGTCTGCATCACGTGACCATCCGAGCGAGGAGAAGCACGAGTTCACACCTACGATTGGCATCCGCCCAGGAAGAGATATCAGAACTTTCCCAGACAGAAGATGCAGTTTCGAGGCCAACCACAGTAACATAATTGACACATAGTTGTTGAAGTGATGATTGAATGTAACCTTAATTGGAGGAAGGCCGGGTAGCTGAGGGGGCACCCTGTACCTGGCTAACCATTCTGTGTGCTGCTAGGTAAAGTGGAAATGTATCCATGGGGTTGGTGCCAAACCAATCACAATGGACCAAATAATCTAGGGTCCTATAGTTAGTAGAACCAATGGGACATCGTACTTTTAGTGATGTCCACACTAGTCATTTTTGAAGGAAGGGCTTAGATGCCCACCTGACAGTATTTACCCAATCCCCTCACTCTGTTACCATATACAGATATAGTACCTATATTAAAGTTACCTTTTCCTAGCCAATAGAATTGCATGTTAACTTTTAAGTGTAACACGTCATTATGACGGGTTTTGAGTATAAATGTCACTGTTTGTATGAAGTTCGTTGGAGTTGAAGCGAGACGGACTATCGCATCACTGCTGATATCCATAACTCCCTGTTTTTTGTACCTGTCATTAAACGGACTCCCTTTGCCAAACCATTGAGCTGTCCTTATTGATTGGTGTTGGAGTGATAAATCTGCAACCTCATCCACCTCGAGGTGCAGCTATCTCGTCTTAAAGTACTTCGGATCAAACCTTGGCTCTATGGGCCGGCCGTGGGTCACCTGAGTATAGTGTCATTGATAAAAGTGACACATATGTATATGAGAGAAATACATAGCTGTGGCTTCAGGCGTGGTGGGTGGGCGGGTAATAAAGCCAAATACATTAACCTGAAAAAGCACCATAATACGCGACAACGCAGATGGGATGTTTGACCGTCTTGACCATCAGCCATATCCCAAATATTTTTTGTCTGCTAACAGCAATTGCATTTTAGAATAGCGAACCACAATTTTGTTGTCTGCATCAGCCTCATAGACCCAGAAACCAGTCTCATTGTGGCACAATCACTACTGCCACACAGGAGTACAAGGATGAGTGGTGGCTAAACTGCACGCTCAGCCCTCACACCTCTACGAAAATAGAGTGATCCCAATCATAAAGGTGAAACGGGCACAGTTAAGCGATGGACATCCTTCACCTTTTTCAGTAACGTGGGCAGAGGGAAGGCGATACTCTTAAGAAAGGTGAGTTCCAGTAGCAACTGAAACAGTAATAGAGCAGTCTAAAATAAAGGAGTGCCCAATCAAGGTTCTATGAACAATATGCTTGTATTTATACACACCAGTATGCAATCAAAAAGACTGTATCAAAAAACACAAAAACAAACCTTCGTAAAGGAAGACTGATATATGGAGAGTGGTGAGACTGGTGTATGGGAGAAAAGGTCTTCCAGGCCCCCTCCCCTCCATTCCTATCTGTTTGCAGACTGTGACTCGTCCAGCGGCCACCCATGCGCCTGTGGCCAGAGATGCGGGATGTCTGCGGGTCGACCCATATGACTGCTATACTAAGTCAGAATGACGAGACTTAGAACCCCATTTTTGGGCCACACTCAGACTCCATTTTGTACATATCAACTCAGGCCTCATGAACACACGCGGCCTGCAGGGCTGCAGCTCTCCCCTCCAGATTGCCACAGCGGCCCAGTCACTTCCCTCGCCCTCCTCCCCTCTGCGTGCCTGCAGTAGGCCTGTTCCCATGGGAGACTAGGCGCGAACAAGCTCCAAGACACACACTGTATCTGTGGCCTTCCGCAGTCCATCACTGACCTGCAAATGACCGGGAGGAAGCTGAGACCAGAGAAAAACAATTAATCTCCACAAACATGTTCTGTTCCCTCGAAGACCCCACATTTACGACATACGCATTGGATAACACCCCAACCTCCATCTCCCTTTTAAAGTAACAGATAACATATCTCCTGCCAGTGTGCCACCCCGTTTCACCCACACTGATAAGCCATCTGTAAAGGTTATAAATCCCCTCCTGTAGGAATGCGTGAAGGGGCTGCTTCTAAGAAACGAAACAAGAAGATTTTTACCTATTCTTACTGCACATATGTACATATGTTGGTTATGTGTCTCTGCCCCATACATCTTGTCCTTTGAAAGGCACTCACTCTAATGTATGATATGTCAATTTACTTGTTCGATATAATGCAAGGTACACGACCCAGATGCTCACTGGCTTTTTTAGTATATATGTGTTTACAAACATGTTCAACTAGCATACAGTTATAAATGTACATAATGCAAGACGGTAAAGCTTCAAGGCTTCTGTAGATAGAATTTACGTTTTAACATGGTGCTCATGATAACCGTAAACATGTAACTTATATTATGATTATAGTTCGCATATTAGTAATTGTACCTGTGACCACACTAGCCTAATTCTACCTCACATTCTAATGATTCGTATGTAACCCAGTAAAGTAGATCGGACAGAGGCCACAGGGCTCTCTCTCTCCCTTCTCCTGCAGCTCCGCCTACTCAGCCCCCACTTTCCTTCGTCCTCGGACCGGGCTGGCATCTAAAGGCCCTTGATTTACCGATGATGTGATATTATAAATGTAACCCCTCACCCTTCCGCTGAGCCTGCGCCAAGTATCCACCATCCCCCAATCCCCCAGACCCACAATAGCACCATAAACTTGTTCCACACCCCCCGACTCTACTTAAAGATATATGGACAACAAGCCTCTTTTTGATGTACCAACTATGTGCCCTCTGACCAGGTAGTATCCCATCTCACCCCAACCCCGACTGAGCATGGTAGCCATATATTTGTTCTTGTGCTAACATACTATAAAGATGTCTCTCACTAGGTCTAACGAAGGAGGGTGATAGAGGTATCTCTGTAATGGGCCCCCTGATAAGCCACCTGACCCCGTGGAGCAGGTCATTTATCGTATAGTTTCTTTAGGATGATGAAACATGAACACCCACAGTTATGTGCTATTTTTCCTGTGATGTTAGAATAACGACTTGGAGGATTTACAGGGCATTATGAATTATAGTTAACATTGAATGAGTATGTGTGGCCACAAAGGCAAATGTTAGTGCAGCCGCGATGCATCAGCTCACAATCGCCTGACCCAGCGCTCCACCCCGACGAGCCCAGTTGACCTGCGAGCATCACCGTGACACCACGTGGAGCCTCGCCAATCCTGGGTAACTATATATTCTACACTACCCATTCCCCATTGCCCAAACTCATAGATTCATGTAATCTCTAGTTCCCACGTCATAGGTGACATGGTTTTGTAACAAAATGTGAATATTTTCTGATGTTTGGCAGAGCACTCTCAGAGTTTGGAGAGTTCTCCGCTTGCCCTATTTTGGTTTGGATAAACGTTTACCTTTTGCCTTCACCCGCACTTGGTCTTGGTCTCATTCCCTCCTGGGGTGTTTCCTTTACTGTCTCTCACTGAGGAGTTTTAAATGCATTTTGGGGGGACGCTCACTTTCACTGGTGTTAATGGGGAGGCAGTTCCAGAGTCCGGGGACATAGACAGAAAAGCCCTGGAACAACGCATTCACATCTGTTGTGCCCAAAAATTACTCTATTGCCTTTTAAGAGCACATGTTGCAATGCCCAACAATGCTGTATTGCCACGGTAAGAATGCATTGGCATTCTGGCCATCAATATATGCAATAGTGACATTAAACAGAACAAACTTGTGAGAAGTCAATGTAATGCAGACCGTGCCGATATATACAACAGTGCCACGCTACAAAAACACTCATATTTGCTGTGCCCAGTAATTTCTGTACTATAATTTAACACACCATTTATATTTTCTGTGGTAAACAATACCAGTGTTGTACTATAACAACACACCATGTTCATGTGACAAGTAATGGTGAAAAAAGCAGTGAAACGAGCATATAACAACAGAGATGCATACTACTAGAAAAGAAAAAGGAAAAACCAAAAGAAGAAAGCATGTTCTGTGTCAATACCTTCACTAAAAAGAGCCTGAATCAGAAACATTATATAAAAACATTGAAAAGTCTTTGAGACGGCAACAACTTGACTTCAACCCCCAATTTTTGCCTATAAAAAAAGCACCTCAAGAGGTAACTGGGTAAGTAGCAGCAAACTGAAAACCAAACCCACTGCCACCCGAAGCATCACTACACAATGGGGCATGACCCCCACCACGGGACATTACCTGTGTGGTAAATGTGGGGTATGCAAGCTTACCAGCAAAAGCAAAGAATATCGATATAGGTACAAACAAAAAATGGCAGCAAAATAATTTTTCTAACTGCAACACAGACCACATGATATACCTCATCAAATGCCCGTGCGGCTTAAAATATGTGGGAAAAACCAACAGAAAAATCAAGATGTGCATTATTGAACACCACAGCTGTCTCAAAAACAGACTAGACCAAGCTCCAATGGTGAATCATTTTATATTGAAGAATCATGGTCACAAAGAGTTCACATGGACAGTATTACAAGTCATAAAAGGAATTAACCAACTACACAAAGAAGAAAAAACTCTTCAAGAGAGAACAAGAAATGATCTACAAAATGAAAAGTGACTCTAAGGGTCTCAATGAAGCTATTGAATGGCATAAAATAAAAAAAACTAACAGTCTAATATCTGCCCACCACTACCGGAATATGCGTCCACTTGGCCTGTGACTAATACACAGAGGAAGAAAAAGAAGAACCGTGATTTGGGAATACCGTCAGTAACTACATCATGGCTGTGATGCTGGAAATGCATCGGAGGGACAGGGCCTCCGTATCCTTGTCCTTTACTGCCTTTTATTGTGTGTTCTGTTGTGTTTTCCATGCAGGAGTTCATGTGGGACTCCTGGCGGTGCAGCTCTATCTTTTGGTTTGGTGAACAGACCCATGGGATACCCTTATGGCACCCATGGGTAGGGGTGCAACCCTGTGCCCCTAGTGTAGGTTTTCGGGCACCTGTGTGTGACCCACAGAGCAGGGTACGGGCTGGTGGCAGCTCCGTGCTGAAATGACTGGTGCCCTGAGCGTCCTCCATTTTGGGATGCCCAGGCCCTGTCATTGGAATCGGGAGATTCCTGATGGAGACAAAATGGCCCCCATGGCCTCTTGCTTCCCATCACCTGTTACCTTGTTCTTCCCGAAGTCCCGGGAAGCCCTGCCTCTGTCCCTTCCCCCTGGCTGGCTGTTGGGCGGAAGTTCCATATATGGTAGTGTGGGGAAGTGCCGACCAGACTGGCTGGAGCCTTCTCAACGACCATATGCTGTGGGTACGCCTGTGGGTGGGACCTGGGTGAATGGAGTGTGTGACGAATACACATTCTATGTTGTGGGTGTCTAGTATCTGGTGGTTGACACAATGACTGAGACAGCCCTGCCCGAAACCAGTATGAATGCAGTATGGAGTGTTGAATGGCTCGGCACTTGTCCCAATACACATAACTTGTTGTGAGTGTCTGGAGAGAAGTGAATAGCCTGAATGCACTGTGTGACTGATTGGCTGCCTGCCTGCCTGAATGCCCTTAGTCATGATTGGATGCTTGAGTGTGACCCAGCGGAATGAATGGCAGATCAACAGTATATCTGGGGACCTCTCACTGCTAGGAATCGTGTTCAGAAGCTGAAGTCCACTACGACGAGTAACTGGAGTGAAGCTTAACCTTGAAGCCCTGCTGGACGAGAAGAATTGCTGTTGCTCTCCTTCACAATCTGAAAGCTGCTGTGCCTCCAAGGACTGACCCAGAGACGACCTGGTAAAGCGCCCTCTTCCCGAGCTACGAGGGACCATCGCGCACCAGCAGATCTTTGCCAAAGCTCCCTGGTAGACAGACCTTCGACAGGCTGCCGACCCGAGATGGGGACTGCTGCGGAATCACAAAGTGAAGCGCCCGGACTGTTGTCCGCCACTGTCGACGACCGCCGTCGCTGACCGGAGCCGCCGTGCTCCCGTTTGCCTAATAACTTAATTGATCCAAGGACGCTCTCATCCGCATCGTCGCCGCCGTATCCTGCTGGAGAAGGCCTGACCGTCGACGCGCAGAGGAGCATCCGCCGGTGGGTTTCCTGCCACCCAAAGACCACAGAGACGCTGACGACTCCACGCCCTTGCTGGGCCACAGTTCTTCAAACTCTTTGCGGTCCAGAACTATCGACACCAAGGTGCCCGCATGCCTCTTCCTTGTA
Organism: Ambystoma mexicanum; assembly: GCF_040938575.1. Taxonomy (NCBI): domain Eukaryota; kingdom Metazoa; phylum Chordata; class Amphibia; order Caudata; family Ambystomatidae; genus Ambystoma; species Ambystoma mexicanum. The sequence goes on from NC_090923.1 coordinate 45,187,019, forward strand.
GGACGTTTACGCTTCCCCGTCAATGAGCACCGCTAGGAACGACGTGGCCACTTCAACGTCGTAGCTTGACCTGTTCTCCGTCAGACGTTCGACGACCTGTGACTCCTGCCTTAAAGGGAGGGCACTCAAGAAGGGCCGTCGATTCCCCGACGAGGAACGCTACAACGCCAAGGTACTTTGGGGTTGCAGAACTATTGGAAAGTCTACTGGGAACAATATATGGACTGGGCTTGTGATAAATCTTTGCTTTACAGGTTGCCCAGGTGGGGGGATCGCCATACAGAACTGTGTCTAGGTATCGGGACCAGTATTCTGTCAATTGTTCCACCATCTTGCTTTCCTTCCTCTCTCTACTGTTGGTTTCCTCTTTATTTTGATCTGTATGTCATTCTGACCGTATGCACTTTAATGAGATCTGATAACATTAGTGGTACCACTTTAGAACTGTATATATTTACCATTGTTGATTTTTGGAGTACAAAGTGAGTTATCGTGATATTGTATATACCTTTGAATATTAATTATATAAAGACTGTGTTTTAACCAATACAGTGTGTGGACATTCCTTTGTGGGTGCTTGGGGACTACACTGTACTTAAGAACCAGCCCGCATCACCTCCTGAGAAGCTAGGCCTTAATTGCTCGACCACGTACCAATAATAGAGAATCTTGGCTGGGGTCCTCTGTGCCTCTCCTCTACCATATAGAGAGCGAAAGTACAGACACCCCCCACCGGCGTCTTTACAATGGCACTGATCGCAAATCTATGCCAGCTAATACAGACAGCCAATATGCCCACCGTGACAACATTTGGGCTAACATGATCGTCTCCTTATCCAGATGGTCTCATAATTGGATTGAAAAAGACACTGTTCCTTTTTTTGTAACTAGCGAGCATCCACATAAAGAGAACACACAAATTACCTACTCATCCTCAGCCATGCACACCAACCTAAGTGTTTATTGCACCGCAATAACTCGAATAGAGACACCATGACACAAAGGTGGATGGCTTGAAACTAACAGATAGACAACAATAACAGACCTAGTCCTCTGCTTTATACCATGAAAAGCTACATCACTATGGCAACCAAACGCGTCCTCACTGCAGAACGCGAAGGATGAGTGGAATCAGAGCACTGCAAGGTTAATCTTCTACAACTAACAGCAGCAGCAGCACGGTGCCCGAATAACAGGATCGTTGGACCCACAGAGAAACCGAGAAGTGAAAGTGAACTACATCTCTCAAACCATGGAGAAAGGTACAGCGTATATGCAAACGCTGCGTTAGCTAGTACTCGGGTACACCACAAGAGTGCACAAAGACTGACAGAATGTTATCTCACACGCTCTGTGACCCGATAGTGTCTACATTGAAGACCCAGAGCTCTGCCGAGACACAAACACCACAGCATTCGACTCAAGACACTTCACAAGACGCCCCCGAGCCATAAAGGGAAAGTGCAAGGTTTGAATAAACAACCTGGCAACTAATACCATTAATAGAACATCTCACAGTGATGTTACAAGCCTGATACATACCAAGCACTCGGAATTCTATTTCAGAATACCGACTAAGAACCAATCATACTGCAAGCTGGTACATTGGACAAGAGGGACCAAACAAGACCCCGCCAGCAGGTGGGCCCCACTTACCATGCTCTCTATAAAACACTCCAACATTGCATAGGTCTCTAGCCGAGTATCGTAGAGATAAGTAGCACTCAAGTGGCTCAAATGATGACTATAAAAGCATTCAAATTATGCTTTTTTCAGATTGCCAGAAGCAAGACTGCTTACAAGTATTCCTAACAATAACAGCCAGTATTGTTCGCCCCCACAGAACCGGTTCAGGTTACTACTTGTGATTTAGGTTCACGGTTCAAACTATGAACTGTAAAAGATGATTAGCATTTATAGCTTACACTCTTTTTGTTTGTTTTTATTCTGACAAAGAGATAACAAAATACTTACCAAAGCCTGGTGACATTCTGATTACTGCTACATGAAGTAACTATACAGTGAAACATCCTGATGAATGTTTGCTATTAATGAGACATTGAACAGAAACATGTTGAGACCATAATCTTTTGTACTAGCACATGAGAAAAAGACGGGCTAGAGGATAAAACACCACCCAAAAAGACGAGTTCCTTGTATTGTGTACCGACTATCACTATATGTTTCAAATAATTGGACAACCTTCAGTTTCTTCACACCTATTATTTTCACGTGTATTCAATGATGTAATACACAATATAAATCACTAACGTGTTGTGATCTCGCTATATATGTATGTTTTAGAATTATTTTGTATAAGATTAAACAGATTTTATCAGAACTTTAAGATCATTGAAGTATCTTTGAGCCTCTTGAACTGTCAGACAACCGTCTCTATCTCAACATTAGATACTAAATGTACTCCATCCCGGTAATAGATAAAGACAGCACTTTGTTATGTGATTAATTAGTGCAAACAGGGATTCCGTTAACATTATTATGCATGTGACAAATAATGCCATATTGCTACTGTAAAAGTTCTTTTCATGCGGGCTGTGCCGATATATACCAGAATTACTCAATAACTCTTTGTGTTTTATACAGGGTACAAAGTGGGCCAGGATTGCATCTGGCAGAGCCTTGGAGGAGGGGCTTCATCTGAGTCTACCAAACCCCTCCTTCATGTCTCCGAACTTCACATATGCTCCCTGCCAAGTACTTGTTCCTTCTCCTGCCTCTAACACTTGCCTAGGGCCGACTGGGCAGGAGAAAACATTCCCGGGCTGGCTACCTTTAAGGTTGCTTGGATACACTAACTCCTCTTGATGTTCTTCAACTGCCTCTTTATCCTCCTCAACGAATCCCCTGATACTCTCCTTTCTCCTCTTTACCCGCCTCATGCCACTTCTGGGTATTCTACTGCCACCTTCTTATTTTCTCCCACCAACCACCATCTGATATGGTATGATATATGATATGATTGATTATTTATTTATAATGCGCTTAATACCCAGAGGTTTCTAAGCGTGGACTCGGGGATCGAACCTGTGGTGCTCCGTGTCGTCTTGCTTCCAAGGTGAGCACAATGCCCTTGAGCTATCCTCCCTCTTTCTTCCCCACTTTTCTCTCAAAGCTCTCTTTACCAATGTCTCGAAATGTCTTTACATCCATCTCCTGATAATCTGCAACCTTCACCCACTTCTTCCTTATCTCATACTTTCAGCTCTGCTTCATCAACTTTCTTTGTACCTTCGGCATCTCCTGAAATCCTTCACCAGCTGCTCGCTGTCAGCGCCGCCCTCTTCTAAAGTATCAGCATCCACCTCCTAATATTCTCTGCATCGTTCACCTTCTGCTCACCACATGCTTGCTCTTCCAAACCTCCTCCTCACTATCGCAAACCTTCTCCTTTACACTCAGCCATGCTCTCCTCACTGGTTTCAGCTCCAAATCTCTTCTCCAGCCTCCCAGGTCTTTGCCTATTAGATGATTCTCCTGGTGTGCTCTCACTCAGCATGCTAGGTCTCCCTTCCTAAATCCTGGGTCTTTATCCAGCACAGGTCCATCCGGGCATGACCTCCCTCAGCCGATGGACCTTCCTTCCAGCTTCCTGGGTCTTTTGTCACGATCCAGCTAGTTCAGTCTGGCCTCAGCCAGCATAGTGGACCCCAGCCCCCTGTGTTTTTATTCACCCCTAGCACTCCTTTACCTGGTCTCAACCAGCCTCCTTAACTTCATACACAACCTCCTCTGTGTACTCTCTGTATTCACCAATCTTCCAAACATCTCTCTCGCTCCCTAGCTCATTCTCTATACTCTGACCATCTTTCTCCAAACACCCAGGTGCCAGACTGTGCTTGTGGGCATTTATTGCACGGTTCTCCTCTCCATGTTCTCAGCTGTATATGGGGGTGCCCGTGCACAGAAATTGGTGAGAAGCTGGGTTGGGTTGTCTTTTCCAGGCTCACCTGATCTTATTTTGGATCATAGGGGGCAGACAATGCCTTTTATCTGGCCTGTCCACCATATTGGAATCAACTTTCCTTTTCCTTATAATTGCAGAGCACTCCCTAGGAAGATCATATCTCTCCTGCATCCCCAGCATGTGTAACTCACACTGGTATATCATTGCAGAGCACTCCCTAGGAAGGTCATATCTCTCCTGCATCCCCAGCATGTGTAACTCACACTGGTATATCATTGCAGAGCACTCCCTAGGAAGGTCATATCTCTCCTGCAACCCCAGCATGTGTAACTCACACTGGCATATCATTGCATAGCACTCCCTAGGAAGGTCATATCTCTCCTGCATCCCCAGCATGTGTAACTCACACTGGTATATCATTGCAGAGCACTCCCTAGGAAGGTCATATCTCTCCTGCATCCCCAGCATGTGTAACTCACACTGGTATATCATTGCAGAGCACTCCCTAGGAAGGTCATATCTCTCCTGCATCCCCAGCATGTGTAACTCACACTGGTATATCATTGCAGAGCACTCCCTAGGAAGGTCATATCTCTCCTGCATCCCCAGCATGTGTAACTCACACTGGTATATCATTGCAGAGCACTCCCTAGGAAGGTCATATCTCTCCTGCATCCCCAGCATGTGTAACTCACACTGGTAAATCTTAAAATGTCTCTGGAATCCTTCTGTATGTGAAAGGGAGGCCTACGTTTGATAAAATTGCTACCTTGTGTTAGTAGCGATTGACAACAATGGGTTGGTAAGATTGCACCATTCACATGTGGAAATGCAGCTGGTGACCAGTGAACTGACCCGGGCAACATTGCACCGCCTGTAGGAACTCGAGGTTCAGAGAGAATTTCTCGGACCTTAGAGTGAGTTATTCTCTAAAGCGGGACCAATGGCAAGTTAAATATCATTGCGTTCTGGGTGTTTGTTTTTATTTGTGATACATTCCTTCTATAACTGCCCCCTGCCATACATTGATGTCTAAGGGATGGAGACCAGGTGATCCTACCTGTGACTCTCCTCGACCTTCACCTTCTAGTTTGGGGTGGCACCTGACACTTGGCATCTAGACTAGATATTCGAATAGCGCTGCATGGGGCTTTTCCACAACACCCCCACATGCACACATTTACATGCTCATGCATACACATATTCACATACACACACATTCACATGCTCATGCATACATACATTCACACCCACACACACATGCATACATTCACATGTTCACACATACACACATTCACACACACACACATTCACACACACATGCCCACATTCACATGCTCACACTTCACATACACACATGCCCACATTCACATGCTCACACATTCACATAGTCACATATACACACATGCACACATTTGCATGCTAATGCATACACACATTCACATGCGCACACATTCACATACATACACACACAAACACATGCATACATTGACATGTTCACACATACACACATTCACACACACACACATTCACATACACACATGCACACATTCACATGCTCACACATTCACATACACACATGCCCACATTCACATGCTCACACATTCACATACACACATGTACACATTCACATGCTCACACATTCACATAGTCACAGATACACCCACACACACATGCATACATTCACATGTTCACACATACACACATACACACACACACACACATTCACATACACACATGCACACATTCACATGCGCACACATTCACATACATACACACACAAACACGTGCATGCACACACATATATACTTTACTTTCTCTTACTAGCTCTGCTAGCTGCATCTGGAACTCGCACACATCCTCAAGATCTCCAGGATGCTTGGGCCCCAGGCGTTGCATAGACAGGAAGCCAGGGGACGTGTCAATCAACATCTATACCTGCATCCTGGTTCCCACACTTCGGCAAGGGCCACAAGTGTCGCCGCCCTATTCACATCAAAACAGAGAGGATGTGCCGGGGTGTACCCTTGAAGATATGGACCTGCATTATGCCAATAGGGCATGCAAGGCTGGGGAAGCGTCAATTCGTGGGGTGTGGGGCGGGGGTATTATGGATCGTGCTATACCGGCTGGGCCACACCACTCCTTCATCTGCTCAGGATTGTAACTGAATGTGCTTTGAGTCCTCCAGATCAGCTTTGTCACGGATTAGGGGGGAGTCTCCCTGGATTAGCAACACTTTCTCCAATGAGCCAGAATCTCATCTTCCGCGTCTGCTGAAAGGAGTGACAAACAAAGGGAGATGTCTGTAAAGATGGCTGTATTTTCCACTGTTCCTGGTGCTGAGACAGGCGAAACCAGTCATGGGAACTGGCACAGGGACTGGCCCCTGCCAGGGTGGTATACTCTCGCCGCTGTCAGTCCACTACGGTGGTGACTGGTGCAGTATTGAGAACTCTTCACAAAACATACACAACATGAAAGGAGTGACTCTGGGATGCGTCAGCCACTCCTGCAGCCTTGCTGCAAATCCTACAAAGGTAAGGATTTTCCTGCCAGTCGCTACTTATGATCACACCTACAGAACACAGCGGTTCCCCTTACATGTATGCCAGCTTGGCAACACACATGTGCGATAGCCTATTGCATGGCTAATTGGGCCTGTCACAGGGAACACGGCTGCCTGTTGGATGCGCAGGGAACACCATACACTCTGTGTTCCTGTATATAAATCAGACGCTCTTGTTGATGACAAAGGCAACGAACATGAAGTGAAATATACAGCACTCTCTAATTACAACTATTTTGGCATCTGTAGCAAAATGAAAAAGGTAAAAGGTTGGATTCAGCAAACACAAAAACACAATCAAAATTGCAATTTTGTTTACTAGCAAAACATTTGGCGCTTCTTCGGCGACGCTCCTTGGCTAATTGCAGAAGCCATGCCCCGAGAACTGCTCACAATGCAGAAAGCTTTCAAGACACTTAAATCCGCAATTTGAGCAAGTAATTGCCCAGGAGCGAAACGGTTAGAGGATGAGCAAATTAAATTAGCTGCAGTAATAAGGAGGGCTTTCAGGGATGGGGAGTGTGAGCTGGCATCAAGGGGCAGTGGCTCTTCTTGGCGACACAAGGGAAAGCACAAGGCAGCGCCTCGGGCTCTGTAGGGGACCACATTTAAACAGTGTGCTACGACGCACAAACATCCTCTCTGGCAGGTGCTATGTGCTGCACTAATACACGTTAGGTTTCGGGGAGCTACTCGGTACATTTTGTTGCGAAAAGTGCACTTTGCCACATTTTTCTTTTTTCTATTGGTTTATACAAAACCTTATGCAAGGATAAAAAGGTTGTGGCGGCAGCATGGTCCGGAGGGGGTGCAGCTCGATCGTGGCCTGTGTGCGAAGCACCCAACAAGGACCTGGTCCATTTGTTTTTCGTTTGTCCTGCTTATGTACAAGTTAGAGGAAGGATTGTCTCGGGAGGATAGCTCAGAGGCAACGTGCTCGCCTCGGAAGCAAGATGACATGGAGCAGCACAGGTTCGATCCCTGGGTTCGTGCTTAGAAACCTCTAGGTATTAAGCGCGTTATAAATAACCCATCATATCATATACAACCTCTATTGCAGGACCTGGACTTTGCACAATATCGACCCACGTTAGTATATTTGTCTGGGTGGGTGGACTCACCTTGTGTGGGTTGGTCCTTGCTTACTTATCAGAAACTAGCACTTCACCTCCGGAAACGACTGCAAAGCATATTGCCTTGAAACGAGTTCAGGTATATTTCCATATGCCCCAGGCTCTGTGACTTCCCGTAGCTGCTATCTTTCCCAGGCTCCCTTCAATGTGTGTATAAACGTTTGTATTTTGCACTGTTTTTATGGATTGTTTCTTACGCATATCCAAAATAAACATGATGATGATGAAAAGGGGAACATTTGTAGACATCATTATTGACACATTATGATACAATTATTTAAATTCTTTTCATAGCTTTAAATCATTTCTTAAATACCTAATTAAAACGGTTTGAGTCTATTTGACGTAAAACATTTGACGTTATCACATTTGGTTGAATTTATTTGACTTTTTTTTGGTCTAAAATGCGGGGGGAATCCCAACACAACCCCCCACTTCCCCTCAACCTAATCTATACCCTTAGCCACCCCTCTATATACAGGGTCGGACTGGGACAGGAAATAGGCCTGGAAATCCAAAAAAAAGTGCCGCACCCCTCGCCTCACGACCCTTGACCTCTGGTGACATCACCAGAAGTGATGTCATTTGACCCCACCCCAAAGTGACAACCCGGGAAGTGATGAAACATAACCTTTCACCCCTTGACAAAACAGGAAGTGGCATCAAATAGCATTGATCCTAAGTTCACTATGAAAAATATGGTTATGATTTCACTAATGTGATCTACATATCATACAAGAATGGATCACCATATGTATCACTAATATCTGTGTGTATAGATCCATATTGTCCAATTACTGTGAATGCAAGCAGACGCCGAAGGCCAAATGATAATATGTTATTGTATAGCACTTACGCTTAAGCTCTTTTTTATAGAACAAATATGCATACAATATCACCCAACCTGTGTTGGTACTCATTTATCGACCTAAGAAGGATAAAAGGCTGAGATGGCCTTGCTGGGATTCGAACATGCAGATCACAGACATATCGCAGCAGCGAGTGCACAACCCACTGAGCTATCATATTGGCTATAGTAAAATGAGCAATTATTCTGTAGTGGATGCCATTAAACTGGTAACTGAGATTTAACAGCAGACCAGTTAAGTACATCTGCACGTCTGGTGCAAAGTTGGCCGCATGTCACGCCTGCATGCATCTACTTTCAGGCTTCAGAGGTTGGCAAAATAGGGAAAGCAGAGCACTCACAGGACATCCCATACTCTGAGCACTCGTTACCTCATACATGCAAACAAACACCCTGAACAGCATGTCAGGGAGATGGAAAAGATAGACACATTACAACAAAGCATTCATTGTGGCACAATGAAGTCAATGGCCACTTGATGTGCTATGGTGAAATATTTCTACACTGTACAGAAGCTTTTAGGCACAAAGATTTGGTAAAGTGACCGAGGACATCGAGACGGAATGTCTTGTGATTATCGTAACAGAGACAACGGCAGAAAAAAAACATGCTACAACTGCAACTTGCGAAATGCAGAATACATAGTCCGAAATTGATGCTTGTTCTACTCTAAAATTGGTCGTTTATCACTAATATCACTAATTCATATTTATCACTAATACAACAGCACAGCCACTCCAGGGGGCACCGTGCCCCCTGGAGTGGTGGCACAGTGACACCCGCCTGCCCGGCGGTGGCCCGGTCCCTCAACTTTGCATGCTGCCGCGGCATGTGAATGATGAATGCATCTTAATTTATGATGCACACATCATACATGCAAATCAATCATCAAAGCAGGGTAACATGTGTTACCTTTCTTTGATGAATGACGCCATTGGAGGTTTTTTTTTTTCTTCAAATTTCTTTCCCTCCCAGGGACGATTTCGGCCCAGCCACGGGCCGAGAGGCAGAGGGGCCAATCTGACTCTGCATATATATATATATATATATATATATATATATATTCAGTAAAAAAACTTTGTTAAAGGGATGTTATGGTTAAGTTGCCCTACTAAAAACCTATGAAATTCAGTGAAAAAACGTTGTTAAAGGGACGTTATGGTTCAAAGTAAAACCGAAAAACCCCTGAAATTCGGCAGTTATCGTAAGATAAGCAACCATAACTCGTGCCGCCACCGTGCACTGCTAACACTAACACCCAGGACATCAAACATGACATCACAAATGTCATTGATGACATCACTGATGACATCACATGTCTGGCTCCCTCTTTTTTCCTTTACTGATATATCTAGGCCAGTTACAATCAGGAAATAAAAATTCACTATACTATAATACAACATACTATGTTTGTAGACTTACACTACAAATATGTTCTTACAGTAATTCACTTAGGGTCCACTCAAAGCATATGAACCATATACAAGGGAGAAAACACAGACTTGGAAGACAACAATGCTTTCTATGTATGAAGATGATTAGTACGGTTATCAACACTGTGTTATAGTTCTGTTGTTTTTTTATTACTGTACCTTCCCTGAATATGCTCATATTTGTACACATTGCACGTACACTACTTTCATTAGGGTCTAGTCACAATATGTGATAGTTATACATAGGGAAGTAGTAGCTTTGAAGCAGAGCAATCATTTCTGTACATGAAGATAATCAGTTACGTTATGAAAATTGTCGGGTAACACTGCTGTTTTTTTGTTTACTTCACTTTCCCTGTATGTGCTCTATTTGTATGTGTTATTGTCTGTCTGTGTTGGTGTGCAGTAATGCAATAATGTAGTGATTGGGTTTTATTAGCCATCTATGACATGTTTCACATTATGCAAAACTCTAATAAAAAAGCAGTTATCATGTCAGTATTCAACATGGCAAGATTATGAATATTGCACCTTCATCATTTATGCTGCAAACACTGCTTATGTTTCTGCATGAATAGCTTAGTATACTGGATAGAACTTCATAATAGAATGCTATGTATATCAACACATTCCTTAATGCACTAATATTCTGATCCTGGTGTTCCACCTTGATGGTCGTGCAGCTATAGAATACCTCCGTCCCCAAGTATCGCTCGAGCAGATAAAGTATACTGCCCTAGCAATCTTTGAGGCCACAGGTGATGAGTGGCGTCGTCTGTTGGATACCGGGAACACCGGAAGGACCCCTGAGTGCTGTAAGGCAAAAGTTAGAATCAGATATGCTTTGATCTATAATGGCAGTGTAAGCAGTCAAGAATAACCAACACAGCTTACCCAGGGGATGATGGAAAAGGTGGGAAACCTGAATAGACAACGAGGGAAGACCAACAGCAGGCTGGAAAGTACTGCAGTTCCTCCAACTCACACCTGAAGCCAGAACGTGATAGTCAAGAGTTTGTAGTTCAAGAGTTCGCCAAAACAGAAGGATAATCCAGAGCAGAAACCCAAGTTCAGACATAGGTCAAGAGTTCCAATGATCCAGAAGAATGCGTCAAAGCCAAAGGGTGATCCAATATCAAATCCAATAACGTTCCGTGGTCAAGATCCAGAAAAGAAGATGAACGAGGAGTAAAGCCGAACAGGTCTCTGGTTGAAACAGCTGTGAAGCACTGAGTGTTTCTCCTCGGTTCCTTTTAAAGGAAGTCATAATCACATGACTGATCACATGACGTACAGGAGCGTCACGTGAGGTTGGACGCCATCCATGATTGGTTGTCAAAAGTGGACGCCAGCGTTGGCTACAGACGATCCCGTGATTAGTCACGTGATCGCTCCCGTACGCGGGAGCTAGAGCCGGCGACCACGGTGCCGTCGGGCATGGATGAGGCGCCAGGGCAGACGCCAACATGGAAATGGGCGGAAAGAGGTGGTACTGCCCCTCTGTACATCCCGCCTGCCGTGTCTTCCCCGTTGGTGTGGGTGTTGGGTATGGGAACGGATGTTGCCGGGTAAATGTCGGGAGGACGTAACAACTAATTAGCTCATGATATTTATTCCAATGATCCTTGACACTTTTTTGTCAATATTACAATAAGAATCCCTTCTACAGAGTTTTCATGAAAAGTAAATGCACATGTGATGTCATCAGTGATGTCATCAATGACATTTGTGATGTCATCTTTGATGTCCTGGGTGTTAGTGTTAGCAGTGCACAGTGGCGGCACGAGTTATGGTTGCTTATCTTACCATAACTGCCGAATTACTGGGGTTTTTCGGTTTTACTTTGAACCATAACGTCCCTTTAACAACGTTTTTTCACTGAATTTCATAGGTTTTTAGTAGCCAACTTAACCATAACGTCCCTTTAACAAAGATTTTTTACTGAATTTGATAGGTTTTTAGTAGCGCAACTTAACCATAACGTCCCTTTAACAAAGTTTTTTTACTGAATTTCATAGTATTTTAGTAGCACAACTTACCAATAATAACTTTGAGTTTATGTACATATAATATGGAACATACTGAACCCTTTCTACTGAATTTGACGGTCCGCAGACATGTTTGGACAACAGTACCACCACCTAAAAACTCTGGTGGGTATGTGTAATAGTTATATCATAACATAGGAACATTTAATAAATTCACAAAGCAGAACACATATAAAGTATATGTAGTAATACTTAAAAAATGTTACCCATATATGTAACACACTAACCATTCATGTAAATACAATATGTTTTAAAATGGAATATACCAAAAGAAGATAAAGTGGCTTCAACCAAAATTACCACACAGACGCTCCACAACCAACAGCAAGACCAGACGTCTACACTACTGATTACATATCTCACCAGACATAGTAAGTGCACTTCTTTTTTACTCATATATTTATAAACTTTCTATATTAGAAAAAAAAAACATATTACTTTTTTGTTTTCTCACAGAAATGTGTAGTACTCTCGACTGGCTAGAAGAGCATTTCCCACGAGAGGAAATGTTAGAAAATAGTCCACCTAATGGTACCACTTTACTATATAAACCAATTAACAAATATTATTCTGTATACATTTAACATATACATTTTTTTTTATTACAGACCATACAAAAATTCCAAGCATCTCACAACAACAATCAGAGGATATCACTCTACAGCAGATTAATCAAAAAATGGACGACCTTATGGAAAATTTTATGGATTTGAAAAACTTTGTGGAAAATTATGTGAAACCCCCAACAGCACACCATTGTCCAACCTGCACTTGTCCCCCCTCACCCTATCCCACGCAGTTAACCCCAAACCCTGTCTATGGACCAAAGCGTTTAGATGAGCTTTCCTTCCCTTCTTCACCTGATCCCAGTTATCTAGAAATCCCTAATTCTCCTGTTTTTGTTTCCGTTTCTGCCCCACCTTCCCAGTCATAATTGTATATATATATGAAATAAAGTTACTTTTCTTATATTGTGTTGTAATTACTTTCAGTTCCTTGTGATAAAACCAATTTAGGTGTCCACGGACACCGCGGTTGTTCGGAAATGTTCGTAAAGAAACGAAAATGTGACTGTCCTGAGGACACTACATCTGTCCGTAATGTTCTCATGCAAGTTGAAAATGTTCTAAGAACACTCGTAGCGTCCTGAAATGTTCGTAAATAAACGAAAATGGAGGTGTCCTTAAGAACACTATGCCTATTCGTAGTGTTCGATAGCAAACAGAAACTGTTCTAAGAACACTCGTGGTGTCCTGAATTGTTCGTAAATAAACGAAAATGGAGGTGTGCTTGAAACGCTATGTCTGTCCGTATTGTTAGCAAATAAATTAAACTGTGCTAAGAACAAACGGCTGTCCGTAACTGTTCGTTTTACATGTGACGCACTTTTAATTAGTTCAGGACCCGAACACTGTCCGCAGAACATCAACACGCATGCGCAAAACAATGTCCGTACATTGGGTGTCCTGCGGACGACCGCTACCTTAGCGAACATGCTCACAAAACAATCATGTGACTGCGCCCACGCTCATCTCGTGCTCTAAATGCGGACACTGTTCGTGTCCCCGACCAGTTTAAAAGTACATTTCCAAGTAATCCACAATATTTCTCATTAATAAATCACCATACCACAAATCCCATATACTAATCCTAACTTTCCACATAGTTTTTGTGACTTTTTGAACCTTTTTTGATATTTGATCTGTCTTGCGGACGGCGCGCATGTCCGTGACCCGCGCACAAGCACCCTGATATAAGACCACGCCCTAGAGCGCATTCTCATTGCGTTTCTGACTATTCCACAGAGCACACTGCATTTTGCTGCATACTTTGCAGATTTTGAGATTTCCATCTCCAAGCCTATGACATCCATGGCTCGACTATTACCACATGGTGCTACATCTGCCTCAGCACCACCCCCACCCCCTCCACCACCACCATTTCCCCAAGGGCCTGAAGAGGGGAACAGGAGTGAGGATACAGAGGAGGAAGAAGAGGATGACGAGAATGAGGTAGAGGAAATCCCTACTACCCGCCCTCGGCGTGAATCTTGGGTGTGGCGATTGTTTACCGTTCATGGAAACGGTCCTAAGTCTCATGCAAACCGTGTCGCCTGTAATGAGTGCAAAATGGTACTCAGTCGCGGGAAGCATGGTTCGTAAAGCTTTGGGACCACTACCATGAAGCGACACCTGCGCTCATTCTACACTGGGGCCATTCGCAAGGTTGTAGCTTGCGAGAAGCGTAGTAGGTTGATTGCCTCTACTTCATCCTCCGTTCCTGATCCTGTCACCACAAGGAACACCTCTGTGGGACAGCGTCTTCCTCAAGCTGCCTCACAGGCCATACAGAATTCTGATGATCCTTACCTTTCAAGGGTCACAGTTGTATGTGTGTACTGTGACACAGTACTCTGCAAGGGGGAACGAGTTTGGAGTGCTTTTGAGACGATCGTCTCAGAGCACCAGAAGACCTGCTCACTACCCAAATAAAACCCACTCTACATCTTCCTCTCTCAGCTCGCCCTTTCTTATCCCTGTGGTTGGTGTCCCCCTCCCTTTACCCTCCTTTCCCTCCTCTCCTAGTGTGTCGTGTATAAAAAAGAACAAAAAAAATACAAAATAACAAAAATCAAAAAAAAAAAATAAGGCTCTTTTCAGAGCCGCCTTTCACAGTTAAAAAATAGAAGTGAAGATACATAAAGCATAGCCATTTCCATTTCGTGAAAGTCTGCGGACGGTCCGCGAACAGACAAACAATTGCATTGCTACCCTATTGAAACCAATGCATTTTTCTCTAACAGGAAGTGGTGGCTCTGAAAAGAGCCTTTGGGAGGTGTTTGAATGTAAAACATTTTAACTACGTAAGACGTACTTCAAAACGAATGCTGTATTTCTAAAAAAGGTCGCAATGCATTTTGTACATTTCTCTGAAAAATCTGATTGCCAGCATAAGTAAGATGGACTCCATCTTTGCGAAAAATGTATGTACTACGAAACAAAATATTTTCATTGTTAAAAGAGGACATGCCAAAATCTCTTAGGAAGGCACAAACAGCCTTATTAACATTACGCCTTGCTTTCTCCATTTGTGGACCACATGAGAAAGAACAAAGCCACACTTGTCTCTGCGCAATCCGTGAAAAAATTATTTTAGAGTTTGGAAACATGTCCATTATCTTCTGAAGTCCTTCTTTCATTGCAAATTGCAAAGAAATTCCAGACACATGTCCTAAACTGTTCCCTCCACAATGAATTACAATTATGTCTGGATGTTCCTCTATCTTCAAAGTTGCACAGAGAGGTAGCAAGTCCAACCACTTCATTCCACGCACTCCATGCCAGTGCACTTCCACATGTGGGAATCCAAGATCTATAGATACTCCACAGCTTTCTGCATGCACCTTCAACCAATGAATCCACGAGTCTCCCAAAATCCATACAATCTGTGTTTTGAAACACTCAGTCATAGCTATCTGTTCTTCTCTCTGCAAAAACAATATCTGAGAAAACCTCTCCTAGCACAACACACTCACTAAACTTTACTGACCAATCCCTTGCTTCATCCAATCTCATTTCCATACCTCCCCTCCCCAAATTCCCCGGATGGAATACGCGGTGTCCTAGAACTACCGCCATGTCCGCGAACGTATCGTAACATGTACAGCCCTTCTACCATTTCGATTTCACTCTCTGTGCCATTCCCTCATTGGATGTAGCTAAGCAATCACATGACCATCCACCAATCAAATCCAATAACTCTACATGTGACTGCATCACCATAGAGCAGCACTACAAATGTACGGTGTATCTCTCGGAGTACAAGTCTCATACCATTGACAACCACGATCTACGAGAAATACTATACAAATCTCCAATATTTCTACTTGCAGCTTGGTCCATATCTATATACATGAACAAAAAGTACAGGTATGCATATTTTCTACACAGTACATGAACACATTTTCTAACCGACTTTTACCTTCTATAATCTGAAAATTGAATGGACGATCATTGTTTCATTGTCCTAAAATGACCTGTCACTTACAAACCTTTATATCGTTTAATTTCTTCATACACACACACACATGCAAATACTATTAAACTAACATTTTTGAAATAAAATATATACACGACATATAATCACACAAAATAACATACACACTCTATGATCAAATCTCAAACAATAATATTTGTACAAACACATAATTGGTTTTAATTTTTTCGTTTATATAAGTACTTACATACATTTATATAGGACAAGCAGACTATGACATTCACTCACTGTTACGTGCAAAAGCAGGCTATGACAATGACTCACTATTACGTGGAAAAGCTTAGTTACAAGAATAGTGGTATACGTTGGTAGATTATGAATTCCACAAACCATAGTAAAGATATTTTCTTTCCTACTCTTAGTCATAATATAGTTTTAATGGTTTTCAGGAAGGCGCTGAGCATTTCAATTTAAAAAAAATCTATTTCTAAAATGAAAACAGTGCTATGTAGCAACCAAATTACTAATTTCTTTCTTTTACAATTGCAGTGAAGCCCATTTTCCTGAATAGAAGCAACCGATTTTGATTTACAAAGAACAACTAAAAAGCAAACTACTCATTTTTGAAAAAAAAGTAAGTAGATTGTTACCATAATATTTGATTTATAACTCACACGCACTGTACGGTGCATTCATGGTATTTCTGTGCCTAAAAATAGAGATTCTGCACCATTCTGACCAAAAATCCCCCCCGTCTTAAACAGTGATCTCCTGTCAGAATGGCCCTCAAATTCCTATTTTCCGGCACGCAAATTACCCAACTCAGCCGCTAGAATGTAGATGTTGTAGAACAAACAACTGTTTTAATTGTATAGCTTTACCTATATTATTTATTCTTCTCCACACCACCGGCTTACTTTTTTCTGTCATCTGAACCCCAGTTTAGTAACACATTAATTGAAGAATACCCATCCCTGGTAGTTCACCTTCCCAATTCACAATCACACACCATTACATACATCTATCATCTTACTCAAACAATCATGCACACAACACACATGCATTGCAGAAAACCCCAACCCATACCTTCTGTATGTTTTTCCACAGATGCTACAGAATGCCCACCAAAAAGCAACTCCGTAGAAAGGGACGCAGAAGTAGAGCAAATGAAAAGAAAAGTCTCCAACATAAACACCCATCTATAGCAGAATTTGTAAAAAACGTTGAAACACAACAGCTAATACAGTCATGTTGTGAAACAGAAGAAGTTTCTAGTGCAAAAACTTTGCCTCCTCTATCACAAAGTAAAATGACCCAAAAAACTATTAACAGAAAACCAACTATCACTACAAATAAAACGTCTTCTATAAATCTTCATATAGTACAAAGTAAGCATACCAAGAAAAGTATATCAGCCAAAATGTTCCGTCACAAAGTCCTTCAAAATCTGATAAAAACAGGAGAGAAACCAGGTTCAACACTTCAAACCTATCGTAGGAAAGTAATCTTAGAAGTGTTGATAGACAGTGCAATTCTTCTCAAAAGAAACTTATTTATTGTTGTGTTAAACAGAATTAAACCACTAACAAAACTAATAACTAAACTTCAAAAAAGACTTCTCAATAAACGAAATGTGAACAGAAATAACTTCTTAAATATCTGTGGAGGTGAATGGAGTCACACTACAAGCACAGAGCCATACTTTAATGAAGAAGCATACAAACAAAAGCAAACAAATGCAATTGCCATACATAGCAGGGGTCGAGGTTATGAAAAAAGTTAATAATACCATAATGGAACAAGAAGTACTCCTTACAAAAATATGCCCTGAAAACTTAGATTTACCCCTCCATTCGACTGAATCAGAACATCTAATTTACACATGGCCATGCACGTCAATGTGTAACATTCCCAAAAAAATGTTGCAATCTTTACGCCTATTCCTCAATCAATATGTGAAAAGCAAAGACAAAATCAAAATTAAAATACTGCAAAGTATGGATGCTTGTCCAGTACGCAAGCACACAGGACTGCAAGGACATTCGTTGGCCTGCATATCAGGAGCTACTTGCAAAACAACCTTCCATGATATCAAAAGGATATCAACACATCATGCAAGTATAAGAAATATAGTTTATAAACTGTATTATGCAAAAAGTCCTGCTTTAGCACTAGCCAATTTAAATAACATTCTTCTACATGGTACACCAAAAGACCTACTAGAAGAAATCGAGTATATACAGAAAAAATATTTTGGAAATGAAACCCACTTACAAGATGAAATAGCTGTCAACCAACTTCGTAACAAATCTGCACATGGCAACCTTTCACTACACACATACAAAAAAGAAATACTAAAATTTCAAAGCACTTCAGCTGAAGTACCAAACCACGTGTGTGTATGTTGCCGCAGAACGTGTTATAAAAGTAACACAAAAACTATAGACCTTTCATACAAAATAGAAGACAATGAAGATTCTAAATGGTTTGAATTAGCTCTCTACCTTATAGCAGAAAACAAATACGAAATAACTGACCCCATAATACTTTGCAGTTACCGCACTACCAAACTTGACAACAACCAAACTCCTTCACGTCCTATCTCAAATAACTTGGAATTACATCCACTACCAAAACTCCTTCAACAACTTAATTTATATGAGAGCATCATAATTCAAACAGTTCATCCATTTCAAGCAATAATGCGCCATCAGCCAAAAACTGCAAAATTACCTCCCTCTGAATTAGTGAAAGGTATTCGTGGAAAAGTAGTGTATTTACCATTAGATCTAAAAGTAAATGTGCACACTCTAGGAGTGTAACGTCCAATGCAACAATCTTTAATTATCTTGGTAAATGGAGTACCTACAAAAGACAACAAAATTTGGCAACAACTGGTAGATTTACATAAAGTTAGAGAAGCCCTGCAATATCTCAAAGAGAATAATGATTATTACAAAGAAATTAATATCGAAGAAAACTTGAAAGATACAACTGAAATCATTCAAGAGACACAAGAAACTGGTCAATTTGAGCTCCTAGATCCTGCTACAATAACAAACACTTTAGACCATTATACAATTCACCCATTGCACTCTAATGACACCATAGAAGATGCACTGGAAACGTACCAAATGCATCAAACAAAAGGATCACCAATCAGCATATGGGAAAAAAGTATAGAAGCACGTGCTTTTCCTCTACTCTTTCCTACTGGCAAAGGAGGAAGATACGATGATAGACCTGTTCAAATATCAGCATCGGAATATCTCTCATCACGAATGTATTCTGAAGATCCCAGATTTCGACAAAATGTGGAATACATATTCCACCTACTCTTTGAAAGTGAACTAGCAACTTTATGTTACGGAGTTGCACACATATTAAAATCAGGATCACACTTTCAAAATATGAAAGCCACACCATTATTACAAAAAGTTCAACAAAAAGATGAGGTTTTACAGACAAATCTTACAAATCCATTAGCAAATATGCGAGGTACTAAAGAGTACTGGTTTCAACGCCATGGAGATGTTCGTTGTATGATCAGAAACCTTGGCCCACCCACTTGGTTTGTTACATTAAGTTGCGCAGAATATGCATGGGAAGATTTACATGCTTTCCTACGCACATCAAACGAAAACAAAACAAACATAGATATACTAACACCTGGAGAACTTTGTTCTCAGGATCCTGTTAATGTTTCTAGATATTTTCACCATCACTTCATTGCTATGCTACATTTTATTTGTTATAAAACTGTTCCTCCCCTTGGATAAGTGCAACACTTCTTTTGGAGAAAAGAATACCAAGCCAGAGGAGCGCCACTTGTCCACATGCTTTTATGGATTAAAGATGCTCCTAAATTTGGTCAACACAGTGATGCCACTGTTTTACAGTTTATTGAAAAATATGTCACTTGTGAAATTCCATCAGAATCCACAAATAATGATCTTCATGCAAAAATCTTACAATTCCAAAGACACAAATGTGGCAAATATTGTCGTCGCAAATACAAAAACAAAGGGAAATACTACACCAAATGCCGATTTGGTTTCCCTAGACCAGTTACAAATACAGGTCAAGTGAACAACCTCATGTCTTCAGTTAGACATAGTGTTAAAGGTATGTCATCTAAAAATACATATTGCATAAAAAGAAAAGAAGAAGAAAAATATATCAATGATTACAATGCAATCATTGCCCACTTGTGGAATGCAAACATAGATGTGCAGTACATTGCAGACAATTCTACTGCAGTTGCATGATATGTCACAGCATACTTAACCAAATCAGAAAAGACAGAGCTCCAAGACCTCTGGAATGACCTGTCATCAGATAAAACAGTGTCTCAGAAATTATACAGCTTGGGCATAAAAATGCTGTCCCATAGAGAATGTGGATCCTATGAAGCAGCTGATCGATTAACTGGTACTGCATTGTATGGTAAATCTGCAAATATAGTATGGCTAAGTCTCGGTCCAGCTAAATCTAGAAAAAGAGTTCTAAAATCATACGAAGATATAGAAACAATAACCAAACATGATCCCAACAGCCAAGACATTTTAAAAAACAATTTATTGGACACATACTACCCAAACAGAAGTACCACTTTGGAAACCATGTGTCTATACCACATAGCCCAAAACTACACATACAAAGTGACAAACTGTGATGGCAGCTTAGTAAAACTCACCAAACCAAATTTAATTAATCATATCAAATTGTCATTAAAGACTCCTCAACATAAAGAAATATATTACATGTCCCTGCTACAACTCTTCAAACCATGGAGAAAAGAAGAAGAAATACTAGATACCTATGAAGACGCTTTCAAAGCCAATGAAAGCGGTATAACTGATGTAAACTTTGCACAGTACAAAACAATGTTGCACAATGAACAGCAACACGAAGAGGAACTCCAGGCCCAACTAGATAAGGACACTCCTGACAGTAGTCAACCTTCTGTCACAGGAAGCCAAGAACCACTGGGAGAACCACTAATAACAAATGAGGCAGAATTAGCTATGATAGAAGTAGAAAACACCATGTGTCACTATGAAGATAAAGAAGACTTAACTACACTACAATCAAAACTAAACAAAGAGCAACGTAGCATTTTTCAAGAAATAACAAATGAAATTGCACATGGTGTGCAACATGAAAACAAAGAATGCACCTGCCAAAATTACAAACCTATACTATTGTATGTCAGTGGTGAAGCTGGTTCTGGCAAAACATTCATAATCAAAATCATCAGTAAGTTCCTTGAACAATTGACAAACAACAAACTGTCAGCTGTTGTCACTGCCCCCACAGGTTTAGCTGCCTACAACATAGGTGGTGTCACTTTACACCGATTACTACTCCTGCCAGTAGAACACCAAAACAAGTTAGATTATTACAAACTTTCTGCAGAAGCTGCAATGGAAGTACGCAGGGTATTGAAACAAATGAAAATGCTACTAATAGATGAAGTGAGCATGGTGTCCAACCTAATGTTGGCTTTGATTCACCTCAGATTACAAGAAGTACTCAAAACAAACTATGAAGAGCTATTTGCAGGAAAACACACAATTGTTTTCGGAGATCTTCTTCAATTGACACCTGTAAAAGGTGAGCCTAATTTTAAAACATTAGGATACAAACTCTGCTGTAAAACTGTTGGCAGCATTGGAAATGTCAACGTTTGGCAATATTTCCAATACAGAGAATTAACAGAAAACATGCACCAATCTGCAGATCTCACTTATGTCAACATCTTAAAAAGTATCAGAGTTGGTATACTTTCTAGAGAAGCAGAAGCAATATTGAAAACCCGGCACATTCATGCACTTTATGGTGATAATGCATGTGCTACAGATATTATGGAACAATTAGCCCACAAAAATGTCAATTGTATGGCATTAATGCCAACTCTTGCAAGCTGTTTCAAATTCAATGAAATAATGTTAAGCAAAGAAATGCAACCAATTATGGAAATTAGCGCCACATACAAACTAGATGTAAATGGAATGACACTACCCATGTGTGACCAAGCCACAGCAAGACTAAATAGTTTAGAAAAATCAATCTCAAACACAGCAGGCTTGGAAAAGATATTAAAATTATCCTTAAATTGCAGAGTAATGCTTAAACGTAACCTTGACGTGGACCAAGGACTAGTTAATTGAGTACTGGGTACAGTTGTTGGCTTTCAAACATACCCACGTGACAACAAAATTCAGTTTGTCAATATTCTCTTTGACAAACTTTCAGAAGTAAAAAGAATAGGACGCGCAACAGCTCGATTCCTTCTCTTCAAAGGCATGTATGTACGCAGAGAACAATTTTCTCTAACTCTTGCATACACAGTCACCATTCATAAATAACAAGGTCTTACTCTAGACAAAGCAATGATAGACATTGGTAACACAGTCTTTAAAGAAGGCATGAGCTACGTAGCACTGTCACGCCTACGTACAATTGACGGTCTATTTCTAATAAACTTTGATGCAAGTAAAGTAAACGCTGATATTCCTTGCATTTTAGAATACAATAGACTTCATTCACTATACACCCCCCATCTACAAACATATCCTGTTCCACAAAAAGGAACATTTTCTAAAAGAAAACTAAATCAAACAGAAATGCAACAGGATGTCACTGCAAATCCTCCAAAGAGACTAAAAGAAACTAAAACTTCATCAAGTACCACAAGCAAAAAAGAATCAATTAGGGAAAGTAAACCAGGTATTTCTTTAGAGAAGGAAGACAAACTCCAAAAAAAGCAGTTAGATACAGAACTACCTGGACCATTTAAATTCTCAAATATAGTTGGTGTAAGTTGCTACACAAATGTAGCAATGAATATTCTATTTCAATTACCACCAATTGTTGACAGCATTTACTTACACAGTACAGACCCATTGTGTTTGCAAATGTTAGTACTTCACAGAAATGCAGCAAACAATCCTGACAACACGTATAGTGTTTTTGGAATAAGACGACAATTGGACTACTGTGCTGGAATGGTGAAATTCACTATAAACTCACAGGAAGATCCACAAGAATTTCTAATGTACTTACTATTAGTACTGGAATACAAGAACATACCTATAAATGAAATCTTCCAGATTTCATACATGTGGAAACATACATGCACTCTCTGCAACAATGTGACAAAAGAACAAATCCCCAATGAGCGCTTTGTCTATATATCAATACCTAATTGTGAATCCGTTCCATTTAAGCAACTTGTACAAAATGCAAACCACGGTAGATTATGTTCTACCTGCAATTCGGATAATCGCTCCACGTTACTAATACAAACACATAGTAAATACGTAATACTAATGCTTCTACGTTACAATGCAGATGGTACGAAAAACAACTGCAAGCTGACTGGATTCACACATGGTCAAATTTCACTTGGTAGGAAAACCTTCACAACAATAGGTATAATCTACCACGCAGGAGCCACAACCAACTCAGGGCACTACACTGCTTATATAAAAAAAAAATGTGGATGGTTTGAATGTAATGATAGTACCATTTCTCTAAAGCAGAGATTACCAGCTAATCTTACAAACGCGTATTTAATGTTCTTAAAACCAAAATTTGATAACTGAACTGTACTTAAACCTTAAGTACACTTGTAGTAAAAAAATATAAACTGTCACAATATTTCAAAACCTATCTACTGCCCAAAGATTATACAACAACTAATCAGATACATTAATACCACTCAAATAGAGCAAAATATAGACAGTTAGAATACGTCAATTGGTATCTAACTGTCCCAAAATTTACAAATATGCAAACAGATAAATCAAAACCACGAAATTATATCAAAACATAAACAGTTAGAATACGCCTACTGGTATCTAACTGGGCCAAAATTCTACAATATCCAAACAAATACCTAATATCTTACTGTTCACAAAAACTGGAACAATCCAATGCATAAAGCATTAGGGAGAAAGAACAAGTAAACGCGGAAAACAAACAAATAAATAAAATGTAGCATAACAGAAAATGTTTTTTTTTTTTTAATCCAACATGGATTTGTTTTCTCCCATAGACCCAATGATTTTAGCAACAAACACAGAAACTTTGCACATTGCACAGTACTCTGGTTTGTAATCTACTAAATATGAGGGTCAATAAAAAGAAGAAAATGTTGATTGTACAATGTAATAAGTCATTATAAAATACTAATACTAACATGCTATTTTCTTTTATTACAGAAATGAACAAGAAAAACATGGACTCCCGTTACTAAACCAAATAGTACGTATAACAAGATAAATACAACCATCGCAGCATATCACACCCATACAAGCTTATAACATTGTTTCTTATAAATTAGTTTTTGACCCAAAGTTAAAAGCCACTATGGGTGTGATATGCTGCAGTGGTTTTGGCCAGGGCATACACTCTTGGGTGCATGGCCAAATGGCCATGCACCCAACATTCTATACCCTGGCCACAACCACCCCAGCATATCACACCCATATATGCAAACATTGCAACCATTGTTATGTCCGCAGACAGGGGAAAGGTCCTAGGACACATTCAACTTGCCAGAGGACAATACAAACAGCGTCCTCAGGACACCCCATTTTCTTTATGTACGAACATTTGTGGACACCACGATTGTTCTTAAAACATTTTCACCTTGCCAACGAACAATACAGACAACGTCTCCAGGACACCCCCTGCAAACATTCCAAGACCCCACAACTGTTCTTAGAACACTTTCAAGTTGACACCGAATCCATTCTGTTTATTTACGAACATTCCAGAACAGCTGTGTTGTCCGCAGACAAATCAAACACAACAAAAGCGTCTAGCACATAAATAAAATACAACTTTGAACCTATCTCATACTACCGCATCCTCCCCAAAGACTTCTACACACCAACACAATCTACTAAATACACATTTTGAACAAACTTTCACCGCGCTGTCCGTGGACGTCCGCAAATGCAAGATGGCGGGCGCGACAGAAAATCTGACGTGCATCACGCACCGCGCCGCCCAATCAGCGAACACGTCGCATGTCCGCGGACATGACGCAAGCCGCTGGGCCAATCGGGGTGCTGTCCGCGGAGCGAACAGGGAAGTCCGTCTGCGAAGCGAACACAGATATCACTAATTTTTTTGCCTTACATTTTGGTCATTTTTAAAAAAAACTACTGGACGGATTTACACCAAATTTGCAAAAGCACGCTTTCGGGACAAGGCCGCCACTCCTGCCGCAAATTTGGTGTAAATCCGTCCAGCGGTTCGGGCTGTAGCCGTGCGCAAAGTTTTTTCCCATTCAGTCTATGGGAAAAAAAAGTTTTGGGACCCCCCCTATAACTTTTCTCCCCCTGGACGAATCCTCACCAAACTTTGCAAAAATAATCAAAGTGGGCCATATACTCTTTTTTGCAAAGTTTGGTGAGGATTCGTCCAGGGGGAGCGAAGTTATAAGCCGCCCAAAAAGTGCTCTTCCTATGGAAACACCAACTTAACCATAACTGCATGGCCGCTACCGCAGCCATGTAATATATATATATATATATATATATATATATATATATATATATATATACATATATATATATATATATATATATATATATATATATATATATATATATATATATATATATATATATATTCAGTGAAAAAACTTTGTTAAAGGGACGTTATGGTAAAGTTGCGCTACTAAAAACCTATGAAATTCAGTGAAAAAACTTTGTCGAAGGAACGTTATGGTTCCAAGTAAAACCGAAAAACCCTTGAAATTCGCCAGTTATGGTAAGCTAAGCAACCATAACTCGTGCCAGGAAGGAAAATCTTTTACCAAGATGGCCACCATGGAAAGGGAAGGCAGGGTGTATAAAGAACACAACGGCGCATGAGTGGGGTTGGGGGGGCACAGGGGAGACACATGGGCATGAGCGGGGGGTGAGAGGGAACAGGGTACAAACGGGGCATGAGCAGGGGGTGGGGGGGAAAAGGAAGGAAACACAGGGCATGAGCGGTGGTGGGGGGAACACGAGAGAGACACGGGGCATGAGCATCGGGTGGGGAGGAACATGAGGGAGACACGGGGTATGAGCAGGGGGTGGGGAGGAACACGAGGGAGACACAGGGCATGAGCGGGGGGGTACAGGGCACATACGGGACATGAGCGGGGGCGGGGAGGAAAGGAGAGAGGCAAGGGGCATGAGCGGGGGGTGGGGGGAACACGAGGGAGATACGGAGCATGAGCGGGGGCGGGGGGTAACACGAGGGAAACACGGGGCATGAGCGGGGGGTGGGGGGAACACGAGGGAGACACGGGGCATGAGCGGGGGGTGGGGGGCAACAGGAGACAGACACGGGGCATGAGCAGGGGGTGGGGCCAACAGGAGAGAGACACGGGGCATGAGCGGGGGGTGGGAGGAACAGAAGACAGACACGGGGCATGAGCGGGGGAGTCGGGGGCAACAGGAAAGAGACACAGGGCATTAGCGTGGGGTGGGGGCAACAGGAGAGAGACACGGGACATGAGTGGGTGGGGGGAACAGGAGACAGACACGGGGCATGAGTGGGGGGGCAACAGGAGACAGACACGGGGCATGAGCAGGGGGTGGGGGCAACTGGAGAGAGACACGGGGCATGAGCGGGGGGTGGGGGGAACAGGAGAAAGACACGGGGCATGAGCGGGGGTGGGGGAACAACAAAGACAGACACGGGGCATGAGCAGGGGGTGGGGGGCAACAGGAGACAGACACAGGGCATGAGCAGGGGGTGGGGGGCAACAGGAGAAGACACGGGGCATGAGCGGGGGGTGGGGGGCATCAGGAGACAGACACGGGGCATGAGCGGGGGGTGGGGGGCAACAGGAGACAGACACGGGGCATGAGCGGGGGGTGGGGGGGAACAGGAGACAGACACAGAGCATGAGCGGGGGGTGGGGAGAACAAGAGACAGACACGGGGCATGAGCGGGGGGTGGGGGTCAGCAGGAGACAGACACAGGGCATGAGCGGGGGTGGGAGGAGGAACAGGAGACAGACACGGGGCATGAGCGGGGGGTGGGGAGAACAGGAGACAGACACGGGGCATGAGCGAGGGGGTGGGGGGCAAGAGGAGACAGACACGGGGCATGAGCGGGGGTGTGGGGGGCAACAGGAGGGAGACACGGGCATGAGCGCGGAGTGGGGGGTACAGGAGACAGACACGGGGCATGGGTGGGAGCAAGAGGAGACAGACATGGGGCATGAGCGGGGGGTTGGGGGAACAGGAGACAGACACGGGGCATGAGTGGGGGGTGGGGGGTACAGAAGACAGACACGGGGCATGAGCGGGGTAGTGGGGGGCAACAGGAGAGAGACATGGGGCATGATGGGGGGTGGGGGGGTACAGGAGACAGACACGGGGCATGAGCAGGGGGTGGGGGGCAACAGGAGAGAGACACAGGGCATGAGCGGGGAGGTGGGGGGTACAGGAGACAGACACGGGGCATGAGCGGGGGGTGGGGGGCAACAGGAGAGAGACACGGGACATGGGCGGGTGGGGGGAACAGGAGACAGACACGGGGCATGAGGAGGGGTGGCAACAGGAGACAGACATGGGGCATGAGCAGGGGGGTGGGGGGTACAGGAGACAGACACGAGCATGAGCGGGGTGTGGGGACGTACAGGAGAAAGACACGGGGCATGAGCAGGGGGTGGGGGGCAACAGGAGAGAGACACGGGGCATGAGCGGGGGGTGGGGGGAACAGGAGACAGACACAGGGCATGAGCGGGGGTGGGGGGAACAAAAGAGACAGACACGGGGCATGAGCGGGGGGTGGGGGGCAACAGGAGAGAGACACAGGGCAGGAGCGGGGGGTGGGGGGAAGCAGGAGACAGACACGGGGCATGAGCGGGGGGTGAGGGCAACAGGAGACAGACACGGGGCATGAGCAGGGGATGGGGGAACAGGAGACAGACACGGAGCATGAGCAGGGGGTGGGGAGAACAGGAGACAGACACGGGGCATGAGAGGGGGGTGGCGGGCAACAGGAGACAGACACGGGGCATGAGCGGGGGGTGGGGGGCAACAGGAGAGAGACACGGGACATGAGCGGGTGGGGGGAACCAGAGACAGACACGGGGCATGAGCGGGGAGGCAACAGGAGACAGACACGGGGCATGAGCGGGCGGTGGGGGGTACAGGAGACAGACATGGGGCATGAGCGGGGGGTGGGGGGCAACAGGAGAGAGACACGGGGCATGAGCGGGGGGTGGGGGGAACAGGAGACAGACACGGGGCATGAGCAGGGGGTGGGGGAAACAACAGACAGACACGGGGCATGAGCGGGGGGTGGAGGGCAACAGGAGACAGGTATGGGGCATGAGCGGGGGGTGGGGGGCAACAGGAGACAGACACGGGGCATGAGCGGGGGGTGGGGGCAACAGGAGACAGACACGGGGCATGAGCGGGGGGTGGGGGGCAAGAGGAGGCAGACACGGGGCATGAGCGGGGGGTGAGGGGCAACAGGAGAGACACTTGGCATGAGCGGGGGTGGGGGGCAACAGGAGAGACACGGGACATGAGCGGGGGTGGGGGGAACAGGAGACAGACACGGGGCGTGAGCGAGGGGTGGGGGGAACAGGAGACAGACACGGGGCATGAGCGGGGGGTGGGGGGAACAACAGACACGGGCATGAGCGGGGGTGGGGAGAACAGACACGGGGCATGAGCGGGGCGGTGGGGGGCAACAGGAGACAGACACGGGGCATGAGCGGGGGGTGGGAGGAGCAGGAAAAAGACACGGGGCATGAGCAGGGGGTGGGGAGAACAGGAGACAAACACGGGGCATGAGCAGGGGGGTGGGGAGCAACAAGAGAGAGACACGGGGCATGAGCGTGTGGGGGGAACAGGAGACAGACACGGGGCATGAGCAGGGGGTGGGGAGAACAGGAGACAAACATGGGGCATGAGCGGGGGGGTGGGGGGCAACAAGAGAGAGACATGGGGCATGAGCGTGTGGGGGGAACAGGAGACAGACACGGGGCATGAGTGGGGGAGTCGGGGGCAACAGGAAAGAGACACAGGGCATTAGCGTGGGGTGGGGGCAACAGGAGAGAGACACGGGACATGAGTGGGTGGGGGGAACAGGAGACAGACACGGGGCATGAGTGGGGGGGCAACAGGAGACAGACACGGGGCATGAGCGGGGGGTGGGGGGCAACAGGAGAAAGACACGGGGCATGAGCGGGGGGTGGGGGAACAACAGAGACAGACACGGTGCATGAGCAGGGGGTGGGGGGCAACAGGAGACAGACACAGGGCATGAGCAGGGGGTGGGGGGCAACAGGAGAAGACACGGGGCATGAGCGGGGGGTGGGGGGCATCAGGAGACAGACACGGGGCATGAGCGGGGGGTGGGGGGCAACAGGAGACAGACACGGGGCATGAGCGGGGGGTGGGGGGGAACAGGAGACAGACACGGAGCATGAGCGGGGGGTGGGGAGAACAAGAGACAGACACGGGGCATGAGCGGGGGGTGGGGGGCAGCAGGAGACAGACACAGGGCATGAGCGGGGGTGGGAGGAACAGGAGACAGACACGGGGCATGAGCGGGGGGTGGGGAGAACAGGAGACAGACACGGGGCATGAGCGAGGGGGTGGGGGGCAAGAGGAGACAGACACGGGGCATGAGCGGGGGTGTGGGGGGCAACAGGAGGGAGACACGGGCATGAGCGCGGAGTGGGGGGTACAGGAGACAGACACGGGGCATGGGTGGGAGCAAGAGGAGACAGACATGGGGCATGAGCGGGGGGTTGGGGGAACAGGAGACAGACACGGGGCATGAGTGGGGGGTGGGGGGTACAGAAGACAGACATGGGGCATGAGCGGGGTAGTGGGGGGCAACAGGAGAGAGACATGGGGCATGATGGGGGGTGGGGGGGTACAGGAGACAGACACGGGGCATGAGCAGGGGGTGGGGGGCAACAGGAGAGAGACACAGGGCATGAGCGGAGGGGGTGGGGGGGTACAGGAGACAGACACGGGGCATGAGCGGGGGGTGGGGGGCAACAGGAGTGAGACACGGGACATGGGCGGGTGGGGGGAACAGGAGACAGACACGGGGCATGAGGAGGGGTGGCAACAGGAGACAGACATGGGGCATGAGCAGGGGGGTGGGGGGGTACAGGAGACAGACACGAGCATGAGCGGGGTGTGGGGACGTACAGGAGAAAGACACGGGGCATGAGCAGGGGGTGGGGGGCAACAGGAGAGAGACACCGGGCATGAGCGGGGGGTGGGGGGAACAGGAGACAGACACAGGGCATGAGCGGGGGGTGGGGGGAACAAAAGAGACAGACACGGGGCATGAGCGGGGGGCAACAGGAGAGAGACACAGGGCAGGAGCGGGGGGTGGGGGGAAACAGGAGACAGACACGGGGCATGAGCGGGGGGTGAGGGCAACAGGAGACAGACACGGGGCATGAGCAGGGGGTGGGGGGAACAGGAGACAGACACGGAGCTAGAGCGGGGGGTGGGGAGAACAGGAGACAGACACGGGGCATGAGAGGGGGTGGCGGGCAACAGGAGACAGACACGGGGCATGAGCGGGGGGTGGGGGGCAACAGGAGAGAGACACGGGACATGAGCGGGTGGGGGGAACCAGAGACAGACACGGGGCATGAGCGGGGGGGCAACAGGAGACAGACACGGGGCATGAGCGGGCAGTGGGGGGTACAGGAGACAGACATGGGGCATGAGCGGGGGGTGGGGGGCAACAGGAGAGAGACACGGGGCATGAGCCGGGGGTGGGGGGAACAGGAGACAGACACGGGGCATGAGCAGGGGGTGGGGGAAACAACAGACAGACACGGGGCATGAGCGGGGGGTGGAGGGCAACAGGAGACAGGTATGGGGCATGAGCGGGGGGTGGGGGGCAACAGGAGACAGACACGGGGCATGAGCGGGGGGTGGGGGGCAACAGGAGACAGACACTGGGCATGAGCGGGGGGTGGGGGGCAAGAGGAGACAGACACGGGGCATGAGCGGGGGTGAGGGGCAACAGGAGAGACACGGGGCATGAGCGGGGGTGGGGGGCAACAGGAGAGACACGGGACATGAGCGGGGGTGGGGGGAACAGGAGACAGACACGGGGCGTGAGCGGGGGGTGGGGGGCAACAGGAGACAGACACGGGGCATGAGCGGGGGGTGGGAGGAGCAGGAAAAAGACACGGGGCATGAGCAGGGGGTGGGGAGAACAGGAGACAAACACGGGGCATGAGCAGGGGGGTGGGGAGCAACAAGAGAGAGACACGGGGCATGAGCGTGTGGGGGGAACAGGAGACAGACACGGGGCATGAGCAGGGGGTGGGGAGAACAGGAGACAAACAAGGGGCATGAGCGGGAGGGGGTGGGGGGCAACAAGAGAGAGACATGGGGCATGAGCGTGTGGGGGGAACAGGAGACAGACACGGGGCATGAGCGGGAGGGGTGGGGGGCAACAGGAGACAAACACGGGGCATGTGCGGGGGGTGGGGGGAACAGGACACAGACATGGGGCATGAGCGGGGTGTGGAGAGAACAGGAGACAGACACGGGGCATGAGCGGGGGGAACAGAAGACAGACATGGGGCATGAGCGGGGGTGAAGGAAGGGGAGAGAGACACACGGGGCATGAGCGGGGGTGGAGGGAACAACAGAGACAGACAAGGGGCATGAGCGGGGGGTGGAGGGCAACAGGAGACAGACATGGGGCATGAGCGGGGGGTGGGGGGCAACAGGAGACAGACACGGGGCATGAGCAGGGGGTGGGGGGCAACAGGAGACAGACACGGGGCATGAGCGGGGGGTGCGGGGCAACAGGAGAGACACGGGGCATGAGCGGGGGTGGGGGCAACAGGAGAGACACGGGACATGAGTGAGGGTGGGGGGAACAGGAGACAGACACAGGGCATGAGCGAGGGGTGGGGGGAACAGGAGACAGACACGGGGCATGAGCGGGGGTGGGGGGCAACAGGTGACAGACACGGGGAAGGGGGTGGGAGGAACAGGAAAAAGACACGGGGCATGAGCATGGGGTGGGGAGAACAGGAGACAAACACGGGGCATGAGCGGGGGGGTGGGGGGCAACAAGAGAGAGACACGGGGCATGAGCGCGTGGGGGGAACAGGAGACAGACACGGGGCATGAGCGGGTGGGGGGAACAGGAGACAAACACGGGGCATGAGCAGGGGGGTGGGGAGCAACAAGAGAGAGACACGGGGCATGAGCGTGTGGGGGGAACAGGAGACAGACACGGGGCATGAGCAGGGGGTGGGGAGAACAGGAGACAAACACGGGGCATGAGCGGGGGGGGGTGGGGGGCAACAAGAGAGAGACATGGGGCATGAGCGTGTGGGGGGAACAGGAGACAGACACGGGGCATGAGCGGGAGGGGTGGGGGGCAACAGGAGACAAACACGGGGCATGTGCAGGGGGTGGGGGGAACAGGACACAGACATGGGGCATGAGCGGGGTGTGGAGAGAACAGGAGACAGACACGGGGCATGAGCGGGGGGAACAGAAGACAGACATGGGGCATGAGCGGGGGTGGGGGAAGGGGAGAGAGACACACGGGGCATGAGCGGGGGTGGGGGGAGGGAGAGAGATACACGGGGCATGAGCGGGGGGTGGAGGGAACAACAGAGACAGACAAGGGGCATGAGCGGGGGGTGGAGGGCAACAGGAGACAGACATGGGGCATGAGCGGGGGGTGGGGGGCAACAGGAGACAGACACGGGGCATGAGCAGGGGGTGGGGGGCAACAGGAGACAGACACGGGGCATGAGCGGGGGGTGCGGGGCAACAGGAGAGACACGGGGCATGAGCGGGGGTGGGGGCAACAGGAGAGACACGGGACATGAGCGGGGGTGGGGGGAACAGGAGACAGACACAGGGCATGAGCGAGGGGTGGGGGGAACAGGAGACAGACACGGGGCATGAGCGGGGGTGGGGGAACAACAGACACGGGGCATGAGCGGGGCGGTGGGGGGCAACAGGAGACAGACACGGGGCAGGGGGTGGGAGGAACAGGAAAAAGACACGGGGCATGAGCATGGGGTGGGGAGAACAGGAGACAAACACGGGGCATGAGCGGGGGGGTGGGGGGCAACAAGAGAGAGACACGGGGCATGAGCGCGTGGGGGGAACAGGAGACAGACACGGGGCATGAGCGGGTGGGGGGAACAGGAGACAGACACGGGGCATGAGCGGGAGGGGTGGGGGGCAACAGGAGATAGACACGGGGCATGAGGGGGGGGTGGGGGTAACAGGACACAGACATTGGGCATGAGCGGGGTGTGGAGAGAACAGGAGACAGACACGGGGCATGAGCGGGGGAACAGAAGACAGACATGGGGCATGAGCGGGGGGTGGGGGAAGGGAGAGAGACACACGGGGCATGAGCGGGGGTGGGGGGAGGGAGAGAGACACACGGGGCATGAGCGGGGGGTGGGTGGGAGGGAGAGAGACACACGGGCCATGAGCGGGGGGTGGGTGGGAGGGAGGGAGACACACGGGGCATGAGCGGGGGGTGGGCGGGAGGGAGAGAGACACACGGGGCATGAGCCGGGGGTGGGCGGGAGGGAGAGAGACACACGGGGCATGAGCGGGGGTGCGGGGAGGAAGACAGACACACGGGGCATGAGCGGGGGGGTGGGGGGGAGGGAGAGAGACGCACGCGGCATGAGCGGGGGTGGGGGGGAGAGAGACACACGGGGCATGAGCGGGGGTGAGCGGGGGTGAGCGGGAGAGACACTAGGGGCATGAGCGGGGGTGGGCGGGAGGGTGATAGACACGGGGCAAGAGCGGGGGTGGGCCGGAGGGCGAAATACACGGTGCAAGAGCGGTGGTGGGCGGGAGTTTGAAAGACACGGAGCAAGAGCGGGGGTGGACGGGAGGGTGAATGACACGGGGCAAGAGCGGGGGTGGGCGGGAGGGTGAAAGATACGGGGCATGAGCGGGGGTGGGGGGAGGGAGAGAGACACACGGGGCATGAGCGGGGGGGTGAGGGGGAGGGAGAAAGACGCACGCGGCATGAGCGGGGGGTGGAGGGGAGAGAAACACGGGGCATGAGCGGGGGTGAGCGGGAGAGACACTAGGGGCATGAGCGGGGGTGGGCGGGAGGGTGATAGACACGGGGCAATAGCGGGGGTGGGCGAAATACACGGGGCAAGAGCGGGGGTGGGCGGGAGGGTGAAAGACACGGAGAAAGAGCGGGGGTGGACGGGAGGGTGAAAGACACGGGGCAAGAGCGGGGGTGGGCGGGAGGGTGAAAGACACGGGGCAAGAGCGGGGGTGGGTGGGAGGGAGAAAGACACAGGGCAAGAGCGTGGGTGGGAGGGAGGGGGAAGACATGGGGCAAGAGCGGGGGTGGGCGGGAGGGGGAAAGACACGGGGCAAGAGCGGCGGTGGGTGGGAGGGGGAAAGACACGGGGCAAGAGCGGGGGTGGGCGGGAGGGCGAAAGACACGGGGCAAGAGCGGGGGTGGGTGGGAGGGGGAAAGACACGGGGCAAGAGCGGGGGTGGGCGGGAGGGGGAAAGACATGGGGCAAGAGCGGGGGAGGGGGAAAGACACGGGGCAAGAGTGAGGCTGGGCGAGAGGGGGAAAGACACGGGGCAGGAGTGGGGGTGGGCGGGAGGGGGAAAGACACTGGGCAAGAGCGGGGGTGGGCGGGAGGGGGAAAGAGACACGGGGCAAGAGCGGGGGTGGGCGGGAGGGTGAAAGAGACACGGGGCAAGAGCGGGGGTGGGTGGGAGGGGGAAAGAGACACGGGGCAAGAGCGGGGGTGGGCGGGAGGGGACAAGAGACACAGGGCAAGAGCGGGGGTGGGCGGGATGGGGAAAGAGACACGGGGCAAGAGCGGGGGTGGGCGGGAGGGGGAAAGGGACACGGGGCAAGAGCGGGAGTGGGCGGGAGGGGGAAAGAGACACGGGGCAAGAGCGGGGGTGGGCGGGAGGGGGAAAGAGACACGGGGCAAGAGCGGGGGTGGGCGGGAGGGGGAAAGAGACACGGGCAAGAGCGGGTGTGGGCGGGAGGGGGAAAGAGACACGGGCCAAGAGCGTGGGTGGGCGGGAGGGGGAAAGAGACACGAGCCAAGATCGGGGGTGGGCGGGAGGGGGAAAGAGACACGGGGCAAGAGCGGGGGTGGGCGGGAGGGGGAAAGACACGGGGCAAGAGCGGGGTGGGCGGCGGGAGGGGGAAAGACACACAGGGCAAGAGCGGGGGTGGGCGGGAGGGGGAAAGACACACGGGGCAAGAGCGGGGGTGGGCGGGAGGGGGAAAGACACACGGGGCAAGAGCGGGGGCAGGCGGGAGGGGGAAAGACACACGGGGCAAGAGCGGGGGTGGGCGGGAGGGGGAAAGACACACGGGGCAAGAGCGGGGGTGGGCGGGAGGGGGAAAGACACACGGGGCAAGAGCGGGGGTTGGGGGGAGGGAGACAGACACACGGGGCAAGAGCGGGGGTGGGGGGAGGGAGACAGACACACGGGGCAAGAGCGGGGGTGGGGGAGAGGGAGACAGACACACGAGGCATGAGCGGGGGGTGGGGGAAGGGGAGAGACATGCGGGGCATGAGCGGGGGGTGGGCGGGAGGGAGAGAGACACACGGGGCATGAGTGGGGGTTTGGGGGACGGAGAGAGTGAGACATGTGGGGCATGAGCGGGGAGCGGGGGTGGGCGGGAGGGGGAGAGACACACGGGGCATGAGCGGGGGTGGGGGGGAGGGAGAGAGACACACGGGACATGAGTGGGGGGTGGGCGGCGGGTGGGGAGAGACACACAGACATGAGCGGGGGTGGGCGGGAGGGGGAGAGACACATGGGGCATGAGCGGGGGGTGGGCGGCGGGTGGGAAGAGACACACGGACATGAGCGGGGGTGCGGAGAGACACACGGACATGAGCGGGGGGTGGGCGGCAGGTGGTGAGAGACATATGGACATGAGCGGGGGGTGGGCGGCGGGTGGGGAGAGACACACAGACATGAGCAGCGGGTGGGAGAGACACACGGGGGTGGGAGAGACACACGGGGAAAGAGCGGGGGGTGGGCGGTTGGGAGAGACGAGCGGGGCACGAGCGGGGCATGAGCGGGGCATGAGCGTGGGGTGGGCGGAAGGGAGAAAGACACACGGACATGAGCGGGGGGTGGGCGGGAGGGAGAAAGACACACGGACATGAGCGGGGGGTGGGCGGGAGGGAGGGAGAAAGACACACGGACATGAGCCGGCGGTGGCCGGGAGGGAGAAAGACACACCGACATGAGCGGGGGGTGGGA
Source organism: Ambystoma mexicanum (assembly GCF_040938575.1). NCBI lineage: Eukaryota > Metazoa > Chordata > Amphibia > Caudata > Ambystomatidae > Ambystoma > Ambystoma mexicanum. Next base: position 45,223,279 of record NC_090923.1, read on the forward strand.
GGAACAGGAGACAGACACGGGCATGAGCGGGGGTGGGGGACTTACTGTACAGGCGGGATACAAAGCCTCTCATGCGAGGAACAAAGATGGCGGGCGTCTCTGAAGCCAGACGCACTGCACGCTTTCACGCATCCAATGAGAGAGCACGTCAGATGTCCGCGGACATCACGCAAGCTGCTTGCCCAATCACCGTCCTGTCCGCGGAGCGAACAGGTAAGTGTGTCCGCAAAGTGAACACAGATATCACTAATTTTTTTCACTTACATTTGTGTCATTTTTTTAAAAACTACTGGACGGATTTACACCAAATAAAGCAAAGCACGCTTTCGGGACCAAACCGCCGCCCCTGCCGCTAATGTGGTGTAAATCCGTCCAGCGGTTTGGGCTGTAGGCGTGAGCAAAGTTTTTTCCCATTATGTCTATGGGAAAAAAAAAAGTTTTGGGACCCCCCCTATAACTTTTCCCTCCCTGGACGAATCCTCACCACATTTTGCAAAAAAATTCAGAGTGACCCAAATACTTTTTTTGCAAAGTTTGGTGAGGATCCGTCCAGAGAGAGCGAAGTTATAAGCCGCCCAAAAAGTGCTCTTCCTATGGAAACAGCAACTTAACCATAACTACATGGCCACTACCGTGGCCATGTAATATATATATATATATATATATATATATATATATATATATATATATATATATATATATATTTAATTACATTTGACTGAAAAAAAGGTCCAACAAATTCGATCAAATGTTTTAGGTCAAATGTTTTTAGGTCATTTATGCTAATACCCATTAAAATATAGAACTATTTCTATTAAAAAATATATTTTCAAAAACCGTATTGTATCACAAACATTTTACCATCATAATTGTAATAGCAACATTCCTACCACAATACACCCTTTTCCAAAATTCATCGTCATTCAACCAATCTATTTCCACAAGATAAGATTAATTGTGAAAGATTTTATGTATCAGGTCATAATGCAATGCCAGAGAATAGGGGACAACTGGGCATGAAAAGTCTCTTTGTGCCATTGCTACATTCTTTGGGCCGTTGGTGCATAGGCCTGGTGGCTTCATCACCACAGACCAAGAATAAAGAGGCAGACAATAGCCAAGTCAAGCTTCTTACCACTGCACTACCAATGCGGCAGCTCTAATAGAAGAACAGCATTGTACCAACCCCTCACCCAACCCAGAGGTGCCAGCAACTCAGGGAAAATACGACAGAATCAACTTCTTCATCGAAACAATAGACAATATCCAACAGAACATCGAATCCACAATATTAGCTCTCCTCCGCCCACACCACTGTATGCACAATGCCCCTCTGAACTGAATTCTCTTCTACCCCTGCCCACAGGATCGCCTAAAAAGGCTCAACTCCTACAAATCTACCTCCATCTCTGATGATATCATCCAGCCTTCAACATTAAACAATTGATAATTAAATGCCTAACACACTCCTTAGCATCATCTTTGTCTCCCTCATTGAAGGATCATTTTTGGACACCCTCAATACTGATCTCAGACAACCTCTTTTGAAAACAATTGACCCTAGACCCCCTGGCCAACTAACAACACCATTATGAATCTCCCCTTTATTGGCAAAATCTTGAAAAAGGTAGTCGCTTCACAGTGACTCACCAGAATCAAACAACTATACCTCCATGGATACGATCATCTTCTTGTCCTCCTTGACCTTACGGCTGCATTTGACAACCTCGACCACCACGTTCTCCCTTACCTCATCGATGACAGGATGCGATTCACTAGCACTGTCCAGAATTGGTTTACCTCCTATCTCTCGTCCAGATACCAGGCTGTCCAGATGAATGAGTTGCATTCCAAACGACTCCCAATCTCCTATGGAGTCCCCAGAGATTCCATCAAATGACCAATCTTATGTAACCTTTACATGGAGCCTCTGGGAACACTGCTCAAAGGTCCCGATACAGTCATGCACGAATAAGTGGACAATACTATGTAGCCTGTGGCCCACAAAGAGCCCGGCTACTAGGGGCTACATGTTAGGAGAGGAAAGGTAGAAAGAAAACAGAAGGGGAGGTGAAAAAGAAAATAACCCCCTGTGAGGCCGCTGCCTCGAATGGCCCCCAGGGCACAAAGACATCTCAGCCATTGGGCCGTGTGTGGGCAGCCTTACCAGAGAGTGACCATGGGGCTGAGGTGCTAGGCAGGGGCATCTCGGCCCCCCGGAGCCATGGAAGTTATCGACCCATCCGTGGGTTAGACCAGGAGGGCCCAGAAATATAGAAGGACCTCGGCAGCATGTGTGTGGCGATCGTAGAACACACCTTTTTGGGAGACGGATGTAGGCAGGCAGACAATACACTTTGTAATGCTCTACCTTAATACCTGACACACCTATTACCCGTCTCCAAAATCATCTTGGTGAACATAGATGTAGCGTTGAGAGGCGACGGAAAGGCAAATCTTAGGGCAGGATGGATTTTCCCAAAATCCTTAAGGACAAAGACACTAGGCCTCATTACGAGGTTGGAGGTAGCCATGGCGCTGCTAGCGCCATGGCTGCCTCTAAACTCGTTCCGACTCCGCCCTGGTGAATGGAGCAATTACCGGTCCATTCCAAGTTTGGGGGGACCAGTAATTCCCCATTCACCAGGGCCCTTCCCCATTCCCATTTGAGCCCCCATAGGGCTCAATGGGAATGGGGAAGGTGTTAATAACGGTACCGCAAATTGCGGTACCGTTATTCGCTCCAGAGTCCCTTTGTGGGCCCAGTCCTTAACGCCTGGAAAAACCAGGCGTTAAGGGAGGACCTGCAAAGGAAACTCGTAGTAGGCGGTGGGAATCCCTTACCACCCACCTCGTAATGAGGCCCACTGAGTTAAAATAATTTAGTTCTATTTTGCCTTACTTATACGTCCTCTGGAACACCAGCAGGGTTTTTTATGATTTTTATATTTAATTTGGAATTCACAAGACACTATTTACAATATAAACACATCCTAATTAAAAACAATACAAACTATACAGTGTACTTTAAAAAATATAGACAGTTCTTAACAAATATAAAAAGTCCTTAAAGATATATACAAAGTGTATACAGTGCAATATAAAATATATATATATTTCAAATGCCTTACTTTGGAGACCGCCTGGCGAGGGGTGGCTCAAGGTCTTGCTGCTGCTTGATGCTTCTCTCTTTTGGTGATGGATGGAAGGATGGATGGATGGATGGATCTCTGGCAGGCATCTGTTCTTTGAATAGTCAGGCAGCAGCTTTGTGTGGGTGGCCCCAAAGTCTCTACTTTTCTGGCCGCCGCAAACTCCTCAGCCCAGCCCACGTCTGCTAGGTGTGGCCCAGGGGGTCCTGGTAGGCCGCCTGGCAGGAGACTGCCCTTTAAATAAAGTATGCATGGCTCAGGAGGTAGTAGCATTGTAAGGCTGTTTTTCCATTATGGGAAGCACCAGTAATTAGAGTGCCAGGGGCCTGCCTGTGTTAGGAGGCACGCCGGGGAGGTTGCTGTTATTATGGGCCCTCTCCTGCCTGTCAGAAAAGCGCCATCATTTAGGACCTGGCAGGGCAGTGACAGGCGCAAAGTGGGGCGCCTCTCAACCTTCTTTCGTGAGGGTTGAGAAAGATTTTTTAATCTCTCTGCGTTCTGCTCATTCCTAGCATCATTCTTTTCCTTCTTTCTTTTCAAAGTAAAGAATCCCTCACTTGTTCATAATCGAGGATCGGGTCCTTCATAATATTTTCTTTTTCTGTTTTGCATGAAAGGACCTATGCGCTGCTTGGTGTGCTGAGGATCATTTCTTTCTTTTATTTTAGGGGTTACCCTGAGTTATACGTAGGAGTATAAAGCCCTCAGGACATCAGTTGTCTCTACGATTACCTAGCCATCATTCACTCCTATGTGTTGACCGTCTACCTCAAATGTAAGCCCTCCCAGACTGAACCCGTATTCATCAGTCTCCTGGCTAAGCAACAACTTGTCCAGCAATGGCTCAGTGATATGCACCTAGAAGGATTTCAGCAACAGATCTCTCTCACGCGTGTTTTTCCAGAGCCTTCTATGTCCCTCTTTCTCACACACCTTCTACTCCCTGGTCTTCAACACATGCACAACCCCCCACCTTCATCGCTCCCACAGACCTGTTGCACCTCAGCCTCATTAATGTGCAAAGGACTTTGCATATGTGCCTCTGTTCTGGTAACAACTCTTCACGAGCAATATTCCTTCCAGTTAAGGTGCACAGGTATTGCTCTACGGTACCGTAGATTTCACGGAATCCTTGTTCACCTAATCAGAAATCTTCACATTTTTATTCTTCACATTTTGTAGGTAAGTGGGTACATTTTAAAATATAGATGGGGTATGGGCTAAGAGGATACGATAAGGTAGGGAGAAGTGGGGGGCCTCCCCGTATAATAAAAACAAATTTGAAGAAAAAAAATCAAAGATTTCACCTTTAGGTGAAGTAGATTCGGTGAAATCACAGACATCCATTTTTCTATGTCAACATGCCAGCTCTTTCAAATTTGCACAAGCGCCTTAACTGTGTCTCACAAGTATTTGTACTTATGGATTTTGGTGAGCCCATGAAATCCCCTCAGAAGGCGACACAGCACTAAGCTGAAGAGAAGGTCCACGGGATGGCCCTACTGTCCCCTATTCGCATCTCAGCCCTAAGGATGAGAAACGAGAGCTGTCCGTTACTGTTTGGCCGACCCCCAGAGGACAGTGTGTTCTATATATGGGAACAGATATTCCCATATTTGAAACCGTTCAAACCCTATCCAGCTGATGTCTTCGTGGATACAGGTGCCTCATCAATGAATCAGGTTGACTAATGGTAAATGACCAGCCATGCTGACTTTGTTAGAGACAACACGACATAGCAACGTTAGTCACAAAGTAAACTTGCAAACCTGCATAAAGTTACGCAGACACACATGCATACACGGAGAACATGCACCCACTGTTCAATAGATAGAGGACAGATACATATACGCACTGTCAGACTCATTTCCTTTTCACTAGCCAAACGGAGAAATGCAAGAAAGCAAAATTCACACATAACAGGTTTGCAACCACTTATTGCAACTAACAATATGAAGTTACAGGGATGTATGAGGAACCTGGAAGGGTTTGAGTATTACTAACCTCTAAAGAAAATAATACAATATATCGGGAGACCATAGAATGAATGTAGTGAATTCACATGAAGCCACAGGCCTCAGAATGAGGGAGGAAGAGATGCAGACTCTACAGCGTGAAGCACAGATCCAGTGCTCTCATCCAAGGACACGGGCAGGTGGAAAAGTCCTGGCTCCTGGGGCAGGAAGTCATCTGCAAAATAACAGAATAAAATCCTCACTAACTGCAGACCGAAAAGCTTACTTTTGCAGCTCTTACCCACGTGACTCAGCTGAGCCAGACAATGGCCGTATACTCATGGTGAGAAGCAGAGACAGACAGGATTGATTCATGCATTGTCCACCAAACTTGCAACCTCAGGCACTCCCCCAGGCTGGAGGCTACATCAGTGGCAACAATGGGGACACACAGTCTTTCTCATTACATTGAGAAGGTACACTGAGTGCTGTGAACAGACCAGGGTCCCCGGCATGCAGAGACCCGCTCCAGCCAATCAAGATGCTCAAATCCTGGGGTGGTGTGTGAGGATATGGCAATGTAATAGATATGAACTTAGCGGGACTGATGTGCATGTAGATTTGCTGCTCCAAATGGAGTTTGAGGTCCTTTCAAACTCCCATATTGCGAGCCGGTGTGGCCAGCGATGGTGCTGGCCTCATGCTTTCAAGCCACAAGAGAGGATAGCTCACAGATTACGAGGGCTAATAAAGAGGACCTCTATCTGAGAGATTTCGCATTGTTATCCGTTGTCACCCATCCATGCATTGGTGGCCAGCATACATTCGGAAAAATACTCAAGCACCAGGGTATGAGAATTGATTAAAATCATTAGTGTAGGTCCAGTAATAACTCCCCCAACGAGACAGTAATTTATCCAAAGGGTCAATGAATAAATGAAAAAGAAGTGGAGATAGCGCAGAGCCTTCTGGAACTCCCAAAGGAATTAGGGAATGTTGCAGAAAGCTTGCCATCCGAAATCATAGCCTGCAAACTATTTGTTACAGAAGACCTTAATATTCTCAGCACAATATTCCTGTCACTCTTGCCTTATTTACCTGCCTCAGTTCTCTCTACTTACCACTCATCAATTCCTCGCATTCTTAAATCTCTGTCTACTTCTCTTCCCAGTATTCCTACCACCTGCAGCCCTCTTCCTAGCTCTCCGCTTTTTGCCCCACATCTCTGATCTCACGTTCCACCCCTGGTTCTTCCAACCTTTAACTTTAATCATTGTCACTATTGCTCACCTCACGTCGGTCTCTACCAGTTGACCTTTCATCTCTAACTCTCACTTCTATTTGTCTCAGTTGGACTCTCACCACCATATCACTCCTTGTCCCACTTATTTATTTTAGGTTTTTATAGAGCAAGAACAATGCAAAAATCCTGTACAGAGTAGAACATGTATGAAATATAATACAATCAATTGACAAATTAGAATAAAGTATAGAAAACAAATGGAAAAAAAAAACAATCAATAATAGAATTACACGAGAAATCTCCACAGTCATATTAAAATACCATAATAAGCTAGTCCCCAATCAGACCAAACAATCAGTGAAAAAAATAGGTCTCCACAACCATGCTTCCAGTGATTTCCTGAATTTCAAGTAGTCAGGAATTTTGCATAGATTGTGAGGCTCCAGTGAGTTTCACCGCCGCACCAGAGAAGGAATATTTTCATAGGAGATCCATGTTTGAGATTGGGAACTTCTAAGAGAAGAGGCTCTGGGCTTCAGAGACTTCTAGAGCCTCCTGATATTTTCAATTTCTCAGCCAAGTAAAGAAGAGACCCAAAGTAAATAACTCTATAAACAATACATAGGAGTAACATGGTCAAATATCCGTTCCCCCGGAACCAAATGTGCAGCGGCATGGAAGACCACCTATGGTGGAGCTATACAGGAGAGTGGAGCACCAATTAGAATTGAGTTTTCAAAATCTATTCTTGATAAAACCAAGCATTGTATTTAAAGACTGACATGATCAGGGGAAATATAGGGTTGCACAGATCTCAAGAAAAACCCATGGAAGTTAGCAGATTTTACCAATCCATTGATGTGAGTTATAAAGGGCAGCCTAAAATCCAGGTACCCAGTGATTTTGAAAGACCAACAGGACATCAAAACTCGATCAGGAGAATTATTAAATTAAAGAAATTATTGATGCATATGAACTCTGTATTCAGCGGCGAACACCCCTATTGCTTACCATAGGCACACCTCTCATTTTCCCCTCACATCCCACTCTCTCTCTCTCATCTTCCCAATAATTTTGGGCTAACATCCCTCCCAGTTTGGCCCCTACATTTTTGTCTCCTCATTTTTCTCCTAATCATGGTATGCTATTTTGTTACATTACTGGCAATTATACTGCAAGTCACTGCTATTTGCATGGACTCCGGGCACTCAGTCCAATCTGAAAAAGAGGGGAATTGGGTAGATTAGTCAGAATCGGGTGGAAAACACAAGATAGCTTTGATCTTGATTTGGTGTATGCAGACCGAAAGATATCCGAACTCTGCGTGACGGTCTGTTTCTAGGTGTTCTGTGTCGCAAGCATATAGGCATTTGTGACAGAATGTCAAGTATTATTCAAATACATGTGTTGTCTTTTCTATATAACAACAGGTCAGGATCAGTGTATGTACAAAGATAACATTTATTTGAACTATTTAACTTAAAAGTAAAATGTCTCTCTGACATGTATCAATAGCCAATGCTATTTTAAGGATTGACATTTTTAATTGGAAATCATTTTATTAGAATAAAAAAGTGAAATGCACTTATCACTGAGGTTGTTTACAATAATAAACAAGGCCAGATGAGGCAGAATTCAAGTCACACATGTGTAATTACGAGATACACATTATTCTTGCACCTAATTCAGAAACCCTCATTAAGGGTTCAATTTAATGTGGTTAAAAACCTTGTGTGTGTCACGCTGAGGTCAACGGACTGCACACAAATCATTGTATCTTATGCTAGGCTCGTCTCGCTCCCCATAGGGACACCCGGGTACACAGCACGCTCAGATGAGTGCTGTGGATCCAGTCCTGGTCCGGCCTCTGCCATATAAAACACGGCAGAAGGGCTGGACCCCTATTGATATGTGAAGATGGGAAACATATATTTACTTCACATGACTGTATAAAAATAGCTTTATTCAAAAAATTATAATTCAATAATCAATGCACACCTTTATGTTTAAAGTCATGACAATCCTTTCATTCAGCGAGTATTCTTTCAAATACCTCCCATGGTCCATCGAGCACTCATTCATACCTACAACTCAATCACATGATTCTTACATACAATGTGACACAATTTAACAACACATAAAACCAATAAATAATGTCAATTTACAGGCACGCTCAAGTGTGTGCTTCAATGCACTTTTTTGACCTTCTAAAATGTCTTTATTCAAAAAAGAATAATGTAATAGTCAATACACAACTGTATGTCTAGAATCATGACACACATGCCATGCAGCATGTATGAGTGTTACTTTAAATGTGTGAAATGCAGCTCATTCCTTGGTGATCAAATTGGTAAGTATCTGCCTTATGCCTTATGCTCTGCTCAGTGATTCATTGTGCAAATAGTTGGCAGATGTGCAGACTTTGGAGGAGATCATTAAGTTCACATTCTGCCAACTATGTCAACAAAGAGCAGTTTTTAAAGAGCTTTTATGTTCCTTCCAAGGGAACTTGAAGTAAACAGAAATAAATGGATCATAAGCTTCAAAAGCATTTATGTTATAACTTTGAGTCTCAGGAAATCCCTCAAATGTCAGTGATGACTCCTTCTTGTAGAAGGGGTAAGTCACCTTATAGCCAAAAAGCATAACACACATGCAACTGCCATGTGCTAAAATGAAGGAAGAAAGGCAATGACATTTTAAAACAGAGACACTTTAAACTTGGTCTTGGTAGCTTTGAGAAATGGGAATCAAGTGATTCCCTCGAATAAAAAGCATCGAATGTAAAATCATCAAAGGCAAAAGCATCGAAAAAATGCATTTTTTTTAAAGGGAAAGGTTTCATTTTTTTTATAATGGGTTTTACGGGGTAAAAAAAACAGGGGTTGGGGGACCACTCCCCATTAAAACAAATGAAAAAAAATGCATTTTTTTCAATGGTTTTCCTTCGATGCTTTTGCATTTGATGCTATCACTATAAACCCGTAACTTTTCATCCATAAAAGACATACCACATCTATTTGTAAATAGGAGATTAAAGACCCCCGGAAAATATAAATTGGTTACAGTTTCTGGCAAATTGTGATCTACTAAAAACAATTGCTGACTTTATCTGTCTTCTCGTTCTACAGAAATAGAACTCGGATGGCTATAAGAATTTATCTACACAAACCCAATATTAGTACTATTCAGATTGTGAAATGTTTGAAGGGCATGTTTACTAGCACACATTTTTATTTCAACAAAACTTCTATCGTGATAAAGTCATTTTAAAACAGGACAGATGGATGAACAAAAGTGTCTTTCCCATGGGACAATCTATAGGAAATCGAACGCTAAAAAAAACCTTGAGTACATTCCTATGAAAATAGCCAATTGCAGTTGTTGGAGGGAAGATTAGGAATATTTCCCTGTGATAAATGAAAAATCTAAATATGGAACCAATAGAAATCACCCTTCATCACAAATTAATCACAAGATGTGAGTTACTAGGGTAATGTATATACTAACCTTGTAGCAAGATAGGATACAGAAAGCACACCAGGAATAATGATCACAAATACAGACTGATGCCCACAGGAAAGAAGTAGAAGCAGAGCTGGAAAGGTAACCCAGTAAGACTCCATCCAGATTGGAATGGGAGCATGAGAATGCAGTGCTTAGAAGCAGAGCCAGATTGTCTTCAGTTGCATTTGCTTTGTGGAAGTCCCGATGTTCCAGGCAATGAGGAAAGATTTCCAATGGGATTTATTCAGACTGACCAGTATGTGCAGAGTCCCAGAGTCTTGCGTCTACTAGTGACATTTTCAAAATAAGTGAACTGATACATTAAATAATATTTAAAAGTTACATTCCCATAGAATAGGGATCAGCAGCCTCCTGTTTTCTACATGTTTCAGACTACAACTCCCATGATCATTCACTGTTGACTAAGCTGGTTGGGGCTTATGTGAGTTGTAGTTTCAAACATCTGGTGTGTCAAAGCTTACAGACCCGAGCCAGAAGATACAATTTAGTGCAGGTCATATTCATCTCTGCCAATGAAAACTTTTTTTGTGTGTTTAAAGATTTTATTGGAGGAAATTAGGAATAGATGGCAACTGATACAACCAAAGATGTGAAATAACTATGACAAATACCAAGAAGAGGCGCAACAGATAATTGATGCATATGTAAGCCAAATATCCATACATAATATTGTATAAAGCAGATTTAAGAGCTTTTAAATATAGTGGGGGAGACAATACGAACAGCAAGACAAGACAAACGTGACATGACATACACAAGATGAGGGAAAGGAAAAGGAGGGGCGTGAGCACAAATATAACAAGCGAAACTTGCAGGGTACTAATGTGGGACAACATCGAACATGAAGTAAAGAAAAGATTGCCATTTCAATTGATATTTACCAAGTAGGTCAGGAGAAGAGGCATTACAGCTTTCTAATCTATGGATATTACAAATAGAGTTCCACCAAATGTTGTAATGAATAGGACTTAGGTTTTTCCAATTGGTAGTGACCGGCATAGCCACATAAACCTGTTCAACCTCTCAACAGGGAGAGTACCGCAGGCTTTCAAATTGGCGCACATCAAACCACTCCTCAAGGACACAACGGGCGATGTGGAAGACCTCTCTAACTACAGACCGATATCAAACATTCAAACATCCCCTATCTGGCAAAACTATTTGAGACCTATGTCTATGAACAAACACTGGAACACATAGAAAACCATTAACTATTGGACCAGGCACAAATCAGCTTCAGATCCATCAGAGGGACAGAGACGGCACTTCTCTCTGTTTGGGACAATCTAAAGACCAACGCAGACTCCAGCACAAACTCGGCACTGATACTAGTCGACCGCTCAGCAGCATTCAACACAATCAGCCATAATAGCCATATCAAAAGACTGACAGAAATAGGGATCACTAACACGCGCTGCCCTGGATTAAATCTTTCTTGTCTAAAAGAACAGAAACCGTATCTTTCTTGTCTAAAAGAACTGAAACCGTATGAATAAAACCATTCAAATCCATGCCGTGGGACACCACCTGTCGAGTACCACAAGACTCCTCATTATCCCACTACTCTTCAACATCTATATGACTCCACTAATCAACCTCATAAAAAAACATGGCTTCATTTGCTACAACTATGCAGATGACTCCCAAATCAACTACAAAATCAAAGATGTACAAAAGGGTGCACAACACTAACAGACTGTCTCAAAGAACTCTACGAATGGATGAACACTAATAGACACAGAGTGAACCCCGAAATATGAAAATCATGAATATATTCAAAAACCAAAGAAGCAACCAGTACATCTCATGGCCCACAGAACTAGGAACAGAACACACACCTTCCAAAACGGTCAAAAACCTTGTAATCCTAATGGACAGCAAGCTAACCTTAGAACCATAAGTAAACGTGATAATCAAGAAATGCTTCTGCCATCTACACACAATCAAAAAGATTCTACCATTCCTCTCCTTCACGCACACAACACTAGCCATCATCTCCCTCATCATGTCTAGGATAGACTAAGCTAACAGCATTTATAGCGAAATGCTGCTTTATCTTAGGTAGAAAGTGCAACGCATACAGAATGCAGCTGCCAGACTTCTCAAACTCTCTCGAAGGGCCCACATCACTCCAGCTCTACAGATGCTACATTGGCTGCCAGGCAAAAAATAAATTAAATTAAAAACAATGTGCATAACGAACAGAGCAATCCAGGCCAGGGAGCAGAATTCATGAAAAAGAAAATCGCCATTTACCAACTGGCCAGAATACTCCGATTCAGCAACAACATGCACCTGGAACCTAAACTGTACACAAGGAAAAAACTTGGTGGATCAGCATTCTCTTGCCTAGCTGTTAAACTTTGGAACTCCCTCCCCAGAGAACTACGAATCATGAAGGACCATCTAAAATTCAGACTACTTCTAAAAACCTGGCTCTTCAACTGAGAACGTCATGAAAACGAATGAGCAATACCATGCCCCATGCAATGAACACTCAAATGGGAATACGGGGGACTAGGCCAGACCACAGCGAAGTGCAGGGAAGTAGAGAGGCCTACAAAGGGGAGGGAAACCCAGGTGCACCCGTTCTCATAGAGGGCACCACCAGAAACAATGGTGATAAATGGGACTGCCCTAATTGAAACACAGAGGGCATTAGAATTAAAGGGGAAAGAGTGGCGACCAAACAGATAGACCACAGGACCCAGGGAGCTCAAGGGCCCAGGGAGGTGATGGTTGCTGCTCACCAGAATGTGCCAGGGGGTAAAGTGATGTAAACATCCATCGGCCTGAACACGGGGGGTGGAGTTATCACCACTAAATAGCTCTGTTAACTACCCACACCTCTGCACAGAAAATAGGAGTAGGAATTGCAGCACACTATTGGCAGAGATATGTGCCACAGGCAGCCAAAACTGAGGGGTACGATAAAGTATCACCACTAAACAACCTCATCCCTCCGCATACACCTCTCAAACTCTGAACTAAACACAACCACACCTTCACAGCACAACAAACCGCACGCACTTCACTGCACTGCAAAAACGAAACAAAACACATACAGCCTAAGGTCAGCGAATGGTTCAAAACGAACTGAAGCAGCCAACTGCACATCACAGCTTTATCCCCACTCTTTCCTACTAACCTACGCCCCAAACCTTACACTCTTGCTTTACAGATCCGCCAAAGCGCCAAGAGACCACGCAAATGGTGATAGTGGATGGTATAAAAATCCTATAACATAACATTTGCTTCACTTGTACATCCATTTGGTCCAATGTTTCTAAATTGTAAACTTGTGTCTCCCCATCTTTATTTCACAAATATCCCTATTTTTTAATTCACTAATGTGGGGAGTAATATTTCTTCTGCCACAGACTGGGGCATTTTGGTTACAAATATTTTTTTGTAAAACTCCCAATCTATTGGATAGCCACATTCTTTAGTAACATCTGTCACTCTTACCCAATTCTCATTTGGGCAACATGAGAAAGTTGGAAGGCAGGAATTGAAACCTATGTTTCAATATTACAAGCATATCTGTGCCATAGACTATCGCAGTGTGCTTCCTCAAGCAGTACTATATGACCTCAGCCCTGCCATCCACAATATAGGGAGGATGTTCACACTGATGGAGTCAAATATCACTGACTAGACACTGCCAAAGGACGCAGAAGAGGTAAAGTATCAACAAAGAGTTGTGTTGGCTGATAAAAGAGGTATGGCAGTGTCGCTTTCAAGTGTTCTTTGTGACTGGCGTAAAACAAGCATTGGCAATGCCAATAGTTTAGGCTTTTGTGTAGGCATGGGAAAGGCACTTGCCAGGCACTGCCGCATTGGTATTAACTGCCCATTGATGGTAGCAGGTGTAAAGTGGTGTGAGAACCTGGGTATCTAACAGCAGTGCCTGGCAAATGCCCAATAATTATACATAAGCCAAAACTGTTGGCTTTGCTGATATTTTATTTTTTTAACTATTCCTCAGTGAAGAACACACATAGTGCTTATAATTATATCGAGTGGCTGAAGGCAGATCTGGTTTAGACATTTTTATTACAGCAGTAGTTCAAGCTCAACGAGTTCTCATGAGGAGGTGTTTTGGGTGGGGAGGGGCAGAACTGGATGGGCATGGCCATAGGGATTAGCATGGCCATGGGCAGTCAGTGGGTGGGCACAGAATGAGACAACACTTCAAGGTTTGTGCCCCTCCTCAAATGTCCTTTCTTCCTATCTGCACTCTAATGCAATCGTTTCCGCTTCTAGGTGGCTCAGCCACCTGATAGCCCAAACTAATGAGGGCAGATCAGATCACAACCTTAGGATCACCTGAAAGCAGTGAGGGCCTCACTCTGCCCAATGACACCAGAGAAAATAGGGCCTTGACTGGACATGGGAGTGCACCTTGAGGAGTGGAGGTGCAGGCACGAGAAGGACAGAGAGAGAGAGAGAGAGAGAGAGAGAGAGAGGCGTGAGATGTTAGATCTGTTGAGACCTGCATACTGTTCTGGGCTCAGCACTGCAGATGTCAGCTTTTATTGAACAAAGTCAAGGAACCCTCTAACCTCAACAATAAGACATACCTCCAACATCAACTTACAAATAAAGACTTAAAATCACAAAGGGAGAAGTTACGCTTTCTCGATTGCCCGCAAGCTCAGAGAAGGGCAGCTGGCCCAACAGGAATGTACCCTGTCTCCAGAGAGCGCCACCAATCCCTGCTCTCAAACTGCGTCGACGCCGTAGAACTAGCGAACTATGATGCATATCTACTTAAATCACTGACTATTAGCTGTGAAATGCCCAATCCCTCCTTTGCCTTTCATTCTGGGTTTTACCTCGAAGCATCCTAGTAGAAGGACATAAACTAGGTGTAAAGCAGAGTCGTTGTTTTGTTCATTGCAGTCAATGTTTCTCACGGACCTGACTCCTCCAATGGGTTCCTCTGGTCTGACAGTCGGTTCCGGTGCCTGCTTTGCCAGTTGTCGGCCTTGCCAGTTGTGTGTATTGCTGCCCTCCCACTCGTCATGAGAAGGAATACATGTGAGCTGGTTCCTGATCACTATACAGTGAGGTAGATGGAAGTGTTCCGATAGTCAGCAAATAGCCGCATAGTTTCTGCTGAACTATGATCCTGCAGCCTGCTTTTCGGCGGTCTATGACATTACTTTTAGAAGATGCAGCCAGGATATATAAAGGGGCATAGAATAATGCCACTATTGTACGTTTCAATCTACACCATTATTTAGTTTGACATGTTGGCCACACTCTGGGTTTACTATTACATGATGTAAGTGGCATGCGCCAGGAACTCTCAACCATGTAAGACAGCCTTCATAGCCGATAACGCCTTTTAAAGCACATACAATGTGTGATGTGTCTTCTCAGCACTGTGCCCAGTAGTGTGGAGACAGGGCCTCAAATTTGCACAATGTTTGTACATTCTCTAGCTTAGCTAAGAACAAGGAAATGGTTAGTTTCCTGCCGGCTAACCACACAAGGTCAGTTGGCAGCTTTTAGCATTTCACGGCTAGTTGGTATCTGATGAAACACAAGAACAGGAAGTGCCCAGTTGACGCGAATACGTTTCATATTTACAGACTCGGGTCACATAAGTCACAATGACAAGCACTTGGTAAAAAGTTGAGAAGATGTCACTAATGGTAACAGAAAGCCTTCTAGCATAGCCTGCAGGGGAATGTGATTCTGCAAGGTTACAGATCTCCATCTCAGATGGCAAAATGAAGTTGACTGCTGAAAAAAGCAGATATGACAAATCCCCATGTGTAGTGCAGGCATTTCTTTGTTAATAAACATATGGCCCAGCAGAACAGGTGGGGAGGGGAGGCCGGCAGAATTGCCATCGTTTTGAAGACAGAGGGACTGGAGAGAGACCCTACCAGGCCCAGAGCAGCAAATGCCTATTGGTTATAGTTCCCTTCTAAAAAGTGAGTAACAGATGGATTGTCCTGCTACCATAAGGCATGATGAGAAGCATGTAGCACAGAGTAGCTTAGAAGGAGATATGTGTTTCCATTGTTTTTAAACTAAGCAACACTTATTTTATCATTTCAATATTCAACATGTTCTTTGCTTACATGATAACCTTGTTCATAGGTTTTATGATATGCTGTGCTATATCTGCTTTTGCTCTAACTTGTTTCATGAGGATGTGAAACCTCAGAAGATAGAGGATCATTTTAAAATGTATTAAAATGATAACTCTTTTGTCAAGTGCATATTTAATTTCAACTAGACAGAATGTTACCTCTAAGTGAGTCAGGAACCTTAATGTCCCTGAGTGTGTATGTTTAATTATGTTCATAACACCAGAGACTAGGCCAGGCTGTATGCATGTGCTGGGACATGGCCTAGGGTGTTTAAACATCAATGACTGATGACCAAGGGTCAATTGTCACAGCCTCGCAAGAGGTGGAGATAAAGGGCTCGTGGCCATGCCTGGTCCACAGCCAATCGTATCAGGTGGAGCCCAGCCAATGTGCACCTTCTTAGAGATGACACTAGCGCTCATAATAATAAACATCATGCCCCAGTCAGGATAAATGGAATCGGCTAAAACCATTTTTTCTAAAAAAAAAGCTTTTTTAATAATAAAGAGCACAGGTGGGTACAGAGGATGACACATCAGGAAATCAATATTCCTGTCCATTGCAGGACTGTCTATGATTTTATCTATTTATTTATTTATTCATTGTGCATTTATTGGTTGCTTATACAGTAAGTCAACTCTGTTCCAAAGTGCCCGGAGGGCAACAGGGAGGGAACATGGGATTGAAAACAATAAATACAGTGGAAGATAAAGATGAATCTTCTATGCCTTGTGAGTATTCAGAAGGTGCAAGTGCAGCGAGAAGAGGGAAGTGGGGGTTGACAGGAAGTGGTGGAATGTCCATGCTTGTGGGTGAGCAGCAGATGAAGTGCATAATTTGGTAAGTGCTATGCGGCCAGGATCTGCATTGGGTAGATAGTGCAAGCCTACAGGATGAAGGCCGGTGGGTGCCGAGGCAAGTGCTGTGAGGTAGGCAGAGGCTGGGGCAATTGAATGTAGGAAGCCAGGGCCCGAAGGACACATAAGGGCCCTGGTCACCAATCAAAGTGATTGTGAGACTAGCAGAGGAGGGAAGAAGGGAAGCAGGAGGTAAAGAGGAAAGTCTTGAGGAGCTTCCAGATTTCGAGGAAGTCCTGCTCAAGATGAAGAGGAAGGGGGAGGCTGTTTCATAGGAGGGAGCCAGCTGAGGAAAGTGATCGGCCTCCAGCCCTCTTTTTAGCAAAATGCTTTACACACAGAGAGTTGGTGCCAGAAGACCATAGAGGTCTAGAGGGAGAGTATTTAGTAACAGCAATCTGCAGATAGCATGGTCCCAGGCACCAGGCAGCCTTGTGGATGATGCAGAGGAATTTGAATGTAATCCTTTCAGCAACCGGGAGCCAGTCAAGAGTTTCTAGGGCAGGAGAGATGTGGTCCCTGGGCTTAAGGCCAAGGATAAGTCTTGCTGCCCTATTTTGGATGAGCTGGAGGTGTCGTAAAGTGGATGTTACGCTCACCTGGTATCCATGGGGATGCCACCCAGCCAGTTGGTCGCTGGTGCCCTTCTCAATGATTCCCTGGTGTGGTTCTTGGTGGAATTCCACCTGGAAATGAAGACTATGTTTAGGACTGGACGACCAAGGTAAGTTTTCCCCCACCTCCCTTGTGATTTCAGCCCCTCCGGGTTCTCTTCTCACCTTGTTATCGAAGTTGGTGGGCTCTCCATCCTGCTTTCTGGGCAGGGGCGCGTTGTCTTTCGTGGGCGCGTGCGGTCCAGTCACTTCACTGACAGCAGCCCAAGTAATGTCTTTCAGGTAGGTCTTATTGCGGTTCATGGTGTTGTTATTCTTGCATGCCTTTTCTCTGTTCGATAATGTCTCTTTTTATCTCCCTTAGGTGCGCAGAGCGTCTGCTTGGCGAACTGGGTAGGCTGGTTCTCGCCGGTAAAATGATGGCGCACAATAGCGCTATGATGCAGTAAGTAGGCGCTTTGTGCAGCGTGGCGATTTCTTGTCTTCACTGACCTGTGTTTTCACTTTTTTGTAGGTCGTGGTGTGCTCCCAGTGCAGGTGGAGTTCCGGAGCTATGCCGGTCGAAAAGCAACCAGCCAGGTAAGTCTCTAAGCAATTTGTGGTTGTAATGTCTCTACTACCTCCTTTAATGATGTCTTTCTTCCTTTCTCAGGTCCTTCGATCTGGGCGGAGAACCCTTCCAACGGAGCTGCCCAGGAGCTGCAAGCAGTGAAGGGTGGAGATTGCAGGTAAGATTCTGCTGCTAACGATGTTCTTTGTTTTTCTGCAGGTCCGGATTTTGCCAGGCTTGTGAGAAATCTGGACACGGTGAGCGTCACATCGCTAGTAGCAAAGTAACGCAAAGCGCGTTGTCTTGTTTGGGTGTGGTTTAAATAGCCTCTGCAAAGTAGTCCAGGTAAAGTAGTCCCTAGGCTACCACACCCAAAACACTAGACTGCATAGCTTGGTTCTAGGAATCAAGCTATGTGGAGGCCTCCATGTTGGCTGAAAGCCTAAATAAAGTAGTTCCTTAAGCAGATGTCTTTCCCTGTTTATGAGCCTAGTGCCAAAGGCGCCAGGACTGGCCCCAAGAGGGCTTGAGAAGCGAATGCCAGGCCTTATTAGTGACCCGAGTTCTGATTCCACCTGGCCAATGGGCTTGCCAGTGGGGATCAGAGCTGATGGTCGTGACAGTGGAAGGAGGTTGATTCAAGAGAAGGTTGTTTCAGTAGTCAAGCCCACAGAGCACCAGGGCTCGGGTAACATTGAGCTTCTGGGGAAAGTAAAAAAATAGAGAATTCCTTTGAGAAGGAAAAGTTGAAAGTGGGACTTCTTGGCAATATCCTGAGTGTGAACGAGGAAGGAGAGAGAGGAGTCGAAGATGACTCCAAGGTTTCTAGCTTCAGATGAAGGAGAAGGGGGAGAGCCCAGAGAGGATGGCCAGAGTGAAGGGAGAAAAGATGGAGCAGGAGTCCCAATGCGAATGATCTCAGCCTTGCTGGCTTTGAGGCAGAGATCATTGGAAGTGCACCAGGACAGGATGGCAGATAGGCAGTCTGGGGTGATGAAAGATGCACGAGGGCCAGCAGGAAGTTTGAAAAAGAGTTGTGTGTCATCTGCATAGCACTGGAAGTTTGCAGAGAAGGAGGAGATGAGGAGTGTCCGCTGGGCATGGTAGCTATTGAAGAGCCAGTGGGAGAGGTGTGAGCCCTGTGGGACACCACAGGTGGAGAAGGAAGTAGGAGAGGAGAAGGGGCCCAGTTAGGAAGGAGGTCAGCCAGTCCAGTGCCCGCTCCGAGATACCAAGGGACTCATGGAGCCATTTTATGAGGATGGAATGGTTGGCCATGTCAAAGGTAGAGGAGAGATTGAGAAGGACGAAGACAGTTGGAGAGTTAGCATCCAGAGATGCAAGCAGTTCATCACGGGTGTTAAGAAGAGCAATTTCCGTGCCTCTGGATGCTCGGAATCCAGATTGTTGATCGTGGAGACCATCAACAAGTTCAGTGTGTGAGGTAAGTTGTGGAAAGGCCAGCTTCTGCAGCAGTTTCCAAAGGAAGGGGGTGATAGAAATGGGGTTGGCTGGACATGTAGGGTCTGCTGAAGGTTTTTTCAGGAGGGGGCACCCAAGGCAGTGCTTGAGGGCAGAGGGAAAGATCCAGTTGCAAAACAGGTGTTGTTGAGATCAGCGAGTGCAGGGGCAAGAGAGCCACTGTTGTCCTTGAAGGTTCTGGAGGAGCAGGGGGAATTCTGTTTGGATGAGACCTTCATGGAGCGGACATCTCTGGTGACTTCTTCAGGTGTGATAGGAAAGAAATAGGAGAGAGAGGATGAAGGAGGGTGTGAAGGAGGCAGGGGAGTGAGGGATGGGTTGCGATGGAGGGTGACAAGAGTGCTCAGGATGTCCAGAGTTTTGGTGGTGAAATGTGTGGCCAGTACATTGCAAAGGGCCTGGGACGAAAGAGGGGAGGAGGAGACGCCGGAAGGGTTGCCCAGTTCCCTGCAGATTTTAAAGAGTTCACCCGTGTTGTTGGATATACCAGATACCGGTGCCTGGATGTGGGCCCTTTTCATTGCACGGATGGAGAGCCTGTATTGCCTTTGGTGTAGGCAGCAGGCCACTTTGTCAAAGGGTGAGCCAAGGTTTGCCATTTCTGTTCTGCAGCTCTACACTTATGTTTCAGGGCTGCAAGTTCTAATTTGTACCAAGTGTTATGTTTGGAGGCAGCTTTCAGGCGGATCCTCATGACTGGGGCAAGAATGTCAAGGGTGTTGGTAATGGCCAAGTGGATGTTGACGTCGCCCATGAGGAGGAGATTGGAGGTGGTTGAGAATAGGGAGGCACACAAATCAGCCCATTCAGGGAGGAGCATGGGTGGTAGTGCCAGGGGGGCCTGTAGATGGTAGCAATGGTCAGAGTGGAGGAGGGAGAGATGCCCAGCTCGCAGACCAGGCTCTCAAAGGAAGAGTAGAGATTGGGGGTATTATGATTGGCCAGGGCTATGACACTGTGAGCAACAAGGCAATTGGGAGGTCTGCCCGCTGAATCACTATTCACTTATTAGAAGACCTCAGCCAACAGGGTAAATAATGTATATGCCACTCTCCTGATCAGGAGAGACTTAAATGCCATCCAATATCGCCCATGCCAGTTTCCTGAACCGGCTTTAACAGATATAAATCATATCAACTAGTTTGCAGGTAATCTAGTGTATCCACAAACAAATGCTAGGCATGGACTATTACCCACACCCAACCTGTAACTAGAATTTTTAACCCGTTTCCATCCAAATCGCACAGGCTCCTTTTTTGCAAGCGCACTATGAAATCCTGGCTGCACACTTTGGCAATGTATGTAACCTTGCATTACATTATGCTGTGTAGCATGACATAATGCCTGCCCAGCAACCACAAGGACAGAGAGCTACGGGCGGAGTGCAGATACAGACATTAAGAATTATATTAGGGTTGTGTTCTTCCAAAAATGAGGACATACCCAAGTGTTATTCAGAAAAGCTAGGACAGCTGCAAGCCGCCTATCTACAACAACAGCACCGGGCCATAGCCATATTTCTTCCCTCTGGCTGCACACCCCCCTTAGCAAGCTCTGACAGCTGGATTTCAAGTTATAGCTGACTTTTATTTACAGCTGTTAAGTACTCCATCTATCATGCCTTTAGCAGCAATATTGGCAGACATTATTGGAACACAGGGTGCTGCTGCAGCCATGAATTGTTGAAAAGGGGGCATCCCTATCCCCTACCCCCTAAGTGCTTTAAAGTAAGGCCAGATATATTTGAGGCACAGTAATGAACCAGGGAGCAGGAAGGTCAGTTAAAGGGATGCTTTACCATCCAGCAGGACCCCATGCTAACATCATCAATTATAGTGTATTCATATTTGCGCAGATATTAATATTCCTAGGTAGATGAGAAGGCTTGCGCGTTAAGCACGGTAAAGGTGGCATTGCATGAACTAGGCCCAAATCCAGGGGGCAATAGAAATCTCCAGTCATGCACGAGCTCCCATGAGGACATTTCACACCCCCAACCACCACACTGTTTGTCCATTGTTCTTGAAAGTGTTGTGAAGATGTGTATTTCAGCCAAGAGGAATGTGCCCTACAAGGCCGTTATCAGAAACCGGCACCTGGTGTGCAGGTTATCTCACTTTGGCCAAAGCATGACCCGGCCCATTCCCGAGTGACCACGAGTTATAGCCCATATAACTGATTAACCCTAAGATCCCCGAATTCCATGACACAAGGTGCCCTTTGACCACCAACCCCAAAGTAACAAGTCCGGAAATGTTCAAAGAGGCTGATAGGATGTATGCTTGCAGTGAACATTGTGTGATTTGTATTGCGAGGAGCTGGGAGGGGCAAATTATAGTTCAAAACGAGGGTGGAGACCTTGGAGTCAGATGGCATGGAGGGAGTGAGTGAAATGTGCGGATGAAGGTTAGAGTGCCCTGGAACCTCCGGTGTGTCTGTTTTGAAGCCTGCCAAGTGCACAGTATGAGTGATAAACAAGCTATGTAATAGAAGTGTAATTAATTTGTTTTCTGACCTTCGACGTGAGAAGAAGATGGGCCCGCAGCGCCCACGTGATGGAAGATGGACGGACTAGGCTGGGACCAATAAACTGCTAATAAACTGTCATCCCACATGTATAAAGGCAGCACCTGTATAGAGTCCATTCAATCAGCTGTGCGGGTGTTTACTATATTTATTGCGTCACTTATGACAATGTATTGCTTTATATGTTTCTGCTTGTACCTTTCTTTGGCAGAATGTTCTTGGCAGCAGAGTTCTTTGCTGTTGCTCTCATTTGTGCATGAGATTATACTTGTTATCCTTACAAGAACGACTTAGGCCTTTCTTCCCTACCGGGTTGTATCCGCTCTGGTATGAGCGTTTAGGGGCTTGCTTTCAATTGATGGCCCCGGCATGATCCCAGCTCCCCCTGTACCTTCAGAGGCTTCCAGGCTGCTTCTCCACTTTTTCTGAGTGGTCTAGAGGACCATTTAAAGAAAAGTCCTCTGCTCTTTGAAGTAAGGCAAGGTTCTGAGGAGAGTGCAGGCCGGTGTTGGAACCCCATGACGGAGGAGTTTGTGTGAGCATGTACATGTGAGTAGACTCTTGGACGAGATAACAAGCAGGGGACGGATGTATGGGGAAGAGTGAAAGGTGTGAGTACGCGAAGAGCGAGGTCATTGGTGTAACATAGATGAGGTTAGGGTTATTGCTGGTGAAAATGTGTATTATTCTTTGATTGGTTTGGCAAACTATTATAAGGTAAGAATTGTAAGGTAAGGCAAAAGTAAGGTAGGGATACCCTCCTGAAAAGGGGAGGGAAGGTGGTACCACGAGGCAGAATAATATTTAAAGGAGGTTCTTGGAAATATAAAGTAGTGGTCTCATATAAGTAGTAGGCCTGGAACAAGTAGCGATTGTTAGCGTAGCATGTTGGTTTTGATTGTGGTTGTAGTGTTTTGTGGGTGAAGAAGCAGGCCCTAGAAGGGCGATCATTTTTTGAGTCTCCATGTGGTGTGGTGCTGCCCGATCTCTTGAAGCTGTGTGTGTGCATATGGAATGGTGAGAAAAAAGGGTGGGGGTTGATTATTTTGTTTTTGTTGTTATGTGTGAGCAGCAGTGTGCACGGTGCATTAGAGAGGATTTGCAGGGCTGTTAAGGGATAGAAGTCACTCGCATGGAGGGAGGATCACCAATAGAGCACATGCATAAGGCCTGCCACTGTATTGCGACAGGGAAGGAAAGTATCATAGGCAGTGGATTTCTGAGACAAGAGGATGGGGGAGGTCCTGTCCATGGCCAGTGAAGGGCTCGTACAAGAGCATTTTGGAACACATGTTCACATTTTTTGTAGTGAAATATAAGGGGAAGCAGTTACAGAAGAGAAAAGAGATCCTTGATCTTTGGTTTATGGTTGAAGATGCAGAGGATCAAGGTAATGGAGCACAGGCGGAGACACAGAGAAGTGAGAAGTGCGGGAAGGGGGAAGGAGAAGGTGGGGCACAGGTAGGGACCAAGGTATTGTATCCCTTGACACCATATCCCGCAGAAGGGTACACCAATCAAAGCCACATACCCGCTGCAGTAGGGACCCCTTGCAGTGCAGTAGGATCCCCTGTAGTGTTCGAAAAATCACAGGCAACCGCTCCCCAATCTCCATATGCCCAACAGCCTTAAGCAGTAGCTTCGATGGAGTACAGGTCTAGGGAGTTTCAGGACAAGTTGACAGGTTTGCTAGTGGAACTCCAGAGGTTACAGACATCCCCAGAAACAGGAATGGATATAAGTGAACTTAGAACAGGATCGGGAGAGTGAAAGTCAGGGGAAATATTGCTCAAGATGGAAGTTGAAGGTATAAAACATGAAGGGGATGAGAAGAAAAACTGCTCAGGTGGGTGGATTAGGAGAGGAGACTACGGTGTTGGGAGAAAATGTGGAGGGAGAAGATGCTGGCCCGGTCATAGAGGACCTGAGTGAAGATGAAGGGAGAGGTGAAGAGGCCCCCAAAAAGATGCCCCAAGTAGAAGGTATATGGACAGGAGGCAGGTTAAGGATAGAACTGGCTAGATGGCATTGGTGAAAAGAAGAGGTGGTGCTAAGCAGGGTATGGGAAGTAGTGCAAAGATGTAGCTGCCCTATGTACATAAGGGGAAGGGAGGACACAATACGTGCCTTGGCCCCAAATGAATAAGAATCATTTAATTAAGGCCCTCCCGCAGCGTACAGCAAGGGCGAGTAAATGGATATACAAATTCAAAAAATAAATGGCAGGAGTGCCCCTAGCAATAGGGGATCTTAAGAGCTTACTGGTTGCTGTAATTGGGCTCAAACGGGAGATGTATGTGTTAAGGCTGGATACCCAGGAGTAACCCTGGGGGATGACGCACATGATGGCACGTCATTTTATGGAGTTAGGGCAATGGTATGGGACACATTACATAGGGTCTTTTCGGACACTCCCGATCTACAGTCTTTGATGCAATATACCATGGGTGATGATGAGGATCCAGCTTGATTTATTCTTAAAATTCAGGAAAAGTGGAGAGCAGAGACGGGAGGGCCATGGAATCAATCAATCCAATTTTTCTATTTTATTGTAAAGAGGGGTTTGCTGAAGGAAGTGCAGAAGGCATTGGATAAGATTGTGGGTATTGAGGCGAAGGGTTAGCTGGAAATACAGAGCATAATAGTGCATCATTTCAAGAGGATTAAGGAGCGGGATAGGGAAACAGCGCAAAGGCATCAGGGGGATGAAGCAAAGTTGGTAGATAATAAATTGGCAAATGTTGCAGTTCAGGTGCCCGTGCCAACGCCAGTACAGGTGGAGGGAACAGAGAGTACACAGCAAGCTGTGAGTGCCACTATTGCGGCGTTGTGGGCAGAAGGAGGACAAGGACAGTGGGGCGTGGGGCAACAGTACCCTGGCCCACAGTGGCAGAAAGCAGGACCACAGCGAGGAAGAGGGGGATTTCAAGGAGCAAGAGGAGGAGGGTTTGGACCCAGCTGATGTGGGTTTGGACTGTCTTAATGTTGGAATTGTTTAAGGTGGGAACATTTTGCAAGGGAGTGCAGGAGCATGTCAGTGGCAGGGTATAATTATGGGCCACAGCAGCAGGGCCAATGGCCCCAAGGGCCTCAAGGATTAGGATACCAGCAACAGGACCAAGGGTCCCAGAACCAAGAGTATCCTCAGGGGTAATACCAGACTTATAATCAGCAGCCCCAAGTGCTGAACACACAAATGCGACACCCACCACAGCAACAGCAGTGTGGCATTGCCACGGTATTCAGGGCATCAGGTGGGCAACCTCTACCTTTGGGGGAGCCACAGTAGTAGGAGGTAGCCCTTTCTCATTCCCTGGAACAAGCATGTATCCTAATTAGGAGAGCCCACAGAGAGCATGTCATGTCCTGTCCTGTCGACGACTATCCACTCTGAAGAGGAACCATTGGTGGGGGCGGAAATTGGAAATAAGCAATTCATATTTATGGTGGATTCAGGTGCAGCTAACTCATGTATTATGGAAGGCATCTTTCCACTATCTTGAAAATATCTTGATGCGCAGGGGTTCTCTGGGGCTATTTTCAAGGTTCCATACACTGAGGAGCTGGACATGAAGGTGGGAGTGAAGGTAGTACGGGCACCCCTAGTATACATCAAGAGTTTGCCTGTCAATCTACTAGGTAGGGATCTGCTTAGTAAATTAAACATGACTATGGGCCTCATTACACGGTAGGCGGTAACCAACAGGTATTTTACCTTGTCCGCCTTTGTGGATGGCAGAATTACTGCCCTACTCCAAGGTGAGCGCGGGCGGTAATTCCCCATTCACCAAGGCACTTCCCCATTCCCATTTTTGCCCCCATAGGGCATAATGGGAATGGGGAAGGAGCTAATTACGGTATCGCAAATTGCGGTACCGTAATTAGCACCGAGGTCCCTTTGCGTCACCCTACTTTAACGGCTGGTAAAACCAGCCGTTAAGGTCGGGTCCCGCAAAGGGAACTCATAGTAAGGCGGTAAGGGTTTACTGGTACCGGTGCCCTTACCGGTACAGGTAAACCCTTACCGTCTACTGTGTAATGAGGCCCTATATCCTTTGCAGATCATGGAGTAGTATGTTCTATGCCTGGGATGTATGCTGTGAGGGTGTTGTTGATAATCCACATGATGGCAAGGGAGGTGGTGGTCTGCAGGATTCCCGTAGACCCAGACATGTTTATTTTTGGTATCACAGTGCTTGTGAAGGCGGTGCCCCAGATTGCCAAGCAGTGCTGGTGTGTGCCCATTGATTTTATTTTCATCCAGCTGTGTCACCCGAGGTGGTGGCAGGAACAATACTATTGCTGGACCTTCAGGATTTGGGAGTGTCAGACAGAAGGAATGTCCTGTTAGGAATGGATAGGGACAGGTGTGAGTGGTGCACAGTGCTCTGTGTAGACCCAAAAGTGCAGCTAAAAGAGGTGACAGATGATGAATTGTTTGAGAATAATGACAAAGAGAGGGAAATAATACTGGGAATTTGCATCCCTCGTGACATAATGATACAGTACCGAAGAGTGCAGTTTCCCTTAATGGCAGGAGTAACTCCATCCCCATTTTTCAAAGAAGATTTACGGCACGTGCCCCACAGTTGTGTACTATGAATCCACATGTTGTAGAGTTGTTGAAGGATGAAACACCGGTGCGCATAACCTTAAAAGCAGGTGCGGGACTGCCCTGGGTAAGACAAGATCCCCTTTCAAGAGAGGTGGTGGAAGGCATTAGGAAGACCATACAGGCTCTACTGGACCAGGAGATTATTGTGCCATCTACGTCCCTTTGAAATGCGGCAACTTACCCAGTTAAAAAATCGACGGGGGTAATTGGAGAATGATCCCGGACTTGCGCCCCTTAAATGACGTGGTACAGAAAGAGTTTCCAGTGGTTCCAAAACTTGAAATGATTTTATGCAGCATCCCTAAGGAGGCTACATATATCACTGTGGTGGATTTTAAAAATACATTTTTATCGATTCCAAACCATCTTGAGTCGAGGTACCTTACAGCATTTACACAGGGTCAGATGAAGTGCATGTGTACTAGATAACCTCAAGGGTACTGTGAGAGCCCTAGCAAATTTAACAGAATACTGCACACTGATTTAGGGAATATTCAGGTACCCAGCACAATTATCCAGCACGTGGATGTTCTGCTAGTGTGCAGTGACAATGAACAGCATTGTCGAAGAGACTCGGTTGTACTGCTCAAATTACTGGCTTGTAAGGGGTACAAGGTTAATAGGCCAAATTACAATATTGCCAGCAAGAAGTAATTTATTTGGAGCAGTACATATCAGTGATTGGGAAGAGGATTCTACCTGATAGGATAACATCGGTACGCGGCACACCCAGACCCGCATCAGTTAAGGAGATGCAGATGTTTCTAGTCCTGTGCAATTACTGCAAGGCCTGGATCCTCGATTATGCGCATGAACCAGGCCACTTTTACAATTCTTAAGGGAAGTACATAAGACAAAGGACCACAAGTTGTTGTGGATGGCAGAAATGATCAGACATTTCCACGAGCTAAAAGAAGTCATCAGTTTGGCACCCGAACTAGCCACCCCGGATTATACACAGGTATTGTATTTGTTTTCACATTCTGATGGCCATTTTATAACAGCAGTGTTGACACAGAAGAGCACTATGGGCCATAAAACATTGGTCTATTATAGTGGTACTTTGGATGCAGTGATGCAGGGCAGTTTGTGTGCGAACAAGCATTAGCAGCCACTGCCTTTGCCATACAGAGAAGCTCTACAATCGTAATGGGGTGTTCAGTGACGTTGTACATAGAACATTCCTTGTTTGCCATCCTAGAACGGTTGAAATCCACCCTGAATACACAGGGCATCTCGAAGCCCCATATGCATGTGGTTAGGTGTAAGACAGTGAATCCTGCCACCTTTTTAACAGACACACCTACTGCAGAGGACATGATGGCACACGACTGTGCCATATACAAAGGGGAGGAAAGTGACACTCCCAAAGCCAGGGATTGTGCATTGACAGAGTGTGAGGTTCTTTATGTTTATGAGTCATCCAAAATTGATCAGGACGATGGACAGAGATGGACGGGGCAACAGTGATATGACTTGAGGGAGCAGAGTACAAGATGGTTGTCAGGAAAAGGTTGCCTACACACTATTCTGCACAAGCAGCAGTACTCGTTGTACTCATTGAAGTACTGAGAGTGTCGCAAGGGCATCATTTTATAATATATTCTGACTTGGCATATGTCACCACACGCCGGTCTCTCATGTTGGAAGAAGAGGGGGTTTCGAAGGCAGATGGGTCCCCAGTGCAGCACGCAACACTATTAGAGATGCTGATAGAAGGGTTATCATAGCCATTTGTTGTGGTGGTCATCAAGTGTGCTGTTCATACTCACGAGACAGATGAAATTTCAAGAGGGAATGCAGCCGCTGAAGTGGCAGCCAAAATGGTGGCGTACCAGTAGAGTGAAATGTCCACTGAGTACTTTGTGACTACCCCACTGACAGATGAGCATCCAGATTATTGAGCTACAAGGAAGGGTGCCTGAGTGGGAAAAGGAGGTGTGGTCAAAGAGAGGGTATAAGCAGTCTCTAACTGATCTGTTGTGGAGGCAGGAGAGCTCTGTGAAGACAGTGATGACCCGGGAATTGCTAGCAGTACCATTTAAACAACTGCACTACCCGTCCCATAGTTCAAAGCAACACACAGCCACAGACATACAAGAGATTGTTTTACACCAAATATCCAGGAGAGCATCACTGATATAGTTGTCCGTTGCACCACTTATCAAAGTTTTAGCACAGGGAAGACACTGCAAATGATACGGGGCATGTTGCGCTACTGGGCTGTTCAGTGAGTTACATATAGATGATGCCAATATGGGGGAGCATTGTAATGGATCTAGGCACCTTACTGTAGTGGTCCGCCCCTTCTCAAGGTGGGTGGAAGCAGGGCCATGGGAGCACCCGGATGCCAATTGTGCTGCAAGTTTCTAGTGCAGGATGTTTTCCTGCACTGGGGTGTGTGCGAGGTCTTGAGGTCAGATAATGGCACATACTTTTGTGTTATTCCAACATGTTATAGCACTGCTCGGTATCAAGCATCAGATGTGTTTGATTTATCACCCACTGGCCAAAGGCATTGTGGAAAGAATACATAGCCTCCTTAATAGCAAATTGTCTAAATTGTGCACCACATTAAAGAAAACTGGCCCTTTTCAGTTTACGCATGCAGCCAAGCAAAGACCATCATCTGTCAACTTACAAGGTGGTTACTGGTAGGCACATGCACATCCCCGTGTCCCCTGTGAGAAGGGTTTCTGATGCACATAGGACCGCAGCAGTGTTAGGTGAGGAATTCAGGGAATATTTGATGACACTAACTAAATGTGTCTCCCAACATATTGTACATCCCAGGATCATGACTACAGAGATGCCCAATACTGTACAGACAACGGGCACAGATCCTGAGCACATAACGACTAGACCACTGCTGTAGGGGGATTACATCTATGTTCACAACTCTGTGCACCGTTGAAACAATCCTCGGCTTCAAGGACTGTACGATATGGTGTTTTGTACCCCTCTCGCAGTTAAAGTCAAGGAGTTGCGTTACTGGGTCCACCTCTCTGACGTTCGTAGGGCACCTCCAGAAAGTACAGTGATGTATCTATTGTCTTGAGAACAGAGGTAACAGTACCTGTACCCTGAGCACCTTACCAGAGTAGACACGGGCATAGTGGTACAACCGTGTAACAGGCCAAGGATCAGCTGCTAGCTCAGCATTGTTCTCTTTATGGGAGAGCCTTTTCTCTTTTTCCTCTCTCGCTCTCTCTCTCTCTCACTCTCTTGCTCTCTCTCGCTCTCTCTCTCGCTCTCGCTCTTTCTCTCTCTCGCTCTCTCTCTCTCTCTCCCCCTGTTCACCCTTGAGTCCTCTCGTTTTTGTTTTGTTTTGTACAGTGTATGTCTTGCACGTCCCTCCCCGTTCTTTTGGCCTGTACGTCTGTGCTTCTATTGCAGGTAGAGAGAAGATGGACACAACTCATGTGCATAGGTTGTTAAGTAGGGACCCAAGGTGTAGAGACGCAAATGAAAGACTATGGAAATATATCTATTATTGTTGGTTAGAACTTGCTGGAGTATTGTGTGTGATATTGCTAGTACTATTGGGGGTGTATTAGGGGAGGGACTAATAGAAGGAGGACCTATGAAGGGGGGCAGTGGGGGAAATATGATTGTATATTATCCTAATGGAACAATATATAAATGCCAATAACACAAGTGGAGTCACATACATTAGTACTGATGTGAACATGAATAAGAATAACAGAAACTGACTCAATGATTCCAATATGCAAGTTTCATCTGTAAAGGAAGTAGAGAACAGAGTGTTTACAATAAGCAGGGCAATGTCAACCACTATGGGAAGGTATAATGGCGTTTTTGACAGCATTACTAAAACAGCCATCTTTGAGAATGGGTATAAAAGAATGAAAAGAGAGGTACGATGAAAGTATGACATGTATCAAGGGTTGGGTTTTGGTGTGATTGAGGATATTTACCATCCCAGATTCTCTAATTCATGGTACTCTGATATATGAGTGGTTTGGGAAGAAATGCGGCAAATGGGATCTGTTATGTGTGTTCACTGATTCTACACACATCAGGGTCTCCCAAGGTGTTAGTGCCACAAGCAGTTCTAATTATAGAGGCACAATGTCTGGTTTATCTTGCACTATGCAGAATAAAAAGAACGTTCAAGGAACACAGTGTGGAATTGCAAATGGTGGGCCCAGATTTCGTAAAGTGTCCCGACGACCAAAGAAAAATCAAGTGTGTGGAGTTACCTTATCTCATGGTGAAGATTTGGAAATATGTCAATATTAACTGGTAGGACAGCACACTACCTTGCTTGGCGAAAGGACTGGTAACATATAGCAAGGACAGAATAGCACAAGTGGTCAACTTCTGTGCACAAATCTGGACAGAGCATATCACAAAGCTGACGTGGATTGCGGCGATGGAAAAGTCAGTGCAAGTGCACAAGGAAGATCAATACAAGCTCTACTTCCGCAGCAAGAGAAGAGTCTTTGTTGGCACAAACAAAAAAATCCAATAAAATGCTCTTGATCACAGATGTGAAGAAAGGAATGGTGTTACTACTGGTTCTGTGGTCAACAAGCTTACCTGCACCTCCCAGCATTATGGAGTAGCTGTTATTCGCTGGCCACATTGCATTCGGCGCTATTGGTAATCCCAGAAGAGCACCTGAAGGGGAGAGTGCTGCCTGCAGAGGGGCCAATGAGGTTTCCCACAATACAACCTGAATATAAGAGCTTGGTGCCACGCAAGAGCCATGCATCCGGCTAGGAAAAGGACCATTCCAGCAACCACAGAGAATTACATTTCTAAAGACTCTTCCACATTGCTTGATGAAATAACAGAAGAGTATCGGCTTTTCAGCCCAGCAGAGTCCTTTTTCACTTCCCTACTCTTGCCAGGGGTGCAGGCAGCAGCCAATGCCAAATGGCTGTAGATAGTGCGGTCGGAACTGGTCCAGCTCACAAACGACGCAGAGAATGGGTTCAACGTTATCCTGGTTGAGTTACGAGGGCTAACTTATGACAATGCAAAATAGGTATGTGCTGGACATGTGGACAGCAATGGAAGTCAGGGATTGCAACAAATTTGGCGATTCCGGTTGCCCGTTAATACCTCCAGAAGACACAGAAAATGCACCATTATCCCACGTCATTGCAGCTGTCCATGGCCTAGTTGTTCGCATGAAGAAGGAGGGAGGCATTCAGAACAATGATGGCTAAATATGACTTTCGACTGGGTCCCATTGTTGCTAGGAACAATCGTGAAGATGTTAATGCCTATCATTGTATTAATCCTGGTCATTTTCTGTACATGCCAGCTGGTTCTTCGATGCTGTGCCACGGTAATACCTGATAGCGCAAGAATGATGGTATTGATTGGGGGTCCAAAAGCAACCTGCAAAACAAAAAACATTGAGGTTCAGACCGATGTCCCACAGGGTGGCCCAACTTATGAAATGTGTCCCATCCCGTATGGAGATGAAGTTGATTGTTTATACCACACTGCCATTTCACAGCCCCCTGATCCAGAAAACTACACAGAGGTTTGGGTGGACCTGGCGGTGAGGGGGGTTGTATTTACATGACTTTTTCACCTGAAGAGTATGCGCGTAGTGAGGAAAGTTTGCAATCAGTGTGTAGGGTGTGGGTGCCAGTAAAAAGGAATAGGCCATATGTGGATGTAGAAACTACATGTGGATATAGAGTGGGAGCGCAGAGCTATTCCAGAATTTGTTGCTGTAGAAGTAACAAAATTGGGGAATGTTGGGAAGGGGTCAGCCGCATCCCCCTAGGCGCTTTAAAGTAAGGCGAGATGCAGTCGAGGCACTGTAATGACTAGGGGTCAGGGGGGCCAGTGAAAGGGGCGCTTTCCCATCCAGCAGGACCCCATGCTAACATCATCAATTATAGCATATTCATATGGCGTGGCCCAAGGTGTGGGCGGCATCGCTATTTTGCGTAGATATTAATATTCCCAGGTAGAAGAGAAGGCTTGCGTAGTAAGCACGGTAAAGGCGGCATTGCATGCACTCGGCTTAAATCCACGAGGCAACGGAAATCTACAGTCATGCCTGAGCTCCCATGAGGACAGTTCGCACTCCCACCTGCCACACTGTTTGTCCATTGTTCTTGAAAGTTTTGCGAAGATGTATCTTTCACCCAAGAGGAACGTGCCCTACAAGGCCACGATCAGAGGCCGGCGCCTGGTTGGCATGTTATCTCACTTTAGCCAAAGCATGACCCGGCACATTCTCGAGTGACCATGAGTTATACCCCATATAACTGACTAAACCCTAACAAACCCGAATTCCATGACACCAGGACCTCTTTGACCATCAACCCCAAAGAAACAAGTCCTGAAATGTTCAAAGAGGATGGACAGGATGGATCGTTTAAGCGACAATCATATTACGAGGTGCTGAGAGGGGTAAATTATAGTTCAAAACGAAGGTGGAGGCCTTTGAGTCGGATGGCACGGAGGGAGTGAGTGAAATGTGCAGGTGAACGTTAGAGGGCCCTGGAACCTCATGTGTGTCCGTTTTGAAGCCTGCCCAGTGCACGGTATGAGTGATAAACAAGCTGTACAGTAGGAGTGTAATTAATTTGTTTTCTGACCTTCGACGTGAGAAGAAGATGAGCCCCGCAACGCCCACGTGATGGAAGACGGACAGACTGGGCTGGAACCAATAAACTGCCATCCCATATGGATAAAGGCAGCACCTGTATAGGGGCCATCCAATCAACCATGCCAGTGTTTACTATATGTATTGCGTCACTTATGACAATGTTTTGCTTTATATGTTTCTGCTTGTACCTTTCTTTGCAGAATGTTCTTGGCAGCAGAGTTCTTTGCTGTTGCTCTCATCTGCGCATGATGTTAAACTTGTCATCCTTACAAGATCGACTTGGGCCTTTCTTACCTAGCGGGTTGTATACTCTCTGGTGTGAGCATTTAGAAGCTTGCTTTCAGAATTTAGGCTTGTCCATAGCATCCAAAAATTAACTAATGGTTGAGAGTGTAATTATACCTTTATTGAAAGGAGACCCTGCAAGATTAGAAGTTCATAGAACGTTGTCCCAATTGAATGAGCAACAAAAAAGGGAGCAATTTGGGGACATAGTGACATACACCTATCAGTCACCAGGCAGAGATCACCTAAGCAAGGGACCTGCAGAGGCCTATAAAAAGAATAACAAGGATAGAAAACCAGACAAAGAGACACACCAACAGGGAAGACAGAAAACAAAAGAGAAGTCCACAAAAAATATGGTACTGATGAGGGCTCACCTTATTCCTCATAGGAGAACACGCCAGACCATCCTAAAACTGAGGGGAATGATGTGAAGGTTGAAAATAAACACACTGCAGCCCGGCAGGTTTTACAGAATGCCGAATGCACAGAACACGCACTCATCAAATCATTCCCAAGACTAAGCGACACAACGACTGGATAGACGTCTTAGATTCTGGGTCTCATATTTCATATTTGAATGCATCAACAAGGCACTGCTGGAGCATACAAAGACACATAGAAATGCACAAATAACTACACCAACTGGGCAGACATTAGCAAATGAAAAAGTGTATTTTGTAATCATTCCGCTGGAAGGTGAACATCCCAAAGAGATCGAAGCACTGTTTGGGCCACAATTACATATCCAACATAAAGTACTTTTAGCATTTCAAGATTGGCCACCATTGTATGCGAGACACGCACCAAGAGGTAAAGAAGTAGTGATAGCTGCCTTTTCAAAGGAAGTGTGTGGGGAACTAGTACACAAATATGCACAAGAATGGGCAGCACTGGCAGCACTGCAACTGTTTAAGAACCATATAGGATATGTTCTGGAATGCCCAGCACATGTGATTCCAGTGCTAAAACCAGCCCCATCGCGGATGCAGTATCCAGTTAAGCCACAAGCAATTGCCCACATGCAAACCATAGTGGAGCAGTTAATGGACCAAGGTATAATTATAAAGCAAGATAATACCCAAAATAATCTGGTGTTGCTGACATTGAGACAAGATGGTACTTAGCCTTTTCTAGTGGATTATCAAAATTTGAATTCACATTTTAAGACAGATGCAGTCCAAAATCAGCACAGCTCGGGACTCCCAGCCGACTCACACAGATGCAAATATTAAACAAACCTTGATCTAGGTAATGGATGGATATTTTAGACAACCTTTGAGTGCAGAGAGCCAGAAATGTGCTGCATTTACTTTTAACGGAATGCATTTTCAATTCACTAGAATAATGCTGGGGTATACAAATTTGCCCAGTACATTCACAAGTAGAATACAGAGTTTGCTAGCAGACATTCATAACTGTTGGAAATATGTAGATGACATTTACATCACCCATGAGAATCTCAATGAACACTTGCAACACGTAGATTTAGTCATTCACGCATTGGCTGCAAAAGGGTACCTGATCAACTTCAAGAAATCAAGAATAGCTCATTGTAGGTTTTACTCTTACAGATGAGGGCAGAGGTATGTCAGCAGACTTTCTCAAGAAGTGTCCCAGGATTCTACCACCTAACACACTTGGACAATTCCAGGCCATTGTAGGGCTTTTGAATTCTGGCAGAAGTTACATGTCTAATTCTGCCGAGCTAGTGAAACCTATCTCATGGTGCAGGCCTAAAATCCCAGCCCTACACAGACCATGTAGGCCGGGAAATTCTGGGCCCAAAAACAGAAGAGTCAGAGTAAATGACAAATGCCTATTTTATTGAACAATTGTAAAACAGGGAAAGCAGTTAAGCACACAAGTGTCAAAGCTCTTTAATTTTATAATGGAAAACAACGGTTTAAAATCCAAAAATACATCACTTCTAACGTCACAAGGTTATCTGGGTTCGTAAATCCTACTGGAAGGTGGGATTGGTTAGTTGTACCATATAGTTATACAACCTATAGGAATCGACATTCTGATTGATTTTACTCGATCTGATGGCGCCACCCGGGACCAGCCCTAAATTGATAATGGAGAATACTGGAGAATACTTGTCATCTCTACACTACTTGATTGGTTAGTGCAATAGTTTCCAAACAACACCATTTGAGAGCCAGGATTGGTTGGCACTGGCTTCGCCAAACTTGATTACTTTGCAGATCATCAGCACATGAGCAACATTTATGGCAGGGGGATTGCTGCATTTCCCAATTATAACCCCCATCTCTGATTTCCTAGGATGCAGCCTAAGTATCTTTTATTCAGAATTTGGAGGGAGTGACGGTCTTCGTTTCTCCATGCCTGCAGCTAATGAATAACCCTTGTTCTCCAACTCTGAGACACGTGAGAAGAGCATGTTTTGAATTATTATACTCAGCTTTTACCAGGATTTTAACCTATTTTTTTCTGGGTGCCATCACCCTCTCTGTCCACTGGAGACTTGTTTGCAATATTTCTCTCTCAGTATTAGTCTTAAGTAATTAACACCTGGTCTCCGAGGCTTTCTGTTTCTGTATATATGTCTTGCGCTTGGGAACTTTTTATCTCACTCACTCCACGGTACCAGTTCAAACCTCCCTTTTTCTATAATAAGCATGCAAGCTGTGCAACTACTGTCCAATGTGTACATTTCTGTGCCTTTAAGCTCATTCAGCAAGTTTGTTTTTCCTATTGCTTCGATGTTCCTTCAAGCACTTCCATTCATTTGAGCATGGCAACACTGCCCACTTAATCCAAAATGTCTGCATTCCACTGTGGTGTTTCTGCAAGCCTTATGTGTGTCCTTATGCATCTTGCATTACATGGATACATTTGAGTATATGTTTTCAAGTGTCTATTGAGTGCAATGTATATTCTTCATGTATAAATATAGGTTGACTTAATGTTTGTGTAAGTTTGTGATGAATGTACATCTGCTTCGTGTCTCGTGCATCTATGTGTGTCAGAAGTGGGATGACGTCACTTGCTTTCGTTATTTTTTAGCAGCAGCATGTTCATGTAAGCCAGATCTTGTAGGTTCATATCTTCTTCGATCGTTCCGGAGAAAGGCTAATAGGGTCGTCTTAGTGAATGACACCTTTTGTGTTTGCAGTATGGCGGTGGAGGGGGGGCAGTCGTCAGGACTGATACGCCTCTCTCATTTCTACAATATAGAGGCCGAGGAGGGGCTGGCGGCCATGGATGATGCAATCATCTGTCTCTCAACACATTGTTATGCTTTGAAAAAAACAGGAATTCAGAAGAAGATCTAGAGATATATCTTTTAGTGGGAGATTATGCTTTCACATACACAGTTTGTAATTTAGGGGAGACTAGACCAATTGCTTATAAGTCAGATGTGTATTCCACAACTCCATTAAGATTTACACCTGAGGAGAAGATGCTCTCTGCAGTTCATATTATCGCTCAGAAAGAAAGGCCCCTTGTGGAAATAGAACTACTATACAAATAAAGACACTGTTAGTTCAACTTGAAGCTGCCACTGGAGCTAGTGTACCCAGTGCAAAAGCATTACACACTAGATAGATTAAAAGGCCAGCATCTCAACATGCACCAGATATAAAATATCATTATAAAGCATAACTGCAAAGAATGAGCGGTTTTACGTGGACAATGGCTACAGTGGCAGACACCTCATTGCCCGAAATCCCATTTTTAAAATGTTTCTAAGTAATTTATTATGATGGCTCCGCAATGCCATCTGTTGGAACACGTTCCAAGTACACAGCTGCATGTGCAGCCATAGTAGCAGATTTTACACAAGAAACATTTATATATACTGATATTGCAACAAAGCACCTCAGAGACATGTCTGCCCAGACTGCTGAACTGAATGGACTGTTGCTTGTACTGCGCCAAGCAGGCTCAGAGAAACCCACACTAGTATTCTCAGATTCACATTATATTGTCAGGGCTTGTAACACTGATTTGGATTGGTGGATTCAAAATGACTTTAGAGACATTAGGCATAAACCTATTATTTCCAGGCAGCTCTGGAAACAGGTTTGGGACCTTAAACTGACCCAACCTTCATTCTGGGTGATGCAAACAAGAGCACTTACTAAAGGGCACATTCATAGCATTGGCAATGCATTGGCAGGCAAATATGCCAAAGAGGGCACAGTGGGAAAACAACAGAAGTGATAACTCGCTCATCGACGGCAATGGATGAGGAAATAAAAGAATCTTGTTTGGTTATTCTACCCAGGCCAAAAGGCTTCCCATGTAATTACATCTATGGCATTCAGAATAACAAAGAGGTAGTCACAATTCCTATGAAAAAAGGAGATCTTACACAGTGGTTAATCCCCAATGAAGCAGACAGGGAAAAGCTAATAGCTGCCGATCATGCTGGACTTGCATATACCCATTTTGGGGTTACTGCAACCACACAACTTCTTCTTGACAGGTATGGGTGGCCAGGATTAAGGCAACAGGTTAAGGTATACATAGGAAATAGTGACACATGTCTGAAGACGACTATGGACCACATCAGAACACCTAAAGTGGCTCCTTTAAGAAAGCCAAACTCACCTTTTGAGATTCAATATCTGGATCACATAGGCCCACTGCCAGCAATAAATAAGTAAAGAATCAACCCCAGCCTGCGTCCCGGAGACCAGCCACCTTGAAATCTGCAGACACCCAATTGATGGGCCCTTTTCTGAGGCAGACTAGAGGAACGGTACTAGCAGGGGCAAAGAGTCGAACCTGCCACTCCTTCCCATCTGCAGAGAAAGGAGAGGCTATGGCATCACCAACACTCATTAATGACCTATTGAGAGTTGTGGTGGATGGCCAAAGGGCCATGACCCGTCAATACCGAGAGACCCTAGAAGAGAGAAGAAGTACCAAAGGGAGGAGAAGACCCCAGACTAACGCCCACAGGCCTCCAAAACCTGAGTGGGGGTAAGGTGAGACCTGGTTTGGAGACACAAGATGATGGTCCAACCTTGAGATAGCTGAGTCGGAGGGACCATGTGTGAAGCCTCCCCTACCAGTGGATCGAAACAAACCACAGTAGAGCCTACATCGGCTGGAGAGAGCCTATAAACCAGGCATAACAGCCACAGAAATAATCAGGCTGGAGAGGAGAGAAGAACCATCAACCCCTGAGTTCTTATGCAGCCTTTTAGCACCTGCACAAGGAGGGAAAAGATAACAATGGGTGGGGGGACAAATCAGCTGTAGGAGTCAGAGAACAGAAGAAGGGGGCTTGGCAGAAAGGTTGAAGGTATGGAACAAGGTCAGGGTTATGACCCTGTCAAGGGGGGTCTCTTCTCAAACTGGACAAGGCAGCTCACTAAGACAAAAGACAGAACCAGACCTACTCCAGATATGTGAAGTCGGAGTTAGGGGGTCCCCAGTCCCCAAACCTTCCACATTGACAGGAAATGTTACCAATGGTATCACAGTGTATCTCCCAATGGCCCCTAGAACAGTTTCTGGCCAGTGTTCTCTTTACTCCATTTCAGAATCACAACTTCCAGAATCCACCTGGAAGATGCCAAGAAGACCTGGACTGGATTCCAAGAAAGGAAAAACATAAATGCTGAAACTCAGCACAATTGGACCTTCACCACATCCCAATAGTGAGTGACCAGCATCCCAGAGAAGCACAAAACTCACCAAAAAGGAAGGACAACAAACTTCCAGACTCACAACACACCCCAGAAATATTAGGAAAACCACCAGAGACTGTGAAGAAAACCATGCCGGAAAAGTGGAGACACTTAGAGGGGGGTTTAAAGCCTCTCACCTGGGGTCTGGTGAAAAGACAGGCACTGATTGATGCCAGAAGACAGGTGAGCACTGCAGCCAATGGGAGGAGTCGAGAGGCACAAAACCACTATCTCCACAATACAAAAAGAGACAGAAGGAGAGGTAGGATGTGGGTTATTCAAGGGAGGTCACAGGAAGAGGTGAAGGTGGACAGAGAGACCAGAGGAGGACGGATGGAGGAGTGGAGTGCTGGAGAGTTGGTGGCAACGCTTAGGATAGGTGAGGTTTTTGTGAGAAAGAGTGGTACCAGTTTCGTGTGGTATATTGTACAAAATAGAGAGGAAGTATGTCGAAGGTGAGAGAGAGTGAAGGAAAGATAGAGCCATTTTGCCAACTTTTTGGACGCATTTTATTGGGGCTGGGCTATAATTAGGGTCTATTATATATTATACATTGAAAACAGTCTTCTTCCTGTCCTTAGAGAGCCATCCGAAATTGGAGACTGCTTCCATCGAGGGTGGGCTGAACTCTTTGTCCCATGGAATCTTTACATCTGCGAGTAGATGTGTTCTCCCGTCGTGATCGTCCCCTTAGGACAAGATTAATTATTTTGGCAAACTAAACTGTGTTGAAAAACAACTGGCACTTATACTTACTGACACAGTACAGGAAGGAACCTTGAAGACAGACCATATTGGTCGAAACACGTGCCCACTAGGTTCAGAACATAGTAATAAATATGACTGGATAATAACAAGACTAGCAGTTGCAATATTATTATGCGCGTGTTTGAAGCTACTAATGTATAGTATCCTTACAACATGTGACCTGACTGACAAAGAGGCATATTGTTTGAGATTTCTCTACTCACATGAGATGAATTCGCACCTGCGCGCTGTGATGTCACAGCTCTCTTCATTAAAATGAAAGGACAAGACCTCATTGCACGTCTCCATCCTTCAACTTCGGAGAGCAAGACTTCTTGTCCCACACCCTGTTTGGTCTCTAACACACACTTGAAGTTTCTGAAGGTCTCAATAATACAAATGCTCGTTTTTTCCCCTCTTTTACTTAGGATATAAGACATCGCACAGAATGTCTCTGCCCACAAATAAATGTTTTCACAAAACACACATGGTAATGGTTGCAGTTCGCCTCGATCGTCCTCCTGCCACCCAATCTTATTTATTCATTTTTACATTTGTAAAGTGCTCTGCACCCAAAGGCCTCAAGGCGCTTAGATACTAATTACACTTGGCCAGCTGTGGGCCCAAGTGCTGACCTCCCTCACGCTGCCAATACACCCCTCCATCCTCTGCACAAAGGCACTTAAGTGACAAAGTGCAGTGCACAGTGCAGCAACAAAGGCGGCCCAAAACGCAGGGCTGCAACAAAGAGGGCCGGGGTTTCCAAGCCTTGGCGGGAGTTTGAAAAATACAAAACAGAAAAACCTTAAATGTTATTTATGCCCAAATAAACGGGGCTAAAAGGCTAAATCGCCCACCAGTGTTGCCACAATAAGGCACACGGCCAGTTGCTCTTTCCAAGTAATTGAAAGAATTGGTCGAGGCCGGGGGGCCGCGAGCGCCTCCATTGGGGGTCACCATGGCAGTGAGGAGAGAGAGTCAAACGTTTTAATGGCTGTGCGTTTCCCTGGTCTATTCATGCGCGCAGACCCGTCTTCTGGGGAAGCCCCCATGTTGGACTGAAATTCCGTCAAGGATCCATTGCAAATGTCCATTCACACATGAGTTCTGGGCGCGCCAAACCCTCAAGGCGCCTAGTCACAGGTGTGTCAAGGTGCGTAGCTGAATATCCCGGTCCCGCCCTGGCACCCCTGGACAGCCTAGGCAGCAGATGCGCACCCCCGCAGCCCTGCACCGTTAGCTGCACATTGCACAACTTAAAATGCACATTTTAGGATTTTATGTAGGCATGGGACAGGCACGTGACAGGCAAAGCCATATTGGTTCTACTTTGCCGTATGATGGCAACAGCTGGACAATGTTTCCATTACTTGGGCACAGGATAGGGCTGCCTGGTAAATGACTGTCTAATGCCTGGACACGAGCCAATACAGTTGATTTTCTCAATGCGTGCTTAAGCAGCACTTCCTGCAAGTAACAGATATGAATGAAGAGAAGCGCCTTTCCAGCCTCAATGAAGACACTAGCTACGTCAATTAGAAATAGGGTAAGCAGCGCAGGCTAACAACCAATCCCATCCAGGCACAGACTATCACCTCACTATGGGGGTTGGACCCACTAACAGGGAACCACCCGTGTGGCAACTGTGGAGTCTGCAAACTAACGAAAAAAAGTAAAGAAATTGACATTGGAAGGAACAGAAATTGGCAACAGAGGAACTTCTCGAACTGCAACACAGACCATGTCATCTACCTAATCAAATGCCCATGTGGGCTCCCATATGACAAACAGGAAAATAAAAACAAGGATAATGGAACACCGCAGCTGTCTACGCAGCAAGACAGAAAAGGCTCTGATGGTTAAACAGTTTATGCTGAAGAACCATGGGCACTTAGACTTCACTTGGACGGTTTTACAAGTCATAAAAGGTGACAACTCACCCCAAATGGAGAACAGACTTTTAAAGAAAGAACATGAGATGATCTGCATTATGA
Source organism: Ambystoma mexicanum (assembly GCF_040938575.1). Lineage (NCBI taxonomy): Eukaryota > Metazoa > Chordata > Amphibia > Caudata > Ambystomatidae > Ambystoma > Ambystoma mexicanum. Next base: position 45,265,213 of record NC_090923.1, read on the forward strand.
AGAGTGATGTGAGGGGACTGAATGAGGCCATGAAATGGCACAAAATTAAACACTGAGTCCGCATTCACATGTTAACACACGACAGGGTCATTGTGAGTACCAGCATAGATAATGTAAATGTGCACCACAGCCTAAAGACAGAGATCAGCTGTCCCGGACTTCCAGAGGTGCCTGGAGTCCAGACTTGTAAGTACCAAACAGTCTATAGAAGGACATCAGTGGACTGAACAAGGCTCAAGGATGATCATTTATTTGAAGGCTGGGCGTACATCCAGATCCCTATGGATTTACTATGAATTTGGATAAGAGCGCCACTACTAGACACGGACGTTTTTCAAGATATCACTAATAGAGAGTACAGTGCTCACCGGAGGACAGGGGTCTGTCGATCCGAGTGGAACTAAGAATTATAACAGTCTGGTCCACTGAGTACCATCCGAGGAAGGATGGCGCACTATAAGGTCTATTTCCCACTAATTTGAGATCTATATCTATCCCGAGGATACTTCAACACCCAATACGCAGCCGATTCTAATGGAAAACCGATTTTCCAACATGGGGACGGGACGACTATGAGCTGCTGAAAGAGAAAACGGAACAGAGAAGTATCTTAACCTACGCATTGGGTTTCTTAGCAACCGATGCTCGTTCCTAACTAACACAGACACAGCAGCGACGCCGCGGGACAACTGCATCCGCAGCAGGCGCTGAGGATCGGAGTGAACTGCACCTGCCTCAGTCGACCGCAAAAAGGAATTATACAGCACAGGACCACACGCTGAACAGAGTTAGATTTCAGGTAAAATACTGGATACACTAAGGGACTCTTGAATTCACGCTGACTCTAACTATTCGGATCAAGGCACCACTATGACACCCTGTCTCTTTTCCACAGCCGACACAGATGGACTTCTATAATAACGCTTATCCAGTCCCGCGTCTAGACATAAACTGCAAACACGCGTACTGGCGCATACTGAAAGAAGAGAAGGTAGGAGCCCACTACCCACTCTTTATTTTATGCCTGTAAGCTCTTAGAAATGTATAGTAAACCTGCAAGGGTGTACTTACCTCTCTATCCCAATTTCCCAACAGGAGAGTTTTCCACCGATCCAGTCGCCATTAGGAAGGCAGAGAGGAGGTTATCCAGGCTACTGTCTTTCAGATCTTAATACTCTACCTTGACAACCTCTGGGACCTGTCCCATGAGGAACAACCTACAAACTAAGCCAACAGGTGGATGCAATTGAGCCCACCCCTCACATTGCACATGACAGTTTTTAATGGTGTATTGTTGGAGCCTAGTAGCACGACAAAGGCGACATTAAAAGTAAATGTTATGCTTTTGTCACCCACAGGCACGCTTGAGCACTAATCCTGGTCCTTCCAACAACTAAGTTCAGTCTTGAGCACCCCCCACCGAACCAGTGCAGGTAAATAGCCTGGCAACTGTTGTTCTATGTTCAATGTTAGAACCTAAATAGAATTCAAGCAATTATAGCTTACAGTATTCCCTTTGTTTTTATTGGCAGGCCAAGAGAACTTACAAGAAATTTGAGATGAGATTTGAATTATTGTCATTGCCACAGCAATATTATAATCATTGGGTGGAAAACTCCGGAAGAGCGTTTATAAGTAGTTCCAATAGAACAGAAACATGTTGAGACTATAACCTGTGACTTTATACACACAGAGAAAAGATTGGAAATGCTAAGAATTGCAATCAGAGCTTTGCGTTCTGAGTTTACATAACAGAAAGCATATCATGTTTTCAACTAATAACATCTATGTTAACACCGTACCTATTTCACCTTCGCTGACTGGTATAAATACACTGTACTAATCCCAAGTGTCTTGTAATTTTAACAGTTGTATGAACCAACGTATTTTGTGAACAATATTTTGTTTGTACCATTACATTTATTTTATGTATAATGCGGGGTGATTTCATAACCTTTACAGTACCTTCAAATGCCAGTACAGTCTCTCTTATTGTGCAATGCAGATCTCACCACCCGGAAATAGATAGAGACAGCACTTAGTTATTAACTCTATAAGTGCAATCCGGGGTTCCTTTCCTATATCCTTCAAACCTGAGATCGTGCCATATTCAGCCCCAGCGGTTTTGCCAATTATGCAGCGAGTGGTCGAAAGAAGGTACCCACTAAGAAAACCCTATCAAATGTATCCTCGAAGAGATGACAATCTGAGGGAGGAACTCCCCAAAGGAATATGAAAAAAGGAGCAAAAAGAGGAGGTGGTGACATCACGAAAAGACGAGCGTGAGCCCTGAGAATTCTGGCTGAATGGAATATATGGACATTACAGAAACTGATGTCGAAGGTAAGAATCGAGTAAACTTTCATATGGGAAAAGAAGATTGCATGTGTGCGTAAGCACTGCAGAAAATGCAAGCCGCTCAATAAGTGTACAGATGCTTTAACGCACGTAGATTAAGTAATCTTAGAAGCTGGCTATATGTAGTGAATAGACTGCAGGCGAAGCCGCCATTGTATAGAAACTGGACATCAATGTCATGAACCCATGGAGCAAGGACCCATGGAGAGAAAAGACGGGAACTGTGTTGCAGCAAGAATTAGTTAAGATCGTGGAAGAGCCTGGAAAGGGCTGTCTGGCCTGGTGTCAATGCTGAAGCGGCCAAGGTGGTTATCTGTTCTTAAAGGCAGTGAACATGAGATGCTGAATCATTCCCTGTAAAACTGCAAGAAAACAACACCAAGCATGGCAAGTTTTATTCATTTAAGACATTTTTTAAAAAAAGTTTTTTTTATTAAAATAATATAGTTTATATATAAACTTTTAATTTAAATTGCATAAGACATTTTACATTATTTACAAATTAGAACAATATGCTGCATCCTTAAGAAGAGAAACGAGGGTCAAGAGACACAAAGAGTTACTTTAGGCAACTTGTGTAAGCTCCAAGATATTGTCAAGGAATTGCACAACTCTGTATATCAGCTTATTATTTTTGCCTTGAAGGAGTGTTAGCCATCTTGAATCGCCTTGTTCTTGTTGGTCTGAGATCTTGAATAGGTCTCCAAAGAGGATCCTCTTGTCCGCAAGTGCCGGGCATACCATGATTAGATGCATGAGAGACTCTGTTATTTCTTTATTCTTGCAAAAGCGGCAACATTTTTCCTCCTTTGGTATATTTCGAATTTTGGATAGTCTTTGTCTGGTAGGAAGGATATTTTGTCGTAGTTTCATGAAAATTGTTCGAATGACTGGGTCCGGAAAAAGTTCCAAATAATATGGAAGTTCATTCAGAGCTCGTATGTTAATTGGGCACTGTAGGTTCAAGAGTATGCTGTCTTTTCTGCTATTGTTCTAGACCAATCATTGCACTGAAGTTTCATCTTTGCACGCTGTGGCCGGTTTATCAACATTTCCGTCGTGATTTCTTCTTTTGTCATTTGGTTGAACAGCTCATTCTTCCATGCTTTCAAGCTGGTATTATGCATTGCTTGGGGCGTTATTTTAAGGATTTGCATTGCTGGGACTGTATCTTCATTTATGACTTTACGAAGGAGATCAAACTGCTTCCAGCGTACTAATGTGGCAAGTGAGTGTAGGGCTACCTCAAAACTTATTCTGGGCATAGGATAGTTCCTTGGGAGCTGTAAGATTTTACGCCAGAATGATGCCTCTAACTTTTCCCAGTTTATTCTAGTAGCAATGATCATGGCGTCGCTACCATAAGTGATGATCGGAAATTACCTTTTTGGCGGTAGAACACTATGATCGGTTTTGCAGAGAATTTCCCATAGCGTCTATGCAGCATCACGCCTTGACGTGCCAGCAGTTGGATTTTTCTTTCGAGACTGGTCACCCAGGCTGTTTCTTCCTTTTGTTGGTTTAATAACACGCCAAGATATTTGAACGAGGTTACCGTATTCAGCACTTTGTTATCCATGGTGAAGTTTGGTCTGCTTTGGGAGGACGACTTATGATAATTGGTTAATGCCATGATTTTGGTTTTTTTGATATTTATCTGGAGTTCGTTATTGGTCATATATGATTCTGTCATACGTAGATTCTCCTGTAGTCCAGATGGCGTTTTGTCTTGGAGTACAATGTCGTCAGCATACATCAAATACGGGATCGGAATTGAGTTTATCTTTGGTGGATTGAGATTTGCAGTGTCGATGCTTGTGAAGTAATCAGCAGTATACAGATTATACAGGGTTGCTGCTAAGGGGCATCCCTGTCTTAGGCCATTCCAGGTTCTTATCGCCTCCGTCGTTGTACCTTCTTTTGTTAGCCTGATCAAAACTGTCGTGTTGGTGTATAATAGTTTGATCGGTTCGCTGATTTCAAGTGGGCAATTCCATTTAGCAAGTTTGTTCCACAGGATGGACCTGTTTATGGCATTGAAGGCCATGTGTAAGTCTATGAACGCTGCATAAACGGGGGCGTTGTTGCTTATGGCTTCATGTTTTAGCAGGTTTAAAGTTATAAGGTTTACATTAGTTCCTACGTTCGCGGTAAAGCCGGTTTGTCGACTATCCAACCGGTTGGAAGCTTTCGCCCATGTGGTCAAGTTTCATAGCAGATATGAGGCGATAAATTTTCCCAAAGGATCTAGCAGGGCAATTGGTCTAAAGTTGGCCGGGTTATCTCTGTTGCCCTGTTTATAAATTGGAATCAGTACAGCTTTGGTCCAAGTAAATGGTAATAACTTGAAAGTTAGTATGAGATCCATTAGGTTTGCCCAAGTCTCTGGATCACGCTTCAGGGAAGCATTAGATAACCCATCCGGTCCGGGTGCTCTGGAGGAATTTAGTTTGCCAATCATTTCTGCTAATATGTGCTTCTCCCAGGTGATGGTCCATTGATTTGGGATTGTCGCTATCTCCATATTTTCGTCGCTATTCTGCGATTTGTAGAGATTAGAAAATGTGCAATCCAATTCTTTTGGGTGACATTAGATACCATCGCTTGTTGTTGCTGGTGATTATTATTTAGCAGATCCCATAGAGATCTCAAGTTCTTATTTCTGAGTGTTTGTAGCATAGCATCAGCATCCGTTTGCTGCAGGACCATCACGTTTGATTTGGTCAAGTTTCTGTATGCTTGCTTTGCTTTCGGATGTTTTCCAGGTTTCCCGGGTTTGGATCTTTTCTCCATTTACGCAGGTTTTGGTGCAGCAATTTTCTTTTTTTTAACTATTTCTTGGTTGTAGTAATGTTGGTGGATCGGTTTCTCTATAGCAGGCTTGTTTTTTTGGAAGAGAAGGACCCAGTCATAATTTATTTTCCGGTAATCTGGCAGAGGTGTTTGTTGGAATACTTGCGGGATGGTGGCCAACAGATCTTTGCTGATTCTTAATCTGGTGTTACCTCCAACAATTTCTATCCGAGGAGGAGGAGGACAGGGGGCGGGCTCATCCACTCCCGTAACTGCTATCGAGAGCATCGAGTGATCACTCTGATTAGTAGATATTATTTGAAATTCCAATAATATGTTGGTTATGGCTGGCGATAAATATATGTAGTCGATAATGGTGGTAGCGTTTCGACCAATCCAGGTTGGGATCAGCAGATTCTGGGCATCATGGGGTTGCTTTATTAGCTGTAGATTTCTCATCGAGATCTCTTTATTCCAGCGTAGGGCTCTGGTTGAAAGGTCGTCAGATTGCTTAAGGAGTCTGTTGGTGTCATACAGATGAATATTTAGGTCTCCACAGATGATGAAGTTTATATCTGGGAATTTGCCACTGATTCTGTCCATTGTTATAAATACGCCATCCAAGAAGCAATTGTCATTAATTGCAACTGGATTCCAATACACGTTGATGACTGCGATCATTCTGATTGACTTCAATTGTGATTCAGGTAGGCATTCTGGGGTCGTCTCATTCATAATTTTGATGGTGGTCAATTGTGTCCATGGATTTATGTTGTCTGTTTCGACAAAGTTCCATTGTGGTGATATCCTCACCAGCGTCAATAGGTCTGCAGCCGCGCGGCCCCTAGAGCTTTTCAGCACTGGGTTGAGGGCAGTAATAAATCCATCACAAGCTGGGGTTTTAGTCAGCCACGTCTCGTGAAGGCATATAATCTGGCAGGATTCTAGTAGTGAGTCTGGAGAGTCGAAGAGATGGGAAGATCCTCTCGTATTCCACGAGCATAGTTTCCATCTGTCGCTCTTTGTTTCGATTGATGGTTATGAGCGAGGTTCTGGAGGTGTCAAAGGTTGTGATGGATCTTCATCATAATCTCTCCAAAAAGGTTGTTTATTTTGCAGTTTTCTGTTAATATCACACTGGTTGGTTGATGTAGGAGTGTGAATTATTCCAGAATATAAATTAGTGCTCATATGTCATTCTGGTCTATCATCTCGCGACTTAGTATCGTCGTCAGGGCAGCAAGACATTTAAATGCTGTCAAAATGGACCAAATCACGGTCTCCTGTCATGTGAGCCAAGGATGGAAATAGAGTTGAGCATGGAGTTCTAGAACAACGATAGTGAAAGCTTGTACTCACATATATTCCCAGAGACAAGGATACTTTACCCTACCTAAGACGAGCAATGACCATGTTCTCCCCGTACTTTTGTCTGTGCCCCCCCTACTTTTGTCTTTGGCCCCCTCTGTGTCCCTCCTAAATTTGATTCCTGGCGACGGCACTGCTTGTAGGTTTTTCTTACTTGCCACGAAGTATGACGTCACGTCTGACATATTTACTGCATAAAAGGATACTTTTGGAGAAATGTATTGAGAACTTGAGAGAACATCCGTTGATATCCATTGTAAGTTCCCTGTTTTAGATCATTGTAAATAGACCAGCACCTTTGCCATCTTCCTGAGTTGGTTTGATTATTTGGTGTCAGAGTTATTCTGCATCCCATCCATTGCATGCACAATACTCAAAGGGCCCTACGCTCAGCAGTAATCACCAAAAAAGACATGGTAATCCAGTCCAGTTTGAACGAAAAGGATGCAGACAGGTGCACGGTTTTATGCATTGACCAAACACAGCGATTGAGGGATGTGTCTGATGAATGACTGTTTGAAGACACCAAAGATTAGGGAGGAATGATATCAGAAATGTCAATACTTTGCCATGTAATTGTAGAGCATAGCGAAGTATCCCACACCATGCTCCTTGCCAAGAAATGACCACTGCACATGCAGAAAGATCTAGAGAAGGTGCCCAGTGAGTTATGGACCATTAGCCCCAATTATGTAGGTTTGCTAAAGGGCGTAGGGCGGTTTACATCAAATTGAAAGAGACTCAAGTGTTGCCATGAGTAAAGAAGTATCCCACGTCAAAAGAGGCACAGGAGGGGATCTATGACACTAATGCAGCATTAGGGCAACAGGGCATAATTCAGCCATCAGAAAACCCATGTACCATGGCTATATACCATGTTGAAAAAGCAAAAGGGTCATCTTGGAGGAAGCCTCAGGACTTCTGCCCATTGAATAACATTGTAGAGGCAGAATTCCCAGTAGTGCCTAACCCCACCACCATCCTTTGTAACATCCCCACGATTCTGCTTATTCTTGCCGCGACACAGTTTTCCCTTCCTGCTTTATGGGTCCTGGCTTACTAAATTCATGATACCGATGTCCAGCTTCTATAGAATGGCAGCTTCGCCTGTGTTCTATTCACTATGTATAGCCAGGTTCTATGATGACTTGGTCTACCTTGCGTTTCAGCATCTGTACGTTTATTGAACGGTTGATTTTCTGCAGCACTTTGTGCATGTGTAATCTTCTTTTTCGTATTTAAAAGTTCACTTGATTCTTTACTTTGTCGTTAGTTTCTTTAGGATCTATACATCCTCTTCAGCAAACATCTCGGGACATCATACATAATTTTTGTAACGTCACTAGCTTATTTTCTTCACTCTTTCTCATATTCCTTCAGGGAGTTCCTCACTTAGATTGTCATCACTTCTGGGATACAATAGGCAGGGTTGTCTCAGGTATCTTCTTTCGAACACATGCTGCAGTATTGGCACAGCTGCTGGTGTCAAACACAGCACGGTCTCAGGTCTCCAACATATGAAAGGAGGGGGCAGGGTTTCCTGCAGAGGAATGCAGCTGCTCCTCTAAATGCCCCCTCTGGTCGAGTCCTCAACCACCTCCTCAATCGTTTCTACTTCCGGTATTTTGTCTTGAAGAAGTGTTTCTTCAGTGTCCATATCTTCATCACCCCCCCTCAGGGTGCCTGCTGATTTGACATGTTCATCTACACTCCAGGTCATGTAGTTGGACTGTCCATTCAGAGTACAACATACCCATCATCCCAAGTACTTCTTATGATTCTTGGGACACAGAAACTTTGTTCCCTCCGGTGCCATAATGCTAGCCTCTATGTATTTTCTGATGACGTCATCAGTCAGCTCTTTGGTGTTTGGTTCAATTTTTATTCATACTACCTTCTTTGCTGTTTCTTGAGTTGAGCAATCATCATCCTCACCATACAGAATCCAAACATTACTAGCACCAGTATTACTCTAAAAACCTTGAGTGGATTCGCCAACAACTGAGGAATCCATGAGAACAAAGAGGTATTGGCATTACTGGCTTTCCAGTGCTGTCCTGTCGCCATAAAGCTTCCATGGGGGATAAAGAACATCGCCTTCGCTTCCACAGTTCTTGCTCTTCCTGTGGTGCACTTCCCTGAATCTTTATTCATTGGGGTATCAACAGCATATTAAAATCCTCCTGTACTAACATGGTTTTTGTTGACTTTTCTTTAATATCCTCAGTATCAAAACTCAAAACGTCTGGAGGATATACTTCTACATCTACGGCTTCATTCCCGCAAGAGACAAAGGGCCTCATTACGAGTTTGGGGGTAGCCATGGCCTTAATAAGGGCATGGCTACCCCCAAACTCGGGTCTGGGTCTGGCTTCCCGGAATGGGGAAATACCGGGCCATTCCGACCTAGGAGGGCCTGGTATTTCCCCATTCAGGGAACCCGGACCATCCCCATTTCCATTTGAGCCCCCATAGGGCTCAATGGGAATGGGGAGCATGCTAACAACGGTCCGTTAATGACGGGCCCGTGGTTAGCATGCTGGGCCGCTCGTGGGACCCGCTAAGGACGTCTAGTCTGACTGGACGTCCTTAGTGGGTCCCGCGAGCGGACCTCGTAATGAGGTGGTAGAGGGTTAACAGCACCGGCAGCTCTACCGGCGCCGTTAACCCCCTACCGCCAGGGTCATAATGAGGCCCAAAGTCTGTTTGTTTAGTATGCGCTGCAAATTTTACGGCTGCTGTGGCTACTGGGAGTTGTAGTGCTTTAATGAGCCTATCCAATAATGCTGCATTGGAGAGCGGTCTGTGCGGAGATAGACCCTCCTTTTCCAACTTGACAACCCTGCGTGTACGGTTGACTTCACATATGCGGAGTCACTATACACATCACTTCCTGCCCTTCTTGTTTCTCAAGTGCGACAACAAGCGCTTTTCATTTTTCTGCTTGCACTGAAAAATGAGACATTGGGGGTCATTACGAGTTTGGAGGTAGCCATGGTGCTATTAGTGGCATGGCTGCCTCCAAAACAGTGTCCTAGTCCGGGTTCCTTGAATGGGGACTTTCCGGGTCATTCTAACCTTGGAGGACCCGGTAAGTCCTCATTCAAAAAACACATCCCCATTCGAGCCCCCATAGCGCTCAATGGGAATGGGGAGGGAGCTAATAACGGGCCCGCTATTAGCTCCCTGGTCCCCTTGCGGGACCCGCAATGGACGTCTGGTCTGACCAGACGTTTTGACCGGGTTCCGCGAGGGAACCTCGTAATAGGGTGGTAAGGGGTAAATGGCATCCTTACCGATGCTGTTAACCCCTTACCGCCCACCTCGTAATGAGGCCCAACGTCTTGCACATGCCGCAACCTCAAATTCACCTTTTAATCTGTGTCTTCCTAATGCAGCGCTGAATGACTTTCCCCACTAGTCTGATCAATTTTCAAATAACCATCAATAAAAAGGATTTCCCTTCCCACCAAAGCATTTTCCTTCACACGGGGTATATCATCATAAAATTCAACATAACTGGCACAGTCATGCACATGATCCCCTTCTTCTACTAGCTCAGCTAGGAATGTGGCCGGGTTCACTATTTTACACCATACAATTTTAATTGGAGGGTTAGAAATCCTTACCTCATAAGTCGAGGGTCTTTGGGATGTCAATGTGCCCTTCGGTTTCTCTAGAATGGCATATAGAACATGCTCCACATAAAGCGTCATAGAGCAGCCTGTGATAATACTTGTGAACTTCTCAATTGCAAACACAGCAGCTCCCAAAGATTGTTCGCAAGGGAAGTGTCCTCTCATAACTAGGTCTAGAATCCCACTGTAATATGCCAAAGGTTTATACCCCAAGGAGGTCATTTGTGTAAGCACTGCTGTCATTACGGACCCATTCATGTGTGAAAACAAATAAAATTCCTTGCTATAATTGGGAATCCCTAAAACTGCAGCTGTACAAACTCCTCACATCCTTCCTCCATTTCTTTGGTCCATTGTAACTTTGTTTTACCAACTTGTGCTTTCTTTAATGCTTGACGAAATGGCCTTGTTTAACTGCTATAATGAAACACCCAGGCTCTAACATAACTGCACAAACCCAGAAATTGTTGCATCTGTCTCACTCTGTTCGGTTGTGGTATTTTCATGATTGCCTCAGCTCTCTCAGGTGTCACTTTCTTTGCTTCATGCAAAATTAACTGACCTATGTATAAAACATCTTCCAGACAATACTGTAATTTCTCCTTGTCCACCTTATATCCTTTGCCTGCTAAAATACTCATTAGTTGGATGGAGCCCTGACTACACTCAACCTCTGTTTTACTGCAAATCATTAGGTCATCTAGGTCCTGTATCGCTGCACATTTGAGATCAATATTTCGTAGAACCATTTGTAGGACCCTGTTAAAGATTGATGGAGACTCACATTATCCTTGAGGCAAATGAGTATGTTTTAGTCTTTTTTGGGGAAACGTAAATTAAGTCAAGTCTTGGGATTTTTCAAATCGATCACCGTAAAATACTGACCCTCAACTGGGAAGCTACATAATATTGTCACAGGATTAGGAACTAAAGGAAACTCAGCATCTACAATCTGGGTAAGAGGACTCAAATCCCAGATAAATCTCCACAAACCACCTTTAGATTTTTTTATTGGATACACTGCGGTATAGCATGTTGATTCCAATGGCACCAGAATCCCCTGATTCATCAGTGCTGAAATAGTCTTAAATATACCTTCATGAGCTTCTCGATACATGGGGTACTGTTTTTCTCAGGGTAATATTGCTCCTGGCTTAAGCTTTATTTTACCTCCCCCTATCCCCTTCAATAAACCTATGCAGTAGGGCCTGTGGTCCAAAGAACACTCAGCACTTTTTCAAGATCTTCCTGAAAAAATGCTGGTTGTTGCATTATCGCCATTCTTTGTGGGACTTTCCTTTTTTCTATCCTTATCCAGTATGTAATGCTTATGAAGAAAACTACTTTGTTATTGTTATTGTTATTTTGCATTTATATAGCGCCTTATATACCATTGGTATGGTCTGAAGGCGCTGGTAGGTTGAACGCCCTTGGGAACCGAGGTTCGGGTCAGTGGAGAGATTAGAGAGGGTCAAAGGTGCGTGTGCGCACCAGGTATGTGTGCAGCTGGTGCAGAATTTCTGTGGTAGCTGCTTCCTAGCGATAGGTGTGGTGGTTGAGGAATCAGGAGTATGTGTTCGGTCTGGCAGGAGTTATCCAGTCCGAGTAAGGCAGCGTTAGGCCTGACGAGAACGCTTGGCTGGGGGTGAGAAACCAGCAATGTTTACTTAGAGTGATGGGGAGTGAGCGGCAGATGTTGATATGAGAACAGATATACCGAATGGTGTCATAGTATCTCTGTGTTCTACTTGAGTGGTGGTGTAAGGAGAGAGTAAGCGTGGGGTGTGAAATGAAGTATGCTCTTACAACGGTTCCTTGCGTTCCACATCAGAGTCTGCACATTACGCAATTCAGGGGGGTCCGGTCCGGTCCGTGCGATGTGTTTTGTTTCTCATCTGCTCTTATGCACTATTCATCGGGTCAGCGAATTCTTCCGTATAGCGTACTCCTCTATCTAGCATAATCATGCGCTCTGGTCCATTCATTCATTTGTTTCGTGCGTTCACCCGCTCCCCAGGCTCATCTGTTACGCACTCATTCGCATCAGATGCTCATCCGCCACTTGTCAGTTCTGCATTCATCAGCTCCGTTCACTCTTCCGTACAATGTACTTAACTGTTTTGTGTACACTCGTTTTCTCGCTCTTATTTCTCGTTCGTTCGACGCATACCCGTTCTCTCGCCATACTCAGCCGTTTACTACACTCGGTCGCTCGACATACTCAGCTGCTTGCGATACTCAGCCGCTCGCTACATTCCGTCGCTCGTCAGATTCAGCCGATAGCTGTATTCAGCCGTTCCCTAAGCTCCTCCGCGGTCCATGTTCTTCCCCTCATTACACTCAACCGTTTTCTACATTCATGTGCTCTCCATATTCATTCAGCCGCATTCTACACTCGTGTGTTCTCCACATTCATCTGTCCACCACATTTATTGGCTCTTCATATTCGTTCGCTCTGTACGCTCACCGCCCTCCGCAGTCCTCCGCCCTCCGCCGTCATCCGCCCTCCGCCGTCATCCGCCCTCCGCCGTCATCCGCCCTCCGCCGTCATCCGCCCTCCGCCGTCATCTACCACAGGCATCCACCTTCCACATTCATCCGCGCTCCACAGTCAACCGCCCTGCCCAGTCATCCGCCCTGCCCAGTCATCCGCCCTGCCCAGTCATCTGCCCTGCCCAGTCATCCGCCCTGCCCAGTCATCCGCCCTCCACAGTCATCCGCCCTCCACAGTCATCCGCCCTCCACGGTCATCCGCCCTCCACGGTCATCCGCCCTCCACGGTCATCCGCCTTCCACAGTAATCCGCCTTCCACAGTAATCCGCCCTCAGCAGTAAATCCGCCCTCAGCAGTAAATCCGCCCTCAGCAGTAAATCCGCCCTCCGCCATCATCCGCCCTCCGCAGTCATTCGCAGTCATTCGCTCTCCACAGTCATCCGCCCTCCACAGTCATCCGACTTCCACAGTCATCGGCTCTCCACAATCATCTGTCAGCAGCGTTCATCTTCCACGCGTATTCCACTCGTCGGTACTCAGTCGGTCTCCCACTTCCGGCCTCTCACCCTCCACATTCCTCCGTTTTCCACATTCTTCCGCTCTCCACACCCAGTCGCTCCCCCATTCAGTCACTGATACTTTTCTCTACTCATTACGCGCATCTGCTCTCCACGTTCTTCTGCTCTGTATGCTCTCTTCGCTCAACAAGCTCCTTCGCTCTGCATGCTCTTCCATTCTCCATCTTCCTCCAGTTTCTACACATAGCCGCTCTCCATACTCGCACTGCTTTCTACAGTCAATTGGTTTACACACTCATCCGTCACCCCCATTGATTTTGCTCGTATTATTCATCGTGTCTCCAGACCCAACCGTCTTCCAGACGCACTTGTCAACCGCTTTCATCCTCCACATTCATTTATACTTGTCTAGAATCATCTTTATTCATTCGCCCTTCTCACTCATCCGTTCACCACACTCATCGGCTTTCCAAGCTCGTCCACGCTCCATTTTTCTTTTGTCCAGTGATCAATTCGTGTTATTGACTTCACTGTTTAGATCTACATTACTCGTTTTAATTTCTTTTGTGAACATTTGATACAATCCGTTTTTTTTTTTTTGCTTTTGGTATTGCTTTAGGTGCTTCGCTGGGTCGGTGTGATTTTGATGATGCTAGCACGGAACCGGTTGGTTTAGGGAAAGAGCCAGGTTTTCAGTAGTTTGCGGAAAGCTGTTAGCTCCTCGGTTAGCCTGATGTGGGGTGGGAGAGAGTTCCACAGGGTTGGGGCTAGGGCTGAGAATGATGCTCCGCCTAACCTGACTGAGTTAGTCTTAGGAATTACTAGGAGGCCGGCTGTGCTTGATCTGAGGGTGCGAGTGGGGTGATAAGCTATTAGTTTTTCTTTAAGATATTGCGGTCCAGTTTTATGTACTGCTCGATGGGTGAGGCATAAGGTTTTGAAAGTTACCCTATGGGCTATTGGAAGTCAGTGCAGTGTCTTGAGGGCTGGGGATACGTGGTCTCTTGGAACAAGCGCTAGTAACACTTTAGCCGCTGCGTTTTGTGCTCTTTGAAGTTTGTTCATTTGGTAGGCATGGATTCCGAGGTATAGGGGGTTGCCGTAGTCCAGCCGTGAGATGACGATTGATTGTACCGCAGAGACTCTGTTAGGAAATGATAGATATGGAAAGACGCGCCTAAGGTTTTTGAGGTGGTAGTGGCAGGACTTTGAGACATTGTTGACTTGGCGCGAGAGTGTTAGGTCAGAGTCTAGGGTGCATCCAAGATTTTTCACTGTGTTGGAGGGTATCGGTGAGTTGCCCATGGTGGTTGGCCAGGGTAGAGGGTGCGGGAGAAGATCTGGGTTGCCGCACACCATGATTTCTGTTTTGGAGGGGTTTAACAGGAGGTGATTTTGGGTCATCCAGCGTTCAATGTTAAGGAGTCTGGTCGTGAGTTAGGATTCGTGTTCAGGAATTTTAGAATTAGTTGTGTGTCATCGGCGTAATTGTAACATAGGATGTTGTGTGCGCGAATTATCGGTGGGAGGGTGGTCAGGTAGAGATTGAAGAGGAGGGCAGATAGACACGCTCCTTGTGGGACTCCTGTGTCGACTGGTCGGGCTTGGGAGGTAAAGTTGGAGAGTGTCGTTATTTGGTGCCTGCCTTTGAGGAATGAGGCTATCCATTTGAGGGCGGTTCCATGTATTCCTAGGGAGTGGAGGCGATCAAGGAGTATTGAGTGATTGATCGTGTCAAAGGCGGCTGATAGGTCGAGAAGGATTAGTGCGCCGCATCCCGCGGAGTCAGCAGTCATTTTAAGGTCGTCCCAGATAGAGGTTAGGGTGGTTTCAGTTCCGTGACAAGTTCTGAAGCCTGATTGGGCAGGGTCTAGGAGTTTGTTGGCTTCAACAAAGGTGTTAAGTTGAGAGTAGGCGGTTCGATCAATGAGTTTGGCGAGGAATCTGGTGTTTGATATGGGGCGGTAGTTTTTGGGGTCAAGCGGATCGAGCGAGGGTTTTTTAATCAGGGGTTTGACGTGCGCCAATTTGAATGCGTCTGGAAAGGTACCGGAAGAGAGGGAAGCATTTATGATAGATCTTGCGTGTTCTCCTGCGCAGGTGGAGGCAAAGATTTCTTTAAGGGTAGTGGCTGGGCATGGATCCAATGGTGATCCGGATGGTTTGCGGGCAGATAGGAGTTTGAGAAACTGTTCTGTTGTTAATGGACTGAAGGAGTCGAACGTTGGTTGCGTGGAGGTTGCAGCTGATGGGTTGGGTGGTACGGGCTGAGGATTCTCTAGTGGCTGTAAGAGTGCTAGTTTGGAGGTTAGAGTATTTGTCCTTTCTATAGCTGTGGAGTAGAAGTGGAGGGAGAGTGAGTCACAGAGTGATTGCGATGCGGTCGGGATGGTTTTGTTACAAGCTGGATTGGTGAATTCGGAGATAATTTTGTGGAGTTCTTTACTTGGGTTTTTGCAGTTTAGGATTCGGGAGTTGTAGTGGGCCTTTTTTGTTTTCCGGATTTCGGCTTTGTAGCGATACAGGTGTCGGGCCAGGGTGGTCCTGCTCTCATGGGTTTTCTCTTTATGCCATTTGCGTTCTAGGTGTTTGTATAGTCGTTTAGTGGTCTTCAGCTCAGGAGTGAACCATCTGGGGAAAGGGCCACGGCGGGTTGATGGTTTGCAGGAGGGGGTGAGGCGCATCAGAGGTGCGCTAAGCCATGAATCAAGGGCCTCAGGGGTGAGATGGTTGTTGAGAGGGCAGGATGGTGGTGGAGACTGGAGGAGAACCTCGGCTAAGTCTGGGGTGATTATTAGTTTCTTCCAGCATTTGCCTATATTCAGAGGTTCGGATATGAGTAAGAGGAGGGGTTCGGGTGAGTGGATGGTGAAAGAGAGAATGAAGTGATCAGACCAGATGATAGGGGTGGGCGGCATTAGCTGAATCAGGTTGTTGGAGCTAAAGACGGCATCGAGAGTGTGTCCTTTATAGTGGGTCGGTCCGTTTATGTGGGGTTGGAGGTTAATTGCATCTAATCCGTCAACCAGGGAGTATGTCATAGGGTTGGTGGGGATGTCGAGCCATATGTTGAAGTCTCCAAGAAGGGTGAGGTTGGGATGGTTTAGTTGGAGGGTGGCAATAGAGTCGCAAAGGTTATTTGCGAAGTGTCTATCGTAGCCTGGGGGCCTGTAGATTAATAGGAAGCTATGTGAGAGCGATGGTGAGAGGGATAGTTTAACAAGGAGAGATTCGCAGGATGGAATGGAGGGTTGGTTATCGATGATTGAGGCGCGGAAGAGAGATTTGAAGACGAGTGCTACCCCTCCTCCCCTGGACGGACGGTTCAGTGGGATGAGGGAGTAGTTGGGGGGGGAAAGGCTTCGTTGGAGATTGGGCCGAAGTTGTCAGAGAACCAGGTTTCGGTGATGAAAACTAGGTCTGGTTTGTCAGAGGTGAGGAGGTCAAAGATGGAATGTCTGTTTTTTGCTATTGATCGGGCGTTAAATAGGATGCAGTTCACATCGGCAGTCGGGGGTGATCTTTGTGGTGGAGGGGGAGGGTGCAGTGGTGGAGAGTTTGGGGGGGTAGGTTGGGTGATGATAGATGGGAATAGTGGGCGAGCAGAGCGATTGGCAGGCTTCGGGAGGGGTTGGGATGCTGCGTGTGATAGGATGGTCGGGTCTTGGAAGGGGGATTTGAAAGAGGGATGTTGACGGTTAGGAGTTTCAGTTGCAGCTGATGAGAAATCGAGGGAGAGGGGTTTCAGGCGGGGGGACGCCGCGGGGGAGAGGGGGGATTGCAGGATAGATGTGATTGGTCGGGATAGGGGGGGCGAGGAGTGCTGTGAGATTGAGGGGGACCAAGAACGTTTCCTCTTTAGTTTCCTTGCTGCGACGGGTGTGTGGGAGAGAGTGGGGGGGTCAGAGGGTGATTGGGAGGCAGCTTCGGTTCTTGCTAGGGCTAGCCGTGCAGTTTTTAGGGAGGGGAAGGGGTGTGGTCGAGTGGGGATGGTGGCAGGGGTATAAGGGGAGGGCGGGAGTTGGGTGATTGCAGGGTGGGGTGTGTCAGGTATGATAGAGAGGGGAGCGGGTATGGGTAATGCTGGTGGGTCGGGGGTGGGGTTCAGGGGGTGAGTGGTCTTGGGGTGGGTGGCTCGCCATCGTGCCCCCCTTGCTTGGTGTTTGGAGAGGGGAAAAGCAGGGGGTGCGAGAGAGGGTGGGGGGGTTTGGGAGAGGCAGGAAGGGACGGAGGACAGATCGGAGATGGTGTTTCTGACTGATTCTGGTGGAGTGGGTGCACTCATGATTGGTGCGAGTTTTAAGATTGGTTTAGGAGGGTTTTCTGATTGTAGTTCTAAGGTCGGTGATGACACGCTTTTAGGCACACTTTAGGGTTCAACTGCTCAAACCTGAGATCGTTCCCACAACACGAGATGTGAAATCCAACCCCCTCCCATTCCAGACCGGAGACCCCTCCAACAGCATGAGATTTTTCAGAGAGGTTATTGGGTGCAGCTTCTAATTGTAATTTTGGGGAACAATTCTAAATGCCAGTTTCTTAGAGAGGCTATTGGTGGCAGCTTCAGAAATACAATTGGGAACACTTCTAAATGCAGCTTTCTTCAGAGAGGCTATTGGGTGCAACACCTAAATGCAATTGGGAGCACTCTTCAATGCAGTTGCGAATACTATTAGCTGGTATTAGGAATACTTCTAAAATGCAACTTTCCACAGAGAGGCTATTGGGCGCAACACCTAAATGCAATTGGGAGCACTATTAAATGCAGTTGCGAACACTACTAAATGGTATTGGGAACACTTCTAGAATGCAACTTTCCTCAGAGAGGCTATTGGGCGCAACACCTAAATGCAATTGGGAGCACTATTAAATGCAGTTGCGAACACTACTAAATGGTAATGGGAACACTTCTAGAATGCAACTTTCCTCAGAGAGGCTATTGGGCGCAACACCTAAATGCAATTGGGAGCACTATTAAATGTGGTTGGGAACACTACTAAATGGAATTGTGTGATCTTCTAGATGCAACTTTCCTGAGAGAGGCTATTGGGCGCAACACTTAAGTGCAATTGGTAACAATACTTAATGTAATTGGGAGCACTACTCGAGGCTATTGGGCGCAACTACTAAATGCAAATGGGAACACTTCTAATTGAACTTTCCTGCGAGAGGCTATTGGGCGCAACTCCTGAATGCAATTGGGAACACTACTAAATGCAGTTTTCCTCGGAGAGGCTATTGGGCCCAACATCTAAATGCAATTGGGAACACTATTAAATGCAGTTGGGAACACTATTGAATGTACTTGAGAACACTTCTAAATGCAACTTTCCTGCGAGGGGCTATTGGGCACGACTCCTGAATGAAATTGGGAACACTTCTAAATGCAATTTTCCTCAGAGAGATTATTGGGCACAACACCTAGATGCAATTGGGAACATTATTAAATGTAATTGAGGACACTTCTAGATGCAATTTTCATTAGAGAGGCTAATGGGCGTAACTTCAGAATGCAATTGGGATCACTTACTAAATGCAATAGGGATTAGGTGAGAGGCTATTCTAAAAGCAATTGGGAACATTTCTAAATGCAACTTTCCTGCGAGAGGCTATTGGGCGCAGCTTCAGGATGCAGTTGGGAACACAGCTAGATGCAATTATGAGTACTTCTAAATGCAACTTTCCTCAGAGAGGCTAATGGTCACAATACCTAAATGCAATTGGGAACACTATTAAATACAATTGGGCACACTACTGAATGCACATGAGAACACTTCTAAATGCAAATTTCCTTGGAGAGGCTAATGGGCACAATATCAAATGCAATTGGGAACACTTCTAAATGCAATTTTCCTCAGAGAGGCTATTGGGCAAAACACTTAAATGTAATTGGGAACACTTCTAATGCAATTTTCCTTAGAGAGGCTAATGGGCGCAAATATCAGATGCAATTGGGAACACTTCTAAATGCAATGCAATTTTCCCCGGAGAGGTTATTGGGCGCAATCCAGGGGGAGGCTATTGGGCGCATTTCAAGTGCAACTTTTCTCAGGGAGGCCATTGGGCATAACCTTGTCATCGCTTCTGTCCTCCCTGGACATATCATCATCGGTTATGTCGTCAGTCAGTCTGTACCCCTCCTCAAGAGCTATCACTGTTCTCCATGGTCTACCCACATCATCTATCCCTTAAAGCATTGCCATCTTTCTTCATACTATGGCTGCTTCCAACTCTATAGGAATATTCTGTTCACCTTCCTCATCCATAGGTATTTGTAGTTGAAATAAAAAGTCATCAGGTATCCTCACAATCTTCCTTGGCAGGCCAGGTAGCCATGTTAGCAAAATGCTTACTCCATATAGAAAAATCTCTGAATCTACTGGAACGCCTTGCAGAGACACTTGTCCTGTGAACGCCAGTAGGAACTCTCCCACGTTTAAATAGTGTATTCCCATAGTGGAGCACAGTATTCCTTGATCAGTAAATGAAATTGTCATGTTAAGTTTTGTCATCTCTTCCTAAAATGTTTACTGGTGTCTGTCTTGAATACAACCGAGGAGCGGGCATGTCACATTCTCCTATGTCTACCGGTACTTTATCAGTAAAAGGAACTCGGCTCGTAGCTCCAGAGAATCCTTCAGCATTCATGGCAATACCATACATTTGATATTTTCCTTCTCGTATACACGAACGAGTCACTCCAGTGTCTACAAGAAAAGAAAAGGATTTGCCTCCTATTGTCACATCAACCCTTGGTTGCTCTTGGGGGTCTGGTATCACAGATAGCACTGAACACATCAAGTCACCCTGTGAGCTGTCCTATTGTGGGTATAGGCTTATCCCCGTCCCTGTGAAAGGATTTTCTCCTATCACAGTGATACCTCCAATTCTAGGGGTCAATACTTGCCCTGTATTCGCATACTGATGTGTCTATATAGGGGCTTGTTGTGACTGCCATTGGAGTGGATTTACTTGCGCTTGTCCCTGCTGTGGCACCTGCTGTACTTGCGGTGCTTGTGCCTGATAAGATGTGTGATCTTGGGCAAGCCCTCTCTGGACTGTGTGCTATATGGCAGAGGATAAACTGTCCCCCCTCTGGAAAAGTGGCCATTTTGTACATTCTTTGGCTTTCGCATACACGCACAGTATGTTCTGTCATTCCACAATTCCAACATACTGGGGAACCCTTCCGACAATCCTTCCTTGGTTGTATCCTCCCTGAGCAATCTGGCTCTCGTTGTGTGTGTTTTGAAACCCACCTTCGTTATTTGAAATCTGCCTTCTCATTCCCTATAACCCATACCTCTGCCTCGTGGCGTAAACCCATACCCACCTTGGTCCATTGCGCTGATTATTTGCCTGTGATGTACCCATTGCTTCCTGCCCTTCTCTGCTTGTCAAGATTGCACTTTTGACAACTTTTTCTGAACTAACTTAGCTTCCTCAATCTTTCTATTCTCATCTTTCGTTGTGTTCTTCTCTTGTAATAACCGGCAATTATGTACTATTGTCAACTGTATCTCAGCCTATGGCTTCGCTTCCATCCCCGCTTGTTTTTTCATTCGTCTCTGTACTGGCTCAGGCAACACTTGGCATAAAATATGGCAAACAATGCCACTAACCTTTCCCATGGCTCGTGATTTTCAAGCTGCCATTTCTCCTGAATATACTGAATGTAAGCAATAGGGTCTTCATCTTCTTTAATTGTACGTGTCATAATGTCAGATTTTTCGAACTCTTTCCCGCCTTCTCTCTCCTCCGACTTCTGATCCCTCATCCAATTCCACACTTTCTCCCTCTGACTTTGCCAACTTCTTTTCCTCCAAAATCATCACACTCCGCCAAAAAATTAACTCCCTCTCTGACTCCCTCTCTCCTCCTCGCCCTCTCCTCCCTCTTCCATTATGTCTGTCTTCTCTTCTGTTTCCCCTTCTGACATCTCCTCCCTTCTATCCAAAGCCCACCCCACGTCCGCCCCCTCTGACCCTCTCCCCTCCGTTCTCATCCGCAAGATCTACCCTAGTTTTATTCCTTACCTTACCACCTTCTTAAACTCCTGCCTCTCCTCATCTACCTTTCCCTCTGCTTTAAAACATGCAACGATTATTCCTATTCTAAAGAAACCCTCTGCTAATCCACTTCTCACTGCTAACTACAGACCTATCTCTCATCTGCCTTTCCTTTCTAAACTCCTTGAGCGCCTTGCCTACTCTCAACTCTCTTCCTTTGTCTCTACTTCCTCTCTCCTTCCTCCCTTCCAATCTAGCTTCCATCCCAAACATTCCACTGAAACGGCTCTCACCTCTATTCTCAACTCGCTCCTCTCTGCTCGGCATGCCAAGCAATCCTCTATCCTTATTCTCCTTGATCCCTCTGCAGCTTTTAACACTGTCGATCACCCACTCCTGCTCTACACTCTCTCCTCCTTCGGGTTCAAAGGCCCTGTTCTAAAATGGCTATCTTCTTACCTTTCCTGCTGTTTCATAGGAAGGCCAGATCTCTCCTTCCTTCCTTCTTATTTACGGTGTTCCTCAAGGCTCTGTACTTGGTCCTTTCCTCTTCTCTCTTTACACCTCCCTCATTGCCCCTGTTATCTCCTCCTTTGGCATCTCCCATCATTTCTATGCGGACGATACTCAACTCTTTCTCTCTTTCTCCTCCTTCACACCTGATCTCCACCTTAAACTCTCCTCTTGTCTCACAGCCATCAAGAACTGGATGACCCCCCGCTTTCTCTCTCTTAACACCGATAAAACCGAAGTCCTTTTCTTCCCCTCTAATACTCTTCCCCCTCCTTCTCCTCCCCCTTTCATCCACTTTCCTCCCTACAATCTCCCTATCTCCACCCATGCTCGTAATCTAGGCGTTCTATTTGACTCCTCTCTCACCTTCTCACAACACATTTCACTCACCTCCCGCACCTGCCGATCCCATTTCTACAATATTCGCAAAATCGTCCCTCCCTCACATTCAATGCCACCAAACTCCTAATTCCCTCTCTCATCTTTTCCCATCTCTTCTACTGCCCCTCTCTAAACTTCGGACTTCCCGCATCTTAGCTTGCCCCTCTTAAATCCATATACCACTCTGCTGTTTGTACCCTTTGTCTCCTTACCTCCCGTGATTCCATCTCCTCCTCGCTCTCTTACCTTCTCTGGCTACCTTTCCACTTACAGATAAAATTCTGCTTCCTCTGCCTTGTTTTCAAATCCCTCCGTGGTCTTGCTCCTCCTTATATCTCCTCCCTTCTCTCCTTTTACTCCCCCTCTCGCTCCCTTCGTTCCGTTGACCATTTCCTTCTCAATGTACCTCCTTCCCCCTGAGCTTCCTCCTGGTTCCGCTCCTTCCAACTCCTTG
Organism: Ambystoma mexicanum; assembly: GCF_040938575.1. Taxonomy (NCBI): domain Eukaryota; kingdom Metazoa; phylum Chordata; class Amphibia; order Caudata; family Ambystomatidae; genus Ambystoma; species Ambystoma mexicanum. Next base: position 45,287,739 of record NC_090923.1, read on the forward strand.
CTCCTCTGCACTGGAACTCACTCCCTTTCTCAATCCGCTCTTCCACGACCCTCATCTCATTTCGCACTTCTCTTAAATCCCTCCTCCTCCATTCTCCACCTTGAAAGCCCTCCCTGCCCTCTCTACTCACCCCCTTTTTCCCTCATCTAATTCCTCTCTCCCCTTTCCCATTACACTCTCTCTCCCTTCCATTTACACTTGGCCAATCCTTCTCCTGCCCCCTTAACACTCCTATTCCCAATCCACTCCCCCCAGTTAATTGCTCTTTGCACTGTTTTGTTGAATGATTCAAGATGTAATTTTTTGCTCCCAATGTTATTGTTGTTACTCTATAGTTTGTTGCTCCATTGTACAGCGCCTTGGTGTAAAGCATTCTATAAAACAATCAATCAATCAATCAATCAATAATTGCACACATATCTGATGTGTCATGATACTGTACCCTGATAGCCCTCCAGACATTTGCCTTACAATTATTAAATGGTGCTCAATCATGCACTGTATGTTGTGCAGTTACCCTTGAATATCCCGCTCTCTTCCGTATGTCATCAGCCCTTTCTCTAAGAATGGCTGCCAGGATACCTTTATTGTCCCCTATGGCCAGCGTATTTCCTCCTGTCATTTTCTCTAATATCCATTTTCCAGCCCCCGAAGTCAAACTAGGGAGCTTACATTTTAATTTATCCTTGTCCATCTGTGGCTATGGAATATATTGAAGTCTTGAGCCCCCCTTTTCTATCAAGGGGAACTGCGTGAACCCCATCCCATAATCAGATCTCACTATTAGTCTATCCATGGCAGGGATAATCGCCCATGTCGGGCCTTCTTGACGGTGATGACCTTAATCTGCTTACATATTGTGGAGACTCTCTCTTATCATTATGTGATCGTCCTTGAGGACGAGCAGGATGTTCTATGGGATCTGGTGTCCTTTCTTTAGGCTGTCTTTGATCTGACCATCTTACTTCCGTATCCATTTGCAGGCTACCATCAGGGGCGCACGCTCTCCCTACTTCTGTCCCAAGACCGGACTCTCTTTCCTTGTCCAACGTGTATAGGCCCCAACTAATATGACTAGGCTAACATCAGCCTCACTTTTGTCTAGGTTTAATCTGCTCAAAGACAATGCACAACGTTCATCACAAACAGGATTTTTGCTTCACTTTGTGATTGAAGTACTGGGGATCGATCATCGTTCCCTCGAGTTCCATACTCGGTATCTCGTCTTAATTACTGATAGACCTATCAAACCTTTCTCCAATGCTTCCCGCATCATATCTGTCTTCGTCAAGCGCTACTCTAGGTGCTGCTGGCATTACTTCCTTATCACATCGTATTTCTGGGCTCGGTTTCATTTGTTCTTTATGAATAAGACTGGTATCCGAAGCTCGCTGCCTCCTTTTTTGCACTTTTTCTTCATCTACTTCTCTTTGCTTTCTCGCATCTCTTCTAACTCTTTCTTCCTCATACCTTTGTTGTTCCCTCCGTACTCCTTCTCTTTGTTCCTCTTCTTCTCTTCTTCTCTGCAGCCTTTTGTCCCTTAATCTTTGTGCTTCTTCCTCCTCTCTCTTTCTTTCCTTCCTATCCATCTCTTCTATCGCTCTTTGTCTATTGTCATACTTTCCTTGTTCCTCGGCCCGTTTTTCATCTTTCTCCTGTTCCTCTTGATATATCTGTTCTCGCTGCTCCCTGCTTTTCCTACTCTGCTCATCTTCCTTTATTCTCCTCTCTTGTTCCTTATCCTTCCTTTCTTGTTTGTCCTTATCTTCTCTTTGCCTAACTTCCTCAATACTTTCCCCATCTATCTTAAGTATCGTCTGTCCTCCCATCCATTCATTTTGTACACGCTCCACCACGTTAGCCTTATCTTTTTCTTCTTTCCATCTCTTGATTTCTCTGTCTATATCTGTCAACAAATTTCGACTGTTTGCTTCTTTCTTCTTTGTCTTGTATGAATTTATAAATATCTTCTTTCCTTTTATTCTCTTCCGGACTATTGTCAGTACTGTTAGCCAGGGGCATATATACGTGGAAACCGGGCAGGGATTGCTTCAAAGGGGGACCTGCCCACCATCTCTCTTTTTCTTGCAAGTTTATTTCTATTTGGACGCTCTCCACATGAAACTCTGCAATCTATCATCTACTGTTAGAGGATGCTTGATTGTCCGAAACTCTGTAGCTGAACTTGTTTGGATATTTAAACCATCTGCACTGCTACCACATGAGCTTAGGGCCCTTTAGGAACGTGTATATGTAATGGATGGTCTCAAACAGATTAATTCTGAGTCCAAATAACCAAACCAACTCAGGAAGATGGCAAAGTACAATTATCAAAAACAGGGAGTTTACAACAAACATCAACAGACATACGCTCAGTTCCTCTCAGCGATCTTCACACAAATCATAGCTTTTATGTCAAAAATACGTCACAGATGACGTCGTACTACATGGCAATAATGAAAAACCTATCAAGGTTTGGGAATGGCGGAGGGGACCATCTAAGTATACTTTTCTATAAGGACTACAATTGTGATTGGCTGCCCACTGTCAGGTGGACAATGCATGCCTACCTCTAAAACATGTCATCTTCAGAAACATTAGATACACAGTTCTCATTGGTTTTCAAACTATAAGGTCCTTCATTATATGGACTACTACAATTGGTTGGCACGTTTGTACCAGGTCTGGAACATTTGGTTCATTTAGCAGGACGTAATCCTAGACCCAGGTGCAAGGAGATGGGGCATGGCGTTACCTCCCCACCCAATTAGCACAGCATTTCTTATCGCCCATGCCTTCTGCCATGAAAATTGTATTTGAACTTGGCCTTGCAAAGTATCCTTGTCTTTAGAATACATGGGAGTGAGAGCACTCACTATCGTGTTCTGGGACTCCAAGTTCGAACTCTTTTTTCATCCTTGGCTCACGTGACAGGAGACCACGGTTTTGATAAATTTTGCAGGTTTGAAATGCTTTAATTGAATTCAACTGGGCACACTTGGTGTTCTTTCTTTGCACCTTAACAATGGATGATTCATCCTTTACACGTTAGCTCATTCCAGAATAGATATCTGACCTTGGCTGCTTCAGTATTGACTCCAGGCCAGACAGCCTTATCTTGCATCTCCACGAATCTGCTTATTCTTGCTGCGACACAGTTTTCCCTTCCTGCTTTATCGGTCCTGGCTTACTAAATTCATGATACCAATGTCCAGCTTCTATATAATGGTGTCTTCACGTGCGTTCTATTCACTACGTATAGCCAGCTTCAATGATGACTTGGTCTACCTTGCGTTTCAGCATCTGCACGTTTATTGAACTGTTGATTTTCTGCTGCACTTTTTGTATGTGTAATCTTCTTTTTCATATTTAAAAGTTCACTTGATTCTTTACTTCGTCATTCTTTTCTTTAGGATCAATACATCCTCTTCAGCCAGTATCTCTGGAAGTCGTACATAATTTGTGTAACGTCGCTAGCTTTTTTTCTTTACTCTTTCTCATATTCCTTCAGAGAGTTCTTCCCTTAGTTTGTCATCACTTCGGGGATATATCCGGTAGTGTTGTATCAACGGGTATCTTATTTCGAAAACACGCTGCAGTATTGTCATAACTACTGGTGTCAAACACGGCACAGTCTCAGGTCTCCAATACATGGGAGATCGGGGTGGCAGGGTTTCCTGCAGAGACATGCAGCTGCTTGTCTACACTACTGCAGTCAACCTCCTGACAAATCCCAGCTCTAAACATACAAGCAGAGTAGAGAGGGCATTCTCTGTCATTGTTGCTGGTCTGTGGAATACGTTTGTGTAAGATCTCATAAAGGGGTGCAGGTTACTTACAACATACATCTTCTGACCTCCAAAATGTTACCCCACATCCACTACCTCCTCCACATCTCCCTGATATTGTGACAGTCGAGGGAGCACTCCTGGACTGGCTTGAGCTGTCAAAAGCAAACACGGTTTCCGTTTGACAGTTCATACCCAAGCGTATGTCCATTGTGCCATGCAAGGGCATTTTGATTCCCCAGCCTTGCATAGCCCATCAGGAATGCATGCTGAAGTACTGCATGTTTGTATTTGCGTGGGGGCACTCATGCACCACCCTGCACATAGAAATGCAACGGGGCACCACATCATCAGTGCTCCGGATCCCACACATGAGCAAGAATCAGTAGGCAGAAGCCGGAATGTTTTTTGGAGGCTACAGTAAAGCTGAATCAGGACCAGAACTGCATTCAGGTAATATTTTTGTTTTGTATGTATAATGCATTATCTGTGTGTGAATGAGTCAGTGTATGATGTATGGATGCACATGTGAATGCTGTGTGTGAATGTGTTGTGTGAATGTGTTGGAGCATGCATTTCTGTGATGGAACTTGGAGCAGGTGGAAGTGAGGGTGAGAGCAGGGTTGGTGTGCGGCAAAAGCACTTTTGTTATTTTGCATCTATCATAGATTCCCAGTAAAAAACAATCACCCTTTATTCAGTTGATAAAAGAAAGGGTGATGTGTTATTATTTGTCTGGACTGGTATTTTGGAGCAGCCAGTCCAGCAATGTCTTACTGTGGCATGACATTTTAGGACAGCCTGTCTAGCCATTTCTTAGAGTGGCTTCACATTTTCTACTGGATATCTGAAAAAGCAAGCCTGTTAAATGTTAATAGATGGCTAGACTGGCATATTGATGCAGCCAGTAGAACTATTTCTTATTGTGGCATGGTATTATTAAAGGTAAAGCTAAAAGGAGTATGTTCTTATGTGGGGTTGCTATCATGCATTGGCAGAGCCAGTGTGGCCATGTTTTCTTGTAATATCCTTACTAGTATAATTTGCAAAGCAAGCATAGTTATGTTCTTATATAGAAATTATGGCATACATTGGTGCAGCCAGCATGAAAATGTATGGGCACAGCCAATGTGAACATTTTTTAAACGGGCATATATTGTAGGCAAAGACATCATGAAAATGCATTGGGAAATTCTCCTGTGCACTGTTGGAGACTTGCATCTCTTGCATTTTTTCGATTGGAATTACCTTACAAAGCCACTTGCAATCTGCCTGGCTTTTTACCCAGTTTTTCCGCAGAATGTGAGCTGTGAAACACGTCATTTTCTCCAAATATTTTCAAAAAATGTATTTCACCGAACAAAACTTTGCTGGTTCGGATGCTATCACTTCTCTCTGGTCCTCTCGCATATTTATAGGGAATATTGATGCCCTCCAATTAAAAAATACATAAGTCACCACTGACCTCCAAACAAGGCAACACTGTAACATCAGTAGTCTTCCACCACAGAGAGATTTGCCACACGCCAAACGCTCCGCAGGATGCTGTCGTGTGAGAGGCAGTTAACTTTGCTATGCACACCCTCTAACAACTAAATGTAAGCTTGTGAAAGGTTTGTGCACCTCCCACCACCTCAAAGCAAAGTTCATGAGACCAATGAGCTTTAATGTTGGCAATGGATAATGCATACAAATGGTCTACACGTATGCCTGAGGTAATAATTTTACTATCAATGGTAGATTTACCACCGGTGCTAAACTGTCAGAAAAACAGTGGAGCAGGTTTTTCATCTAAGGTATATTGCCCCCTTGCGTATCAAATCTTTGGCCTCTTCCATAACGGCCAATCTCATCACTAACGTGCCCGCGACTGCTGAATCATGGGAAATTGATTTGAAAATCCAGATCAGTGTCTCGTGCCCATTCAGTGGAACTTTTGCATAGGATTAATACCGCTTGGGGGGAATGTGGGAGGCCGTGCCACCATCTTTATGTACCTCAGGCAGCTTGCAGCTTTTGATAACATTGTACTTTGCCTGAATGGTTGTCATATATCAGATGACATTTGGACCTTAAGATGGCCCCAAACTTCTCAAATGAATCATGATCAGAGAGTTAAAAGGGGCGTATTCCCAAGGAGCCACAGTAAGAAAAGGAACAATTCTAGTATCACGAAAAATGGAGAAGGCCTGCTGGAGGGTGCAAAAAAGAAAGTTTGTACACAGATAGCTTTTATGGATAGGAATCAAATATAGTAGGAAGATTTATAATTTGGCTATGAAGGCTCCAAGAAGGTGTAGATCAAGGGTAATTTCTCTCGCCAGATCTTTAGGACTATAAGTCCGATTAGCTGTAGCCCACAAAATGGTGAGGAATTATAGTAATTGTTGTGTAAAAAGCAAGATGAGCCACAGGTTGCAGGCCCCTGGTGCAGGGTATAGCATTCTTTCATCGACAGGTGAAATTTCGATGTTTTTTTTCAGAGTACATTTTACCAAAAAACCTAATTGAAATATATAGGGTGGAGGGGGGTGGGTTGGAAAAGTCTATATAAGGGGTGGGGATGGTCGGGAATAGGGGATGGGGCTTAGGAGGGAACACCCCAAAAATAAAAAAGAAATCAATTCTGATGAGTTTTCGGTAAAAAATATTCAGGAAAAAAAAAAAATGTACCCATCGATGAAATGACATAGAACACTGGTGCAAATGGGCTGACACCTGTTTAATATAGAAGGACCAGAATTAACGGGTGGAAACAAACCATACTGATGATTAAAGATCCAGACATCCTTACAGGCTCATCCACTGCTCTTCACTCTACGTAGTTATTTCATCTCCTTCTCTTATATCCTCCTATCTCTTTTTACACTGTGTCCTTCCTCTGGTAAATTATTTTCATCCTTCCTGTGTCTGAATTATTGTCATCTCCTGCCCACTCAAACCTTATACACCAACCACCATGCCTCTCCTGGCTTGCACTGTCGCTTATGGATAGGTGGTACCAAATAGCATAGATAGCATTCTGCCGAATACGTAATAGTCCGTTAAATATCCATCTGAAGCCGAATATGAAACGGAATAGTTGCTTTATTTAATAAATCATGTTCCAAACTTAGAAAACACACTTTAAGACAAACATAAAATGACTATTTTAGCTGTATTTACATGTTTCATTTTTTTCTCTTCATTTTAATCAAAATATCATCCTTATTTAAAGCACAAAAGCCAGAAAAGAGTAAATTAATAAGAAAATAGGAATCAAATGTATGGAAGGCTGTTGCATTTGCAAAACCAGTGATGTTCAAAGGTGAGAGGCTTCCCAAATGCAGATCTCCCAGTAAGCAAGTTCCCCGTAGATGCTAATATGGCTGGGAAACCTCAGTCAAATCTTGCACTGCCTGATATAGATTTGTCTTGCCCCAGCCATACTTACCCAGAAGAGACATCCCAGCTGTTGGGACGTTTTCCAATTTTCCAACACACACGCCCCAAATCAATTTCACTAGTAAAACAGAGCTCTACAACTGTACATTACAGTGTGTCCGCGTCCCCATTTCCCCATGCTCCAATCCACAGATTGGCCACCAGGGAAATTGGGTAGATTTGCCAACATGTAGTTCCTCTGAGAGGCCTCTTAGATGGGGCGTATCTCTCTGCCTGACATGATATGATATGGCATTTATGACGCACCTATACACAAGTGTTTCAAGGCGCTATTAGGCATAACTTGACACCTACTGTTGTCCACTAACTGTTGTGAATTCAGAGTGTGAAAAGTCTATGCTTGCCCCTCGATCACTCCAATACACACACCTGATGCTCTTTAGTCTGATATTTTCTCAGAGGTGCTGTCAAAGTGTAAATGCAGGGGGCCGCTAATGGTAGCACGTATGTGCTAGCGGGTCGCAATTTTGCATGCTAAAAAAATGAACATATGACGATCCTTTTTTATTTGCAACTGCATGCTTTGTTGTAGCACCCCGTACCATGAAGCGTGGCTATCAAATTGGGCACCTAAACTCTCGGCTGTATGTAACCACTTTAACTATTAATTCAAGGAAAAAGTACTTTTGTAATGTTTGTAAAGCGCCTAGATTCCCTGGGGTGGGTTATGTGCACAATATAAGTGTCAAAATAAATGAATAACATTACATGAAAGAGTAATAACAGGCACAATCGCGCGCTACTCTTTTTATTTTTCTCGCCTTTTAAAACTTTTAAATGCTGCCTACAAATTACAATTTCAGGCAGCGTTCACAATGGAATCCCGTGGAATCTGGCTGATTTTCACGGGGGCTGCATGCAGGTACATTTCCAGCATGAACATACGTGCTCGGTTTAAACCATGCAGTGGATGAAGACAGAGAAGGAACACAGGGCAGACACCTTAGTTCTGCTTCATGCCCCTTCTCAGCCTTCAAGTGCATTAAAAAAAGAAATGTCGGACGTGAATCAGCCATTTTATTTATTTTATTACATAAATACAGACATATAAATGACCTGAGGTACACATTGTAAACGTGAGGCATCGCTGGCGCACACCTTGCTATTACGCCTCACTTTTGCACTGTCAGGATTATTAAAAAGAGCACCAGTTTTGAATTTCATTTTCATTTTGTAATCTCCACTACATTTGTGTCTCCCTCAGATTTTAAATTGCATCCAAATCGGAAGATACAGTATTCGGCAGGTGCCGAATACCAAGAAACTATTTGGCTGGATCACAATAGATTTTTTTCAGCCGGAATTCAGCCGGATACTTACTCGAAGCCAAAGTTCAGTAGACCCCTACTTCTTGGAGGTCACGAAACAGGCTCAGAAGAAATCGGAAGCGCTCCTGAAACACTGCTTCCTTTGAAGGCTGGAAGGGCTGGCGCGGGGTCTTTCTGTCTACGTAAACAAAGCATTAACTGCTCCTCCCCCTTTCTCGTCACAGTCCTTACAAGTTGCAGACAGGGACAAGCTGTCTTGGCATCCAACGCTAAGACCTTCTCTCCACCGCCCCATCTGAGCTGTTTTAGGGACTGCGACGCCAGTATGGCTCCATGTTCTGGAAAGCCCAGTTGGTCCTGTGGCTCTATCCCTCTGTATTCTGTCCCCAGTCACTTGATCTCTACTCTCGACCTCACTTCCTGCCGCATCACTTCCTGCCCACCCCTTCTGACTGTACGTCCTCAGGCCCCAATAACAGACTCACTCCCGCTCCCTCTTAGTCCCTTACCCGCCCCCAAGAAACCCCTCCTCCCACCCCTCAGGTTTTGTCTGCCTGATCATCTTTCGCCATCTCACTTTAACACTCGCTGGACCCATCCTTTTGATAACTGCTATCCCCAAGCCACTCCTCTCAGAGTTAATTCTCTATAATTGTATCGATCCGGCCAATTTGCGCCACACGCCTGCAATTACGCTTCATTAAGCACAGTTTTGTGTAATTACTTGCAACACTTTGGGGAGAAGTGCCGCGGAAATCACAGTGAAGGATAATACGCCCCTCCTTGCGTTGGATTTGTGTTTGGACAGGGGAGGGAAGAGCTGTGGTGATGTGGGCGGGCCAGCAGGGCGCTAGGGGGCAATAGCAGAGGCAGCATTATAAAGGCACACATATAATGTATGTTTGAACGACATGGCCTTGTTCTACCAGCTCCTGGGATTGTCTCAGGAAAGATGCGTTTTCCTTGAGGCCTAAAGCGTCCATGGAAAATAAAGCCAGGGCAGTTCATCGTGCCCTCTCCAATGTGCCCCTCCGGACTGCCAATGGAGAGTGGAAGGACACAGTGATGCCAGTGGACCAAAAGAAGCTGTGCCACTGTGATTCGGCTGGGGGTGGGACCATTACACAACACATGTGTCAAGGGGTTCACAGCCAAGCGGGTGCCAGTCAGGAAAGGAGTTTCCCTGCATTGTTTTTCATTGTTGTCTCTGAGTTTTCATATATATATATATATATATATATATATATATATATATATATATATATATATATATATATATATATATATTACCTTTATGAAATCAATTGCCTCTTCTCAGGGCTCCTAACGTAGCTGGGACCCGGAACTAACATCCACCTGAACAGATGCTGCTTCAACTGGGGCCTGCAACTCGAAGAACCTGCGCTCTCATTAACAGAATGATTGGTTATTTATAACGCGCTTAATACCCAGAGGTTTCTAAGCGCGGACCCGGGGATCGAACCTGTGGTGCATCGTGTCGTTGTGCTTCCAAGGCGAGCACGTTGCTGCTGAGCTATCCTCCCGCGGGAAAGGGAATTTATTCCAAAGCCTGGGGCCCCAGACAGAAAGTCCTATCTCCTGTGCTCTGACTGAACCCTAGGGATGAGCAGTCTGTGATCCTCCAAAGAGCAAAGGTTGCACCCTGGGGTACCCCGAGTGGTGCCATCCTTCAAGTAGGCAGGAGCAGCTCCAAGGATGCGTTTCAGAGAAGGTTAAGGTCAATTTGCTTCTCCACTAGAAGCCGCTGCAGGTTCCTGCGATGAGCTTGAAAATGATCTTTCCTATGTCAAGGAAACATCAGTGATGTGGCTCCTGGAATCTGCTAATTAGTTACATTGAAGTACACCCAGGGAACTGTCACAACAGTCCAATTGTAATTGTAATTGGTTATTTATAACAAGCTTAATACTCAGAGGTTTCAAATTGCGGACCCAGGGTTTGAACCAGTGCTGCTCCGCTTAGCACGTTGCCCCTGAGCTATCCTCCCGGTCTAAGCAACTCGTCACTCCGGCTACTACTAAACTGCACACTTTCCTAGGGGCATGAATGGGGTAATCCCACCAGGCCCCCTGATATTAAAACACTGACCGGTCTGAATGGTCTGGAGCTCTATTAACTGTAACATCTAAACATTTAAACTGAGATGAAACAGTGTATGAAAGGTGCTAACCTCACAGACTGCGCTCAAGCAAACCTAATGTTCTTCCACATTTGGGTATGGGATTTAGTTTCATTGAAAAGATTACCAGTTGGAGCCAGAATAGTTAAATAAAGTTTTGTATTGACATGCAGAAAACTGTCTGGTGAAAACCACAACAAAGGGGAGAATCGTATACAGTTCATACATTTGAAATATTCCTGATCATAGTAGTATTTAATTCATACACATTTGATCATAAACTGCTTAATGGCTGTGTTGTTGTAACACAAACTTCTTAGTAACTGTGCATAATCACAACCCAAACGTAAATGTCTTCTTAATAACTGTGCATTGTCACAACCATGAAATAAGTGACATATACAACTGTGAATTGCTTCATTGATCACAAAGAAAACTACGTCACGCCAACACGTGTTTCAACCTGACTAGGCCGTCTTCAGGGCGTACAGGTAGTACTGTATTCATACAAAAATAACATTAATTTTATCAATAGTGCTTATTAGCAACTCCTGTTAATGAGCAGGAAGGGGGGGAGCAAACACAGAGAGAAAGGAGAGAATGAGAAATAAAAAATGAAAAATTGTGCAATAGACACCGTCAAAGTTGGTAAACGTTTTCAACATGTGATTTGTGAAATGCATACATTCAATTCATTAGAGATACAAGTTATAGCATTAAGTTAAGTAATGGGCTGAAGCCATTTCAGCTTAGACCGAACACAGGGGCAGGATAGCATGCATTGAGATAGTCGAATAGTGCCTCATGTCTCAGTAATAAATTAGTGCTATTTCACAAAAGTGAATTAATCATTGGCTGCTCAGTGGCAAATAATAATTGGGTACCTGACATATTAATTGGACATGGGTCTGTTCGAATTGTTGGTTTTATTTGTCTTTTAAGATACAGTGAAGTGAGTGCTCTGGCATTTTTTAAAATAACTTCTGAGTCACCCTGGGATTTGAAGCTTAGGCACAGTTACCAGTAAGGAAGTTGACAGAGAAATGAGCAATGTTAGAGTCACTAAACGTAGTTGGTATGTAGTTTGTGCCACTATTTGGTTATTAAGCTTATGAAGGCATTTACCTGAATCAAAGTGGTTGTTCTAAAGGTTGTAGGGAATCCGTTATGAATAGGCAGAAAAGTTATGTTGCAATCTCGCACGCTGCAAGCCAACGCCAAGGTCGCACTTGCAAGATAAACCAGGCACACAGTAGGAAAAACAACATTAATTGTGTTGAATTTTGCCTCAAAACACGGTCCCACCTCACGTGACAAAGCCAAACCTGACAAGATGCCAAGCCCAGGAGGAAGGAGACGCCTGAATCCCACGTTTCAAGACACAGGCAGATACAATTAAAAGACTCATTGGACATCTGCAGCAGTGGGAGTAGTCGACCTCCCAACATATGAATAAATCCTCACATTGTTTACACCTACCCGTAGTAAAACATTGTTGCAAATTACAGGTGCACCGCAAGCTGGGAACAGCGATAGTCCCAGACTGGGAGACTCGCGAGCGGACCAATCAGAACATGGGGCTCCTATCACTGACGCCATTAACATTGACCAATCCTCAGAGGTCTTCATGTAACAACTTTCATGTATCAAATTGAAGGGACAGCCCAGGTATACCACCTGACTGACCCTTAACCACTAACAGCGTTCTCTATATGTGTGCTATACTAACCCTACCACTCGAGTAACCAATCCAGATTGGAGATATGTTTTTTGCTAAACTTTCCAAGTGACGCAAGTAGCGCGTCATACTAAGGTAAAAAGGGCCTGCGAGCCCCACGATTGTGTGTGTGGCAGGACGGACGCGTACGCTACTTGACCCATCCCTGCCGTTTTGTCTAATAAACAGCAGAGTCACCTTGCTTCTTGCGTGTGTCTCATACTCTATCTCTTTTGGGATATACGGGAGGAGTTGGGGCCTCCCTGCCCGGAGGTCTGTGGACGGCCCGGCCGACCCCGGCAGAATTTCCCCCCGACAGGTGGTTCTTTCCACCTTTTGCATGGATACAGATGTTTGCCTAATAAGATGTTTAGGGTACCCTCTTTCCTGAAATCTGTTGCCAATTGACTTACATTCTGTTTTGAAAGCGTCTTCTAGACTGCAATTCCTTCTGGATCTAAGGAACTCCCCTCTTGGGATATTATGAATTACACTGTGTCTATGACTGCTGGTCGCATGTAAAATGGAATTGACAGCATTCTATAGGTACAGGTCTGAATTGTATTGGAAAGAATATTGATTTGTAGGTCTAGAAACATGATTTCAGACATGTCCATAAATCCTGTAATTATTGTTGTTTAGATAGAGCAAAAAAGTCTCAAACTCTTCTCTAGTGCCTTCCCAAATAGCAAGAACATCATTGGTATACCTTCTCCAGGAAATGATATGGTGTTTGAAAGGATTATTATTGATTTCAGGAAAGAGTTGTACAAACGTTGGTATAAACACAGACATTGTCTGCCGGTGCAGAAGACCAGCCCGACGGTGCTAAACAGACTTACAAGGACCAGATTGGTTTATTTACCAGCATTACATCAATACACACGCTGCACGCATTACCGCGGCAACAATGGAAGGCAACAAACTCACTATTCGATGCTGTCGCTTCCGGACTCTTTTTGATCTCTTAGCAACGCAGGGCACGTGATGTGCCACCTGACTAGGAGGGAACTAAACGTCGCTATAGTGACGGACCTTGTCTGCTGATGCAGCAGACCTGCCCGACGGCGGCGTCCACCATTACACTTGCATTGGAGAATTCTGCCGGCAAGCCATGCACACTATGTGCGCCTTTTACAAATAGCTTTAATTAAATCTTGTAACAAAAACATAGATTAGCCCGCGGAATGACCAATTTCTTTTCATCATGTTTGAATATCCTTTAGATTACGGCATTAATATTCAAGAAGCAATAACTTTTCTGCTTATTCATAACGGATTCCCTACAACCTTTAGAACAACCACTTTGATTCAGGTAAATGCCTTCATAAGCTTAATAACCAAATAGTGGCACAAACTACATACCAACTACGTTTAGTGACTCCAGCATTGCTCATTTCTCTGTCAACTTCCTTACTGGTAAACTGTGCCTAAGCTTCAAATCCCAGGGTGACTCAGAAGTTATTTTAAAAAATGCCAGAGCACTCACATCACTGTATCTTAAAAGACAAATAAAAGCAACAATTCGAACAGACCCATGTTCACTTCATAGATCAGATACCCAATTATTATTTGCCACTGAGCAGCCAATGATTAATTCACTTTTGTGAAATAGCACTAATTTATTACTAAGACATGAGGCACTATTCGACTAACTCAATGCATGCTATCCTACCCCTATGTTCAGTCTAAGCTGAAATGGCTGTTCTTGCTATTTGGGAAGGCACTAGAGAAGAGTTTGAGACTTTTTTGCTCTATCTAAACAACAATAATTACAGGATTTATGGACATGTCTGAAATCATGTTTCTAGACCTACAAATCAATATTCTTTCCAATACAATTCAGACCTGTACCTATAGAATGCTGTCAATTCCATTTTACATGCGACCAGCAGTCATAGACACAGTGTAATTCATAATATCCCAAGAGGGGAGTTCCTTAGATCCAGAAGGAATTGCAGTCTAGAAGACGCTTTCAAAACAGAATGTAAGTCAATTGGCAACAGATTTCAGGAAAGAGGGTACCCTAAACATCTTATTACTTACCATTACTTAACTTAAGCCCTTTTTTTTCTAAGAGGATGCTATAACTTGTATCTCTAATGAATTGAATGTATGCATTTCACAAATTACATGTTGAAAATGTTTACCAACTTTGACGGTGTCTATTGCACAATTTTTCATTTTTTATTTCTCATTCTCTCCTTTCTCTCTGTGTTTGCTCCCCCCCTTCCTGCTCATTAACAGGAGTTGCTAATAAGCACTATTGATAAAATTAATGTTATTTTTGTATGAATACAGTACTACCTGTATGCCCTGAAGACGGACTAGTCAGGTTGAAACACGTGTTGGCGTGACGTAGTTTTCTTTGTGATCAATGAGGCAATTCACAGTTGTATATGTCACTTATTTCATGGTTGTGACAATGCACAGTTATTAAGAAGACATTTACGTTTGGGTTGTGATTATGCACAGTTACTAAGAAGTTTGTGTTACAACAACACAGCCATTAAGCAGTTTATGATCAAATGTGTATGAATTAAATACTACTATGATCAGGAATATTTCAAATGTATGAATTGTATACGATTCTCCCCTTTTTTTGTGGTTTTCACCAGACAGTTTTCTGCATGCCAATACAAAACTTTATTTAACTATTCTGGCTCCAACTGGTAATCTGTTCAATGAAACTAAATCCCATACCCAAATGTGGAAGAACACTAGGTTTGCTTGAGCGCAGTCTGTGAGGTTAGCACCTTCAATACACACGTACTTTACATAGGTGATAGTGGAAGATCACCAGACTAACCACACGGCTGCACCTACTTATGCAATCACCCTATATATTAGGTAACTCTATACTCTAGTCGCGCGCATTCACGAATATTGAGCCGTTCTTCCACGAGATTCACGTTTGAGATGAAAACTGGACAAGTTTCCCTAAAATCACGGGGAGGTCGGATGTGACGAGGGATTCCTTCTTGATGTTAGCGGGATCCCCACCATCTTCCCCTGGCTGTGCTGAAAACGGCTGGGGTCCATCCAAGTGGAGATGTCCTAAAGGGGTTCTGACTGAACAGTAAAACAGATTGTAGTTTAGCTGTAAATGATATAGGATGGTGAAAATCAAAAGATATTCCTCAGCTTCAAAAAGACCCATTTCATAATGGTGACATGGGCTGTGAAAAGTAGTCTAACAGTTAACAGTAAAAGTAGATTAACTCAGTTCCTGACAGTTCCTGCTCACTTCAACCTATCAAGGCCTACATCCAATGCAATACTTCTCCTCTAGTGCTACTAAAGCGATAATACATACAAAATAAAAATAATTAGAATGATAGAAGATGGGGAAAGTCCTCTGACATTCATTGATGGGGAAACAGTAATCACAACACAATGGCAGCAGCCCAAAGACACCCTGCAATTCAGCACACTCTACATCCCTCTTTTCTTTCCCCTCCGAAGTTTTAGATCTCAGGGCACCCCCCCCTGGCCTTTTGAAGTAAAGTGCATCCAAAGATAAGAGCAATTTCTGCTTAATCCGATTAGAATACAGAAAAGACCAGATCCACTTAAGGACAACAGCATGTGCATCACACCACACTGACACATTTCCTTCCAACACACACACACGCACGCACGCACACACACACACACACACACTTACTCTGCTTCTCAGCCTGATGAATCTCCAACCAATAGAACTATGCCTAAAAAACACTCAACACCCACAATGAACCTGAAAATCCATACACAATTCCACGCTCATCAATGCTCACTGCTGGCCTCATCACCACTCACAACTGTAGGGGAGGACTGGTCCGAGACGACCCCCCTCGCCCACACTTTCTCCCCAGGTGAGGACTATGACTCTCTTGGGCGTCCCCTCCTGCCACCCGGGCCCAGGTGGTGGAGGGCTCACCCACTGGAGACATTGCCCGCACGTATTAAGTGCCCACACGTATTAAAACGTAGCGAGGCCTAGAAACCATTTTTGTCTGGTAAAGATGGTGTGAGCTCAGCGCACTGCAGCGCGGCCCCCACCCTTGGAGGGTTTCAGTCATCCTTGTTGCCGCAGCACCCTGGTAGATCCGCTGCGAGCACGTTCCCACGAACAAGACGGACATGAGCTAGCGAAATAGTCTAACATTGTAACAGTTCACCTCCCGCAGCGTATCTTCGTTCCCAGCATGACCCGGCCAGCAGGCCTAGACAAATGAAAAGAACAGTAAAATGGTCGATTATATGCCAGACAATCTTTGTATATTAATGCTGAGACTACTTGCAAAGGATGCTTTTCTCTTTCATAAAACCCCCTATATTACAAAAAGCCTGTAGGATGTATGATTACAAGAGATCATGCCCCCACGATATAAGCGATGGTGAGCATATACCATTGCAGTTGGGTACTAATAATAACGGCACGCACCAGGAACCTGGCTGTCACGTGCATCACTGGAAAACTTACACCCCATGGGCTCGTGCCATAACTGAACTAATGCTGCTAGAGGACATAAGAAAACGAATGTAAACCATCCAAAGGGCCCATGTGAAGAATGCATGAGAAGGTGCATGTCTAAGCCCCACATGCGCCACCACCATCACGCACAAGTGGCGGGTTACTTTCTATGTCTTCCACCAACCCTAACTCTACCTCACTTACTGCAAATATATATATATGCATATAACTAAATACTGTACGTGTTGAAACATAGATGTATTAACAAGGTACTCAGACTGGTTATAATCAAGACACATCCAGCAAAGTTTAAATGCATGTTCTGTAGTGTTTTTGAATACGTATTATAGAATGTTCAAATGTTTGTGATGTCTTTACCTAAACCGGCAACACACGAGGGAGATACCTTTGTGAAATACGCGCAAGGTCATTCCCCCTCCCACCCAGCGAGGGCTGCCAAGGCATGAGAGCAGAGACCGCGCCGCGCTGCGTTACCTCCGCCAACCAGACTGGAGCCGCTTCAAAGACTTGCCACCCCCTTTGTAGCACCCAAGGCCACCACCCGCCACCTGCATTATTTACAGCACAGCAGTAAACCTCTGCCTGAACGCATGCGCCCCCTCGTAAACCTTACAACCCACCGGACCATCTCAGACTTATGGCCCTGTGCAATCAGGACACCCAACACTTTGACAACACACAGCGGAACATTCATAACAACTTCTAACAAGGCAGAGTGACATGTACCGCCCGTCCCAGGCCCCGAAGCTTAGCCCCTCGACCTATGGCCCCGGTCAACAGGACACTGGTAACCATGTCCTGACGTATTACCTCCAGACCCCTCACAAGGTACATTCCTCCTGTGTTGCATTAACCTGTAGTATAACCTATTGGAAGATTTACTAAAGAAGATAATACTGAAACGAGTGAATGACTGCGGTGTGCATGGCCTAGGGCAAATAAGTCAGGAAAGGACATTCATCTCTGACATTGGCCGCGATGGCACGACAACACCAGCCGGATGAACTCCGCCACCCTGCCAGGCCCAGCCCATCCCACGAGGCCGACCAGTGACGTCCTCCAGCCAAAGCCAACCACATCGAAGCAGCACCTATAGTTAGTCGTCGCCACCCAATCCCCATGAACTTGTGCCCCCTATAGTATGTAGGTTCTTATGACGTTTTCTGTAAATATATACGCCTGTCTTTGCTATTGTCAGACAGAGCGCTCTCGGAGTTTGCAGAGTTCTTTGCATGCCCTATTCTGATTGATAAACTCCCATTTACGCTCACCCGCACTCTGTCCTGGCATTATTCCCATTTTGGGAGAGTCCTTCATTGTCTCTCATTGCGGGGAGGATCGTGCTGTGTGGGGACGCTTGCCTTCAGTGGTGACCCCGATAGCGTGATATTATTTCTTCCTAAACCCCTTATAGCCGTCCCCTTTTGGCACGAGAAATCTCCGGTCGAAAAGGGATACGCACGGTGAGCCGGCTCCGGGAGGCTGCCCGCCAACGGCGACCGGCACACTAAGAAGTGCGCACTCAATGAAAAAGGGTACGGGATCCCGATTGGAAAAAAATCCCCTTTGAGTGCCGCTCGCCGGAGCCAGGGGCTGACCGTTGAGTTACCGGTGACACTGCCTGGACGGACCCAGTTTCGGAGACTATCGGTTCAAGACGGGCACGTGAGTACTGAGTGTGAGCGATTGTAAAGGGAGCGGGGAGAGAAGCGTAGGACAGGGAACGAGAAGGGGGTACGAAGATATACTAAAGACCATTCTAAACTTTCCTTTCTTTTTCTTTGCATATGGCCATTAGGATTACGAGGTGAATAAAGAGATAGAAGTGACGGGAACCTAGCTCCGAAAGGGGGTGGAAGGCGGCGCCGCATAGTGCTATATTGACTAGTGCTGGGAATATATGACGAAGTGAAATATAAGATAAAAGTGTTCAGCAAAAGGGGGCACTGAGAATATATTAGTGATCGCTACTACTTCTTTTCTTTTTCTTTAAGGGCAGGGGGAGAATAAAAACGGAATTAGCACGAACTTGGGAGAAACATAAAAGAACAAAGGTCCTACTAAAGGGGGAGAGGAGGTTAAAACCTATAAATATATGCATATGCTCTAAGTAAGATAGACAGGAACAGCCGGCTAGGGAGGAAAGGGAGGACAGTGTGAATGGTGTGCTAAGTGTTACCAAGAGGTGTGTGCACCTCGTATGTGTTAAGGGACGACTTTGATGTTGCGAATGTGTAAAACAGCTATAAATATATAATTGTTAAATGGTCATGGTAAGTGTGACCAGATAAAACGTTTTGAAGGCAACATTGAGACAGCGAAGTGAGTGGGTGCCTTTTGATTTCCGGGTTGATGTTGTCAAAACAAAGGATGGGTTGCTCTTGTATGTGTCCCCCAAAGAAAACAAAGTAGAGATTGTGTACAGTCAGTTTTGCATTGCGCAGCTAAGGAAGGGAGGGCCCAACCGAGCATAACATTGAATGCGGAGCAGAATACTAAAAAATAATATCGATACTACATTCACATTGTGGCTGTAGACACACACACACACAGCGACACATAAGCACTAGGAGGACACAGAGATGGGGGCTGAAACACCCTTATCACATATTTGTAAAAGTCTTCCAGGGCACGGGGAGCGGATTAAGAAATATCACGACCAATGGGTAACCGAGTTGAAAGGAGAGGGGCTACCCCAAATATGGCCAGAGGGAGGGTCATTTCACAAAAGCGTTCTGGATATGGTGATGACATGCATTTTCTTGAAATACCGAGGGAAACAGCTGCAGAATAGGAGGGAAATATTAGATCTCTGGCGGTTATTTGAAGAGGTACCACCGCCTAAAGCGCCAGCACCAAATCCCGATCTCCCATCTACTACAGACAATCCACTGGTGTTACAGAAAGATATCAAAGAATTGCCAGGTGTAACGCCACCAGTAGAGGTAATAAGTTTATACCCGATATTAAAGAAACCTGTACCCGCAGAAGGATACAGTGATCCAACGTATGTACCTCCCCCGACAAATACTACACCCCACCGGCCCACTGCACCCCCACCATATGAAAGCACAAGGGAGCGAGGCCAGGCGAGCACACAAAGGGTGGACATAGAGAAACTCACAGATGATCTAGAATCAAGACTGTCGATAGCAAAGGATGAGCTCTCGAGGATAAAAAACATATGCGAACGAACAGCACTAGATACAACCAGAGCTGGACGTACGTCTAGAGCATCGGATGAAAGCAGAAGGCCCGAAGAGGGGTGGAAAAAGGGCGAGATCCTGTTTAGGATTGAGGAAGAACCAACGCGAATAATAGAAGTAGGGACCCAAGAGGAAGATGGTGGTAACGAAGAAAGGCTTGGGGGATTCAGAGAGGAATTACTCTGTGATATTAGAGAGGAGCTAGATGAAAGCGACAGGTTGAGTATGGCAATAGGGGGGGGAAGCGAGGGGGAGGAAGGTGCATGTTCCATGCGAACCCTAGATGATGAGTGGGCGGGGCGACTGAGGAACAGAGTGGGGAAGATGGCATCACTGGGAACATCAGCAGCCAAAACGGGTCCGGATGCAACAACGAAAGGAAAGCTACAGCTCCCGTTGATACATAGGGGAGGAGGGAGGCCTAACTATATCCCATGGGCACAGATGGATAAAGCTAATTTATTAAAGCTATTGCCCCCGTTGTCAGGAGGGGCAAGTAAGTGGATTTATGCCTTCGAAAAACATACAGCTGGGGTACCCCTAGCTGTAGGAGATGTGAAAAGTCTGCTCGTATCAGCGGTGGGCGACCAGGCTGAAAGAGTATGGGTTAAAGCCGGTTTCCCGGGAGTAACCTTAGACTGTGACCGTCATGATGGGGCCTCCTTTAACACAGTGCGGGCCAGGGTGTGGGACGCCTTACGCGAAACATTTCCAGATACACCGGACTTACAGTCCGTGATGCAGTGTGCAATGAATGATGGGGAGGAGGCTATGGATTACATATTTCGGGTCCAAGAGATGTGGAGAGCGGAAACGGGCACGCCCTGGTATCAATCGACATCGTTATTTTACTTCATTATAAAAAGGGGGCTCCCAAAGGAAGTGCAGAAGGCGCTTGACAAAATAGCAGGTATAGAAGCAAAGGGATGGCCGGAAATTCAGAGCATAATTGTACACCATTGTAAACGAATCAAGGAAAGGGAGAAGGAGGTGGCACAGAAAAGATTGGCAGACGAGGCGAAGTTGGTGCAGACAAAGTTAGTGAAGGTTGCAGCAGCAGTAGCCGCGCTCCCACACAGCAGGGAGGGAGAAGATGAGGAGGAGGGGCTGATAGCAATACAAGGAAGGGTGGCAACTAATTGGGCGGGAACAGGACAGCGGCAGTGGAACAAGCAGGAGCAGGGTGGAGGTCCGCAGTGGCAAGAGTGGACCCCTCGAGGGGGACGAGGTGGGTACAGGAGCAGAAGAGGAGGTGGACCACAGGGGTACGGGGGAATGGGAGGAAGTGGATGGCAGGGTCCCAGGGGCCCTCAGGGGAGTTGCTGGAACTGTGGACGATGGGGGCATTACTCCAGGGAGTGCAGAAGTAGGCAAAACAACGGGTTCCAGGAGGTGGAACAGTATGGCCATCCCCACCCGGGAAGCCCATATGGCCTTCCGATGGGACAACAGCAACTGAGCGACCCAAGCCAGGGTAACGCGGGCCAGCAACAGGGACCCCATTATAGAACACAGAACCACCCACAAAACATGCATAACAACGACAGCATGCAATATACACCAGGCAACCCTTTCTCGACAGCAGCTAACGGGGCCCCCGCACCAGCACCTTACAACGGTATGTCAGTGGTCTCAGGTAACGTATTCAATGAAGGGGGGGCGATGAGACACCCCGCATAGGACAGCCCACAGAGAACACTTGCGTGTCCAGTTCTATCTACCACCCACAGTGCAGCAGAGGAACCATTGGTAGGGGCGCAGATAGGAGACAGGCAATTTGTATTCATGGTTGATTCGGGAGCGGAGAAATCATGTGTCAGGGAGGGCCGGTTCCCGTTATCTAACAGGAAGTTAGAGACGCAGGGGTTCTCTGGGGCTGTAATTGAAGTTCCTTACACAGAAGCTTTGGATGTAACCATAGGGGGCAAGACTGTAAAAGCCCCCTTACTGTATTATGAACAGTCCCCGATAAATTTGCTGGGGAGGGACCTTATGAGTAAACTTAACATGACCATATCATTTACGGAAGGAGGAGTAGTGTGCTCTACACCCGGGATATGCCCCTTGCGTGCAATGTTGGTAGTACAAGCCTACACAACCACACAGGAAATACGAGGGCTGCCACAAAAGGAAGAGATGTTTATTGCAGGGCTAAAAACTTTGGCCCTTATAGTCCCAGAGCTAACAAACATGGATTGGAGGATTCCAGCAGAATTCCTCTTCCGCCCCATAGTGTGTCCGAACGCAGCACCAGGATCAGTGGTGTCGTTGGATCTGCACGCTGTGCAGGTATCGACGAAACGGATCGCCGTGATTGGAATGGACAGAGAAGGATGTGAGTGGCGCACAGTACTGTGTACAAACGCAAACCTCGCCCTACGCGAAGTAACAGATGAGGATCTCTTTTTAGACACAGAAACAGATGGTGAGATAATATTGGAAATAGCGATGCCCTGTGACATTTTGATCCAAGCCAGAGAGATCCCCGTCCAATTGATGGCAGTGGTAGGAAAACCACCGTCATTTTTTGATGACGACATGAGGTTAGTACCAAACAATTTATGGACAACAGGCCCCCATGATGTAGGACTGTTGCATGGAGTACAACCTGTGACAATAAAACTAAAACAAGGAGCTATCTTACCCCGAGTCAAACAATATCCATTGTCCCGTGAGGCTGAAGAAGGGATAAAAGAAACGATAAATGCACTACTAGTGCAAGGGATAATAGTGCCTTCAAACTCGCCATGTAACACATGTATTTATCCAATCAAAAAAGCTAAAGGGGGGTCTTGGAGGATGATACAGGACTTACGCCCCCTCAATGATGTAATACAGAAAGAGTTCCCTCTTGTCCCGAACCCTGCGTCAATACTATGCAGCATCCCAAAAGCAGCATCACATTTTACAGTAGTGGACTTAAAAAACGCATTTTTCTCAATACCCCTGGCTGAAGAGAGTAGATATCTTACAGCGTTCACACTAGGGGGAAAAAGATATGAACATTGCAGACTGCCACAGGGATACTGTGAGAGCCCGAGCATATTCAACCGCATATTGCATGAAGACTTGGGAAACCTATCAGTAGAGAGTACTATTATTCAGTACGTGGATGATTTATTAGTGTGTGCACAAGACGAAGCAACATGCAGAAAAGATTCAACAGTGCTCCTGACTTTACTAGCCAACAAGGGTTACAAGGTAGACAGAGAGAAGCTACAGTATTGCCTGACTGAGGTCCTATACCTGGGACAGCTCATATCAAAGGATGGAAAGAGAATAATTCCCGACAGGGTGGAGGCAATAAGGTCAGTAGGAGAGCCCACAACAGTAAAGGACATGCAGAAATTTTTGGGGATGTGTAATTATTGCCGAGCATGGATACTAGACTATGCAGCATACACCAGGCCCCTCCTGCAAGCACTCAAAGAAGCACAACAGGAGAATGAAAAAATAAAATGGTCAGAAGACATGCGCACATCGTTCAAATCACTGAAAGAGCTAATTTCAAGCGCTCCAGTACTAGCAAACCCTGATTATGAACGAGAATTTTACTTATTTTCCCATTGCAAGGACACACTTATGACAGCAGTGTTGACACAAAAAACATCCTTAGGACACAAGCCCCTGGCGTACTATAGTGGTACTTTGGATGCCGTGATGCAGGGTCATTTCGCGTGCGAACAATCGCTCGCAGCAGCCGCATTCGCGATTGAAAAAAGTGCCACAATAGTAATGGGAGGCTCGGTAACATTGTTTGTGGAACACTCATTATTTGCAATACTCGAAAGATCAAAAAGCACGCTAACCACACAGCGGGCAACAGCATATGAGATCATATTGTCCAGCGCCAACATTCACATAGTGAGATGTAAAACAGTGAACCCCGCCACGTTTATCACAGAAGCGTGCACATTGGAGGATATGCAAAATCACGACTGCACAACCCACACAGGAGAAGGAGGGGAGGGCGCAGTTGTGTGTGAAAACGCTCTCAGCGAGGGGGAGGTGTACTTTGTGGATGGATCCGCATCAATTGATATGGATACGGGAGAAAAACACGTTGGCATGGCGGTAGTGAGATTAGAGGAAGGTGAATTTGAAACACTCGTACAGTACCGCCTCCCGTCACATTACTCTGCACAAGCAGCAGAACTGGTTGCGCTCATAGAAGCATTACATGCAGCAAAAGGATGTGCAGTAACAATATACACAGACTCAGCTTACATGACGACAACAGTACATGGAGGTCTAGCAAGATGGGGCCGTAGGGGATTCAGAAGGGCAGACGGAACACCAGTGCAGCACGCAGAATTGCTAAAAGAATTAATTGAGGCCCTACAAAACCCTACTGCTGTAGCAATAGTGAAGTGCCAGGCCCATACATCCAATACAGACGTTGTGTCTTTAGGGAACGCGGCAGCGGACGCTGCCGCCAAGGAAGCTTCCTATTTCCAGAAATACGACACAGGTGAGTTCATGATCAAGAACACAACAACTGAAAAACTGCCAGAAGGGTACAACATGATGTCCTTATCACAAATACTAGAATTGCAGGAAGGAGCTAGTGCAGAAGAAAAACTAACATGGACAAAACGGGGATGCAGCCAATCAGGAACAGACCAATTATGGCGGCAAAATAACTCAGGGAAAGTGGTAATGCCACTACAGTTACTAGAAGTAGCCTTTCAACAGCTACACTTCCCCGCACATAACACTAAACAGCACATCGCAGCAGAAATACAGGAAGAATGGTTTGTGCCCTGTCTCCAGGAGCATGTGTCTCGATTGGCGATGGAATGTACAACATGCCAAATATACAACTCAGGAATGACATTACGCACGCTCCGGGGAACAATTCCCAAACCCGTTGGCCCCTTCAGAGAACTGCATATAGATTATGCAGACATGGGGGAAAGGTGTAATGGCGCACGGTACATGATTGTGGTTGTGTGCCCATTTTCAAGGTGGGTGGAAGCAGGACCCTGTGCGCGACCTGATGCCAAAAGCGCCGCCAAGTTCCTAGTAAGGGAAGTGTTCCCGCGCTGGGGAATTTGTGACGTAATTCGCTCAGATAACGGCTCTCACTTTGTGAACGAACTATTCAAAGAAGTTACCACGTTATTGGGTATAAAACATAAATTGTGTTCGATTTATCATCCTCAAAGTAATGGCGTGGTGGAAAAGATGAACGGCCTGTTAAAGGGCAGATTATCAAAACTATGCTTCTCATTAAAGAAAAATTGGATTTACTGTCTACCCCTGGCACTATTTGAGTTGAGAAATCAACCAAGTAAAGACCACCATTTGTCCCCACACGAGATCGTGACTGGGAGACGAATGAACACAGCACACTCTCCACTACGTGAACACTCAGACGCTCACAGAAGCGCCACAATATTGGGAGATGAGTTCACAGACTACCTAAGAAAATTAATAAGGGCAGCGCGCGCAATATCGAAGCAACTCTCCCCACCTTTCACTAGAGGAGAGGGAAATGTAACAGAATCTGTCACGGAGCCAGAGCAACAGCTACAGCTAATGCCAGGCGACTCAATTTATGTCAGAAGTTTCGTGCGTAGGTGGAATGCACCACGATTACATGGCCCATACGAAGTAATATTTTGTACGCCCACGGCAGTAAAGGTGAAGGGCTTGAGGTACTGGGTGCATCTGACCGACGTACGAAAAGCATACAGCAATGTACACGTGGAGATAGACGAGGAGGCACAGACAACAGCAAACGATGCAAATGAGTAAGATGTCTAAGTATCGGTTTGTGTGAGTATGTGGGTCAGCACTGGACGTCAATAGAATAATGTCAGGACTGGAATTGATTGAAATAATGACTTAAAAGGATATTCCAAAAAAAAAAAAAAAAAAAATGTGTGTGTGTGTGATTTCTTTTTTTATCTTGTTAAAATGGTATGTAATTAATGAAATAATGATATTATAGCTTGTATATACCCTTGTCAGTGAATACCCCTCCCCCGCGTCCCCACCCGCTTCCATTCCCCGTCGAATGTACTGGCACAGATGGTGCCAACAAACGTTTACATGCATGCACTTAATGCACTTTTATATCTCAAACAGGAGCTTCCATGGCATCTAACGGGCAGCCTGCAACGGATAGAATTAGTAGAATGAGAGAATTAGTATATGAGAGATGTAGATATTCGTATGAGTGTGGATTATCAATATGCATTACATTGTTTTTTATGATAATGTTCGGTTTGGTTACATATTGGTTTATAGCGTTCATCTCTATCGAGATGTACGAGGGGGGAGGGAGTAACAACACCACTGGACCAATTAACGGTACCACCGGGCCCAATGCAACTGCAGGGGTCAATACAAAGGAAGGCGATTTTTTGATATGGGACGGAACTAAACTTGTGTGGGGGTATCATACCACACCATCCAGTGTTGTGGCTTCACAAAAAGAAAAGTCACAGGGTGGAATGCAGAGCAACACAGTGTCTCCACCAGGGGTGTCCACTTACAATGCCCACAGTCTCAATGACCGAAACCCGTCTGCCATATCATGGTTATATAACACCCCCACCAGCCAGCTTGCCCCCACCCCAGAAAACAATCTGCCAGATAACGTCAGGAAACAAAACGATAAGCTACTAGCAATGCACGAAATATTATATGATGAATGGGCCCAGGGGGGCGGGAATGGGAAAGGGGGGTCGAGTTTATCCACTGCACAGGGGGGTGGGAAGTACATGAGCAACAAGAACAACAGACGAAAGAGAGAAGCAGGGAGGAGAAAGTACGATGAGTACTATGGGCTAGGTCTAGATGAGATGGAAGACCCACGACACCCCCATCAAACAAATAAGTGGTATGCAGACATGAGTGCCACAGCCAAACAGACAACAAACGAGAGCTGTTATGTCTGCTCCCTCATCCCCCATGCATCAGGTACACCCAAAGTGTTGTTACCTAAAGAGTTGCCTATTGTGGATGCCCAATGTCTCCTTCATCTCACGCTGTGCAGGATTAAGAACACCTTCCAGGCACACGAAGTGACTTTTCAAATGCTGCAGAACGAGAAAACATGTTACCCAAAAACGGCAGGAGTAGTATGTTTGAAAGAACCATTTTTTGTGATTGAAGGGACACTTTTTTCTGACAACAAGCAGAAGGACGAAGAAGTACTGTGCAAAGCGGAAGCACTAAGAGGTGTGGCGCCGGATAAATTACAGTGGATAGTAGAAACATGTACACCAGTATGGAGAGAACACATTTCAAAGCTAACCTGGGTAACTGCCATTGAAAAGCCGTTCAAACTACAGAACGAAATGGACTATAAACTGTGCTTTAAAGGAGAAGGGAGAACCCCCATGGGAATAAACAAGAACTGCAACAAGACCCTCACCATCCCAGACCTAAAGAAAGGGACAGCGGCCCTGATGGACACGTACTGGGTGTGCGGCAAACAGGCATACCTACACCTCCCCCAGTCATGGAGTGGCAGATGCTCAATGGCCACTCTGCACTCAGCCCTGATGGTGATACCAGAAAGCCACGTCGATGGGACACAGGAACGCATGCAGAGTGTGGCTCAACCAACTGCAGAGACACAAATATATGTCCTGTCTTCTGGAAACAAGGAAGAAGTGCTGACCCGGAACAGGCGAGCATCAAATTACATATCAAAGGCATCATCAGAACTATTGGCTCAGATCCCAGACAAATATCGATTATTCAGCTCAGCAGAAACATTTTTTGCCTCACTCGTCTCAAGTGTCCAGGCAAGGGCAAACGCAAAATGGCTCCAGATAACACGTTGGGAATTGATTCAGCTGGCGAACGACACTGAAGAAGGATTCAATATCATTAAAGTGGAACTAAGAGCTTTACGACTAATGACCATGCAAAACAGGTATGTCTTGGACCTGCTGACGGCGATGGACGGTGGTGTTTGCCGAAAAATAGGAAGTGCCTGCTGCACTTTCGTACCTTCTGAAGACGCAGAGAACGGCTCCCTGTCCCATGTGATTGAAGCAGTCCACAACCTAGGAGAAAAAATGAAAATGGAAGGTGGAGCAGAAGCAAGTACCTGGTTCGACAACATCTTCTCCTGGGTTCCCTCGTGGCTTGGAACAACTGTGAAATTTTTAATACCAGCTGTTGTGTTCCTTCTTCTACTTTTTTGCCTGTGCCAGGTGGGTCTTCGAGTCTGTGCTAACGCAGTACCAAATGGTGCAATGATGATGGTGACAATGGGCAACTCACACGGTACAATAAAAACAATGCACGAAGCACAAGTACAAACAGGGATAGATAATTCGCCCAGGTACCAACTGGTGCCCATATACCACGATAAAGATATTGTAGATAAATTGTGGCACACCACCATCAAAGAGCCCCGTATACTAGAATGGTATGAGGAGGTTTGGGTAGATTTAGAAGCAGATGGTGGGTGCATATATCTAACGTGCACCCCAGAAGAATATGCTCGAAGGGGTGAGAGCTTAAGAGCGGTATGCAGAGCATGGATGCCCATCAAAGGAACTCAGGCATGGGATGAGGCGGTGATGAACGAGGCAGAATGTAGGAGGGTAGAAGATTTAAAGAATTCGTTACTTTAGTAACGAAAGGGGGGAAATGTAGGGGAGGACTGGTCCGAGACGACCCCCCTCGCCCACACTTTCTCCCCAGGTGAGGACTATGACTCTCTTGGGCGTCCCCTCCTGCCACCCGGGCCCAGGTGGTGGAGGGCTCACCCACTGGAGACATTGCCCGCACGTATTAAGTGCCCACACGTATTAAAACGTAGCGAGGCCTAGAAACCATTTTTGTCTGGTAAAGATGGTGTGAGCTCAGCGCACTGCAGCGCGGCCCCCACCCTTGGAGGGTTTCAGTCATCCTTGTTGCCGCAGCACCCTGGTAGATCCGCTGCGAGCACGTTCCCACGAACAAGACGGACATGATCTAGCGAAATAGTCTAACATTGTAACAGTTCACCTCCCGCAGCGTATCTTCGTTCCCAGCATGACCCGGCCAGCAGGCCTAGACAAATGAAAAGAACAGTAAAATGGTCGATTATATGCCAGACAATCTTTGTATATTAATGCTGAGACTACTTGCAAAGGATGCTTTTCTCTTTCATAAAACCCCCTATATTACAAAAAGCCTGTAGGATGTATGATTACAAGAGATCATGCCCCCACGATATAAGCGATGGTGAGCATATACCATTGCAGTTGGGTACTAATAATAACGGCACGCACCAGGAACCTGGCTGTCACGTGCATCACTGGAAAACTTACACCCCATGGGCTCGTGCCATAACTGAACTAATGCTGCTAGAGGACATAAGAAAACGAATGTAAACCATCCAAAGGGCCCATGTGAAGAATGCATGAGAAGGTGCATGTCTAGGCCCCACATGCGCCACCACCATCACGCACAAGTGGCGGGTTACTTTCTATGTCTTCCACCAACCCTAACTCTACCTCACTTACTGCAAATATATATATATGCATATAACTAAATACTGTACGTGTTGAAACATAGATGTATAAACAAGGTACTCAGACTGGTTATAATCAAGACACATCCAGCAAAGTTTAAATGCATGTTCTGTAGTGTTTTTGAATACGTATTATAGAATGTTCAAATGTTTGTGATGTCTTTACCTAAACCGGCAACACACGAGGGAGATACCTTTGTGAAATACGCGCAAGGTCATTCCCCCTCCCACCCAGCGAGGGCTGCCAAGGCATGAGAGCAGAGACCGCGCCGCGCTGCGTTACCTCCCCCAACCAGACTGGAGCCGCTTCAAAGACTTGCCACCCCCTTTGTAGCACCCAAGGCCACCACCCGCCACCTGCATTATTTACAGCACAGCAGTAAACCTCTGCCTGAACGCATGCGCCCCCTCGTAAACCTTACAACCCACCGGACCATCTCAGACTTATGGCCCTGTGCAATCAGGACACCCAACACTTTGACAACACACAGCGGAACATTCATAACAACTTCTAACAAGGCAGAGTGACATGTACCGCCCGTCCCAGGCCCCGAAGCTTAGCCCCTCGACCTATGGCCCCGGTCAACAGGACACTGGTAACCATGTCCTGACGTATTACCTCCAGACCCCTCACAAGGTACATTCCTCCTGTGTTGCATTAACCTGTAGTATAACCTATTGGAAGATTTACTAAAGAAGATAATACTGAAACGAGTGAATGACTGCGGTGTGCATGGCCTAGGGCAAATAAGTCAGGAAAGGACATTCATCTCTGACATTGGCCGCGATGGCACGACAACACCAGCCGGATGAACTCCGCCACCCTGCCAGGCCCAGCCCATCCCACGAGGCCGACCAGTGACGTCCTCCAGCCAAAGCCAACCACATCGAAGCAGCACCTATAGTTAGTCGTCGCCACCCAATCCCCATGAACTTGTGCCCCCTATAGTATGTAGGTTCTTATGACGTTTTCTGTAAATATATACGCCTGTCTTTGCTATTGTCAGACAGAGCGCTCTCGGAGTTTGCAGAGTTCTTTGCATGCCCTATTCTGATTGATAAACTCCCATTTACGCTCACCCGCACTCTGTCCTGGCATTATTCCCATTTTGGGAGAGTCCTTCATTGTCTCTCATTGCGGGGAGGATCGTGCTGTGTGGGGACGCTTGCCTTCACAACCTAAACCAACACTTTATCACAGGGGCATGGCGCACATCCAACTCCACACACACGCTGGATGTCCTCATCCCCACATTTTACAGAATGCAAAGGAAGTCTGGAGTGGTGCTCACAATCATGCATCATGCAGGACCACACTGCAGCCGCCTCCATAGATCTTCACACCTGCCACTTTCCAATCAAGACAGTTACACCAATGCAGACATATAACAAACCTATGGCAAACAAATCAATTTCTGTTTGGCTGTCGTTGTCGCAAACATGCAGCTCCAAGTATTGTGTCTCCCCAACAACCACTATAAATTAAACAAATTGTGGAGCACGGTTGCTGCGCCAGCTAGAGACTGTTCTGGTTGGGTGCGTGGCTAATTTCTTAAATTGACAACACAAAAATCGATAGTTTGGTCACTTGCTGATTTATTTGTGAACTTGATACAAAAATTCCTCAAAAGGGGTGATAAAATCCCTCAGTTCCTCAAAAGTGATACATTCCTGTGATAAAGTCCTCTACACGTGTTTCACCACTGAGATAAAGTGACTCATCGGGACGAAGACCAAGTGGATTATGTGCATCAATGTGTTTCAGGTGTGTTGGCTTTGACACACCTTTTCATAATGGGTTAAGTATTTTGGTGTATCTAGAAAGAAGTGAAACATAGAGTGAGGTAAGTGAAGGTTATACCTAAATCCAGTGTAGAGATGGGAATTACAATGTGAGTAC
Source organism: Ambystoma mexicanum (assembly GCF_040938575.1). NCBI lineage: Eukaryota > Metazoa > Chordata > Amphibia > Caudata > Ambystomatidae > Ambystoma > Ambystoma mexicanum. The sequence goes on from NC_090923.1 coordinate 45,319,169, forward strand.
AAAGCTCGTGCCAACTCACCCTCTGTTGCTGTAACATAGGTTATGTGGTCAAAACAATATTGGAGGCAATCCTCAGTGTTGCATAGATGGCCCTTATTGTGAGTTGTTGTCAGAGGGGCAGAATCCTTCGTGTAAAATGGATGGGCCTGTTTGAAACACATTAATTAAAAAAGGACCTATAATAGCAGGTCTTGTTGTCAATGTATTTGTAATTGGTTACTTATAACGCGCTTAATACCCCATTGTTTCTAATCGCGGACCCGGGGATCGAACCTGTGTTGCTCTGCGTAATCTTGGTTCCAAGGTGAGCATGTTGCCCTTGAGCTAATGCTAAGGAGATACCAAAAAGGAGGGATGCAGGTTCAGAGTTATGAAGTGAATAGTTCAGTATCACGTAGTTGCTTACAAGAAAAACAAAAAAGATTCACAAAAATCACCATAAAGTACTGCCGGACTGAAAATGATAATTCAGTCTCTTCGCGGTCTTAGTACAGCGATCCGGTAGGATTCAGCGTTCTAAAATGGCCACCTCGAGAAATAGATGCGAGTGACGTTATTGCGCACACGTCACGGCGATCCCGCACGTCGCGGACCATTGCTTAATAGTGGTGTCATTACTGCCTTAAAACATCCGATGATTTCAGTCGGCACTTTCCACCCAACCGTGCACATACAACCGCATTCCACCAGATTTACTGTCCACTGCAAACTTACACAGCCTTTGTCAAAGCATTACAGACCGCAAAACAATATTTTCCCTCAACAACACAACTAAAATCTTCCTTGGAGACCTGAACCTGTCATGAAGCGACAACACCCAGAACACCACAGAGCCTCTACTTTAGCTGGACAACAGAATTAACATCAAACACCACTGAGCCATCCCACAACACAGGAAACACACTCAACCTGGTATTCAACACCTCTACAGCCATCAAAATGTCTTTAAATCACACAGCCATAACCATCCTGAACCAACACACCCCTCTCACTCACCGTGCCCAACCCAAACCAATGAAGACACCCAGAACACCTTCAAAAACATGCATGTGGATGCAATGGAGGAAAATCTCCTCACCTCGAGTTCCATATCCGATCCCATGGAGAACTTAAACACACTGATCTAAGCATTCAGCTACAGCCTAAAAGTGATCACCATCGCCCATGTACCAAAAAACCTTAAATTCAGCAAATATAAGCCCTCCACACCGTGGTTCATACGGAGACAGCAAGTCCCATCGCTGACAGCAAGTGCAGTATCTGCAGACACAAAGGGTTTAGGAGAAATCAACAGCAATTAGAAGACCACCTCAAGCTGGAAGCCCACCTTATCACTGCAGCCGTAGAAAAACATTGCACAGCTACCAACTTGGAAGCATCAAACACGAGCAGAGCAATCCTGCAAGTCTCAAAGCACTCCTTCAACCCCCTGTCAGATGCAGAAATACCCCAATCCACAGACAAATGAATGCAATGCCATGGAGAATTACTTCACAAACAGGCTAAGACAACACATTGAAATCTCTAAACACACCACAGACATCCCACATCTCTGACAGTTATAAAAGCAACATGAACAAAACCAGGACAATTACTCCAGAAGACCCAAGCAACAAAATCACACCTATAAAAGACACCAGATACAAACACAACATCCCATCCTTCTCTGTTGTGCACTGAGAACTCATCAGTGCAAACCTCATGAAAGGCACCTTCACAGACACACTGAAAATGGGACAGACCTCCAAATGAAGGAGCACCCTTAACCCGAATGTCATGGCCAACTATTGCCCCACCTCCCCTTACTCAGCAAAGGGGTCACTGAATGCAATCGCCTACAGGGCAGTCAATCTGAATTCCAGCCACTAAGCAACACAGAGACAATCACCATAATGGCGGCACGCTACACATCTCGGACAAAGGAGACCACTGCCAAGTCCTCGCTTTCGATAACGTTGCCCATGCCCCTCACCATTTGCATAGACCTGTATGGACCTGTCCTTCTATAGTTTCCCTCCTACGTGCCCATAAAAAACACCTGCTCATCCAGATGTGCCACGACGTAGTCCAGCACTGCACCAGCAGAGTTCCACAAGGTCTATCCTGCCCCATGTCATCTTCAACCTTTATGATATGATATGATATATGTCATTTATAACACGTCTGTACACAAGTGTTTCTAGGTGCGGCAAGACAAGGGAGGGAAGACAGAGGGAGGACAAAACAAAGGATCTTACTAGGCATTGTGTCAATCAGATCGTGCAAGTGCGACAATGCAAAGTGCAGGGGGAAGGGAGGGGGGTGATTGCCAGGGAGGGGAAAGTGCAATCAGGGCTGCATTTCTCTGAGTAAGTGTAACCAGGGTGGCGTGGCTAAGGGTAAGCGCAAGGAGGCAGGGGACTGTAGAGGCTACAGTTACAAACCTAAATGTGCGGTAGTCCCGGAGGTAGTGCAGGGGAGACCTGGATGATCATGGAGAAGCCTGGTACCCAGTGAGACTCTGAGGGTAGTCAAGCAACCACTTGGCACTGCAGACAGGGAGGTCATCAGGGGAGGGAGAGAGAGAGAAAGCTAAGGAGAAAAGGAAGGCCTTGAGCTGCTTCCGGAACATCAGGTGTTCCGGCACAAGTTTGAGAGGGGCAAGGAGGCCATTCCTGAGGGAGGTACCTGCAGAGGAGAGAGATCTACTCCCCACTCTCTGCCTGGAGAAGCGTCTAACATTTAGAGATTTGGAGGTAGCTGAGCGAAGGGCTCGAGAAGGAAGGTATTTTGAAAGCAAGAGTTGGATGTAGTACGGGCCCTAGCCCCAGAAAGCCTTGTGGACAATGCAGAGGGGCTTGAACTTGATCCTTGCAGCCACCGGGAGCCAGTGGAGAGATATCAGGGCTGGAGAGATACAGTCCCTGGGATTGAGGCCAAGGACAAGTCTTGCAGTCCTGTTCTAGATGGGTTGTAGTGGGCGGAGATTCGAGGAAGGCAGATTGAGAAAGAGACTCTTGCATTAGTCCAACCTAGAGAGATCCAGGGCTCTGGAGACAGTGAGCTTCTGGGGAAAGTGAGAAAAGGAGGAATACCTCAGAGGAGGTGCAGCTTGAAGTGCGCCTTCTTGGCAAGGTACGTGATGTGAGGAGAGAAAGAGAGAGGGAAGAGGGCCAAAGAGGGCAGCCAGAGTGAGAGGGGGAAGTGGGAGCAGGTAGAGATCAGGTGGGCCAAGCGGCCAAATAGACATTGAAGCCAGGGTGAGAGGATAGAGCCCTGGGGAAGACCACATGTGGAGTGATAGGTGGCATAGAGAAAGCACCCAAGTTGAACCTGGGAGGGTCAGTCCAGGAGGAAGGAGGTCAACCACTCCAGGGCCTGATCTGTGATACCCAGGTTCTCACTGAGTCAATTGATCAGGATGGCATGATTGACTGTGTCGACTGCAGAGGAATGGTCAAAGAGGATGAGGATAGAACGAAGGCTGGAGTCAAGATTAGAGAGTAGATCTTCACAGGAGTTCAGGAGAGCAGTTTCCATGCCTCTGGCTGCTCTGAAGACAGACTGATGGTCATGGTGACAACCAACAGATTCAGTGTGGAGTGTAAGCTGGGAGATGGCCAAATATTCCAGGAGTTTGTTCAGAAAGGGAGTGATAGAGACTTTTTAAGGAGGGTGTGCACAAGGGAGTGGTGAGGAGAGAGGGGAAAGATCCCGTGGAAAAAGAGTGATTGCAGAAATCGGCCTAGGCTGGAGCAAAGTTGTCAATGTGGTCCTTGATGGAGGAGCAGGGGAGAATATGCACTTACTCTATCAGAATTGTCCCTGAACCTAATATGATAGCAACCTCTTCTGTTTCCTCCATCCTACCATTACTGTTTTTTTCCTCCCCACCACCCCTTCAGCACTATCTGAAATGTCGTCAGGCCTAGTATGATAGTCGCTTGTTTTGTTCCTCCCCTCCCTTTCGGCACCCCTCTCCCTCACCTTTTGTTTTTCTCCGGCTCTACCAGAAATGTCGTCAGGCCTAGTACGGTAGTCGCCTGTCTGTTTCCATTTCCTTCCCACTCTCCCTCTCCCTTCCTTATCTATGTCTTAGCTCTTGCGAGTACGATAGTTAATTTCACATCCTTACTGTTCATGGCCTGTAAGAATGTGGTTGTATTTTCCCTTGTTCCCTCCCTTGCCTTGAACCGCTTTGAAACACATTGTATATAGGCGCTATATAAATAAACAATCATAACATATCATAACCTTTTTGGACGACACTTTCATAAATCGGACTTGCCTAGAAACATTGTCAAGTGTTGTCAGAGAGAAAGAGGAGAAAGAAGGAGGAGAGGGAGAGGCAGCCAGAGGGGGGCCAAGAGAGGTAGATGGAGAGTACGAGGAGAGCCAGGACAGGATGTCCTGAGTTTTAGTGGTGCAGTGAGAAGCCAGAGCCATACAGAGGGCCTGGGAGGGAACAGGAGAGATGGAGACTGCAGAAGGATTGCCCAGCTACTTGCAGATTTTAAAGAGTTTGGCCGTGTTGTTAGAGGCCGCAGAGACCGGGTTTGTATATGGACTCTCTTCTCGGACAGGACTGAGAGTCTATTGCCTTTGGAGTAGGCGGCAGGCCAGTTTGTCAGAGGATGCACCCAAACTCTTCCTCTCAGCCACCCTGCACTTGAGTTTCAGGGTGATGAGGTCGGAGTCATACCCCTGACAGGGGCAAGGATGCAAGGATGTCCAGAGAGTTGGAGATAGAAAGATGCAGGTTAGAGAGGGATGTGTCAGAGTGTGAGCCAGCCGCAAGCATAGGAGGAGCAGAGAAAGTAGCGGCAAAGGCATCCACTGACACACGCTCCATGGGACGAATGACCAAGAAGGTAGGTGGCAATGCTGGGCTTTGCCTGAGGGACAGAGAGTTTCAGGTGAGAGGAAAGCAGAAAGTGGTGAGTCCAAGAGAGAAAGTTGTGGTGAGAGGGTTAGAGATGGGGATGTCTGAGGAGATAAGAACATCCAAGCTGTGTCTGCCAGAGCGCGTTGGACTAGAGGGTAGGATGGAGAGAGAGAGAGTGTCAAAGAGGTTGTGAAAGAGCCCAGAGGAGGGATTATAAGCATCCAGGTGGATGTTGAGGTATATTAGGAGGAGAAGTTGAGAGGTAGAAGCAAGGAGAGGAGAGGAGAGGTCAGTCCACTCTGAGCAGAAGAGGGCGATCTAGCCAGGTGGCCTGTAAATGGTGGCCACAGTCAGAGAGAGGCCAGTAGAGATAGAGACCCTGCAGACCAGGCATTCGAAGGAGGAGTAGGCCTGCGTAGGATTGACAGAAGCAGGGGCCAACTCCAGCAAGATCAGAGCTACTCCACCTCTGGGTAGGTTGGTACTGGGCTCGGAGAGTATATAGTAGCCATCAGGGAGGAGAGTGTCAAAACTTATGACAGAGCTTGCCGTGAACCATGGCTCGTTAAGAGCTAGGACATACAGGTCAAGTTCCTCGATGAGGTTGCAGATGTCAAAGGAGTGTTTGACAGCAGAGCAAGAGCTGAGAGTAGCAACATGGAGCAGGTTGCCCCATTTGAAAGACTTCCAGGCTGGAGTAAAGGCTTGAGGTACACCTAGCAGAAGTGGTAGAGGGGCTCGAGAATGGGCAGAGGTGGTAGCAGGCGGTGGCATAGTAGCCAGAGAGGAGGAGAAGGAAGGAAGTTCACAAGACGCGGGAGACACTTATCGAAAAGGAGGAGATTAGGCTGAGGGCCCTGGACCAAGACAGTGCCGTTCAGATAGACATTAATGATGGTCTTGGAGAAGTGGAAGGAGGCCAAGAGGACCTCCCACTGAGTGCCACCATTATTGGGAGAGGAAGAGATAGGAGAGAGTGCCGAGACCATATGAGGGGTCCATAGGTCTGGGGAGGGAACGACAAAGAGGATGTAAGTGAGAGTCTGTCTGGAGGAAGCGCTGATATGGGTATCAGCGATAGGGAGGCCAGGGTTGGAGACCAGGATATCACTCTTGAATTGTTTCCTACCAGATGTACTGAGAGGGATTGGATAGGAGATAGAGTAGCAGTTTGAGAAGATGGGAGAGATTGAGAGCACCATAGGGGGTGTGAGGAGGCAAGAAGGGAGAGTGAGAGAGGAACGAAGCACAGCCCAAAGCCAAACACCACGGGAGGTAACAGGGGGAGGGTAAAACACAGAAGGAGGCACACAGGAGGGAACAAGCAGGCAACCACAATGGAACACAGGGAAGCAGCAGATGATAGGGGGAGGAAGCGCACTGTAAAAAACACCCATATTTGACTTTCCTAAAAAGAGGGAAAAAGGCTTAGTTTCAGCAGAAACAGCAATGTAAGAAAAACACCCAGATTCAACTTTCCTAAAAAGAGGGAAAAGGGCCTTCTTTCAACACAAACAGCAATGTTAGAAAAACACCCAGATAAAATGTTCCTAAAAAGAGAGAAAAGGCCTAGTTTAAACACAAACATCCAACAAGGAAAAGCAAACATTCCTAGAGAGATGGCCAAGCAATATAGTTCACTGAGATGATTATTGGTGGTGCAGTATGAGCAATAGAGTAAATTAGAGAGGTGGGTCAGTTTAGTGGGGTGCAGTGATTGTTGAACCTCCTTACCCACTGCACTTCATTTGGCAGGTGCAGCAGGTTGACGGCTGCTGGCTCCTTGCTTCCCCGGCTGTCACCGGCACACACCATCTGGAGCTGTCTCGGTGGGAGCTTTCCTTTGCCTCAGGGTCCTTCATCAAGAGGGGCTGCCTAGGGTGGATGTATGTGAGGGCCAACTGTCCCATGGGAGCAAGGTGGGTGGGAGAGGGGTGGGGAAGGAGAGCAACCAGGAAGCAGGGGTAGGAGCAGGTGAACCATGCGCTGCGACACCAGAAAATAAATATCTGGAACCTCTAGGGGAACTTGTTGGCAACACTTTCATCATCAGCATTATCATATTACACATTACACACAACTTTACAAAAGGATAATTTGCATCAATGACATCCATCAACTCAAGCACCGACTGTACCTTATCTTAGTCAGTATGTCAAGCACCTACCTCAATCGCGATCCTACAAAATCTGAATTTGCTCTTCTAGAAAAACCCCCAAACATGCCCAAATCCAGAATTGGCTGATTAAAATGAAGCTCGACGGATACATTCCTCAAGTCCCACCCAGAGCAAAATCTCTTGACTTTACCATTAGATGTGCTGTCTCGTTCAAATCACACATCGCCAAGAAGACCCAAATAGAATGATACCAACTGCAAAAGCAAGCCTTTCATCCCTTCCCTGAGTTTCAGAACAATCCTGAAAACTTTGACAGTAACAGTAAGACATGCGGTTATTCTGCGTTACTTATGGCTATTACTAATCACCAGATTATGATTTTCTTATCTGAAGCTCTTGGGAATGGATAGTGTTTGTGTGGAGTATGTTTCTGCGACTCAAAAGCATGGCTGCATGCAGTAATACCTGTGCGTTGAATCCAACATATTTGTTGAAATCATTCTTATACTTTTGGTTTTGAACACTTTTGCCAACATCAAATTAACAGCATTTTTTCCACCCCTTTGTGGTTTTGTTTGTAGTGTGAGGGTCAGGATAGGAGGTTTTCGACAAAAGGACAGCTTTTCAGTTGCTGACATCCGACACAGACAGATCCTTAGTTTTTGGTTTCTAGGCAGGGAAGTTTCTCTTTAGAATAGGGTTAGAGAGGCATTCCCCAAACCCATTTTTATTTAATAAATGTCTTTAACCACAAACATGACAACTTTGTGCCCGGCTTTCATTTCTGGCTCCTCACAGGCATGCAGAAATGTTTGGGGTCAACATGATTACGAGTCATGCAGACCCTACAGTTATCCATTTAGAAAATTGATGATACCATATCAGAGGACATTTCCTCCACACAAAATCAGGCCACTAATATCTGCAACATTTCTTTAACTACCTAATGATAGCCGCTTATGGGTGCCACTCATAAATGATAAATATTGTAACTGCGCTAAGAGGCAGGAGGAGCCCAGCATGATACTCTGTCAAATATATAATGGGAATGTGTGTTAGGGACTTAATTAATACACTGTTTGATCGCTTCTTCACTGGTTGGAATCACAGCAAGTTCACTTATCCCCTCAGCCTTTCATCTAAAATGAGTACCATTTGATTGGATAGCAATCAACCTTTATCATCAGTACCAAGCCCCTCCCCCCTGTAATGGAATTGTGCCTGATAAATCTGCATGTTAAGTTAATGGTGTAATATATGAAAATGGTGAGAAGTCTGTAAAATGTTATCCTAAGTGTGAGAAATCTGAGGGTATCTTCACACTTTCTACTCTTGTCCAGTGGCCAGGGAAAGTCCATTACTTTTGGGGGTGCCTGGGAGCTTTTGGAGGCACCTGGGGATAGAGCAGCGAGGGAGGCCCACTTGGGGTTTGGGCAGAGGATATCTTTAGGCCAGACATGGTATCCCCCCTTTTCTGATGAGAACAAACTTTACCCCCAATGCATTTATAGGCTGTTGTAAACCATCTCCCCTCATTTTTCCTCATTCCTCATTCCGAGCATTATAGTACTGAGACGAGGAAGAGACGACTTAGTGTATTGATAGGTCATTTCACCACTCTGGTAATGAGACGAGGAGGAGGCCTGAGGACTGCTGTGAGCGTCAGGCATGTCACAATATCTATGGTCAGGCAAATGAAACTAAGTATTCACAGCTGCAAGCTGTTACATGGTTGCAGGAGTATAAGAAGAGTGAGAAGCAGCAGAGAGGGGAACCAGTTGGGCCGAAGAGCACGCGAATCCAAGGTCGAGCGGGCAGAATATGGGCCAGTGAAAAGGACACCGGCAGCAGAGAAGCTAGGAAGACGCCAAGGCCATTGCTGGCCACAAGAGGGTCTGGAGCTGCGCACATGCCATTGCCTTGTGTTCCCCGTTGGGAGTGGGGAACACAGAGACGCTGCCGACCACTGCAGGAAGAGCTGGAGAGGGTGAGCGATGCTCGCTAGAGCTTCTTGGGAGTGAGAGAGGAGCTAGCGAGAACTGAGGAGCTAAACCAGAGCACCGAGAGGAGCGGGCGCACACCAGTGAGTAACAAGGAAGGTTCACTCAGGCCAGGGAGCTCCCGGGGCACGGCGTGGGTTGTGCCATATCCCGAACAAGCAAGAATATATGATAAAGGGGTCTGGAGACCAAAGAGTGAATTACTAAATACCAAATGAATTGCCATGCACCTATTGCATTTTGAACACTTCTAAATGGGTCAGATGACCAAATATGAACTATTGAATACCGAACAAGTTGAAAAGCCCTGAATACATTTTTAATGCTGAACTAAAGAGAAGGATATGAGAATATCACATAAAGTAAACTGAAAGGGAAGTGCATTTTTCGAACAAGAGGAATTTAAAGAAACCACATTTGCAAGCAAAGTGAAAAGACCAAAAAGCAAAACACTATTGGATAATGTGAAAGCAAGGGGGTAACCAGGAGAGATACCATAAAGGAAGGTGTGTGAGACTCACATCTAGATAAAAGCAAGAAGCCAGTAAAGTGAACCAGTGGACTTATAGCAGAATTGAAGTCCTATGAGAAAGAATGAACCGTTGTAAAGTGCCAAGTGTTATCGGTTGCAGGGCCTGTGATGGGTTGACCATGTGGTCTGACAACTGCGCCTAGACCGAGGAACCCTTCCATGGAGTAAAACAAGAGGAGTCAAGAGGCAGAAACTGGTCGACCTAAAGTTGTTCAAGTGATGGAAACAAGAGACACACTAAAGAAGTTGTTATGACTGTGAATTTAAATCCTAAATAACTGTGTTGAACTTGGGGGAAGGAAACCCTGAGACCTTTTGTGGAAATGTGTTGAACTTGGGGAAGGGAACCACAAGACCCTTTTGTTGGAACTGTCTTGTACTTGGCGAAGGGTGCCGAGAGCAAGCCTGGAGCTGGAAGAAGCTCAGAACTTTAGTTGGAATACTGTTAATTTGGTTGCTGACATCCCTACACATTGTTTAACTTTAGTTGTGAGGGCAAGTATTGGTTTTGGACCCCGGCAGAACTTTAAGTTGAACTTACTGACTCAGATTATCCTTAGTTTATTTAGGTAGGGAAATCCCACCTAAGTATAGGACAAGTTAGGTCTTACACCATCCTGACATTTAAGTTAATAAACGTTGAATCTGTTGTCTGTGTCTAACTTTATGATGCCTTTACAAATGGTGTCAGGAATGGGATGCAGCTCAACCGATACAAGTTGGGGAACCCTAAAATTTGAGACGCTAAGTACAAGAGCATCAGACGCATCAGTAGCCACCACGGGCTCTAATGCTTTTGACATTTGTAGCAGATGGGGTGAGATTATTCCCTCTGGTGAAAGAGGACTGATACCCATTGATTTGATTCTAATTCCACCTCCTGATACTTACATCAGACTGGCACCCAAATCCAGGCGGGTATGGAGGCTTGGAAATGATTTATTATCCTGAGTGATAGACCCAGATTTTAGAGGTGATGTTAAATAAATTAATGGGAAAGATCCATCCCAAATCCATCAAGGGAAGAGTTGGAGAAAACAATGTTTCCTACGGTTAAGGATGAATCTGGGAAGAAAAACGCTGATAGGGGTAACAGAGGCTTCAGAAGACAGATGAGACATCTGATGTCCCTCCCAACCCTGAACCCAGAGACGTTAGAGAGGAAGAACCCGAAACACTGCCAGACCTAGCCTTTGCGGAAAGGTACAATCCCTTATTCGCTGAAGCATTTTTACAAGTCCTATCTGAGCCAGAAGGTCCTGGGAAGGGGGGCCCATTTTCTTTCTGAAACATGAACTTCTAAACAGGGGAGACACCACTTCAAAGGGCTTGGAAAAACCACAGATCGCTGTCCCTAAAGGTAAATAAATAAGTTCTGGTAATTTGGTATACGCAAAACTATACCCACAGACCCGTCCCCAAAGAGCTAACAACACATGCAAAATTTTAAAGCACCTGCTCCCTTTCTTTTCCTGGGTAGGGCTTCCAGGGGAAATATTAAACATGAGAAAACTTATGGGGGAAGGTAAACAACTCTTACATATCACTACACTATGAACATCAGTGTATCATCCCAGGACAGATGGCTTTGTAAAGAGATTTAATAAAACCCTAAAGACCATAGTTCAGAAGTTGGTGTAACAGGATGATCAGAACTGGGATAAAAGGATTCCTTGGGCTTTATTAGTATTTAGAAAAACCCCTCAGGCTTCCACAGGATTTTCTCCCTTTGAACTTTTTATGAGCAGGAACCGCGGGAAGTCCATGATAAGTTAAGGGAAACCTGGGAGGAGAGAGAAGAAGACCCAATTTCCACTCTCCCACACTGCAACTAGACTTAAAGAACATACGGCAGCTGTTACATCTTTGATACAGACTCCTTTTCCCTCAACCTGAGCATGTGATGATCATGCAGAGTCTAGCAGTACCTGGTATAAATCCCAAGAATGTTGGAAGTCAGATGATTATGTCAACCATAGCTACTGCCCCTCCGCTGGCCCAATACCACACAGATGAGAAAGATTACTCACTAAGGCAACTGTACTCCCCACATCCCAAGCAGGTACAGCAGATGATGGAGACAATCTAAGCTGAAGAGGGATGAATAAACGAACTAACAAGTGAAACAATACATGTGTATTTATTAGACACAAAGCAAATGTTCACTCAACATGAAGAACATGCATACTAGGTAATATATGCATTTAAACATGAAAGAGACAAGAGGAGACAGCTACAGTTATGCATATTCTGCGGTAAATCGGGTCACTACCTCAAAGAATGCCCAGTGAAACCTCCAAAGAAGGTGGAAGGCGCTACAGAGAAAGAATATGATGGAAAGGATTCGGAAAACTACCAGGCCCGGGAAGCGTAGTGGTCCGCTTGTCGAGCGAGAAGGATAAATCACAGACATCACATTTCGCCCTACCAGCAACCTTGATCAATCACCAACGACCGTCACGGATGCATGCCATAGAGGCATATATAGACAGCGGAGCAATTGGTAATTACATAGATTGAGATCTGGCAACAGAAATGGGACTTCCCTTATGCACAAAACCAACAACTGAAAAGGTAACTACTGTTTACGGTACAGAAATTGCTTCGGGACGAGTAACCCAGTGCACAACAGAATTAACCCTTCTGTGTCAGGATGGACATCAAGAAGCAATCACGTTTGACCTCATCAAAGCTCCTCAGTTCCGGTTGATCTTAGGGATGCCATGGTTAGTAACTCACAATCCCCACATAGACTGGCGTGCAAAGAGACTGACCTTATCTGACGAATGCGCCCTCGCTTGCTACCCCAAATCTATACCACAGCCAAACCTGAAATCTGTCAAGAAATAGCATCGGGGATAGCGGAACCAATGGACACCTCACCAAAAGAATATCAGGATTATCAAGATGTTTTTCAGAAGGAACAGGCTAACACATTACCGCCACATAGGCCCTATGACTGTCAGATTGACCTGATACCTGGCGCACAGGTTCCTTGTGGTCGAATTTATGCACTTACGGAAACTGAAAATCTCCACTTGAAGTCCTGTCTGGATCAATACCTGGCTAATGGGTTTATCCGCCCGTCAAAGTCACCGGCAGCCTCTTCCTTATTCTTCATACCCAAGAAGGAAGGAGATTTGAGGACTTGCATCGATTACCGCGCACTTAATCAAATCACAGTAAAAAAACGCTACCCTTTGCCCCTTATTCCAGAACTGTTGGACCAAGTCAAGGATGCCCGAATCTATACCAAACTAGATCTCAGAGGAGCATACCACCTTGTATGTGTTAAGAAAGGGGATGAATGGAAAACCGCATTTTGCACCAAGTGTGGCCTGTACGAATATCAGGTAATGCCTTTCGGGCTGTGCAATGCGCCCGCAGCATTCCAATACTTCATGAATGATGTATTACGGGAATGAATCGATGTCTGTGCCCTGGTCTATATTGATGACATCCTGGTGTATTCCCCCTCTGAAAGAGATCATGTGGAACATGTTCACTCAGTCCTTGCAAAATTTCTCCAGCACAAACTGTACGCTAAACTCGAGAAATGCTCCTTCCATGTCACTGAAGTTGAGTTCCTTGGTTTTGTTCTCTCGCCAAAGGGAGTCAAGATGGATTTACACAAAGTAGATGCCATCCTTAATTGGCGTCACCTTCTTCACTTAAAAGAACCCAAAGCATGCTCGGCTTTGCAAATTTTTATCACCGATTTATTCCAGATTTCTCACGGATAGTCCACCCAATCACATTGTTACTGAGAAAAAACAACAATAAATTCCAATGGACTGATGAGGCGAACAGGCCTTCCAAGAACTCAAGAAAAGAATCACCTCCGCGCCAATTTTGCGACATCCTCGCCCTGATCTCCCCTATGTAGTGGAAACTGATGCTTCCAGCGCAGCTATGGAAGCAGTTTTCTCTCAAAGAAATCCAGAGACAGGCCAATTACACCCGTGGCCTTTTGGTCACGTAAATTCTCACCACCAGAACTTAACTATGCAATTACAGACAAAGAATTGTTGGCAATAAAATCAGCCTTCAAAGCCTGGTGGCAGTATCTATTAGGTGCCAGACATACCATCACAGTAATCACAGATCACCGAAACGTTCAATACCTAAAGTCAGCAAAAGCTCAATCGTCACGACAATTGCGGTGGGCTCTATTCTTCGCAGAATACGATTATGTAATAACATACCGACCGGGAGTTCGGAATGGGAAGGCCGATGCCTTGTCTCGTATGGGTGTTGAAGAGAAAAGGAACAGTACCCTGGACCCTGTTGCCATTATCCCAAGTGATAAACTACTGGGACTCACCACCACATTGACTCTGAGAGAACTTCAAGATAAGATTCAAACCTTAATGAACCCCGAGATCTTGCAGAAATGGGATTCCCAAAATGAACATCACACAGTTCTGGATGGATTACCCTCCTTCAGGGAACGACTATATCTACCAAGTAAAGATCTGCAAGAATTGGTCATGTCTGGTTATCACGATTCCCTGATCGAAGGCCATCCCGGAATTGCTAAGACTCTAGCCAAGGTTAAACAGAATTATTGGTGGCCAACCTAGCGTAAGGACATTGCTCGATTTGTTCTATCCTGTGGGATATGTGCACAGAATAAATACAGAAACCAGCTGCCCTCCTACAACCACTGGATATTCCACCGGCTCCCTGGCATACTCTTTTTCTTGATTTTATTACGGACTTACCTCCCTGTCAAGGTTTTAATACCATTCTGATGGTTGTAGACCTGTTCTCTAAAATGGCACATTTCATTCCATTCAAAGGACTTCCTAACGCTACCGGTCTGGCAAAAGCATTTCTTGAACTGATTATACAACTGCATGGTTTCCCCTCGGTCCTAATCTCAGATCGTGAAAGCCAATTAGTATCCAAGTTCTGGAGGAAATGTTGTACCATGGCACAAATCGATGTTCAATTATCCACTAGCCATCACCCCCAAATGAATGGACAAACAGAAAGAACAAACCAGACATTAGAAAAGTATCTACGTTGCATGCTACATCAAGTGGAAGAGAATTGGAAAGACTTGTTATGAATAGCGGAATACGCATACAATAACTCCATACACACCAGCACGGGACAAAGCCCGTTCTACAGAATATATGGAAGACATCCACGTACCTCTGAACTAGACTCCCCACGACCTTGGAAATGCCAGCGGTAAAGACTCTACACACAAGCATAACCCAAGCCTTCAAAAGGGCAAATGAACATGTACTGCAAGCCAAAAACAGCCAAAATAAATTCTCGGACCAGCATTGAAAGAAAGCTCCCGATTACCAAGTTGGAGACGAAGGGCCTTATTACGAGTCCGGCGGTAACCGAGGCGGTAAAACCGCCTGGTTACTGCCAGACTCGTATTACCATTCCTCCTCCGTGATTCCCGGAATTACCGGGCCATTACAACCCCGGTGACCCGGGAATTCCAGAGGCGGAATGGTGTAAATCCCCATTCCCATTGAGTCCCAATAGGACTCAATGGGAATGGGGATCATGGAAACACAGGAACCATCTCGTGATGGTGCCCCATGTTTCCTCGTCCGCCTGCAGGCGGGCGGTGTTAAACCCACCAGGTCAGACCTGGCGGGATTGACGCCTCCGCCTGCAGGAGTCGTGATCACCCGGTATGGAAACAACAGTGGCGGCGGGTTTACTGCCACCGTTGTTTCCATACCGGGTGAGTTGTAATGAGGCCCGAAGTCTGGTTGGCATCAAAACATGTGCCCATAAAAGGTACCTGGACCTTTCGTCCAAGATATCTAGGACCCTATACTATTGAATCGGTGATAAATCCGGTGGCCCTCAAGTTGTGGCCCTCAAGTTAGCCTTACCACCAAGCATGCAAAGTCATCCGGTGTTCCATGTGTCACTTGTAAAACCTGTACAACCAGGAACCCGAGTCTTAACACCACCAAAACCTGTGCTAATCGATGGAGAGCCTGAATTTGAAGTTAAAAACATCCTGGATTCGAAATGTACCAGATTTAAGCTATACTATTTAGTGGACTGGAAAGGGTACGGGCCTCAAGACAGAACTTGGGAACCAAGTGAACATATTCACACACCACTTCTGATTAAGAGGTTTCACCTGGATAACTCCACCAAAACCAGACCGGACAGGAAGGATACCATGAGAGGGGCCTTGGGGGGGAGTGCTGTCATGACCACTGTGAGGGGGCACAAGTTGTTCCACAAGCAGGCTCCCACCAGAACCCTGAGGGCCTTAAAACCACGGCAAAACGCCTCCTGGAGCCAGTCCTGGCGCCTTTGGCACCAGACTCATATATAGGAAGGAAGTATTGTTCAAACGAGTTCCCATTTATGTACATGGGCCTTTAAATCCAACATGGAAGCATCCACACCGTCTAGTTTTAAGACCCAAGCCATGTGGTCTAGTGTTTTGGGTATGGCAGGCCAGGAACTACTTTACCTGGTACTACTTTACCTGGGCTATATAAACCACACCCTGACTGCAGAACACGCTTCGTGTTATTCTGCAATCTGCAGCGTGACGCTCGCCGTGTCCAGCTCCTGGTCTTCAGCATCTTCCTGTAATCCTGCAAGAACAAGAACAAGATTATTCTGCTTTACCTGAGAAAACACCATCCAGCACTCAGCATCTCAACTGGGCTGCAATCTGTGGAAACCGAGAGAAGAAGAAACATCACTCACCTGTGAGTACTAGCTTAAGAACTTCCGGCGAACCGCTACCACAGCTGCTGTTCGAACATTGCGACTTGCAATAATGAGAAAGGGAAAAACAATATTAGAACGCGCGCTTCCAAAACATCCGATTCCATCAGTCTTACCTGAATTCCATCGAGCTACGTCAAGCTTCCATCCGGAGCACCACAGCAACATCTGCAAAGGAAAAGAGACATATTCAGGGTTGCTTTCGATATTAAACAACCACACAGCGCTGTACTTACCTTAACAGATTCAGGGGGCATGTTTTTCATCGCACTCTCATCCACTCGCAGCAGCACAGCGGCCTGTGAGGAGAAGAAGAAGAAAACACAGGTTAGCTTTAAAAGACAATAAAGGCGCTGTGCTTTGCGCTTTCTCTTACCTAGTAAACGTGCCTCTCTATCCGGCACGCAAGCATCAAGACCTTTGCACCTGAAAAGAAGGAGATAAAGACATTAATGAATTCCCACCATAAACAGAACAAAGACTTACAATTAACAAACCTACCTGCCTACCAGCAGATTCGGGGACACAGCAGGCCTGGGCCCAAGGCAGGCATACTGCATTAGTAAAGCAACTCGGGCAGCTCGCCAACAAACGTCAAGCGCCCCTGCACAAGAACCACAAGACGGATAGCTCACCCTAAAAATAACTAAGATTCATTATTCAGCACTGGGCAACTACGCATCCAGGGTTCCAGATCTCAAAGCCTTCCAGATTCACCCGGGGATATCATGTGAGCGTAACACTCTATCACCCTACCTTTGTCTGGCTCATGTTTTGATGACCTGTCAATTGCCCAAGGTTGGTCAGAAGAAAGCCAACCAATCAAAACCCTTGATGATAGGCCGCCCATTATGTATTATGCCAACCAATAGCTCATTGTAGAGATGATGTCTTTTTACCTTTATCAATTTGGAGGTGGTCTTGGGAGGAGCCATCAGGAAAGTGTTAACCAATTAGAAATGTAACCTGTACACAATGTATATACAGTTAATCCCTTTGACCAAACCCCAGTCCCCATTGGCTTTGGTAACCAAGTATACGGTATGACGTTAGTTATGACAAATGTTGAATAAATAAACCATGTTTTTTTTATGTAACCATTGAGAGCTCCAAGAATTACAATGCTTGTATTCTCTCCCTGCTTTATTCAGATATTATTTTGAGTTGGTGTTTCCTGGCTCCAGATCCTCTGGGTAATTTGGGATTTTCCAGACCATCCTAACAGATGTTATCAGAGGGGAGGATGGTCAACTAACAGTCATCGGATTGTGGAGGGGTCCTCACCATTCCCCGAAGACTACGGAGGTGACTTGTGGAGAGTGGGACTGTGCTTAACAGAGAGTGGTTGACAGGAGCTCCTTTGGAGAAAGTAATCTTGGGCCACCATAGAGCACCCCGTAGGGCAGAGGACAGCTGGCTGTTAGGGAATACTTGACTCCGAAGACCTCCAGCGGATCCACGCATGTACGTATGACATTTGCCTGGAAAAATGGCGGAGGGGATTGTTTGTATATTGCGGGGTTGTGATGAAAAGAAGAGATAAATGGTAAAGAGATAGGTTCTGACAAGAGTCACAAAAGATCATGTGGTACACCTCATTATGGGGTAATCATATAATAGAAGAAACTAATATCTCACCAGGAATTGGGAAGATGGCTGTAGCGTATTTATTTCTGTAGTAATTGCTGTCACCAAACTTATGCTGTGAGATAATTTAAGTGCTGTACAAGTGACATTGTGTATAGTGTGGAAAATGTAAACTTGTGGTGTGGGTCAAGGAGGGTGGTCTGTTGGGGGAGCAGTGAGGTGGGACTGCTCAGAGCATAAGTGAAGGCTGTGCTGTCACTCAGAAGGACTGGAGGGAACAGTGAGGTGGGGCTGTTCGGAGTGTTAGCAACATTTGTGGTACCGACCAGATGAAGTTTGTGATACAGGAGGTGTTGGCTCAAAGTCAGACACAAAAGTATTAATTTGTGAAAAGGTATTATTGCAGAGGCGTGTGAAAGAGTGGCAAAAGGGGTTGAGGTAACATTGAAATACTATTTGGTTAGTATTGGCAAGCTAGCTCTGATATATTATCATGGGAGACACTAACATCATCCACCCATGCAAAACGTTGCCTTGCTATAAGGACAAAAGTGAGAAAGAAAGAGGAGCTCAGAGAGACACCGCAAGAAAGTTGATGAGACTCTTAAAAAGCGTACCCTTCCAGATGAAGAGGAGGAAGGGGCTATACAGAGGAGGCAATCTATACACAGGAGTACCAGGAGTATGAGGGATGGCACCTGCAGCATGAAGAGGAATAGAGTATGGTCACCGCAAGATGGGGGAAGGAATACATTGGAGGAGGTTATGAGCAGAACATATAGGACGAGTCCCCCTGCAAGACTAGAGTTTGACGACAGCGAAGACAATGAAGGTGATGACAGTGACGATACTAAAAAGCGGGGGAGAATGTTTTACCATACAAGGGATACAGCAGGTACAGTCAACAGTGAATAGAAATTCTTTAGGAAGAGGATAGTATAATTATTTTCCCCGAGGGTGAGGTTGAGGGTTTGCACCCAGATGCGGAGGGTTCATATTTCGTTTAATGGGGGGCAACCTAGATTTGGGGTCAGCCACACTATGTTGAACATGTGGGAAGATGCAGCACATTTCATGTGTATGAAGAAGCAGGGGGAATACAATAGAACTGGCAGACAGCAGAGCCAAGAGGGGGACAGCATATCCTCCACCATATAGCACAGAGCCATCCGAATATTTTGCCCAACATCACACACAGTATCAAGCGCAAGTGCTGCAAATACAACAGATGCAACGAGGGATGCCTCCCCAAAGAGAGCAAGCCCCACTACAGACACAGCAAACATCAATGCAGACGCAAAGCCCAACACAGTAGAACGCAGTGACATCATGGGACACAAATATGTTGCCAAAGGCACCTACACCTAGAATACGGTATATGACAGAAGTGGGAGGGAATCCTTTCACCATCACAGGACTGGACATGTATTTGTAATAGGACAGCCCAGTGAAAGACCTAATGTGTTCAAATCTATTACTTAAACCAGACCCTCAAGAGGAACTGAGGATCAGGATGACCATAGGTAAGAAAACATTTTCGTTCCTAGTAGATACAGGGGTGACTCGATCTTCTGTTAAAGAGGGAATGTTCCCAATGCCAGGCATTGCCATGAATGCACAAGGATTTTCTGGGGCGACAACTACGGTTCCTTTTACTGACAAATGACCCATTACCATAGTAGAACACAACCTGTTCATGCCATTGTTATATTTTCGCAAGACACCAGTTAACATAGGGGAGAGACTTAATGAGTAAACTGAACATGACAATATCATTGACTGACCAAGGGATAATATGTTATACCCCAGGGATCCATTATGTGAAAGCGAAAGAATTCATAACAGCATTTTATGGGCAGGAAGCAGAAAGAGGAGTGGTATTAAACCAGGAAGTATTCCATTATGGGTTACACATTTTGTTAGCATGGCTTCCAAGAATACTGGATAGACTATTGTGATAACCCACAGAATTCCTGCTTTGGCCAGAAGTACCCGCGGAAATGGAGAAAGGGCAGACAATTACAACTGAGCTAGAAGCAGCAATAGTAAGGGAAGACAGAGGTGTTTTGCAGATGATGACTAGTTGAACAACCTGTTTTCATGGATGCACACGTGGTTAGCTAATGCATTCAAAATACTAGTAGCCACATTGTTAATAGTACTACTGGCCTTCTGTGTTCTAAGAATAGCAATAGAACACTGCAAAAAGACTGCTAAAACAGCAATAGAGATGAAACTATTAATAAACTTGGATGCGCACATGCATGAGTAAACCCAAAAAGAGGCCTCTCCCGTGTCCATAAACTTATGGTTCTTTGGTAACGTGCATGCTATGGATGAGAATAACTCTGAGTCCAAATAATCAAACCAACTCAGAAAGATGGTAAAGGTTGCTGTTTTATTAACAATGATCTAAAACAGGGAGTTTACAATGGACATCAACGGAAATTCGCTCAGCTCTCAAAATATTTCCCATAAAAACATCCTTATATGCAAAAGATCCATCAGCAGTGACATCATACTATGTGAAAATTAGGAAAAACCTACAACAATTTTAATTTGTTCAAGGGGAACATCTAAGTGTACTTTCTATAAGGAATGGGATTGTGATTGGCTGCACTTCTGTCAGGTAGACAATTTATGCCTACCTCTAAAACATGTAATCTTCAACACTATTAAGTACAGGGTTTATCATTGGTTCTCAAACTATAAGGCCCTTTGTTATACGGCCCTCTACAATTGGTTGGCAGGCTCATTCCATGTCTGGAACATTCGGTTTCACTTAGCAGCACGTACGTTCATACCCAGGTGCCAGGAGGTGGACTTGATTGTACTTCCCCACCTAATTAGCCCAACATCTCTCATCACCCATGCCTCCTGCCATGCAGATTGTCTTTCAACTTGGCCTTGGAAAGTATCCTTGTCTGTTGGAATATATGGGAGTAAAGACTTTCACTATCATTGTTCTAGGACTCCAAGCTCAACTCTATTTCCATCCTCAGCTCACGTGCCAAGAGACTATGATTCTGGTCCATTCTACAGCATTTAAATGTCTTAAATGAATAAAACATTCCACTCTTGGTGTTCTTTCTCTGCCCCTTAATAAGGGATGATTCTTCCTTCTAGTGTTTATTGCTTTCAAGAATAGATAACTGGCCCTGGCTTCTTCTGTTTTGATGCCAGGCCAGACAGCCTCGCCACGCACTTCCACGATTTCCGCTATTATTGCTGCAACACAATTCTCGGTCTTCCCTCTCCATGGGTTCTGCCTTTGCCTGCAGTCTATTCACTACATATA
Organism: Ambystoma mexicanum; assembly: GCF_040938575.1. Classification (NCBI taxonomy): domain Eukaryota; kingdom Metazoa; phylum Chordata; class Amphibia; order Caudata; family Ambystomatidae; genus Ambystoma; species Ambystoma mexicanum. Next base: position 45,340,301 of record NC_090923.1, read on the forward strand.
ACCAGCTTCTATGATCACTTAGTCTGCTTGCGTTTCTGTGTCTGTACAATAATTGAATGGTTGTATTTCTGTAGCACTTTGCATACATGCAATCTTCATTTCTGCATATGAAAGTTTACTTGATTCTTACCTTCATCATCAGTTTCTGTAAGATCCATGCATTGGGCCTCATTAGGACCGAGGCGGATTTCGCGGTGCTAAATGCACCGCGAAGCATGGCGGAAAGCCGCCGATAGCGCCATGGGGGTTGGCGGATTCACCGCCCCATTCCGACCTTGGCGGAGCGGTGAATCCCCATTCCCCATTTTACCCTTCCCCATTCCCATTTTTGCCCCATAGGGTATAATGGGAGTGGGGAAGGAGTTAATTACGCCACCGTAAAATACGGTGGCGTAATTAACAACGAGGTCCCGTAGCGCCATGGTTTTCTCCGCCTGGTAAAACCAGCCGGAAAAGGCCGCCATGGCGCTACGGGAACTCGTAGTATGGCGGAGAGGTACGCCATGCACTACGCTGGCGTAATACCCTCTCCGCCAGGGTCCTAATGAGGCCCATTCTCTTCAGCCAGTAAGCTCAGTGTGTCACGCTCGTCTCTTGTGATGTCACTAACTTCTCTTTTTACTCCTTTTGATATTCCTTCAGGGAGTTCCTCCCGAAGATTGTCGTCTTTTGGGGAAAACATTTGATAGGGCTTTCTCAGTAGATACCTTTTCTCAAATACTTGCTGCGGTATTGCACAACTGCTGGTGTCAAGCATGACACAGTCTCCAACTTCCAACATATAGGAGGCAGGGGGCAGGATTTCCTGCAGAGTCATGCAACTGCTCCTCTTCAACCAAACAATGGAAAGTCCTATCGCCCCTCCAGGATCAAAATGTATTTGTACTTAGGACCCTCACAATCACAAAGAGCACTGGGTATATTGTGATTCCAATGGGGAATGCTGCTATATGACCTGGAGCATGGACGAACAGGTAAACCATGTAGGCACCTTGAGTGGGGGTGACTAAAGTATGGATACCCAAAGAGCACTATGTGCGGGAGAACAAGAAGGAGAGTCTGGTCGAGGATTTGACCAGAGGGGGGAATGTTGGGAGACAGATACATAATTCATCCATAGCTACTGCCCCTCTGCCAGCCCACTACCGGACCATGAGAAATGTTACCCACTAAGGCAACTGTACCACCCATATTCCCAAGCAGGTACAAGGAGGAGATGGAGACAATCTGAGCTGAAAATGGCAAAAATGAACTTAAGTAACAAGTAAAACAATACATGTGTATGTATTAGACATGAAGCAAATATGCACTCAACATGAAGAACACGCACACTAGGTAATATATGCATTTATACATGAAGAATATTAACATAACAACCACAAGACATGACGAATACTAAGATAAGCATTGTATAAACTGACTGCAACCTGAATGACATGCGAATATAACTCACTAAGATAGACAAGTGAGAGAAATGAGCAACCATCTTTTCCAAAATGGAAGCTGCAACACGCTTCCACATAGACAAAAGCCTCAAGGCTTTCGAGAGAACTCAAAATGCTGAAATCACAGAAATACAGATCCGTGCTGAGCCCAGGCAGAAGCTGGCACCCACAGTCAATGTTACAGGGAATTGACCGAGGGTCAGAATGTTGCCGAACGATACAAGATAGCAATTTCCAGGATGTAAGAAGTATACTCCCTGATTATTCAAAGTCTAGAACAGCACAACTGCTCATTATGAGCCAGGTGCGAGCGAACCATAAGCCACAAAAGACTCCACATATAATAACTCAAGAATGTCCCCAGTGGTAGAAGAAACCATAACGCTCACGTTAAAATTATCTAAAATACTAACAACTGCAGGGTAAAATAATTCCAACCATGGCCCCATCACACATGACCCATAATGAGTGAACACCATCTATTCATTAATATTCATTAAAGATTAACACATATAAGGCACCCGCTTAATCCCTACATGTACACCCAGACATGAGATGCCACACAAGGAGAAATACAAAGAGATAACTCAGCCTCTAGAAATGAGCCATGATCTTCTTTAATTGAAAGGAAAGCAGCCGTGGACCTCTCCCCCTACGTTTATCTGGATCATGTCTTGACAACCTGTCAATTGCTCAAGGTTGGTCAGCAGAAAGCCAACCAATCGGAATCCTTAATATTAGGACACCGATTATGCATTATGCCAACAAATAGCTCATTGTAGAGATGATGTCTTTGTACCTTTTTCAATTTAGAGGTCATCCAGGGAGGAGCCAAAAGACAAGTGCTACCCTTTGACCAATCCCCAGTCCCCCTAGGTTTCTGTAACCAAGATTAGGGTATGACGTTAGTTATGACAAATGTTGAATATATAAACCATTATTTTTTATGCAACCATTGAGAGCTCCAAGAATTAAAATGCCTGGATGCTGTCCCTGCTTTATTTGGATGTCAATAAAACTGGTTTTTGTCGTTCACTTTGTCTATTTCTGTTATTGAGTTCGGGTTTATCTGGCTCCAGATCCTCTGTGCAATTTGGGATTTTCCAGACCATTTTAACAATAACATAATATGACGTAACCTTACTAACGTATTTCCCATGTCCAAGTGCTTGCCGCCCTCATTCTCCCACTGACAGTCTGTCTCAACCAGCAACAGTCACTCAGTCTCTTTGTCCACAGGTTCTTTTTATCTCAACCTGAGAATTCGAGGACCATGCAGATGCCAGCAGTGCCCAGTAGAAATCCCAATAACATCACATAACCTTCCTAACGTCTTTCTTATGTCCAAGGGCCTCTCTCCATCATTGGGCACTCACCGTCTGTCTCGAGCAGCAACAGTCACTCAGTCTCTTTCTCCACAGGTTCTTTTTCTCTCAATCTGAGCCTGTGAGGAACATGCAGATGGCAGCCGTGCCTGTATAAATCCCAATAATCTCCCTCATTCTCCAGCTGACCGTCTACCTCGACCAGCAACAAGCTCTCTGTCTCTTTCTTTCCCATTCCCCCTCATGTGTATTTCACTGCGAGTCGCTCTCTGATCTCCCTCAGCCTTGCTTTCTTCCGCACTCTATTATGCACTCTAACACTCTTTATCCTTGCACTCACAAACATTCGCAGCTCTCAGCACGGATATTTAGAGAGAAGATTGGTTGAACTAAATTATCTCCAAGGACATGCACTTTCAGGGCACTCGCTCTGTATCAGAAAGTAAATATATTTTAAATGTGTGGACATATTTTAGGCGTCAAGTGTGAGATGAAATTAAGGCTTTGTTAATGCACAGCTACACTATGTGTGCACAACTGAAAAAGTGTAATTCCTAAGGTGGGCAAGCAAGCGTAGGCGAGCACCCTAATGGGGGTGCACGTTATATCACAACGTCTCGTGCCGATTTATTGCAATTTCCAAACATGTACAAAGAACTAGGACAAAGGAGGGGAACTTGGTTACTTGAATGTTGTTCTTTCGCATCCTATGCAGTTTATGCCAGAGTTGCACGTGAGCAAGCTGTGCCCCCCGCATAGCGTTACAATGTACCTGCTTGTTGTCGTTGTACTTTTAGGAGATGGCCCTGGAAAGGTACAGTCCCCGGGAGCCTACACGTCAGTTGCAAGGTCTTGGGGTGTTGTCATGGTAAATATACCATGGGATTATTAGGAAACACATATTTTAAAAGCGGCGCAACTGCGCAGACACCAGTCCTCATGACAACCTCTCACGGTGCGCAGGCGCCAAACTAAAGCTTCACAATGGAAGCTCGCAAGATGATGGTCATCTGATTGACGAGACTTTAAAGTAAATGAAAAGAAATCATGTTTATCCATCACACACCATGGACGTTTGCCATTTGTCTTCTGGCACCTGAGCACCAGGAGCTGTTGTTACCGAATTCACGTGGTGCACACAGAGCTGGAAATGGACACAATTTACTGGGGGAACTCTGTCCCCCCACCTTTCATGCACCTAGGGTAGGAGCGGGTATTAGGCGCAGAGGGTGGGAGGAGGCAGATTGTCGGTGGTGTGGGAGGGACTGAGGGGCGCAGCTAGGTGTCAAATAATGTGGGTGCCTTGAATATAGGGTGCTGGCTGCTTTGCATAAAAACAAAGTGCATTTTGGGAACAGAAGAATGACCACCAATGTATCATACATGTTTGTGATAGTAATTCAAATGTGAATTCCTTCTGAGCATGCAATGCACACGGGGCATGGTGCCCATTTCATCTGTCAGAATAATCACCATGACAGTAAAATGTATGCAAAGCACTAGACATACATGCAGGTTCGGCCGTGTTCCATGTTTGGGTTTGGCCTGTCCTGGTGAGCAAAGGAAGACTTTCAGAGGCAGTGCGAAGTCATTGGATGTGACTGCACAGAACGCACGGCAAGTCAGGGCAGAGAGCTTTCCCAACCTGGGGGTCATCAAAAAATTACAATAACATTAAAGTAAATCACCATTTACACAAATTGTATGTGCACTATGAGCTCAGATTAAACTCTAAGGAAAGCACTTTAAGAACAAATGAAAAGGTTAATGTGTAGATATATATAGCGCCTTTTAAATGTTGGAAATTCTCACTCTCAGTAAAAACAAAAAACTAGCCTAATCATGTCAGTAAACAAAAAACAAGTGGACCAGATATGTGATGTTATCAATGACATTTGTGATGTCATCTTTCATGTCCTGGGTGTTAGGCTTAGCAGTGCACGGTGGTGAAGTGAATTATGGTTGCTTAGCTTACCATGACTGGCATTTTTTTTTTTTTTTGGTTTTACCTGTAACCATAACACCCCTTTAACAAACAGTGATTTTCATAGGTTGTTATTAGTGCAATTTAACCATAACGTCCCTTTAACAAAGTTTTTTCAGTGAATTTCAAAGCTTTTTACCAATGCATGCTAATTTTCTACAACTTACTATTATCATACGTACCGCAATGTAGCAAAATGTTTGTCCAATTTACAAAGTTTCACATTAAAACTCTGCCATTCCCACCTTCTAGCATCATTTTTAACACTTCTATACATTTGTTGCAACTGTTTTCACTGTTTTTGTGTTTGTCGACGTTCGCGAATGTCTGACGTCATTGCAGACTTTTTGGACAGTGTCACGTGACCATGCACTCGTTCAGAACTGCATTTTTCAGCTCATCTACGAACTTTGAAGATCAAAATGTCCCCTTGCACAGCTCCTACAGCTATTCTTACTCATTATCCATTAACAATCTAGCACACAGCACATACTTGGAAGAATATTAGGAAAACTGCTATTCATCTTAAAAATGTTATCAGCTATTGCCATCCCTCCTCCCCAAGAGCCACCACCTCCACCAGCTGGAGGACAAGAAAAGCACAGTATTTCCAAAGACAATGAAGGGGAGCAAGAAGATGAGGGAGAGGAAGGGCCTACCAAGAAGATGAGGTAGAGGAAGGGCCTACCAAGAAGATGAGGTAGAGGAAGGGCCTACCAAGAAGAGGAGGTGGAGGAAGGGCCTACCAAGAAGATGAGGTAGAGGAAGGGCCTACCAAGAAGATGAGGTAGAGGAAGGGCCTACCAAGAAGATGAGGTAGAGGAAGGGCCTACCAAGAAGATGAGGTAGAGGAAGGGCCTACCAAGAAGATGAGGTAGAGGAAGGGCCTACCAAGAAGAGGAGGTGGAGGAAGGGCCTACCAAGAAGATGAGGTAGAGGAAGGGCCTACCTCTAGCATGCAGTGAAATCATAGGTGTGGCGGTTGTTTACCACTGTTGGGAGTGTACCAAAGGCTAAAGCTAGCAAAGTGAAATGCACTGAGTTAGTCTCAGACTACCTGGACTGTACTCCTACCGGACCACCTCTGTGTGCCGTCAAACCAAATCCAACCACCGCAATGCTCTCAGAAATGTTGTTCCTATCTTACCAAGTAGTAGGCTGTCTTCCTCCACCTCATCTTTCTCAACAAATACTGTAACCACACAACCTACTTCTGTGGGACACAAAATCCCACCATCTATCTTACAAGCGGTAAAAGAGGCTGTTGATCCATATCTTTCGAAGACAACAGTACTCTGTATATACTGCAGTACACCACTCTGGAGGGGGGGGGTCAATTTCAAGGTTTTAGAAATTTCGGTGCCAATTTTGGTGCCGTTTTAGAAACAGGAAGGCTGCGGTCCTGACTCTGAGTGAAGTACGTCACGGTCCTCTAGATCAACAACGATACGCTGAGAGTCCATATTTAACCAACTGGAAAACAGATGGAGACCTAAATTGTTTTTTTGAAACCAAACTCACTTTCCCCTGACCTTTCGCGGGTTTTAACAGCCCAGTGAAACTGAATACGGAAACACACTGCTTAATGAGATTCACTGCGCACAAGATGCAAGAAAACAATAACGCTTCAGTCTTCTGTCAACTGTGATACTTGACCTACTTTAAAGGGCTGATCCCACAGCTACAACCAATTTGGCGGACTACCTTCAAGATTCGCTATCTACCATCTAACAGCCACTCCAGAATAGGTCGAGCTAGACCTAATTGACGTTCAGCTTTCGACCAAGAGGAATAACCCCTGCTTTATTCAGGAATTTACCTCCATAAGTTTTCCTCCACATACTGGACCAGTCACAGCTTGAACACACAGATTGATGTTCGCACTGCTAGCAAGAGTTGTTATTGATACCAACTCATGCTTTTGCAGCATGTCTTGTTTTTTATTGTAACACTGAAATATTCAGTGACATATCTCCTGATGAAAGTACTGAGAAAAATGTATGAGAACTGAAACATGTCGAGTTCCCCCACCGAGGCATGAATTAACTAGGGTGAAGAATTTACCCCAATTCAAGGGCTCTGACTATAGTAAGATGGCTAGTGCCCCTATAATAGTCAACACATTTATATGATTTCAATATTACATACACTACCTGACCTTATTTAGGTATATGTGTCACGACTAAAGTGTCTGTTTTTAGACAGTGTTTTAGTATTTAATACTATAGGCGACAACAGATTGCTTTAAATGTTTTTTGCTTTTTTACAAAGTTTTGAATATTTTTGAATAAGCTATTTACCATGTATAATGAAACAGTATTGATTTAATGTGAGTTTACTGTGATGGTTGATAAAAGCTAACTACCTCTTACGTATACGAGTATGATTAAGTCAAAACATTCCAGCCATCACCTTTTTGTTTTACCTTAATACTCCATTTCCCACCTTATAGCATCATTTTTAACACTTCTATAAACTTTTTGCAACTCTTTCCACTGTGTTTATGGCCATTGAAGTTTGCAAGTGTCTGTAGTTATAGCGGACCTTCCGGACAGGGTCATGTAACCATGCGCTCATGCATGGTGTAATGATGCGTCCGCGATCGGGTCCATGTTCGGAACTGCACTTTCTGCTAATCTAGGAACTTTCAAGCTCAACATTTTCTCCTTGATCAGCTTCTACACATATTCTTACTAATTATCCATTAACAATCTAGTACACAGCACATACTTGGAAGAATATTATCAAAACTGCTATTTATCTTAAAAAAATGGCATCAACTATTGCCATCCCTCCTCCCCAAGAGCCAACACCACCAGCTGGAGGACCTAGACAACGTTACAAGCGCAGTATTTCCAAAGAGAATGAAGAGGACCAAGAAGATGAGGAACAGGAAGTGCCTGCCTCTAGCACCCAGATAGAATCATGGCATAAAATTCTAATTAATTATATTCAATAAGTCATGAAGGAGATAGACAACAATAGTGATGGTGGAGTATTTAAGTAAATGTGTTCAAGATTTTATATTGGAAAGGATTGATTATGTATGGAAATGAACAAAAAATGTAATACATTTTGTAATACATTTTGTAATAAAATAAATTAAAATAAAAAAATATAAAAAATTACTCTTTGGACCATGGAACGTCAGAAGGGGTGGGTGTAGACATGTACCTACATGTGTTTCCATGAACCCAAACACACGAGTTCTGATACATGCAGAATCTTCCAATAGCACTCAACAGTTTGGGGTTAATCTTGGAACACAACCTCCCATATTCGTAGAATTATGGAATGCAAGCACTGTGTGGACGGGAGGGGGCAGTGCTACGGATAAGATTTGGAAGTGGGAGTATTTTTCTCCCTCATTTTTAAAGTTTGGAGTAAAATTATTTTTTGGGGAGTAAAAATGTAAGCTGAATTCCCAATGAGAGTATTTTATAAGCGAGTAAGAATGTGTTTTAACTAGAAAACAGAAATGTTTAATGAATAATTATTTCTTTGCACCTAGTTATTCATGCACTTTAAAAGATACATGTTTGCATCTTCCGATCAGGCACTTATAATAGTAGTTCTTCCAGTGGTGCTACCTGCAAAACCGGTCCGAACATATCCATGGAGATGTGTGAGAGAAAGCAGGGGCACAGGGTTCTTCTACGTGTCTGTATCCCATTTTTTTGTTGGGACTATCTTTACTCCCTTTTTTTATTTTTTATCATATCTGTAGGGCTAGGAGGAGGTATGGGAAAGAGAGAAGCAGCCGAGTCCCCTGCTTCCGTGTCACTTCTTGGCAGCTAATGGCTGACATCTAGTGGAAGCAACCTGCAAGGACAGGTTATAAACAAGTGGTGGGCTCACAAATGTGTCCAGGTGCCCAGCCCCTGACAGCTCCGGACAAATTAAGCACGAGGGACTAAATGGACCAAGCACAGCGTGATGATGGCCTTTCTGGACCAAAGTGGGCCGTCCACTTTCAGGCAATTCAGGCAATAAAGAGAATCCATCCTGGCTCAGCAGCCAGGTGTGTTTGCACACTGGTTCTAAAGTGGCGGCGTAATTTTGCAATGCGCACATGATTACGTATGGTATGATAATGTAATTTCAAATGTAAATGAGTGTAGCTGTCTGCGCATTCGGTTTAATGATATGGATTAATAATGCAATGTAAATGCCTTTCATTTGGATTGTTAATGTGACTTAAAATGTAAATACAGCACACCGCTTTTAAATATATACATTGATGATAATGTAAACACTGTTTTTGTAAGGAATGTAATTTAATTTCAGATTTAGATGAATGTAATTAATTAGGAAGAAATGCACGAATTGTTTATGGCGTATTTTATGGCCCTCGACTTCTAGCAGCAATGGGATCCGGGACGATTGTCACTTTATAAGTTAATGAAAGTCAGATCCAGTCTCATTACGGATCCTGAATTTAATTGGAGGATTCACCCCATTTTCTCGTGCGATATTTGCCTCATTGGCACCCCCTGGACGTGACCAAGCCATGCTTTACAAATATGAACATACCATGATGGAGAACCCCAAGGAAGGTGTGTGTCTCTGGATAAACCAACAGCCTGAGTCACCAGAGTGTTTTCAAGTGCAAGTAATAGTTAACCAATACAAAGTTGTAAACTTCACATTTTATTTAATTTGTATTCATGTAAATGAATTCAAATTTTAAAATAATACACAATTATTTAAAACGTTTTTCTTTTATTTGAGCGTGTTTGTGTTTTATAAAGCGCTAGTATGCCGCCTCCCTGCGCCTCGAGGTGCTTAGAGGCACTGCCGCATTATTCAGTGCGAGAAAAGGGCAACACTCCAAAGGTAGAGCAGAGCTCGGAAGCTTTCCCTGCCTCGTGTTACCCGGTCATGCGATCCACGTTCTTTCAATTCTGAGACCTTAGACCTTCATTTAAAATGGGAACAACTAAACGACAAGTTCCAGAATGAAAACAATACCATATGATATGATAGGGCATTTATAAGGCGCCTGTACACAAGAGTTTCTAGCCGCGATCAAGACTGGATGGCATGTGCATGAACTCTGGCACAGTAAACATAGCACAGAAGAGTGCACCCGGTGGGCTCTCCTGGGGCTGTGGGCTCGGGCCCTCAGGGGCCCCCTGACAAGGCTGAGCGCATCTGCACTTCTTACTCTGTAGGTTGAATAACGGAGTAGCCCCGGGTCACCGTCTATCTCAAGTAAAGATGGGCTTCAATTTATCAGCGCCATTCTGAGCGTGTTGCCTAGTGCATTTGCCCTTGTAATATTGAGGTAATTCTGTGCAATTAATGACAAACTCGTTTACCATTACTGCCTTTCGGTCTCCAGCATTTTCTTTGGGATTGTGAATGAGCTAAGGCTGGTGTCCAGCATGTATCTGGAAGTAAATCCTCCACTTTAAGTGCTGTAGTCAGGACTTCTTGCCAGGTCTGGCCTGCACAGCATATGTGGGGACCCAGGTCAGCACCCCAATACAGGTGATGTATTTACTTATTTTATTGGAAGTCTTCTTTCATATTCTCCCACGAACCATGGGCGAGTTTGATCTATTCTAGGCCATGGAATACTACTTAACGAGAGTTTCACTACTAACTTAAAAGAAACAATTCAATCCAATGGCACTTCCTTGCTCCTTGAATATAAAGTAATGTGAGTCAAAAGCATAATCTCTGAGTTTTATGACTGTTCATTCAAGACACATTGTGGAGTCTGTGAAGAACTTTGTGTTCCATTCCATTGCTTTGTAAAGGTCTGTTGGGAAGCTTGCTTTAGAAGCTGACAGGAGTATTTTGCTGAACTGTGGATGCCTTTGGGGGACTTCTGGGGTGGTCTTCACACCCACAGGAACATTTCCTTACTTCCTACCATCTTCTAGGGGTGCTTTGTGAGGTTTTTGGGTGCGGGCCCATTCAACTTGGGGCTGGACTCGTAGAGTTGGGGCTTTTTTTCCTGTGGACTGGTTATATAGTTGCCTGGCTACTGTTTGTGCCCTCCCTGACTTACACGTGTAAAATGAATAAAACAGACACTCCCTGGACAGGGAATGAGGCACAAAAGAGCAGGCTGCGAGAGTTCAAGGAAAAGTTTATCTCGATCTCTGAGAGCGCTCTGACCACATCAAGGTTACACCACATTATATAAGCACATTGACATAGCTAACATATGATGCTACGTTGGACCCGGATTGGTCAGCCAGGGTGGTGTCTTAGGTGTGGGCATCATCTCTTTCTCTGGGTTGGTTGCTTGGTTGGCGGGAGGATTGAGGTCAGACATCTGTGCTCCGGATGGGTGAAGGTCAGGTCGCTGTGAAACACGCTGGTCACTGTCTAAGCTAAGAAAATATATTCTAAATAATCCATGCACTAAATAACGGTTGATCAAAAAGACCCTCAGTAGTTTATCATGTCATTATACAAATCACACAGGTGTCTATATCATCTGTGACATTTGGGTTATACAGATCACAGGTTTACGGGTCTTGACCACTATAATACTCTCATTGAACTGTGGGGTTAGTCTCACAAGAATCTCAGGTATGTGGCATTTGTTAGTATTAAGCACTATATACTGCAGCAGGGGTCTAATGTTAGTTGGGGGTCTGTTAGGTGGGCTTCATAGCATGGTCAGCGGTCTGGCACATAAAAGGAATATCTTGCAGGGACACAGGGTTAGAATGGCAATAAGTTTCAACTGGCGAAAGTAAGAGAATAAGGACACTTTTGTGGAGATGGACAAGCTATGTGCTTGGCTCATGTTGGTTCACATGCAGGACAGTGATCTCAGACGAAAAGAGATGTGTTACATTTATTATTTGTTGCAAGCATCTCCGGCTTCAGCGTGAGAATGGAGCTGCAGAGTTTTCCAGTCAGAGTGGGAACGAGGGTGGGGGCCATGTGCTCCGAGCTGCTGGGGCGGGGAAAGGGAGAGAGGCATTTTGTACTATCGCAGTGAGGCCTGGTCACCAAGATGGAGTCAAAAGGGGGTACAAAAAATGGATGCCCCGTGTCCTGCTCAGTGGTCCCATCTATGCGAATGTAACCCAAGTTAACATCGTAAGGGCGAGGGGCGTACCCACCACTGGAGGCAGTTGGTCTGAGTTTTGTACTGAGAAGTGAAGGCAGAGAGGGGCCCATTGGCCCCTCGCTTCCACACATTCCCCCCTTTCGCTACATCTAAAGTAACAAATATTTTTATTTTTTATCCTTTTCATTCTCCCTTCGGTAGTATTCAGCCTCCGCCAGAGCCTCGTCCCACGCGTGCGTGCCTTTTATTGGCATCCACACTCTATACACACTTCTTAAGCTATTTCCTCTTCTGGCATATTCGTCTGTTGTACACAATAAGTAAATTCCTCCATCCCCATCTAGATCCACCCATACTTCTTGGTACCATTGCAACTCCTGGAGTTCTTTTATCATTGTATGATGCAAATTATCAACTATATCCCCATATTGCCTGTACATTGCTGTCATCCTGTATTGTGGTGTAGTGTACTCCCCTGTTTGTATTTGTGCATCTATCATGGTAGCTACCGTTGTCGGTCGGCCCATTGTTACCATCACCATAGCTGAGGGTGGCATACTTTTCTCACAACACCGGAGTCCCAGTTGGCACACACAGAAGAACAGGAGCACAAAGACGATGATGGGGACCAGTATTTTCATTGCCACATTTACCCATGATGGTATCCAACTGAGCATATTGTCGAACCACGTGCTTTCCTCTGCGCCTCTTTCTGTTCTCATCCTCTCTCCTAGATTGTGTACTGCTGTTATCACATGTGAGAGTGTCCCGTTATCGGCATCTTCAGTTGGCTCGAATGTGCAACAAGCCCCCCCAATTTTTCGGCAAACACCGACCGTCCATCGCCGTGAGGAGATCTAGGACATATCTGTTTTGCATTGTCATTAGGCGCAGTGCACGGAGCTCTCTTTTTATCACGTTGAACCCTTCTTCAGTGTCGTTAGCCAGTTGGATGAGCTCCCAGAGCACTATCTGCAAGAATTTGGCGTTCGTTCGTGCTTGCAGTCCAGGACAAGGAGTGAGGCGAAAAATGTCTCTGCTGATGAAAAGAGCTTGTATTTCTGCGGGATCTCAGCAAGGAGCTTCGATGATTCGGATGAGATGTATTTGGAGGATCTTTTTCTTCGTGTCAATCTTCTCTTTAGCTCATATTCTGACAATAGTTCATACGCTGGAGCTTCTGTTATTATTAGTTGGGACGCTGTCGATGGTTCAGCTGATTGCCCTGCTGTCGATATGCCAGCCGATTGCCCTGCTGACCCTTGGATATGGCTCTCTGGTATTACCATCAGGGCTGTGTGGAGGGTGGCTAGAGCACAAGTTCCTTTCCTCGATGCGGGGAGGTGCAGGTAAGCTTGTTTGCCACAAATCCAGTACATATCCATTAGTGCAGTGGTGCCTTTCTTCATGTCAGGTATGATTACCGTCTTGTTACATTTCCTTGTCTCCCCCATGTTCACTCTTCCTTCCTCATGGAAACACAGTTCATGTGGCACTTCTTTATGTATTTTGATAGGTTTTTATAATGCCATATCATAATGCTGTGACCCACGTTAGCTTTGTGACACGTTGCGACCAGATGGGGTCACATACCTCCTTTATCCATTGGAAAGTGTCATTGGATAGGCCTCGAAGTGCTTCTGTTTTGCATTCGATAGTTTCTTCGTGCCACTTATTTTCTGCATATCGCGTCCCCTTGATGACAAGAAATGGTTCCTTAAGGCAAATTACTCCTTGGCGTCTGCTTGTGCACGTTCTCTCATTCTCCAGTTTTTTCAATGTGACGGTGTGCGCTTGGAACGTGCTCTTTATTCTGCACAAAACCAGATGAATTAAACATTGGGCCTCTGACAAGGGCACTTCCTGCGGTATTAACATTTTCGGTGTTCCTGAAGCGGAATGAGTGAACAGACGTAGCAGCTTTCATTTGTTGCTTTCTTTGCCGTGGCACTCATGTCAGAATACCATTTATTTGATTGATTTGGGTGGCGGGGATCTCCCATTTCGTCTAACCCCAGGTCATGATAAATGTCGTATCTTTTCCCTCCCGCCCCCCTTTTTCTCCTCCTTCTCCCTTCCTTGTCATTGTTTTTCACCTTTTTGTAATGTATTGGAAACATTCCAGCCCAGGTTGTATCATTGTTATTCAATATGACATGTGTATCTTCATCAGTAGCAGCAATGTCGCATGAGGTAGGGTGTGTGGTTGTCTGTGAATGTGTACTGGTGTTAGTTTAATCATTAGGCCAATAATAATCTCCATCGTATTCGTTATATTCATAAGCATCACTCATATTTATATTCAGACGTCACAATGATACACTTGTTGGTCCTACAGTGGCATGTTCCGAAGGTTGCATCACATCTGTATCGTTAATGTTAATCTCATGTGATTCTTTCCACATAGTCTTCACCCCAGTCCATATCAAGTACGACCCTTCTCGTATCATATTAGCCCCGCTCCCCACCCTTGTGCATGTCATTAACCAAAGACAGAAGGGTATAATACCAAGCCAAAAAAAAAACATTACTGACAACAAAACTGCAGCACATTTTAAAACACATTCAACATTACTGAACCTATTAGCCCTAATGGCATCCCTATCCCTATCTAGCAGTAATTGGTTCTCCGCGATTGTGATTCGTTGGGCCATTTGTCACCTGGAGGGGCGATATAAATTTGTTAAGTCACTACAATATATACATGTATTTACATTTCTTGTTCAACTTCACATTTAATCATCATTTTTAGTCATGTTTGCTCGTTTTCTCTATTACACATTTGATTTTACTATGGAGAGGAGGAGAGTGAAAGAGTGATGGAGAAAAGCGTGGAACAATAATTGGAAGGAAGGAGAGAGAGAGAGAGTAGAGAGAAGGTAGAGAGGTATGGAGAGGATATCGAACAACCAAAAAGGGAAAAAAAAGAAAAAATGGAAAAGAAGGAAGTAGGAGATGCATCGTGCAGGACAAGATGCATTTCATAACTTTTATCTCTGCATGTTCTCTCTACCGACAATTTTGTTATCCCTTTTCAACCTCATTTGTGTTACCAGTGGCACCGTCTTGCTCCTCCTGGGGGATTGTACTATCGCGTGCCCTCCTCACATCTGATAAGTGCACCCAATACTTCAATCCATCACCTTCACTGCAGTGGGTGTACTATAGATGACCTCATAAGGGCCATGAAATCTAGGTGAATTCCACCTCCTTACAAAGCTGAGGATGTACACGTGTGCTCCTGGCATCAGTGGGCCGCTTGGGCTGTCTGTGGCTGGTGTGGTAGTATCAGTCGCCACATTTTCAGTAAAAGGCGGTGCTATTTGTCACGCTATGCTGCGTACTGCGCGTGTCAACTGGGTTAGGTATTCCTTCAACTCTTCCCCCAGCACTAATCGGGGATACTGGCGTGTGTATCCACCTCCCAGTTACAATTTCGTGGGGGCTCAGATGGTGGTCTTTACATGGTTGCGTCCTGAGTTGGAACAATGCTAGGGGCAAGCAATACACCCAGTTCTTCAGTGTATTACACAACTTCGATAACTTACTCTTCAGCAATCCGTTGATCTTTTCTACCACTTCATTCGCCATCGGATGATAAATTGAGCATAGTTTGTGTTTTACCCCCAAGAGTGATGTCACTTCCTTTAAGAGGTCATTCACGAAGTGCGTACCGTTGTCTGATCTTATCACATCGCATAGTCTCCATCGGGAAAACACTTCCCGAACAAGGAACTTTGCTGCACACTTCGCGTCTGGGTGGGGACATGGGCCCGCTTCCACCCATCTCGAAAAGGGGCATACCACCACAATCAAATATCTTGCTCCATTACACTGCTCCCCCATATCAGCATAGTCTATATGGAGCTCTCTAAACGGTCCTGTTGGTCGGGGCAGGGTACCGCGCAGTGTTCCCAATGTCAGCCCTGAATTATATGTTTGGCATGTTATGCATTCTACAATGAATTTTGACAGGTGCTCTTGCAAATTGGGGACGAACCAATGTTCCTGGATGTCGGCGGCAATGTGTTGTTTTGCTACATGGCTGGGGAAATGCAGCTGTTGAAATGCTATTTCTAGTAATTCTACGGGCATTACTACCTTTCCTGTTGTCTCCTGCCTCCAAATGAGGTCTGTGGCTGATTGTTTATATCCCTGCTTGCTCCACAATTCTTGCTCCTCCTGTGGTGCTCTTCTTTGTAACTCTATTATCTGCGATATAGGTGTATTACTGTAGGCTTCTTCTAATGGGTCTGTAATGGTTGCCTTTACAACGCATTCGAGTGTTGGTGTTACATTGAAATACAAGACCTCCTTCGCCGCTGCGTCGGCTGCCACAGTTCCCAATGAGATTGCATCTGTGTTGTTGGTATGGGCTTGGCATTTCACCACTGCCACTACCAATGGTACTGCTAATGCATCTATTAACTCATTCAACAATGTTGCATACTGTACTGGAGAACCGTCTGCCCTCCTGAATCCCCGTCTACCTCACTGTGACAACCCTGAGTGGACTGTGGTAGTTGCATATGCTGAGTCTGAGTATATTGTCACTGCACATCCCTTAGCTGTGTGCAGTGCTTCGATCAGCGCAGTTAGTTCGGCTGCCTGTGCAGAGTAATGGGATGGGAGGCGCTTCTGCACAATCGTCTCAGTCATCTTCCTCCATGCGCACTACCGCCATCCCTATGTGTTTTTCCCCTGTTTCGGGGTTTATTGATGCTGACCCATCTATGAAATATATTTCTCCCTCCTTTAGGGCATTTTCACTTGCTTTTGGGATGTCATCACCTTCCCCCTCATATGTGGCACAATCGTGTTCCTGTATGTCCTCTGTCGTGCATGGCTCTGTGTTGAATGTTACTGGGTTTACTGTTTTGCACCTTACAATGTGTACGTTGGGGCTCGAAATTATTATTTCATATGCTGTTGCTCTCTGTGTTGTTAGTGTTGATTTTGATCGCTCAAGAATGGCGAATAGGGAATGCTCTGCATATAGCGTTACTGAACATCCCATGACAATGATGGCACTCTTTTCAATCGCGAAGGCCGCAGCTGCGAGAGCCTGTTCGCTGCAAAATGGCCTTGCATTACTAGATCTAGTGTCCCACTGTAATAAGCCAATGGTTTGTGACCCAGTGATGTTTTCTGTGTCAGTACTGCCGTCATCAGTGTTCCATTACAATGTGAAAACAAGAAAAATTCCCTCTCATAATGTGGGTTCGCAAGAACTGGGGCATCAGCAATAAGGTCTTTTAATTTAAAATACTGTGTCATCATTTCATGCGTCCATTTTATTGCAGCTCTATTTTTCTGTGCTTCTTTTAATGCTTGTAGTAAGGGATGTGTGTATGCCGTGTAATCAAGGATCCAGGCTCGGCAATAGTTACAAATGCCAAGAAACTATTGCATGTCTTTCACAGTTTTTGGGATTATTATGTTGCGTATAGCAGCTGCTCTGTCTGGGAGTATTTGCTTCCCATCTTTTGATATTAACTATCCGAGGTATACAACCTCGGCGAGGCAGTATTGCAATTTTCCTTTGTCCACCTTATACCCCTTGGTAGCTAGCACATTCAGTAGTGCTATTGAGTCTTCTCTGCACTTTTCGTCTGCATGGCTGCAGATGAGTAAATCGTCTACGGATTGAATAATGGTGCTCTCTACATCTATGTTTCCAATGTCTTCACGTAGTACCCTGTTAAAAATGCTGGGGCTCTCGCAATACCCTTGTGGGAGTCTGCAATGTTCATACCTGTTGTTCCCTAATGTGAATGCTGTCAGGTATTGGGATCCCGGGTCAAGTGGTATGGAGAAGAAAGCATTCTTCAAATCAATTACAGTAAAGCATGTTGATTCTTTCGGTACGCTGCACAATATTGATGCCGGGTTAGGCACTAATGGAAACTCTTTTTGAATGACGCCATTGAGTGGGCGGAGATCTTGGATCATCCTCCACACCCCTCCTTTTGCTTTTTTGATCGGGGAAATTGCTGTATTACACGGGGAGTTTGATGGCACTATGATACCTTGTTTTAAGAGTGCATTTATGGTTTCCCTAATTCCCTCCTCTGCTTCTCTCGATATGGGATATTGTTTTACCCTCGGCGGTATTGCACCTGGCTTGAGTTTTATTTTTATTGGTGTCACCTCATGCAGTAACCCTACATCATGGGGCCCTGTGGTCCAAATTTCAGGTGTTACCTTTGCCATGTCTTCCTCAAATATAGTCAGTTGGTCATTAACGCTAGCCATGAGTGGGTTGTGTACCTCTCTGTACTGGATCATAATATCACATGGTATACTTATTTCCATTATTATTTCTCCGTCATCTTCACTATCAGTGAATAATTCCTCATCAGTTATGTCTCTTAGCATTATGTTTGGGTCTATGTATAACACAGTTCTCCACTCGCACCCATATGCGTCCAGTCCTATGACCACAATACGTTTGCTGGGTACCTGAACTGCCTCGATGTCTATGGACATTATCGTGCCTGGCACGACATCTGAGTGTGTAATTGGGCGGAATATGAAATCTGATGGTGTTCTCCATTCTTTTCTTGTTATCTCTGCCACCACTCGTGCTAATACCTTGATGCCATAAATAAACATACTTATATCAATGGGTATTCCTCGCACCACAACTTCATTTATCACTGTGCTGATCATCAACATGGCTCGTACTGGGCACACTGCTGGGGTTGAACATACTATTCCTCGTTCTGTAAACGAGATGGTCATATTTAATTGACTTAACAAATCTTTCCCCAGCAAATTGATTGGCGCGTCTTCGTGGTACAGTAAGGGTGCACGCACGGTTTTTCCCCCCACCGTTATTTCAAGATCTTTAGTGTAAGGAACTTTCAAAATAGCCCCAGAGAACCCCTCCGTCTCCAAAATCCTGCCTGAGAGCGGAAACCGCCGTTCCATAAAACATGACTTCTCTGCTCCTGAGTCTACCATAAAGATAAATTGCTTATTTCCTATCTCTGCCCACACTAGTGGTTCCTCTTCTGCACGTAGGATGGTGGATAGGACTGGACACGCAAGTGTTCCCTGTGGGCTGTCCTAATTTGAATGTCTTTCTTGCCCTGGCACTGAAAAGACATTGTCTCCAACCACGGTCACGCCACGGTATGGTGCGGGCGCACCGTTTGCGGCTGTTGCAAAACAATTATTGTTTGCGTTTCCTACAGCGTTTTGTCTTGCCATAGGTTGTGGCGGTGGTTGCTGTCCTTGCTGCATTTGAGGTTCATTATAGTACTGGTCCTGCTGTCTCCCTCCTCCCATCGGTAGTCCATAGGGGCTACCTGGGTGTGGGCACCCCCAACCTTGTTCGTTCTCCATGGCTGTTGCCCCTGGAAATACCCTGAAGGCCGCATTACAATCTCTGGAATAGTGTCCCCATCTCCCACAATTCCAGCATGGCCCTTGTGGTCCACCTCTCATTCCTTGACCACTGAATCCTCTATTCCCCATATCTCTAAATACCCCTCTCTGGCCACAGTACCCACCTCTTCCTCTTGCTGGTCTTTCTTGCCACTGTTGTCCGCCGTATTGCTCTTCTCCGTTCCACGGTCCTTGTCCTCCTGTGGCCCGCAGTGCCGCTATTGTGACTGGTCTGTTTCCCGCTCCCTCATCCCCATCGTTTTCTCTATCTGTGGCTACGCTGGCGTTGATGGCGGCGACCTTCACTAATTTGTTCTGCACCAGCTTCACCTCGTCTGCCAGCCTTTTTTGTACTATCTCCTTTGCTCTCTCTTTGATCCTCCTGCAGTGGTGCACAATTATGCTCTGTATTTCAGGCCAGCCCTTGGCTTCTATCCCAGCTATTTTGTCCAAGGCCTTCTGCACCTCCTTCGGGAGCCCCTTTTTGATGATAAAATAAAACAAGGCGGTGGACTGGTTCCACGCCGTGCCAGTTTCGATTCTCCATAAATCCTGCACCCGCAGTATGAATTGCATAGGATCCTCGTTCTCCTCCATTGTACACTGCATCACTAAATGTAAATCTAGAATATCTGGAAACGTGCGCCGCAATGCATCCCACACTTGTGCTCGAACATTGTTGAATGCCGACCCATCGTGGCGGTCACAACTCATCGTTACCCCGGGGAATCCAGCCTTTTCCCACACTGCGTCTGCTTGGTTACCAATTGCTGACACTAATAAACCTTTCACATCCCCTAGTGCTAGTGGCACTCCTGCCGTGTTTTTCTCAAAGGCGTGTATCCATTTCCCAGCCCCTCCCGATAGTGGGAGAAGACCTTCAGCAAGTTGTTTTTATCCATTTGAGCCCATGGAATGTAGTGTGGCATACCTGCTCCTTTATGTATCAATGGCATTTGTAACTTGTGTTTCTTTCCCACCTTACTAACGGCACCTTTCTTTATTTTACTTACCATCATATTCCCTCCTCTATGTCTTTATATACCCTGCCATAGTGGTGGCGATGGTGTATCTGGGTAACAGCGGTTTGGCAGTGGGGAGTCGGCCTCGGCAGCTGCCTCTTCATATTCGTCTATGTCACTCCATACCTCTTCTATTTCTGATTCTTGGTCATTGTTTTCTTCATGTCCTTCTCCTTTCTCACTTTCTGGGGTGGGCAGGCGTATAATCCTCACGGGTTTGTCATTTAGATGAAACAGGAACTCCCCTGACTGCCACTCTTTCTCTCGCCCTTGTGGTATGCGTGTTCCTTGTGATGATATTGATCGCGCTGGCTCTGAGATTGCTTGCGCCACTTCCCCTGCTGTGCTTAATGTTGCCGTTAGATCTGTCATGGATAACGGTGGCACCTCTCCTCCCCCTGGCAGCATTTGGCCTCTATCGCACAATGCCCTTAGCTGCGTTATTTCCATCTGTGCATGCGCTAGCCGACGGTCTAATTGTCCAGTCAAGGGTGCCAAATTCACGAGGGGTGCACTTGTCGGACCATACAAACCTCCCTTATCGTAGGGCGGCGGTGCCGTAGCGACTGCTCCGGTTGTATCCTACTGCTGGCCTTGACATTAAAGGATATATTTTCGTTGTATCGCCTTCAGCTGTAGTGGTTGTGCACTCGCCCTTTGGCATTCCGCTTACCTCTTCCTGCGTTTTCTGGTTTTCGTTCGTTCTTTCTTTACCTACCTCTGCTGTAGGCATAACTTCTTCAAACATTCGCCACAGGTCTAGTACTTCTCTTCTATTCTGTAGCTGTTTCCCCTTATACCTCGCCAACAAGTGTGTGGACACTAAATCTAACACCCTTTTATCAAATGACCCACCTTCTGGCCAAATTGGCATCACATTGTCTCCTTTTATCTCCGTCAACCACTGATCGTGGTATTTTTGTATCTTCTCACTGTATAACGGAAGGTGCTGACAAATATGAGCTAGTGGTGTTATTCCCCCCATGACGATATTTTTTCCCTTTGTCTGTACTTGCCCTTCAGTCTCTCTTTCCCTCTTACCACTTCTACACTTGCCTTTCTTTCCTTCTAGCTGGACAATATACCACAAATCTTCTCAATTACTTGTAGTTTGTATTTACATATATGTATCAATATATATATAAATCAATTTTCAATGTTACCCTTATAATTGTTGCATGTTCAAATTCAACAGTTCATTTTTGCATATTTTGCCACTTTACCCACAAATCAATGGGCCTCATTACGACACAGGCAGAAAACCATGGTGCTAATAGCACCATGGTCCATGCCGGTAACTTACCGACTCCGCCATGGAGAAAGGGAGAATTACCACCCCATTACAAGTTTGGCGGGGTGGTAATTCCCCCTTCCTCTATGCCCCTTCCCCATTTTTGCCCCATAGGGCTCAATGGGAATGGGGAAGGCGCTAAGTACCGTACCACAAATTGCGGTACCGTACTTAGCACCAAGGTCCCTTTGCGGTTCCCTACTTTAACTGCTGGTGTAGACCAGCCGCTAAGGTCGGGTCCCGCAAAGGGATCTCGTAATCAGGCGCTAATGGGTCAACGGCGCTGCAGCCTTTTACGGCGCCGCTAGCCCATTAGCGCCAGGGTCGTAATGAGGCCCAATCACAGTACTTGGATATCATGACAAAAATGGACAGAACACAAAAGACATATAACACATATCATGCACATGCACTACCTGCACGCTTTTTTCTTCCCGTCTGTTCTTTTTACCACCCCACCCCTGTTTCGCCTACTCTTCTCATTCACTCCCCACCTCTTACACCCTCTTACTCTTTTCCAAGAATTCTTTCGTACCCAGAAAAAGAATGTTCTAAATAACTACCCCGAGTCTACTCAATATACGAGACTCCTACTATTTTCTCTGTATCTACACTTATTTATTCTGCACTGGACGAGACAATGCTACGCGGCGCCGCCTTCTACCCCATTCGGGCTAGGATACCACTTCTCTTTTTCTCTTCACTTCTCACAAAAACCTAATGGCCATATAAAGGACAGGTCAGAAAAGCCTCATCATAACTCACACAGGCCCTACTCTTCCCTATAACCCATTACCACCTGTCTCCTCTATTTCCCCCTTACCTTTCCTTAGTAACCTTCGCAACCGGAACTCACGTGTTCAGTCAGGGGACTCGAGGGTCACCGCTCGCAGTCCGACCCCAGTCAGGACCGCACCCCAACCAAGCCGTGGCCCGCCTCGACGAGCAGTTTTTCAGTCGGGTATTCGTCAACTGGGAACCCTTGACCCTTCTTCGTAGTGCGCACAGGCTGGTCGGCCGCGGAGGCGATGGTTCGCTGGGGGGCGTCCCGGATCTCGCCGCACGGCGTCGGCCTCCAGGCACCTCTCCGATCACGTCGCAGGGGTTCACCAAATGTTTGTGCCCTCCCTGACTTACTCGTGTAAAATGAATAAAACAGACACTCCCTGGACAGGGAATAAGGCACAAAAGAGCAGGCTGCGAGAGTTAAAGGAAAAGTTTATCTAGATCTCTGAGAGCGCTCTGACCACATCAAGGTTACACCACATTATATAAGCACATTGACATAGCTAACATATGATGCTACGTTGGACCCGGATTGGTCAGCCAGGGTGGTGTCTTAGGTGTGGGCATCATCTCTTTCTCTGGGTTGGTTGCTTGGTTGGCGGGAGGATTGACATCAGACATATGTGCTCCGGATGGGTGAAGGTCAGGTCGCTGTGAAACACGCTGGTCACTGTCTAAGCTAAGAAAATACATTCTAAATAATGCATGCACTAAATAATGGTTGATCAAAAAGACCCTCAGTAGTTTATCATGTCACTATACAAATCACACAGGTATCTATATCATCTGTAACATTTGGGTTATACAGATCACAGGTTTACGGGTCTTGACCACTATAATACTCTCATTGAACTGTGGGGTTAGTCTCACAAGAATCTCAGGTATGTGGCATTTGTTAGTTTTAAGCACTATATACTGCAGCAGGGGTCTAATGTTAGTTGGGGGTCTGTTAGGTGGGCTTCATAGCATGGTCAGCGGTCTGGCACATAAAAGGAATATCTTGCAGGGACACAGGGTTAGAATGGTAACAAGTTTCAACTGGCGAGGGTAAGAGGGCAAGGGCACTTTTGTGGGGTTGGATGAGCCCTGTGCTTGGCTCATGTTGGTTCACATGCAGGACAGTGATCTCAGAGGAAAAGAGATGTGTTACATTTATTGTTTTTTGCAAGCATCTCTGGCTTCAGCGTGTGAATGGAGCTGCAGAGTCTTCCAGTCAGAGTGGGAACGAGGGTGGGGGCCATGTGCTCTGAGCTGCTGTGGCATGGAAAGGGAGAGAGGCATTTTGTACTATCGCAGTGAGGCCTGGCCTGGAGTCGAAAGGGGGTACAAAAAATGGATGCCCCGTGTCCTGCTCAGTGGTCCCATCTACGCGAATGTAACCCAAGTTAACATCGCATAAGGGAGAGGGGCGTATCCCACCAATGGAGGCACTTGGTCTGAGTTTTGTACTGAGAAGTGATGGCAGAGAGGGGCCCATTGGCCCCTCGCTGCCACACACTACTTGCCTTCCCTTTCAGGTATTGTCGTGTATTGGCTGGCTGTGGCTGTGTATGTGGTTTGTGCTTTGTGTTCAGAGTGTTGTGTGGTGGCATTGCCTGCTTGGTTCATTGTTATGGTGTGTTCTGGGGCCTACAGTGAATGGGGTCTTTTTGTACTTGCCTAGCTGGGTGTGCTCGTGTATTTTGCTGTGTGGACTCGTTGTGGGACCTTATCCCCGCTCGCCTCTCTTTGGACTTGGCCTTGCCCACTCTCAACGCTTACATTGATTGGGTTTGCCTGGGTTTGCCTGGGGTCCCAGGGTCCTGGGGTAACAGGGTCCCCTTTTCATTGTGGCTTGGGTGGTCTCCTGGAGTCTGTCCATTGGGCCTGATTCTGGATATCCATCTTAACAAATTGGTGTTATAGCGGTGAGCATAAGGTCTTGGGTACCCTAGTGTTATCCACTGGTGTAGTGTCCTGATTTTACCTATACAGACACAGTGAATCAAACCTACTATTAAGAGAACAGTCACCTACTCTGGTTTAAAGTATGGAAACAGTCACAGTGTCCACTCTTAATGCATTGAAAGTAGATAACTTGAAATTGTGTGTGGAAAGAGGACTTCCATCCTCCAGAAACAAGTCTGAACGTATAGAGAGAATTTTGGATCATCATGAAAGTGGGATAGTTCCTTTACCAGTTAATGGAGATGCAGGAGGTGCTGGACCACCCCCAGCAGCAGTGATTGATTTATTGTGACTGCCCCTTTTGAGAGGGAGGATGAGGAGGAGGAAGAGTGGGAGGAGGACGAGGAGGATTCAACTAATGTTTCTTTGACAAATTCTGAGGCTGAGGCCATGTGGGAATACAAGAAGGAGAAGTTCAAGATCAGCCACATTGATCTTGAGTTAAATAGGGCAAAGCTAGAATTTGATAGGATTGTACAATTGAAGGCTATGGATCATCACTTGGAACTTCAAGGCTGCAGGGATCTCCAGGCTCCCCCAGAGGTTCTGGACATGGTTCTGGATCCTCTATTCCTAGATTTCCAAAGGACCTGCTCAGTGTATATGATGATAAGAATGAAATCATTGATTGGTTGACAATCTTTGAGTAGGCTTGTGAAGTACAAGAGGTGGGGGAGCCTGATACAATGTCATGGTTAGTCAGCAGGCTCCCCCATTCTGGCTGCAGTGCCATTATGAGATGTCCAAGACTGATTGAAAAGACTTTACGGAATTGAAGCAGGCTCTCCTATTAAAGTTTGAGAAAACCCCTGCCCAATACTTAAAGAGGTTTAAAGATAACAAAAAGAAAGCGAATAATACTTGAGTGTATTTTGTCACAGATTCCCTGAAAAATCTGAGTGGCTGGTTACAGGGCTATCAGGTGATGGCATGATCAATTTGGACATGCAGGAACGTAGGTTTGCCTCATGTTCCCCTGAGCTCAAACAGCCTTTGGAAGATTCTAAGGAGTTAGATCCTATGAAACTGGCCATTGCTAATTGGTATTGGGTGTCACATAGTGTCCCATAAGGACACACCTGCTTCTGGCAAGTAGGGGGAGGGGAAGAAACAAAACAAGAAAGAGTGTGGTAGTACTGATAAAACTTGCTCCCAGAAGGACCGCAAAAGATCTAAAAGGGGTAAGTCACAAGATTCTGGAAAGGGTAGTGGGATTAACTATCCCAAGCATGAGAGTAGCAACTCTAAGCCTCCCTACATACAAAGGTCCACTGGATCTTGTGTTGCCTGTTGAGCAAGTGACCACGTTAAGGGTGAGCCCAGATGCAAGGGTAACACCTTGGGGTCCACTCTGTGAATCTGGCCTTTTCCCATGAAGAGGAAGAGATTATCACATATCTCTGAATCCGAAGTAGAGTTAGATTCCTTGGAAACTACCAATGCTGGGCGTCTGCTCCCATACCTGTTGCATCCCAAACTTATTTTCCTGAGGATAATAGTGAGGCCAGAGCAGCCTTCTCCCCTTTCCACTGGAGATTGTGTGAGGGACAGGAACCTACAACTGATCAAGCAACAAAGTGTGTGACCGCCCCCCGGCTGTTCATGCACATGGCTTTCTTTTGTTCCTTCTCACCACACTGCCCACACTTCGAGAGGCATCGGAGCCTCTGTGTGTCCTCACCCTGCCCCTCCTCCCTTCCCAAGCTCATCCCCTCAAAGATAGGCTGTTGCTTCCAGGATGCTCAGCATATACTCAAGGCCAGAGTAGCCCTAGCCCCTTTCCTCCGCAGATTGTGTGAGGATCAGGAACCTCCAATTGACCAAGCGGTATGGCCTGTGACCGCTCTAGCCGCTCCTGCACATGGCTTTCCTTTGTTCATTCTCACCGTGCTTCCAGTGCACACAGAGGCATCCATGCCTGTCTGTGCCCCCCCCGCTCCTACCTCCTCCCTTCCCACACTCACACCCTCCTTGATAGGCTGGTATTTCTAGGAAGCTCTGCATTTAGCTGAGATCCCCAGGGCAGCCATGCCTGGGTAGCCGGGGAAGGGCCAAGGCAAAGGGCATCTTACCACCCTGTTTGCTTGTTCACCCTAAGCGGCCCAGCCAGGCCCCTAATGCTGTCTGCAGCAACCTTCAGACAAGAGATGATGATTGTATTGCATAGCCAGTGTTGTTTTTGTGATCTCTTGATGTTCTACCTCTGGCTGCATTCTGAGTACAGCGCCCGTGTAGAATTCAACCACATTTTGAGGATAGCCACTGTTCAACATAACCCAGCTGCTATTTTTAATTTTAGCCACTGTGTTGAATTCATGCCTTTGATTATAGCCACTGTGTAATATCTAGCAGCATTTTGAGTATAGCCACTGTAATAATATCTAGCAGCATTTTGAGTATAGCCACTGTAATAATATCTAGCAGCATTTTGAGTATAGCCACTGTAATAATATCTAGCAGCATTTTGAGTATAGCCACTGTGTTGCCTTTATCTGCTCTTAGAAATCGCCGCCAGGTCAAATGTAGCTGCATTTTAGGTACATTCCTGTGGTAATTTCATCTGCTATTGGACATAGCTATGGTGTTATATTTAGCTGCACTCTGATTTTGCCTCTGACTTAAATTCATCTGCTTTCTGAGTATAGCCTCAGCATCTAACCAAGCTGCATTTTTGAGCATCGCCGCTGTGGTGAACCCAACAGCGCTTGAATTGCCCCCGAGTTAAATTCAGCATCATTGTGAGTATAGCCCTGCATCAAATCTTGCTGCATTCATGAGTATAGCCACTGTTAATACCTATCCCCATATGAGTTCAATTTAGCTGCTCGTTAAGTATAGCCACTGTCTTAAATTTAGCCGCCCTTCTGATTATTGCCCCTTTATTGAATGTAGCTAACTTTTGAGAAAAGCCAAGGTGTTATATTCAGCTGCATTCTTTAGTACATCAACTGTCATTAACTTTTATTTTGCGTTTAGCCACCGTCTGATACTATAGCCATTGAGTAGAACCTTTTAAACCTAGCTGACTTGAGTATAGCCACTGTTTTAATTATCAGCATTCTTCAGGACATACACTGTGTCATATTTAGCTGCATGGTTGAGTTTGGACACTGTTATGTTTAGCTGCAGTTTGGAGTAGATCCACTGTGTCATATTCAGCTGCAATTTACCAACATAGCCACTGTTATATTTAGATGCAATTTTGAGTACAAGTGTCACATTTAGCTACATTTTGAGTACATCCACTGTGTCATATTTAGCTGCATGTTTGAGTTTAGCCACTGTGTAGAATCTAGCCTTTCGTCATACTCGCACCTTTTCTAAACCTAGCATCCTTGAGTATAGCCACTGTTTTTTGTAGCTGCATTCTTGAGTACACCCACTGTGTTTGATATTTAGCTGCATTTTGTGTTTAGCTACTGTATTATATTTAGCTCAATTTCTAAGTATAGGCACAGTGTTATATTCAGGTGCATTTTGGAGCACATCCAATGTGTCATATCTAGCTGCATTTTTGAGTATAGTAACTGAGTTTACTTCAGGCACATTTTCCCGGATAGGGAAGTGCATTGGAGGGGTAAAGGCAGAAATGCAGAAGCAACATGGTCCACTTTTCTCACCTAGCATCATTCGCTCATGCACACCCCTGTTCCTTAACAATATGCCAAAACAGAGCTCTCAAAAGGTCCTGGCTTTTATATTTGCCATTTTGCATTACTGCACATATTATACATGTAGAATGCAATCTGAAGTGAATATAAGCGTCAGAACTGGTCTAATATTTAACAGCTTAAGATCTCTGCAAACTACCCCACGTAATGCTGCACTTCTTTGAGACGTTTAAGCCAGAAGAGATCATGTGAAACACCTCATTAACGGCATGGTTTGTTGCACGTAAGCATTTTGGTACTATGCATAATATGCAAGACTTTCAAAACTCTGCAATTAAAGCTGTTTAAAGCTGATTTGGTGGAAACTTTCCGACTGGGGTATCCCAGCAGGACATATGATCTCCTTGGACCCCAACACAAGGGGAAAAGTCAGATTGGACCAATCCAGCAGGACCTCTGACATGATCTCCACACAGAGCAGATTAAAGCTGTGATGTACCCTTTCCAACCTGTATCTAGCTGACATGGCAATGGCCGTGCTCAACCCCACGTCGAATGCCCCTAAACTGGGTAATTGTCCCTTACAGTGGATGGGGTACGCAGATGACATAGTCCTATTGGATATCACTTCGTCTGTTGTAGAGACCTCCCTAGATCTGGATTTGCATCACCTTGTTGTTAACACTAACACAACAAAGGTTATGGTGTTTCAATCGCCAGGCCGTAAAATATCACTGCAACTTGGCACCTTGACGGTAATACCCTGGAGGTGGTCAGTGAGTAGAAATACCTGGGAATCAACTTTGACTGTAGACTACGAGGCACTCAACCTCTGGACTTTGTCAAGTTAAAATGCTCTCAGGCCATTGGGTGCCTTGGAAAACCGGTCCGCACTGGGGGTGGGTGCTCTGTTGGGATCTTGATGTGATTATCTCTGGCCAGAATGCTCTCTATTATTCTGTATGGGGCAGAAGGCTGGGCCCATGCTAATGCCGATGGAGTAGCTAAAATTGAGTCCACAGGCTTAAGAGGTTATTTCGCCTTCCGACTCGCACCGCCGTTGAGACGATCGATCTCGAGTTTGGCATGAATTCCTGCTTGGCGAGATTTCAGCTGACTTGTTTGAACACCTACTCGAGGCTTGCCAATGCTCAGACTGGCACTCTGAATTTCTTTATTTTTGATACTGTTCGGACCAAGGCCGCCTATATGCAAGACAGTGCACTGCTTCTTGACAGTGCCGTTGCCACTAGATGGTTGGCTCGGGCCCCTGTGATCCGCTGAGTTGGACATTTGCCGTATAAAGCTGCCGTGCGGGGAATTGTACACTCTTGTTATGGCGAGCAGTGCATAGATAACCTAGTTACTAAAGCCACTAAAGCAACTCCCGAAATATATTGAACATTTTGGGTGTAACCCCTTGGTTTGGGACTACCTCAAGTTGTGCGCATTTTGGAGAATAGCAATTTATTTTGATGTGCCGGGAGTTCGGATTGGTGGTAACTGGGTGGGATTGGTTTGAGTAGGGCTCTTTTTTAACTGATGAATTGTATTGTAGAGACAGAGCAATGAGATATTAATTGTGATTTAGGCCTTTTAATATTTGGTAATGAACTGTGTCTTATGTGCTTTTAGGGATGTGCACTGTAATGCGAGGAATGGTAAAAAGGTTGAATAAACCAAACACAACATAAGTTAATAAAAGCTGTTAAATCCCTTCCAACAGGCTGCCAGTCAAAGCTTCCTGCTTGGGTCAGAGCTGGGAATATGAAAGATATTACGGGTCTTTATTTTAGTTTGTTTTCTTTCTGCACTCACGGTGCAGGTCTCCAGTTGGAAAAGAGCTCCTAATATATTTATTTATCTATTTATGTATTTATTTATTTATTTATTTGTTTCATTTGTTGATTGCGCCCAGGACCCAGAGGTATCACAGAGCTAAATGTGAGGCTTCTGTGCATGCTCGTCCTTTGTAGCATGAACGTCTAACATCCTGCAGTCAGAGATGGGAAGTATTTTACAAGGTTTCTACTCCTGTGCTTGGTCTCCGTTTGCCTACAGGGAAGGGACAGTCTGTTGTGAAAGGATTGCGATGTATCTAATGGAGTAAACCGAAATGCAGACAGCGCCCTGGTGCTGATGAGCTTCTGGCCTCTGTTCCTTGTGAGCTTGTCTCTGACCCTTTTAAGTTAGGGCCATCTTACATGTTTATGTGGCCTACGCACAGACAACCTAGGGGTCCCACAGAAAGAAAAAAAGGATGGGACACGAGACTCTCTGTCCACCCACCGCCCCTTTCCCAAAACTTTGCCACAATCACAACCTATAGAGAAATAGCATAAAGAAGCCCTCTCACTGGAACAGGAACTTAAAAATATCGATGTCCCCATTCACAATAAAGAGGGGACACATGTTAAGGGCAATGTCCTGGACTGGGACTGGGTTGCAGCCAGAAATATGCAAGTTGACTCTATCTGCACTACACCCTATGTTTGGTCTGACTATTCAACCATATGTGTTAAGATAAACTTACCTGGGAAACAGGTTCTACAAGGAAAACCGCTTAAAAAAGTGACCAGAAGAAATCTAAATAAAATCAGACAGGAGGATCTTACTAATTGTAGTCGCCATATTATGACAAGTACCTCTGATTCGGATCCTCCACAACGGTCGGCTCTAATATACGATTGCGCCATGACTGAAATGCTTGACAATATAGCACCTGTCAAGACTAAGTTAGTCAGGAATAAGCAAAACAATCGTAATTCGTTATCTGCAGAACTTACTAAACTGAAGCAGGAGAAGAGGACAGCAGAACGTCATTGGAATGAAAATAAGACTGACGAAAACAAAATTATCTGGAAAAATATAGATAAATTGTACAGGGATAATATCCTTCAAGCTAAGAGAATTGAAGGATCTTCTAATAGTACTAAGAAATTATTAGAAATTTTGAAAACATTGTAAAAATCCCACTTGAGCTCGAATCTAGCCTCACCTACAATGGATGTTTGTTCTAAAATGCAACAAGCTTTCATAGATAACAATATAGAGGCACACGCTAAAATTGTAGCAGATCCAGCTTCAGTTTTGCCGGTAAACATCATTAAGGAGACTCGGGGTGAAGAAGAAATACTTTTTTACGTCTCCACTATTTCAATACAGACTCTGGAAAGAATTCTTGGGAAAACATGTGCCCCACGTCATGTAACGGAGATACCCTGGCGGTTAAAATTATTTTGAACAATGCCAACATCTTTGTACCATTCCTCACATACTTTACCAATTCTACTTTTCGTCACAGAATTATTCTGGAGGAAATTAAGAAGGCTGTAGTTACCCCCCTGCTAAAAAAGGCAGGTTTAGATCCTAAACATTTTAGTAACTACAGGCCTATTACGAATATCCAGTTTCTTTTGAAGATCGTGGACCGGGTGGCTACCATGCAGCTACAAAAATATCTTGAGGAGACCAATATTTTACATCTAACACAATCTGGTTTCCGAGAACAACATGGCACAGAGAGTGCCTCAATTGACCTCCAGAACCAAATGCTGGACTGAATGGACAGGAGTAAGTAAGGCCTGCTGATGTTGTTCGATTTATCAGCAGCATTCAACCTCCTGGATCATATGAAACTATTGCCCATCCTATTTTCTGTGGGCCTTCTTTCCGGATCAGCTGTAAAGTGGATGAAGACCTTTTTGCCAGGCAGGATGTCGAGAGATATTTGGCGCCAGGTATGTTCAACGCAAAGACCATCTAATTGCAATGTTCCATAGGTCGCATGTCATTCTCCGGCACGCTTTAATATCCATTTGCGCCCTTTATATAATATTCTGGACAAAGTTGGGGCCATATTTACAAACTATGCCGATGACACTCAGCTGTTGATAGAACTGAGCTGAGACTACGCCAAAGACAGTAAATAATCCATAGTAAATATCAAATAGTGAAAAACTGGGTGACAACCAACTGGCTTTGTCTTAACAGTGCTAAAACCGAATTAAAGGTCTTCGGATCCTTCCAAGCTAGGATAAGATTGGGCTCTGAATATTCAGAGTTCCTTATTGATGGCCACTGCATCAGGACTTTGGACAACGTCAAAACCCTGGGAGTTATTGTCGACCAGTCTCTGGAAGCAGAGAGACATGTGGACGATGTCACAAAGAAATCCCAATATCACCCGAGGAGGCTCAGATTGGTAAAACCATATGTCACAAGTCGGAACTGGGACACCCTGGTCAGAGCAGCTATAATGCCGCACATAGACTATTGCGATGCTCTTTTAGGCGGAGCAAGTAAGAAAAGTATACGAAAGCTCAAGACCTTGCAAAATGATGCAGTTTGCATTGTTTAAAATGTTCCCAAAAGAGACCATATAACTCTTGCCAGGATAGAACTGCACTGGCTGCCCCTCGCGTCCACAATTAAGTTTAAAATTCTTACATTGATGCATAAATTCCTGTATAGTTCTGCACCAAATTACCCAAAAGACCAAAAGACCGCCTTACCCAGCAAATGCAGGGAAGATCCACAAGCTCTAGTAATACCTACTGGCCTGTTTGTCCTAAGGTTAAAAGAGCGCGTGGCAAGGGCCGGTCTTTCCCGGTGATAGCTACACTTGCCTGGAATAATCTCCCAGTTAAGATGCGTACAGAGAAGACTATCACCATTTTACGCAAACGGCTCAAGACGTTACTGTTTAATTAGAACCCCTGCAGAGTAATGATCTAGACTTGGCTCAGTTCATTCACTATCCATGGCTGCATGAGTTTCCGTTGTTATCAGATTTTTCTGTCTTGTGTTCTGTGTGCGCCTGATGCCTACAGCTGCGGCGCGTTATAGGCATTACATATAAACATAAACATATAGCTTGATATGTTTACTTGGTAGTG
Organism: Ambystoma mexicanum; assembly: GCF_040938575.1. Classification (NCBI taxonomy): domain Eukaryota; kingdom Metazoa; phylum Chordata; class Amphibia; order Caudata; family Ambystomatidae; genus Ambystoma; species Ambystoma mexicanum. Next base: position 45,373,041 of record NC_090923.1, read on the forward strand.
ATTAAAACAACTGCAGGAGCTCCCTCAAATACCCCTTACCCGGTTACACAGGTGCAGGACACATGTTAACAGGCCAAAAGACGCAGGACATGGGTCAGCGGCACTATAACAAAGGTCCACATACCTCAGCATAGGTAGAGTACTCAGATGAGCAGTCTCAGGAAATGCACACATGCTGAAGCATGGATGCGACGAGTAATGTGCACATACCTCAGCATGGGTAGAGTACTCAGATGAGCAGTCTCAGGAAATGCACACATGCTGAAGCATGGATGCGACGAGTAATGTGCACATACCTCAGCATGGGTAGAGTACTCAGATGAGCAGTCTCAGGAAATGCACACATGCTGAAGCATGGATGCGACGAGTAATGTGCACATACCTCAGCATGGGTAGAGTACTCAGATGAGCAGTCTCAGGAAATGCACACATGCTGAAGCATGGATGCGACGAGTAATGTGCACATACCTCAGCATGGGTAGAGTACTCAGATGAGCAGTCTCAGGAAATGCACACATGCTGAAGCATGGATGCGACGAGTAATGTGCACATACCTCAGCATGGGTAGAGTACTCAGATTAGCAGTCTCAGGAAATGCACACATGCTGAAGCATGGATGCGACGAGTAATGTGCACATACCTCAGCATGGGTAGAGTACTCAGATGAGCAGTCTCAGGAAATGCACACATGCTGAAGCATGGATGCGACGAGTAATGTGCACATACCTCAGCATGGGTAGAGTACTCAGATGAGCAGTCTCAGGAAATGCACACATGCTGAAGCATGGATGCGACGAGTAATGTGCACATACCTCAGCATGGGTAGAGTACTCAGATGAGCAGTCTCAGGAAATGCACACATGCTGAAGCATGGATGCGACGAGTAATGTGCACATACCTCAGCATGGGTAGAGTACTCAGATGAGCAGTCTCAGGAAATGCACACATGCTGAAGCATGGATGCGACGAGTAATGTGCACATACCTCAGCATGGGTAGAGTACTCAGATGAGCAGTCTCAGGAAATGCACACATGCTGAAGCATGGATGCGACGAGTAATGTGCACATACCTCAGCATGGGTAGAGTACTCAGATGAGCAGTCTCAGGAAATGCACACATGCTAAAGCATGGATGCGACAAGTAATGTGCACATACCTCAGCATAGGTAGAGTACTCAGATGAGCAGTCTCAGGAAATGCACACATGCTGAAGCATGGATGCGACGAGTAATGTGCACATACCTCAGCATGGGTAGAGTACTCAGATGAGCAGTCTCCGGAAATGCACACACGCTGAAGCATGGATGCGACGAGTAATGTGCACATACCTCAGCATAGGTAGAGTACTCAGATGAGCAGCCTCGGGAAATGCACACACGCTGAAGCATGGATGAAGGAGAAAGAAGCGACGAGTAATGTTCACATACTCCAGCATAGGTAGAGAACTCAGGCGAGCAGCCTCACGAAATACACACATGCTGAAGCATGGATGAAGGAGAAAGAAGCGACGAGTAATGTACACATACCCCAGCACATAGGTAGAGGACTCAGATGAGCACCCTCATAAAATGCACTCATAATAAAGCATGGATGAAGGAGAAAGAAGCGACGAGTAATGTGCACATACTCCAGCATAGGTAGAGAACTCAGATGAGCACCCTCATAAAATGCACTCATACTGAAGCATGGACGAAGGAGAAAGAAGCGACGAGTAATGTGCACATACTCCAGCATAGGTAGAGGACTCAGATGAGCACCCTCATGAAATGCACTCATACTGAAGCATGGATGAAGGAGAAAAAAGCGACGAGTAATGTGCACATACTCCAGTATAGGTAGAGGACTCAGATGAGCAGTCTGACGAAATGCACGCATACTGAAGCATGGATGAAGGAGAAAGAAGCGACGAGTAATGTGCACATACTCCAGCATAGGTAGAGGACTCAGATGAGCAGTCTCCGGAAATGCACACACGCTGAAGCATGGATGCGACGAGTAATGTGCACATACCTCAGCATAGGTAGAGTACTCAGATGAGCAGTCTCAGGAAATGCACACGTGCTGAAGCATGGATGCGACGAGTAATGTGCACATACCTCAGCATAGGTAGAGTACTCAGATGAGCAGCCTCGGGAAATGCACACACGCTGAAGCATGGATGAAGGAGAAAGAAGCGACGAGTAATGTTCACATACTCCAGCATAGGTAGAGAACTCAGGCGAGCAGCCTCACGAAATACACACATGCTGAATCATGGATGAAGGAGAAAGAAGAGACAAGTAATGTACACATACCCCAGCACATAGGTAGAGGACTCAGATGAGCACCCTCATAAAATGCACTCATAATAAAGCATGGATGAAGGAGAAAGAAGCAACGAGTAATGTGCACATACTCCAGCATAGGTAGAGAACTCAGATGAGCACCCTCATAAAATGCACTCATACTGAAGCATGGATGAAGGAGAAAGAAGCGACGAGTAATGTGCACATACTCCAGCATAGGTAGAGGATTCAGATGAGCACCCTCATGAAATGCACTCATACTGAAGCATGGATGAAGGAGAAAAAAGCAACGAGTAATGTGCACATACTCCAGCATAGGTAGAGGACTCAGATGAGCAGTCTGACGAAATGCACGCATACTGAAGCATGGATGAAGGAGAAAGAAGCGACGAGTAATGTGCACATACTCCAGCATAGGTAGAGGACTCAGATGAGCAGTCTCACAAAATGCACGCATACTGAAGCATGGATGAAGGAGAAAGAAGCGACGAGTAATGTGCACATACTCCAGCATAGGTAGAGGACTCAGATGAGCAGTCTGACGAAATGCACGCATACTGAAGCATGGATGAAGGAGAAAGAAGCGACGAGTAATGTGCACATACTCCAGCATGGGTAGAGGACTCAGATGAGCACCCTCATAAAATGCACTCATACTGAAGCATGGATGAAGGAGAAAAAGCGACGAGTAATGTGCACATACCCCAGCACATAGGTAGAGGACTCAGATGAGCACCCTCATAAAATGCACTCATACTGAAGCATGGATGAAGGAGAAAGAAACGACGAGTAATGTGCACACACCCCAGCATAGGTAGAGAACTCAGATGAGCACCCTCATAAAATGCACTCATACTGAAGCATGGATGAAGAAGAAGGAAGCGACGAGTAATGTGCACATACCCCAGCACATAGGTAGAGGACTCAGATGAGCACCCTCATAAAATGCACTCATACTGAAGCATGGATGAAGGAGAAAGAAACGACGAGTAATGTGCACACACCCCAGCATAGGTAGAGAACTCAGATGAGCACCCTCATAAAATGCACTCAGACTGAAGCATGGATGAAGAAGAAGGAAGCGACGAGTAATGTGCACACACCCCAGCACATAGGTAGAGGACTCAGATGAGCACCCTCATAAAATGCACTCATACTGAAGCATGGATGAAGAAGAAGGAAGCGAAGAGTAATGTGCACATACCCCAGCACATAGGTAGAGGACTCAGATGAGCACCCTCATTAAATGCACGCATGCTGAAGCATGGATGAAGGAGAAAGAAGCGACGAGTAATGTGCACATACTCCAGCATGGGTAGAGGACTCAGATGAGCACCCTCATTAAATGCACGCATGCTGAAGCATGGAAGAAGGAGAAAGAAGCCACAAGTAGCAGATCAGACGTTACTTTATGATTATCTATGAAGCAACACACTATCCATTAATACTGTCAGTGTGTATATTTTGAAGACACTGAGATCTTAACTACTTTTAGGGACGGGCCATTTTTAAATATTAGGCACTGGCAATTTTGACAGGTGAGCCACTTTGTGATTGAATGAGATGCCTAAGATCACAGACTGGTGCCAAGCCTGCACCTTTGGCACTTGCTCGCATTGTTTACCATTTGTTATGCAACAGCATCATGCAATTGCTATGGATTTTTGACTTTCATAAACAAAACCTAATACTTAGTTTTGTAGTTTGGACTTGGAAAGTACATAACCAACATACAATTATTTTTTTATTAAACTAGTGTAGAAACTTGATATGCAAAATGGAATGAACGTAGCTTAATTTTCTCCACTATAAATAGAATAACCTCAAGTATCACAATACTATGTGATGTGAAACTAAAATATGTCATCTCGGTTATCTACTGTATTTTAACGATCTAAACACACCTGTGAAATAACATGTGTGATAAATGTACCTGTTAGTAGTCATTGTTTGACACAGACTTGCAGATTGTTATTCATGATGTGAACAAAATCCTTTAAAATTGTACAAAGAAGTACCCCGTATATGTTAAACAAGGAAACCTTAACATATTCCTGCTAGAAGTCTTTTATATTTGGTTGTGTCCCATCTTTCCAGTGAAATGACCTTTTTCGGAGAAAAAACAGCAGGGACTGGGCAAAAAAATCCCATCAGAATTGTAGAAGTCTAATGCTTCGACCAAAGTCTGCACAGAACTATATAATGAGATAAAATGATCTGCCCAGGAACAAAATATTCTCTGGTGGCAAAGCCGGATATGGGCCGTGACGATTTGGCTCGGCTATCTCTAATATGGCTACCTAATCACCTTTTTTGACTACTGAATTATGATCTTTATTGCGGTGGCTAGGCAGGGTTTACAAATCTTGTTTGGAGGCGCCACGCTCTAGAGCTGCACCATACTGATGCTGTGTTAATGATTATAAGTAAACGTTCTGATGCTGGTACTTTTCTTTAGTGACAAGGTTGTTGTTACTACCATTTAAACTTATATACTCAAGTTTATCAACCACTGTGAGAGAAATGACTAAATCTGCATTGACTGGATATGGAACTTTGATCTGGCATACGAACACAGATCTCTGCAACAAGTGCTTAATACACTGAGCTATATCCTGAAACACATTGACACTCAAGTCAACAAAATGCATTTCAAATGTAGTTATTGCGCATGATGAATATATTACCCATATAAAGGGGAAAGCGTGACATAGCGATATGGTGATCACACAAACTCTATGTACTACCGTGATCACAGAATGCTTTACAGAATGAATTTAGCAATTCAGGTGTTGCATTTTAACAACAGCCGACAGCACGCTCAGCCGCTCAGCAATGTACTACACAATAAAATATTGTGCTACGGGCAATGTATTAAAGACTTGGTTCGTTACCATACTTCGTGCACCTGTGTATTTGTTGGGTGATGTGTCAAATTTAGATACTTCGAGTAAATACACTGATTTTTGGCCTCTAGGTCTGCTACTTCTTTGCAGAAGGAAATTAAATCTGTGCCTTTAGTGTCGTCACATAGGCAGAGTGAGAATACACTGTTACTTCCTCATCTTATGTATTATAAGTGTTAGAACAAGCGCTACCAATTCTGCTGCTTCCGCTGAAAAATGCTGAGGCAATCTTTCACTGTCTCAAAGTTACCATCCGTTTTACTTTTATCACTGTGGTCGCCATGTTTCTTTCACCCCTGCTCTGGTCGTTCATCGAGGAACCGTCAGTGAAGAGGACGCCCCCCTCCTAGACATTTTCTTTAACATGGGAAATGTCATCATGATACTAATTATACTTAGTGCACGCAATCCCCTTCTCCTACTAGCTCTGCTATGAGTGTTGTCGGATTCACTACTCTGCACACCACAATTTTGATTGTTGGGTTTGAGATGATCACCTCATATCCAGATGCTCTCTGTGTGGTCAGTGTGCTATTAGATTTTTCAAGAATGGCTAACAGGGCATGCTCCACATATAATGTTACTGTACAGCCCTTCATAATATTAGCGGATTTCTCAATCACAAATTCTGCTGCTGCCAATGATTGTTCACAGGGATAATGGCCTCTCATCACTGGATCTATAATCCCACTGAATTATGCTAGTCGTTTGTGTCCTAGGGTAGTCTTTTGTGTGAGGACTGCTGTCAGTACCATTCTATTTGAATGAGAGAATAGGAAAATATATTCACTGCAATCAGGGATACCAGAAACAGGTGATGTGGTATGCCATTTTGAATTCATCAGAGGCTTCTGTCATTTCACCTGTCCAGGTTATGTCACTGTCATCATTCTGGGCTTCCTTGAGTCCTTTTAGGAGGGGCCTGGCATATGCACTATAATCAAAGACCCAGGCCCTGCATTAATTGCATAGGTCCACAAATGGTTTCATCTTCAAATTCCTCCGAGACAAGATCAGCCGCTACCAGCCAAGAAGGGACCAACGGTCAACCTACAAATAGAGACAAAACAGTACGAAAAAAAAAATTCTGACGAACAGCATTCTCACGCCTAATTTCTAACCTTTGGAAAACCATGAACAAATAAATTAGGCCCACAGAAGACCACATCACTTTCAGGAAATAACTAAATACCTGGGTATATAACAGACAATGACAAGCGCAAAGAGACCTTGACAGCATAAATATTGCAGACCAAAAGAAAGACACTAAGGGACGCGGTCCCAGATAAGTGTCAAAATCAAAGAGGACCATATGTCACACCCCTGCAGTATCTCGCAATTCCTTCCTGATCACGGAAGCCAAATGCTGTTGTCCCCTCCCACATTGGTTGGCACAGGCTCCTTAATAGTATTCACAGGTAACCACAAGGCATCCAATGGGACAAAGAGAGTTAGGTAAAAGTTGTGGATTGGTAGTGGCTGTTAGGTTAACCAGAAAGAGGGTTAGGGTTTCTTGAATTGGATAGGTACAGGTAGTGAGGGTGGAAAAAATACATGTCATAAAACTCATCAAGGCAACTAACCTACTTAATTCGTGAGTTACTAGATCAACTGAAAACCTTCTCCTACTACCAGTGCAACATCCTTCTTGTTTTAGAACATTGCCTCCCAGGACCCTTTGTTCAAAACAGTTATTTCCTAAACAAGCAACTAAAATAAGCATATGAGTGCTCAGGGATATCTCTTGAGCAGCAATTGCACAAAACATGAAACGAGACATAAGCAGGAAATTAAATATGGAGCATAGCATATATCAGAAGCACCCCACACGGTCTCCGCGGTACCCCTTTTCACTGCTGCCATGCAGTGATGTCTCGCAGTGAAAGCGCCTGTGGCAGGTAAGGTGGTAGATCATGCCCCTTACAAAATCCTGATAAGAGTAAGCAGCACAAAACAACATATTGCGTCCCTGACACTTCAAACGTGTGTATTCCCTGAATCTCCACTCTCAGTGGCTCAAGGATTAGGGTTCATGCGGACTGAGCGTTTTCATTCGGAAACGCACGTGGCAGCAAACAATATAACATACTTACACTCTCTGTGACTTTCACTCAGGAGTTTGTAAGAATACAATGTTGTTAAGCAGTAAGCACGTAGCGTCACACACTCAATGCACATCCTCCCCTATTTCTTCCAACACCCCGCATGCACTTAAGTGAGGCCTGGGGGGGCCAACGGCGCCTCCCCAGGCAATCCAGTTCATGCGTTGCGTGGCCAAGCCGCATTCACTGTGTCGGGGGGACATGAGGGGACACGAGAAGAGCCGTAGCTCCTAGGGCTCCAAACAGGATCTGCTCCTCCCTTCTCCTCACAACTGGGGGCCTGGGTCTGCCAGCTCACTGTCCTGTTCCCCCCCGGACCGTGCCTGCATGCCAAATATCACCAACAAGCAGCGCAGGCTGGGGAAGAGTTTAAATAGAACCCAACAGCGCACACACAATCCCTCATGTCCTCATGGGAATTGTAGTTTCTGGGCTCTCTTAGCCACCAACCATGCGCTCTGAGCTCCCAGCAAGCACCTTTTCCTCACACCACAACACTGCACCGACAGCCTCCCACCCCCTGCCCTGCTCAACAACTTGAGTGATCAACAAAGACAAGGCCGCTCAATCAACAGACAGATTTAGGGATAACAACCACACGCAATTTATGCACAAAGGAAAACTTGGAGAGGTAAAGCATTAAAACCTAAGCATCACCCTAACTTGTCCACCCACACAACTAGGGCCACCACGTCAAGCACCACTTACTCAATGTACACCAGCTGTGCACCCATTCAACAACCGACCGCACAATAGGCCCACACATAACTGCCAGGACCAACCAGAAAGAGTTTCCAGGAACACATCAAGTACAACCAACCCTCTGCCATCAAACACACAGTGGAAGTCAGCCTCCAGGCCTGGAGAGGAGGCGAGATTGGCTGACGAAACACAACCAAGAACGTTGGTAGATACCAATGAGTGACAACCAAAGACTCATGCCAGAGCCATCATCAAATCGACCGACTTACTAATCCATCTCTCCTCTTCCTGCTCCTCTTAGATAACCAACGCCACTACACATGACTAAAGGCTAGCCACTCTACACATAAACACACTGAGAACTCATCTAATGTTTGCACCGTACCAACTCCCTGAGGCTCTGGAAACAACACTAGAGGGATCACCATTCCACATAATCCATAAATCCATAAACACGACACAAATGCACTCCAACCCAATATATTCATACACTTAACAGCCATCTGTGACTCTGGACCCTTATGGATACAACTAACCAGTGTACAAGACCGCAAACCCTCTAACATCGCATGACACACACAACCAACAAAAACACTAGCACACATCCGAGTCACTGTGTCATACCGATACGGTTACAACACATGGGGCCTCCCGAACCAACTGTCACATGCAAGACAACGCTCACATACGCCAGTTCCTCCTGGTTCTGAACCTATCCTATCATCCTATCATCACTAACGCACCCAGTCCTTTTTTCTTGCAGACCCACGTGAGCGCCTGGAGACCGCCCTTGGGTGGTAGCGGTGAGCGGTATAAATCAACATAACATAACATAACATAACCTATTGAGTTATTTATTTTCATAAAAAATGTGAATTTACTTCTTTCTATTAGGCACGGTTTAAAATGTATTCTTTTATCAGCAGGGATCGGTATTGCAGTTGGCTCAAGAACAGCGCCCGCTGCCCACTCCTCACTCTTCCCCTTCTCTGTGTATAATGTGAGAGGTTGGTGCAAGGAAATTGTGGGTGGGACCAGCCACGTGGCCACAGCCTGGCTGCACCACAGAATCTGAGCCAGAATTCTTTCTCTGCTCTCTTTTATACTGATCACATGATGCATTCCAGACAATGAGCTTACAGCTGCTCAATGTAAGGCTCTTGTACTAAGAGAGTACTAAGAGAGTAAAACATTCCCAGAGCCAATCACAGTCACCCTGTGCAACCACCATCCAATCCATGTATTCATCTCACAGTTACCCAGCCTCACACTATACACCATCATCATCCTACCCAATCATGCTCGGGTATTCCGCATCATGCCATTCCACACCAATAAATGGAGCACTCCTTTAATTCCACAGCATAACTTGTGTGCAAGCCCAGGGAAATGATCTAGTGTTTAGAATTGGCATGACTGTGGGCAGCCTTTGTTATACCCAGTGCTGGAATTGAGAGGATTTCCTTGGATTCAGAAACTGGCAATGATTGTCCTCCCGGTACCCAAATCCATGGAATCTAAAGACTCATGCCTGAGCTTCCCCAAACTGCACCAGCAGTGATCACCTGTTTCCAGCGCTTGGAGACGAAACCTTGAGCTCTGCTGTTAGGTTTTGTCTTTGTTTTGTATTAAAACACATTAAAGTGTGATTAATGTCAGATGCTGCCGAGACAGTGGTGTTTTGGAGTAACTATTTATTTATTTATTTACACATTTAATATAGGGTGAACTAAGGCGGAAGGGCGTCTAGGCGCTGCAGGGGCTGCAGTAAATCCAGAAAAAAGAGACCTTTACACGTAAGTAATGAAGACCTTGGAGAGTCAGAACAGGTCGTTTTTTCGTGCCCTACGAAAAGGAAAATACCCCTCAAGGGCTTGTAACGTGGTGGGGAGAGAATTCCAGAGGCTGGGTGCCAAAACTGAAAACGACCGACCCCCAAGCCAGGCCCGCTGAAACCTAGGGACTTTCAAAGCAGGTGGGATACGGATATTAAATGTCTGATAGGACAGTAACGTTGTATCTTCTTCTTGAGGTATTGAGGGCCAGAATTATGCATAGCTTGATGAGTGACGCAGAGCATCTTAATATCTATCCTTGACGCCACTGGAAGCCAGTGAAGATGTAGTTAGAACTCTGAAGCTCCACGGCGCCCTCAGTGCTAGCCTGGCTGCTGAAGTTTGAAGCACCTGCATCTGCTGGACTTGATATCTAGGTTGCCCCAGATAAATACCATTGCAGTAATCCAAGGACCCCATGATAGTGCAGGTAACCACTGAAGTCCGTCATGTCGGGGAGAGCATAGGGAGAATTGTCCTCAATATTTTATGCTTCCCAAACCCTGTGCTACAGATTGCTGAGATCTGCACTTCTCAGGACCCATTAGGGAGTAACTTCACCCCTAAACTTTTATCAGATTAGCAGGCAGCAGGGCAAGGACGCAGAGTCAGGCCAGTATTGGACGTTGCAGAACTTGTCCGGACTGTGTGGACCAAACACCAAAATCTCAGTTTTGCTGCCATTTAGTTTTAACCAATTCCCTGCCATTTTACTGATTTTATCCAAGGAGTCCTGAAGTTTACTGGGAGGATCAGTTTGAGGGGAGTCCAGCCTGAACACTGAGTGTCGTCAGCATAGGTATAAAAAAAGTACTCCACACACAGCAATGAGATTGGAAAGGAGTTGGATCGAGTCCTGGGGAACCCCACAGGTCAACCCCAGAGTGGGCGAGAAACAATCCTGAAAGGAGATAGTCTGAGACCTACCCTCAAGGAAAGATCCGGACCAATCCAGCAGTGGGCCTACCACCCCTGTTTGCGTCAGTCGAGTTAGTAGAGTATCGTGATCCACTGTATCGAAAGCTGTGGAGAGATCACAAAAGGGGCAAATATTTAGTAATTAGAAAAGTATAGGGTGCATAAAGCTGCTTGCTGTGTAAAATAATCATACAAGCAGGTTATGGTATCATTCGTTTTCTTTCAGTATGTTTCTTACGGTCATGATTATATACAGTTTAGAAACCCAGGTTACATGTTTAGGCACACATTACTTTACATGTTTATAACTGCAGTTGTTGGCTTCGATTCAGGGTGGGGAGTATAAAGCTGCAGTCCTACTCTTATTTGTCAACATGATTCTCTGACCATGTATTGTCAGGTTGCTTTATTATTTGACCTCTGTACATTTCAAGTCATCTCTATAAAATGGAGAATTATTTTTATTTCAGCCCTGTGTTTTGTTAGTCTGTTTTTTATAATAATCTACAACTTGTCTGCCATGACTTTACCCCTTGCTCTGTCCCCAGCGCTGAACCCCAGGATATGTGTTTTCCATATCCATCCATGGCCATAGTATGTGATCTGTAGTTTTAGTTGTTATTGAAACTGGTGCACTGTATCAACCTTCTCTCTGCCATTCTAAATATTTACCCTCAATGTAGTTTACTGTAGTCTCTCCTTTTAAACTGCACATGAATCTCACAGCACGATAACAGCCTCATGAGCAGAGCGTGCTGCTGTGTGAAGACTGTAAAAAATAAATACAGAAAAGAAGACCATTCACACAGAGGCATCTGCTTTACTAAACAGCCCCATAGATTGCAAATCCCTTGATTAAATAATTAAACTTGCCCATTAGAGGGCTAATTTAAAACCAGGGACTTCCAGACGCCTGCAGTAACTGGCAGTGGATTTGCCAAATCTGCTTGTAATGACCACATCTTTCAAAGGTGACAATGACTGGGAGAGTCAGGCAACACCTGTGGCAGTAAAGCGCGGCGTCCATGTGTGTTCATTTATTTATGAGGTAGCCACTCTGAACAGGCTCAGTGCGTGGCTTTGGCCCTTTTTTCGCTTTTCTCTCACTGGCGCTGGTGTGAGGGGTGTATTGTGGTTCTCCCCAGAAAGTGGAGACAGGTGCCTGCCTCACGTTCAGCCACCTGCATGTCCCTGGATGCAACCACAAAGGGCTCGATTCATGGAATCGGGCACAAAAATGGCGCATGTGTTGCGTGCCGAGAAGGACCCTGCGTGAGCCGCGGCGCAGAAAACAAATTGCGCGGCACGTGTATTCATGGATTTCTTAGAGGCATTACTAGCCGCCACGCAAGTAACAACAAGCTGTGTGAGGAACGGCCCCCAACACACCCCCACACACCTCAAAAAGCAAGCTAAAGGTGAAACACGGTGCAAGCCTCCGCGTAATCCCTGGGCCAGCATCCAGCACCCCAGAGAAAACGTGTGACAAAACTACGCAATCCCAGGCCGTACCCCAGTGAAATAGCGTGACAAAGCCTTGCAATCCAAGGCCGCACCCGAGAGAAAACGCATGCCCTCCCTCGCAAGCCAAGGCCGCACCCCACGGACATAGCGTGAGAACACCTTGCTATCCCAGGCCAAACCCCGGAGAAAACGCGTGACAAAACCACATAATCCCAGGCCATACCCCAGCAAAATCGCTCAACAATACCTTGCAATACCAGGCCACACCCCATAGAAAATGCACGACAAAACCTCACAATCCCAGGCCGTACCCCTGGGAAATCGCGTTAGAAAACCTTGCAATCCGGGGGGGGCGCTGTTGAGCAGCCTGCAAGATGGCCGCTTAGTGTTTGAGCTCCACGCCTAGCCGCCTTCTATCCGGCTACATCTGCGGTTCCCTGCCTGATCCTGTAACCCTGCCTCGGACAAACGACAGCTGCTGCTGTGGGCTCTCTGCACGCCGAATCCCGGAGGAAATCGGACACCGGGTGCCCGTAATCTGCCTACGTGCTACGCGGGTGGCGGCGAGGCCCTGGGCCATCGGACGTCCCCCGTGCCTCGAGTGGGCGCTCGCCGCCGCCCCCATCGCTGCTGGTTCGTGCCTGTGCCTCGGGTGCGACTCCTCATCGCCGCTGGTCCGGTGCCCCTGGTGTCTCCGCCTGCCCGCCCCTCCCGCGGGAGGATCATTACCGCGCCGGCTGCCTAGCCGCGGCCGGGGGCGGGAGCTGAGCGGGCCTGCGGGAGTGTTGCCGCGGCGGAGCCCGTCGCCCGCCCGACTGCGGACCCTGGAGGCGACCCACGGATCTGCGACCCCTCCCTCCGCGATCGGGGGGCTGCTGGCGGACCATTTCGCTGCGGCGGCCCTGCCTGGATCGGGCCTGCGACGCGGCGATCTTTGAGGTGAGGACTGGGGGCGGCGGTGTCTTTCCGGCTTCCCAGCGCGATGGCCTGCTGAGGCCCGGACGCACTGTGCGTGGCCCTCCCTGCGGGGGTCTGCATTGGGGCCTCACCCCGCTCTCGAGTCTAAGTTGCACTATACCCCCTTTCGGGTGGGTGACCTGCACCACACCCAGTGGACTCTCGCTTGCCTATACCTGGTCCTGCTCACCCCTCACCACATCGGGCAGTCCCGCCACAAGCGGCGGAATATACCGCACCGGGCCGTTCTCTCCGGCTCCGCAACACCTCAACTGCGCAGTCGGGTGACCCCGTCTTGCATACCCCACCCCCTCAGCGCCCCAATCTCTTCTGGACTGCACGCTGCTCGCTCTGTTGGAGACCACCACGGGGACTGCGCTGGGAGGGCTGCTGGTCCCTCTGGTGAGCCCTACATCTTGTAAATACTTTCAATTTCCACGCATATGGTCTTCTCACCTCCCGTCTCAGGGGCTTAACCGACCAAGGCCTACCTGGCCACCTCCTACGTGCCCGTAGCAGCCCTGTGCCACTGTATCTGGCTACTCTCATCTTGGCATCTCCCCTCTCATTCTCTCCTACCGACCGGTGTCCAGTCAACTGGTCGACAACAAACTGGTCGACTGCAATTTGGTCGACACCATTTGGTCGAATGCCAAATGGTCGAATTTTTTTTTTTTTTTTATATATATGTGTTTTGTGGGTTTTCGTGTGGGGAAAAAAAAAAAGATAAAAAAGGGGTTTGGGGGGGGGGGGACCCCCCCAAAAAAAACCAAAAAATGGGTAAAAAAAAAAAAAAAAAATTCGACCATTTGGCATTCGACCAAATGGTGTCGACCAATTGTCCTGTCGACCAAATGTTTTCGACCATTTGACTGGTAACCCTACCGACCATGTTGAATCGATCAAAGAGCGGCGCTAGGGGGGGGGGCCATGGACAAATTCACGAAGGCGGTCCCTCGATCCGAGGCGGGCCACGCATCAACTACGCCGGAGGAACCTGATACCGAGCTGAGTTCCGGGGCTCCATCCCCTGATCTCACTGCCATGATGGAATCGATGGCCAAAAACTTTGCCTCCTTTCATGAGAAGCTTGACGACATCAATGCTAATGTGGCCTTGCTCAAAACACGCGTCGATCAGGCTGGCTCCAGAATTACGGAGGCCGAGAATCGGATCTCGACCAATGAAGATGTGATACACACACTACAGGACACTGTGGCTGCCTTGTCGCGCGACATGAAGAATGTAAAGGCCAAGTGCGACGACTTGGAATCCCGCTCCCGTAGAAACAACCTACGCATCATTGGGGTCCCTGAAACCGCCCTGATGGGTCGAATGGAGGAGGCGGTCGAGCGTCTACTTAAGGACTTGCTTGGTGACCCGGATCTTTCCCCTTACTTTACTGTTGAGCGAGCTCACCGGGCCTTGTCCCCGCGCCCCAAGCCTGGCGATATCCCCAGGACCATTATAGCCAAGATCCTCAATTACCGGGACAGGGACCTCATCCTCCGCCTGGCACGCGAGAAGGGTGAGCTGCGCTTGGAGTCTAATAATATCCGAATCTTCCCGGATTTCTCAATGGCTGTGCAGCAGGAAAGGCGTCAGTTCCTTGGCGTCAAGAAGATGCTCCGGGAGCGCAAAGTCCCATATGCCATTTTATTTCCTGCTAGGCTCAAAATCACCCACAGGGACAAACTCTATTTCTTTACCATCCCTGAAGAGGCGGCAAAATTTATTGAAATGGAGATACCACTTCAGGGCCCTGGTGATCATTGCTGATGAAAATTGACGGGTTGTTGGGAGTGGGTTTACTCGCTGCATTTGCTGACTTTGTAATTACAATCTCTCACTGTGATGGTCTACGCACCCGCTGACTGCCTGGGCTGTAATGTTCAGGCTCTAATCTTCCTTAGGGCTGAAATGACGCTTTACATAAGGCCAACATTGTAATATTTTGCTGCCCAACTGTTATGTTTTCCTCCTTCAACGGCACAACTGCGAGACCTCCACCTCGTTAAGACCGCTCCAGTTCCCCACTCAGGGGACACATGGGGTGGATGCTATACGACTGTTGACACTGGTCTGGTAGTTGCGGAACCGCAGGGGCTTGTGCGCTGTCCCCGCGTTCCCGCTTTGCGGGCGGGGACTTGCGCTAGAAGTCCACTCCTACTGTTTGTTTGGTAACAGAGCCGTTGGCTCTAAGCATGCTAGTGCGTGGCAACGGCGCACCCCACTGCGATTGCACTGTTTTTCTCTGTTCTGCTGGAATGGGTTGGCCCCCGTTGGGCCCTTGGGAAGTTCTGGCCAGGTTGGGTTTGGCCTATCTCTGGGCGGCTAAGGGAGGGTGATGGGTACACTGCTGATTTAAGCTTAGTGGTGCGGGTGGGGGGCGGGGAGGGGATTGTTTTTCAAAAAGGCATACGAGTTTCGCGAGGCGCATACTGAGGTGGCACAAGCGCGCATGCTGTCTTAACTACGGGAGCCCACACAACCATTTGGGTTGGGATGTTCACTGAGGATGAATATTGCGGTTGAATATGGCTACAACTGAAATGCCTACTGTCATAATGTCCTGGAATGTTCGGGGGTTGAGCAACCATACCAAAGCCCGCAAGATCATGGCGTATGTCAACAGGCATAACTCTAGGATCCTGCTGCTGCAGGAGACACACTCCAATGGTCTGATACCAAGGGCACTTGCCCCATCATGGGGTCCCGCCAGATTTTTCACTTCCTACTCCACGCAATCTAAGGGGGTTCTCACGCTTATCCACAAATCAATTAAGTTTGGACTTCATAAAAGCTACATCGACCCCGAGGGTCGCTACGTTATACTACACTGCACACTAGTCAATAGGGAATACCTGCTTGTCAACACCTACTGTCCCAATGTGGACTCACCGGAATTCTTTGACGCAATAGCCACCATACTCCTGGGTTTTGTGGGAGTACACATTATATGGGGAGGAGACCTGAACCTTATATTGGACACTGTCTTAGACAGAACATCCACGGTTTCTAGGGCAGTCTCTCGCGCGGCGCGCAGGCTACGGGGACATATGCAATCCCTCAACATTTGCGACGCCTGGAGGACTCTCCATCCGCAGAAACGCGAATACACCTACTACTCATCGGTGCATGACAGCTCGTCCAGGATAGATCTGTTTTTGGTCTCCGGTGGGGTTATGGGCGGGGTGGAGGGCGCGAGCATTATGGCCCGCACGCTCTCTGACCACGCTCCAATCACACTGTCCCTGAGACTGGGCACTCCTGTCCCAACGGTCAGCACTTGGCGCTTTAAGTCTGAGGCCCTAAAAGACATTGTGTTCAAGGCCGAAATACTTGCTGATATCGAGTCGTTCTTTGAACTTAACTCACTCCATGACACGACCGCCGCGGTTAGGTGGGAGGCCTTCAAGGTATATATAAGGGGCATGTCCATCTCCCGGGAGGCCGGGGTGCTGAAGGCCATTAGAACTGCCCTGGGGCAATCTGAGACCAAATTGAAACAACTTGAGCAACGTACCACTACCAGCTCTGACCCCTCCATTCTTGCCCAGATCTCTGACGAACTCCAAGTATATAATACACTGGCCACCTCCGAAGTCCGTTATTTCAGCCGCCCCTAGGCCGCCAGGACATATGGGGAGGGCGACAGACCAGGGAAAACGCTCGCGACCCTGGTTAGGGGGGAAATGGGCCGTACACAGATCT
Source organism: Ambystoma mexicanum (assembly GCF_040938575.1). Lineage (NCBI taxonomy): Eukaryota > Metazoa > Chordata > Amphibia > Caudata > Ambystomatidae > Ambystoma > Ambystoma mexicanum. The sequence goes on from NC_090923.1 coordinate 45,389,924, forward strand.
CCTCCATCAAAGACCGAAATGGTGACGCTCAGTGGGCGGACCCAAAAATACTAGAGACATTCACTGAGTTTTATAGCTCCCTTTATTCCCAGCCCGCAGAACACACCGAGCAGCATATGCGCGAGCTCCTCGGGCAAATCCCCACTACAGAAATTTCCCAACAGACTAGGGACCAGTTAGACTCCCCGATCACGTTAGACGAGATAGTGTCGTCCATCTCTGACTTGCCCAAAGGCAAGGCGCCTGGCCCTGACGGCCTTACCGCCGACTTTTATCAGGAGCACATAGCTGTCCTGGCCCCTCGTCTGTTCGAGGTATGGAACAAGGCACTACAAGCCTCCATCCTTCCCCCCTCCATGCGTGAAGCGGTAATCACGGTGCTGCTCAAACCGGGTAAGCCTGAAGACGAGTGTGGGTCATACAGACTCCTTTCTCTCATGAACCTTGACACAAAGATCTTTGCTAAAATCATTGCCAACCGCTTCTTGCCAATCATGACGCACCTTGTGCATGAGGACCAGGCGGGCTTCGTCCCGGGCAGGTCCACCTCCCACAATATCAGGAGACTGTTTAATGTCATGTCCCGCATAGATCAAGACGCCCAGGCTGTAGCGGTTACGCTGGACGCCCAGAAAGCCTTTGACATGGTTTCTTGGAAATACATGTGGCTGGTCCTGGAGACAATGGGTGTTGGCCCAAACATGATAGGGTTCATTAGACTATTGTACACATCCCCTGTGGCGCGTGTTCAAGTTAACTCTCTTACATCTGAGATCTTCACGCTATTCAGAGGCACCCGGCAGGGCTGCCCCTTCTCTCCGATTCTCTTCGCATTGGCGATTGAACCGATGGCGGACTATGTACGTTCAAGACATTCTCGCAAGGGAATAAGATTGACAGAGGAGCCTGAAATCATATCCCTATATGCAGACGACGTCCTACTTTACATCAGAGATCCCACAACTCACCTCAACCCCATATTGAGAGACATCACTCGCATTGGTACACATTCCGGCTTTACGATCAATTACTCCAAGTCGGAGATCTTCCCGCTCACTAAAACTACCACACAGCCCACTTCCGAATATCCTCTGCGCTGGGCCCCTAACGGCATTAAATACTTGGGAGTACATGTATCCCTCACTAAACCCACCCTACTCACCGATAATTACTCCGCGGTAGCGCAGACAGTTGAGACTAAAATTTCACGATGGCGCACTCTCCCGTTGTCCGTTGCGGGACGACTGTCCCTGATCAAAATGATTCTCCTCCCCAAGCTCCTGTACACCTTTAGTAACGTACCCCTATGGCCTGGGAGGGCATACTTCACTAAGCTTCACACGCTCTGCGCACAGTTCCTCTGGCACTCTGGTGCGGTGCGCAAGAAGTGGACTGACATGGCACTCTCGTACAGACGGGGGGGTATGGCTGCTCCTGACCTCGCTACATATTGGATCGCGGCCCAAGCCCAGCACGCCACCCACTGGTACCCTGGCGCCCCAGTGCGCCCTCACGTCAAGCTGGAACGGCTGGCATCCTCGGGTAATTATCTGATGACCCTAGTGCTGCACCGACACTATGCACCGGACTCCCCCATTAACCCCATAGCCGCGACCTTGTTCGCTTGGTCACACATACTAAGCCCATCAGCTGGGACTTCCCCGTATTACAAGTGGCTGCCCGTGTGGGCCTTCCCGGGGCTGGAGCCCACGCTCGACGCGGCCTTGACCCGCCACTGGGAGGCTCTGGGTTATAGGGCATTGTCTGACTTCTATCCAGAGGGCAAATTTATAGATCCCCAGACTTGGAGGCCGGGTCACACTAGATCTCCCTTAGAGACTCTTCAATACTACAGGCTTCGCGCTGCGTTCCGCGCTATGTGGCCCTCCTTCCCAGATGAACCCCCAGACGACCCGGCTATAGCGTACATTGCCAACTCGGGCGGAGCACGGGGCGTTGTCTCATCCCTGTATTACATCCTGCAGGATGCCTCCCCTGCTCCGGTTCTTGGAGCGCGCAACAAATGGGCAGACGAGTTGGGTCTAGAGATGCCTGATGGGTTGTGGGAAAGCATGTGTCTCCACACCAAAAGAGTCTCCTTCAATTTCCGCTTTCAGGCCATGCAGTATAAACTCCTCAACAGGCTATACTATACACCTCACAGGACTTCTGGGTTTGCTCGCTCCGAGGTGCGCCTCTGCCCGCGCTGCAGGGCCACAGATGCTGATCACCTACATATGTTCTGGTCCTGTCATAAGCTGTCCGATTTCTGGGAAGGGGTCATGAACACACTTAGTGCAGTAACTGAGACCACTATTGATCCCGATCCTCTGGCAGTTCTGTTTGGGGTTTGGAGCACTGAGGAAACTAAACGCCTGAAAAAGTTTTTAGATATAAGTTGCATGATCGCCAAGAAATGTATACTCCAGAACTGGAGGTGTTCCTCTCCTCCGACCCCTCAGAGATGGTTGGGCCTGCTCACATGGTCACGGAACTGCGAGGAGGACTATTTGGCTACGCTACCGGCCCGTTCTCGTCCCAAGAACATTTGGAGTGAATTCACCACATATCTCAACAATCAGTCCGAAGCCGCATCGGGGTCTTGTCCATCCCCGGCATCCACCCATGTATTGTGATATTCTCTTATCTCCTCCTTTATTTGTAAAATATTGTTATCACTGCTGTAAAGATGATAAAGTGGCCCGCAAGCAGCTCCACGATCCACTTGATTCATATGCTTGTTGCCCCGATGTTTGTACCCTGTGAACCTCTGCCAATAAAAATAAAAGTTTTAAAAAAAAGAAAACCTTGCAATCCCAGATTGTACTCCAACGAAATTGCACAACAAAACCTCGCAATCCCAGGCCGAACCCGAGAGAAAACACATGCCCTCCCTCACAAGCCCAGGTCGCACCCCAGAGAAAACGCGTGCCCTCACTCGCAAGCCCAAGCCATACCACAGCCAAATCACGTGATGAAACCTCGCAATCCTCGGTTGCACCCCAGATAAAACGCCTGCGCTCCCTCGCAAGCACAGCCCGTACTCCAGCGAAATTGCGCAGCCTCTCGTAAGTGTAGGCTACACCCCTTACAAAACGTGACTTCCCCAGACACCCTCAGCACCCATCCTGTCCACATATCCCCCTATTGCACATGAACCACTGTAGTACACACACCAGCCCCCCTCACCTTTGATACTCCCCACAGGCAGCCCCCTCTAGACAGGACACCCCCCACAGGCAACTCCCTCCAGATAGGACACCCCCCACAGGAAGCGCCCTCCATACAGGAAACCCCCCACAGGCAGCCCCTTCCACACTGAACACCTTCCACAGGCAGCCCCCTCCAGACCGGACACCACCCACGAGGCCCCCTCACCTGTGACTCCGCCCACAGGCAGCCAGACTGGACACCCCCGCACAGGCAGCCCCCTCCAGATCACAGGCAGCCCCCTCCAGACTGGACACCCCCCAAAGGAAGCCCCCTCCAGATGGGACACCACCCACAGACAGCCCCCTCCAGCCGGGACACCCCCTTCAGACAGCTCCCTCCAGATGGGACACCCCCCACAGGCAGGACCCTCCAGACGGGACACCCCCCCACAGACAGCCCCCTCCAGACTGGACACCCCCCACAGACAGCTCCCTCCAGATGGGACACTCCCACAGGCAGCCCCCTCCAGATGGGACACACCCCACAGGGAGCCCCCTCCGAACAGGTCACCACCCCAAACCCCCATCACCTGTGACACCCGACACAGGCAGCCTCTTCCTTCTAGACAGGACACCCCCAACCGGCAGCCCCATCCAGACCAGACAACCCCACAGGTAGCCCCCTCCAGACGGGACACCACCCACAGCACCTCCCTCCAGATTGGACACCGACCACAGGCAGCCCCCTCCAGGAGGGACACCACCCACAGGCAGCCCCCTCCAGGCGGGACACCACCCACAGGCAGCCCCCTCCTGATGGGACACACCCCAAAGGCAGCCCCATCCAGACTGGACACCCCCCACAGACTGGACTCCCCCCAAATGCAGCGCGCTCTCGACTGGACACCATCCACAGCACCTCCCTCCAGATTGGACACCCACCACAGGCAGCCCCCTCCAGGCGGGACACCACCCACAGGCAGCCCCCTCCAGACTGGACACCCCCCACAGACTGGACACCCCCCAAATGCAGCCCCCTCTAGACTGGACAACCCCCAGAGGCAACCTCCACCAGAAGGGACACCCCACACAGGCTGCCCCATCCTGACGGGACACCACCCACAGGTAGCCCCCTCGAGACGGGACACCCCTCACAGGCAGCCCCATCCAGAAGGGACACCCCCCACAGGCACCCCCATCCAGATGGGACACCACCCATAGGCAACCCCTCCAGATGGGATACCACCCCCACACTCCATCACCTGTGACTCCCCCCACAGGCAGCCCCTTCCAGACTGGACACCCCCCACAGGCAACCCCATCCAGAAGGGACACCACCCACAGGTAGCCCCCTCGAGACGGGACACCCCACACAGGCTGCCCCATCCTGACGGGACACCACCCACAGGTAGCCCCCTCGAGACGGGACACCCCTCACAGGCACCCCCATCCAGAAGGGACACCACCCACAGGTAGTCCCCTAGAGACGGGACACCCCACACAGGCTGCCCCATCCTGACGGGACACCACCCACAGGTAGCCCCCTCGAGACGGGACACCCCACACAGGCAACCCCCTCCAGATGGGACACCGCCCACAGGCAGATCCCTCCAGACGGGACACCACCCACAGGCAGACCCCTCCAGACTGCACCCCACCCACAGGCAGCCCCCTGCAGATGGGACACCAGCCGCCCCTGATGGGACACCCCCCGCAGGCAGCGCCTCCAGGCGGGATACCACCCAAAGGCAGCTCCATCCAGAAGGGACACCCCCCACAGGCAGCCCACCCCCCAGATGAAACACCACCCACAGGCAGCCCCCTCCAGATAGAACACCCCCCACAGACAGCCCCCTTCCAGACTGGACACCCCCTACAGGCCGCCCCCTCGAGGCGGGACACCCCCCACAGGCAGCCCCCTCCAGACTGATCCCACCCTCCAACCCCCCTCACCTGTGACACCCACCACAGGAAGCCCCTTCCAGACTGGACCTCCCCCACAGCCAGTCTCCTCCAGACAGGACACCACCCGCAGGCAGCCACCTCCATACTGGACAGGCCCCACAGGCAGCCCACTCCAGACTGGACAACCCCCACAGGCAGCCCCTTCCTGACTGGACAGCCCCCACAGCCAGCCTCTTTCAGACGGGAAACCACCCACAGGCATCCCCCTCCAGACTGGACACCTCCCACAGGAATCCCCCTCCAGACTGGACACCTCCCACAGGCATCCCCCTCTAGACTGGACACCTCCCACTGGCAGCCCTGTTACGACGGGAAACCACCCACAGACAGCCCCATCCTGAGAGGATACCCCCCACAGGCAGCCCCCTCCAGACTGATCCCACCCTCCAACCCTCTCACCTGTGACACCCGCCACAGGCAGCCCCTTCCAGACTGGACCTCCCCCACAGCCAGTCTCCTCCAGACAGGACACCACCCGCAGGCAGCCACCTCCATACTGGACAGGCCCCACAGGCAGCCCACTCCAGACTGGACAACCCCCACAGGCAGCCCCCTCCTGACCATACACCCCCCACAGGCATCCCCCTCCAGACTGGACACCTCCCACTGGCAGCCCCGTTACGACGGGAAACCACCCACAGACAGCCCCATCCTGAGAGGATACCCCCCACAGGCAACACCCTCCACCCTGGACATCTCCACAGGCAGCCTCCGCCAGGTGGGACACCCCCCCACAGGCAGCCCCCTCCAGACAGGACACCACCTCCCCAGGCCCCTCCATCTGTGACCCCCACCACAGGCAACCCCTTCCAGAATGGACACCCCCCACATGCAGCCCCCTCCAGACTGGACACCCCCCACAGGCTGCCCCCTCCAGTTTGGATACCCCCCACAGGCAGCCCCCTCCAGATGGGACACCACGAACAGGCAGCCACCTCCTGGTGGGACATCCCCACAGGCAGCCCCTCCAGACGGGACACCCCCCACAGGCAGCCCTATCCAGAAGGGACACCCCCCACAGGCAGCCCCCTATAAACTGGACACCCCCCACAGTGTCAAGGCGAGATCCTATCCAGCGCAGAAGCAGCACAAACTCCTATCTCCCCTTGGTGGTCTGGCACCTGGATTAGATGAACGCAGGTCACTGCGACCCCCACAGGGAAAGAGGGTTAGGGTCAACGGATTGGATAGGTTGGGGTTGTAGGGAAACCGGGTTGAGGGTTATGAAGAGGTTATGGATAGGCAAGGGGCTTATAGGGAAGGCATGCTCCTTTGCTCTGATCTTAGTGAGCATGTTCTGGTGGCCGTTATGCTCAAGCTCTTCTTGGACCCCAACAGCCGGCAATTAGACACATTCACCCATACATACATTCATGTCTAATGCATGCATTACCCTTGTTGAGGCGCCGCACTCAGTTTTGTATCAGCATTGAGTTATGCGTCTCTAGGTGTGGTTGAGTAGGCTTCCTAAAAGTTATCAGCAAGCTACATAAACAATAGCAGTCTTTGGTGCTGCAATATGAGCCTTCTGAGAGATGCAGCGTGGTATACAAACAATTACACAATAGAACGCCTTAGTGCTGAAATATGGTTATCCAGCGGGTACTCAGATGCAGCATGTAAACACAAACACCTAACTTGCAATGCATTAGGCATAAAAAAAGAAAGCACTTAGCTCTGGTTTCCCACTGAGTCTCGTTCCGCCGGCCGCTTTTGCAGTCTATTGCCCCGCAGTAAAGCAGTCAACCGGAGCCTTCCCATGTGAGTTAGTCAATCTGGTAAGTATTCATACCATGCTCCGTATACTAGTAAAAGTAGATCACTTATCTTTAGTATACTCGGGGCCAGAGGGTGGTTTTCTCGTGAGGGCGGGCCCCACGTAAGGCTTGGCTCTATAGCTCTTCAGGATGAGTCCGCTCGGCAGTAGTATCGAGTGAGAACAAGAGTTTGAGGTTCGCGCATGTGCGTTAGTCATCTCGCACATTCGCGTAGCTTCAGGTGTTGGCCTGGGCGTCGCCTGGGTCATTTGCAGGCCCCGTGTGCCTGATTGCTAACAAAAAGGACCAATTTTTTCACAGAATAGGTGCCAAAAATTGGATATGAACTGGGAGCCATGATACGAGATTATGTGTTGTGGTACTCCATGCAGACGAACTATGTGTTGCAGAAACAGATCCGCGAATTCACCAGCCGTTAGTAAGCCTTGACTAGGAACAAAGTGGGCGAGTTTAGAGAGCCAGTCTATTACCACTAGTATCGTCGTGTAGGCTTGGTCCGGAGGTAACTCCTCAATGAAATCTAGGGACACGGAATGCCAAGGCTGCGATGGGGTTGGCAAGGGCCTAAATAGACCCATTGGCTTTTTGTGGTCTGTTTTATTTCAGGCACATACTTCACACTGTGCTACGTACTCTTGGACTTCCTTATGGAGGTTAGGCTACCAATAATGCCGTTGGATTAATTCTTGGGTCTTGTTTATTCCTGGATGTCCAGCCAGTGGTGAATCATGGCACCACTTGAGTGCTTGCGTCCGCAGGGCTTTGGTAGGCAAATACACAACTTTTCCCTGATATGGTATACCATCAAGCAGGCAACGCTCTTGGTCTGAATTTTCCCACTGGAGTAACTCTTTGGCTGTCATAGCATCCCCTATTTGTTCAAGCAGCGTATTGGTTACACTGCCTATGATCTTGGCTGGAGGTACTATGGGTTTTGCTGTCTCTTCCACACTGGACAAGATTAGTGACTCTGGATATCTGGAGAGTATGTCTGCTTTCTTGTTTTCTTGCCCTGGGCGGTATGTTACCATGAAATCAAAGTCTGCGAAATACATGCGCCATCGTAATTGGTGCGGAGTGAGACGCATGCGGATTTCAAGAATTGGAGATTTCGGTGATCAGTTAGCACCGTTATGGTGTGTCTTGCTCCTAGTAAATAGTGTCTCCATTCTGCGAAGGAGGCTTTGATGGCAAGTAGTTCGCGATCCGCAATGGTATAGTTTTGTTCTGCGGGGTTGAACTACCTGAGTAGTAGGCTACCGGATGTAAGTGTCCTGACTGATCCCATTGAGATAGAATCACCCCCGGCGTGTAACTTGAAGCGTCATTTTCTAGCAGGAAGGGTAATGTTGGATCTGGATGCAAAAGGACTGGTGCCGAGGTAAAGCCTCTTTCAACTGGTTAAAGCTATGTTCCGCCTTGGAGTCCCACAAAAATGGTTTTCCCTTTTTAGAAGTCGGGTTAAGGCCAGACACTTCTGAGCAAAATCCTGAATAAACCTCTGATAGAAGTTTGCAAAGCCTAGTACTGATTGTACTTCTTTGATGTTTCGTGGGGTTGGCCAATCCAAGATAGCCTGTACCTTATGCATGTCCATTGTAACCCCATCAGGTGATAGGATAAACCCGAGGAACTCCACTGTGGTGCAGTGAAACATACATTTTTCCAGTTTGGCGAATAGATGCTGTTCATGCTGGTGTTGCAAAACGGATTGAACATGCTGCTTGTGCTCGTCTTTACTACGGGAATAGATCAGAATATCGTCGATGTAGACCACAACAAAAATGTCCAGGAATCCTCGAAGAAGCTGTCAAGCAGTCAACCAGAGCCTTCCCATGTGAGTTAGTCAATCTGGTAAGTATTCATAACATGCTCTGTATACTAGTTAAAAGTAGATCACTTATTTTTAGGATATGCAGGGCCAGAGGGTTGTTTTCTAGCGAGGGCGGGTCCCGCGTAAGGCTTGGCTCTGGAGCTTTTCAAGATGCGTCCGCTCGGCAGCAGTATCGAGCGCGAACAAGCGTTCAAGGTTCGCTCATTCGCGTTAGTCATCTCGCGCATGCGCGTTGCTTCGGGCGTTGGCCTGGGTGTTGCCTGGGTCGTTTGCAGGGCCTGTGTGCCTGATTGCTTCCAAAAAGGAGTCTGGGCTGCTGGGGCTGTAGTTCTCTGACATGAGGCTGCTGGGAAACGTGGCTTTCAGTGGGTCTCTTGCTGCCACACCAAGCACACCTACAAAAAGGGTAAAGATGGCATCTACTTAATGAAATACCCCCCACTGTACCAGCAACTACTTTACACTTGCGCTTTCCCCGGGGGCTTGATCTTGGCTTTATGACACACAGGCACCCCCTCTAGATGGAACACCACCCCGCAGGCCACCTCACCTGTGACACCCCCCATAGGCGGCTCCTTCCCGACTGGACAGCCCCCACAGGCAGCCCCCTCCAGACGGGATGCTCCCCACAAGCAGCCCCCTCCAGACCGGACTTCTGCCACAGGCAGCCCCCTCCAGGTGGGACCCCCCTCAGGCAGGCCCCTCCAGATGGGACACTTCCCCCCAGGCCTCCTGACCTCTGACCCCCCCACAGGCAGCCCCTTCCAGACTGGACACCCCCCCACAGGCAGCCCCTCCCGACGAGACACCACCCACAGGCAGCCGCCTCCAGATAGGATCCACCCCACAGGCAGCCCAATCCAGAAGTGACGCTCCCAACAGGCAGCAACCTGCATACAGGACAACCCCCACAGGCAGCCCCTTCCATAATGGACAACACCCACAGGCAGCCCCCTCCTGATGGGACACCACCCACAGACAGTCCCCTCCAGACTGAACACCCCCCACAGGCAGCCCCATCCAGACTGGACACCCCCTACAGGCAGCTTCCCCCTGATGGTTCAACCACCACAGGTAGCCCCCTCCAGACTGGACACCCTCCACAGCCAGTACCCTGGCAGTCTGACACATCACCACTGCAATGAATGTCTGTTGCTCACCTATACTTCCGTGGTTCGACAGCACCATGCATTGCAACATGAACATGTATCCTGTAAATCCAAACAACTGCAATCACCGGAGGTCTATCCATGAGTGGAGCATCTGCTCACACACCCTTCCAGGCATAAATCATCCCCCAACATACACATGTGATTAGTGAATGCAAGAAAATGTGCATGCTGCCCGTGCCACATTTCTATGGCATCAAAGCACACTGACAGTATGTGTGCCCAAGACAGAAGCAAACATTCAAAAACATGTTGCAAGATCCACAAACAATGGCCAGGTGTATCGCAGCCTGAGCATGAGTGTGTTGGGTGGTAAAACACCTGTCAGGGAACTATAACATGACTGGTCCATGCATGAGTGATGGTAGGACAGTCAGAGAGAGCATGACTCACAGAGACTGGTGAGTTGTGCAGCCATTCAGTAAGATCGAATATGTGCCACTACTGCATTCCAGTGGTAGAGATTGACCAACACATGAGAGAAGGCATTGTGAGATTGCACATGCTGGTGAAGGTGTATGCACAGCATGTGTTTTGCACAGCAATAAGTAATGTGCTTTGACGGTGACCATGGAACACACCCACAGTGAGTGCCCCTCCATCCACCCCAACCACAGTGATGCCAAACATAGAGTGATGCAGCACAGGTCAATGAGAATCCAAATAGACAGTCACACCCATAAAGAAAGGAATCTGACACCTAATAACTATTTAGACAGGCAGCGGGCTAGTCATCTACTCATACACAACCTGGCTCAGGCTCTCCACCAGGGCTGAGTCCAGCGCCACGTCCTCAACCCCCAGGCAGGCCTCTGATGTTTCCTGGAGGGCTTGCAGTGTATCCAGCATATGTGCCTGTATCACCTCCGCTTCCCTGCAAGTGGCCTCCAGGATGGCAGCCCGTCTCTTTGCCCGATGATGCACAATCCCAGCCCTGGCCAACACAATCCTTGCCTACCGAGCCCGCTACCTCTCTGCTCGAATTTGCTGCCCATATCACATGAACGCGAAGACATCCTTTAACTGAGGTCCATGTCTTCCTCCCACCTCACACCAAGCACCTGCCCCCTGTCGATGTTGGGCACTGAGATATGTAGCCTCCTCCTTAATGCCTGCTGCTGCCACAGTGCCCAGTGCCTGCTATGTGTGTACACCCTCCAGCCTTATGATGATACCTGGGGGCGTACGGCCGTGCCTTGCTTCTGGGTGTCTGCTGTCCCTCCATTGCCAGTTACCCTGTTGGTGCCTGGGTAGGCACGGTGACCAAACTAGCCGATTGATCTTCGGCTCCAAACTTGGGTAGGGATGTTGGCTTCACCATACTGGGCAATCTGGGTGGGACTGGGCACAGGGGGCCCTGGTGGTATCTAGGCTGGAAGACACCCCGGAGGACGACTGGCGAACAGAGGAGGTAGACGAGGAGGGGGTCGCATTAGTGGACAGCCCATGCAGCACAAACCGGAAAAGGCATGTTGCAAGCCAGTTGACAAGGCGGTATACCTCATTGTCATGACGTGCAAACAGTCTATGTGAAGCCTGAACATCATCACGGATGACGGCAGTATGCCTTGCCACCCCAGCCTGCAGGGGTAGCACATAGTCCTGAATGGCAACAGCAGATGGTAAGGGGTGTTGGTCTGTGTAGACACAGCTGAAACCAGGAGCTGGGCCTGGGTGGAGGCATACCGGCAGGTGCACACAGCTGCATCCGCTGGCCCAGGGACAAGATTTTGCACAGGCACCGCCAGGGTGGCCTGCACAACCTCGTGCCCCAGGGACAGGACTGAGGTAATCATGCCCACCTCAACACTCCACCTGACCCTATGGGCTGTGCTTCAATGACCACCTCCTGCCGTGCTCCCCCGCAGCCATTATGGATGACTCCGGGGCATCTTCCACAATGGATGGCCCCTGTGCGTCATCACCGGTTCTGCCCGCTGCTGAGGAGTCAACTCGCACCTTCACCTTCTTGGACTTATCCTCTCATGGGGGCGTGGCTGGGTCTTGCGCCGCTGCCTGGTGGAGGCATCTCCACGGGCATGCTCCACAGCACTTGTTCCGCCCTCTTCATCAGATGCAACTGTGGAAAAGGAGACACAGAACAGAAACATCAGTGTGCTGCTCCAATGTGTGTGTGATAATACCAACATTCACATGAACATGACTAATCAAGGGAACAACCATCATCCTCCACCCCTGAACACATGGATATGCAATCCACATCCATGCAGATACATTTGCGCCCATCACTCCTGACATTCACATCAGACTACATGACACTCTCACAACCAAGCAATTGCGTATGCTACACAGACATGCAGTGGAGTAACTTTGCTGAAAATGTTGGGGGGGACAGGGATGGGGTAGAGGGAGGACGAGTGGTGGCTCTTGGGGCTCGTTTCAGCCAAATTGTTAGATACAATTTGGTTGAATGGTAGATTTGAGTGAATTCAGTCACCATCATTAGATCGAAGCCGAAGATACCAAACATGAAGAACTGGGATTGTGGGGGTGTCCCCTGCCCCCCATGTACAGTATTTTTGACTTCGGCAGTTGCGGGGGTACCCCCTGCTTCCTCAGCATTGGTTGAAGGGGACCCAACGGAAAAAAGAAGAAAAAGGGACACTGCAGCATCAGATCCGACCCACGTTAGATGGGTGGATCTGACTCTGCAGGGTACAGGAGAGGTGGCGGATGACGAAAAGATCAGTAGGGGGGTTTATGGGTGTATTGGCGGTTTGAGGGGGGACATTGTTTGGGGTTTTTGTACCAAGGCAAAAACATATTCGCAGCAAAAATGACTACGGTCAATTTCGCCATAATTATGTACCTCGTTCAAACAATCTAAATCCCTCAGGGATAACACTAGACTACTACACCACAAGAGTCCATTTCTGATGCTCTGTTTTAACTTTCATAAGACTGATGGCCTATCTTGAAAATTCAATCGGCCCCCACACATCTCCAGCCGGCCTGCCATGCACCCAGTGACACAACATAACATTCACAAACTTAATTCCAATAGAACATACAAACAATGCATTATTTATCATTCATTCAGGCACAAAAGTAAACACACATGCTTGCATACACTCTCACTCACACACAAATGCACCCAGCACCTCCATTGACATACACTGTGTGCACACAACATTTATATGTACATATACAATAACCCATGGAAACAGTAGCACAACGTCCATTGAGCAGACCAGACTCTATAACCCCCTGATCCCTGAAATGTTGGGCTAAGTTGACTTGACCAAACTGAACTATAAAGCCATGGCCGAAAGGAACAGATTCACTGGAATGTCAGCAATTCCCTTAATATTTCCTTTCATTCAAAGTCAGAAGCCATCGGTTAATGCAGTGCAGTGGGTGACCAAGTATACCTGGTATACATTTTTAAATGCCATATATCTCCAAACTTGGTCTCTGCACAGCACCTTACATGTGTATGTGCTGACAGCCTTTTCTACAAGATTCTGACTGATTAAAATGAAGGTATGTTTTCCTTTGTTCAAATGTCTCCAAGCACGGGAGTACCAAGGGGGGGAGGCAGGGGGTGGGGAAAGCTGCCCCGCATGGCTCTTTTAAGAGCCAGACTGGGACATTTATCATTGGGACACCTCTCCCGTTTGGTACATCAAAGAGGGCGCCCAATGGCAAAGGTGTCCCGCTGGCAGGACAATGTGTGTGCTGAGCAATTCCTGCTCAACACGCTCATTGTCCTGGCAGCAGGACACCTTACCCGTTCCGAATGGTAGAGGTGTCCTACTGCCAGGACAATGTCCCAAGGAGCTCCGGGCAGCAGAGGGTCCTCACGTTGCTCTGTATCAACAGAGCATTACAATGTGAGCCATTAGGCACTGATGGAAAGGAGGGGGGTACTATTAGCAGGGACTTTTGTCCCTTTAGAAATGTGAAAGGAAGTAATTGATCAGAAGTGAGCAGGGTGCATAAAGTTGCATGCTTTATGAAATGACTATTGCTTTAAATCCCAAGAGGGATTTGTGAGGCTCACATTAATCTACATGGTGCTATTGTGACTTTGCATGCAGAATGGGGAGAATACAACTAAAGCCATACTCCCATTGCTCAACATGTCTCGATGACAGTGTATATAGTTTATGGTTAGTTTATTATGAAAGGCTAGTTTATTATGTAATGTGGTTTGTTTCCAAGGCAATGCTATAAATAATTATTTAAGCACATGAAATGTAAAGCAAAACCTTAATAAATATCTATAGCAACTAAACCTGGAAAGATGTTCTTGGTCGCTTAAATTGTCCACATCCCAGTTTCACAATTTAACCAAGTGTGTGATCCTGAGAAAATCATTTAATCACATTGGGCCTCATTACACGGTAGGCGGTCCTTACCGGCATGGCGCTAATAACGTGTCCGTGTAGGAAGCAGCCCGCTAATTGCGTGGCATTACGAGTACGTGGGCACGAGCTTTGCGCCATGCCGGTAAGGACATTACCGCCATGACGTTAAAGGCCCCAAAAAGTCCCTTAGCGGCACCAAGGAAAGTGCTGATAGCACTTCCGCCGCCCATGAATCCGGCATTAGCGGTGATCGCTAATAGCGGGTAAGCGTGTCGTAATAGACAGGAGCGGTTAGCGATGCCTGTAATCCTTTACCGGCATCGTTTTTCCCTTACCGTCTACCGTGTAATGAGGCCCATTGTGCCTTATCTGCAGCTCTACAAGTGACTCTGATTCACTTCAAAGCTAATGTTAATGTATCATGATATAATGGCAAAGCCTAATGACTATAGAGTTATTCCACATATAACAAAAGTGCAATTTAGGTATTTTGCACCACAAAGTTAGTCTTCACTTGGCTTATTTATTGCAAATTATTCTAAAGTCACTTCCATGGTGCCTCCAAGTATCAAAGACTGATGATGCGCTTTGCAATGTCCTTTTCTGTTAAGTCAATTCTGTTGGTGCAGTCTATATAATTATTAGGAGGTTTGCATGTATTTTGCCTCAGAGGGCTTGGACAGAGCTCTAATAGATGAGTTTCCTGCATCTAGAATGAGCCTGCAATTTTATTTTAGTTGTGTGTTAAAATGCCCTCTTCCACTAATGCTACCAAAAAAGTAGATTGGGGCAGGGTTGGGCGGTTTGGGGGAGCCAATGAGACCACGTGGAATTCCACAAGCTGCATTTCATTGCTCACGCCCTTACCCCCCCGCCACACACACTCTTACAATGCTGGATACTCCCTGCTTAGTTTGATAAGTGAAGCAGTTTTCGGTGGCCTGTAGCCTGAACCATGACACCCATTTCCTAATTTGCACCAAATCGTCCTGAAAAAGTGTCTGAAAAACTCAAAATACTTTTTGCCAGTTTGGTGAAGATTATTTTTGGCAGCAGGGGGAAAGGTTATACAGGGCTCCTAAAGGTGTGCTTTTAAAACAAAATCCCATACGGTTACTTCTGCGCACCTAGAGTGAAACCTGCTTAACAAAACTTCACCATGTTTGGAAGGCATATAACACTCCAATTCATTTCACAGAATGCGCAGAGTACGACATTTATTTCCATTCTACTTGGGGAGGGCGCTCCTTCCGCCAACCTCATTTTGAAATTAGGATGGTGGTGCTTTAGTAGCATCTGAAAGGGGCAAGACAAATTTTAGAGGCGTTGCAGAGCTGTGGCTTGCCACAGAGAATGCACCATTTGTTATTGTTAATGTGTCTTCATACCTGGGGCCTTAATGTGTACTGTGAGCTCTGCTCACATTGTCCAAATGTGACTCGCGCCCTCGCTAGGATCAGCCCGCAGCTCAGCCCCCCAACAAACATACACAAACACAATAAAAAATGATTTAAAAAAAGAAAGTACCTCTGCTGTGCTTTCAAATGCCGCCCGGGAAATGTCTCATGTTACAGCGACCTAACCTCTTTGCACTCACACACCTCCAGACAGAAACCAGCAAGCTGAGTGAGCTTCCTAGTTCCTGTCTGTGTGTCGCAGAAACACACAGCCGGAAAGCGATTCTCTGCGCCGTGGCCCCTGGAAGTGCTGCTGTTAGCGTGGCAGCACAGGCGCAAGGCCCTGCAACACCCAATTCAGAACCCTGGCTGCTGACTTTGAATCAGGCCAGCTAGGGTGACGGACTGAGCCATGCAGGGCATCCCACCCCTGAATTTGTTGCAGTGTGGCTGCCAGGCATCTCAGCATTATGTAATGAGACAGCGCAAGCCTTGCTGGGCACCCCAGCCGGGCTTGCGCTGTCGAATTACATAATTGATGATTGAGGGCCCCCTGCCCTCCCTCCAAAAGTTGGGGGGGACAAGCAGGCATGTCGCAGAAGTTGGAGGGGACAAACCCCCCTTTCCCCCCCTATAATTACACCAATGCAGACATGCATCTTGTGCACATACACATGTCATGCACACACATCAACAGAGAGTCCATAAGTACGTCACGCATCCAAAAGCATGTGTTGCATCCAGGTGTGATTCATCAATCACACCTGGATGCAACACATGCTTTTGGATGCGTGACGTACTGTGGCCAGTCACACATTCCCATCTTTGGCACATACACATGAACATCATGCATGCACATGTCCTGGTCAACACTACATCAACTGTCACACGTGTCACACGGGCACGTCTCAGACAGAAGTAACAAAACCAGTGCACTGTCTGAAAGGCAGCAGTACAACACACAATGCACGAGATATCTAATTCCGAATACATATGGTCCAATGCACACATTGATTGCAATGTCTGGGGAATGCACGCAGACATCTGTATCAGAGTCATACTTGCTTCAAGCCTAAGGGCTCACTCCCAACATGCAGCAACATGCACTGTAGAGCATAGCAACACATGGATACCCACCTGTCGACTCCAGACTTTGATGCAATTCGCAGACCTGGATGTACAGTGCCGGGTAACATTTCTCCAGGACCCGCATGTTGGTAATGTTCAGCCGGCACCTGCGTGCACGGTGCGCCTCGTGGATGCACCGGCCTGGATGAAGCACAGGGCCTTGCTGTGGGTCCAGGATTTCAGGTCCTCCCAGCGTTTATGCATGGTCTTCAAGGTCCAGGATGCCACCCCCTCGGCATTGATGGCATCCGTTATCCCGTCCCAGATCCGCTGATGTCCTTCCTTGCTGTGTTGCATCTGTGCGTTGAAGAGGGCATCAACATTCTCCAGGACCTTCTCCACCAGGATGTCAACTTCCCTGGCAGTGAAGTTGATAGCCCTCTGCCTCGCTGCCGTGGGGTTGGCTGGGGTGCGATAGTGGTGGTATGGCACGGTGGGAGTCCGTTGAAGCAGCGTAGGAGGTCACAGGGCCAAGGACAGGAGCACTTGCAATCTCTGAACAGCAGGCAATCAAAACGCAGGGCAGGTCGGAAGCAGACACACACACTGCGCAGGCAGCAGCAGATGGCTCGGTACGAGGCAGCTCAGGGCAGTAGGAGGCAGGTTAAATGGCTCACAGGCAGGAGCATGGAGCTTCCTTGTATTTAATTGCGTGGGCAGCTGGAAACAGAGTGACAGGATTTTGCGTGTAAGGAATTTGCATGGACATGTGAAATCCGAGAAAAGGCCCTTGAGAACACAAGAATTGGGGATACATAAGTACGAGTAGAAGCAACTCCGATCATACGTGCAAAGGGGAGTAGATGGATAAGTGGAATACTGCAGTTTTTGGGGTCCCACAGAATTCGTTCACTTCTGGGACCGTGCAAACTTCTTATTTTGGTGGGGGATTTGCCTCTGCGCATACGTGTGTCTACTTTAGTTTTTTCAGAGGTTAGCGGTGAGTCGTGTACGCAGTTTTCATACTCTGGGAGCCCCTACCTCTATTCTTACCATAATTGTAGCTTTCCAGGGTTTGCATACGCTTTTTTTGTGTTGCACGGTGCCACTGCGTATCGCGTACCACTTTTCTTTTTTAAGCTATCCAGGATGTCTTGCGTACGCTATTTCCCTTTTTCTGGGGTACCATTGCGTTACGCATCCCGTATTTTTGTCACATGTGGTACATTTTAGCCTTGCTGGACCACAGAAGTATGTTTTCCTTCACATGCACTGCCCCATCACTCCAATTGCCCAGGACAATTGCTTGGGGTGCCTTTCATTGTTCACTTACACCTGGAACAGGATTGGAAAGGCCCCAAGAGGGAAAGGTGGCAGGGGTGGCCGGGGTCAGGATCAGGGACGTGCATCGGAAGTTGCTGTCCCAGGCCCAAGGGTCCAGGTAGCTGCAGTGTAAGATGCTGTACCAGGCCCAAGGGTCCAGGTGCGTGCAGTGGAAGCTTCTGTCTCAGACCCATGGGTCCAGGAACGTGAAGTGGCAGCTGCTGTTCAAGGCCCAGGGGTCCTGGTATGTGCAGTGGAAGCTGCAGTGCCAGCCCCAAAGGGTAAGGGACGCGCATCTAAAGCAACTTTGCCAGCCCCAGTGGGTGATGCGATGCCCCAGGCCACTAGTGGTCTGGCATCTGGAGCCCAGAGTGGTCCCAGCCACACAGGGTCAAAACCACGTGCCAAGAAGGGAAAGTCTGCACAGCAGGAACAGGCTCAACCCAATGGAACGGTCGGAGACACTGGCACATTGAGGAAGAGGAACTTCCATGATGAAGAACTCCATATCCTCATAGACTACGTGAATATTTACTACCATGACATGTGCTGCAACCGGGGAGCACACATACACATGCTCAGTGTATGGTGCACTGGCAACATGTCACGGTTGAGATAAAGGTTTTTAGAAGCGCACCAGTGCTTAGGTAGTGATGCACTGGAAGGACCACACCCGTCGCACCAAGTCCAAGCTGGGTGCCAACATCGCCTCTGCTATGGCAACTGGAGGGGGATGAAAAGAGGTGGAGGAGCTCACTCAGCATTAAGATGCTATGAGCCAATTCATTCTACTGGATCAGGTGCAGGGCATGGGAGGCCTGCCAATTTACGAGGCCACGTCCGGTGATTGACCAAGATTGTGCATCCTGAGTACGTGTAGTGAAGCATCACCAAGATGTATGATTGTGTTGGCCTTCTGGCAGCATTTGAATGACTGCCCTGGGTGAAGCATGTTGTGGTGTACTGACTCCTGTCCAGTGTACTCAAGAGTGGATACAACCCATGTGTTGTACATCAGTTGCACATGGCCGGGTGACAGTACTCATCCCCAGGGGAGTTGCTAGGTTTGGAAAAGACCTGGGGCTAAGCTGATGTCGGAACTGTTGGGACTGGGAGCTAGCTAGTCTTTTGGCTGTAGCTCCTGAGATTCTACCCGGGGCTACAACCAAAAGATCAGGGGCTACAGCCCCTTTAGCCCCCCCTAGCAATGCCCCTGCTCATCCCCCTCTTGTATCGCCAGCCATCATCTGCAACATGATACCACTACGTGCCCTCTTGTTAGTTGCATCAGTGATATCAGTCACTCTGCCCGGCTAGATATGTGCTTGTGTCTGAAGCACGAGTTACCATGCTACATAGACCTTCCAAGGAGAATACCAACACACCTCACGGTGTGACATGAGTGAGTGTGCATATTTCTAGACTGTGCACATCCATGCTGCCGCTATAGCAATGTCTCCGGAGTTGATTTGCTGTGAGGCCTGATCCTTGTTACCCTTCTACACTCACCACACACTCCATGGATCCATGCCCCTGTCCCTCTTGTGGGTCACTGTACCTTCTTCCTATCTCCAACTGCATTTAATTACTCTCTCCACTTCACAGATCTTGGCTAGGTGTTACTCTTACAGTCATACTTCAACTGGGACAGTTTCCTTTTTTCCACACTTAGGGCATGTTCCCATTGTGTACAGTACCTGTGCCAGTTTAACACTGGTGTGGCATGTGATGGATGGGTACTTGGGTGTGAATTTGTGTGTGTACCCACTGGCATGTCATGTAATAGCATGTCACACAGCCACATAACCATGCAAATGTCACTGTTATATATGATGGCCAGATCTGAGGTTTCTGTAGGCAGCACTGCTTGCAGAGGGACAGGCACACGGGGAAGCCCTGAGGGAAGAGTTGTTGGCCAACAGAGCTGCAGTCCATGAGGAAGAGGCAGCCACCAGGAGACTTTTCCAAACGGAGATGCAGACATTGAGGCAGGATGTCTTGGCGGAACTCTGTGCACACCATGATGTTGTGCTTGGTGACCACCAAGCCCTCAGGGTGCTGGTGCATTCATCAGTGCCACGCATGGCCGCTGCCACTGAGGACCAGGCCAGTGTACTGCGTGGTCAGTCTCCAGCACCACTACCACCTTCTGATTCAACGCAGGATGGTGGTGCCAGCAGAGACATGCCTTCCGGTCCGACATAGCGGTCCATGAGCCCATGGAGGGTTATTTTTTTTATTTTGTTTTAGAACATCCACCCATGTGGAAGTTTACATGCACTCTGCTCCTCCCCCCTCATGGGTGGACCCCCCGCTCCCCGATCATGATGGACATTTTTGATTTTTATATTTTTGATTTTATTTTGTTTTTGGATACTTCACCCAGGCCAGGATGTTAAATGTTTTTTTGGGTTGTTGCTCTTTCCTGGTTCATGTTTTATTTTTTTCTTATATTTACCTTGAGGTGTGAAGTCAATATCTCAAGGCCACGACATTCACAGTGGTGGACATGCAGGCATGAATAGTGAGGTCAACTTGCATGTTTGCATGGTGGTACACAGGATGGCATGTGCAGGTAAATATGGTTTCTGTGTTCCATGGCACATGTGTGCGGTGTGAATGTCACTTCACTATGCCTGTTGTAATGTCTTCTCCCATGTTGTTTCAGTAATCTGTGATCTGGCAGTGCCTGCTGTCCTGGGAGACACCCTGCACCCTTTGAAGTCCATGCTCCCGATCCCCTCCACCAGGAACTGTCCCTCCTGTACCTGATTAGGAGACAAAGTTACAGGTGAAGGTGATGCTGGATTTATACCATGCTGGCACAGTCAGCGGGTAAGCATGTGCACTGTCTTGCATGTTGAGCATGCTTCATTGGTGTGCATGTTTGCTGCATGTTTTACTTAACTTATATGTGCTTTGCATGCTAAAATACTGGTATGGTAATTTAAGTGGTGCTCATGTCACTGTGTTACCTATCTTGGTGAATTCCTATATGGCCGCACCTACTGTGCTGTAGAGCATGTCAACGTTCATCTCCAATCCAGCCAGTGTACTCCTTGATGTGGCATTTCCTTGGGCTGCCGTCTCAGTGTCACTCTCTATCCCTCTCTCTGTCGTGGTACACTCACTCCTGGGCTGATCACAATCTATTTCCTGTCAACCTCTGGCACCCTGTGTTGCACCTGCATTGGGTGGTCTCTGCATATGTTCTGTATCAAATCATGTGTTGTCATGGATGTGCATGTTGTTTCTGTTGTCACTATACATGTGATTGCATTTAGGGGAAGCATCTCCCAATGGTGTGCATCGCATGCAAGGCAGGTGGGTACCCTGTGCAGGTAAGTGAAGGGCAATAGCAGGCACTAGTGTGGTGTTTGGCTGGGAGTCTAGCACTGTGTGTGTGTTCACTTGGGATTGACTTGTCTTGTGGGCCACCAGTACTTCTTCATGGGTGCATGTTTCACAGGGTGTGCTTCTGATGATGGGTCTGGGTATGGTGTAGTTTTGCTGGATTGGTGGTGCCGCTGTGTTCACATTCTAAATTCTGGGAATTCTAACTGTGGGCCTTTCATGAGTTTTTTTATAGTGTCTAGCATGGCCAGCTTCTTGTGGCCTGTGACAGGTGTTGCTGGTTTTGCTGATGTGTGTCTCATGGCACTTTCATAATGTGTAATGATGTTACTTCACATCCCTTGCAATTTTGTGGGTTTATGGATTGATAGCACATTTGGGCTATCTTGATTATGGATCAACCATTACGGTGTGCCGCACAAGTTGAAAGCCACAAACATGTGGGTATTAATGCACTTTTTGGGATGCTGTGTTGTGTACCAGCACATTAGGGTTAGTGGTGTTGGTGCTTTCTCATGCATGTGGCATGCATGCTGCACCATGGTGTTTGTAGCTTTAAGGCTGGGTGCATGGTACTGCTGCATTCGATTGAATGCAGTATTTGACCAATTTGATGCTGTGACAATGAAGTCTGCATTCACCAGGCTGTTTTGGTTTGCATTATACTTTCCCCATTCATTTCTCCTTATTTGCCGTGTCATATTGCTTTGTGTTGTCTGCTTATATCTGACATATCAGTTCCCTCTGTGGCAAGCATTCCATTGGGACATCGGCCTCTGTGCATTTATGCATCAAACATGTTCCTCCCGGGAGTGCAAGAGGTGAGTATTTGTGTACTTGTATTCTAGTGGTTTGCATCACAGCTGCACTCTCAAAAATGTGCTGCCAACTTGCCAACACATCCATTGTATCTTCTGCACCAACTCCTTCACAGTCCCTTTGTAATGCACTTTCATCTAATTTATTTTCTAAACGCCAGGATATACTAAGCCTCCTTGTGACAGGAACATCCAACACAAACCTCCTCCCTCTGCACCCCCTACCACTCCTCATCCCTCCTTCTCCTCATTTGCTCTTGTCTCCCCTGAAGAAGTCACCAGAGTTGCCAACTCCATGAAGGACACATCCAAACAGCTGGGCCCATGCTCATCCTGAACCATCAAGGGCAACATGTTACTGCTCTCTGCAACCACTCCTTTGCTGCAGTTTCATGTCCATCCTCCTTTAAGCACTCCCTTGTGTGCCCCATACTTACAATACCATCTGCAGAGCCTTTCAGCCCAGCCAACTACCGCCCCATTTCAATCACTACCTTTCTGGGAAAACTTCTTTAGAAGTTTGCTCTCCTCCAAATGGACGCCCATGACGTACTTGTACACCAGTGTGGATTCCAACCTTCCTGAGCCACAGACAGTGCCCTCCTGAACACCCATGAAGAACTGCTAGCATCCCTCAATTCATAATCTCCTGCTGTCCTCATCCTCCTTGATATCTCATCTGCATTTGACACAGTGAAGCATTCCAAATTCATTCAGATGTTCCTTGTGCGGACAGTAGACTGGTTTAGCTCATTCCTAACCAACCATTACTACAAAACCATTCTGTTCCCTTTCTCCTCCCCTACTTCCTGCTCCGCCTGTGAAGTCCCCCAGGGCTCTATTCCTTTGCCATGCGTCTTTAACATATACATTTCCCTGCTGCAACGCTTCATTGCCTCATTCTCACACAAATTCCAGTGCTATGCGGACGACACATAACTCTTCAGCAAAGTTCCTACTGACACACTTGCACCTTCATTCACCCTGACTACCTCTCCACCATCCTGGCCTGGTGCACTGTAAATGACTTTGGCTTGTATGCCATCTGAAGTGGAAGTCTCCCTATTGTATCCCCTGCAGCCTACTTCTTCCATTCACTGTGTCCTTCCTCCATGGGCTCACCACCTGCCCCCTCATCCAAAGCCGGAAATCTTAGAGTCATCTTCAACACCCTCCCTTTACTTCATCCCTCATATTCTGCACATTGTCAACAAGTCCCACTTTCAGCTCTTCCTTCTCTTAGTAACTATACCCTGCCACACCTTCCCCCACATAATCAATGTTACCAGTACTCTGATTCTCTCAAGGCTACACCACTGCAACATCCTCCTCCTTATTGTTCCTTGGTCCACCTTGCAACCCTTCCAGCTTACCTAGACTGGGGCAGCAAGACGTATCATTGGCCTCAGGCCCAGTTACTGCACTCATGCTTCTCTTATCTTGACCTTCATGGGTGAGCTGGTATGCTCTGGAGTTTGATTCGTGCGAGTTGACGCTCTCCTCCCCTTCTCTGGGTGACCTCGATTTCCCAAGCATGAGCCGCTCTCTGTTGAGTTTTGATTCCGCTCTTCCTCTCTGTTCTGGCTGGGTTGTGGAACTGGGCCTGTTAGGCCTGGGGCAGCCTGGTCACATTCCTGCTTCACAAAATGGAGTCGGACTTGTAAAATGTGCTTCTTGAGGTAAATATATGGTTGCCGCTTGCCACTTCTATTATTCTACTAAGCATTGCAAGCAGTATCGTTTCCTTAGCTTCTTGCGTTCCAAGCCTATTTACACACGTTTGGCTGGTAGGTTACTATCATCCTGTCTTGTAACACGTTTCCTTACATTTTAGCATTGTCTCTCGCCTGTGTCTATTACGTCTATTTTCATAACTGCTCACGCCGGCGTGTTATCTTCGATAGTCGTTTTGTTCATTTGCGAGTCTGTTCAGGCACTTATGTCATTTTCACTGGCCTTCCATTAAGGCTTTTTGGGGTCTCCTCAGGGATCACAAGAGGGTCCTCCTCATTTCGTATCAGCGGCTGGTTTGGTTGTCTGATAGGGTACTGTGCTGTCCAGGGTTGTCTGGTAATGGGCGCTTCAACAGGCATGGATCTTCTAATGTACACTGGGCAGAGTCCCAGAGCGGCTCTCTGCTGGTTAATTTGCTCTTCATACATCACGCACCTTGGCGAGTACCCTCCTGGTAGCTCGAAAAAAAGGGCAGGGCTGCAGGTCATGTCTGGGATCTACTTTACACTCCCCCCTCTGGTCGGTTCATCGACCATTTCTGCTTCAATTTTTGTCTCCATTTCTTTTGATTCTTCAGTGTTTTGTTCATCGTCTTCAGGGTTGGTACATGATGGCGTGAACATGTGTATCTTTGGAGTCCATATCTTTATCACGCCTTTCAACCTCCCTGCTGTTTTGATATGTTCATCTTTGTTCCAGGTCATCAGCTGGCATTGTCCATTTGGACTTCAGTGAATCCATTTTCCTTCATACTTTCTTCGTTTCTTAGGATATGTTCACTTGGTTCCTTCTGGCGCAAATTTACTGGCCTTCACCAAGTCTCTTATTTCTTCATCGGTCAGGTCTCTAGGTTTCCATCCTGGTTCAACATCAACCATTATTTTCATCCCTATGGCTTTCTTCGCAGTTTTCTGCCACTGTGTGATTATTTTGATAACACAGAATCCTAGCAGCACCATTGCTAGCAAGGCTCCCAGGAACTTGAATATATCAGCCTTCCATTGTGGGACCCATGAGAAGAGGTTCCCAAACCAACTGTCATCGTCCACTTCATTCGTTTCATCGATTATTCAGTTCTTTAGGTTTGTCAACATACTTATGACCTCTGTGAGGGTTCCGTTTTCTTCATCGTGTGATGGTATAAATGTGCAACATGATTCTTGGTATGGGCTCTGTTTCTTGTCTTTATGTCTTGAACATAATCATCCTTGTCGGGGTCAGTTGCTTCTGTTGCCCATTTCAAGGAGGCATCACTACCCATGAACTGGCCTGTGGTCTTGCACATTGCTACGTGTGTCATACAGTCTGCTGTCTGGACATCAATTTCTACAGCCACGAAGATCTTGGACTTTCCCATACTGTATGGCAGGAGTGCACAGACGAAGCATTCTCTTCCTGACTGCCTTTGTCCTACTTCCTTCACGTGCTGGTACCATATGTTGTTTCCAAGATGGGCAGTGCTATCCAGGTAGTCGTTAAGTTCATTGGTATCTTCGTGTGGGCTTCTCTATATTCTCAGTGTTCTTCTGTAGTTTGCTATGACTACGTCTCTAAATGCATCTGTGCTTTTTTCCACTTCAGGTATCTCGGAGGAGCAGGCTGCCTCGACTGCATCACTGTGGTAGGGGAAGGATTTGTGCTTCCTTTCCTTTCCCTTTGTAGTCTATCATAAACTTCCCTTAACCACCATTGGTTCATCAACCTCCTAACTTGTGGCTGTGTTGTAGGCCTGCGGCTTGTTCCTTGCGTTGGAGCACGTGTGTTTGCTGTTAGAGTTTCTATAGTTCTGTTGTTCTGCTTCTCGTGCAGTTTCTTTGCTTGGACTATGAAGGGGAACAAATAATCTATAAGCATGTGTTTCTTCTCTGTGAATTCTTTTGTGGCCACTTCTGTTCTTTTGAGGGATTTTGCTATTTCCTCCATCTTTGGTAATTCACTTGGCTTTTCTTGGTCATTTCCACTATTCTCTGGAATTGAATGTTCGGCAGGCAGTCTCTCCTTCTCTGCTGCCTTCGTTGGAGGCCTCGTAGCCATTGACACTTGCCCTTGTTTGTGTGCATTATGTGTGTGGGTGCGTGCCGTGGTCAGTGCTACATTATCATTCATTCCGTGCTGACTCTGTGTCCAGATTTTCTCTCCATTCATCACCTCAAGTGTGTATGTGTCACTGCTAATTACATTTAATCTTAAATCATTTGCTTCATCATTAGCTTTTCTTGGAACTGGAATCACTATATAGGGCCTGGGTGCTTTTGTGGGACCCTGACGTTCATTATCCAGTGGGCGTACTGATAGGGGGACATTTCGTGCACCAATAAAGAAAGCAGTTCTGATTGTTAATAATAGAAAAACAATCATGATCACTGTACATATGCACATTATCGTTCGGAACGACAGTTTGCAGCATTTTCTTCCAGGGATATGGGGGCGCCCTTCTGCTGGTGGTAAAACTATGTTACTGTTCTGGGCCCCCATTTCGATTGAGTCCATAGTCAATTATTTATTCTTTGCTTGCTCCGATCTCACAGTTCAAAAGTTTATTATTACTAAAGTGTTGAGTGCTTTTCAAGTGTCCCCCCTCTTGCGGGTGATGTTGAAAGTCTCTGGGTATGCAGCACGGTTTAATTTGCTAGGCTATCGGGAAAAGGTCAGGCCGGCAACTTTGGTACAGCACATTAATTATGCGTATGTATAGTAGGTGAGGTCCCAGTGAACCCCTCGAATTTGCTTTGGTCCTGAGGACATGTTGGAACCTGTTCACTGTGAAGGAATAAAACGATAGAACTGCAAAAAATCACATGAAAATTAAAATGTTGTTAAAATAAAACAAAAATAAAAAATAAAAGTGAACATATGAAAAAATAGGAAAAAAATGAGCTAAAAATCACACAAAAAATAAAAAATGTTATAAAAATGAGAACAAAAATAAAACCAAAGTGAGCATATGAAAAAATAGGAAAAGATGAGAAAAATGAAAAAAATGAAAAATAAGATGGTGAAGTTCTTGTGTCCGCTCCTTTCGTTCGGTCTCTCGGCGACAAGTTGAT
The DNA here is from genome assembly GCF_040938575.1 of Ambystoma mexicanum. Taxonomy (NCBI): domain Eukaryota; kingdom Metazoa; phylum Chordata; class Amphibia; order Caudata; family Ambystomatidae; genus Ambystoma; species Ambystoma mexicanum. Next base: position 45,416,894 of record NC_090923.1, read on the forward strand.
GAACAGTGTCTCTCTCCTCGATCTGCTCCATGGTGGAAAGATGACGATAAAGATAAAACAGAAAAAATAAAAAATAAATCAAATAAAAACAAAATAGACTAGGAACGAGATGTCGTGATCCTTGTTTCTGCTCTTCTCGATCTGTTCTTCGGCGGAAAGTCTTATTGTGGATCTCCTCCTTCTAAGGCTCTCTTCAGCAGTGGATGACCATAATTGCTTCTCAGTTGCGCTATGGTGGCTCTCAGGAGCTTGTTTAATTGTGCATTCTTTGCTGGGTCTCTGAGGAATGTGGGTACGTCAACATTGTGAGGTCTACCCACTAGTTCTGGAAAGTTCTCAATGAGGTGAAAGAAAACATGGTAGGCATATTGACTGTCTTCATGTGACAATGACATTTGACCTGTACCTTCAGGTCTCCAGATTACAGGCATTTCTTGTGACATGAACAGTCTTTACACTTTCCTGCTGCGTGGATTGCGACCACCTAATTTAGTTTGTACCACACTTGGTTTAGGAATTTGTTGTTTCTTGGATCTCTGATGAAGGTTAGGGTATCTGTGGTTCTCCTGACAAGTCCTGGCCACTCCTCTATGATTCGGAAAAATAAGGTGTATGTCAGTTCATCGATGATCACTTGAGGTGGGAGCATTTGTCCTTATTCCCAGTACTCTGGCACTTCGGCAAAGGCTCCTCGAGGAAAATCAGTAGTTGCTGTATTATCTTCCTGTTAGCTGGATGTTGAATGAAATCTGGGATGCTGGTTTCTCTGCCTACAAGTGATGGATTTGTCTCCAATACTAGCCGAAAACAGGAAAGCACATCCTTTGTAATATTTCTACTGGGGGATATCATAAGTTCTATGAACAAAGTCTTGGTACTGATTGCTTCAGCATATCGTTTTGGTTCTCAGAAATGTCCCCCTTCTTCTTTTTTTTTTCAGGGTCTTAGGGCCTTTTCAATGCTTTGTGTGGTTTTGAACGTTCATATATGTAGCGTTACTGCTGCTTTGGATGTGCAATATTCTTCTTTCCCTTGCACCTTTGGCTGCACAGAGTGTCTGTTTTATTGTCTTTCATTCCTTTTAGTGTTTAGAGGAAATGTTCAGTGTAAGGCTGAGATTTTCACAAAGAGCTCTCGTCTTGTCTTTTCTGCTCGTGCGTCCTTCTTCCTTGCCATGGATCTTGTCTGCACATGCTGAGGTTCTTCCCCGTTGTCTGTGGTTTCTTTGCAGTTGGATGTAGCAGGAGGGCTCTCTCCTACAAAGGGTTTAATGTCATTTAGGAAGATCCATGCTCTTCTACCCTGGAGCTTGACAGCAGAGAGGGTGCAGTCCACTACGATGAAGGGGCCATTAAATCTTGGCTCGTCCCACCTTTTTCTTGTGTGGTTTCTCACCAATATTGCATCATCAGGGAAAACGAGGGGCGTACAAAGGATTTGAGCTGCAGCTGCTTCAGCACTTTCTGTTGTGTTTTGTGCTGTGCTGTCCCATTTTTGCCATCGCTGCAGCTGGTCTGTAATGACAGAGGCACTGGATGTCATACAGTTAAGATAGTCTTGCATCCCTGTTCCCAGAAACTCCCTAGTTGGCTGGGCATCACATCTAGCTCTATCTCAGGGGGACTCATCCTTCTGCCAGTGACTATTTCATGCGGCGTGAGATGATGGTCGGATCCTGGTTAGTTCCGAAGTGCAAACAATGCAGATGGTAGACAGTGCAGCCATCCCTTCTTTAATGTGAGCTTCAACTTGGCTATCCTTTCCTTCGATAGGCCATTGAGTCGCTCACATATGCCATTTCCCTCCGGGTGATATGCCGACAAGAACTTGTGCTTTATACCAAGCAACAAGCTGATCTGCTCGAAAACTGTGTTAACAAAGTGAGCCCTGTTGTCTGATCTCATTACCTCGCACCCCCCATCTAGGAAACACTTCCCTCACCAGGAACTTGGCAGCACAGGTAGCGTCGGGGTGTGTGCAGGGACCTGCTTCTATCCATCTAGAGAATGGACACACCACCACAATTAAATACCTATACCCATTGCATACTTGAATCATATCGACATAATCGATATGTGAGTGCTGGAACAGCTAATTTGGTCTGGGAATGATTCTTCTCACTACTTTTAATGTGTGCCCAGCAGTGAATTGCTGGCAGACTATGCAGTTCACCATAAAAAATGCTATATGCTCCGCCAAATTCGGTGTGAACCAGTCTTCTGCGAGCATTGCCGTTAGGTTTTCTTTTGACAAGTGGATGGGGTAGTGAAGTTGTTATAGCGCTACTTTGAGAAGGGCGACAGGCATTACTGGTTTACCAGTGCTGTCTTGCCTCCACAACCCGTCAGAGGGGTTTAAAGAACACCCTTGATGCTTCCACACATTTTTCTCCTCCTGAGGTGCCTCCCCCTGGAGCTCCATTAGCTGAGTCTGCCCCATATTGCTATAGGCTTCTGGTGTGGCTCGCGCTACCATCATTCGCTCATGTGTACATGCCACCTCCACGTCCATGATTGTTTCACTCTTGGATGCCATACGCTTGGCTTCTGTGTCCGCTTCAAGGTTTCCACGTGACATGAAATCTGTCCCCTTGCTGTGGGCGGCGCATTTCACAACCGCTAGGCCCACTGGGAGCTGTAGTGCTTTTATCAGCCTGTCCAATGAGGCTGCATGTTGCACTGGCGTACCATCTGCTCGGAGGTAGCCCCTCCTTTTCCAGCGTGCTAGTCCTGCGTGTACTGTGGATGTCACATAGGCGGAGTCCCTATACACCGTTACTTCCTGGTCTGCATGATTCTCAATGGCGAGTATCAATGCTAATAGTTCTGCAGCCTGTGCCAAATAATGGGATGGTATTCGTGCACTAACGAGTACTCAAAACTCCCCATTCGTTAGGTGTTTTACCACGGCCACGCATGTATACCTTTGTCCGTCTTGTTGGTCGATTCTTGAAGACCCGTCAATAAAGATGATCTTTCCACTTGCTAGGGTGTTTTCCTTTACCCTGGAGATCTCATCTTAGAATTCCTCATAGTTTGCATAGTCGTGTATAGGTTCTCCCTCTGTGACTGGCTCAGCTATGAATGTAGCAGGGTTTACAGTCTTATATCGCACTATTTTGATCGATGGATTAGAGATGGTCACCTCATAGGTGGATGCTCTCTGAGATGTCAGTGTGCCCTTTGGCTTCTCTAGTATGGCGAACAGTGCGTGTTCAACATACATTGTCATGGAGCACCCCATCACAATGGATGACGCCTTTTCGATAGCGAAGGCGGCAGCAGCTAGATTTTGTTTGCATGGGAAGTGGCCATTCATGACTGGATCCAGACTCCCGCTGTAATATCCTAGGGGCTTGTACCTCAGCGAGGTTCGCTGTGTGAGCACTGCCGTCATAAAGTTACCATCGGAGTGTGAGAACAGGTAGAATTCCTCTGCATAATTAGGAATCCCAAGAACTGGGGCCTTACAAATTGCCCCCTTGAGTTCTGTAAACCCCTGTTCCATTGCCTCAGTCCATTCGATATCTTCCCTTGTCGCCTGGGGCTTTTTTAGGGCCTGAAGCAAGGGCTTGGTGTATGAGCTGTAGTCAAAGACCCATGCTCTGACGTAATTGCACAGGCCTAAGAAGCTTTGCATTTGCTTTATTGTGCGCAGCTTGGCCGTGTTCATGATGGCTTCAGCCCTTTCGGGGGTTACCTTTTTCCCCTCATGTGAAATCAGTTGCCCTATGTACAACACTTCTTGCTGACAGTACTGCAACTTTTCCTTATCAACCTTGTATCCCTTCTCAGCCAGTATATTCAGTAGCTGCACAGAGTCGCGCTTGCATTGCTCTTCAATGGTGCTGCAGATCAGAATGTCATCTACGTACTGCAAAACAACACTGTCCACTGCAATGTTGCTCAAGTCCATTTGCAGGACTCTGTTGAAAATGGACGGGGACTCGCAGTACACCTGTGGCAACTTTGTGCTTTTCAGGTGCATTTGTCTGGAGGTGAATGACGTCAGTTCTTGTGAGTCACGGTGCAACGGGATAGAGAAGAAAGCATTTTTCAAGTCGATCACCGTGAAATATTTTGCCTCAGTGGGTATATTGCATAGAATTGTAGAGGGGTTCAGGACTAGAGGGAACTTTGCCTCAACAATATCGTTTAATGCTCTTAAATCTTGGATTAAATGCCAAGACCTTGACAGGGTAAATCACTGTGTTGCAAGGTGATTCTGACGTCACTAGGATTCCCTGCACAATCATGGCGGCGATTGTCTTCGCGATCCCTTCATCTGCCTCTCTGGACATGGGATATTGTCGCGCTCGTGGCAAAATTGCTCCTGGTTTCAGCTTAATTTTCACTTCACCCACCCCCTTCAGGAGACCTACATCATAGGGCCCTGTAGTCCATACTGCGGCAGGCACTTGGGCCATGTCGTCATCAAAGGACTCTGGACTAATCAGTGCCAACATCATTCTCTGTGGCACCTCCCTTTTGATCATTTTGACCCAAACTGTGAGGCTCACATCTCCCTTGTCTCTTCTAGGTCAGGGTGTTCTTCGAACAGATCGTCATCGGTGATGTCAGTCACTCGATACCCTTCTTCAATGGCGATAATTACACACCATTGTCTGCCTTCATCATCATATCCTTTGACCAATACCACTTCCCCTCACACTGCAGCAGAATGTATCATTAAGGGAAATACTTGTTCCTCCTCTTCGTGCATGGGTATTCTTGGTCTGAATAGAAATTCATCAGGGGTTCTCATAGTTTTGTCTGCGAGGCCTGGCAATCCCGCCATGAGCACCCACACGCCATAGGCAAAGACTTCTGGTACCAACGGTATAGCCCTCATAGCTATACGTCCTGAGTATGCTCTGATCATTTCGCACATGTTTGAATAATGCATTCCTGGGGTGGAGCACACTATGGCATTCTCAGTAAATGAGATGGTCATGTTTAATTTAGTCATCAGGCCCCGACCCAGAACATTTACTGGGGTCTGACATGAATACAATAGGGGTACATTCATTTTGCGCTCTCCCACTGAAACTGGGAGTGCGTCTGTAAAAGGAACTCTACTATGAGCTCCAGTGAAACTCTGAGTATCTATAGCCTCTCCGGAATGAAAAACGTGCCTTCTCGTATGCACGAACGCATCGCACCCATGTCAACTAAGAAGGAATAATCTTTCCCCCCTATGGTGACATTTACCCTGGGTTCCCTGTTAGGGTCTGGTGTCACTGATAGGATAGAGCACATCAGAGTCCCCTGTGAGCTGTCCGATTTCATATATAGGTTTGGCCCACTGTAAACTTGTGAGTTCCACCCACTTCCAGGGTTAATCCCCCCCCGGAATTAGTACCCTGTGCCATCTGTGGTGGCGCCTGCTGGGGTTGTCCCTGGGGCAAATTCCCCATGTTCGGTGGCTGGACTACTTGTTGTGCACCTTGCTGCATGGTGTAGTTTTCGCCCTGTTGCGGGATGGCAGGTTGATTCACCATGCCTACCCCCATCCCTTGGCTATTTTGCCACATGCCTTGGCTTCTGCACATGCGTGCCACGTGTCCAGTCATTCTACACCGCCAACACATTGGCCGTGGTCAGCCCATCTGTCCATCTGGCATAGCTGGATTGCCCATCTGTGCATTCTGGAAGCCACCTTGAACATTCTGAAAACTTCCTTGGTTACCTCGAAACCCTCCCTGATTATTTTGCCATTCTCTTCCTCCAAAACCCCTTCCCCTCGGGTAAAATCCTGCGTTACCCTGATTGTTCTGCGATGGGTTGGTCGCTTGTTGTGCGTTTGGCTCGGCTCGGCTGGTGAGCATGGCTCTCTCGAGAGCATACTTTGAGAGTTTCTTTTGCACCAGCTTCGCCTCCTCACCCTTACGAGTTGTCTCCTTTTTCTGGTTCTTTTCTTGCAACAACATACAAAAGTGTGCAATTGTCAACTGTATTTCGGCCCATGGTTTGGCTTCTATTCCTACCAATTTCTTGAGCTGTTTTTGCACAGGTTTGGTAACCCTTGGCACAATACATGGTAGAATACAGGGATAGATTTCGTCCAAGACTCATGCGTTTCGAGCACCCACGCGTCTTGAAAATTCTGGATATAAATCAACGGATCTTCTGACTCTTTCTTTTTTCGAGTCATTAAAGCTCCCATATCAGAAGTGTCTGGATATAGCGTTCGCAGCGCTTTCCACACTGCTGCCCTACAGTTATTAAATGGTGCTCCGTCATGGGAGTTGTTAGTTATGGTTACCCTAATGTAGCCCGCCCTTTTCCACACATCGTCTGCTCTTTCACCAAGTATAGCAATTAGGAGGCCCTTAATGTCCCCTATGGCTAGGGTGACATCCCCTGTCATTTTCTCTAACTCATGTATCCACTTCCCAGCCCCCGACGTCAGCATTGGAAGCTTATTTTTCAGGTTTTCCCGGTCCATGTGTGGCCATGGAATATATTGTGGTCTAACTCCCCCTTTCTCTAGTAGCGGAAATTGGAATGCACAGTCCTCCTTCTCTTTCCCCACAGCTTTCCTGTCTGCTGGTGGGGCAGTATTCCCGCCTTGCCGTCTACCCGGCAGTGCCCTTAATCTGCCTGTATAGGTAGATGCTGGCTCCCCCCTCTCTCCGTGGGGAGTTCCCTCATGTTGGCCTTACACTGTGGCAGGCATCGATGTACTGGGCTCAGATTTGCTAGCATCGGACCATCGTACCCCAAGGCCCTTCGGGAGCTACTTCTCTCACCGTCTCCCTTCCTCGTGTGCCTCGTCCTCCATTTCCCACCGGAGTCGGTTTCTGAATGATCCCAGTTCACACAACTCCTTTCATCCTCTTCGTTCTGCCTGATCTCCAGCCTGTCCAGGGACAGTCCCCTGCTCCCACTACTCTGGGTAACATCCTCAGTGTCATAAAACTGAGTGCTTTCTAAGCGCTCATCTTCCCTTCCCCCTTGGTAAATTACTTCCAACCCCATCTCGTCATAGATTTTATCAATCGTTTCCCCGATGCTTCTGGTGTCGAAGTCATCTTCAATATTTGACCCGCTTGTACCTGGTACCGTATCGCTTGCAGGAAATAATTCTTCTATTTCTTCCCATTCTACTGTAGGATTGGGTTTAATCCCTTCCCGCTCCAAATATTCAAGATCTCGTGCTCTCTGTCTGTGTTTGCGCTCCATTTCCTCGTCTATTTCCTTTCGTTTCTTTGCTTCTTCTCTAGCCTTATCTACTTCCCTCATCCGTTCATTTCTACGTTCCTTTGCCCTTTTATTTTCCTCGTCTTCCCGCTTCTCTACCTTCCTTTCGTGCACTCTCCTTTCTTCCTCTAACTTTAGCATGTTCTGCCTGTACTTTTCATAGGCTGCGTATTGTGTGCGACATAGCGGTATTCATTGCTCTTTGCGATATAGTTGTTCTCGCCTTAGTCTATCTTTCTTTCTTGTCCTTTCATCCCTCACTTCCTTGTCCTTTTCTTTCTCCCTTCTTTGCACTTCATCAGGCCTTTCTCTCGGCCTTAGCTTATCACTTCCCTTTCCATCTAATGTCAATAGTATCTGTCCACCCATCCATTCGTCTTTTGCGAATGCTAACTCATCACTTCCTTTCCGTTTCTTCCCCTCTCTCTCTTTCTCGAGAGATGCACTAGTCTGTGCCTGACCCTTTTTCCCACCATCGCGTCTCTCCTTGTCCCTCAGGACTTCGGAGGCAAGATTACTCTTCTGCTCCCTCTCCTTGATCTCGTCACTACTGCACATAGGTGACTCATAGGCAGGGTTACTATACCCCGTAGCTGCCTTAAGCTCTCTTAGTGGGTAAAGACCCTCTGACTTACTTCCTTCGATCACTGGTTCAGGCGGGGCAGGTGGCGGGGTAGGTATCTCACCTCCCTCTGTACTTCCATTTAGTATCTAGTCAGTGGGTAGTTCTTCCACCTTCGTTTCTTCAAACATTTTCCACAGTTCTAGAACAGCAAGACGTTTCTCTAACTTCTTGCCTGTATATGTGGCATGTAGGAAGGTAGTCATATGCTGTAAAACAGCCTTAGAGAGTGACTCATTCTGGGGCCACGGCATAAACATCTTATTGGCGGTACCCTTAACCCACTCCTGGCTGTATTTCTTCAGTTTTAGTGCATGCTTCGGAAATTGCTTGCATAAATGCGCAAGTGGGGTAACTTCCTCCATTCTTAATTTCGTCACTCCCGGTATTTAAACAGTTCTTTGACCTCTCAATAGTATGAGTGAGCACCAGACACGCAAGCTCCAATCCAATCCTTTCCCGCCAAAATGTTATACCAACAGTTTACTCAAAACCCATCAATTCAATGGTGATTCCCTCTTAGTTACAGAATCGCGTAAAGGCATAATGCATTTCAAACAACCATCAATACAGTTATTTCACATTTGACATAAACAGGACATATATGACAGACATTTGACAGACTAGACGGACACCAGCTGGTCATACATATACCTGCCTTCTAATCAATACCCTGTCATGGGATGTGAACGAACCCCTTTTGTGCTGTCTTTAATCGTCACCGTAGCCTAAATTGTCCCCCCACTGTGGGCTCTGGGTTCATGTTCCTTCTGACCACTCTTTAAAGCTCAGGAACAAGGCGAATCCTTACGTTTTGTCTCAGGTGCCCCCCTGGTAATCCTTACGTTTTGTATCAGGTGCCCCCCTGTATCCACTCTTATTTCTCATGCTCGAGTAATTAACCCCCTATATATACAGTCTTCCCTACTTCTAACTACTTTATTTTTCCCCGCCACCCACCGTTACCTTTCCCTTACTGGCTCTAATGCCTACACAACATTTGCCAAAGTAACGAGTTTATTACTTCACTCACCGATCGCATCGTTTCCTCTCTGGAACTTCGTGATCACCGTCCCTTCCTCTTCCAGCTTTTAAGGTTTTCGTCCAATTGGCTGCCCGTGGGAATGAGAAGGGTTATGCTTGTAAGGCATGTTTCTTCAGACCCACTGCAGATTTTTGTAATTTATCATTGTCCACTGGAAGCTTCTCAGCCTCCTCAGCCGGAATGGCGAAAGGACTCGTGATATTGCCAAAGGCTCAGAGTTACTTTGTGCCGTCGGTCTAAAGGTGTCTTATAATTATATCAATCGATAATCGATGGCCATAACCATCCTCATGCTACCAAGTGTTCAAGAGGAGAGGAATTCACTGACGGGCCCATAGGTCAGCGCTCACCCTCTAGAACTTGTAAGACAAGATAGCTGCACCATGTGAGGGCAGGAGGTGCAGGATTCACTTACTCCGACGCGACTCAATAACGAGGACTCATTAATTTGCTAAAGGGAAATCCGTTTAATGACATGTACATTAAACAGGGAAACAAAAGGGAATCAGCATCGTCGCGATCATCTCTCTCGCTCCAACTTCCCCGAACTACAGTTCAACAGCAACTTTTATGCACAAAACTCGTCATCATTGACGTCTAACTTTACAAAATCGTCATGCAATATAATTGGTTAGGAAAAGTAACTTAACTGTAGGTGCTATATCTGTATATGGTAACAGAGCATGCAGATTGGATAACTCTTATCGGGTGGGCGTCTATGCCCCACCCTCTATATCACGCGTAATAGACGTCACTATAATTACGACGTCCCATTGGTTCTATGATCTATAGGACCCTAGATAGCTTGGTCCATTATGATTGGGTGTGTTACACCCCTAGACATAAATCTCCACTTTAATTAGCAGCATGCAGGATGGGCACCCAGGTTCCTTGTGTCCCAAGTTTCACCCTGCCTCCCTTCCATCAATCAGTATCTTAGGGCTATGAGTCAATTAGCTGGCAGGGTATGGCCTCGGAACTGTAGCCACTTATCAGGAGAAGTTATGGCATCCTCGGGTTCTGGAGGACATCAGGCGGTGGTACCTCTTCGCGTCTAGCTGGTCACGTGTCTGTTCACCATGAATCTGCTTCAGTTTCCAGCTTTTATTGTATTTAATTCTGCTTCGGCCCTGCCACCTTCCTGGGCCTCTCTTATCTTGACCTTCACGGGTGAGCTAGTATGCTCCGGAGTTTGATTCTTCGAGTTGACGCTCTCCTCCCCTTCTCTGGGTGACCTCGATTTCCCAAGCATGAGCCGCTCTCTGTTGAGTTTCGATTCCGCTTTGCCTCTCTGTTCTGGCTGGCTTATCGAACTGGGCCTGTTAGGCCTGGGGCAGCCTGGGTACATTCCTGCTTCACAAAATGGAGTCGCACTTGTATAATGTGCTTCTTGTGGCAGATATATAGTTGGCGCATGCCGCTTCTATTATTCTACTAAGCATTGCAAGCAGTATCGTTTCCTTAGCTTCTTCGTTCCAAGCCTATTTACACACGTTTGGCTGGTAGGTTACTTTCATCCTGTCTTGTAACACGTTTCCTTACATTTTAGCATCGTCTCTCGCCTGTGTCTATTACGTCTATTTTCATAACTGCCCACGCCGCTGTTTTATCTTCGATAGCCATTTTGTTCATTTGCGAGTCTGTTCAGGCACTTATGTCATTTTCACTGGCCTTCCATTAAGGCTTTTTGGGGTCTCCTCATGGATCACAAGAGGGTCCTCCTCATTTCGTATCAGCGGCTGGTATTGCTGTCTGATAGGGTACCGTACTGTCCGGGGTTGTCTGGTTATGGGCGCTTCAACAGGCACGGATCTTCTAATGTTCACTGGGCAGAGTCCCAGAGCGGCTCTCTGCTGGTTCATTTGCTCTTCATACGTCATGCACCTTGGCGAGTACCCTCCTGGTAGCTCGAAAAAAGTGGCAGGGGTGCAGGTCATGTCTGGGATCACCTTTACAGACTGTAAAGCAGCAAACCTACGGAGTCGCAGCTGACCTATATTCCGACAGGCGGCTTGCACCAGTGAAATAACTTGGTCGCTGCTTGCCCCCCACATCTATGCACCCCTGCCACGAGGAGCAGGACGGAGAATCCACATTTTACAATATTAAGGTGAGGAGAAGGCCCAAGGGGGAGGAAGAAGTTGAGGTCAAGGGATGTGGGAAAACATAAAGACAATCTGGTATTGAATCCTGTCTCCTATATTGCAGATCCATCTTTAACCAGAGGCCTTACCAAGGGACTGGGAAAGGGTCCGAGAGTGCAAATCGTCCAACCAGGGCTGGGTGGCGTCCCCGTGGATACCAGGTGAGCGGCCTCAATAATATTATCCACCTGGGCGTCATGGGGACTTCACAGATTGACCAGTTAGCTCAGTTTTTGGGACAATTACACACTGAAGTAAATTCAGCCAGGCAAGAAACCAATGGTTTTAGGAGGGATTTGATTGTTACTAAGGATCGTACCGACTAAATAAATAGACAACTGCTCCAATCAAAGGCAGGACAGACCCCATTGCCTGGTAACATTCCGCCAGCATCTGTACCAACTTCTTCCACCAATCCAGTACAAATAACCCTTCCTGGGGCAGTTCCTTTACCTCCACCCGAATGATTTACAGGGGACCCCAAGAAGTATGCAACGTTCATGAACCAGTGTCGTCTTCATTTCCTTTGCAGACCTGGGGCTTTTCCTAACGAACAAGCACGGGTTGCTTTTGTCTTGTCCTATCTGAGTGGCAGTGCTGCGGATTGGTCGGTACCATTGGTAAGTCAGGATAACCCAATGTTACATGACTTTGGGGGTTTCCAGATGGAAATGGAAAAACTCTTTGCTCGTCATACCCAAGGCCAAGCATTAGACAACCAACTTTTTTCACTCCGTCAAGGAAGTCAAGACTTGCTTACATATATAGCAACATTTAACAGACTAGTCGTTGAAGCTGGGTGGCCTGAGGAAAAAAGGACCACACTATTTCATCGGGGTCTACTAGGGGAACTAAAGGATGTCCTTGCTCAAGTGGTTAACCCACCTAAAAACTGTGAAGAATTCCTCAACCTTGTGGTGCAATTAGATCACAGATTACAAGACCTAAAAGCGGACCGGATAAGGTTAGACACTCGAGCTGTGTATGTCCAGTCAAAGGATAATGTTCCATGTGCATTGGAAAACACGGTAAAATCCATGAAAATCGGAGGTGTACAGTCCCCTTTAACTAAAACTGAAAGAGACAAGAGAAGGCAACAGCAATTATGCTTATATTGCGGAAAATCAGGCCACATCCTCAAAGAATGTCCAGTGAAACCACCAAGGAGAACTGTTGGAGCCACAGAGAAGGAAGATAATAACAAGGGGTCGGAACACTACCAAGCCCGGCAAGCGTAGAGGTCTGCTTGTCGAGCGAGAAGGATGAGCCACAGACCTCACACTTTGCATTACCGTATTTTTGATCCATCACCAACAACCATCTTGGATGCATGCTGTCGAAGAATACACAGACAGTGGAGCAGCTGGGAATTATGTAGACCAAGATCTGGCAGCAGAGATGGGGCTTCCCATATGCTCTAAGTTGACTACTGAAAAAGTTACTACTGTTGATGGGACAGAACCCAACGTACAGTAGCACTAACCCTACTGTGCCAGGATGGACACTGAGAATCTATTGCATTCAATCTCATCAAAGCTCCTCAGTTCCGACTAATCTTAGGGATGCCATGGTTGGTAGCTCACAACCCTCTAATAGATTGCCGTGCCAAGAAGTTGACCTTTTCCGATGATTGTGCTCGCACCTGTTATTACCAAGAAAAGGGGAAAACAGACTTATATACATCTGCTACTCCCAGTACGGCGGCAATTGTACTAGGTGTGACTAGTACTCTACCAAATGAATACCAAGATTTTCAAGACGTGTTCCAGAAAGAACAAGCCAATACTCTACCACCGCACAGGCCCTACGATTGTCATATCAACCTCATACCTGGTGCGCAAATTCCTTGTGGCTGAATCTATGCACTCACTGAACCAGACAACCTCCATTTGAAATCTTATCTTGATCAGTACCTGGGAAATGGATTTATCCGCCTGTCTAAATCACCGGCAGCCAGTCCCTTATTCTTCATACCAAAGAAGGAAGGAGATTTGAGGACTTGCATCGACTATCGCTCATTAAACCAGATCACAGTAAAAAACCGTTATCCACTGCCCCTTATTCCTGAATTATTGTATCAAGTCAAAGACGCCTAAATCTATACAAAACTGGACCTTAGGGGGGCGTACCATCTTGTTCGAGTGAAGAAAGGAGAAGAATGGAAAATCGCCTTTCGTACCAAATACGGCTTGTATGAATATCAGGTAATGCCTTTTGAACTTTGCAACGCTCCCGCTGCATTCCAGTATTTTATGAATGATGTTTTGCGGGAGTTAATTGATGTTTGCGCCCTGGTTTACATTGATGACATCTTAGTATATTCTGCTACAAAAGAAGACCATATCAGGCATGTCCACTCCGTCCTTACTAACCTCCGCCAACATAAACAGTATGCTAAACTCAAAAAATGCTCTTTTCATGTCACTGAAGTGGAGTTCCTCGGTTTTATCCTCACACCAAAAGGTATCAGAATGGATAGGCACAAGGTAGATGCCATTCTTAACTGGCCATCACCAACTTAATTTAAAGGAATCCAGAGTATGTTGGGCTTTACAAACTTTTACCGCTGATTCATCCCAGATTTTCCAAAATAGTGCATTCAATTACATCACTATTGCGAAAAAAACAATAAAAAGTTCCATTGGACCCAAGAAGCAGAGAAGACCTTTCAAGAATTTAAGAAATAATTCACTTCTGCCCCAGTTCTACGGCATCCTCGCCCAGACCTCCCTTATATAGTTGAAACTGATGCCTCTAGCATGGCTATGAGAGCTGTTCTCTCACAAAGGGACCCAGGAACTGGCCAGTTACACCCTGTGGCCTTCTGGTCATGAAAACTCTCACCTCCCGAACTAAACTATGCTATCACAGACAAAGAACTCTTGGCTATAAAATCAGCTTTCAAGGCATGACGACACTGTCTCCTTGGTGTTAGACATACTGTCACAGTCATAACTGATCATCAAAACCTGCAATACCTAAAAACAGCAAAGGGTCAATCATCCCGTCAACTGCAGTGGGCTCTTTTCCTCACTGAATATGACTATGTGATCACCTACCGGCCAGGAGTCTGAAACGGAAAGGCAGACGCCTTGTACCGCATGGGTGTTGATGAAAAGGTGTACATAACTCCAGATCCAGTAGCCATCATTCCAGAAGACAAACTCCAGGGTCTTACGACAACATTGACACAGGGTGAACTCCAAAACAAGATCCAACTCTTAATGGATCCCACTCTCTCACAAGAGTGGTGTACTCAAGGAGAACATTACACCATTAAAGACCAGTTCCCATATTTTAGGAACCGTCTATACCTGCCAAGTAAAGATTTAGAAGAGCAGGTTATTTCTGGGTTATCACGACTCCCTGATTGAAGGTCAACCTGGAATTGCCAAAACTCTAGCTAAAGTAAAACGAAACTATTGGTTGCCCAAATGGCGTAAAGACATCATCCAATTTATCCAATCTTGCGGTGTGTGTGCACAAAACAAGTCCCAAAAGCAGAAACCAGCTGGTCTTCTCCAACCATTGGAAATTCCTCCCGCACCATGGCACACACTGTCCCTTGATTTCATTACAGATCTACCTCCCAGGCAAGGAATCAACACCATTTTAGTAATTGTAGACTTGTTCTCAAAAATGGCACACTTTATTCCTTTTAAGGGTCTTCCAAATGCATCCAGTTTAGCAAAAGTATTCTTGGAGGAAATCGTACTGCTACATGGCTTTACATCGGTCTTCATCTCAGATCGAGGTAGTCAGTTCGTATCCAACTTCTGGAGGAAATGCTGTTCAATGGCCCAAATTGACATTCGACTATCCACAAGTCACCATCCTCAAACAGATGGCCAAACAGAAAGAACAAACCAAACCCTCAAACAATACTTACGTTGCATGGTACATCAAGTGGAAAGAAATTGGAAGGACTTGTTATGGATAGCTGAATATGCCTATAATAATTTATTACACACCAGCACTGGACAAACCCCTTTCTACACTATATATGGTAGACATCCACCTACTTCAGAATTGGATCTCCCAACCCCTTTGGAAATGCTAGCGGTTAAAACCCTATATACGACTATTTCCCAGGCCTTCAAAGAAGCAGCAGAACATTTACTCCAAGCCAAGAACAGACAAGAGGAATTTGCAGACCAACATCGTAGTAAAGCCCCCGACTATCAAATTGGAGACAAGGTTTGATTAGCATCAAAATATGTGCCCATAAAAGGGACTCAGACCTTTCGTCCCCGATATCTGGGACCTTATTCTATTGAATCCATAATAAATCCAGTGGCAGTTAAATTAGCCCTACCACCCACTATGCAGATTCATCCTGTGTTTCACGCATCACTCCTGAAACCGGTACAACCTGGTACTCGGGTTACAACACAACCAAAACCAGTATTAGTTGACGGAGAACCAGAGTTTGAAGTAAAGGATGTCCTAGACTCAAAATACACCAGATCCAAACTATACTACTTAGTTGATTGGAAGGGGTACGGCCCTCAAGACAGATCATGGGAACCTAGTGAATACATCCATGCGCCTCGCTTAATTAAAAAGTTCCATCAAAATTACCCACCCAAACCAGGAACAGGCAGAAGTGCCACCATGAGAGGGGCCTTGAGGGGGAGTGCTGTCATGACCCTTGACCCTGGCCCTCACTGGCAAGTCAGCCTTCCAGTTAGGGCCAGGTCAAAGGCCTTAAAACCTTATCCAAGTCTCTCTTGGAGTCAGTCCTGGCGCCTTTGGCTGCAGGCGCATAACCATCATGAAGACCAACATTACAATGGGACTATTTACTTGGGACTATTTAACTTGGGGGGGGGGTTCAGCCAACATGGAGGCACACACATAGCTCAGTTACAAGGAACTGAGCTATGTGATCTAGTCTCTTGGGTGTGGCATGCCTGGGACTACTTTACCTGGACTACTTTGGGTGTGGCAGGCCTGGGACTATTTTACCTGGACTACTTTACCTGAGACTATTTAAATCGCACCCAAACAGCAGAACACGCTTCGTGTTATTCTGCTGTGGGCAGCGTAACGCTCACCGTGTCCAGTTCTTTGATGCCAGCTTATCTGAAACCAAGGACCTACAGAGAGAGAAAGAACACTAGGGAAACTTACTTGGAATAGTATCCTGTTTTCAATCCATCACCGACTTCAGTTCCACTCACCTGAAGGTATGAACTCCATCATCCGGCACGCATGCATCCTGGAATACCATAACCTGGAAAGAGGAGAAAGAAAGACAGCATTAATAAGCGTTTACTCACGTTTCCTCCCAAACGAAGAAAGCCACACAATTCTTACCTGGATAGTCATGACCTGTTCAGTATCATTGCTGGAACATCATGGCACTCGGTGAGGAACATCACGACCTGCAAGGAGAAAAAAGCCACAGGTTAGCAATATAAAAGGCGAAACAGCGCCACACATTGCGCATTACTCACCGGACAGCATCGCGCACACCGCGCTTTCGCCTACCGGCCTATGCTCATCTTAAAACTGCATGACAACACCAAAATATCTTTCCATACCTAAAAAGAAAGAAACAAGACATTATTATTATAACTAAGAGAACTTCATATAAAGACTGTAAAGCAGCAAACCTACGGAGTCGCAGCAGACCTGGATTCCCACAGGCGGCTTGCACCAGTGAAGTAACTTGGTCGCTGCTCGCCCCCCACATCTACGCGCCCCTGCCACGAGGAGCAGGACGGAGAATCCACCTTTTACAATGTTAAGGTGAGGAAAAGGCCCAAGGGGAGGAAGGAGTTGAGGCCAAGGGAGGTGGGAAAACATAAAGACAATCTGTTATCAAATCCAGCTCTCCTATATTGCAGACCCATCTTTAACCAGAGGCCTTACCAAGGGACCGGGAGAGGGTTTGAGAGTGCAAATCATCCAACCAGGGCTAGGTGGCGTCATCGTGGATACCAGGTGAGCGTAACAGCAACATGCATGCATGTGCATGGTCATTCCTATTCAACAATGAGCCAGCTTCCATGGGCCGGTGTAGGGGGGTCATCCTGAAGATGTAACTATCATGGGTGCTGCAGGATAGTTGGCATAGACTGAAGTAATGATGCCCTTGGCATCCCATACAACCTGAACATTGATGGAGTGCCAGTGTTTCTGGTTGCGGTAGATGTGCTCTGTTGCTCGAGGTGGACACAGAGCAACATGGGTGCAATCAATGGCACCTAGCACTTTGGGGAAGTGCTTCAACACCGTTTCTGGGGTTTTGTTGGTACCAACTTAACTTGTACCCATGCGCCTAGTAGCTATTACAATTCAGAATTGTGTCGCAGCTGTGTGGGGCAAAAAGAGACCAGACCCCAACCCCTTTGAGACACAGTAAGGTAAGATGCCACACAATTGAAAAACTGCGCCACACTTGTGTAGGTGAATTGGTTTGGATTTATGTAGTTTGGTTCACTAACATAAATTAACAAACACTGCCCTTTTAGGATAACACGTGTTTCGACACACCAGTGTCCTTTTCAAATTAGGGCTAATTATAAAACTATGTTCCAAATCTAGTGTTCCAATTTGAAGAGCCAATATATCACGGGATGAATCCCCCTTCAAAGTTTCAAATCAATCTTCTGCCGTTGGGAAGTGTGCCACCCATAAAAATCCCCGACCACTGCTTGCCTTTCGGCAGGTTTTCTGGGCATATAGATATACCGGCGCACAGAAGGACGTGCTGTTATTATTGCCAACACCTGGTGTAGGCAGCGTGACTGTGTGACCTGTGAAATACCACTGACTATGGTGGTGATCCGCTGGAATGAGCCAGTGGCCAAAAAATGCAGTACAGTGAGCACCTTTTGCAATCAGCTCAGTGTTTGAGAGCACAGGGTGGGTGATTTGAGGTCATCTTCCCACTCTGTGATCAGGTCTAGGATGATATGGGGGGGGCCTATACCTGCCATAGACCTAGTCATCAGGCATCCCAAAAAGGCTGGTCCTTGGGTGGAAGATCCGGGCCCTGGCCATCCTCCTCCTCCTGCATTGTTCCAGGATGACTGCTGCAACAAATGGTGCATTCATCGTGGCTGTGTATGTGCGTTTGTTGATCTCGCGTGCTTTTGTTTGTGTACGCATTGACATTTACGCCTGATATCACGTGGCGTATGTGTTTCGGGATTTGCGCTTACTTTTTCGCATGCCAGCGATCCTTCTCCAATTCCATGAATATGGTTGTTTTGCACACGTATGGACGGTGCGATTGTTTGATGGTGGATCGTTCCTCGTAATGCCCAGCGTTCTATGTGTTCCGCCCCCTTTTTAGGTGACTGCGCAGGACAGGCCGGCCCTTCGCTTGGAATCTTGCGCATGGCCTTCGAGGTATTGCAGTGACGTGTTGGACTGACATGGATTCCTCCAAAGTCACAGGTAAACCCTGCGCATTGTGTTCGATGAATCGAGCAAATCCCAGATTTTCCACAAAAAAATTCCATGAATTGGGTCCTAAGGGTGCATCACACATTTATGATCGTGTGCCTATGAAACTGCTGTTGTGTAACTTTCTGGCAGAAAAGCGATACAAGTTATAGCTCTGATCTGGTGGATGAGGTCGCTCAAACGCAGAATGCAGGCAAAAGGTTAGCATGACAGTTTGTGTTGTATATGGTGATTGGGAAAGTTGAGAATGTACATTTTTGCACCAGTCCTTTCTTACACACATTAAGTATCATAGCAAGGGAGCCTGAAACAACTTGGTGGGAGTGGGTTTCTCCACCCAAGAAAACCTATTGAAAATTAGGCTAAAACTGTTTATTTTATAGCACACTTTAAGCGCAAAAATGAGTTAAACGGTTTATTTTGTTGGGTAACTCATGAAAAAATCCAACAAATGCAAGCCCTCAAAAGTGCACAGGAGTGTTTCCCATTGCCATTTCATGATGTTTTTGCCCACAATCTATGCCAGTATGAAAAAATGTTCACGCTTACTGTGCCCATACATTTCCATGCAAGCTGCACCAATATATGCCAGTATTGCCATATAGGAACAAAGTCATGTTTGCTTTGCGTATAACGCCAGTAATGATACTATAGGAAAACAAGTCCATGCTGGGTCTATCCATATATGACAGTAATCCCAAGAAAGAACATACTCCAGTTGACATTACTATCAAAAATGCCATGAAACAATATGGAAACATGGCCAAACTGGCTGCACCAAAATGCCAGACTAGCCCCACAGTAACACATCATGCTTGCGTTATCATATATGCCCATTAAAAATGTCATGCCACAGTAAGAAATGGCTAAACTGGCTACACCAAAATGGAAGTCTAGCCACATAATAACACTTATCATGCTTGCTTTATTAAATAAAGATACCCATGTAAAATGGCATGCCACAGTAAGAAATAGCTAGACTGGCTGCCCCAAAATGCCAGCATAGCCATGTAATAGCACATCATGCTTGCTGTATTAAAGATGCCCAATACAAAATGTCATGCCACAGTAAGAAATGGCGAGACTGGCTGCATGAAGATGTCTGTCTCGCCACATAACACTTACCATGCTTGTTTGTTTTAATCCAAGATTCCCAATACTAAACTGTCATGACACAGTAAGAAATGGCAAGACTAGCTACACCAAAATGCCAGTCTAGCCACATAGGTGTCCAGTATAATATAGGGACCCCCACCTGCCCAAATTAGCTCTCCATCCCAGCACAAGCACACACACACACACACACATTCACATACATTAACTCGCTCATTCACATGCAGCATTATGTACACCAATCATCATACACTCACTCATTACACAGGAATACATGCATACATACATAAACATAAACAGTTTTAATGAATTCTAGATTCTCATTGGACACAGTACAGACACACCACCAAACAATCATCATAACATGGAAGTACAAATACCAATAACCCACCAACCCAATGCATACCAGCACTACAGGATCTCGTTTTTCAACCCAGTACTTTACTGTAAGAATAATAGCTGTAATCTGGTTAAGATTTTACAGTTTATCATGCTAAAGAGGTCTTCCTGTAAGAGTGGGACTGAACTGCTGATGACGTTGAGTGGAGTGATTGACCCATGATTGTAGGATGTGGCAACATAAGCGGTGCATGTGAGAGCATGTTTGAGAGGGTGATAATTGTGAGTTGGGAAACGGTGTGCCATGGTGTGATGTTGTCAGATGCCCTTCAAATGTGTAGATAAACTAAAAAGGAGATATACAGCCACACAGGTGGGAGAATTAAATAATGCTTTTGGTGATCTAACATTCAGAAGTCTGAATAAAATACGACTACATGGAGTAAATAAAGAAATACAATTTGAGGGGGGAAATAGCTGGAAGAGGCCATTGTAATAAAGGCCGCATTGGTTAATGCGCGCTCAGAAGTGGCACATGCGGTGGAGGTGGGGGAACCTATCCAAAAACACGATCTTGATCTCCTCTTCCTATCAGAAACCTGGTTCATCGAGGGATCCCAATCTATTTTTCATAAATTAGTGTCAGAGAAATGCACAATTCAAACCATTGATAGAGTGGGTAGAAGAGGGGGAAGGGGGCATTGCCATCATTTATACATCATCCCACAACATTTCACATTTGGATATGTTGGATTGGGGTGATGAAGTAGAAATTGGGGAATGCTTGATCTCACTGTCCCATACAAGAACGGTAAAAGTTGCTCTAGTGTATAGACCCCCGGGCCCTTTGGGAAATCTTTCAGAAAAGTTACATATGTCCCTCACTCTGACTGGGAGCAAATTTAAGGAACTCCTGTTGGTAGGGTATTGGAATATTTGGCTGGAGAACAACTCACACCCAAATTCAGCGTCCTTGGCCGAGCTCCTGGATAACCATAGCCTGGAGACCCTAACGAGAGCAATATCACCTAATAAAGGCCACTGTCTAGACCTGATAGCAGCAAGAGGAAGAGTGGTGCGATTGCTGGAGTTAAGACCACTCCTCTGGTCTGACCACTGCTTACAACTGTTTGGCTTCCTGGGGAAAACAAAATAAAAACAAGGAGGAAGAGAGAGCATCCCAGTATGGACGTGCAAGCTAGCTGATCTGGATAAAATCCCAGGTGATGAAAGCCACAGAAGACTAGCGGATTTAGATAGCATGCTTACAGGTGAAGACTTTTCTTTAAAAAGGGCCTGTATATTTTACAGGAGATATGTGAGAAATATGCTCCTTTAAAATTAAAGACCACAAAAAAAACAAATAGTGGTTTGGCCTGGAGTTGGCCTTGATGCGCAAACAGGTGTGGCAAGCAAATAAGGGATGGAGGTTATCTAAATCAGAGAGTGATGCAGTGAAGGCGAAAGAAATACTTAAAGGGTATAAAATAGCCTTATTTGAGGCGAAGAAAGAATTCCTCGTCAAAGAAATTGAACAGGCAGGGAATCAATCAAGGGCGTTGTTTGATGAAGTAACCCGATTTAGAAATCCAGCATGCTTGGCCATGACTATTGCCCCTACGCAGGAACAAGCTAATACATTGAAACATTTCTTTGTACAATAGATTGTGGACATTCAAGAACATATTGCAAAAAGGAGGGCCCCAGAAATATGGGAGGAACCCACAGAAGAAAAAGACACAGATGAAATCAAGGAAGAGAAAGATAGCGTCCATTTCCAGCTTGTAAATGAGGAATCCATCCACTCTTTCTTATTCCAACTAAAGCCAACAAATGACCGAACATTTCTGATGCCGGCATGTAGGGCGAAAAGTCTGGCAGAGGATATTATTCCCTTTATAACATCCTTTGCCAATAAATCACTACTGGCGGGCCAGGTCCCTAAGGCACTTGTTAAACCACTATTAAAACAAGCTACTATGGATCCCACAGTTCTGAAAAAATACCGCCCTCTGGCCAATTTGTGTTGCCCACCAATATTTTAGAAAAAGTGGTATGCGGCCAACTTCAGGCCTTTGTTGACAGTAAGGGACTACTGGATGTACTCCAATCCGGTTTCAGACCCAAACATGGGACGGAGACTGCATTGTTGGCCGTCCAGGATGACTTATTGGAGGCTGCGGATAGAGGTAAATCTACTGTCTTGTTGATGCTGGACCTATCCAGAGCCTTTGATACGGTGGACCATCAGAACATGCTCCAACAGATAGAGAAAGTTGGAAAAGCATTGGAAACCAGTGGTGGAATGGTTTAGCTCCTTCCTGAAAGATAGGACCCAACAGGTTACCCTGGGGGGCTTTCTCTCCGAGATATTATGGTTAAAGTGTGGAGTCCCACAGGGCTCAGCACTTTCTCTATTGATGTTTAAACTATACATTTGCCCAGTGCTCAACATATTGAGGAAGCATGGGGTGCGGTTTCACTCCTATGCTGACGATACCAAGGTCTATGATGAGGTAGAGAATATTGAAGAGGCATTCAAGAAGGTCAATCAATGCATGGAAGACATTAAACAATGGATGGCAGGAAATCAGTTGCAGTTGAAATCGAGCTTATATTGTTAGGACTAGAGGGAAACATGGCGGGAGAAAGACAAAAGCTGTTGCCCCGTATCTTAAATGAGGAACTGCAATAATCAAGAAAAGTTTGAAATCTCGGGTGCCTCCGGCAGGAGAATCTGGGCAGTGAAGACCAGGTAGGTGAAGGCAGTACACTACTCACTATGAACACTGAGAGATGTGCCTCTATATATCCCTAGGGAAGATCAGGCAGTAGTGAAAGGGGCAATGACCAACTCGCACCTGGACTACAGTAATAGTCTGCTGGCAGGCATTCCAGCCGGCCAGATCAGCAGACTACAGAAGGCCCAGAATGCGGCAATCAGGTCGGTTGGTCACCTAGGGAAGAGGGACCACGTGTCCGCTCTACGTAGATCTTTACCCTGGGTGAAAGTGGAATATCAAATTAAATTTAAAGGGGCCTGCCTGATGTACAGATGTATTAATGTACTGGCACCGGAATACCTTACTTCTAGAGTGCGCTGCTATCACCCCACAAGAGATCTTCGGTCAGGAGGCGAAATGCTGATGTGTGCACCTCAGGCCAAACGAGTCTCTAGGGGCGACAGGAGGTTGGGGTATTTGGCCCCAAACTGTGGAATCAGATACCAGTGGAGATCCGGACATGTCAGACTTTGGAGGTGTTCAGAGGAAGGTTGAAAACATTACTATTTAAATAACCTAGGCAAGCCATATATCACATGCAACAGCTACACATCCTACTTTCTGAAGGATAGTTGACAAAATCAAAGTCAAAATCAAATCTTGACATTCTTGCCCCAGTCATGAGGATCCGCCTGAAACATGCGTGGGGCTTCCTTCCTGTTCTGTCCCAAGGAATTATATCTAGCGGTACCTGCAAGCATGGCAATGCTGTGGTTGAGACACACTGTGTGTTTGGCTTTTTCAGGTGCTAGTTCATGGTGAATTTTCAATATATTATAACGTCCAAAATACTTTCAGTGCTGCGAGTTCAGAATCGTACCAGGTGTTACACTTGGAGCCATGGTGCAGGGCAGCAGAACGGAAGTGGCAGACCTCAGGCTCGCCCTCTGGCAAACTGGCCTGTCCCCTTCTCCAAAGGCAATAATGACTTTCCCTTTGACCAGGAAAAGGACCCACATCCAGGCTTGCGTCTCTTCTGCATCCAACAACACGGCTCAACTCTTTAAAATCTGCAAGGAACTAGCCAACCCTTCCGCAGTCTTCACCTCACCTCTTCCCTCCCAGGCCCTCTGCAATGCACTGGCCGCACATTTCACTGCAAAAACTCAGGACATCCAGAGCAGGAGAGACAGGATTTGGTTTGAACTCGTCAAAGCAGTTGTCGAAGTCGGCCGAAGCGTTTGGGTAGGGTGACCAGACGTCTGGGTTTTCCCGGAACAGTCTAGGGAAATCGCCCTCTGTTCGGGGGTCCCAGGATTGTTTTAATTTTAAAAACCATGTCCGGTGTTTGCAAGGTGTGTGGCTATAGTCGATATTTTTGACGGGACCCGGCGCAACTCTTCCTGCGTGAATGGGGGTATTTCATGCCAATGAGAGGCGTGTGCCTGTGAGCACACCCTACACCACGCCCCCACCAAAAGGCCAGCGACATAGATGTAGGACTATACTTTTATTTTAAAAAGAATTCGTTCCGGAATGGCTTTGTTTTGAAATAAAAGTGTAGGAAGAGGTTGAAACTTGCACCTCAGTGCACTGCTCTGAACATTCCCTTAAACAGCAGGTGCATGTGTTTGGGGGATTGTATTACACGTTGAAGGGGGCATGGTGATGGGTTTTGTGGGTAGATGGGACAGGCCAGCAGGGAACATAGTTACACTCCTTCTTTTCATAAACCTCGACCACTGCGCCAAAGACAGGACTCGGTTCGAACTCGTCTAGTACAAACAGCAAAATACATTGTTTAGAAACCATGCGAGCACGTTCCTTAATCGTGTAGGGAGAATTCATTCGAATTTCTGGTAGTTCAAATTCTGTGAGTCTTTAGCACTTTTCCAATATTTGTCTGGAAAGGTTAAAGGTCACCTATAGAGAGAGGGAGGGCAGGATGCTGCCATCCCACAAAGGGCCCTGGTTACAGGTTCCACTTCTATTCTGGGGAATAGGGGCGTATACATCCATTTTCTGTTTCCAGCGCTGACAATAGAAAAAGGCGTAAACCATTCTTGGGGTGCTCGGGGCGGGTGAAGACGATAACGAGAGCAGTATGTGATGGGGGGTATTGTGGGGCCGGAGGCAGTCACGCGGCGGGCCTCACTGGTGGTGTGTCGGGTCACCGGACTTACTTGATTGCAAGGCAGGGACCTGTGAGGCTGTGGGGACGCAGCCTGGGTGCCAGAGTACCTCTGATGCCGGCAGGATCCTAGATGGTGGGTGCCTGGGCTGGACCCAGTGCACCATGCTGGTCTGGGGGGCCCACACCAGCAGGCACCTGTAGTGTTGCGGGGCCCGCCACAGATCACCAGGCGGGCCTCTGGCTGCGTTGGGAGCACCCGACACAGACCAGCAGTGCTGCGCTCACGCAGCAAACAACGGATCAGGGATCACCCTGCTCGCCCCGGGGCACCAGAGTCCTCCACGTGGCTGGGGTCACTCAGCTCACGGCAGCCCCGGCACTGGGGGCACCAAGGCCGGTGTTGCCTCATTCAGCCATGATCACATGGCTAGACCAGTTGAGGGCGGAGTTGCCCCGCAGGCGTGCCGTCCTCGTGCAGGACCCCATCCATGGGCCTACTGCATGCGGCGCTGCACCAGCAGGGTGCACCAAGGAACAACACCGGAGTCAGGTTCGCATCGGAAGCGGCTCGTTATTTTTATTAACTTGGCCACATGGTTGCCCATGTGACAAAGACAACAAGACTGGGAGATACCATGTCTCCCAACAGGGGTGACATGCAACATGCAGGGCCGTGATCACACAGTGGAGGCATGCAGGCCAGATGTTGCGTGGTTAGAGTCTGCAGCCGTTCTAATGCACACGCCTGCAGGGGGTCCTTTTATTAACTTGGGCCATGACACAGTCATGACCCACCTCAAAAGGGCATTTACACATTGGGAGGGTCTCACATCTTAAAAGGACAATACACATGGACGGGTCACACATCACATGGGGTGCTGGTTTCAAAAGCGCTCATCCCTGACCAATAGGCTGCTTCTGAATTCCAGCACCAGTCTCACGTGACCTTCAACCAAATATAGCATTTCAGTGTCGTTTTGAACCTCAGGATGGGCCCAAAGAAGAAAGCAAGGATCTCAAGAGTCCTTTTTAAAGCACTTTTTTAATGCAAGGTGTATTTTTTTTAATGCAGAAGAAAGTACATCTTCTCGTCTCTTTTGCCCACGCTGTGAATAATTATATTGCAGCATTTGAAAAGGAATCTTGTTTTTCATTGATCCGTGCAGTTCTCGTCGCTCAGTCGGTTAAAATTGAGGCAAAATGTTTTTTTTTTCTATGTGTGTGTGAAATGCAAGTTGGTGTCGCGTTGTCGGGGAGTGCCTTTGTCTCGCGCCGCTAATTTGGAGAAGGCTCAGATGTGGCTCAGTAAATTATGACAGCATTATCCCTAATCAGACACCTGTCCCAGCCATCAGGGCTGCCAGTGGGCGCCCCGGCCAAGCCGTGCACGGCGAGCCTTGGCAGGGGCAGCAAGCTACCTTTCCTCTGCGCGTGTAGCCCTTCCGCAGAGAGAGGCGCCACGCCAACAAGCTCTCAAACCGCACATTTACATGAAACCAAAGGGCGGTAATGCAGCTGGCAGTGCCTTGATGTGACGTTCACCCTGACTGGCTCGCACGAGCCCTGGAACTCTTCCATGTTTGCAGGGCTGAGCAACTCCAAGCCTGCACTGTGCATTGCACAGACGAGGATAACACGTTATCTTTCCAGAATGCAAAAACTTGCGTTGGACGCCTGTCCTGTGGGAGCTGAAATACCTGTCTGCATGGGGTGGAGTGTGCTGAGCAGTACCTGTAGTGGCAGCACTCACAGAAGGATCATGGGCAGATAAATGCTCTGGACGTCACGGCGCAAAGCACTCCTTCCACTACACTACTGGCAGGGACAGCACCAGGGCCTTCCACCCTTTTCAGCTGGAAAGGGCCTTGTGCCTCAGGTCCCCGCTATCCCACCAATGTAGCTATCCCCATGTTAGAAGTCATATCACAAGGTGACATACTTTCTTAATTCAGTACAGTAAATATGCACACCTCTCTCGGGCCCCTTGCAGTATCCAACAGCCTTCTTACTCCGATTTCTATCACTTTGGCATCTTGCTGACAAAGGCCTTGGGTCTGATTCACAGAAGTGCTTTCTGTGAATCAGGCACCTTGTGTCTGTACATTCACCCATGCACACAGCAATATATAAATCACCCCAGAGCTGCAAACACATGTCTCTCGTCTCCAGTAAAGCCACAGACGAGTGCTCTTCCACAGCAGCACACATATAACTGCACACAGAACAGCACCTGCCCAGACCCTCTCTCCAAACAAGGTAAAAAGTGGCCCCTCAGTAGGAACGTAGTGGGAAGTAAGAACAAGCAGTGGACTGTGAAGGTGGGGACAGTTTGGATACACTAAGTTTTGAAATCATAAATCTCGGATAATCTTCTCATGGTGTTTCAATGATAAAGCCTCAGAACGCACCAGTGCTAAGCTCCAGTGCCAATATGAGCTTTCAGATAAAGACAATGAGGAGTAGAGATGCGCTCAGTGGTGTATTTACGAGGCGCACTGGGCCTTGATCTAGAGCAGCAGATTGTCAATGGAGCAGCCTGTTTATTTACAATTAGTCATTTCTTACGTTACAGGTAAGTGTATTTCTTTGAGTCAGGTGTGTCTACAACAAGGCACTGAGAACGAACGAAGTGAAAAGACATAATACACTCACACATCTAAATCCTGTGCTGTACAAACCTGTATACATGGGTGATATTTACAAAAGCTTTATTGTTTGGGTGATTTTTGTAAAAAAAGAAAATGAACACAGAAAGGATGTGTTAGGTATTTAGTGATTGTCATACAACTGTTTTATCATTGAGATGCGTCAGACAAAGGTCTGTAGCCATTGTTATGTTTCCAAATATCATTCTGTTACTCAACGCAGCCTGAGCCTACGCGGGTTTTATTCACTATGAATCTTTCTAATCAACACACACCCATATACTGTACTAAGCAATCACATTTCACACACAGACGTCCATGTGCAAATACACATGGCATTCGTTTTATAAACCATCACAAAAGCAGGATTCTCTTTCTGGAAAAGTTAAGGTAAAACACGATGCTTCATTGCGTAATATTTAAAGCATGATTATGCTTAATGAAGAAGTTCTCTCAGGAATTGCCTTGGCCAAATGGATAGGGCATAAATCGATCGATCCCTTCAATACGTCTTGCCCTCGATTTTATCACATGTAGACACTGGAACCGCACGGGTCGGAAAGCACTATCTTGTGATAATCTCGTCTGTTGATCAATCACCCTACATTCAACTGCCCTGGGGGCAGTAACTCATAGCACCTGCCCATCAAGCTGACATTGACAGGTCAAACCGACGTGCTATGTTCCTCTTCGTATGGACACACACACACACAGTTAATGTTTAGTCGCTATTCACAAAAAGAACATACCAAGTTACACTTTTCAATAATTACTCATAGTCGGGCATTTACTAAATCGTATATTTCTTAATGCAACGGAAACAGTGGAATTCATCCATTAGCGGCATCGCAACTATTGTTGTACGCGGCATCGCAACTATTGTTGTACGCGGCATCGCAACTATTGTTGTACGTAATTAATGGAAGAACTGATTGTTTACTCCAAGCCATAGTAATCAGTTTAGGTCAATCGTTACAATTCCATACAATCTTTCAGCTTCCAATGCTCGATGATTTGACCCCATTACTTGAATTGTGCAAGTGAAAGTTCTGTGTAGTAAAATATAATTCTTTGGAGTTCCATCATCCATTTTCTCTCCAAGCACATTGCATTCCGTTTGTGAGAACAAATGATTTGTTACACATCCATCATAATAAGTTGCTTTCCACATGTTTTCATTGATCAAATGCAGTCATGGTGGTCCTGATGACGGGCACATCCAACGGACAAACAGGAGCTGCTTGACCATCCCAGAATATCGATATAACGGTTCCGTTCCTGATGCCCCACCAACCCCTCCACGGGCATATGGTGACCATAACATACACACATTTCTAGGACATAACTATGTAGATGTAAGAAAGAAAAAATACGTTTTAGGACCCAGTGTCAATTATATAAAACATAACTTTTTATGTGTATGTTATATTTTGATAAAAACTGCTGTCTTTGTGTCAGGTTGAAG
Source organism: Ambystoma mexicanum (assembly GCF_040938575.1). Lineage (NCBI taxonomy): Eukaryota > Metazoa > Chordata > Amphibia > Caudata > Ambystomatidae > Ambystoma > Ambystoma mexicanum. The sequence continues at coordinate 45,445,745 of NC_090923.1, forward strand.
ATGGTTTTGCGTCAAGCACACTTTACATAAATATAATAATTATGTGTCTAAATGTGAGGAAATTGAAGGTAAATTATATTGGGGAAAAATAGGGATTGATTGATTTATGATCAAAAATGTATGCCCTATCCATTGGGCAGATACAATTCCTGAGAGAAGCTCTCCTTTAAGCTGAATTCCTATTGGTGGATACTGAAGCTGTGTTTGGAAGCAAGCCCTCACTTCCCTTCCTAGACCCACGTTTCAGTGGTCTTTGGCCTGTCTATGGCCGCTCAAAGGGAGCATGCATGACATAGATTGTGTAGAAAATGGCGAAGGGGCAGTCTAAATGCACAAGTACATTAAGACGCCTGTGAAATGGTACACAAAGCCACACAAGGGACAGCAGAAAAAGAACAAACCCGGACGAAAGGTCTGAAGTGTCCTGTCGAGAAATCAGTTGAGTCATCTTTACAGAAGCTGCCCAGGGCTCACTAGGCAGACGGTGAACTGGCTGTGTTTGGGATGGTTCTTTAACCACATTCAGCTGCACTTCTCCGTACTGCCAGAAGCACAACTGCAAATGCTGCCACACAATGCATAACAGTTATGTTTATAAGTAAACTTTGCAGTAATTAATAAAGGGTATGGACAACATCAACAGGCTCAGGCTTACTCTGTTTTCCCGGAAGTCTCTTCATCGGGTTCACACTTGACCAAGATCAACTCAACCAATACAGTTTTCCTTAGATCCCACAGCACAGAGCTCAGAACTGCTCACAGACATAGTCCCCCCAGCAGCACCCTGACTGGCCATGCATCCTCATGTACCCCAAAGCACCCAAAATGACCAGAATTGGATCTTGGGGAAAGGTTTGCACTGCAATTTGGAAGCGCTTTCACAGCCAGGCCCTAGCTGTATGTTCCCATATATAAGTTGGTGAGTTGCCTTCTTCAACTCTGGCAACCAATGCAGTGTCAAATCTGGAAGACAGCTGTGCAAGACAGACAACAGCCCATCAGGGCCCACTCATGAGGGCAGAATCTTCCATGCAGCGTACTAGCAGGATCTTTACTACTCCCTAATGCAAATCCCAAGGCCAAGGACAGAGGCCAATCTAGACAAACCCTAAACTAACACCCCTACTTTTCAATACACGGTGACCAGAGGTCACAGTTCTGTTTCCACCCATGACCAAAATGTCAGAGGGCTTAGTCAGGGGAAAGAGGCTCTGACAGTGAAAATCACCAACCTTCATATTGAGAAGTCAACTAGCAGGCCTGTGGGGAGGGAGACGACCCCATGCTGGACAGAGAGCCCTTTGGCTGGCCAGGCCACCAGAGAACAAGTCTGACTTCAGTGATTGCCATGTAGGTGGCCTCCAAGCAGCACCCACCTGATGGATATGATATGATATGGCATTTATAACGCTCCTATGCACAGGTGTTTCATGGATGGCGCACGTGTTACGTGGTCACCTCATGGAGGTTTACACCCTGGCCTTTTCAGGTCTGAATCCCGTGGCAGAGCCAACTTAACCTTTCATGTTTCCTAGCTCGATAAATTCAGTACCAATACATTGGGTAATAATAACTCCTGTTATGTTATTACAATGCTTAGAGGATCGAAACATCCATTATGAAGCACTATATATAACAAACAATATGTATTATCACTTTGTTGTGGACGAAATGTTCCCAGTCATGACTCATAAGGATGTGAAACGGCTGCCAGCTCAGCTCCCCTGTCCTAAATAGCTTGTGTGAAATAAGTCGGCGGGAATGTTAGGCACGCTTACACCTTACTAAGCTATATTGGGATCTTATGTGAATTAGATTGAGTCAAGATTCATCTTTTCCATTGTGATTTATAAACCTTTAGAAATTAGGATGTGTACCTTCCTGCCACCTGGCCTTAATTTATCTCCAATCCTTATGGTTTGGCTGATAGGATGGCAGAGCCCGAGAGGCCTTTCATGTGTTGCTGCAAACTAAAGACCACCCAAGTGGCAGTGGACCTGGTCAGAATGTCCCTCAAACTCACCCCACTGTAAGAAGCTCACTGCTTCCCGTCAAATCTGATCTCCCATCTATTGTACGTTCCTTTGTGATCAAAAGAGCATTGTTTCTCCTGTGAATACATAAATAAATAAGCTATGATAAACTATAATAGGTATAATAGGTTGAATTCTAATAGACCAGTTAGAAGAGGAGATTCCCAGTAACATATTAAACATCAAGGCTCTACCAGGCTTTGTAATTTCCAGTGTGAAATCTTAGAGGTCACTATACAGGACCCTCCAGCATATGTGATTCATTTATGGATCATATATTGCCCGCTTAAACTCGATTCTCAATTTGGATGGAGTTTAGTCGATATGTTAATCTCACAGACAAAGACCTCAGCCCCATCGATTTGGCAGACGATCTCAACTTTGACTACCTTGACTTCCAAGATATCGGTGCAATACAACGCAAACATGAATTAGTAGATATGTTTTTTTACATACTCACCTACAGCAAAAACACCCCTAATGCCCCTAAAAATGAATACCCCAAAAGGAATATCTTGGTATTCTACTTTCAGCTCCTAAAAAGTAAGATATGGTCAATTATACAAATAGCAAAAGTCAATTTCAACAAAAACAAAAAAGCAATTGCCAGGGAGGGATCATTTCTCTTTCTTGAGTTTATTTCATCCACTTGATCCAAAACAAATTACTCCAAAAGCTACTTGAGCCAAAGTATTTTCAGCCAGAAAGCCAACGCGTGTTTCGCGTAGCGTCCTACTGTACTTCAGTAGAGGCTAAGGAGATGCTTCATGGCTGTAACATGATGCATTGATCTATGACAAATATGGTATAACATGCAATTAATCACCCACATGCAAACTGAATTTTAACAAAATAATCTATCCAAATTCTTGGAACGCCCATCTTTACAGAAAAGTAAACTCTAATAATTCATAAACATCTACCGATATTGTTCAAACCTTTCCACAAACCCATTACTACACCATTTTTTTGGTTACATCCTCATTTGCCATATTTGAGCCTGTTGCCCATTGCTGGGTATGTATGTTGGACCTTTAGCGTACCATAGGCACACTAATATGCCTTAAAGTTTCCACCTAACCAACATGTTGCTCCTTTCCACTCACCCGTAATTATCATCGATGAGTTGTGAGCCGTATATCCTTCCTCACACGACTTCTGTGGGATGCTGTTCCAGAGACCTGATCTGAAATTTTAAATACACGCATCACATCACAATTTCAGTTCTGTCTGCCAAGCTTAATTCAGATTAATCTCTGACTGCCTATCCTGAGTACAAATTAAGTATAACGGATACATATCTGTCTCTTCATTAGTAGGTCCAATAATTCAATGCACAGGTAACGCAATGTCTGTAAAAATAAACATAATGAAATCATGTTCTGTTTGACTAACAACTTGTTTCATCAGCATCTTCGTAATGTTCCCTGACCTTGTCACTAGCACGTACCTTAAAACGGAGTGTTTTCCATCATTGAAACAATGCCTTTTGGCAGGAATCTGCGCTTCCCTCTACCTAAATGTTATTTTCCAAGTGCCCTTTTAACCTGACCATAATTCGCCATCTTGAAATGGCAAGAGCCATACTCTATCCCAACTACTTTCTACTGACCCATAAACCGTACATTATGAGATGTTTTTCATAATGTCCCCAATAGTAGCACAATCTAAACGTGTGAGTTCATAGAAAGCACTCCCACAATACATCTACTCTTTGTCAAGTTACTACACCCTTTTCGCACACCGAATCTTGCAGCCATTTTAGAATATCCTAATATCTAGGGAAACAACTATGAATGCCTCATTGATACGGCAAACATAGATGCTCCAAATCTAATCAAATCAATAAACATCCAGAATAATGAATATTCAAAAATGTAGTATTATGTGCATAACAAATCGATATTGATGCCAATGATCATTTTCCTGTGCCCTAAATTTACACCCCACATCCAATCCTACACTGTTATGCAAACCCTATTGTTGGGTAATCATGTGGAAATCAAAATTCCTCTAATTATCCACTGATTAATGTTAGGAAAGATTTATCTTAGGTGCAATTTTCCCTCCATTTGTGAACCCCCAAACCTTTTCTTTTGTTTGGCTTACCTAACCTGACTTTTTCCATTGGAGCATCGCCTTCAGATGTGCCCCTCCGGGCTTCCTTCCTGAGTGTCAATCTCACTCTACTTAGTTTCTTGGGAACCTTCTCTAATCTTCCATCATGCTCTCCTTTGTTGTTCGCATAAATCAGTACTGCATCCTGGAAAAAGAATTACACCTTCATCTCCATCAAATATTCTGTACATAACTTTTTGAAAAACCGAAGAGGCTGAAACGAGACCAAACAACATCCTGCAATATTGAAATAATCCCTCTGGTGTAAAAAACACTTTGAGATGACGTGAATCTTTGCACAGTTTAATTTGGTGATACACCGAGGTAAGGGCGAGTGTCAACATCTTTTTTGCAGGACCCATTGTGGCGATTAGCTCTTGAATGTTGGAGAGTGGATGCTTCTCTGGTAAGACATGTTTGTTTAATTGTCAGAGATCCACACACATTCTGACCTTTCCTGAAGGTTTCCGGACCACCACCAGAGATGACACCCACTCCACTGCATCAACACTTTCTATAATACCTTCCTTCTCTAATTTCCCTAGTTAATTTTTTACTTCTCTCCTCATGGCTAGTGGTATGGTGCGTAGTTTCTGTGCAACAGGTTTGCATCCTTCTTTTAATAAAATGCGATTTGTAAACCCTTTCAGGCAACCGATACCTTCTCTGAACGCGTCTAACTCCTTCTCACCCTTCAGGTGTTTTACCTCCTCTATTGCGAACACTGCTTCATCGACATTCGGTTCCAATCGTACCTTCAGATGTTTTTGATGGGTCCAACTGAAGAGAAATTATGCACCCCTCTTTGATAGATACACGCAACCTTCAGCATGTCTACCTTTGAAATCCAATGTCGCCTTGAACCAGCCAATCAGATCAATCATCACCCCTCCATATGCTCTGGGGTTTATGTCTGCCTCATGCAAATATTCAGAACCCATTTTTTTCATACTCCTTATGGAATCAGAGTGTATTTAGCACCAGACCCAGCCATAATAGTGATCGGAGACCCATTAACTTGAACCATTGTCATTGGTCTACCTGTCTTGTCTTCATCCCCAAAGGCAACTATACACTCATCCTCGTAATCACTTTCTTCTTCTCCAATCCATTTGGTGTAATCTTTGTTCCTACAGCATTTCGCTATATGTCCCCTGCCCTTGCATATCCTGCACATCATCTTTAGTGCTGGGCATGTTACACTGTTGGCAAGGAGGGAGGGACTGTCACACCTATATAGCACGTTCTGACCATCCTCCGTCCTCTTATGCTTTGACCTCGACCTTGCATTTACATGCCCCACAACCTTCCTGAACCCCTACTTGCTGTGTCTCTGTCTTCATTATTGTAACTGGAGCCTCTTCTATCATTATTCCACCTTCTCATCCCACTTTGGGTGCTTATCGCTGCTATGGATTCATTAATTGGCTGTGGAGTAGCTACTGGTATAGGCTTAACTGCAATTTCCTTTACCCTGTTTCCAAGGTCTTTACACACTTTTCTGTATGTTCAACTTCTTTGGCCACCCTCAATACTGTTTCTAGTGGTGGTTCATCCTCCGCCCACAGTCTTTCTCTTACATTGCTACTTCTACACTTCAACATAATTTTACCTCTAATTCTCTCATCCAACTGTTGGTTGAATCTGCAAGTTCTTGCCAGCGTACGCAATGTGATAATATACGGTTCAACAATCTCCCCTTCTTCTTGTATGCATTTGCCAAACTTGTACCGTACCAGGATGTGCAAATTTGTTTCTATAGTGTTTGTTTATTTTCTATATGGCTTTCTCCTATTTATTCATGTATTGGCCTTCATCCGTGTCTAGATCTGGTAAATCTTCAAATTTCTCCTTTCCAGCTGGTCCCAGGCAATATTAGAACAGAGACTTCTTCCAGTCTACTCTGTGGTTTGTTCAAAACATTTTAGCCATCTTTTCCAGGGCCAGGAAGAAACATAGTAGGTGGGGAAACACTGAGTAAGGCCATATCTCCGCCCCCTCTGAGAGTAGCCGTGGTGTTATGCTGTCCAGATGGTCTTTGATCAGAACTCAACTGAACCTTGTATTTTATATATCCATTAGTGGAGATAATTGTGTCAATATCAAGCTTGTCTAAATGTTCATCTCTTCTTTTTTTTTAACTGGGGCAAGGATGAGTGCTCTTATTTGGAGTGTAGATCATCCTTGCATTGTCTGACCCTCGAAAATGACCGCCGCTCATGTTTTTACATTACGTGAGGCCGGGCACTTCCTCTAATCCCTTCTGACTTCTTTGGAGATGGTGCAGTTGAACAGAGCTTTCGGCTCCTAATGTGTGCCTAATCATGGCACCCTTTCTAAATCCCTCGTTTTTTTTAGTGCTCCCCCTTATTGCCGCTCCCCTTGGCTTCACTGCCAGTATCCTGGAACACTTCTCGGATCAATCAGGGAAGGCGGAGCTCGGTAAGTTGCTCATATGTTTATACCACACTACATGCACTACCATTTGAACACAGTAGAGGAAGAAACGGTATAACAAGAATCTTTTAGGGATGAATGGGGGATATGTCAGGAATGGAACTGGAGGTGCAGGGAGTGGAAGAGAGAATTAGGAAGTGTCAATTGAGAAACAAGTCTGCTCAGGATAACAGGTGGTTTGGGAGATGCAATGTTCCCCAGGTGGGAGGTTGGGTCAGAATCAAATTGCCAGGGGTGTTGCTTGGTGATGATTGTCGATTGTCTAGACCCATTGAGGTGAGTGAGGTATTCAAGCATGCACCAAGGACGAAAGACAGAAGGGTGTGGAGTATGGAAAAAGGTGATGGAATCTGGACTGTCTGAAAGGGGTGAAGATTTGAACAGAGATTCTAAGGCGTCAGGCTCATCAGATACTGCGCCGGAATCAAGACCATCTGGAAGACTCGGAAGATTGTCTGTGTCTGCCCAGCTAGTATTTCGCCATCCACTTCAAGGTAGGGACTCGATTATAGAGACTGCGATATATGGACGACTATGTTGGTTCGCGGTGGTGGCAGAACTGTCCGTGAAAGGATCGTGATGAAATAAAGGGGATGTGTAGTGTTGGAGTGCATTGCGTCATGGAGCCTATGATGCGATGCAAGAACTGCAGTGGAGAGAGAAGCGCAAGGTGGTGTAGGAGTCTGTTGTTGCTGCAGAGCGGGGCTTGCATTGGAACCAGCGTAGAGCTTGCTTAAAGCTAAATAAAGGAAGTATAAATAATTTACAGGGAGCCGGTGAGTGCATGCTTGAATATTACAATTTCATATTCTGAAGAGATCTCACTATGCTTTATCTCTCTCTCTCGCTGAACATTTTCCTTGTCTTCTCCTTCTCGGGCAGGTGTGAGAGGAAATGGTCTTGATATTCCACCAGTCCCAGGTCACATTGTTGGCAGGTCCACTCTGCCTCTGATTCCCAAGTCTGCCTGTGCCGGCCTCTCTCAGTTTCGAGACTGTGGTCACTGACGCTGCATTTGGTCATTACCTGCCTGTGCGTTAGGTTCTTCTCTAACACGATAGCCTGCTGGGGTGTGCTTCCTGTTTAGCTGCCTGTACTCTTTCCCTAAGTTCTGAGCCTGGGTTCCCAGTGGGTGATGGATCTCTTTTCCCTTCTTATCAAAGTAGACAAGTTGAAGTGAATTCGAGTTTGTTGGAATAAAGGGTCTCTGATGAGTGTGATCAGCTGGTCTTGCATTTGGCAGGTGTGTTGGTGTAAATTGGAGGTAATTTACTGCTAGTGTGCCCTTGCGGTAGGCATTTACTCAGGGCTAATCCTTGGGGCTCACTGTGCCCTTCTGCCTTCCAGGTGTCCTGCCACTTGGGGCTACCCACTGTTTTCATGATTGAGGGGTAACTCATTTACAATTGATCTTGTTTGCATTGGGATGGATTAATACTATACATTTGAGTTCCAGCGGGACCAAATATTGGCCCCTTCCTGTCGCTTTTTTCAGTTGATGGTGGATACATTCTGTCGGGACGGATCCAAAATTATTCTCTCTCTCTCTCTCTCTCTCTCTCTCTCTCTGTCTACTCTCTCTCACGCGCTCTCTCTTTCTCTCTCTACTCTCTCTCTCTCTCTTTACCTCTCTCCATCTCTCTGAGTGAGAGGTGTCTTGTGAGGCGTGCCCTCTCAATGATCTCTCTCTGTCGGTGTTGCGTGGCACTCTTGCTTCCTCTGGCTCGGTGTCGCTGTGGGATTGCTCTGTCTCTCTCTCTCTCTCTCTACTCTCTCTCTCTCTCTCTTTACCTCTCTCCATCTCTCTGAGTTAGAGGTGCCTTGTGAGGCGTGCCCTCTCAATGTCGGTGTTGTGTGGCACTCTTGCCTCCTCTAGCTCGGTGTCGGATTTCTCTCTCTCTCTCTCTCTCTCTCTCTCTCTCTCTCTCTCTCTCTCTCTCTCTCTCTCTCTCTCTCTCTCTCTCTCTCTCTCTCTCTCTCTCTCTCTCTCTCTCTCTCTCTCTCTCTCTCTCTCTCTCTCTCTCTCTCTCTCTCTCTCCTCACACTAAGACACCTATCCTCGAGTCAACCTGTGTCCCCTAGAGATTCTCTGAGTCCATGTGAAGGGTGGGGGCGCTCACAGCCTCCTCACGGTCACCTGCTTCAAGCATCCAGCTTGCTGGTCCATGTGAGGTCAAGACACTGCAAAGAAGATTCTCCTCCACAAAAGTCTCCTCATGTAAAGGACAGCCTGGTTTACCCTGTGCCCCTCAGATGCCCATGGAGAGGGAGGGTAAGACACCGGGCATTGTGACCATCCTTGCGACAGAAAGAGGGACTCAGGAGTGAGGCAGTTCCTTCCTTCTCAGCCTCCATTGAGCTGCAGGTGGTGGTTGAATGCAAACAGATGGAAACAGAAGGAAGAGCATGAAGAAACTCAGAAGAAGCCTGGCTTGGTCCTCAAAGCCCCTCTGTAACGGCTGAGTGCACACCCAGGAGCTGGCGTTGCTGTCCAACAATCTACCCCGGCTTAGGTGTTTTTTTTTTCTATTTTTCATTTTTGATGTGCTAAGGATTTTTGTGTTTTTCTGTTAATTGTTCATGTGGTCAACAGTTACTGCCTACTTAAAACTGACTCCAAGCAATGTAAAAAGCATTCTAAACTCAAGAACATGTGACTTACATGCTAAAATGGACTTTACTGTAAAGGTTGAGTAGCTAGCCTCACCTCATTTCCTCTATTCACCATACCACTTCTCTCACCTCATAGATTTAACTCAACCTACTCACTTCCCTGGTTTACCCAACCTCACAAGCTTGTGCATACGTGTGTGTATACGTGTGTGTGTGTTTGTATGTGCCTGTCTGTGTGTCTCTGAGAGACATGTGTTACTGTGTGTGAATATGAATTTGTAGGCATGTGAGAGAGTGTGATTTGAATTGACTGAGAGTGCTCTGCAGAGTGTACTATTTTGGTAGAACCTGTAGCGTGGCGTAAGTGTTTTTGTGGGTGTTATGCCTGGAGCCAGGGCACAGGGTTCAGGCACATCGTGGCTGGGAGGGGGGTCTAGAAACAGAACACAAGTACAGGGATCACCCTGTGAGACCGTGAGTCCTAAATCAGACCATGGCCTGGGGGCACCCAGGCCAACACAGCCAGAGTTTCCCAGCAGGGGCTCCGGGACATGCACCCAGAGTTGCCCAGCAGGAGCACTGCTGATCACCAGTGGACAGGGACAGTGTTACCCAGCAGGGGCACTTTCCTGGTACAGGGCCCTGCAGGGCAGGCCCTCTGCCTGCTACACAGTGCCCGCACAGCACGCTACAAGGATGACACAGCAGGCAAGGAGTCAGTTGGTATCGACCCATGAGCGGATAACAGCTCATCCCTTTTATAGGAGTGGTCACATGGTCACTGACATATGACACGAGCACAAGTCCTTATCAGGGACTCATTTCTTAAAGGGGCACAACATCACAGTGCGGACCTGTCAGGAAGTAACACTAATTAGCCAAAAGCCAGCAGCCAGGCGCGGGGCGCTAAAGTACAGTATGGTGCACAGTGCAGTTTTTTGGCAATTGCTAGAGGACTCTCAATTCTTGGAAAGGTAGGAATTGTTATTTGCCTGTGGAGTCTTGCTACGCTACACCAATCGCTGACAGAGTCCGCTCATGCAAAGCGTGAAGCAAGGAAACCGGATCCAGTAGAAGCAGCGGCGGAGAGGTGAGTGAGCCGTCGACTTATGATTAAGAGGAGAAGTAAGTAAGCTCACTGTGTCGCACGATCTCGTGGTGATCTTCTTTTTGTCCCCTTGTTGCTCACAAGTACTTGTGGGGATCCAATAAGGCATCAACCCCTTAAAGAAATGGTGACCACAAAAATCTTTTTACAATTTAAGAAATAACATGGGTGGCAAAGGAACAAAGTCCCGGACCCTCCCGCAGAAGGTATTTGCTTCAGACCTAAGTAGGGGAGATCCAGTAGGTTCAAGTGGGTGAGGCCGGGGGTGGAGAAGGTAAGGAAAATTCAGTAACTACGCCGCCGCCAGAAGAATGGGAAGAATCCCATGTTATGGACGACGTAGGAAACACCGTAAATTCATCTTTGATGGAGATGTGGTTACATTTGGAGAAATAAATAGTAGAGTTGAGTGTGAACTCGCCCTGTTTGGTTGTGGAACAGGATTTGAATATAAGTGAGCGGCTCCACACAAAGATGAGCGGAACTCCTTACAATACACAACAAACAAGCAACGTAGACGAAATGATGTTCCCCTCTGAAATTGAACTTGGTACTTTGGGGTCCACTTCGGTTGCGGCTCTGAACTTGCTCTTAGAAGCAAAAGATCGGATCTATGACAGTATATGAGACGAAGAAAGATCTAACTCTGCGAAGTTGACAGAAAGATTGGTAGCTCTTAAGGGACTAAACTCTCATCAAAATCAGAAACTACTGATGACCCCAAATAGGAAGAAGCCCCATTACCCCCCTCGGCCTTGCCAAAACCAGTTACCACCAGTACGTCCAGAGGGATATAGAGATAAGAAATCCAGCTAGTAGAAGAGAGAAGCAGGAATGGGGCGAAGAACAAGAGGGCTTCCCACCAAAGTCATGTAATACAAACTAAGAAGCCAAAAAAACGGAAAAATATAAAAATGTACAGAAGGGAAAGGGAAAGGTTTGCATACTTTGTTACGTTTGTTGTCCCAGAGGTCATCTCTACTGACTGCATCATTACCATCGGAAATGATGATCACAAAGAAATGGCAAAGCAATTAAATAAATAAGGAAACAGCAAAAACCCAAAATCTGATATAAGAACATATTTCTCCAAAGGCAAAGAGAGTGGGATGATAGCTACACTAGACGATTTTGTGGAAGTATCAGGAACTCCAAAAGATCAGGGAAAAGGGGCCCTAGGTCCTAGAAGGAAAAAGTCCTGACCTTATTCAAATTGAATATTCCTCTAGGAAATGTAAAGAGATACATGTTCTAGAAACCAAGACAGACTTAAGGGGGCCAAGGTGGGAGGGGATAATGATGGAAAGCCTGGAAGGGAATCTTCCCCTCCTTTGGACCTTTGAGTACCTGTGGAATCCATCTCAATAGAAAATGTAGATATCCCGTTGAATAAAGGGTACATTCTGGCATTATTCACAGGGATTCCTGAATTAAAGGGTATTTCTTCAGGTGATATAAAACCAGTGGAGTTTGGGAGGGTTAATAGGGTCAGCATACACTTCTACTCTCAAATGGTTCTCTTGTTGGCTTGGGGTGTGAGAAACCAGCTCTTACAGAGCTGAGTAGATATGTCTCCATAAATCAGGCCGGTAAATCTCCTAATAAAAGGGATACAATTGAGGAGATGCACTCTTCAATGAACTAAGAACTATCACTTGCCAGCAGAAAAGTCAGAGACGGCGGCTATTCCTCGATAAATACGAAAGGTCCTATAAAAGAGGACCAAGACTACTGGTTGTGGTTTCCATCAATCCTGCAGGAAACTAAAAGTAAAGGACCGCGAAGCAGAATCACAGATAATACAACTATTTTGCTGGAACACCATGGGTTATAATAGCCTCCTTGTCCCTAGTACATCAGAACAGTTAGGTGAAGTGGATATTCCACCATTCCAGGAAGTGTGGTTACTTGTTCCCCCAGTGATTGATGGGTTCATGGCTCAACTAAGGCAAAACTGGCGTGACCAATGGGAGGTTTACTTACTGCATTTAAAACAACTTAAAAGACCACCTACGTAGAATGTCTTGTTTCATCGGATGTAATTTTTGCAATTACGCTAGCTAATTCACTGAGTAAAAGGGAGAATTACCTATAGTTGATAAGCCTATATTACAACCCCAAGTCTAAGCCCGATGAACTGACAAGAGTAAAGATGGCTGAAATACTCACAGGTGGATTGATCACATGTGTGGACAAGAGCAAAGATGGCTGAGATACTCACAGGTGGATTGATCGCATGTGTGGTCAAGAGCAACAATGTCTGAAGTACTTAATGGGTGAATTGATCGCATGGGCAGACAAGAGCAAAGTTGGCTGAAATACTCAATGGGTGGATTGATTGCATGGGTGGACAAGAACAAAGATGGCTGAGATACTAACATGTGGATTGATCGCATGGGTGGACAAGAGCAAAGATGGCTGAGATATTCACAGGTGAATTGATCGCATGGGTGGACAAGACAAAAGATAGCTGAAATGCTCAATGGGTGGATTGATCGCATGGGTGGAAAAGAGCAAAAATGGCTGAAATGCTCATCGGGGGATTGATTGCATGGGCAGACAAGAGCAAAGATGGCTGAGATACTCAATGGGTGGATTGATCGCAGGGGTGGACAAGAGCAAAGATGGCTGAGATACTCAACGGGCGATTGATTGCATGGGTGGACAAGAGTAAAGATGGCTGAAATACTCAATGGGTGGATTGATCGCATGGGTGGACAAGAGCAAAGATGGCTGAGATACTCAACAGGGGATTGATTGCATGGGTGGACAAGAGTAAAGATGGCTGAGATACTCAATGGGTGGATTGATCGCAGGGGTGGACAAGAGCAAAGATGGCTGAGATACTCAACGGGCGATTGATTGCATGGGTGGACAAGAGTAAAGATGGCTGAAATACTCAATGGGTGGATTGATCGCATGGGTGGACAAGAGCAAAGATGGCTGAGATACTCAACAGGGGATTGATTGCATGGGTGGACAAGAGTAAAGATGGCTGAAATACTCAATGGGTGGATTGATCGCATGGGTGGACAAGAGCAAAGATGGCTGAGATACTCACAGGTGGATTGATTGCATGGGTAGACACAAGCAAAGATGGCTGAGATACTCACAGGTGGATTGATCACATGGGTGGACAAGACAAAAGATGGCTGAAATACTCAATGGGTGGATTGATCGCATGGGTGGAAAAGAGCAAAGATGGCTGAAATACTCAATGGGTGGATTGATCGCATGGGTGGACAAGAGCAAAGATGACTGAGATACTCACAGGGTGGATTGATTGCATGGGTGTAAAAGAGCAAAGATGGCTGAAATACTCCATGGGTATGAACTGGATGATCTCTGAAACAGCCCTTTAAGATGAGTATCAGTACCCTCGAGATAGATAGGGATGCAGATTCATACTCATGCATCAAATAATTAAGATAACTCAATAGTTTGGCAAAGGGAGTTCGTTTCATGACAAGTTCATAAAACGGGTAGTACAATGAACATCATCAACCGCTCGATCTTCTTGCTCACTCTATATTTATAAAAAACACAATACTTATAGCAAAAACTCGTCATTGCCTACCTACAATCTGCGCACGTACTAACATCATCTCACGTGGCAATCTTAAAAACCTAACATGCAATGTGATTGGTTATAGGAAGGTACCTTAACATAGGTACTATATTTGAATATGGTAACAGGGAGAGGGAATTGGATAATACATGTCAGGTGGGGCAACTAAGCCCTCCCTTCAAAATGGCCACTATGAACGTCACTAAAAGTACGACTTCCCATTGGCTCTACTCACTATAGGACCTTAGATTACATGGTCCACTATGATTGGGTTGGCATCAACCCCACTCATATTTTTCCACCGATGTCTAGCAGCACGCATAAAGAACATCCAGGTGCAGAGAAGTTTGTCTGCACCCCAGCTTCCCACCAATTATGCTACAATCATCACCTCAGTGGTCATGTGTCAGTTACTGCTTTGTAGTTTGGCCTTGTGTCTGCTCTGTGTTGTGAGAACTTTCAAGGAGTATGGGCATGGCAGGGATCCATTCGTAGGTGTGAAAGTCTCCTTCTTCCAGCCTGCCTTGGTCACGTGACTATATAGACACCATGAAATCAGCATTTCTCTGTGTCTATTCGTATATTCGATTCAATACTACCAGTCTTCTGATGTCTGTGGCTTATCTTGACTTTTCTAAACAGGATCCTCTGTTCTCTTTCTCTCCTTAATTGTATCCAACGTCAGCCTATTCCAGTCATATAAGACCTTGGTTTCTTGGCATGGTCATCCTTAGTTGAGTTTTTCTCTGTCTTGATTCTTGATTGAGGCCTTAAGTAACCTTTGTACAATTCTGCTCATATGCGTAGTGGACGTATATCTATACAAAAAGTGCTTCTTGAGGTATGTACTTGTAAACGTTGGCGCTTGCCACAATTTATCGACTATTTATCATAAGCAAGCTTCATGATTTCTTTGCCACTTGCAGTTACTTGCATCTGTACACATTTAAACTAACTGAATATCTTCATCATGTATGTGGCATAAATTTCTTCATCTTGAAATCAACTTTTTCACCTTAGGCTCAAGATGTCACTTATCCATGGTATTTCATCTCTTTGTCAGTATTCTCAGGTCATTAACTCTTCTATATGTGTGTCAGTCCGATTTCTTATGATTTCACCATTCATCTTCCTTCATTATCCTCTTCTTTGCTTCTTCATGTATTTTATTCAAACAACCATCATATTGTTTAGGATGTAGGTATGGCTTCTTTAATGGATACCTTACTGTCCAGGTTTTCTTTGGTGCCGGTATAATAACAGGTGCTGTCATGTTAATAGGTACTGGGAAGAGCCCCTGTGCTGCTCTTTGCTGGTTTAACTGTTCATCATACATCACATACTTTTGTGTGAATCCAATCGGTAATGGCAGGGGGCAACAGGAGTGGGGACGATACTTGACACTTCCTCTTCACTCCCCCCTCTGGGCGATTCATCAACCACTCTCACTTCTTTCCATGCATCCACTTTTTCTTCATCCTTCACTTTTGTTTCGTCCTCTGGATCTAGACATTTTGGTCTGAAGAGATGCTTCTTTGGGGTCCATATCTTTAAGACTCCTTTCAAGCATCCTGCTGTCCTCACGTGCTCATCCTTGTTCCATGTCATCAGTTGACATTCTCCACTTGGACTGCAATAGATTCATTTTCCCACATATTTTCTATTATTTCTTTGATACAGGTATTTGGTTCCCTCTGGTGCATAAATGCTGGTCTTCACAAAGTCTCTTATTTCTTCATCAGTTAGGTCTTTGGGTTTCCAACCTGAATCAACATCAATCATGATCTTCATCCTTATGGCTTTCTTGGCAGTCTTCTGGCATTGTGAGATTATTCATTTGGTCACACAGAATCCAAGTAGTATCATCACCAACAGGGCTCCTAAGAACTTGAATGCATCGGCTATCCATTGTGGAATCCATGAAACCAGTGCTCCAAACCAACTGTCATCTTCAACTTCACCAGCTTCATCTATCATCTGAATCTGGAGTTTTGTCGGCATGTCTATGGCCTCTGTTAAGGTCCCATTCTCTTCGTCGTGTGAAGGTATAAATGTGCAACATAATTCTCCATTGTTTGCACAAACACCTCCATCCATAGCTGTGAACATGTCTAGGACATATCTGTTCTGGAGTGTCATCAGTCTGATTCCTCTCAACTCTTCTCTGATTGCATTGAATCCTTTTATGGTTGTGTTGATGGTCTGCAGTAACCCCCATCTGGTTATCTGCAACCATTTAGTATTTGCTCCAACCTGAATTCTTGGCATCAGGATCATCGTGAACACTGATGAGGTCAGGCTGACCAACCTGTGTTCATATGGGATAGCATCTAAAGCTTCTATGGTTTTTGCAGAGAAATAATGTTCCCTCGTTCTTTTCATAAGTTCCAGAGATTTCTTCTTTCTTAGGTGAGCATCTGCTTTTGGGAAACTATCAATGTTCACATCACTTTTTGGAATCACCAACGCTGGAACATGGACATTCACCAATGTACATAAACCTCCCCAATTTTTCTGCAATCTCATATATGCCTGGGATCGACACACCCAATAGTGATCCATGATCACTGCAGTACCATGCATCATTCCTGGAAGATCAAAGACTCAGCTACAATTGTGATTCTCTCCCATTTTCCTTCTCCCATTATTTCTGAAACAGAATTTTGGGCTCTTCAATGGTATAATCTGCAAAGGTCCTCATCTGTCCTCGACCCAGGTCAGTAATTTAGCAAGCTTTGGCCATAATGGCTTGCATCCATTTTGCACTATATCCATGGTAGCCTGCTAACAACCTATTACTGCCCATGCTCTGCAGATCACTACTCCTTTTTCCCATCCATCGGGTGAAAGCACTGTTTCCCAGATCTGCATTTGACCTCTGTTCTTCCATCTGCGTGATTCTTCTGAAATCTTTCCTGCAGTTTCCAATTTCTTGTTCACTTCTCTTCTGATCTCTGCTCCTTTTATTCCAGGTGTTTCATATCTGATCACAATGTTCTTCATCTTGGCATTGTTTCTTGTCTTTATGTCTTGCACATAGTCATCTTCGTCTGGATCTGTTTTTTCAGTCACCCATTTGAGAGAAGCATCACTTCCCATGACCTGACCTCTGGTTTTGCACATTGCTATATGTGACAGGCAGTGTGCTGTCTGCAGATCTATTTCGATCGCTACAAAGATTTTTGGCTTTCACATTCATATCTTTGTACCATATGTTTTTTCCCAAATGTGCTGTGCTGTCCAGGTAATCATTCAGTTCATTATTGTCATCTTGTGTGCTTCTTTTAATTCTCAAAGTCTTTTTGATGAACACATCAGTATAACTGCTTCTGGCTGGCGGCTTCTCAGGCACATCCATCCAGGTTCTCTAAGTAGAAGAAAGTTCAGTAAGTCTTTCTTTATCCCTCCGCCTCTTTCTGGCTCTGTTTATAAATGGACATATTGATTCTGCTATTATCTCTGCACGCGATTGTCTTGTGGGACTTGTCCTTGGGCTTTTTGTCATTGGATCAGGTGTGCTTTCAAATATTGTCTCTATTTGCTTATTCTCTAAAGCCTTTTGTCTCCTTAAAAGTTCAGGTTTCTCCATTTGTCTCTCAACTTCTCTTGGTGTGAAGCTTCCCATCGTTGTTTGTTCAAGCTTCTCCCATTCTCTGGAATGTGATTCTGAACTCATTGACACTAGACCAGGTGTCATTGTATTCATTATCTGTGTATGCGTAACTCTCATCGATTTCTTGTCTGGTTTACTTTGCAGACCCTTTCTCCGGCATTTGAACTCATTTGTTAAAACAAATGTTGTGTGTGTGTCATTGCTTAACACATCCATCTCAAGCTCAGTCACTCAATTATTTTTTCTTGGAACAGGAATGAGTATATACGGTCTGGGCACTCTTGTGGGTATCAAGCGTGCATTCTCATGTGGGTGCACAGGAACAACACTTTGTGCACCTATAATAAATGCAGTTCTAATCGTCAATGATAGTAATACGATTATGAATATAACGCAGGCATAAACAATGCACCGGTAAGTCATCGTACAGCATTTCTTTCTTGGGCAATATGAATGTCTCTCCTCCTGAGGGAGACCGATGCTGCTACTCTGGCTCCCCATCTCTATGGAAGCAAAAACTGGTTCTTTAATGCATTTTCATCATTATCACTTTTTTCTTCTGCTGTCTCTGCTTCACGGATCAAAGGTTCTGGACCAGTTGTCCTCTGATTCTGGATAATGTACTGTCTCTTATCTCTGGAAACAGTTCTGTTTGCAATGTAATGTTCCAACAATGAACGATGACCATGGCATGTCTATAATACATGTTCCATATAGATTAGTTCCCAGTCTATCCCTTGAATCTGCTGCACTCCAGATGACATGTTGATTCCCTGTCAGCAAAAGTGTATTTTTTGTCAATACTTCCATGATCTGTCCCTCGAATGAAAAGTCTCTATACTTTTCTATGATTTCGATGAGAAGAAAGTGCAACCTGCACTATTATACTATGAAGAAGCATACTCAAGTTAGTAGTGTTGGCTGGATCGCGGATGAATGTGAGCACATCAACATTGGCATGTCTCCCAACAAGGTCTGGAAAGTCTTCAATTAAACGAAAAAATACTGCATTTGCCAGTCTATGATTCTCTGGTCATAGGGACGTTTGTCTTTTCCTCACTGTATTCTGGAAGTAAAGGAAACTGTTCTGCAATCACTGTGAGCAGTCCCATTATTATTTCTTTTGTTATCAGAATCTTGAAGAAATTCTGTTATGCTTGGAAGTCTCCCCACCAATGACGGATAGGACCTTAATACCAATTAAAAATAGGTCAGTATGTGCCTAGTGAGGTCAGTATTGTGTATCACCATAAGTGAGTCCAAACAAAGACTCTGGGCCTCATTACGACCCTGGTGGTAAGGGGTTTACGCCAGCGTTAGCTGCGCCGACCCCTTACCGCCAATTACGAGGTCCCCTAGCGCCATGGTGCTTTTAACACCTGCTTTTAGCAGGTGTTAAAATCCATGGCGCTAAGGGACCATGGAGTTAATTACGCCACCATAATTTACGGTGGCGTAATTAACGCCTTCCCCACTCCCATTATGCCCTATGGGGCAAAAATGGGAATGGGGAAGGGTAAATGGGGATTGGGGACTTACCGCCCCGCCGACCTCGGAATGGGGCGGTAAGTCCGCCTACCACCATGGCGTAAACGTAGTTTACGCCATGGTGGTAAAGTCACGGCCCAGGCGGTAACTTACCGCCTGGGTCGTAATGAGGCCCTCTGTGTGGAAGGACTCAGGATATTGAATTCTTTTTAAGTTTATACAAATTTGGCATAGCTTCTCTTATCAAGGCTCTGTGTGCCTCAGTCCAAAGTCAACAAGCTACTTGTGGCTCAATAAATGCAATCGTTTTTTTTTACCCTGTAATTATGATGCACAGAGTGTTCGTATTTGGGTCCTTTTTTCCCTTATTTTGCTCAAAGGAAATGTAATATAACTGGCCCACAACCTTATCACAAAGGTTTCCTTGCTTTTTTCACTTGACTGGTCATGCATCCATCTTCCTCGTCATGGATCCCGTCTGCATGTGATGTGGTTCTTCCCCGTTGTCTGTAGTCTCTCCGGGTTGGGGTGTGGGCAGATGGGTCTCTCTGATATATGGCTTGATGTCGCCAATGAAGACCCAAGCACTTCTTCCCTGTAACTTGACTGCAGATGGTGTAATATCCTCCACAATGAAAGCGCCGTGGAACCTTGGCTCGTCCCACTTTTTTCTTGTGTAATTCGGAACTAAGACGGTATCCCCAGGGTATAGTTGAGGTATACATAATTCCGGAACCTTCTCAGCTGTAGTATCTCCTTCTGTGTTCTGTACTGCCCTACACCCTCCTTGTCATCACTGCAGCTGTCCTGAAATTACTGAAAAACTGGAAGTCATACAGTTCAGGTAGTTTTGCATTTCCAATCCTAATACTTCTCCTGTTGGCTGGGTATCACATCTAGCTCTAGTTCGAATCGTTAATGGTGTCCGCATTCTTCTGCCCGTCACAATTTCATGTGGCGCAAGATGGTGATCAGAACCAGGCTGGTTTCTGAGTGCATACAATGCCAGTGGAAGGCCGTGCAACCATCCTTTCTTCAGAGTAAGCTTCAACTTGGCTATAATTTCCTTTAATAAGCCAGTTAGCTTCCGCATATCCCATTCCCTTGCAGGTGATACACCGACGGAAACCTGTGCTTTATACCAAGCAACAAGCTGATCTGTTCAAATACTGCATTAACAAAATGAGGACCATCTGGGAAACACCTCCCTCACTAAGAATTTGGCTGCACAGGTACAGTTTGGGTGTGTACATGGACCTGCTTCTCTCCATCTAGAGAAGTGACACACCACAACAATTAGATATCTGTACTCGTTACATACTTGAATCATATCGACATAGTCGATGTGCAAGTGCTGAAAAGGACCATTAGGCCTTGGAGTGACCTCTCTGATCATGCGTAGTGTATGTCCAGCCATCAATTTCTGACAGACTATGCAATTAATCATAAAAAATGCAACATTCTCCGCTAGGTTTGGTAAAACCAGTCTTCAGCAACGGTTGCTGCTAGATTCTCTCTTGTTATATGTGCTGGATAGTGTAACTGTTCCAGTGCTATTGTCAGTATGGTTTTAGGCATTACAGGTTTACCAGTGCTGTCTTGTCGCCCCAAAGCCTCAGAGGGGCTTAAAGAACACCCTCTTTGCTTCCAAATGTTCTTTTCTTCCTGCAGTGCCTCCCTTTGGAGCTCCATTAACTGAGTGTTTGACATATTACTGTAGTCCGCCGGCTCACTTCTTACAACAATCATTTTCTCATGCACATCAGGAATTCCCACATGCATCATTATTTAATCTTCAGTTGCTAAACGCTTGGCTTCAGCATCTGCTGCTTGATTTCCGTGTGAGATAAAATCTGTCCCTTTTGTGTGGGCTGTGCATTTCAAGACTACTCTTCCCACTGGGGGTTGTAGTGCTTTAATCAGCCTGTCCAATAAGGTGGCATGTTGCACTGGTGTGCCGTCCGCTCATAGGTAGCCCCTCCTTTTCCAGCGCGCTAAGCCTGCGTGCACTGTCAATGTTACATAGGCAGAGTAACTGCACGCTGTTACTTCCTAGTCTGTGTGATTCTCAAGCACGAGTATCAACACTAATAATTCTGCAGCCTGTGCTGAATAATGAGAGAGTAAACATGCACTGACAAGTACTCGAAATTCCCCATTTGCTTTGAGCATCACCACAGCGATACCTGTATATCTTTGTCCGTCATTTTGCTCAATCCTCGAAGAACCGTCAATGAAGAAGATTTCTCCTTCTGCCAATGCATTTTCCTTTACTCTTGGGATCTCATCATAAATTTCTTCATAGTTCGCCCAATCATGTATTGGCTCTTGTTCATGAACTGGCTCTGCTATAAACATAGCTGGGTTCGCTAATCTGCATCAACTATTTTAATCGTTGGATTTGATATGACCACTTCATACGCAGAAGCTCTTTGTGATGTCAATGTACCTTTCGGTTTCTCTAAAATGGTGAATAATGCGTGCTCAATGCATAAAGTCATTGGGCATCCCATTACAATGGTTGTAGCTTTCTCTATGGTGAACACGGCGGCAGCCATACTTTGTTCAGACAGGAAATGACCTCTCATTACTGCGTCTAAAATCCCACTGCAGTATGCCAGGGGCTTGTACCCCAACATGGTTTTCTGTGTAAGGACCGCTGTCATAACAGTACCATCTGTATGTGAAAACAGGTAGAATTCCTCTACATAATTGGGAATTCCTAAAACTGGTGCCGTGCAAATGGCCTTTTTTTTAGTTCATCAAACCCTTCCTCCATGGCCTTACTCCACACGATTTTTTCTTTCGTTGCCTGTGCTTTCTTTAAGGCTTGTAATAAGGGCCTGGTATAAGAGCTGTAGTCAAAGACCCACGCCCTGACGTAATTACATAATCCTAGAAATCTTTGCATCTGTTTTACCGTGTGCGGTTTAGCTGTTCTCAAAATAGCTTTGGCTCTTGCAGGTGTAACCTTTTTTCCCTCATGTGAAATCAATTGGCCTATGTATAACACCTCTAGTTCACAATACTGTAATTTCTCTTTGTAAACTTTATATCCTTTCTCAGCAAGTATAGTCAATAACTGATTGGAATCGTGTCTGCACTCTTCCTCGGTTGTGCTGCAGATAAAATGTCATCCACGTATTGTAAACGAACACTCTCTAATGCAATGTTGCTTAAGTCCATTTGCAGGACTCTATTGAAAATCGAAGGAGACTCACAATAACCTTGGGGCAATATTGTGCTTTTCAGATGAATTTGCCTGAATGTGAAAGATGTCAAATATTGTGAGTCTTTGTGCAATGGGATTGAGAAAAATGAATGTTTTAAGTCAATCACCGTGAAATAACGTGCCTCAACAGGGATGTTATATAGAATTGTAGACGGGTTAGGGACTAGAGGGAACTCGGCCTCTACTATCTGGTTTATTGGTTGAAGACCTTGTACTAGCCTCCAAGACCCACACTTTCCTTTTTTCACTGGGTAAATCGAAGTATTGCATGATTACTCTGACATCACTAAGATACCTTGATCCTTCAAGGCAGAAATTGTCTTAAAATCCTTTCATCTGCCTCCCTAGACATGGGATACTGTTGTGCTCTTGGTAAAATTGCTCCTTGTTTCAATTTAATCTTCACTCTCCAACTCCCTTTAGTAGGCTTATGCCATAAGGGCCTGTAGTCCATACTGACCTTTGCCAAGTCGACATCAAAATATTCAGGACGTTTTTGTGCCAGCATCATCCTCTGGGGTACCTCTCTTTTTATCATTTTCACCCAATAAATGAGATTAACCTCAAATGTCATCTTGACCTCTCCTATTTGTTCTTTAAATAGATCTTCATCAGTGACGTCAGTCAATCTGTAACCTTCTCCAATGGCGATTACTGCGCACCATTGTCTGCCTTCATCACCACAGCCATTAAGCAAAGCCACCTCTCCTCTCACTATGGCTGCATGTATTGATAAGGGAAACATGCGTCCCTTCTCCTCATGCATAGGTATATCTGGTCTGAACAGAAATTCATCTGGTGTTCTCATTGTTCTGTCTGCAAGGCCTGGTAGCCATGAAATTAATATGCACACTCCATACGCTAACATGTCATGTTCTAATGGAATAGCTCACATGGCCATTCGCCCTGCGTATGCTCCAATCATTTCGCACACGTTTAAATAATGCATTCCTGGAGTTGAACACACTATGCCTTCCTCAGTGAATGAGATTGTCATATTTAGCTTGTGTCATCAAATTACGTCCTAATATATTGACAGGCGTCTGTCTCAAATATAATAGTGCCACTTTCATGTCACATTCTCCAATAGAAACTGGAAGTTCTTTTGTGAAAGGAACACAGCTTGTTGCTCCTGTAAAACCTTGGGCATTCATGGTGTCGCCAGATAAAGAAAACTTGCCTTCACATATACACGAGCGTGTCACACCCGTGTCTACTAGGAACACATATTCTTTATCCCCTATAGTGACATCTACCCTTGGTTCTTTGTGAGGGTTTGGTGTCACTGATAGGATGCAACACATCAGGTCTCCCAGTGAGCTGTCCTAAAACAAACAGACAAACCCTGGCCAGCCACATGAACCTTATGCCGTCTGCTCTCTCAGACGCATCTTACCCCTATTTTTATTCCGACATGGAATTCAAGCCTATCTCTTTCAGATCGTCTTTAATCGATCTGGTCTTCTACGTCATCCTATTAACAGGACTTTAGATAAGGGCTTCTGCTAGCGTTCTTTAAAACCTAGGCACTGGGCGTATACTCTTATCGTGGCCACACTCACAATAACTCTTTATATTGCGCGGCCACACTCGAGTCAATTTCTTTCCCCTTATATATACATTACACTCTTATTCTGATGTTATATTTTATCCCGCCTCCCTCCATTACCTTCCCTTTAATTGTTTTCTAGGCATGCATGCTTTTGCCAAAACGTTCAGTCTTTTTTACTCACCGTTAGCATGTCTTTCATCTATGGATGCTCAGGATCACCACCTTTGTTACCGCCTCTCTGTGCCGCTCGTCTGATCTGCTACTTGTAGAAGTGGGAGGGGTTTTGGGGGGAAAGGAAGGAACTCATCACACCTAATCTGGAGGGTTTTTAGTTAATCTAACCACTATATAGGGGGAGCTTCTCGTTCTATCAGCCGGATGACAAAGAACGTGTGATATTGCCGAGGACCCGAAGTTACTTATGTCGACGGTCGATGGGTATCTTTATCTAATCTCACCGTCTAATCTCTGCAGCCCTTTAAGGTGAGTAGCAGCACCCTCGAGAGGGATGGGGAGGCAGCTTCACACTCATGCATCAAATAAATTCAACAAATTCAAATACTTTTTCAAATACGAATTCAACAAATCTGTTTATTGGGGTTCCTTCCGCCGTCTTGGCATAAGGCAATATTGGCTCCCCTCTGAATTATAGACGGATTTCCCTCATAGTTGTTTGTAATAAATCCGGTCAGCGTTTTTCCTGAAGGATCTAATTTTTTTTTTTTAAATTTACAGTACACTCATTACATAGACCACAAGAACCATCAACAATATTATATAAGCAGTATTTATCGGCCCTCTTGACAGAAATAACATATCTCTAGTCTCTGACGAAGAATGCCGGGAATGCACCACATATGTCTTTTGGGCGGGAAGAGATCGGCTGCATTGTCACATACGTGTCGTCACAATCACAAATCCACGTCAATTCCCTCGGCCAGTCTCGCCCACTTGGAGGCTGCCGATCTTTCCATTTTCGTAGAAGGCATCTCTTGCCTACCATACAAGCGATAATCAAGGAGGACTTCAAGTGTCGCTCTGGAACCTCACCCTACATCCCCAATAGTATACTCATCCACCTGTCTCGCAACTATGGTATTTAGCATTGCAAAGACTTGTTCCTAAAATCCTGCAAGTTCCAGCCAAGCCCGTAGAAGCCTTCCGGCTGGGAGAGCTATGTAAATCACTAAACAAATAAATAAATAGAATATGCATGTATCCAGCCTCTGCCTTTACATCTTGGGCAGCAACCATCATGGTCAGGATATATGTTCCCCCGTTTGTGAGGTGTCTAGTGCATATTTGTAGGATTTTATGTTGAATCAGTTTCATCCTCATGGTTCATTGACACTGATTTAGTAAATGAACACATAGCCTTCCGCTGTCAATCAGTTATATCCAGTTCGACCACCCACTTCCCTCTTTATCCTCACCCACCGGGGCCCACTTTAGTATTCCTTTATAAAAGTGGCTAATATCTCCTGGCAACCAAAGGAGTTGGATATAAGGACAAGCAGTTTTTCCTAGGAAGGCGCTACTGAAGGTCCTCATTTTTTTGGGCAGAGTATACAAATCGCATTAGCATGTTTCAAATAGGCTTTCACAGGAAAATGTGTACAAGACTAAATGGATTGCTCTGCCATCTATGCCAGAGACAGGCTGTAGAAAGCCTGGGGAACCCAGTCTATTCGGTATGCCTTGATATGAGAGCGGTATTTGACTGCATTAATTGAAATGGCCTTTGGAAAAAATGAGCAACATGGAAAAGTCAAATGCCATTATTAAATGTGATGAACCTATTTCATGAACACACTACCCAGCAAATAAGATTGAACTCGGCGGGAGCATTATAGGATGAAATTCATACTAATATGGGCATTTTGGCCCCCTGCCTTTTTAACCTATATATTTCAGACCTCCAAGAAAGCCTGACATAATGCAAGGGCTTCGCCCCAAAACCTATCACATTATGTGGCTAGCGTACAAGGACAATAGTCTGCTGATCGATACCACACAAATCGGCTTACAGAAAGGTTTAGCTTGTTTAGCAACATGTACCAGCATGAATAATCTGAATATTAATCCAATAAAGAATAAAGTTATTAAATGTATGTACCATGAGAAATATCAGGGATATAAATGGAAAATTAACGGGAATGGGCTGGAGGAAGTGGAAGAACTAACATACTTAGGATTTACAATTAAAAACAAAGGACAGACTGAAAGGATTAAAAACAGATTATCTGGCACGGGAAGGTTTTTTTTTAGCCCAAATTAAGGTGATATCAGGGAAGCACTATAAGTACATCATGCAGCCGCTAATGGGACACCACAAAGTGAAAGATTCACCTGCAATCGTTTATGGCCTAGAAATAATTGACATAGAAAACTGGAAATGGCAACCAAGGCTGGAAGATTTATTCTAAGATTGCCTCCCTCATTACCCATAACACCGATTAGAGCAGAATTTGAGTTGAGATCGTTAAGGTCCATTGTCATATGGAACAAATAAAATCTATATTATATCAAAAATGGTTGATGACAGGTAAGCTTAATACTCTATATGGGGAATTGTTGAAGATGGCAAGAAAAAACAGGGAGCCGAGGCTTAAAACCTTTACTAGATCGTGTGAAAGCCAGTTCAGAGAAATTAATGACAGTACTTGTTACCTGGTTAAAAACTACAACCAGGTCAAACAAAAGATAAAGCAATGGGACATTGTAGGAAATGAGTCCATCTTGAGTAAATCTCCAGGTTAATAAAATATAGGAAATATCCCCATATTTTGGCCTGGCCTATGACCTATTTTAAAAGGTTTCCAGAAAACCCTAAAACATATGGTCATTGGATGAGAAGCCATAGAGGAATTGAGGAAAAAGACTTTATATGCTTCGAACATTCAGAGAAAGCCTTAAACAGATGTATATATTTATTTATTTTATTTGTATTTATTTATATCGTGCTGAAACCTGCAGGCATACTAAACAATTGTCCATATCATTGGCTTTGGTGATATTTGTACAAGACATCTTTGGCGTAGTAGGTGAACACGCACAGTTTACTGGTCACCATATCATTTGCAGTTTAATTACGCGGGAAGAGCCCTATACAGATATCTGCTTAGAGTCGATTCTGGAAAAGGGGAGCTAACCTGATGAAAATCTAGTTTTTGCTTTCTTCCTCTTTTTGTCGATATGGTCCTTGCATTCACTTGAACATTTGCATTTTAATCTCCATGGCAACACCCATTCAGGTGTGTTTACAAACAGTCCTATACGCCTCAGCAGGAGTCACTTTAACTCAACTCTGATAAAGGGTTTTTTTTTCTGATAGAAATGTGGTTCTGTTTGATCTTTTACTGTGTATGCATTGATGAGGTTTTCATTTCAATCTAAAGTGTAATCTATACTATTCTAATGGTATTGTATGTAATGTTGATGAAACCATGACATGATGTATGTAAGTTTCTATGCTGTATTCTTCTTTTCTTTGTTTTTTTAACTCTTCTTTTAATTTGTACTTATTGTTTGAAAAAATGTAATATAAACATGAATCACTCTGAAACAAAATAAATGAGTTTGTGAGTGTGCATTATGTTACGTTAATATGCCTTTGTACTGTGTCAATAACCTGTGCATGTGTTGTTTTGTTGAAAAGGGATTGAAGCCTGACGCAATCCCCTTCCAAAATGTGTCAAACGTTTCTCGCCCTAGTTTGAATCAGTTAAATCCCAAAGGTAAACCTCCAAGGCTGATGACATGGTAATATCCCCCCTTTCACTTTCCTCATTGCAGCCCCTTCCCACCACTCTGTGCCAAAGTTGTCAAAAAAAGTCTTAGTTAGTTAATCAAACACATATATTGCAATGATTGGGGCAGATTGGTGAATTCTTGGCACAGTTATGGGCGTCACTCAAAGTGATTTGTTCTTAAAGATGGAAGATGGAGGGAGCCAGGCATTCTGGCCCGCTGACTCCCTAATGTTGTGTCTGTGTGTTTCTGCAACACTGGCCTTTCACTCTGGCCTCCATTGACGCTTCTGCATCAAATGTTCCTACAAAAGGGAATTCTATTTTGACGGGTTTGCTGCTGTTTGGCATGGGGCTGGCATGGGGCTGGCATGGGGCTGGCATGGGGCTGGCATGGGGCTGGCATGGGGCTGGCATGGGGCTGGCATGGGGCTGGCATGGGGCTAGCATGGGGCTGGCATGGGGCTGGCATGGGGCTGGCATGGGGCTGGCATGGGGCTGGCATGGGGCTGGCATGGGGCTGGCATGGGGCTGGATAGTGCGGGCGGAAGCAGTGTGCCCTCGGCATGAGCACATTCCATGCCCTGTGGCTAGTGTATAGTACTTGCCATAGATCCTACAGCAGGTCACTTCTCAATGGCCGCTTGTCCATCAATGAACCAGGCATCAGCACATATGAACCTTTGCATTGTGAAGAGCGCCTACATGTACAAGCAAAATACCTGCGTTGAATGAATCCATCTCGGTAACAACCAAGACGCGTGCCTCACATACAGTAGTTAGAGGTAGTGTGTGTGGGCATTGGCCTCAAGTCATGCTTAGTGTGTAGTACTCATAAAGGATAGGTTGTGGGTCTGCTGTTTGAGTTGTGCAGACAGTAGTATTGCGCCCAACTGCTCTTCCCAAAGGGCATAGGGCGTACCAATAGGCCGCACACTGGGGAGTATGCATTGAGGTAGAGTATCTAGAGAATGGTCGCAGGCCATCCGGCTTCATCTTGTGGGTAGAGCAGGTTTTAGAGTGCTGAGGGAAAGCATAACGGCCCTAAAAAGCCACCCTCAACAAGGGTAGGTCCTTCCCTCCCCACTCAAGGTGTGATGCAATAAATGGTTTAACAGATTATTTTAATCAGCCCTATCTCCAATTCATCTAATACCCTTTGGATCCTTCCCCCTGTGTTACCTCTGAGCCATGAACCAGGCCAGTGTACAGGAAATATGTTTAGGTTTATTTTACATTAATTGTTACGAAACTCGCACTAAAATTCAAACACCAATGTATCCGTGGCACAACACAATAAACTTCTCTCCACATGAAAAAAATCACAAAAGTGAGTTGAAGAGAATACAAATCGCAATCATCTACTTTCTACAAATTTCACTTCAAGAAATAATTAAACTGATCAATAACCAAAAACAATTATAAATGTAGGGATGTGCAATTGTGATGGGTCTTCAAAGCTAGCCGTTTATTTTTACTAATTTGTGCAAATGCATATGGCAATTAGTATTTCATTGACCTTTCACTATAAAATAAAGGCATGGTTATTTAGCGGTTCATTTTTCAGACCGCCCCCCCACTATGGTCTGAGTTGGGGAAGTCTATCAGAGCAATTGGAGTGATCTGGGAATTTGGGATTTTTGATCCCCATCCACTAAAAGGCCTATTTTGTGGAAGCTGGATGGTAAAATAGGGATGATTTGAGAATGTTGGCTTTTCAGTCCCCCCCACTTGAACACCTGCATTAGGTAAAAGTTGAACAAAAGATTGGACAGATTTAATAACAAAAACACCCCTCTTCCATGAAGAAGTCTAGGTCAACAGGAGAAAAGGATTACCCAATTAAATTATAGGCTATAGATTTTCAACGCAGACTGGGAAGTGAAATTTATTAACTTCGAATTTTAACACACAATCCCCTGTAGTGTTCCACCAAATGGGGAATCAATTAGATTGATCATTTTAGTTAAGTAGGCTAAGGATCTACACAGTTTTGCCCCCACCAGCCCACTTTAGAGGGAAAGGATTTAAGGCAAGCAGAAGTCCCCACCGTTTGGTTTCCCAGGGCTCGGTTCTACTTACATGCCCCCGTTTACAGTTCAGGAAAGCCAGCTGTATCTCAGGATACTCTGGAAAGATAGTACAGGGTCTGGTCACTCCACTCTCAAAGATAGCCTCCCGCTCTCCACAGGACCCAGTCAGCTTGAGGCCTTCCCAGAAATAGACAGCTCCATCCAGATGCACTCTCAGCAATCTCCTCTGGTGTTAACTTACATCTGTTAGATGGTAAGTTTCAGCAGCCTTCCTGATGGTACATTTCCACAGCTCTGTCCCCTCCTCCTAGTGCAGTCCCCCTTATAGCAGCGATTACACCATCAATTTTACAATCTTCGGGGAGTACCCTGCAAGAGGTAACGCAAATAGGATTGGACAGTTACCCTTTCTCTCCTGCCCACTCCAGCCCCTCTCTACGGATTGGTTTAAGAATCTGGAGCAGATTTATGGCAGCTTAATTTACAAGCCCTCTTTGGTCTCATGACAATTTTTGGCAAAAACTTGTTATGTAGCAAAACCTCATAATTTTACGAATACCTATCATAATATACAAAATTGACAGCCAGGTCTACACCGTTTTGCACGGCCATGTGGCACTTTTCAAACAATTTCATAAAAATCATAACAGTTATGAACATGTAATTTCCTACCCATATTACTTATTTTACACTTCACCAGTACGCCAACTCTTACATTTGGGATATTTTCAGATCAGCTAGGAACCTAGTTTAACTGGCCATTACAGTTCCATAACACATAAGTGCATGAATTTTAGATCTCCAAAATCGTCTACAAAGTACCTTTAAAACTGGTACATAAATGAAGAGTATCAGCCTTATGGTTGCTGGGAAAAAGGCCTACATTATAATAGTCCTTTTAAATTAATTGTAAATCTGTATGTTCATAAAATGGGAGATCTGCTTCATCTAGGCATCTGTCAACTGGGCCAGCCTGTGACCAGAGTTTTTTTGAATGAATTTCTTTGAAGTTTGTTGTTTGCTCTTTGAAGTTGTAGACCCCAGTCTTTACAACTTTTAGTAATGTCCATGCCAAGGGGAACAGTCCTGCTATCACTGCCTTCAGAGCCAGCAAGTATGGTTAAAACTCTGTTTTCCACACCTTTAGCAGGACCCACCACTTTTTTGCAGTTGGAATTAGGTGGGGGATGTAAGATCCAGAGTTGCAGTAGGGGATTTCTTTGTGACGTTTTCCCATCCACAAACCAAAAGGGTTTAACTTGGGCCAACATGAACTTTTTCATGGAAACAAAAATGGCTTTTCTTTTCAAATGTCTGCTGGTATTCTACTTTCAAAACATGATATGAATTACTTTTTGTCAAATCGCACATCATGTCTTTTCCCTGGTATTTTTATGTTATCAGGGGTACGTTTTCCATAAACTGCTTTAACTTGCATAAATACATGCAATGCCATTTTTGAATCAGTGTTGACAAATCCTGCTTTTGATGTGAGAGGGACTTCAGTGTGGGGACTTTGAATGCACCCCACACATTAAAAAAATACATGAAATTCCCAGAAAAACCTTTAGGTAGAGTGAAACGGTGGCTATGCTTAAAAAATGAAACTCAAGTCTATGGGAATTAAATTAATACAAATCCCTTGAAAATTCTTAAATTGCGTAGACGTTGAGGTTATGCGTCAAGCATAAAACTCAAGTTTATGTGTATTAAATCCAAATAAATTCCCTGAAAAATGTTTACTTGATGTAATGTAAAGGTTACAATGCAAACGGTCAAAGATATTTACACTAATCAGTTAATAGAGCCTTAAGACTAACCCAAGAAGTGCTCCTACACAAGATGCCACCGTTTTCATCATAAGTGGCATGAGACTACTCCTAGTGCACTGGAAATACATGGCATGTACATAGACAGTGCCCTCTGTGGCCCAATGCAATGGATGTGGTTTGCACAATGCAGACCACGGATGAAGCACTTATGATGACATATCTGATGCCACCCGTATGTAATATCATCTGTTATCTCATCAATAAGGTGATTTGTAGATAAGTGATGGTGTGTGTGATTATGGTGCTAGAGTCAAGGTTTCAAAGCGATGGTAACTGGCAACTTATAAAAGAAGCGGGGTTTTGCTTTACTTGAACTAAAGTGTTTTCAGTGCATGGATTGCATGCTATTGGCCCTGGGAGTTATTCTTTAAGGGTCAACCTTCCCCTCATCTAGTTTTCTTTTGGAATTTATGCACACACCTCTTTGCTTTCCGGTGCCAGATTACAGAAACTTGCACTGGCGCCCTAATTTTAAAAACACTGCGACACGTTAAAAAACCATTGCACCTCGACAAGTGCAGTTTGGCATATTAGAAGCATCAGGGCTAAAATTGCCCTAGTGCAAAAAAGAAGCATGGTATTAGCACAAGGGCAAAATGCATCAGAAACGTATCTTTTTAGTACTGCGCAATTTTAGCCCTGGGGCTTTTAATATGCCAAACGCCACTTGTCGGGCTGCAATGGATTTTTAATGTGTCCCAGTATTTAAAAAAAATAGGCCAAACTTTGCCCTAGTGCTGATACTGTGCAAACTTTGCACTTGCACCGGTGCAAAGTTTCTGTAATCTGGCCGTTGGTTGGTAGCTTTGAATGACTCGATATATAGTCGTAACTCTGAATCGCCGGCGGTTTAACGCCAATAGGATACGTTAATACCACCCCGCCTGACAGGCAGTGAAATAATCTGTTGCAAAATAGGTTCTAATAAAATGCCCAGTGTTCACATGACATTATAAATCTGACAGATGAGATGGCCAACGCAAAACCAGCGTGGTCGCCCAATGGTTCTTGTTTAGTGCCCTAGAGAGGGTTAGCATTGGATGGTCATTTGTAAATCACTGTTGTAGACCTACAGGTGGTCAATTATTAGAACATGAGGCCCTTAGAAGAAGAAAGCACTTGCTAATAACCGTGGTCCTATTATTCATGTATGTTTTAAGAGTAACATCCAGAACCGAGCAATGCTGATCTCACTATTTTGGAATCAAAGCTAAGAAATGATAATCGCATTATCGCATGTGTTATTTAGGAAAGGAAAAATGTTTCCTTAACGTCTCTCAAGCACGCATGAAGCAGTTGAAATGTTTAAATAACAGCTGGCAAGCAGTGAAAAGCATTTCTCTCTGCAGGCAGCTCATGTATTCTCTAAGCATTGCGCAACCTCCTGAGATAATGTTCACTGACTGTCTATTTACCACACTGACATTTTTTGTGCTATAAACATGCTAGGGTAGGCCTTAGTGAATGCTAAACGCCTTCTGGAAGTAGTCTGCTTGCGTCATCAATGCTTCATAAAGGCCTTTCATTAGACTCATTCTGGGAAGACCTTGCTGTTGCCAATCGCTGTAGATCACTTTGCGGCAACGCGTTGCCGCGCTCCATCCACCGCTGCTGGCTTCAGGTGGGTAGAGGGATTCTTTTTCCAATAATGGAAACTGTTGCAGGTTGGGAATTTGGAGAAGCGCCCGGAGGGCTTTCACATGTACCAAGCTGATTAGGCCGTCCGTCTGGCCTGTCGCGGTGTTGAGATCACTTTGCCGCAGGTCGAGCGGTTCGCCTTAGGCCGCACCCGTCAAGTCTCCACATTTTCTGCGAGTGGGGAGACCAGTGCCACATACTCAAGTTCCCATTTAGTAAAAACAATATTTTTGCGAGCAGATTAATATATAATAACGACACTTTAGCCGACCCTCTCTCCAGCATGGTCCTCTGCGTGCAGGAAGCCGAGTGAATTCGACTTGTGTGCTGCACAAAATGGCGGCTTGCCATGCATCGCTCCTGCGCCATGAAAATAAATCTCCGACCATGAGACGCTGGCCCACATTCCCTGCTGGGCTCAAACTGCGTTGAAAAGTAGAGCAGGTGGCGAGCCTGCTGCTTCCAGACAGGGTTAGGCCGAGGAAGGATTACACTGTGTTACACTCTCTCGCAGTAAGCGCGCTTTTTTCTCTCTCCCAATTACCTTTTGAGAAAATGAGTGTTCTCTTCTTGCACTCCACAGTCGCCTGCTAATGAGCCATTATTGATTCTTAATATACACGAGCTAGAGTCTGTGTTTGAGTTAACACCTGTTTTTATTTCTCAAATTAACTCTGACATTTATTTTCATAATTAAATGTAGATCAGGGGATACCGGAGAAGTCAGTGCTTCAACTATTTCGTTATTATTTACAACGACCTGTGAAGGTTTTCATAACAGGAAAGATCGTTTTATATCAGAAGCTATGGAAGAGAAAAGCAGGAGCTGCGGAAGAGAGGATGACAAGAGGGTAGAAACAAAGCCAAGAGTTTAGAGAGAAGAGAGGATGCGTGGGAAGAGGAAAGACAAGACAAGGGTACAGGAAACTAGAAGACTAATGAGGATAATGAAGAAGGGAAGAGAAGTGGCCAGAAAAGAAGACAAGAGTTTAGAGAAGAAAGGATGTATGGGAAGAGGCAAGACAAGGCAAGGGCCAGGAAACAAGAAGACCAATGAGGATAGGGAAGAAAGGGAAGAGAAGTGTCTAGAAAGAAAGACAAGAGTTTAGAGAGAAGAAAGGATGTGTGGGAAGAGGCAAGACAAGGCAAGGGGCCAGGAAACAAGAAGACTAATGAGGATAGTGAAGAAAGGGAAGAGAAGTGGCTAGAAAGGAAGACAAGAGTTTAGAGAGAAGAAAGGATGTGTGGGAAGAGGCAAGACAAGGCAAGGGGCCAGGAAACAAGAAGACAAACGAGGATAGGGAACAAAGGGAAGAGAAGTGTCTAGAAAGAAAGACAAGAGTTTAGAGAGAAGAAAGGATGTGTGGGAAGAGGCAAGACAAGGCAAGGGGCCAGGAAACTAGAAGACAAATGAGGATAGTGAAGAAAGGGAAGAGAAGTGGCTATAAAGAGAGAGAAGAGTTTAGGGAGAAGAAAGGATGTGTGACAAGAGGCAAGACAAGGCAAGGGGCCAGGAAACAAGAAGACTAATGAGGATAGGGAAGAAAGGGAAGAGAAGTGGCTAGAAAGAGAAACAAGAGTTTAGAGAGAAGAAACGATGCGTGGGAAGAGGAAAGATTAGGCAAGGATCCACGAAAGGAGAAGACTAATGAGGATCGGGAAGAAAGCGAAGAGAAGTGGCTAGAAAGAAAGACAAGAGTTTAGAGAGAAGAAAGGATGTGTGGGAAGAGGCAAGACAAGGCAAGGTGCCAAGGAGCTAGACGATTAATCAGGATTTGGAAGAAAGGGGAGAGAAGTAGCTAGAAAGAAAGACAAGAGTTTACAGAGAAGAAACGATGCATGGGAAGAGGAAAGGCCAGGTGCCTGGAACCTAGAATACTAATGAGAATAGGTAAGAAAGGGGAGAGAAGTGGCTAGAACGAAAAACAAGAGTTTAGAGATAAGAAACGATGCATGGGAAGAGGAAAGACAAAGCAAGGGGGCAGGAAACTAGAAGACTAAAAGGATAGGCAAGAAAGGAGAGAGGATTGGCTAGAAAGAAAGGCAAGAGGTTAGCGAGAAGAAAGGATGCATGGGAAGAGGAAAGACAAGGCAAGGAGCCATGAAACTAGAAGACTAACAGGGACATTGAAGCATTGAAGAAAGGGAAGAGAAGTAGCTAGAAAGAAGGACAAGAGTTTAAAGAGAAGAGAGGATGCGAGGGAAGTGGAAAGACAAGGCAAGGGGCCAGGAAACTAGAAGACTAAAGAGGATAGGGAAGAAAAGGGAGAGAAGTGCTTAGAAAGAAGGACAAGAGTTTAGAAAGAAGAAAGGATGCGTGGGAAGAGGAAAGATAAGGCAAGGATCCATGAAAGGAGAAGACTAATGAGTATAGGGAAGAAAGCGAAGGGAAGTGGCTAGAAAGAAGGACAACAGTTTAGTGAGAAGAGAAGATATGTAGGAAGAGGAAAGACTAGACAAGGGGCCAGAAAACTAGAAGACTAATGAGGATATGGAAGAAAGGGAAGAGGAGTGGCTACAAAGAGAGAGAAGAGTTTTGATATAAGAAAGGATACGTGTGAAGAGGAAAGACAAGGCAAGGGGCCAGTAAACTAGAAGACTAACAAGGATAGAGAAGAAAGGAGAGAGGATTGGCTAGAAAGAAAGGCAAGAGGTTAGCGAGAAGAAAGGATGCATGGGAAGAGGAAAGACAAGGCAAGGAGCCATGAAACTAGAAGACTAACAGGGATATCGAAGAAAGGGAAGAGAAGTAGCTAGAAAGAAGGACAAGAGTTTAGTGAGAAGAGAAGATATGTAGGAAGAGGAAAGACTAGACAAGGGGCCAGAAAACTAGAAGACTAATGAGGATATGGAAGAAAGGGAAGAGGAGTGGTTACAAAGAGAGAGAACAGTTTCGATATAAGGAAGGATGCGTGGGAAGAGGAAAGACAAGGCAAGGGGCCAGTAAACTAGAAGACTAACAAGGATAGAGAAGACAGGAGAGAGGATTGGCTAGAAAGAAAGGCAAGAGGTTAGCGAGAAGAAAGGATGCGTGGGAAGTGGAAAGACAAGGCAAGGGGCCAGGAAACTAGAAGACTAACGAGGATAGGGATGAAAGGGGAGAGAAGTGGCTAGAAAGAAGGACACGAGTTTAGAAAGAAGAAAGGATGCGTGGGAAGAGGAAAGATAAGGCAAGGGTCCATGAAAGGAGAAGACTAATGAGTATAGGGAAGAAAGCGAAGAGAAGTGTCTAGAAAGAAGGACAAGAGTTTAGTGAGAAGAGAAGATATGTAGGAAGAGGAAAGACTAGACAAGGGGCCAGAAAACTAGAAGACTAATGAGGATATGGAAGAAAGGGAAGAGGAGTGGCTACAAAGAGAGAGAAGAGTTTCGATATAAGAAAGGATGCGTGGGAAGAGGAAAGACAAGGCAAGGGGCCAGTAAACTAGAAGACTAACAAGGATAGAGAAGAAAGGGAATGGAAGTGGCTCGAATGAAAGACACAAGTTTAGAGAGAACAGAGGATGTGTGGGAAGAGGAAAGAAATGGCAAGGGGCGAGGAAATGAGAAGACTAATGAGGATAGGGAAGAACGGGAAGAGAAGTGGCAAGAAAGAAAGACAAGAGTTTAGAGAGAAGAAAGGATATGTAGGAAGAGGAAAGAAAAGGCAAAAGGCCAGGAAACTAGAAGACTAACGAGGATAGAGCACTCTGGGCAGAGGAAGTCTTCATGCATAAATGTGCTGCA
The DNA here is from genome assembly GCF_040938575.1 of Ambystoma mexicanum. NCBI lineage: Eukaryota > Metazoa > Chordata > Amphibia > Caudata > Ambystomatidae > Ambystoma > Ambystoma mexicanum. The sequence continues at coordinate 45,482,505 of NC_090923.1, forward strand.
TGAATTCGGGCAGTCAGCACATCAGGGTACGTTTGGGGTTCTCTCCCCAAAAAAGAATAGTTAAAAAAATCCATTGTAATGATGCATTTTACAGCTCAACTTCTCCCAAAACTTCACAGTCAGTTCTGTAGGGAAACAGATGATGCCGGGTCACCAACAGTCCACAGAAGAATTCTCAGAGCAAATCAACCAGCATTCTCTGGGAAACTGCCTGCATCACAATCAAGGCAACAACTGCACTGACACCGGTCTACATAGACACAAAATGGGCTCCATGGGCTCAGATGGGACGCAGATGGGACGCCATCTTCTGGGTGCCAGACCATTGCAAGAATGTAGACTGAATCGGCACACAAAGAGAAAATCAAGAGACAGGCCTTCTCCTGCTGGGCCCCAGTCTACTGGAACACCACCCTGGCTGTAATCAGGACCACTCTAGCGCTCCTCCAGATCACAAAGGTTCTCAAAACCTTACCCTTCATGAAGTGCTCACCTAAAACTTCCTACTCCTAGGTACAAACCACAGGCACACCCACTCCCTCCTTCCCTGCAGCTCTCTGGCCAGCCTCTCTTGGCCCTCTTCCTGCTCCTACCTGCAAGGCAAAAAACCTCGGGCTCATCTTCGACTCCACACTCTCCTTCTCTCCTCATATATCTGACATCTCTAATAAGTCACACTACCAGCAGCACCTCCTCAGAGGTATTCTTCCCTTCCTCTCCTTCCCCCAGAAGCTCACTGTCTTCCGAGCCCTGGTTCTCTCGAAGCTGGACTACTGTAACAGCCTCTATCTTAATCTGCCTGCCTCCACTCTCCGCCCTCTGCAACTCATCCAGAACAGGACTGCAAGACTTGTCCTTGGCCTCAAGCCCAGGGACCGTATCTCTCCAGGACTGAAATCTCTACACTGGCTCCCAGTTGCTGCGAGGATTAAGTTCAAAACCCTCTGCATTGTCCACAAGGCCTTCTGGGGCCTGGGGCCTAAATACCTTCAACTCTCTATTCTTAAATATCTTACTTCCCGAGCCCTTCGCTCATCCGTCTCCACCTCCCTCAGGGTCAGCCGCTTCTCGAAGCAACGAGCTGGGGGTAGACCTCTCTCCGCGGCAGGGGCCTCCCTGAGGAACAGCCTTCCTGCCTCCCTGAAACTTGAGGAGAACCATCTCCGGTTCCGGAAGCACCTCAAAACCTTCTTCTTTGCTTCTGCTTTCTCTCTCCCTCTCCCCTGCTAAATTCTTCACCGTAACTGCACTGAATCTGCAACTGGGCCACTCTCTTCGACCTCGGTCCTTGGCCCAGCCACTCTCCACTTGCACTGCATCCCTGGCAACCCCTGCACTGCGGGACTGTCTCTGTATCCCTACAGCCCCCCCTCCCCAGCACTTGTCTGCACTTACCTTGCACTTGCCACCAGCTGGCCCTATTATTTATTTTTTATTCTACTTACCCTGTACTGCACTTCCCCCTCTCCCCTTCCCCTTGCACTTTTCCCTCCCCCCTACCCCTGCACTTGCGCGATCTAAATGACACCTGGCCTAGTAGGATCGTTGTCTGTCTTCCCCTTGTTCCCCCTCCCTGCCTCGTCGCACCCTGAAACACTTGTGTATAGGCGCGTTACAAATACCATATCATATCATATCATATCATACCTGTAGTATGGGATATCCAAGCAACTATACGCTGTAACCTCCCCTTCCTCCAAGCTATGTTAACCGTAAATTACTTGTACAGCAGTGCTCTGTTGCTACCTAGCAAGGTTTGCTCTTTATAAACCTAAATACAAATACAAAAACAAAAATGATGTATGAGACACCTCACCCATTAGAAGTAATACTCGACGCACGGTACACATATAGTTTGTGCCACATGACTAAAACGTTTCCAGAGAGAATTTGCCACTAGCACATGGGTGGAAATGCCAATCATACATCACATGCCAGCAGAAATGGCACCATAATTGTGTGTAGTATCATGGATCATGGAGTACAGAGAATGTTGGGGGAGATTCCATGATGGACTGGAGAGAACAGAGCGAGCAAGTCAGTTGCAGGAAGCTGAAGGAGAAGGAGAGAGAGACAACGTACATATACCCACTTAAACCATATTCCTTCTTAACATATATAAAATAAAGCCCATTTGTGATACCAATCTAGTGAAGCGTGATGCTTTAGAAAGTGGCTCAGGTTCACGCCGCATATGTCGAAATTTGCTGGCTGAATAATACGGAGGCCAAGGCAACGTCTAGCAGGACATTAGGAAAAAAGGACCCTATGACGTGACCCATCTCATGCTGCGTGCAGCCATTATAAAGGGTCAGGCATCTGCACAGGCTTCAATAACATCACCTCACCTGTCCCACTAACAGGAATCAACATTCCAAACATTAAAGGGGCCTTAATAAACTCCAGGACCTTCGTATGTCATGCTACAGAGGTAGCGGACTTAATTCAGGCAGAAAACTTTGACTTTCTTGCCATTACCGAATCTTGGCTACATGCAGCAGCAGGCCCTGCCCTCATGCTCGCAGTACCAGACAACTGTACCATTCTTAGAGCAGCTAGAACTGAGACCCCTGGAGGAGGCATAGCCATCATACCTACATCCGACCTAGCACGGAGACTAGTTGCCTCTCCTGAGGTCAAATCCTGTGAATCCCTCACTGCCAAACTTCCTATCTCTGACTCCCAAACGCTCACCATTCACCTGATTTACAGACCTCCAGGGCCCCATCGGTGCCTTCAAGGAGGACATCTCCACAACCCTTTCTGAAAACCTAAAAAATACCTTGCAGACACTCTTGCTCGTGGATATTAACCTGGGCTTCAACGACCCCAAAGAACCGCAAGCAGTGGGAATAGCTAATGTCCTCGCTGAACTTGGCCTCACTCAAAGAGTGACACTACCAACCCATGACAAAGGTAGAGCACTCGACTGGGTGGCAGATTATAACTGCAATACCTCTATCACTGCCATAACCTCTCAGTTATGGACTGACCACTAGATGCCAAAAGCCTCTCTTCTAAAAGTAACCCTATCGCTCCTCCTACCCTAACAAGGAACACAAAAAGCATATCGGCAGTTAAACTCCTACCCCCTAATACTACCTACTCTCAACGCGTTACCAGATACCACCGATACCACAGTCCTAGTTAATGAATATAACAAAACCATGACTGAAGCCTTGGATACCATTGCCTCTCTAAAAATGAGAAAAAGCAAACCCAGAGCACATCTGAACTCTTGTTTCACCTCACACCTCAAAGCCATGGGAAAGGAACAAAGAAAAAGTGTAGTTACTTGAAGGCAGATACCATCCTGATTAATATATCAACTATGTACAAAAATGAAATACTGCGCACCAAGCAGGAACCGTACAACAATAGAATCTTGCAAGCCAACTCAAGTACAAAGGAGCTATTTGTTATCCTAAAAGAACTTGAAAACCCAATCCCTGTGCCTGACAATTGTGTAAACGACAAAACCTGGTGCTCCGACATAAGGCCCTCGCGAACAAAATTAACACTCTCCAGGATAAAATTGCCAACAAAAAAATAAATATACCCCATATTACCACACACGCTAGCACCACATCGCCTGCACCCAAACCAGCAAAACGCTTTAATTTTGCCAAACTCTCAATTCTTGAGGTCGAAAAAATGATTCTCTCCCTCAAGCAGTCTAATTGTCAGGGAGATAATTGCCCAGCCCTAATCATTAAAAAAGCGGCTAGAAACCTGGCACCCTTCATCTCGAAGTTAATCAGTGCTTCATTCTCTATCGGCACCGACCCAAGCAATCTAAAGGAATCCTGGGTACTCCCGCTCCTTATAAAACAATCATCATACCCTTCCATACCCACCTGGATAGGCCTGTAACAACAGTACCATTTCTACTAAAATTCAAGGTAGGGTTGCTTACATCCAAATACAGGACTACCTGGAGAATAACCAGTTATTAGGATCTCGGCAATCAAGATTCAGGCCCTAACATGGTACAGAGACAGCGCTGATTGACCTCAAGGCCCAAATCGATGAGCTGAGAGACAAAGGGAAATCAGCCCTACTACTCCTCCTTGATCTCTCGGCAGCATTTGACTTGGTGGGCTAGAAGGTCCTATGCAACCACCTCGGTACAGGAGCATACTTCTCACAGAAAGCCATAGTCTGGATCCAATCCTTTCCAAGCAACAGGACTATGAGAGTCTTCTCAACTTCAGCAGCAGCAGACCCCATCCCCATTACTTGTGGAGTGCCTCAGGGATCACGTGTCTCAACCAAAATGTATAATATACTCACCAAGCCCCTTTTTGATGTTCTGGATTATCTCGGTGTCACCTACACTAACTATGCAGATGATACCCAGATTCTCATACTACTTACCGTGGACTATGATAAGGATTTGGCCGTGGTAAATAAAATGTACCTCATCATCCATGCATGGATGGCAGTCCATGGTCCATGCCTGAATGATGACAAAACTGAACTTATCATTCTGGGTACTACGTCTAATATTAACAAACTTGGTCACAAATACACCTCCTTTAACATTGATGGTAACACCATCAAGGTCGCCAAAGTGGTAAAAACCTGGATCCTACCCCACCTTTGCCAAACAGATAATTCCATGGCCTCTGCCATGGCTTATACATGTAAACTGATTAGAGCGGGCAAACCATTCTTATATAAAAACAGTTGCACCACTCTGGCTAGAGTGCTAATCTTGTCCAAATTGGACTATTGTAACGCCCTTTATCTGGGCGTCAATAAATATATCATCAGAAAAATCCAGATTCTACAGAACAACGCTCTTAGAGCAGCACTGGGCATAGTCAGGAAAGAGCATGTCTCTTAGGTAAGGGGACAGAATAACTGGCTCTCCACCAGCGAAATAATCCTGCTGAAAACTGCCTCACTCACAAGTGCCTAAACAACGCTGCACCCCACTATCTCATAAACAGAATTAATAGAAAATCCTCCAACCGGCCTACAAGAGCTTCTAATACAAACTGTCTGCTGGTGCCCAGGTTCAAACTGATGAAAAAGCTGGAGGCAGCAGCTTCCCAGTCAAAGCTGCTCAGCTTTGGAATTCCTTAACACCCTTCCTAAGGGCGGACCAATCATATTCCCACTTCAGACACAACATCATCAACTGGTTCAAAGAAAATGAGTACTAAATATACACCAGCTACTGTCGTACTATCCCTATTTATCTGCACTGTAAATAGAAAATAGACAACAGACTGTAAATTAACTATATCATGCTGTACCGCTCTTTCTATGCAATGTCCTCTAACTTGCTTACTGTACATATATATCTTGTTGTTGTAATTTAACCTTTAATTGTATTATATTTGTGTATCACTATTACCTTGTAACCCTAAGCTGAAAATATTCATGTATCCTGCGCCCTGATACCCTTGGGTCTGGTGCCCCTTACAAATAAAGAAAGAAAGACACAAACAAACAAAACAACAGAGACTCCGCCTCGTCCCAGTATTGTGTTTACTAAAAAAAAAAGAACAAAAGAAAAAATATTTTTAATTTTCTTCATTCTTCTGTGCAAATATAACAAGACATTCGTAACGAAAAAAAGAATTATGAATCATCACAATAGCACAGCAAATGCTATGTAAGGTTAAATATTCAAGGGAATAAAAAGAAATAAAAGAAAATAATTCCAATCTTAACATCCAAGAATAAATGAACCGAATAAGACAACAGTAAATTGGAACAACTCAGGGGTGCTATCACCCAGTCGACATATCAGAACAGCTACCAATAGGGAAGCAGGAGACATGTCGATTCGCAGTGTTCCTGCGTCTCCAATGTTTTTGGCCGAGGTTGGGGAGCCTACACTGTCATGGAAAAGATGGATTTAGACATTTGAACACTATGCCAGCATAGTATGTGGCACAAATTACAGGGTGGAGAGAAAAATATATTTACTTTTACACTGTTTTGGCCCGCTTGGTCAAGAGAAATTTGACGATCTATCGGACCTTGTGGCCGATGAGTGTGGGGATATGAACAAATATGAGAAATCCATACAGAAAATGAATAAACATTACGAGAAAAAAATAAGTACTATTTTAGAATGATTTTAGAAAGTTTGGGAAAAGAATACAGAAAGAAGGAGAGAGTGTTGAACAGTACATCACAGTTCTTGGGAAATTGGCCAGAACGTGCAAATTTAACCAACAACTAGAAGGGAGATATTAGAATGTAACAGCAGCAAAGTAAGAAAACAACTGTGGACAGAAGATGTTACACCCCTAGAAATCTGGACCAAAATATTTACATAAAGTTGATATTAAACTAAGAGCTTATGGCAGTGCGAACATTGAACTGATTGGATGGTTCATGGCAATCCTTGCTTTCAAGGATGGACAGGCTGTTAGGACGCGCTTATGTCCCAAAGAGAGGAGCATCTGCTCTTCTCAGCTGGACTCATCAAAGATTGTTAAAGGTCCGACTAGATCCCAATGCAGCAGGAACCATTTTTTAATAGAAGGTCCAGAGATGAACAAAGGGAAAATACAAACTGAAATATTCAAGGATAACATAGGCTATGTGAAAGGATTCATGCATCGCATATTACTTAAACCGGGTACCAGACCAGTGGCGCAGATATTGCATAATGTTCCATTAGAAATGAGAGATGAATTAAAAATGGAACTTAAGAAGTTGGAAGAACAAAGGATTATTAAAAGCATTGATGCATCAAAGTGGGTCTCCTCCTGGTTGTGGTAAGGAGGAGCTCAGGGGAGGTGAGGGTGTACATTGATTTAAGAGAACTAAATAAGTGCATAATTCCTGAAAGAAATCCGCTACCAAATATACAAGAGTTGATTTCGACAATTGGGTCAGCAAAAGTATTCTCAACACTTGATTTTACAGCTGCTTATCATCAAGTAAAGACACACAAAGAGTCGAGGCAGTTGATGGGTTTCACTACTCCAGAAGGGCTTTTTCAGTATCACAGGATGCCGTTTGGACAAATTTTTGCGGCTTCAGTGTTTCAGAAGATTATGTAGCGCATTCTGGATGGAGAGCCAGGAGTCATCTTCTTTCAGGGTGATATTCTGGTGTACACTGACAATGAAGAAGAACATAACAGAAGGCTAGAAAAAGTTCAAGAAGCTGCATGATGTAGGGATGACTCTCAGTAAACAAAAGTAAAAAATGAATATGAAAGAGATTCATTTTTTAGGACATGTAATCTCCAAAGAGGGGATTGCAGCAAAGAAGGATCTAGCGGATGCAATAAAATACATGGGGCCTCATTACGACCCTGGCGCTCCAGTAATGAAGGGTGCCGGTACAGGGCCGGCACCCTTCATTACGGGAGCGCCTATTATGAGGTTCCCTTTGTGGGACTCGGAACAGACGTCTGGTAAAACCAGATATACTTCCGGGTCTCACGAGGGGAACATCCAATGTTCGAATGACCCGGTTATTCCTCATTGAAGGAACCCGGTTTTGGAGCCCGGTATGGATGCAGCCATGGCGCTAATAGCACCATGGCTACCTCCAAACTCGTAATGAGGCCCATGGTCACGCAAACTGCAAGGAACAACTCAGAACCTTTTTAGGTATGGATGAATATTACGCTAAGTTTATTCGAGGATTTGCCAATCACACTGTGTCTCTAAGGAACATGATGAAGATGAACAAGAAGTTCATTTGGGACGAAGAATGTAAAATTGAATTTCAATATATAAAGAGGGTTTTGGCTATGGCACCTGCTTTACAGAATTATGAACAAAGGAGACTCACCGTGATCACTACAGATGTGGGTAATATGGGGCTAGGAGCGCTTTTGACACAGGGTTAAATCATAGGGTTTGCATCTCGTTTGCTTAAAGGACCCAAAAAATCTTATGCAACTATTGAGAAGGAAGCACTGGCCATGAGATGGGCTACAGGCAAATTCAGGAGCTTTGTCTTGGGAGCTAAATTTGAGTTACACACTGATCACAAACCGCTGGTGGAAGCTTTCTCAACAAAGGGTCTGGACAAAGTATCAGGCAGGATAAGGCGATGGGTATCCAGACTACAGGAATTTGATTTCACTGTGACATACATCCCGGGTCTGAGGAATTATGCAGCAAATTGCTTATCAAGAATGACTAACAATATGGACACGGAAAATGAAGATAATGATCCCAAAATGATCTGTGAAATATTGAATGCAGCAACATCAAAACAAGAGTGGTATTAAGAGATGTTGAAGGATACAAATATGTTGTTCATGATCAAGAGTCTGGAAGAAGGAGGATTAACAAGGAGACGATGCAAAAGGCAGGAGTAGAAGGCTTCTGGAATGTGAAGGATGAACTTTGCGGTCAAGATGGCTGTTTTAGAAAAATAGATAAGTTGGTGCCACCTGAGGGAATCAGGATGAAGGTGGTACGTCTTGGGCATGAAGTTCACCAAAGAATCGTGAAGGCCAAATACAAAATAAGGAATACCTATTGGTGTCCAGCATGTGAAACGCAGATTGAGAGGAGCATCAGGAACTAACTGTGATAAAGGGTATGTGAGTGAAAAGTATCCAATGGCGCTTACATATACTGGAGAAACCATGGACGAAAATAGCCTTTTATGTTCTAGGGCCTGTATGGAGTGGAGGTTGCCAGACATATTGCATTGTGGTTATTGATGTGTTGACCAGATGGGCAGAGCTGACAATCACCGCACATGTGATGACTAAAAGGGTGATTGATTCTTTAGAAGGGTTGTGTGAACGTGAGGGCTACCCAGAAGAGATATTGACTGATAATGGTTCACAATTCAGGTCTAGAGAAATGGAAAGTTACCTTGAGGAAAGATACATTGTCCACAACACCATTGGCATATATCCCCCACAAACTAATGGCATTCTGGGGAGGTACAATGGAGTAATTAAGGAAGCCATTATGTGGCCATGGTCAAATGGGAAAGATTGGAAGGAGGTTGTGAGAACAGTGGTGGCCCATAGGTTCACACCGCATAGCACTACGGGTGTTTCTCCTTTTGAACTGAGCAGGGGAAGGAGAGCTAACACTAAATTGTTTCCAGGTTGGATGGGTGATGTGGCAGGTATGGATCTGAGGTTGGATGAGGTGAAGGACAACATCAGGGAGAGACAATTAACCAACACATTTCAGCAAGACAATAAGCATTTTAAGAGAGCGAAAGGGCTGTATTATGGGTGTTGGGTCAGGATTAAGTTACCGGTTGTGTTGAGGGAGGATGGATGTCAATGGACAAAACCTATTGAGGTTGTGGAGGTGTTCAAACATGCTGTGAGAACAAAGGATGGTAGAGTGTGGAACAAGGAGAGAGTACTGATACTGACAAGGGATGTGGATGAAAGCAGGGGGTGGAACGGTGGAAAAGCTAAGAGTGGACATATGTGTGATACTCCTTTCTTTGGGAGTACATTTTCCTTGTCAGAAAATACAGATATGTCATCACTGACGGCATCAAGGCTTAGAAGAAGCTACCGAAGTCCAAGATATTTGAGTGACTATATCGAGTCAATAGAGATCGGAGTCAAGAGGAACCTCGAGGAGATGTTGTGTGAAGGAAAGGGGATGTGTAGTATTGTGTATTGTGGAGTACAGAGAATGTTGGGGGAGATTCCAGGATGTAATGGAGAGAAGAGTGCGAGTGAATCCATTGGAGGAAGCTGAAGGAGAAGGAGAGACGACATTCATATCCCCACTTACCCCGTATTGCTTCTTAACATATATAAAATAAAGCCGATTTGTGATACCAATCTAGCATTTGCTTCCACTTAAAGGTGCCGCAGTAGGAATACACCATCATGCCATGTTCTACTGGTCATTTCCTCAGAAATTGTAATCACATTATCATCAATGAAAATTCAGTGTTTCCCTGATCTCATTGTCATGATGGCATCTACTTTGCCAGCAGAGAATTGTGATGCCAGTCTGAACAAAACCATGCAAGTGTTGCAGCATACAGCTTACTATCATGCTGGTGCCCATACAACTTACCATCATTCCGTGTCAATGTGACCTCCAGAAATAAGGACTCCAGTGTCAGCAGTACAGCGTTGCTGCCGTGTAGAACATTTTGGTGACAGTTGACAAATAATATGACTGTGTTCCCCCAGAAAATGAAATCATCATAGACTAGTGACTACTGCCTAAACAATTCATGTCAGTGTTGTTCCTGTGAACTTCATTATAATGCTTCTGTTTGTCATCCACAATGCCCCTGGAAAAAAGGAATACCAGCCTTAATACCGCCGTGCCCGTGTGGCCACCGTTAATAACATTATCAAGGCAGACTCTATATTGCTCTCCCTAAACTGCCACATGTCGTCTCATATTGCCTTGATTTTGCAAGCCACATCACATCCCCCAGAAACCCTCATGTCATGTTACGTTGCCCCTAGGTTTTGCTCATGTCACTGCCTCTCCAGACGTACCTAGTGGAAGTTTTACACTGCCACCAGAACGTGCACATAAGTTCTTCTCTTTGCTGCCTCAACCATTCCTCCTCTTCTTCCCCTTCATCGGTCTCCTTCCCACATTCTTCTCTCTATTTCTACCTCTGCCTCTAATCTCGGATTCATTTTGGACTCTTCTCTCTCTTTTTCATCTCACATTCTCTCTATCTCTCATTCTTGCCGATTTCAATTATTTAATATCCATATGGCTTGCCGGTTCTTAACCTTTCACGTATCCCAGCTTCTCATCTCGTCCTTAGTCTTTTCTCGTTTGTTCTACTGTTCGAGTTTACTACTTACTCGTCCTGCTAACCATCTTACTCCACTTTGCTCAATTTACCAATCTTCTAAGAGCGTTCTCTGCACTCTTTCTTCCTATGATTCTACCTCCATGACCTTGCACTCTTATAGATGGCTGGCTATCGAAGCTCACTTCCTCTTCCATTTTTAGTTTGACTATAAGGTGTCACTTGCGACACCAATAAGCCAGAAATATTGCATTTCAGTACAGATAGGGAGGAATGACATATGAGGAGGGACACAGTGTCTGTAGCTGTTGTTTGGTAATGGGCCCAGCCATTGCCTGCCCATGGCCATGCTAATCCCTATGGTCATTCCCACCCATTCCTGCCTCTGCCCGCCCAAAACACCTCCTCATGGGAACTTTTTGAGGTTGCTTTAATTAAGGTTTATCATCAAACTTTGCACTGAAGTGCCTACCAGTGTTTGTTCAAAACTATTTTCTGCCAGTTAATGGCCCAAATTATATGTTTTTCTGGTAGTTCTGGTGAGATACCGGCAAACTGACCTACTGTTACTGGTGCCTGATATCCCAGAATTTGCAGGCAGTAGTCGAAGTGTACGAAAAGAAGTAGTGGAACTATGTTCCCTGCTGGTCTGCTCCACTCCCCCAAAACCTCATCCCTTCGCCCTCTCCCGCACACAATCCAAACCCCCCTGCTATTTATGGGAATGAGCAGTGTAATGCACTAAAGTGCAAGCTTTAACTTCTTCCTACATTTTTATTTTAAAACTAAACCATTCCAGAACGGTTTCTTTTTAAAATAAAACTATGGGAACAGTGAAACTTAAAAATAAAAAGTATGGGAACACCGCTCCCGTCCGCTACCGCCCACTTCGACCTCTGTTTGAGGGATATTACAGGTGCCAGTAAGGGCGGCAGATCACCATTCCATGACTCCATGGAGGGGATTGTGCGTATTTCGGGCACTGGTAATACCGGTACTGGAAATACTGGCTTTTTTGCCAGTGGGGGCTGATTTACTACCTTCAGCTCTTGGCTGGGGGTAAATCAGTGACCCCCACCAGCAAGCTTGTAGTTTCGCAGTTGGTGAAAAATGGTGCGGACTCAATTACCGCAACTTTTACCGGCACCTTTACAGCACTGCTAAACTTACAATGAGGCGCAATGGCTTAATTGGAGTTGTAAACACACTACTGGTGTAATCAAAATGTCTTACCAAGCCTGCTTTCAGCCACTTGATTTATAAGCAATCTTCATGCCCTTCACTGACGTCCTGTTAAGACCAAGCATTGGCAAAGCCACGGAAGTCCTGTTTATAACAGACATTTGCAAAGCCAACATGTTTGGCTTGTGCATACATTTTAAGCTTTTGCAAGGTACCACTATTAGATGCCCAGGTACTTGTACTAATTGCACCTGCTACCAACAATGGGTAGTTAATACCACTACAGCTGTGCCAGGCAAGTGCCTTTCCCATGCGTACACAAAGGCCCAAACTGTTGGCACTGCCAATGCTTGTTTATCTTTGGTATTCAAATGTCTCCCAGGTCTGGCACCCCTTTATCTGTCCTCCTTGATCTCTTTTTATTTACCTTTGTTCCCAGTCTATTTTTCTCTTAGTCGATCCTTGTCCCATTGCACCTCATCATGTTTCCACTCCTTCTGTCTTCTCTCCCCAAAAACGCTGGAATGCTCTCCCTCTGCCTCTTCGGTCTCTGGCTTCTCTCTCCTTCCTTAAAACCCTACTGAAACTGATTTGTTTATTTATCAATTGTCATTTTTGTCCCGCTAGATGATCTTTATGAAGCGCTTAGGCGATAAGCACTATATAAATTAAATAAAATACAAATACAAATAAAACTGATGGCCCCATATGGACCACAAGCCATGTGCACCATAATTGTCTCAGGTCACTGGTAGGACCTAGATATGCCCCTTGGCACTTTAACATCACCAAAAGAACTGCCTTATGCCCCAGATTACTTCACAATTGATCAATAACACCAAGTGCTTCAGATAGTCATCTGTGCTCTGATTGCCCACGGACACTCCCTCATACTACCCATTGCCCTCAATTCTGCCCATGGCACTCAATGCTTGCCACATTCCCATTGCCATACCACTAATTGCCCTCAGCCACTGCCCCATGTGACAAATACCCACGAACAGCACCATGTCTTTATTTATTTATTTTTGCATTTATAGCAGCACGCCAAACCCTCAGGCATTGGGGTGCTAGTTACAGTAAGTGTGCAACATTCTCAAAAGTGCAAGACCACATATAAAGATTACAAAATGCAAGTGGTTCAAAGAAAACATCTGACTGAGCCGTGCCTCATGGTATGGGGGTCTATCTCAGGAAATCAGGAACAGGTAAGTTACGGGTCAGCATGATGGGCATAATATGAGTGGGTGTATGCACTGGATAAGCCACTCCCCAGGGTACGGGGGTCACATCAGGTGTACCGGCAAGCATAACAGACAAAATAAGTATCAGTGCACACACTGGAAAAGCCACGCCTCATGGTACGGGGGGCTACATCAAGTGTACCGGCAAGTCTTAATGACCCTAATGATCAGTATGCCTTGGCAATCGCTAACTCTATAGCGGAACTAGGCTTCACTCAAATGGTCAATAATGCCTACACATTCTAAAGGTAGAACCTTGGACTGGGTGGCAGACCTCAATTGTGTGACTGTGATTACCTCCATTGAACCTTACGCATGGACAGTCATCAATTACTAGCCTTAACTATCCTAGACAGCCCTTGACATTCTAAGACTAACCTTCTGGCACCCCCACTTCTTACCAGAAATGAACGAAATATAACAGTGGATAATCTACGGCCACTGCTCCACCCTATCACAAATCCTTTGCCCGCTAGTAAAGACCCAGCGGCTCTAGTAGACTTATATTACTCTACTATTACCCAAGCTATAGAAAGCATTGCACCGCTTAAAATTTGCAAAGGCAAACCTAGAGCTCACCTCAACTCATGGTTTACCCAAATCTCAAAGCCTTACGAGCGGAAAAAAGCAACGCTGAATCCCTCTGAAAAATCACCCAACAGTCTCTAATAAAGATAATCTCCTGAATATCACAGCTAAATATAAATCGGAAATCCTACACACTAAACATGATACATATAATGATAGGATAATCAAAGCTATTTCTAGTACAAGAGAACTCTTTGTCATCGTAAGAGAATTGGAATCCCCTATTCCACCAATTGACGTGTGCATCAAGGATAAAACCTGGTGCCCAAATATACAAAATGCATTATCCAACAAAATGGGCCTCATTCCGACCCAGGCGCTAAGGGATACCGGGCAACGGTAAGGACACCAGTGCCAGTAATCCCTTTGCGCCCTATTCCGAGGTCCCCCAACGGGACCCGTAAGGTACGTTTGGTCAGACCAAACGTACCTTACGGTTCCTGTTAGGGGACCAGAGGGCAAATAACGGGCTTGCCATTAGCAAGCCCATTATTTGCACCCTCCCCATTCCCATTGAGCCCTGTGGTGGCTCAAATGGGAATGGGGGTTGCCATTTTCAATGGGGATTTACCGGTCCCGCAAAGGTCGGAATAGACCGGTAAGTCCCCATTGAACCAGGGCGGACTCGTTACCGTTATTGGAGGCAGCATGACTACCTCCAATCTCGGAATGAGGCCCAATGTCTCTTCTACAAGATAAAATAGAAGCAAAAATCTGTAACTTATCTTATCCTTGTACCCAACAGAAACCCCAAGCAGATTCTACCAATCCCCCTTTGCGTTTCAGATTTGCTCAAGTCTCCTCCCAGGAAATGGACGATTTCATAGCCTTGCTGAAACCTTCCAGATGCCAGCGCGATATCTGCCCGGCATCAATAATCAAAGAAGCAGCCAGTGACTTAGCACCGATTATCACTACACGAATCAACTCCTCATTCAAAACTTGAACTATCCCAACTAACCTCAAGGACGCTTGGGTCCTCCCGCTTTTAAAGAAACCTACGCTCGACCCAAATATCCCGACCAATTACAGACCTATTACAACAGCCCCCTTCCTGTTAAAAATCATTGACAAGGCAGCATACCTCCAGATACAGACCTACATAGAGGCCAGTAATCTTTTGGGACTTAGGCAGTCTGCCTTCAGACTTAACCATGGTACGGAAACGTCTGTGATCGATCTGAAAAACCAAATAGATGAACTTAAGGACAAAAGGGAAACTCGGCTGCCTTCAGCTTGGTAGATCACAAAGTGCTCTGTAATCACTTGTCCACAGCCGCCCGCTTCTCCCAGGAAGCTACAGCTTGGATTCAATCTTTTCTAGATAATCGGTCGACGAGAGTCTTCTCTCCTGCTGCATTAGCAGACTCTGCTCCTATAACCTGTGGAATACCGCAAGGCTCGTGTGTATCACCCATAATGGACTATATTTTCACTAAGCCGTTGTTCGATGACCTTGACACTCTGGGTGTCACCTATGCTAATTATGCAGATGACACCCAGATTCTCATACTCTTATCTAGAGATTATGACACTGTCTTCCTCACCATTCAGACCTGGATGGCAGCTCATGGCCTCTGTCTGAATGATGAGAAGACTGAACTCTTTCTTAGGGGAGCACCGGCTAGACTTAACAAACTCAGCAATCAGTTCCAGTCATTTAACATTGACGGTATTGATATTAAAGTGGCCAAGAAAGTAAAAATGCTGGGCTTTTACCTAGACGCAGCCTTGAACCTAGACAGGCAAGTTAACGCCACAGCATCAGCCACAGCATATACATGCACGCTAATTCATGCCTGCAAGCCTTTCTTATCCACTTCCAGTTTCATTACACTCGCGAGTGCGTTCATTCTTTCAAAACTCGACTATTGTAATGCACTTTATCTCGGCTTTAGTAAACAAAATACTAATAAATTGCAAATCTTACAGGACAAAGTGCTAAGAACTGCCCTAAGTATTCCCAGAAGACAACACATATCGGAGGCCAGACGTAACAGTAACTGGCTCTCCATCAAGGACAGGATACATTTCAAAGTAGTCCTCCTTACGCCCAAATGTCTGAATAATTCGGCCCCCAAATACCTTATGGATCTCTTTCCCAAAAACACTTCAACTCGCCCTACTACGACCCCACAGTCCGTTTGTCTAAAGGTCCCCAGACACAAGCCTAAGAAAGCAGGGGGAAGTAGCTTTACTGTTATGGTAGCTCACCTATGGAATTCCATGTCCACCACCTTAAGGGCTGACCAGCCCTTCTTCAGCTTCAGAAAGAAAACAAAAAACGGGCTCCTTGCTCAGGGCTTATGATTGACATTAGGCGACTGCCTCTGTTACTGGCTATGATGCTTGTATATCTTTGTAAATTGCTGTCTGTATATTTTCTGATGTATAATATTGTTAACGTATTGGGGTAAATAAAATATATAATGTATTGTAACCTTCCACTTGTATTTGTCTCTACTTGATGAGCAATCTGTAAAATCTGTAACTTCTGAGTAACTTGCAATGCGCCCAGATACCTCTGGGTGTGGAGCGCTATATAAATAAATAAACAAACAAACAAACAAGCATAACAGACAAAATAGGCATGGGTGTATGCACTGGATAAGCCGCGCCTCATGGTACGGGGGATACATCAGGTGTACCGGCAAGCATAACAGACAAAATAGGTATCGGAGGCGAGGGTGAAGCGGGAGGTGGGGTCCCAGGTACGAGATGACCAGTGTAGAGAAGTGAGTAGGCTTGAGTTGTGAAGGCGGGTGGTGGGAGGGACAGTCTGCATAGGTAGATGCTCATTCTGCTTAGGAGAGGGCCGACTTGGAGGGAAGAGGGGAGATGGCAGGGAGAGGACGGAGGACGTGCTGATTAGCAGGTCGTACTGGAGCAGAGTAGCAGAAGAGTCGGGCTACTCCTTACCTTTACAGAGGACCCGTGACCCGGAAGGGTGTGCAGCGGGAGAACCAGAGCAGGACATGGAAATCGAGCATGCTGCACGTAGGAAAAGACTTCCAAATCTGTTACAGTGACCATAAGAGCTGCTACTGTTACCGGCACAGACCGGCAAGTACTTCCCCAGAGCAATGAGCCGGCTCTGGGCAGGCCTGTGTTTCGCCACACAGTGCCCAATCAGTTCATGGGGCTGAAAACACTCCCCCCAGCACATGACCAGTGCTGGGAGACGAACAAAGGTGGCGCCCATCTTAAGGAAGCTTCGGCTTCTGTGATCATGCTGGATGCAGATGGAAGATAGTGCTCCCCCCCGCCCCCACACACACACTCCTAGATGGAAATGGAGGTGGTAACAGGCACGGACAGGCAGGAAGCCTTCCCCAGTGGCCTTCCCCGGAGCAATGAGCCGGCTCTGTGTGCCAGCTCTGGGGAGGCCCGGGTTAGCCACACAGTGCCCAATTAGATTGTGTGGCTGAAAACACTGCTCCCAGCACACGACCATTTCTGGGAGAAAAACAAAGGTGGCATCCATCTTAAGGAAGCTTGGGCTTCTATGATCATGCTGGATGCAGATGGAAGACAGTGCCCCCCCCCCACACTCCTAGATGGAAATGGAGGTGGGTGCAGGCACGGACAGGCAGGAAGCCTTCCCCGATGGCCTTCCTCGGAGCAATGTTTTTATTGCCCACAGACACTGCCTCATGCCTCTGGTTGGTCCCATGCCACTGACTGGGACAAGACACACTTCCATGCCACTGATTGTACATGTACAATGCCATAGGTGACTAATTGAGACCTATTGCCCTCAGAACTGCATCATGCCCCTATTATCCCATAAATTGCCCAATGTCCCTGATTGGCCCCATGCTTCAAACCTTGTCAGATTGCCCCAGACTTTAGAGTGCCCCAGCCCCTGCCACCATATGCGCGCGCACACACACACACACACACACACACGCGTGAGCCTTTGGCCATGCGTCTCTAAGTCCAGGGTTTCAGGGAGCCAGCAGTCTTTGTTTCTGCACAGAAGTACACTTTGGAAAATATGACATCACACTGATGTCCAAGTTTTACAAAAGAAACAGTGTCAGAAGGCACTTGCTCTGTAATGGAACCCAAGCTGAATAGGGCTTGGACCCATGATGGCTCAATTTTAAAATGGGTGACAAAACTTTACGCCAGTTTATAGACCCATTGGTTTAGACAGATGACGAAACAAGAGAGAGAGGAGAAAGAGCTATTTGAGAGTGAAAATAGAGAGGGGAGAGTGACAAGGATTTGTCACAAGTACTAATATGGATGGGAGAAGAGGGATATTAATGAGGACTGGAGAGAGGGGAGTGGAGAGTATAGGGAGGGATGGGAGGGTTGAGTACTCTGGGTGTTTTGGGAGAAGCATAATGAGTGCAGGTTGGAAATGAAAGATTGTATAAATACCCATGGGAGAGGAAACAGTACTATTGCGGAAATTATGACAAATAAAAAGTCGAATGATTGTCAAGGGAAGAATACAAAATCACCCTGGCAAGTGTAAAGGCGGCCTTGTCCCAAAACGACCCAAGAACTGGAGACGATAAATGCTCAAAATAGAGTACACAAATTACAGAAAGAACACAACTTTATTTCCAGAACAGCCAGGAGAGAGCAAAAGCAAAACAACTGGACACCGTCTCAACACGCCCATTCAGCACTATACAATTTAAAGCTGAAACCCACAAATATAGCATATTTGATAAGTATCACGATAATTAAAACCTATGAATATCATTGGCTACATGTCACAAAACCCCTATAGAACGTCTGGAAGTGGGTTTGAAGTTATGGGGCGTGCTTCCTTTGCAACAATTAATCAAAGTCTGCTTTTCCTGACAAAACATCCTGTTCTTGAGACGCCTGAACTCACCAAAAAATGAAATTCAATTAAAAGGGCCTTCGTTCTGAAAGGCAACCTAACAGAATAACATGACGACATGTGCGGCCTGCATCCCTGATCTTATACCAAAAATGGCCGTTCTTTTGCTCACAATGACTGATGGCAGCTCACACTGCCCAAACAGAAACTCCATAATCGGGGCATGTTTCAACCTACGACACTATACGAAAGAAAAGAAAACGATGAAAGAAAATAAACCCATGCAGAAAAAAACACCTTTGCTTCAAACAAGAAAAACACCCTGCGACATGTATATTTGAAGGCTTTACTACATATGTGTTTCACTACTGCCGCATGTGTATTTTTGGCTAAGTGCGTGCTGCTGCCTATTTATTTAACTATCAACCTAAAGCTTTATTATAGTGAGGCTAATATATATATATGTTGCCTCTGTCGTTAAACGTACACGTGTCCACATGCCAAACATGTCACCGTTAAAGGCCCGATATCTAGCTGGTGGGGGTTTTCTCAACTTACATCTGGGCATGTGCCTGGGACGCTGAACCTGTATGTTAACACTGGGGGCGGGGGGACACGATACAAAGCACTCAGAGAAATAATAGGCAGGAGAGCACGGACGCAAGATGGTAGAGGACTCCTGAGAATGTGGAATACATAAATAAATAAATAAATAAATAAATAAATAAATAAATAAATAAATAAAGGATGGTAGAGGACTAATAAAAAAGGCAGAGACAAGACTACTCATCAGGATGCAGAAGCAGGGAAAACTAAAGAGGATGACAGACACATGAGTACCATTGAGGGTGAAAGACTGAAGATTATTAACCAGGAAGGCAGATGATAAGAGGAAATGGTACCATTGAGGAAAGAACTATGGAAATGCCAGTGAGGGTAAAAGAGGGAGGAGTACTAATAAGGATAAGAGGAAGAAAAAGTACTGCAGAGGTGTAACGTGCTGAGAGTATCCATGGGGATGAAAGATATTGGAATAGGTAAAGGTACTAATAAGGATTACAGTGACGATGAGCAAGCATCGGGATAGGGAAAAAGTCTAATGAGGGTAGGGAGGGACAAGTAGTAATCAGAACTGTAGATGGGATGAAGGGGGAAGAGCACTACATGGGTTAAAAGAGAGAAAAGCCGTAGGCAGGATCAATAAGAAGGGGAAACTAAATAAGCTTAAAACGGGGATAGCAAAAAGGATCAAAGAAGAGAAAGTGCTGAAGAGGTGAACAATGAGAAGAATATTAATGGTAACTGGGAGGAGAAAGAGTACAATTGACATTTGGAGAGCAGAGTGTATATAAGAGAACATGAATAATACCAGTGAGGATTAGGGAGGCAAAAATACATACTGGGAGAAGATTAATAAATGGATCATATTAATGTGGATGCAAGGGGGTAAATTACTGAGGAGGATGGGATAGGTAAGAGTAATAATGAAAATAACATCAAGGGACACTAGTCAGCATTAGAGGAGTGAGATGATGGATGTATGGCAGATGGAAGAGTATCTATGAGGATAAGATAAAAAGAGTACTACTCAAGATGAAGGGACTAAGCCGACACATGGGGATTATCACTGATCACAACAATGAACCAGATAAGAGTGCAAATGAGGACTGGAGAAGTAAGAATTCTAGTAAGTGTGGGGTTGGTAAGAGTACTAATAAGTGTGGGGCTGGTAAGAGTACTAATAAGTGTGGGGTTAGTAAGAGTTCTGATAAGTGGGGGTTCTAATAAGGACTGAAAACGGGGGCTTATTAACAATTAGGATTTCTCGTGCCACTGGTCACTAGAACCTTTTGGCTGAAGTACAGTTCAGCCTGTGACATTGTCCACTTGACCTTCGGTAGGTTGAACATCAGCCTCAGATCATCAAAGTGCAGTTTGAAGCTCAATGGTCCAATAGGAACTTCGATTTCCAAGCAAGTGTCTTCAGCAGCCAATCAAAAGACTTTGCTTACTCTAAGGAAGTTGGAGGGCCTATAAAATGTGCCGCTCACTTCCTGTTCTTTTGTGGGATTTGTTAGGCTGTTGGAGAGTAGTTTAGTGAGAAGGCTTACATTTGGTGGTATGAAGAGGTGGTTTTTCTCTGCTTCGAAAGGCTCTACTGGTTGAGGTCTGTGCTTGTTGACCCATTTTGCCTGTTTTTTCTTGTCAGTCTGTTATATGTTGCCTTTGACTTACTTCATCTCTTTGGTTCCCTCAATTTCCCCTTATAAGAATGTTTTACAAAAACACAAAGTATTCCCTCTTGATTCACAACTTCTTGTCGAACCTTTTAACACCCCAAATACATAAGAAAATTAAAATAGTCACCACTGTTCCTTTTCCTGGCAAAGATAATTAAGTGTAGCGCCTCTCTATGATGTTGTTCTCCTCTACCAAACAAATCACAATGTTCTTCCTCGCCACCAAAACAATCACGTGTTCCTCTTTGTGTTTTTCTTTGCATCTAGAAAAGCAATTGTGTCTTTCTGGGATTTGGGTTTCTTCTGCACCCTAAAAAATAATTGAGTGTCTCTGTGTTTTGTTGTTGCTGTTGATACATTTAAGGAAATAAAATGTGTTCCTGATACATTCTACTGTGATTCCAAGACCCTACCATGTCCTCTAGTCAAATGTAATTATTTACTAACCTACTCCATTTTGATTTCCCCCATGCCAATAGAAAAAAATCAAAAGTACCTCTCTGTTTCTCTGTGATATTTTTTCTCCCCCACGAGAAAGGTTGCATTTGCTTATCTGTGATTTTGGTAACGTCACCCAAAGAATCACGAGACTCTATTCATCGTCTCCGCTTCAGAAAAGTCATGCATGCTTCTCTCTGATCATGTCCTCCATCTTGAGTATCAATTAGTTGGTTAACAATAAACATCTATCATCTGTCAATAACGCCAAGATGCCCCTGTGGGGGTGAACGTGCTCTCTACAAATACACCTGTTATGTTATGTTATAAAGTAAAAGTAGATTCCTGTCTGTAATTTGTGCTCTCTGTCACCCACACACTGCACAGCTTTTCTATGGTTTTGTTCCCCTCAACCAAAAAAAAAATACCCCAGCCTCTCAGTGAGTTTTTCCTGCACTATAAATAATCATACGTGCCTCTGTATGAATGTCTTCCCCATACCCAATACATGGCAGGTGCTTCTCTGTATTGTGTGCCCTGTCATATGAGAAAGGTATGTTGCCACACTCTGATATTGTTCTTCATTAACCCAAAAAATGACACAGAGCTTCTCTGTGATGTCTTTCTCCACATCCAAAAAATAGAGCTTGCCTCTTTGTCTTTTTTCCCCTCCCACCAAAGGGTGCCAAGCTGCAGTGTTGTGGTCCACTGTGTCCAGTATTGGAAAGTGCCTCGATGTGTTTTGATATTGCAGTTGACGACCTGAGAAAAACCCATGCGTTCCTAATAGAATGTGCTCTAATTCCTCAACTCTACCTAGAAACATTCCCTCAATTCAACCTACCCTACTTTATATCTGCATTCTTCTACACCAATAGGTCAATGCGATTTTCTATTCTACTCCCCCCTCAAAATCACGGATGAATTTGTGTGATTTTGTATTCTACTCCACCCTCAAAATTACGGATGAATTTGTGTGATTTTGTGTTCTACTCCACCCTCAAAATCACAAATGAATTTGTGTGATTTTGTATTCTACTCCACCCTCAAAATTACGGATGAATTTGTGTGGTTTTGTATTCTACTCCACCCTCAAAATCCTGGATGAATTTGTGTGGTTTTGTATTCTACTCCACCCTCAAAATCCTGGATGAATTTGTGTGGTTTTGTATTCTACTCCACCCTCAAAATCCTGGGTGAATTTGTGTGGTTTTGTATTCTACTCCACCCTCAAAATCCTGGATGAATTTGTGTGGTTTTGTATTCTCCCGCCACAATGAATCACATGCCAGTGTGGATGATTTTGTAATTTCCATTTTGGGCTGAAAAAAGTGTGAGATTTCATATTCACTGCCTTAAAGTCACAGATCAATATGTGTGTTTTAGTATCCTACTATGCCAATTAGGCGTTAGTGTGTGCGATTGTATATTCCCTGCCACCATTTTCTTTTTCATTATAGTTATTAGGGCATTTAATGAGCGTGGACCTTGCTTCGGGAGTCAACTGAGCCCTTTAGAAATCCTGGTGGAATAACCCAGGGAATAAAATCCAGGTGATCAATCCTAGGGAGCGTGGGGATAAGCACAGGGAGGGAGTGAGAGTGCAATTTAGCACAGAGGATCTACAATCACCCAGGGGGGAAACAGTGGAGAGCCCATCACCCGCTCTCAGGTTAGGTAGGCAGTTAAGGGCGTGCGGACCTAGGTGTGAAGGAGGAGCCAATCCTTGAAGAGCAGTGTCTTCTGCTCCTTCCTGAAATGTAGAAGTGAGGGTATGAGTCTGGTGTTGGAGGTTCCAAAGTCTGGGGGCATAGGCCGAGGAGGCCTGTCACCTGGTTCTTTCCTTCTTGCACTGACAGAGTGAAATCTGAACATTTTCTGGCTTCTGGTGGTTTGTAGGCCACTAAGGTTCTTTGATGGATTTTCTGCAGCATGTAGGATATATCTCAGTGGGGCCAGTATGGTCACTGGAAGGCCTTCCAAGAGGCAATAGCTGCAGTCCATGTAGGAGAGGACGAAGACTTGGGTAGCAGATATGAGGTTGTTTGCTGTGATGAAAACCTTGATTTTCCATAGCAGATGAAGTTGGTACCAAGCCATTTGTGTCTTCCTTGCTATGTCTTCCTTGAAGGGAGGGGAAGGGTTATGTCAATGTAGAACCGAAAGGGCTTGGTGCAGGTGGTCAGGTGGATTGTGAATCTCTTGAAGTTCATAGCTGAGAGCCAGGTCTGGATGTCAGGGTGTTCAGTGTTGTCGGTCAGGAGTAGAAATTCGATCTTGGAGGGGTTGAGCTCAAGGTAAGCATTAGACATCCAGGGCTGGATCAATGTGAGACAGGCCTTGTGTCTGTGGATGTCTTTGATGGAGGATATTTTGAGGTATATCTGCGTATCATCTGCCTAATGGTTTATGTGGATTTTATGTTTAGCAAAAAGTGTTCAGAATGATTTTAGGTGTAAATTAAAGATCTGTGGGAGAGGCTGGATGCTTGAGAGACTCCGCAGGTGATGGGTAGAGTGGCACGTGACTGCTCATACTTTTATTTACTTATTGATGGCCTGTAAAGGGCCAACTGTGAACACAATCACTTACTAGCACCCCCACAGGAAGGGTTAGTGGGGTATTGATCTTGGAAACCTTAAATATGTACATCAGGCAAGTGACAGGAAACATGGAGAGGGCGAAGTGCATGGGAAGGGAAAATGGGGAATTGTGATACCAAGTAAATAGTCCAACAAGAGATAATTGAAAATTACATTGACAACATAAGTGCAGAGAGGGAGCATCCAGATTTTTGGGGATAGAGCCAACAGGGGTAGGAGCCAAGGCAAGCAGGAGGCTGCACATTAAAAGTCAATGTGTGTCATTTCTTACACCAATAAATCACGTGTCAATGAGGGTGATGTTTTCATTATTCTGCACCAATAAAGCATGCGTCAATGTCTATGACATTCTCCTGCACTTAAAATAGTCTGATTTTGTATTCTCCAATGCCAATACATTTCGTGTGTGTTTGTGTGTGTGTGTGTGATTTTGATTTATCCTGCACCATTAGAACATGGGTCAGTGTGATCCTATGATGTCCTAAATCTGTTAATCTCATGAGTGCCAATGTGTATTTTTGTATTCTCCTCCACCAATACATCACATGCCAATGTGTGCCATTGTGGATTATCCTGCACCAAAAAAAAAAAATCATGTGTGCTTTGTTGTATCCGTCTGTGATTGTTTTCCCTCCTGCAAAGACCTGTGCCAATATTTGACCTTAAAACATCTAGTGGTTTGCTCTCGTTTTAATTTAACTCTAACCTACTCTTATTCTAATCTCAATATACTTTCAGTCTAAACAAATTCCCTTCTGTAAACCTGCCAGAGCTTCACTTACAGAGCTCCTGCCCTGACCAAACATCTGGCCAGAAGTGCAGTTCAGGGCATCTGCCTTTATATAGATTTGAAGATTAACTGAAAAAATCCGGAACATCCGAGTTTTTCTCTCAATGGTTTGCCTATGCTTATCAATGAGGATTATGGGTAATAAGGTAGTAATGATGTTGACAGAACGTACTAAAGAGGGTTATAGATTTAAGAGTATTAATGAAGAATCATGTCGGAAGATTAGGATTAATAGAGGGTAGAACATTTAATTGTGTGTCATGGATATGGTGCTTTAAAGCATTGGATATCCAATGGTTGAACTCTGCCTTCGTGGGAAATGGCTATATAACGGTCTGGAAGAAGGAGGCCCAAGGCACATGTTCCTGCCGTCTCTTCTAGTCCTTTAACTTAGCATTGGAAGCACTTGGCAATTCTACATGTGAAAATGAGACCATCCAGGTTTCCTGGATCACAATATAATATAGTATATAAACAATTGAACTCCTTTTGAGAGGCTAGTCTGTCAGGCGACTCTAAGTTTGTTAGTCCTACTTATTTCAGGTTGCTATTAGTCCATTGCTTCTGTCGCGTCTTATCTGAGTTGGGTGGTAAATACCCAACAACAAATGATACTCAACAACACTGCAAAGCAGTATTATCCCTGATTTGAAGGCTTTCACTAGCCGAAACACGTGTCATCAATATGGGCAACTAATAAAACCTGAATAACACAGCAACATAGTCTGGCGCATTTCTTGCATTCTGAGTGTGTGGAAAGAAAACACAATATAATATAAGTTCATGATGTATGTAGACGATACACCGATTTTCCTATTGTGGCTTAAAGAAAATGTTTGTTAATGCATGGAGCAGTGTATGGATATTCTCACAGATATTTGGTGTGGCTGTGTCTACACCCTTGTAATGGTGCAACTCAGGTAGGGTAATTGTGTGGGATATCCTTAGGCACCCAAGAAGGGGTTAGTTTTCCTTAAAACTGACAGTGTGCAGTGCCTGGTCTAAAATCATATTGGGGGAAGACATACGAGAGTAGGCAGCAGTGGGCACAAAGTCAACAGATAGTGAAATTGCTCCAGGGGGGAAATTACAGTCAGAACACAGAGGAGCAAATCACAGTGGTTACCGTTGTCCCAGTGGAACACCAGGAGCAGATCACAGTTGGTACCATTGTAACAGTCGGAACACCCAGGAGAAAATCACAGTGGGTACCACTGCCATAGTGGAACACCCAGGAGCAGAGTCACAGTGAGTACCGTTGTCATAGTGGAACACCTAGGAACAGAATCACAGTGGCCAGCATTGCCTTGGTGGAACCCCCAGGAGCAGAATCACAGTGGCCAGCATTGTCATAGTGGAACACCCAGGAGCAGAGTTACAGTGGGTACCGTTGTCATAGTGGAAAACCTACGAGCAGAATCACAGTGGCAAGCATTGTCATAGTGGAACACCCAGGAGAGGAGTCACAGTG
Organism: Ambystoma mexicanum; assembly: GCF_040938575.1. NCBI lineage: Eukaryota > Metazoa > Chordata > Amphibia > Caudata > Ambystomatidae > Ambystoma > Ambystoma mexicanum. The sequence continues at coordinate 45,508,572 of NC_090923.1, forward strand.
GGGTACCGTTGTCCTAGTGGAACACCTAGGAACAGAATCACAGTGGCCAGCATTGTCATAGTGGAACACCCAGGAGCAGAGTCACAGTGGGTACCGTTGTCCTAGTGGAACACCTAGGAACAGAATCACAGTGGCCAGCATTGTCCTAGCGGAACACCTAGGAACAGAATCACAGTGGCCAGCATTGCCTTGGTGGAACCCCCAGGAGCAGAATCACAGTGGCCAGTATTGTCATAGTGGAACACCCAGGAGTGGAGTCACAGTGGCTACCGTTGTCATAGTGGAAAACCTACGAGCAGAATCACAGTGGCCAGCATTGCCTTGGTGGAACTCCCAGGAGCAGAATCGCGGTGGCCAGCATTGTCATAGTAGAACACCCAGGAGCGGAGTCACATTGGGTACCGTTGTCATAGTGGAACACCTAGGAACAGAATCACAGTGGCTAGCATTGTCATAGTGGAACACCTAGGAGCAGAATCACAGTGGCCAGCATTGTCATAGTGGAACGCCCAGGAGCAAAAAGCAGTGAGTTTCTTACAATGGGGTGAGTTTGAGGGACATTCTGACTTGATTGTGGAGGGGAATACATGTAACAGTCAACAGGGACAGTACATAAGTGGACATACATAGATTAAGGACAACCAACATTGGCCATTTGTAAGTGTAGGTAGGCAGTACAACCAGCTGTGCTTGGGACGTGACCATGATAGGTGAAGTACTAGAGGGGAGGCAGAGAATGTGAGGGACAGAGGCAGGTTAAAGGCGAGAGAAAAATGTTAGCTAGTCGGCAGATGAGACATAGGTTAAGAGGGTAACTAGGGTGAGGAGTTAGGCTTTTAGTTTGGTTTTAAACAAATCCATGTGGACTGTTTCTCGGATGTCTGTGGAGCAAGTGAAGCAAGAAGAGAGAAAGAGCGAAAGCACGAGGAAATATAGGGAGGGCGAGAAACCACAAGCGCAGTCGAGGAGGCAGAGAGGAGATTACGAGAAGTCTTGTACAATTGGATAGAGGAGGATAGATACAGTGGTGCCTTACCGTGAATAGCAGTAAATGGCCATATGAGCCTGTAGTGGCAGATGCATAGCTATGCCCCTGGCCTATGTTGGTTCTAATGAGTCTACCCCTGTACTAACATGACCCCTCTTCATGACATATCAAGACTGCACCCTAGTTAAAATGTGGTTGACATCTAAAATGAGTAATTTGTGCTTTACCATCAGCTTGGTATTTTAAGAAATATAACATGTTTTATTCAGGGTTAATTGTCACGTGAGATTACTTCATGCGAGGTCATCGGGGTCAAAGGTCATATAATATCACTTCATGTGATGTCATCGGGTATGTGATGTCACTTCCGCCAACCCAGGCTTTTTGGTGAATTAACGCCCCTGGCTGCAGCATCTTGGGCTTCGATCCACCTCTTAGCTGAGGTGCGTGCTGTCCTGCGGTTGCTAGTCCCACTTCTTTTGTGACCTTCTGATTCTGCAAACCAGCTATACACTGAAGGAGAGAATGGTGTGGGGCTGCAGGACAGTGTAATCTATGTCTCTACTTGCCGTGATGATGCCTTTGCTGTACTCATCAACACATAGACCACATCAGCCCTCAGGAGAGGTATCATCTAACAGCCTCCCACCTGTGCAAGAGTTCAAGCTTCAGCCATTCTGGTTTCTGCCCATGTCAAAACACTAGCCGTCTATTTGGACGCTGAACTCAACATGCAAAAATATGCCAAAGCTATCGCTTCCTCAGCAGCCTATTCCATAAAACTGATAAACCTCTCCAGAAGATTCCTTGTCGCCTACAACTGCCTCACCCTAAGTGGAGTATTGCAACGCCATCTTAGCAGGGACCTCAACCAAAAACCTCACGAAATTAAAACTGCTTCAAAACAATGCTCTTAGAGCTTTTTGGGGCATAAAATGCTTTGATCACATCTTACAAATCAGACGAGAAGTACATTTGCTCCCCATCAAACCTCGAATCGACTTCAAACGCCTCACTATCACTTAACGCTGCTTACACAACACTGCCCACACCTTATGAACCGTATCGTATCACCAAGAAACACAATACACGCAATCTCAACTCTTCCACCACCTCTGCCCTGCACATACCTAGATTCTCCAGAATGAGAGCTGGGGGCTCCTGCTTCACCACCATCACTCCTACACTTTGGAATACTCTCCCTCAGCAGATCCAAAATGAACCAGCCGACGCACTCTTTCGAAAGCAAGTAAAAACGTTACTCTTTAACAAATATGTCTAACTCTTCAACCTATCTCCTATGTATGAATACCACTGCCTCCGACAAATGTAATCCTATGATTTCTAACCGTTTGTAACTTATTATGTACTGTCTTCTTAGCGCAGTGATACCTCCGGGTCTGGGCGATACTAACAAATATAGTAAATAAATAAATACATGTGGTTGATTAGTTGTTTACCGACATACAAACAGCACTCCTATCTAAGAGTTCAAAGGCAGCATGTATGAAATGTGTTTTTTGAACAGGTTCTCTTGAATTTAGTTTTGGGGGTCGATATATCTAGAATGTCTTTTCTGATGGTTTGTTGAAGGTATACTTCCGACTCCTACCTTTTCTCCCTCAGTGGGTGATTACAAGATGAACTAAAGTCATAGTTTGGAGGGGACAGGTACGGCTCCCACGTGGCTCAGTGAAACTGATCGAGGTCTGATTGGTGCCTCTCTATGCTGCTCATAACACCATTATGCCTCATGCTGCTGCCGCTTCTGAGTATGTGAAATTCTATCAGCACCTTCGCTTGTCGATTTTTATTATTGTTAGGGTAGTGAGCACAAACCTAGCTTCGAAAAGCAACTGAACGCTATACAATCTCAGAGGGAAGAACACAGGGAGGGAAGCAGAGGAACAAGTGAACAGGAGCGAACAACAGGGGTAGAGGAGTGTGGGTAATTTAGCAGCAAGGGATCTAGAAGCAACCAGGCCAGGACACAGAGGGAGCAGATCACTGCGTCTCAGGTATGGTGAGGAGTGGATGGTGTGTGGACCAATGTGTTAGGGAGGTGCCCTTCCTTGAAGAGGACGTTCTTGAGCTCCTTCCTGAACTGTAGAAGCGAGGGGGCCAGTCTGGTGTTGAGGGGAGGAGGTTCCAGAGTCTTGAGGCGTAGACAGAGAGGGCATGTCTTCTGTGAGATAGCTTGGAAACATCAGGGTGACGGCCTTGTAGATAATGCAGCAGGATTTGACGATGACACGGGCTTGCAGTGGGAACCAGTGCAGTTCAGTGAAGGTGGGGGAGATGTGGTCAAATTTACAGAGTCATTTCATGAGTCGTGCTGCAGCATGAGGGATACACCTCGGTTGTGCCAGGGTAAATGCTGGAAGGCCTTCTAAAAGGGCCTTGCCACCATCCAGGTGACGCATCGTGGGGCCTGATCATTTTACCCGCCACACACCTCTCCACCCTCCAAAGAAAACCTCCTCATGTCTTTCTGTTGAAACTCCCCGCAGAATATGCCCCTCAATGTTCACTCTCCCACCAGTCCAGCCCCAGTCCAGCCCCACTTACCTGGTATCGGGTCACAGCGGTGCCATCTGCCTTGCAATGGCGTCAGGCGACATGATAGAACACATGCTTTACAATGATCCGGTGCCCCAGTCAGTTTTTTTCACACCTGTGTTGAACGGGCAACCTGCTGACCCCGTAAACATTAAATGCAACATGTGGAAATAAGGCGGTGCTTGAAAACGGCATTTATATGATACCATTACTGAACTAGTAAACATTTTACAAAAATGTTCCTCGCCAGCTTGGAGTACAGGAAATAAACATTTATAAACTTAAAGGGCCTCATTACAGAGAAGGCGGTAAGGGTTAACAGTCACCGGTAAGGGTACCGGTGACCGTTAACCCTTACCGCCTTACTACGATGTCCCTTTGCGGGACCCGACCTTAACGGCTGGTGTAGACCAGCCGTTAAAGTTGGGACCCGCAAAGGGACCTTGTTGCTAATTATGGTACCGCAATTTGCGGTACCGTAATTAGCTCCTTCCTCATTCCCATTATGCCCTATTGGCAAAAATGGGAATGGGGAAGGACCATGGAGAAAGGGGGATTTACCACCCCACCAACCTTGGAATGGGGTAGTAATTCCCCTTTCCTCCATGGTGGTACCGGTATGGTACCGGCGGCAACCATGGTGCTAATAGCACCATGGTTTACCGCCTACCGTGTAATGAGGCCCAAAGTCTAGCATCTTAACTAGAAGCCAAAAACTGACACCCCTCTAAAGCCCTGCTAATATTGAGCCGGGGTATAAGAGAAATGGAAAGGAGGGACCCCTGACATGATTGCTTCCTTTCCTGCATGGACCTGTGCTCCCACATCATTCCCCAACATACCTCTCTGCCTTTCCTGCATTGACCTGTGCACCCACATCATTCCCCAACATACCTCCCTGCCTTTCCTGCAACGACCTGTGCACCCACATCATTCTCCAGCATACCTCTCTGCCTTTCCTGCAAGGACCTGTGCACCCACATCATTCCCCAGCATACCTCTCTGCCTTTCCTGCAAGGACCTGTGCACCCCCATCATTCCCCAACATACCTCCCTGCCTTTCCTGCAACGACCTGTGCACCCACATCATTCTCCAGCATACCTCTCTGCCTTTCCTGCAAGGACCTGTGCACCCACATCATTCTCCAGCATACCTCTCTGCCTTTCCTGCAAGGACCTGTGCACCCACATCATTCCCCAGCATACCTCCCTGCCTTTCCTGCAACGACCTGTGCACCCACATCATTCTCCAGCATACCTCTCTGCCTTTCCTGCAAGGACCTGTGCACCCACATCATTCTCCAGCATACCTCTCTGCCTTTCCTGCAAGGACCTGTGCACCCACATCATTCCCCAGCATACCTCTCTGCCTTTCCTGCAAGGACCTGTGCACCCACATCATTCTCCAGCATACCTCTCTGCATTTCCTGCATGGACCTGTGCACCCACATCATTCCCCAGCATACCTCTCTGCCTTTCCTGCAAGGACCTGTGCACCCACATCATTCCCCAACATACCTCCCTGCCTTTCCTGCATGGACCTGTGCACCCACATAATTCACGACCATGCTACCCTGGCTCTCCTGCATGCCATGTGAAACCACATAATTCCTGTCCATACCTCTCTGCCTTTCCTGCAAGGACCTGTGCTCCCACATCATTCCTCTCTGCCTTTCCTGCATGGACCTGTGCACCCACATCATCCCTTAACATACCTCTCTGCGCGAGGTGAGCCTGCCTCTAGTGACCACTTTCGCCTTGTTACATTGGGCATTCTACTTGGCCGGGGTAACAATCTGCCAACGCTATTTGCAGAATGCAGGGACTGGAACCAGGCCGGAAGTGGAAGCACTCAAGAAGGGGCTTTCCATACGCAACATAACATAACAGCATAACATAGCATGCACCTGCTTCCGCGGCTAATACACAGCCTCCTATGCGCCCAGCGGAAGCCCGAACCCCTGCTAGGTCGAGTAAGTCAATCAATCTCCTCCTCCAGAGCCCCCCTAACTATCTCCCTCGTCCCCCCAAGTAAAGTAATCTTCTTCCAGCCTCTTATTTCCTCTACAGTAGATAGATGAACCCACCTGCCCACTGCAACCTGATGCCTGCTGACACCTCCGCCACCACATTAACCACAGCCGCTACTACATCTGTAGCCCTACCAGGTACACCCCTTACCCCCTCCAGACCAGGGGGTGCTCCCAGCGTCACAGCGCGGTCAGGTAATAGATGTAGGGTGCTCCCTGCTGGATAATCAAACACCGATTTTCTACTGCCACAAACCACCTAGAATGATACTATCACGCAGGAGGTGGGTACTTCTGGCCTACACCCATCAACACCAAAGGTTTCCAGCACCCCTCCTTACCTTCCCTGAACCATGCGCCAAGAGGACGCAAACAATGGCAGACGTGAGCTACACAAGTCCCATTTCTATTACTTGCACTACATTACCCAGTATCCTCTCTGGTCGCCCTGCAGTGTGGCACTGTTATCACACGACACAGTCTGTGGCAGGCAGCCATCCTGGCAGAGTCATCCTTTCTGCACCAGCAGCCTGAAGCCTCCGCCGCCATCACTCCTGGACCCGAGGCCTTCACTGCGCAACCATCATCCGGTCTGATAGCAAAGTGTCAAACTGACACCCATGATTAAAAGGGAACGTTCTTTTCACAAGCTAAGAGAAAGCGTACCCTACCCGATGTAAGTCAGACTCCACTGTACCAATTTATCCGAGCGAAAAGGCGACTAATAAGAAAAAACACTGAAACCCAGTCACCGCCTAGACTGTGGAGCAGGATCACAAAACCGGCTCTGGAAGTCACAGACACCACCCGGACTCTGGAAGTCACAGACACCACCCGGACTCTGGAAGTCACAGACACCACCCGGACTCTGGAAGTCATAGACACCACCCGGACTGTGGAGCTCACAGCCACCACCCAGACTCTGGAAGTCACAGACACCACCCGGACTGTGGAGCTCACGGACACCTCCAGGCTCTGGAAGTCAAAGACACCACCTGGACTGTGGAGCTCACAGCCACCACCCAGACTCTGGAAGTCACAGACACCACCCGGACTCTGGAGCTCACAGCCACCACCCAGACTCTGGAAGTCACAGACACCACCCGGACTGTGGAGCTCCCAGCCACCACTCAGACTCTGGAAGTCACAGACAACACCCGGACTGTGGAGCTCACAGTCACCACCCAGACTCTGGAAGTCACAGACACTACCCGGACTGTGGAGCTCACGGACACCTCCGGGCTCTGGAAGTCACAGACACCACCCGGACTCTGGAAGTCATAGACACCACCCGGACTGTGGAGCTCACAGCCACCACCCAGACTCTGGAAGTCACAGACACCACCCGGACTGTGGAGCTCACGGACACCTCCAGGCTCTGGAAGTCACAGACACCACCCGGACTGTGGAACTCACGGACACTACCCGGTATACAGTCTTTTCATCTACACATTTTCCATCAAGAGCCTCTTCATCAAACAATGTTAATTGAAAATGTTTTCCATCGGAAAGATCTTTCAATGAACATTTTTCGATGAAAAAGCCTTCGGTGGAAAATAGTTGTATGTATGTTTGGGTGGGGGATAGAGATACAATTCGAAAACGGGAGTTTAAGGGGGCGGGGGCCGCCCAATAAAAAAAATAATGATTACACTCTCGGACACGCGCTAATACTACACAGAGGGATCGTGGAAGCGGTTTCAGCACTGGACAGCGACCTCTTACTTGTGTAGTATAGCAAGTAATTTAGAAATGGACACTTTTATTTTATTGGGGGTTTGGGGAGGGGATTAAACAATTGCGATTTTCCATTGAAAACTTTACCATCTATTCATGGATGAATTTTTAATGATATTAATTGAGATTCGATGGTAAAGTATTCAATGGAAAAGTTTTCAATGGAAAGACATACTACCCAGATTCTGGGAAACACTGACATCACACTGACTGTGAAGCTATCGTAGAGTACCCAAACTGTGGAGCTCACTGACCCCACCTAGACTGTGGAGCTCACTGACCCCACCTAGACTGTGGAGCTCACAGATACCACCCTGACCGTGGAGCTCACTGACACCACCCTCACTGTGGAGCTAACGTACACAATACGGACTGTGGAGCTCACAGATACCACCCTGACCGTGGAGCTCACTGACACCACCCTCACTGTGGAGCTATCATACACCATACGGACTGTGGAGCTCACAGATACCACCCTGACTGTGGAGCTCACTGACACCACCCTCACTGTGGAGCTATCATACACCATACGGACTGTGGAGCTCACAGATACCACCCTGACTGTGGAGCTCAGTGACACCACCCAGAATGTGGCACTCACGGATACCACCTCGACTGTGGAAGTCACTGCCACAGTGCCACCACCCGGACTGTGGAGCAGGATCCCACAACCAGACTGTGGAGGTCACTGCTACCACCTACTGTGGAACTCAATCCTGCACCCACTCCACGGTGTTATTTGCAACCATGGATCCCATCTGTGGTGCAAATACCAAACCCAGACTCTGGAGCTCACTGCCACCATCCAACCTATGGAGCGCAATCCCACACCGCAACTGTGAATCTCACTGACACTAACAACACCCTGGAGTTTACTGACACTAACCAGACTGAGATACTCACAGACTGTGACATTCACTGCAGTCACCCAGACTGCGGCCCTCACTGACACCACCCACAATGTAGAGCACAAGCCCACAATCAATCTATAATGTCCATTGCCACTACCCAGTCTGTGGAGCTCACACCCACTTACTAAGGACACATTGGATGCCACAGCTGTCAAGAAGAGTGTGGAGTCAACTGCCCCTACCCAGACTGTGTCTTTCAGTGCCACCATGCAGACTGTGAGAGCAATCCCACACCCAGGCGTTGGAGTTCACTGTCAACCGAGCTGTAGATCGCAGCATCACCACACAGACAGAGAGTGGTGCGCAATTCCACAACCAGATTGCCTAGCTCACTGCCACCACCAAGACAGAGTGTGGCGAATACTGCCACTACCAAGACAGACCAGGGAGCACCATCCCACAATCATATTGTGGCGCTCAGTGCCACCACACAGTGAGACTGTGGAGCTCACTTGCACCACCCAGAAAGACTGTGAAGCAACATCCCACAACCAGATTGTGGAGCTCACTTCCACCACCAAAACAGACTGTGGAGAATACTGCCACTACCAAGACAGACCATGGAGCACCATCCCACAACCAGATTGAGGAGCTCACTTCCACCACACAGTAAGACTGTGGAGCTCACTTGCACCACCCAGAAAGACTTTGAAGCAACATCCTACAACCAGATTGTGGTACAACCACGTAGATTGTGGATCCCACTCCCATCAGGAAGGCTGTGGAGCCGCCTGCCCCTACCCAAGCTGTTGCTTTCGATCTAGACTGTGAAGCTCACTGCCCGCAACCAGACTTCTTGCTGTCTTCACCCAGTGTGTGTAGCACTTGCTGCTGAGGTCTGCGGCATGCTGCTGACCATAGGTTTTAATCCCTGGAGGACAGACTCCGCCTTTCATCCTTTCAAGGACTATGAACTGAGTACTATTAGGTGGGGTCACACTATCACCCCATGGAGTCACCAGTTATTTGCAGCACTGTGGAGCAGATAACATTCCAGAGCAGGGGCCTTTTAGAAAAAAATAACTAGAAGTGTGTGCCAGCCAATCAGGTTGCGCAGAACCCGTGTTGAATCTACTGATGAGCAGTGTGTTACTCACAGCCACCCTCATTTCCTCGCCTGGCCTCTTTCCCCTGCTTCTGCCCCGGGGGCGCTTCCTCTTCCCCTGCCTACAGGCCGGTTCTGTGGCGCCGGGGACCTATGCATCCACTGCGAAGGCCTGTTTTTGACCTCTTGGTCACAGGTTCGATCCCCAGCAGATCCACTCAGCCCTTCATCCTTCTGAGGTCCATAAAATGAGTACCATTTGGGTAACAATAAACATCTATTATCTGTCAATAGCGCCGAGATGCCCCTCTGGGAGAGTATGTGCACTCTACAAATACACCTGTTACGTTACCTCTGCTCCATTCTGTGCATCTTTTCACCAGTGCGATCCCCGGCAGAGACGACTCTCCTCTCCAGCCCCGGGGTCTCTCATCCACCTCTGCCTGGGGTGTTAATACCAACAATGCCCTCTTCGTTGGGCAGTCTTGTGTGGTTATGGCTAGGGCCCATATTAAAGGAGCACCATGCACCCTCAGAATTCACCATCATGTCTTAATGACCTTAGGTAGCACCTCACCCTCATGATGCCCACGAGACACCATCTGAGGCTGCAATACCCCATTCTCATTATGTGGTAAAGACTCCTAACCCACCCCCATGAACTGCAGGAGATGCTGTCTGAGGCTAAAATACCCATCCTCTTTATGTGGTAAAGACTCCTAACCCACCCTCATGATGACCACGAGATACCATCTGAGGCTGCAACCCCCATCCTCATAATGTGGTAAAGACTCCTAACCCACCCTCATGAACTCCAGGAGATCCCATCTGAGGCTGCAATACCCCATCCTCTTTATGTGGTAAAGACTCCTAACCCACCCTCATGAACTCCCAGAGATACCATCTGAGGCTGCAACACCCCATCCTCATGATGTGGTAAAGACTCCCAACCCTCCCTCATGATGTCCATGAGGTACCACCTGAGGCTGCAACATCCCATCCTCATTATGTGGTAAAGAATCCTAAGCCACCCTTATTTACTCCAAAAAATACCATCTGAGGCTTCAACACCCCATCCTCTTAATGTGGTAAAGACTCCCAACCAACCCTCATGATGCCCACAAGATACCGTCTGAGGCTGCAACACTCCACCCCCATTATGTTGTAAAGACTCCTAACACACCCTCGTGATGTACAAAATACCCCAAGTGATGCTACAATACCTCACCCTGATAATGTGTTTGAGACCCAAGGGAGACCTAAAAACATCACCCTCGTGATATACACTAGACCCCACCTCAGGCTATATAAACCTACCCCATGATGTACGTGATACACCATTTGAGGGTTAAATAAACCACTGTCATAATGTGCATGAGCCTCCAAATGAGGCTATAATAACCCATCCTTATGATGTACACGAGATATCATCTAAGGCTACATTAACCCACCCTCAAGATATATATGAAACCCTACCCGAGGCAATATATTAACCCACCCTCAAGATGTATATGAGACGCCATCCGAGGCTATATTAACCCACCCTCAAGATGTATATGAGACGCCATCCGAGGCTATATTAACCCACCCTCAAGATGTATATGAGACCCCATCCGAGGCTATATTAACCCACCCTCAAGGTGTATATGAGACCCCATTCGTGGCTGTATCAACCCACCCTCAAGGTGTATATGAGACCCCATTCCAGGCCATATTAACCCACCCTCAACGTGTATACGATAATCCTTCTGAGGATATATTAACCCACCTTCAAGATGTATACGATAATCCTTCCGAGGATATATTAACTCACCCTCAAGGTGTATACGATAATCCTTCCGAGGATATATTAACCCACCCTCAAGATGTATATGAGACCCCATTCGTGGCTGTATTAACCCACCCTCAAGATGTATATGAGACCCCATTTGCGGCTGTATTAACCCACCCTCAAGATGTATATGAGACCCCATCCGAGGCTATATTAACCCACCCTCAAGGTGTATATGAGACCCCATTCCAGCCTATATTAACCCACCCTCAAGGTGTATATGAGACCCGATCCGTGGCTATATTAAGACCACTCTCAAGATGTACATGAGACCCCATTCGTGGCTGTATTAACCCACCCTTAAGATGTATATGAGACCCCATTCGTGAGTGTATTAACCCACCCTCAAGATGTATATGAGACCCCATCCGAGGCTATATTAACCCACCCTCAAGGTGTATATGAGACCCCATCCGTGGCTATATTAAGCCCACTTTCAAGATGTACATGAGACCCCATTCGAGGCTATATTTAGCCACCCTCAAGGCGTATATGAGACTCCATTCCAGGCTATATTAACCCACCCTCAAGGTGTATATGAGACCCCATCCGTGGCTATATTAAGCCCACTCTCAAGATGTACATGAGACCCCATTCGTGGCTGTATTAACCCACCCTTAAGATGTATATGAGACCCCATTCGTGGCTGTATTAACCCACCCTCAAGATGTATATGAGACCCCATCCGAGGCTATATTAACCCACCCTCAAGGTGTATATGAGACCCCATCCGTGGCTATATTAAGCCCACTCTCAAGATGTACATGAGAGCCCATTCGAGGCTATATTTAGCCACCCTCAAGGCGTATATGAGACCCCATTCCAGGCTATATTAACCCACCCTCAAGGTGTATATGAGACCCCATCCGTGGCTATATTAAGCCCACTCTCAAGATGTACATGAGACCCCATTCGTGGCTGTATTAACCCACCCTTAAGATGTATATGAGACCCCATTCGTGGCTGTATTAACCCACCCTCAAGATGTATATGAGACCCCATCCGAGGCTATATTAACCCACCCTCAAGGTGTATATGAGACCCCATCCGTGGCTATATTAAGCCCACTCTCAAGATGTATATGAGACCCCATCCGAGGCTATATTAACCCACCCTCAAGGTGTATATGAGACCCCATCCGTGGCTATATTAAGCCCACTCTCAAGATGTACATGAGACCCCATTCGAGGCTATATTAAGCCACCCTCAAGGTGTATATGAGACCCCATCCGTGGCTGTATTAAGCCCACTCTCAAGATGTACATGAGACCCCATTCGTGGCTGTATTAACCCACCCTTAAGATGTATATGAGACCCCATTCGTGGCTGTATTAACCCACCCTCAAGATGTATATGAGACCCCATCCGAGGCTATATTAACCCACCCTCAAGGTGTATATGAGACCCCATCCGTGGCTATATTAAGCCCACTCTCAAGATGTACATGAGACCCCATCCGAGGCTATATTAACCCACCCTCAAGGTGTATATGAGACCCCATCCGTGGCTATATTAAGCCCACTCTCAAGATGTACATGAGACCCCATTCGAGGCTATATTAACCCACCCTCAAGGTGTATATGAGACCCCATCCGTGGCTATATTAAGCCCACTCTCAAGATGTACATGAGACCCCATTCGAGGCTATATTAACCCACCCTCAAGGTGTATATGAGACCCCATCCGTGGCTATATTAAGCCCACTCTCAAGATGTACATGAGACCCCATTCGAGGCTATATTAAGCCCACCCTCTAGATGTACATGAGACCCCATTCGAGGCTATATTAAGCCCACTCTCAAGATGTACATGAGACCCCATTCGAGGCTATATTAAGCCCACTCTCAAGATGTACATGAGACCCCATTCGAGGCTATATTAAGCCCACTCTCAAGATGTACATGAGACCCCATTCGAGGCTATATTAAGCCCACTCTCAAGATATACATGAGACCCCATTCGAGGCTATATTAAGCCCACTCTCAAGATGTACATGAGACCCCATTCGAGGCTATATTAAGCCCACTCTCAAGATGTACATGAGACCCCATTCGAGGCTATATTAAGCCCACTCTCAAGATGTACATGAGACCCCATTCGAGGCTATATTAAGCCCACTCTCAAGATGTACATGAGACCCCATTCGAGGCTATATTAAGCCCACTCTCAAGATGTACATGAGACCCCATTCGAGGCTATATTAACCCACCCTCAAGGTGTATATGAGACCCCATCCGTGGCTATATTAAGCCCACTCTCAAGATGTACATGAGACCCCATTCGAGGCTATATTAACCCACCCTCAAGGTGTATATGAGACCCCATCCGTGGCTATATTAAGCCCACTCTCAAGATGTACATGAGACCCCATTCGAGGCTATATTAACCCACCCTCAAGGTGTATATGAGACCCCATCCGTGGCTATATTAAGCCCACTCTCAAGATGTACATGAGACCCCATTCGAGGCTATATTAACCCACCCTCAAGGTGTATATGAGACCCCATCCGTGGCTATATTAAGCCCACTCTCAAGATGTACATGAGACCCCATTCGAGGCTATATTAAGCCCACCCTCTAGATGTACATGAGACCCCATTCGAGGCTATATTAAGCCCACTCTCAAGATGTACATGAGACCCCATTCGAGGCTATATTAAGCCCACTCTCAAGATGTACATGAGACCCCATTCGAGGCTATATTAAGCCCACTCTCAAGATGTACATGAGACCCCATTCGAGGCTATATTAAGCCCACTCTCAAGATGTACATGAGACCCCATTCGAGGCTATATCAAGCCCACTCTCAAGATGTACATGAGACCCCATTCGAGGCTATATCAAGCCCACTCTCAAGATGTACATGAGACCCCATTCGAGGCTATATTAAGCCCACTCTCAAGATGTACATGAGACCCCATTCGAGGCTATATTAAGCCCACTCTCAAGATGTACATGAGACCCCATTCGAGGCTATATTAACCCACCCTCAAGGTGTATATGAGACCCCATCCGTGGCTATATTAAGCCCACTATCAAGATGTACATGAGACCCCATTCGAGGCTATATTAAGCCCACTCTCAAGATGTACATGAGACCCCATTCGAGGCTATATTAAGCCCACTCTCAAGATGTACATGAGACCCCATTCGAGGCTATATTAAGCCCACTCTCAAGATGTACATGAGACCCCATTCGAGGCTATATTAAGCCCACTCTCAAGATGTACATGAGACCCCATTCGAGGCTATATTAAGCCCACTCTCAAGATGTACATGAGACCCCATTCGAGGCTATATTAACCCACCCTCAAGGTGTATATGAGACCCCATCCGTGGCTATATTAAGCCCACTCTCAAGATGTACATGAGACCCCATTCGAGGCTATATTAACCCACCCTCAAGGTGTATATGAGACCCCATCCGTGGCTATATTAAGCCCACTCTCAAGATGTACATGAGACCCCATTCGAGGCTATATTAACCCACCCTCAAGGTGTATATGAGACCCCATCCGTGGCTATATTAAGCCCACTCTCAAGATGTACATGAGACCCCATTCGAGGCTATATTAACCCACCCTCAAGGTGTATATGAGACCCCATCCGTGGCTATATTAAGCCCACTCTCAAGATGTACATGAGACCCCATTCGAGGCTATATTAAGCCCACCCTCTAGATGTACATGAGACCCCATTCGAGGCTATATTAAGCCCACTCTCAAGATGTACATGAGACCCCATTCGAGGCTATATTAAGCCCACTCTCAAGATGTACATGAGACCCCATTCGAGGCTATATTAAGCCCACTCTCAAGATGTACATGAGACCCCATTCGAGGCTATATTAAGCCCACTCTCAAGATGTACATGAGACCCCATTCGAGGCTATATCAAGCCCACTCTCAAGATGTACATGAGACCCCATTCGAGGCTATATCAAGCCCACTCTCAAGATGTACATGAGACCCCATTCGAGGCTATATTAAGCCCACTCTCAAGATGTACATGAGACCCCATTCGAGGCTATATTAAGCCCACTCTCAAGATGTACATGAGACCCCATTCGAGGCTATATTAACCCACCCTCAAGGTGTATATGAGACCCCATCCGTGGCTATATTAAGCCCACTCTCAAGATGTACATGAGACCC
Source organism: Ambystoma mexicanum (assembly GCF_040938575.1). Classification (NCBI taxonomy): domain Eukaryota; kingdom Metazoa; phylum Chordata; class Amphibia; order Caudata; family Ambystomatidae; genus Ambystoma; species Ambystoma mexicanum. The sequence continues at coordinate 45,523,827 of NC_090923.1, forward strand.
CATTCGAGGCTATATTAAGCCCACCCTCTAGATGTACATGAGACCCCATTCGAGGCTATATTAAGCCCACTCTCAAGATGTACATGAGACCCCATTCGAGGCTATATTAAGCCCACTCTCAAGATGCACATGAGACCCCATTCGAGGCTATATTAAGCCCACTCTCAAGATGTACATGAGACCCCATTCGAGGCTATATTAAGCCCACTCTCAAGATGTACATGAGACCCCATTCGAGGCTATATTAAGCCCACTCTCAAGATGTACATGAGACCCCATTCGAGGCTATATTAAGCCCACTCTCAAGATGTACATGAGACCCCATTCGAGGCTATATTAAGCCCACTCTCAAGATGTACATGAGACCCCATTCGAGGCTATATTAAGCCACCCTCATGGTGTACTTGAGACTCCATGTGAGGCTACATTATCCCAAACTCAAGATGTGTATGTGACTCAAATTGATTACATATATACCCGCCCTCACTATGTGTATAAGACACCATATGAGGGTACATCAACACACAGTTATGATTTGTAAGAGTCTCAAGCTGCACCCTCATAATATATGTATGACATTCCAACCAAGGCTATATTTACCCACATTCACTATGTATAGGAGATCCCATCCAAGGCCTTGTTGACCCACCCTTATGGTGGACATGAGGCACCATCTGAGGCTTTATTGACCCACCCTTATGGTGGACATGAGGCACTATCTGAGGCTTTATTGACCCACCCTTATGGTGGACATGAGGCACCATCTGAGGCCTTGTTGACCCACCCTTATGGTGGACATGAGGCACCATCTGAGGCCTTGTTGACCCACCCTTATGGTGGACATGAGGCACCATCTGAGGCTTTATTAAACCACCCTCCTGACACGCATGAGACTCTCTCTGCTTTGAGGGAATCCCATTTTTCCTCAATTCTTCTACCTCTTTTTTGCTGCAATGAGATCGATGGTGCGATGGGGTTGGTATATAGAAAGGTGTCTTGACGGGAGGGATTTGAATAAGGGAAGTGGGGATGTCCCCCCACATTTTGTGGTAAAATAATCGGTAAAATGTGATTCCACCAAATCTGTTCGACCAAATATGATAGACCAGCTGAATTATTATTATTAATAATAATAATAATAATAATAATAATAATAATAATGATAATAATAATATCATGAGACACTGTAAACGAGTATCTCGGTCACGCGGCGTGACATCGGGTGGTCTTGTTTATGCGGCATGACATTGGGTGGTCTTGTTTATGCGGCGTGACATTGGGTGGTCTTGTTTATGCGGCGTGACATCGGGTGGTCTTGTTTATGCGGCGTGACATTGGGTGGTCTTGTTTATGCGGCGTGACATCGGGTGGTCTTGTTTATGCGGCGTGACATCGGGTGGTCTTGTTTACGCGGCATGACATTGGGTGGTCTTGTTTATGCGGCGTGACATTGGGTGGTCTTGTTTATGCAGCGTGACATCGGGCGGTCTTGTTTACGAGGCATGACATTGGGTGGTCTTGTTTATGCGGCGTGACATTGGGTGGTCTTGTTTATGCGGCGTGACATCGGGTGGTCTTGTTTACGAGGCATGACATTGCGTGGTCTTGTTTATGCAGTGTGACATTGGGTTGTCTTGTTTATGCGGCGTGACATCGGGTGGTCTTGTTTACGAGGCATGACATTGCGTGGTCTTGTTTATGCAGTGTGACATTGGGTTGTCTTGTTTACGTAGCATGACATCGGGTGGTCTTGTTTATGCCGCATGGCATCGGGTGGTCTTGTTTACACAGCATGACATCGGGTGGTCTTGTTTATGGGGCATGACATCGGGTGGTCTTGTTTGCATCCACTCTGCATATTGTAAATACAGGTCTATAACTCAATTTCTAAAAAAGTTGATGTTTACAAATTAAATATTCTCCCACTCAGTACTAAAACCAATCAATAAGTGCGTAAGAATCTCCTGCTGGAAAGTGTCAGGTGTAAATGGCACAACAGTTCCTGGCTGCTTTGCATAAAATCAAAGAGCATTTCCTGAACATAAAACCTGACATAGATACGTTTAATTAACACACGTGAATGATGAGAGCATGTAACGGTTTTGAGCACAGAATGCAGTGGATTTTGTTTGCATTTGTCACAATACCACCCACAAACTAAAATATCTGCAAACTTTGAGGCATGTGCACCAATGGGACATGTGTTTACTTTGGGGGTGTAGCTTGGTGGCACAGAAAATGACTCCTCATTTCACTCGCACAATGTCTCTGGTGATGATTAGTTGGGGCAAGAAGCTAGTCACATGGGCGTAATTTAGGGGGGCGGGGGGGGACAGGGGTGTTAGTCCCCCCAACTTTCATGGCCCACCATTTTGTCCCCATTCATTTGGCTGGGGAACCTTTTCTTCAGATGTCATGTCCCCCCCCAACATTTTCAGCAAAATTACTCCACTGGCTAGTCACTATGCTGTCTTTTAGAGTTACCGCCTGGTCCTGGAGGACAGGGCCCCCATCACCACGGGCCCCTGCTACTCCAGTGGTTCCCCTGGGAGTTCTGAGTGTGAGCCTATCGCTTGCACTACCTGGTCTTTCATACATCAATCTAGTTCTGTCACTCTACCTATCTGCATTCCCCTTCCCCGCTCCACTCTGTCTCACTCTGTGTCTATGGGCCTCATTACGACCCTGGCGCTAAGGGATTAACGGTACCGGTAAGGGTGCCGGTACCGGTAATCCCTTAGCGCCTGATTACGAGGTCCCTTTGTGGGTTCCCACCTTAATGGCTGGTTTTACCAGCCGTTAAGGAATGGACCCGCAAAGGGACCTTGGTGCTAATTACGGTACCGCAATTTGCGGTACCGTAATTACCGCCTTTCCCATTCTCATTATGCCCTATCGGGCAAAAATGGGATGGGGAAGGGCCATGGTGAAATGGGGAAGTACCGCCAGCCAACCTTGGAATGGGGTGGTACTTCCCCATTTCACCATGGCAGACTCGTTACAATACCGGCAGCAACCATGGTGCTAATAGCCCCATGGTTTGGTGCCGGTGTTGTAATGAGGGCCTATGTCTCTCTTTCTGTAGGCGAGAGTTTGTAAGAGGTGCCCTCCTAGTGCCAACCGAGTTGCAGGCAACAGCACAACCAGACAAAATGCTTTTTTTCTGGTTGAAAGTTGAATGAGAGCAGCAGTGACAGAAGCATCCCTCGAGGTGGGGAGCGGCAGTGACAGAGGCATCCCTTAAGGTGGGGAGCAGCAGTGACAGAGGCATCCCTCGAGGTGGGGAGCGGCAGTGACAGAGGCATCCCTCGAGGTGGGGAGCGGCAGTGACAGAAGCATCCCTCGAGGTGGGGAGCGGCAGTGACAGAGGCATCCCTTAAGGTGGGGAGCGGCAGTGACAGAGGCATCCCTCGAGGTGGGGAGCGGCAGTGACAGAGGCATCCCTCGAGGTGGGGAGCGGCAGTGACAGAGGCATCCCTCGAGGTGGGGAGCGGCAGTGACAGAGGCATCCCTCAGGTGGGGAGCGGCTGGGATTTGAAGATATAAAGGAGCATTGTTCAAAAGGAAGGCGATGAGGTTGACATGGATGTGGTCTGTGGGGTTGCGACAGAACCCAAAAGGTACCAGAGGAACAGGATGTAGGGTCTACTACTGTGTTTATATTTTGTATGTGTACTCTCGCCAAAAGAAGCAATTACATAAAAGGGACATCATTGAATTGCACAAACATTGTCAAGATTCTACATGGGTCTTTTCTAATGACTATTTCCAAATGTATTGAAGTCCTAATATGAACTGGGCAAAGCCCAGTAAGGCAAGTGTAGGCAAAGCCCATCCCTTCTGCACCTGCCAACTGGGCCTGCAGACATAAGCTATACCTCACTGATGAAGCCCAATGAGGCCAAAACATGTCTGCGGTTACTTGTCGTCCCATGCAGATGGTATGTGACCAAGCAGTTTGGGCTGGACTGCCCCTTTTGGTGTGGGGCCAAGCCTGATTTGCATATGGTCTTTCCTCTTTTGTAATGGCTTGGCAGGTAAAGAACGATGGTTTGGAGGGTTGCCCAGAGCAATGCCAGAGGTTAAGATTCATTCAAAACCTTCCAAACACCACCTTGCTGGTCTTGTGTTTGTCACTCCGACGTGGGCCCCGAGCCTGAGGGTGCCCAGAGAGCCAAGCTACTCCTCACTCCACACTGGGTACCTCATTTTGGAATCTCCCGGAGTGGTAAAGGAGGTGTAAGAACCGTGTGTAAAAGCGTTCCCCTAGTTTAACACTGTCTTGACCACTCTGGGGAATTGTTCATGTATTTCACAGGTGCTGTAGCAGGGGCACGGGCAGAAACGTATGAACCCACCTCCTCATGCCCCTCCACCTGTGAAATATGGAAGCCTCACTGCCAGCATCTCATTTTGATGCTATGGATTTAAGTAGGGCTCCATGTGAATGCTTCCCCCATGATCTTACATATCGGGAGGCATTTAGAAATCAATTTGGAGAAAGGTATGAATGTAAAATTAATCCCTGCGTCCACCCGGGTTTCCGTGCTACATATCTGGCTGGCTAGCTCACGAGTATAGTGCTGATGGCTGGCTAGCTCATGAGTAAAGAGCTGATGGATGGCTAGCTCACAAGTATAGTGCTGATGGTTGGCTAGCTCAAGAGTAAAGAGCTGATGGATGGCTAGCTCACAAGTATAGTGCTGATGGCTGGCTAGCTCACGAGTAAAGAGCTGATGGATGGGTAGCTCACTAGTAAAGAGCTGATGGCTGGGAAGCTCACAAGTAAAGTGCTGATGGCTGGCTAGCTCATGAGTAAAGAACTGATGGCTGGGTAGCTCACGAGTAAAGAGCTGCTAGCTCACGAGAAAAGAGCTGATGGCTCAGGAATAAAGAGCTGATGGCTGGCGAGCTCACAAGTAAAGTGCTGATGGCTGGCAAGCTCACAAGTAAACTGCTGATGGCTGGCTAGCTTACGAGTAAAGAACTGATGGCTGGGTAGCTCAGGAGTAAAGAGCTGCTAGCTCACGAGTAAAGAGCTGATGGCTCATGAGTAAAGAGCTGATGGCTGGCGAGCTCACAAGTAAAGTGCTGATGGCAGGCAAGCTCAAGAGTAAACTGCTGAAGGCTGGCGAGCTCACGAGTAAAGAGCTGATGACTGACTAGCTCACAAGTAAAGTGCTGATGGCTGGCAAGCTCACAACTAAACAGTTGATGGCTGGCGTGCTCACAAGTAAAGTGCTGATGGCTGGCGGGTTCACAAGTAAACTGCTGATGGCTGGCTAGCTCACGAGTAAAGAGTTGATGGCTGGGTAGCTCATGAGTAAACTGCTGATGGCTGGCTAGCTCACGAGTAAAGTGCCGTGACTGGCGAGCTCAAGAGTAAACTGCTGATGGCTGGCGAGCTCATGAGTAAAGAGCTGATGGCTGGCTAGCTCACGAGTAAAGAGCAGATAGCTGGGTAGCTCATGAGTAAAGAGCTGATGGCTGGCGAGCTCACAAGTAAAGTGCTGATGGGTGGCGGGCTCACAAATAAACTGCTGATGGCTGGCTAGCTCACGAGTAAAAAGTTGATGGCTGGGTAGATCATGAGTAAACTGCTGATGGCTGGCTAGCTCACGAGTAAAGTGCTGTGGCTGGCGAGCTCAAGAGTAAACTGCTGATGGCTGGCAAGCTCATGAGTAAAGAGCTGATGGCTGGCTAGCTCACGAGTAAAGAGCTGATGGCTGGCCAGCTCATGAGTAAAGAGCTGATGGCTGGCGAGTTCACAAGTAAAGTGCTGATGGCTGGTGAGCTCATGAGTAAAGAGCTGATGGCTGGCTAGCTCATGAGTAAAGAGTTGATAGCTGGGTAGCTCATGAGTAAAGTGCTGATGGCTGGCGAGTTCACAAGTAAAGAGCTGATAGCTGGGTAGCTCATTAGTAAAGAACTGCTTGCACAGAAGTAAAGAGCTGATGGCTGGGTAGCTCATGAGTAAAAGACCTGCTTGCACACGAGTAACGAGCTGGTGGCTGGTAAACTCATGAGAAAATTGTCGATCTTCCTCATGAAAAGCCTCCACATTGTAATTTTGAATCCTGCATCAGGGTTGAGGTCCCCTTTGTGTATTCATTGGTCAAAATAAAACACCATAATATGAAATGAAAATAACACCTGTTATTATTTTAGCTTCTACAAGTGGAAGGGTACTGGCATAAAGGGCCGGGAGGATAGCTTAGAGGCAACAGACGACACAAGGCAACACAGGTTCGATGCGCGGCCCGCGCTTAGAAACCTCTAGGTATCAAGCATGTTATAAATAACCTATTACAATGAAGAGCTATTTAAGAATACAAATTATTATTATTGATAAGCACGTCCAAAATGATTCAAAATTGCACGGACGGGGACAGCATGTTTGGGGCCACTCAGGGCAAACACTGGGGACATGGCAAAATGATGGCCAGGATGAGCCAACAGGCTTTTACTTCTGTCTACCTTTGGGTGATAGTATGGGGTTCACATGGTGGGTGTCGCCACTGTGACACAGTATCAGGAGAGGACAGCATGACTCCGGAAATTCCTGGGCACCGTATTGTACAGGTTTCTACAGGAAGCAATGGCATATGGTGCCCTTACTCCCACAAGCTTGTAGAACAGACCTGTCAATCTGCAGGTAAGCTGAGGTGGTGATTGCTAAAGCTTGGGATCATTTTAATCAGAGCTTTAAATTCTTATCTATGTACTTGGGGACAGAGTCACAGAGCATGTTGGGTGCCACACGCTGGGGAAAGAATTTGCTAAATATAACTGCTGGAAATGACAAAAATGGGCAGAGTGGAGGGTCGGGGGCGGGGGGGCTGCTAGATATGCACACTTTGCATGTGCAAAGTGGGTGCATCCAGGCTGGGACTGGCCGATACAGCTATTCAGCAAACCCTGAGTGCCAGCCAATGATTTTAGGGTGTGCTAGGCTCTTTTTGACAGAATAGACCACTTTTGATGCCAGTGTGGGTCAGTTTCATAGGTTACTACACTAGTTTTAGCCAATGTTACTAAGCACATATGTAATTTTGGCAACCTGTGTTACCTTGAGCATTCCCGTTGGATAGTACTCATCAGTCTGTTCTGGATATTAGTGAATTGTAATGTGTGATTGTGGGCCACTTTTTCATTGGTGCCTGGACAGATCTTAAGCCCCGGTCTGACCCTGGGTGCTTGTGGAGCATGTAGTAATGGTTCAAAGTGATTCGCCAACAAGAGAATGTCAATTTCTCAGACAGCAAGTCGACTCTGTGCCCACCTGGTGAAAGTCAGATCTGCTGTTTCCCTTTGTTTAACATTTTCCACTGACAGTGAATCACGTTCCTAAGGTTTGGCCCCACTTTCATGGAAATTCCTCGTCTTCCCTTTTGCCCACTCTTTGTGTCCTTTGTGTTTATTCTGCATTGTAGGGACACCTTTGGTCTGCGGAGGCATGACAGCAAATTGCGCCAGCCCCTTTGCTCCACACACAACTTGAAAGATTCCAACTATTTGATTCTTTTTGTATCACCACGTGACCACAAATCGCAAGAGTGTGTGGCCTCTAATCCAGCGAGCTGGAGCCACAAATCAGATTTGTTGTCATTGGGTATGTGATGTGTATTTTGTGTTTTTGATATTCACTTGTATAAATGTATGTATATGTGTGATTGTGTAGGATTTATCTGAAACAAATAGAATTTGACTTGACTTGGGCCCTGTGGCTCTCTTGTCCCAGTGACTTCTCATTCCCTGCCCTTGGCTATCTTCACGAGCTCGTGCTTCACAACAGGAAATGCACACGTGTGACGTGTGGGTCTATTCAGCACATGATCACCAGGACGAAAAATTATCATCAGAAAGCAGCAGCGGCTTCACACAGTAACCACTGGCATTACACGGACACCACATGTCCTGAGGGGAATCGACTGCACACTTATCCCTCTCTATGACGTCACACACGTTCATTAAAATAATGGTAACATAGAAATAATAAAAGCAAAGCTGGATGCTGTACGGTGTTCATCTTGCCACCAGAGGCACAGCCTGGACATGTCTGGCTCTTGCCATTTAGCCTTGCACCAAAGCTCTGCCACACCAGAAGGTCACTACACTAAGCGGTATGTGAAACATTGTGGTGCACCTCAAGACACACAAACCACCAAACATGTTCACCTAGCACACCACAATATCCCCAAATTCCACCTCACACACAGGTCACATTACAAAGGCCTGGGAGAAGCACGTAGTGGCATTCCACACAACCACTCCAGCCGGACATTCCAAGTGCACCCAACTCGTGAACTTATGAATTAGAATGCCTCCATCTTTGACATGATGCCTATTGGTAATAATTATTATTGTTGGTAATAAGGTACCAACCATCGCTGCTGTCAAGGTTAGGTAGCCTGTGCAGCACACACAGGGCTGTCACAACTCAGGGCCCACATGTGTCCATTAATTAACTCACAAGCAATGTTTCAGTGCAGAGCCTGAAGCCCTCTAAATGTCTTGTGAGCTGGTGCCTTGCCACGGCCGAACATGCCCCTCCGCCAGACTTTCTTTTCGTATTTGTACTTACTTGTGACTTACATAGTACTTTGCGCCAAACAGTACATTAAAATGCAGGGTAAAAAACTACAGGTGTTCATGGTTGTTCATGTGCTTCTAAGTGAAGAAGATAGGTCTTCAGAGTAGTACAACATAGAGAGTAAGAGGTAATAGAAAGAAGAGATGGGGAAGAGCATTCCAGTGAGAAGGAGCTACCAAAGTAAATGAGTGATTGGGCACAGGGGGGGGGGGCGAAGAACTGAGAATAGAAATTGAGACTAAGAATGAAGAACACGTGCAGGAGAATACAAAGAGACAGGAGAAGAAAGATAAGAGGGGGCAAGAACATAGGCAGATTTAAAGACAGGAGAGAGAAAGTTACATTTGAGATGAGAGTGAACAAAAGCCAGCCAAAAGAAGACAATGGTAGTGAAATTAAGTCTCAAGGGGAAAGAAGGTATAGGAGACGGATAGAAGCATTGAAAACAGATTTTAAAAAGGGCAAATGAGAGACAGGGAGTCCGAAGAGTCTGGCAAAGCAAAGAATAATTGTGAAAAGATAAGTGAAGAAATCATAATCTCGGTGGCATCAAAAGTAAGAAAAGGACGAGATTTGCAAATGTTAAACAGATGATAGTGACAAGCACGTGAAGCAGTAGAGATGTGATGAGAAAAGCATAAATCAGTATGAAGATAATGATTAAAATTATGAGCAGGATGAAATAGGTAGTTGTGAAGGAGGAAATTAAGCAAAAGAGGGAGGAGAAGGAGAAGGGATAGTATTTGCAGGAAAAAGAGAACTTCCATTTTAGTAGCATTTAAGACAAGAAAATTATCAGACATCCAGGATTTAATAGCTAGAAGACAAGAGTGAAGATTATTATGAATGGAAGATGAAAAGGAAGAAAAGGACAGAGAAAGCCGGGTATCAGCCGCATAGAAATGATGGGATGTTCAAAAAGACGAGATGATAACAAAATGCAGAGATTTGTTGAGAGAGCAAAGAAAAGCTCCTAAAACAGAACCTTGAAGAACGCTGTGAAGAAGAGATAGTCCGTCAGAAGAGGACCCAGCCCAAGATACCGAATACGTTTGGTTAGATAAATATGAACAAAACTAAGATAAAACAGAACCAGAGAATGCAAAAGAGGAAAGAGAAGATAGGAGAAGAGTATGATCCACAGTGTCAAATGGGGCAGGCGAATCAAATAGAAAAGTGTTTAGAGTAACAAGCAGAAAGCAGGGAATCACGAACAGAAAGGAGAGCAGTTTCAGTGGAGTGTAGAGGATGAAAGTAAGACTGGAAACAAGGAGGAATAGAGTTTTCAGTGACAAAAGTAGAAACATGGGAATAGACAAGATGCTTGAGACGCTTAGAGAGATAGGGAAAAACAAAAATGGGTCAAAAGTATGCAGCAAGACTGGCCACCAGGGGGCGCACGGGTGATGTCGTGCCCCGTCTGAGCTCGCTCATCAGAGGTCCTTCGAGAGGTCTGAGCCCCCACTTCTAGGACCCCGCCGCAGCTGAGACTCGAGACAAGGCTTTGGGAAGGTGCCCCCTGCCGGTGGCAAAAAATCCGGAGAGAATCGGTTGAGTTTTCACCCTAAACCGACCGACTGAAGTTTGCCCTCGTCTCCACCTTGAAACAGCGCGAAAGCGCGGAGCCTAGCACAGGCCCCACCTGGCAGGAGCCCGGCGGAGACCTTGCCCCCGAATACGGTAGACCTCGAGTGACTGGGAGTTGTGACGACACACCGCACAAACCGTGCCCTCTCCCACCGAACCGTCTCCTGCGGCAGATCGGTGCAGGAAACCGCAGACACCAGAGTACCGAAGGCCCGCGGAGGTGTGCGTCGAGGAGGCCCTGTATACGCGCGGGCGGCGCGAAGCAGAGGGGACACGCACGGCTGCAGCTGATCGGCCCGTGCCCCCCCGGAGGACCCCCAGGAGGTCCTTCGGAGCTGGAGCACGAGGGACCGCTTCACACTACGCCCTTTTGGTGGTGAGGACGGCCGCGAACCCCCAGGAGGAAGAGATACGGTTCGCCCGTTTACTGTGACAATTGACAACTGGTAAGCTGAGGGTTGGGCCCCCGAAGCCTCGGATACGCATGTGGGGAGAACTTCACAACGATGAATCTTTCCTAATTCAGACAACCAGGCAATCCGCGTAATACGCGCAAAGTTACCCAGGACGGAGACACGAACTGTGGCATATAACCCCCTCTGCCGTTCCTGCGGTGCATTAAAGAATCGTACCAATAACACCGGGACACTGCCTAACGAAGCGCAGGCCTGCTTTGAATCTATGGACTTTACAGAGAAATTGGCCACATTTCGCTATAATCAGGCCCCTGAAGCACTGCCCCCGCGCGAACCCTCCATCATGGCCTCCAAGAATCCAGAGGCGGCACTGACCAGGGGAGACATCGCTGACCTCCTCTCAGAAATGAAGGGAATGAGAGCGGACATAGGCAACAAGATCGACAAGATCACAAGCAGAATCGACAAGATGGAGGAAAGAATAGAGGAAGTTGAGCACAACCAGACCTCCTCAGGCATCCTCGAAATGCAGGTCGACCATCGCCTAATGGAAATTGAAGGCAGAGAAGAGGAACTCCGGCTAAAAGTCGACGACCTAGAAAATAGAGAACGTCGAAATAATATACGTGTTTTTGGTGTTCCTGAAGTAGAAGGAGAGTCAGAGACACACCTCAAACAAACCCTGCATGACATTTTGAAACTTCTGTTCGAAGACGACGGAATAGACGCACCCAAAATTGACAGGATTCACAGAGCCGGAGGAAAACCGGGTAGCCCGAGGTCCATCCTGGCCCGGTTCCACAACTACGCTGACAGAGCTCGGATTCTAGACAAAGCCAGGCTTGCACCACAGATTTCCCTTGCGGGGTCACGTATCACCATCTTCCAAGACCTGTCCTTCCTTACGCTAGCACTCCGTAGGAAATGCCAACCAATCACCAAGTTTCTCAAAGACAAAGGTGCCAGATACCGGTGGGGATACCCATTCTCACTAGCGTTCGAATGGGACGGCACGAAGATGAAACTCACATCAGAAAGAGACATTTCTTATGCCATCACCGAAATACTAGGTCCGCAGGCGGAGGGAACTCCCACCTCGACAAAGAAGAATCTGGAAGAAAACTGGCAAACCAAAGGCCCTCGACGACGGAGAATGCAAGGGTCCAGGAAATTCAGGAGAATGAACGCCTCATCAGACATGGAGCATTGACTTCTCCTCTACACTGAACACCCACTATGAAGAGGCAATTTGAACAACAGATGCGAATTGGGTGATACCTTCACTATGCTGACTCTCAAACTGGACCCAAGTAAGAGGTCGCCGGGCGGTGTCACGCGGATTGAGGTACAGAGTGGGACCAAAGGGGGGGAAATAACTAAAGCATTGAATAGACCTGAGCGGGGAGGGCCGTCCTAGAGATTCTATCAGCTGGTAATAGAGAGGGCCTAGTTCCCCCAGGCTTCGAATGATGAGATTGGGGGGCTCGAAAGTTTAAGTTATGTACTGTTCTTATTGAGTACGGACCGTTTGTTGTGCGGTTCACACTGGTGGTTCGATAACAGTTGGGTGATGTCAAACCAGCTGCATCGGACGCCACGGGAGGGAATGTTTAGGAGTAATCCTACAACGGGACACTTTGTTCTTGGTGGGAGGGTGGGGGTTTGGGGTAGAAAAGTTGGACTTTTACAGGATCCATTTACAGAACACAGGATGTACATGTAAACAAGTATCGATCGAGGAGCACTCATTCAACGTGAAAAAAAGCGCACTTCGAACACATGGCCAATGAGAACCCGCGAATGCAGTACGACAGGCACAGAAAATAGCAAATCTTCGTCAGTAAGCAACGATGGCAGTCACACATAACATGGACCATCTACGCATAGGCACGCTGAATGTCAAAGGCCTAAATGCCCCCACGAAACGTTCCTTGGCCGCAAGGGAATTTAAACGCTCCAAGATTGACATCTTATTCGTCCAGGAAACGCACTACGGGAAAGGGCAAGAGAGGGCAATCCCCGGAAGACATATTGGCCATACCCTATGGAGCTCCGGGATAACAAAAAAGGCAGGAGTGGGGATAATAATCCGTAAGAACCTGCGCATGTTGGTCCAAAGCTCGTGGGTGGATACAGAAGGAAGAATAGCAATCATTACAGGACTCATTCGGAATGAATCTGTCACGCTAGCCACGGTATATGCTCCCAACCAGGGTCAAAAGAGATTTCTCCACAAAGCGCTTGAAAAAGTGTTCCAGATGGCAAAGGGGCAAACGATCCTTGGAGGAGACTTCAACATGTGGATGGACCCCACCCTAGACAGACAAAGTGAGATAAGTTCATCGAAACCGACACGTCTGACGGAGGACACTGATATAAAAGTAGCGCTCTCGACATTTGGGCTAAGTGACAGCTGGCGTCATCTCCACCCCACAGACCGCGGCTTCACCTTCCGCTCTATTCCCCACGGAACCCTCACGCGAATTGACTACGTGTTCTTGTCCGAAAACCTTTTACGAGATACCTCTGCTGCAGAAATATGTCCGATCTCATGGTCAGATCACGACATGGTACTAACAGAGATACGCTGGGCGACACACATCCCCCAGAATACGAAATGGAGGTGTAACGACTCTCTGTGGAAAGACACGGCATTTAGAGACGAGTTCGAAAATGAAATCAAACAATTCTTCGTCGTCAATGACACTGGGGAAATTTCGAAGACTTCGGTGTGGGAGGCAGCAAAAGCCACATGGAGAGGTATTCTCATGAGGGAGGGGGCCCGCAAAAAGAGAGAGCGAACACTGATCGAAGGGAAAATCAGACAGAAATTGTGTGAAGCAGAGAAACTTGCACAGGCAAACCCACAGAAAAGAGTAAAATACCACAATGAAGCCAGGGAACTCAGGGAAGAGCTTAAAATTTTAGAAGTCGGCAAAATCACCCAAACCCTACAGTACTTAAAGCAAAAGTTCTACGAAAAGGGCGATAAGGCTGACGCTCTTCTAGCAGCAAGACTACGCGCGCAGAGGGCCGAAAGATGGGTGGACGTAATAGAGAGAAGAGACGGCACGCTCCTGGACACCACCGAAACTTCACCTCAAGGAATCCAGGAGGCGTTCGCCTTTTTCTACGAAGACCTATACACTTGCGACCTGCCATCCCCACCAGGTGCCATAGAAGATTATCTCAAGGGACTTAAATTACCATCACTGACACATGCCGAATCTGAGGCACTCGATGTCCCCGTTAGCGAAGAAGAGGTTGCCGACGCTATCAAGAGGCTCAAAGCCGGGAAGTCCCCTGGAGACGATGGATTCACCCCTGGCTTCTACAAATCATTCACGGCATACATCGCCCCCTTCCTAACAACGCTCTTCAATGAAATATTTGAAACAGGGAAAGTCCCCCCCTCCTTCACACAAGCACTGTTAACGGTTATTCCGAAAGAAGGCAGAGATCCGAAACTGTGCGAGTCATACCGTCCCATATCGCTCTTAAACATAGACGCCAAGATATACGCAAGGGTTATAGCAGCCCGAATGGAAGTCCACTTGCCACGACTGGTGAACCCGGATCAGGTTGGCTTTGTGATCCAAAGACAAGGGGCCGACACCATGAGGAAAACACTCCACCTGATACATGAAGCGCGGTGTATGCCAGGAGACCCCACACTCCTGTCACTGGACGCCGAGAAGGCCTTCGACAGGGTGGACTGGGACTTTCTAGGGAAGGTACTCACCGAGGTAGGACTTGGCCCGAGGCTCCGCCTTGCCATAAAAGCTCTGTACTCATCCCCGCAAGCATCTGTCTCTGTCGATGGTGGCTATTCCAGATGGTTCCCACTGGAAAGGGGAACGAGACAGGGTTGCCCATTATCGGCCATCCTGTTTGTCCTCTCCCTTGAACCTTTGGCGCAACGGCTGAGACAAGACACCGGGGTCCGAGGGATCAGAGTTGGAGACAAGGAATATAAGCTGGGTCTCTACGCCGATGATATACTGCTTCATCTCACCTACCCGCTTGAATCTATACCGGCAGCTATGAATATCATCGAAGAATATGGACAGATGGCAGGCTTGAAAATCAACACTGCGAAATCCATCCTGCTCCCGCTCGACAAAAGCAGGGACGATGAAGTAGAGAGATTCGCCCCACTAGGGATGAAGGTAAGCTTGACCACCCTGCGATACCTGGGCATCAACGTCACTCGAGACCTTGACATGTTGTACCAAGCCAACTTCCCGCCCTTATCACTGTCTTTGCGAAATGATATGAAAAAGTGGGCCACTCTCACAATCTCATGGATGGGACGCTTAAACGCCATTAAAATGGTAATTCTCCCGAAGATCCTATACCTCTTTCAGATGCTTCCTATAAAAATGCCTAAAGAATTCTTCACTGAAGCGACAAAGTCCCTGTTGGCCTTTCTTTGGCAAGGTAAAAAACCGAGAGTCCCCAAATCTCTTTTGTTTCTTAAAAAGGATGACGCGGGAGTGGGCCTCCCGAACCTAGAGGCATACTACCGGGCGGCTCAGCTGCGAATATTGATCCCTCACCTGAGACAACAGACGGACTCGCACTGGATAGTGCTGGACAACTTCCACCTTCGTCCGTATACTGTTGGTGAATGGATATGGGTACCCGGAACACAACTACGAAAAAGCATCAGAAATCACCCAATAATCGGCACCATTTGGTCAATCCTGAAACCGAACAAAGATATGAAAGGGGTAACAACATGGCCTTCCCCCTTGGGACATCTGTGGGTCCCGGGAATATGCGACGACATAGCAGAACCACTAAGCTACCAGTCTTGGTATGAAGCTGGCCTCGAGCGGGCAGGCCAATTGTGGAGAAATAAGACATTCATAACCATACAAGAACTCGAGGAGGCACTCAACATAGGTCCTCTATCTGTCTTTCAATACTTAAAATTAAAAGGAGTAATGTCACGAGAAAAGTGGAAAGAACAACTTCAGAGAGACCTTACGCCCTTTGAAAAAATTCTGGACACTTGGAAGGGCTCCAGAGGACTGATAAGCACCATGTACAACGCCCTAATAACAACTAACATAACCCCCTCAGTTAAACTGAAGACCAGGTGGGAAACAGACCTACAAAGACCCCTACACGACGAGTTGTGGCTACGCATGTGCAGACAGACAGCCAAGGCATCTATATCATGTCAATACAAGCTTCACGCGCTCAAGCTCCTTCATAGATGGCAGTATGACCCGCGCAGACTTGCTAAAATGTTTCAAGGGGTCAACCCACAATGCTGGAGGGGCTGTGGCCAAGATGCAAACTATTGGCACATGTGGTGGGGCTGCAACAAGGTGCAGACATACTGGGACGAAGTCCTCAGTTGGATAAAAGAGCTAGAGGATGAAGATAGAGAAAAACACCCCATACTGGTCCTCTTTGGATTAATTGAAGATGACGAAAGGATCCTGAAAGCTCCTAAAATGACCCTGGGGTTGTTGATGGCTGCAAGAGCGTGCCTCACAATGGCATGGAAGAGACCATCCCTCCCCACTAAAACGGAATGGGTGAATGTTGCACGAAACATTTTCAGAATGGAGAGCCTGACCGCTGCTCTACACGGACATAGTACGTCGGTGGAAACTGAATGGGCCGCCTTCCGTGCAAAATATATAACCTGAACATGTGCTGTATGTGTTGCCCTAGTATGAACTCGCAAAATGTTTGTTGCCTGTATGTATATTACGTTGTGCGCACCTCGCTTGGACACTCATGCCTACTGCTGTCATCCGAACTCTGTAAAGAACCTTATTGAATAACAATAGAAACGTCCCTGTTTGCATCTGGGACGAGACTGATTGGGGGGAACGATTGTTGAGTAAGATGCCTTCCATTTGTTGTTACAAACATCTTACATGCCACACGCTTATATGGCTTCTTTCGTTCTATGGTTATATGCCCTCTTCCGACGCAAATGTTTGCAAGAAAGAGATGTCATTGTTTTACCTGTAAAACCAATAAAATTGAAATTTCAAAAAAAAAAAGTATGCAGCAAGAGAGGGGTCAAGGGAAGATTTCTTTAGACTGGGAAGAATATAAGCTTTTTTACATGAGGATGGAAAGGTGGTAGTAAGAAGAGGAATATTAATAAGAGCAGTAAGATAGGTAACCAATGAAGGATAGACCTTAGGAATATGTCAAGAAGGAATCGGATCGGAGGGAGAGACAGTAGGGTGGGAACAAGCAAGTAAGGAAGAAGTCTCAGAATGAGAGATCTGACAGAAAGATGAAATAGTCGAGGTGGATGAGGAGATTGGTGTAGTAACGTGAATAATCAGGAGAGGGGGGAGAAAGAAGACGAGAAAGCATTTGAAACAGATGCCGATGATGAGTAGATTGAGATTGCAGAAGATGAGAATAGTATGAGGGTTTAGCTGAAGGAATAACGTCATTGTATAGCGTGTGATAGGCAGAGAAAGTCAGAAAAGGAGACATGCCAGCATGATTCGAGGTGGCGAAGTACTCGTTGCATAGAGCAAAGGTGGGGGGTAAGCCATGGTTGAGATGGTTTCCTAGAAGGGCAAAAAGAAGTAGTGAGGTAAAGAGAATCACGAGAAGAAGAGAGGGAAGAGGACAATGTAGTAGCCGCATCATCAGCAGAGAGGACAGCAAACAAAGGACGCATAGGAAGATTCAAAAGGCAAGAGGAAAATATAGAGGAATATTAAAGGCTCGAAGATCTCGACGAACATATGTCAGAGCGTCGGAATCAGGGGAAGTCGGTGAAAGAAGAGAAGGAAGAATTGAAAAGAATAGAATATGAGGATCAGAAGAGTAACAGGGTGCACAGAAAGAACTGTGGATAAAGATGAAGTAAATATAAGATCAGGACAGGAGCCAGATACATGAGAAGGAGGAGTAGAGGGGCCAGAAAGGAGAGCAACGGAAGAGATGAGTGAGCAGTCGAAAGATGAAGATTGAAATCACAGGGGAGTAGACATGTAGTAGACCAGGGTCCAATAGCAGAAAGCATGATGTCAATATCGTCACCGAAGGTTCCCACAGGAACAGGAGGCGATACATAAATAAGAAGGCCAGAGATCCAGGCTAAGAGAAGGAGGTAAGTGAATATTCAAACGAAGAAAATATGGGCAAAGACAAAGAACTAGGAGATGAAACTAAAGAATAGCAGTTCTACCCCCACGGGCCAAGGGCTGAGGTGTATGAACTAAAGCTGTGTCAGAGGTAGAAAGGGATGCAGGGAAAGCAGTATCATAAGATGAGAGCCATGGCTCAGTAATACACAGATTTAATACAAAGGGGGCGAGCATTCCAGAGAGCAATATTAACAGGCGGAGGGTAACTAGGGCAGGGAGAATTGATGGATGAGGCGAAAGGTTGGGGGAGCGCACAGAAGAACGTCCCAAGTCTTCAGGTGGAAGCACCTCTTAGCGCCCCACTGTTAGCGTTACGGTCAACAGGAAAGTCATGGTTGGTTATCGGGCTTCCGAAGGCTTGCTAGAGTCAACTCCCATAATAGAGGTAACCTGGGCGGTACTGCAATGCCTGTGCTCAGGATGTCGAAGGTCGCTCATGGTTCGGAAAACTTCAGCTATACCTGGGACGATCCATCCAATGCACGGCTATTGTATGAGCTAGGGACATGTGGCATTCAAGTGGGTCCCTGGAGGTTCTCCTGAAGGTATCAGGCAAGAAGGTCCCCATATATATGGTCGCCAGACATAATCACCGGGAAAAGGTAGTGGCGACATTATATATGGTGACCATATATATTGGTCAAGGGGGGAAGGGATTGCAGGGGTTTCGCCCGCTCCCCTTGAATAAAAAAAGTGGTTGGGGTTTGCGGGGATGTCCCCTGCATGATAAATGTGATAATGTCCCCGCACAAAATGGCAATTTATTTGGTTTTGCCTGGTGACATTTTTGCGGGGACATTATTACATGGAACCCTCCTGAAACAGGGCCAGCAGCAGGTGGGGGGTCCAGATGGGGGATGCAACATATGGGTACTGTCATGGGCACTACTCCCGAGGGGCCAGGACTGGCCCAGCGCCCTCGGAAGCAGACCCGTCTTCCACTACTCCGGACCCAGCAGACCCCTACAGGGGCCCTTTGGACTGTGTCCTGGCGCCTTTGGCGCCAGGCTCATGAAGGGTTTCAGTCCCGGCGCCTTAGGCGCCGGGCTCATATTGATAAACAGTGTAATAATGCTTGGGTGGACTTACCTGAGGCAGACCATGCTGCACATTTACCCAGAACAATCCAGTCTGGTTGAAGTCCCCAGCCATAAGGGCTGGGAGGACCTATTCCCTCCATTCAGGAACTCTTTTCATACCTGGGTGGAACCGGTGGAAGAACACACACTGGAAGCACTTCTCTGCTATTTAAACCACGCCCGATGGAAAACACGTGCTTCACGTTATTCTGCAGCAGCAACAGGACGCTCACCGAGTCGGCTCCTGCATTCCAGGTCCAGAGTCATCTTCAGCTTCCGCGCAGCAACCTGTGGATGAAGAAAGACACAGAACAATACTTACCAGATCCCGGAATCCAGTCACCGGCAAAACCTGCAAAGAATAAACATAAGGTTAGAAAAGTGCAACTCGCTCGCAGCCGCGCCCGCTTACCTGATCCATCCGTGATTGCAACGGAGCTAACCGCGGCCTTCTCTTCGGCAGCTTCTCTGCACCTGAAAGGCAAAGGACATAATTAAAAAGGGGTTCGGGTGAAGGCAGTCGCATTCATCTTAACTTACCAGTTTTTGCACGCGCAGTAGCGGCCACATCAACCGCAGCATCCCGGCACCTGAAAACTAGAAAAAGGACATTATTAGAGGTGCCATTAAAAGCGGCCAACGATCATTATACTTATGTGCATCGGCACGTGCAGCGGCAACGGAAAACTACGCCCACAGCATCCCGAGGCCTGAAACAAAGGAAAGGGACATTATTGAGGTGCCCATCTTTTAAAGCCTAAAGACTACAGTATACTTACAGGCATCCGCTCGTGCAGTAACGGCGGCATCGCTCTTCGGCATCCCAGCACCAGTGCCACAACTAAGGCCGCAAAAGACTTGAGCCTCAACACTGAACTCATCCAGTGACGTAACTGGAATCCACGCACCCCTGCACCAGACGCAGGATGGAGAGCTCAGCATTTATACGCCTAAGGTGAGAGCTCGCCGAGACAAGTAGAAAGCTAGGCTGTGGGAGAAACTGGCGATTGGTGGGAGAAGAAATCCCATCAAACGGTGATTAACCCTTTTTCTTCCACCTGCAGAAAACTTACCCTGCAAGTCAGACATTCGATAAGAGGAAGCCCAGTCCTGAGAGTCGTCCGAGCTCTACGCTTCTCATTTGAAGAAACGATAGCAGCCCAGCCGGGATCAGCGCCTCCGTGGGA
Source organism: Ambystoma mexicanum (assembly GCF_040938575.1). Lineage (NCBI taxonomy): Eukaryota > Metazoa > Chordata > Amphibia > Caudata > Ambystomatidae > Ambystoma > Ambystoma mexicanum. Next base: position 45,543,831 of record NC_090923.1, read on the forward strand.
ATCAGGTGAGCGTTACAGGTACTGAGGAAGTGGAAGATGTTGCAGACACTGCCTGTCCTGTGGAAGCTCAGCTGTGATGGCAAATGTGTGCAGGTAGCCCCAGCCCATGGCAGACAGGTCAAGAGAGGTTTTCTAGATATGGCTACCATGGCGAGGTGGTACCTAGGGATCCAGCCGGGTGCATCTTGCACATGCCCTTGCCACTCCATCTTCCATATTAGCATGGTGATTGAGGGCACTGGGGTCGAGGCTTACATCAAAGCAACTTGAATCAGTTTGGTCTCACCTGAATGGATGCAAGTCTGGTAACTGCAGTGTCCAACGTGAAGATTCTAAGAAGGTTGCAGGTTCTAGCAGAGCTCTTCAAGTGCAGTCTTGTGGGTCAGGGTCTTATTCCATGTTCATTGACTCTTCCTAAATGGTTTACAGTTATCTGGAACCAGACCCCACATTTACAGGGAAGTAGAGCTGTATGAAATACTGTCAGCAAGCACAAGGCTGTGTTCATTCAAACAGGTTGAGTGACAGGACTAGGACCATTGCACATCAGAACCAAGCCCCCCAGGATTCATGAGCATCCCAGAGGCCAGAAAGCCAACCCAGGAGAGCGGCCAAGGCACGATAAAAAGCCAAACCTTATAGCCAGGGTAATGGTTTGCTGGAGCAGAGGAGGAACAGTGTTTGAAGGGCCTGGCAAGCAGAAGGATGAAGAGATTCAGAGTCTTAAAGAGGAGAATGAACGAGCAGAGAGTGGTGAAAAGGTAGAGAAGGGAGAAGATGCTGGAGAAGCTTGGGAAACACCAGAAGGTAGAGGGTGGAGAGTTGTTCTTGGAGAGTGTGGGATTGTTGGATGAAGTTAGGAGAGGGCAGAGGAAGAGTTGCTGGAAGGAAGTGTAAGGTTATTGGGGGAGGTGTGAAAGACCAATAGTAGAAGGTTGAGAAATTGCTGAAGTCAGTTGGAGAGGAGTTGGAGGTTATGAGGAAAGATCACCACATAAGAGGGCAACGTGGAGCAATACGAGAAGACAGAGGCGCTGAGAATGTGGAAGAGTGTTGAGCTGTTATAGCTAGAGAGGGGATTTAACCCGGGCAGGGTGGTCCTGGTCAAGGGTGAAACCCCAATCTGAAGGGCTAGTTACCAGCGAACGTGGAGAAATGAGCACATGGAAGGGTGGCGAGGATGGCAACCATCATGGACTACTTGGTACTCATTTATCCTCACAATACTCCTTGAACAACTCCTTTTCACGCCTTGGTCTTTTATTTCCATTTGCTCAACTTTGGTTCTTTCTTATTTTATTCAATTAACTACATTTACCATAATGCACCTGGCTACAGTCCTCAATTCCTGGCTATTCTCATTCATTGTTATTGGGACCACAATCCCCAGAAACCCTAGCGGCCAGTGCTGCTTCCACCTGCTCAGGACCAGAGAGGGAGGAGGCAGATTGTCATCAAGTGTGCTGCCCCAGGTGCTGTCAATTAGCCTGCCTCAGAACAGGGCAGGGCTGTATATAAGCAGCTGCCTGCAGGAGCATAGTGTCTTGCATCTTGAGATCTCCCCGCTCCTGTTTGCCTTGACCCGCTACTTTGTATGCTGTTCCTGTTGCTGCATTATCCTGTTTTGATCCAGTGCCCTTTCCAGGCTCCCTGTCTTGCAGCCGATCACGCTCCGCTGCCTTCTACCTACAGCCCTTGTCCTCTGGGCTTCCGGCCTCGCAGCCTACTACAGTCCTCTGCAGCCCTCTACAGCCAGCGGCCCTGCTCCTCTGGGCTCACTCCTTGCTGCCCTGCTTTTCTGGGCTCCTGGCCTTGGAGCCTGCCTCACTCCAGCTGCCTACAGTCCTTGTCCTCTGGGTTCCCTGCCCTACATCCTGCAACCCTCTGCTGTCTCCAAGCCCTTGTCCTCTGGGCTTCCTGCCCTGCAGCCTGCCTCACTCCGGCTGCCTACAGTCCTTGTCCTCTGGGCCCCTTCCTTGCAGCCTGCTCCCTCCGCTGCCTACAGCCCGTGTCCTCTGGGCTCCCTGCCTTGCAGCCTGCTCCCTCCGCTGCCTACAGCCCGTGTCCTCTGGGCTCCCTGCCTTGCGGCTTGCTACACTCCTCTGCAGTACAGCCTGTTTTACACTTAGCTGCCTACAGCCCTGCTCCTCTGGGCTCCCTACCTCGCGGCCCTATTCTTTTGGGCTCTCTGTCTGTCGCCTCCTACTAATCTCTCTCTGTCCTGTTCTTCTGGACTCCCTGCCTTGCAGCCTACTACAGTCCTCTGCAGTCCACTACAGTTTGCCTGCACCTAGTCCCACTCTTGACTGCAGACCTGCTTCCTACTTTGCAGCCCTTCTGTTTTCCTGACTGCTGCTCCCTTGTTCTTTAACTTGAGTCCTCTGTACTTCACCTTAGGTTATCTACTTCAGTCTAACTGCCTTTCCTTCATTTCCTTCTGCTAGATTGCTCATTGTCTTCCTTTTCGCTGGATAAATCTGTTCTTGTCTTCTCATGTGTCTTATATAATCCCTTTGTACAGAGCATGCCTGTTGGTTTCCGGCAGGCAACTCTGCCCCTTCCCTTGTCCCGTTTTCAGTGTTACAGACACCCACTGCTGTTGTTCCCAGCCATGAGCATACAGCGTGGGCCTCTGTTATAGCAATCTGTGCAGAAGGCTGGCGTTTCCTAAGGTTCGTGGAACACTCTTCCCATTTCAGCATACACCCCAAGAGGGAATCCAGTTTGTTTGTACCTTGTATCTTCTGCCCCTTTTGGCTCACAGCTACAGTTTCCTACTCGTCTTTCTTGTTGAACTTCCTGCTGTGTGTGTGCTTATCTGCTGCCTTACTTCAGCACAGCCACCCAAACCCTACCGGGGTGTCCTGTGCCACTCTTGACAGAGTGCCATTCCTGACAATTAGACAGGGCAAAGTATTCCTAGCGTATGGTGCTCCAAACACAACTACCCCCTCTGAACAACTCATAGGATGCAACCCACAGATGTAAGGTCTCTTGGACAAGTTGGTGGAGTGAATTGGCGAACAAGCTCTTAACTGAGTGGAATGATGGCTCACGAAAACCACACCCAGATGACAGGTATGAGACCGCTCAGAAGCTGTGTTTTCTTAGAGAACTGGTACTATGTTTGTATTTTGAATAAACCGGCCGTAAAACCCATCACTTGGTGTCTGTGCCATTTGTTTGTTCACCCCGACCTTCATCTGACAAAGCCAAGCGAGAAACCTTACTATATGTGCCTCAGAGGGAAGCCGTGAAGCCTTAAAGTGTTCGTTTAAACAGATCAAGTTGGCTGGCATTCACAGTCAATATAGCCCCTTAGCAGACCTTACCTAACTTCCTCCGGGTCTCTGACAATCTCTAATGTCCATGTAAGGGAGGTGGTGCTGCACTAAAGGTTCAGCAGAACCTCAACAGCACTTGAGAAGCAATTGAAAGGGGGGGCATGGCACTGGAATGCACCCAGGGGTTACATGGGTTACAAATAGGGTGTAGGGTTAGCAGAGGAGCTGGAAATGGAAGGGGTAGCAGAGGGGGTAGGAAGAATAATGTTGAGTGGAGCGATCATCAACGGGTAACTGGTGAGATGTTCTTTGTTCTTCTCGTGAGTGCATCCTAATCTGCCAGACTAGGGATGGGCCACTGGGAATCCTTGGGTGGTAAAGGCTTGGGGGTCTCAGTGTCCATAAAAAACACACATAGACAAGTTGGGTCCTCATGGTTCCTGTTGTACAGAAGAGAAACAAGGGGTGGGGGGTGTTGTCAACCTCACAATGACAGATAGCTTCCACCACATATGGTCAATCCCTTCCATCATACATGCTCAGGTAGCTTCAAAGTCACATGATTGGGGAACTGCCATCAGAATGGCCAGGCATCTTCCATTGAACATGCTCGTGGGCCCTGTCGTCATGCATGGACAGGCTTATTCAATCTTGCTAGGGGTAGCTTGTATCTCTTCCATCAGACCTGTGCAGCTAGTATCCATCACACATGGCTGGTACCTTCAACATTCATGTGCAGGTAGCTTCACAGACACATGGCCGGGGAACTTCCATCATGCATGTTCGGGCTTCTTCGGTTGTGTATGTGAGGGTAGCTTCAATCTCAAATGCCCAGGGATCTTCAGCATACATGGTCAGTCCTCGACCATACCACATGGTTGGTACCTTCCATCATACAAACCCATGCCTCTTCCATCGTACATGTAAGGGAGGCCTACATCCTTCACCACACATGGTGGGAAAAATGCTCAGGAAATTGTAATGGGCCCTCAATCACACATGGCTAGGTATGTTCTAACCTACATAGCCAAACCCCTCGCACCCAACATGTCCTGTAACGTTAACCATCTATCACACATGGCCACGTATTATCATCACACGTGATCAAGCTCTTCCATGACGCATGCCTTAGGCTCTGTTGCCGTATCCAATAATATTAACCCGTAGTCATGTGCGCTCCCTCTACGCCATGCACCCGGTCACTGGTGGGCATCCATGCCAGCATGTAGACGGAAGAGTCCATCTGTAATGTCCAGCAGCAACCAGCACTGGTGGCTTCCATATATGTGGTCGTGCACGTATCCTACATGGAGGAGTATAGGGAAGAGAGTGGCTTTGACATGCCCCTTTCAAGAGGCTTCGTCCCTATGAAAATGTGGGTTGTCTACTGCAAAAATTATTTGGTGAAATCATGTGGTGCCACACAACAGTAATGTAATGCTACACTTATGCCAGGTACAAACTATGCTCTGCTTGCAGCACCCAGTCCATTTTAGTTTTTAACTCACTTAGGTGGTATTAAGCTCCACTTACACTTGAGCAAAATGTATTGACAAATATGGATACAGAAGGCGGGCATATCAGAGGCAGAAGCTGAGGGTTAATGGTCTGCAGTGCCGCGTGTCCCTCTGAGTAGCCATGTTAGTGTCAGGCATATCCCCATTATCCATGTTGATTTATTTTATTTTTTATTTTTTACATTTGTAAAGTGCACAAAGCAGCTCTCAGGCATTGTGGCACTGTTACATGCAAGGCTTACTTAGTTACAAGAGAATGACAGCCTGTCTGAGGTTCGTGGTTACAGGGAACCTAGTACCAGACAGGTGGTGGTTAACGTATATTGTTACAGAGATGGGGGGGCTCTCCGGTTCAGAGGAATACAGGTGAACTTGCTAGAACTAATAACTTCATGAAAACACAGGTATCAAGGGGGAGAGACTACGGGTGAGGTGTTCACTAGTTGAAGAGCCTCGTTTTGAGTGCTTTGCGGAAGGACAGGTGCAAGGTCTCACCCCTTAGGGTATTTGGGAGGGCATTCCATTGTTTTGGAGCTATGAAGGGGAGCTGCCGCCCACTTTGGCCCTTTTGATGGTGGGGATGTTAAATTGGTTGGCATTGTGTGATCGTTTTGGCCTGGATGACCTGGCTCTGACTACTTTCTTTGAGAGATAAGAGGGGGCTGTGAGGGAGAGGCATTTGAGGGTTATGGCTAAGGTCTTAAATATGAAGCGTTCTTTGAAGGGGAGACAGTGTGCAGCGTGCCTAGCATTCGAGATATGCTCTCTCCTGGGTATGTTCAGGGCTTCTCAGAGCGCATTATTTTGAATAATTTGCAGTATGTTTATATTTTTTACAGAGGTACCAGCAAAGAGAACGTTGCAGTAGTTAAGTTTAGCACATATGGTGGCTCTGGCTATTGATAGGCAATTCTGGGTAGATAGGTAGGGTTTGAAAGCATTGATCAGTTTCGTGGTGAGTGAAGCCAAAGAGGCAATGGCGCTAACTTGGCGTGTCATGGAGAGTGTGGCATCGAGGTACATCCCCTGGGTCTTTACTGGGGGTGCGACTGTGGTTTGTGTGTTGTCTATGGTGAAGGAGCTGTAGCGTTTGTTAAGTTTATTAAGGGTTGCCTTTGGGCCGACTAAGAGGTCCTTAACAATGATCTGTCATTGTGGAGGCCAGTCAACACAGACACTGATTACACATAGCATGGAGTTCAGCATGGGGAGGGGATTTAAGAACTTCCAAGAGTGATATCATCTCACTCTTCTACTGTACTCATATTCCTTCCACCACCATACCTGTGGAGCTATACTTCATCCCGATGCACAAACCACAACCTCACTGCAAAACCCCACCTCACACCAGCCAACCTCACCACATCTCCCTTTACTTACCCAAACGTCAGCCAGAAACTCAACAAACTCACCTCACATCTGCACCTCCACACTCAACCTCATCCATAGATCTAAGTTCACCACCTACCCTCATACAAGCACCTCACCTTACCCCGACCTTAACCACTCATGTCATCTCACCCAGCAACTCACAGCACCCATCTAACCTGACACTTAACTCCTCACTATCCGCCCACTCAGCAAACCACACCCAAAACATCACATCATCCCAACACCTTGCCCACCAAACCTCATTCCAGCACTTCAGATCACTCCAACACACCACCTCACATCACCACTCCACCAACCTCGCTAAGCCTACCACAGCAACCACCCAAACTCACCCCAGCACCTCATCTCATCCTACCTTCTTTACCACCTCACATTAACCTACCATCCCATAACACCTCAGCATCTCACCTCATCCCACCATCCAACCTCACCCTATCACTACAGCCTGACCTACATGCCAAACCTCTACTGACCACCTCACCACCCAAAATCATCTACCAACTCACCCACCACCACAATCTACGTCCTCACCCTACCTCCTCCCCTCAGATCACCCCTGCTCCCAAAGTAATACCACCAACTGATCTCACCACATGCACACTACTCATGTAAACCCATCACACCACTTCACCCCATCTACAACACCCACCCATCCAACTTTATTCACCTCACCCAATACACATCAACTTCACTCAAGCAACTCCCCTCATCCAACCACCCAAATGAACAATACCAGTTCACCCGAACCCCATTCACCACAGCCATTCACCTCAGTGAACCCCACTTTAAATTAACCACTCAATCTCATCTCACCATCTAACTTCAACCATCCTCAAAACACCACTGTCCCCAACCTAGTCTGTTAAACCCAACTACCTCACCTCATGACCCAACTTCATCCCACCACCTCACGCTATGACACCACCTAATTTCACTCCACCCACACCACAAAACCTCACCCTAAGACCCGTACTTACCACGCCCAACAACCCACAGACAAGCTATCCATGTACCATTGAACATCAGCACTGCATAACCTCATCCCACCTCCTCACCTCCCAATGGCCATGATACCAGCCCATCCAACCACACCCTAACACTTACCTAACATGTCCCTATAACACATGCCCACCTTCACTCCACTAGTTCATCTTAACCACACCTCACTTCTAACAGCGAGAATCCCACCTATACACCAACCCTCACTTCACCACTTCTCCATACCCCACCATCTCTTTCTCTCTACGGCATTACCCTTACCCCATCAACCACCTCATCAGACCGCATACACACCACCCACCCAACCTCTAGCCACTACTTCACCTCACAACCCAACCCAACCCCACACCACCACCCAAACTAGCACCATCACCACAGCACATCCCCATCAGCCTACCCCACCTCACCTGACCAAAATGTAACCACTCCCAGAGCGCCCACACGCCCACCTGCACCCTCCTACCTCTCCTCACCTAAACATCCTCACCCACCATCTCATCTCCTTACACACCCAACCTCACCCACCACTTGATCTCAAAACCCACCCAAGCACAGCCCAGAATCCCCGACATGCAGCTTACCTCATTCCAGGACCACACCTATGTTAGCTCACACACGTGCCACAGTATCTCACCCGATCGCCCAAAACTGCCCTAGCTCACGGCCCCTTCGACCTAGCTTACCCCAAGATCCGCATGAGCTTAAAACCCATCCATGATCACCCCAGAACCCCCAGGCTCACCAGTTAATCCCACATCCACTCCCCCACTGTAACTCACTCCAGTACCCCATAGCTCACCTCAGTGCCCAGCCTTTGCTCACCGCAGCACAGCCCATTCCAGCTGTACAAATCCATCATAGCTCACACTAGACTCATCACCCACCCCAGTTCATCCATGGACGTCATTTCACCAGAATGCCAGTGGTAGCGTAAGTGACATCACATGACCCTTGACCCCTGATGACATCACAGGAAGTGATGTCATTTGACTCCACCAAAAAGTGACATCACGGGAATCGATTGAACACAACCTTTCACCCCTTGACAAAACAGGAAGTGGCATCACATAGAATTGCTTCTAAGTACACTACGAAAAATATGGTTATGCTATCACTGTAAAGTGACATACATTGTATACAAGAATGGATCACCATAAGTATCGTTAATATCATTGTGTATATAGGCCCATTTACCAAATGACTGTGAATGCAAGCAGACATCCAAGGCCAAACGAAAATGATGCGTTATTCATATATAACAAATATACATACAATATCACCTAACCAATATTATCAACATCAGCAGGATGAAAGGCTGAATTGACCTTGCCGGGAGCCGTACCTGCAACCTGCAGGTCACACGCACATTGCAGCAGCGAACGCTCAACCCACTGAGCTATCTTGGCAGCTATAGCTATCAGAAAACCAACCACTCCAGAAACAAAGAGCCCCATGCTGCTGTCCCAAACAACCACATTCTGCTGGCCACAGCCCAGGATCCTCAATTTAACATAAACATATGTATTTTTTAGGGGTAGCAACGGAGACCACAGGGGTAGCAAGGGAGACCACATGGGTCACAGATGTGACCCCTGGCAATCCCTAAATGGCGTCCCTGAGTTCATTTTAGCTCCCTTTGCTAATTTTATCACACCCCAAACACAAGCCTCTCAAGTTCACCTCACCACCGCAAGCACCTACCCACCTCAATCCTGAACAGCGAGGTTTTTCCCAGCAGGGCCCAACAACTACTCTAGCAGCCCCTGCAAGTCACCTTAGCTCACCACAGCGACCGCACCCACCCAGGCTCACCCCAACAATACCCACTCCTACCATCCCCTCATCTGCAGCCTCTCCCAGACCTTAATAATATATATATTTAAAACTAAGAAACTACAGGCTTCTGGAAGATTTCACGCACATATTACAATTCAGAATGGGCCAAGGTAGTGATGAAGAAAACAAAAAAACAAATAACAGAAAGTGTCACTTTCATCGTTCAGCATTATCCAGGGCTGTCTGCTCGTAGGTTAAAGGGGCCATACGAGCCCCCTCCCCACCCCCACACTTCACCGAGAAGACTATCTGTCAGAAACTGAGCAGCCAATCCCAAGCCAGATAGGCTAATTCACCAGTACACATCTACCAAACAAGCAAACGCCCCAAAGCTCTCGGTGGTTCCCTCCTCCACAGCCAATCCTGAGTGCTATGCATCGTGTGGGTAGGATGGATAATGGCTGGGGCTTGGGGCCAGCATTTCCCCACCCGCCTGTCCCGTGCCAGGATTGGCACTATACGGGCAGTTTATGTTCTGAGAGCAAACAGATTTGCAAACACTGGCAACGACCTCGGAGCAAATTAGGCGATGCCCTGGTGGGAGGCGTTCAGAATGAGCCATTTGTCAAGGAAATAAGTAAATACATTTGTAATGCGATGGCTGGATCCCAAAATCAGCGAGACATGACCCCAGAGTGACCCATTAAGAAGACATGACTACAGATGGTCGCCTTGCCCCACGCCACAGATGCCTGGATGCTGGCTGCTGCCAGGTGCCGAACGACCTTAGAACAGAATGGGCACCATTCATCGCGCTATTTTACGACAGTCAAATCCTGGTGGAACTAATTATTTGTGAAACTTGGGTTAAAAAAAGTTCACGCACGAAAGCTACACATTTGGTAATGTACTGTATTATTAATTGATTTTGCTCAAGTGCTCACCACACCAATGCCAGGTACCTGCCTTCTGTTCAAGCTTATACAGAATGATGCCCACCTATGCCACCTGGACGGCCCAGATGCTACATACTCTCTGATGAAGAGGGAGTCAGGATCGTGTCACCACCCATCCCCCCCACTAAGTTCATGATAAGAAAGAAGACCCGGAAACACTGCAATCATCCATTCTATTTCGGACAAATTCCTAACGGACAAATGATTGACAAATAGGTGTAGAGGAGGAGCCAAATGCCTCTACAGGAAGTCACGCCTCTCTGCTACCTGTGTGCTGGGAACCAGAGGTCCTGCCAAGCTTGATACCAGTAACTGCGACTATTCCGAGGAAGTTCTTTGAAACAAGGTTTCCATTGAGAAGACCCTATATGGTTTACCCCCGAAGAGATGATCTGAGGGAAGCAGTCCCCAAAGGAATATGAAAACAAGAGAAAAGAGGCTGCTGACAACACAAGAAATAAGCTTGACGAACTGAGAAGGATGTTTGAAGGAGAAAATACATAGATCAAAATAAAGAATCGAGTAAGCGTTCATATGCGTAGTGAAGATTGCACGTGTGAAGAACACTGCAGAAAACGCAAGTCATTTTATAACTGTACAGATGCTGTAACGCAAGTAGACAAAGTATTGATAAGGCTGGCTATACGTAGTGAATAGACTGCAGGCTGTGCCGCCATTGCATGTAGAATTCTGGACATTCAAGATCACAATTTTAGTAAGCAAGTCTCTATGAAGAAAGAAGGATTTGTAACTGAGCGTGTGTCACAACAAAGAATAAGCTAGAATTTGAAGCAGAATCAAAAAGGCTGTCTGGCTTGGTGTCAAAGGCATGAAGCAGCCAAGAATAGGTTACAGTCTGTGAAGAACAGTGAACGTGAGAAGCCAAGGTATCTCTTGTTAAGTTGCAAAGAAGGAACAAAAACGGATGCCAAGTTTCTTCATTTAAGACAATTAAATGCTATAATATGGCCGATTAATGGTCTCTAGTCACGAAAGCTTAGGATGCAAATAGACAGAGAGCATGTTGCACCAGAAAGAAGATAGCAAACGCTCACACTCCCTTATATTCCCAGGAGCAAGACGCAATTGCAAGGCCAAGTTAAAAGACAATTTCATGGCAGAAGGCATGGGTGATGAGCAATATGGGGCTAATAAATTGGGGAGGCATGGTCAAGTCCACCCACTGGCACCTGGGGTACCAGCTTACGTGCAACTAGAGAATCGAATGTTCCAGAAGGGTACAAGCATGCCAACCAATTGTAGAAGGCCGTAAAATGAAGATCCCTATAGTTTGAAAGCCAATGAGATGTTGTGTTTCTTATAACTATTGAAGATGACTTGCACTAGGAGTGGGCATAAGTGGTCCACCTGACAGTAAATATCCAATAATAACCTTACTCCTTATAGAAAATTCTCTTCGATATTCCCCTTAAGCCCATCACAATCTCCCGTAGGTTTTCTTAGTTTTCCACGTAGTATGATGTCACTCATGATGAGGTTTTGCTATAAATGTGCTGTTTTTAATGAAATGCTTTGAGAACGCTGTGAGACGACCGTTGATGTCCATTGTAAACTTCATGTTTTGGCTAAATAATATTAAAACAGTCTGAAGAAGACTTTTTGCCAACTTCCTGAGTCAAATCATATTATTTAGTATCAGAGTTATTCGATGTGTTACCTAATTTAAGGACCATCAGAGTTCAGAAATATCCCCTCAGCCAGCCTTACAAACCAGGTGGGGTACAGATCTACCCCTGTGTGGATGAAGAGCCCCAGGCCATGGTCAGAGACACCAATATGGACAGCCTGGACTACAGCACCAAGAAGCCATGTTGCTGACGTTGATAGAAACACCACGACATAGCAGCGTTAGACATGAAGCACACATGCCATCGGCACCACGGGACATAAACACACACTCAAATACATGAAGAACACAAGCGTACCGTTCTACAGTTAGAGGACAGACACATATACATACTGTCATTGCTTTTACTATTTTTGCCATTAGCCAAATACAGCTACGCAGAATCGCAAGGCACAAGAGATACTGAGCAAAAGCTTGAAGATGCTTAAATGCAAATAACGCTATGGAACTGCAGGAGCACATATGGGACCTGACAGAGCCAAGTGTGACTAACCTTGTGAGAATATGGTTTAGCATGGCCACTGTAGAAACCGCGTTATAAGGTTTAGGAAAATTACAGCATGCCTCGGGCCTCTGAGCAAAAGATGAGCTGAGCTGATTCAGGCTGGACAGAGAGCAAGACGTGTTAGACAGGACCCGCAGCCAAGATCAAGAGATACAGATGACTTTCCGATCCCCAGACGACAAAGGGAACAGCTGCAGAAAATACTATTAAATCCTCATAATGCAGAGCAGCACAGGTCAAATTCGTAGTCTTTAAACACGTGACGGCCGAAACAGACACTGGGCAGTGATCGGTGGTGGGAAAGGAGAGCCTGTCTCAGGCAGACAGGCACACACTGCAACAAGTATGCAACAGGAGGCAACAAGTGTTGCGCCGAACGGGAGAATATTCTCTTATGGCAAACGTGGTGCACACAAGTTACAATACAGACACATAATCATTCTCATCACCTTTAAGAGGTACACAGTGGGCTGAGAACCTTATGGGTCCCAGGCCTTGGTACGTCAGCTCTAGTCAATCACAGTTTAGTACCCTAGGGGTGGGTTGCAATGGGCAATAACCCATGATAAGTCCATGACACTGCAATAATGTTATAGCTAGTGAACTATGGATGGAACAGGCCAGGAACCTGACATGCAAGGGCCAGTAGAATAACATCTATAGTGTCCAGTATAGGTTGTAGAGTGCTCAGTACCCAATCAACTGGCCCAATAGGTTTTCTGGAGAAGGGTCTCTGTTGTGATGAAGTGCTGATGCCATTTAAGGGTAAAACAGGCCTTTCAGTCGAGGAAGAAAGAGATGTGCATGGATAATTCTCTGTTCCTGTGCTGATCCCTGTTGGTGTTGTCTGTAATAAACTGCAGTTTGAACTTGCCATTGACTTAGTCCTCCTTGTATTCTCGGGCGGGGGTGGAGTTGGTCCCTCCAAGTCCGTGAACTTCCAGTATCCCTCTGACATACCTGGGAGTTCCTCCCAACACTACTTTCTTCAGTGCACCCCTTACTCTTCCCCAGTCTTCATCAAGGCACCCCTTGCCTCTTCTCCAGCCTTCTTCAGGGCACCCCTTGCCTTTTTTCCAGTCTTCCTCAGGGTGCCCCTTAACTCTTCTCTAGTCTTCTTCAGTGCACCCCTTACCTCTTCCCCAGTCTTCTTCAAGGTGCCCCTTGCCTCTTCTCTATCCAGTCTTATTCAGTGCATTCCTTGCCTCTTCTCTATCCACTCTTCTTCAGTGCACTCATTGACTCTTCGCTAACCAGTCTTCTTCAGTGCACTCCTTCCCTCTTATCTATCCAGTTTCCTGCAGTTCACCACTTACCTCTTCTCCAGTATTTTTCAGGGTACCCCTTGCCACTTCTCGAGTTTTCTTCAGTGCACCCCTTGCCTCCTCGCTAACCATTCTTCTTCAGTGCACTATTTGCCTCTTCTCTAGTCAGTCTTATTCAGAGCACTCCTTGCCTCTTCTTTATCCACTCTTCTTCAGTGCACACTGCTTGCCTCTTCACTATTCAGTCTTCTTCAGTGCACACCGTACCTCTTCTACAGTCTTCTTCAGTGCACCCCTTGCCTCTACTCTGTCCACTCTTCTTCAGTGCATTCCTTGCCTAGTCTCTATCTAGTCTTCTTCAGCACAATTGTTACCTCTTCTCCAGTCTTCTTCAGTGAACCCCTTGCCTCTTCCCTATCCACTCTTCTTTAGTGCACTCATTGCCTCCTCTCTATCCACTCTTCTTCAGTGCACTCCTTCCCTCTTCTCTTACCCCTTGATCAGTCTTCCTCAGTGAACTCCTTGCCTCTTCTCTATCCAGTCTTCTTCAGTCCACTCCTTCGATCTTCTCTAGCCAGTCTTCTTCAATGCACCTCTTACCTCTTCTCCAGTCTTCTTCAGTGCACCCCTTGCCTCTTCTCCATCCACTCTTCTTCAGCGCATTCCTTGCCTCTTCTCTATCCAGTCTTCTTCAGTGCACTCCTTCCCTCTTCTCTATCCAGTCTTCTTCAGTACACCACTTAGCTCTTTTCCAGTCTTCTTCAGTGCACCCCTTACCTCTTTTCCAGGCTTCTTCAGTGCATTCCTTGCCTCTTCTCTATCCACTCTTCTTCAGTGCACTCCTTGCCTCATCTCGATCCAGTCTTCTTCAGTGCACTCCTTTCATCTTCTCTATTCAGTCTTCTTCAGTACACCACTTACCTCTTCTCCGGTCTTCTCCGGTGCACCCCTTAACTCTCTCCAGTCTTCTTCAATGCACCCCTTGCCTTTTCTCTATCCACTCTTCTTCAGTGTCTTCCTTGCCACTTCTCTATCCGGGCTTCTTCAGTGCCCTCCTTCCCTCTTCTCTATCCAGTCTTCTTCTTCAGTGCACTCCTGGCCTCTTCTCTATCCAGTCCTATTTAGTGCACTCCTTCCTTCTTCTCTATCCAGTCTTCTTCAGTGCAGCCTTACCTCTTCTGCAGTCTTCCTCAGTGCACAACTTGGTTCATCGCTCATCTTCTTCAGTGCACCCCTTGCCTCTTCTCTATCCCATCTTCTTCAGTCCACACTACTTGCCTCTTCACTATCCAGTCTTCTTCAGTGCTCTCTTCGCCTCTTCTCTATCCACTCTTCTTCAGTACACACCTTGCCTCTTCTTTATCCAGTCTTCTTCAGTACACTCCTTGCCTCCTCTCTATCAGTCTTCTTCAGTGCACTCCTTCCCTATTCTATCTATCCAGTCTTCTTCAGAGCACTCCTTGACTCTTCTCTATCCAGTCTTCTTCAGTGCACTCCTTTCCTCTTCTCTATCCAGTCTTATTTAGTGAACTCCATGACTGTTCTCTATCCAGTCTACTTCAGTGCACTCCGTCCCTCTTCAGTATCCAGTCTTCTTCAGTGCACTCCTTCCCTCATCTATCTATCCAGTCTTCTTCAGTGCACTCCTTGACTCTTCTCTATCCAGTCTTATTCAGTGCACTCCTTCCCTCTTCTCTATCGAGTTTTTTTCAGTGCACTCCTTGTCTTTTCTCTATATGGTCTTCTTCCGTGCCCTCCTTCCTTCTTCTCTATCCAGTCTTCTTCAGTGCACCCTTACCTCTTCTCAAGTCTTCTTCAGTGCAACCCTGCTTCTTCTCCCGTCTTCTTCCGTGCACCCCTTGCCTCTTTTGTATCTACTCTTTTTCAGTGCACATTCCTTCCCTCTTTTCTATCCAGTCTTCTTCTCTATCCAGTCTTCTTCAGTGCACTCCTTGCCTCTTTTCGATCCAGTCTTCTTTAGTGCACTCCTTCCCTCTTCTCTATCCAGTCTTTTTCAGTGCTCCCCTTACCTCTTTTCTAGTTTTCTTTAGTGCACCCTCTGCCTCTTCTCTATCCACTCTTTGTCAATGCATTCCTTGCCCCTTATCTATCCACTCTTCTTCAATGCATTCTTTGCCCTTTCTCTATCCATTCTTCCTCAGTGCATTTCTATAAAGGCTAGCGGAACAGACAGGCAGGAAATTCTGCACCCAATAAAAGAAATAGTGTCAGAATCGGAGGATTTAAATTCTCGTCTCACCTGTTTGGTCTTTGTTGTCTTCTTCTTTGTAGGTGATTTCTCCTTCTTCTTTGTAATCTGTGTTTCGGGGAAAAAGGGGTGAGTCTCCCCTGATGCCACCCTGCTAGCTCAGGAGCCAAACAACTAGCACCAGAGCCTACTGCACAAGCCAAGGTAGCTCGCAAGGATGGTTCCAAGTGTTCTTTTGCAGGTACCAAATCCAGGGAAAAATAGTCAAGGAGTGATTCTACCATTTGGCAGCCAGGAAGGAACAGAACGGTAAGTTGTACTCGCAGAATCCGCTGAGATGAAGTGGACAACAGCCATGCAGCCAGGAGGGCGACTAAGTGGAGGAGCACAGTCCAAGAAACAGCACGCTGCAAGAGACAGCAGAGTTAGGAAGCACAGGACAGTAAGCGGCAACAGTCAGGAAGCACAGGTAAGGTGAGCGGCAACGGAACCCAAGGGAAGCAAAGCCAGGAGACACAAGGAGAGGCGGCTGCATGACCCGGGGGCAATGCAACCAGGAAGGAACGGAAGGATAGAACAAAAGGTAGCGCTGGGCACGGCTGACCTGAACCGAGCGTTGAGACACACCGACACATGGACTGAGCAGCGCTTATCTGATGATGCCGTAACAAAGCCCAAGTGTCTAGACGCAACCTTCTAGACGGCGGCGGCCATGTTGGAAGTAAAGATGGACAACGCAAAGCGACTTCGGACCTTCCAAGCAGTCCAAAAGGGACGGATACGTTGAATCTTGGCAAAAAGTCAAGGTAAATGGCAAAGGCCTGTTTTATTAACAATGCAGATGAAACAGGAACAACAAAAGCATGCAAGTCTCTAAGCTCTCCCAGCCATCTACAATGCAAAACAGTAGGTGATAAGACAAAAATACATCACACCAAACGTTATACTCTGATCCAGGTTACAAAAACCTACAAGGTCTGGGGATTGGTTAGGGGAGTTGTCTATATGGAGGATACATTGGGATTATTATTTTCATTGGTCAGGACTTTCAGATGGGCACACCTTGGACCAACTCTAAATTGATGCAAGTAAAAAAGACATCAGGCCTCATGACCGGTCGCACAGTAACCGTGCTGTTGCTACCGGCGGGTTGCCGCTGGACTAGTAAATATGTACTGGTGCCTGACTGCATGATTGCAACCCCGGCGGCCTGGAAAGTCAGGTGCCGGTAAAATGTAAGTCCCCATTACCACAGAGTCCCAAAGGATTCTATAGGAGTGGGGACAATGAAGCACTGGCACCGTTGCTAATAGAGCCGGTGCTTCCGTGACTGGTCGGCCTACCATGGCCGCTGTGCCCGACAGGGTCAGACCTGTTGAACATGGCAGCCCCGGTAGGCAAACCTGTAATATGCTAGTCCAGAAACAACGGTGCCGGTAAGCTTACTGGAGCCCTTGTTTCCAGACCACCAGGGTCATAATGAGGTCCATCATCTTGGTAATAGGTAATTGTCTAATGCAACAAGTACATGGCAGCATCATTTTAAGAGCTGTGATTGGTTGGCTTTTGTCTTGCCAACCTTGGACATTTGGCAGGTCATCCACACATGAGCAAAAATACTGGTGGGAGGAGTGATATCAAGGAACTGCTTCTTTTACTTGTATAAGATACCATCCCTGATTTCCTAGGCCACACGCCAGGGTATCTAGCGATCAGCCTTGTTTGGCACCTCTTCTTCTGGGAATCGATAGGGCATTGAGGCCGGTGCCTATATGTCTGGAAACCATAAATGGAAACAGTTCTTCAATCATAGGTCACGTGTGAGGAGACCGCATTTTAATTGATTCTGCTTGGCTTTTATTAGGATTTTAGATCTTTTTAATATGGGCGCCATTCTCTCTCTGGCCACTGGAGACTTGTTCAAGCTATTCTTCTTTCAGTATTAAGCTTCTAAATAATGGGTAGTTGGCAATGAAAGGCTGTGTATTTGTTTACCTTGGCTAAAAAGAATATGCTTAACGCATATAATATGCTTGAAATATTATGTTCTGTTTTCTTCAGAGCTATCCAACCTTCCCTTTTCGCAGCAACCTTAAAGCTACTGTCTGCCCAGCACAAGTCTGTATTTTAGTTAATTTCAGCAAGTTAATTCTTCCTGCAGCATCGAGGCTTCTTCGAGGCTTCTCATTAACTCTAATGTGGTTTCACTGTACACTTTCTCCAAAGTGGCCACTCGTTACTGTTGAATTTCTACGTTTAGCAAGCTTTATATGTACTACGATTATCATGCGTTTCAGGGTATATATTGATTATGTTTTGTTACTAGTGTCTTATGTTGCAGGTTGAATTTGTCATGTCTAAATACAAGTTTGACCTAGTGTCTGCATTTCTTCATTTCAAGTGCATCTTCATGTGTCATTTTAGCAGTGACGTCCTTTGCTCGTGTCATCTTCAGTTACAGCTGCCCATATCTTCTTGAGCTTACAGATTCATCTCTTCTTTGATTGTTCCAGAATAAGGTTGGTAGGGTTGTCTTAGTGAAAAGCAGAATACGGCATGCAGAGTTGTGGTTTGAACACAAACGACGTGGTACTGAGAATGGGAGGCGTTTGTGGTGCTTTCCCAAGTAGTGTTTGTAGTTGTGAAGACTGAGAAGAGACGTGGAAGGTGTTGGAACTAGAGGAAAGTATTGTTGACATGAGATGTGAAGATGTGAAGGAAGTATGGACGTAGGGTGTTTTGATGGTTTGTTAAGGTCTGGTAAGTATCGGCAGTCAAGAGCATGACATACCAAATTGGGAGACACTCCCCTTATGCATTTATGTAAGTCTTTGCCTTAGATATAAAAACATAAATACATAAGTACCACTCTTAGGGAGTTCGGGGCAAAGTAGGCAAAATGTTCATGCCCTGACCCCAAGGGGGCACCCTCTCAAAATCAATGCTGCAACACATGATGACATATTTACATGCTGCGTATAAAGGAAAGAAATTGAAAAAGCGATTAGCTACTCTAGAGTTATGGTAGATGTTTGGGGACGAGACAGAGGATTTGCCCTTGAGGGAGTGGATGCTTAATCAGCATGAAGGGAAGAACACAATGCCCTCACCTCCTCCTCCTCCCCTTAGCATCGATTCAGCAGACGAAGGGCAGGGATTTTACCCATTGGCAGAATTTAAAGCAGTAGCAGGATATACTAACCTTGAATATGCGCCCCCGCTTAGAGTAGTGAAGATGCAATAAATGGAGGTAAATGAAATAAACAAAAGCTATGGTCCATGCACCATGAGTTAATGAGCACTGCGAGCTGCAGCTGAAGTTAACAGAGGCTGAGGAAGACATCCAAAGACAGAAAGGCAGGTAGAGCAATAAGCAGGAGACAGCAGTTGCTTCGAACACGTGGGAGGGAGGACAGATATTGCTTAATTGGACAGAAGGAACATGGACGTTGCTAAGAACAGAGAAAGCAAAGTTAAGGAAAGACTGGAAAAGGAAAAAATCAGGATGAAAAGGCACAACAGAGAAGGAAGCAGGAGAAGGAAGAGAGAGAATGGGACAGAATAATTGAGGTAGAGAAGGAAAAAGAAAGGAAATGTGAAGCAGATAGAAAGAAAGGAAGCGAAAGGAGGAAAAGAAAAGAGAGCTAGAGGAAAGAGAAAAGGAGCGAGAGCAAAGAAAGGGAAAACGTGAGAAAACAAAAGGAAGAAAGGGAAAAGCAAAGAAAATCAAAGGAAAGGGAGGGAGAAAGAGAGAGGGTGTTAGAGCAAGAGATGGAACGGAGCCAAGAGAGATGGCAAAAAGACACTGGGAAGATTGTCAGGGAATGCATGCTTCGAGAGAAGGAGAAATGTGAGGAACCAGAGCAGCAGAGAGAAATGAGTTTAGAAAGACGTATTGAAGAAATAGATGACAGAATCAAAAACTGTACACTCCCAGGCAAAGATGAGGGAGTAGCAATATTAAGGAGGATTGGTAAATTGCACAGAAGTAGGAGGGACAGTGCTGTAGTTCGCAAGATAAAGAGGAGTGTAGTAGGGTCCCCACAAAGCAGAGAAGAGAGCCTATGGGAAAACAATGAAGGGATTGCACGGAATATCCCCTTAAAAGACTAGATTTTGAGGACAGAGAAGACGAAGGAAGTGATGAAAGTTGGGGAACGATGCTTTCAGACAAAGTCATATATTGTGTCAGGGGTTACCTGAGCCAGTGCAAAGACAATTGAAAAAGTAAGTGGGAATGGAAGCGAAACCATGGCCAGAAATCCATTTGACTATAGTACACCATTGCAGATTATTGCGAGAGGAAGTCAGAAAGAAACTTGAGGAAAGAAAGCTGGAGGGAGCAAAGTTAGTTCAGAAAAAGTTGTCGAAGTTTTCAGTGGAAGGAACTGTGTTGAGGAGTGAGGTTGTACAAGACAAACAGCATGCACAGCCATTGGCTGGCGGGCATTTTGCAGGAAGGGTAGAATACAACCATTGGCCATGAGGAAGAGGGGGGTGCCTAGAGGAAGAGGGGTTGGAGTTCAAACTCCACAAGGAGGAGGGTTTATTGGGGGACAGCCTAGATTAGGAGGACAACCTCAGTGTGGGACATGTGAAAGAATGGGGCACATCTCCCAGCATGCAGAAGCAGGGGTGGGATGCAACAGAATTGGCAAGATGCAAGAGGGAGATGACATACCCTCCATCATACAGTGCAGAGCAACCTGAATATTATGCCCAACATCACACATAGTATCGGACATGCGCTGTAAACAGGTGCAACAAGCATCATTGCATGAACAACATTCACGGATGTAAGCACAGCAAACCTCCATTCAGACACAGCAAGCACCGATTCAACCACAAGTACCAGTACAGCAGAATACAATGGCAACTTGGAACGCAAGTGAATGCTCACAGACTCCTACACCCAGAATAGGGAGTGTGACTGTGGTGGGAGGAAACCCTTTTACTGGGACAGGAATTAATTTATTCCCACAATAGGACAGCCACAGACTGACGTGATGTGTTCAATCCTATCCATTACACCAGACTCACAAGAGTAACCACAGGCTGGGGTGACCACAGGGGACAAGACATTGTCCTTCCTTGTAGATACAGGGGTGACTAGGTCCTGTGTTAGGGAAAGGAGTATCAAATGTCAGGCATTGCCATGAATGCACAGGGTTTTTCTGAGGCAACAAATTTGGTTCCTTTTACTGATGACGTGCCTATCACTATAGGAGATCATGACCTTTCCATGCCACTAGTATACTCTCTCAAGACACCAGTTAATATAATGGGAAGGGATATGATGAGCAAGCTTAATATGACCACATCTTTCACTGACCAGGGGATAGAGTGGTACACTCCAGGGATTCACTATGTAAACGCACAAGAATTTATCTCTGCATTTTCCGTCCAGAGAGCACAGCGGGGCGTGCCAATTAACACAGAAGTATTTCTTTAAGGGTTTCACCTTTTGCTAGCATAGCTTCCAGGGATAAAGGGTCAAATACTGTGACTACCTGCAGAATTTGTATTTAGATCAGACGTACCTCTGGCTGAGGAGGAAGGACAGGTGTTTTCAGTAGAACTAGAAGCAGTCCAAGTGAGAGAAGAGAGGATGATTATTCACTGGATTGGTGATGAAAGGGAAGCATGGCAAGCAGTGATGGCTCTTGACGAAGGACGCAGACTGATGATTTGACAGATGAGGAACTGTTTACAGACAATGTCTCTGATGATGAGGTAATGTTTTTCATAAGAAGGTCAGGATACCTTGTCTTGGTCCACAAATAGTTTTTTTTAATTTTTTTGTAGTTTTATATTGTGTGACCATTATCATAGCACATGTAGTGCTAGTAGCATGTGAGAAGAGCCAACACGTGTTTCACCCGAAATCTTTGTCAAGGCAGAGTAGGCAAATGGTGGAGGCCCTTGCATAAAGGGGTGGATGGCCACAGTATGGTCTGGAATTCTGGTCCTGTGTAGGGGAGGCTGGGTAGCCACTGGGGATCCGAGGCTGAGTAGAGAGGCTTCGCGGTGGCTGTTCTGACCTTCAAATCTAAGGAGCCCTATCCAGGATGCTAACGTAATCCAGCACCATTACCAACAAGGTTTGCCCACCCACTTGTGCATACTCTACCTTTAGGAATTTCAGAGCTTTTTCCCAAGCAATCCATGTACCAGGCTGCAGGATTCAAATAATCGCCCAACCAGATCAAACAATAGCGCAGGGGTCTGCCGTTTCTCCAAGCTCTCAACCCATCCTTTAAATGTTTTTCAGAAGCCTCACATATTGGGTTAAAATTGAGAACAGGGAAGTGCCATAGAGAATGACAATGATAACAAAAAAAAACATAATCTTTTCGAGAAGATTTGGCACAGGTACCAAGTATTTTGTAGAAAAGCAATTCATATGATGTTGCCCTACTGAAAGGAGTAGGTGCAGTTAAAATAAAACCAAAGCCACGGCCTATTTTGCACTGAGTAAAACAATATCCAATGTCAAAGGAAGCAGATGAAGGCATTTATGACACAATCTCTGCTCTAGTGCAACAGGGCATATTAGTGCCCTCAGTACCCCTTTGTAACACAGCGGTATACCCAGTAAAAAAAGCAGCAGTGGGGTTGTGGAGATGTATTGAGTAACTATGCTCCATAAACAATATTGTGGAAACAGAATTCCCATTGGTCCCGAACCCAGCCACAATATTGTGTTATGTTCCATCCACAGCCAAATATTTACAGTGACCAATCTAAAGAATGCTTTCTTTTCAATCCCCTTTCATGGAGAGTCACAAGTCTTGATGTCATTCTCATATAGAAATCAGAAGTGGAAACACACTTGTTTACCCCAAAGGAACTGTGAATCTTCATCAATATTCAACAGGTCCTTCAGAAGGGCTTCGGCAACGTACACCTCGACAGTGTAGTTGTCCAATACGTAGATGACATGGGGCCTCATTACGAGTATGGAGGTAGCCATGGTGCTATTAGCGCCATGGCTGCCCCAAACCGGGCTCCAATACCGGGTTCCTGCAATGAGGAATTACCGGGTCATTCCGACATTGGAGGACCCGGTAATTCCTCCTTGCAGGAACCCATCCCCATTCCCATTGAGCCCCCATAGGGCTCAATGGGAATGGGGAGGGAGGTAATAATGGGCACATTACGTATGGTCCGTTATTAGCTCCCTCTTCCCCTCGCGGGACCCGCAAAGGACGTCTGGTTTCACCAGACGTCTGTTCCGGGTTCGCAAAGGGAACCTCGTAATAGGTGCTCCCGTAATGAAGGGTGCCAGTCCCGTACTGGCACCCTTCATTACGGGAGCGCCACCCTTACAATGAGGCCCATGGTGTGCAGCGAAAACAAAGTGCAGAGCAGAAAAGACTCAATACAATTGATGACAGTCTTGGCCGAGAAGGGGTACAAAGAAGACAAAGAGAAATTACAATATTGGCAGGAAAAGGTATTGTACATAGGGCAGTTCATATCCAGAGGGAGGAAAAGTGACCCCTGAGAGGGCAGACGCAATCATAAAAACAGTCAAACCAAGAACATTGATGGAGATGCAACAATGACTGGGCCTTTGCAATTACTGCAGGTCATGGGTCTTTGATTACAATACAAGAGGTCAGACCACCTCTTAAAAGGACTCAAGATAGCTCAGAAATATCACTTTGACATAGACAGGACAGGTGAAATTACAGAAGTATTTGATGAATTTAAATAGGCAATATGCACAGCACTCGTTCTAGGTAATCCCGACTACAGTGCATAGTTTTTCCTATTCTCTCATTCAAATCCATTAAAAAAGCAGCAGATCTGACAGGAACGTAGTAATGTTTTCATTCAGAATGTATTTATTTATTTATTGGACATTTGTATGGCACCTATACACAAGTGCTTCCAGGTGCCACAAGACAAGGTGGGTATTTGGGGGGAACAAATTGTTTCTAAATCCACCACCATATAATCGGAGCAGCTCTCTGCAACGCTTAACCCTTTCACCCCTCCCTCTCGTCATACAGCTTAGAGAAGTGTGCCTCCCATATTTCAGCTTGCATAGTTGAATTTGAAGGGGACGTTGGAGCTCTGGTGTCCTCACAAGACTCCAAAATGAGCATGCATCTTTAGACATAATTGTTGCAAGCATGGCCTCAGTATCCACAATATTTAAATTGAAACGATAATCCTTTAGCCAATTCTTATAATTGAGCTTTAAGGCCTTGGTTTCTACTTTGGAGCTGATGGCATCCTTATTTACATGTCTTAATGCTTTCCGTAGGCAGCACTTCCTATCTGCAAGCCTTTTATCATATCTATGTCTGTGAGCACGCTTCCTTTTTGTAGATCGATGGGTCAGAGCTTCCAGAAACATACAAGTTCTCTAATATTTCTACATATCATAGACAATAGGGTTTAGAAGCCACTCCTTATCAGCTCCCTCAATTGGCAATGAGCGTTCATTAAAATGCATTGACAACCGCGGTTGCCATGTAAGAGCATTACTTCTTGGATGAACGTCTACAAGTACATTCACATTATCAGGAACAATTTCGACAACCTTCAAGTCCAAGGACAACGCAAACAAACAGTGGTCACGTGTGCTCATTGCAATCACCTCAAAGCTGGGGCAAAGCCAGCTTAAGTCATTTGAAATTAACAAATAGGACCTCATTAACAGTTGGGCTGTATCCCGGCTTTAATACAGCCCAACTGTAATAGCCCTAGCACCGACTGGTCCGGCGGTATTACCACCGGATCACGGTTTGGGTGTTAATGGTAAATCCCTATTTCCCGTTGGGTCCATTGGATTTAATGGGGCGTTTTCAGCGCTAATTATGCAGGCTAATATAGCCGGCGGTAATACAGCCGAAAACAGGGGATTTTCCCCTCCGAAGAAAGGCTTGGCGTAAAACGGCCCATTTAACGCCCAACTCGTGATAGGGCCAGGCCTTAAATGCAACGGTAATACCATTACCACCACATTTAAGGGCTACAGCCCAACTCATGATGAGGCCCTGTCTAATGCGGACTTCAAACCCCCATTTCGCAACGTAACATAGGGAGACTTGTTTCCCATGATGCTACCGTTTACCAAAGTTAAATCCCAATCCTTCATCTCCTCCCTTATAAGTTTACGTTTTCTTGTGCAAGAGATGAGTCTTTTGATCTATCAACCTCTAATAATGGGAGTCTAGACATTCATTGTTAAAATCACCAAGGATAACGGCACTGCATAAAGTTTCCCCCAAAGCTTCTGGTATTGGGTTGGATAAACTCTCTAAAAATTGCACTATATTTGTAGTTTTGGGATTCAAATATAAGATAAACACAAGGCATAAAACCTCTCCAGCATCCGTTCCATTATGCTTCTCTAATTTTACCCACTAAATATCTCCTCTATTGGTTTCTATATGGGTCTTTAATAGGCCCAACACTTTCTTGAGTGCACACAGTAACCCCCAAAGGGCGCCCACGTGGACCCTATAACACATTTACAGTGCAGATGGAAAAACCATCCACACACGCAAGACCTGTTAAGCAGGTCTCCTGTAGAGAAATAAAAGAATAAGACTGTAAAGTTTCAAAATGTTAAATAATCAACCAGCAGTGACCTGTAGGCTCTAATGACATCGCAGTCTTGTACTTGTTCTCCTGTATTAATAAGCGGTACA
The DNA here is from genome assembly GCF_040938575.1 of Ambystoma mexicanum. NCBI lineage: Eukaryota > Metazoa > Chordata > Amphibia > Caudata > Ambystomatidae > Ambystoma > Ambystoma mexicanum. The sequence goes on from NC_090923.1 coordinate 45,569,050, forward strand.
GGAATGTAAAAGGTAATGTGCTAACAGTGCCAGCACTTATAGAACACGATTAGTGAGCTCTGTCTCAACATATTTCCTATAAAGGAAAAGTGTATATTAAGTATTTTGGTGTGAAAAGAGGGCTGTCATCTGGCTGCATTACTCTTGACCCACAGGGATGAGAAACAATTGGGGCAAGACCCTCTTTTTTGTGAGGGGGCCTGACTCTTGAGGGTTAAACAGGAGTAGCAAAAGGAAGGTTAGAGTCAAAGGCTACCCTAGTCATGGGCGTGAAAGGGGAGGTCACCTAACTGTTGGCCATGGAGCTAGAGATTAGCTAAAAGGTCAAAGTCATGTCAGAAGCTGTTTCTGCCAGCTGTGCAAGAAGCGCATGCTACGCCACGTCTTACCTTACTTAGCATTCACCGAGGGGGCCATGGATATAATTTCTCTGATACTATCTAAACAAATATATACAAACAACCTCTCTCTCTTACTCCCATATTACCCAATGAAGAAACTTCAAAGAGTTAAAAATGCAGCGGCAAGTCTATTTCTCAGAATGAAGCACATATTATGCCAGTACCATACTCTCCACTGGCTACACATCAAAAAAAGAGTTAATTTCAAAACCGTGTGCGTCACCTATCGTTCATACCACAGAGGGGCCTTCCTCCTTCAGACCTAAGTTTCAACATTACACTCCTTCCAGAGCACTTAGGTCCAGCAATGCTGTAATAGTTCCCAACTTCAACAAGAAACAGTTTTTATCTGCCCTCAAAACTGTGGAACACCCTACCCAAACCTCTCAGCCTGAAAGTGAACCATCTGACGTTCAGGAAATAGCTAAAGACCTGGCTTTTCAACCAACCCAAAACTGTGCACCTAAAACTTGGACTAATTTATGACAAGCAATTTTCAAAACTCTTGGCACTACCATCCGTGGGAAACAAATCAGATTCATGGAACCCCTGCTATGTGACACTGGTCCACACCTTATTCTCAGTGAAATCTCCAACCAAGAGCCAGGAAGCAACAACACCTTCACTCCCCCAACATCATACCTTTCTGCCCGCTTCATCTCTCAAGTAACTACTCACTAATCAAATCTTGCATCCTTCCAACTCCCGCACTCCTGCAGACGACCACCAGGGCTTTCAGACCCTATCCATCTTCTACCAACAACAATGCTGTCAATTTTTGCACTTCACAATCCGAGGGCAGGCCCTGTGGCTAACCTGCGTAGTCAGTACCAATATAGAGATTTTCCGATCAGCGCACAGGTAACTGGTACATGCGACCTGCAATTATCAACACCAAAGATTTCTGCACCTGTGTCCCTGTTATTTGACTAACATATTCTGCCTTCCTTTCTTATAGGGCCATGTACAGCGATTCCAAAATGATTGGCAGACGGGCGCTATATATGAGCACTTTACATTACATCACTGGCTCTAGCGTTTTTACACTCAGTAGTTATTTTGCATGGAGAGAGAGAGAGAGAGAGAGAGAGAGAGAGAGAGAGAGAGAGAGAGAGAGAGAGAGAGAGAGAGAGAGAGAGAGACTGGAAGAACCAGGAGAGGGAAGATTCCTATATATGTAGTTCTTCAGAGATTCTCGTGGAACTGCATGCATAGGTTCGGTTCTGAAATAGTTCTTTCAGCATTTTATCTTTACATAATCGGTAAAGTTGGGTGATAGTAAACGCTGTTATATCCACTGCATTAAAGACAACCAAGAAATGTTCAACCTTCGTCCTGGCCGTGGGAGTTTGCAAAGGAAGATACTCCAGGGCATTTAATATTTAACCCTTGGTTTATGTTCAGGTGTGTATGGTGCAGGCACACCATGTAGTGGGTACATCACTACCCTCCAGGAGGCCTCTACCACAGATTTCACTCAACCATTGTTTATATTCTGCCACACGTGCCTTCTGGCTGACTAGGGTTCCTATCACGTGCCTTCTGGCTGACTAGGGTTCCTATCACGTGCCTTCTGGCTGACTAGGGTTCCTATCAGGTGCCTTCTGGCTGACTAGGGTTCCTATCACGTGCCTTCTGGCTGACTAGGGTTCCTATCAGGTGCCTTCTGGCTGACTAGGGTTCCTATCACGTGCCTTCTGGCTGACTAGGGTTCCTATCACGTGCCTTCCGGCTGACTAGGGTTCCTATCACGTGCCTTCCGGCTGACTAGGATTCCTATCACGTGCCTTCTGGCTGACTAGGGTTCCTATCACGTGCCTTCTGGCTGACTAGGGTTCCTATCAGGTGCCTTCTGGCTGACTAGGGTTCCTATCACGTGCCTTGTGGCTGATTAGGGTTCTGATTTTACAACTCTTTTTTATTAGTGGTAACAAAAAGGGCAACAGCACCATTGCACAGTTCATTTCACAGATACAACAGGACTGAATTGGTTCAATGCAGTTTAACAAAACAATATTATGGTGACAGGTCATCATCAGTAATCATATTTCACAGGTAAACTCTAAACGGGCCCCAAATGTCTTTGGGTCTGCACGTCGAAGGTTGGGTCAAAACAAACTGCTCCTCTGACTCATTGACATGTGTCAATTCTTGTAGGAATTGTTTCATGCTGGGTGGTAGAGCGCTTTTCCATTTCAATAAAATACATTTTTTGGCTACCGCACATGAAATGTTGAATAGTCTCCTGATTTTTTCAGAGTGCTTGTCTATGTCCCCAAACAGATATTTCTGGGGGGTCAAATCGGGGGGAACCTGAGTTATTTCTTCCAACATTCCTGCTACTGCCCTCCAGAACCCCCCAACCACCGGACAATCCCAGTACATTTGGAAGGAACCGGCCTGAGGAGCATTGCATTTAGGACAGGCATCCGAGGCATCCGGTGCGAAACTAGCGATCCTGGCTGGCGTGTAATGTTATCTATTCAGAATTTTAAATTGGATCAACCTCAGGCCAGAGTTAAGTGAGATCTTCTTAGTTCGTGAACAGTATCTGTCCCATTTCTTCTCTTCAATGGGAGCTTGTAAGTCTGTTTCCCACCGCTCCCTTATCTGATTCGCTGTGGGGGTGTGGGTCTGGACTTCAGTGTATAGCCTAGAGATTCCCAAGCCATTTTTAGCTGTCACTAGTTGTATACATGGATGTGGTGGAGGTTCGTTCGGGAAGAGAGGCCACCTTTTTTGAAATGCAGATCTCAAACGGTAATATTGCAGCATTTTCAGTGCCCTCAGCAACAGACCCAGGTCTGAAAAAATGCCATTGACAAACATGTCACCAAGCTTCATTTCACAGTTAGGGTCCCAGGATTCCTGTATGCTCGTGTCATATGTATGAGGAATTCCCAGAAAGTTCCACAGAGGTATCTCAGGGTAATAGGGGGCCTCAAGTCTAAGCCTTTTGTATATAGCTTCCCATGCCCTGACTGTGCAGCTAACTGGATTGTATTCACACTTGTCTCTATAGTGTGGATCAAAAATGACTGATTGTATGTTTGTCGGATGTGTAGTGTATTCTTCTGTCCATGCATGGGGTGTGCTGTACTCGTCATTGTACCAATATTTAGCAAATTGAGCCTGGGCCACATAATAGTAAAGCTCGAAATCATGGGCTGATATACCTCCCGAAGAATAGGGTTCTGTCATTTTTTCACAACTTATCCTCGCTGTCTTACCGTTCCAGAGAAATGTTACCACCATGGATCTGAGTTTGGCGAAGAAGGCTCTGCCAGGCCATATAAGGATGTTGACAAACAGATAAAGAAGTTTAGGTAGTATAACCATTTTAAGAATAGCGACTCGACCGGCTAAAGAGATCGGGAGTTGCCCCTACATCTGGAGCTTGGCCGTTAGAGTCTGCAGGGCGCTTTTTTGGTTATCTGAATATAATGTAAGCTTATTCCTGGAGACGAGAATTCCCAGGTATCTGATACGGTCTTCAGACCATTTGAGTCCATCTGTCAGTGTGGGGCACTGGGTGGCCGGTGTAAGCGGAAATATGTCCGATTTGGCCTTGTTTATCGTGTACCCAGAGTAATCTGCAAACTCCTGCATCTCTGCCATAATGGGTGTTATATTGAGTTCAGGTTCCTTGACATATAATAAAGTGTCATCCGCATAGAGCGATATTAGCTGGGTAGATCCCTTCATTTTGATCCCCCTAGCCGCATGTCTGAGACGGACCGCGGCTGCCATTGGCTCAATTGTTAATGCGAACAGTAAGGGTGAAAATGGGCAACCCTGTCTGGTTCCCCTCCCCAACAGGAACATCGTGGAAATGGCTCTATTGGTCAGGACACGAGCTCCAGGCTCTGTGTACAATAATTTCACATATCTTATGAAGTTGGGCCCAACCCAAACGCCTCCAGAACCACAAGTAGATAGACCCATGAGACAGAATCAAACGCTTTTTCAGCGTCAAGGGATATGGCCACTGCGCTCCTCGCAGGATGTATTTGTGCCATTATGCCAAAAAGTCTTCGGAGGTTCAGGGCCGTAGATCGTGCAGGGATAAACCGTTCTGATGAGGATGTACTAGGGTAGGGACTGCTGGCAGATGCCGATTCGCCAGGACCTTTGCAAATATTTTAGCATCTGTATTTATGAGTGACATGGGCCTGTAGGACAAAACGGCCTGTGGTGGTCGCCTAGGCTTATGGAGTACGGTTATAATAGCTTCTCTCATAGTTGGGGGTAATCTGCCGCACTCAAGTGCCTCCCCCCACACCTGCAGCAGTATCGGAACAAGCTCCTCGTGAAATTCTTTGTAGAATTCAGCTCCCAACCCGTCTGACCCTGGTGCCCTGCCCGAAGCCAATGCTTTGACCGCTTGTACAATCTCTTCTGCAGTCACCGGTTGATCTAGCGCTAGGCGTTCTTCATCGGGGAATTTAGGGAGGGAGAGAGCCTCAAGGTATATCTTAATTTCTGTGAGTGTTTTTTATCTTTATTTGAATATAATTCCTTGTAGAATTCCATAAACTACCCATTAATGTCTTCATCTCTGAGCAGTACCCTCCCCTGTACAGTGCGTATAATTGTGATCTGTGTGGTTTGTCTATCGTGCTTGAGTAAGTGCTTGAGTAAGTTGGAAAGTGTTCTGCCAGCCTTGTTACCCTCCCCGTATCTGCGCGGACGTATAGGGGCCACCACGTATCGGACCTCCCTTGTTGCAAGCTTATCAAATTCTTGATAGTGTATATTGGCTAATACTACTTTGTCTTGCTTGTTCGTGTATGTTTTCTCCAGAACATCTAGTTTGCTTTCGATAGTTGACAACTCGGTTCTCACAGCCTTCAGCATACCCATAGTTTTGGACATCAACACACCCCTTATCCAGACCTTGAAGGATTCCCACACCGTTGAGTATTTGTCAACTGATCCCACATTGTTGGATAGAAACTCTGTGATCTCAGCGTGGAGTGCTTCTACTGTTCCCGGGTCCCCCAACATTCCACCCGGCATCCTCCACCTCCTAGCAGGGCATGGGGCATTCCAGAACACTAGTTCCAACATCACTGGGGAATTATCTGACAATGTTCGAGGAAGGATTTCGCACTCCCCCACCACAGCCATCAAAGACATGGAAACAAACCAATAATCAATCCCAGACTCCGAGTCATGTACAGAGGAATAAAACGTATATCTCCTGCAATCAGGGTGAGTTTCACACCAGCAAAAGTTGTGACAAAACATGTCTCAAATTTAAAACTGCCCTACTTGGGGTTCTAACCACCTTCGAGGATCTATCAAGAACCTGGTCCAAGGCCAGATTGAAGTCTCCCCCCTCATAACACATTCGGAACATCAAGTGACATAATTATCTGGTAAACATCCATGTAAAACGCAGGGTCATCAATGTTAGGCCCGTACGTGTTGACCAGGAGTATTTGTCGAGTAGCCACCTCCCCCCAAACTATGACATATCTGCCCAGAGGATCAGCCTTGTGACCACCCACCCTGAACCCAAGACCTGGATGAATAAGGGTGATCATCCCCCTGGACTGGGATGAATAGTCAGTGTAAAACCTCAAGGGACCCCACCTGGGCAATACATGGGCGTTGTTCATTCCTACCGCATGGGTTTCTTGTAGCATCAGGATTTGGGGATTATGCCTGGAAACATAGTTGGAAATCTTCTTGACATTAACCTGATTATTTAATCCCCGCACATTCCACGTCAGGAGTTTAACCTTAAGCCCAGGTTCTGAAATGGAGCATTAGCCATTGTCAAACTCAACAGGTTTACAGTAATCATGCAACTCAATCGGTGCCAGCCTCGATGCCACCATAATTTTACTTTTCAACCAACAAGTCCCCTCCAACCACTTTACACATGAACATGGCTCCGTAGAGTGGCACCAACTCCCCAACAAGATGCCACCATAAGTCAATACAAGAGCTGAATTCACCAAACCCCTCACCCTGTGACACCCCCCCACCCTCATCATCACCCCCAACTTGACGATGTGTCCAACAAAACTCATGGAATATTCCGCGGGTGGCCATGTTGCTTCACATGGCCGCCGATCAGGTCCAACAACTCCACCAACTAAATTGCCTGGTACAGCTTGATCCGATACTTATCTTGAGTATAGCCTTAGAAAGGGTTGACAGTCAAGTGTTTCTTAGTCTGCAGGTCTGGGTCTGTTCTTTTGTGTCGGTCTGCCCCCTCTAGGAGGAAGGGGTATGGACGTTTCAATATATTGCGTGGCTTCGGCCGGAGACTCAAAGAAATGGGCCCTTCCCACGTGCTGAATCCTCATTTTTGCCGGGAAAATCAAAGCATTTGGGATCTGGCGTTCTCTTAGGAGCCTCTTGACTGGCTCGTAGGATCTTCTGCTTGCCTGCACCCCTGAGGAGAAATCTGGGTAAATGTGAATGCGACTTTCCTCATATTGGAGGGTGCCCGCCTCTCTTGCCTTACGTAGGATTGTATCTCTGTCCCTGTAATTGAAGAGTCGTGCGATTACAGTACGTGGTGGTGCGCCTGGTTTGGGTGATGGGGCCAATGTACGGTGTGCTCGTTCCACCAAAAAAATTTCAGAGAATGTCTGCGGTCCAAACAGGGTTTTAAGCAGTATCTCGAGTTGTTTCTCCATTAAGCCTTTGCCAAAAGATTCCGCTACGCCCACCACGCGGATATTGTTTCTCCTGGAGCGCGACTCTAAGTCCTCGCATTTGTTCTGTAGTTTCGCCATGTTTTCTTTGATTTGGGTGATGTCACGGCTATGATGTGAGATAGTGTCTTCATTAGTGCTTATCCGGCTTTCGGTTTCTGTTATACGCAAACTTTCTTTCTCCACACTAGCCTTTAAGAAGCGGATAGTGGACACTATGTCATCTAATTTCGTGTTGACTGACCGAAAACCATTCTGCACTATTGTGGTTAAGTTGTCTAAATTCTCACTAGACTCAGTAGTGGGGCCTCGTTAGCGGCAGTGTGGGCGTCAGCCGACGTAGCCAGACTCTGACTGCCCGTGTAAGCGTCCATTGGGCCTTTCTTCTGTTTCCCCGGAGTTTTGACACTTTTTCCTGACTTCTGTGGGTTGCCCATGATACTGTCGGAATTGTGTTCTGAAGCGGTGCAGTATATTGTTAGCCACGTGTACCACCAGGATTCGCCGGTCCAACAGGACGGCAGACAAAGTATATTGGCTCAGTGAGGATTATCGCCAGGTCTTCCCCCGGAAAATAATGTGTCCTTTTTCGGCCACTCATCCGCCGCCCAGCCGTGCCTCCTTAACACACGTTCTCATCACCGGGCCTCTTCACGGTCCTGAATCGCAGGCCCGCCACACGCCTCACCCAGGGTTGTAATGCAGGTTCCGAAAGAGGCTTTTTTGGAGTTCAGCGGCCGCGGGCCGCCACAAACCGGGGCCGGACTGGAACGCAAGTCGGTTCGTCTGACTGAACCACCCGTGCCACAGCCAAACCAGAGACTGCAGCGTGTTACCAGCAGGGCGTAGGGAGTTCAGGCTCCTCCCACCAGGGGCCTCGGTCCTTCAGCCGCTCAGCAGCACTCACGTGGATCTCCCTGGAGCTCGGCGCAGGATATATTCAGCCACGTGTGTCGGCCGCTCTGCCTGGGGCTGTATCTCTGGCGATCCTGGCCTCTGATTCACAGGAGTTCGACAGACCCACCACGGATGGCTGGGCTACCTTCCCAGAATGTATTCTGGAGCTTGGCGCAGGATATATTCAGCCGCGTGTGTCCGCCGCTCTGCCTGGGGCTGTATCTCTGGCGTTCCTGGCCTCTGATTCACAGGAGTTTGACTGACCCACCACGGATGGCTGGGCTACCTTCCCAGAACGTTTAGGATGTGCAGGCAATATTATAACGGATGATATGGTGCAGGATGTCTTAGTGGAGCGGGAGCTCTGGAATCAGGCAGCCATTTCCGTCGTGCGCAACAGCGTCCCCCCCGGGTTCTGACTTTAAACCACCACTTAAATCTCACCACTGTTTCCGGCTGACTAGGGTTCCTATCACGTGCCTTCCGGCTGACTAGGGTTCCTATCACATGCCTTCCGGCTGACTAGGGTTCCTATCACATGCCTTCCGGCTGACTAGGGTTCCTATCACGTGCCTTCCGGCTGACTAGGGTTCCTATCACGTGCCTTCCGGCTGACTAGGGTTCCTATCACGTGCCTTCCGGCTGACTAGGGTTCCTATCACCTGCCTTCCGGCTGACTAGGGTTCCTATCACGTGCCTTCCGGCTGACTAGGGTTCCTATCACGTGCCTTCCGGCTGACTAGGCTTCACGTGCCTTCCGGCTGACTAGGGTTCCTATTTTAGACCGCCACTCTTTATATTTTGCCACACTTTCATTTTTTCACAGAATATTCCAAAGGGAGGTTTGTCACTCTGAGTCTCCCCAATGCTGTATTTTGCTGACACTCGTGTGTTGCACCCCATGGAATGGGCTTGAGTCCCACGGGGGTCATTCCAGCTGAACTCATAGTCGCACATACTTGACATGAACACAATTTGACTATACCATACCCTATACATAAGTCACCCTCGGGCCGAGCGACACCACCCATAGAATACAGCTGAATCCCACTCAAGATTCGGTCCAGCTGGTCACGTAGCCTGACTCCTTTTGACTCGCTTGACAGTTTGGCACAGCACCCATTCCACACCTGTTAATACAGGCTGTTGTTAGGGACCTAGCCATTCCCTACCTACCTTTGATCAGGCTATAAATGCACACACACATCTTATCACTCCTCTCCTTACTTCTCAAATCAGACTACAGTCTTTCAAAGGGCGTTCATCCTCACAGTGCTTCGAGGCCATTGAAATGGCAATGGGTGCTATACAAATTCATAATAACATAACTGTGTAAACCAAATCACAATAAAAAAATGGTCATAACCTGATGTCACACTTCCAAGCAAAGATGGAATCCCTCAGTCCAAAACTTCATTTCCAGAATACTCCCACCAGGACCCAAAAAATGCAACACTCTAATTGGTTAGTCTTTCTGAGTTCCTGCCCTTCACTGTCTCCAAAACCAAAAAAAGTCTTGCTCCACAGAGATGTGCAATTGTAAAGTAGAACATCTCCTGACCTCCTCCGTGATCTGGTATGCGATCAGGATTCCCCCAGAGCCCTCAAGTACACCGCAAAGTTCCAGAGAGCAGCATCAGTCAATGCCCGGGGTCGCTGACAGTCTACTACCCGTTCAGGGTTGCAGTCACATGAATCGCTGCTGGGTAGCCCCCGGGCCATTGCTCTAAGGAGCCATGCCGCTCTTAGTTCTACTGCCCCCTGCAAGTGGTGCAGGTCCTAGCCCCTGAGACCATTCTGAAGCATGGGTAGGACCTTTGACCAGAACTTCTTCATTGTGATACAAATTCATGATCTCACCAAGGTGATTCTTTTCTCCTCTTAGGCTCCTCAAGTAGATCTTTCCCGGATCAAAGGTTATCCATATTGTAGCCGGATTTAGAGTTCATCGTTATGTAAAATCTGCCGGTTTTCTGCTGGCAGAAAATCCTTTCTATTAAGTTTGCATTAGACCGACTTATCACCAGTTTTCCACAACGCTTGCATTGTAGAAATAAGGTGAGAGTCTTGTGTGACACCTGTAATCGCCAGAAGGGCGGCAGCAGAGGGGCGTCTGTGTTTTAGACAGGAAAGCTGGCGGACAATCCGTCGGTCCCCATTAGAGTGCACAATGACCGGGGGATCTAATGGCAGGTTTCCACCGGTGGAAGGTCTTCACAGGCAGAAAAGCAGTGGACTTTACATTAAGCGGAACTCTAAATCGGCCCTGTTATTGAGCCGGTGCTAGTAGCAGCCCTATCCTGATATTTCTCCTGCAACGGCTGGGCCTGAGACAGAAACCCTATATAAAATCTGCCACATGCATCGCACCATCCTCCTGAGTCTTTCTGACCATATCCCACTTGGCCCTGAAAACGGGCCAGTGGTGGGGGTCCGTGAGTGAAAACATCGATTTCAGGGGTCTCTGCTTACCTCAAAAGGCATGCTATTAGTTTAGGGATTCCCAAAACTACCACTGCTATGTTTTCAGAAGCTCCCTTTGACCTCCTCTCGGGAGGATAGCTCAGGGGCAACGTGCTCACCTTGGAAGCAAGACGATGCGGAGCAGCACAGGTTCGATCCCCGGATCCGTGCTTAGAAACCTCCGGGTTTTAAGTGTGCTATAAATAACCAATCATCATGACCACCTCCACCCTGACCATACGAAGGGCAATGAAGTTCGCCCTGTTTTGTGACACGTGTGGTTCATGGACCACTGAGTTCCTCTTGGACCATCGTGCCGGCCTCCACACCGTCCATCCTGTTCACTTTTGCACTTGGCAGCCTTCACCCAGTAGCACGTGGGCATCACACATCTCTAAATTAATAAATAGACACCTGTCTTTGCTGATGTCCGAGGACACTCCACCTTCGGACTAGTTACTAATGTGGGCTTTACAAGCTGCCTAATGTCCTGAGCTCTCAATACCCACCCTCACTTTGCTTCGGGGCGTTAAATCCGACTTTGGGCGTTAACAGCTGTCGTTGCCTGGAGAAACGAACCATAGGACTATATTACCTACTCATGATCTGTATGTTTTGAATGTTAGTGTTTTAAACCTGTGGTCATGTCTGTTGCAAATGAATTTGTTGTATGCTGTGTCCATATTCTGTAAAGCGCTGTGATGTTTTTGAGTGCGGAAAAGCTTGCATTGTAGAAATAAGGGTAGAATCTGGTGTTAAACCAGTAACTGCCAGAAGGGCGGCAGCAGAGAGGCGTCTATGTTTTAGAGTGGTCTCCATGACAGAGGAACCTCATTCAGCTAGTATTCACGAGGCAGTAAGGAGACAAAGTGTGTGTCCAGGCAGGTCCAGGCCGAGACATGGGCAGTCTATGCCATTGCAAAGGGCGCCGCAGCCACGGGTGCCCCTCAGGCACCAGCCTCCATGTGCAGACGGAATAAAACGGGGCCCATTGGAAAAGGCTGAATCAAGACTAGGTGTCATCTAGGGGTGTCATCTAGGGGTGTCATCTAGGGGTGTCATCTAGGGGTGTCATCTGCGCCGCTTTAAAATAAAGCTCATTTCTCTTCCTCTCCCAGCGAGGCTGCACCGATACCTCCCAACCCCTGGGAACACCCAAGACAAATGCCCCCCCCCCCCCCGCCGCCTCACGAGACACTGCACAGGACGGCCTGACAGGGCCTCAGGAATAATTACAACTCTTTTTGTTTTGGAGGAGCTTTTAAAGTGGAAGCCAGTGTCATGGTATTTCACACCATTCTGCCATCTAGTGGTAAGAGCAACTGGGGTAATACCAGCCCGTTTCGGAATGCCCCTTCATAACAGAGAACTAACATTATCTTTAAAATGCCAACTCTAATGTAGTGCCTTGGAGTGAAACAGCAAGTAGTGTGATACATGCTTAATGGACAGTCTAAAATACAATGCATAGAATGGCAACGATAGTGCTGAAAACAGCAAAGGTATTCTCAAAGCACTTTAGAGGCATGTATTAGCATTGTATAGAAAAGTAGCTGCATAGCAAGAGAGATTTAGTAGTAGTGCAACAAACAGTGAGTAACATTCATTCATGTAAACATTAACCATCTAATATGGAAAAGCGCTAAGCAGCTTGATAGTTTGTTCATAGCATGCATACATGCATGTACATATGCTTACATATGTACATTTGAGCAAGCCAGTATATTAACCCCATATGCGTACATATAGCAAATAGCTATAATGAAATCGAATCCACTTCATTTTGTGTGTTAGTGCAATAAACAACATTTTGCTTAAGAGCTAAGACAAAACAACTCGTGACGTTGGTCCCTGAACTAGGGACATTTATGGTCTGTGGATAATTCAACTTGAAGCCTTAGAGATAACCCGGCAGGACGCTGACACTTGATAATTGGGGATTGAGCTAAGGGGAGGTACTGACCATATTGTTTGCCTACTCCATACATCATACAATTGAACAGGGAGGCACTTCTGAATTAGATTCCGAAGCAAGGGATTTGCCCACCAAGTTCCGGCATTTATGGTGCAGTGGATTTCCAAGTGAGGGACCATATATATATATATTTCTTACCCACACACCAGGGCGGGCAGGGGTGCTCTTGCGGATGCCCTACCAGGCGTGCAGGGGATGTGAGCTCTGAAGTTGCACCTTAAAAGCATTCTGGGCCTCATTAGACGGTAGGCGGTGGACCAAGGTGCTATTAGCACCTTGGTCCATGCCGGTAAAATACCGGCACCGCCTTGGAGGAAAGGGGAATTACCGCCCTATTCCAAGGTTGGCGGGGCAGTAATTCCCCCTTCCCCCATTGCCCTTCGCCATTCCCATTTTTGCCCCATAGGGCATAATGGGAATGGGGAAGGTGCTAATTACGGCACTGCAAATTGCGGTACCGTAATTAGTTCCCTGGTCCCTTTGCGGGTTGGTTTTTAACAGCTGCAAAAAGCAGGCGTTAAAGTTCCAACCCGCAAAGGGACCTCGTAGTAAGGCGGTAAGGGTTAACGGTCACCGGTACCATTACCGGTGACCGTTAACCCTTACCGCCTTCCGTGTAATGAGGCCCTATGTGATTTCCTCTAAGAGCAATGGGTTTAGGCTTGATGGAAAGTGTGCAATCTGATCTTTGCTCCTTTGATGCTGTGTTTGGTGCTCTGTATTGAATATTGTCATATATTTTGAGATGCAAATGATTGATTTATTGATTTAAGATTTTGGGTTAATTTGGAAAAGTAGACTAGTACCTTTACACAATATTGCTTTAGTGAATTAAGCATTGTGATTAGACTTCAGAAGTGTTGTGCCTTGCCTTAAAGAAATAAAGGAAGGTGAACACACAGGGATATGTGAATTAAGCGCCATGATGAGAGTTTTGTTGTTAATTGATTTTCATAAAGAAAAGTGACTTGCTACCTACCAAACAAATGTGCTTGAATCTTATGTTGAACCAGTGAGATGTACTGAGGGACAATGAAAATAACAAATGTGTTTGACCCGTGTGTTGAAATAGCGAGATGGACTGACGGATTATGAATGTAAATAAAACACTTATTTTATATACAACGCTGGCGGCACTTGACGCTGAGAAATAGTGGTACAGCGAAGAAGCTTATCAACAGCATTGCGTTAAGTACTGCATTTTACCTCTCTCCGAAGTCTTTCTGTTTTGTCAAATCTATCTATACCTATGTGTGCATTCAGGAAGTGGCACAAGAGTTTGAGTTTGAGTTTGAGTTTATTATTTATAGCGCGCGCCAGACCCGAGGGTAACCGGGCGCGTTGTTCAAGGATACTTTAAACTTTACAGGTTACATATGATTACAAATAGTGATTATACATAGTAGAAATTACATAATGCAGGCCAAGGTGTATACATGTAACATAATATAAACAGGAAATATGCAGTAGGGAGAAAGAGGATATATAATTATGTACATAGTCCATTACCATTGTTCTACAAACGTACTATCGGTCATTTTCTTTGATCCAATTGATACAGTTGGATCTGAAGAGAGCGTAGGATTGGGGGGATCTCAGGCCGGGTGGGAGGGAGTTCCAAAGCTGGGCAGCTTTGACCGGGAAGCTGTTTCCTCCGGCCGTATTTAGTTTGAATGGGGGTATCATTAACTGGTTAGAGTATGCTTCTCTGGTGGGTCTAGTGGAGATTTTTCTGTTGAATCTAGCGGCTAGGTATTTAGGTGCTAGATGGTTGATGCTTTTGAAGGTTAGAGAAGCTGTCTTAAGTTTGATTTTGTCCGCTGTGGAGAGCCAGTTAGATTGTCTTCTAGCTTCTGAGATATGCTCCCTTTTTGGAATTCCTAAGGCAGCCCTAAGGGCATTGTTTTGTAGTGTTTGAATCTTTTGCACCGTGTGTTTGTTGGCTCCTATATATAGAGCGTTACAATAGTCCAATTTCGACAGCACTAATGCTCGGGCAAGGGTTAGGCAGTTGGCAGTGGATAGGTATGGTTTTGCGGCTCTGATCAGCTTGCAGGTATATGCGGTGCTGGATGCCATTGCGCTCACCTGTTTGGTTAGGGAGAGGTGGGAATCAAGGTAGAACCCTAGTGTTTTTACCACTTTTGCCACCTTGATAGTGTTGCCGTCTATGACGAAGGATGAGTATTCTTCTTTTAGTCTTTTGATGTTTTGTGTGTTCCCCAGTATGATGAGTTCAGTTTTGTCATCATTCAGGCATAGCCCGTGGGTGGCCATCCATGCCTGAATGATGAGATAGATCTTGTTCACCAAGGCCAAATCTTGTTCATAATCCCCTGAGAGTGGTATGAGAATCTGAGTGTCATCCGCATAGTTAGTGTAGGTGACACCCAGATTATCTAGATCATCGAACAAGGGCTTCGTGAAGATATTGTACATAGTGGGGGAGACACAAGAACCTTGTGGGACTCCACATGTGATGGATACTGGGTCTGCAGCAGCAGAAGTAGAGAAGACTCTCATAGTTCTACCGGATAGGAAAGATTTGATCCATGCGATGGCATGCGTGGAGAAGTGGGCAGCTGTTTCTAGGTGGGTGCATAGCACATCATGATCCACTAGGTCGAAGGCTGCGGAGAGGTCCAGCAAGAGGAGTAAGGCCATCTTTCCGGAGTCTCTCAGCTCATCGACCTGAGTTTTAAGATCGATAAGTGCGGTTTCAGTTCCATGCTGAGGTCTAAAACCTGATTGTCTTGTGCCTAGAAGGTGGTGCAGCTCCAGGTGTTTTTGGATCTGCAGGTAGGCTACCCTGTCTAGGATTTTTAACAGGAACGGTACCGTTGTGATAGGCCTGTAGTTAGTCGGGATGGATGGGTCCAATGTTTGTTTTTTTAGAAGGGGGAGGACCCAAGATTGCTTGAGGTTATCTGGAATAGTGCCTGAAGTAAAGGAGGCATTAATAAGCTTAGAAATGAATGGTGAGAGGTCTCTGGCCATGTCTTTTATTAGTTGGGCTGGGCATAGGTCACCTCGGCAATTGGATGGCTTGAGTGAAAGTATTATCTTTTCGGTTTCAAGTATGGTTACTTTCGAGAAGTTAAATATATGGTTTAGTTTAGTGCTAGTTGGTGGTTTGCCTCTTAAGTTAGTTGAGGGTGGAATATTCTGTTTCTTTATCTCAATTTTTGTTTGGAGTGTGGCAATTTTGTCATTTAGTGCTTTTTGGATGTTCGAGCACCATATTTTATTTTTATCACAGTTATCCTGGACAGGAATAGGGTTTTCTAGTTCCTTTAGTATAAGGAATAGTTCCTTCGTACCAGATTTGGCCTGCAGTATTCTGTTGTTGAAGTTCTCTCTTTTTGCTTTCTTTATTTCATTTTTATAAATCTTGGAGGCATTGATGAGTGTAATTTTATTTGTCTCTGTTGGGACTAGTCGCCAAGCAGATTCACATTTACGTTTTTCAAGTCTTAGAGATTTGAGGTGAGGAGTAAACCAGGTGTTTAGGTGGGCTTTGGGCTTACTCTTTCTGAGTTTCAGTGGGGCAATAGTATCTAGAGCTGTAGCCATAGAAGAGTTGAATTCATTTACTAGTGATGAGGTGTCCGATGAGTCAGGTAGAGAGTTTAGTCTAGGGAGGATGAGTGGTAGCAGTTTTTCTGTAGTTATAAGTTTTTTGTTTCTGGTTGGCAGGGGGGGAGCCAGAGCAATTTCAGTAGGTATGGTCAAGTTAACATTTAGGAGGAAGGTTATCAGTGCATGATCTGTCCAAATTTGTGGTTTGATGTCGACAATCGTAGTATTGCAGTTATAGTCAGCAACCCAGTCAAGTATACGGCCTTTTTCATGTGTGGGTTGTAGGATTTTTTGGGAGAAGCCTAGTTCTGAGATGATATTAGTGACATTAGTTGCTTGCAGGTCTTTAGGGTCGTTGTAGCCTAGGTTTAGGTCTCCCAGAAGGATAACTTGGGATGAAGTTTTTAGGTTGTTTGAGAGGATCGTGGAGATGTCCTCCTCGAACGTGCCAATAGGGCCAGGTGGTCTGTAGATAAGGTGGATATTAATAGAATGAGAGGGAGATGCGAGGAGTTTAGCAGTTAATGATTCGCAGGAGTTAGTCGTTGAACTTGATTCAATTTTTAGGGTGAGATTATTTTTAGCAATAATGGCTAGGCCACCTCCTCGAGAGTTGACTCTATCTTCTCTAAGTATGGTGTAATTATGTGGTAGGGCAAGCATTATGGCAGGTCCTGCAGCTTGGTGCAGCCAAGTTTCTGTTATGGCGAGGATGTCATAGTCTCCTATTTGAATGAGATCAGCAATTTCGGTCGCGTGTGCTATTAGTGACCTGGCATTAATAAGGGCGCACTTCAGTTGGAGGTTCGACTTTGCTATGGCCTGGGTGGCATTGCTTTTCTTTTTAGGTAGGCTATTGTTAGCATTGGTCTGCTTATTTGGGCGGTTATTGCGATGGGGGTCAGTTTTTATAGGAGGAGTGTTTCGGAAGTTGGTGTTACTTCTGTTGCAAGAGGTGTTGAGTCTAGCTAGTGGTTCGTAAATTTTAGGTAATCTAGAGCGTAGTTTTGCGTTTCTACTTGCAGTGTCACAGGGGAGGTATGTTAGCAGTTGGTGGGTAATAAGTGAATGTGAAGGTTGATGGCTGGGCTCTAGTGGGGGAGTTAAGAGTCCTTCGTCCACGGGCGGTATGCCCTGTGGTGTGGGCCTCGGTTGCTGGTTTATTTTTGGCATTGTGGTCCAAAAGGCTGACAGGTAAATAAAAGTTAGTATCATTCTAACTTAGTTTTAGGCACGAACAGTTGGTTTGCGGGAGTCAGGTACCTCTAGGTTGGACAGCGCAATCCTATGTAGGCTAAGTGCAATCGGGGACAGGCTAAATGCAGTTATAGGCAAGCTAAATGCAATCAGGGACAGGCTAAATGCGATTATAGGCAGGCTAAATGCAGTTATAGGCAAGCTAAATGCAATCAGGGACAGGCTAAATGCAATCAGGGACAGGCTAAATGCGATTATAGGCAGGCTAAATGCAGTTATAGGCAAGCTAAATGCAATCAGGGACAGGCTAAATGCAATCAGGGACAGGCTAAATGCGATTATAGGCAGGCTAAATGCAGTTATAGGCAAGCTAAATGCAATCAGGGACAGGCTAAATGCAATCAGGGACAGGCTAAATGCAATCAGGGACAGGCTAAATGCAATCAGGGACAGGCTAAATGCAGTTATAAGCAGGCTAAATGCAATCAGGGACAGGCTAAATGCAATCAGGGACAGGCTAAATGCAATCAGGGACAGGCTAAATGCAATCAGGGACAGGCTAAATGCAGTTATAGGCAGGCTAAATGCAATCAGGGACAGGCTAAATGCAGTTATAGGCAGGCTAAATGCAATCAGGGACAGGCTAAATGCGATTATAGGCAGGCTAAATGCAGTTATAGGCAAGCTAAATGCAATCAGGGACAGGCTAAATGCAATCAGGGACAGGCTAAATGCAATCAGGGACAGGCTAAATGCAATCAGGGACAGGCTAAATGCAGTTATAAGCAGGCTAAATGCAATCAGGGACAGGCTAAATGCAATCAGGGACAGGCTAAATGCAATCAGGGACAGGCTAAATGCAATCAGGGACAGGCTAAATGCAGTTATAGGCAGGCTAAATGCAATCAGGGACAGGCTAAATGCAGTTATAGGCAGGCTAAATGCAATCAGGGACAGGCTAAATGCAGTTATAGGCAGGCTAAATGCAATCAGGGACAGGCTAAATGCAGTTATAGGCAGGCTAAATGCAATCAGGGACAGGCTAAATGCAGTTATCGGCAGGCTAAATGCAAGTCTGGGTGCAGGGTGGCTCTGGGCTAGTCAGGGCAATCATATGTAGTCCAAATACGATTATAGATCGGCAAGAGCAGTCAAAGGATAGGCTGTCAATAGGAGTAAATGTACCTTTGTGGAGAGAGCCATGGGGTCTGGCAGACGGCAGCCACGGCACCGAACAGGCACAAAACAGGTGTCGTGGAAGTATTGCAGAACGCATGAGGAAACTGTCAGGTCTGAAGAGGGTGCAAATTGTTGTGACAGTGTGGAGGGATGAGACCCAAGCCTTGAGGCCCACAAATTAAAAATGTAATAAGTGCAGCAAGAACACAAAATCAGCTCTGAACTGGTTGAGTGGGAGAGGTCCTCTGTGGTCAGTCCCGGGGTTGGAAGCTTCCTCTGTCACATTAGAAGAACGCTAGACCTTGATCCGAGCTGAGCTGAGAATGCTAGACCTTGCTCTGAGCTGAACTGAGAACGCTAGACCTTGATCCGAGCTGAGCTGAGAACGTTAGACCTTGCTCCGAGCTGAGCTGAGAACGCTAGACCTTGCTCTGAGCTGAGCTGAGAACGTTAGACCTTGTTCCGAGCTGAGCTGAGAACGCTAGACCTTGCTCTGAGCTGAGAACTCTAGACCTTGCTCCCAGCTGAGCTGAGAACGTTAGACCTTGCTCTGAGCTGAAAACGCTAGACCTTGCTCTGAGCTGAGCTGAGAACGTTAAACCTTGCTCCGAGCTGAGCTGAGAACGCTAGACCTTGCTCCGAGCTGAACTGAGAACGCTAGACCTTGCTCCGAGCTGAGCTGAGAACGCTAGACCTTGCTCTGAGCTGAGCTGAGAACGTTAGACCTTGTTCCGAGCTGAGCTGAGAATGCTAGACCTTGCTCTGAGCTGAGCTGAGAACTCTAGACCTTGCTCTGAGCTGAGCTGAGAACGCTAGACCTTGCTCCGAGCTGAACTGAGAACGCTAGACGTTGCTCCGAGCTGAGCTGAGAACGTTAGACCTTGCTCCAAGCTGAGCTGAGAACGCTAGACCTTGCTCTGAGCTGAGCTGAGAACACTAGACCTTGCTCCGAGCTGAGCTGAGAACGTTAGACCTTGCTCCAAGCTGAGCTGAGAACGCTAGACCTTGCTATGAACTGAGCTGAGAACGCTAGGCCTTGCTCCAAGCTGAGCTGAGAACGCTGGACCTTGCTCCGAGCTGAGCTGAGAACGCTAGACCTTGCTCCGAGCTGAACTGAGAGGAAAGGAAGGGTTCTTTGTAGCCGGGAGTGATCGCTTACCGACAGCGACACCAGTTAGATGTGACGGTTCATTTAAGTCACAATTGTTTTGTTCACAACGTACTTAACCTTCTAGTGATAGACTACAAAAGCAGCCATTGTTATTATGAACGCACGCACTAAGCACCAACTAGATGCCCACATGAGTCTTCTTTAAGATGTCACACAAAGCAAGTTTTAAACTATTTCCTTTATTTTCACATGTTTTTACTTGACATATGAAAAAGCGTTTTTGTTTTGTTGAAGGTCACATTTTCCTTGCATCATATATGTTACATCTCAGTGTCAAACAATTCTCCCATTATAGGCCTCATTACAAGGTGCCGGTTCCAGAAATAAAGTGCTGTTAATAACATGTACCAGCACTTTTCCGGACAGGCCAACTATACATTTTCTGGTATGCTGGGGGCTTTATCTCCAGCTAAGAGCCTGAGCTATATCCGCCACCCTGCTGGCAAAAAACTGCTGGTACTACCGGCCCGGTGATACCGGTGCCGGTTACACTGGTAAATCCCCCCATGGGGTACTCCATGAAATGGGGATTAACCGGTCTTTCCTTCTCCTGGAATCTGCCGGTAATTCCAGCAGAGAAAGTGACGGACACGGTAGTACAGTTTGCTGGTATCCCGCCGGTAATGCCGGCAAACATATAATCAGGGCCTTCTTGGTTATAATCTTTAAGTCTTCAAAGTGCAGTTACACATTCTACACGTCATATGTTTAGGTTTTCACGGAACTGCATTGTGGTATTTGTAGTTTTCTATTTAAGAGTGGATGAAAGAAGGGCTACAAAAGTACTCTTTTTGCTTGACACATTTCTATATGCATTTATATATTTGTTTGAGTGCTTTATTGTGATTTGTAAAATTGTGAAGGCTTCTTAACAAAATAGAGCATTGTTAAAACCCGGTGGGGCGAAGAAAGGAGGAGAGGGCAAGTCAGTCACGATGATTGCAATACGAAATAAAACACCATTAAAATAAAAGCAATCATGACATTTCTACCAAAACAACACTTTACTTCAAGCCGCAAAGCACAGGCACATTTTTATTTTGCTGCCTTCCCTGCGCAGTTGTTGTTTTCTAACCAAAGTTGCAAAAAGTACTTTTGGAAACAAACTGACTACCAACTAAAAAATATGTGTTCAAATGCCTGAGTTATGGAGTGTTCTCATACTCCGGCTTCGTCATATATCCAAAGTGTGCGCGCTTCCGTCAGAATCATTTTGTTACAGTCCATTTTCATTAAAGTGATGGTTCATGATGGCACCTCCATAACGGGCCATGGGTTCACCACTGAGAGAGCAAATCATGGAGACATGGTCTCCCTTCGCAATGTGCAGTTCCTCAGAACGCATGCACTCTCGGCCATACATGGTCAGGTCACGCGCAGTCGTCATGCAAGGCTGGGGTATTTTCTTCCTCAGCCTCGCATGGCCTATTAGGCCACCAGGCTGAGGAATGATGCATGCACTGGCGGCCATGCATGGTCAGGTTATGCAGAGTCGTCACGCAAGGCTGGGGTATTTTCTTCCTCAGCCTTGCGTGGCCTATTAGGCCACCAGGCTGAGGAATGACGCATGCACTGTCGGCCATGCATGGTCAGGTCACGCGCAGTCGTCATGCAAGGCTGGGGTATTTTCTTCCTCATCCTCGCATGGCCTATTAGGCCACCAGGCTGAGGAATGACGCATGCACTGTCTTCCATACATGGTCAGGTCACGCGCAGTCGTCATGCAAGGCTGGGGTATTTTCTTCCTCAGCCTCGCATGGCCTATTAGGCCACCAGGCTGAGGAATGACGCATGCACTGTCTTCCATACATGGTCAGGTCACGCGCAGTCGTCATGCAAGGCTGGGGTATTTTCTTCCTCAGCCTCGCATGGCCTATTCGGCCACCAGGCTGAGGAATGACGCATGCACTGTCGGCCATGCATGGTCAGGTCACGCGCAGTCGTCATACAAGGCTGGGGTATTTTCTTCCTCAGCCTTGCATGGCCTATTAGGCCACCAGGCTGAGGAATGACGCATGCACTGTCTTCCATACATGGTCAGGTCACGCGCAGTCGGCATGCAAGGCTGGGGTATTTTCTTCCTCAGCCTTGCATGGCCTATTAGGCCACCAGGCTGAGGAATGACGCATGCACTGTCTTCCATACATGGTCAGGTCACGCACAGTCGGCATGCAAGGCTGGGGTATTTTCTTCCTCAGCCTCGCATGGCCTATTAGGCCACCAGGCTGAGGAATGACGCATGCACTGGCGGCCATGCATGGTCAGGTCACGCGCAGTCGTCATACAAGGCTGGGGTATTTTCTTCCTCAGCCTCGCATGGCCTATTAGGCCACCAGGCTGAGGAATGACGCATGCACTGGCGGCCATGCATGGTCAGGTTATGCAGAGTCGTCATACAAGGCTGGGGTATTTTCTTCCTCAGCCTTGCGTGGCCTATTAGGCCACCAGGCTGAGGAATGACGCATGCACTGTCTTCCATACATGGTGAGGTCACGCGCAGTCGGCATGCAAGGCTGGGGTATTTTCTTCCTCAGCCTTGCATGGCCTATTAGGCCACCAGGCTGAGGAATGACGCATGCACTGTCTTCCATACATGGTCAGGTCACGCACAGTCGGCATGCAAGGCTGGGGTATTTTCTTCCTCAGCCTCGCATGGCCTATTAGGCCACCAGGCTGAGGAATGATGCATGCACTGGCGGCCATGCATGGTCAGGTTATGCAGAGTCGTCACGCAAGGCTGGGGTATTTTCTTCCTCAGCCTTGCGTGGCCTATTAGGCCACCAGGCTGAGGAATGACGCATGCACTGTCGGCCATGCATGGTCAGGTCACGCGCAGTCGTCATACAAGGCTGGGGTATTTTCTTCCTCAGCCTTGCGTGGCCTATTAGGCCACCAGGCTGAGGAATGACGCATGCACTGTCTTCTATACATGGTCAGGTCACGCGCAGTCGGCATGCAAGGCTGGGGTATTTTCTTCCTCAGCCTTGCATGGCCTATTAGGCCACCAGGCTGAGGAATGACGCATGCACTGTCTTCCATACATGGTCAGGTCACGCACAGTCGGCATGCAAGGCTGGGGTATTTTCTTCCTCAGCCTCGCATGGCCTATTAGGCCACCAGGCTGAGGAATGACGCATGCACTGGCGGCCATGCATGGTCAGGTCACGCGCAGTCGTCATACAAGGCTGGGGTATTTTCTTCCTCAGCCTCGCATGGCCTATTAGGCCACCAGGCTGAGGAATGACGCATGCACTGGCGGCCATGCATGGTCAGGTCACGCGCAGTCGTCATACAAGGCTGGGGTATTTTCTTCCTCAGCCACTGGGTTGAGGAAACGCACAGCCGTATATGAGTAGGGGTGCACCTATATCTCCCCACACAGACCTCGGCCTGGGGTATTAGTTGCCTGCACTCCAGCTCCATCATGCATGTACAGGAATGAGGAGGGTACTCATGCTTCCTAGCACCAATCTCCATGGTGCATGAGAGCCGGGGGGCCTGAAGCAGATGAGGAGGAGGCGTAAAGTTCTGAGCTGGTGAGAAATATTTTTGTATGCGTGTTTGCGAGGGTATGTATGTATGTGTGCGTGCATGCAAGGGGTTGTCTGTCGCGCGTCAGTGCACGTGTGAACGAGAACGCTGTGTGAATGTTGTGTATGGTGTGAATGAGAATGCAGTGTGAAGTTCCATGTGGATGTGTGTGAATGAGACAGAAGTTGAATGTGCACGTGACGTGACTGCGTGTGTGAATGGGTATGAATGTATGTGTGTGTGTGGGCCCTAGGAGAAAGGCTGGGGTGGTATTCAGGCAGCCAATGTGGACATTTCCTTACAGTGCCAAGGCATGTTTTACTGGCATTATATGTGCAAAGTTATCTTGAGGAATGGTCTTATGGATGGGATGGGATGGGGAGGGAGGACTAGATTGGAGCAGCCAGTGTGGGAATTTATTTACAGTGCCAAGGCATGTTTTACTGGCATTATATGTGCAAAGTTATCTTGAGGAATGGTCTTATGGATGGGATGGGATGGGTTGGGGAGGGAGGACTAGATTGGAGCAGCCAGTGTGGGAATTTATTTACAGTGTCATGGCATGTTTTACTGCCATTACATGGGCAAAGCTAACTTGATTAATGTTCAGAATACTGGCCTAGGCGATACGTGTTCTTATGTGGGCATACTGGCCTTCATTGGGGCAGCCAGAATGCCCATGTTCTTTACAGTGCCATGGAATGTGTACTGCCATTATGGACAAAGTCAACAGGAGTATGCTCTTAAGTGGGGATAGTGACATGTATTAGTAGAGGTAGCATGGACATGTTTACTTATATTATTATCACAAGCGCTATGGGCAAAGCAACCATGAGTATGTTCATATGTGGGAATGCTGGCATATACTGGAGCAGCCAGGAAGCATGGCCAAATATAGGCATGGCCAGCATGAAAATGATTTTTTACAATGTAAGCATGCTAGCATTTATGGTAGGCAAAGGCAGCAGGACAATGCATTAGGAAATGCTCTGGTGCACCGTCGGTGACTAGGCGTCTATTAGATCTTTTCACTGGTGCACCGTTGCAGACTAGGCGTCTATTAGATCTTTTCACTGGTGCACCGTTGCAGACTAGGCGTCTATTAGATCTTTTCACCAGTGCACTGTTGGTGACTAGGTGTCTATTAGATCTTTTAACTAGTGCACCGTTGGTGACTAGGCGTCTATTAGATCTTCTATTAGATCTTTTCACGGGTGCACCGTTGCTGACTAGGTGTCTATTAGATCTTTTCACCGGTGCACTGTTGGTGACTAGCCATCTATTGGATCTTTTCACTGGTGTACCATTGGTGACTAGGCGTCTATAAGATCTTTTCACTGGTGCACCGTTGGTGACTAGGAGTCTATTAGATCTTTTCACTGGTGCACCGTTTCAGACTAGGCGTCTATTAGATCTTTTCACCAGTGCACTGTTGGTGACTAGGTGTCTATTAGATCTTTTCACTAGTGCACCGTTGGTGACTAGGTGTCTATTAGATCTTCTATTCGATCTTTTCATTGGTGCACCATTGCTGACTAGGCGTCTATTAGATCTTTTCACCGGTGCACTGTTGGTGACTAGCCATCTGTTGGATCTTTTCACTGGTGTACCATTGGTGACTATGCGTCTATAAGATCTTTTCACCGGTGCACCGTCTTTTCACCGGTGCACCGTTGGTGACTAGGAGTCTATTAGATCTTTTCACCTGTGCACCGTTGGTGACCAGCCATCTATTAAATCTTTTCACTGGTGCACAATGTGTGACTAGGCATCTATTAGATTGTTTCACTGGTGCACGGTTCGTGACTAGGGCTCTATTAGATCTTCTATTAGATCTTTTCACTGGTGCACCATTGCTGACTAGGCGTCTATTAGATCTTTTCACCAGTGCACCGTTGGTGACAAGGCATCTATTGAATCTTTTCACCAGTGCACTGTTGGTGACTAGGCGTCTATTAGATCTTTTCACTGGTGCACCGTTGCTGACTAGGCGTCTATTAGATCTTTTCACCAGTGCACCGTTGGTGACAAGGCATCTATTAAATCTTTTCACCAGTGCACCGTTGCTGACTAGGCGTCTATTAGATCTTTTCACCAGTGCACCATTGGTGACTAGGCGTCTATTAAATCTTTTCACCAGTGCACTGTTGGTGACTAGGCGTCTATTAGATCTTTTCACCAGTGCACTGTTGGTGACTAGGCATCTATTAAATCTTTTCACCAGTGCACTGTTGGTGACTAGGCGTCTATTAGATCTTTTCATGTGATACTCTACAAAACCAATTCTAAACTGTGCAGCTTTTAATCCAATTTTTATCTGTAAGTGTGCTGTAAATTGCACAATTTTAAGCCATTATTTGAAGGATGTTCACGGGTGCGAGCGGTGGGGAGAAATCCCCGAACCCCGCTTGGTTGCTTCAGACTCCCTCACTATGTTCATTCACTCACACACACACTCATAGGAAATGTTTACAGCCCTCCATTCAAATTATTCACCAGCTGCCACTACTTGTTTATAAAATTCAAAGTCCCTAGAAGTGAATTAGTTCACAGTGTCCACTACTCACAGGAAGCCTAAAACATTTGTGTATAGGCGCGTTACAAATGCCATATCATATTGTATCATGATATTGCCACATACTAGACATCACAAACTTTATTTGGGTCCTGACTTACTTCTGGCAACTCTTTTCATGTAACTTCATGAATTTAAGGTTCCATCTGTGATGTCATTTTCAGTGATGTCACGGATGTCATTACATAATCAAATTACGGAGTAGGCACGGATCTTTTGCCTTCCAGGGACCCGCAAATCTTAGCTCCAACCCTGGGGCTACGGGAGGTAAAGACTGGACACGTTTAGTAAATGTGCGATTGAAGCATTCTCCGTCCATCGTGCACACCTCTGGATGAACAGGAAGGCTTTCTGGAAGAATAAGCTCTTAACGGCCCCGAGTGCAAAGAAAGAGACCTGGAATCAGATTACAGACACTTTGCACCGGTGCAGGTGCAATTTTGTGCACAGTATTAGCGTAAGGGCAAACGTTGCCCGATTGGAAAAATATTTGATCCATAGTAGAAAACCGTACACCATTACATGAGCAATTTTGCATGGTATTAGCACTAGGGCAAAGTTTTCCCTGGTGCAAAAAAGCATTGAAGGTATATGTATTTTGCATTAGCAACGTATTCCCCTAGTGCTGACACCATGCCAAATTGCTCTCGCCATGGTCCAAAGGGTTTCTAATGTGGGCTAAATGTTTTTTTTTATTTTTATATTTTATTTTCAGTATTTGTTTTTGGTTTACAAAACCTTTACAAATATGTTTTCACAGTTTTACATCCCAAGTTACACATAGCATCAACCGTAATACACAAGCCATCTTTGCAAAAAGTATACATATCCATGTAGAATTAGCTAGTAAGCAAGAATCCACAGATATGCAAAATCTGCGGTGTGCAAAATCTGCAATGTGTCAAATCTGCAATGTGCAAAATCTGCAATGTGCTAAATCAATCGTTGACATCAACATCAATGTCAACCATAGGGTACATTAATAGCAATGTGCAAAATAAGCAATATACATCTAATTCTTTAGCAACATCATCAATTACAACCACAAGGTACAATATTAGCAATGTGCAAAATAAGCAAGGTATGTTATCACAATATTCCTTAGCAGCTCTTTTTTATTTTTCTGTAATTGAGTTCACATATATAAATCAGTATACAGTCGACCCAGTATCACATGGTTATGACTTCAATTCATGTTCTAAAAACACTTATTAAAAACATAAAATCATATGCTACTTATACTAAAAGATAATATATTTAATCACAAGTTTCTAAAAGCTCAATTTCTTTTCCAATTACCTTCAGGAATGTAGCAATGTAAAGATAAGCACATTCCCTCAACCCAACATTAAGCGACTCCATAATGATTCAGTACAACCCTCAAAATTAATATTAACAAACTTCATTAAACATTTTGACCTAGCATCATATTCACATTTCAAAATCAAATGTTTTGGTGTCTGATTTTGCTCTTCACAATTGGGAAATCTGCAAGCCATTGATATAGGGCAGTGTTTTTTGTGGGAACCCCACATTCAGGCCCGTTCCAATGTGTACATTTGGTTTAATTTAAACCTCATAAAATACATATGTGCAATCTTACATGGAAAAATTGTCAAATAAGAACAGCAACCAACACGCTTTCTTGGAAATTTGGCATATTCATAGTAGGAACTGAATTTAGATAATTCACTAATGGTTTTAATCCAGTTTTGTTCAAACTGCTTTTTTTTTTTTTACATATCCAGGGCGTGCTATTAGGTCCCACCGATCTACTCCTAGTTCATCTAAGATTGTCTGCATCTTTCTATTATAGGTCACAAGCGAGCTGGAACTACACCCCTTGATCATTACATTAAGATCACAATACAGTGAGTTCTCAGCGGGGGAAAGAATTCTAGAATAATTAGATAGGTCTCTCCAGGCTTTTCGCCAGGATAGCAAGAGCCTGTTTTAATGCAGAATTTAGCATGCGCCCTTGTATCACATCTAACTGAGTATTCAAGTTAATAGTACAAATATCAATAGCATATAAAATTACAGGTTCCACCTTCAAAGACATAAAATCAAATTAGGGTATCACAGAGAATTTACAATATTTGGCATATATAAGTTTCCTCTGACTAGCTAACGGTCTAATCATTAAGTTGATGTATTCTATCTAAGATTTAATGGATGACACCTTACTCGGCCCGTAGGAGTGAGATTGAATAAAATGATACCGTCCGCAAAAGCAATCCAATTAATCCTTAGCGAACACCACCTTGCAGCAAACATGTTAGTCCCTTTCCAGATCTCATCCATATCACAGAGATAGATATTAAATAAAATTGCTGCAAAATTGCAGCCTTGTTTCAAACCCAAATAAGAATTGATAGGTTCAGTGACCGCTCCCCCTTTTGTAGTTCTTATTTTATAGGATGTATTGGAATGGAATTTCATAATCCAGTATATAAGATGGTCTGGAATTCTTAAGGACTCCATTTTATTCCATAATGTATTTCGTACAACCGTCTCAAAAGCAGAAGTCATGTCTATGGATGCTAGGTATATAGTGCTAAGTTTATTGTTTTTAGTACCAGCTAATAAGTGCGCCGTTATTGTAGCATTTAGAGTAGTTGACATCGATTTTCTAAATCCAACTTGATATTTTGAATACACTTGGTGTGTACCAAGAAATACTTCAAGATCAGCAATTATAAGAATGGAAACCTTTTTAGCAGCAACATCCCTAAGGTAAATAGGCCTATAGTTTTCTGGTTTCGCAGGATGACCTTTCTTAAAGATTGGAATGAGAATCAAGGTCAACCAATTATCAGGAAGAGCCCCTGATCTTAACATGTAATTGAATATGATTTTTAGAATTCCTGCCCAGAAATGACTGTCTGCTTTACAAACACATGAGGGAATGTGATCGGGGCCAGGAGTTCTAGAGTTTGACAGTTTATTTATCGCCCATTCAATGTCAGAAGTAGACCACTTGAATTGATTTGCAGCTGTTTTAGAAACACTATTTAACCAATGTGTGCAAATCTCGTAGGCAAATGATATTTTGAGCTAATAAATTCTCTCCAAGTTTCAGCCTGGATGGTACTTGCTGTAACAGGTATATTCCCTCTTTCACCTATTTTTGATAAAAGACCACATCATTTTTGTATTATGGCTGCATATGAATTTAATCATATCGCAGTTTTCCGTGCGTACACAGTTAAATGGATCCCGTTAACTTTAAATTTGTAACGCTGTATAATAAATTTTTTAAGATACAGCTTTTGTTGACACTTGTTCATTATATAACCTACGTATTTCTTTATTCCTCTGTCATTTCAACATTTTAATTTCATAGTTGAAGAAATGTTTCTCCACACACTCACCAGGTTTCTGAATTTTAACTAAGTAAACTAAGGCATTAACAACAGAAGATGAAATAATGTGATCCATATGTGGGGGAGTGAATGTCTTAGAAAATAATATAGCCTTTAGAGAATTAGTGTTGGCTAATTGTTTCAACAAGACACTTGCATAATTTTGGGTTCCATCTAAGGGAGCATGCGTCCAGTTTAGTCTCGAGCACGGTCAAAGATTCTTCTACTTTTAGGCTATTGTACGTTATCAATAAATATGTGTGAATTGGCACATGGTCACTGTATTCAATTGGATTTATAATGGCTGGCTCCATGAGAGATAACAAAGAACTGGATACACAAAAATAGTCAATGAAGGAGCTTGATGAACCACGTGTCCAAGTGAAGTCTATTGAATTTACAACATATTTGACAATTGACATATCCCAATCATTAAAATAAGAATTCCACAATTTACCTCTACTACATGGACCTTTTGTTACCTTATTACAGGGGTGCAAACTTTCAATATCACCAATATAACACAATGAGTTAAAATCACCCCCAATAATAGTTTCCATGTTTGAATAATTCATATATATATATTTTCAAAGCACATGTCCAAGTCATCCAATATGACAGAGATCATATATTGAGCGGGTTCCAATATAGCAATATCAGCAGTATAGATATATTAACACTGGAATTTAGAGTTAGAAGTACTGCTAATAGGTGATTAGAAGAGTGAACCTTCTTCAAAACATAATTCAATGAATTCTTAATTCCAATAGCAAGGCCTCCAAAGGGATGACCTTCGAGTCCTTTTTCAGCAAATGAACAGAAAGTACAGTAATCGGGAGGATCTAAATCATCTTGTTTCATAGTCTCTTGGATAAATAAAATATCCGGTAAGTGAATTGAACTAAAGGAGGACAACCAACACTCTTATAACCACAGGAATTCCATGAATGTAAAGCAAGTTTACAAATATTCTATGTGTTGCTAGAACCTAATTTGGAAGCAAAGATAGTTTTAAGCAATGGTTCAATCCATGACATCTCATTGTTATTTCTTCTATAGCAAGTAGTTGTGATATAAAATTATTTTCATCTTGAGAACCACAGGGGATGTTCACATCAGAGCATGATACAGCTTTTTCTTTCTTGGCTTCGTAATATAAGAACTCTGCAGCATTATTGACATTATTAAATGTATGTAATGTGAAACCCAATTTGAATACTTCTTGCCTGAATGACCATATAAGTTTTAATACTTGCTCAGAATATAAATGACAAGTCATTTGGTAGTTGTTGTGGGATGCAAGGGCTATTTTATCAAAATCATTGGTGGTGAGTATTCTCAATTGAGGTATTGAATATAGTAGACTTAATAGGTAGCTGTGATTAATTTGGGATTTCCCCACAATATCAGCTCTACCCTCCAAACCAATCATATTAATACTCTTTTCCTCAAGATTTGCTTCATGGTGTTTGTCAGTATTGGACATAATTTGCATATCAGATTTAATTTCAATTTGTTTGAGGGAGTGCTCCTCTTTATTCCCAACCATAGTATTAACCACACCAGCATCAGACGTCATTTCCAAATGACTACTGCCTGAGCTGTTAGACACTTGCACAATTTCACCACCTAGACCATCTTTTGGTGTAGAATGTAACAATTTGGAGACAGTTTCCAAAGTCAAATAGCCACATTTCATTACTTGTTCCAGATCTTCCAAATTATATTGTTTAAATGCAATATTATCATTACCAGTAGGAGGCATATGTACATTGCTCGTATACTGCAAGCTACGTTCCATATGTCTAGCATTATCCTCATTAGTACTAGCTTGCATAGCTGTACTTATTTCACAAAATGTACATGACCCCATACGAACAACCAAATTATTGGGTGGACTATTTATACGATTTTCCTCTATCATAGGCTAAGCACACATTTCAGAATAAAGTTCTTTTTGCTCAATTTGATTACTATCATTACCTAAATGAGATTGTAATGACTTAATATCAATCTCTCTAAAAGAGTCAGACATATTGAACGTGGTGGAAGTAGTGGTACATCTTCTACCATCGCTAGGAAAATAAGTTGCAAGCGTTCTTTGAGCTTTTGCATCTTCATTCAGTATAGTTGATTATTTTTTTCAGTGATTATGGCCTTACTTAGTCCCATACAATTATTCAAAGACACTTGTTTACACTTTGGCCTTTGTAGTTCTTCACCTACATGGGATTGTTTTTCCAAATTAACCACGCTAAGTTTACTGTTATTTACATTAGAGTTGAGATGTATTTGGCTCTCTTTGGATAATTGTTTCCGGTCGATATTATCCTCATCCACACTTGTACTAGTATGTGGTTCAACTGAATTCTCGTTTACTGTTTCAGGTGGAATGATTTTTTTTTGTTTTTTTCATTGGCAGATCGCCTCTTTTTTTCAGCACGCTTAATAGATTGTTGTTGTTGCTTATGACAATGCAGAGACAGAAATAATAGTTTATCTGCCCTTAATTCATCAGAGGAAATCATTTGGTATTCCATTTCGATAATATTAGTCAACGCCGTGGGACTTTTGGGTGACTCATCAACTGTAACATTAGAGTTGGTCGCGATTAGATTTTTGACAATATTAAATTCATTGCTAAGGTGTTGCACTGCCGCATTAGTTAGCCTTAACTCATTCATGAAATCACTGATAATACTGTTTGAGGTAGACTTAGTTAAATTATCATCACCACAATAGATTTCGTCAAAGTCATGATTACATTGGATGCCCTGCTCATGCTTGATTATAACCTTTGGTTCCTGAAGCACAGTAGAAGAATTCCTACATGATTCCTTTGCCACAATAAATCCTTCCAATTTACGCAGTTTAGTTTTAATTTCCATTATAGTATATTTAACGTCACGCAACGTCGTGACTCTTGTCAAGAAGGTCAAGGATCCTAATTATGACGGGGAAAGTGTCCGGGTCTTGATTGTCCGGAGTGGTCATGGGCAGAGGATTTGCATCACTATTGTGCGAGATGCTGTCACTACTCGCACCATACTAATTTTTAAATGCTTCATTATCAGGTGGTAAGGGCAAGATAGACCTAGAAGTGCCATCATCATACGCGATGTTCATACTGATCGATGTGGCTTCCATTTGTAGAGGACTAGGTTTATTGTTTTTCCGGGGTAACAACGGGGTCAGAAGACCTATTGATTGTCTGATTTTCTTATTTAAATCTACCATGTGCTTAAGTTGAAACTCACCATTTAGTGAAGAGTTTGAAGTACAACTAGAAATGGGTTTATTGATGTCCTGACTACCTAGATACTCAAGAGGAGGACTAGATGGAATACTTAGCGTGGCTTCCTTTTCACTCTGTGAAGGTAAACCATTGACATTACAAAGTAGATGAACATCACTATTTAGCTTCACAGTGTCGGATTTAGCACAATTGACCAACCCTTTAATTTGGTCTAAGTCCCCTTGTGTCCCGGAAAGTGGCATGGTTTGAGTTAAGGCATCCATGCCGTTGTCTTGATGAGAAGACACCAATAACAGCTCTTCTGTACCTGACAGGCCACCTCTGTCACCCTGTCCTGTAACGGCAATTGTATACTCTTTGACAATTCTGTTGACCACTGTGATTATATGTCATGCATGTAACGTTCGACTAAGATATGCGCCTGGTTGCCCTTGGGCCTGCTCTGCACTATATAAATAAAACAAATACAAATACAAGGTAGGTTGACTTCTTTGACAGCCGCATCATCAACATTGTACACTACATGCCGCGCACTGGGGGTAGAGGCTACATTAGGCGTAACGTCCATTGTTACTCCCTTCCCACTTCTTAAACCGCTGGCCATAACGTTAGGAACGAACTAGAGTTCTAGTAATAAATAATCATTCTAGTGGTTTAAAGAGACATCCAGGGAATAATGTACGTACCTTTTAGAAAATGAGTTCTCTGCCCACACCCCCACTCACCCAAACACCTCAACACCTACACTTGGTCACACTTGATGCGCGCCCAGATGCGCGTGCACAGGTGGTTATGTTGCTTTCTGGGAAGTTTGTGGGAGGGGCATTAAGTCACTAGAATCTAAGAGAAAAAAAAGAAAACACACTCAGTACGTATGAAAACGTTAATGATGGACGTAGGATTAGGAACGTGAGATTGGGCCAGCCCACATAACATTGACCGCCCACAGACCAGCCCACTTCTCAGAGCATGTCCACCAATAACCAATCCCTCGAACAGTGCCCAAGTGAGTTCATGCAATTACTTTGGCCAACGTAGTCCGTTGTGCAGCATTTCGCTGTGATGTAAATGAGAAATGTCCTCTTGTCCTTAAGAGTTTCAGTAATACCGAGGCGGCGTTCAGGGGGAAACAGATCCAGCGATGTAGCATGTCTCCTCGCCGCCTCAACACCTACACTTGGTCACACTTGACAGATCCAGCGATGTAGCATGTCTCCTCGCCGCCTCAACACCTACACTTGGTCACACTTGACAGATCCAGCGATGTAGCATGTCTCTTCGCCGCCTCAACACCTACACTTGGTCACACTTGACAGATCCAGCGATGTAGCATGTCTCCTCGCTGCCTCAACACCTACACTTGGTCACACTTGACAGATCCAGCGATGTAGCATGTCTCCTCGCCGCCTCAACACCTACACTTGGTCACACTTGACAGATCCAGCGATATAGCATGTCTCCTCGCCGCCTCAACACCTACACTTGGTCACACTTGACAGATCCAGCGATGTAGCATGTCTCCTCGCCGCCTCAACACCTACACTTGGTCACACTTGACAGATCCAGCGATGTAGCATGTCTCCTCGCCACCTCAACACCTACACTTGGTCACACTTGACAGATCCAGCGATGTAGCATGTCTCCTCGCCGCCTCAACACCTACACTTGGTCACACTTGATGAAAATGTTTTTTGCACGAGGCTAAATATGGTGCAGGAATACAGTTGCACCGGTGCAAGGTTTTTGTAATATGGCCTCCCCTTGCCCATGGCCACTAACCCTCTCCCCCAGTCCCTCAACCATGGTAAAGGGTTCAGTGGACTTGTGACCTTGAAAGATGCTCTCTTCTGGGGACGTGACCTTTCGCAAGCAGGGATGTGATTTAGGGGCTGCCAGGGGTCGCAACTGCGACCTTGAGGTCTCCCTTGCTACCCCTGTGGTCTCCCTTCCTAGGCCTAAACAAATTAAATACAAATGTAAGCTCCTGGGCTGTGGCCAGTGCATTTGTGGCTCTTTGCTTCTGGAGTGACCAGTTTTCTTGTTCAGGCCTCTTAAAAAAAAAAATACAAGGGTTCCTCAAGTCTAACACTTTCAGCAGTGACCCTAAATAAGAAAGAATAATGTGTCTTTCTGGAATTCAATACACAAATTTCTTGACTCATTAAAGGTTTATTTCAGGCACACTTCAGGGGATGAGTCACTGATTTAATCTGTTCTTAAACACCTCAACTCAGCCTTTCATCCTTTGGAGGTTGATAAATGAGTACCAGCACAGGTTGTGTGATATTGTATGTATATTTGTTCTATATAAAGCGCTTTAGCGTACGTGCTATATAATAACACATCATTATCATTTGGCCTTGGACGTCTGCTTGCATTCACAGTAATTTGGTGATATGGGACTATACGCACTTATATGAACGATACATATGGGGATCCATTCTTGTATGAAATGTGTGATGCCACTTCCTGTTTTGTCAAGTGGTGAAAGGTAATGTTCCATGCTTCCCGTGATATCACTTTGTGGTGGGGTCAAATGACATCACTTCCTGTGATGTCATCAGAGGTGAAGGGCCATGTGATATCACTTTCGCTACCCCTGGCATTTTGATGAAATGACGTCCCTGTTCACCGGGAGGATTTTGGTAACACCAACAGTCCCTAATCCATTCTTCTCCCCGTGAAATAGATCGCACACTTTTTAGAAAGCCATATTAGCAATCTAGGGCTGCAGCTTTAATAACAAGAGCAGTAAAAAGGTAGCTTTCATGACCATTTCATCGTTTCCCCCTCATCGCCCATAAAGTCTGGCATTACAGCCCCATAACTCTCCCGGGGTTCGTGGTTGCTGGCATAATACTGTGCAGCTTCACGGTCCCCAGCCCACTGAGACGGTCATAAACCGGAAATAAAAGAAGGATATATGGCAGCATGAGCAGGTGCCGGAGGTTCAGTGCCACTCACGGTCCCGAGCCTCGCTGAGACGGTCATAAACCGGAAGTAAAAGATGGATATATCGCAGCGTTAGCAGGGGCCGCTGCTTCGGCGCCTTGTACACAAGCAAACCGGTCTATATGGACACAGAGAGGCTGCCACCCAGAATGCGGCCTCCGATAGGCTGGCAGTGTTGGGTATCCACTCATGTCAATGAATTTCAAATACAGAATAACTGTTTTAACAAACCTACAATACCGAAAAATACTGAATTCTTTATTAAACATATTTATTGGATGGGGTAAGGGATTAAAATGGGCGGGGAGGAGTTTGGGGTGGGGTTGTAAGCATGGGGAAATGGGGAGCTTGGGGGGAATTTAGGTTCGTTAAAAAGGTTTTCATTATTTCCTTTTTCGTTAAGATCACATGGAACCCAGTGTTGCCTCTGAAGGCACCGACGGTCTAGTTTACAGCGAGAGCCACTGGCCTGAGTGGACATCCAGCGCGTTTCCCAATAGGCCAGTCCACCACTCATGATCATGATGATCCCACAGAGCTCTTGCGCCCCTTGGCCCAGTGGCTGCAGAGGTGGCACCTTCTTCATAGAAGATTGAAGTCAAGAGGCAGCTTGACCCTGGAATCCTTCTCAGTCCCAGGTTCTGGTGTCACCTCACCAACTTCACTCACGTATGTCGCTGCCATCTCTACTGTGCAGCTGGACTAACCTCGCTTCACCGTAAGCGCCGTCGACGACGTGTCCTCGTTGCCACCTCCAATGTTCTGGCGGCGGCTCCTGGCATGGCACGGGGACAGCCCCACTCAGTTGGTCTTGCGACGACTGCCTTTAAGTCTTCAGAAGGGTTGGTGGCTGCCTTGTAGAACTCAATAAACCCCAAATGTTCTCCTGTTCTCTCAATATGGCTGGTATTTTATTTTTAGTGGAGGTGCATAAATATTTCACCCAAATTAGTAAAGAGAGGGAGCTGAAGCCAAGCTTAGCCAGTTTGCAGGTCTTCTTGATGGGGTTCACCCCCAAGAAATGTTTTAACTAATGGGTTGAAATGATACTTTTACATTAAACATCTTTTTAGAAAATGTGTGTAAAAAGTCATGCAATTTATAATCATTGAGGAGGGAAACAAATGAAAAGACATCTAGAGATGCTCTCAATGTATGCTAGCACTGCCCTTGTAAAACACTTTAAGGATCCCTCTGCCCATAATTCATGCCCGCGTGGCCACTTCAAAGAACCTTGACAGTGCCTATACCCACAGTATATGCCATCATTGCCACTGTAAAAAACACTTTACAAGTCACAATTGTAAATATGATGAGTTGTCCAAAATGTATGCCAGGATTTCCACTACGAGAACACATTTTCATTCTGACAGTTCCCAATATATGGAAGTATTTTCACTGTAAACCATTCAAGAGGGCTCTGCCTAATAAATGTGAGTATTGCCACTATAAGAACACACTACAATGCTGGTGGTGGACAATATATGGCAACACTCTGCTGTATGAACATTTTCATGCTGGGTGCGCCAGGTGAAACATTTTTGATCCTGGATGTGCAGTGTGC
Source organism: Ambystoma mexicanum (assembly GCF_040938575.1). NCBI lineage: Eukaryota > Metazoa > Chordata > Amphibia > Caudata > Ambystomatidae > Ambystoma > Ambystoma mexicanum. Next base: position 45,605,829 of record NC_090923.1, read on the forward strand.
CCACTTTTCCAAGCAGTCCACTGTGAAATCCATTTATGCTGCCTGTGTGACTCACTTCCACCAACGAAAACGTACGTCACACACACACAGACACACACAGACACACACACACAAACTCAGGCTCTCTCTCTACGTACATCTCCTCTCTCTCTCTCTCTCTCTCTCACACACACACACACACACACACACACACATAAACACAATCACACATTTGTGTAAGTCTCAAAAGCCTATTCCACACACGGACAAATAAATAAACACCTGCATTGCCTCCACGGCATGCATTTATTCATTTTGTATATTTATTTCTTATAACGCACCGCAGCAACAAGCATCAGGGCGCACATCAAGCAACTAACTGTGCGCATAATACAAATACACACTCAAGTACCTTTCCATACGGTGTAGGTGTCTCTTCTTGGCATGAAATGCAACGCGCCAAGGTGCGTGAGAGAAAGGTGGTATTGCTGAGGTTGATGGAGAGTCCAAGAGACTTAGAGAGAGGTCAAGGCAAGCAAATTGGTGCAACCAGCCCTAGTTTCAGGCAGGCAGAGGGCATTTAAAAAGGTTACGGCAGGGCAACCCGAGCCCCCTATCCTGCATTGCATGTTGTGAAATGTGTGGCTACTTCTGACATGTGCATGCTAACTTCAGAGCCAGTCTGAGTCTGAGGTGTCGGTAGGGCACTGCTTGCTTGCAGTAGATATTCTCTGCAAGGAAGCAGGGGGTGCACACCAAGACATTTGGTAGAGGCTGAAGGGCGGGGTGCCACCCACCCTACCCTCAGTCCCACCACTGTGTTTATGGTATGATGGCATTGGATAGAAAGTGCTGGTATGGGTCATGGGTCACTCGTCTTTCTATATACATATTCCTTTATGATATGACCCAGTGCCCCCCCAACCTTTTGTGGGGTTACTCATATGCCAGGCCTCTATGACAACATACACTGTCACTCTTTACCTTCTTGCCACGGCGATAGCACAGAAGGTTGCAGAGACCTGATGATTGAAAACCCCTAAAATGACTGGGGGGCAGGGGAACCCACTGCCTGGCTTGCATCACGCTGGGGGAGGTGCGCGGGGGGGGGGCTTGGTACCAGTGCTTGGAGGGTCTTGGTGAGGCGAGGGAAAAGTGTGTCACTCCCGCTGGGTCTGCGTCTCTTGGCAGGGATCAGTCATTTGATGCCACTAGATCACCTCACCAAGAAACGTAGATCCCTCTTAGAGCTTTCTTCCCCAGCAAGGGACCCAATGAAGTCCTCCTACACCTTTAAGAGTCTTAAGGAGGGCCAGGTTAAGGCAGTCCCCCTTTTAATGCTTTGAAAGGCCACACACCTGCAAACTTACCAAAAGCATGCAGACTACTTATTGAATATGAAAATGGTGCTAAAACACGAGCCAAGCAGCTCGCCCTGATACACTGTGTATACAGTTCAAATTCAAGATGGCCGCCAGGGTTGATACAGGTTTAGGCTGGTACCCGTTAGCATCAGTCTTGCCTAGAGGAAGCTAGACGTTACAGCGAATTCCAACCCTTGGTCCAGGCACAGGCCCAGACACTAAATCAATTAAAGCCCTACCCAGGAGAAAGGAGGATCTTCTGGAACAAAAATGAAATCCAAAAGGCCAAAAAGAAATACTTCGACAATCACCAAAGCCCCAACACCCAAAAAATCATAAAATGAGAAACCCCCCCGGCTGCAACAGTACACCGATACCCTTGCTGAAACTATGCAACAACCTTGCAGGCCACTTCAAAAACAAAATCGGCACCATCCAACAGATCCTAAAAGCAGACCAAGCAATCACAGCACGCAACCCACCCACTCATCTGAGGACCGTCCAAACAAACTCTATAGCTTCCCCCAAATATCAGCGGAGACATTCGTCAAACTGGTAAACAATAGCAACAAAGCAGGCTCCCCCATGTGCCCCTGCCCCCCAGACATACGCATATCAATCCTGTGCTTCTGTACCAGATAGAAGAGCATTTGCTAAAAATGACACCGGATGCCATGTGTGCAGGCTTTGCAATTCATGGTATCCCACATCTGGTGCTAATATTGCCCTTATATTTTGGCTCACGCTGTTTCTCATTAATAATGTCATTCCACAGGGTGTGTATTCTCTGCGATACTATAATAATAAGGTATTTTTAATCCTGCCTATTCTACATTTTGTATATTTTAACACTGGTTTTCAGCAATATATATATATATATATATATATATATATGATGGTCATTGACTGACATTTTAAACAATCTTGCAATATTTCTTAATTAGTTTCCCAGAAATGAAGCTGAAATACTTCACCTTTCAGCTTGTTTCATTACTGTTTGTTAATTAATCTGTGTGTTGAAAGATATCCCAAACCCATTTATTTTGCAAATTAAACTAAAAGCAAGCCTATAAACTGCTTAGGGCTTGCTTTTGTATCGCTGTAAAGCACTGGAGTAATTTTGTTAACTTGTGTCCTGTAGCCTATTAGCAATGGCCGGAAGCAGATCAAGATATATTATTAATTTGCACCGCGTCAGCTTGTGGTCGTAATGACTTCTTCAGCCACGAGTCTCCAGGCAGTGTCACCAGCCGGGACTAATTCAGGTCCCATGTGTGTCTAATCTCTTGTTTTACGTTACTCAAAAAGCGCAGCTTTTTAAATCCATTTTCTAAGGCCGACCGCCGTTTATGGCTATGCCGCTGTCGCTCATGAGGATCAGAGTGTGGTAGCCACCAATCTACCGGATTTCCGCATGAACAGCCGGGCGATACACATGAGCTCGATCACAAAAGACTCCCCTGGATCCATAGTGAGCCTGTGGGTGGTTTATAGTCTTTCCATTGAAAACTTTCCAACGAATGTGTTTGGGTGGAAACCTAACCATTGAAAATATTTGCATCAAATGCATTTTTAATTTTTATTTGGAGGGGTCCCCCACCTAACACCCCGTTTTTTACCCTTAAAAACCCATCCCAACGGAAATGAACCCTTTACCCCACACATATATGCATTCGATGCATATTTTTTCGATGGATAGGTTTCGATGGAAAAGGTTTCGTTGGAAACCTTTTTGATGGAAAGACTGAATACCCCTGTGGACATGTTCTTATATGTCTTCGTGAGAGACGCTTCCTGAGAAGGGCAGCCCTTACCCTAGTCTATGAATCACTGTCTTGTTTGACTCTACTGAGGAGCGCTAGTTGGGATGAAGGGGTTGGTGGTCCCGGAAGGTTTGATTAGGTGATCTGTGCCCCCTTTCCAACATGTGAGCTGGGGGGTTCAGGGAATTTGCCACAACATCATGATGCGCAGGCGTAGGTGGCTAAACATGTCCTGGCTTCCTGGGAAAGAAAGAAAGAAACCAGCTCACAGACTCTACCAATGTTTTTAGAGCAGTTGTGGTCTACAGTGCCTTCTCCTCTGTATGTTCTGCCTTAGCTGGCTAAGGGTTAAGTATGAACTTTCCTTGCAAACATAAAGGGAAGTGGCAGGACTATGTTCTTGTTGCTTCTTGAAGAGTCTGGCGGAAGACATTTGCAATAACACAGATGGCCGAAGATCTAACTATGATTGTAGATGCTAGATTCAAGCTAAACAACCTCACCATCAAAATCTACCGAGGTTTCGGGTGAGGAAGCCCTTAGAACAACCATTCCCAATTGATATTTAGATGTGATATTGAACTGCAGTGAAATCTTTGGGCTGAGTGAGATTTCCTTTTCCCCAAATACATTTGATAAAAGGAGATCTAGTCAGTCTGAGATACAGTTTGCAAGAAAATTGACATTTGGCTGACAACTTGCCCGTTGCCTTGCCACCTAGAGGAGGGTGTAAACCTGGAAACAGTGGAGCACCCACAACTGGGTTAAGTGGTTCCTGGACCCAACAAGGCACTTAAAAGGGCTAAACAGACAGAGCACTTAGCCAAAAACAGTTTTACAGAATTGACAAAAATCATCTGGAAACTGTGTTTCCATTTGCGCGGCGCTCTTCTCTGCCAAGGAGGAAGGTGCATGGGAAGATCTCTACTCTACTGATAGTCCCGACAATTCCGATTATTGCTGGAGGCAATCGTGAGAAATTGCAATGCTGCAGGGATTAGAAATAAGGACGATTTCAGAGAGGATTTATCACGAGAAAGTTGACGGGATCGACAGGGGCAGTGGATGGACAGAAGGCTGAAATATTCAAGTGGGCTTTTTTTGAACAGTTAAAACCCCTGAATAGAAAATACACACTTATTGATGACATCCTTGGAGAATTTGGCTATTGTTTAGCCAGGAATGGAAAATGCAAATGTATTCATCTTGGAAGACGGACGCAACTCCTGTTTACCAAGCCACCATAGACTTGAGCAATTGAAATTACTGGGTATGCCAGATAATCTTCTATCTATTCTTATCCACCTACACCGCCACTCTCGAGTCCAGATTAGGTTAAACATGGATGGTTTACTGTCCTGCCCAGTGGAAATCTTGAATGGTTTAAGACAGGTTTTTTTTTCCCCAACGCATTTTAATCTCTATGTCTCCGATGTGGGTAACTGTTTAGAGAAAAGCTCCTTTATCCCCCCAAAAATTGGTGCTATCGCTATAGCCTGGATAGCCTATAAGGATGACTACCTCCTAATAGATCAGTCTCCGAAAGGCCTACACCGTATGATTATGGCCTTTCATACGTACACAGCCGCAAACCATCTCACTATTAATTCAAGTAAAACCGTTATTGTGACTCTCTCAAACAAACAAGGAAAAAAAATCAGTAAGGAGAAATCGTGGTTTCTGAATAATGAAAAGCTGCAGGTTCAGTCAGCAATGATGTACTTGGGCTTCCCGGTTTTTAATAAAAACAATCAATATATGTATCGAGAGCATCTTCAGTTGAAAGGGTCACCCTTAATAGCACAATTGAAAAAAATAGACAATACATTTGGGAAATTCTCAATCAGTCCCCTGCTCTGTTACTTTAAGTTAAAAGTGACCCCGAAAATGGTTTATGGGGTGGAAATCTTTCCGGATGCTGCAACTGTCGAAATTTCAAAAATAGAGTCTAAAATGCCAAAGGCAACTATGTACTGGCTTCCTAAAACCATTCCTATTGGAGCTTTGCACTACGAGTTGGGACTGCTAACGTGGAACTTCTGGGTACTGTGGCGTAAGATATCCCTTTATAGAAGACAAATCCATGACTCTGGGGACAATCTATATAGAATTCTGGGACGAGGTCTTAATAGTGGTAAATCCGGACTTGACCATCTGTTAAAATTGGAGGTTCTATGCAACAAAACTTTGTGGAAGCTGGGTGTTGGTACCGAGACCCTGATTGATAACCGATTGCATGTTAAAAAATGATTACAATGTGCAGATTGGTCTAACGCCATTGCTAAGGTAGCTAATTCCAAGTTGTACTCTCATCTAGTCACCCACCAGAAGGCGGTCGGCGTCTCAGAACCATACCTGTTAAAATATCCGAGTCAGGCCATCCGTAATGAGATTATGAGATTTTGCTCTAATGTTTGTCCTACAGGTGAAATTTTAGAAATTCGGTCTGGAAATAGACAGAGAGAAGCAACTAAATTTGAGTTTTTTTGTAGGTTCTACCATCATCCGAAAGAAAAAGAAACATTATGCCATTTTTTGTTAGAGTGTAAGTCTTTAATGGCAGATCGAATCAAATATTTTGCCAAACTCTATTGAGTGGGGTCTCTCTTACAGGTTATGGTGGCAAATGTTGCACGGATCTGGGATATCATTAAAGATTGCAATTGTCCGATTTCTGAAAAATATCTGGATTATCTTGTAATGATGCGGATTCTGTGGATTAGTAATAACAATTTAATGCTTTTTTTTCCCCTGTTTTTAAACTCCTGTAACTACGGACATCTTTGATATTGAGGAAATTACCTCTTTTTCTGTATTATATCTGAAATGACCTCTTTTTCTGCATTATATCTGTTTGTGGTTTCATTGATTTTATGTTGGATTTCACTATCTCAAATTTTGTAAAGGTTTGTATTCAAACCAAAAACAATAACAAACAAATAAAAAAATAAAAATCTTTTTCTGCTGAAAGAAAATACAGTGGGGGAGTTTAACCTCGGAAGATTTCCTAAATAGCAAAAATGGACAGGCCAGTGATATCCCTGGCAAAGGGTAGCTGGGAAAGGACAGATGTCAGTTTTGAATCTGTTACCAGCCTAGCAAGGACATGGACCAAAGTACAGCATTGACCAATACATTTATATGGTTGAAAGCTTATTGAAACAAAAATGTGGTCTCGATGTTGGATAACTTTGGTGCTTTCAACCTTGTGATTGGAACCTGGATTTATTGGTCCAAGATTTGGTAACCCCGAATCGATGTTCCCAGTAAAGTGTAGTCGTCACAAGGTGGCGGACTTCCAATTTCATTTAAGTTGTCCCCAACTCAGATCCCTGAATCAACGTGTATCACTGATACATTGGCCACTGTGACCTGGCTTGTATTTATTTTAATGTATTGTTTGGTTACTTCTGGCCTTTTTTATTGAAACACCTTATTCATTTTCCAGGCTGAGCCCTCCAAAACTCCCTCCTCTCCTCAGGCTAGAAACAGGTTTCCTATCATTTCGATGAGTTCTAACGACCCACCCTATACGACGATAGTCCTTGGTGATGCTGAGCTCTAACAACCCACCCTATGCGACTAAATAGTTCTTGGTGATGCTGAGCTCGAATGACCCACCCTATAGGATGATAGTCCTTGGTGATGCTCAGCTCTAATGACCCACCATATAGGATGATAGTCCTTGCTGATGCTGAGCTCTAACGACCCACCCTATAGGACGATAGTTCTTGGTGATGCTGACCTCTAATGACCCACCCTATAGGACGATAGTCCATGGTGATGCTGAGCTCTAACGACCCACCATATATGACGATAGTCCTTGGTGATGCTGAGCTTTAACGACCCACCCTATAGGATAATAGTCCTTTGTGATGCTGAGCTCTAATGACCCACCCTATAGGATGATAGTCCTTGGTGATGATGAGCTCTAACCACCCACCCTATAGGATGATAGGTCTTGGTGATGCTGAGCTCTAACGACCCACCCTATAGGACGATGGTCCTTGGTGATGCTGAGCTCTAATGACCCACCCTATAGGATGATAGTCCTTGGTGATGCTGAGCTCTAACGACCCATCCTATAGGATGATAGTCCTTGGTGATGCTGAGCTCTAACAACCCACCCTATAGGATGATAGTTCTTGGTGATGCTGAGCTCTAACGACCCACCCTATAAGACGATAGTCCTTGGTGATGCTGAGCTCTAATGACCCACCCTGAGCTCTAAAGATAGTCCTTGGTGATTTTAATCCCGGGACATCCTGCAGTTCTTTGATGTAGTTGGCACACGACTAACCACGAGATCAGTTGAATAGCACCGGAACGACGATTTGAGAGGCCACCTTGTGTCATCTGCCTTTCTCCCTTGATCTCTGCCTGCTTATGGGTGTGTGATGACAGAGTCAGTGATGTCATGTGCAGAGTGAATAAGCAGAATAGTACCAACCGGCTTGGGAAGGTTACAACAGTTATCTAGGGGTGGAGTACTTAGCGCTTACTCCACAATGTATATACTTTCACAGTAACTGCCAGGGGGGGTGGCAACCTACCAGCCAATGAGGAGGCTCAGAATGGGGTCTTTACCACACCGGGAAAGACCCCGCCACGAGCCTCCTCAGAGCCTCAGGCCGCCTTCTTCCCTCGCCGGGAATGAAGATAAGTGCACTGCCTTGTCCCCTGCCCTTCCCCCATACCCTCATCCCTCTTATCTACATATCCTTTCCCCACCCTACCCCAACCCACTTACCTGCGATGCTCGGTCCCTCACTGGTGCCAGGAAAAGTACTGTTCCTGGCACATCTCCGCCGTGGTAATTGCCAGGGACGTCATTTCAGCAAAATGCCAGGGGTCGCGGAAGTGACATCACATGACCTTTGACCCCCGATGACATCACAGAAAGTGACGTCATTTGACCCCAACCCAAAGTGATATTGCAGGAGCGATGGAACACGACATTCACCCATTGACAAAACAGGAAGTGGCATCACACAGCATTGTACACTACAAAAAATATGGTCAACATATCACTATAATGTGATGTACATTTCATAGAATGGCTCGCCATATGTATCATAAAGATCAGTGTGTATAGGCCCATATTACCAAATTACTGTGAATGCAAGCAGACGTCCATGACCAAATGATAATGATGTGTTATTATATAGCACTTAGGCTTAAGCGATTTATATAGAAAAAATATACACCCAATATCACCCAACGAGTGCTGGTACTCATTTATCGGCTTCAGAAGGATGGAAGGCTGAGTTGAGGTGTTAAAGAACAGAGTAAATCAGTGACTCACCCCATGAAGTGTGCCTGAAATAACCCTTTAATGAGTCTAGCAATTATTGTATAGAATTCCAGAAAGACACATTATTTGGTATCCTAGTCTTTCTTATTTAGGGTCAGTGCTGAAAGTGTTAGACTTGTGGCCCTCCTGTTCTTATTTTTCTTCTTTTTTTTAAGAGTCCTGAACAAGAAAGCCAGCCACTCCAGAAGTAAAGAGCCACATGGTGCTGGCTGCAGCCCAGAAGCTTGCATTACAAAAGAAATACATTTATTTTAATTTTATTTTTTTTGGAGGTCGCAAGGGAGACCACAGAGGTCGCAAGGGAGGCCTCAGAGGTCACAGTTGCGACCTCTGCCGACCCCTAAATGACGTCCCTGGTAATTTCTACCATGGAAAGTGAGAAGTGTACTTCCTTATCCCTTATCCATGGTGGCCATGTTTTTTGCATTATTTTTCTTGATTTGAGAAACAGTTTACATGCCATTTCTCAACTCGAGAAAAATAAACTATTAGTTCCCCGGTACAACTTGCTGGGGTACATATTTATTTATTTATTTATTTATGTTTACATTTATAAAGCGTGCTAAGCCCTGAGGCATCAAGTCGATGTTACACAACCAGTTACTCACATGACAGTATAGGCATTAATTTACATTCTGTCTTAGAGGTTTTATTCCCGTTTCACATTACCCCCAAGATGGAGGAAGCACTTGGTAATCAATATTAGGTAAACATCAAAGTTTTTAGCGCTTTCTAGAAAATCCAATAAGACGGTTCGGCCTGCAAGGAAGACGGGAGGAGGTTCCAATGTTTCGAAGCAATGGCCGGGAAGCTGGTGCCTCCAGCCTTAGCACGTTTAAATTTGGGCTGGGTGATGCAGTGGGCATAAGCTGCCCTAGTCGGTCTGGAAGAGGATGCTTTTGTGGTTTTCTGGGATAAGTAAGAAGGGGCATCATCGGACAAGCATCTATGCGTGATGGAAAGAGTGCTAATGAGAATCGGCTCATGAATCTGGAGCCAGTGGGCTTTATTTTTTGCTGCAGTGATCTGTCCAGCTTCAGGGATATTCAGTGCAGCTCTAAGGGCGTTGTTCTGAATAACCTGCATTTTCCGAACGTTGATATCAGTAGTGGATATGAAAAGGACATTACAATAGTCAAGCCTACACCCTATAGTGAGCCGGGCTATTGTCAGGCAGCTATCAGAGGAGAGCAAAGGTCTGGAAGTGTTGATTAATTTAGCCGGGTAGGCGGAAGAGGGGGCCATGGCGCTCACTTGCTGTGAGAGCGATAGTGTTGCATCAAAATACACACCAAGCTTTGAGACTGGTGTTGGCATCCTGTCAATGTTAAAAGACAAGTATTGGGGGTCTAGCCTCTTGATTACAGATGATGGGCATAAACAGTGTCTGGCAATAAAACCCTTGGAGGGGTGCATTACCAGTCTGGTAATGTCCCAGGGCTTACATCAACACACTCGACTCACTCAGTCTTGTAACTGATGCCCTAGGGCATTACCAGACTGCTAATGCCCCCCGCCCCCTCCTCGGGTTCTATTGCTTAAATAAAATATCTTATCTGGACTCCTGCCTGCAGATTGTTCTTTCACTGGCGATGAGTTGTTGTTCAGGAGATGGACCCTGCAGGACGCATTGACCTCTGAAGAAGTCCCACCACTCATGGAAGCAGTAGCTGGCAAGGTGTGGCAGAAGAGAAAGAGCCAACGTGAAGAGGTTCTTGTCACTGCTGGGTTGTAGAGGCACCACATTGTCTGTGCATGAATCCCTGCATCAGCTGTGCAGTGAGTGTAATAGAAGGTTGCTGGTAACAAGCTCTAAATGTATGTTGCCCTGCTGGTACAGCACCTGATCACCTTTACCTGCCAGTATGAGTCAAACCCGAAGGTTTGGGAAGGGGAAATGTGGGAACTGTAAGCTGGGTCTTTTGTCCCATTAGTTACTTTGCAGGTCATCAAAGAGGCTTAGGAGGCGTGGGTGATTGGTTGATTGGAGGGGCATATAAGCTTCGTGATAGGTGTGGCCCAATTACTTTCTTAGTAGGGCCTATAAGAAGTGTGGAAGACACAAAGGACTTGACGGAGGATCTGGGGCACCGCATGTGCACATGAAGTTAGGAGAACCTTGGTGAGGGGGAGCCTGTTTAGCACCATAAGCTGCTTGTCACGGTGGTGGTCAATAGGGGGAGCACAGAGTGTAGACAACAGCACCACAGCACTTCATTCAGGACAAGATTTAGTGGCCGTATGATGATGTCACCCATGGAGTTCTCTATGAGAGCACCCCCAGAAATTGGGATGTGCGCCTAAGAGCTGTCTGGCTTCCTCCCAGCTCCATCTGCCCAAGGGAATAAAGAGATGGAACTTGGTCACCCAGAATTTTTAAGTGCGATTTCAGGGTTACTTCAAGGCAGGTCCTGATGAAAGCTCACGCTGATGCAGTAGGTGAGCTGACGGACATGGAGGTGGTGGCCCAAGGAGAGCTCACCAGACTGCTACCAGGGTGATCTTATCAGACGGAGCGGTGAACCTGAGTACTGGAACCTCATGATAAGACAGTGGAGAGTAGTACCAGATAAGGAGACATGTCTTCCGTGTCCATGAGATTGGTGCAGGGGCTGGTCAGAATGTGGGCAACAAAGGGTCAGAGACGGCTAGAGACAAGTCACTCACTGACACCAGGCTGGGAAGGTTCGTAGGCTGTGGCAATACTTTGCATTCAGAATAGTACAGTCTCAAAATGGCCTCCCAGAGTCCTACTCTCCTTAATTAGCTGTTTCATCAAGAACTGCTGGGATGAAATGATGGGCAGCGCTGGATGTCAATGACAGTCTTCCAGTGCTGTACTGTAAGCAGCACATAAGGAAGGAAGAAAGAAGTTCTCCTCTGCCTTCTCGACACTGTCAGTCTCACAAAGCATATGAAAGACCCAACACATGAGAAAGGTGACATCCTCATCCTATTTGTCAGTGCTCTGCCTTCCCTCCACTACAGCTCTGCTCTCCCGCTTGACTGGTCTGACCACCTGGCCGTGCCTTTCAACATCCTGCCCACCACTCCACTCAAGCACTACCAGCAGAAATCCATCAGTTAAACTTTCAGGTTCTTCAAGAACTTCCTGGTAGCACGATAGACTTTGCCAACCTCCACCTCACATTGGCTGAACACCCCCAACCGAACTGCGACTCTCTACTGGAATCACTCAATGCCTACTTCTCAGTGTCCATCAACCGATACATGCCTCTGAAACAATGCACTTGCAAACCGAAACTGTCAGCACCTTGGTACATGCAAGAACTCAACCTCAGAAAAAGAGTCATCAGGAACCAAGAGAAAGCCTGCTGCTGCTCCAGGACTGTATCTGACCTGACGCACCTCAAGGAACTCTGAGCAACCCGCCAACAACTCATCAACACAGCCAAGGCCTCCTACTATCAGAACACCATAGCAGAAGATGACAACAAAAGTCGAGCGCTCTTCAAAGCAGTCAAGAACTGCGTTAACCTACTAGCCGGTCCTGCCATACCACACTCTATTGAAAATTCCACCACCAACACCTTCTTCATCAATAAAATCAGCAAGATTCACCAGCACATAGTCACCAGCTCTACATCCACAGACCCACCTCATGTCCCTCCTCACAAAATCTCCACACCCTGGACAACATTAAAAACACTCTCGACAGAAGACCTGGTAGAAATCCTGACCACCCTCAAAGCCACATCGTATACAGATGACATCCTCCCAGCATCCATGCTCAAGACCCTCCCCACAGTGGCTCTCCTTCCCTACTTGCAGATCCTCAACAGCTCCCTAACTCAAGGCACCTTCCCATCAGCCCTAAAGAGAGGAGAAATCCTCCCTCTACTAAAGAAACCCACTCAGGGTCCTGACAACCAAGGTAACTATTGGCCCATCACCCATCTTCCCTTCTTAGGTAAGATCATCAAGAAAGTGGTAGCTGCGCAACTGCAGCACCACATCAACACCAACTATCTCCTCCAACCCTACCATTCCAGGTTCAAACCCAGATGCAGCACAGAGACGGCAACCATACCGGTGGTCGACAATGCCCTCAACATCCATGACGATGGCCACCCCTGCCTTCTGGTTCTACTCAACCTCTCTGCCACTTTTGACACAGTAGACCACAAGGCCCTCACGGAGAACCTACATCGGAGCATGGGGATGAGCAACCTTGTCCTATGCTGGTTCAAGTCCTACCTCGCCAACCGCCAGCAGTTTGTTCAGATGGACTCCTCTAGATCACCAATGCTACTCATCAGCTGTGGAGTCCCGCAGGGTTCTATCCTCTCCCCGGTCTTCTTAAATCTATACATGGAGCCACTGGGGGTCCTCCTAGCCACACACAGCATCTACATCCACCAATATGCCAATGACACACAGCTATACCTCAAGATCGACTCCATCAAGGACATCCATAGGCTCAAAACCTGCCTCTTGCTGGTCCAGTCTTGGATGTCCGGTGCATAATCCACCCCTCTATGACCAAATTCCTACTTCTCACACACAACACTGAACACTCAGATATTTAGACCTGGCTATCAACCATGAACCCTGAGGTTCCCCCGAGCTCACCTCTTGCACCAAGTCCCTCGGGGTCCACATCGACAAACACCTCTCCTTCAAGACACACATAGCTAATAAAATGCAGAAATGTGGGTATCAGCTCTCCCTCCTGCGGCAAGTCAAGTCCTTTCTAACTCTGGACAGCTTTAGATCCAGCGTTCAAACACTGGTCCTACCCCACCTGGCTGGAGCAATGCCCTCTCTGAAGGCCTCCTGTCGTCCTCCCTTGTCCCCCTGAGAAGTGTCCTACATGTGGCGTACGACTCACTAAGAATCTATGCAGATACAAGTCAATCACCCCGGCCCTCATCAACCTTCACTGGCTCCCATTGAGCGTACAAATCACCTTCAAGTCTTGCTGCATCATCTATAAGGAAGTTGCCCTCAAGTCACCCAGCTACCTTGCAGAGAAACTCAGCATTTCTTGTGGACAGCACACCACCAGGTGGCAGGACATGTGCAGACTTGAAATCCGCTGCTGCAAAAAGGAAAGGACCAGAAAACAAGCCTTCTTTGCTTATGCCCCAAGACTATGGAACCCCCTTCCCATCAGTATCAGACGCACCCCTACGCTCCTACAGTTCAGAAAAGAACTCCAGACCCACCTCTTCAAGGAGTCTCTCTTCCTCAACACCAAGGCCATAATGTCCCCCACTGTGCCACCTGACTTGCGAGACACTGTCTGCCCCTCTCCTCCACGCCATTCGGTACAGCTCTATCCCTTCTCTATGCCCCTCTGTATCCCAGTCCCAGCAGTATATCAGTTCTGCTGTTACCTCCGTAAAGCGCTCTGTTGTGTATCTGTATTGTTGTATACCTCTGAAAAAAGTGCTGCGTTGCTTCTCAAAGCCAAGACCTCGCTCAATAAATACAATAATAATAAATACAATAATAATAATAATAATAATAATAATAATAATAATAATAATAATAATAATAATAATAAATAAAGGCTAGCTGCGGCATTCATTGGAAACCCCAGTGGGTGGCTGTGGTAATAGTTCTGTGACCTCATTTTTAGTAATGTTCAGTAGGTTGCTACGGTTCCTGTGAGAACTGAGGTTTGCAAGTTAAAAATCAATATAATAGTTGCTAGCAAGCAGCGAGGGTATTGTCATAGTCTGGCACGTGTGGAATGTTGTTCTACTTCGTAGATCAACATTCCAGGTGTGTCAGTTGATTGGTTGCCGAGGCATGCCGCCTGTTTTTGTTTTGGGGTCCAGAATTAAATTGTGATAACTTCACCGTGTCCTGGATTTTATCACTGGCGACAAGGGTATTCTGGACCCCGCCCCATACGTGCAGGGGTCAGCGTCTCCCAGCGAATCCAGGCCCTGTTATCCACCTTTCATCCGCAGCCCCGTCGGCACATTGCTAGTGCCCGCTGTGGGAAGGCATTCATCTATCGGCTGGAATTGGAGTGGGTGGCGCTGCAATGCTTGTCTCGCTTACCGGCTGCACTGTCCAATAGTGTACAGGTATCTGGAGAAGTAGTCTTCCTACAATTGACAAGGATGAGTGGAAGGTGGAAAGCGAGAAGGATGTTGAGTTATGTCGGATTAAGGAGGGTCTGCTCAAGGGCTGGGATGCTGTCAGAGGTAGGGCAGAAGGGAAGGGTTATGGCCAGGTGTTGGATGAGCTAGCCGTTGGGCCATGGGGCATGTCGAGGGGCGAGAGATTAATCCCGCCTGTGAGTGTAAGGAGTAAATTGATGGCATTGGCACACAAGGGTCACTTAGGTCGCTCACTAACGAAGATGAGGTTGAGGGAGGAATACTGGTGGCATCTATGGATCGGGAGGTTGAAATTATGGTTAAGGACTGTGGCGCATGTGCACTTAGTGATAAGAGCAAGGTTGTGCATCCCCAGCCAATTTATCCAGTGGAGGGGCCCAGAGAAGTCTGGTCGAAGGTGGCTCTGGACATTATGGGTCTGTTTGAGTGTTTACAACCCGAGTGTAGATTTCTGCCGGTGTTAGTTGATTATACTTCCCGGTGGGTAGAAGTAGCAGCTTTTGGCAGAGTGACGACAGAGTGTGTCATTGCTTTTCTTAGGAAAATATTTGGCAGGGAGGGTGTGCCTGCCAGCATAGTGACAGACAATGGTGTTCAATTTGTTTCCAAACTAATGAGGGAATTTTCTGGGGCAGTTTGGTGTGGAGCAGCATCTCACTGCGCTGTACAACCCTAGCACCAATGGACTGGTAGAAAGGGTTAATGGTGTAATTAAGAGTGGCATCCAACTTGCCCTTGCTAATGGTCTGGACTGGGAAGATGTGGTTGCGGAATATTTGACTGCGTATCGTAGGACTCCATCTGTTGCTACAGGGAAGACACCTTTTGAGTTAATGTGAGGAAGGAAGGCGGGGGTCGATATTAAGGTCTATGGCATTGGACGGAGGCGGCCCATGTCACATTGATCTTAGTAGTGTGCAGCAGAGGGTGTTTACGTGTCAGGAAGCTGTAGGGATGAGTCAGAACAGTAAAAGGTAGTTACTCGTGAATGTGGGCAATGTGGTTCGGGTTAAGAATCCCAGGTTTGTGCCAAAGGGTAGGAGTGTATTCTTGCCCCCCCCTGAGAGTTGTGAAGTGTGGGGAGTGGCATGTACAATTGGAGGATGGTTCTAAAGGTGGAGTAAAAAACGCATTGTGGTGTTGGATGGTGGCAAAGATGGTGTGTTAATGGGTAATCATCTGGATTATGGCTTGGATGGTGCAGCTCTGGATTTTCATCCAGAGTTGCAGGGAGTTCACGAGAGTGCTCCTGTGGAGAATGTGGTGCAGTCAAGAGATGTGGTTTCCGCTGATCCTAGTGCAGAAGGGGGAGATGGCAATGGGTCGCTCAGTGATGTAGCACATGCTAGTAATGGATTGCTTAACTATGTAGTTCATTGTGGTTCAGGTCGTCCTGTTAGGAGGTGTGGTCCTCCTATCAGGTTTAGAGACTATGGGGGTCATTACGAGGTTGGAGGTAGCCATGGTGCTATTAGTGCCATGTCTACCCCCTTACTGCATACCAGGTCCGGGTTCCCTGAATGGGGAATTACCGGGCCATTCCAACCTTGGAGGACCTGGCATTTCCCCATTCAGGGAACCCATCCCCTTTCCCCTTCGAGCCCCCATAGGGTTCAATGGGAATGGGGACCATGCTAACAACAGGCCTGTTAATAATGGGGCCGTTGTATGCATGCTGGTCCTTTAGCGGCTCCCACTAAGGGAGCCTGGTAAAACCAGCCGTCCTTAACGGGACCCGCTAAAGAACCGGGTAATGCGGCGGTAAGGGGTTAACGGTGCTGTTAACCCCTTACCACCAACCTTGTAAATACCCCTTATGTGTGTTAATGTTATAATTATTCTGTTATTTTCCATCTTCTCATCAAGTTTAGATGGGACACATTACGAGTTTGGAGGCAGCCATGCCCTTTACAAGGGCATGGCTGCCTCCAAACTCGGGTCCGGGTTCCTTGAATGAGGAATTACCGGGCCATTCCAACCTTGGAGGACCCGGTAATTCCACATTCAAAAAACCCATCCCCATTCCCATTTGAGCCCCCATAAGGCTCAATGGGAATGGGGAGGGAGCTAATAACGGGCCCGTTATTAACAGGCCCGTTATTAGCTCCCTGTTCCCCTTGCGGGACCCGCAAAGGACGTCTGGTCTGACTAGACGTTCAGAGCGGGTCCCACGAGGGAACCTCGTAATAGGGCAGAATGGGTTTACCGACACCATTACCAGCACCGTTAAACCCATTGCGCCCACCTCGTAATGAGGCCCTGAGTGTGCTAATGTTATAATGCATTGTTTTATTTTCCTATCTCTATAATTTCAGTTGCTTTACAAAGTTATGGCATGTTTTTTTGGGGTGTTAAGGGGGAAAGATGTGTCTAGTCTGGCACGCGTGGAATGTTGTTCTACTTCGTAGATCAACATTCCAGGCGTGTCAGTTGATTGGTTGCCGAGGCCTGCCGGCTGCTTTTGTTTCAGAGTCCAGAATAAAATTGTAATAACTTCACTGTGACCTGGATTTTATCAGGTATTTATAGTGTATCAGTTGGGGTTCGACAATCACGGGGTGTTAAGCTTCCGTTTTTCATTATAAATCTTAATAGAGCACGTTTAGAAAGTGTGTTAGATTTTCACGTTCATTTTGAATGTAACTTCACCTATAAATCACCGTCGGCCCGGCGCTTTTCTCTTCATAGAGGACATGTGAGTGCAAAGGTTTTCAAGAAGTGAGCAAGGCCTTCCTCTATTTTGTTTCCTTTCTGGCAGCATTCGGGTAAGAGGGTGGTAAATTATCTATAATATATGGCAGCCTGCAATACCCATTTAGAAGTCTGTAAATAATGTTCTTATTACCGGCCTATTGTGACATCTCTCTGGACCAGCAATACAAAATGGGCAGTGCAACTGCTCTGTAATCAGTTATTACACTTAAGTTGTGATGTCAGAAGGCCCGCTGTCTGAGCCAGCACAGAACCGAATGCCAGCTGCCACTGCTGCCCTTGATTTAAGCCATGGCAGGATTTACACATTTCATTCATGTACAATCACCTCCTGTGACATTTACAGCCATTCACTGGTAAGGAGCTGTGTATCGTAGTATGTTTACAGTGTGCACTGCTGGAGTTTCACACATGGAAGCAGGATTTCGGCATGCTATTCCATATTTTATTTTTATAATTTCTTTATTTATACATTTTAACATAAAGCACAACTCATTCATAATAAAATACATTGAGCAATGCAAAGTCATCATGATAGCCTACATGACAATTATTTCTCTTAACAAGCCATAAATACATCACAGCAATATAAGAAGATGACAATTCATCACTAATAAACATCCCTAAATGAAAAAAGAAATTCATAGACACAAGTAGACAAAACACACCCCAAACACACACACCCACCAACCAAGCCTCTACCAAGTCCCCGCTCACAAACCAACCCAGAGGCACCCCCCAATGTTATAAATCGTTAATGAGCCCCCCTCATTTCCCAGTAAAAGACCTCTCAATTTTGTTTCAGAAGCATAAACTTCTCATAATTGGAGAAGACCTATAAGTCGGCCAACCAGTCCTCCACCCTCAGCTTTTTTCTCGTCTTCCATAGTCTTAAGACCTGCTTTGCCGCTGTTACAAAGGCTTATTTTGTTCCAACACTGAAATCTCTGGGAAATCCCATATCTCCCACTAGTCGATAGCAAAATAATCTGAGGAGGCGACCTAGGAAAGGTCATATTTAAAATCACATCCAATCTGTCCAACACTTCCCCCCAACAATCACTGACAATCGCACAACATGTGCAACAATGTAACCCTCTTCCTACCACAAAACCCCAACAAGAATCATTGTTCAACGAACTCAATCTGTATATCCGCACAGGGGTCCAATATCATCATCCTAATAGTCTCTGTTGGATGAGTCATACGTTCATTTTTGACCTAACACCCACTCTAAACATATAGTCCCACTCCCTGATAGAAATAGCCTGTTCCAACTCTCAGTTTCTCCCAGGATTTAACATATGAGGGGTTCATAGGTATCATTTTAAGGAAAGTGGAGAACATACGCGGTAGTGAGTCAAATGAACCACAAGTCGCCGGACTAGCTTTCATCGTGCATCCAGAATATCTCCTGAACTCTCTCTTTCCAAGGTGAAACTTATGACAAAGAAATGTAATAGACACTATTTGCCCCTCATTCAAGACATCACTTATCTTCAGTATTCCTCTTTCGAGCCAACTACACCAACATAAAGTTTTGTTCCCAATTTTGAGCACAGGGTTGTGCCATAACGAGCCATCATACTGTAGCCATAGATGTTGACCATTAACAATCAACCCCGAGGCAAGAACCATCCGAGTGCATCTATTGAAGACAATTTAGTACCAAAACTTGGTATTTTCCCCATGGAATACAGATTACCCAATACATACAGAGAGAACTTATCTCTCTCTATAGTCATCCAAAGTGGTGTTGATGCCTCCTCTTCCGGAAAGTAGTAAGCCAATATCTTAAGTAAGAAACATTTATGGTAATTATCAAGATCAGGGTATCCAAAACCACCCTCTCGATTACTAGGCACCAGTATGTACCCTGGATTCTTTTGTCTCTTCCCACTGCCCCACAGAAAATTCGGGAATATCCGATCAACCCTCTACAGTAACATTTTAGGACATTTCAATGGGAGAGACTGAATGACATAGAGCTCCTTCGGCAAGAGCGTCATCTTAATGGCGTCAACCTTAGTGTAAATATTCAGGGTCAACCTTCCCCACTTCCACACATCATTCAGCAATACCTCTATTGTTTAGTCACATTAAATTCAGCGATCTTCTTCAAATCACGTATTAGGTAGATCCCCAGACACTTAACACAGGAATCATCCCACTTACAATTCCACGATGCAACATCCCCCTGCGGGCAGGACACAGCAAACGGAAAAACCTCTGTCTTCTCCCAATTAATTATGTGACCCGATAGATGCCCCATCTCCTCAAACATATTTTTCAATAATACCCTACCCACATTTGGATTAGTCAGGATCACAGTCATATCATCTGCGAATGACAAAACCTTTATCTCTTTACCGCCTATTCGTAGACCACGGATACCCTGCTCCTGCCTAATATAAGCAAGTCATGGTTCCAAAGCCAGGTTGAAAAGAAAAAGCGACAGAGGACACCCTTGTCTTGTACCCCTTGTTGGCAGAAAAGAGTCTGAAAGCTCACCTTTCACTCAGATCCTCACAGTTACAGCGGAATGCAAGCAACAGACTATCCTCATAAAACCTGCGCTTAACCCTATCTTAAGTAATATATACTTAAGAAACTCCCAAATGACCCTATCAAAAGCCTTCTCAGCACCCATGCAAACCAATACAGTATCTGCAAGCTCACTTCCCCGAAAACCCAAAATATCCACACGCGTCCTGATATTGTCATAACCAAACCTTTGTCTCATAAACCCAACTTGTGATAGATCTACGAGATTCTCCATAAATCTAACCAGTGTATTAGTCAAAATTCTGCTAAAGTTTAACATCAACATTAAGCAGGGAAATCGGTCAATAATTGCCACATTTTCTGCCGCCCCCACCCAGCTTGGGAATCAGAGTAACTTCTGCCTTTCTCATGAAGGGGCATAAGACCCTATTTAGCAATGAGTAGTTATATAGCTCACACAACAATGGAGCCAACTGTACCCTCAAACACCTATAGAATTCCACCGGCAAACCGTCCATCCCTGGAGATTTACCAATATTAAGTTGATCTGCAGCCGCCAAGATGTCAGCAACATCAACCTCGGCATCTGAAGCATTCCTACCCTCTGCGGCCAAAGCCAGAAATTCAATGTTATCAAAAAACTAATTCAAGTCCAATATCGATGGAAAAACATCCTCAGTGTACAATGCTTCATAAAAGGACCTAAACATTCACATACTTCTGCTTTTTTCACTACTGTAATATCAGAGGTCGAAGTGTAGGAAAAGAAGTAGTGGAACTATCTTCCCTGCTGACCTAACCCCACTCCTCATAAACCCATCGCCATGCCCCGTCCCACGCTCAATACAATCCCCCAAACAAACATGCACCTGCTGTTTAGGGGAACTTTCTGTGCAGTGCACTGAAGGGCATGTTTCAACATCTTCCTACACTTTCATTTTAAATTGAAACCATTCCGGAATGGTTGGTTTTTAAAATAAAAGTATAGGAATGGTAAAAACGAATTAAAAAAAGTGGAGAAGCACCGCTCCCAATCGCTCCCGCCCACTTCGACCACTGTGTAATATCAAGCGTGTTCTCCATGCCCTGAACATAAGACCACACAGTCCTACCTTTCAGCTTATTAGCCAGCAGTCTGACACTCCTGTCACCATGCTCTTCTCTGCTTGTATAACAACTTTGCATTTCAAAGCATCGTTTACCCTATTCATTTCAATTTGTTCTCAATATCCCTGGTCGACTCAAACCTTTGTGGTAAGTGCCTAATGTGATTAATCAGTGATGATTCCTCCCAGAAACCTGGTCTGGGATCCTTCTTATGTGGTAATGGAAAGGCAGACGCCCCCTGATCCCGACCAAGGGGGTGTTGCACTGCAGAGGTATCACATTGGGGGGACAGAACAGGAAGACTGGGAAACCCCCTTTTTAATTTTCCCCATAATCCTACACTTTTGATGGCTGTTTGCCAAACAGCAGAAGTTAAAGGAAGTAACTTTGTTTTCAGGAACTACATGTCCCGTAATCTCACAAGTACTGGGACAAGGAAGAGGGCTGAAGAGGCATGCTGTAGCAATAGTCAGTCAATTATGCCTAACACCCGACACCTGATGGAACCTGGGAGGCATATAAGGTCCACTCAGGTGCAGGCAATCAGAAGGAGCTGGGACTGTGACTGGAGGGCTTGCTGTGGCAGAAGAAGCAGAAAGAAGAAGGCATGAAGCTGGAAAACCAAGCAGAAGTAGGAGAACCCATGGGTCTCAAGAGAGAGAGGGGCTCCTTAAATGAGGGGCTGAGCCGGGGACACCTTTAATGAGGAAGGGTCTGGGTCCCTGTGAAGCCAGAAGCAGTAGACGTTATGGCAGGGGTTGCTGAAGTTTTGTGACCTACAGAACAAGGATTACAGATTCTGATGAGTGAAACCTGACACTCTGATGCTTTGCCTGACCACTGCCGGCAACAGTATCCAGTTTCCTATGCACTTGTGTATAGTCAGAAGTTAGCTGAAGTTGTTCGTTGAAGATTTAATAAGGGAACAATGGAAAAGTAGTGCTTGCACGTCTTGGGTAATTCCTTTCACTCGCGTGAAGAGCAAACGCAAGTGAAAGGCCATTGTTAAACCCTTAAAGACTAAACCTTATGAAGCGGTTGCGTGTCTCTCATTATGAAGAGTAAATGTTGCAAAGGCCATTGCTGAATATTTAACATTGAGAAGACCATTGTTAAAACGTTTAACCTTTGAAAACGACATATACAAGTGGTTGTGTGTGTCTAATTGTGCTTTTGAAAGGAAGACTGAACATCTATCCTTTACTTTCATGCTGGCATCCATTTTTCTCATCTCGATGAGGCTTGGTGACTACATTCCCATCTGTGCTCTTGCTCTAAATTGTAAATAAGTCATTTTTTATTAATTGTGATCTCTTTGGGCATCCACTACACTGCGGCCTGTTTCCCTATCCTCTTCCTGTTTCCTCCTCCTTCCCCACCGCCCCAACCCTTACCGAGTCCCCTGATTGGGTGTGCTGCCTTGTGGAACACCATTGAGGGGTGTAGCTCGAGCCGGTGCTCGGGGCAGCTCTTTTCCCATCTGGATGAGGCTTAGTGAGTAAATTCCCATCTGTGCTCCTGCTCTAAATTGTAAAAGAAAGTCAAATCTGAGAGTATTTGCTTTTCTGTTTGAAAATTAGGCTTTTTCCCCTCTATCTAATAAAGTCAAATCTGCCTTTTTTTGTATTTGCTTTTGTGTTTGAAAATTAGGCTAATTCCTTTGATCGCGCTACCAAGAATCTCTCCCCTCTAGCCAGGAAACTTGCTACTAAGTGTGTTGCTTTTTGTGTTGTTTGCTGAAACCTCAGTTTTTCCCATGTCCTGGACCATTGATCTTTGATTGTTGCTCTGCTTTGTGTTGCAGTTCGGTCTCGTGCACTGAATTTTCTCCCTCTCTACCTCTCTCCACCCTCCTTCTCTCCGTGTCTACCCTCTGCGTTGCTTTCAATCCCCCCCATCTTCTCTAACTGCGACTCTATCACCTATCATATCTCTCTTTCGCAGTCTGGAAGGAAAAAGTTCAAGAAGGATCTCATGGTCTTCAACCCTGGCCTGCCCATGGCTGACACCTATGTCAATGCTTCTTCCTGGCAAACTGTAACTGACATCCTCTTTGTCATTCTATCTCTAGACATCTGGAACCCCATATGGTCTCAGTGTTCTCCCCGTTCTCTTCCTCTCCCATTAATGGTGGCACCCATTGGGAAGTACTCTTGGCATACTTCCTTTCCTCTAGGGCCATAATTAATGTCTAGCTGAATGGCACTGTCATGGTCCAGGTCTCTCAGCCCAACCTCCTCCTTCTTGATAAGTGATTCCATCCCTCATCAACATTCTCCATTCTCTTGCCACTCCTCCTTCTGCCTCCCGTCTGGCCCCTCTGCCACCACCGTCAGGTATACCACTTTCCAGTACCCTTCCTAGGAAGACCTTCCAAAGTGTAAACCAGCTTCACTTAGCTACCCTCAACTCTCGCTCTGCTGTCAAACACTCCTCTGACATCTCAACCTCAACATCCTCGCTCTCACCGAGACGTGGTTCATGGCCAGCTCTATCACAAATTTTTCCACTTTCCTCACAGGTGGCTACAAGATCCTCTCTATGCCCAGGCCTAACTGGTCCGGGGGCGGAGTGGCCCTGATCTTCCCTGAATGGGTCCCTGCCACTATCATACCCACTCAGGCCTACTCCTCCTTTGAATACCTCACCTGCAGGCTTGGTGTCTATACTATCCACTCGCTGACTCTGGCCACCATCTACAGGACCCCTGGCCCACTCCCTCTTCCTCTCAGAGTGATCTGACCTCTCCTCTTCTCTCCTGGGCTCCACCTCAAAGCTTATACTCCATTGAAACTTCAATATTCACCTTGACTACCCTGATGCATACTCTGGACTCTTCTGCAACATCTGTGACACTCTTTCCCACTCCATTCTTCCCTCCGGGCCAACACACTCAGCCGGACACACCTTGAATGGTCTCCTCTCTGTTGAAATCCCCATCTCCAACCCTCTCACTACTCCTCTCTCCTGGTTGGATCACACTCTCTTGTCCTCCAGCCTGGTCCTCCTGGGTCCCCTGACTAAGTCCCCGCCTGCACTACCAATCTCCTTCTCCGTCATTCCACCTATGAAGCAAGTGTCAGTTGTTGCTTTTGCCGCCACCTTCATTCCCCCCAACCCCTTCCTCTGACTCTCACTCTGACTCAGCCCTTACTCACCTTCAACTCTCTCTCTCCAAAACTCTTAACCTCCTTGGCCCTGTCTTGAGGATCCGCATGAAGCTTGCCTTCAAGTGCAACTCCTGGTATGACTCTGACCTGGCCTCTCTGAAATGCAGTTGCAGAGTTGCTGAGCGGAAGTGGCAGGCTTCGAGCACATCCTCTGATAAACTGGCCTGCCGCCTGCTCCAAAGGCAATACAGACTCGGCATCTGCTCGAAGAAGAGGGCCTATATCCAAGCCCACATCTATGGGCCCACTAACAACATGGCTGAACTTTTCAAAATATGCAAGGAATTCACCAATCCTACTGCAGTTTCATTTCTCCTCTGCCTTCCTTGTCCCACTGCACTGCACTGGCCTCTCACATCATCTCTAAAACTCAGGTCATCCTGTCCTCACTCTTCTCTACACTACTCCTTTCTCCATCATCCACTCGCAGACCTCACTTGACCTCCCTTTCATCCTACTCTCCTCTTTCTCTCCCATATCACCTGATGAGGTTACTAGACAAGTACACACAATGAAAGTCTAATTCAAACTGGTGCTCCCCTGCTCCTCTAGAACTATCAAGGACAACATTGTCTCCCTTGCTCCAGCCTTGGCTGATTCCTGCAATCACTCCTTTGCCACTGGATCCTTACCCTCACTCCTCAAGCACTCCCTTGTGCACCCTCTCCTCAATAAGCCTTCTGCCGACCCTTCCTCTCTGGCTAACTACAGCCCTATCTCCATTACGCCCTTCCAGGGTAAATTCTTGGTGAAGCTGGCCATCTCCAAGCTTATCCACCACATTGAATCTGTTGGTGGTCTCCATGACCACCAGTCTGGCTTCAGAGTTCACAGAGGCATGGAAACTGCACTCCTGAACACCTGTGAAGATTTGCTCTCTAATCTCAATTCCAACTCTCCTTCCATTCTCATCCTTCTTTTTATTTACTCTTCCTTTGAAACAGTCAATCATTCCACCATTATAAAGGGGCTCTGTGATACCCTTGGCATCACAGCCCTGGTGCTGGCCGGGTTGACCTCCTTCCTCTCTGACAGGCCTTCCCAGGTTCAACTGGGCCCTTTTCTCTCCTCCATCTCTCTCCTCCATCTCACTCTCCACCTGCGGTGTCCCTCAGGGCTCTATCCTCTCGTCCTGGATTTTCAACATCTACCTGGTCCCTCTTGCCCATTTGAGATCCATCTTCTCTCTTAAACGCCAGTGTTATGCTGATGACACACACCTCTCTTTCAAGCGTCCCTCCTTTGCCTCCTCATCATCCTCTGCAATTCCTGACAGCCTGTTTGCTATTCAGGCATGGTGCCCTGCTAGTGATCTCTGCCTTAATTGATCCTTCTCATCGGAACCCCTGCTCTCTGGTTCCCTCCCACACTCTGGCCACCTTCCATGGGCAACCCACCCGCCTGTGAGGCATAACACCTTGGTGTCATCTTCAACTCCTCCCTCTCCTTCTCTCCTCACATCATGGACCCCGCCAGGAAGGGCCACTTTCAGCTGCACCTCCTCAGGGGCATTCTCCCTTTCTTCGCCTTCCCCTAGAAACTCAATGGGCCTCATTGCAAGTCCGGCGGTAACCCTGACTTCCCTGTGCCACCGGGAGATTCCAAGTCCAGTGGCCCGGGAAGTAGGGCGCCGTAAAATGTAAGACCCCATTCCATGGAGTCCAACAGGACTATGGGAGTGGGGATTTGGAAGCACCGGCACCATGGCTGCTGCACCCGGCAGCGTCAGACCTGTTGGGCCCAGTGGCCATCGCAGGCCTACATGTAGTTAGCCGGTCTGGAAACAAGGGTGCCAGTGAGATTTCCGGCACCCTATATTCCAGACCGGCAAACTTATAATCAGGCCCAATGTCTCCAGAGTTCTGATCCTCTCCAGGCTGGACTACTGCAACAGCCTCTTCCTCAACCTGCCCACTTCCTTCCTTTCATCCCTTCAGAATAGGACTGAAAGACTTATCCTTGGCCCCAAGCCCAGGGACCACATCTCTCCAGCCCTAAAATCTCACCCCTGGCCCCCGGTTGCTGCGAGGATCAAGTTCAAGGCCCTCTGCATCATCCATAAGGTTTTCTGGGGCCTGGGATCCTGCTACATCCAACTCCACCTAAATACCTTCCTGCTAGAGCCCTTCGGGTCTTCTAGCTCCAACTCTCTGCAGATTATGCGCTTCTCCAAGCAGAGAGTGGGGGTAGATATCTCTCCTTCACAAGTGCATCCTTCTGGAATGGATTCCCTGCCCATCTCAGAGTTGAGCCGGATCTCCTTAAATTCTGGAAGCTTCTCAAGACCTTCCTTTTCTCTTCCTCCTTCCCTTTCCCCCTCCTTTTGCTAATACTGCGATCTGTGGCTTGACTGGCTGCCTGTTTCCTTCAGATCCTTACAGGGCACCAGGCCCTCCTTGCCCAGTTACCCCTCCCCCTCCACTTGGTCTCCTGTGAGGCCCCCACACCTGTACTTGCCTTTCCTGCCCTCCTCCCCCTGCACTAGCCTGGATGTGCCTGCCCTCCTTGAGCCCTTCCAGCCCCCTATCTCGCAATTAGCAAATGGAGCTTCCTTTCCCTGCACTCTCTGCTTCCCCTGGCCCTGTCCACCTGGCCAACCCTGGCACTTGCCTATCCCACGGGTCTTCCACCCTGATCAGCACTTTCCCCCCACCCCTCTCCACTGAACTTCTTGCTACCCACTTGCACGATCTGAATGTCACAAGGCCTAGCAGAACCGTTTTTGTTTTTGTTTTCCTTGCCCCCCTGAATTGTCTTGTTGCGCCAAGAAACACATTGTATATAGGCGCATTATAAACACCCAATAAATAAAATAAATATACAAGAAGTTAAGCAGTTATAAGTGTATCTATAATTGAAGAGAAGAGCATGCATTGCCCAATCCAAGAGTCTCCCCAAACTAAGAGTGAAAACCGGCTTTCTCAGAGCCAAAACACAATCTAACTATTTTTGTGAACCCAATAATAGTTCAACATGGCCTAAGATACAAGTGTGCAAGCATTACCTGAAGTCAAGAGAGTGGCACTAAGGCTTCTGGGTAATTACCTGGGCTAACAGTTGTTAGAGAGGTGCAGGCAAAGTTGGGTAAAGGAAACTGGCAGCTTGTAAAGATTATTTGAAGTTTACACATATTCAGAGGAAGAGTGCCTTGTCTACTGGAAGGTGTTGAAGTACTTGAAAGTGAATCTTCTCAAAACTGTCTTAAAGTAAAAATTACTGAAGCTGTAGTAGTCGTCCAAAGTACTGAAGCTGTAGTGGTATATCTGGTTATCAGTAGATGCAACATTTCAGTGCCGTAAACAAAGTGGAGTTCTATGAAGCAAAGGAGACCATTCTCATGGTCACCTGGAGTAGAGGTGAAGTTGTTGAAGTGGAAGCAGCAGCACTGTGAAGTCATCCTGACAAATATACCCATTGTAAATCCTAATCCTGTAACTAATGGCAAACTAACTGTTAACAAAAAACGATGTTTAACTGACAGTTGTAGAAGTTGCATTTCTTGTGAACTGTGGCAAGTCTTCTTAGATTACTAGAAGTGGTGACAAAACATTGTGGCTGGGATTAACGTAGGTGCTTTTCTGAGGAAGTGGAAAGTCTGTATTTCATGAAGGAGAAAAGATTTGGTATTGTTGGAACTTTGGTTAACAAAACTATACTGTGACATTTGAAATATCAAGAACTGATTTGAGACTGTCCTACCTACCAGGATGTCCTTGTTTGTTTCTTTGGTTGAACATTAGCAGAATTCACTTTGAATCCAGACGAAGGGAACCCACCCAGGTTATTGTAAGGTCATTAAGAAACTGTGAATGTTATTTATGTGTTTCCCTCTAGTTTTGTTTAGGCAGGGAAATCCTCAGCAGAGTAGGGACAGTGAGGCAGTTCACTTCATTTCTTGCTAAAATAAAATAGCATATTTTGATCAATCATCAAATAGTTGTTCGCCTCGCATTGCTGACCCCTCACACTAATCTCACCCTCCAAAAATGTCATTCTTCCAAACCCGACTTCCTAGAACGAGAAGTCCAATTAATAGCTCCCGTGTATCGTTGCTTTAGAGCGAACCCTGACCATTAAGATATCCGCTGAGCCCCAATTCTTCACAAAAGAGACCTCAATGAACTTTCTTAGTTTATCAGGAACCTCCTGATCCCTCAAAACCAAAGTTCCACCATTTCTACCTCTGCATTAAAGATACAGAGGCACACTGGAACCCTTGTGGGCTTGTTACCAGTGGATGTGTTTCCTTTATTTTATCTGAAATATTCATAGTATTGTTGGATAGGAAGTACTCCAGGAATGGAATATTTTGGCATACTTTGTGGGGATGACATTATTGCCATACATATCGACCTATTTTATATATCTCATAGCATTATTACCCTTAAGGGTTTTTATAGTTTTACCACCTACCTTTACCTCCTTCATAGGCTGCTCAGGAGCTCTGTGGTGTCTCCTGCAGTGGTTACGGTTGGACGGGTGCTTTTGAGCTTCAGTGCCTGAGTGGATGTGGCAGAGGATGCAACCGTATGTCTAAGTGTGATGGGCACCTACTTACAGAGATGGAAGCAGTGCACTCCTGAGATAGCCTCAAGAGCTCTGTGGTGACTCCTGCGGTGGTTACGGTTGGACGGGTGCTTTTGAGCTTCATGTCTGAGTGGGTGTGGCAGAGGATGCAGCTGCATGTCTAAGTGTGATGGGCACCTACTTACAGAGATGGAAGCAGTGCACTCCTGAGATAGCCTCAAGAGCTCTGTGGTGACATCTGTGGTGGTGACGGTTGGACGGGTGCTTTTGAGCTTCAGTGCCTGAGTGGATGTGGCAGAGGATGCAACCGTATGTCTAAGTGTGAGCGGCTCCTGCTTACAGAGATGTAAGCGGTACGCTCCTGAGATGGCATTGGGAGCTCTGTGGTGGTGACGGTTGCATGGGTGCTTTTGAGCTTCAGTGCCTGAGTGGATGTGGCAGAAGATGCTGTCGTATGTCTAAGTGTGATGGGCACCTACTTACAGAGATGGAAGCAGTGCACTCCTGAGATAGCCTCAGGAGCTCTGTGGTGTCTCATGCAGTGGTTACGGTTGGACGGGTGCTTTTGAGCTTCAGTGCCTGAGTGGGTGTGGTAGAGGATGCAGCTGCATGTCTTAGTGTGAGTGGCTCCTGCTTACAGAGATGTAAGCGGTACGCTCCTGAGATGGCATTGGGAGCTCTGTGGTGGTGACGGTTGCATGGGTGCTTTTGAGCTTCGGTGCCTGAGTGGATATGGCAGAAGATGCTGTCGTATGTCTAAGTGTGAGTGGCTCCTGTTTACAGAGATGGAAGCGGTGCGCTCCTGAGATGACCTCAAGAGCTCTGTGGTGACATCTGTGGTGGTGACGGTTGGACGGGTGCGTTTGAGCTTGCACTTGCTGTGGTGGAGCCTACGCTGGTGGTTTCAGTGTGCGTACAGAAAGTAGAAACGCTCCTTGAGCACGGGCCGTGCTCCAGCTGTTGAAGGGGTTGCGTCTGCCATGAACAGTGTGTCCCCGCCAGGTTCCTTGTTCTGTGTGTGGTGTTCAATGGGAAAGAAGGGAGATGTAAAGCACCTGGCTCTCTGCTCCGGTCTCTGCCTGCCTGTGGGCTCCTGACGTCAGATTTGTTGATGTCACATGAAGAGTACATGTCCCATTCTTATCTGCAGTGAAGTATTATTTACCACACGCATGTAGTAGCCGTGAAATGGGAGTCAAGCTAAGTCGTTTTTATTAAAGTATTTGCTACATGAGGTAAGAACATGAACCAAAGGTGTTCCACCCCCCTCACCCCTCCCCCCACCCCATGTAGCTGGTGTAACAGTCGCAGGTAGGTAACAAACTGCAATACACTCTGCACGTGACATCACCTGCTCATGCAGAGATAGGGGGAGAAAGACAGGTGCCACACACCTCAGTGCTTGTCTGGGGGCTGCCTTGAGTCCATCATCATGGCATCGAAGGTCCATCTGCCCATGACCCTTCCTCTGCCTCACTCCTCCCCCTCTTCACAAAGTGTTCCCAGCAGCTGCAAAGGTTTGAGCATTATATGGAAAGCAAATGTCCCCTCCAGGCCAATGGCACGTGCAGGCCGCCTCGCTCATTTAATGGAACGTGGGACGGAGCCATGAAGGGAGACTGCGGGATTCTGGGACCAGGAACTACTGCTTGCTACACAATGTGACCCATCAGGGGTCAAGCCCTAAAAAAAAGTGGGGGGGCTCATTAAAATACCAATTGAATGTGGCATCACCCGAAATTAGCATATGAAGGTGGCCTCTGAAAAAAGTGGGGAGACTCTGTCCACTCGCATGTAGCCTCGACTTGAGCCATGCGACCCATGGAGTGTGTATATAGGTTCTACCCCAGAATCTCTTCAGCCTCCCATCACCATCCAACCATTTCCCCAACCACCTAATCAGGGACGATTCCCACTTGTGACCCCTCCCAGATGTGTTACAGTAGCATTAAGTAAGGGTCCCCTACTGCAGAACATCAGAGGGGAGGGGGGGCGAGTGCCTGGACAGAGCTACAGCGCGCTGTAACATGTGTAGGAAGTGAGGAAAGACTGAGTGTGTGTGTGTGTGGCGAGCTTGTTGAATAATGTAGACTGGGTCGGGGATTTAAGAAAGGATCCTCCGCACGTGAAGCCACTCAGGGGATCCCAAAATAAAAATAAATAAAATCGGATCCCCAGAGCCAGAGCTGTGACAGAGACCAGGACATAAAGAAAGGGCTAGAGTAAGGGACCCTCACGCGCGGGCACGCGAATGTTCCTTTTCCTTTAGTATCAAAATGGAAATAAAGACAGTTGGAGCACGAGCGGAGCGCTGGCTGACAGTTGAACCCTTCAACAGGGTTAGAGGCGCTCCGCTCTGCACCCTGACACTGCCGCCGCCCGGGCCTTTATGCTGGCGCTCCCCTGAGTAGCTGAGCCACCTCCCATGTGGCTATCAAATCACCGCCGGCCTCGGGCACATTAAGAAGATGGTGTTCCCCACAGTAGAGGAGCGCCCAATGCCTTCAGCCCCACTGGGATAAGTTTAGGTGACGGTACCACCCCCTATTCAGGTGGCTCACCTGGACTCTCCAGGCTACACATAACAGATGTGGCCCAGGGCAAGAAGTGCTGCGGGGGTAACGCCACGTTGCCATCTGAGTGCTGGGCTGGAGCTGACATATGCAGCCCAGCCCATGTAAAGGCTTTGGGCACCTCACACACTGTTGCAGTTATCAGATGCCAGGATCATCATAAGAGAGTGTGACGTCAGAGAGGAACATCAAATAATGGCAAACCTTGGGACAGCCCTGGCCAGGCTGTCTTGCAAGTAAGGTTTATATATATATGTTTTTTTTATACAGTGCACCGTATTAACTTTGTACATATTTTTTAAAAGACTCTTATGTTTTGTATTTATTTAAATGACTCTTTTATATTGTTTTATTTAGTTATGCAGCTAGTAGGAGTAATTTAGGTTGTATATAGAGGGAGTCATTACGAGGTTGGAGGTAGCCATGGTGCTATTAGCGCCATGAATAGCCCCTTACCGCATACCGGGTCCGGGTTCCCTGAATGGGGAATTACCGGGCCATTCCAACCTTGGAGGACCCGGTATTTACCCATTCAGGGAACCCATTCCCATTCAAGCCCCCATAGAGCTCAATGGGAATGGGAAGGGAGCTAATAACGGGCCCGTTGTTAGCATGCTGGTCCTTTAGCGGCCCCCACTAAGGGGGCCTGGTAAAACCAGCCACCCTTAGCGGGACCCGCTAAAGGACCTCGTAATGCGGCGGTAAAGGGTTAACGGCACTGGCACCTTGACCAGCGCCATTAACCCCTTATAACCCCCAGTGTCTTGTGTTTGCCCCCTTTATGTACAAAACAACTCACAAAACCCTGCTGGTCTACTGAAAGAGATAACCTTGTGCTTTCTCCTTAGGGGTATTTGAGAATTCTTCCCTAACTTCCTGCCCTTTCCTTCCCTCATCATATCCCCATCGAGGCTCACCAGGGTGATCTCGAACCCAGGAGAGTGAGGTTTGGAGACAAGTTAGAGGCCTGTCAGGGGAAAAGTTAAGTTATAAACTATATATGCTGTGCCCGCCTACACCAGTCTCCCAAAAAGGTGTGTAACTCAGATCACCCCTCTACACATAGGTCAAGAGTTCAACCCCTATACTAGTTTAACCCCTGCATGTCCACCCAGGACAGCATCCTGCAAGTCACTCAGAGTCACAGAGATTGTACAGTGTCCCAACACACTTCTTTCACAATATTACTGTTGGCATGGGTCAAGGGCCCTCATTAGGACCCTGGCGGAGTGGGTTTCCGCCAGCGCTAATCGCGGCGGACCCGTCCGCCGTACTACGAGTTCCCTTAGCGCCATGGAGGTTTTCTCCGCCTGGTTTTACCGGGCGGAGAAAACCATGGCGCTAAGGGACCTCGTTGTTAATTACGCCGCCGTACTTTACGGCGGCGTAATTAACTCCTTCCCCACTCCCATTATACCCTATGGGGCAAGAATGGGAATGGGGAAGGGTAAAATGGGGATTGGGGATTTACCGCTCCGCCAAGGTCGGCATGGGGTGGTAAATCCGCCAACCCCCATGGCGCTATCGGCGGCTTTCCGCCATGCTCCGCGGTGCATTTAGCACCGCGGATTCCGCCAGGGTCGTAATGAGGGCCAAGGTCTTTGAGCCAGCTTTGGGTGTGACCTTGATCTTTGCTTGATATCCACCTTTGTTATGACCTTGATCTATGTCTTTGACATGGATGAGGTGACAGTCTCACAGTAACTAACTGTGCAATACTTGATGGGCCTCTTTGACCAATCATTTTCTTTGTGTGTATAGCTGGTGGGTAGCCCCCCCTCCCCACTCTCCGCCCTCAGGTACTTTCATGTATGAATCTCCTCCTATCTTGGTTTTGAAAGAATAAAGTGATTTCTGTAAGTGGGCTTGTGTCCTTGCAACTCCCCTACCTGTCTTCATTCTCGCTGCTTTAGGGATTTTGGGTGTGCCTCCGGCAGCCCTCTCACTTGAACTGGTCCTTTCAACCAGGCTTCTCCTGAACTCTGACTCCCGTTTTCAATCCTGGATTCTTGTTGACCAATTTGGCTTGGCCAACAATGGTTTTGCTCACCTAGTTCTCCTCTTTGTCTTTCCATCAGCACTTGGCTATGCTGGCTTGGCCATCACAGGTTCTACTCTCCTGGTTCTCCTCCTTGTCTTTCCATCAGCACTTGGCCTTGCTGGCTTGGCCATCATAGGTTCTACTCTCCTGGTTCTCCTCCTTGTTTTTCCATCAGCACTTGGCCTTGCTGGCTTGGCCATCATAGGTTCTACTCTCCTGGTCCTCCTCCTTGTCTTTCCATCAGCACTTCACTTTGCTGGCTTGGCCATCATAGGTTCTACTCTCCTGGTTCTCCTCCTTTTCTTTCCATCAGCACTTGGCTTTGCTGCATTGGCCAACGCAGGTTCTGCTCTTCCAGTTCTCCTTATCTTTCTCTCAGCACTTGGCCATGCTGACTTTGACATCACTGTTTCTGCTCTCGCTGACTTTTCAGAGGTTCTGCCCTCATGGGGCCACTCCTCGAATTTCTAACACCACTTGGCCTTACTAGCTTGGCCAACAGGGGTTCTGCTATTTTGATTATCCTCTATTTCTTTCCCTCACCACTGTGCTCACCATTTGATCCTTCTGGCTTGGTCACCAAACTCTCTACTCCCCTGGTCCTCCTATTTCTCTTCCTCTCACCATTTGATCCTTCTGGCTTGGTCAACACCGGTTTTGCTCCCCTGGTTCCCCTCCTTCTCGTTCTCTCACCATTTGATACTTCTGGGTTGGTCAACACGGGTTCTGTTCCCCTAGTTCCCCTCCTTCTCACCATTTGATACTTCTGGCTTGGTCAACACAGGTTCTGCTCCCCTGGTTCCCCTACTTCTGTTTCTCTCACCATTTGATCCTTCTGGCTTGGTCAACACAGGTTCTGCTCCCCTGGTTCCCCTACTTCTGTTTCTCTCACCATCTGATATTCTGGCTTGGTCAACACAGGTTCTGCTCCCATGGTTCTCCTCCTTCTCTTTCTCTCAGCATTTGATCCTTCGGCTTGGTCGACACAGACTCTGGTCCCCTGGTTCTCCTCCTTCTCTTTCTCTCAGCATTTGATCCTTCTGGATTGGTCAACACAGGTTCTGGTCCCCTGGTTTTTCTCCTTCTCTTTCTATCACCATTTGATCCTTCTGACTTGCTCAGCACAGTTTCCTCCGCCTTCATCTATTGGTGAAAAGCAGAAGACTGCATTACAGCGGGAAGAAGGAAAGAAACAGAGTACGCCTGACGTGGGTTAACAGGATTTGAGAAACGAACCTCAAAGCCTGAGTTACTGGGAGTAGGCATGTGGGTTGGCTGGCGGCCATGTTGAACTGGCCAGGTTGAAAGAAGGTGCACAATGCCCTTAAGTCCTCAGCCTGCGGAAAACTAATCACAGATGCAGAACCCATGGTATTGATCAAATGAGGAGCAGAAACACATTTTCCAATTAAATGATCATGCAGTCATTTTGTCTGAGGCAGTCGAGCCCCTCAGTGTACAAGAAGGCAAAAGTAATCCAGTGGGTAGCTATGACAGGGTTTTAGAGATTTAGTAGAAAGCTGCTTGGAGCCTAATGAGATCGACACCCCAGAAGCTGGCGGGGGCAGAAACTGCTACTTGATTGGCCCACTGGGGCCCAGATCCTGATGAGAGTTTGGCGACCCCTAGAGTTGCAGAATAAGAGACAGGGAATTCTATAAACTGGCTAGAAGCCCATCGAGAGCTCGTACACTGGCAGCTGCGGTTACAATTACTGCAGCCTGGAAAGGGCCAAGGTGCGAGGGGAGAGAACCCACCCCAAAGAGTTCCATAGCGCAAAAGTTGTATGTCACAGAGTATTGCGCTTATATAGGAAGCTCCAGGGCAAATGGTAGTTGGGTGCCTACGAACTTTTACTGGTGAGCGAGCATTATCTCTCGCTTTTCTGGAGTCCATGCTTGAGGTTCTGACACTCTCCCATGGGGGAATGGCTGCAAGTTTCCATCCACCGGAGCAAGTCCGTGCAAACCTAAGGTCTTGCCACATTGGGGAGTATTGGCATCTTAAGCACAGACTCCATGAAAGTGACAGATCAGCAGCAACCAAATACCACAGCCAAGAAAGAGGCATTTGGTTGCACTCTAAAAGTCTTAGAGGCTGTGAGTGAACTGATGGATGTGATTCAGGACATGGAACCCTAGAACCTTCTTGGATTGGAAATTGGACAATGGATCCATGACACTGGGTCTTTTGACAAGACCATTGGACCAGATTTGGTGATCCCACCATCATGACTATGATGAACGTAGTTTTTCATACATTATGTTTTAAATAGTATGACGCTCGCCAAATTCAGAATTTTGTTCATTATGACCCTGATCCTTGGTTTACAAGTAGGAGAGGAGTGTACCCAGGGTCAAAAGGGCAGGACTTTCACCTAGGAAATCCAGATCAGGAGCAACACATTTGACTTGGAAGCAAGACAAGGCGGCGCAAGACAGGTTTGAATCCCGATCCCGTTCTTAGAAACCTCTTGTTGGTATTAAGCGCATTATAAAACAACAATTATAATTATAATAACAGACACATACTTGGCCTGGTAATGCAGGAGATGTGTTTTGAAATGTACCTATTTCTTTTTTGTATGCGTTTGCTCTAGGAGGTTGCAGTTTGTGAGGTTTTCGCTAATGTTTTCTGAAGTTAACTGAATTTTCTAAGTCAACTTCAGTTCCAAAATATTTACTTTGGATCTTCTCTATTTCTTGGAGTTCTTTGGTTGTTCCATGTCAGATGTCAATTAAATTTTGGAGTTCTAGAGCAGGACGTTTTGCATAGTACAGTCTATTCACAAGATTTCGTATAGCGAAATGATGTATTGCTAGCGTTCCTCTCCATGTCACAGTCACCAGCGAGATAGGGAGTTAGTGGCAACACTGATCATTAGAACCACTTCTCAGTATTAAAAAGTGTTGATGCTCCAGTTCTCAACCTCAAACAATCTAAAAAACTGAAAGAACCAAACACATCGTGGAGTAATAGTTTACATAACACAGGTAGCACCTAGGGTGCAGTCTCTATTATCTTAGCAGTTTCAGAATAACAATCAGTAACATCGTTCTGATGAGAACTCCTCTTACGCCTTGCGTCAGCAGTAGCTAGTGCTATTTTTTTAATTGTTTTATTTATTGAACATTTGTATAGTCCCTATACAGCAGAAGGTGTTTCAAGGCACCACAAGTCAAAAAAGTAGGGGGATGGGTGAAGAGGAGAAAACAAACAATAATGGCCCTACTAGGCCTTGTGACATTCCGATCGTGCAAGTGCAGTAAGAAGTGCAGGGGGGGGACAGGGTGGAAGAGGGAGGGGGAAGATGGGGAAGTGCATGCAGGAGGGAACCGCAGGTGCTTGGCGAGAGCTAGTGGCAGCCCAGGAGGGCAAGTGCCAGGGGAACCAGGGGTAAGGGTGAACTAGTGCATGGAAGGGGGTACCAGACTTGGTGGCTGGTCAGGGAAGGGTGCCAGAGGGCAAGTGCTGGTTATAGGGGTACTGGAGTGGGCAGTCCTGACATGCCATTTATAAGGCTAGAGTAAACATATGCAGCATCTTGATATTCCATAATCAGTGTAGATGTCTTGTGTAGCTATGTCTTCCCACCTGATTCATCTAAAGAGGCTCCAAATTGTCTCCATTTCCAATTATTCATGGCTGGAATCATGTTGCCTTTTCAATTGCCCCACCACTGCAGTGAAAACCACATGATGTGTAAATCACCATTGTTGAAATCATCACTCTTTTCACATCATGAAATGCATCTTTGGTGCCCGTGTAGGGCAGCAGGGTTTGAGAATACAGGTGTGACAGTCATGGTGATCAGAAAGTCACATTGCATTTAGGCTGTTCAACTAAACTAAGGGACGTGCCTGAGTTCCTATTTTAATTGTCTTTCCGAAACTTTGATGTGTTTCTGCAAAGGGCTGCAGTCTAACAATTTGATGGTGTAGTTACGCATGTATGTAACCTAGCTGGGAAGCTACTAAGCACTAGGTATAGGAAATGTACCCAGGGGGTTACAAGCAGGGTGCAGGCTAAGCAGGGGACCTGGGATGGGTAAGGGGAGCATGGAGTGGGGAGTCAGGAGTGGTGGAAGTAGGATTGCGTGATCAGCAATTGGCAAGATGTTCTTTGAAGAGCAGGCCTTCAAAGCCACAATTAATGGTGTGCTTCACAAATGAGTCTGTATATGTGCATATTGAGGGAAATCCGGATTGCTATGTTTATCCACAACTAAAACAAGAACTCTATACCCCTTCCGGGATAGTGTACCTTGCATAGAATAATAGGGGTAAGGGTAATTACAGCCTGCTGTGATGAGCAAAAAGCTGATTAACAATTAAATGAACACTTATTTTATGTATATTTATTTATTTATTTTGTCAGTTGTATAGCGCACATAACTCATAGGCATCTAGGATTCATTATTGAATGCTAAATTATTAAAATCCATAGACAAGGAGTACACAACATGGGAACAATAATAAATCATCAATGGATGTAAAAAAGGTGACAATTTAAGCAAAAAGTCTAGTGCATATACAGTAGTAAGACAGATGGTACATAAGACATATATGAGTTATATTCTGGGTTGCCGTAATTTGGTCTTGTGCTATCATTACTTAAACACATTTATTGTCTAAGCTATTTGGCCTATGCATTAATCTCAACATGTGGCAACTGGCCGTAGCCATAAGCACTGGACAGTGGCCATGGTACGATTATGTTGTAGTGGGAACAGCACCAGGCTGCAGGCCAGGTCCAATGGCCATTGTGGTTAGGTTGGTGGAGTCTGGGCATGGCCAGGAGGAGCCTGGGGCATGCCAGCAGTTGGAGTCCGGGACATTGCCGCAGGTGGAGTCGGGGCATAGCTGCAGGTGGAGTCTGGGGCGTGGCCGGTATAATAAAGTGAGTACCAGTGATGTGGTTGGCAATGACGATTTATTTAAGCATTATCTGTAGAAGCGCGGTACCTCCTCCTTCTCCTTACTCCTACAGACTTCTGACCTATGAGATTCCAACATTCTCAAACACCTCCTTTCTTCACACATCTCCACATGAAGTGGTGAACACAACTCTTGCAAGAAAATTGACAAAGACACAAAGACTATCTACAAATATAATACCAATGGACAGGAGCTGTGTTTTTCTACTTGATAAACTATGTTAACCTTACAGTGATGCAAACAGGAAATAATTGATGAGATACACACACCTGATCACTAGTTACCAACAACCCTGTCTTTATTCCACACTTCGCCTCCTTCTATCCCAACAACCCTGTCTTTTTTCCACACTTAGCCTCCTTCTAGCCCTACTGCATTGCCTAAATCTTGGACTATTTTCCTTTTAGAGAATTTGGACTCGCCTTTTATTACCCTCCTGGTCAATTTATGTTTGACTTTGTTGCCAGCTGGAAACATTAGCTTCTTGCAGCTATGCCTTCTGTCATACCTCTCTTTCGCCACCAACCATCTTCCTGAACCTCTCCCTAATAGTTTCAATCTTTGGTGTTAATATTGTTGACTACCCCATCCATCCTGAAAACAAAGATGTGTTGTGTTTCCTACCTTCCAAAATTTCAAAAGGCGATACTCCTGTCATAGTATGAGGGGAGATCCTATACTGAAATACTTTCTGCATCAAATCTCTGACCCAATCTCCACCTGCCATGAGCAACATGCCT
This sequence comes from Ambystoma mexicanum, assembly GCF_040938575.1. Classification (NCBI taxonomy): domain Eukaryota; kingdom Metazoa; phylum Chordata; class Amphibia; order Caudata; family Ambystomatidae; genus Ambystoma; species Ambystoma mexicanum. The sequence continues at coordinate 45,644,659 of NC_090923.1, forward strand.
GTGCCATCCATGATGGTCCTGTTAAACCTCTCAACACGCCCTTTGGTTTTGGGATGATGCAACAAGGTTTTGTCCTGCTTGACACCATAATCACTCAAAAACCTCTGAAATTCTTTTGACGCCATTTGGGGATCATTGCCACTTGCATACTTGATCATTAACTGATCCCGTAAGTGTTCTACATGACAGTGCACAAACTCACACTTTAAGACGACAACTCTCAATGCTGACACAAATTCTTCTATCACCTCCCCCTCTTTAGTTCTCTCATGGACAAATGGTATCTCGCTAAAAACGTATTTTCCTTCACCTCAAAATTCTTGTCTAATATGGCTAAACTAATCTCAAATGCATTCCAAGTCCCTTTTTTAACACGCTCAATACCGGAGACCAGTCTCTAAGCGCGGGACCGGGATTCGAACCGGCTTTGCTCAGCATTCTATTGCTTCCAAGGCGTTGCCCCTGAGCCATTCTCCGGAAAAGGTTTGTCAGTTTCTAACACACCCTTTCTCTTTTTTGCCTCTCTATTTATTCTTCAATTTGTGTGTGTGTGTGTCCTTTGTATAATATAAATGACACTCTGAATTGGCGTGTTACTCCTACCCTTTATTTCATTTGTTTTCTGCCAGCACACTGATTCCCAGGGTGATAACCTGGGTATCACCGGTCAGGCCCTGGCTTGGCTGACTTCTTTCCTCTCTGACCGACCCTCTCAGGTCCAACTTGGGTCCTTCCTCTCTGCTATCTTTTTCTCTACCTCTGGTGTCCCTGAGGGGTTTAACCTCTTTCCCTGGCTGTTCAACCAATACCTGGCACTTCTCGCCCACCGCATCGCCGCTTTGTGCCCCAACTTTCAGTGTTATGCAGACGACACTCAACTCATTTTCAGGCTACCCTCTGCCTCCTTCTCCCTGTCTCTCATCACTGAATGACTGTCTGCTATACAGGAGTGGTGTGCCGCAAATGACCTCTGCCTTAACGCCAGTAAGACTGAGATTCTCCTCATCGGCACACACACTCCCTCCTTTCCTGTCTCTCTCTGGCCAGCCTCTCTCACCCCTCTTCCTCCTGCGAGGCTAAGAACCTCGGGGTCATCTTCGACTCCACAGTCTCCTTCTCTCCTCAGATCTCTGACATCTCTAAGAAGTCACACTACCAGCTGCACCTCCTCAGAGGTATTCTCCCTTTCCTCTCCTTCCCCCAGAAGCTCACTGTCTCCAGAGCTCTGGTTCTCTCTAGGCTGGACTACTGCAACAGCCTATTTCTAAATCGACCTGCCTCTACTCTCCGCCCTCTGCAACTCATCCAGAAGAGGACTTTCAGACTTGTCCTAGGCCTCAAGCCCAGGGATTGTATCTCACCAGGACTGAAATCACTGCACTGGCTCGAAGATTAAGTTCAAAACCCTCTGCATTGTACAAAAGGCCTTCTGGGGCCTGGGGCCTCAATACCTTCAACTCTCTCTTCCTAAATATCTTCCTTCTCGAGCCCTTCGCTCCTCCGCCTCCAACCCCCTCAGGGTCAATCGCTTCTCCAAGCAAAAAGTTGGTGGTAGATCTCTTTCCTCAGCTGGTTCCTCCCTCTGGAACAGCCTCCCTGCCACCCTGAAACTTGAGGAGAACCATCTCCGGTTCCGGGAAACACCTCAAAACCTTTCTCTTTGCTTCTGCTTTTTCTCTTCCTTTCCCCTACTGACCTCCTGACTGAAACTGTACTGGTTACCTGGCCACTCTCTGATCTCTGGCCCAGGTCACCTCCCCCGCCAGTCGCACACCTGCACTGCCGTCCTGAAAATACTGCACTTGGGGACTGTTTTCTGTATCCCTACAGTCCCACTACCAGCACTTGATACCTGATGCCTGTACTTACTCTTGCACTTGCCAGCGGCTGGCCTCACCTTTACTATTGTTATTTATTCGCTTATCCCATGTACTGCACTGTTCCCCTCCCCTTTTTGCGCACTTTCCCCCTTCCCCCTTCCCATGCACTTGCACGATCTGAATGTCACCTGGCCTAGTAGGATTGTTGTCTGTCTTCCCTCTGTTCCCCCTCCCTTGCCTCGTTGCGCCTTGAAATACTTGTGTATAGGCGCGTTATAAATGCCATATCATATCATCATATAGCCATCTAAAAATACATTAAGAAAGGCAATGGCTGCAGCATGGACCATAGAAATGCAGTAATCTTAATATGGTAGACTTGGCCAGTCCCATAATAAATCTAAGTCTATCAAAACCTTGCGTAATGTTAGTCTTGGAGGCAAACGCTCAGTATGTAAGAATTACTAGATACATGTGTGGTGTGGCGGGTCAGAAGATGGACATGTACTGTGATCTGCCTTTTCAGTATAGGTTTATTAAATTAAAAAGCAAAAGCTCCTACATTTCCCTCTACTAAGAGTGTTCCCTACCTAACCAAACTAACTAAGGTGCTCGTCAGTCATTACTGATAGTCCATTAATATCAGTCCTCTCTCCAAAATGTACTACACTCTGACCCTACCACTATTAGAGCAGCATAAGGCACGGGAGAATGACTCCCTTCTCCTGGGAGCTAGTTCTTCACCATGTCCTGTTTAGTATTGGGTCCTTAAGTAGTTCTTGGGGACTACTTTTATGATGTCCCACAGCTCTGTCACTGGATCTTGACAAGTTTCACATATCCTTTCTCTTTGACTATTCCTTTTCTCCTTTACGCATTTCTCTAGTCTTATTACTTGGTTCTTTATTCTTTTCTCTTATTTCAGACTTAAAGTCTTACATTTACAATGTCCGTCCTTTTTCTTGATTCAGTTCAATGGGAATACTCCTGCAAAATGTTCCACTCTCTTTACTTAGCCTTGATATTCTGTCTTAACTGGGATGAGTATGAGTGTTCAAATAATGATTATCACTCTCCTCATCTGGTTCTAATCTTTCATCTTGACTGGGACGAGTATGAGTGTTCAAATAATGATTATCACTCTCTTCATCTGGTCCTAATCTTTCATCTTGACTGGGACGAGTATGAGTGTTCAAATAATGATTATCACTCTCTTCATCTGGTCCTAATCTTTCATCTTGACTGGGACGAGTATGAGTGTTCAAATAATGGTTCTCGCTCTCTTCATCTGGTCCTAATCTTTCATCTTGACTGGAACGAGTATGAGTGTTCAAATAATGATTATCACTCTCTTCATCTGGTCCTAATCTTTCATCTTGACTGGAAGGAGTATGAGTGTTCAAATAATGGTTCTCGCACTCTTCATCTGGTCCTAATCTTTCATCTTGACTAGGATGAGTATGAGTGTTCAAATAATGGTTCTCGCTCTCTTTATATGGTCCTAATCTTTCATCTTGACTAGGATAAGTATGAGTATTCAAATAATGATTCTCGCTCTCTTCATCTGGTCCTAATCTTTCATCTTGACTAGGATGAGTATGAGTGTTCAAATAATGATTCTCGCTCTCTTCATCTGGTCCTAATCTTTCATCTTGACTGGGATGAGTATGAGTGTTCAAATATTGATTCTCGCTCTATTCATCTGGACCTAAACTTTCATCTTGACTGGGATGAGTATGAGTGTTCAAATAATGATTCTCGCTCTCTTCATCTGGTCCTAATATTTCATCTTTCCTAGGATGAGTATGAGTGTTCAAATAATGATTCTCACTCTCTTCGTTTGGACCTAAACGTTCATCTTGATTGGGATGAGTATGAGTGTTCAAATAATGATTCTCGCTCTCTTCATCTGGCCCTAATCGTTCATCTTGACTAGGATGAGTATGAGTGTTCAAATAATGATTCTCGCTTTCTTTATCTGGTCCTAATCTGTCAACTTTAGTAGGATGCGTATGAGTGTTCAAATAATGATTCTCGCTCTCTTCATCTGGTCCTAATCTTTCATCTTTACTAGGATGAGTATGAGTGTTCAAATAATGATTCTCGCTCTCTTCATTTGGTCCTAATCTTTCATCTTTACTAGGATGAGTATGAGTGTTCAAATAATGATTCTCGCTCTCTTCATCTGGTCCTAATCTTTCATCTTGACTGGGATGAGTATGAATGTTACAGTAATAATTCTCATTATTTTCATGTACTTTTGACACTTTATCTTTACTGGGATGAGTATGAGCATTCCAGTATTGCTCCTTATGCTCTTGACACACTCTCAGTATTGTATCTTGACTGGGACGAGAATGAGCATTCCAATAATAACTCTCTTTCTTCTCATGCACTTCCTATATCTTATGTGTACTGGCACACTTATGAATGTTCTAATCATTATCTTCGGTTCCCCTCTTGGATCTCGTGTTTTCCCCATTACCTGAGCTCTTCAGGGATATCATCGCTCTGTGGAACATCCTTGCCAGACCCTTCTAGTCAGCTGTCAAGTTGGTTCCTTGGTTTGTCTGTAGTTTCTCGTGCAGGCTCTCTGTCGTTTCGTCTCTCAGTTCGCTTCCCTCTCTCGCTCTGCGAAAGTGGTGTCGGCGTAGTTAATGGAACGACTAGTCCACCATGGCTTATTCGTGGTCAATCCGCCACTTGTTGCTCATTCCAGGTAGGTACGCCTTTGGTCCCTCTCAACACTTCTCTTCACCTGTTCATTGCCAGGCTTTCACTGTTGTACCTGGGCTTTATGTCTTCATTGGATGCTGCAAGTCCAATCTTCGGTCCTTTTCTCTTTGTGAGCAGATTTGAAACATGCAGGAGATGTCTCTGTGTAGGTCTCTGCCTCCTCCTCTTATTATGTTACAGTGGACTTCCTCCAGTTTAGCATTGAAGTCCTTCCTTTTTGTGACTCATGTTCATTATTCTTCCACTGGTTTTCTTCGTCTCAGTATGTGTCACGTTTTCCTTTAAATGGTACCATTATAGTGTTTGGATGTAAATAACAACTTCTAAGGGATTCTTCTTCCCTTTCTTCACAAGATGTTCTGGAAGGAGTTTTAGTGGGATGTGGTTTAGGGAGTTCGTCCCCAAAACAGGAGCTCTGGTCCGCACTGGGGGGAGTCTCTCAGATGAGGACCTGCTTCCCTCTACCCCTAGAGAGAGTAGTGCGTAGCAGGCTCACCTCCTTAGCCTCACAGGGAGAGGCTCCTTCCTGGGGAGAAGTGACAGAAACCTATGATTCGTCTCAGTGGATATAGAGAGTCTATTCAGAGCACCAATGCCTACAAATCTGATGTCCAGGCAGGTAACATCTGGTAAGGGGGAACCAAAGACCATAAGCATAGAATGAAATTTGAGTCTGTCATTATGCATACAAAATATACAAATTGTATTATTTGTTGGGACCTACTTATTGTTTGATGTTCATGCACCCTAAGCTCAGGCCAAACCCCAAGAAAACAAACTTAAGACCATTCCGAAAAGTTAAGGCCTACAAATATAGAACTTTCAAAGTATGTTTGTCATGTTTTAAATGCAGTAACTCCAGGTCAAATCCTCTGCATAAACTGCTCACTGTCACTAAACAAGAAGAGTGTACCAGGATGTGGGGTGTCATCAGTGATGTCGTTGATGATGACATTAGTGATGTCATCTTTAATGTCCTGTGTTTTAGACTGAGCAGTGCATGGCGGGAGCATGAGTTATAGTTGCATAACTTACCATAGCTGGCAAATTTCTTTGGTTTTTCAATTTTGTGCTGCAATCATGACGTCCCTTGTTCACTGAATTCCAAAGATTTTTATTAGAGAACCTTAACCATAATGTCCCTTTAACAAAGCTATTTACAGATATATGGCAATATAGCAATATTAATATTAATTTATATATACATGTATACATATATATATATATATATATATATATATATATACACACACACACACACACACACACACACACACAAACAAAACCGTTGTCAATATTATTGTGACATTAAGACATGTTGCTAACAGAAGGCTTTGTGGATATTTGTTTTCCCTAATCTTTTCTTACTGCTCCCCCAAATCCATTTCCAAGAGCTCTAACAATTGAAAAGTTCATCCATTAATAAATGAGGGCCAGTTACAGATATTCTGAAATGCTCACTGTACAAATTGACATATCACACGCCTTACTAGAAGGTCTGATGACCAATATTGAAAGTGCTTATTCTTTATTGCATAAATGTAGGAAACAGACTCAAAATGAACACAACCTAAGATAGGACACAGGGTAAATTGGGAAACAAATAACAAAGATTGGAATTAAGCTACAGAAATCGTACACGATAAGACGCCAAAATTACCATTGCTTGAACATTCACGATAAAGAAATGTGGACAATGAGAAAAACGAAGCGCCTGAGTGGACAGCATAGTTTCTGGAGGCGAACTAAACTCAGGGAGTGCTTCTGGAAAAAATGTGTACACTTCTCAGACACAAAACAATAATTTATTGTTACTGTTATCTTAATTTCCATTAACATTCGCAGGTAGCTGTGATTGTATGAAATTTCTTTTTTAATCCAGTACATACAAAACTACAAAGCAAATGGTTACTAGTGTGAGCTCGTAAAGATTATTTTTTTTATAAACGATGAGCTGTACATGCAATTTTCTTTTCAGAGCTGCGGTGGCTGCAAACATAGCACTTCTTCTAAAGCTGCAGAGTATTCTGATTTTGATTAAGGAACATACAGCGAAAAACTATGTTTAGGCTAAATTAGAAAAGAAAAACTTCAAACAGAATGTTATGATAAGTATAAGGCTGGTTGCTTCATAAATTTGATGTTGAAAGAAATATTAAAGGGGACAGGGTAGTAAGTCTTGCAAAAAAATCTGCACTCCGGTAAATATTGATAAATAGCAAAGTACAATATAGAAAGTACACAACAGCAATACAATATTACAAAATACAGTTTCATAAAAAATAGTTTTTATATTGGCAGTTAGGTTTGTTTTGTTTTTCGATTTTTGTAACGAAAACATGTATTTTTTCTATGAATATAGTTTAAACAAATTGTTTTTTGTAACTATGATTAACAAGCTTCCCAGTATGTTTGCAAAAGTTTAAAAAAGTGACAATCAAAATTTTATTAAACGCTTTGCTTACTAATATTGCCTTCTAATGATATCACAGGCAATTTTATCTCCTCCTGAAAGGTGATTTTGACACCCAACGCTGTGCCCAAGATTGAAAAGCTCAGTCGTTGAACACTATACTTTAAAAAACATTTTATATGTACAAAACTTGCCACATTTAACGAGGCAGGAATTTCTACCTCGATGGTAGTGTTATTTACACAGGGCCAAAACACAGATGATTCTACGTAGTCTCGTTGTGCACGCGCGCATTGGTGCTGGCCTCTATACGTCATGTCGAATGACGGTTGGCTCGACAACAAGAATTATGCAGAGCTTCACTTCAAAGACACATTTTGAACTCACACAGTAGTTACGGATAACAATGAATTGTACACTCTGGTTCCATCAGGCGATTTGGCGCCATGGGTTAACAGTTCCTGGATGGTCATCCAGTTGTCGAATATTTTTTTATTTCGTTTCTTCATCATTTTTTTGTGGCTGAGGTCAATAATGTTCACCTCCTTTCTCTCATCTGAGCTTTGCTGCTCTTTGAGACAGTCCAACCTACTCTGCATCATGAACTCCCGCCTCCGCTTCTGCTCAGAAGCCTTGCGCACATGCTGCTTACGTTCTTCTTTGCTCCAGTAGCGGCCCATCTTGAGCTCACTGATGGCGTCATCATCGGTGGTCATGCCGCTGCGCTCTTCCTTGATCTTAATGGCCCGCTCCCTTAGTAGCCTATCCCGGACGGGCCTCTTTGTGATGTAGCGCGTGCCATCGCTTCGAACCTTGACTTTCCATTCCATTTGTTGCTCGGCGTGGCTGGAGGCAGTGAGGTCTTTGCACATGCTGACCAGACTCATCTGGCTTTGTGCGTACTCAACGGCGGACTTCTGTTGGATCAGTTGCATGTAGCTCTGATAGTGCTGAGCATGAGCAGGGATGTGGGCATGCTTGTAGGGTGATGAGTGGCCAGAGGGCTTTTGTGAAGTGGCTTGATTTTTACCAGCCTCCCCGCTCGCCTTTTCTTTACCCTCAGTCTTGCTCCAATCACCATCCTTGGTAGGGGTGTGATTTCGTGCAGGACTTGACTCGCGGCTCTTTGTAACAGGCAGCAAGCTCTTCTGTGAAATGGCGAAGGCCGCCACACTCCCACCTGCCCCCTCATTACTTTGAAAGTTGATGCCATCTACTGTCCTGCGGAGGCAATTGTCTGGAGAAAGCTCTAGAGTGAGGGGTGTGCTCCGACAGCTTTCGCCAGTGTTGTAAGCACTCGAGCTATCCTTGTCCGATTTTTCAGGCAGCTCAGTAATGTCTGAAAGCTCATGGCGACGAACATCAATGCTTGTGTTGTAGTTTCGAAATCCGCTGTTGTGCAGCATCCAGGAATCTCTGTACTGCTCTTTCAGCTGTTGCATCTTATGTGCTCTTACAATATTAAGACATTCCATTTCTATGCTTTGTAGCTCTTCGTTTAACATCTCCAGCTCCCGGTCAACACTTTCCTGGTCATTTTTACTCATTTCCATGGCACTGCTTTGACTATACAGGCTACCTTGGCTGGCACACTTGACCTGACATTTCAGCTCCAACAGCTCTCGAAATCTCTCACACTCATCATCGGGTATCCCTAGAAAGTCAGCATCAGTGAAGTCGGCCGAGATGAAGGACTCATTGCTAAACTGCATGTCACCGCTCCCAAGAGTGTCCTGACTATACATGAGTTTCTTTTGGCTCTCCAGGGTGTTCAATGAGAGGTTGTGATCATCCGCTACATTCTCCTGCTCAGAACTTTCATCGTTCCTTGTGCTCTCATCCGTACGCCCCACTCCGCTGTCTTTCTCGTGCTGGTTGGATAAAGTAGTGGCTGTGTCTGTCGTTCCTCCATCTTCTTCCAGTTTCTTCTAAAAAGTAAAGAAAATATTGAAAAGTAGTAAGACAGAGCATCTTCAACATTGTTGATGTGCACGTATGATTATTAAAAATGATGTACCATATTATTTAATATATTGTTAAGGGACATATTTGGAGGATATTGCATTTAAGCAATAGAACCCAAGGAGGGGGGCATTACCAGTCATGTAATGCCCCTGGGGCGATAGTTAGAAGCCCAAGCAAATGCTTCAGAGTGTACCCGCAAGCTGACATAGTGGAGGAAAGTTACCAAGAAGGATGTAGTTTGTCGAGCTGTCGTAATGCAGCTATGAACAGAATGGATGAGTGTTAAAAAAAAGTCCAATGACAGCAAAGAAATGTCATAAAGAAGATGTAAGAACCTATGCTGAAAGGATATGAAAATACTTAAGAATGACATTCTAACTGAAACACTAAGAGAAACATGTACAGTAATTATGAACACAAAGAAGAATAAAGTTACTTCTTGATCAATAACTGTAAATACATGGAAAAGGTAGAAAGTACATATAGAAGCTTGCTTACGAGAGATATATTTTCAATGTTTTGGACGACCATCAGAAGAAGAGGGATGACGTCTTATGTCAATCAACCCAACTACCTCAAAATACAAGCCCAAGATATTAAAGTGAAACGAGGATGAAGCAGCTACTTTCCCTTGCCAGATAGAGGAGTACATTGGCTTGGAACCAAGGAGCCTATTTCGAGAGATGGAGGAAAAGCACAAAGGGAGTCTAACAAGCAGACCATGCACAGGACATATTTCCGAAAGATTAGGAGGAACAAGAACATTTACTGCTGCCAAATATTGAATAATTAAAAGGGCATTAAGTCAATATGGGATAGAGTGAGAAAGTCTCTAAAGGCCAAGAGGAGAAACTGAACCCAGCATAATTGAATCAAATGGTGTTTACTGCACTGCCGACATGGACAGATTCATGGTCTCATAACATGTGACAAAGAGCTCACAAACAAGGGTTTTCATTAAGTCTGAAGCTAAGATAATGGAGTGCCTAAACTCCCTCAAATGTTCCAAGACAGTGCAGACTGGCAAGATAAGCCTTCAAAAAGAAGACACTGGCATGAGGCCTACCGATGAGAGTAGGTAGACTAACTGGGAAAACAAGGGGAGAGCTGGCATATCTCCCAGCACCTGGGTTTGGTTTCTATGTACGTGCTGCTAGTGAGCCGAATGTCCAAGGTTGGATTTGGGTTGCTAATCAATCAGAAAAGCCTGCCATGCACTTTTACATACAATGTTGCAAAGTATTATTCCGCTACCATGTTCTCTGCTATGACGAGTGCCTTACACCACGTGATAGAAGTAACTCAGGATGTGTCTCACAGACAAGAAACCACCAATGAGGGATTAACATGCACACTATCTATACGTAGACATGTTCCCCTAATCCAATCCCACCCCTCGGTAGGATTTACAGTTTGCCACGTAGGATGACGTCATAGATGACGCATCTAGCATTATATTAACTGAGTATAATCAAGAAGACATTGTGATCCAGCATGAATCGATTTGATGAGTGTTTATTCGCCCGACTTTACTTCTTTGAGATCAAAGCAGTATTTTACCATCTCCTTTGAGTCTGTCTGGGTATTTGGTCTGATATATTCTATTGGTAATTCCATCTAGCACACAGACGCTTCAAGGTGCTAGAGCGCAAGCCTTTCAGTTCTCCTGCAAGTGAGGGCCGCATCTCCTTGGCAAGAACTGAGGAAGATCGTTCACAGCTAAAAGCAAGACAGAATCTCAGTACGGTCAAAAGCGCTTCGAAAGAAGGGTTCAGCTGAGATGAAACAAGGCTGAAACCTGGATGAGAGAAAAGCTGCTCCTATTTGGTGCAGACATCGGAACCTTAGAACACGTGTGTTAGATATGATCATTTGTCCTGTGGGCAGTCTGTTAAACTGAAATAGATAGGTGTTGATATGGGAATCTCACCATAAATTTGCAACCAAACGACCCGCTGAATTCTGAATAACCTAAGGGTTTCCCATAAGACACTCCAGTAATCCAGGATAACGTGAGTTGGCATAGCTGAGCTCCGACGGGCCCAAGGCAGAGGCTGCAGTACATTTTTCTGTACAGTAAGAAATGGAAAAATGTGTCTCAAGAAATGAAGTTGATTGAAACAAGACACCACCACCTGATTAATCTGAGGGACAAGTCTCACATGCCTGTCAAACCTAATGCCCATATATTTTACAATAGCCATTGGCATATGAGTACCCATTGAAGGCCTCCCAACACCACAATCTGTTTTTCGAATTGTGAGTCACATACTACATTTATATCAGAATTCTGTGATGCCATTTTAGAGCCCAGATCCGTAGCTAGCCTTTTCTCTCCACTCTTAAAAATGGACAAAGCAGTGGCTGGTAAGAAAGGCCAAAGAACTATACTAGAGGTAGCTCCTTTCAACCTTACAGGTGGCCACCTTGGGCTCAATAAGGCACCGAAGAGCCTGCTGAGCTGGATCTATTGGCCCTGCGTGCGCATAGAAAGCGAATATTTTTGTGCCTGCTGCCTTAAATGTCAGAAGACCCCACTGGATGATGTACCCATGGCAACAATGCAACCACTTCCACCGGATCTGCACGCACATAGTCAGACGACTGGAACAGTCAAGATCAGGCAAGAGATATATCCTTTTTGTGTTCGGCTGTGCGCCCGATATCCGGAAGCCTTCCCAAAGCAAAGAGAAGCAACTCCAGAGTGGTAATAGTAAGGATACTCAGTGCATTTGTTTGCCAGAGTAGGTTTTCCTGCTGAAATTCTGACAGACCAGGGAGCAGCTTCATGTCAAAGTTGTCAATGACTCCGAACAATCTATTGGGCGAGTGGCATGGACCTTATGTGTTTACCAAAGTGGGCTCTCCATGGGCATACAAGGTACAGCAGGTGGATTGCAGGAAAACCTTGCAGTTGTATCACATCAGCAAACTGAAAGCCTAGAGGGGAAAATAGCAATCCCCAGTTACTAGACCTATATGCTAACAACACCAGAAAGTAACCTCTGAAAACGGAAGTAGGGGGAGTGACCATTCCCATTGGGGTAACTGCATCTGAGTATCAAGAGTTGGCCCAGTGGGTTGGAAGTTATGCAGATGACTTCTCGTCCAAATTCAGAACAGTAGAAAGATTTGTCCACAAAATCCGTAAACGGCCAGGATGAGTGATTTGTTTAAAACCATACAAGGCTGCCAGGAGTCCAAAATCAAATAATAAAAGAAGTACTAAAGAAAATGCTTGATGTAATGGATATTGAAGAATCGCATTGTGAATGTTCCTCCCCAATTGAGGAACCAAAGCCAAAATGGCCTACCATGAATTTGCATATCTGGGTGACATTGTGGTGCAGGGCTCAAAGTGGGCAGAACATCTATGACACCTAACTCCGGTGTGCAACCAATTGCAGAAGGTAAACCCGCAAGTTGTCATCTCGCCAGGACTTCAGTTAAATACCAGTTTTTTCAAGTGGGTAGTGGTTGAGTGTTGCCCCAAGAAGTCAAAATCACAACTCTCCTGCAAGTCAAGAGACCCGTCATTAAAAAGGACCTATGAGCCTTGCTAGGCCTTGCCAGCTATTACCGCTTCATCCTTCACTTCCAGGAAATAGCCAGACCCCTCACCAACAAACTAAAAAGGGGATATAACAGAGCTGGAGGCCCTCACCATAAAAAACGCTGTATGCAGCTTGCGGTACTACCTCACGGGATGGACATTTTAATGAATCACTGATCATGCTCCGCTGGTTGGGATGGCCCAGAGTAAAGATACTAATACTGAGTCCTAAGATGTTTCCTGGCCCTACAGCCATTCTCATTCCCTGTAGAGCATCGGGCAAGGACAAAACAAGCCAATGTGGATTTTTATCGAGATATCCACAAGGAGATGGGGAAGAGGACGAAAACCTAGACGAATGAGTGGAGGTGTTTAAGAAAGTAATCTTGCCTTATCAAGAGGGGACCTCTCAGGCAGGGGTACAAGGCCTACCAGGGAGAGATACAGTGCTACACCTGAGGGTAATGGTGGCAGCAGAGTGGGCCATCATTCCTGTCGTCCCTTCATGCTAGCATGTTCACTTGCAGACCCCTATATCGAGCCTTGTCTCATGTATTAGATACTCGCCAATATCATTCTGTTTCCCTTAGAGTGCCTGCATCTGAGGTCCAGAACGCAGCCCCAGCAGAAAAGAAATCAGCACCATCATCTGGACAGGGTGTGTTAGTGAGAGAGGGAGAGAGAGAGAGAGAGAGAAAAGGATAAAGAGAGAGAGAGGGAAAGAGAGAGAGAGAGAGAGAGAGAGAGAGAGAGATATACAACCTCTGAAGAATGCTGAAGACACCAGCACTGTGCAACTGAGAAAGAGAGATGCCACGGTCCTGCGTAGTAGCCCTCAGGCCTTGGGGAGAGTGGAACCATACATAAGCATTCATGTAAATAAATACATATGTGATCCACCTGAGGGGGTCACGAAAGACCCATGGACCACCATTGAACTAAAAGATATTAAAACCCCCTCCCTTGATAACTTTACCGGTGGACCCCACCGAATGGGGGCCCAAAACATGAACTGAAACATTAGACTGCCTACACCGCACTCTTTGATGCATGGCAAACCCGTATGGAGAAAGTGGGCAAGGCTTAGCCCCCTTTTCACCATTGCCCCTCACACATACACGTCTCTGGTCAGAAAGACAGCGCCAGTGAAAAGTGACAAATCCTCGAAAGGAGAGGAGAACTCAAGCAGGGGATAGGGAAAAAGAAGTGTGTTTTTTTTGGGTGAGGTCAGAGGTGGAAACCACGAAGAGACCAGCAGGAGGAAGGTGGGAGTGGTGGCTTGTGGAGGAAATTGTTGTAGCAGGTGAGATGCTGACTGAAAGTGGGTATGAAGTATTAATAATAATTCTTTAATGTGATACAGGTTGAAAATTAATTCAAACTTTACACATATTACAAATGTGCACATATAAAATGAAATCATGAAATCATGAAATCAAGAATAAAACAATAAATCATCAGCATATATAAAAATAGTAATAAAAAAGAATTAAACATTTCCCTTTGGGATTCATGTGAAATATTTATTTTCTCATGATACTAAACAATTAGCAGCACAAATAATACATCATCATCTTAACCCGAAACCACTTAAGTCTTAAACAAAAAATAAATAAGAGGAATGAGTGATGCAAGGCCTCTTCCTAAACCAAATGATCTAATCTTTTCTTGCCTTCCCCTGTACTGAGAGAATTCAAATCAAAGTGCCAGGCTTGATTCAATTTGCTGCCAGACGTTAAACAAAGCAATGAGTAAGTGCATGTTGCGGGTGTTGGTACAATAGAGCCAAAAGGCAGTTTCACAAATGCTAAGAGGATCATGCACAAATTCACCCAAATAGTGCAAGATTATCTCCTTAAGAGTCTGACGTTGCGTTAGAAGGTGTCTGGCTGTCTCTAGACATTCTGGGGATTTACATAAACGGCATACACGTTCTTTAATTGGGATATTCTCCCTGGGACCCACATTACACATGGTTGGCAATTGTTCCAATCTGAACAGAATAATAAAACGCCTAAGCCTTCTAGTGGGACAGAGATGGAAATAGGGTTGAGGTTTCATGAAATCATACAATCTGTATTTCACAAAATGGAAGCTCTTAAGGCTGCTCAAATGAGAAAAGTTTTCCAACCAATCCCAGAGGTCCACTTTTTTCCGAGTGCATTTAGTATTTTCTTGGTAACAATTCCCCCTCTGTGAGTCCAGCCAATATCTATAAAGAATTTTGTCATGGCTTTCTGTAAAGGTGAGGTGGTGTGTTTTTTAATCACCTCCTGGTGGATCACAGTCAATAGGGGATTAGCAAAGCCGCCAATCATCTTAAGATATAACCCTGCTCTCCTTTTTAATACCATCGCTTTCAGGGATGGCAGGCCCAATTCGAGTCTAATCAGGGCCATCGGGACACCCGGTGATAACCCCAGAATACGTCGCCAGAGCATGCCCTCCATCACTTGTAGCCATGCCAGATCGAATGAGAGCAAAGACTCAAGGCCATAGATAATCATGGGGGCAAGCACTTGAGTGTATAAATGGCGAGTCCCCCAGAGAGTGAAACCACCCTGCTTACTAGTGAAGGAAGAAATGAATGCAGTGACTTGCGTTGCCCTATTAATGCGTCCCTGTCTACACAGAGGGTAATCGCCAAGGGGCTCTATTTTAACTCCTAAATAACGATATGATGGAGCATAAAGTATGTATTTATTGTGTACCATCAATTTCACTCGAGATGCTCTTTTCCTAGTAAATCTAAGCACCTGTGTCTTCTCTAGATTAATTGTCAGTCCATTTATCCTGGCCTAGTTCCATAGTGTAGATGCAGAACGCCTAAGTCCCCCTATGGTATTATCAAAAACAACCAGTTTATCCGCATATGCGAGTACAGCACAGAGAGCTTCACCGATTTTAGGAGGGCAGTTGTCAGCCTCTGCCTGCACTTCAGGGATATCGTACACATACAGGTTGTAAATGAGGGGTGCTGTAACACAGCCCTGCTTTACCCCCCTGTTCTGGGTCACCTTTCTCGTCATATTGCCTTCGTGATTTAGTCTAAGGCATACAGAAGTGTTTTGGTGTAGCAGCCTTAGGTAGTATAAGAGGCCTGACGGGCATCCCAATTTTTCGAGCTTGTTCCAAAGTCTAGCTCGAGGGATGGAATCAAAGGCAGCCTTGAAGTCTATATAAAGGGCATAGAGCGGGGGCTGCCCCTTACTAAGTGCCCGTGTTCGTAGGATATCCATGACCAAAAGATTATGCGAGGTGGAAAAATCCCGCCTGAAGCCACATTGGAATTTGCTGAGTATTTTATTCTTATCTACCCATTTCTGCATCTCACTAAGAAGTAACGATGCAACATGTTTGCCTGTAATATCCAACATGGATAAAAGCCTATAGTTGGAGGGGTCAGTCCGGCAACCCTTTTTAAAGACCGGAATCAGAATAGCTGTTTGCCATGTTCTAGGCATAATCCCCTGTGCTAAAATCTTATTGAACAGTAGGGAAAACAAGTCTGCCCAGAATACTGGGTGATTCTTGATCACTACATTAGCCAGCCCGTTAGGGCCGGGGGCTCTGGAAGACTTAAGGGCAATTATTTTATTCAAAATTGCCTCCACTGAAACGTCAAAAGGCGGATGTATAGGGGCCTTCTGTGCAAAACTATGAGCAGGTTCCTCTTCCCCTGAGTTACGGCCCAATAGGAATTGTACCCAAGCCTCCTCACCGATGGGGTTGACTAAGGAGCTTTTTTACCTTGTCTCTGTTCTCATTCAGGAGTAACCAAATACAACGAGAATTTCTAGAGCAGATTGTCTGTATGAGCCTTTGGTTTCTATTATTATAGATTGTTGGAGCAGGTGAGATGCTGACTGGAAGTGGTTGTGAAGTATTAGTATGAGCTTTGTATCACAAGTGAATAGAAAGGGTAGTGAGAGGTCTGAATATGAATTGAATAGTGCAGAGTGAAAGGAGGGTGTTTGAGGAGTGGAAGGAGGAGAGTGGTAGTGGCACGAAGAGAGTAGTAGTGGTGGGATAGTAGTAGTGTGCAAGAGGGCAGTAGTAGTGGAAGGAGGGGAGTAGTAGTGGGAGGAGGAGAGTAGCAATGTGGGAGAGGGGAGTAGTAGTGGGAGGAGGAGAGTAGTAGTGGGAGGAGGGGAGTAGTAGTGGGAGGAGGAGACTAGCAGTGTGGGAGAGGGGAGTAGTAGTGCGAGGAGGAGAGTAGCAGTGTGGGAGAGGGGAGTTGTGATGGGAGGAGGGGATTAGCAGAGGGAGGAGGGGAGTATTAGTGGGAGGAGGGGAGTAGTAGTGGGAGGAGGGGAGTAGCAGTGTGGGGGAGGGGAATAGTAGTGGGAGTAGGGGAGTAGTAGTGGGAGAAGGGGAGTAGTAGTGGGATGAGGGGAGTAGTAGTGGGAGGAGGGGAGTAGTAGTGGGAGGAGGGGAGTAGTAGTGGGAGGAGGAGAGTAGCAGTGTGTGGGAGGGGAATAGAAGTGGGAGGAGGGGAGTAGTAGTGGGAGGAGGAGAGTAGTAGTGGGAGGAGCGGAGTAGTAGTGGGAGGAGGAGAGTAGCAGTGTGGGAGAGGGGAGTAGTAGTGGAAGGAGGGGAGTAGTAGTGGGAGGAGGAGAGCAGCAATGTGGGAGAGGGGAGTAGTAGTGGAAGGAGGGGAGTAGTAGTGGAAGGAGGGGAGTAGCAATGTGGGAGAGGGGAGTAGAAGTGGGAGGAGGAGAGTAGTAGTGGGAGGAGGGGAGTAGTAGTGGGAGGAGGCAAGTAGCAGTGTGGGAGAGGGGAGTAGTAGTGGAAGGAGGGGAGAAGTAATGGGAGGAGGAGAGTAGCAATGTGGGAGAGGGGAGTAGTAGTGGAAGGAGGGGAGTAGTAGTGGGAGGAGGAGAGTAGCAATGTGGGAGAGGGGAGTAGTAGTGGAAGGAGGGGAGTAGTAGTGGGAGGAGGAGAGTAGCAGTGTGGGAGAGGGGAATTGTGGTGGGAGGAGGGGAGTAGTAGAGGGAGGAGGGGAGAAGTAGTGGTAGGAGGAGAGTAGTAGTGGGAGGAGGGGAGTAGTAGTGGGAGGAGGAGAGTAGTAGTGGGAGGAGGGGAGTAGTAGTGGGAGGAGGAGAGTAGCAGTGTGGGAGAGGGGAATTGTGGTGGGAGGAGGGGAGTAGTAGAGGGAGGAGGGGAGAAGTAGTGGTAGGAGGAGAGTAGTAGTGGGAGGAGGGGAGTAGTAGTGGGAGGATGAGAGTAGTAGTGGGAGGAGGGGAGTAGTAGTGGGAGGAGGAGAGTAGCAGTGTGAGAGGGGAGTAGTAGTGGGAGGAGGAGAGTAGCAGTGTGGGAGAGGAGAGTAGTAGTGGGAGGAGGAGAGTAGTAGTGGGAGGAGGGGAGTAGTAGTGGGAGGATGAGAGTAGCAGTGTGGGAGAGGGGAGTAGTATTGGGAGGAGGAGAGTAGTAGTGGGATGAGAGGAGTAGTAGTGTGGGGAGGGGAGTAGTAGTGGGAGGAGGAGAGTAGCAGTGTGGGAGAGGGGAGTAGTAGTGGGAGGAGGAGAGTAGCAGTGTGGGAGAGGGGAGTAGTAGTGGGAGGAGGAGAGTAGCAGTGTGAAAGAGGGGAGTAGTAGTGGGAGGAGGAGAGTAGTCGTGGAATGAGGTGAGTAGTAGTGGGAGGAGGAGAGTAGCAGTGTGGGAGAGGGGAGTAGTAGTGGGAGGAGGAGAGTAGTAGTGGGATGAGGGGAGTAGTAGTGGGAGGAGGAGAGTAGCAGTGTGGGAGAGGAGAGTAGTAGTGAGAGGAGGAGAGTAGTAGTGGGAAGAGGGGAGTAGTAGTGGGAGGAGGGGAGTAGCAGTGTGGGAGAGGGGGGTAGTAGTGGGAGGAGGAGAGTAGTAGTGGGAGGAGGAGAGTAGTAGTATGGAGAGAGGAAATTGAAGCGAATCCGAGGAGTGGGAGGAGAAGTAATACCAAAGGGAGGAGGAAAGATCAGGTAGAGTGAAATATTAACATGATATCCACTACCCAGTCGAGCAGTGACTAGGGAGTGGTCAGAGTAGACAGGAAGAGGCGAAAGTGGATGTTGAAGGATAGGCTGAGCCCACTAGATCACTAAGCATTGGCGAGAGTAGAGAGAGTTAGGAACTCCTAGAGGGAGCTAAGACCTCTGGCCTATAGGGGACCATTCATAGCATAAAACAGTGTTTAGACCCTAGGGGTCAACCGGGTTTATGGGCGTCTGGGTCAGGGAGGTGGGTTATAACAAGATGAGAGAAAGAGGGGCGGCTCTAGACCCCACAAAGAAAAAATACAATCCCTCAAACTGTCTCTAAGACTCAAAGTGATTTCTGTGCCATCTGTGACACTGGGGAAGAGGTGCATTGTGGGGTATGCAATCACTTTTCTCTTTCTTTCTCCCTTTCTCACTCCCTCTGTCTCTTTCCCTTCTAGTGCCATCTTGGTGGCTCTGTTCGCTCTATATCGGGCTCTATGTCATTCCATTGCCAGGGTTTTTTTCGCTGAGTTTTTTGCCGCCGATTATTTGCAGAAAAAACTCATCAAATGGGTTTTCTTTTTATTTGGGGAGTCCCCCAAACTCCACTTCCCAGTTTGTACTACCTTTTCCCCACCCTCTGCCCCTTATATCCGTTTTGAGAGTTGAGGGGATGTGTAGCATGAAGCCAGAGACTAAGTGAGATTTCTAGTTTCAGCAACAAGGAGGTCAGTCTATATGCAGACTTGAAGGGCTGGGCATTTACACATGTCCTTCATGTCATTCATATTTCATTCACCTCATTGCAAGTGTCTAGTAGATCCCAGTTATACATTCATCCTCCTAAATTCCTGTCCAATCAGATTCTCATTACCTTCTGAAGCATGCTTGCAGTAAATTGCATTGCCTGGTGGTGCTGTTCCTCCAGCATGTCCATGTGTAGGTCATCCAGAAATTCATTCCTGTCATCATCCATCCATCCTTCATCCAACTGTGGAAAGTAAAAGGACGGAAACAGGACATTGATGAAATGGGCATAAACTCTGGAGTCAACACAAAACCTAGTCTGACTGCAATTCTATGTGACCACACACACAGGTGCAAACTCAGTCTATGGTTATGACAAGCAGAGAAAGTTAAAGCTAATCTGTATTCGTATATTGTTATTTTTTAAATACCCTCTCAAGAAATATTTAATCTAAAAAAAGAAGCACAATACACCTTAATGTTATATGCCCGATTCTTAGAAATGTGTATGTAGCCAAATTCATGTAGGTGACCACTGCATTTCTTGGGGGCTGTGTGCTTACGATGCTTTACATGGGACCCTTCAATATGCTATAGTTAGGCGTGCAGGGACGTCATTTAACCAAAATGCCAGGGATAGCGGAAGTGACATGACACGATCCTTGACCCCAGACGACATCACAGGAAGTGATGTCATTTGACCCCACCCCAAAGTGATATCACGGGAAGCGATGGAACACGACCTTTCACCCTTTGACAAAACAGGAAGTGGCATCACATAGCATTGTACACTACGTAAAATATGGTTATGATATCACTATAATGTGATGTACATTTCATACAAGAATGGATCGCCATATGTATCGTTAAGAACAGTGTTTATAGCCCATATTACTAAATTACTGTGAATTCATGCAGACGTCCATGACCAAATGATTATGATGTGTTATTATATAGCACTTACGCTTAAGCACTTTATAAAGAAAAAATATACACCCCATATTTCCCAACCTGTGTTGGTACTCATTTATTGACCACAGAAGGATGAAAGGCTGAGTTTAGGTGTTTAAGAACAGTCTAAATTAGTGACTCACCCTCAAAGTGTGCCTGAAATAAACCTTTAATGAGTCTAGCAATTATTGTATAGAAATCCAGAAAGAAACATCATTTGGTATTCCTATTCTTTCTTATTTAGGGTCAGTGCTGAAAGTGTTAGCCTTGTGGCACTCATGCTCTAATTTTTCTTCTTTTTTTTAAGGGGCCTGAACAAGAAAGCCAGCCACTCCAGAAGTAAAGAGCCACACGGTGTTGGCCACAGCTCAGGACCTTGCATTACAAAAAACAAAAAAACCAAAAAAATCCCTTTTTTTTCGTTTTTCTTTTTTAGAGGTCACAAGGGAGACCACAGAGGTAGCAGTTGCGACCTCTGGCGACTCCCAAATTGTCAAACTAGAAATTATATCGTGCCTCCTATTGCTATGAATATATGTATATTGGCCTACGCCAAGCTGCTAACAAGCTGCTTATAAACTACATGTGAATAAACTCGCATTGCGAGGTCCTGACCTTAGAAACCATGTAAACTGTCATTTTGGGTCAAGCCGCCATTTTAGGTTTTCTTGCTCTATAAAGTCACCATGTGAGCTAAAATGGTAGCCTATGTTATTCAGAACAGAACTTGATTGTCATGACCTCTGTACAGCTAATGTATAACTTGGCTGCAGGCCACTTGTTAGGGTCATGAGCTGAGACCTTGTCCTTCTGCTGACCTGTGTGCAATGGATTACCTGTATCACCGAAACTGATCTATAATTGAATGAGAACACCTGCTTAACTATATTGTATAAATTAAGTCCTGCATTGTAATGTTAGGCCTAGAGCATACATTATTACCATTTCTTCTTGTTAATGTATAAACCTAAGATGAACTAGATTTGACCTGGCAAGGGACCCTAGAGCAGTAACTTATTTATGGAATGGTTAACCTGCAGAAAGGCTGGACAACAGGCTGGAGAAATGTATAAAAGCCTGACTGTTTCAATGAATATTTGCACTCACTGAGCACACCGAACCACGCCGGAGTTTGCTGTGTTGTACTGAGGGTCGATAGCTATCTGAATTTTGTTCTGTTCTTTTGTAACTGGATTCAGTATAAAATAAAGTACTTTGTATGTTCCTTTGTAACCTGTGTTTGGTGTGTTTCCTTTTTGGTTACCCTGCCTCATATTATTTCCTTATTTTCACAGTTGGCGCCCGGAATAGGGACCCTCAAGATTGATGCCGGATTATTGAAGGTTGACGCACGCTATCGGACCGGGATCGGACGGTGTGACATAACGGGCCCGACTGAACGAGACGCGACACCTCAACAGCGCTGCACGATCCGTTCCCTGGACGATAGCCGTGTGGTCTGAGACGGCATCTTGACGAGGGTCAATTTTTTGAGGAAGGCAGATTTGCCGAAATCACCATACACAAGGTAAAATTTGTTAGGTAAATCCTTTGTAAACCGATCGGTCCTCCTTAGGTTTGGTCAGGTGAGTCGTTACCCGACTCTTAATTCAACCCTGACAATTTGAATTTGGCACATTGTATCTGCAGACACAATTATTGACCAGGTAACACCGAGTATTTGAGAAATGCCTGGGAAATTGTCTAGCTGCTTTAGGGCATTATTCCGCAGCGATAGACAATCTTTGGAATTTAGCCGTCCGGCACCACAGGAGGGGTCACCGGCATGTACTATGTACTGTAAGCATGGCATTGGAAGTGTAGTATTTAATAGAATTTGGCACAGACAAACCAGACATGCCTCCGAACTTCAGTGGCCAGTCAATGGTAGTTTTGAGATCCCTCGTATTGAATATTTAGAGTCAGTCTTGTTAAAAAAAGAAGGCCAGACCTGCAGCATTTGATGTTTTGCAAAATTGGAAAAGAGAAGCGTTGCAGCAGCTTAAAAGTAGGGAAAAACATGTGCGCCGTCATAAAACAAATGCTGACAAGGCGTTGTTATATGATCAGGACAAACAGTCTGAGTCGGTTAGGAATATGGACAGGGCTTTCTCACTCGGTATTCAGAAAATCTATCCTTCTAAAGATCTTCATGTTTCGGATGAGTTTATCGACAAATTGTTAAATGAACGAAGGCCTGGTGCCTCTGCACCACCTCCGTATGTTCCTCTTCCTCCTGCTGTACCTCTTCCTGCTGTTATTCCTGCTCTTCCTGCTCAACCTGTTGTTCCTATTCCTCCGTTGTTGTTCCTCCACCTGCTCCTTTGCCTCTTCCCATTGCACCAGTAATAGTACCTCCATTGAATTTGCCTGCACCCTCACTCCCAAGTAGTTCTGTACCGCTTGTAGTTGATCAGGGTGCGGGGTCGAGGATTGTTACTCGTAATACTGTTCCTACAGAAAAGAAACAGGATTTGTTTGCATGGGCTAAGCATTGTATGGAGAGAGATGATCGAGCTAATGTTCTTGCCACACTTTCTAATATGGATAATTTTCCTGAGAAAAATGTTTTCATTGAAGGTTTAGGGATTCATTTATGTGTAATGTGGGGTAAATTAAATAATGCAGACCTACCACAAGGGTTGAGGGACCTGAATACTTTAGCGTTTTCAAGAGACACTGTGGAGAAGGTACATGAGCATGTTGAGAGGATATTTGAGTATAGAAAGGAGTTGGAAAGGTTACGGAATGAGGATGACGAAGAAGAAAGTATGTATGTACAGAACTGATTTCTTCCGTGTCGTAAATCGACATCTAAGGAGGCGCGAATTTGTACAAAAGATGCGATTAGATGGATTTCAGACATATCGATAACTCCAGTTGAGGTATATGACACATACAGTCAATACACGCTAGAAATGCAGAGGAAAGTGATACAGGTAATGGTAGAGTACCTGCAGGATGAATGTTTAAAGAGAAAGGTTAGTTGTCCCACAGAGTTATTGAGCATTTATAAGAGAGCTTTTTCACTTGACACTTCTTCAACTGCTTTAGCGCTCAACTTAGCTCTGTTGCTTAGTAAGCGTTCGGAGTTGCCTACATCTCAGTTGCCTATGAGAGAGGTTTCTCCGACATTTGTCCCAAAGGTTGAGATTCCTGCTAATGCTGCAGCAGGTACACCTGCTGTGGACATTCCTGCACATTATGTATCGCAGTTTGTTCACGTCCCGGTTTCACGACAGGAAGTGAATACTATTAGACAAACTATTCCTGACATTAGGAAAAATCCGACAGGGTTCTATAAAGAGATAGAGTCCCTTTTGCAGTCCTTAGTGTTTACCCTAGGCGACATTGATTTGCTATTCCCTGTACTCCTGCCTGTAGATTTGTGGAAACAAGTTAGAACTATAGACGATGTACCAGGGTTGGGAGATACATGGGCTAACATAGTTAGGCTTGATGGGGAAAGGCCAGCTGGTGAGAGACCACCTCAGGTGATACTAACTTTGCCTGACAGAATCATTGCAAAACTGAAAACTATAATCCCCGAAAAGAGAATTATTTGGGACAAGCTTACGGCCTGTGTCCAAGGAAAATCTGAGGGTGCTACCGAGTTCTTTAATCGGTTCGAACAGGTACAAGACTTAGGCACAGAGTCTGGGAAAAGATTATTTGTGGACAAATTTGTACGTGGATTGCTGCCTGACATCCAGTCACAAATTATGTCTTCTGAGAGCGCTTGGCAGGCGAAATCCCAATCAGAAGTACTGCACATGGCTCAGTACTACGAGAACCGTGTCCATAATGAAAAAGATAGAGTCGAGAAGAGAAAAGGTGATTTGAAGACTAAAGTATTGTTACAGCAAATTGTTAGAGGCCCCAGAGGGGGTAGTTCGCAGATTAGAGGTCAGTATGTTCCACAAGGGAATGTGCCCTTGGGTCCTGTGAATATTAACCAGTATGCCTATTGTCGCCAGGAGGGTCATTGGCGTGCACAATGCCCCGTCCTTCGACAGAGGTCGAATAACACATTTGGAAATATGGGTAGACGATCCAGAGGTCGCCCGGGTGTAGGGGGCCCTGGTAGAGGCCAGTTTTCGCAGGATCCCCAACAACCTTTTTCACAGGATAATCAGACTTCGAGTGTGGATACTAGAAACATATCTGATCATCCTTCTGCTGCATATCTATCTGAAGAGCTTCCTTTTGATGATATTTTGTTTCGTTAGGATTGCCCGAAGCAGGGTTTGGTACCTACACCTATTCCCGTTAATCAGAAAGGTCCCTACGTTGAAATGGTAGTGGGAAATAGGAAACATCAATTTTTGATAGACACTGGAGCACAGAAGTGCTCCATTGATCATTCACGGGTTCCAAATATTCCACTGTCAGGGCAAACCAATGTTTCTGTAGGGTTTTCTGGCACACCAGTTGTTTGTCCGGTTTCTTCACCGGTACCTATTTCTTTGGGTCCCTTTACGGACCACTGTCCATTTTTCTTGACTTCGAATTGTGGAGAGAATTTGCTAGGGTTGAATCTGTTGAAGGAATTAAATGCGGTAATTCATTGTTCTTCTGATGGAGTGCGTTTGACGATTTCACCACAGCAATGTTCTGTTTCGCAATTCTTGACTAGACCTTTGCCGCCAGAATTCAGTAATGTACCAGAGTGTTTGTGGGCAGTTGATGACAATGATGTCGGTGTTTTGCAGATTGAGCCTGTTAAAATAGTTTTGAAACATGGAATTAAGCTGCCCCGTATTCCACAGTATAAGATCTCAGTTGAAGGCGAGCGAGCTTTGAAGAGCATTGTTTCCGATTTTGTGCATCGTGGGGTGATTGAGGAGATTGCAGGAAGTTTGTGCAATAGTCCGATTTTACCCGTGTACAAAAAAGGTGATAATGCAATTCCATTTCGTTTTATAATTGATTTACGTGCCATTAATATGGTCGTCGCTCCGCAATTTCCAATTGTGCCTGATGTGCCGACAATATTAACCATGATTCCAGCTACAGCTACTCACTTCAGTGTTGTGGACCTAAAGAATGCTTTCTTCAGTATTCCTATACATGAGGATAGTAGATACTTGTTCGCGTTCACCTTAGGGGGACGCTCATTCACATTTACTCGTGCACCTCAAGGTTATACTGAGAGTCCTAGAATTTATAGTAGGGCTTTGAAAGAGCAGCTTGATACCCTTGGATTTCCCCCTACTTGTACGTTGCTTCAATATGTTGATGATTTGCTTTTAGCCGCTGACTCTGAGAGCTCTTGTAAAGAGGGCACTGTGTTGTTGCTCATCCATCTAGCTAAGCATGGTCACAAAGCTTCGCTCAAAAAGTTTCAATATTGTTGCCAGGAGGTTGCCTATTTAGGCTATCTCCTGTCAAAGGAGGGAAGAAGATTGACACCTGAAAGAATAAAACACATTTCTGGCATGTCTGTCCCAAATACACAAAAGGAAGTTAGAGCCTTGATAGGTTTGGCTTCTTACTGTAGGTTATGGATCCCAAACGTCTCACTAGTGATAAAACCGATGTTGGCCTTGACGAAGAAGGGTATTTCTTCGCCATTGCCATGGAATACGGAGCATCAACATTCATTCGAGTTGCTCAAGACTGCATTATGTTCGGCGCCAGTTTTGGGCACACCAAACTATGAGAAGGCCTTTGTGTTGTTTGTGCATGAATGTGATGGATGTGCTTTGGCTGTATTAACGCAGGGACATGGAGGGAAGAATAGGCCATGCGGTTACTACTCTTCCGCCCTTGATCCTGTTGCATGCGCTTTGCCAAGATGTTTGCGCGCTGTCGCTGCTGCTGCTGCGTCTGTAAAACAGAGTGAGGGAATGGTCCTAGGCCATGATTTAACCCTGATGGTGCCTCACTCTGTAGATATTCTATTGAACAAAACCCAAATGCAACACCTCACTTCCGCACGACTGACAAGATATGAATGAATCTTGTTTGCTCCCCACATTCAAATTAGGAGGTGTTGCGTTCTTAATCCGGCTGAACTCCTACCTTTCCCGCAAAATACTGTTTGCGGTGACGAAGAGTCACATGACTGCCTGTATACTACTGAACAAGATACAAAAGGCAGAGTTGATTTGAGGGACACTCCTTTGGATAACCCACAAGGGGAGCTGTTTTGTGATGGCTCCTGCTTCAAACTACTGGATGGTACATCCACAGCTGCTTATGCAGTCACTACATTGAGTACGGTTGTGGAGACCAAGAGAATTACGCATAACTCTGCGCAGGCCGCAGAGATTATAGCATTGACTCGAGCTTGTGAGCTTTCCGAAGGGCTAACAGTAAACATATATACTGATAGCCAGTATGTCTTTGGGGTGGCTCACAACTTTGGGAGAATTTGGTCAGAGAGAGGGTTTTTAACTTCGCATGGCACCAAGATCCAACATGGCTCCCTGATAGTACAATTGCTTTCAGCGCTTGCGCTCCCTAGTCAGTTAGCAATCATTAAGTGCGCAGCACATCGCAAGATTATAGATGATGTAGGGAAAGGGAATGCTTTCGCTGATCAAATAGCTAGACAAACTGCCTCTGATCTCTTCACGGAGATGTATGTTTCAAGGGAGACTGTAGATGCCTATGCAATGGATGAGGGTGTTGGGTCTGTACGGGATATCCAGGCCGATGCCACATTAGAAGAATCCAAGAGGTGGGCTGAGGGCTTGGGGAAACTCGATGATGATGGGTGTTGGGTGGACATGGTTGAAGGGAAATGGTTGCTTCCTAATGCCTATATAGTAATGATGGTTACCATGGCACACGGTCCCACACATGTGTGCGCTCAACAGATCACGAGAATGTTAGAGAAAGTCTGAGTAAATGATAAGATTTCAAAAATTGCCCAGCATTATGTCCAAAATTGCATGATTTGCCTACAACACAATGTGGGAAAGAGGAAAGCAACTCCGAGACGTAGCTTTGAGCTTCCTTCTGTCCCGTTTGAAGTGATTCACTTTGACTTTATTGAAATGGAGCGATGTAACAATCTAAAATATGTCCTTGTGGTCATTTGCACCTTTAGTAAGTGGGTCGAGGCTTTCCCTGTTAAAGACGCTACAGCCATGACCACTGCAAAGACCACGTTAAAGGAATTCTTCCCACGGTTCGGTTTGCCGAGAGTTATCTGGTCGGATAATGGTCCGCATTTTATCGCTGCTGTAAT
This sequence comes from Ambystoma mexicanum, assembly GCF_040938575.1. NCBI lineage: Eukaryota > Metazoa > Chordata > Amphibia > Caudata > Ambystomatidae > Ambystoma > Ambystoma mexicanum. The sequence continues at coordinate 45,671,996 of NC_090923.1, forward strand.
TCTACAGATATGTACGGCATTGCAAATTGACAAACGATTCCATTCGGCCAGACATGCTCAGAGCGCCGGATTAGTGGAAAGACACAATGGTATCATAAAAAACAAGCTCGCTAAGACATGTGCCGGCACCAAATTAAAATGGCCGGACGCCTTACCGATCGTGTTACTAGCCATGCGTACAACCCCTCAAACTAAGACTGGGCTCTCTCCATTTGAGGTGGTAATGGGGAGACCTGCTAATATTTGGGGTTTGCCTAAAAGCTGCGCATTGCGCGATGTAGAAAATGTACTTCTCTCCGACTACTGTAACCAGTTAACTAAAAACCTGTATTTCATTTATCACCAGGTGTTTTCAGCTTTACCTGTACGGTTCACGGGCCCAGGACACGATATACAGCCTTGGAAGTTGGGTCCTAGTGAAGGACTACGAAAGGTCTTCCTGTCTCGCTCCTCGTTGGAAGGGACCCTACCAGGTGCTGTTGGTCACTCGGACAGCAGTGCGGGTGGCTGGAAAGAAACACTGGATCCATGCGACGCATGTCAAGAAACTTCCTCACCCGACGCCACACGTTACAGAAGAAGCAGAACCCCTCGCTGATGCTACAGTCCCTGATCTTGGAGTAGCAAACAGCGCTGTGAGTGCGTCAGAGAATTTCTCTGAGCCCGTGGAGCTTGGGGAACAGTCCATTTCGTCTCCGCACTCTTTTGAAAAATCACTTCCGGAAAATACTGTTTCAAGCTCTGCGACTTCCGTCGCCTCCGATACGTCGCTTCCCTCAGGAAGTGACGACACCTTATTTTCGGACCAAACAATCTTGGGTACCACCAGGTACAACCTTTGACGAAGAAAATAGAACTACGGCACGGGTTTTTCCGTGCATTTGAGAAAGAGAAGTGATCGAAAGTTTTCCTTTGTATAAGAAAGTTTCTGTTGAACAAAAGGGAAAAAAAGGGATTCTGCTGGCTAGGGTTGGGAAGGACTAAGAAAACGCGCGACCGTAGCGTCGCCAGCAACGAACATTGGGGTCGTCGATTGAGGAACTACAATGCCTGCCACCTCCACTGCTGCTCCCCGCACTGGACTTGTGAATAAGGGGGTGACCAACTTGGACAATGAACAATGTGCCTGGGCCCCGAAAACGTACTGCTGTGTTTTGATAACGATAATTGTTATTTTTGCAATTACTGCTGTAGGACTTTGGTACTTTGAAGAAATCTATCCTCTAAAACCTTTACTACCGACCGAGATTGTACCGACTGCTTTGACTCCCTCTGTACACCTTCACACTCTGTCCCCTAGAGACTCCCAACATAGACAAAAGTATCATAATAACACTCTAATGATAGTAATGAATGCAACGCATGCCATTTTTAATAAGAGTAATTGTTGGATTTGCACTCATTTACCGCAACATGGGAACAAGGGACTGGGATGGTATATTCACCCTTTACCTTTGACAACTGCTTGTTATGCTTCACTTAGAGCACTGTTCTTTGGCCGATGGAACCATAGCATCTCGGGGAACTTTGATGGCACTAATTTGAATAGTTTTGAGAAACGTGTTCTGACTCCCCTGGAATGCTCGCTTTTCGCAAATAGGAGTAAGCTCAAAATTGCTTCTATTAGGCCTTCTGATAGACTGTCTCGTCCTTTCCAATCTTTGATTTCCTTTAAAATGGCTCTGATAGGCAATAAGGATGCCGTGCCTCCTTCTTATACTGTTAACCATAGCCCCGATTCAGTTTCTTTCTGCATACAGAGGAATGGCACCAAGTCAATGGGAGATTTTAAAGGTTGTGCCAACGTTGCAAATTTGACTGGGGAAGACAGACCTTTGTATGTAGGCGAACCAATATATTTTGTTTGCGTAATGTAGCATTTCCATGGTTGCCCAGGGATTGGCAGGGAACTTGTTATCTAGGAATCCTGTTACCTGGGGTGTTTATAGCAAGTACTGTAGAGGTTTCGAAGGCTCATCCACGGCGGGACGAGAATGGCGAAACTCCAGCACAGGTTTTAGGAGATGTAGCGAAATCATTCCTTCCATTCTTTGGGCAGATAGCGAATTCTGAGGATATCAGGAAACTAGCGAGAATACTGGAGAGAACCATTAACCGGACCACAGATATACTCTATAATATGACTTTAGAGCAGAAAGCGATCAGATTGGTAGTGCTTCAGAACCGGATGGCATTAGATGTCATTCTGGCTGAACGTGGTGGAGTATGTAAACTAGTGGGGTCCGCTTGCTGTGTTTTCGTACCGGATTCCTCCCCAACTATTTTTAAAGCAATACAGAATCTGCACATTCTTAGTTCAGAAGTGCATGTTCCCAAGGGAAATTGGGATCTTAGCGCTTGGTTCTGGGACTTCTTGCGGTCTTGGGGTTGGAAAGTGCTTTCAGTCTTGCTGATTATTTTGGGAATTCTACTATTTCTTTGTTGTTGTATCCAATGTCTACCAAGTATATGTTCAATGCTAGGGGGATGTTGCGCTCAGGCGATAGGTACAATAGGACATAAAGTGTATGCCCCGGATAAAACCTCTAAGGAGTATGTACTGAAAGAGATCTTAGTAAAAGATCTAATGGCGATAGATATTTCTGACAGCTATTCAGGGTGTATGGACGATGACACATGGAGTTATTTGCAGGGAGATCAGAAGTAGTTTAGCACTTGGCATAAGGCAAAAGGAGGGTTTGTCAAACTAGAAATTATATCGTGCCTCCTATTGCTATGAATATATGTATATTGGCCTACACCAAGCTGCTAACAAGCTGATTATAAACTACATGTGAATAAACTCGCATTGCAAGGTCCTGACCTTAGAAACCATGTAAACTGTCATTTTGGGTCAAGCCGCCATTTTAGGTTTTCTTGCTCTATAAAGTCACCATGTGAGCTAAAATGGTAGCCTATGTTATTCAGAACAGAACTTGATTGTCATGACCTCTGTACAGCTAATGTATAACTTGCCTGCAGGCCACTTGTTAGGATCATGAGCTGAGACCTTGTCCTTCTGCTGACCTGTGTGCAATGGATTACCTGTATCACCAAAACTGATCTATAATTGAATGAGAACACCTGCTTAACTATATTGTATAAATTAAGTCCCGCATTGTAATGTTAGGCCTAGAGCATACATTATTACCATTTCTTCTTGTTAATGTATACACCAAAGATGAACTAGATTTGACCTGGCAAGGGACCCTAGAGCAGTAACTTATTTATGGAATGGTTAACCTGCAGAAAGGCTCGACAACAGGCCGGAGAAATGTATAAAAGCCTGACTGTTTCAATGAATATTTGCACTCACTGAGCACACCGAACCACGCCGGAGTTCGCTGTGTTGTACTGAGGGTCGATGGCTATCTGAATTTTGTTCTGTTCTTTTGTAACTGGATTCAGTATAAAATAAAGTACTTTGTATGTTCCTTTGTAACCTGTGTTTGGTGTGTTTCCTTTTTGGTTACCCTGCCTCATATTATTTCCTTGTTTTCACAAAATGGCGTCTATGCAGGTGTGTGTGTTCCCAAGACACAAATGCACTATGTACTTGCAACCTCTACGTGGGCACCTGGCATGCAATTATACATAACAGACCTTAAATTGTCCGGCATCGGGAAATGTACACACAATACAAATGCATTTCTATCCCTGCAAAGGGGATAGAAATGCACGTGAAACAACAGTGGTTCAGGCAACTGCTGACTTGATTTTAACACCTTGCAGAGAAGGCCCTGTCATGGTCTGTCTATCCGCTGGTGGAGTGCGTTACTTTTACTTTCATGGAAACATGCATCATGTTCAGGGTGTGATGGGGGCATAAAATTGTCTCGGGCGCCAACAAAAAAAAGTGGTCCACAGTTGCAAATTGCAATTCATTCCTTTTGTGATGCTGTTTGAATAGTACCCAAAGGGGAGGTTTTTGATAAAATGTGATGCACATTGTACTTTTTAAAGAATATTTATTCAGCAACACTGGTCAAAACTATTAGCCGCATAGTGAGTAACTCATCAAACTGGCCCACATTGGCAACAAAACTGGCCCACCTGCCCCTTTCTGACTGTGCCTGTTAACACAGAGCTTCCTGTCGGGACGTCACGCTGCAGTGGAATATTGTGGGTAACTCCCATTTGCTACTGGTGGGGCTTGTGACAACACAACCAATGAAACGCTACGAGTAATTTCCTGGTTCACTACCTCATATTTCTGTAAATAATGGCAGCCAATTAAGTACTGTGCCGAGCTCTGGAAATGCAACGAAAACCCAAAACTATACAGGCAGTGAATTAAGTGTCGCCACTGAAAGCAACGGTCAGGGCCGGCCTTAAGGGCAGCAGCGCCCTGGGCGAATTGGCGCCACCCCCTCGCCCACAGCGCCCCCTGGTTAACAGGGGGCAGGGCGGAAGGGGGCGGGGCAAGGAGGGGCCTCTTTCTTTTTTTTTTTTAACCTCGCTTTGGCGAGGAGGTTAAATAGGGCGCGTTAGCACCCCATTGCCATTGAATGAGCCCGCCGCTGCTGGTTCATTCAATGGCAATGAGGCGCCTGCCACACCTTCTGCCACCACGCCAGCTCGGGGAGCCCTTGAAAGACTCCCCGGAGCTGGCGTGTTGTGGGGCTAATGGTGCCTTTTCTTGTGAAAAGTGCCCGCGGCAGAGGAGCGCATTTAAATGCACCCCCCTGCCGCGGGCACAATTTACAGTAAAAGGCCACCTGCTGCGCCTTCTCCCACAACGCCAGCTCGGCAGAGCCCTTTAAAGACTCCTCCGAGCTGGCGTGGTGGGGGCAAAAGGCACCCTGGGGGCGTGACGCCCCAGGCAGTCGCCCGGCTCGCCCCCCCGTAAGGCCGGCTCTGGCAACGGTTGATATTAGCATGAAGTCAACGCTCTCATGTGGACACCAGCCAGACCCATTGTGTGTTTACAGTCTTATCTGCAGGGGTGGAAATGGACATTGTTTTCTGTGGGATCCCTCCAGCGACCAGGGAAGGGTTGGTCCTCTTGCCACCGCTGTCGCGGGTGGGATGCAAGAGTACATGACATACATGTGAACAAGCGTCATCACTGCTTCTTCAAATCACTGCCGATAGCTGTGCCTCATGACCTGTCACTTCTCAGGCTCCCCCATGTGCACCTGCACGTAAACACACACACAGACACCTGTGCACGCATGCCTTTACACACACACACATATGTAGATTCCCTCACCATGCACCGTCAGACTCATTCATAGATACAAACTGTTCACGGTGTGCTCGAGGGTCACGTGTGTGTTGGCCACACTCCCAGAGGCAGCACTCCAAAAATGTGCATAATTTGCATAGCTCCGCCTACCTCGCTAAAAGGACAAAATGCGCCGTGAACCCACCAAATTGAGGGACAATTGTATTCGAATCAAGAAGAGTTCCCTTGTGTTTACCTTTTTATAATATTGTTTTGTAACATAGATAATAACTGCGTTTGCTCCAATAGAGGAGGCCCTTCCTTAGTTGCCTCTGATTTGTGCTTAGTTTGACAGACAAGCATTTCACCTAATTAGCATCACTGCATTGTACTTTTGAGTTAACCCTTGTTAGGCATTCAGAAGTTATGCGATTGCACTGAAGAGCCTTGTGATCTTGGGCAAAACACTTCTGAGAATGTGGGCTCACCAGTGATTTTCTTGGGAAAATTAAACATCAGTAATACATATATGCCGTGATGGGGCTCACACCTGTACCTGCAACTCACCCAATTGCATTTTTTCCAACCCAGCCCCACCAATAACTTGTGTGTCTGAACCCAAAGCACTTGAATCCTTTTTTTTCTCTGAATTGTGGCAGCAAGGCTATGCCCGTCTGGGCTGGGAAATCTGGTAACTTCAGGAGGTCAGAGTATGTCAAAGCTCTGTCACTGGCAGAAGCAGACCTCAGTAAAGGCATTGTACAGAGATGAACGGCTCGCTAAGCATGTAAATGGGTCATCTCTCTAGTAAGTGATGACCTTGTTCCACAGCCTGCCCTGCTCGCGGGTTTCCTGACTCCCTCGGGGCCTTGAGGTGTTGGTCTTGTATTGCGTTCCAAACTCGTGAGTGAGTCTCAGGTCAGATGACAGCTCTGCTCACACACTTGTGAACTTCCACATCTCTCACCCTTTCACATGCTCGCAGTCATTCGCACCTCTCACCCTCACACACACATGCAGTCACTCACACCCTCACACACACACACACACACACACATGCAGTCACTCCCACACACACACACACACACACACACACACACTCTTACACCTCAGACCCTATCAGACCCACTCGCAATCACTTGCACCTCTCACCCTCACACAGGCACTCACTTGCAGTCAATCGCACCCCTCAAACACACTCGTATACACTCACACCTCAGACCCTAACACACACACTCGCAGATACTTGCACCTGTCACTCTCACACACGCACGCACACAATTAAAGTCACTCACACCCTCACACACACACACACACTCTTACACCTCAGACCCTATCAGACACACTCGCAATCACTTGCACCTCTCACCCTCACACACGCACTCACTTGCAGTCAATCGCACCCCTCAAACACACTCGTATACACTCACACCTCAGACCCTGACACACACACTCGCAGACACTTGCACCTGTCACTCTCACACACGCACGCACACTTGCAAGCACTCGCACCTCTCACCCTTAGGCATACATAGATGCAGTCATGCGCAATTTCTCACGAACTGGCCTGTCAGCACAGTCCCTCTGCAACTACTTACATGAGGTGCTTGAACCAGGGCGCCATTCTGCGTCTGTGGGCCTAATTCACAGAGCGTTTTCCAATGGGGTTCTGCCATTATAAAAAGCTTCTGTGAATATGTTTACTGTACAAAGTGGGTGAAGGCGCAACTCAGAGGTGGTCATATCCCACCCCCTTTTGTGAATCGCTCGCAGCTTTTGTGCACAAGTGAAGGGATGATGTGCGAGCGGGAAAAACGTTTCGTGAAACAGGCCAACTGATTCTAAGAAACGCAATATTGCTGTGTGGGAGGGGCTTAGTGGGTGCGTTCAGTCTCAGTGCGTGGATCTGGGCTCTGCCACTGCAAGAACACTGCGGGTGCAGTGTTCACTGGCAGCTGGGACAAGGGATTTTGGATTTTTCCAGATCCGAGTAGGCAGAGACTTTTTCTTCCCGATTATGGTAAATCCGGCCGAATGCTTGCCGTGCTTAGCAGCAAATGATGTGCTCCTACATTCAAAGCAATTAAATATTGGTGCATTGTCTCAAACAATTAGAGATTAGCCTGATTAAATTACAATATAAACACATCCCCTTAAACCATATATATATATTCAATGAAAAAAACTTTGTTAAAGGGATGTTATGGTTACAAGTAAAATCGAAAAACCTCAGAAATTCTCCAGTTATGATAAGCTAAGCAACCACTGCCGCCAAAATGAGGTAAGTAGGAGGGTTGGTGGGTGACATTTTTTTTAAAGGACGGAGGGTGGGGTAGATGGGGTGGTGCCTGTAATATGGGATACATTACTCACCGTAATCGTATTTCTGATGCTTGTATCTGCTTAGATTCACATGCTGTGCATAGGCCGACATCTAGTGGAAGCTGCGGAGTATTACAGTTTGTTTTTCGAAAGTCGAAAATGGGCGTCGACACAGGCGTGCCAGTAATACTATCCCTAGTGTGACGTCCACTGTACCCAAGATCCCTCACGCGTGTAGGATCCTCAGATTGTATTTTTTCTGACATGAGGAAGCATGAGGAGTAGCGTGAGTACAGATAATCCAAGCAGATAGACAGAAAAGGTAAGACTACAAGCAATCATGCGCCTTCTCTCGGAGGGGAGGAAGGGTGGGTCGCATGTGAATCTAAGCAGATACAAGCATCAGAAATACGATTACGGTGAGTAATGTATCCCTTCTGAGGCTTGTGGAATCTGCTTAGATCACATGCTGTGCATAGATTAGCGAGCAGTACCAGAAGAAGGAGGTGGGATGTGAGAAGGGTCATGAGCAAACAGGTGTCTTAGAACCGCTTGTCCCACTTGTGTATCTGTCTTGGAATGAGTGTCAATGCAGTAATGCTGAGTAAAAGTGTGAATAGAGCTCCAAGTAGCCGCTTTGCAAATGGTGTCGAGGGGAACATTTGCAATGAAAGCCAGAGTGGCACCAATGCCTCTAGTAGAGTGGGCCCTTGGCGTAAAAGGCAGAGTCTTGTCAGAAAGAGAGTAACACAGCTGTATACAGTTGATAATCCACTTCGAGATAGCGCCCTTAGAGACGCGATCCCCCTCTCTGCCTGTAGCTACGGAGACAAACAGTTGATCTGTTTTCCTTAGCGGTCTGGTTTTATTTACATAGTATAGGACCGCCCTACGCACATCTAGGGTGTGTAGTTTCACCTCAGCCGAGCTTTGCGGGTTCTGGAAGAAAGCCGGAAGCTCGATGGACTGGTTTACATGGAACTTGGATATGAATTTAGGTGAGAACCTAGGGTGTGTGCGTAAAACCAGTTTGTCCTTGTGGATAGTAAAGAAAGGATCCTGCACTGACAGAGCCTGAATTTCACTGACCCTTCTTATGGAGGTAATGGCTACTAAGAAGGCCGTTTTATAAGTCAGGTGTTTGAGACTACTTTTATGCATGGGTTCGAATGGGGGTCCCATGAGCTTAGCTAGCACCACGTTGAGGTCCCATCCTGGCGGTGGGTTCGAAATAGGAGGGTGAAGTCTCTTTACTCCTTCCATGAAGGCTTTAACCACTGGTACTTTCCACCACGAGACCTTGTTATGGGATGTGGTGTAAGCCGAGAGGGCTGCCAGGTGTACTTTCAGCGAGTTAAAAACCAACCCTGCATCCAGCAGGTGGAGCATGTATGTCACAACGTTGGAAGGAGTGCAATCAACCGGGTTGATTTGTTTATTCTGGCACCAGATAACGAATCTTTTCCACTTATCAAAGTAACAGTGCCTTGTATTTGGTTTCCTGGACTCCTTTAGAATGTCCATACACCTCTGTGGTAATTTGAGATGTCCAAACTCTATGACTTCAGGAGCCATGCTGCTAGGTTCATAGAGTTGGGTTCCTGATGCACTGTTTGACCCTGTTGCTGGGACAGTAGGTTGTACCAGGCTGGGAGTCTGATGGGTTCGCACACCGCCATCCTGCGTAGGTGTGGAAACCATGGTTGTCTCGCCCACATGGGAGCAACTAGGATGAGCGTCATAGATTCCTTGTTCATCTTGTACACCACCTTCCTGATGAGAGGAGTTGGTGGAAAAGCGTACGCAAACATCCCTGACCAGTTCATCCACAGGGCATTCCCTTGGGAGTCCGGCTGGGGGAACCTGGATGCAAATCCTGGGCATTGTTTGTTTTCGCTTGTGGCGAATAGGTCTATAGTGGGGAAACCCCACTGAGAAAAGAGATCTTCTACTACGTCTCTGTGAAGGACCCATTCGTGTTCTTCCGGGAGGGAGTTTCTGCTTAGAGCATCCGCTAGGGAATTGAGCTCCCCTGGAACATGTTGCGATGACAGGAAGATGTTCCGTCTGAGTGCCCATATCCATATTTTCTGGGCAAGCTTGGACAGATTTGGCGAACGAGTCCCCCCTTGCTTGTTCAGATAGAACATGGCTGTCGTGCTGTCCGTCCTGATCTGCACCGACAAGTTCAGTAGATGGGGCTCGAACGCCCTTAGCGCTCGGAATACTGCCAGAAGCTCTAGCAGATTGATGTGGTTCTTGGCTACTGAGTGAGACCAGAGACCCTGAGCTGTGTGGTGGAGATGGTGAGCTCCCCACCCAGTCAGGCATGCATCTGTAGTCACCACGGCTTGTACTTCGGGATCGTAAAAGGGTTTCCCCTTTGCGAGATTCTCTCTTGTCCACCAGTGTAGGCTCTGTACGAGTGTTGGCGAAACGACCACTAGATCGTCCCAATGACCACTTGCCTGAGACCACTGTTTCGCCAACCATTCCTGCATGGGACGCATGCGCAGACGCGCGTGGGGGACCAGGTAAATGCATGACGCCATCATGCCCAGTAACCGCATAGCTTTGCGTACTGTTATCTGTTGACCTGACTGATAATGCGGAATTTGCAGAAGTATATTCCGAATTCTCTCTTCCGAAGGGAAGGTCAATCCTTTCTGAGTATCTAGGAAGCTCCTAGAAACTGTTTTGAGGTGCTTGGCACCAGACTTGACTTTTTCTCGTTGATGGAGAAGCCTAATTCGTGGAGGAGGTCGATAGTCCTCTGAATGTTTGACCTGCAAATTCCTGGGGTTTCCCCCGTTATGAGCCAGTCGTCCAGATAAGGGTACACCGGGATTGCTTCCCTGCGTAGGTGTGCAGCCGCCACCGCCAGTACCTTGGTGAATACCCTTGGTGCTGAAGCTATCCCGAAGGGCAGTACCTTGAATTGGTAGTGGCGACTGTCCACCTTGAAGCGCAAGTACTTTTTGTGCGCTGGGAGCATGGAAATATGAAAATAAGCATCTTTCATATCCAAGGTTGCCATGTAATCCCCCTTTTTTAGGAGGGGGATTACCTCTTGTAGCGTGGTCATACGGAATTTTTGGGGCTTGACATATTTGTTGGCAGGCCGTAAGTCCAATACTGGGCGCATTGTCAAATCTTTCTTTGGCACAAGGAAGTAAGTTGAATAGATACCCTTGTTTACCTGGTGTCCTGGGACGAGTTCTATCGCGTCCTTTTCTAGCAGAATGGCGATCTCCTCGAGAAGGATCCTTTGATGCTCTAGGGAGTGCACTCTTTGTCGTGGAGGATGATTCCGGGGACGCTGCAGTAGTTCTATACAATATCCTGCGGATACTGTTGACAGCACCCATCTGTCTGAGGTGATCCCTTCCCAAGCCTGGGTGAAGGTGGAAATGCGTCCCCCTACTGGGGTTGCGTGGCAAGGGACCCTGAACTGAGCGTCACTGTTTTGGTGGAGGCGTGCCCCCGCCCTTGTTGGGGCTGCCTCTGCCTCTTCCACGACCTCTCTTGTTACCCCTGCCGTAACTCTGGGTAGACTGCTGGTTGTTATTCCATTGTGTACCTTGTCCCTGGGCATAGTTGCCTCTTTGTGAATTTTGGCCGCGTGGGCGACGAAAATTATTGTTCCCCCTCTGGTTAGGGGGTTTGTTGGTAAGCTGGCCAAGGGATTTGAGAGTCTCATATTCATCTTTGGCATTTTTAAGTGCGTCTTCGACCGCTTTCCCAAACAATAGGTCGGGTTCCACTGGCTTGTCTATTAAAGAAGCCTGGGTTTCTGTCTTGAATCCCGACTGCCGTAACCACGCATGTCTCTTGATAACAGTACCTTCTGCTATCAATCTCCCTGCGTTGTCAGCGGCGTCGAAAGTTGCTTTTAAAATGCAACCAGACACGGCTCTCCCCTCTGCCGAGATCCGAGCCAGCTGGCCCTTTAACGGTTCTGGAGCAGAGGCAATGAGCGCCGCGACTTCTTCCCATTGATGGCAATTGTAACTAGCCAACAGGGTGGTGGAATTCGCAATCCTTGCTTGGTAGGCGGACGTTGAGGCTACCTTTCTGCCAAACCCGTAAAGTTTTTTGCTCTCCTTGTCGGGAGGAGCTTCTGATGAAGATAAGGGCGTGCCAGCCCTCTTTCTAGTGTTGGTCACCACTAGGGAATCTGGTTTAAGATGTCCCTTTATATACAGAGGGTCAGACTGGGCTGGCCGGAAAATCTTTTCAATTCTGGGGTTGACAGCTCTGGTGAGGTTAGGATTCACCAGGGAAGGATCTATTCTTCGTTGGATGGATTTGAGGATAGGGATGGTCTGAGCGACCGGTCTTCTCTCTTCTACAAACTCCTCCGCGAAGTCCCTTTCCTCCTGTACACCGTGGGTGTCGATGTGGAAGTGTTCCGCTGCTCGAGCGAGAACCTCGTTAAGGAGGGGCTGGTTATCAACTGGAGAGTCAGTAACTGGGGCTTCGCTTTGTACTGGGGAATCTACTCTGTAAATTTCCTGCTCATCTTCTCCCTCCTCCAGGTCCTCATCCTCTGCATAGTAATCTGTCCCGGTTTGTTCTTCCATAAATGCAAACTCCTGGTCCTCTTCAGGGAAAACTTGTCCCTGATAACTGGGGAGTGGAGTAGAATATGGAGTGGAGTAAGGCTGAACCTTGAAGGGTTCAGGTCTTTCGACCCGGGGCTCTTTACTTAGCGGGATAGGATCGGAGGAGTCTGAGGGTGTGGCCCCTTGAGGGTTATATGAAAGAAAGTGTTCTGGGTTCTTATCATAAAAATCAGCCAAGGAAGACATCCTAGACATAACCCTGTCTATGTCTTCACTGGACCATTCCCTGGAACAGGGTATTACTTTAGCAGGTGATTTATTTTCAAGGGTAGACTTGTGTTTGCTTGTCTGCTTAGGCTTTACAGGGGTGGAAGGCTGTGCTTTCCGCTGTTTCCCCCCTTCTCCGTGCGTGGAAAAATGTTTTCCCTGTCCCTTGGGGGCCCCAGAGACTTTCGACGCCTGGCGTCGAGGGTCTGGAGAGGTATCTGTGTGCTTCGGGCGTGGGGCCTCACTGATGTTAACCGCGGTCTCGGTATCTTGGAGCGCGGCCTGGGGGTGGAAGTTGTCTTCGTCTCCCGACGATCGAACTTCCGTTAGTGTGTGTAGCGAGGCACTCTTGGCAAGAGTGGATGATTGCCTTGCGTCGTGAGGCGATCTCGATCGAGAGCGCCCAGAGGACACCGAGTCGGACCGTTCTTTTTGTGCCTCTTTCCGGGAAGTCGACGTCGTCGAGGTCCGGTTGGTCTTAGTGTGTTTAGTGTGTGTTAGGTGTGTAGCGCTTGCGTCGCCGGGGGTCTTCCCCATAGCCGCCTTGCCGGACGACCTTCCGAGGTCGGGGACCTGCGCTCGTCGGCTGTCTTTCGACGCCGTAATGCCCTCGCCGTCCGAAAGTACGGCGTCGCTGCCATCGCTGAAGGCGCCCTCCGCTGCCATGGCCTCCTGCCTGGCGTGGTGGGCCCAACGCTTTGTCGAACGGTCCTTAAGTGTCTTAGGTTTAAACCTACTACACGCTCTGCAGTTCGCTTCGGGGTGATCCCTCGGCAAGCAGAGATTGCACGTGGCGTGCCTGTCGACCCAAGGGTATTTGCGATTGCACTTGGGGCAGAATTGAAAAGGGGTACCCTCCATACGCACCTTAAGGCAGCGGGCTGCTAAGTGTAGGAATATATATAAATGTAACTATATATCAAGAGTGAAGAGTATGTACCACCCCCCACTCTCCCTACTTGTAAGGGCCGAGGCCAGCGGCCTACTAGGCCCGGGCCGAGGCCAGCGGCCTACCGAGGCCCAGATCCGTCGTGCAGCAGTCGACGGTCGATGACTTCTCCAGCCGTCGTCGAGGTTGAGGGTCGACGTTGGGGTGGGGAAGGGAATGAATAAGAATTAAAATTATAATAACAGCAAAAGTATGGCTAAGGCCAGGGAACTCCGCAAGATGCTTCCGACCAGTATGGCGGAAAAAAACAATCTGAGGATCCTACACGCGTGAGGGATCTTGGGTACAGTGGACGTCACACTAGGGATAGTATTACTGGCACGCCTGTGTCGACGCCCATTTTCGACTTTCGAAAAACAAACTGTAATACTCCGCAGCTTCCACTAGATGTCGGCCTATGCACAGCATGTGATCTAAGCAGATTCCACAAGCCTCAGAAATAAATATATATATATATGTATTACATGCAGTGGCATCACTAGGAGGTAGCCTGGGAAGGCCCGTGCCCCCCCTCTGAAATCCTGGGCCCCCCTTGTGCCCTCCCTACCTAAAGCAAGCAGTGACCGTGTTCTCTGTTCGTGGTGTTATTTGTGACACTCACTTAGGCAAATGTCTGCAGATCACACGGCAAATACTCTCCTTTTGACTCAAAGCTAGCAGTGATCTTGGTATGCATTCTGGCATTGGTATGAACATGAGCACGAGCCGCTTCTCAGGTGTTCCTGCCCGGCTTCTGCACAGCGACCTCCATAGTGTGCAGGGCAGCTTGCAGCCCCTCCCTTCAGAATGTAGTGCACAAAACTGCTAATGATGGGCCATTAGTCACTTTGTGCCTGCATTCTGATGGGAGGGGAGGTACAGTGGGGTGTGGGTAGTTGGTGTGCACAAAAGCCTCTCTGCAGGAGTGCTTGTGACATCACACATTACCTTTCATAGGTGGCCCTCACACTTTTGTCTGTGGCCCCCTCTGTGCCCCTCCTAAATTTCATTCCTGGCGACGCCACTGATTACAGGGCCTGTAATGGTTATGGTTAAGTTGCTCAACTCATAGAAAGAACACTTTTTGGGTGGCTTATAACTTTGCCGACCCTGGACGAATCCTCACCAGACTTTGCAGAAGAAGTATGTGGCCCCATTAGAATGATTTTGTAAAGTTTAGTGTGGTTTCTTCCAGGGGGGGCAAAGTTGCCAGGGGGGGCCCAAAATGTGTGGAAATCCTCATAGACGCAATGGAAAACATTGTTTGCTCGTGCCTACAGACCAAACCGCTGGATAATCAAGAGTAGCTCTGCTAGCGCCCGATCTCCAGGTGTCATTCCCGGCTGATCGTCCTCAAACCTACCATTCAACATTACCAAGTTCCAGTCTTGGAGGAAGTCCATCCATAGCGTACCTTGCTTATTCGGTACTGATTGCCTCATTGCACTCATTGGAAATACATCATCTGATGTGGCGTTGGTGGACCAATCAATGCAGTTTGTTTTCAATCCACACCACCAATGATAACATCCTTTCCTGTGGAGTCATAATCCATCTTAGTTCTTTCCATCTCCTTTCCATCTGGAGGGTCGTGCACATCCACAAGCAATAGCCTTCCTATTTCCCCATCTGTTTGCTGTACAGCTGTGGCCAAAATGTTTTTATTACTCGCGATATCAATGTGCGTGGTCATTGAATGATTGCATGTTCCTACCACCAATCCCCCTCCCCCACTGGTGAGCTGATAAATGGGTGGGGTCCATGTAGAGCCATCCCACGTTTGTTTGGAAGTTTAGAGAAGGAACTAATCCTGCCAAAGTTGTGACTGTGCTCCACCAGAGCAGCACTTAGAAGATTGAACAGTGGGCGCTATCTATTTGGGAAATGAGATGGAGCCTTTGACGGAGAACCTCAATGCACCCCCAAGACTTTGGGGCATGCCATCTGATGCCAAGGTCTGTGCACGCACCTCTTCACACAGAGCTCTGCCAGCCTACCTAAATAAAGACAGCATGAGGTTTTGTGTCACGTGATCATTCATGAAAATGTGTATTCTCACTCCTAGCGCCTGTGTGTTGAAAACATGCAGAGGGAAATGACCTCTTCCACTCCAGACATTGCTCCCCCTTTATTGAGCACCATAACATTAGAAAGTGTTCGATGTCGGCCTGACTCCATGGCCTTACCAAACCATTACTTGATGACGTGTGGAGAGTACAGATGTCAAAGGTCAGAATGTTTAAAGAATGGGTAGACGTACCTATAGAAACAACTTCCGACATCATGTCACCCAATTGCAAAGTGTTCAAGTGATATCCTAGGTTCCATGTAATAATGTCCATGTAATAATGTCCATGTAATAATGTCCCTGCAAAAAAAGCGCAGTTTCTCCAGAGACATTATTCCATTGCACATGCGGTCGACTCTCCTGCAACCCCCAATTTTTTTCATTTTTACAAGGGGTGCAGGGGACATCCTCGCAACCTGTCCACATACATAATGTCACCATATATAATGTGGTCAATGACTTTTCCCGTCGACAATATGTATGGGGACACTTATTACCTGATACCGGATCTATCTTACAGTTTTATGAACTCCAGTAATTCATTTAACCTTGAATTTACCCCAAGACTTAATGATATAAAAACCTATGACAGTCACCTGTAGCTCAGGTCTTGCGACGAGCAGCGACACCGTCTTGCAATCTTCACTCGTCAGAAGCGCCACGGCCTCTTCCCGGTTCTGCACCTCGATGCCGTTAATCTGGAAAGGGAACCGTGCAGGGTGAGAAGCCGAGGGAGAAGAAGACATCAGAGAACACACAGCCTGCTGCTCCCACCAATCCAGTACATGCACATACCCTCAAGGCTGCCATTGGCTCATCAAAGATGCCAATCATAGCGTCACATGACCTTCATTCTGGCCACGTGGTAAAAATGCACCTTATTCCAAATACCCATACGATGCCGTGAGGTAGCCCACCAGAGGGTCATCTGGATACCCACCTGTGATGGCATCATGGCAAACGCATTCTATCCCTCGAGGGCAGGACCAGTTGCCAGTCCTTTCCAGGGTATGCCCCCTTCCCACATCCAGTAGAAGACCCAGAGAACTAAATGCGAGGCTCCTCAGGACTTGGCTCCCCAGAAAATACCCCCTCTTTCTCAGCGAATGCCTGCCCCCCGACAACCCAGCAAATGCAAGAGGAGCTGCACCTTATCAAGATACCCCCTAACTCTGATCACCTGAGGCATGGGGCTGTGGCAACCCAGTACCCTTCTGATGTGAGTCCAGTGGCTACCTCCCTCTATAGATCTCCCGACCTTGTATTTTAATTAGTGCTTCGAAGACCTCCAAGACATTTTCCACACTATAAAAAACCCTCACTGTGTAAATTGTGACAATATCATGTTCAGCAACACATAGAAAAGACTCAGGCTCATGGGCCAGACTATTAATATGGCCTAGTGGGACTCAACATAGAAACAGGCTCCAGGGGCCAGACTATAAATATGGCCAAGTGGGACTCAACATAGAAACAGGCTCCGTGGGCCAGACTAAAAATATGGCCAAGTGGGACTCAACATAGAAACAGGCTCCGGGTGCCAGACTATAAATATGGCCAAGTGGGACTCAACATAGAAACAGGCTCCGGGGGCCAGACTATAAATATGGCCAAGTGGGACTCAACATAGAAACAGGCTCCGGGGGCCAGACTATAAATATGGCCTAGTTAGTGGCAATCAACATAGAAACAGGCTCTAGGGGCCAGACTATATATATGGCCAAGTTGGACTCAACACAGAAACAGGCTCCAGGGGCCAGACTATAAATATGGCCAAGTGGGACTCAACATAGAAACAGGCTTCAAGGGCCAGACTATAAATATGGTCAAGTGGGACTCAACATAGAAACTGGCTCCAGGGGCCAGACTATAAATATGGTCAAGTGAGACTCAACATAGAAACAGGCTCCAGGAGCCTGACTATAAATATGGCCTAGTGGGGCTCAACGTAGAAACAGGCTCCAGGGGCCAGACTATAAATATGGCCAAGTGGGACTCAACATAGAAACAGGCTCAAGGGGACAGACTATAAATATGGCCAAGTGGGACTAAACATAGAAACAGGCTCTTGGGCCCAGACTATAAATATGGTCAAGTAGGGCTCAACATAGAAACAGGCTGCAGGGGGCCAGACTATAAATATGGCCAAGTGGCACTCAACATAGAAACAGGCTTCAAGGGCCAGACTATAAATATGGTCAAGTGGGACTCAACGTAGAAACAGGCTCCAGGAGCCTGACTATAAATATGGCCTAGTGGGACTCAACGTAGAAACAGGCTCCAGGGGCCAGACTATAAATATGGCCAAGTGGGACTCAACATAGAAACAGGCTCAAGGGGACAGACTATAAATATGGCCAAGTGGGACTAAACATAGAAACAGGCTCTTGGGGCCAGACTATAAATATGGTCAAGTAGGGCTCAACATAGAAACAGGCTGCAGGGGGCCAGACTATAAATATGGCCAAGTGGCACTCAACATAGAAACAGGCTCCAGGGGACAGACTATACATATGCCCAAGTGGCACTCAACATAGAAACAGGGTCCAGGGGACAGACTAAAAATATGGCCAAGTGGGACTCAACATAGAAACAGGTTCCAGGGGACAGACTATACATATGGCCAAGTGGGACGCAACATAGAAACAGGCTCCAGGGGCCAGACTACAAATATGGCCTAGTGGGACTCAACATAGAAACCGGCTCCAGAGGCCAAACTATAAATATTGGCCAAGTCGGACTCAACATAGAAACAGGCTGCAGGGGCCAGACTATAAATATGGCCTAGTGGGTAAAGTCTTAAAAATAACCAAACAACTCACCTGTATAATGCGGTCTCCTTCGCGGATGCGGCCGTCCTTGGCAGCGATGCTGTTTGGGTCGATCTATTAGAAGATAAAAAAAGATGCAAGGATGCTCATTACATGTGTTTAGTGTATATGATGGCGCATGAGGGCCCTGCGTGGGCCCCTTGACCACGCACATAGCCTTGGTAGGACCCTGTTCCCCTTGTTCCCCTGAGACAGTTGGAGTCATTCATTTGTCCGTAATCATTACAGCAGCTCGAAGCCCCTCCTCGTCCTTGTCTGGATGGCCCCAAAGCTGAGGGCCTTTACTTTTCGTAATGCCCTGTCTTGCTGGGAGAGCTCATTTAATCTTGCATTTGGGTTAATTACTTGCCTCGATGCAGGTGAGACCATAACCAAGCTCTCCAGAAGTGGACTGGCCTCCAGGGAATTCGCGAGCCAGTGTATTGAAGGGGTGAAAGGCCAGAGCATCAGTCAGCCACATGTCTGGGGACCTCTGACATTGGCTCGCCAACCCAACAAATGGGCGAGTGCAGCAGCCATCCCTACCAGCTCGCTAGTCTACGTTCCGCACCACTTCCCACTTCCTTTCCCATTCTGTGATATTGCAACTTGCCACGGGTGAATTCTGAGCGTCGACTAAGCAAGAGCTCTCAGACAGGTCGAGGCTGGATTTGTATAAACCCAAAAGATGACCCTAACAAGTTTACCGCTGGTAAACCCATCACAGGTCAACTTTCCATGTACTTCTGGCTTCAGCTTTTTTTTTTTGGTTTTACTAAAGCTGCCCCAGTTTGTGCCGTATTACCACAATATATAGAAGTGTAATTATGGGGTCTGTAGAACAGGTCATGTGATGATCAGAAATCACACAAATGCAGATCTGTTTCTTAGTATCACATGATTGTCAAGGAAATGTTTCTCAGTGCCTTCCGACCCGCCCTGATGAAAGCTGACTTTTTACAGGCAACCGAAACATGTTCAGACATAATGCGAAAATGCTGCCATGTAGGCAGTGACAACGATGATTGTTGTCCAGTCGTCAACTCTGGGAAAATAATCATGAGAGCAGATTGCATTTACTGTCACTTGTGACTTTCCTTCTGCTGCATGTAATGTCTGTATTATGATATACATTATTGCTAAGGTGCATGTGAAAGTTGACAAAAAATGGATTTCAAAATTGTTGCACATTTTTGATAGAAATAAGGAATGACTGTTACTCAAAAGAAGACTAGAACTGAAATCACATTTAGTCGAACTCTATGTGTAGGTTTTGCAATATGTTATAAAACAAATTACTATCTGAGAGAAGGCTATCATTCAAAGATAGACGGTCTGGTATGCTCCTATTGTACTCTTTCAAAATACCCCTGTGGCAATCGGGAAGGGGACTAAGAGTACCAATAAGGGTTCCTGGCTGCTTAGGATAAAACCAAAGAGCATTATTGGAACAAAAGAATATATTACGAGTCCAGCGGTAACCGTGCCGGTGCTACCGGTTGGTTGTTGCTGGACTTGTAAAATGTTACCGGCGCCTCACTTCCTGGTGCCACCGGTAGATTACAAGTCCGGCAGCTCGGAGAAATCAGGCGCCGGTAAAATACCAATTCCGATCGAGTTCGATAGGACTCTATGGGAGAGGGGACTTGGAAGCGCCAGCACTGTTATTAACAGTGCTGGCGCTTCTGTGAAGGGTCTGCCTACCGAGGCCGCTGTGCCTGGCAGGGTCAGACCTGTCGGACGCAGCGGCCACGGCAGCCAAACACGCAGTTTGTCAGTCTGGAAACAAGGCTGCTGGTGAGCTTACCGGCACCCTTATTTCCGGACCGGCAAACTTGTAATGAGGGTTGAATGTTAGAGTCACTGGGCGTAGCCCTCGTTTTATTTTTTACAACACTCATCCTAATATTGAATAACCATGAACCATGTATGGTTCTGTGAAGGGTCTGCCTACCGAGGCCGCTGTGCCTGGCAGGGTCAGACCTGTCGGACGCAGCGGCCACGGCAGCCAAACACGCAGTTTGTCAGTCTGGAAACAAGGCTGCTGGTGAGCTTACCGGCACCCTTATTTCCGGACCGGCAAACTTGTAATGAGGGTTGAATGTTAGAGTCACTGGGCGTAGCCCTCGTTTTATTTTTTACAACACTCATCCTAATATTGAATAACCATGAACCATGTATGTTCATTCAGACAGACTCGGGATTTGGATTTGGGGATAAAATGGCTGAAACATTGGTCACCCCTTTGGGAGGATTCTTGCTTCCGGAGACCCCTGCTCAGTTTAGGAACATCACAGAATGTTGGAATAGGGGTGCCTGGGTCTTGGGGTCATAATGTAAGTGCAGGTTACTGCTGTGTGCATACTTAGTCCCCAATGTGAAGACCGTTCTGAATAGGATATTATCAGTGCAAAAGCAACTTAATTCTTCATAATTGCCCCAGTTTGTTTGAAGGGATGTGGTGGTGTTGAAATGCTAAGGGGGGGGGGGGCCTGGTTAATGTGTGTTTTGACTCGATGGCATGGACACATTACCCACTCTGCAACAGGCACACAACACTGAATGCACAGAGAATTCCCTTTCAACCCTAACTTTAAAGCATTGATGAACACCATGCTGCCAATTATCATCAGATAATTGCATATATGTATATTATTTCTATAGATCTGTTTAGATTGTTATCTGTAATGATTTATATGTACCCTGTGCCTCACTTTGTAACTAAGCTTTTAAGTATTCATGTCTTCTGTTCTCTGTTGCGCGCGCCCGGCTACCTTTGGGTTTGGTGCGCCATAAAAATTAATAAACAAACAAACAAACAAACAAACAATTGACTACTGCCCAGGCTAGAGGTCCACCGCCAAAGTCATTTAACAAGAGTGGAAGTTAATTATGCTCAATGAACATGGTTGGTGGGAACAGCCACCCCCCCATCCCCATTGCTGCCTTCAGTGTAAAAAAAGCTACATTAAAAAAAGAAATTCCAGCTAATCTACCAGCTGTGTTGTTGATTTTGGTTTGCATGCAGTGAGTGATGTGCAACATCTTAAGGAGAACCTTGAAGTGAGCTCAACAAAGGAATCCAAGACTGTTAGAGGAAGCTTCTGGTTGGCTGGTGGAGCATTACTCCATCACATTACTCAGAGTGGCAGGCATCGGGCCTTAATCTGCAGTTAGAGCCCTCGTTCTAAGTATTCTGGTTGGTTACTCAGTGGGGTTGAAGCTTGTATGAGATTCATAGATAGAGGTACCTCGCTGATGTAGATGCCGGTGTCGTCCTCGTCATCCGTCCGGTAGCACACGGTGAGCCCCAGCTTCTCCTGGCTATTCAGCCGGTACAGGTCCACTTGCTGTAAACAGAATCAGAAAATAGACATCAGGAGTTTGTCTCAAGCACCAGCAACAGTTCCCTCAAGAGCTGCAAGAGAGGAGGTGACCAGGCATTAATACCAGGGCCATTAGTGATCCTGGGCCAATATCAAAACAGACATTTTATTGAGCCTGCGGAAGAGACATTGCCACCTCTACACACCCTGGCAGGCCGGTAAATGTTATATTAGCCAGAAAATAGATAGATGGCTATCATTCATAAGGCCGATCTCATATCTGGTGAAAAGTATTCATCAGGGGATGTCCTTTGCAATGTATTTATGTTGCTTCCAACACTTTGTGCTGTGGGTGACTGACACATAAAATACTCGTAGCAGTATAAAAAGCACTAACAAGGATAAAGAAAGGGTTTTGGAATTCCTAATGAATTGGAATTGTGGAAATAACTCTACATTTTGGAAGAAGTATCATGCATAACTAGCAGGTATTTCGTTGACTATAAATACGGCGGTCTGTGTGTTACACAGACGATCACTATGATGAAATCATGTTCTGTGTTATGGTGTTTATAAATGCAAAAACAGCATTAATAGTCAATCCAGTGATATGGCTTTTTTTCTTTTGTTCCTTTTTAGTGCCTTTTTTACTGCTAATAGTATTTTATGTGAGAATCACCCACAGCACAAAGTGTTGGAAACAACAAATAAATTGCAAAGGACATCCCCTGATGAATGTTCTACCAACTAGGTGCGATGAGCAGAAACATGTTGGGATCTTGAAATGAGGACACATGATTTGGATTGAGTTATCATTTTTGTAAAATTGTGTCTGAGGAATTGTTTAGTGTTGATCTATTGTCATTGATATGTGAATTTGGTGTATAGAGATATGCGGTGCTTTGTGTTATGTTGGGTGTCTAGGTTTTTACAGTTGTTATGTGTCATATTAACAAAATAAATAGATTTTGAATGATTGTGAGGTTTACTGGATCCATTTTTTCAGGACTTACAGTGGGAGAAGTGAGGGTGCTTTCACAAGATATGAGATAGAAGTTATGAATGAGGCCCTTCTATCTCTTTTCTTACTTACATAATTAGGTCTGCACCAGACCGAAGACTTAGGGCCTCATTACACAGACGGCGGTAAGGGTTAACGGTCACTGTTAATGGTAACGGTGACCGTTAACCCTTACCGCCGTACTACGAGGTCCCTTTGCGGGTTGGGGAAATTAACGCCTGCTTTTTTGCAGGCGTTAAAACCCAACCCGCAAAGGGACCAGGGAGCTAATTACGGTACCGCAAATTTGCGGTACCGTAATTAGCACCTTTCCCATTCCCATTATGCCCTATGGG
Organism: Ambystoma mexicanum; assembly: GCF_040938575.1. Lineage (NCBI taxonomy): Eukaryota > Metazoa > Chordata > Amphibia > Caudata > Ambystomatidae > Ambystoma > Ambystoma mexicanum. The sequence continues at coordinate 45,694,805 of NC_090923.1, forward strand.
GCAAAAATGGGAATGGGGAAGGGCAATGGTGGAAGGGGGAATTACCGCCCCACCATCCTTGGAGTAGGGCGGTAATTCCCCTTTCCGCCAAGGCGGTGCCGGTAATTTACCGGCGTGGACCAAGGTGCTAATAGCACCTTGGTCCACCGCCTACCGTTTAATGAGGCCCTTAGACTGACCTTGTGTGGGGTCAATGTGTGGAGCACTGGTACATCACCTATATTGGGTACAGGCCGGTAAATGTTAACACACCATTAAAAAATGTGATCTTAATTTTGACCTGCAGCGATGGAGAGCACTACAGTTTGTTTTTTTTTAGCAAAATGTATTAAGCCTTTTGTTCACAACTTTTGGGGACCCAGACAACAGGTATCCAGTGCAGCACACTTCCATGCCACTATACAGCCTGAAGAATTGTGTAGCAGTAAATCGACTGACAAACTGAAACATGTCTGCATGGTGGAATGCAGGCCCGCTTGCTCAGGTGCTGCATAGAGACATATCATTAAAAGGCTCCAAATGCACATTCAGCTGAAGAGGTCAGACACGTCTCACTGCTTCATTTATTTTAGAAGCCACCTTCAGCGTCATTTGGATGTGTGAAGAGGCAGGGAGTCTACCAGGGGTAACTCTGGAAGACTCGTAGCACTGGAGCACAGGCAGTGTGACATGCAACTGACCCTCTCCCAGCACTACCGGCCTTTCAGCGGAAACCTTCCGATGTATCGACAGGCCAGTCCAGCACTGGTCCGTGCCACTCTAGCAGTACCACCATGGGGGGGAAGGAGGGGCATGTACCCTGGCACCGATATGACACACATAAATGCTAGTAATGAATAAGTACCATAAAGTAATTTTTGATTGCGTCTAGGCCGATAATGCTTCCCCTACTGGCTACATTTATTTAACAACTAACATCAAAGATAAGCAAATTCTGTTCATTCATTTAAATCAACTACTTCCAGGAACACTCTTGGAAATTGCGGATGAAGTCAGGGATTTCCGCACTGAAAATCTTCTACATTTTGGATGAATATTGATCCTGTAATTTGCCAGGAAGCAGCATTTTCCAGCATTTTCCACACACAATCCTGCTAGGTCACAGGGCTCTGCAATCTGCGGCTCTCCAGATGCTGTGGACTACAACTCCCAAGATCCCCCCCACTATTCACTATGCTCAGTGGGACTGATGGCAGTGCCAGGACGATGGAGAACGCGCCCAGAGGGAGCAGGCCAGAGCCCTGGAGCAGCCTTTTCCGTGGAGCAGCCCATGTTATGCAGCCCTAGTGATGGAGCAGCCCTAGAGATGGAGCTGCCCTAGTGATGGAACAGCCCTAGAGATGGAACAGCCCTAGAGATGGAGCTGCCCTAGTGATGGAGCTGCCCTAGTGATGGAACAGCCCTAGAGATGGAGCAGCCCTAGTGATGGAGCAGCCCTAGTGATGGAGCAGCCCTAGTGATGGAGCTGCCCTAGTGATGGAACAGCCCTAGAGATGGAGCAGCCCTAGTGATGGAGCTGCCCTAGTGATGGAGCTGCCCTCGTGATGCAGCTGCCCTCGTGATGGAGCAACCGTAATGAGGGAGCAGCCCTAGTGACGGAGCAGCCCTAGTGATGGAGCTGCCCTAGTGATGGAGCAGCCCTAGTGATGGAACAGCCCTAGTGACGGGGCAGCCCTAGTTATGGAGCAGCCCTAGTGATGGAACAGCCCTAGTGATGGAGCTGCCCTCATGATGGAGCAGCCCTAGTGATGGAGCTGCCCTAGTGATGGAGCAGCCCTAGTTATGGAGCAGCCCTAGTGATGGAACAGCCCTAGTGATGGAGCTGCCCTCATGATGGAGCAGCCCTAGTGATGGAGCTGCCCTAGTGATGGAGCAGCCCTAGTTATGGAGCAGCCCTTGTGATGTTGCAGCCCTAGTGATGGAGCTGCCCTAGTGATGGAGCAGCCCTAGTTATGGAGCAGCCCTAGTGATGGAGCTGCCCTAGTGATGGAGCAGCCCTAGTTATGGAGCAGCCCTTGTGATGTTGCAGCCCTAGTGATGGAGCTGCCCTAGTTATGGAGCAGCCCTAGCTTCTATTGCAGTTTTTTAACATTTTAGTGATTGCACAACCAGTTGTACGCTGTATGGCTTTTAACCCATTTTTTAACAAAACGTGCTGCAAAATGCGCACTTTTAACCATTATTTTAAATATTATCTGGGGGGTGGGGGGAGCCCTGAACCCCGCTTGGTGCATTCGGGACCCCTACTAAGCTCGGCCTCATTAGCAGGACATATTTCCATGACGAGGACCCCGTGGGACACACCGTGGGGGGTGCAGATCCAGAATACTGCCAGAGAAGCACATCCCAGCGTAGACACGACCTTGCTGTTGGGTAATTACAGACCCGGACGTGACGTCACTCCTCGCGCTGTCAGCCACGCGGCTTCCCTTCCCCTCATCCATTCCCTGCCCACTTGAGACTGAAGCTCCCTCCGCGGGGCTGGCACCGGAGCAAAGCAACGGGGTCTGAATAATTCATGGGCTCTCCAACCTAACAGCTGGCGCCAGCGGCTGGCTCCCTTACAAGGTGTCAACATGTGCCATGTGTGTAATAACACAGTGCAAATGTCACTGCTGGGGGTTTGACGGCTTTGATCGATATTATCAGCTGGGGAGCAAAGTGGGGGGTCTTCCAGGCGAATAGATAACCCCTGGGACTGCTGTGCCCCGTGTGCTCTGTACAAACCCTGTGTATTAAATTTAAGAAATAACAGGTATTTGCAGACCAGCTGGGAGAGGCGAAGAGAACAGCACTGCACGGGGCCTGGCAACCTTCTATCAGGGGACCCCCTCCCCAGAATAAAGTAGGCAGACCTACAGGTTAGCTTTGGGGGGGTGGGGGGGCATAAGAGTCAGCCATGTGATTTAAAGCCAGACAGAGGGCGCGGGAGATTGGAGGAGGTGCAACAGCGGCACGAGACGCCGTCTCCACTGCCTGCTAGGTGGCACATACAGTGTGAGCGCAAAGACAGAGACAGAGACTAAGGACCTTGTTCTGGACAAGGCGATTCAGAGGTCTATCGGACTGGTCCCTTGTTCTAGCTGCCCCATGGAAGGACATTCAACTATATGAGGCAGGTGTTCAAATGTGTTCTTAAAAACTGGCTGAGGAGGAGCAGGTGAGCGACTTGGTAATGGGGTGGGGGTGGGGATTTCAGTATAGAGTATTGCAAAATCGACCCGGAGGCTCTTGGGTGTCCGAAAAGGGCCCTGGCCTGGCAGCGGGTCGGCAACGCAATAAAGAGGCAACACGTACCTCACCTGACGCCTGTTAGACCACGCCCCTCGCAGGAGCCCCAGCTCGATTTTGAAAAAGAGCCGTGGCCTAACAGGCAGCAGTCACGTCTGGTAAGTGTTGCTGACCCCCTGCCAGGCACCCCTTGCATCGCTCATCACCTTCTCACCCGGGGTGCCAGTATGATGATCCCTGCATGCATAATGCTAGGGGTGTCAGGTGGGTGGGAGGGGTCAGCGGCACAATGAAAGGAAGGCTTATTTTCTAAAAGCCTGAAGCTTTTGCATATACGCCTTGGTTTCTAGCTCGTTGGTGGGCTGGGGTTCGCATGGGCCTTGAGGAGCCCTGGTAGGTCTCAGGCACAATTTTCACAGCCTGCCGTGGCTCTGCCCTGGCTAGCCCCGGCCTACTTAAAGCCTCGGTCTAGAGTCAAATGCAAGGCCACAGGTTTACAATATACCAGTGAAGAGGGTCATAAACACGTCGCCGCAGGTGAGCAAGGAGATGACGGAGGCGGCTAATTCGGTTGTAGGCACTCGCCCAAAGAATGTCTTTTCCTAGACCGTCTTAATCGTTTTAATCACACGTGGGACGCCACAGATTAAGGGAACAGTGCTTCGTGTGTTGGCATCCCAGGTGGAGGCGGTACTTGAAGGTGGCAGAGCCATGTTGGAGGGTGTACAGGGTGTCAGATGTATATTGTGTTGAGGAGGGGCGTGCACGGTAGAGAGGCGGGTGCCATGTCTTCCGCGGGCTTCTCCTGGCAGCAGAGATCATGGATTCTTGAAGGGTTAGTTTGCTATCAAAGAAGGCACCGAGGATATTTCTGCATGAAGAAAATGCGTGCCTACCTTTGCCATGTCTTGGCACTATGAATAACAGGTGAGCTTCACTATTATCCAGCTTCACAGCGCTCGCTTCAATGCGCTTGAAAGAATGAATAGCTGAGTCCCTGCTGAGTCACGTGCAGGCGCAGGGTCTATCTGACCCATTTCGAGAGTGTACTTGTTTTCGTTCGTTCTGAACACTCTGCTGGTGTCACGCATGTGCGCCTGGGCTGCAAGTATGAAAGTGTTTTTTAAACTGCGAAATTGTTCCTTTTAATTTGCGCACTTTTACGTTGCCGAAAGCAACGCGAGCAGTCATTTCACGCCGTATTAAAGAAAGAAAAACGAAAGGCCTGAAGTTTGCAAGAAGAGATACAATAAATAATTAAAGCGCTGGTCTCTGACATGAGTGCTGCGTGCATTGCACAAGTTCCAAATGCGGGCTGGCTTAGCCTTCCAGTCTAGTGAGCTCCAGAACTCGGGTAAATATAAGAATGGGGTCATGACACCTTTTACTCCAGCGCTTATAAGCTGTCTCTGGAATGAGGGACTATAAGGACTCAACATTACTGAGATAGGAAGCAAGTCCTGTGGTCATATCGTATACCCCACAGGGGTCAATATGCATCGCCACATCTCATTAAATGACATCATGTTAGTGGCTGGAGGTCGTATACCCTTGAATAAACCTTAACATCCATCCAGTGCTACCGATCCCCCCAAGCCCGGGTTATAATTGAAAGGACAGCGTCCGATTATTGCTGCACTGAAGTTTCAAATGAAGCACGCTCATCGCAGCTCCCATGACGCACCGCAGCAAACACAGCCCGCCACATAATTAAGAAATCTGAGCCGCACGTCAAAAAGTGACGAATCACCAGGGAAATCAAAAAAGGAAATATTCCACGAAAACCAGTTTTGAGAAAAAAACTGCTTTTAATTACCTGAAAAGCGCCACTGAGCAGGTGTTCATTACTGCACCTTTGGTGGCAATTAACAGCCAGGTGGCCCCTGGGGGGTGGGCCGCTGCTGTGTCCAGACGGAGCTGGAGGACAGCCACAAACAGTGAGCATTGTGTATGTGTCTTGAAATAGCTGTCTGGGACATTCTCTCTCACCATAGGTATGGTATGGTTTATTTATATAGCGCCTATACACAGGCAAGTATTTCAAAGCACTCAAGTGGGAGTGTGGGTTATTCTGTATTTTGGAATACCACTGCCCCAGGGCTACTTGTAATGGGTTATTTATAACGCGCTTAATAACCAGAGGTATCCAAGCACGGACCCGGGGATCGAACCTGCGTTGCTCCGTGTCGTCTTGTTTCCAAGGAGAGTACGTTGCTCCTGAGCTACCCTCCCAAGACGAGCACATTGCTCTTGAGCTATCCTCCCTTGCACATTTTCCTGCTACGACAAGTAAACACAATACAGAAATGGGGTCATTGCGAGTTTGACAGAGCCAGGCTGTTTTAGGCCTTCTTGGCTATGTGTTTCTGGAAGGACATGCTGCTGTCAATGGTGAAACCTTAGGATTTTGCTGAGTATGAGAGTTGTGGATCAAAATACTTCTAGGCACACATCATTGAGCCATAGTTGGACGAGTTGTTGTTTAGCAAGGAGAGCGATGCAGATGAATTTGGTCTTGGAGGGGTTAAGTTTGGGGTAAGCAGTCGACATCCAGGATTGGATGAAGGGTTGGTAATCACGGAGGGGGGAGTGTTGTCCTGTGGGCTTTTTACTCTCATGTAATACTAAGTCCGCGTATTAGTGGATGGAGATATTGTGATCTTTGTGGAGTGTGCCCAGAAGCACTGTTTTAAGGTTGAAAAGGATTGGCGAGAGGATTGTGCCTCAGGGGTCTTCGTAGGAAAAATCGGAGTTGGAATGCAACATGCTCATCTGAACGAACTAGCGTCTGCCCGAGAGTTAGGGGGTGAATCAGTTGAGGACTGTGCCAGAGAATATGATTGTCTGTCAAGGAGGATGATGTTGTCGACCGTGTTGAATGCAGCCAAGAAGTCAAGGAGGACGAGGAAGCATGAGTGACACTTATCCATGATTTGGAGGGATTCATCCATCGCCTGGATGGAGGCTGCCTCGATCCTACATTTTTAGAGAAACCCCAACTGATAGTCATTTGGAAGTTGTCGTTTTTCAATTCTGGCAAGTAGTTGTCTAGCAACTTCTTTTTCCAAAATGTTGCCGATATACGGGACGTTCGTAATGGGCCAGTCGTTGTTCATGTCATTTGGGTCAAGGGTTGGTTTTTTCAAAAGAGGTCATATGAGACCAGTCTAAACGGTGTTCGGGAATGACCCTTTGTTGAGGGAGGTATTAATGTTGGCAGTTAGTGTGTTGAACGCCGGGCCTACGAAGTGTTTAATGATGTAGGGTGGGATGATGTCAGAGTACGAGCTAAGTTTGAGTGGGGTGAGTGTTTTTAGGAAGTCTGCAGGATATAGAGGAGAGAATCTGGTTTCGGGGGGCAGCCCACATGCTGGGGTGGGTTGGGGATAATGCAGTGGGAGGTTGGTTCGATGATGTGTGCGATTTTGTCAATAAAGAAGTTGTTGATTCCATTGCATTTTTGCTGAGTTGCTGCATCTCAGGTTCCGATGTGGGTTTTTTACAATGCTCTCCTACTTCGAAGAGGACTTTGCTCCTGTTAGCGGCTGCCGCAATGGCGGTGGACTAGTAAGCAGCTTTGGCCTCGATAATTAGAATCCCACGGTTGGCGTAAAGAGATCTGCGGTTGGTGACATCCCCAGGTTTACCGTTCTTACGCCACTGTTTCTCTAGGAATCTGATTGAGCGTTTGTTGGAGGCGAGCTCAGAGGTGAACCCCGGGGCAGATGACTTGGTCTCAGCGCGCCCTGTTTTTAGGGGGGCATGAGTGTCCACCAGTTTCCTTGCAGAGTTATTGAACAATTCTAGCAGGACTGAAGCATTCACTGTAGTGGGGAAGTCTGCAAAGTCCGCTTCTCGCTAACTGACTGGGAAGGTTTTGAATGAGGTGGGTACAGTACAACACTACTTTAATCAATCTTTTAATTCATCATATCTTCCCGTACTGTGTACACTATTAGCCCCGCACTGCGGAGTGAATTCATAGCAATATGCACTAAGCAAGCACAGGACACATGACTTTTCTTTAACAAAGCGCTCTGCGCAATGAGCGCTTATGAGAGAGGCACTTAATAAACTTGTGCCTGAGCAATGACGAATTCAGAGCATTTTGTGAAAAAGTGTATTAAAGATTCCTGCATCAGATTTTTGTACTCGATAAGTCTGTAATTTGAAAATGGTCCCAGTAGAGGAAGATTTCCGCAGAGGATTCAGGATATGTACCAAGCAATATACCTTGAACGTTGCCAGGCTACTATGCAATTCTATGCAAAAAGGACAAGCATACTCGTCCTTGGCACTTAAGGGGTTAAAGACAAGGAGAGGGGAAAGAAAGAGGACAAAACAACAATCTTGCTAGGCCTTGTGTTATTCAGATCACGCAAGTGCTAGGAAGAGGGAGGGGAGAAGTACCAGGGGTCGGGGGAGGGAGAAGTGCAGGTAACTCAGTAAGTGCAGCCAGCGGGTGGCTCATAAGTGCAGAGAGAAGGGACTGTAGGGTTGCAGATACAGACCCTTAGGTGCTAGTGGGCCCCAGAGGCAGTGCAAGGGCAACTGGACATGCAGGAGCCTGGGCCCGAGTTCAGAGGGTGACCAGGTGACCAGTGTGCGGAGGAGTCGGGTGCATCAATAGGGGGAGGAAGAGAGAAAGCGGAAGCGAAAAGGAAGATCTTGAGTTGCGTCCGGAACCGGAGGTGGTTCTGCTCAAGTTTGAGAGAAACAGGGAGGCTGTTCCAGAGGGAGGTCCCAGCCGAGCAAAAAGATCTGCCCCCCACTCTCTTCTTGGAGAAGCGTCTGACCCTCAGAGAGTTGGAGGTAGATGAGCAGAGTGCTCGAGAAAGAAGATGTTTAGGAAGAGAAAGTTGGATGTAGTGCAATCCCAGGCCCGCGAATGCCTTGTGGACGATGCAGAAGGTCTTGAATTTGATCCTTACAGCCACAGGGAGCCAGTGGAGTGATTTCAGAGCTGGAGAGATACAATCACTGGGCTTGAGGCCAATGAGGAGTCTTGCATTCCTGTTCTGGATAAGTTGTAAAGGTCGAAGAGTAGAGACAGGAAGATTTAGAAAAAGGATGTTGCAAAAGTCCAGCCTAGAGAGTACAAGAGCTCTGGAGACAGTGAGCTTCTGGAGACAGTGAGCTTCTGGAGACAGTGAGCTTCTGGAGACAGTGAGCTTCTGGAGACAGTGAGCTTCTGGGGGAAAGTGAGAGAAGGAAGAATACCGCTGAGGAGAAGCAACTGATATTGTGACCATTCAGTTTTCAACACAGAAGAGGGCAGGCTTCCACCTTGTCCCAACCAACACAACCCTACTGGACTCTTGCCTGAGATTGAGGGGTCTTTCTGCATTTATGTACAGTACAGTATACATGCAAGGGGCGTATAGCACTTGCCTGCCGCGACTTGTCCTGGTGGATCTGCCCCCCACTTGCACTTACACTGATGTGAAAGTCCCAAGACCTGTGAATGCTGTGTCCCACTTTTCTCTTGTCCCCCTCCTCCCTCTTTGTGCACCACAAAGCATTATCCTATGATGACTGGTCTATGTAGCAGTTGTGTGGAAGTGCTGCTCACCCTGCTGCTACGATGTACGAATTTCTGAAATCAGTCAGGAAGGAAGACTCGGGAGGTGCTCTGGGCAGAGGAGTTAGGAGAAGAAATTGATGATGTCTGTTGCCAGCACTGCTGTGAGAATACCCGATTGGTAAGTCTGGATTAGGGTCTTAGAGCATTGCAAACAAAACTGCTCTTTAGGTCCTACTGGACACCAGTCAGGTTGTTTAAGAGAGGACTCATGGACAATGAACTCTGTTTGGAAGTGCAAGGGTGCTAGAGGCTCCCTCAGTCATCTGATATGGTTTTGTCCTAATTCTGGGAGTACATCTGTGAGAGATTGGGTCTGGTCTGGTTTTGAGTTGTACGATTCCCTTCTCTGCCACCTTGCTGATTCTAGGGGACCTGTCAATGATTAATGATATCTCTTTTGGGCAGGCGACTTGGATACTCCGTGCCAGTATGATCGCTAAGAGGATGATACTGAGATCATGGAAGTCGAACTGCTCCTTTAACATTGATGAATGGGTGGATGAATTTTGACTGTTTCAACTTATAAGAAGGCAATTTACAAGAATCCGGATGATATTGACAAATTCTGGAACACTTGGAACAGGTTCATGGAGGTCTACGGTTGAATTTCATTTTATGTACACAATGTGATGTCTCTGTAGCTAGGAAATGTACTTTATGTTCAATATTTCGTTGATTTTGCATTGATGGTTCCTTTGGCCAACCATTTGCTTTCTGGTTCTCTTTTCTTTCTTGGTTTTTGTCTTTATTTCATTTACCCTTTTATTTCCTTTCTTGTCTATTTCTTTGATTTGCAGAATTGGTTTTTATATGCTCTGTTGATTGTTTGCTTAGATCGTGTAATTCTGTGCTCATTTATGTTGGCTGTATATTGTAGTCTTGGAATAAACATTTAAATTCAATAAATACATAAATAATACCCCACCTATCAGTATAATAGATTAATGACACAACATAAAAAAGGCAAAGGACAAGCTTCAGAGTCAACAATCAAAGGGAAGTCATTGAGCACAGTCCAGCTTTGGATAATGCCTTTGGCTTTGCTCACTGGCAACACGTGGGTGAATGCTAAGTTTAATGTAATGCCCAAGTTCTCCCACTCCAAAGTTTAAGACACTAAGAGCTCTTGAAATATACTGAGGGGAATATAAATCCATTGGGGGCGGCGCAGAGGCTGAGCATTCCAAAAGCCCCATTCTCATGGATCTGACCTACGCGATACCTACAGCCAGTGCTGGAAATGGACAGAATGCGCATGAGGAACTCCCCCCAACCCTCCCTGGCGGAGTTGAGGTGGAGGTTTGGGCGGATAGCTAGTGGTGTGGGCGGGCCTGGGGCCATGTTGTCAGTGTTGTGGGCGGGACTCGTGTCTACACGGAACGGTGCTCCGGCAAGCCAGTTTTTCCAGAGCACAGCTCCATCTTGTTCCATCCCAATTCCTCCCCTTCATACAGTACGTGATTCACGTCCCAACCCCGTCGTTTTGCTTGTATCTACCAGACTGTAAGTACAGGAAGGATACCATGGGAGGGTGCAACCTGTCTGCGCGTGACGCATCGCATCAGACCAGCGGAGAAAAAAATCGCTAATTACTAAACATTTTTTATATTGTTGCCCTCGAAAAATCTCCAGGCTGTAAATAGAATAGTTTTTGTCTGCACTTATTGTTATATTTGTTTGATAGTGCACATCATGTCCAGCATTATAATAATATAATTCTGTTTTTTCTAAACTAGTGGGTACCACGTCTAGAGTTTATTTCTGGGCTCTTAATTAGTGGGATCCATGTCCAACATGTATTTTCTTTTTTCTTTTATCTTAAAAAATTCCCATCATTTGTTTATGTTTTTGACTAAATATTGAGAATCATGCCCAGCATTTATTTCTGACACATGCCCAGCCATTGTTCATAAATTGCCGACCAATCATTTCTGTTTTTTTTAGTTCTGGCTATTAGGTGGCGCAAAAGCACCAACTATAAGCCAGACTATTGCATTGGAATAATACAGTTAGGAGTGAAGGGTATACGGGAGGGATACACAGCTTTTAGGTGTTGTTTGGTTAGTCGGCCACCCTTTGACTGCCCATGGCCATGCAAATCCCTGTGGCCATTCCCACCCAGTACCAACCACTTCTGGGTCAAAACACATCCTCAGAGGATCTCTTTTTTGGGGTTGCTTTATCAAGCAGTAACTTCAAATGCTGTGCTCAAAGTGCCTGCCGTTGTTATTTCAAAGCAGCGTTCTTGCCGTGATTGGAGCTGTAAATGTTCTACTGCTGCAATAAAAATGTCTTAACCAAGTGAGCCTTCAATCACTTGATTTCATAAACACAGTGCGTCTCCTTCACTGAAGTTTTGTAAAAACAAGCATTGGTAAAGCAAACAGTTTCAGCACGTGTATAGGCATTTGCCAGGCCCTGCTATTATATACCCAGGTACTCCAGCCAGTTTGCTGCTACCATTAATGGCCAGTTAGTACTGTTATGGGAGTGCTTGGCAATGGCCTCTCCCATGGCTACACAAAAGCATAATTTAAGCCTAAAGTTGATGCTGCTCATTGATATGTTCAAGAGCCACATTTTGTGCAGGCGTTTTGATTCTGGAATGTTCTCCTCTCCTCACCTGAAAACAATGACTATTGGGGACAGTAGCGTAGAGCAGTATGCAGCACTGAGTAATCTGCCAGTGAGAGGCCACATGGTCGCAAGTTGCGGAGCCATTATTTCCTATTGTTATTGCTAAGATTAACATTGCATTTGATTACGACATTCTACATGATGTTTTCTTAAACTGGTGTCAACCAGAAATAGATCTATTTGCAACACAGCTCAAATGCACAATGCCCAGACTACGTGCCCAGGCACACCCAAACAGTATCCAAGTGGAACGCTCTGTGGATGAACTGGTATTTGCTTACGCTTTTCCCCCCAACACCACTTCTCACCAAGAGCATCCACAAGATGCATGAGGTACGAGTCAATCTCATTCTGAAAGCACCAATGTGGGCTTGTCAACCTTGGTACTCACACCTGCTCACAATGCCCCTTTGATCAGTAGTGAAATTCCTGTGCTCATACAACATGCTGTCCGAACACCAGCAGAGAGTATATCGTCCGTGCCCTCAAACTGTGAACCTTCCAGCCTGGCTCCTGAGGTCCTAGAATTTGGTCATCTAAACTTACCACAAAGATGCATGGACATCCCCAAGGAGGCACGCAAACCTAATACGAGACATTGCTACTACAATAAGTGGAAACAGTTTGTTATCTATGCAAATCCGAGACATGTATCACGTAACACGCCACAAACAACACAGCCTGGTCTGTCGCTGGACTTTCGGGTTCACTGAGTACCAATCATCATATCTATGATGCACTCGTCGGTGCGATTGAACAGAAGTGGATGTAACTGCACTCTGAGAAGGTGTCACACAAAAAGCAAGTGCAGACTCAACAAGACACATGGACGACCATAGACCTGCAATCGCGTAGCCCAGTCAAGAGGTGGAATCGGGCATCTCAACACCGATGACATGACACCACCTAGCAGGAAAGGCACGCTCAAGATTGGTAATCAGACTAACTCCACACTAGACCGAGAATGTCTCTCAGATAACCAAGGCTCAGATCTCTAAAAATAGATCTGATTACCTTGGCAGGCACTGGATGTAAATTCAGGAACAGTGGTCTCCCACCAATCCACACTGAAACCAATATGCTAAATGTCTCCTCTACACTTCAAACAATAGAATGCTGGTATACCCCCAATCAATTCAGCGTAGCTGCGTACATACCTACCTACCTCCATGAACACCTCAACAGTCTTCAGAACGCAGCTATAACCCATATAAAAACGATCTAGCGGCATACATAAAATCACACACAAGCTCCAACACGGCCAGAACACAGACACCAAGGTCAATTGGCTTTGCTGCATACATTCTACTGATAGCACGCAACCACTGCACCATGCCAAGTATTAGAATGCAGCCGCACACCATGTAAACCGGACTGGCTGCACACATGAGTGCACCCAAGTATTGTTTACTGCCCTACTCGCTCCACTGTACTACGGTCCCTGAGGGCGTTAAACCCACAGTGCTTTGAGATCATGCCAATGGTATAAAAGGTGCTATATAAATGCCCCATAACATAACATAATATAACACACACACACAAACATTTGAAGAACCTTGTGGCCAAAAAATGCTGCTTTACATCAAAAATCGATAATTTCTCAAGGCATGTAGAAATACATTAAGTTCAAAGACTGCCAATCAATGTCAGCTACAGGGACCATCTATCCCAGTTTGACAGCACAAAAGAATCTTGCCCAACAAGATGCAGGTCAGGTAAGGAGGTTTGCTGGTGTGAACATGCAGAGGAACATGTTGAAAGTTGAGCTTCAAGGTCACTCAATGTTGTGTTTCGACTGCAGCAGCTGCAAGTTTAAGTTTGGTGCCTTGGCTGAAGTTGTTATTTTCAACCGAAACCTTTTTTAAACCTTCGAGAGATTTCTCACGAGCAAAACAGCCAATACATGCAACACAACATCTGAACACGATTCCAGGGGTTCGGGAAAGTGTTGAGATAAATCTGTACTGGTTGAAACAAATTTATCTCCAAATCACAAACTCTCAACATTTGAAGAAGAGTTTGAGATTCATATAACTGTTGAAAGGACTCTGTGCTGGATGAAGCAAACTAATTTCCAAATCTCCAAATCTGAAGAAAAGTGATAAGATTCACATAACTGTTGAAGGGAATCTGTACTGGATGAAGCAAACTCATCTAAAAATCTCCACATCTGAAGCACAGTAGGAAGAGTCACGTGACTGTTGAAAGAAATTTGTACTGGATGAAGCAAACTCATCTCCAAATCGCAAACTCTCGCCATATGAAGAAGAGTTTGGAGATTCACGTAACGTTTGCAAGGAATCTTTACGGGATGAAGGAAATTCATCTCCAAATCGCAAATTCTCAATATCTGAAGAAGAGTTTGACATATAACTGTTGCAAGGAACCTGTACTGGATGAAGCAAACTAATCTCGTGATCTCAAAATCTGAAGAAGAATGCAAAGAGTCACATAACTGGTGAAAGGAATCTGTACGGGATTAAGCAAACTAATCTCTAATGCCCCAAATCTCAACATCTGAAGAATAGTGCAGAGGTTTGCGTACCGGTTGAAAGAACTCTGTAAGAGATTAAGCAAACTAATCTCCAATGTTAGGGATCGCAACGTCTGAAGAAGAGTGCAGAGATTCACGTAACAGTTGAAATAAATCTGTACAGGATTAAGCAAACTAATCTCCAAAACTCAATAACTCAACATCTGAAGAAGAGTGCAGATATTCACATAATAGTTGAAATAAATCTGTACAGTATTAAGCAAACTAATCTCCAAAACTCAATAACTCGACATCTGAAGAAGAGTGCAGAGATTCACTTAATAGTTGAAATAAATCTGTACAGTATTAAGCAAACTAATCTCCAAAACTCAATAACTCGACATCTGAAGAAGAGTGCAGAGATTCACGTAACGGTTGAAAGAAATCTGTACGGGATTAAGCAAACTAATCTCCAATGCTCCAAATCACAACAACTTTATTTATTTAATGGATATTTTTAATGCACCTATAAAGCAAATGGTGTTTCAAGGTGCCACGAGACAAAAGGTTGGAGAGGGACAGGGGTGAAGAATAACAAAAACCAGTCCTACTAGCCCTTGTGTCATTTGATCATGGAAGTATAGTAACAAGAATTGCAGGGGTGGGAATGCGGGTGGAAGAGCCGGTCAGAGCGGACTGCGTTAATGCTAAAATGGGAAGGGAAGAGTAGAGAGCACGCAAATGCTCAGAGGGAGATGGAAGGGGGGACAAGGCCCCTGGGCTAGGCGAGTGCTATAGGGAGGCCAAGTGGACAAGTGACAGAGGAAAGCAGGGAGTGCAGGGAATCGGGGTCCACATTTTAAGTGCAAGGATGGGGCTGGATCGGGCTCAGTAGGGGTGTAGACCCCGCCAGACTCGTACAAGGGGACGGATCCCGGTAGGGCAAGTGCCGGTTTGGGGGGGCAGGACAGAATGAAGTGCTGGGGTAGACTGGGCGTGGAAGGCCAGGTGCTCTGTATGACTCAGAAGGAACCAGGCAGGCAGTCAAAATGCGGCAGAGGAGGGCATTAGCATGAGAGGGGGAGAGGGAAGGAAGACGAGAAAAGGAGGGTCTTGAGAAGCTTCTGGAATTTGAGGAGATCCGACTCAAGTCTGAGAGAGGCAGGGACATCATTCCAGAGGGAGGCCCCAGTGGAAGAGAGATCTACCCTACGCTCCACCGACAACCAATGAAGGGAATGCAGGACTGCAACACTACACTATCAGTAGTAGCCGGGCTGCCGCGATCTCAGTAGATTTCTGAAACATTCATCCAGCCCGGTCTCACGGATCCCAAACACACCTGATAAGAGAATGCATTTTAAGAATGACAATGGGCCGCCAGGCTGGAGCACATGGACTCTGGGAGACGGAGCAAAAATAGAACAGGTTTCGACGTGAGGAACTGCTGCGTCTGCTCTTTGTGGACTGGTCATGATGTGTTCCCGAAAGCTGAAGCACTGTTGCATCTCCGTATGTGTGGGATTTATAAAGTGCAAGCCCAGCTGGGAAGCGACTGAGTGCAGTACAAACAGGAGCCTGCCCAGGGGGTTACAAGCGGGTGCAGGGGCAGCACAGGAGCTGGGACGAGTAGGGAGGAATTATGGGGAAGGGGGAAATAGCGCTGAGTGGAGTGATCAGCAATTGGCTAAGTGTCCTTTGAAGGGGTATCCAGAGGGATCACCACAATAGGGTTTCGTGTCCTTCCTGAGTGCAGGATCGAGGGGGTTACGCTTCCTTTATCTCTGCAGTTATGAATCCCACTGACCACATTTCATTAATGGATGGCTACAATAACTTTCAGCAAGTCTACATACACTTACTGTATTTTCAAAGCACTCAAAACCTCCTACAACATTTCAGAAGGATGAAATGTTAAATTGGACTTGTTGGGATCTAAGCCTGTCGCTCAATTTTAACATAAACGTCTCGGCATCAGGTGCATGAAACCACTGAGATGCCTTGCCAGCTTGCACCATAACACACTGCATAACAAGTCAACTGCTTATTTAACATACCAACATTTACCATAGGTAACGTTCAGTTCAATGTTCAGTGTAAGTGGGTGCCGGTATCGCTCAGGGCACAGAGCAGTTCTCCCCCTGCTCTCTCCAGTAAACCCGCCCTGTCCCGAAGCTCTCCTTAGACTCAACATATGCGTGTGTTAGTTGATTTGTAAGGGCTAGGCCAGTTCATTGTTCTGTGGTTTAAATTTAAACACCTGTTAAGGGGAGGTTAGGTTCAGATGAACTTGCCAACGTTTCGATGGGACTTTACGATGGCGGCCTTGATACTCGGCAGACCATCAACCAGATGCCAGAGAGTTGGGTCCCACTGTCACATTAAAGACAGTAGCCACAGAAAAACACTTCATTGGGATGGCCATTTTGGATTTGGGCAGGTAAGTGTTTCAAAGGATTTTACTCCGTTTCCACCCTCGCGCAGCGGAGGTATGGCTATTGAGCTTGGAACGCTTCATAAATGACATAACTTGTCATATAACATAAAATGTTACATGACATGTACATCAAGTGGTGCCCTCTGAACCAAGCGGCAGGCATTTACAGGCAAGAGCAGGTGCTCCGTGAACTAACAAGGAAAATACACAGGCAGAGAAACCAAGGAAGGGCACATATTACTGGCTGGCTTTACTTTGAACCCACAATTCCAAAGCCATGGTATGAATGTAATATTAAAAGGGCCAATGAGACACAAAGCTTCCAACCTTTGCAAGACTGAGGATTCCTGCAACTTTTACTTAATAATCAAGGATTTGTTGGTAGAGTCTGTGCTCACCTCTAACTCCAGCTCATCCCTGTCAATGTCTGCCGGAAGCCCTTCCATGAAGTCCGCTGGGTCATAATATCCATGAGCCGAGGAATGCCTACAAAATGGGAAAAAGGCATTTTATAGATGACATTGTGAGTTATAATGCAGAAGAACCTTTTCTAAAGTCTTTTACTCTAAGCAAAGATTATAATGCAGTAGAAAAGTAGACCCTTCACCCCCACACAGAGGTGGACTGACACATGGGGAATGGACATATCACCCAATACGCTGATAAGTCCGAACGGCCAGTTACACCTGGAAAGATCTAGCCATATGCCAACCTCACAAGCCAAATGACATGATACACAATATGCCAACGGCATTTTACACTAGTCCTCCAAAATATCAACATATGGCAAGACATGTGTATGTCACAAGGAGTTGTAGCTCAATGGTGCGGCATAATGGGGGTCTAGGCACTCTGAGGGCACAATCACTATGATGGATCTTGTGTGGTTTACGAGGAATAGGGAGGTCTTGGATGTGTGTATTTTGCCCTCAAATGCATGCTGCCTTGAAATGTATTTACAAATGTGACTACTTATATGTACACCACCACAGTGCATTTATACACCACCACAGTGCATTTATACACCAACACAGTGCATTTACACCACCACAGTGCATTTATACACCAACACAGTGCATTTACACCAACACAGTGCATTTATACACCACCACAGTGCATTTACACCAACACAATGCATTTATACACCACCACAGTGCAGTTATACACCACCACAGTGCATTTATACCCCACCACAGTGCAGTTATACACCACCACAGTGCATTTATACACCACCACAGTGCAGTTATACACCACCACAGTGCAGTTATACACCACCACAGTGCATTTATACACCACCACAGTGCAGTTATACACCACCAAAGTGCATTTAGAGGGTTCATCCCAGTACCCAGTTAGCCTTCCGCTTTATCGATGCCATCTATACCTAATCTGCCCCTTGTTTTTTCTTTGTTACTGAAGTACTTTTTTAGGTTTTAATTGAGTTTTTCTCCTTTTCGGTTTGTTTTTTATTTGGATCTTTGATCATATGTGGATCATATGTGATCATTATTATTCATGATCATTTATGATCCGGCGTGCACATGGAGCACAGACATTTTCATCCTTTCCTCTTTTCCATTTTCCGACCCCACAACTTCTGCCCAGATAAAATTGATGACGTTCGACCTTGGCTGTATACTATGGTCTCCATAAGAGGGGTCAAAGCCAAGAGTATTTTATTTTTCACAGGGTCATGGACCTACATGAGCCATGGACCAAGCTGAGCTGCGCTCATGTGTAAAGATGACACGGCTAGCCACAGCCATGATGAGAGGGATGACGTGGGAAGAAATGCGATTGGCTGGCACACATGCAGGAGTCCAGAAGGCAGTTTGTGTTATGTCAGCCTCTGTCCAGCGCACAGGTAACCCTACTTACCGGCTCAACATCACCATTGAAGGCCGGCTTTAATGCCTGAGACAAGTGTGGTGGGAAGACCGGGTGGTCTGGAACACTTAGGTCAGCCGAGCCGAAACGTGCCTGTCCCATAAGATACTGTGAAGCGATGCCGGCTCGCTGTATATTACCCATGCCAAACCCTGCGGTTTCTGTGCTCGGTGGCCGCCATGTTTGAACAGGAATACTACGGTGGTTCTGCAGCTGAATAGAAATCACGCACGTGTAGAGCTCTGCCGCCTGTTTCCCTACTTGGATTATTTGGTGAAATACTGAACGATGCAACACAAGGAAGGCGTTTTTCCTGTTTCATTTTCCACATGCATTAAACGTGTCTTCTAGGCATCGGTACGAGTGAAATGTACCCGTGGCTCGGACGGCTTGCGGAACCGCTTACTTGCAGGAAACCGCTCTGCTGCTTTTCAGAAATCCCTTATAAAAACGTGCAGATGTGGATGGCCGCCCCCTCGGAAATGCATTTTGGAATCCCGCTGCTGCGTGGGCACCATGTGATTTTTAATAATGACTGCAGAAGGCAGTGATGCCGGTTGGAGCTCTGGCCCCTTCCTAGGCGAGAGCTGCGATGAGGATTGGCCTTCATCACTGTCCAAAACTAAAAGTTAGTGCTCAGTGCAGCGCTTGGTGAAACCTGCACCTAAAGAGTGGGGCGTGCGGTTTGTCCCAGGAACCTATTTTGCCTTTTACTCGGCTCCCTTTGAACAAGATCTGGCAAGTTTTCACCTTCCACCCCCAACTCTGGATATTGTGTAGATCAAATATGTAGGAAGCTTCAGCCCTCGTTTAGTTCCTTCCTACACAATTTATGCGGCAGTAAGTACATTCTTGAAAAGTTGCGCCGTATTCAACATGTGTTCACCTCAAGAGTGGACATGAATCGTATCCACAAGCGCCAGTGTTACTCCTGTAAGAGGGCCAGCTTAGATGGAGAATTCTACCCTATAAGGGCCCGTCCCACTTCCCATCGAGAGCAGCACGAGCAATCCTTCTGCTTCCCTTCCCATCAAGAGCGGCATAAGCGTTCCTTCCACTTCACTTCCCATCGAGAGCAGCACGAGCAATCCTTCTGCTTCCCTTCCCCTCGAGAGCAGCACGAGCAATCCTTCCACTTCAGTTCCCATCGAGAGCGGCACAAGCAATCCTTCCACTTCACTTCCCATCGAGAGCAGCACTAGCAATCCTTCCACTTAACTTCCCATCGAGAGCAGCACTAGCAATCCTTCCACTTAACTTCCCATCGAGAGCGGCACAAGCAATCCTTCCACTTCACTTCCCATCGAGAGCAGCACTAGCAATCCTTCCACTTAACTTCCCATCGAGAGCAGCACTAGCAATCCTTCCACTTAACTTCCCATCGAGAGCGGCACAAGCAATCCTTCCACTTCACTTCCCGTCGAGAGTGGCACGAGCATTCCTTCGACTTCACTTCCCATCGAGAGCGGCACAAGCAATCCTTCTGCTTCACCTCCCATTGAGAGCACCACATGCAATCCTTCCGCTTCACTTGCCATAGAGAGCGGCACAAGCAATCCTTCCGCTTCACTTCCCATCGAGAGCAGCACAAACAATCCTTCTGCTTCAGTTCCTATCGAGAGCAGCACTAGCAATCGTTCCTCTTCAGTTCCCATCGAGAGTGGCACAAGCAATTCTTAAGCTTATCTTCCCATCGAGCGTGGCAAGAGCAATTCTTCCATATCACTGCCCATCGAGAGCAGCACAAGCAATCATTCTGCTTCACTTCCCATCGAGAGCAGCACGAACAATCCTTCTGCTTCATTTCCCTTCGAGAGCAGCACTAGCAATCCTTCCACTTCACTTCCCATTGAGAGCGACACGAGCAATCCTTCTTCACTTCCCATTGAGAGCGACACGAGCAATCCTTCTTCACTTCCCATTGAGAGCAGCAAGAGCAATCCTTCCACTTCAATCCCATCAAGAGTGGCACAAGCATTCCTTCTGCTTCACTTCCCATCTAGAGCTGCACGAGCAATCCTTTCCGCTTCACTTCCCATCGAGAGTGGCACGAGCATTCCTTCTACTTCACTTCCCATCGAGAGCAGCACGAGCAATCCTTCTGCTTCACTTCCCATCGAGAGCGGCACAAGCAATCCTTCCGCTTCAATTGCCACTGAGAATGGCACAATCAATTCTTCTGCTTCACTTCCCATCGAGAGAGGCAAGAGCAATTCTCCCATTTCACTTCCCATCGCGAGCGGCACAAGCAATCCTTCCACTTAACTTCCCATCGAGAGCGGCACAAGCAATCCTTCCACTTAACTTCCCATCAAGAGCGGAACAAGCAATCCTTCCGCTTCAAGTCCCACTGAGAACGGCACAAGCAATTCTTCCTCTTAACTTCCCATCAAGAGTGGCATGAGCATTCCTTCCACTTTACTTCCCATCGAGAGTGGCACGAGAAATCTTTCCACTTCCCTTCCCATCAAGATCAGCACGAGCATTCCTTCTGCTTACCTTCCCATCGAGAGCAGCACTAGCAATCCTTCTGATTCACTTCCCATCGAGAGCGGCATGAGCAATCCTTCCACTTACCTTCCCATTGAGAACAGCACGAGCAATCCTTCCAATTCACTTCCCATCGAGAGCAGCACAAGCAATCCTTCTTATTCACTTCCCATCCAGAGCGGCATGAGCATTCCTTCCACTTTACTTCCCATCGAGAGTGGCACGAGAAATCCTTCTGCTTCGCTTTCCATCGAGAGCGGTACAAGCAATCCTTCTGCTTAACTTCCCATGGAGAGCAGCACTAGCAATCCTTCTAATTCACATCCCATCGAGAGTGGCACGAGCAATCCTTCCACTTCACTTCACTTTGAGAGCGTCATAAACATTCCTTCCACTTCCCTTCCCATTGAGAACGACACGAGTAATCCTTCTGCTTCACTTCCCATTGAGAGCACCACATGCAATCCTTCCGCTTCACTTGCCATCGAGAGCGGCACAAGCAATCCTTCCGCTTCACTTCCCATCGAGAGTGGCAAGAGCAATCCTTCCACTTAACTTCCCATCGAGAGCGGCACAAGCAATCCTTCCACTTCAATTCCCACTGAGAACGGCACAAGCAATTCTTCCGCTTCACTTCCCATCGAGAGTGGCAAGAGCAATTCTCCCATTTCACTTCCCATCGAGAGCGGCACAAGCAATCCTTCCACTTAACTTCCCATCAAGAGCGGCACAAGCAATCCTTCTGCGTCACTTCCCACTGAGAGCAGCACTAGCAATCCTTCTGATTCACTTCCCATTGAGAGCAGCACGAGCAATCCTTCCACTTCACTTCCCATCCAGAGCGGCATGAGCATTCCTTCCACTTTACTTCCCATCGAGAGTTGCAAGAGAAATCCTACTGCTTCGCTTTCCATCGAGAGCGGTACAAGCAATCCTTCTGCTTCACTTCCCATGGAGAGCAGCACTAGCAATCCTTCCACTTCACTTCCCATCGAGAGTGGCACGAGCAATCTTTCCACTTCACTTCCCATCGAGAGTCGCACGAGCATTCCTTCCACTTCACTTCCCATCGAGAGCGGCACAAGCAATCCTTCTGCTTCACCTCCCATTGAGAGCACCACATGCAATCCTTCCGCTTCACTTGCCATTGAGAGCGGCACAAGCAATCATTCTGCTTCACTTCCCATCGAGTGCAGCATAAGCAATCCTTCCGCTTCACTTCTCATCGAGAATGACAAAAACAATTCTTAAGCTTATCTTCCCATCGAGCTTGGCAAGAGCAATTCTTCCATATCACTGCCCATCGAGAGCAGCACAAGCAATCCTTCAGCTTCACTTCCCATCGAGAGCAGCACAAACAATCCTTCTGCTTCAGTTCCTATCGAGAGCAGCACTAGCAATCGTTCCTCTTCAGTTCCCATCGAGAGTGGCACAAGTAATTCTTATGTTTATCTTCCCATCGAGTGTGGCAAGAGCAATTCTTCCATATCACTTGCCATCGAGAGCAGCACAAGCAATCCTTCCGCTTCACTTCCCATCGAGAGCGGCAAAAGGAATCCTTCCACCTCACTTCCCATCGAGAGCTGCACAAGCAATCCTTCCACTTCACTTCCCATTGAGAGCGACACGAGCAATCCTTCTTCTCTTCCCATTGAGAGCAGCAAGAGCAATCCTTCCACTTCAATCCCATCAAGAGTGGCACAAGCAATCCTTCTGCTTCACCTCCCATCAAGAGCAGCACGAGCAATCCTTCTGCTTCACTTCCCATCGAGCGCAGCATGAGCAATCCTTCTGCTTCCCTTCCCATCGAGAGCAGCACTAGCAATCCTTCCGATTCATTTCCCATCGAGAGTGGCACGAGCATTCCTTCCACTTCACTTCCCATCGAGAGCAGCACGAGCAATCCTTCTGCTTCACTTCCCATCGAGAGCGGCAAAAACAATCCTTCTGCTTCACTTCTCTTCAAGAGCGGCGTAAACATTCCTTCCACTTCCCTTCCCATTGAGAGCAGCAAGAGCAATCCTTCCACTTCACTTCTCATTGAGAGCAGCAAGAGCAATCCTTCCGCTTCAATCCCATCGAGAGCAGGACGAGCAATCCTTCCGCTTCACTTCCCATCAAGAGCTGCACAAGCAATCCTTCCACTTCACTTCCCATCGAGAGCAGCACGAGCAATCCTTCCAGCTTGAGGAGAACCATCTCCGGTTCCGGAAGCACCTCAAAACCTTCCTCTTCGCCAAAACCCTCTGCATTGTCCACAAGGCCTTCTGGGGCCTGGGACCTAAATACCTCCAACTCTCTCTTCCTAAATATCTTCCTTCACGAGCCCTTCGCTCATCCGTCTCCAACTCCCTCATGGTCAGCCGCTTCTCGAAGCAACGAGCTGGGGGTAGATCTCTCTCCGCAGCTGGGGCCTCCCTCTGGAACAGCCTTCCTGCCTCCCTGAAACTTGAGGAGAACCATCTCCGGTTCCGGAAGCACCTCAAAACCTTCCTCTTCGCTTCTGCCTTCTCTCTCCCTCTCCCCTGCTAATCCTGCTTAACTCCCCACTGAATTCAGCACTAAACCTGCATCTGGGCCACTCTCAGCAACCTCGGTCCAGGGCCCAGCCACTCTCCACTTGCACTGCCTCCCCGGCTCCCCCTGCACTGTGGGACTGTCACTGTATCCCTACAGCCCCTTTCCCAGCACTTGCTCTGCACTTACCTCGCACTTGCCACCAGCTGGCCCTTTCTATTTATTATTTATTATTATTTTCTACGCTACTTACCTTGTACTGCACTTCCCCCCCACCTCCTCCCCCCTGCACTTCCTCCTTTCCCCTTACCTCTGCACTTGCGCGATCTGAATGACACCTGGCCTAGTAGGATCGTTTGTCTGTTTTCCCCTTGTTTCCCTCCCTCCCTGCCTCGTCGCGCCTTGAAACACTTGTGTATAGGCGCGTTACAAATACCATATCATATCATATCATATCATATCACTTAACTTCCCATCGAGAGTGGCACGAGAAATCCTTCCACTTCACTTCCCATTGAGAGCGACATGAGCAATCCTTCCACTTCACTTCCCATCAAGAGCTGCACAAGCAATCCTTCCACTTCACTTCCCATTGAGAGCGACATGAGCAATCCTTCCGCTTCACTTCCCATCGAGAGCTGCACGAGCAATCCTTTCTGCTTCACTTCCCATCGAGAGCAGCATGAGCAATCCTTCCGCTTCACTTCCCATCGAGAGCAGGACGAGCAATCCTTCCGCTTCACTTCCCATCGAGAGCGGCACGAGCAACCCTTCCGCTTCACTTCCCATCGAGAGCGGCACGAGCAACCCTTCCGCTTCACTTCCCATCGAGAGCGGCACGAGCAACCCTTCCGCTTCACTTCCCATCGAGAGCGGCACGAGCAACCCTTCCGCTTCACTTCCCATCGAGAGCGGCACGAGCAACCCTTCCGCTTCACTTCCCATCGAGAGCAGCACGAGCAACCCTTCCGCTTCAGTTCCCATCGAGAGCGGCACGAGCAACCCTTCCGCTTCACTTCCCATCGAGAGCGGGACCAGATACAACATGTCCCAGAAACCTTCCTGGGTGGGAGGCAGCCCGCTTCCGCTCCGAGGATTGGGCCGCTCCCTACCTGAGAGCGTGTGAAGCCCCCACGCCAAGGCCTGGAAGGAGCTAAAGGCTATCCCTCCGCAAGCGTTCAAATGGCCGTCTTCACCAAGAGCGCCACCTACACGTGTCCATTGGCTGCAACCAAAACATGTATGTAGCCTTGAACAATCACATAACCTTCCTTCGCAATATATTCCAACCGAAAGCACTTTCAATAGTGAAAAGGAAAAACGCTCGCCGTGAAGCAGCACAATGACCCCATATACCGGGGCGGTACATGCAGAAGGCGCATTGGTGCATTGGTGCAGTGTCGCTTCCGTGTACACAAGGTGGCACGGTTTCATGCAGGTCAGTCCCGCATCATGACTCCCCAGAGAAGTACATTGGGGCACAACACAGCACTAAAGTGCAAATTAGGGAAAAACTGGGGGCGGGGGGAATGGGGCTCGACTGCGCATTGAGGGCTAAAATGGGGCTACCGTCGGTACTGAGGGGCAACATGAAATAGAAGCCGAAAGTGAGGGGATAACTGCGGCAGAACTTGACACTGGGGAACAAAATTAGGGACAAATACCCTCAAGAGAAAATGGAGATGAATGGGGCACTGAGGGGCAGAACTGGGCACTGAGTAGCAGAACTCCATACTGTGGGTCAAATGGGGCAAAAGTCTGCACTGAATTGAGAGAGACTTTGGCACTGCCAGCAAAGAGGGCAGAGCTCGCCACTGAGAGGCAAATGGGGACAGACGTGTGACAGGCACAGCGACACAGGGCAAAAATGAGCAACAACAAGCGTCGAAATGTGTTTTACAGTGGCAATGCTGTCATATTGTTAAGTCAGGCTTCAATGGTTTTGCTGGCAACACAAATACTGAAATAGTGAGGGAGGGGTTGTGCTGGCCTGTACTGTTTAGAAAGACTCCAGCATTTTCTGTGAACACAGTCAGCCAGGGGTGTTGCTAGGTCTGGAAAAGATCCGGGGATACGCTACTTTTGGGACTGTCGGGACTGGGGGCTAGCTAGCCATTTTGGTTGTATCCCCTGAGCTTCTCTATGGGGCTACACGCAAAAGACCCAGGGTTTCAGCCCCCTCAGCCCCACCCTAGCAACGCCCCTGCAGCCAGCAGGAAGCTTTGTGGAGAAAGGCTCCTGGGTACTGTTAGGGACCTTGCATCCATCAGACTGTTTCATGCATTCTCCCACAGAAATGATTGCCAATCCATCAGCCATTATCTGAAATGTTAGTTGTAAAATGCACCCGTTCCAACCCATTGTTTTAAAAACAATCTAAGGTGAGACCCCCTGCAGAACCTCCTTTGTAGGTGCAGGTCACCAGCTGCCCATGCCAACACACCATCTAAACTGAAAAAAGGCTATTCATTAACCCCTTAACTGCCAGGCTATTATGCAAGTCGATGCAAAAAGGAGGAGCATGGTATCTAGACTATCCATCAAAATTAGATTCATCAAATTAATATCCAACACATTATATTAATTGAAAGCCATTTCCATCGAAATACATTTGTTGGATTCTGTTGGATTTCGATTAGGGATAGGGTTAGGGTTAGGGGGGTGCCCTTGGGGGTTGGGAGGGGTTGGGGGAAACCCCCCAAAAATAATAAACACTGAATCATTACATGAAGCTGGCCAGTGCCGAAATACTTTGAAGATTTCAGCACTTGACAGCTCCATGTGATGTTTTAACATGAAAAATAAAAGCATCAAAATGCTATCTTTTACATTTAAAAGTACATATCCATCGAAACTTGTCCATTCTTATATTTGATGGACAAGTTTCGATGGATAGGCACTTTTAAAGGTAAAAGATAGCCATTCGACACATTTACATTTGGTGCTTTTACTTCGATGGATTTCATTTTCAATGCATTTTTTTTTTCGTTGAAAAGACTATAACCCGACGAGCATACTCGTCCTTGACACTTACCTCACGACTCAGACTTGAGGTACAGGCATTCTAGCTCATCGCTCAACCACTCGAATAAAACAAACTTGTAGTGCAAAGTTTTACAGTAGAAATGGTCACCGTGCTTAATTTTTAAACAAATAAGTGCTGCGGCTCAAATATTTTCTAAGACGCCCATGAAACATTAGGATGGGCAGCTCCCCCACTCACTGTTGGCACCACCCACAGCAGCTCCCTATGCTGTTAACATATATGGTGTTAAAGCTGCAACTCCCACTGGCTTAGTGTGGTTGATGGGTCTACTCAATAGTGTAGATGTGTAATTTACAAATGCCAATCAACATACAAATAAAAGAGCATACTTGTGTTTTGACATGAGACAAATGTTTGTGTGGTCGTGTTTTGACATGAGACAAATGTTTGTGTGTCTTTAAACACAATCATTTACATTTTGCTCTGATTCTATAGGTGTTTATCATGTGACTGGCAGTCAAAATAATAAAGTTGCCAAAACACCACCTCATAATCCAACTGTGTCTGAGACAATAAGTGCCAGAGTTCTGAAATAAGTGCCAGGGCTGAGCCCTGGCACCTCCCCCCCCCCCACACTCCCAAATTAAGCACTGGAAATGGAAAACAAGGGTGTGATAACATGTGTGTGATAAGAAGGGCGTGATAACATGGCGCTCCTCAGTGATTCTGGAATCTAACAGTCTGCCCCTGGATCCAGGATTGATCATCAGTGGTCAGCACTCACTCTTCCGGAAGGAGGTAGGGATCCAACGTCGGCGGAAGCGGGGAACGGATCTTGCTTAGAGACATGATGTGCTCAAACGTGATGTCCGTCTGCGTCGCCATGTCCACCAGCTGCGAGTCCGGGGACGGGCTGAACATTTTGCTCCGCGGCGTGCGGCGCAGAACTTGCACCACAATGGGTTCTTTGGCAGTTTTGAAGGCCTCCACGGCTTGGTCATGCGTGGCTCTGGATAAGTCTTTGCCATTAACCTGTAGAAGGAGACAAAAACACGACGTTAACATCATGCCCACACTTACATAAAATACACACTACTAAGCATATTCTGAAATAACACTGACAGTCCCAATACAGCACAGTTTCATGTTACTACTTGACAGACCTTGCGCTAAATGATCCCAGGAGGGTGTGTTTTGTGTAGAGAGGTATGGGTAAGGTGTGTGACTTGCCATTGCCATTATCATGGTATGGCCAGTCAATGAGAGGGTAAATAACCAAACAACACTCACCAGCTGTGTGTTACACTTCACATCCCATCTCCCACCTCTCTGTACTCGAAAGCAATAGTTTTGGCTCAAAAATAGGGCTTAAGCACTGCTTAATAGCCAAAACTATAAACAGACGCACTGTTCGGCAAGGCCCCTCAACGCACAAAACTTTTAACGCCGTTGACGCATAGAAAGCATGGTTAATATACAATAAGACGCTGTGTGCGTTTTACATTTTGTGTCACATTTCCTCCGTAGTTTTCACATGGTATTGGTTCAGGGCGCTTCTGTCCAGGAAATCAAATGCACAGCAAGATCAGAAACAACCCTCCTATGCATTGTGCATCCACGTGTGCCTGTTTCAAGTATCTGCAAGGGAAGGCCCTCCATTTCTAGGCATTTCAAAGCACATCCTGTTTGTGAATTGGGATGCAGTTCTGAAAAGCATGAACACGCCCCCTTCCCTTTCACCATCTGATATGCAGACAGGCTGATGTCCTGTGGGAATCCGGCTAAACAGTTTCGGCTGAAATGAACAGGATATGCCCCCAGTGGTGGAAGTGTCTGGAAAGAAGTAGTGGAACTATGTTGCCCGGCTGGCCTGCCCCCACAGCCCACACTTGCCATAACCTGGGAGAAGAGGCCTGATAAGAGGTGATCTGGTCAGTCAGGCCATTCCGAAGGGCGGGTGGGCTGGGGCAGAGTCACACGTCTGGCACCGTGAGAACCGCAGAATATTCTTCGGTCTTCTTTGGAATAAATCTAAAAGTCTAAAGAATTCATGTACAAACTGTCCAGAGTAAATGACTTCTGGGACAAAAACATGGACGT
The DNA here is from genome assembly GCF_040938575.1 of Ambystoma mexicanum. Classification (NCBI taxonomy): domain Eukaryota; kingdom Metazoa; phylum Chordata; class Amphibia; order Caudata; family Ambystomatidae; genus Ambystoma; species Ambystoma mexicanum. The sequence goes on from NC_090923.1 coordinate 45,723,147, forward strand.
GAATATTTAGTTGCGGGAGCCTGAGGCCTGACATTTTCTCCTTTAAATCTGAGACATAAACTGGAGGCAGGACAGTCACTCAGATTTGAAAAAGAGCCAATCCGGGCGCAGTGGCTGGAAGGGGCGAGGAATTGGGCAGCATCTAAAAGAGCCAATCCAGGCGCAGTGGCTGGAAGGGGCGGGAATTGGGCAGCATCTAAAAGAGCCAATCCAGGCGCAGTGGCTGGAAGAGGCGGGGAATTGGGCAGCATCTAAAAGAGCCAATCCGGGCGCAGTGGCTGGAAGGGGCGAGGATTTGGGCAGCATCTAAAAGAGCCAATCCAGGCGCAGTTGATGGAAGGGGGGGAACTGGGGGGCAGCGAAAGATCCACAGATAGTCCCAACTCCAATTTCTTGGGAAGGCTGTGGCTCTTTCCAGCCTTAAAAACGTTAAAACGGGGCTTCAACGAAACATGGATAAGTGGCTTAGCGCTTAGAGGCCGGGCTATACCCTTCCTCGTGGAGCAGCGGCACGCACCCAGTGGTGAAACGGGCTGGTGGAATGGCTTCCCACCCCACATCAAGAGGGGTTGTGCATGCCACCAGCTGCTTCCCTGAAGGCTGTGCGTGCATCAGCGGAAAGGAAGGGAGAGGCCTGTGCATGCTCCGGCCCTCCCTGTGGCCCTCATATATGCAGCATGGTCCCCTAAAAAGGGTACTGCAGATGCCGGAATCATCCACGCAGAAGGCATGGTACACCAGGGTGAGTAAGGGAGAGCGGTCTAGGGGGTGATGAGGGGAAAGCTGCGGCTGGATGGGGGTGAATCGCCTTCGCTTGGCGAGAAGACCTGAATGGGGTGCTTTCCCCCCTAGGAGCCAGTACTCTATGGCTGGGCCCTTATCAGAGCATTGTGCGCCGGCACCGGAGTTGTCTGGCACTAACCAATTAAATATATTAATTTATCTTTTATAACACACTTAATACCAGAGACCAGTCTCTAAACGCGGGACTGGGATTCGAACCTGTGTTGCTTCCAAGACATGGGGGGGGGCTTGGCGGGAAGATGTAACAATTACAAGGGAAACACTGTTTATGTAAAAGGCATAAGATAAAAGCGCTATGTAAGTAACAAGTTGATATTATTATGCAGGACCCTGCCACTAGAGGGCAGTGTTTCCCAGAGTACTTCAAGGAACGTTGCACTTATGAATTGCAGGTCAAATAGCTGCCAATACTGAAGCAAATTCAATTATTATTTAGAAATGCTGATGCCCCCTCGCCCGGCTGTAACCAGCCGCCTTTAAATACGATGAGCTCCAAGACAATAAGGGCCAAACTGGCCCCACTGAGCCAAGGCTTTTTAAAATGTTTGTTGTTAGAGTTTTTCATTAAAACAAAGAAAATATGGAAACAGTGATAACTAATTGAACATGTATCATAATTTTCAAGAAGTGACAAATCGTTGCCTGCAACACATGTGGCGTGCACCGAAAGACAATGACCTGCAATGCACCAGTGCATTAACAGCGTCATAACCTTGGAGACTAGCACATTGTTTTAAAGGTGAGATTCTCACATATACTGTTTGCATGAATAATACCTGGAACTGTACTTCCCTGCACGGGTGTATAGAAAACACCCTTCCTTGCCTTTTGAACAATATAGAAAACATCGTATTGCCGCCATTGGCCTAGATAAAAGAGCACCCCAACCCCCCCCCCCCCCCATGGCCAAGTAGAATTTAAACTTCCCACCCATGGGTCAGATACAGGCCTGGAACACATGGCTGGTTCCTCAATGCTGCCCTACACAGACACAGCCTAGGAGCTTTCCCCTCCCCCCCCCCCCCCAGGTCCCTTGCTGCTCGCCACACCTTCGCCTTCTGCACCTTGCCTGAGCGGAAGTAATACCAGCGCCCACCCAAACATGGTGAGTACACACTACACGCGGGGGCACGGGGGCCAGAGAAGAGAAACCAGCGTCAAGTTTCCAGGAAAAGAGAACAGATTCTGTTTGAGAATTGTTAGTGGCCTTGTGTGCGCCCACTATGGGTGGCTGTGCTGCGCGAGGCTCTGTTAGAAGACATGAGGGGTGGTGCGGTCATCAGTGGGAGAGGCCGAATGCCCACAGTCATCCTGGGGGACCCCAGTTTATGTCCACTGTGGCCATTGGCATAATGCATAAAGAGATGGGCGCCTGTAAAATGGAACGAGGGTCTCCTAGTCTTCACCCTACCCAAGGGGAAGCAAAGGACTTCGGCCAGGAATACGGAGGACACCCCTGTCCCACGCCACGGGCATTGCGGGAGTGGCCATTCTGCCCTGCCAGTGGCTTGATGGCTAGAAGCAGGATGTGGTGGGACTAAGCACGCCACCGCAATATTGCCTGTGCGCGACCTGTCACTCAGCCTCTGGCAATGCCTCTCTGTGACAGCCCACGCCCGGCCAGAACAGGTGTTTGCTGCACGCACGCACGTACGCACGCACACCAAGGCACATGTGAGAGAGAGAGTTCACCTGCGGTCCCTGTCACAGTGGACATGATGGAGTGCAAGAGTATTTCTGAACATACCTGCAGCATTTCAGGAGCAACCGTAAACTCCCCAGAGGGCATAAGAGCCGAGCTTCAGAATTCAACAACAGCAGCAGCGCAGCACACTGGTGCTCGCGTGAGTCAGAGCGGCAGAGCCGGGTGGCGTCTCAGGCAGGACGGGTGCACGATTGAGGGTGGTCGGGGTCTCCACATCTCACCCATGTACTAGCCGCTAACCGGAATCCCCACTCAGGACATAATAGCCCAAAGGGGGGCCCAGCGTCCCAATGGAACCCAAGAATGCTTGTGTTTTTAGTGATTTTTAACATATAGCGCTGTTTACAAGATATTCCAGTTTCAGAGCACTTGGAAACTGTGAATAGCCATAAACTAGGTACAAATACCCCAACATAGAAACCAAACTCAGATTAAACAGCACCAGGAAGGTAATTGAACCACAGCATGTGCCTTGAGGCTTGTGACTTCATAAGCACGAGGACTGCACATGTCCTCTCGCGAGAGTATAGGACACAGTTTGGGAGCCAGGAGAAAACTATTCAAGCTCCAGCGCAAACAGAGGGCAGGAATTAGGGAAATACACGGACCTATCGTGGATGCAGGACACAGGCGGACAGCCTCACAGGATGTATTCCTGCTCAAGCATGGATACAGACGACAGACTGGACGCCTCAAGGAAGGCACACATTACATAACATCGAATAGGTCGAGGACACACATTAGAAGCTGCCAGGTGTACACTGACATTAGAAGAGAGCCAGGGAAACACCCCGGCATATTATGGCGATGCAGGGAAACACCACGGCATATTATGGCAAAGCAGGGAAACACCCTGGCATATTATGGCGATGCAGGGAAACACCCCGGCATATTATGGCGAAGCAGGGAAACACCCCGGTATATTATGGCGATGCAGGAAACACCCCGGCATATTATGGCGATGCAGGGAAACACCCTGGCATATTATGGCGAAGCAGGGAAACACCCCGGTATATTATGGCGATGCAGGGAAACACCATGGCATATGTTGGAGATGCAGGGAAACACCCCATTATATTATGGCGATTCAGGGAAACACCCCGGCATATTATGACGATGCAGGGAAACACCCCGGTATATTATGGCGATGCAGGGAAACACCATGGCATATGTTGGAGATGCAGGGAAACACCCTGGCATATTATGGCGATTCAGGGAAATACCCCGGCATATTATGACGATGCAGGTGTGCGTTTGGTTCTCTTCATTGAAATGCATTTCGTGAGAGGCCTTCCGTTATTATGCTTTTACACAGCGCCTAATCACCACCATATTAGCTTTGCAGCGCCCAGGCTTGCTCGAGGATTGGTGCATTCTTCACCCACCTGAGCACCTGAAATGGACCAGTACCAATTTTTCTCTCTGGCAATGGCCTACCAATATAAAAAGGAACCAATGGGAAGGGTGCATTCACTCACCAAGTGAACCAATGGGTAGCGTGCATTCACTCACCAGGGCTTAGCCAGTTGGTAAGGCAGCTGAGAGGCTTGAGCTCCTGCTGCAGTGGAGTTTGCTCATGTCAGGGCACACATTTAAAGCCCACAGAGTCTGCTCAGAAGTTGATCTTTGCAAAGTGGGTAAAATAAATAGCATTGCGCTGGGAGAGGAGAGGGTCTGGTGATTATGGATAATATATCAATATGAGAGAATAATACTGTGACATCTCAGGAGACTAGGATCAAAAATGTAATACTGTACCACCCCAGCAGATTAGGATCAACAATGTAATACTGTGAAACCTCAGGAGACTAGGATCAGCAATGTAATACTGTGACACCTCAGGAGACTAGAATCAACAATGTAATACTGTGACACCTCAGGAGACTATAATCAGCAATGTAATACTGTGACACCTCAGGAGACTAGAATCAGCAATCTAATACTGTGCCATCTCAGCAGACTAGGATCAACAATGTAATGCTGTGCCACCTCAGCAGACTAGGATCAACAATGTAATACTGTGACACCTCAGAAGACTAGAATCAACAATGTAATACTGTGCCATCTCAGCAGACTAGGATCAACAATGTAATGCTGTGCCACCTCAGCAGACTAGGATCAACAATGTAATACTGTGACACCTCAGGAGACTAGAATCAACAATGTAATGCTGTGCCATCTCAGCCGACTAGAATCAACAATGTACTACTGTGCCATCTCAGCAGTCTAGGCTCAACAATGTAATGCTGTGCCATCTCAGCCGACTAGAATCAACAATGTAATACTGTGACACCTCAGGAGACTAGGATCAACAAAGTAATACTGTGCCATCTCAGCAGATTAGGATCAACAATGTAATACTGTGCCACCTCAGCAGACTAGGATCAACAATGTAATACTGTGACACCTCAGGAGACTAGAATCAACAATGTAATGCTGTGCCATCTCAGCAGACTAGGATCAACAATGTAATGCTGTGCCACCTCAGCAGACTAGGATCAACAATGTAATACTGTGACACCTCAGGAGACTAGAATCAACAATGTAATGCTGTGCCATCTCAGCCGACTAGAATCAACAATGTACTACTGTGCCATCTCAGCAGTCTAGGCTCAACAATGTAATGCTGTGCCATCTCAGCCGACTAGAATCAACAATGTAATACTGTGACACCTCAGGAGACTAGAATCAACAATGTAATGCTGTGCCATCTCAGCAGACTAGGATCAACAATGTAATGCGGTGACACCTCAGGAGACTAGAATCAACAAAGTAATGCTGTGCCATCTCAGCCGACTAGAATCAACAATGTAATACTGTGCCATCTCAGCAGATTAGGATCAACAATGTAATACTGTGCCATCTCAGCAGATTAGGATCAACAATGTAATACTTTGACACCTCAGGAGACTAGGATCAACAATGTAATACTTTGACATCTCAGGAGACTAGGATCAACAATGTAATACTGTGATACCTCAGGAGACTAGGATCAACAATGTAATACTGTGATAGCATTTCTGACTGGTCTTTCTGATTGGTTCCCCATGCTGTCTGTCATATATAACAGGTCAATGGCATTGGAGACTGGCCGAATGGAGGGAGTAAAGGTTGCATGGAAAGTAGTTTCTAAGTTCTTTAACTTGTTTACAACATGGCGGGTACTTCACGCAAGTCCGTTTCATCTCTGCAAGCAGTCGAGCCATTTGCGCGAGACCCCATGCAAAGTGTGGGAGGGGCCTACGCAATGAAGCAAACAGGGGCGGCAAATGTACATTCCCCATTACCCATGCAGAATGAGGAAGAACAAGGCGTTACGTGAGCGTGTCGGGGGACAACCTGCACGAGGAAATCGTGTGCCCAGCACTGCGCAAAACCAAGTTAATTCATGGATCTGACCGTGCAACGCCACATCGGGGAACTCAGCAAATAAAACGCAAATTGCGGAGTGCAGTTATTGGTTAAAGGGGACCCTATGTGGTGTTGTTGGGGTGCTGCCTTGGTTGCCGGGAGATGGCACGCAGTATTGCTGGAGTGAGTGACTTCACGCACGAGGAGTGCGTACAGGTTGTGTGTGGCTATATCTGCTTTGCGTGGGGGCGTGGCATGGGCGTACCAGCACTACTTGTACCTAGGATTACTTTGCAGATCAAATTCCATGAATACACGGATCACGCATACCATGCTTTTGCGTTCAGGTACACACAAAGTGGTATTACGTGCAGAGGACTGTACAGGGTCTATGCTCATTTTCTATAAATCGGTCCCAAAGACCATAATACTGTGACAGATAATGTAACAGACTAAGAACAACACTGTGCATTGTGATCATAATACAGCAAAGCACATAATACTATGACAAACAATGTAATGTATTATAATGCAAGTGTCTTGTAGAGTGTCTGTATGCCGTTATTGGTGGCCTTGCTGCGCTTAATGTAAACATCTAAAAATGATACAGCACTGTGAGCATAATACAGCAGACACAGAACATTGTAATGTGACATATAATAAAGCAGACTAATCGCATAATACTGTGCCATCTATTGATACCAAAACAGACCAAAAATGTAATAATATGCAATACCAGGAAAATGAAACAGTCCAGGACAACATATAACTGTGCTAGCTTTGGATATGGCAAAACTATGCCAAGTTAATACTATGCCTCGGGGATGATATTGTACACTGTGAGCATACTATATCAGACAAAAAACATAATACTGTGACGGACAATGTGACAGTCAAAGAGCACAAAGCGGTGTCATCTCAGGATACTAAGACAGACCAGAAATGTAATACTGTCCTATCTGAATATAATTATTCAGACTAGGACCATATTACAGTGCCAACATTTGCCATGGCGAAAGAATTCCAACATAATACTGTGTCATAGAGGTCCATATAGCATATAAAGAACAATTCTCTAGGAGCATTATATAGCAAGCAAATAGCATAATGCTGTGACAGACATTGTAACAGACTAAGAGCACAATGGTGCACGGTGAGCAGAATATACCGGTCAAATAACATAACACTGTGACAGTTACTGTATCAGACTAGGAAGGTAATACTGTGCCGCCTCGAGATAACTTATGGGGCTGAGATCCATTGTCTTTATTGACACACAACAGCCTGCATTCTGTGTGCTAAGGATTGTAAGAAGGGAGACAGTGAATTAAGTCATTCCAGACAGCAGACTCTGGGCCAGACCAAGGATACAATTAACTCAGCTAACTGCACTGATTACTTTTAAAGCACATGCTAAACTCTGGGGTCAAGTGATTATGTTGCTTCAGATTAGACAATAATCCTGCAAATAAATCCCATTAGGCCACTGCCTGCTGTGAACTAGAGCAGGAGGAATCTGCTGATTCCCTGGCGGAGTGATCTATAGCCATATCAGGGCGTTCCAGAGAGGCAGGAGATCGTGAGAGGCCAAGGGACCCAGTATGTGACCTGCGGTCGACTGGTCTATACGCATAACGGGGGCGTTCCAGAGAGGCAGGAGGCTGTAAGAGGCCAAAGGACCCAGTATGTGACATGCGGTCGACTAGTCTATACGCATAACGGGGGCGTTCCAGATAGGCAGGAGGCTGTGAGAGGCCAAAGGACCCAGTATGTGACATGGGGTCGACTGGTCTATACGCATAAAGGGGGCGTTCCAGAGAGGCAGGAGGCTGTGATAGGCCAAAGGACCCAGTATGTGACATGGGGTCGACTGGTCTATACGCATAACGGGGGCGTTCCAGAGAGGCAGGTGGCCGTAAGAGGCCAAGGGACCTAGTATGTGACATGGGGTAGACTGGTCTATATGCATATAAGGAGAGTTGTAGTGATGCAGGTGCCAGTGAGAGGCCAAGCGGCCCAGTATGTGACCAGGGGTCGACTGGTCTATACGCATAACGGGGGCGTTCCAGAGAGGCAGGAGGCTGTGAGAGGCCAAGGGGCCGAGTATGTGACCAGCGGTCGACTGGACTATATGCATATTGGGAGTGTTCCAGAGAGGCAGGAGGCCGTGAGAGGCCAAGGGGCCCAGTATGTGACCTGGGGTAGACTGGTCTATACGCATAACGGGGGCGTTCCAGAGAGGCAGGTGGCTGTGAGAGGCCAAGGGGCCGAGTATGTGACCAGGGGTGGACTGGACTATATGCATATTGGGAGTGTTCCAGAGAGGCAGGAGGCCGTGAGAGGCCAAGGGGCCCAGTATGTGACCTGGGGTAGACTGGTCTGCTTCGGATGTCAGCAGGGTTTCAGTCAAGCTGGGTCCTGTGAGTGGCCAGTAGTCCTGGTATGGAACCTGGGCTGAACTTTTCGGTTCCGCTATCAGCTTTCTTTGAGAGACAGGCCACGGCCCATGAGAAGCCATTATGTCTACAATGTGGCCGCAGCAGACTTTTCAAAATGAACAACTGCATTACACACCAGTGTCAAAGCGGGCGGTAAAAGGCAATGCTGCCGTCGCAGACGCTTTCTGGGTGTCCACTACTTGCCCCGCCCCTTCTAGACCACGCCCCCTCAGACACCGCCCCCAACTCCTCCCCACCATGGCTCTTGTGTTGTGGATCCCCCACCCAGAGGCGGATCTAACGGTCGCCAGGCAGACAAATGGCGACGGGCCCCTGTGCCAGGCCACGCCCCTTCCACACAGCACAGGGCCCTTTCTGTTGAGAAGTCACTCCAGTCCAGCTGATAATGAGCACCTGGACCCAAGCCTGCGAGGCACTCACCCACTTCCAGATGAGGGCCGCCATCTCCCTAGTGCAAATAAAAGCACTCTTATTGGAAAGACTTCTGGCGCAGCGGGAGACCCTGCTGAAGTGGCGGGTCCCCTGTGCCCCTCTCATGCCATCTCTGGATAACCAGCGGGCATGCTGCAATCCCATTGCACGTCCGCATTCCCCACCAGCCCACGTTACACAGGAGGCCTAAATGCCGGTGCAGGGCACAGGCGAAGGTCACACGCCGCACAGTTTCCGCAGAAGTGGCTAATCCAAATCTTGGCCTCAGTCCGTAGCAGTTGTTCCCATGGTTGGGACATCACTTTGTGTAATTGTATACAAGTAGTTGCATCACAGAGACACAAAAAAACAGCGAATGCGATGTTGTAAACACATGCCATACTGACACGTTAAAAAATACACTAAGACCCACACACAGCTCCTGGTAACTATAATGTGCATGTCGTGTGTGGCTTTTTGTTGTAAATTGGCCCCTACGGGTATACAGTGCAGTCCTCCTTTCGATTTCACCTCCCAACAATTTCACGGGGACAGTTGCATCTTTTTACTCTTGTTACAATTCAAATTCCAATGTCATTTAAACGAGATTCATTTAAAAAAAAAAAAAAAAATGTTAGTTTGGTGGGAATATTTCACCAGTCAAGCGCTGGCCTCTGACGTGGCTCCAGCCTGCACTGCAGGGCTGTCACCAGTGGCGTCGCCAGGAATCACATTTAGGAGGGGCACAGAGGGGGCCAAAGACAAAAGTAGGGGGAGAACATGGTCACTGCTCGTCTTAGGTAGGGGGGGCACATGGGGGGGTACAGGGTTTCACGGGGGGGGGCTGCCCCCCCCCCCGGCTCCCCCCTAGCGATGCCACTGGCTGTTATAGCCTTTCATCCTTCGGAGGTTGATACATAGGCCAAGTGTACCTGTCATTACAGTGTTATATATGAGAATCCATCTTTGTTATTAGCTGAAGGCGGGGCACGTATTTATCAACAGGCGGTGGTGGAAGCTGTTTATGTGGCTTTAAAAAGGCACACGCATCGACGGACGATCTTTGCATTGAAAGCGGTGCATTGTTGCCATGAAGAGGTAAATAGGGGTGATGCAGGGGAGTATCCAGCATTGCAAGAGTGGGGGGCCAGCCACTAAGAAAGTCCTGCTACTTTATCCCCCAAATGCAGGACGTGCAATTCCAGAAAGTCTCATTCGCGCCCCCAAACTGCCCACCCTTGCCCCAATCTACTATGACAGATGGCAATTTAACACACAAGAAAAAAACTGCAGATTCATTACAGATGCAGGAAACTCATATGTTAGATCTCTGTCGAAGCCCTCTGAGGCAAAGTACATGCAAACCTCCGAATCTGCATATGGATTGCGCCAACAGATGTGACTTCACAGAAACCCATTGCAAGGAGCATCATCAGACTGTGTTACTTGGAGGCACCACACAAGTGACTTTACAATAAGTTGCCATAAGTGAGCCAAGTGGCAAATAACTTTATTATAAATGGAGCAACTCTATAGTCATCAGGCTTCTTTTAATTAACAGCATGATATATTAACATAAGGTCTGAAGCGAATCAATTACAGAGCTGCAGATAAGACAGTGTGATTAAATGATTTGCCCAGGATCACACACTTTGGTTAAATGGTGAAACCGGGACGTGGACATTTTAAGCAACTGCACCTCTTCCCAGGTTTAGTTGATGTAGATATTTATTAGGATTTTGCTTTGCATTTCATGTGCTTACATAACATTAGGTTTTTATCAGGCTTGCGCAGTGTTGGGCTAGGGAAACCAGTTGAACTCCTCCTAAAGAAATATTCTGTCTTCAGCCAGGAGCTACTGGGCAACCTGGTCTTATTCCAGACCTACTATTTTGAAGTTCAAAAACATGTAAAAACTAGGAATGCATGCCCCACGAGCACAGTGCTAAACTATCTGCAGTTTATAGTCTCCTCTCCTCTGGAAGATGTCTTACCAGAGATATCCATGCTGTGCAGGATATTTTTGATCCTACCAATAGGCATGGCAAACGCAGAGAGGAGCAAGGCGTGTGAAAAACTACATGCGCTCTACCATGTCACAGATGCGTCTAAGTGACTTGACGCTTCTGGCAATTGAACAATATACTGTGTATAATTTAGATTTATCAAAACTGATAGAAGCACTTGCAAAGGCACGAAGAGGCAGCGTATTCCTCTCAAATGTGGGGACCTTTGGTTGGCTCTGACAATTCATTTACTTCTAGCATTCCACTTTATTTTTTTATTTACGCGTTGGCCATTATTTTATGAAGCTTAGCTGGCAATTGTGTATTTACTTCCCTTATTGCACAAGAATGTCTATAAAGGAATTGTTTTTTTTTTGGTTGCACAATACTGAATGTATTGTACTGCAAAATGTGTACTTATTAAAGACATATTTGCACAAGGATTTGGATTTTTGTGAAAAATGTCAGAGTTGTAAACAAACATTGGATCCAACTAGGCTTCTTAGAGCCGTTTTTCTAGGAAATTGTGTGCTCTTGAAAAGCTTAAAGTAATTCTCCTTCGCCCTTAGCCTTGAAACATGTTCATTTCCAATTCATTAGCTTCAGGGTTGATCCTCCAATATTACCACTGATAGCAAAGCCTGCTGGGGAGGCAGCCCAGCTGTCTCCAGTTAGTGAGACCCCTCGACACAGGTAACTGTAATAAAGACAACTTAATAAAAAATAGCTTTTATCCCTAAAGTTTGACCCCAATTAAACCTGTCCACCCAAAGCTCTGCCACCATGACCCACCCACCTAGGGCCCTGTGTCAGGTGCTGCCCACGGGGCTCTTGGCCTTAAATCTGCCACTGCTGCCCCACCACAATTTTTTCCATTTCCACCACTGCCTAGAGACGAAGATTTATGTTCAAGGATGTTTTTGCTGGCGACAGCGGCAGAGAATAATGTCGGCGCCCATTAAGCACAGACCATGATTTGGGGCAGGGCGCAGAGTGGAAATTGTGCTAAACGAGGCCCCCCAACTCCATGGAAGAGGGCTGCAAAATGGCAGGGGTGCTCCCAAACTCCCCAAGAGGTTAAGTGCATGGGCCGCACTCTATAGCAAGGTCAGAGCTTTAGTGATATATATAAATATATAAATCTTATTACCAATTTTGTTTTGTGATGGATGTCTGCTCTGCCGAATAATGAAAAGTACCGGCCACGGTCCGCGCAGGGGCCCGCCTGGCCCTCGGCGCTGGGGTTTTGGGTGGGGAGCAGGTGGCGGTATTTCATGGCTCTGATGAATGGAACCGGGTGTGACACCGCTCGAGCCCTCCTGAAGAGTAATGCGCGTGACCCGCGTGCCCAGACACTGTGCTTGGCCTGCGCGCACAATGAATGCTTCCTCTGGTCCTGGGACTTTCATCACAACCTTCACAGCCAATGAAACAAGCTTACACATGATGCAGACGCTGCCAACGTTAACAGCAGAAATCCCTAAATATATAAATTATACGAGTTCCCGTCTCAGAGCACAACGGCGTCCTTCCTCAGGGGCAATAATTTCACGAGGGGGTACCTGCCCTCCTGTTGCAAATACATTTAAAAGGATACTTTAGGAATCAGTTCTTTACACTTGTGTTCAGTCTGTTGTTTCTAAGAGCTCCCAATATTGGCAGTTAAGTCAACTGAGCCCCGCGAAACTACAGTCATTTGCCAAAGGTCACACAATGCGGTCAGTTGCTGATATTAAAACCCTGGTCTCCTGAGTGAAGAGCAGTCACTAGACCGTAGCTCCTTCCCCAGCTGCGTGCCTGTTTTAAAGAAGTACATGCAAAGCCAATAGACATAGTCATTGTGCAGGCATTGATTTGAGCCAAGATACCCATGGCTGAATGCTGCGCTTTGCACATACTGGTAGCATAACATGACTGTTTGCCAGCTATTAACATCATATGTCACGGTACCTGCATCATGTGACAGTTATTGTTATCCTATGTTACCTATTGCAAGCAAAATCCCATGTACTCAACCCCTTGTCAAATGTTGCCGGTCCAGTGCCAAAACACTCACACCGTTGCCAGGGATTGCCATCAAATGACCATGTACTCACACAATAGGCAAGGAATTGAAAAGCGGGAGTAGAAGGTTAAACAGAAAGTCTGTAGAGCTTCTGCGCGCTTCATCCCGTTATCCGTTGATGGCCCATCTTGCTCGCTGCATGCAGCCGGGAGCATGTACTCCACAGACACACTACTTTGCATCCCAAAGGATACACATAGCACGGAATGTGTTGGACTGCAGCGCCTGATCCGGGTGACCTCCTACTCTGTCTTTCAACCACAAGATAACAGTGATCACATCACCAATTAGCCAATTAGCCAAAACCTAAAAGCCCCCTCTTGCCTGCCGAAACAGTTAGAGCACCTTGTACACTTTTGTGACTGACCTGCCCATCTACACACCTAGAAGTTAGTACTCAAGGAGCACAATTTAAACCCTTGCAGTAAATAATATCTATCACTGCTCCAAATAGTGTTGTCCAGGAAATTGATCACATATACATACACGTTATTTATTTATTTTTACATTTGTATAGCGCTCTAAACCCTGCGGCATCAGGGCGCCTTTCGTGACCAGTTACATGCAGAAACAATAGAATATACTTGGCGTATCACAGAACAGAAATAACAAAATCAGGATCGTTGCAACATGGCACAAGTGTTTAGGCAAATAGAAAGGTTTTTAGAGCTTTGCACCCCTTAATGAACTTTTAACCTTCCCAGCCTCCACCGTGGCTCAGGCCTCACTTTGAAGTCTACCCTCTTTACCTCAGAGAGGATGGTATGACTGCCTGGCAGGGCAGAAGTAAATGTGGTGGCTACCACTCTCTCTGTTACAGCACATGGGAAAAAGGGGTAAGGGCCTCCGGAAACCCAGCTGCGTTACCTCATTGCAACCTCAGCGATCGCAGCGGGCCACATTGTGCTAGGTGGGGGCCGGGTGGGGCCCCGCAGAGGCTGACTCGTTATGTGAGTGACAGGGGTGACAGAACAAACAGTTCCACTGTGTTTTGTTGGAAAAAACACAATGCCGTGTGATGCAACTCTCCATACTGAAGACTTCGTTTCCTTAAATTTGCAATGAGGAGAGCATTTGGATCACCTGTCCAGGCTGTTGCATTTTTCTAAACTAAGATGGAACTGTTACTGGCAACTACGCCAATAAGTCATTAAAATAACTCTGAAGCTGCTTGCCCAGTCTACCACGGCACACTGCCAGACTCCACCAACCCCTTTCAGCACTGCTCTTGGATTCATGAAGTACAACTCTATGGTAGGGTAACCAGATTGTTTAAATAAAAAAAAAACGGTCGGGCTACCGACATAGAAGTAGGACTACAGTGTTGGTGGCCATAGACACAAAAGAAGGACTAAACACACACATAGGACTCCAATGAAACTGTAGTCCTACTTCTATGTCGGCTGTCTTTTTCGCACAAAGTACACGTGTATTGAAAGCTCACCTCTCTCATTGGAGGAGAGAAGCCATGGCGGAAGGGGGAGGGCGTGAAACGCAAGTGAAACAGAAGCATAACGAGCCATGCTCGGCCCGCTTTCGGGAATTTTTTGTTACCGTCAAAAACCGGGACAATAGCCAGCCATCCCCAAATCCCAGGACAGGGTTTCAAAACTTAAAAAGTTTAGGGACGCTGGGACTAAGGGGAAAATACCAGGATAGTCCCAGCAAAACCGGGACGTCTGGTCACCCTACCCTACAGGGAAGCAACAGAGAGCTGTACAAAGGGGACACGCCCAGGAAGTCACAGGTAGGGTGCAGGTTTATCAGAGGTAGCTGTGATGGGGTGGGGCATGTTTTCCAGAGGAGGAGGGTTATGGTTCGGTGGAATAATCAGTGATTGTCAAGTGAAGAGGTGGGTCTTCAGGTCCTTTCTTAAGTACAGGATGCAGAAAAGGTAGTGGCCTGGAACAAGATGGAGCTTATCTTGCTTGAGAGCCGTTCCGTGTAAACCTGAGGCCCAAACCCCAACAAGTTGAGGAAACTCTCTTCCACTGACAGCCACATGAGTCTGCAAGTTGTCGTTTGGTCACAAGGACAGCTCAAAATCAAAATGCCCCAAAGCTCTATATGTGCGTCATGTTTTGCACTCATTTTACTGTCTGGGTGATTATTCTGACAGAGGAAATTAGCACCACACCAAGTGTGCATTGCATGCGCAGAAGAAAGGCACATTTGAATTACTATCACACTGTACTCCAGTGACCATTGCATAGAAGGCCACAACGATCTATGTACAAAACTATGTTCAGCAGATTATAAGGTAAGGCCTTTCAGGATCAACTCAACAATAAGTCTCTCAGAGAGGGATCACTTCTGCCCATCTCATGGTCGGGGGAGCAGCTCCCCTCTGCGGAGAATCCTTCCCACATCTCATGGTCCTCGGCAACTTCCACTCCGTCACAACCATAGCTTTGCAACCGAAGACCAATGAAAGATCTGCGTACACCCAACCAGTGGTCATTGCCAGTGGTCATTGCAGTAGATAACCACACAGCTCGTCGGTTGGAAGTATGCGTATGGAGAACCCCAATCTGGACTCCGACTGAGCTGCATATCGGTAGCATCCAGGCTGCAGTCCGTCTGCATCATGCACGGTGGTGGAGCCCTCCTCTTCATGGTACTCGACCTCCCGGCAGCATTTGGCACCGTAAACCATGAAACACCAATCCTCGTCATGGCACACGCGTGGACCTTGGGGCAAGCATCGTGGAGGACTCTTTCCATTCCTGTAAGGCCGCGATTCAAGTCCAGAGATCACCGTCATCACCTGTGCCTGTGGAGACCTAAAGGGTGGCACGCGACCCACCATGCTATCACCCTGCACATGGGGCGTAGGGGAAACAAGCGGTCGGTGACCGGTCTTCAGACTGTTGTAGAGGCACTAACTCTATCCAAATCGGGTGTGACAAATGTGCCGCTTATATTTTGCTAAGTGCACACTTGCACACCGCAAAGTCTGAAAACACACACACACAAGTCAGAGTGCAGAAATTTAGCACTGGTGCAAGTGCACCATATTAGTGCAAAAAACATTGTGGCTATTTTCAAAAACATTTGCAGGGTGACAAGTGGCATTTTTCATGGTATAAGCACTAGGGAAAACATTTCCCTACGGCAATACATTTTACCCATTGTTCTCAGCCCTTTTCCTACGAGAACAGTTGAAAGTAGAATAGGTAACTACACAAAAGAGGCCCTGGGTGCAGAGGCCTGCCGGGAAATCTCCAGAGTTCCCCATAAACCAGCCCCCCCCCTGGACAAGGTGCAGAGACCTACCTGGACATCTCCATAGTCCCTATAGGCCAGTCCACCCCTGGCCAGGGTGCAGAGGCCTGCCGGGAAATCTCCAGAGTTCCCCATAGGCCAATCCACACCTGCCCAGGGTGCTGCCTGCTGGGAAATCTCCAGAGTCCCTATGGGCCAGTCCACCCCTGGCCAGGGTTCAGCTGCCTACCAGGAAATCTCCAGAGTTCCCTATAGGCCAGTCCGCCCCTGGCTAGGGTGTAGAGGCCTATCGGGAAATCTCCAGAGTTGCCCATAGGCCAGTCCACCCCTGGCCAGGGTGCAGAGGCCTGCCGGGAAATCTCCAGAGTTCCCTATAGGAGAGTACACTCCTGACCATGGTGCAGAGACTTACCAGGAAATCTCCAGAGTTCCCTATAGGCCAGTCCACCCCTGGCCAGATGCAGAGGCCTACCGGGAAATCTCCAGAGTCCCTATGGGCCAGTCCACCCCTGTCCATGGTACAGAGGCCTACCGGGAAATCTCCAGAGTACCCTATAGGCCAGTCCACCCATTGCCAGGGTGCAGAGACCTGCTGGGAAATCTCCAGAGTTCCCTATAGGCCAGTACACCCCTGGCCAGGGTGCAGAGACTTACCGGGAAATCTCCAGAGTTCCCCATAGGCCAGTCCACACCTACCCAGGGTGCAAAGGCCTGCTGGGAAATCTCCAGAGTCCCTATGGGCCAGTCCACCCCAGGCCAGGGTGCAGAGGCCTACCAGGAAATCTCCAGAGTTCCCCATGGTCCAGTCCACACCTGCCCAGGGTGCAGAGGCATGCCGGGAAATCTCCAGAGTTCCCCTTAGGCCATCTCAGCCCTGGCCTATGAAGTGAAAGGCCTAAAATGAAAATGGTTGAAGCCTCACTGCCTGGCCCACTGGTGCGGCTCCATATAGATAGACATAACCCTCCCACTTGCACGATGTCGAACTGCACCTACATCCACCACCAAAATATTGCACGTGCACGCCTAAATGCTGCTACCACCAATTCCTGCTGTGGTAGTCTTCAGTATTGCTCAGGGCTTCGCCACAGATCAGGACTTGGTTGGCACTCAGCTAAAGGTTTCAATAAATAAAGCACTATATTGCAATGGATTGTAGCGGCTAGACTAGAATGGGGTGGGCCTGATGAATGAAGGCGCTAGGCAGAGCAGCAGTTTTGCCATCACCCAGTGCATGTATTTTAACCCTTTAGCTTCCAAATCATAGCAGTATAGACTCAGCTTGTGGGAATCTGGACTCGTAGATCTGCTGCACCCCAAAGTGAGCATCACACATTGGTTTCTGTGGGTGCAGGTGCACAAACGAAGCCCAGAACTCAAGTCAGGGAAAGACGGGGGGTGGATAACTCAGAAGAGAATAGAACCACAAACAGGCTACACAGCAAACAACATCACAGACGAACACAAAGCACACAAAGCACTCCCAATGTAGACACAATGCGCATGTTTCTGGTTCTGCCTCATTCGGATTACAGGGCCCTTTTTCCTGCCTAGACATAGCGCTGCTTGGGCGACAGGGGACTTTCACGCTCTCTGGGGCTGAATGCGGATCTCTTGTTTGCAGAAAGCCAGGCCTGACATTTGTGGCTTGGGGGCACCCACACAAGGCTCTTTCATCGGAGGCCCTGTTTATGGTCTGGTGGACTCGTTACTGGGGAATTCTTGAGAAGGTTGCGTGGCGAGAGAGTAGGCGGGCGCATACGGGTGTTTCATAGAAAGTCGACCAGTCGAAGACCTTCTTCCAGGCGCCTCGGGCCTCTTTGGGATTCTGAGAGGTTTGGAGTCGAGGTTAAGTCTGTTTGTATCCTCGGCTAATCCCCCCTTTATACCCGGGGCAAGGACGTGCCACCTTTTTAGGCGAGAAAACGGCAGAATGGTCTAGTGTGGTGATGGTTTGTTCCCATGGCTGAGTGTCTGGCTTCAACAAGCGCCAAGACTACCGTGGAGGTTTCCCAGCGAGGACACACTGCCTCCATTTTTTGACATGTTCATTATGAGCGCAGATGGGCAAGTCTATCCCAAACCGATGAGTCTTTGTACAGGCCGGAGACTATGAAAAGCTGACAGGGCTGGGATGGAGTCAGTGACTTGTCTGGCTGGAGAATTCCATGTAGCGCTTTATTCACATATGGTAGTCGAATGACGAAAGGACAAAGACGCAAAACCAACAGAAAACACGAGAATAGGCAACGAACATGCCACTGGGCCATGAATGCTGCAAGCTCTGTCACATGCACACATGAGACCAACTCCTGCCAATGCTTACACCCACCCAGGACGATTAAGCTCTTAACATAACATCCAATATGGCGTTCTGGACAGGTAGTTGCCTGGGTAAAGGAATGGTAGAGACGCACCCATGCCAGGCTTGTGCAGGGCTTAAAGTGGGCCGGAGCTAGCTGGGCCTGAGCCCCGGCAGTCTCCCAAAACATTGATCGAGCTGGGGCTCTGCCGGGGGCTCACATTACCAGAGTCAGCCACACCATAAAATGTGCGCTGGATTTGAACCCGCACACTGCCGATGACTAGCCAGCGCCACGTTGCACTGGGCTATTGCTTCGGTGGCGGATTTTGTTTGATTCATTCATCCATGGACTGCTTGACACAGAAAGCCCGTAATGCAGCTTTATGTGTATACAGCAGAATGCTTGAAACAAAATGCATTGAGCAGCACCAATGAAAACAGCACAGTGCAATTCGACGCGGGCTTAGGGCTTGGGTGAACCCCAAGCGCAAGACAACAACAAAAAAGTAACCCGACAACTTTTCTTTTTTATTGTGGTGTGCTGGGGATACTTCATGCCACACCAATAATTTAGGCAAAACCCCCTCGTTGCAGCCAACCCCCTCTCAATTTATCACCCCACTTCAAGCACCTGGCTTGTGGCACAACAATGGCCAACTAGGTGGGTGGTGTGAATAGGCCTAAAAGAGGGAAGAGCTTAAACGGAGGGAGGGGCGTGGGGGTTCAAAAGAAGCAGGGCATTCGTTCTTTGTGTGTATTTATTAGGTATGATGTTTACACAGCCACTTCTCTCATTTTATTGACCTACAACGCCGAGTTGGTCATGCCCATTCTTGAATATCTGAACATTCTGTAATCTCTACAGCAGGAACATTGCTCGCTGAGCTATTATAGTTTCACGCCCTGCCTGCAGAATGCTGTGACACAGAAGGAGTCTAGACCGGAATGACGTGGAGAGGAAGGAGCAGCAAGGAGACGGTTGGAGAAAGAACAGAGGAAGCAGGGCTCCCAATCCTACATGTCCACACTTCCCTATATTCCCAAATAAACAATCATATTCAATGATTGTACTGATATGCTGCCGACACTATAAAGTAGCGGGTTTACCAGTGAGGCCGGTGACCACGGAGGCAGTTTGGCGAGCCCTGCATTTTTGGTGAGCTGTAGCCGAAGTTTATGGTAATTTGAAAGAGGGTCATCCACCCCACAAGGTGAGAGCAGCACAGTGATAAGAGGCTGCACAGCTGTTTTCGGCAAACATTTCCAAAACGAAATTGATTAAAGAAAAGGACCCATCAACGTGCAGGTCTTTCACATTACGGGCGGCCATTTTGTATGGACAGGCACCGCAGATTGGATCTACATTGTCCGTAGGGCCTCCTCCTAGTCCCAGTACATATATATTTAAACATGAAATGTTATTTTTTCTCCTTTTTATTCTTCCGTATTGGACATTCTATTGAGCACTGTTGCTAGTAATACTGGATCAAATTTAGAGTTGAACATTTTTTAGAGCAGTGCTATTACTTTATTGGGGGTAAACTCAGCACAGCTACCCAACGAGGTGCAGGAGACATGGCTATGCACAGTGTGCCCCCACCGGCAATGTTTCTGCCGGAAGTTGGTGAATCCATTTTACCGTAGAAAAGATGGCTTAACGCATTCAAACATGATGCCGATGTAGCGTGTGGCACAAATTATAGCATAGACAGAAAACAATCTTTATTTCTACATTGCCTGGGAACAGCAGGCCAGGATAAAGTTGAAAATCTGCCTGATATGACGGCTGATGAAAGTGGGGATATGAATGAATATGAAAAGTGTGGGAAGAAGATGAGCAAACACTATGAAAAAAACTAAGCACTTTTCTAGAATGAGACACATTTGGAAAAGGATACAAGAAGAGCGAGAAAGTGCAGGACAGTACATTACGGCTCTGCAGAAGCTAGCGAGGAGGTGCAGATCCAATCAACAGCTAGACGAAAGAATGAGGGGTCGATTAATTTTGGAATGCAGTAGCAGTAAAGTACAAGATACATTATAGGCAGAGGATGATCCACCGCTGGAGACTGTTCTTCGCATGGCTAAGGAGGTTGAACACAAAGAGAAATGTGTGAAGACTTTAGAATGCAGAGTGAAGGAAATTACATTGAAGTCTGTCTTGGATAGTACACCTCTACCATCCAGTTGGGAATCAATCATCAATCAACCTCAGGCCTTCGCCATCCCCTACACTGGTTAGCAGTGGAGGACCGCATAAAATTTAAGATGGGGTGTCTGATGTACAAATGCATGAATGGCCTGCACAAGCTATCTAAGGAATAAACTGAAATTGTATCATCCGGCTCAGGCACTAAGGTCAGAAGATGAACACCTGTTGATTATTCCAAGATCCAAATGTGTCTCCAGGGGAGACATTTGCTTTTCAGTTGCTGGACCAAGATTGTGGTACAGCCTTCTGTAGAATTTAAGAAGTGCTACCTCCCTTCTGAGTTTTAGTGCTGGCCTAAAGACTTATCTCTTCAAATAATGACCTTTTGTCCTCGTTCTTCTACATTCCAAAAGCACAAATGTTCACATCACTAAAACGTTCAACTGGTCTTTGTTCCATCTGCACCAGGATTCGATTTAGTTTATTATACTCGCGTTTACAAATGTTTCAAATTAATATACAATCAATGGCAATTGTAGGCAATCAGAGTGTGAGAAGGAGGTGGAACAGTGATAACAGGGAGTCCTGGTATAACAGTGAAAACAGAGATACAACAAATAGGGACAACAGGAGGGGCCTTGCCATGGAATTTCAATGAGAGCCAGGCAGAAAAAGGTTAAAGGGGGCAGGCTACTTCAAGAACATGCTACAGATGTGATAGCCCCTACCATTGGGCCAACAGTCCGATTTTCCACCCACTTAGATTAATGTGCAGAATTTGGAATGGAAGGGGCCATCTAGCTAGGTGCTCTAGAAACAAGAATACCTTCACAAACTGGATTGGAAATGAAAACCGTGATGAGGAAGGTGAGGAGTGAGATTCAGCTGTAGGGAGTGAGGAAGGGGATGTGGACCACGCAAAAACAGCCATTCATGATAGTGGTATAACCGTTGTAATGATGGTTGTTTCAGGAGCTAAATATACACTCATTCTGGAGGTGGAATGGAGAAGATTTTGATCTGAGTACTTAGATGAAGTGGACATCAATCCAAGAGCTTATGGTGGAGCATAAATTGACCTAATTGTCTGGTTCAAAGCATAATTGGGCTTCATAGGAAGATAGGCCATATATATGTGTCAATGAAAGGGGCATCTCCACTCATAAGATGAGCACACGAGACGTTGCTGAAAGTAAAACTGGATTGGAATGCGGTGGAGTCCGTGTTTATGGTTGAGACCTCAGAAAAGAGTTCCCAGAAAATACAAAGTGAAGTATTCAAAGATGAGATAGGTTATTTAAAGGGATTGATGCATCGCATAATGCGTAACTAGGGTTGCAAACCAGTAGCACAGAAACTGCACAGTATTCCATTGTCCATGAGGGATGAGTTGAAATTGGAGATGAGGAAACTGGAGGAACAGGGGATCATATAGAGTATTGATGCATCTGAATGGTGTCACTCCTAGTTGTGATAAGGAAGAGATCAGGAAAAGTTTGAATTTGTGTTGACCTAAGAGAACGCAACAACTGTGTGATCCCAGAAAGGCATCCTCTACTCACCTTTCAAGAATTGATTTCAACAATGGTTCCATGAAGGGATTTTCGACAATTGACCTTACGTCAGAATACCATCAAGTTAATTTACATAAGGAATCCAGCCATCTTAATACATTTAAAACTCCTAAAGGGTTGTTTCAATATCGCAGGTTGCCGTTTGGTCTTATATCGACACTTTCAGTGTTTTCAGAAAATTATGTACAGAATATTTGACGGAGAAGAGGTTGTTATCTTCTTCCAAGACAACGCTTTAGTGTATGCTTAGAACAAAGAGGAACATGATAGAAGACTGGAAAAAGGAGATTGTGCGATGTGGGCATGACTCTCATTGAGGGGAAGTGAAAAATCAACAACAAAGAAATTAAATATATCGGGCATGTGATATACAAGCCAAGGAGGGATCTGATTGATACAATAGAACATATGGTCACACCGAATTTCAAAGAGCAGGTCAACATTTTTTCAGGTATGGCAGAACACTATTCAAAGTTCATTTGCGGATTTGCTGATCACACTGTCACCTTGAGGGGAATGATGAAGATGAACAAGAAACTTGAGTGGGACAAAACCTGCAAGACCAAATTTCAATACAAAAATAGAGTGAGAGCAGCTGCGCCAGCTTTACAAAACTGCAAGAGGGGCAGCGGAACAGTGATTACAATGGATGCAAGTAATGTTGGATTGGGAGCAGTTTTAATGCAAATTGAAGAAGCAAAGGAACATGTGATAGTATTTGCATCACGATTGTTGAAGGGTCCAGAGAAGGCATATGCGACCATAGAGAAAGACGCTTTGGCTATCAGATGGCTGCAGACACATTCAGGAGCTTTGTCTGGGGGAACAGATTTGAGATGCACACTGATCATTAGCCGTTGGTTGAAGTATTTTCTACCAAGGGTCTGAACAAAGTATCAGGTAGAATAAGAAGATGGGTGTCCTGATCACAAGAATTCGATTTTACAGTCAAATACATTCCTGGATTAAAGAATTATGCAGTATATTATCTGTCTCGGATGACAACAAATGTAGAGACCAAGTGTGATGATGAAGAGCAGGGTGTAATTTGTGAAGTATCGGAACCATGAATTTCAAAGCAGGAATGGTGCTGGTGAAAGTTACTAAAATGAGTCACATCATCAAGGATTTAATGGAAGAAGGATTAAATAAAGATAAAGTACAAAGATTAGGAATTGGTGCTTTCTGGAACATATGAAATGAACTGTCTGTTCAAAATGGTGTTCTTATGAAGGGAGATAATCTGGTGCCACCAGAAGGAATACGGGAGAAGGTGATACATCTTGTACATGAAGACCATCAAGGAATAGTGAAGACTAAGCACAGAATAAGGAACAGCTGTTGGGGGCCAGTGTGTGGCACCCAAATTGAAGGGACAGTATCCTTTGCAGTAACTGTGACAAAGTGTGTGAGTGAGAAATGTCCAATGGCTCTCACGGACATACCGGGGAGGCCATGGGAGAAAATGGCGATTGATGTGATTGGACCTATATGGAGTGGTGGCTGTCAGACATATTGCATTGTAGTTATAGATGTGCTGACTAGATGGGCGGAATTGATAATGACTCTGCTTGTTACCACTGGAAGAGTGATTGAGATTTTGGAGGAGTTGTGTGGCCGTGAGGGTTATCTTGATGTAATTCCTACAGACAATGGTTCTCAGTTCAAGTTGAGGCAAATGGGAGAATACCTTAAGGGTGGGCCATTGTTCACACGATTAGTCCCATATATCATCTACAAACAAATGGAGTTGTCGAGAGATATAAATATAATAGAATCTTGGGACTGAAACTCTTCTGCACAAACCACTCCCTAATAGATGTCACCAGGATCAGTGATTTCCTCGTCGGAAAAAGTAGACTCCGAATCTCCACCCTCCCCTAGCTCCTCACCTTCGTCCTCCTTCCTGGAACCCTTCCTCTCCTTTCTTCTGGAACTCTCCTTTTTTTGTGGAGATAAGGACGACCACGGAAGGAAGCCACCGTGCCACCAGATGAGCTGACCAAGGGTCCCCCCCCGGGAGCATCAAGAGGGGAAAAAGCCCAAAGGCACAAAAAACCCCTGAGAGACCTCGGTGTCAACTGGAGAGGTGCGCAGGCGGGACACTCTTGAGGCAAATGCAGGACAAGGAGAATCAATCCAAGGAGAGATGGCGGTTAAGACCCTGGAGGGGTGAAGTCCAGAGAGGCAACTATGACCCAGTACACAGGGTAACAGGCAACCAGCAAGTAGAACGTGAAGACTAATACAATCCAATAGGTAGGCCGGGATCTGGTACACGTGTGAGCAGTAACAGAGAAAAGAAAACCCACGAGAAGCAGGAAGCAGATTCTAACGTGGGCGAAGGCAGAAAAAGGGGGAGGACAGGGAGAAAAAGTGGGAAGAGCGGGAAGGAAGCTAAGAAGAACGGGGAAAGAGAGAGAGGCAGATGGACTAGCACAAGAAAAGAAAACACGGAAGAAAATAGAAGGGGCAAGGAGAACGGAAAGGCAGAGCGCTCACACGAAAAGAAGGTAAGCGTAGAAGAAACAGAACAAAGCAGGGACAAGGGAAAAGGCACTGAAGCAGAGTCGGAGGGCTGGAAGGGAAACAAATAACACAGGGAGCGATAGCAACTAGCGGAGAAACCGGAAGCGTTGCGACGCATCCGCAACCCGGAAGAGGTGGAATAAATACTCCGGGCCGCGCCTACGTGCAAGAACTAGACCGGTGAATTGAAAGATAGTGACGGGCAGGCAGCCACGGCGCGACGGGAAGACGATAATCTCCCGCACCGCCAGCGGCTCCACAAGCGCCACCCGCCTCGTGGCATGACAATAGAATAGTTTATTGATCAGAAAGCAAATGCTGAATAAATTAGTGTGATGTTGCTGCATGGACCAAAGACAACATTCTCTAAGTCCCCTATGAAACTGCTGCAGGAAACAAGCCATCGTCCGAGTCTGTCCAATGCGCACATCACTCATAACCTCGGCTGGGAATGATTTAGCACATTTGACATAACTAGTGATACATCAATCTCAGTATTTAATACAATGTCATGGTATTCTCGGCCTTGCCAACACGTGTTTCGACCTTAAAGAACATAGGTCTTCATCAGGGCTAGGCTCACAATTAGTTGTGCACAAAATGAGTTGTGCACAACGTACACTGCAACTGATCTCCTCTTTCAAAGTAAGTATTGATAGTCTTCTCAGATAGGATCCTAATGCACAACCTCTTAACTGGAGCTCAATTTTAGAAAGTGTACGGCATTCCTAAGGCTGTTTTAATATTCCGATCCTCAGATTCCTATATATTGCTCCTAATAGCACAACACGAGCATCGTCTGCTAAGCGCTTAGTATACTACTGCAGTTTGGTATGAGGAGTGTGGGAGCAGGGGTGGAAGCAGGAGAGCCGCAGTGTGAGGCCCTGAGAGTCAGGCCACAGTGGGCAGTGCGGGGGCCGGATGGCAGCAGGATGGCAGTATTGTGAGGCCATCAGAGACAGGCCACTGGCAGTGTGGGAGCAGGGGTGGAAGTAGGAGTGCAGCAGTGTGAGGCCCTGATCGTCATGCCACAACTGCCAGTGTGGGGGCAGGGATGGAATAACCCAGTGGGGGTCCAGAGGGGGCGTGGTGATGGGGTGCACGAAAAAAAGTGCATTTGTGGAGTGGGATGCAGGTGGACCTCCTGACTTTTTAAATTGATTGGGTAACCCGAAAACATGACTGGTGTGGTGAGAATGCCAACCTTCAGGGTCATAAAGACAATATAAACGTAAAAGGCGATTTGTCATTCAGTAGCGCCAAAACGTAGAACAAAATTACTAAAAATAAATGTTATTCCAAAGTACATGATTGTAAATCACATACCAATAACGTGGGTATGGGCGTGCATCTTATCACGTTCTGCAGTAATGATATCCAAACATCAGGTGTGTCTCTGATCTTGACACTTGTTTAGACAGAGGTTCAGGCAATTAGATGGAAGTCCTGTTTTGGATTGTAGGGCCTCCTTTCAGTGCATAGTTAGAAGGTTGGACACTTCTAAATTGTATATCAAAATGTTTTTTGAGATGTTTTATATAGTTGTGATTATTTGTGTGTGATTTACAATTTCCTACTTTGGAATAACCTTTAACCTTTATTTTTAGTAATTTTGTTGAACGTTGTGGCACTACTGAATGTCAAATTAGCTTTTGCGTATATGTGGACCTCCTGACTGAAGGCGGGAAGGCCAAAAAAGCCTGCGGGGGGGCTGGCACATGCGGCTTCAATTGCTTGACGAAATCTCTGCTGACGTTCAAGTCCCAGTCATCTATGCTATGTAAGCGCAGCCTTCAGCCACCCACAACTAAGCCGGCCCTGCTCATGAGTTCCATGCCTCCTAAAGTGAGTGCATGTCTTTGGTAAATGCTGTTGTGTCCTGTTGGTGACCCGGCATCAGGTCTTAACCTGCAGAAGCGATTATAAAAGGCGTGGCTTTTTAGCCAATTTTTAACAAAGAGTGTGTTGCGAAGTGCAACACGTTTAATCCCTCTCCCGCCCTAGACACAGCATGTGTGTGTTCGGGTTTCCTGGCCTGCCCGTTAATGGGGGGCAAATGCCTTTAGAAATGCCGGAGTGAGCTTGCAAATTCGTTGCTTTCGATGGTGAGAGCTTTTGTTTCAATGCACACTTTCAGGCCCTTCTTTTGAGGACACATTTAAATCTACCTTTTATTTTGCCAGTGAGATGTTACAAGAAGACACCACAGCGCTGGCGTTTGTGTTATTAGTTCCTAAATGTCAAATGTTAAAGGTATTTGTACCGCGCACCGTCACCAACGGAGTTGGTCCCCAGGCGCTCTGGCGGATCTACAAACGAGAAGGCGGGGTGGGTTAGTAAGGTGAAGAGGGAGTAGGATAGTGAGAGGAGTGGTGTTCTGTTGGCAGCTTCAACTCGGTATACCCCTGGTGCTGACTTTTGGTGCGGGTATTGCATCGGTGCCAGTCCGCGTGTGCATTTGCTTTGGTTTATGTGTTGTTGCAGTGTTGTGAAGTGCGTGCGGCTTATTGTGCGAGAGATGGTTGTTGAGTGAGATGAGTATGTGAGTATGCAGAGTTTGAGCTTATATTGGTTAGTGGGTTACCTGACCTTTAGCATGCTAACATGCACAGTTCTGTCCAAGTGTGGCACTTGCTGACCCTCACAATCCTATCTAGATGCGACGCAGGCCAATGTTCACAATTCTAAGTGTGGCATATGCTAGTCTTTAGGTTTCACCTAGGTGCGGGCATGCTAACATTCAGGTTTCACCTAGTTGTGTAATGTTTTTATGTCTGAGGTGTCAGGGGGGGTGCTTGGCCCACAAACTCATGTTTCAGTTGATGCATAAGCACCAGAGCCCCCGAATACTCAAGCAATATGAAAGCACTCCATTCTTAAATGCTGCCTGGCACCAACATTCCAAGTGGCATTGTGAGCAGCGGGCCAGGGCCTGCAGGAAGCAGTTGGTGGTGGCCGCATGCATGTGAGTGCTCTCCCTCGACAGCTAATTATGTTATGTTAACTTAAAGGTATTTGTACCGCGCACCGTCACCAATGGAGTTGGTCCCAAGGTGCTCTGGCGGATCTGCAAACGAGAAGGTGGGGTGGGTTAGTGGGTGAAGAGGGAGTAGGATAGTGAGAGGAGTGGTGTCCTGTTGGCGGCTTCAATTAGGTAAAGATGTGTGTTGAGCTTTGAGGCGAGTATCGGATCGGAGTCAGGCCTTCTGTGCTGTTGGTGCGGCTTATGTGTTGTTTGTTGACAACACATAAGCCGCACCAACGGCTTATGTGTTGTCAGGTGTGGTGAGGTGTGGTGAAGTGTGTGGGTCTTGCTGTGTGAGAGGTGGTTGTGTAGGTTGCTGTATCAGTTAGGTATGCAGAGTTTGAGATTTTTATCTGGTTAGTGGGTTATATGTCTCGGAATTGACCTTCGCAGTTTGGCATTTGCCTATAGTTAAGTAGCCCGTGTGGTGGGGCAGGGGCCCAGGTCTCATAATACACTACGTTTCACCATGCAATGGACGAAGATGGAGGCTATCCTTGAGTTGAGAGTCTTGTAAAGCGGGGCAAAGGCCCCGGTTCCGCAATAAGTGGGTTTCCGCTTATGATTGGGCATAGACGGAGGCTACAGTAGGCTAACCTTCACATTCCTATCCAGCTGCGACGCAGGCCAGCATTCCCAACTCTATCCAGGTGCGGCACATGCCAATATCCACAAGTCTATCCAGCTGCGATGCAGGTCAGTGTTCCCAACTCTATCCAGGTGCGGCACATGCCAATATACACAAGCCTATCCAGATTTCATGTAGGCCAGCGTTCCGAACTCTATCCAGGTGCAGCCCATGCCAATATCCACAAGTCTATCCAGATGCGATGCAGGCTAGCTTTCACAACTCTATCCAGGTACGGCACATGCCAATATCCACAAGTCTATCTATCCAGATGCACGCAGGCCAGTGTTCCCAACTCTATCCAGGTGCAGCACGTGCCAATATACACAAGTCTACCCAGATGCGACGCAGGTCAGTGTTCCCAACTCTATCCAGGAGCGGCATATGCCAATATCCACAAGGCTATCCAGATTCCACGCAGGCCAGCGTTCCCAACTCAATCCAGGTGCGGCACATGCCAATATCCACAAGTCTATCCAAATGCGACGCAGGTCAGCGTTCCCAACTCTATCCAGGTGTGGCACATGCCAATATCCACAAGTGTACCCAGATGCCACGCAGGCCAGCATTCCCAACTCTATCCAGGTGTGGCACACACCAATATCCACAAGTCTATCCAGATGCCACGCAGGCCAGCATTACCAACTCTATCCAGGTGCGGCACACACCAATATCCACAAGTCTATCCAGATGTGACGCAGGCCGGCGTTCCCAACTCTATCCAGATGCGGCACGTGCCAATATCCACAAGTCTATCCAGATGCAACGCAAGCCGAAGTTCCCAACTCTATCCAGGTGCAGCTCATGCCAATATCCACAATTCTATCCAGATGCCACGCAGGCCAGCGTTCCGAAATCTATCCAGGTGCGGCACATGCCAATATCCACAAGTCTATCCACAAGTCTATCCAGATGCGACGCAGGCCAGCGTTCTCAACTCTATCCAGGTGCGGCATGTGCCAATAACCACAAGTCTATCCAGATGCCACGCAGACCAGTATTCCCAACTCTATCCAGGTGCGGCACATGCCAATATCCACAAGTCTATCCAGAAGCGACGCAGGTCAGCGTTCCCAACTCTATCCAGGTGCGGCACATGCCAATATCCACAAGTGTATCCAGATGCCACGCAGGCCAGCATTCCCAACTCTATCCAGGTGCGGCACACACCAATATCCACAAGTCTATCCAGATGCGACGCAGGTCAGCGTTCCCAACTCTATCCAGGTGCGGCACATGCCAATATCCACAAGTCTATCCAGCTGCATAACAGGCCAGCGTTCCCAACTCTATCCAGGTGCGGCAGATTCCAATATCCACAAGTCTATCCAGCTGCGACGCAGGTCAGTGTTCCCAACTCTATCCAGGTGCAGCACATGCCAATATACACAACCCTATCCAGATTTCACGTAGGTCCAGCGTTCTGAACTCTATCCAGATGCGGCCCATGCCAATATCCACAAGTCTATCCAGATGCGATGCAGGTTAGATTTCACAACTCTATCCAGGTACGGCACATGCCAATATCCACAAGTCTATCCAGATGCACGCAGGCCAGCGTTCCCAACTCTATCCAGGTGCGGCACATGCCAATATCCACAAGTCTATCCAGATGCGTCGCAAGCTAGTTTTCACAACTCTATCCAGGTATGGCACATGCCAATATCCACAAGTCTATCCAGATGCACGCAGGCCAGCGTTCCCAACTCTATCCAGGTGCAGCACATGCCAATATCCACAAGTCTATCCACAAGTCTATCCAGATGCGACGCAAGCTAGCTTTCACAACTCTATCCAGGTGCGGCACATGCCAATATCCACAAGTCTATCCAGATGCGTCGCAAGCTAGCTTTCACAACTCTATCCAGGTATGGCACATGCCAATATCCACAAGTCTATCCAGATGCACGCAGGCCAGCGTTCCCAACTCGATCCAGGTGCAGCACATGCCAATATCCACAAGTCTATCCAGATGCACGCAGGCCAGCGTTCCCAACTCTATCCAGGTGCGGCACATGCCAATATCCACAAGTCTATCCAGATGCGTCGCAAGCTAGCTTTCACAACTCTATCCAGATGCGGCACGTGCCAATATCCACCAGTCTATCCAGATGCAACGCAGGCCGGCGTTCCCAACTCTATCCAGGTGCGGCTCATGCCAATATCCACAAGTCTATCCAGATGCCACGCAGGCCTGCATTCCCAGCTCTATCCAGGTGCGGCACATGCCAATATCCACAAGTCTATCCACAAGTCTATCCAGATGCGACGCATGCCAGCGTACTCAACTCTATCCAGGTGCGGCATGTGCCAATAACCTCTTAACTCTGCCACAGGCCCATATGGCGCCCGCCACATCTGACATGTGATGGGGGACGCAGCCTGCACTCTGCCTTTGTTCCATATGTGATGAGCTGCCCTGAATGAGCACTCCCTGTGCGTCCCCCAGGGGGCGCCCTCCACCTGACGCACCCAATTAAGCAGAAGCAGTCTATCCAGATGCCACGCAGACCAGCGTTCCCAACTCTATCCAGGTGCGGCACATGCCAATATCCACAAGTCTATCCAGATGCCACGCTGGCCAGCATTCCCAACTCTATCCAGGTGCGGCACACACCAATATCCACAAGTCTATCCAGATGCCACGCAGGCCAGCATTCCCAACTCTATCCAGGTGCGGCACACACCAATATCCACAAGTCTATCCAGATGCCACGCAGGCCAGCGTTCCCAACTCTATCCAGGTGCGGCACATGCCAATATCCACAAGTCTATCCACAAGTCTATCCAGATGCGACGCAGGCCAGCGTTCCCAACTCTATCCAGGTGCGGCACATGCCAATATCCACAAGTCTATGCAGATGCGATACAGGCCAATGTGACATGCCAATTATGACATGTTGCCTTTCCTAATATATGTGTACAGGACGCCCCTACAGCAGGTGCCACACTCTGTCATTGTTCCGCGTGCCTTTCATCGCGCCAGCCATGTCTGACATGTGATGAAGACACGGCCTGCACTCTGCCACAGGCCCATATGGCGCCCGCCACATCTGACATGTGACGGGGGACGCAGCCTGCACTCTGCCACAGGCCCATATGGCGCCCGCCACCATCTGACATGTGACGGGGGACGCAGCCTGCACTCTGCCACAGGCCCATATGGCGCCCGCCACCATCTGACATGTGATGGGGGACGCAGCCTGCACTCTGCCTTTGTTCCATATGTGATGAGCTGCCCTGAATGAGCACTCCCTGTGCGTCCCCTAGGGGGCGCCCTCCACCTGACGCACCCAATTAAGCAGAAGCAGACAAACCATCAGAATAAGTCCTGTCTAGGGAAATATGGCATTCCTATGAATAAACACATCAATGGATGCAGAGGAAAGGGTTGCACCAGGCGATGGTGGGCAGGTGTATTGTGATGCACCAATTGAGCACAAAATAAGTGTTTGCCCCATGGTCACCTTGTGGTCTGCCACAGCCACCCCACACCCACACGCACGCACGCGCGCGACGAGGCAAGGAACACAGTCTGCCCTTTCGTCTTTGGCACGGTGGCAGAATGAACTAAAATGGGTGACGCGTGCAGCACGGGTTACAGAGCAGCAGGACACGGGCTCGGCCACCACCATCACCGATCACACGGCTACATCCACCGCCTTATCACAGAGCTACGCAATGCTTCATGAAGAACAGTCCCATTCCTACATAATCTCAAAAAAGCCACAATGCTTCCTCTATTGAAAGAATACAGAATGCTGATCGCTCTGGCCCCACGCATGTGTAGCCAAAACCACAGTGAGAACGCTCTCTTCTAGACATCATCGGACTGGGCCATAACATTAATTGTCCCTCATTACGAGGTTGGTGGTAGTCAAGGTGCTATTTGCGCCATGACTACCACCAATAATGGTACCGTGTCCGGATTGGAGAGATGGGGAGTTACCAGTCCAGTCCCACCTTGGTGGGACCGGTAAATCCCCATTCACCAAACCATTCCCCATTCCCATTTGAGCCCCCATAGGGCTCAGTGGGAATGGGGAAGGCGCTAATAACGGTACCGCAAATTGCGGTACCGTTATTGGCTCTGATTTCCCTTAAAGGGTCCCGTCCATAACGCCTGGTCAGACCAGGCGTTAAAGGAGGGACCCTCTAAGGGAACTCGTAGTAGGGCGGTAAGGGATTACCGGCAGCGGTCTCCTTACCAGTGCCCGGTATCCCATACCGCCCTACTCGTAATGAGGCGATTGTCTTGGGCACCAATAAAAAAGTGGCCCACCGTTGCAAATGGCAACTCATTCCTTTTGTGATAGAGGGTTAGAATAGTACCCACGGAGAGAGTGAAAGGCGCTTGGAGCACAAGGAGAGAGTGAAAGGCGCTTGGGGTATATGGGGCACAAGGAGAGAGTGAAAGGCGCTTAGGTCACAAGGAGAGAGTGAAATTGCACTTGGGGCACAAGAAGAGAGTGAAAAGTGCTTGGGGTAGATGGGGCACAAGGAGAGAGTGAAATGCGTTTGGGGCACAAGGAGAGAGTGATAGGCGCGTAGAGCACAAGGAGTGAGTGAAAGGCGCGTAGAGTACATAGGCCATGTAAATAGCTTGGGGTGTGGGGAGAGACAGTGAAAGGAGCTTAGGTCACATGGACAGAGAGTGTGAGAAGTTTGGTGCCAGAGACCAACAGTGCCTGGAGCTGAAGGCCAGTAGGAAGGCGCTTGGCCAGCATGACCAGAAAGTGGGAAGATCTCGCGTTATCTGACAGGCAAGGTGAGGAGCATGGGGTACACGGGCAGGCCATGAGGAACATGCACAGACTGTGCAACGTTCGTGTGCTACATGACAGGCACAGTGAGGCGCGTGGGACTCTTGTACATAGGTAGAGCGCAAGACGCTTGCTATGCCATGAAATTAAGTCTCCTTGTCCCAAAATTCCTGACCACCAAATCTGGTGTGCCTAGAGGCGATTGAGCTCAGTGTGTGTGCGCTATATGAACAGTTATCGTAGCCACTCTCCCTTCAAGCTGTACAGCGAGGTGACACCACCAGCCGGTTGTAGCATCGGGCGAAAATGAACAGAAATCACGAGTTGCACGAGCAGTGCGGTCATTCTAGAAGAACCAAGGACAGGCAGCGCCACGAGAGGAACACGTCCCATGCAGCGCTGGAGAGCGCATCACAGCTGCTCGAGACACGAGGACGACTTTACTTTCCACTTTCTGGTAACCCTCCGATTAGGGAAGTCCGGGAGGCCCAGACAGGCGCCAGCACCGTTTAACGGGCAGCTTCCCCCAGATTACGGGTCTTTTTATTTTTTGGGCGGAACTAATTCAGATTTGACACCCAGGCCTCTCGTGCCCCCTCCATCCCCATTTCTTTCGCAGAACAAAGCCTCTGGCGTGAGCACCTTGCTCACCCTTCACACGGGCGCTTTGATGCACGCGTGCTCGGCCCACTGCACTCACCCAGGTCAGGTTTCTGAGCTGTCACTCAGCCGCCATTAGCGCCCACCACAGTGCACGGTTCTTACTTAATCACGTCTTGCCTTTTAGAATTCTGGGATCAAAGGGACGCCCCAAATGAGTAGTCCCGCCCTTAAGTCACGCGAGGTATTCATGTGGGTTAAAAGGTATCAAGGCAGTTTCTAGCCAACTTGGTGCCGCGGGCGAAACACTTGATGCGCCCCCTTGACCGGCACATGACACTCCCAAGCTACAACTCTGTGTCACGTGACAAAACCCTCTTCAATATCAATAAATTGTTGCTAAACAAATGAAGCCGGTTTCATTACATTGTAATTCAAGTACTTTACAGAGGACATCTGATGTGAAAGCACAGCTGTTGCTGCCCAAGTAAATGGTTTTCCTGTCATCTGCTCTTGGGGAAGGCCTGGCCTGAATGCAATTTCAAACTGTCCGTACTTCCACACTGTGGTGTGACCAGCGTTCCAGGGTCTGGGGGCCACTGCCCACTGGCCCCGTGTTGCAGGTGTTCTGTTCGTTACACCTGACTTGCATTTCTCAAGGAGTGACGCTAGACCAACCATGTGAGTACTTTTCTGAGAGAAGTCTATCATTCCACGGTGGACAGTCTGGTACACTCCTATTGCACTCTTTCAAAATACCCTTCTCAGAGAGGGAAAGGGGACAAACAGCACCAATGAGGCTATTCAGACAGCATGCCATGGTGCTGCAGTATTTTTCTGACAGCACGCCACTGTGCTGTGGTGCTATTCTGACAGCACAACACTGTGCTGTGGTGCTATTCTGACAGCACGACACTGTGCTGCAATGTTATTCTGACAGTATGCCACTGTGCTGCAATGTTAGTCTGACAGTATGCCACTGTGCTACAGTGGTATTCTGACAGCATACCACTGTGCTGTGGTGCTATTCTGACAGCAGGCCACTGTGCTGTGATGCTATTCTGACAGCACGCCACTGTGTTGCAATGTTATTCTGACAGTATGCCACAGTGCTACAGTGGTATTCTGACAGCGTGCCACTGTGCTGTGGTGCTATTCTGATAGCACACCAATGTGCTGCAATATTTCTCTGACAGCACGCCGCTGAGCTGTGATGTTATTTTGACAGCACACCACTGTGCTGCAGTGATATTCGGACAGCATGCCACTGTGCTGTTGTGCTAATCTGACAGCATGCCACTGTGCTGTGGTGCTATTCTGACAGCACGACGCTGTGCTGCAATGTTATTCTGACAGTATGCCACTGTGCTGCAATGTTATTCTGACAGTATGCCACTGTGCTACAGTGGTATTCTGACAGCATACCACTGTGCTGTGGTGCTATTCTGACAGAAGGCCACTGTGCTGTGGTGCTATTCAGACAGCACGCCACTGTGTTGCAATGTTATTCTGACAGTATGCCACGGTGCTACAGTGGTATTCTGATAGCGTGCCACTGTGCTGTGGTGCTATTCTGACAGCACGCCAATGTGCTGCAGTATTTCTCTGATAGCACGCCGCTGAGCTGTGATGTTATTTTGACAGCACACCACTGTGCTGCAGTGGTATTCGGACAGCATGCCACTGTGCTGTTGTGCTAATCTGACAGCATGCCACTGTGCTGTGGTGCTATTCTGACAGCACGACACTGTGCTGCAATGTTATTCTGACAGTATGCCACTGTGCTGCAATGTTATTCTGACAGTATGCCACTGTGCTACAGTGGTATTCTGACAGCATACCACTGTGCTGTGGTGCTATTCTGACAGCAGGCCACTGCGCTGTGGTGCTATTCTGACAGCACGCCACTGTGTTGCAATGTTATTCTGACAGTATGCCACAGTGCTACAGTGGTATTCTGACAGCATGCCACTGTGCTGTGCTGCTATTCTGACTGCATGCCACTGTGCTGTGGTGCTGTTCTGACAGCGCGCCACTGTGCTGCAATGTTATTCTGACAGTATGCCACTGTGATACAGTGGTATTCTGACAGCATACCACTGTGCTGTGGTGCTATTCTGACAGCACACCACTGTGCTGCAGTGGTATTCAGACAGCATGCCACTGTGCTGTTGTGCTAATCTGACAGCATGCCCCTGTGCTGTGGTGCTATTCTGACAGCACGACACTGTGCTGCAATGTTATTCTGACAGTATGCCACTGTGCTACAGTGGTATTCTGATAGCATGGCACTGTCCTGTGGTGCTATTCTGACAGCACGCCACTGTGCTGCGATGTTATTCTGACAGTATGCCACTGTGCTACAGTGATATTCTGACAGCATACCACTGTGCTGTGGTGCTATTCTGACAGCACACCGCTGTGCTGTGGTGCTATTGTGACAGCACACCACTGTGTTGCATTGTTATTCTGACAGTATTCCACTGTGCTACAGTGGTATTCTGACAGCATGCCACTGTGCTGTGGCGCTATTCTGACAGCATGCCACTGTGCTGTGGTGCTGTTCTGACAGCACTCCACTGTGCTGCAATGTTATTCTGACAGTATGCACTGTGCTACAGTGGTATTCTGACAGCATACCACTGTGCTGTGGTGCTATTCTGACAGCACACCACTGTGCTGTGGTGCTATTTTGACAACACGCCACTGTGCTGCAGTATATCTCTGACAGCACGCCGCTGAGCTGTGATGTTATTTTGACAGCACTCTACTGAGCTGCAGTGGTATCTGACAGCATGCCACTGCGCTGTTGCGCTATTCTGACAGCATGCCACTGTGCTGCAGTATTTTTCTGTTAGCATGCCACTGTGCTGTGATGTTATTCTGACAGCATGCCACTGTGCTTGATGCTAGTCTGACAGTATGCCACTGTGCTGCAGCAGTATTCTGACAGTATGCCACTGTGCTGCAGTGGTATTCTGACAGCATGCCACTGTGCTGTGGTGCTATTCTGACAGAATGCCACTGTGCTGCAGTATTTTTCGGACAGCACGCCACGGTGCTGTGATGTTATTGTGACAGCATGCCACTGTGCTGTGGTGCTATTCTGACAGTATGCCACTGTGCTGCCCTGCTAGTCTGACAGCATGCCACTGTGCTGCATTAGTATGACGACAGCATGCCACTATGCTGTGGTGCTATTCTAACAGCATGCCACTGTGCTGTGGTGCTATTCTGACAGCATGCCACTGTGCTGCAGTGGTATTCTGACAGCATGCCACTGTGCTGTGGTGCTATTCTGACATCATGCCACTGTGCTGCAGTTTTTTTCTGACAGCACGCCACTGTGCTGTGATATTATTGTGACAGCATGCCACTGTGCTGTGGTGCTATTCTGACAGTATGCCACTGTGCTGCCGTGCTAGTCTGACAGCATGTCACTGTGCTGCTGTGCTAGTCTGACAGCATGCCACTGTGCTGTGGTGCTATTCTGACAGTATGCCACTGTGCTGCCGTGCTAGTCTGACAGCATGCCACTGTGCTGCATTAGTATGACGACAGCATGCCACTGTGCTGTGGTGCTATTCTGACAGCATGCCACTGTGTTGCAGTATTTTTCTGACAGCATGCCACTATGCTGTGATATTATTCTGAAAGCATGCCGCTGTGCTGCGGTGCTAGTCTGACAGTATGCCACTGTGCTGCAGTGGTATTCTGACAGCATGCTACTGTGCTGCGGTGCTAGTGTGACATGGCGGTTGGGTGCTGCCAAAGCTTGCCTTTCTGCTGTGTACTGGGTTTGACTGACTCGTATCGATGTGTGGGATATCTTGACTGCCCTACAGGGATGTTACGAGGGTTTTCT
The DNA here is from genome assembly GCF_040938575.1 of Ambystoma mexicanum. Taxonomy (NCBI): domain Eukaryota; kingdom Metazoa; phylum Chordata; class Amphibia; order Caudata; family Ambystomatidae; genus Ambystoma; species Ambystoma mexicanum. The sequence goes on from NC_090923.1 coordinate 45,760,614, forward strand.
ATAGGCTGGCATCTTTGAAAGGCCGGTAGTAGGTCTGAGGCCGAGTCAGTCCTCTCAGCCCCGCGCCACCCTTTCAGAGGCGCCGTCTGAGGAGAGAGTCCTTGCTTCTGCCGTGGGACAGTACACCCGGCCGCGGTGTGTGTTGCGGAGAGCGTGACAGGGGATGCAGACTCACTCCCCTGATAGAAATCTACCAAAGAATGCAAAATAGTGTGCGAGGCATCACGCACCCTGTGTGCACGCACTTGCAACTCCAAGTGGGAGGTATAACAACTCACCGTATTCAGGGGGGCAGGGGGTTTGGTGGGTCTGCTGGCTGAAATCTGGAGCCTACACAATCATTCAAGAGCCACTTTAAAGGGGGGGAGGGGTGTGTGTGTGTGTGTGTGCGCGTGCGCGTGCGCGTGCGTGTGTGTGTGTGAGAGAGAGAGAGAGAGAGAGAGAGCGAGCGAGAGCGAGAGAGAGAGAGAGAGGCGCCTCACATCCTCGGTGCACGCACAGGTAACCCGAGGGGGATGAAGTGTAGTTGGGGAGCAGGAGGGTCGTCTGATGAGGGGCCTGCAGTGGCAAAGGTGTGCTGCGTAATAGTAGGGGTGTGGTGAAAGTACAGTGGGATAACAGCACATCTGTGTGTGGTGGCTGATTGGATTCTGCCCCCCCCCCCCCACCCTCCTGCAGAAGCAATCAAACAGCAAAAGTTGGCGCAGAAGAGTTATGCAGCGGTCACTGTTTGAATGAGGGTCTCTCGCACTGGTCCCCAGGACAACCGCCAGCATTAGGTTTTCAGGGTAACCACTATGCAAATAAGACCCACTCACACCCACAGAATCCGAATGTGTTTTGCTCAGATATCCGGAATACATGGAGTGGATTTTGATCTCGAGGACTGGACTTGGCGACCGCACAATGCAACCCAGTGCTGAACGAGTGCTATGTATCACACATAGCACTCATGCACCCATGCGCGGATGACTTGCCACCAGCTGGCCCTTGTTATTTATCCTGTATGCTGTATGCTTATAACCCTGTACTGCACTTTCCCCTCTCCCTTCCCCCATGCACTTTTCCCTTCCCCTCTACCCCTGCACTTGCGCGATCTGAATGACACCTGGCCTAGTAGGATCGTTGTCTGTCTTCCCCTTGTTCCCCCCTCCCCTGCCTGGTCGCGCCTTGAAACACCTGTGTATAGGCGCGTTATAAATAAAATATATCATATCATATCATGACTGTCTACCACAGCCAGTTAGCGGCCTTGCAAGGAAGTCTGTGCTGGAATGGGGGCCTGGACCCCAACACTAACCGCCTCTCACGCAGCGTCCGGCACTCTGGATGCTTAGGCACCTCCGGCCCAGCCAGAATAGTCATGACGAGGGACCCCTGCGGACTCCCGATCTAGGTAACATTGAGATAAAATGGTTGCCTCCGACCCCCGCAGGTCGCCCCCCCCATGCTGGACCCTGGACTGGTGAGAGGCCCCTTCTGCAATCAGCAGCCACGACCTGGAAGTAGGGAGCATACCAAGGGGTTCGTGTTTTGCTAGTGACACCCCCCAGCGCTTCCCCGACCCTTGGCACTATTTCCCATTTCGGGAGCATAGCGTTCACTACGGAATTAAGCTAGCGCCTGGGCACTGGGCATCACCTCGTAGTCAGGATCTACCCCTCAGAACCAGGAGCTAGAACATGGCGTGCCGGAACTCGAACCTGTATGTGACATACAAAGGAACTCTGTATCCATCACATACAATGCATGATGCTTTACATGTCTTCTACATGTGTGTAATTCTTCTTTATGGACATTCCCAAACACAGAAGGTTAGGTCACATGGGTGTGTTTGTTTGGCATCAGTTGGCCTGAGGAGCTGAAAGCTTCTCCTGGGAGCTGTCAATGCCCAACTAACCAGGCTCCCCAGGGCTGGAAGCAGGAGTCACGCGGCCTTATGGGGGGCGCAGAGGACGGCCTTATGGGGGGAGCAGAGGTCGGCCTTATGGGAGGAGCAGAGGGCGGCCTTATGGGGGAGCAAGAGCCATGCGGCCTAATGGGGGGAGCAGAGGGAAGCCTAATGGGGGGAGCAGAGGACAGCCTAATGGGGGGGGGGCAGTGGCGGCCTTATGGGGGGAACAGAGGGCGGCCTAATGGGGGGGAGCAGAGGACGGCCTTATGGGGGGAGCAGAGGGTGGCCTTATGGGGGGAGCAAAGGGTGGCCTTATGGGGGGAGCAGAGGTCGGCCTTATGGGGCCGAGCAGAGGCGGCCTTATGGGGGGGGAGCAGAGGACGGCCTTATGGGGGGAGCAGAGGACGGCCTTATGGGGGGGTGCAGAGAGCGGCCTTATGGGAGGGGGCAGAGGGCGGCCTTATGGGGGGGTGCAGAGAGCGGCCTTATGGGAGGGGGCAGAGGGCGGCCTTATGGGGGGGCAGTGGCGGCCTTATGGGGGGAGCAGAGGACGGCCTTATGGGAGGGGGCAGAGGACGGCCTTATGGGGGGAGCAGAGGACGGCCTTATGGGGGGAGCAGAGGACGGCCTTATGGGGGAGCAGAGGACGGCCTTATGGGGGAGCAGAGGACGGCCTTATGGGAGGGGGCAGAGGTCGGCCTTATGGGGGGAGCAGAGGGTGGCCTTATGGGGGGAGCAGGAGCCATGCGGCATTATGGGGGGGGCAGTGGCGGCCTTATGGGGGGTGCAGAGGGCGGCCTAATGCGGGGGGGCAGAGGACGGCCTTATGGGGGAGTAGAGGACGGCCTTATGGGGGGAGCAGAGGGCGGCCTTATGGGGGGAGCAGAGGACGGCCTTATGGGGGGGTGCAGAGAGCGGCCTTATGGGAGGGGGCAGAGGGCGGCCTTATGGGGGGGTGCAGAGAGCGGCCTTATGGGAGGGGGCAGAGGGCGGCCTTATGGGGGGGCAGTGGCGGCCTTATGGGGGGAGCAGAGGACGGCCTTATGGGAGGGGGCAGAGGACGGCCTTATGGGGGGAGCAGAGGACGGCCTTATGGGGGGAGCAGAGGACGGCCTTATAGGGGAGCAGAGGACGGCCTTATGGGGGAGCAGAGGACGGCCTTATGGGAGGGGGCAGAGGTCGGCCTTATGGGGGGAGCAGAGGGTGGCCTTATGGGGGGAGCAGGAGCCATGCGGCATTATGGGGGGGCAGTGGCGGCCTTATGGGGGGTGCAGAGGGCGGCCTAATGCGGGGGGGCAGAGGACGGCCTTATGGGGGAGTAGAGGACGGCCTTATGGGGGGAGCAGAGGGCGGCCTTATGGGAGGGGGCAGAGGGCGGCCTTATGGGAGGAGCAGGGAACGGCCTTCAATGTGTCACTGTTTTCCTATTTTTTGCTGGGACTATTTGCTTTTTTTTAGGGAGCACAAGTGCCCGGTACGGCACTTACCCGGACGGTTGTGTGCTGTTCATACACCTGACTGAGATGTTTCCAGGGGTCAAGTCCTAACACTTAAAGTGGGGGGGACTCATTAACAAACTGAATGGGGTGTGACGTTGCCAGAAATTAGCATGTCAAGGTGAAATATGCACATTTCATTAAATTGGCTTTGCATAAGCACCCAAATTGCACAGGACGAATGGCATTTGCCTTTCATAAAATCAACACACACACAAAACCAAGAGAGGATATTTCCTTCTAACAGTGTTTTTGGAAACGTTAAAAGGTGAGCATGTTGTAAACTCAAAGAACCAATACCAATGCTTTCCCTGGGACTTGCAGCGCTGGGATGGGAGAGTTCACCTCTAGTTGTTTTTGTTATTTTTCATCAGGTTACATAGTGCAGTGGTGAAGTGTCTGGCCGGCAAACCTGCGGACCGAAATTCAAACAGGACATTCAAAGTTCTTCTGAAAAAAGTGGGTGGACTCCGTCCCCCAGCGTGTACCCTCGACTTGAGCCCTGGGACTCATGTTTCAGTCTGTCCTGCTCCACCAATTCCAAGTTCTGGTTACAAAGAGGGGAAATCAGAAAACACAAGAGGGGGTGAGATCATGACTGGGGGGTGGGGGTGGGAAGGGAGGCACTAGCCGAGAGAGAGACACAAAGAACGAGACACACATAGAAAGTGAGTCAAGTAAAGGACTAAGCACATAGAGATCAACACAAGGAGAGGTGACTAGAAGTGGCCCCCGGAGCGCAGACAGGGCCACTCGAGGGGTCCCCGCCGGGACTGAGGCCTGGTTAGATTGGTGGGATCTGCGACTGGTTTTTCCATGTAAAGCCCCGGCGAACGCAACGCTCAGAAGGATCCTGCAGAGAGGGATCAGGAGAGCGCACTTTCCACTGGGGAATCTACTTGATTCCATAGCCTTATATGGGGGGCCGGAGGGGTGACACCACCCCTCAGAGCCTCCAGAGGAGAATTAAGGGGTGTGTGCATCTCCAAAACCTTAGTGAACTCCAGATGAGCCTGGAAGGGGTGTTGGGGCACGTGTGGACTGAGAACCAAAAGAGGCCCTGGGAATAATGTTCAAAGAGCCCCCATATTACACATGTTCAGCAAGCCCAACCCTTTTCCTAAGGGAACATTTGGAAATACCATACAAAAGAGGACCAGGGCGCAGAGGCCTACCAGGAAATCTCCATAGTGCTGGGGTAGCAGCGTCAGCGCTTGCTCCTCAGGAGGCAGCCGAGCCACTGGCGAGAGAGTCACCCTATTACCATCCTGTAGAAGTAGGGGTACGTGGGCTACACAGCACTCAGCTAGAGCAGCGTCAGCGCTAGCTCCCCAGGAGGCAGCCTAGCCACTGGCGAGAGAGTCACCCTATTACCATCCTGTAGAAGTAGGGGTACGTGGGCTAGACAGCACTCAGCTAGAGCAGCGTCAGCGCTTGCTCCCCGGGAGGCAGCCTAGCCACTGGCGAGAGAGTCACCCTATTACCATCCTGTAGAAGTGGGGGTACGTGGGCTACACAGCACTCAGCTAGAGCAGCGTCAGCGCTTGCTTCCCAGGAGGCAGCCTAGCCACTGGCGAGAGAGTCACCCTATTACCATCCTGTAGAAGTAGGGGTACGTGGGCTACACAGCACTCAGCTAGAGCAGCGTCAGCGCTAGGTCCCCAGGAGGCAGCCTAGTCACTGGCGAGAGAGTCACCCTATTACCATCCTGTAGAAGTGGGGGTACGTGGGCTAGAGAGCACTGCAACTAGAGCAGCGTCAGCGCTTGCTCCCCAGGAGGCAGCCTAGCCACTGGCGAGAGAGTCACCCTATTACCATCCTGTAGAAGTGGGGGTATGTGGGCTAGAGAGCACTCAGCTAGAGCAGCGTCAGCGCTTGCTCCCCAGGAGGCAGCCTAGCCACTGGCGAGAGTGTCACCCTATTACCATCCTGTAGAAGTGGGGGTATGTGGGCTAAAGAGCACTCAGCTAGAGCAGCGTCAGCGCTTGCTCCCCAGGAGGCAGCCTAGCCAATGGCGAGAGAGTCACCCTATTACCATCCTGTAGAAGTGGGGGTACATGGGCTACACAGCACTCAGCTAGAGCAGCGTCAGCGCTTGCTCCCCAGGAGGCAGCCTAGCCACTGGCGAGAGAGTCACCCTATTACCATCCTGTAGAAGTAGGGGTACATGGGCTAGACAGCACTCAGCTAGAGCAGCGTCAGCGCTTGCTCCCCAGGAGGCAGCCTAGCCACTGGCGAGAGAGTCACCCTATTACCATCCTGTAGAAGTAGGGGTACGTGGGCTACACAGCACTCAGCTAGAGCAGCGTCAGCGCTAGGTCCCCAGGAGGCAGCCTAGTCACTGGCGAGAGAGTCACCCTATTACCATCCTGTAGAAGTGGGGGTACGTGGGCTAGAGAGCACTGCAGCTAGAGCAGCGTCAGCGCTTGCTCCCCAGGAGGCAGCCTAGCCACTGGCGAGAGAGTCACCCTATTACCATCCTGTAGAAGTGGGGGTACGTGGGCTAGAGAGCACTCAGCTAGAGCAGCGTCAGCGCTTGCTCCCCAGGAGGCAGCCTAGCCACTGGCGAGAGAGTCACCCTATTACCATCCTGTAGAAGTGGGGGTACATGGGCTACACAGCACTCAGCTAGAGCAGCGTCAGCGCTTGCTCCCCAGGAGGCAGCCTAGCCACTGGCGAGAGAGTCACCCTATTACCATCCTGTAGAAGTAGGGGTATGTGGGCTACACAGCACTCAGCTAGAGCAGCGTCAGCGCTAGATCCCCAGGAGGCAGCCTAGCCACTGGCGAGAGAGTCACCCTATTACCATCCTGTAGAAGTAGCGGTACGTGGGCTAGACAGCACTCAGCTAGAGCAGCGTCAGCGCTTGCTCCCCAGGAGGCAGCCTAGCCACTGGCGAGAGAGTCACCCTATTACCATCCTGTAGAAGTAGGGATACGTGGGCTAGACAGCACTCAGCTAGAGCAGCGTCAGCGCTTGATCCCCAGGAGGCAGCCTAGCCACTGGCGAGAGAGTCACCCTATTACCATCCTGTAGAAGTAGGGGTACGTGGCAACACAGCACTCAGCTAGAGCAGCGTCAGCGCTAGCTCCCCAGGAGGCAGCCTAGCCACTGGCGAGAGAGTCACCCTATTACCATCCTGTAGAAGTGGGGGTACGTGGGCTAGAGAGCACTGCAGCTAGAGCAGCATCAGCGCTTGCTCCCCAGGAGGCAGCCTAGCCACTGGCGAGAGAGTCACCCTATTACCATCCTGTAGAAGTGGGGGTACGTGGGCTAGAGAGCACTCAGCTAGAGCAGCGTCAGCGCTTGCTCCCCAGGAGGCAGCCTAGCCACTGGCGAGAGAGTCACCCTATTACCATCCTGTAGAAGTAGGGGTATGTGGGCTACACAGCACTCAGCTAGAGCAGCGTCAGCGCTTGCTCCCCAGGAGGCAGCCTAGCCACTGGCGAGAGAGTCACCCTATTACCATCCTGTAGAAGTGGGGGTACGTGGGCTAGAGAGCACTGCAGCTAGAGCAGCGTCAGCGCTTGCTCCCCAGGAGGCAGCCTAGCCACTGGCGAGAGTGTCACCCTATTACCATCCTGTAGAAGTGGGGGTATGTGGGCTAGAGAGCACTCAGCTAGAGCAGCGTCAGCGCTTGCTCCCCAGGAGGCAGCCTAGCCAATGGCGAGAGAGTCACCCTATTACCATCCTGTAGAAGTGGGGGTACATGGGCTACACAGCACTCAGCTAGAGCAGCGTCAGCGCTTGCTCCCCAGGAGGCAGCCTAGCCACTGGCGAGAGAGTCACCCTATTACCATCCTGTAGAAGTAGGGGTATGTGGGCTACACAGCACTCAGCTAGAGCAGCGTCAGCGCTAGATCCCCAGGAGGCAGCCTAGCCACTGGCGAGAGAGTCACCCTATTACCATCCTGTAGAAGTAGCGGTACGTGGGCTAGACAGCACTCAGCTAGAGCAGCGTCAGCGCTTGCTCCCCAGGAGGCAGCCTAGCCACTGGCGAGAGAGTCACCCTATTACCATCCTGTAGAAGTAGGGATACGTGGGCTAGACAGCACTCAGCTAGAGCAGCGTCAGCGCTTGATCCCCAGGAGGCAGCCTAGCCACTGGCGAGAGAGTCACCCTATTACCATCCTGTAGAAGTAGGGGTACGTGGCAACACAGCACTCAGCTAGAGCAGCGTCAGCGCTAGCTCCCCAGGAGGCAGCCTAGCCACTGGCGAGAGAGTCACCCTATTACCATCCTGTAGAAGTGGGGGTACGTGGGCTAGAGAGCACTCAGCTAGAGCAGCGTCAGCGCTTGCTCCCCAGGAGGCAGCCTAGCCACTGGCGAGAGTGTCACCCTATTACCATCCTGTAGAAGTGGGGGTACTTGGGCTAGAGAGCACTCAGCTAGAGCAGCGTCAGCGCTTGCTCCCCAGGAGGCAGCCTAGCCAATGGCGAGAGAGTCACCCTATTACCATCCTGTAGAAGTGGGGGTACATGGGCTACACAGCACTCAGCTAGAGCAGCGTCAGCGCTTGCTCCCCAGGAGGCAGCCTAGCCACTGGCGAGAGAGTCACCCTATTACCATCCTGTAGAAGTGGGGGTACGTGGGCTTTGAGAGCACTGCAGCTAGAGCAGCGTCAGCGCTTGCTCCCCAGGAGGCAGCCTAGCCACTGGCGAGAGAGTCACCCTATTACCATCCTGTAGAAGTAGGGGTACGTGGGCTACACAGCACTCAGCTAGAGCAGCGTCAGCGCTAGCTCCCCAGGAGGCAGCCTAGCCACTGGCGAGAGAGTCACCCTATTACCATCCTGTAGAAGTAGGGGTACATGGGCTAGACAGCACTCAGCTAGAGCAGCGTTAGCGCTTGCTCCCCAGGAGGCAGCCTAGCCACTGGCGAGAGAGTCACCCTATTACCATCCTGTAGAAGTAGGGGTACGTGGGCTAGACAGCACTCAGCTAGGGCAGCGTCAGCGCTTGCTCCCCAGGAGGCAGCCTAGCCACTGGCGAGAGAGTCACCCTATTACCATCCTGTAGAAGTAGGGGTACGTGGGCTACACAGCACTCAGCTAGAGCAGCGTCAGCGCTTGCTCCCCAGGAGGCACCCTAGCCACTGGCGAGAGAGTCACCCTATTACCATCCTGTAGAAGTAGGGGTACGTGGGCTACACAGCACTCAGCTAGAGCAGCATCAGCGCTAGCTCCCCAGGAGGCAGCCTAGCCACTGGCGAGAGGGTCACCCTATTACCATCCTGTAGAAGTGGGGGTACGTGGGCTAGAGAGCACTCAGCTAGAGCAGCGTCAGCGCTTGCTCCCCAGGAGGCAGCCTAGCCACTGGCGAGAGTGTCACCCTATTACCATCCTGTAGAAGTGGGGGTACGTGGGCTAGAGAGCACTCAGCTAGAGCAGCGTCAGCGCTTGCTCCCCAGGAGGCAGCCCAGCCAATGGCGAGAGAGTCACCCTATTACCATCCTGTAGAAGTGGGGGTACGTGGGCTACACAGCACTCAGCTAGAGCAGCGTCAGCGCTTGCTCCCCAGGAGGCAGCCTAGCCACTGGCGAGAGAGTCACCCTATTACCATCCTGTAGAAGTAGGGGTACGTGGGCTACACAGCACTCAGCTAGAGCAGCGTCAGCGCTTGCTCCCCAGGAGGCACCCTAGCCACTGGCGAGAGAGTCACCCTATTACCATCCTGTAGAAGTAGGGGTACGTGGGCTACACAGCACTCAGCTAGAGCAGCATCAGCGCTAGCTCCCCAGGAGGCAGCCTAGCCACTGGCGAGAGAGTCACCCTATTACCATCCTGTAGAAGTGGGGGTACGTGGGCTAGAGAGCACTCAGCTAGAGCAGCGTCAGCGCTTGCTCCCCAGGAGGCAGCCTAGCCACTGGCGAGAGTGTCACCCTATTACCATCCTGTAGAAGTGGGGGTACGTGGGCTAGAGAGCACTCAGCTAGAGCAGCGTCAGCGCAGCGTCAGCGCTTGCTCCCCAGGAGGCAGCCTAGCCAATGGCGAGAGAGTCACCCTATTACCATCCTGTAGAAGTGGGGGTACGTGGGCTACACAGCACTCAGCTAGAGCAGCGTCAGCGCTTGCTCCCCAGGAGGCATCCTAGCCACTGGCGAGAGAGTCACCCTATTACCATCCTGTAGAAGTGGGGGTACGTGGGCTAGAGAGCACTGCAGCTAGAGCAGCATCAGCGCTTGCTCCCCAGGAGGCAGCCTAGCCACTGGTGAGAGAGTCACCCTATTACCATCCTGTAGAAGTAGGGGTACGTGGGCTACACAGCACTCAGCTAGAGCAGCGTCAGCGCTTGCTCCCCAGGAGGCAGCCTAGCCACTGGCGAGAGAGTCACCCTATTACCATCCTGTAGAAGTGGGGGTACGTGGGCCAGAGAGCACTCAGCTAGAGCAGCGTCAGCGCTAGCTCCCATGCCTAGCCACTGGCGAGAGAGTCACCCTATTATCATCCTGTAGAAGTGGGGGTACATGGGCTAGAGAGCACTGCAGCTAGAGCAGCGTTAGCGCTTGCTCCCCAGGAGGCAGACTAGCCACTGGCGAGAGAGTCACCCTATTACCATCCTGTAGAAGTAGGGGTACGTGGGCTACACAGCACTCAGCTAGAGCAGCGTCAGCGCTTGCTCCCCAGGAGGCAGCCTAGCCACTGGCGAGAGAGTCACCCTATTACCATCCTGTAGAAGTGGGGGTACGTGGGCCAGAGAGCACTCAGCTAGAGCAGCGTCAGCGCTAGCTCCCATGCCTAGCCACTGGCGAGAGAGTCACCCTATTATCATCCTGTAGAAGTGGGGGTACATGGGATAGAGAGCACTGCAGCTAGAGCAGCGTTAGCGCTTGCTCCCCAGGAGGCAGCCTAGCCACTGGCGAGAGAGTGACCCTATTACCATCCTGTAGAAGTGGGGGTACGTAGGCCAGAGAGCACTCAGCTAGAGCAGCGTCAGCGCTAGCTCCCCAGGAGGCAGCCTAGCCACTGGCGAGAGAGTCACCCTATTATCATCCTGTAGAAGTGGGGGTACGTGGGCTAGAGAGCACTCAGCTAGAGCAGCGTCAGCGCTTGCTCCACAGGAGGCAGCCTAGCCACTGGCGAGAGAGTCACCCTATTACCATCCTGTAGAAGTGGGGGTACGTGGGCTAGAGAGCACTCAGCTAGAGCAGCGTCAGCCCTAGCTCCCCAGGAGGCAGCCTAGCCACTGGCGAAAGAGTCACCCTATTACCATCCTGTAGAAGTGGGGGTACGTGGGCTAGAGAGCACTCAGCTAGAGCAGCGTCAGCGCTTGCTCCCCAGGAGGCAGCCCAGCCACTGGCGAGAGAGTCACCCTATTACCATCCTGTAGAAGTAGGGGTACGTGGGCTACACAGCACTCAGCTAGAGCAGCGTCAGCGCTAGCTCCCCAGGAGGCAGCCTAGCCACTGGCGAGAGAGTCACCCTATCACCATCCTGTAGAAGTGGGGGTACGTGGGCTAGAGAGCACTCAGCTAGAGCAGCGTCAGCGCTTGCTCCCCAGGAGGCAGCCTAGCCACTGGCGAGAGTGTCACCCTATTACCATCCTGTAGAAGTGGGGGTACGTGGGCTAGACAGCACTCAGCTAGAGCAGCGTCAGCGCTTGCTCCCCAGGAGGCAGCCTAGCCAATGGCGAGAGAGTCACCCTATTACCATCCTGTAGAAGTGGGGGTACGTGGGCTACACAGCACTCAGCTAGAGCAGCGTCAGCGCTTGCTCCCCAGGAGGCAGCCTAGCCACTGGCGAGAGAGTCACCCTATTACCATCCTGTAGAAGTGGGGGTACGTGGGCTAGAGAGCACTGCAGCTAGAGCAGCATCAGCGCTTGCTCCCCAGGAGGCAGCCTAGCCACTGGCGAGAGAGTCACCCTATTACCATCCTGTAGAAGTAGGGGTACGTGGGCTACACAGCACTCAGCTAGAGCAGCGTCAGCGCTTGCTCCCCAGGAGGCAGCCTAGCCACTGGCGAGAGAGTCACCCTATTACCATCCTGTAGAAGTAGGGGTACGTGGGCTACACAGCACTCAGCTAGAGCAGCGTCAGCGCTTGCTCCCCAGGAGGCAGCCTAGCCACTGGCGAGAGAGTGACCCTATTACCATCCTGTAGAAGTGGGGGTACGTAGGCCAGAGAGCACTCAGCTAGAGCAGCGTCAGCGCTAGCTCCCCAGGAGGCAGCCTAGCCACTGGCGAGAGAGTCACCCTATTATCATCCTGTAGAAGTGGGGGTACGTGGGCTAGAGAGCACTCAGCTAGAGCAGCGTCAGCGCTTGCTCCACAGGAGGCAGCCTAGCCACTGGCGAGAGAGTCACCCTATTATCATCCTGTAGAAGTGGGGGTACGTGGGCTAGAGAGCACTCAGCTAGAGCAGCGTCAGCGCTTGCTCCCCAGGAGGCAGCCTAGCCACTGGCGAGAGAGTCACCCTATTACCATCCTGTAGAAGTGGGGGTACGTGGGCTAGAGAGCACTGCAGCTAGAGCAGCATCAGTGCTTGCTCCCCAGGAGGCAGCCTAGCCACTGGCGAGAGAGTCACCCTATTACCATCCTGTAGAAGTAGGGGTACGTGGGCTACACAGCACTCAGCTAGAGCAGCGTCAGCGCTTGCTCCCCAGGAGGCAGCCTAGCCACTGGCGAGAGAGTCACCCTATTACCATCCTGTAGAAGTGGGGGTACGTGGGCCAGAGAGCACTCAGCTAGAGCAGCGTCAGCGCTAGCTCCCATGCCTAGCCACTGGCGAGAGAGTCACCCTATTATCATCCTGTAGAAGTGGGGGTACATGGGCTAGAGAGCACTGCAGCTAGAGCAGCGTTAGCGCTTGCTCCCCAGGAGGCAGTCTAGCCACTGGCGAGAGAGTCACCCTATTACCATCCTGTAGAAGTAGGGGTACGTGGGCTACACAGCACTCAGCTAGAGCAGCGTCAGCGCTTGCTCCCCAGGAGGCAGCCTAGCCACTGGCGAGAGAGTGACCCTATTACCATCCTGTAGAAGTGGGGGTACGTAGGCCAGAGAGCACTCAGCTAGAGCAGCGTCAGCGCTAGCTCCCCAGGAGGCAGCCTAGCCACTGGCGAGAGAGTCACCCTATTATCATCCTGTAGAAGTGGGGGTACGTGGGCTAGAGAGCACTCAGCTAGAGCAGCGTCAGCGCTTGCTCCACAGGAGGCAGCCTAGCCACTGGCGAGAGAGTCACCCTATTACCATCCTGTAGAAGTGGGGGTACGTGGGCTAGAGAGCACTCAGCTAGAGCAGCGTCAGCGCTAGCTCCCCAAGAGGCAGCCTAGCCACTGGCGAAAGAGTCACCCTATTACCATCCTGTAGAAGTGGGGGTACGTGGGCTAGAGAGCACTCAGCTAGAGCAGCGTCAGCGCTTGCTCCCCAGGAGGCAGCCTAGCCACTGGCGAGAGTGTCACCCTATTACCATCCTGTAGAAGTGGGGGTACGTGGGCTAGACAGCACTCAGCTAGAGCAGCGTCAGCGCTTGCTCCCCAGGAGGCAGCCTAGCCAATGGCGAGAGAGTCACCCTATTACCATCCTGTAGAAGTGGGGGTACACGGGCTACACAGCACTCAGCTAGAGCAGCGTCAGCGCTTGCTCCCCAGGAGGCAGCCTAGCCACTGGCGAGAGAGTCACCCTATTACCATCCTGTAGAAGTGGGGGTACGTGGGCTAGAGAGCACTGCAGCTAGAGCAGCATCAGCGCTTGCTCCCCAGGAGGCAGCCTAGCCACTGGCGAGAGAGTCACCCTATTACCATCCTGTAGAAGTAGGGGTACGTGGGCTACACAGCACTCAGCTAGAGCAGCGTCAGCGCTTGCTCCCCAGGAGGCAGCCTAGCCACTGGCGAGAGAGTCACCCTATTACCATCCTGTAGAAGTGGGGGTACGTGGGCCAGAGAGCACTCAGCTAGAGCAGCGTCAGCGCTAGCTCCCCAGGAGGCAGCCTAGCCACTGGCGAGAGAGTCACCCTATTATCATCCTGTAGAAGTGGGGGTACATGGGCTAGAGAGCACTGCAGCTAGAGCAGCGTTAGCGCTTGCTCCCCAGGAGGCAGTCTAGCCACTGGCGAGAGAGTCACCCTATTACCATCCTGTAGAAGTAGGGGTACGTGGGCTACACAGCACTCAGCTAGAGCAGCATCAGCGCTTGCTCCCCAGGATGCAGCCTAGCCACTGGCGAGAGAGTCACCCTATTACCATCCTGTAGAAGTGGGGGTACGTGGGCTAGAGAGCACTCAGCTAGAGCAGCGTCAGCGCTAGCTCCCCAGGAGGCAGCCTAGCCACTGGCGAAAGAGTCACCCTATTACCATCCTGTAGAAGTGGGGGTACGTGGGCTAGAGAGCACTCAGCTAGAGCAGCGTCAGCGCTTGCTCCCCAGGAGGCAGCCCAGCCACTGGCGAGAGAGTCACCCTATTACCATCCTGTAGAAGTAGGGGTACGTGGGCTACACAGCACTCAGCTAGAGCAGCATCAGCGCTAGCTCCCCAGGAGGCAGCCTAGCCACTGGCGAGAGAGTCACCCTATCACCATCCTGTAGAAGTGGGGGTACGTGGGCTAGAGAGCACTCAGCTAGAGCAGCGTCAGCGCTTGCTCCCCAGGAGGCAGTCTAGCCACTGGCGAGAGAGTCACCCTATTACCAACCTATAGAAGTGGGGGTACGTGGGCTAGACAGCACTCAGCGAGAGCAGCGTCAGCGCTTACTCCCCAGGAGGCAGCCTAGCCACTGGCGAGAGAGTCACCCTATTACCATCCTGTAGAAGTGGGGGTACGTGGGCTAGAAAGCACTCAGCTAGAGCAGCGTCAGCGCTTGCTCCCCAGAAGGCAGCCTAGCCAAAGGTGAGAGAGTCACCCTATTACCATCCTGTAGAAGTGGGGGTACGTGGGCTACACAGGACTCAGCTAGAGCAGCGTCAGCACTTGCTCCCCAGGAGGCAGCCTAGCCACTGGCGAGAGAGTCACCCTATTACCATCCTGTAGAAGTGGGGGTACGTGGGCTAGAGCGCACTGCAGCTAGAGCAGCGTCAGCGCTTGCTCCCCAGGAGGGAGCCTAGCCACTGGCGAGAGAGTCACCCTATTACCATCCTGTAGAAGTAGGGGTACGTGAGCTACACCGCACTCAGCTAGAGCAGCGTCAGCGCTTGCTCCCCAGGAGGCAGCCTAGCCACTGGCGAGAGAGTCACCCTATTACCTTCCTGTAGAAGTGGGGGTATGCGGGCCAGAGAGCACTCAGCTAGAGCAGCATCAGCGCTAGCTCCCCAGGAGGCAGCCTAGCCACTGGTGAGAGAGTCTCCCTATTACCATCCTGTAGAAGTGGGGGTACGTGGGCTAGAGAGCACTCAGCTAGAGCAGCGTCAGCGCTAGCTCCCCAGGAGGCAGCCCAGCCACTGGCGAAAGAGTCACCCTATTACCATCCTGTAGAAGTGGCGGTGCGTGGGCTAGAGAGCACTGCAGCTAGAGGAGGGTCAGTGCTTGCTCCCCAGGAGGCAGCCTAGCCACTGGCGAGAGAGTCACCCTATTACCACCCTGTAGAAGTGGGGGTACGTGGGCTAGAGAGCACTCAGCTAGAGCAGCGTCAGCGCTTGCTCCCCAGGAGGCAGCCTAGCCACTGGCGAGAGAGTCACCCTATTACCATCCTGTAGAAGTGGGGGTGCGTGGGCTAGAGAGCACTCAGCTAGAGCAGCGTCAGCGCTTGCTCCTCAGGAGGCAGCCTAGCCACTGGCGAAAGAGTCACCCTATTACCATCCTGTAGAAGTGGGGGTACGTGGCCTAGAGAGCACTCAGCTAGAGCAGCGTAAGTGCTTGCTCCTCAGGAGCAGCCTAGCCAATGGTGAGAGAGTCACCCTATTACCATCCTGTAGAAGTGGGGGTACGTGGGCTACACAGCACTCAGCTAGAGCAGCGTCAGCGCTTGCTCCTCAGGAGGCAGCCTGGCCACTGGCGAGAGAGTCAACCTATTACCATCCTGTAGAAGTGGGGGTGCGTGGGCTAGAGAGCACTCAGCTAGAGCAGCGTCAGCGCTAGCTCCCCAGGAGGCAGCCTAGCCACTGGCGAGAGAGTCACCCTATTACCATCCTGTAGAAGTGGGGGTACGTGGGCTACACAGCACTCAGCTAGAGCAGCGTCAGCGCTTGCTCCCCAGGAGGCAGCCTAGCCACTGGCGAGAGAGTCACCCTATTACCATCCTGTAGAAGTGGCGTTGCGTGGGCTAGAGAGCACTGCAGCTAGAGCAGCGTCAGCGCTTGCTCCTCAGGAGGCAGCCTAGCCACTGGCGAGAGAGTCGCCCTATTACCATCCTGTAGAAGTGGGGGTACGTGGGCTACACAGCACTCAGCTAGAGCAGCGTCAGCGCTTGCTCCCCAGGAGGCAGCCTAGCCACTGGCGAGAGAGTCACCCTATTACCATCCTGTAGAAGTGGCAGTGTGTGGGCTAGAGAGCACTGCAGCTAGGGCAGCGTCAGCGCTTGCTCCTCAGGAGGCAGCCTAGCCACTGGCGAGAGAGTCGCCCTATTACCATCCTGTAGATGCGGGGGTACGTGGGCTACACAGCACTCAGCTAGAGCAGCGTCAGCGCTTGCTCCCCAGGAGGCAGCCTAGCCACTGGCGAGAGAGTCACCCTATTACCATCCTGTAGAAGTGGCGGTGCGTGGGCTAGAGAGCACTGCAGCTAGAGCAGCGTCAGCGCTTGCTCCCCAGGAGGCAGCTTAGCCACTGGCGAGAGAGTCGCCCTATTACCATCCTGTAGAAGTGGGGGTACGTGGGCTACACAGCACTCAGCTAGAGCAGCGTCAGCGCTTGCTCCCCAGGAGGCAGCCTAGCCACTGGCGAGAGAGTCACCCTATTACCATCCTGTAGAAGTGGCGGTGTGTGGGCTAGAGAGCACTCAGCTAGAGCAGCGTCAGCGCTTGCTCCCCAGGAGGCAGCCTAGCCACTGGCGAGAGAGTCACCCGATTACCATCCTGTAGAAGTGGGGGTGCGTGGGCTAGAGAGCACTCAGCTAGAGCAGCGTCAGCTCCAGCTCCCCAGGAGGCAGCCTAGCCACTGGCGAGAGAGTCACCCTATTACCATCCTGTAGAAGTGGGGGTACGTGGGCTAGAGAGCACTGCTGCTAGAGCAGCGTCAGCGCTTGCTCCCCAGGAGGCAGCCTAGCCACTGGCGAGAGAGTCACCCTATTACCATCCTGTAGAAGTAGGGGTACATGGGCTAGACAGCACTCAGCTAGAGCAGCGTCAGCGCTTGCTCCCCAGGAGGCAGCCTAGCCACTGGCGAGAGAGTCACCCTATTACCATCCTGTAGAAGTAGGGGTACGTGGGCTAGACAGCACTCAGCTAGGGCAGCGTCAGCGCTTGCTCCCCAGGAGGCAGCCTAGCCACTGGCGAGAGAGTCACCCTATTACCATCCTGTAGAAGTAGGGGTACGTGGGCTACACAGCACTCAGCTAGAGCAGCGTCAGCGCTTGCTCCCCAGGAGGCACCCTAGCCACTGGCGAGAGAGTCACCCTATTACCATCCTGTAGAAGTAGGGGTACGTGGGCTACACAGCACTCAGCTAGAGCAGCATCAGCGCTAGCTCCCCAGGAGGCAGCCTAGCCACTGGCGAGAGGGTCACCCTATTACCATCCTGTAGAAGTGGGGGTACGTGGGCTAGAGAGCACTCAGCTAGAGCAGCGTCAGCGCTTGCTCCCCAGGAGGCAGCCTAGCCACTGGCGAGAGTGTCACCCTATTACCATCCTGTAGAAGTGGGGGTACGTGGGCTAGAGAGCACTCAGCTAGAGCAGCGTCAGCGCTTGCTCCCCAGGAGGCAGCCTAGCCAATGGCGAGAGAGTCACCCTATTACCATCCTGTAGAAGTGGGGGTACGTGGGCTACACAGCACTCAGCTAGAGCAGCGTCAGCGCTTGCTCCCCAGGAGGCAGCCTAGCCACTGGCGAGAGAGTCACCCTATTACCATCCTGTAGAAGTAGGGGTACGTGGGCTACACAGCACTCAGCTAGAGCAGCGTCAGCGCTTGCTCCCCAGGAGGCACCCTAGCCACTGGCGAGAGAGTCACCCTATTACCATCCTGTAGAAGTAGGGGTACGTGGGCTACACAGCACTCAGCTAGAGCAGCATCAGCGCTAGCTCCCCAGGAGGCAGCCTAGCCACTGGCGAGAGAGTCACCCTATTACCATCCTGTAGAAGTGGGGGTACGTGGGCTAGAGAGCACTCAGCTAGAGCAGCGTCAGCGCTTGCTCCCCAGGAGGCAGCCTAGCCACTGGCGAGAGTGTCACCCTATTACCATCCTGTAGAAGTGGGGGTACGTGGGCTAGAGAGCACTCAGCTAGAGCAGCGTCAGCGCTTGCTCCCCAGGAGGCAGCCTAGCCAATGGCGAGAGAGTCACCCTATTACCATCCTGTAGAAGTGGGGGTACGTGGGCTACACAGCACTCAGCTAGAGCAGCGTCAGCGCTTGCTCCCCAGGAGGCATCCTAGCCACTGGCGAGAGAGTCACCCTATTACCATCCTGTAGAAGTGGGGGTACGTGGGCTAGAGAGCACTGCAGCTAGAGCAGCATCAGCGCTTGCTCCCCAGGAGGCAGCCTAGCCACTGGTGAGAGAGTCACCCTATTACCATCCTGTAGAAGTAGGGGTACGTGGGCTACACAGCACTCAGCTAGAGCAGCGTCAGCGCTTGCTCCCCAGGAGGCAGCCTAGCCACTGGCGAGAGAGTCACCCTATTACCATCCTGTAGAAGTGGGGGTACGTGGGCCAGAGAGCACTCAGCTAGAGCAGCGTCAGCGCTAGCTCCCATGCCTAGCCACTGGCGAGAGAGTCACCCTATTATCATCCTGTAGAAGTGGGGGTACATGGGCTAGAGAGCACTGCAGCTAGAGCAGCGTTAGCGCTTGCTCCCCAGGAGGCAGACTAGCCACTGGCGAGAGAGTCACCCTATTACCATCCTGTAGAAGTAGGGGTACGTGGGCTACACAGCACTCAGCTAGAGCAGCGTCAGCGCTTGCTCCCCAGGAGGCAGCCTAGCCACTGGCGAGAGAGTCACCCTATTACCATCCTGTAGAAGTGGGAGTACGTGGGCCAGAGAGCACTCAGCTAGAGCAGCGTCAGCGCTAGCTCCCATGCCTAGCCACTGGCGAGAGAGTCACCCTATTATCATCCTGTAGAAGTGGGGGTACATGGGCTAGAGAGCACTGCAGCTAGAGCAGCGTTAGCGCTTGCTCCCCAGGAGGCAGCCTAGCCACTGGCGAGAGAGTGACCCTATTACCATCCTGTAGAAGTGGGGGTACGTAGGCCAGAGAGCACTCAGCTAGAGCAGCGTCAGCGCTAGCTCCCCAGGAGGCAGCCTAGCCACTGGCGAGAGAGTCACCCTATTATCATCCTGTAGAAGTGGGGGTACGTGGGCTAGAGAGCACTCAGCTAGAGCAGCGTCAGCGCTTGCTCCACAGGAGGCAGCCTAGCCACTGGCGAGAGAGTCACCCTATTACCATCCTGTAGAAGTGGGGGTACGTGGGCTAGAGAGCACTCAGCTAGAGCAGCGTCAGCCCTAGCTCCCCAGGAGGCAGCCTAGCCACTGGCGAAAGAGTCACCCTATTACCATCCTGTAGAAGTGGGGGTACGTGGGCTAGAGAGCACTCAGCTAGAGCAGCGTCAGCGCTTGCTCCCCAGGAGGCAGCCCAGCCACTGGCGAGAGAGTCACCCTATTACCATCCTGTAGAAGTAGGGGTACGTGGGCTACACAGCACTCAGCTAGAGCAGCGTCAGCGCTAGCTCCCCAGGAGGCAGCCTAGCCACTGGCGAGAGAGTCACCCTATCACCATCCTGTAGAAGTGGGGGTACGTGGGCTAGAGAGCACTCAGCTAGAGCAGCGTCAGCGCTTGCTCCCCAGGAGGCAGCCTAGCCACTGGCGAGAGTGTCACCCTATTACCATCCTGTAGAAGTGGGGGTACGTGGGCTAGACAGCACTCAGCTAGAGCAGCGTCAGCGCTTGCTCCCCAGGAGGCAGCCTAGCCAATGGCGAGAGAGTCACCCTATTACCATCCTGTAGAAGTGGGGGTACGTGGGCTACACAGCACTCAGCTAGAGCAGCGTCAGCGCTTGCTCCCCAGGAGGCAGCCTAGCCACTGGCGAGAGAGTCACCCTATTACCATCCTGTAGAAGTGGGGGTACGTGGGCTAGAGAGCACTGCAGCTAGAGCAGCATCAGCGCTTGCTCCCCAGGAGGCAGCCTAGCCACTGGCGAGAGAGTCACCCTATTACCATCCTGTAGAAGTAGGGGTACGTGGGCTACACAGCACTCAGCTAGAGCAGCGTCAGCGCTTGCTCCCCAGGAGGCAGCCTAGCCACTGGCGAGAGAGTCACCCTATTACCATCCTGTAGAAGTAGGGGTACGTGGGCTACACAGCACTCAGCTAGAGCAGCGTCAGCGCTTGCTCCCCAGGAGGCAGCCTAGCCACTGGCGAGAGAGTGACCCTATTACCATCCTGTAGAAGTGGGGGTACGTAGGCCAGAGAGCACTCAGCTAGAGCAGCGTCAGCGCTAGCTCCCCAGGAGGCAGCCTAGCCACTGGCGAGAGAGTCACCCTATTATCATCCTGTAGAAGTGGGGGTACGTGGGCTAGAGAGCACTCAGCTAGAGCAGCGTCAGCGCTTGCTCCACAGGAGGCAGCCTAGCCACTGGCGAGAGAGTCACCCTATTATCATCCTGTAGAAGTGGGGGTACGTGGGCTAGAGAGCACTCAGCTAGAGCAGCGTCAGCGCTTGCTCCCCAGGAGGCAGCCTAGCCACTGGCGAGAGAGTCACCCTATTACCATCCTGTAGAAGTGGGGGTACGTGGGCTAGAGAGCACTGCAGCTAGAGCAGCATCAGTGCTTGCTCCCCAGGAGGCAGCCTAGCCACTGGCGAGAGAGTCACCCTATTACCATCCTGTAGAAGTAGGGGTACGTGGGCTACACAGCACTCAGCTAGAGCAGCGTCAGCGCTTGCTCCCCAGGAGGCAGCCTAGCCACTGGCGAGAGAGTCACCCTATTACCATCCTGTAGAAGTGGGGGTACGTGGGCCAGAGAGCACTCAGCTAGAGCAGCGTCAGCGCTAGCTCCCATGCCTAGCCACTGGCGAGAGAGTCACCCTATTATCATCCTGTAGAAGTGGGGGTACATGGGCTAGAGAGCACTGCAGCTAGAGCAGCGTTAGCGCTTGCTCCCCAGGAGGCAGTCTAGCCACTGGCGAGAGAGTCACCCTATTACCATCCTGTAGAAGTAGGGGTACGTGGGCTACACAGCACTCAGCTAGAGCAGCGTCAGCGCTTGCTCCCCAGGAGGCAGCCTAGCCACTGGCGAGAGAGTGACCCTATTACCATCCTGTAGAAGTGGGGGTACGTAGGCCAGAGAGCACTCAGCTAGAGCAGCGTCAGCGCTAGCTCCCCAGGAGGCAGCCTAGCCACTGGCGAGAGAGTCACCCTATTATCATCCTGTAGAAGTGGGGGTACGTGGGCTAGAGAGCACTCAGCTAGAGCAGCGTCAGCGCTTGCTCCACAGGAGGCAGCCTAGCCACTGGCGAGAGAGTCACCCTATTACCATCCTGTAGAAGTGGGGGTACGTGGGCTAGAGAGCACTCAGCTAGAGCAGCGTCAGCGCTAGCTCCCCAGGAGGCAGCCTAGCCACTGGCGAAAGAGTCACCCTATTACCATCCTGTAGAAGTGGGGGTACGTGGGCTAGAGAGCACTCAGCTAGAGCAGCGTCAGCGCTTGCTCCCCAGGAGGCAGCCTAGCCACTGGCGAGAGTGTCACCCTATTACCATCCTGTAGAAGTGGGGGTACGTGGGCTAGACAGCACTCAGCTAGAGCAGCGTCAGCGCTTGCTCCCCAGGAGGCAGCCTAGCCAATGGCGAGAGAGTCACCCTATTACCATCCTGTAGAAGTGGGGGTACACGGGCTACACAGCACTCAGCTAGAGCAGCGTCAGCGCTTGCTCCCCAGGAGGCAGCCTAGCCACTGGCGAGAGAGTCACCCTATTACCATCCTGTAGAAGTGGGGGTACGTGGGCTAGAGAGCACTGCAGCTAGAGCAGCATCAGCGCTTGCTCCCCAGGAGGCAGCCTAGCCACTGGCGAGAGAGTCACCCTATTACCATCCTGTAGAAGTAGGGGTACGTGGGCTACACAGCACTCAGCTAGAGCAGCGTCAGCGCTTGCTCCCCAGGAGGCAGCCTAGCCACTGGCGAGAGAGTCACCCTATTACCATCCTGTAGAAGTGGGGGTACGTGGGCCAGAGAGCACTCAGCTAGAGCAGCGTCAGCGCTAGCTCCCCAGGAGGCAGCCTAGCCACTGGCGAGAGAGTCACCCTATTATCATCCTGTAGAAGTGGGGGTACATGGGCTAGAGAGCACTGCAGCTAGAGCAGCGTTAGCGCTTGCTCTACAGGAGGCAGTCTAGCCACTGGCGAGAGAGTCACCCTATTACCATCCTGTAGAAGTAGGGGTACGTGGGCTACACAGCACTCAGCTAGAGCAGCGTCAGCGCTTGCTCCCCAGGATGCAGCCTAGCCACTGGCGAGAGAGTCACCCTATTACCATCCTGTAGAAGTGGGGGTACGTGGGCTAGAGAGCACTCAGCTAGAGCAGCGTCAGCGCTAGCTCCCCAGGAGGCAGCCTAGCCACTGGCGAAAGAGTCACCCTATTACCATCCTGTAGAAGTGGGGGTACGTGGGCTAGAGAGCACTCAGCTAGAGCAGCGTCAGCGCTTGCTCCCCAGGAGGCAGCCCAGCCACTGGCGAGAGAGTCACCCTATTACCATCCTGTAGAAGTAGGGGTACGTGGGCTACACAGCACTCAGCTAGAGCAGCATCAGCGCTAGCTCCCCAGGAGGCAGCCTAGCCACTGGCGAGAGAGTCACCCTATCACCATCCTGTAGAAGTGGGGGTACGTGGGCTAGAGAGCACTCAGCTAGAGCAGCGTCAGCGCTTGCTCCCCAGGAGGCAGTCTAGCCACTGGCGAGAGAGTCACCCTATTACCAACCTATAGAAGTGGGGGTACGTGGGCTAGACAGCACTCAGCGAGAGCAGCGTCAGCGCTTACTCCCCAGGAGGCAGCCTAGCCACTGGCGAGAGAGTCACCCTATTACCATCCTGTAGAAGTGGGGGTACGTGGGCTAGAAAGCACTCAGCTAGAGCAGCGTCAGCGCTTGCTCCCCAGAAGGCAGCCTAGCCAAAGGTGAGAGAGTCACCCTATTACCATCCTGTAGAAGTGGGGGTACGTGGGCTACACAGGACTCAGCTAGAGCAGCGTCAGCACTTGCTCCCCAGGAGGCAGCCTAGCCACTGGCGAGAGAGTCACCCTATTACCATCCTGTAGAAGTGGGGGTACGTGGGCTAGAGCGCACTGCAGCTAGAGCAGCGTCAGCGCTTGCTCCCCAGGAGGGAGCCTAGCCACTGGCGAGAGAGTCACCCTATTACCATCCTGTAGAAGTAGGGGTACGTGAGCTACACCGCACTCAGCTAGAGCAGCGTCAGCGCTTGCTCCCCAGGAGGCAGCCTAGCCACTGGCGAGAGAGTCACCCTATTACCTTCCTGTAGAAGTGGGGGTATGCGGGCCAGAGAGCACTCAGCTAGAGCAGCATCAGCGCTAGCTCCCCAGGAGGCAGCCTAGCCACTGGTGAGAGAGTCTCCCTATTACCATCCTGTAGAAGTGGGGGTACGTGGGCTAGAGAGCACTCAGCTAGAGCAGCGTCAGCGCTAGCTCCCCAGGAGGCAGCCCAGCCACTGGCGAAAGAGTCACCCTATTACCATCCTGTAGAAGTGGCGGTGCGTGGGCTAGAGAGCACTGCAGCTAGAGGAGGGTCAGTGCTTGCTCCCCAGGAGGCAGCCTAGCCACTGGCGAGAGAGTCACCCTATTACCATCCTGTAGAAGTGGGGGTACGTGGGCTAGAGAGCACTCAGCTAGAGCAGCGTCAGCGCTTGCTCCCCAGGAGGCAGCCTAGCCACTGGCGAGAGAGTCACCCTATTACCATCCTGTAGAAGTGGGGGTGCGTGGGCTAGAGAGCACTCAGCTAGAGCAGCGTCAGCGCTTGCTCCTCAGGAGGCAGCCTAGCCACTGGCGAAAGAGTCACCCTATTACCATCCTGTAGAAGTGGGGGTACGTGGCCTAGAGAGCACTCAGCTAGAGCAGCGTAAGTGCTTGCTCCTCAGGAGCAGCCTAGCCAATGGTGAGAGAGTCACCCTATTACCATCCTGTAGAAGTGGGGGTACGTGGGCTACACAGCACTCAGCTAGAGCAGCGTCAGCGCTTGCTCCTCAGGAGGCAGCCTGGCCACTGGCGAGAGAGTCAACCTATTACCATCCTGTAGAAGTGGGGGTGCGTGGGCTAGAGAGCACTCAGCTAGAGCAGCGTCAGCGCTAGCTCCCCAGGAGGCAGCCTAGCCACTGGCGAGAGAGTCACCCTATTACCATCCTGTAGAAGTGGGGGTACGTGGGCTACACAGCACTCAGCTAGAGCAGCGTCAGCGCTTGCTCCCCAGGAGGCAGCCTAGCCACTGGCGAGAGAGTCACCCTATTACCATCCTGTAGAAGTGGCGTTGCGTGGGCTAGAGAGCACTGCAGCTAGAGCAGCGTCAGCGCTTGCTCCTCAGGAGGCAGCCTAGCCACTGGCGAGAGAGTCGCCCTATTACCATCCTGTAGAAGTGGGGGTACGTGGGCTACACAGCACTCAGCTAGAGCAGCGTCAGCGCTTGCTCCCCAGGAGGCAGCCTAGCCACTGGCGAGAGAGTCACCCTATTACCATCCTGTAGAAGTGGCAGTGTGTGGGCTAGAGAGCACTGCAGCTAGAGCAGCGTCAGCGCTTGCTCCTCAGGAGGCAGCCTAGCCACTGGCGAGAGAGTCGCCCTATTACCATCCTGTAGATGCGGGGGTACGTGGGCTACACAGCACTCAGCTAGAGCAGCGTCAGCGCTTGCTCCCCAGGAGGCAGCCTAGCCACTGGCGAGAGAGTCACCCTATTACCATCCTGTAGAAGTGGCGGTGCGTGGGCTAGAGAGCACTGCAGCTAGAGCAGCGTCAGCGCTTGCTCCCCAGGAGGCAGCTTAGCCACTGGCGAGAGAGTCGCCCTATTACCATCCTGTAGAAGTGGGGGTACGTGGGCTACACAGCACTCAGCTAGAGCAGCGTCAGCGCTTGCTCCCCAGGAGGCAGCCTAGCCACTGGCGAGAGAGTCACCCTATTACCATCCTGTAGAAGTGGCGGTGTGTGGGCTAGAGAGCACTCAGCTAGAGCAGCGTCAGCGCTTGCTCCCCAGGAGGCAGCCTAGCCACTGGCGAGAGAGTCACCCGATTACCATCCTGTAGAAGTGGGGGTGCGTGGGCTAGAGAGCACTCAGCTAGAGCAGCGTCAGCTCCAGCTCCCCAGGAGGCAGCCTAGCCACTGGCGAGAGAGTCACCCTATTACCATCCTGTAGAAGTGGGGGTACGTGGGCTAGAGAGCACTGCTGCTAGAGCAGCGTCAGCGCTTGCTCCCCAGGAGGCAGCCTAGCCACTGGCGAGAGAGTCACCCTATTACCATCCTGTAGAAGTGGGGGTGCGTGGGCTAGAGAGCACTGAGCTAGAGCAGCGTCAGCGCTTGCTCCCCAGGAGGCAGCCTAGCCAATGGCGAGAGAGTCACCCTATTACCATCCTGTAGAAGTGGGGGTACATGGGCTACACAGCACTCAGCTAGAGCAGCATCAGCGCTTGCTCCCCAGGAGGCAGCCTAGCCACTGGCGAGAGAGTCACCCTATTACCATCCTGTAGAAGTGGCGGTGCGTGGGCTAGAGAGCACTGCAGTTAGAGCAGCGTCAGCGCTTGCTCCCCAGGAGGCAGCCTAGCCACTGGCGAGAGAGTCACCCTATTACCATCCTGTAGAAGTGGGGGTACGTGGGCTAGAGAGCACTCAGCTAGAGCAGCGTCAGCGCTAGCTCCCCAGGAGGCAGCCCAGCCACTGGCGAAAGAGTCACCCTATTACCATCCTGTAGAAGTGGCGGTGCGTGGGCTAGAGAGCACTCAGCTAGAGCAGCGTCAGTGCTTGCTCCTCAGGAGGCAGCCTAGCCAATGGCGAGAGTCACCCTATTACCATCCTGTAGAAGTGGGGGTACGTGGGCTACACAGCACTCGGCTAGAGCAGCGTCAGCGCTTGCTCCTCAGGAGGCAGCCTAGCCACTGGTGAGAGAGTCAACCTATTACCATCCTGTAGAAGTGGGGGTGCGTGGGCTAGAGAGCACTCCGCTAGAGCAGCGTCAGCGCTAGCTCCCCAGGAGGCAGCCTAGCCACTGGCGAGAGAGTCACCCTATTACCATCCTGTAGAAGTGGGGGTACGTGGGCTACACAGCACTCAGCTAGAGCAGCGTCAGCGCTTGCTCCCCAGGAGGCAGCCTAGCCACTGGCGAGAGAGTCACCCGATTACCATCCTTTAGAAGTGGGGGTGCGTGGGCTAGAGAGCACTCAGCTAGAGCAGCGTCAGCTCCAGCTCCCCAGGAGGCAGCCTAGCCACTGGCGAGAGAGTCACCCTATTACCATCCTGTAGAAGTGGGGGTACGTGGGCTAGAGAGCACTGCTGCTAGAGCAGCGTCAGCGCTTGCTCCCCAGGAGGCAGCCTAGCCACTGGCGAGAGAGTCACCCTATTACCATCCTGTAGAAGTGGGGGTGCGTGGGCTAGAGAGCACTCAGCTAGAGCAGCGTCAGCGCTTGCTCCCCAGGAGGCAGCCTAGCCAATGGCGAGAGAGTCACCCTATTACCATCCTGTAGAAGTGGGGGTACATGGGCTACACAGCACTCAGCTAGAGCAGCATCAGCGCTTGCTCCCCAGGAGGCAGCCTAGCCACTGGCGAGAGTGTCACCCTATTACCATCCTGTAGAAGTGGGGGTACGTGGGCTAGAGAGCACTCAGCTAGAGCAGCGTCAGCGCTTGCTCCCCAGGAGGCAGCCTAGCCACTGGCGAGAGAGTCACCCTATTACCATCCTGTAGAAGTGGGGGTACGTGGGCTAGAGAGCACTCAGCTAGAGCAGCGTCAGCGCTTGCTCCCCAGGAGGCAGCCTAGCCCTGGCGAGAGAGTCACCCTATTATCATCCTGTAGAAGTGGGGGTACGTGGGCTAGAGAGCACTCAGCTAGAGCAGCGTCAGCGCTTGCTCCCCAGGAGGCAGCCCAGCCACTGGCGAGAGAGTCACCCTATTACCATCCAGTAGAAGTGGGGGTACGTGGGCTACACAGCACTCAGCTAGAGCAGCGTCAGCGCTTGCTCCTCAGGAGGCAGCCTAGCCACTGGCGAGAGAGTCACCCTATCACCATCCTGTAGAAGTGGGGGTACGTGGGCTAGAGAGCACTCAGCTAGAGCAGCGTCAGCGCTTGCTCCCCAGGAGGCAGCCTAGCCACTGGCGAGAGAGTCACCCTATTACCATCCTGTAGAAGTGGGGGTACGTGGGCTAGAGAGCACTCAGCTAGAGCAGCGTCAGCGCTTGCTCCCCAGGAGGCAGCCTAGCCACTGGCGAGAGAGTCACCCTATTACCATCCTGTAGAAGTGGGGGTGCGTGGGCTAGAGAGCACTCAGCTAGAGCAGCGTCAGCGCTTGCTCCCCAGGAGGCAGCCTAGCCAATGGCGAGAGAGTCACCCTATTACCATCCTGTAGAAGTGGGGGTACATGGGCTACACAGCACTCAGCTAGAGCAGCATCAGCGCTTGCTCCCCAGGAGGCAGCCTAGCCACTGGCGAGAGAGTCACCCTATTACCATCCTGTAGAAGTGGCGGTGCGTGGGCTAGAGAGCACTCAGCTAGAGCAGCGTCAGCGCTAGCTCCCCAGGAGGCAGCCTAGCCACTGGCGAGAGAGTCACCCTATTACCATCCTGTAGAAGTGGCGGTGCGTGGGCTAGAGAGCACTCAGCTAGAGCAGCGTCAGCGCTAGCTCCCCAGGAGGCAGCCTAGCCACTGGCGAGAGAGTCACCCTATTACCATCCTGTAGAAGTGGGGGTACGTGGGCTAGAGAGCACTCAGCTAGAGCAGCGTCAGCGTTTGCTCCCCAGGAGGCAGCCTAGCCACTGGCGAGAGAGTCACCCTATTACCATCCTGTAGAAGTGGGGGTGCGTGGGCTAGAGAGCACTCAGCTAGAGCAGCGTCAGCGCTTGCTCCCCAGGAGGCAGCCTAGCCAATGGCGAGAGAGTCACCCTATTACCATCCTGTAGAAGTGGGGGTACATGGGCTACACAGCACTCAGCTAGAGCAGCATCAGCGCTTGCTCCCCAGGAGGCAGCCTAGCCACTGGCGAGAGAGTCACCCTATTACCATCCTGTAGAAGTAGGGGTACGTGGGCTACACAGCACTCAGCTAGAGCAGCGTCAGCGCTTGCTCCCCAGGAGGCAGCCTAGCCACTGGCGAGAGAGTCACCCTATTACCATCCTGTAGAAGTGGCGGTGCGTGGGCTAGAGAGCACTCAGCTAGAGCAGCGTCAGCGCTAGCTCCCCAGGAGGCAGCCTAGCCACTGGCGAGAGAGTCACCCTATTACCATCCTGTAGAAGTGGGGGTACGTGGGCTAGAGAGCACTCAGCTAGAGCAGCGTCAGCGCTAGCTCCCCAGGAGGCAGCCTAGCCACTGGCGAGAGAGTCACCCTATTACCATCCTGTAGAAGTGGGGGTACGTGGGCTAGAGAGCACTCAGCTAGAGCAGCGTCAGCGCTTGCTCCCCAGGAGGCAGCCTAGCCCTGGCGAGAGAGTCACCCTATTATCATCCTGTAGAAGTGGGGGTACGTGGGCTAGAGAGCACTCAGCTAGAGCAGCGTCAGCGCTTGCTCCCCAGGAGGCAGCCTAGCCAATGGCGAGAGAGTCACCCTATTACCATCCTGTAGAAGTGGCGGTGCGTGGGCTAGAGAGCACTCAGCTAGAGCAGCGTCAGCGCTTGCTCCCCAGGAGGCAGCCTAGCCACTGGCGAGAGAGTCACCCTATTACCATCCTGTAGAAGTAGGGGTACGTGGGCTAGAGAGCACTCAGCTAGAGCAGCGTCAGCGCTTGCTCCCCAGGAGGCAGCCTAGCCACTGGCGAGAGAGTCACCCTATCACCATCCTGTAGAAGTGGGGGTACGTGGGCTAGAGAGCACTCAGCTAGAGCAGGGTCAGTGCTTGCTCCCCAGGAGGCAGCCTAGCCCTGGCGAGAGAGTCACCCTATTACCATCCTGTAGAAGTAGGGGTACGTGGGCTAGACAGCACTCAGCTAGAGCAGGGTCAGCGCTTGCTCCCCAGGAGGCAGCCTAGCCACTGGCGAGAGAGTCACCCTATTACCATCCTGTAGAAGTGGGGGTACGTGGGCTAGAGAGCACTCAGCTAGAGCAGCGTCAGCGCTAGCTCCCCAGGAGGCAGCCCAGCCACTGGCGAGAGAGTCACCCTATTACCATCCAGTAGAAGTGGGGGTACGTGGCCTAGAGAGCACTCAGCTAGAGCAGCGTCAGCGCTTGCTTCCCAGGAGGCAGCCTAGCCACTGGCGAGAGAGTCACCCTATTACCATCCTGTAGAAGTAGGGGTACGTGGGCTAGACAGCACTCAGCTAGAGCAGCGTCAGCGCTTGCTCCTCAGGAGGCAGCCTAGCCACTGGCGAGAGAGTCACCCTATTACCATCCTGTAGAAGTGGGGGTACGTGGGCTAGAGAGCACTCAGCTAGAGCAGCGTCAGCGCTTGCTCCCCAGGAGGCAGCCTAGCCACTGGCGAGAGAGTCACCCTATTACCATCCTGTAGAAGTGGGGGTACGTGGGCTACCCAGCACTCAGCTAGAGCAGCGTCAGCGCTTGCTCCCCAGGAGGCAGCCTAGCCAATGGCGAGAGAGTCACCCTATTACCATCCTGTAGAAGTGGGGGTACGTGGGCTAGACAGCACTCAGCTAGAGCAGCGTCAGCGCTTGCTCCCCAGGAGGCAGCCTAGCCAATGGCGAGAGAGTCACCCTATTACCATCCTGTAGAAGTGGGGGTACGTGGGCTAGAGAGCACTCAGCTAGAGCAGCGTCAGCGCTTGCTCCCCAGGAGGCAGCCTAGCCACTGGCGAGAGAGTCACCCTATTACCATCCTGTAGAAGTAGGGGTACGTGGGCTACACAGCACTCAGCTAGAGCAGCGTCAGCGCTTGCTCCCCAGGAGGCAGCCTAGCCACTGGCGAGAGAGTCACCCTATTACCATCCTGTAGAAGTGGCGGTGTGTGGGCTAGAGAGCACTCAGCTAGAGCAGCGTCAGCGCTTGCTCCCCAGGAGGCAGCCTAGCCACTGGCGAGAGAGTCACCCGATTACCATCCTGTAGAAGTGGCGGTGTGTGGGCTAGAGAGCACTCAGCTAGAGCAGCGTCAGCGCTTGCTCCCCAGGAGGCAGCCTAGCCACTGGCGAGAGAGTCACCCGATTACCATCCTGTAGAAGTGGGGGTGCGTGGGCTAGAGAGCACTCAGCTAGAGCAGCGTCAGCTCCAGCTCCCCAGGAGGCAGCCTAGCCACTGGCGAGAGAGTCACCCTATTACCATCCTGTAGAAGTGGGGGTACGTGGGCTAGAGAGCACTGCTGCTAGAGCAGCGTCAGCGCTTGCTCCCCAGGAGGCAGCCTAGCCACTGGCGAGAGAGTCACCCTATTACCATCCTGTAGAAGTGGGGGTACGTGGGCTAGAGAGCACTCAGCTAGAGCAGCGTCAGCGCTTGCTTCCCAGGAGGCAGCCTAGCCACTGGCGAGAGAGTCACCCTATTACCATCCTGTAGAAGTGGGGGTACGTGGGCTAGAGAGCACTGCAGCTAGAGCAGCATCAGCGCTTGCTCCCCAGGAGGCAGCCTAGCCACTGGCGAGAGTGTCACCCTATTACCATCCTGTAGAAGTGGGGGTATGTGGGCTAAAGAGCACTCAGCTAGAGCAGCGTCAGCGCTAGCTCCCCAGGAGGCAGCCTAGCCACTGGCGAGAGAGTCACCCTATTACCATCCTGTAGAAGTAGGGGTACGTGGGCTACACAGCACTCAGCTAGAGCAGCGTCAGCGCTTGCTCCCCAGGAGGCAGCCTAGCCACTGGCGAGAGAGTCACCCTATTACCATCCTGTAGAAGTAGGGGTACGTGGCAACACAGCACTCAGCTAGAGCAGCGTCAGCGCTTGCTCCCCAGGAGGCAGTCTAGCCACTGGCGAGAGAGTCACCCTATTACCATCCAGTACGTGGGCTAGAGAGCACTGCAGCACTCTCCACCTCTTCAGCTTTCTCCGCCTTCACTCTCGCATTCCTTCTCGCCGTCAGTGCTTTGAAGCAGCACAAGGGCACTGCACAGCACTGTGTAAAAAAACAACACAACGAAGCCATTTCTTTTAACAATTCCAAGAGCAAGACATGATTAAATACTGCGGCCCTTTTGGGAGCAGAAGTGGGGATGAAATGTGGACCCAACTGTGCCAGGATTCAAACCCAGAACAAAATGAGTGGATTCCGGACAAGTCAAAGCACGATATCGCCCTTGTCTAGAGACATGCGCAGGCCGTGGAACTAATTTGGGGTTGTCCCGTGTATGTACAGGGGTGTCTTCTATGTCCACTTGGAAGTGGAACTGAGTGCTGTGTACATATGGTGCTATAGGAGAGCATTTTAATCCGCCCGGAAGTACCTCGGGTGTGGGAGGAGGTGGGGCGGGGGGAATTCATTGTACGTTTGAAATATTAAAGTCTACCCACTTCACTTTGAATGTGACGTTGTTGATTAGAGACAGACATCTATACAATCACAGACACATTTTGCCCTTGTCAGGACCAGACAATGTGATGTTGTTGACATGATGGAAGCCTGTTGACGTTTAAAGGTGGGTAACAGCAGACTCTGTGAGTGGTATGGGAAAGCCTCGCCTTTGTAGTGTGTATGGAATGGCTTCTATCCAAGGATTCGAAGAGGCCACGGAACCATCTACACCCAAAGCACAACATGTGATATGCACAGCACGCAGTGTGCTTCATGGTGTATTGCCATGGTGTGTTACCATTGAGGGGAGGTGGGGTTGCAATGGCGCGCTTCATTCTGCGCACAGCGCCGAGCGGGGCACGTGTGCCCGGCGCCTGAGCCGCTAATGAAGACCCGGCCTTCGGATTATCCGTGGATCAGGAAGGGATCAAGGCAGCACCTGGGGTGGCTGGTCCTCGCTGCGCTAATCCAGGCTGAATCGCTGTGTGTCGTGTCTGGAAGCGTCACGGCAGCTCACAGCGCTATCATAACTCCTGCTCCAGAAGGAAGCGGGCCGCCGGCTCCCGGGGAACCAGGCTGAAGGCTCTGAAAGAGCTGGTTAATCAGACGTGTGACTGACCGCACCCCAGCCCTCCTCCTGTTTCGCAGTTCAGAGTCATCTGGCAGCCGTGTAGCCGCAGCCACGGATGTCGGTACTTCCGAAGTGCTGACACCTGCAGCCAGCCCGTGTAACTGCAGAGCTTCGGCTACACAGCTGTCCGAGGTGTCGGCATGGTTGGAGCTAGTCGGGTTGGCCCTCAGAGGCACCCGACTTGGAAGCCCTTTCTGGAGACTGCCAGGGCTTGGCACTGGCTGACACCGGCCCACTTCAAGCCCTGTCTATCCCTACCTGCCTTTCCGAGACAACAGCCATATTCAATGTACAGGTAACATCAGGTACGGTCCAATCAGAAAGGCACTACACGTGCTTATGCAAACATACCTTTAGGGAGGCCAGAAGAAACAACTCACCAATTACACTCACTAAAAGCTGCACAGTGATATGACAAGTTACAGCAAGTGTTCCACGTCATCCATGTTACATATATTACCCCATGGGATAAATCCCGATTGGGTAAAAATACGGTATGGGAAAATACCGTAGGCGGTAATTAACAGCAAATAACCGCAAATTACAAACTTGAATCATGTTTATAAATATATGGCAATACTCCTAATAATGACCTCCACCCAAAAGGATGCCATCACTGCCAGCTGAAGGCTGTAAATTGCATGTGCAGCCAATCACCTCGAAGGATGCAGGCGTGGAAGCACACCACAGTCCAAAATGCGGTGTGTGGGGGAAATGGTCCTAAAGGTGGGGAGGAGACCGGAGGAAAAGAGGAGGGCTCCCACCATTCAGCGTGCCAGACCCGGCACACGCACCGACTAATGACCAACACAGCACCCTGCATTGGATGCACAGATCCACCACCACACCCACAGTTGTGTTGACCTAGGGTGTCACTGAAAGAAGCCTCAAGATTGGTCCTGCCACACCACCTCTCCTTAAGGAGGTCTTGGTGTCCACCTCTGCTTAAGGCGGTCTTGATGTCCACCTCTCCTTAAGGCGGTCTTGGTGACCACCTCTCCTTAAGGCGGTCTTGGTGTCCACCTCTCCTTAAGGCGGTCTTGGACAGCATTCTTCGCACTCTACACCCGTTATGTCTGTCCAAATAAAAGATATCAGAGCCTACGAAATACAGTTATTCATGCGACCCTTTGAGTTTCATTTGTTGAACGAGTGACGAGTGATAAAGGGTGCAAGCGAAAGCAGGATGAACGTTAAGTTACCTGTTAAGAAGAACGCATGGCGCCATTAAAGACGCATCAAGTTACGCATTGCAAGCCGCCCGCTGCGTCCATGATGTGACCGTGGCATGGCTTGTGCCCCAGTAAATGCATCACTCATTGGCAGGCCTGAAACCCAGACAGCATGGAAGGTTGGCGACACTGCGGGTGGAGGGTTACGGCCTGAGCTTAACGGAAGGGTACACACAAACAATGCGCGCATCACACACGCCGCCGCGCCAGGATCCATTGCGAGCCGCTTCCCCGCCATGAGCACTGCCCAAGAAATCAGGCTGCTGGCTGCTTGCAAAATTACTTTCATTAAGCAAACATCCAGTCATTACTCGCGCCTATGGGGCAGTCGTTGAATTGTTTTCTATAGTTTACAGCCATCAAAGGGAAGCGTTGAAGTTCGACAAAGCGTTTCCTGTTCACCTGAGGACATGTTTTGCGTTATTTCAGAAAGCTCACACGCACAGACGCCAATTTCTCCTGGTTCTACACACATCAACAGATGAACACACATTCTATCCTATCCCCTTCTCCCTCACTAAACAACCCTACCCACTTTTCTTACAGAGCCACGTGAGCGCCTGCAGACCATGAAAATGGCAGCGGTGGGCGGTATAAATCAACATAGCATAACATTGCATGTCCCCCGTTCCCTGACGTCCCCCCCCCTGTTACTGTACCCTTTACACGCTCTTTCTTCCAGCAGACCAAGGCTAAAATGTCCTGGGCGGGGACACAACAGGCCGCTTTATGGAGAAGGAGGAGCGATTTGAAACTACTGCAGTGGTGATTCAGCACAATACAAAAGCATATTCACATAACATACCATAACATATGAGATGTCACGTTTCTGCGTTTTTTTCATGTGCAATAATATCCTTCAACAGGTGTATAAGAAACCCCACAATTCTATACGTCATGGTTTCAAGACCAACAGCATAACTGTTGAACCCATATGCAGCAGACATAACTATGTTGTTTTGCGGGCTGGCGTCATGCCTCCCGGCCCTTGACCCCTGCCCCTTGAAAGATTTACCACAGCAATTTGGTCAAGTGTTGGCAATAAAAGGCCGTAGGATTTTATTGATGCAAATCATGGTTATTGGTAAATAAACAATATACGTAATCATAATGACTCATCCTTTTGGGCACCGGGTCCAGCGATGATGCCCTCTGGCCCGTGCTGCCTTTCTTGTCCCACGACTTGTTGTGGCCACCGTACGGTGTCCTGGGTTTCCTCGATCTTCTTCTCCTCTTTTTCTGTGGTGGGTGGGTTTTGAGGCAAAGAAAAGGGAAATGGGAAGACACTGAGTTAACCGTGAACTTCCCAGGTATTGTCTGAGTCCCCGTGCAGGGTCGACAAACAGTTTGTGCTTTAGGAGCTGCACACAGCTCATTATATAGGCCCCAAGAGGTCCTTATTCTTTGTACTGCATGGGGGGCTGAGCGCCAACCCCCACAGGTCAGCCTCTGCTGACTAAATGCCTAGGCATCCAGGGTCTCCAGGCTGCACTGCACCCATATATCCTCCTGGAAGGGTGAGGTATTTATTACCTCACCCCTCCTGCCTTTCATGTGCCAGACTCTGCAGCTGCCTCCCTTATCTAAAAGACAGAGAGGGGCACTGACCTTGGAGGAAGGCTGTGCCCCTCTCTAGGGCCATGCTGCCATGTAACAACAGTTACATGGCCTCGCCTTGGGCGGCCCTGCGGCATTGCCCATAACATGTGTACACTTTGGGGTAGGTAGTGCTGGTCATTGGGCCGGCTCTCGGCGGATCCGAGATCCTGCGCCAGATGTGTAGCGGGATCTCGGGATCCGTCCAGAGTCAGCCGTGCAAGCCCATGAACCGCGCTGGAATACTTAAAAAACAAAAAAAGCACTCGCAACGGCAGCATTGCCTTTTACCGCGGCTTTGGCACTGGTGTGTAATGCACGGTGCAAGCATTGTGCAATACACACCAGTGCCAAAACGCGTGCTTTTTTTAAAAAAAAGTATTCCAGTATTCCTGGATGTCCACAACGCCCCCTCTAGACCACGCGCCCTCGGAAACCGCCCACCACCCCAACTCCCCCACCCCGGCCATTGTGTTGTTGGATCCCCCACCACCATTTTTCCATTTCCACCACTGGTGGTACGGTGACGTAAAGAAGACATATGCCCTCAAATTGCACCCCACTGCCATGCCCATACATGGGCGTGGTCTACACTCTGTGGCATACAGCGTGCCTTCATGCATTACTTTTAACTTTCTCTAATATCCTCACGCCCCCTGCTGGAAAAACAACAGCTCACATCTGCTTTAGTTATTATTAAATTCACAAAACCTTCCTTTTATTTAGTTGTTTGTGCTTTTGGATCATAGAGGAGGACGTGCATGGGGGATGCTACGCGTTGCTTGATTCCATGAAAACGTGCGCACGTAATTTTACTGTAAGAAATGCTGTTGTCAAAACGTTCTCCCTGCCTCCCTAGTTATTTGAACGTGCAGGGCACAGATCAAAGTGTAATATGTAGTTTCCAGTCTTGTAGGCGACTCAGCCTTTCAACCTTCTGAGGTGGATGAAATAAGTGCCATGGAGTTCAGTAGTGATAACACACTCGACAACAATGCGGTTGAATTTTGGCAGACACAGCAGCCACGACCACGTTGTTCTACACGTGCAATGCAAAATGCAAAGGAAATGTCCTCTGGGAACGAGGGGAGGGGGTGAAGGGGTGAGAGGGTTCAGAATGAGGCAACCAGGGGGCGGTTGACGATCATCTCACGCTACACAGCAGGGCATCTAGAAAACACCTGCACCTGAGAGAGGGATTCAGAATCTATAGCAACTCAGACCTTGGCCTCTCGGCTGGGACTCTCAACAGGGGAGCCGATGCTGTGTGCACGAGAGGTGTGGTTAACATGCACACACCACGCACTCACAACGATCATCTGGGTCAATGTTAAACCGCAGGGCCCAAAATGAGAAATGCTGACTGGGAGAAAGCAACGTAGACTTCATTAGACCATCTTTGGGGAATTGTTAAAGGTTAGGGGGGGACATCAGATCACAGGGGTGTGTAGCACCTGACCAATCACTCTGCATGCGGAGGGTGCCCTCCAGACCCCACTTGATGAAAGTCCTCAAAGCGCTACATAACCGATGGCGTAGCAAGAGACATGGTACAGTTATGTTATGTTGCATAAGTTACATCTATGGTGCCTAGAGGGATAGTGGCGTGTCTAGCAAAACAAGGGTAGTGCTTAGAGTTACAGCATAGTGTCTAGAGTAAAATGATAGTGCATAGAGTAAAGTAAGCTTTCTAGAGCAATATTATAGTGTCTATCATTGTAGCATAATGCCTAGATTACAGTTACAGTGACTGGAGTCATATTATAGTGCTTGGAGTAAAGCTATAGTGCTAGGAATGATGACATGGTGTCTAGAGCAGTTATAGTGCCTAGAGACATTATTCAGTCTTTGAGTTATGCTGAGCGAGTTTGTTGTGTCTAGCAAAACAAGTATAGTGCTTAGAGTTACAGCATAGTGTCTAGAGTAAAATGATAGTGCCTAGAGCAAAGTAAGCTTTCTAGAGCAATATTATAGTGTCTGTCGTTGTAGCATAATGCCTAGAGTACAGTTACAGTGCCTGGAGTCATAGTATAGTGCTTGGAGTAAAGCTATAGTGCTAGGAATGATGACATGGTGACTAGAGCAGTTATAGTGCCTAGAGACATTATTCAGTCTTTGAGTTATGCTGAGCGAGTGTGTTGTGTCTAGCAAAACAAGTGTAGTGCTTAGAGTTACAGCATAGTGTCTAGAGTAAAATGATAGTGCCTAGAGTAAAGTAAACTTTCTAGAGCAATATTATAGTGTCTATCGTTGTAGCATAATGCCTAGAGTACAGTTACACTGCCTGGAGGCATAGTATAGTGCTTGGAGTAAAGCTATAGTGCTAGGAATGATGGCATGGTGTCTAGAGCAGTTATAGTGCCTAGAGACACTATTCAGTCTTTTAGTTATGCGGAGGTGCCTGAGCAAAAAGTATAGCTGGGTGTCAAGCGCCTACCTAAATCTCAGCCTGGCAAACTGGCAGACGGACAGGAAGCTGGGCGGATTCATACCTCAACTCTCTCCCAAAAGCCAGTCCAAGTCCAGAACTGGAAGTTTTCACAAGTTTCAATTCAAAACCTATTGGTAACTATCTGCATTTTATCCATTTTTCCACCGAAGGTGGTGCTGTATACTCCACCATTTTAAACCATTATGCAAGACATTTACTCGAGTGGCAGTGTGGGGGAGGGGTGGGGATGCCAGTAGGCCCCTCGCTCCCTGAGGTCGGGGCTCCCCCACTACATTCGCTCGCTCTGACATTTTTTTGTAGGAAATATTTTTGCCCCTCAATTAGAAAAAGTCACCAGGCAGCCCCCACGAAACAGCCGTCTCTTCCAGGCACCCGGCATCCGCGGTAGCACCCCCACAATCCCCGTGGGGCCCTCTCTCCGCCTCAGGTAGGCCAGGCAAAGAAGACCGTCTGCTGGAAGGCACCGTCAGCCTTGTTCGGCTGGCACCCCAAGAAGAACCCCCCAGAACATGTGTGTACCTCTGGAAATCGCACTCTACACACAGAATTGCTTCTGCATCTAGAGTTCCTGAAACTTCAGAGATGGCCTTCCACTACTGCCCCCCCCCCCCGGCCCCCGAGTCGCCCCGTCTTTAAGTAGCTGAACCCAACCCCTCCAGTTCCCACCTCTCTTCCCCTCCCGCTTCTGAACTTCATCCTTGCATAAAGCCCTCTTTGGGACGGGTTATTTAGGCTCCCCCCTCGGAATCACTCCCAGGAGAAACAGATATAAGGAAGTCTGGTGTGGGGGTGGGGGGGGCAGGGAGGGGAATGCACCTGCACCCAGACCAGTGCATGCAGACAGCTCTCTAGAGTGTCCGGCTAGGAGGGGTGCCTTCTGCGACCCCATATGCCTTATCCTCTACCCCCACGTATCCCTCCCCGCCCCCCCTTCGTCACATTTTAGCCCCTCCTTTCGCGGGGTGCTCCACGGCCCACACACCCGCTGCGACCATTTCTTCTAAAGCAGACACCCCGCTGCTTTCCATGAAATTGCCGCTTAAAACCGCCGAGGTACAGCGCTCTCTGCGAGACACGCACGTGACATCCCTCGCTCTAATACACAAAGAGAGGGAGCCCGCATGTCATCTCCCAGGATTATTACTGTAGCGCCTAGAAGTGGGATGAATCGAGCATCAGGCACTGGGTAAAACAAACGGATATTGCATGTTCTATTACTGTTATAATTGGGGTTGAGTTTGGTAATAAAATTTAGCGCCAAGACACTTGAGTTCGCAGCGCCTGTTATGCACGTGGTCAACATTCGGTATTCGTAGTTGAGGAAACTGTATTTGGCTACGGCATTTCCCCCATGTCCCCTCCCGCCCCCGATCTCTAGGGGTGGCAGCCCCCATTCAAGAGCTGCTTCTTCATAAGTGCACTCGTCTTTTCGCCTGGATAACACGGTGCCCCATCCCCCACACTACTTTGTTATTCCTAAAAATATCGGGGTTCGTCCGTTGCTTATGAATTCATCTATTCTGGAGTGTACCACTGCCCCTATTCTCGGTAGCCGGGGTCCGCACTGCTCGGAACTTTTCCCGGGGCCAGTTTCCACCTTTTGGAAAGTGCCCCGGCCCCCGAAACGTAGAGGAAGCTGTAACCCCACACCGGACAAGTTGCAGGTTCCCGCCCTTCTCGCAGACTGCTAAAGGGGGTCTCTAAAAGTCACAGCCTCTCACGACTGTGGACCTATGATAGACAGGCTGGCACGTAGCTCGGTCGGTCAGTGCACCTACAGCTATGCATGGGAAATGTGTACTGTCCAGTCTCAGGAACTGAGCTCAGCGGCCCCAGCTGCGGCAATGTGTGTTCTGAGGGCGAAGTGCCGGGATCCAGCCAGCAGCACAGGTTTCCCTCTCCCGTGACAGGAACGGTCAGTCGCGTGGCTCTGTGTAAATTATTTGGACCAATGGGCGAACGCCCGCGGGGCATCACTGGCGTGCACATCTCCGCCAGACGCGTAATAAGATATGGGGAAAACATTGGCCAAACTGTGTGATCCTGTGCACACAGCACATCAACCCGTGTCTCGGGTCCATTCCCCGTTAAAACGTGCAGGGCCTGGAAGAGATTCAACAATTCACCTGCTGAAACAGAGACACCGAGGCATTGGGATTGTGGCTCCACCCCCTTCGGTCACACCTGGACACACATCACAAATCAGAACGCATCAACGATGTGTGAACAGTGTGAGCGATGGCGTTGCAAGTGTTCTGGACACAGCACAGGAGCTCACAAACCGGCACAAACATTTAAAGCTCACAGGGGGGCACCACGTTCCTGGGGTTTGCATGCTGCAGTTTCTTAATGCACCTTGAATTTGGGTTCAAATAGATAATGACCTGCAGGGCGGGGTGATGAGAGACAGCGCTTCATAAGCTGAGCAATTACTCGAAGCACTGCTTCTGAACTTGTCGCTCTACAGCCTGGATGTTCGGACTGCGCTACCCTCGCCCGCACCTGTGTCCAGAGTGCGCATGATGCCATGCATAAGAATGCAGTGCCCACAGCCTTACCTGGCACACCTCGTACAACAGCTTATACCGCTCCTCTCGCTTCTGCAGGGTGCACAGGCGGCACCCCATCTTCAGGGGTTCTCCGCCGCTCGGGGGCAGAGGGCACGGCTCTCAGCCAGCAGGTATGCCAGCACATGCCCCTCCCAGAGCCAGGGCGAGCCCGCACAACCCAGAGTCGCCAATATCGTCCGACTGGGTCTTCTCGGGCGGTAGAGCAGGGTCTCTCTCTCCTGATGCCAGCCAATATCACGCGCTGGGCGTCTGTGCCAACATCACCCAGCTAACATCTGCCGATATCGCCCGTCACCCGCTGGGACGTCTCCCCTGGTACAGCTCGCCCAGGTACAGTGCGTCTTCCGTGCCCACATCTGTGGCTATCACTCACTGTGGCACCTCTGGTGATATGCCCCAGCTACAGTGCGTCCACTTTGCCCGCTGTGGGCATCACGCTTGTGGTGTCTCCGGTGATATCACCCAGCTACAGCAGGTCTTCCGTGCCGACACCTGTGGATATATCACTCGCTGAGACGTCTCGGGTGATGTCGCTGAATATGCGTTCTTTGTCGTATTGTCCTGCAAGGGTTTCCGTCGATAACACACGCTCTGTCTTCCTTGTTGATATATCCCTCGGGCTATCGCCGCTCGATATACTTCTCTCGATATCGCCCATTTAGGTCGTCTTAAGTCGATACCGCCCGCGGTATTTGCGCTGTCGGTGTTCAGCACTGTGTGGCAGCTAGTTCGTCTCAAGGCGATGCAGCCACGCGGGGGTCCTCGGCCGTCTCTTCTCTTCTCGCTGTCTCCAGCTCCTGACCGTCTCTGGAGCTCCTCCGCGAGCGCGACACTCCCCCTAGTGCCTCTGCCGAGCTCTGCCCCGCTCTAGTGCGCTCGCTATATACCAGGGCTCGCGCCTAGCAAGCAGCCCTGCCCTCATTGGATAGTCAGAGCCCGAGACGATAGGTACCAAGGCGATAATCCATAACAGCGGCACGTGCTCCAGGAGTGGGGGGTCTGGGGGCAGAATGAGACGCTGCCCCTATGCCCAGGGTATTAGTGAACTGGTGCGCCCCCCACACCGTCTCTCTGGGGGAGTATCTGTTGGTTGGGGGAGGGCCGGGGCTGTACAAGGGGCGCGACAGTCAAAAGCCGTAGCGTACTCAAATCTAGACGATGTATCCTACAAGGCAGTCACCGAAGGTTAAATGCAACGGGTCGTGTCTAAAATGCAAGATTAGCAGCGCCAAGTGAATCGTGTATTTTTGCTTTACTAAGTGGCGCTATGATTATACAGCTTGAGTCACAACAACGAAAGTGTGCATGGCTGGGTGAGACCTATCAAGTTATGTTCCATTAATAAGTTCACAGCCCGCTGAGCTATTTTAGCGCTTCCTTCACCAGTTCCCCGCCGACAGGTTCTCAGCGCTAGACAAGCTCATGCATTTATTGAACGCAAAGAGGAAATACAGTGATTCTCGGCGCCACCAGGTTGAGATTGTCAATTACAACAGAACCCACTCCTTCACAAGTCACGCAGACCTCCGATCAATGTCTGGGGGCTCCCGGTGTACAGTGGGGGCTGGGATGAAGTGCACACCAGCAAGAGTAACCGTCGCCCCTTCCCTGCAACACGCCATAATACCCCCTAGTCCATGGACCCCCGTATAACCACAATCCTGTGGTGAAATGTGGCGCTGTTAGAGGTGTTTAACTGCTCGCCATGTGAAACTCTCTCTGTTTAAGCAAGTAAGGTAGCTCAGTGGGTTAGCGAGAACTGGCCAAGGAAAACTGCACACAACTTGCAGGTCATCACACATTCGAACCCCAGCTTCGACGACTCAGCCTTTCATCTCCCATTAGTCGATAGAGCCAGCCCCATCCCCAGTACGTGTTATGGAGGCGCCTTGAAGTTACAAACCCGTGCCAGGAAGCTCTACATAACACAATAGTTGAGCGATGGCCGCCACCTCTTTTACATGTATTTCCCAGTCACCGCCTTGACAGGGAATGTCGGGTCTGCATGCACATTGCCAAGATTTTGTAGCAATGACCCCAATCTGTTAGTGTGGAACTTTTTAAAATAAATAAATACATAATAATGACTTGTTAAGTCATTTATCTTGTTATGTGTGTAATTCTGCGCTCATTTTCATGTTTAAATGTATTATACCTGTTTCTTTTTGATATACTATGTGTAAGCGCTTGCAAGTTAGAAGGGCGATGGGTTTAGAAAATGGCCCCGCGCATGGCCCCCGCGCTTAGCCCCCGCGCATGGCCCCGCGCATGGCCCCCGCGCTTAGCCTAGTAATCCAGCGCTACAAGCAAGGACCCTGACATTACTGTGACTACCTCTGCTCCCGCCGTCACTAACTCAACACCAGTTGACCTGCCATTCGAACATCTAAGTTGTCTGTTAACGCCAATGTTCCCCCGGCTGCCATGATAACGATTTTCACACTGACTCTGCCCCCCCACGTGTCCATATCTTCGGATACTGCCTCAAGTCCTGATCACACTTTTAATACTAGGCATTCTGACCACCCTGTTACCACGTGTCTTCTTAATCCTCGCTCCGCCTGCCTACATGACACCGACCTTTGTGACTTTATCTTCACACATAAACCGGACATGTGTGCAATTTCTGAAACATGGTTTCACGAAACCTACCAGATATCTGCCGACAATACTACGCCTGAAGGATATAACATGTACAGGCCCGGCTGTATTGGCCGCAGCGGAAGCGTGTGGATAAAAAAAAACACCTTGTCTCCCATTTGATCCCTACTCCATCTTTTGAAGGCTGTGAACACCTGTGCGTTAAACTCAAAGTGAATCATAAGTGGCCA
The DNA here is from genome assembly GCF_040938575.1 of Ambystoma mexicanum. Taxonomy (NCBI): domain Eukaryota; kingdom Metazoa; phylum Chordata; class Amphibia; order Caudata; family Ambystomatidae; genus Ambystoma; species Ambystoma mexicanum. The sequence goes on from NC_090923.1 coordinate 45,802,945, forward strand.
TCATTCTCTTATACCGACCTCCTCAGGCTCTACCTCTGTTTCAGGGCCAATTCCTTGCTCTTCTAAATGACCTCCCAATGCCAATTTCCCTGTTAATTGTGTTGGGCGATTTCAACCTATCGGCCAATGAACACTCAGTTAGCAAAGCTCTATCCTTACTCTCCGCTCTTGAAACCATTGGCTTCTCCCAACTCATAAAAACTAAAACCCATGAAAGTGGCCACACTCTTGATTGGATTCTGTCTCGCAACTTACCTTGTAGTCACTCTTACACCGAGATTCGTCCTTGAACTGATCATTCATTTCAAGGCCTCGTACCTGCAGCCCCACTTACACTTACCAGGAATCCGTGGATTGAGGTCAAACGTAGGAATCTCAGGAACAGTCTTCCAGTAGGATTTAGGACCCTTCTAGCAAAGAATCTTGACTCCATAGAAACACCTGCGACTGCTTCTGACCCAGCTGGCCACCTCTCCAACGCTATTAAGACTACTATGGATACTCAGGCTCCCGGAAGAATGAAGAAAATCAAAACTGAAACTATAAAAAAATCTTGGTTCTCTGACAACATTATTAATGCTAGGAAGATGAAACAAGCATTAGAACGGGAATGGAGGAAAAATCCTGAACATTTCACATTGGGAAAATATCTTTAAAAAGACGCTGAATTCTATAAGAACATCATTATTGAAGCAAAAGCTAAAACACTTTAATTCACAAATTAATAAAGCCAACTCATCCCCCAATAAATTTAAAATTCATAAGGAATTCGAGAATTACACCTCTCCCATCTCTTCCATCACGTAGGATTTCACCTGGTGGCAATTTATTCAAGGTGAGCTTATTGCTAAAACTACTAGCCACCAAGTGAATATTTCTAAGCAATTGAATCATCTTACCTCTAATGCTAAATATTTCACTATAAAATCTAACATCCCTGATGCCCCTGGTTCATCTGTTCCTACATTTGAATTGCAACACTGTACTGAAGGAGAAAGTCATGATATTATTATGAGCCTTAAATCAACCACCTGCTCTGGGGACTACTGTCCTACTGATATCCTGAAAGATTCCCTAACAGTGACCATCCCACGGATCACCAAGCTTATCAATTCATCCATCAGTGAAGGTATTGTGCCGACCTCACCGAAGAACGCTTGTATTACTCCGCTGCTCTAAAATACCTCTTTAGACCCTTCCATAGCCAAAAACGATTGCCCTATAACCTGTCTTCCATACCTATTAAACATTCTTGACAGAGTTGCTGATCTTCAACTTCAAAACTTTGCAAAAGGTAAGATACACTTTGGGGCACTCATCAGTTTGGCTTCAGGGCTTGGCACGGGACTGAGACAGCAATGTTGGACCTTAAATCCAACATCTCAAAGATCTTAGAGTGGAGCCATCCTGTCTTGCTTATGTTATTGGACCTCTCCGCGGCCTTTGATCTTATCGATCACAATCTCCTTCATGAAATGCTGCTTATTATTGCTTACTTCTCAGGTAAAAAAGCTGGCTGGATTTGTTCCTTTTTGAGCTCTAGAACCTGAAGAGTTGCTTTCAAGGAGGCCAAAGCCACTTCTATTCTTTCTATGTGTGGAGTACCTCAGGGCTCCAATATGCTAACTACACTGATGACACCCAGGTCATGAAGAAGATCAAGTAGTGGTCTGATATATACGTTAATTTATCAGGTACCTACGCCACCGATCGCAATAAGGTGAAACGCACTTACAATGAAATTCAAACTTGGATGGCCTATAATTCTTTAGCTTTCAACTCTGAGAAAATTGAGCTTCTCATTGTGGACACACCCCCACGGCCGACGAATATTGACCCCTGCTATTCCCATTATTCTATCTCGGTAATAGCATTCCAGTCAATAAATCAGTTAAAACTCTTGGGGTAATTTTGGACTCTGAACTATCCATGAAACAGCAGTTCTCTAGTGTGCGCTTATCTTGTGGATACATTACCAAGTTATAGAATCAAATCAAGCCATACCTATGCGTTAAAAATAGGTCTCTTCTGGCCACTGCACTAATTAACTTGCGGCTTGATTATTGTAACAGTCTGCTTATCAAAACTTCGCAATCTAAACTCTCCCGTCTGCAAACTACGCAAAATGGGGCCGTTAGGGTTATATACGGCCTGGCCAAGAATGATCATGTATCTACATACAGAAAAAAAGTTACACTGGCTTCCGGTTGGACAGAGAATTAGACACAAGATACTCTCCCCGACCTATAAATGTCAGAACACTGCCACTCCTCTCTACTTGGAGAGAAGAAATTCTTGTATTCAACCCATCAGAGTTCGATGCTCTAATAACTCTCTCTCTTTATAGTAGCCCCGCTTTCATCTGAAAAGGTTCGGAGGTACCTCTTTTGAGGTGTGTGCTCCTCAGGAATGGAATATCCTCCCTAATGTTTATAAACTATCCCCCTCGCTTCCGGTCTTCAAAAAGGCCATCAAAACACTAATTTTTAATTCTGCTGATTAACTTCTACTCTCTCTCACTCTGCTCATCTTGTCACTTGTGACCGATCCGTCCTCTTGTTTATTTGACGCTCTGCGGCCCATGGGCATGTAGCGCTTTGAAGAATTATAAATAAATAAATAAATAAATGTATTTGTGTCTATGGTTTAGTGAATACGATTTGCTATTAGCCATCTATTCACAATAATCACCACTGTATGGTCAGTCAATATAATTTATGAATTGGTACTCGATTCAATTACAAAGGCGAACTCATCCGGAGCAGTGGGTCCCAATACACTCAGTAATTACATTTTGAAAGTGACTCCTGGGCAATTGGCCAATATTTTGGTGATTATTTTCTCCCAATCGGTCTCCTCTGGTGTATCACCTACATCCTGGTAGACTTCCTATGTCCTTCACATTTATAAGAGAGGAGATCGCAGTGATCCGGTTAAGTACAGGCTCATTATGATCATGGACGCTGACGAGAAGATCTTGGCGTCCATTTATAAGAGAGGCGATCGCAGTGATCAGGTTAACTACAGGCTCATTATGATCATGGACGCTGACGAGAACATCTTGGCGTCCATTTATAAGAGAGGAGATCGCCGTGATCCGGTTAACTGCAGGCTCATTATGATCATGGACGCTGACGAGAAGATCTTGGCATCCATTTATAAGAGAGGAGATCGCAGTGATCCGGTTAACTGCAGGCTCATTATGATCATGGACGCTGACGAGAAGATCTTGGCATCCACTTTACTAGATTATCCTGAGGCACGGTCAGTGGAGACCGGTAGATTAAAGAAGCCTCAGGTAGGCTTGCGAAAACATCAAGGAACCTCAATGAGTGGCTTCATCGTCAGACTCCTGCAGGATCTGGCCTGGGGGACAACATATGACTACACGTGTGTGGCCTCCATTGAACTTTCTGCAGCATTTGATTAAGTAAATAGAAATGTATTATGGCACACATTGCCGAAAAGGGGGATTCCTGATTGTGTATTGGGGTTGCTTGTTTAAATGCACAATAACTCTAATATGCAGGTAATGTTGGTTAATCAAGGTGTCTTGTTCATAACAATATTTACTAACAAAGATTAAGGCAGGGGTGCATTTTGCTTCCCAGCCTTTTTAATCTGTATATGCCGGACATGGAGGAGGAGTTCTCTTCAGCTGCTTTTGCTTCCCTGAAGATATCAACATTTAAATATTTTTGGATGGCTTAGGCTGGTGACATTATGTTATATGATTGTACACAGCGTGGCCTCCAAAAATTGATTTCTGCATTTGCGCATTATGTCAAAAAAAAACCTGTCTTAACCGCCAAATCCTGTTAAAATGAAGATTTTGGAATTGACCTCTTTAGTAAGTCGGCGAGTAATTTCTGTTTAGAAACAATGATACATTCCATGTTACAGAGAGTCTTATTTGCTTGGGATTCCCAATTTTTAACAAACCATGTCAATTGCGAGCAATGGAATTTTAAAAGAACACGGCAGAATGTTTGGATCTCAGATGAAGGGAATAGACACAAATCCGGTAAATACTCAATGCAACCGTTGTTACTTCTTTATAATGGTAAAATGATGGCTAAACTGCTGTACGGTATTGCGGTTATGCAGTTCCATATGTGTGAGAGAGTAGAATATTTGTAGACTCTGATTTAGAGGAAAGCATTGAGCTTTCCCAATTGTGTTCCGATGGCCATTATTAGATACAAATTAGGTCTACAATCCCTTATGACCAGAGCGAAATGGAAATACTTATATTTGATGTTTACATATCCCCTTCTAGCCCCAGAGAATTCCCGGTACAGTGATATGGAGCAATTGATTGGGGACAGGAAGGGCCAAACACACTGTTACATTATGTAAGAGTGTGCACAGATGTCTAAGGAATTTGGGGTTTGCATTTGAATATTTACCGAGTAAACTAATGATGATTATAAGTGCCCTCTCCACTTATGACGCGAGACAGACAATTGAGAAGAGGCACGGTTATAGCTTGTTTTTGCATTTCCAATATGAGCTTAGAATGGTACTAGACCTTCATACTTGAATTTGTTTCCCCAACAAGAAAGGTAGAGGGGTTTTATGAGCTTTCGTCTTGATACATTGCCCGCACGGGAAGTGTTAGTAAGGAGAAACATCGTGTCCAACAATTTGGTTTCTGTCAGGTTTTGTAAAGATATAAACAACGTGAAAACACAAAAACATACAGTTATATTTTGCCCTGCTTTTCAATGTAAACGAATGTTAAATGTGAGATGTTTTCTATATAGATCTGATTTTATTGATTGTGAAGCTCTCTGGACCTATTCACTGAGTGCTCATGCAAACTCAGTGGTCATTTCGGTGTTGAACTTTATGAATTCCATCCAACTAAATTGCGATGGTTCTTGAAGTGTAACTCTCGTGAGCTGCTGCCATCTCTTATTGCAGATGTGTGAAAGTGTGTTTGTGTGTTTTTTCAGTGTACCATTTGTTATTTTAAATGGAAAATTGATTGTGAATTTCTGTTTTTTTTCCCCTGTTTATCCTTCTTAATATTGTATTGTTATGAAATCTGAAAGTGTTGGGAATTCTAATCTTGATGAAATATTGTACAGGTTTTGTTTAACCATATGCAATAAAAAAGAGGATTTCTTAAGTCATTTATCTTGATATATGTGTAATTCTGTGCGTATTTTCATGTTTAATATTTATTTATTTGCATCTATGTTTCAGTGAATACGCTTTGTTATTAGCCATCTAATCACAATAATCACCCATGTCCTCCAGACTCTACAGGGTGGTAACAGCTGTGAGGAGTGTCACTAACGAGGGCTCCGGGTCCGTTACCACCTGATATGATATGATATGATATATTTTATTTATAACGCGCCTATACCCAAGTGTTTCAAGGCGGGACGAGGCAAGGGAGGGGGAACAGTAGGGACAAGACAACGATCTTACTAGGCCAAGTGACATTGAGATCGCGCAAGTGCAGGGGAAAGGGAAGGGGAAAAGTGCCCGGGGAAAGGGAAGAACTCAGTAGACGGGTTTGCTAACCAGGGCATTGATTGAATTTTTTAATAAAAAAAAATAGGCCGTGGAAACCGTGCAACGTGACTGTGGAGTGAACAAAAAACAACACAGTGAATATGGCCGCAGTGGAAATGGAAGGCGGGTGTAGTGGCCACTACTTTCAGGGTGACGTCATCATTTTGTCATATGTGGAATGCTAGTAGTGCCTTCAGGAATAAGGTTCCACCTGAGTTTCAGCGGGAGAGTGAAGTGACTGGCCTGGGTGGGGTGAAGCCTACCCAATAAAGGGGACTTATCCAACGCACTCGTGTCATTGCGTCCTTGTAACGGACGGCATCGGGGCGTTCTCCAGCGCCATGCAAACACGAAAGGTGAGTATAGGGAAGAGGATGAGGGCAGAGGGAACAGAGGACAGGGCTGCAGGAGTAGGGAAGAGAAGATGGCCACTGGGTGTGGGCAGCACAGAGATGATGGAGAACACAGGCTTTGACCAAGAGATTCAGCTCAATTTCGCACCTTCCTGAGTGGTCTTCCCACCTGCACAGGGTACTGGTAGAGGATTGCATTATATCATAATACACTAGGGTCTCCACTATAGCTTTACAGCCCGTCCACATGCAGTCCAATGGGTGGTAACGGCCGGAAAGGTGACGTTAACAATTGAGCAAAGCAAGGGCATTAATGTGGGCCAAGGGCCATTGCGGCTTGATATAGCCCACAAGGGAACGCTATAGATCTATTCATAAACTGGGACCGGGTGCAGGAATTGTGGCAGCCTGAGGATACTAATGTGCAGAGGTGTGGGTGGTTCAGGAGGCGGCCAAAAATAGTTGGAGGTGTGGCAGCCATGTGTTACTGGCATGAGGGAGGAACTCGCAGATGCAAGTGGAAGGAGGCGGGCTGTTGGGCGAGTCTCGGGAGGTGAGAGGTGGGCACGGGAGCAGAATGTTGATGGTAGAAGATGGTGGCTGGAGCAGGAGCATGAGGACTGTTTGTGACGTGGCAGAAACTCCAAGCATTATCAGGTGTTCCAGATTAAAGTTTAGCCAATCAGCGACTATGTAACGGTGTGAAATGAAATTCCAAACAGCCATGTGAGGAAGTGAACTTCTTTACTAAGTTCCAGGTGACAAGGTTTATACAACAGGTAAGTCCAAGGGTAAGTAGGAAGATAAAGGAGAGACATCCGCCGCCTCCCCTCTCACAGTCTACTTCACTCCACATTCCACAGGCAGAACCTTCTACAGGCATTCTATCAAGCAAGCATCCAAGCAGGGCCAAGGCAGGTTAACACAAGCCATAACGAGTCTGCTAGGTCATTCCCCAGGGCACTACCATCCTTAAATTATTCAGTCTGAATGTTCGATTGTGTGATGCCACCAAGCATGTGGGGGCTACTACTCATCTCTCGCATGTGTGACGTCATAATGCACAGGCAGCCCCTGCACCCTTTTCTTTCTTCATTCAGTTCCCTGGCTCTTCTTGCCACTCAGTCTTCATCCCATTGATTGGCCCCCATGTCACATGGCACCAAACGTGTGAAGTGAGGTCTGAAGTGGGATTACAAAGTCTCCAGCATGACACTTAAATGTCTATTGCCTGTTCTTCACAACGCTGAGACGACCCTCGCTTCCTGGAGACCCCTTGCGTGCTCAGTGCTGGAGACACTAACATCTGTCTCGAGGCAGGGAAAGGTACTGGGAACACATTCCACTGGATAACTCTTCTCTTGGACTTGAGACACGCCCAAGAAAGGAGTCAACCAACTTGGCTCTGAATTAAGGCCCAGAGGAGAGATTGTAGCCCAGCCAGGTCTTAATTTGTGGGGAGTTTGCCGGAGCTGAGCCATGGCACTTATTTTTGAGCCCCGGCACTTATTGTCTCAGACGCACTTTAATTATGAAGTGCTGATAGTCAGTGCATCCATCAACCACAATGAGCTGCTGCGAGCTGTAGTGTAACACCTAATATGTCAACACTGTGGGGATCAGCTATGGGTGGTGGCAGCAGTGATGGGGACTGCCCACCCGCAGTGTCACAGGAGGGCTAGAAAGTATGTGGGCCCTGGCAATTATTATTTTTTTTCAAATTAAGCACTGATGCGCAGCTCTCCCAGACAGCACTATTGTTTTTGACGGTTGGTGTGGCGCGACAGCCTTCTGGGTCGGCAGCGGCACCACCGCCTGAAGTTGTCCGTCTCTCTTCTCTTAATACAGATATATTAGCACTTTTTCACTGCTCACGTCCATAAATCCAAGTGGTGCTGCGCCATGCCTCACCGCGCCGATACCACTTTAGTTTGGCTTCGAGGAGGTGGGAGACTCCATGATCAGTGATGGAGAGGTGGCAGGTGCAGTGCTGTAGCAGCATTGAGGGAAGGGTGGAGGGCGGTGCCCAACATGTCATAACTGGTGTGCCGGGACGGCAGGCAGGGTTAGCCAGTAACCCAGGTGGCGCATAGGCTCTTACCAAGGGACATGTCAAGACCCCAGGGCTTCAGAGTGTGTGCAGTTCAATGTCAGGTCGGCCCCTAGGGCCACACTAAATACGAGAGACTGTAAAGAAAACCTTTTTCCAGGCTGGGACTGTCCTATAGGGCGATGCTCGAAGTGCAGGACCAACACACTAGTGTGGGCAGTTATTTCCCATCAAAGTGAGCCAGTTTGTCGGCCAAAGCAGGCAAGTTTGTGTTACTTCACTGTTCAGCTAGTAGATTTAGATAGGCAATAGTGGGAGGAGGAGAGGCGGGCTGCACAGGGGTCCGCACATCGCGGTCTGCTTCCCGCCCACCTCTCGGCACGCTGCTATGATGCAGGTTGTGAGGCCTGAAAAGGCAGGGCACGCAGAGGGCGGGAAGGGCGGTTGCGGGCCGGCCTCCTTTTCGTGGCCTTGACGGGCTGGGGAGCCAGCGGCAGGAAAACTGTCATTTAACAGCAGCCTGAGGAGGGGGAAAGCACTGGCTTCTGCCTCCTCGGTGTACCCGCCTCCCGTCCAGCTCCCCCCCCACCCCCCTCCGCACCACAGCGCAGCCATCGGATTTCGTTTTAGGGACAGAGTACACCTGTCGGACCAGGGTACCGAACATTTGTGCAAGAACATTTTGGCTTTCACTCTCACTGCATGGGAGAGGGGAGTGCCCCAGACTGGGGGGTCTGGGTCCCTGTGGCAGGTAGTGGAGGACCATATGGAAAGTGATTTCCCCTTAGCGGGACCCTGGTGCCTGGGATAGGCCAGGGGTAAGGGCTGGCTGCCTCTCACTTGGGGGGTTTCGAGCTGGATGGGACTCCCAGGGGCGGGACCAAGAGGCAGTCAGTATAGGTGCGTAGTAAGGGGGCCTCCTGCTACCGCCCCCGCAGGGTCGAGGTCCTCACTAACATGCACCGCCCAAAGGGTGGAATGAAGGCACCTGTCATTAATGAACATATTTTGCTCGTGTTATTTTCGGATTGTAATGTTGACGGGTCACATTTAAAGGATCAATCTTGTATACTGTATGCAAATAAATGTGACTATATAACTCCAAAGAATTGTGTCAAGTGTTACCTCTGCCTTTGTGCGCTGCACCTGCTTAGGCCACAGCTGACTTTTTTGACAGACTTACACACTTATTCAAAAGTGAGGGAGGATATGTATGTAAGGAATCAAAACTTGCACAGGAACGACAGATGTGTGCTATTGTGTGACTTGAGAAGCAAAATAACAAAGCCACGTCTTTCATGGATGGCATATCATACGTAAAGAGGACATTGAGGGAGGATTTGTGGTGGCCCGACAGGGGCCACCACAAAAAGGACAACACTTCTGTCCAGAAAGAGTCTGGACAGAAGTGTTGAGTATGTGCTTGCTGTCAGGGGAGTTGCTAGGTCTGGAAAAGACCAGGGGCTATAGCCCCCTTAGCCCCCCCCCTAGCAACGCCCCTGCTTGCTGTGACAAAGTATCACAAAGTCGGCGCTGCCTTTGATACCTGTTCACTTCCTTGAGCGCCTGTTGCCTAAACTTCCCATGGACATTTCTAGGCCATCTGTTATTTTTACCGAAGAGGGCCCGAACATTCTGCCTGTCATTCCCCAGCATCCCAGAATGGATGTATGTGGCCTGTATGCCTAATGTCAGTGTTTGTTTTGGAAGGTTTTCCATCGACAATTTTATTTGATAATGGAGGTGAGCTTGTTGCTAATGAGACGTGTGAGTATCGTATAAAACATTCACACACCTCCCTTTATCACCCTCAGAGGAATAGTTTATGTGAACGGTTAAACAGAGTGATAACATGTCAAATGTTAAATTTGCTGTTACTGATATGTGGGCTTGGCCCTAAACCCTGCAGTGTGTGTCGAGTCCTACCATGTTACCTCACATTGCACTATGGGGGATGGTGGGGTCTTTGGATTGCATAGATGAAGATTAGCTTGTAAGGAGCTAGTTTTGGATGGCTTACAGTAGGGTCAGAGGTTTCGTTTATCATCATGTGACAAGTGAAGGCATTTGTGTGTAGGAGACAGCAGGCGATGAAAACTTACATCGACTCTCAACGTGGTTCAAGGGTGCCTAGTTAGGCTGTTGAAGTCAAGCTTCCACAAAAGTGGGGAAAGCCATGTCAAAATGTTATGAGCCAATTAGAATAAATAGCGTTAGAGGCTATAATGTGCGTTTGGCCTACAGATCTCGATGCATTGTACCAAAATCACTATTATTTTCCAGTCAATAATTGAATTTCTCTTTCCAGTTTTAATTGTGCTATTGTTAAGGGGGGACATATGTTGCATCATGTAAGTGTTTGTGGCGCCTGTCACAGCGCGCGCGCTGATCTTAGAATGTCGGCGATTGCAGGGATTGCCGGTGACGGTTGGTGTTCTGTAGCGGCATTCTGAGTCGGACAGTGCTGTGACCCGGAGTGGAGAATTGTCAGCACTTTTACATTCTGCCTTACCTCACGTACTCCACTTAAGCAATAAGACCCGAGCTGGGTTGGCATTACTGATTCAGGTAATGCCCGGGGCCCATAGTTAAAGTCCAGAGCGAAGCAAGGGCCTTAACGCAGGCTGCGGGATATTCCCCGAATCAGTAATGCCCTCATCACAGGGCTTATTGCTATTAGTATCCTGGCCCGTTAGACTATGTACTATTAGTGTTTTATTTTTCAGGTGCGAAAGGGCTTCTGCATTTCGCAAATGAAAACAAATCATTTAAAAAAAGTCCGCCATGAACGGGGTGAAGGGAATATACGTAGTTCCTTCTCCCTTTCCATGGGGCCATTTAAAAAGGAAAAAAATGAGTAAACAAAGAAGATGGCCGCCATGGAACAGCGAGCAGGGACTACACGTAGTTCCTTCTCCCTTTCCATGGTGGTCAGAACGCGACTGCGACCGGCCAATCAGTTCACTTGTTGCAAAGTGATTGTCCCTCGCCGGGGTACTAATTCTCAAGAGGGCTGCTGTACTTCAAGGTGATAGTACTGGCATTCTCATTAGGGCTGCTTTACTTGTAATGCAAGGGTACTGTCTTATATCGTGGGCTGCTATACTATCAACACGACAGTACCAGCACTTCACAGCAGAGCTGATACACTCTGTTGGGGCAGTCCTGGACCTTTTTGGGGGAGCTGGAGGGTTTGTTCTGCTCTACTATTAATAGGACAGGACCAGCACTTCACAGCAGAGCTGATACACTCTGTTGGGGCAGTCCTGGACCTTTTTGGGGGAGCTGGAGGGTTTGTTCTGCTCTACTATTAATAGGACAGGACCAGCACTTCACAGCAGAGCTGATACACTCTGTTGGGGCAGTCCTGGACCTTTTTGGGGGAGCTGGAGGGTTTGTTCTGCTCTACTATTAATAGGACAGGACCAGCACTTCACAGCAGAGCTGATACACTCTGATGGGGTAGTCCTGGAATAGTTTTTTGGGGGGGGTTGTGCTCTATTATTAATAGGACAGGACCAGCACTTCACAGCAGAGCTGATACACTCTGTTGGGGCAGTCCTGGACCTTTTTGGGGGAGCTGGAGGGTTTGTTCTGCTCTACTATTAATAGGACAGGACCAGCACTTCACAGCAGAGCTGATACACTCTGTTGGGGCAGTCCTGGACCTTTTTGGGGGAGCTGGAGGGTTTGTTCTGCTCTACTATTAATAGGACAGGACCAGCACTTCACAGCAAAGCTGATACACTCTGTTGGGGCAGTCCTGGACCTTTTTGGAGGAGCTGGAGGGTTTGTTCTGCTCTACTATTAATAGGACAGGACCAGCACTTCACAGCAGAGCTGATACACTCTGATGGGGTAGTCCTGGAATAGTTTTTTGGGGGGGGTTGTGCTCTATTATTAATAGGACAGGACCAGCACTTCACAGCAGAGCTGATACACTCTGTTGGGGCAGTCCTGGACCTTTTTGGGGGAGCTGGAGGGTTTGTTCTGCTCTACTATTAATAGGACAGGACCAGCACTTCACAGCAAAGCTGATACACTCTGTTGGGGCAGTCCTGGACCTTTTTGGGGGAGCTGGAGGGTTTGTTCTGCTCTACTATTAATAGGACAGGACCAGCACTTCACAGCAAAGCTGATATGCTGAGTACTGTCACACTATCGAGGGCTGCCATTCTTTTGATGGGGGAAGTACCAGTCCTTGACAGCACAGCAGTGGTACTTTTGATGGGGTAGTACTGACACTTATCGTGGGCTGCTGTTCTATCAGACGTCCCCAGCAGATCTGCTATACTTTTAATGGCACTGTACTGTTATTTTTAGAAGGCTGCTGGCCTTCTATTGAAACAGTATTTCTCTGCAGTGTTGCTATATCATTGACACTGCCACTTTTTGCAGGCTGCTATACTAGCAGGGGGAACCCCCAGACCAGCTGTTTTTAGTAAAGCTGCTATACTTTTAATGGGGTAATAACATCATGCTTCCGTGTAAGGACCCTTGCCCTTGCAGGTGACATGCTCGGTCAATTCAGGGCTGTCAAGTCCAATGTGTTCACTGCTGCGTGAAAAAGAGAAGCGCGCATTAACAGGACACCGCCTGACGCCCCGCACTGCATTGACAGTCCGCACCGTGACAGCCTGGCTGGGAGCCCCCGTGGCGAGAGTGACTCAGCAATTAGACGCTGCCACTCAAAATATTGAAACTGTCACTCACACAAGCCAGACCTGCCAATCAAACATTGTAAATGTACCAGCAGTTTTGCCGGCTTTCATACACGCGTCTCAGGGCGCTCAGGCGCTGGGCACTCTTGCTCAGACAGTGACATGGCCAGGGGTGTTGCTAGGTCTGTAAAAGATCAGGGGCTACGCTAATGTCGGAACTGTAGGGACTGGGGGCTAGCTACACTTTTGGTTGTAGTCCCTGAGATTCTATCCAGGGCTACAACCAAAAGACCAGGGGCTATAGCCCCCTTAGCCACCCCCTAGCAACGCCTCTGGACATGGCGCCGGGTTCGCATCAACGGGTCTATGCATAGTCATGCAGTGCCACTGTGAGCTGAACCACCTCTAAGCGCTGAGGGCACTTTGGGACGTGTAAGGACCAGTCCCGAGACTCCGCTCAGTCAGTGCTCAGCCTCTCTTATGAGACTGCCAAAAGAAATGGTAACTGGCTAGCAAACGCGATGGTGGTGCAGCGGTGGGTATAGCACTAGAATGCTGGTGGGGCATGGCACACAGCGGGTCACAGGAGGGCCGCGCCCACGATGGCAGCGCTTGCGGCAGCTGCTCCACCTTGCGCATTATTCAGGGGAGTAACTTTGTTGAGGGGGGGCCTGACATCTAAAGGAAAGGAGCCCCTGCCAAATGGGTGGGACAGAATGGTGCCACGAAAGTTGGGGGTGGGCACACACCCTTGTCCCCCTTAAAATGACGCCTGTGGCATTCACGCTGCGCACCCCACCATGAGAACGCGAACCCCAACGCTCCGTGTGGTACATTTTGAATGTATGCAAATGTTTCCTCATGAATATTAATCTGGGACATAACCAAATAGAAGGGGCTACTGCTCTCAAACATCACATGATCACATGATCAATGTGTCGCTATATAGGACATGGCATTTGGAAATGGGCTAATTTCACTTAGTATACTGGTTTTCAGCTTCGTCCGATGTGGATAGGACTATTTGCTATGTTTCGTTTGCACGCTTTTATACTGCGCCAAATCACCCTCCTAGGAGTTTCAGAGCACCTAGGAGTGTGCGTGGAGTGGCAGGCTGTGGCCTGCCAGGGGTCTGCTGCAGGGAGGGGAAGAGAGGAGGGTGCATGCTGCAATCACTGGGAGGAAGGGGTGCCTCAGGAGAGCAATGCTTCGTGATAGCGTGAGTGCGTGCCATAGGGGGACCATGGTTCTGGAAAAGGGAGGGGGAGGATATGCGCTGAATTCTTCTCATGATTGGGTTGTGTTTCCAAGGCAGATTTGAAGAATTAGAAATTAGGACACTATGTAATGTTGAACTTGTGGGGCTCCAATGGGTGCTCTGCCAAGCCTGGAATTTAGGTGGCTTATTTGTACGGGTACCTCTGTATGTTGTACGCCGGGTCAAACTCCAGAATACCGTAGTCAAGGCTAGATGTGAATATTGCTGGCACCAGAGGGTAAGGGAAAAAGGGAGAAACGGAGGGGGGGAAAAGGACAACACAACATGTAGCGTTTGGAGTGGCCAGAAGCAGGGACAGAACTTGGCAGGTTTGTTGGAATTCTGAAGTGCATGGCCCTGCCCACCTCTCCCCCCACAGAATGACTCTGGAAGAAAACACTAAGGGAGTTTTCTTCAAAGGATGACAGGACCAGCTACACTCTTCAGGTCCCTGCCGGGCACACTGGAGAGACAAAACCAAGCTTAGCCGCTTATCCTCAAAATAGTTTCAAATGAAACATCTTCCCTCCATGGCTACATTGGCTGCCGTTTACTTCGATAATAAACCGTCTGCTATATCAGCACTTAGAAGCAGGAGGAATCTGGCAAGAAGCACTATATAAAACATGTCACATCATCCTTTGACTGATTCAAATTCTTCTTAATTGGCCAGCATGCTCACACTTTTACCAATTACAATCAGGAAATGGCTATAGGCGCCCAAGGCAAGAATTTAACATGCATTAGCGTGCACGTGTGTGTGCCTTGAATGCTTTCTTTCTGTAAAGCGAGGTGTGCATTTACCAAGGAAATCAGAGGCGAGGAGAGTTTGGGAACTCGGCGGCTTTTCATTGCTTGGGAACACGCTCATGATTTGGGAGAACAGCTTAGAGGACTCCGACAAAAGCTGAGAAACACAGCCACTGAATAATGTGCACAGAATATAAAGCGCATCCGCCATGCACTGCGCCTATATATGTAGACTTCCAGGGCTCTAGGAAGCCCCTGGAAGCAGGCAGCACCCACTTGACCTCTCGTGACCTCTGGCTGTCTGAGGGCAGACATGTCACTCTCAGAGTAGTGACGTATTTCAGTGGCTCCAGTGTTTTGGGATTTTGATGAATAGGGAAGCAAACTCAATTGTGGACTTGCATGAACTTTTAACCTTCCTTAGAGGGGTAAGAGAATTGCTTAAGTAAGAGCTATGGGACGGAATCTAATTGCAACAGTTGCTGGCAAACCCGCATCGCCCCCTTAATCGCCCTAAACGCCAAACCTATCACTTTAGCGGCTCCAGTCGCAACACGTCGCTATCAATTCGCCGGCCAATGGTGATATGGCGATTTCCTAATGCACCAATAATTGAATCCTTGCCCTTCAGAGAGCAAATGATTGGGCCTGAAATAGGACGAGTAGAAGACCCCAGCTGCCTCGTCGATGAGGGCGCAATCATCTCCAGATGTCAGACAGCGATCGACGCTACAGCACATTTGGAGGAAAAGAAGATGGCATCCAACCTTCGCCACTAGTTGCCTTGCTCAACGAATGCGGCGAACATCTCCAGATGTCAGACAGCGATCAACGCTACAGCACAATTGGAGGAAAAGAAGATGGCGTCCAACCTTCGCCACCAGTTGCCTCGTTCGACGAGGGCGGCGATCATCTCCAGATGTCAGACAGCGATCAACGCTACAGCACAATTGGAGGAAAAGAAGATGGCGTCCAACCTTCGCCACTAGTTGCCTTGCTCAACGAGGGTGGCGATCATCTCCAGATGTCAGACAGCAATCGACGCTACAGCACAAATGGAGGCAAAGAAGATGGCATCCAACCTTCGCCACAAGTTGCCTTGCTCAACGAAGGCGGCGAACATCTCCAGATGTCAGGCAGCAATCGACGCTACAGCACAAATGGAGGAAAAGAAGATGGCGTCCAACCTTCGCCAAGTATACCTACACCCAAGTGGAGACGATTTTCAGGACCAGCGGTATCCACACTAATTCTGAAGACCAAACTGCGATGCATGTAGTTGGATCACGCTTGATCACAAGGATTAACATGTTTATACTCAAGACACAAACCTTTGGCAAATGATAATCGTAGCATTCTCATAGGCCATTAACTAAACGTCACTCAATAAAATAATCAGATCGTTCGTGCTTTGTGCACTTTGCACTGATTGTCATAGAGAGAAAATATCTCCATTGAGCCACTGGTCACAACAATGAAGAACAATGCAGACGACACCAGACCATTCGCCAGTTCGGCCTACATCCTGCACAGGAAGTGCGATAGATGCTGCTGGAAGCATGGCATTGAGGCTGCCCTACACATTGGCACTTCACCAGTTCCGCCGAGCTCCTGGACAGAAAGTGCGTTGGATGTTTCTGGAAGCATGGCATTGAGGCCGCCATACACACTGGCACTTCACCAGTTCCGCTGAGCTCCTGCACAGGAAGTGTGATGGATGCTGTTGGAGGCGTGGCATTGATATCACCATACACACTGGCACTTCACCTGTTCTGCCTAGCTTCTGGACAGGAAGTGTGATGGATGCTGCTGGAAGCCTGGCATTGAGGCCGCCGTACTCACAGGCACTTCACCAGTTCTGCCTAGCTCCTGGACAGGAAGTGTGATGGATGCTGCTGGAAGCATGGCATTGAGGCCACCATACACACTGGCACTTCACCAGTTCCGCCCAGCTCCTGCACAGGAAGTGCGATGGATGCTGTTGGAGGCGTGGCATTGATATCACCATACACACTGGCACTTCACCTGTTCTGCCTAGCTCCTGGACAGGAAGTGCGATGGATGCTGATGGAAGCATGGCATTGAGGCCACCCTACACACTGGCACTTCACCAGTTTCGTCTAGCTCCTGGACAGGAAGTGCGATGGATGCTGCTGGAAGCATGGCAAGGCCACCTGTACACACTGGCACTTCACCTGTTCTGCCTAGCTCCTGGACAGGAAGTGTGAAGGATGCTGCTAGAAGCATGGCATTGAGGCCACCATACACACTGGCACTTCACCAGTTCCGCCTAGCTCCTGGACAGGTAGTGTGATGGATGCTGCTGGAAGCATGGCATTGAGGCCGCCATACACACTGGCACATCACCAGTTCTGCCTAGGTCCTGGACAGGGAGTGTGATGGATGCTGCTGGACGCATGCCAAGGCCGCTGTACACACTGGCACTTCACCAGTTCTGCGTAGCTCCTGGACAGGAAGTACAATGGATGCTGCTGGAAACTTGCCAGTGTGGCCACCCTACATAGTGGCACTTCACCTGCTCTGCCTAGCTCCTGGACCGGAAGTGCAATGGATGCTGCTGGAAGCATGGCAATGAGGCCGCCGTACACTCAGGCACTTCACCAGTTCTGCCTAGCTCCTGGACAGGAAGTGCAATGGATGCTGCTGTAAGCCTGGCATTGAGGCCGCCGTACACAGTGGCACTTTACCTGTTCCGCCTAGCTCCTGGACAGGAAGTGTGATGGATGCTGCTGGAAGCATGCCAAGGCCACCTGTACACACTGGCACTTCACCTGTTCTGCCTAGCTCCTGGACAGGAAGTGCGATGGATGCTGCTAGAAGCATGGCATTGAGGCCGCCATACACACTGGCACTTCACCATTTCCGCCTAGCTCCTGGATAGGTAGTGTGATATATACTGCTGGAAGCATGCCAAGTACGCTGTACACACTGCCACTTCACTAGTTCCGCCTAACTCCTGGACAGGAAGTGCAATGGATGCTGCTGGAAGCATGGCACTGTGGACACCATACACACTGGCACTTCACCAGTTCTGCCTAGCTGCTGGACAGGGAGTGCGATGGATGCTGATGGAAACTTGCCAGTGAGGCTGCCGTACCCACTGGCACTTCACCTGTTCTGGCTAGCTACTGGACAGGAAGTTTGACAGATGCTGTTGGAATCATGGCATTGAGGCTGCCATACACACTGGCACTTCGCCTGTTCTGCCTAGCTCCTGGACAGGAAGTGCAATGGATGCTGATGGAAACATGCCAGTGAGGCCGCCGTACCCACTGGCACTTCACCTGTTCTGGTTAGCTACTGGACAGGAAGTGTGATAGATGCTGCTGGAAGCATGGCATTGAGACTGCCATACACACTGGCACTTCACCAGTTCTGCCTAGGTCCTGGACAGGAAGTGCGACGGATGCTGCTGGATGCATGCCAAGGCCGCTGTACACACTTGCACTTCACCAGTTCTGCGTAGCTCCTGGACCGGAAGTGCAATGGATGCTGCTGGGGAAGCATGGCATTGAGGCCACCATACACACTGGCGCTTCACCAGTTCCGCCCAGCTCCTGCGCAGGAAGTGCGATGGATGCTGTTGGAGGCGTGGCATTGATGTCGCCATACACACTATCACTTCACCTGTTCTGCCTAGCTCCTGGACAGGAAGTGTGATAGATGCTGCTGGAAGCCTGGCATTGAGGCCGCCGTACTCACAGGCACTTCACCAGTTCTGCCTAGCTCCTGGACAGGAAGTGTGATGGATGCTGCTGGAAGCATGGCATTGAGGCCACCATACACACTGGCACTTCACCAGTTCCGCCCAGCTCCTGCACAGGAAGTGCGATGGATGCTGTTGGAGGCGTGGCATTGATGTCGCCATACACACTGTCACTTCACCTGTTCTGCCTAGCTCCTGGACAGGAAGTGCGATGGATGCTGCTGGAAGCCTGGCATTGAGGCCGCCGTACTCACAGGCACTTCACCAGTTCTGCCTAGCTCCTGGACAGGAAGTGTGATGGATGCTGCTGGAAGCATGGCATTGAGGCCACCATACACACTGGCACTTCACCAGTTCCGCCCAGCTCCTGCACAGGAAGTGCGATGGATGCTGTTGGAGGCGTGGCATTGATGTCGCCATACACACTGTCACTTCACCTGTTCTGCCTAGCTCCTGGACAGGAAGTGCGATGGATGCTGCTGGAAGCCTGGCATTGAGGCCGCCGTACTCACAGGCACTTCACCAGTTCTGCCTAGCTCCTGGACAGGAAGTGTGATGGATGCTGCTGGAAGCATGGCATTGAGGCCACCATACACACTGGCACTTCACCAGTTCCGCCCAGCTCCTGCACAGGAAGTGCGATGGATGCTGTTGGAGGCGTGGCATTGATGTCGCCATACACACTGTCACTTCACCTGTTCTGCCTAGCTCCTGGACAGGTAGTGTGATGGATGCTGCTGGAAGCATGCCAAGTACGCTGTACACACTGCCACTTCACTAGTTCCGCCTAACTCCTGGACAGGAAGTGCGTTGGATGCTGCTGGAAGCTTGGCATTGAGGCCGCCATACACACAGGCACTTCACCAGTTCTGTCTAGCTCCTGTACAGGTAGTGTGATGGATTCTGCTGGAAGAATTCCAAGTACGCTGAACACACTGCCACTTCACTAGTTGTGCCTAGCTCCAGGACAGGGAGTGCGATGGATGCTGCTGGAAGCATGGCACTGTGGACACCATACACACATGCACTTCTCCAGTTCCGTCTAGCTCCTGGACAGGTAGTGTGATGGATTCTGCTGGAAGAATTCCAAGTACGCTGTACACACTGCCACTTCACTAGTTCTGCTTAACTCCTGGACAGGAAGTGCGATGGATGCTGCTGGAAGCATGGCACTGTGGACACCATACACACTGGCACTTCACCAGTTCTGCCTAGCTCCAGGACAGGGAGTGCGATGGATGCTGATGGAAACTTGCCAGTGAGGCCGCCGTACCCACTGGCACTTCACCTGTTCTGGCTAGCTTCTGGAAAGGAAGTCTGATAGATGCTGCTGGAATCATGGCATTGAGGCCGCCATACACACTGGCACTTCACCTGTCTGCCTAGTTCCTGGACTGCAAGTGCAATGGATGCTGATGGAAACATGCCAGTGAGGCCGCCGTGCACCCTGGCACTTCACTAGTTCTGCCTAGCTCCTGGACAGAAAGTGCATTGGATGCTGATGGAAACATGCCAGTGAGGCCGCCGTGTACCCTGGCACTTCACCAGTTCCCCCTGGCTCCTGGACAGGAGGTCATGGATGCTGCTGGAAACATGCCAGTGAGGCCGCTGTGCACAATGGCACTTCACCAGTTCCGCCTAGCTCCTGGACAGGAGGTCATGGATGCTGCTGGAAACATGCCAGTGAGGCCACCGTACACACTGGCACTTCACCAGTTCCCCATAGCTCCTGGACAGGAAGTGCGATGGATGCTGCTGGTATTGTGCCAATGAGCCTGCCGTGCACACTGCCACTTCTGCGTACTGGGATTACTTAAGAAATACAGGGTAATACAATGGTAAAAAGTGACTTTACAAGTATCCAGCAGAAAGGGAAAGACCCCCTGGACCCCATCATGACTGCTGGAGTAAGCTGGCAGATGATGGCATGGTTTTAGGCTGGTCATTTGGTCTGGAGTGACGGGAATAAGGACCGAAGTGACCTTCAGTCCATGTAGTAGCCCGGCCGCCAGTCACTCAAAGTATTATGGCCCTCATGGAAGGGGGCTACTGCACCTCCAGCCCACCACAACATGCACACAATGTCAAAATAGTAACGCCATGTTCTGGTCCACAGAAGGGGGGACAAGGTTGTTGCTTTTCTGCGATTGTCTGGATTGTGTATGTCTGCACACATTGCATGGGTAGGGCTTGCATAGACACACATACCACAAACTGAGCACGCGTGCAAGCATTTCTAATAGAGAATATGCGTACATATGCTCCACATAGAGAACATGCATGCACACGTGCCACAATGATAGCATACACACATAATATTCTATTAGTCGCATTGTATTTGTGTTATTATATTCTGTTACTGTGTCGCATTGTAGTGCTCCACTGTTGCTTGCCAGCTAAGTTCGCACACATAAAACCCAACACATATATACTTACACGCATGCATATTCCACAACGGGAGCATTTCGCTCCGCAAGCCAAACAGAACACACACATGCAAAAGATGCACAGAGAGCATGGACAAACATGCTCCACAAAGACACAAAGAGCACCCATATATGCACATTCCCCACAGAGAGCAGATACGGACATACCCTACAGAGGGCAGGTATGCACATTCCCCACAGAGCCCACATATGCACATCCCCTACAGAGAGCAGATATGCACATTCCCTAGAGAGGGCAGGTATGCACATTCCCCACAGAGCCCACATATGCACCTTCCCTACAGAGAGCAGATATGCACATTCCCTACAGAGGGCAGGTATGCACATTCCCTACAGAGAGCAGATATGCACCTTCCCTACAGAGAGCAGATATGCACATTCCCTACAGAGGGCAGGTATGGACATTCCCTACAGAGCCCACATATGCAAATTCCCTACAGAGAGCAGATATGCACATTCCCCACAGAGAGCAGATACGGACATACCCTACAGAGGGCAGATATGCGCAATCCCCACAGAGGGCAGATATTCACATTCCCCACCGAGAGCAGATATGCACATTCCCCACATAGAGCAGATATGCACATTCCCTTCTGAGATCAGATATTCACATTCCCCACCGAGAGCAGATATGCACATTCCCCACAGAGCCCACATATGCACATTCTCTATAGAGAGCAGATATGCGCAATCCCCACAGAGGGCAGATATTCACATTCCCCACCAAGAGCAGATATGCACATTCCCTACAGAGAGCAGGTATGCACATTCCCCACAGAGAGCAGATATGCACATTCCCTACAGAGAGCAGGTATGCACATTCCCCACAGAGAGCAGATATGCACCTTCCCTACAGAGGGCAGGTATGCACATTCCCCACCAAGAGAAGATATGCACATTCCCTTTGAGGGCAGGTATGCACATTCCCTACAGAGAGCAGATATGCACCTTCCCTACAGAGAGCGGATATGCACCTTCCCTACAGAGAGCAGATATTCACATTCCCTACAGAGGGCAGGTATGCACATTCCCCACAGAGCCCACATATGCACATTCTCTATAGAGAGCAGATATGTACCTTCCCTACAGAGAGCAGATATGCACATTCCCTACAGAGAGCAGATATGCACCTTCCCTACAGAGAGCAGATATGTACATTCCCTACAGAGAGCAGATATGCACCTTCCCTACAGAGAGCAGATATGCACCTTCCATACAGAGAGCAGATATGCACATTCCCTACAGAGAGCAGATATGCACATTCCCTACAGAGGGCAGGTATGCACATTCCCCACAGAGCCCACATATGCACATTCTCTATAGTGAGCAGATATGCACATTCCCTACAGAGAGCAGATTTGCAAATTCCCTACAGAGGGCAGGTATGCACATTCCCCACAGAGCCCACATATGCACATTCCCTACAGAGGGCAGGCATGCACATTCCCCACAGAGCCCACATATGCACAATCTCTATAGAGAGCAGATATGCACATTCCCTACAGAGAGCAGATATGGACATTCCCTACAGAAGGCAGGTATGCACATTCCCCACAGAGTCCACATATGCACATTCCCTACAGAGGGCAGGTATGCACATTCCCCACAGAGCCCACATATGCACATTCCCTACAGGGAGCAGGTATGCACATGCCCCATAGAGCCCACATATGCACCTTCCCTACAGAGAGCAGATATGCACATTCCCTACAGAGGACAGGTATGCACATTCCCCACAGAGCCCACTTATGCCCCTTCCCTACAGAGAGCAGATATGCACCTTCCCTACAGAGAGCAGATATGCACATTCCCTACAGAGAGCAGATATGCACCTTCCCTACAGAGGGCAGGTATGCACATTCCCCACAGAGTCCACATATGCACATTCCCTACATGGAGCAGGTATGCACATTCCCTACAGAGGGCAGGTATGCACATTCCCCATAGAGCCCACATATGCACAATATGCACATTCCCTACATGGAGCAGGTATGCACATTCCCTACAGAGGGCAGGTATGCACATTCCCCATAGAGCCCACATATGCACCTTCCCTACAGAGAGCAGATATGCACATTCTCTACAGAGGACAGGTATGCACATTCCCCACAGAGCCCACATATGCCCCTTCCCTACAGAGAGCAGATATGCACCTTCCCTACAGAGAACAGATATGCACATTCCCTACAGAGAGCAGATATGCACATTCCCTACAGAGAGCAGATATGCACCTTCCCTACAGAGGGCAGGTATGCACATTCCCCACAGAGCCCACATATGCACATTCTCTATAGAGAGCAGATATGCACTTTCCCTACAGAGAGCAGATAGGCACTTTCCCTACACAGAGCAGGTATGCACATTCCTCACCAAGAGCAGAAATTCACATTCCCCAGAGAGTCCATGTTGTACATTGTCCGCCAAGAGCATATATGCACAATCTCCATAGAGGGCAGTTATGCACATTACCGACAGAGAGCAGATGTGCACATTTACCACAGAGCCCATATATGCACATTCTCTATAGAGAGCATATATACACAATCTCCAAAGAGGGCAGATATGCACATTTCCCACAGAGACCAGATATGCACATATTTGCCACATAGTCCATGTCGCACATTCCCCGCCGTGAGCAGATATGCAAAATCCCCAAAGAGGGCAGATACGCACAATCCCCAAAGAGGGCGGTTATGCACATTACCCACCAAGAGCAGATATGAGCATTCCCCCAGAGTGCCCATATATGCACATTCCCCACAGAGAGCAGATACGCACATACCTTACAGAGGGCAGGTATGCACTTTCCCCACAGAGAGCAGATCTGCACGTTTACCACAGATCCCACATATGCACTTTCTCTATAGAGAGCAGATATGCACAATCCCCACAGAGGGAAGATATTCACATTACCCACCGAGAGCAGATATGCACATTCCCCACAGAGAGCAGATAGGCACTTTCCCTACAGAGAGCAGGTATGCACATTCCCCACCAAGAGCAGGTATGCACATTCCCCACCGAGAGCAGATATGCCCTTTCCCTACAGAGAGCAGGTATGCACATTCCCCACAGAGAGCAGATATGCACATTCCCCACAGAGAGCAGATGAGCACTTTCCCTACAGAGAGCAGGTATGCACATTCCCCACCAAGAGCAGATATGCACATTCCACACAGAGAGCAGATGGGCACTTTCCCTATTCCCTACAGAGGGCAGGTATGCACATTCCCCACAGAGAGCAGATGGGCACTTTCCCTACAGAGAGCAGATGGGCACTTTCCCTACAGAGGGCAGGTATGCGCATTCCCTACAGAGAGCAGATGGGCACTTTCCCTACAGAGGGCAGGTATGCACATTCCCCACAAAGAGCAGGTGGGCACTTTCCCCACAGAGGGCAGGTATGCACATTCCCTACAGAGAGCAGATGGGCACTTTCCCTACAGAGAGCAGATGGGCACTTTCCCTACAGAGGGCAGGTATGCACATTCCCCACAGAGAGCAGATATGCACCTTCCCTACAGAGGGCAGGTATGCACATTCCCTACAGAGAGCAGATGGGCACTTTCCCTACAGAGAGCAGATGGGCACTTTCCCCACAGAGGGCAGGTATGCACATTCCCCACCGAGAGCAGATGGGCACTTTCCCTACAGAGAGCAGATGGGCACTTTCCCCACAGAGGGCAGGTATGCACATTCCACACAGAGAGCAGACGGGCACTTTCCCTACAGAGGGCAGGTATGCACATTCCCCACAGAGAGCAGATATGCACCTTCCCTACAGAGGGCAGGTATGCACATTCCCCACCGAGAGCAGATATGCACTTTCCCTACAGAGAGCAGATGGGCACTTTCCCTACAGAGAGCAGATGGGCACTTTCCCCACAGAGGGCAGGTATGCACATTCCCCACAGAGAGCAGATGGGCACTTTCCCCACAGAGGGCAGGTATGCACATTCCCTACAGAGAGCAGATATGAACATTCCCCAAAAAGTCCATGTTGTACATTGTCCGTCGAGAGCATATGCACAATTTCCAAAGAGGGCAGATATGCATATTACCCACAGAGAGCATATATGGACATTTACCACTGAGTCCATGTCACACATTTTCTGCCGAGAGCAGATATGCACAATTCCCAAAGAGGGCAGATATGCACATAACCCAGAGAGAGCAGATATGTTCACTCACCACCGTGAGCACAGATATGCAGACATTATGAATTACTTCCGTTTGTTGCACGGATGCAGGCGTCTGATGTATGTCTTTTATTTCAGTTGTACGGGTTTCAATTATTTTTTAGGAAACAAATGCCTGTTTTGTTCCTCGGGTGCGTCACGGAAAGTGATCTTCTGAATAGCGGATAACGTGTATGCAGTGCCATGCATGATACAAGGGGGCAAGGGCTGGCACGGGGGCAATCTTCATGTGAAACCGACATGGAGTCGCAGGCTGTGAATGCAAGCTGTGGACCCGAGCGATGCTCCCACAGTCGCTCTGTTTGTATTGTGTGTGTTCTCCAGACAAGATAACACTTATCGAGCCGTGGCCTTCCCTGGTACGATGATGCTTCAGAGGGTCAGTGTCACACTTCTGAGTAATGCAGTGTATTACTTCGCCTGGAACACAATCTTTTCAAAGAAGATGAGCATCAGTTCTCAATAGTCTGGGGGCCAACACAAGGCTCTAGTACCCTTGGAATGCTTGGCAGGGCTACTGGCAGAATAATGCTTCATTTCGGAGGCGGCGCGGCGCGCGCGCGCACTCCAAAATCTAATAAGCTTTATTGCGACACGACTGGCATTTTAAGCGAAGAGCACAAGTTCAATGGGCCCAAGTCGGACATCATGATACCACAAAGTGCCTCGAGGTCTCTGCATTGTGGCATGAAAGTGCAGTGGCCTTTGATATCGGAAGCGCCAGCTGCGCCCCTGTTAAGGACTGGCGGGTAATGAAAAAAGAATGATATTTCATTAAATCCATGCTTTGTTGTATATGTATTACACTTTAATAGTGTTACTGGCACATTTAAAAGGGTTTCAGATCCCTTTGGGTGCAGGGACTGGATATGTAAAGGGATGTTTACAAAGGCAAGATCCATAATGCCAACAGCAACCACAAGTAGCGTCATCTTCATCCTCATCAAAAGAAACAGCCCCACTCTCTTGAGAAAGACACGTCTTGGCTTTGATGTCCTTTCCTCATGTGGAGCACTAACTTTCAAACCAATCAGATCACGACTGACTGCAGAGTCCCTCTGATAATGCATGCATCACCAGTCTCCACATTCTGGCAATATGTGGGCATAGCTTGTCTCCATAATAATAATAATAACACATTCTCCATTCTCCATGTCTGTAAATATCACCAAAGTCTTCATTGCCCAAGTAAGTCCTCGTCGTTACTCTGCACATTGCCCTGCTGTATAGAAATGCCCAGAATGCACAATGTCAGAAAGCCATTATTACCAGTTTCCTTCATGGCCAGTATGGAAGTATTGTTAGTAGCACATTGGTCAGCAAACAGTAATGACCACTTTGCACTAGACCTGTATGGATGGGTTAACCTGTTCGCACATTGAACCAGTATCCAGCCATCGCCAATATCTACATTGCCCCCATCAAGCAGATGAAAATAGTTTTCACATTGTCCCAAAATGTGGATATAGCCAGTCTCCACATTCTTCAAGTGTGTAAATATCACCAAACTCTACATTGCCCAAGTAAGTTCTCATCGTTACACTCGACATTGCCCGGCTGTATAGAAATGCCTGGTTTCCACAATTCCAGAAAGCCATTATTACCAGTTTCATCATGACCAGTATGGATGCATTGCTGGGAGCACATTGGCCAGTAAGCAGAAATGACCACTTTGCATTAGGCCTGTATGGATGGGTTAACCTGTTCGCACATTGAACCAGTATCCAGCCATCGCCAATATCTACATTGCCCCCATCAAGCAGATGAAAATAGTTTTCACATTGTCCCAAAATGTGGATATAGCCAGTCTCCACATTCTTCAAGTGTGTAAATATCACCAAACTCTACATTGCCCAAGTAAGTTCTCATCGTTACACTCGACATTGCCCGGCTGTATAGAAATGCCTGGTTTCCACAATTCCAGAAAGCCATTATTACCAGTTTCATCATGACCAGTATGGATGCATTGCTGGGAGCACATTGGCCAGTAAGCAGAAATGGCCACTTTGCACTAGGCCTGTGTAGATGCTCTTGCCTGTTCGCACCTTGAACCAGTATGCAGCCATTGCCAGTATCTGCATTGCCCCCAGGAAGCATAGTTTCCGTATTGTGGGACACCGCATATGCCGCCAGCCTCCACACAGCCCCGCAATGCTTCAACATGAAGAGCACTAAACGGAATCCTATTAGTAGCGGGGTGCCCTCCTCTGCTCGCTTAGTGCTCCCCATCTTTGGGGGGCAACGCTTTGATACGACGTTCCGAGGTAACATGTTGAGAACGCTGGCACGCCAGCTCCAGTGGTGATTGCCAACAGGGCCTCTGATCCGCTAATCCGCACACGTGTTGCCTTTGAATGCACGGGAACAGTCTGCGCCTTGGCGGGGATAGGAAGACGTGGTCGTTAATTAGGGCTCGCAATGAACAACTCTGGGTCACACTAACAAGTGGAACGGAAGGTAATGATGTGAAATGACATGTCAGGGTGGCATGGACTACAGGAGACAGGAGGTGCGACGCAGCCGAGGGACCCGCGCGACCTGCCATCGTCCAATTAACCAACGGGCCCTTTGAGCTCTGGAGTCCGCGGACCGTGGCTTGTTAATATTCAGGGCCGCGCTTTGAAAGGCCTGAACTCGTCCCAGTGCTTAGAGTTAAACATTGCAGTCCCCGAGGCCTCCCGGCAATGCAATGATATGGAAATCTGGACAGGCCACCATGGGCTCTGTAATCCCCCAGTCCGCTAAGGCCCCCCAAGGACCAGCACTGACTCCAGAATTACAATGCAAGAACCCCCAATGACATCCACCTGTAATGTGTGTATGGATGCCATGTGCCTGGGCAATGCCACAGAAAGGTACCAGTCGTGACATGCGCCGCAAAGAGTAAACACCAATTTTATTCATTGTCATTGGCACTTCTGTTGAACATAAACGGATAGAAATTGCACTTTGATTTCTTGGTTACATGAAAGCGCCTACTTCTTCCTCCTAGGTAGCAGAGTACCAATATGGGTAACTTTTTTATATAGCGCTTGTCGCCCCACTCTTTTGGTTTCAGCACTGTAATTAACATTTATCATCTGTCAACAGTTCCATGTTGCTCGTTTTTTGCGAACTTGGAAAAATTAAAGGTTTGTCCCTCGACCACAGCGCCATCTGTTGAAATGTTATGAATTAAACTTTTTAATATACACTCTGCAGCGACTTCAAAGTTCTCAAGGGGCAAACAGGGGCTCCCACCGGGCTGAGCGGCGCCACCACAGTGGTCGACGCCAACGGGCGCTGCAGATGCCATGACGACAGGCCTCTAGCAGGGCATTTGCCATCTCATACCTGCTGGATGTGTTTTCCTTCATTCAGTAGAATGCTGCACATGAATATTGTTACAGGCTGAATGTCTCGAGCAGTCTAGCAAATGAAACCAAAGCAATTGAACACATATGAAAGAGCAGCACAGTGCGATGTGACACTGGGTTGCACCGGGAGGGCTTGGGTTTGAATCCCAAGCAAGAACAATACATGTAAAAAAAAAATCCCAAAAATGTGGAAAGACACTTTTCTTTTATTGTCCTGTGATGGGGCACTTCCGGCCACGCCCATGATTTAGGTCACACCCCTTCATTACAGCCCTACCCATCCCCCTCGATTTCTCATCCCACTTAAAGCATTGGACACTCCACACCAGGCATTATTACCGTACACCGGGCGTTAATACCGTTCTACTGCCCAGACTGCAGTGTTATTCTATGCAACAAGGCCCTCCACACATGTATTCCCAGGATGCCTCGCTCACTACACGGGATGAAGCCAGCCCTACAGATGAAAGACTGAGGCCCTGCCCTCCACTTCCGCGTCTGAGATCATGCCCCAACCCCATAAAAAATAATACATTAGGGCTGCTTTGCGAGGCTCAAAAGTACAGCAAGCCGTTTCAAGGCACATTCGCGTGATGGGGGAGAAAGGATGGCGTTACAATGGACCAGTGCAGGTAAGGGGAGAACAGATGACCAAGGCTTGAAGGTTAAATAAGGCGCCACAATTCTGAGTTAACAACAGGAGGTTAGTGATACATAGGAAGATGTAGACGAACAGCTGCACCTGCTGAGAAGACCAGGCCAACAATGAGCCAAGTACTGGTCCTAACCAGTGACCCCCTCAGCCCCAGACACACACACAAATAGGCCTGTGCATCCCACCTGCTCATGACCCCACCCTGCATGTCGACAGCACCGCCTGCCTCCCAACCTCCCCTCTGCGATTACAGGCCCTACCTCCTAGAAGGAGACACCTCAGACACACATGTGTAGTCCACCTGGTAATGACTCCAACATGGAGCCCAGCTGCACTGCCCCCTCCAGGCCCTTGTGAAAGCCCTTATGCTACGGGGAAGCCGCGCAGCGCCAAAGTACCTTGCCACAGAATCTGACATTGTCCTCAACAGTCGCCACGCCGCACTTCACAGCTGTGACACGCTTATCCATGTGGACGCCGGGCAGACCCCGCTTCATTGGGAATTCACATGAAATCACGGCATTAAGACACAAAATCACCAACGTGGGCACCCCCAACCTATCGCTTCCTCAACACAGCCAAATGTAAGACCCTCCTCATCCACACAACGGGTTTAACGGCACAGTCCTGTCTCGGGGGTGAGAAGTTCCTCCGTCTCTCAACCTAATTGGGAGCGCCTTATTGGGCATTAATGAGTCTTCCTAGCGCCGGGAACCAAAGGTGAGTTGCTCGAGTGCGGGATTGCTCTGGTTGGAGTTGAGTGCAGGAGGGGGAGGCCTTGGGGTTCGTCCTGGTCCGAGGGGCGCGTCGATGTCCTGTAGATTGCAAGTTAGATTGTTATATGACTGAGTGCTCCGACTAGAAAAGTGATCCCTGCTTCCGGTGAGATGGCCACCTTCTGGTGAATGAATTCAGTGGAGACCCTGGTTGGCGAGACTCCGGCCTGGTCAACAGCTTGTCCTCATCGTAGGATAAGTTACCTGCCAGCACCTCCTATTTCATCCTAGCATTTGCCGGATACCAGCCAGGCGTGTGGCCAGGTCTGGAAAAGATCTGGGGCTACGCTAATGTCGGGACTGTCGGGACTCGGGGCTGGCTAGCCTTTTAGTTGTAGCCCCTGAGCGTCTATCTGGGGGTACATCGAAAAGACACATAGCCCTCTAAGCCCACCCTAACAATGCTACTACCAGCCCACCAAGTGCATCGAACAGAAACCGCCCAAAAAAAAAGCCACACAACATTTTAGAAGTCCAGAGGAACACCTCAACAAACTCTGAAACATCAGCGAGTCCTTCTATATGGAAACAATAATGCCCTTTTAACCGCATAGAAAAGAGTAACAGTGGCCCGCTAAATAGGTTCTCCAGTAGAACACACTGCCTCTTTTGAAGCGCGCTGGCGCAAACAGAATGTTTAACAAGCGGCATCAGATGGGGTCTTTCCTGCCTCTTTCACATGCCCTCAACTTGTTCCTTTGCATAATGTATAAGACAGCTGCCAAACATTAAAGTATTCCTGCCCTGCATCCGACATGTACACTCTGGTAAATGGCAGACGTATCGTATGTAGACATGGCATTTGAGAATAGTCAGAAAAGAAAAGGACCAAATATTTATAAAATACTGCCTACGATATTAAAATAAAATACATGACTTGGGTTGAAAAGCCAGAGAGAGCTTGTGTTTCAAATCTCCGTCACGAAAGGTCTGCCACAAAATGAACCCAGTAACTGGTAGATTAAAGAAAAAAAGACTTATTTATAGTTTAACAATCAATACACTAAAATTATGTACATTAAAGTAAATTGCAATATTGATAACATGATTTTTTGTATTTGTCATATACTCTAAAATAAACAACACAGTTTTGTTTTAACAAGGGCATTCGTATGAATACGGATTTAATTGTTTTACTGATGGATGTAGATTGTTGTGTTAGGTTTGAATAAACCAATACTCAATGAATTAAAACAAATAATAATTATGCTAGTAACAACATAGCCATTAAAGGCATCACATTACAAACGTGTACATAGATTTAAATCCGATGCACATGATTATATTAAACTAAATGTTTCTTCTTAGTTCATTATATACAATCATACGATTGACATACAAAATACTTCATTTAAATGTTTGTGCAGGGTTTCCAACAATCTGATTAATACCATAGTCAGGGATGTTTGCGTCCCTTAATCCTCACTCAATGCAATGTTTGGAGTATATACACTATTACTCAAATAGTAGTCTTCTGCATTCCAGTGTGGCTGGACAGTAGATGACAAGATGTGTAAGTGTTTCATATTGTGCGACATTCTTACATTTGATATAATTGCACCGTTTACCTAAGCGAAAAAGTGCGTTCTAAGTTGAACATTGTGCATGTGTGACTTTGACCTTCTCTGAAACACCTCACAGTTCTACTTTTTGTTCGTTAGCCTGTTTTCCATTTCTTCTTATAAGTGTCCAACAGCAGCAGGACAGGGTTCAGGCTGGGTCCTGAATGCCACATGTCCTCTAAAGGAATGCTTCATGTGTTTAGTGTATGAACACTTCCTGGAGTAGCCTTCTCCATTAATAGCCCCGGATGAGCACTGCGCAGGGCAGAGTTTAGTAGCTTCTGTGGTGGGGTCTCCATGGAATATGTGCTGTTCCTGGCAATAGGTTTGGCAAAAATCCCAGACTACACCACAATAATACAAAAATCAACAACACAAAGAATCGCATTAGTGCACCTTGCATTGCTTTGCCAAAGCTTGTTGTTTCAACTGCAAGCAAGGGTAGAACAGTGCGTATTTTGTGCTTTATAATAAAGTACACACGTTCTGCAGTTTTTGAGACATGACACTGATTTCCAACATGTTTATGATGCCAACCTAGTACTAAATATACAAGAGCTAACATACACAGTGTTGGCAGTTAAGGAAGAGGTCAGGCTAATATAACCTGTGGCGGGGTATTTCAGGCCAACAAGGCCAGTCTAAGCCAAGATCCAGATAAGATGATTAGGATAGGCAGGGGTCATGATATCATGGTCACTGTAGTCTTGGTAACCACAAAGAGGAGTTGTAGGGCGGTTCCCTCCTGTTTATGCCAATCGTTTGTAACACTCAAAACAACAGAAGGTAAAGTTATTGTAAGTTATTCCTATAGCTAGATCCCTAGCCAACAAATAAATCTCCCTATCTGTGAATAATCTCAGGCCATTAAGTAGGGTCCCTAGTTAGTGCTGTTGGGCCGACTACAAAAGGTGTCGAGATCTTCTCCCTGTACTCTCTAAAAACACTTTCCTGGTGTCTAGTATGTGCACACAGGTTGGAGGTCGATTCTTGAATTTTAATATGTCGCCCCCAATTTGTGTGTCTTATCGTTAAAAAACAACGAGTGCTAATCCCAGAATATCTGGTTGAATAGCCAGATAACAATGGGGAAAGAATTTTCGTTAAAAGCTGTGTGGAAAGTGAAGATATTAATTCTTCATAACTCCCAAAGGTTCAGATTTGGACCGCAAATTGTGTGGATAACAAATTAAGTTTCCTTGAAACAATCCCTTTGTTTTCCTTTAGAAAGGGAGTGTGGGTCTGGGTTATCCTCCAGGCCTATTGTCTGGTCAACCGGTTTCAGCGGGATTCTTGAGTTGCCGCTTTCTTCAGGACGAATACTTCCAGTTGAGGTATCCTAAACAGTGTCTTCACCACTGTTAGATGGTAGAGGGTGTCCAAGGTTTTGATAGGGTAATTACTTCCTAGTCCTGTATGGACAACAAAACAAGAAAAATTGGGGACTATAATCAGTCTCATGTACCAACAGTTTCTACTTTAAAAAGAGAGAATTCTAAGGTACTTCTATCAGTACCACCTCTATATGGGGAATCATACCTCTGTGTTGTAATTCAAGGGTAGCGGCTTGATTTTTCGGTGGTGTCCAATTTATAGCCAAGATGCTGGCAAGGTAGGTCTTATTTCGTCCTTTTTTTCGTCCTTGGATCAGGCTTACAGGGTCAGTCTAAGCGAAGATCAAGCGAAGATGATTAGGATAAGCCAGGGTCATGCTAACATGAACACTGTAGTTTGGGGTCAGTCTTACATGGCCAGTGTAAGCAGGGATCAAGATAAGATGATTAGGATAGGCAGGGGTCATGCTAACATTGCAGGTGTAAGCAGGGATCAAGATAAGATGATTAGGAAAGTTAGGGGTCATGATATCATGGTCACTGTAGTCTTGGGTTAGGCTTACAGGGTCAGTGTAAGCAGGGATCAAGATAAGATGATTAGGATAGGCAGGGTCATGCTAACATGAACACAGTAGGTTGGGTCAGGCTTACATGGCCAGTATAAGAAAAGATCAAGCGAAGATGATTAGGATAGTAAGGGGTCATGCTAACATGAACACTGTAAGTTGGGGTCAGGCTTACGGGCCCAGTATAAGCAAAGATCAAGCGAAGATGATTAGAATAGGCAGGGGTCATGCTAACATGAACACTGTAAGTTGGGGTCATGCTTACATGGCATTGTAAGCAGGGAACAAGATAAGATGATTAGGATAGGCAGGGGTCATGCTAACATGACCATTGCATGCAGAGGTCGGGCACCTGTTGTCAGCGTTAGCAGAGGTTTCAAAAGGCCAATTAAGACAGAGATCAGGCTCATATACCAATATAGGAGGAGTTCATGGCTACATGATCAGTGCAGGCAGACTTCAGAGTAACATGTCCAGTTTTGGCAGAGGTCAGAGTAACATGATCAGTGCAGGTAGAGGTCAGAGTAACATGGTCAGTGCAGGCATAGGTCAGAGTAACATGGTCAGTGCAGGCAGAGGTCAGAGTAACATGGTCAGTTTTGGCACAGGCAAGTCTAACATGGCTATTTAGATAGTGTGCAGGTAAGGATGGTGAGTGCAGGCAGGGGCCAGGATAACTGGACAAGTACAGGTCTATGTCAGGTGAATATGGTCACTGCAGCATGTGTGAGGCTGACATTACCAGTGTGGAGACACAGCTCAGGCTGATGTGGCCAGTATAAAAGCAGAGGTCAGGTTAGTATGGAGAGCGCCGGAAGTGGTCTGGGTAACATGTAGGCAGACGTTAGGCTACCATGGTCACTGCAGGCAGAAGAGAGTAAGTAACGTGACCGGTGAAAGGTAATGTGAAGATAACATGGCCAACAAAAGGAGAGGTCAGACTAACAAGCCAAGTGCAGACAGAGGCTTGGGAAGTATGACCAGTAAATAGATATGTCAGACCCACCTGGCCATCGCAGGCAGATGCCAGGCGGACTTCATCACTGTAGTCAGATAATAGGCTAACATGTCAGTGTAGACACAGGTGAAGCTAATTTACCCAGTTTTGCCAGAGGCCAGTCTAATATGACAGGTGAAGGGATATGACATGCTATGGAATCTCAGGCTAACATGAGCAGTGTAGACAGAGGTCGGCTAACAGGGCTGGTGCATGGAGAGTCCAGGCTAACACACCAGATGCTGTCAGGCGTCAGTTTAGCATGGCCTGCTAAAACAGAGGCCTGGCTAATATTTTCAGCGGAAGGGCAAGGCAAGGCTAACATGACGGGTGCAGGCAGAGTTCAGGATAACATAGCCAGTGGAGACAAAGGTCATATAACATGCTAGTATAGACAGCGGTCAAGTTAATATGACCAAAGCAGATATTAGACATGACTAAAGTTGCCAGAGCTCAGTCTGACATGGCTAGGGAAGACAGAGGTCAGGCTAAGGTGACTGGTGCAGGATAGTGGAGACTAGCATGGCCAGGGATGGCAGAGGAAAGTATAACCTGGAGAGTAAAGACAGCTGGCATGCAAATATTGGGAGTGTGGGCAGAGGTTAGGGTAATAAGACCAGTGAAGGGATAGCTCAGGCTGGCATGACCAGAGGTCAGGGTAGTATAACTGGTGTAGTCAGGGGTCAGGCAAAGTGGCAGTGGAGGCAGATGGCAGGCTAACATGGCCAGTATGAAGACATGGATCAGGCTAACATGTTGATATAGAGACGAGGGTGAGCCTAACATGTCCAGAATTGAGACAGATGCCAGGCTAACCTAATCAGAGCAGGCAGAGGTCCGGATAATATGCCAAACATGCTGTCCTCTCTAGGGGCTTTACCAATGCAACAGTAGATATTAATGTGTTTGGCCTTTACTGCATCTGCCTGCAAGGGTGGGTAGCCGCTGTTGAGGTTCGTCATTGGTGGCGCCATTACTGGATCTGCCTGCAAGGGTGGGTAGCCGCTGTTGAGGTTCGTCATTGGTGGCGCCATTACTGGATCTGCCTGCAAGGGTGGGTAGCCGCTGTTGAGGTTCGTCATTGGTGGCGCCATTACTGGATCTGCCTGCAATGGTGGGCAGCGGCTGTTGAGGTTCGTCATTGTTGGCGCCATTACTGGATCTGCCTGCAAGGGTGGGTAGCCGCTGTTGAGGTTCGTCATTGGTGGCGCCATTACTGGATCTGCCTGCAATGGTGGGCAGCGGCTGTTGAGGTTCGTCATTGGTGGCGCCATTACTGGATCTGCCTGCAAGGGTGGGTAGCCGCTGTTGAGGTTCGTCATTGGTGGCGCCATTACTGGATCTGCCTGCAATGCTGGGCAGCGGCTGTTGAGTTTCTTTCGTCATTGGTGGCGCCATTATTGGATAGCGTTTAACAGTGTCATTCTTTGTAATGGTCACCGGCCACTAATAGATTGTGCTGTTACTTGCTCTGGAAGGCACCAGAGGAGCTCTCCTGCAACACATACTCTAATGTAGCCCTGGGGGTCAAACCATCCTTCACTGTGAGGAGGCTGTTGAGGGCACTTGCACGGGGCATGTGGGGTGGGCCACTGGAGTGGATGCCCATAGTACCTCCGCTGCAGAGATATTGCATACCATCTGCCATGGGGGGAGGAGGGTTGGCATAAAGGGATGGCTATTGACCCAATTGTAGGGTTGTAGGAGGGGAAAGAAATGAACTTACGATGGTTCACCAGACTCGTCCCTTTTCCAATTCGATTGCAGTAGATTTAACTCGCTCCATAAACAGATTTATGTTTAGTTTGTGTATATTTTCCATGCACAAAGAACAGGTGAAGTATACTAGATTGCTATAAAAGCGGCATGTCTCCCATCAATTATACATTTGGCAATGCTGATTGTTGGTGGGAAGCCGAGCCATCACAAACCCGTCTGGGAGCTTCTTGACAGTGAATCAAAGTTTAGTTTGATATGGTAGATTTATCTGATATGGTGGACCCTCCTTTGCTCACCTCACCCCTGTTTACCGTAGCACTCTCAAGAAGGGGATCGTTATCTATACACCACAGGAACTCTTGCTGTTCTATATGTTCATTTAAGCCTTAGGGTGTTATTAAGCTTATTGTGTAGATCCATGTTAAGGGATATAGTTTGTTTGAATTCCAAAACTGTAGCTGTGTAGTGTTTGAGCATGTTGCTGTTCAACCTTGATATTCCTGGTGGAGTTCCATGTAAAATAATAATCCTCTGGAATGGTTAGCAGAGCGTCCAATGCTGGCAGGGTCTGACTCTTATGTAACACACGTAAAGACGCTAAGGTCGAGGTTAGCTTCCAAGTTGAGTGCACTTGCACATAAACTGCATGGCGGGAATGCAGCGCTATTTTGATTCACCACGTGCTAGCTTCAGTGCTACTAATTGTTCAGGTTACCTTCACATGCACCGGGGCTTTTTTTCAGGCGCTCACATGTTGCCTTTTTTACCGTACACATGTCTGAGTTTTCCCTCAGTATTTTTGTAAGCCCACTTGCACCTAATACAGTCATCCATGAGGTGGAGTAAGTAAAAACTGTGAATCAATACTTCTACGATAGCAGCGATAGCTAAATCCTCATTTATCCCACCCTCTTCAATAAGCAGCATGGCAACCCGTCGGTGACAAAAGAGCAGGCCTCTAGTTTGTTGGTTTATTGGCCAGCTAGTTATTGTCTATGCTGGCCACTGTGACCTCCTGCCTCAATCAGGTTGAATGTTAGAAAATGCTCTCCAATTAAATCCTAACAAAACAGAGGTCATTTTGTTAGGACCAAAACACAAGTTTATCGGATCAACAAAAACATGCCTCCCGCCGCTATTATTCAATGTGCTTATGTCTTTCGTTACTAAAGTACAACATTTGGTCTTTTATTGGTCACATGATT
Organism: Ambystoma mexicanum; assembly: GCF_040938575.1. Lineage (NCBI taxonomy): Eukaryota > Metazoa > Chordata > Amphibia > Caudata > Ambystomatidae > Ambystoma > Ambystoma mexicanum. Next base: position 45,840,086 of record NC_090923.1, read on the forward strand.
TGATCTTGGATTCCCAATAAACTCTTTAGCAAAATCCTCTTTTCTAATATTACTCCTATTGTTGACATATTTCACACTGGCTCCCAGGAAGAGCAAGGATTAAGTTTAAGCTTTGATGTCTTTTTTTTAAATGCGTGCATGGTCTGATACCCCCACCCCCAACCTGGAAAAGAAAATTATCCCTTTACTTCCGGCAACCAAAGTTTCCTAGGCTTTCATCTTTGCAAGGTCGATGAATTTAGTACCACGCAGTGGGTAATGATATCAACAGTTATTACAGCGCTTTGATGACCTCGGGCGAGCTAGCGCTATATGAAAACTGGTATTATTATTATTATTATTATACTATCCGGGAACTCTCAATAATCCAGGAATTTAACAATGGTGTAATGTTACTATGTAGCCAACACATAGTAATGCAATTGGCGCGTGACATCAAATAATTAACACGTTAAAAATGACACGTGACATTGTTGTTATTGTTATTGTTAGGCCAACTTATAAAGTGCGCGTCGCCCGAAGGCATCATGGCGCTGGAGAGGAGGAAGGAGCCCCCAAAAAACATAACCATCAACTAAGTCACCATCATAATTAGAACAGATGCGTTTTTAAAGCCTTCCTAAAGGCCAAATGGTTGAGAGTATTTTTCAATTCGGCGGGCAGCTTGTTTCACAGCTGTGGTGCTACGATGGAGAAGGAACATCCACCAACCCGTGCCCGGCGACATTGTGGAACTCAAAGCAGGCAAGCAGACTCGGATCTCAAAGAGCGCCTGGGGAGGTTGCGGGAACATTTAGTACAAACATATTCTTCCCCTGTCCATGCAAAGCGCAGCGCACAATGCAGAGTGCCTTGAATTCAATGCGCTGAGCCACCGATGACCAGTGCAGAGGATGCAAAACCGGAGAGATATGGGCACCATAAGGCCATCCAGTCGCCACCTGCTAAGTTCGGAAGGCGCTGCAGATGATGGATCACGCCTTTGGGTTGTGCAAGATAAAGAGAGTTACAATGGTCCAGCCGACTAGATGTCATTGCAGCTACAACCCATGGCCGCAAGGAAGGTGGTAAGAGATGGAGGACTTGTCTTGGGATTTTTAAGTGAAGAAACCCAGTCTGAAAGACGGATGATATCGGAGCCTCCATTGACAAGGTGGCGGCGGTCATGATAATTCCCAAATTCTTTACCTTCACCGTAGGGACAGGAAGAGAACCTAGAGAAGAGGGCCAAAAAGTTGAGATCCAGAGTGAAGGGTTGGGAGGAAAACCCACCACCAGCCCCTCTGTTTTGTCACCGTCAACTTTAGCCTTTTTTGGTCCATCGACTCTCCCATGGCAGTCAGGCACTGATGGAGGCACGACGACACCTCAGTCTGATCAAGATCAAGTCGGATCAGTATCTGGGTGTCGTCGGCATAAGAATAGCACCTGACGCCGAAGGAGCGGAAAAGGTACCCTAGGGCCCAGATGTAGATATTAGAGAGAATAGGTGACAAAGCCGAACCCTGCGGGACACGGCAAGTGAGACAGACAGACTTTGAAACAAAGGGGAGAGCAGAAGGGACTGATGACTGAGATCTATCTTTAAGAAAAGAAGAAAACCAGGCTAGAACTTGACCTGAGATACCGACTTGGGCCAGACGGGATAGCAGGGTGAGATGGTCAGCCATGTCAAAGGCCGCTGACAGATTTAATAATATCAGGGCTCCACACCCCCTGCATCAACCAGCCTGGCCATGTCGTCCTGCATCAACCAGCCTGGCCATGTCGTCCTGCATCAACCAGCCTGGTCATGTCGTCCTGCATCAACCAGCCTGGCCGTGTCGTCCTGGACAGAGTCCAGCACGCTCTCAGTCCCCCTGCCTGGATGAAAACCAGACTGGGCTGGGTCAAGACAGTTTGATTGTTCAAGAACAGCTGACAGAAGAGGGGAGAGCAGTGATTCCAAACGTTTCATAGACGCAGGGAGAAGAGAAATAGGCTGGAAATTAGAGGGTAGAGAAGGATCCAGCCTGAGTTTTTTTCAAGAGGGGAATTACCGTAGCAATCAAATAATTAACGCGTGTTGGCTGCATAGTAAGCCAACACAAAGTATTGCACTTGGCGCGCGCGACATCAAGTAACGCGTAATTGGCGCGTGACATCCAATAATTAACGTGTGTTGGCTGCATAGTAACATCACAATAATTATAGACAGTTGAAATAGTAACGGGACTTCACTTTGAGTGCTTTTTCTGGTTTATTTTAGTGTAGTGCTGCAAACGGTGTGTGAGAGCATCCGTCCTAAAGGGGGCAGCGTCAAGGCGTATTACGCCTTGCAGCGCCATGACATCATTATTCAGCATAATGGCGCAATATGCGCTGTCTTGGGGATTATTTAAACCGGAGGAGACAGTTTATAGCACGGAACAGGCTTAAATATCACAAACACACACACACACAGGGGAGGCCCCGCTCGCCTTCATTATCTGCCTCGTATCGGAGGCCTGCAGTGCGCTGTGCGATATCCCAGACTGCGTGACATGACAGTTCAGTTCAGGTCTGGCCCCAGCGGAGGGACATCACGCCTGAGACAGCCAGACTGAAGGCAGCCGCGTGACATCAAGGCGGAATAATGCATGCGACGCTTCGCAATAATGATCTCACGCGGGCCAATCACAGAGTAGTCTTTATCCGAGCGATATCGCCCCGCGGGAGAGACTAAAGCGCGTCTTTCATTTTCATTCTTTAAGAAAATACATATTTGTGTTCAGCACGCATTTAGGCTTTGATAGTCTAGGTAGTGAACGGTTGGTACACATGACCACCAGCGGTAAGTAGCAATTGCATTCCGTGGTACCCTACCACACACTGAAGCGGAAAACACTGTCCGGCTGCAAAATCCGCCCTGCCGCAATACCGCTGGAGGTGAAAATACCACAATGGTGGGCATTGCATGCCAAATTATGATCTTTTCTGAGCTGGTTTTAAAACAAGCGTCAGCACAGGGACGACGTTATGTGTAATCCCTAAACACTGAGGGGGCGAAGGAAGGCTGGTATGAGAAGTGGGGGTCATGTCTGCTCTCCAGAAATGTAAACATGTTCCAGCTGGAGCTACTTATCAGTAATTAATAACTCCACAATAAATGCAGTACACATTTTCGTTATGCTTACAGTATTTTTACCTTTTTGGTAATATTCCCAGAAGAGGACAGGGTACTGGCATTGCCAATCCCTGTTTTAACAGGGATTCAGCGCCAAAGACAGATACAAGGGCAAACACAATGCTTATAAAGCACTTCTTTAACATATATTTATTACACCAGGAACTGATTTACTGCTGACATTTAACTATTAACTTTCAGAAGACTACTTAGAAATAACATTTCCAACTCTTTAAAAGGTGCAGAGCGAACTCAGAGAGACTGCGGGAGAAGAAGGTGGGTGTGGTGGTGAGGGGCAGGTCAGAGAGGCTGCGGGAGAAGAAGGTGGGTTTGGTGGTGAGGGGCAGGCCAGAGAGACGGGGAGAAGAAGGTGGGTTAGGTGGAGAGGGGCAGGCCAGAGAGACTGGGGGAGACGGAGGTGGGTTAGGTGGTGAGGGGCAGGCCAGAGAGACTGTGGGAGAAGGAGGTGGGTAGGTGGTGAGGGGCAGGCCAGAGAGACTGAGGGAGAAGAAGGTGGGTTAGGTGGTGAGGGGCAGGTCAGAGAGACTGTGGGATAAGAAGGTGGGTTAGGTAGCGAGGGGCAGGCCAGAGAGACTGGGGGAGAAGGAGGTGGGTAGGTGGTGAGGGGCAGGTCAGAGAGACTGTGCGAGAAGAACGTGGGTTAGGTGGTGAGGGGCAGGTCAGAGAGACTGTGGGAGAAGAAGGTGGGTTAGGTGGTGAGGGGCAGGCCAGAGAGACTGCGGGAGAAAAAGGTGGGTTAGGTAGCGAGGGGCAGGCCAGAGAGACTGGGGGAGACGGAGGTGAGTTAGGTGGTGAGGGGCAGGCCAGAGAGACTGGGAGAGAAGGAGGTGGGTTAGGTGGTGATGGGCAGGCCAGAGAGACTGGGGGAGAAGGAGGTGGGTTAGGTGGTGAGGGGCAGGCAGAGAGACTGGGGGAGAAGGAGGTGGGTTAGGTGGAGGGGGCAGGTCAGAGAGACTGGGGGAGAAGGAGGTGGGTTAGGTGGAGAGGGGCAGGTCAGAGAGACGGGGAGAATACGGTGGGATAGGTGGTGAGGGGCAGGTCACAGAGACTGTGGGAGAAGAAGGTGGGTTAGGTGCTGAGGGGCAGGCCAGAGAGAATGTGGGAGAAGAAGGTGGGTTAGGTGGTGAGGGGCAGGTCAGAGAAACTGTGGGAGAAGAAGGTGGGTTAGGTGGTGAGGGGCAGGCCAGAGAAACTGTGGGAGAAGAAGGTGGGTTAGGTAGCGAGGGGCAGGTCAGAAAGACTGCGGCAGAAGAAGGTGGGTTAGGTGGTGAGGGGCAGGTCAGAGAGATGGGGAGAAGACGGTGGGTCAGGTGGTGAGGGGCAGGTCAGAGAGACTGGGGGAGAAGGAGGTGGGTAGGTGGTGAGGGGCAGGTCAGAGAGACTGTGGGAGAAGGAGGTGGGTTAGATGGTGAGAGGCAGGCCAGATAGACTGTGGGAGAAGAATGTGGGTAGGTGGTGGGGGTCAGTCAGAGAGACTGTGGGAGAAGAAGGTGGGTAGGTGGTGAGGAGCAGGTCAGAGAGACAGGGGAGAAGAACGTGGGTTAGGTAGTGAGGGGCAGGCCAGAGAGACTGGGGGAGAAGGCGGTTGTTTAGGTAGCGAGGGGCAGGTCAGAGAGACTGCGCGAGAAGAAGGTGGGTTAGGTGGTGAGGGGTAGGTCAGGGAGACAGGGAGAAGACGGTGGGTTAGGTGGTGAGGGGCAGGTCAGGGAGAGGGGAGAAGACGGTGGGTTAGGTGGTGAGGGGCAGGTCAGAGAGACTGCGGGAGAAGAAGGTGGGTTTGGTGGTGAGGGGCAGGTCAGAGAGACTGTGGGAGAAGAATGTGGGTAGGTGGTGAGGGGCAGGTTAGAGAGACTGTGGGAGAAGAAGGTGGGTTAGGTGGAGAGGGGCAGATCAGAGAGACTGCGGGAGAAGAAGGTGGGTTAGGTGGTGAGGGGCAGGCCAGAGAGACTGGGGAGAATGAGGTGAGTTAGGTGGTGAGGGGCAGGTCAGAGAGACTGTGGGAGAGGAATGTGGGTAGGTGGTGAGGGGCAGGTCAGAGAGACTGTGGGAGAAGAAGGTGGGTATGTGGAGAGAGGCAGGCCAGAGAGACTGGGGGTGAAGCAGGTGGGTAGGTGGAGAGGGGCAGGTCAGAGAGACTGTGGGAGAAGAAGGTGGGTTAGTTAGCGAGGGGCAGGTCAGAAAGACTGCGGGAGAAGAAGGTGGGTTAGGTAGTGAGGGGCAGGCCAGAGAGACGGGGAGAAGAAGGTGGGTAGGTGGTGAGGGGCAGGTCAGAGAGACTGCGGGAGAAGAAGGTGGGTTAGGTGGAGAGGGGCAGGTCAGAGAGACTGGGGGAGAAGGAGGTGGGTTAGGTGGAGATTGGCAGGTCAGAGAGACTGTGGGAGAAGGAGGTGGGTAGGTGGAGAGGGGCAGGTCAGAGAGACTGCGGGAGAAGAAGGTGGGTTAGGTGGAGAGGGGCAGGTCAGAGAGACTGCGGGAGAAGAAGGTGGATTAGGTGGAGAGGGTCAGGTCAGAGAGACTGCGGGAGAAGAAGGTGGGTTTGGTGGAGAGGGGCAGGTCAGAGAGACTGCAGGAGAAGAAGGTGGGTGTGGTGGTGAGGGGCAGGTCAGAGAGACTGCGGGAGAAGAAGGTGGGTTTGGTGTGAGGGGCAAGTCAGAGAGACTGCGGGAGAAGAAGGTGGGTTTAGTGGAGAGGGGCAGGTCAGACAGACTGCGGGAGAAGAAGGTGGGTTTGATGGAGAGGGGCAGGTCAGAGAGACTGTGGGAGAAGAAGGCGGGTTAGGTGGTGAGGGGCAGGTCAGAGGGACTGGGGGAGACGAAGGCGGATTTGGTGGAGAGGGGCAGGTCAGAGAGACTGCGGGAGAAGAAGGTGGGTTTGGTGGTGAGGGGCAGGTCAGAGAGACTGCGGGAGAAGAAGGTGGGTTTGGTGGTGAGGGGCAGGTCAGAGAGACTGCAGGAGAAGGAGGTGGGTTTGGTGGTGAGGGGCAGGTCAGAGAGACTGCGGGAGAAGAAGGTGGGTTAGGTGGTGAGGGGCAGGTCAGAGAGAATGTGGGAGAAGAAGGTGGGTAGGTGGTGAGGGGCAGGTCAGAGAGACTGCAGGAGAAGAAGGTGGGTAGGTGGTGAGGGGCAGGTCAGAGAGACTGCGGGAGAAGAAGGTGGGTTACGTGGAGAGGGGCAAGTCAGAGAGACTGCAGGAGAAGAAGGTGGGTTAGGTGGAGAGGGGCAGGTCAGAGAGACTGTGGGAGAAGAAGGTGGGTAGGTGGTGAGTGGCAGGTCAGAGAGACTGCGGGAGAAGAAGGTGGGTAGGTGGTGAGGGGCAGGTCAGAGAGACTGTGGGAGAAGGAGGTGGGTTAGGTGGAGAGGGGCAGGTCAGGGAGACTGCGGGAGAAGAAGGTGGGTTAGGTGGTGAGGGGCTGGTCAGAGAAACTGTGGGAGAAGAAGGTGGGTTAGGTGGTGAGAGGCAGGCCAGAGAGACTGGGGGAGAAGGAGGTGGGTAGGTGGTGAGGGGCAGGTCAGAGAGACTGCGGGAGAAGAAGGTGGGTTAGGTGGTGAGGGGTAGGTCAGAGAGACTGGGGGAGAAGGAGGTGGGTTAGGTGGTGAGGGGCAGGCCAGAGAATCTGCGGGAGAAGAAGGTGGGTTAGGTAGCGAGGGGCAGGTCAGAAAGACTGCGGCAGAAGAAGGTGGGTTAGGTGGTGAGGGGCAGGTCAGAGAGATGGGGAGAAGACGGTGGGTCAGGTGGTGAGGGGCAGGTCAGAGAGACTGGGGGAGAAGGAGGTGGGTAGGTGGTGAGGGGCAGGTCAGAGAGACTGTGGGAGAAGGAGGTGGGTTAGATGGTGAGGGGCAGGCCAGATAGACTGTGGGAGAAGAATGTGGGTAGGTGGTGGGGGGCAGTGAGAGAGACTGTGGGAGAAGAAGGTGGGTAGGTGGTGAGGAGCAGGTCAGAGAGACAGGGGAGAAGAACGTGGGTTAGGTAGTGAGGGGCAGGCCAGAGAGACTGGGGGAGAAGGCGGTTGTTTAGGTAGCGAGGGGCAGGTCAGAGAGACTGCGCGAGAAGAAGGTGGGTTAGGTGGTGAGGGGCAGGTCAGGGAGACGGGGAGAAGACGGTGGGTTAGGTGGTGAGGGGCAGGTCAGGGAGAGGGGAGAAGACGGTGGGTTAGGTGGTGAGGGGCAGGTCAGAGAGACTGCGGGAGAAGAAGGTGGGTTTGGTGGTGAGGGGCAGGTCAGAGAGACTGGGAGAAGAATGTGGGTAGGTGGTGAGGGGCAGGTTAGAGAGACTGTGGGAGAAGAAGGTGGGTTAGGTGGAGAGGGGCAGATCAGAGAGACTGTGGGAGAAGAAGGTGGGTTAGGTGGTGAGGGGCAGGCCAGAGAGACTGGGGGAGAATGAGGTGAGTTAGGTGGTGAGGGGCAGGTCAGAGAGACTGTGGGAGAGGAATGTGGGTAGGTGGTGAGGGGCAGGTCAGAGAGACTGTGGGAGAAGAAGGTGGGTATGTGGAGAGAGGCAGGCCAGAGAGACTGGGGGTGAAGCAGGTGGGTAGGTGGAGAGGGGCAGGTCAGAGAGACTGTGGGAGAAGAAGGTGGGTTAGTTAGCGAGGGGCAGGTCAGAAAGACTGCGGGAGAAGAAGGTGGGTTAGGTAGTGAGGGGCAGGCCAGAGAGACGGGGAGAAGAAGGTGGGTAGGTGGTGAGGGGCAGGTCAGAGAGACTGCGGGAGAAGAAGGTGGGTTAGGTGGAGAGGGGCAGGTCAGAGAGACTGGGGGAGAAGGAGGTGGGTTAGGTGGAGATTGGCAGGTCAGAGAGACTGTGGGAGAAGGAGGTGGGTAGGTGGAGAGGGGCAGGTCAGAGAGACTGCGGGAGAAGAAGGCGGGTTAGGTGGAGAGGGGCAGGTCAGAGAGACTGCGGGAGAAGAAGGTGGATTAGGTGGAGAGGGTCAGGTCAGAGAGACTGCGGGAGAAGAAGGTGGGTTTGGTGGAGAGGGGCAGGTCAGAGAGACTGCAGGAGAAGAAGGTGGGTGTGGTGGTGAGGGGCAGGTCAGAGAGACTGCGGGAGAAGAAGGTGGGTTTGGTGTGAGGGGCAAGTCAGAGAGACTGCGGGAGAAGAAGGTGGGTTTAGTGGAGAGGGGCAGGTCAGACAGACTGCGGGAGAAGAAGGTGGGTTTGATGGAGAGGGGCAGGTCAGAGAGACTGTGGGAGAAGAAGGCGGGTTAGGTGGTGAGGGGCAGGTCAGAGGGACTGGGGGAGACGAAGGCGGATTTGGTGGAGAGGGGCAGGTCAGAGAGACTGCGGGAGAAGAAGGTGGGTTTGGTGGTGAGGGGCAGGTCAGAGAGACTGCGGGAGAAGAAGGTGGGTTTGGTGGTGAGGGGCAGGTCAGAGAGACTGCAGGAGAAGGAGGTGGGTTTGGTGGTGAGGGGCAGGTCAGAGAGACTGCAGGAGACGAAGGTGGGTTAGGTGGTGAGGGGCAGGTCAGAGAGAATGTGGGAGAAGAAGGTGGGTAGGTGGTGAGGGGCAGGTCAGAGAGACTGCAGGAGAAGAAGGTGGGTAGGTGGTGAGGGGCAGGTCAGAGAGACTGCGGGAGAAGAAGGTGGGTTACGTGGAGAGGGGCAAGTCAGAGAGACTGCAGGAGAAGAAGGTGGGTTAGGTGGAGAGGGGCAGGTCAGAGAGACTGTGGGAGAAGAAGGTGGGTAGGTGGTGAGTGGCAGGTCAGAGAGACTGCGGGAGAAGAAGGTGGGTAGGTGGTGAGGGGCAGGTCAGAGAGACTGTGGGAGAAGGAGGTGGGTTAGGTGGAGAGGGGCAGGTCAGAGAGACTGCGGGAGAAGAAGGTGGGTTAGGTGGTGAGGGGCTGGTCAGAGAAACTGTGGGAGAAGGAGGTGGGTAGGTGGTGAGGGACAGGTCAGAGAGACTGCGGGAGAAGAAGGTGGGTTAGGTGGTGAGGGGTAGGTCAGAGAGACTGGGGGAGAAGGAGGTGGGTTAGGTGGTGAGGGGCAGGTCAAAGAGACTGTGGGAGAAGAAATGGGTTAGGTGGTGAGGGGCAGGTCAGAGAGACTGTGGGAGAAGAAGGTGGGTTAGGTGCTGAGGGGCAGGCCAGAGAGACTGCGGGAGAAGAAGGTGGGTTAGGTAGCGAGGGGCAGGTCAGAGAGACTGCGGGAGAAGAAGGTGGGTTAGGTGGTGAGGGGCAGGTCAGAGAGATGGGGAGAAGACGGTGGGTTAGGTGGTGAGGGGCAGGCCAGAGAGACTGCGGGAGAAGGAGGTGGGTTAGGTAGCGAGGGGCAGGTCAGAGAGACTGTGGGAGAAGGAGGTGGGTTAGATGGTGAGGGGCAGGCCAGATAGACTCTGGGAGAAGAATGTGGGTAGGTGGTGGGGGCAGGTCAGAGAGACTGTGGGAGAAGAAGGTGGGTAGGTGGTGAGGAGCAGGTCAGAGAGACTGTTGGAGAAGAATGTGGGTAGGTGGTGAGGGGCAGGTCAGAGAGACTGTGGGAGAAGAAGGTGGGTAGATGGAGAGAGGCAGGCCAGAGAGACTGGGGGAGAAGCAGGTCGGTAGGTGGAGAGGGGCAGGTCAGAGAGACTGTGGGAGAAGAAGGTGGGTTAGGTAGCGAGGGGCAGGTCAGAAAGACTGCGGGAGATGAAGGTGGGTTAGGTAGTGAGGGGCAGGCCAGAGAGACGGGGAGAAGAAGGTGGGTAGGTGGTGAGGGGCAGGTCAGAGAGAGTGCGGGAGAAGAAGGTGGGTTAGGTGGAGAGGGGCAGGTCAGAGAGACTGCAGGAGAAGAAGGTGGGTTAGGTGGAGAGGGGCAGGTCAGAGAGACTGTGGGAGAAGAAGGTGGGTAGGTGGTGAGGAGCAGGTCAGAGAGACAGGGGAGAAGAACGTGGGTTAGGTAGTGAAGGGCATGCCAGAGAGACTGGGGGAGAAGGCGGTTGTTTAGGTAGCGAGGGGCAGGTCAGAGAGACTGCGCGAGAAGAAGGTGGGTTAGGTGGTGAGGGGCAGGTCAGGGAGATGGGTAGAAGATGGTGGGTTTGGTGGTGAGGGGCAAGTCAGGGAGACGGGGAGAAGACGGTGGGTTAGGTGGTGAGGGGCAGGTCAGAGAGACTGCGGGAGAAGAAGGTGGGTTTGGTGGTGAGGGGCAGGTCAGAGAGACTGTGGGAGAAGAATGTGGGTAGGTGGTGAGGGACAGGTTAGAGAGACTGTGGGAGAAGAAGGTGGGTTAGGTGGAGAGGGGCAGGTCAGAGAGACTGCGGGAGAAGAAGGTGGGTTAGGTGGTGAGGGGCAGGCCAGAGAGACTGGGGGAGAATGAGGTGAGTTAGGTGGTGAGGGGCAGGTCAGAGACACTGTGGAAGAAGAATGTGGATAGGTGGTGAGGGGCAGGTCAGAGAGACTGTGGGAGAAGAAGGTGGGTAGGTGGAGAGAGGCAGGCAAGAGAGACTGGGGGAGAAGCAGGTGGGTAGGTGGAGAGGGGCAGGTCAGAGAGACTGTGGGAGAAGAAGGTGGGTTAGGTAGCAAGGGGCAGGTCAGAAAGACTGCGGGAGATGAAGGTGGGTTAGGTAGTGAGGGGCAGGACAGAGAGACGGGGAGAAGAAGGTGGTTAGGTGGTGAGGGGCAGGTCAGAGAGACTGCGGGAGAAGAAGGTGGGTAGGTGGTGAGGGGCAGGTCAGAGAGACTGCGGGAGAAGAAGGTGGGTTAGGTGGAGAGGGGCAGGTCAGAGAGACTGCAGGAGAAAAAGGTGGGTAGGTGGTGAGGGGCAGGTCAGAGAGACTGTGGGAGAAGGAGGTGGGTTAGGTGGAGAGGGGCAGGTCAGAGAGACTGCGGGAGAAGAAGGTGGGTTAGGTGGAGAGGGGCAGGTCAGAGAGACTGTGGGAGAAGAAGGTGGGTTGGGTGGTGAGGGGCAGATCAGAGAGACGGGGAGAAGACGGTGGGTTAGGTGGTGAGGGGCAGGTCATAGAGACGTGGAGAAGAAGGTGGGTAGGTGGTGAGAGGCAGGCCAGAGAGACTGTGGGAGAAGGAGGTGGGTAGGTAGTGAGGGGCAGGTCAGAGAGACTGTGGGAGAAGAAGGTGGGTTAGGTGGTGAGGGGTAGGTCAGAGAGACTGGGGGAGAAGGAGGTGGGTTAGGTGGTGAGGGGCAGGTCAGAGAGACTGTGGGAGAAGAAGGTGGGTTAGGTGGTGAGGGGCAGGTCAGAGAGACTGTGGGAGAAGAAGGTGGGTTAGGTGGTGAGGGGCAGGCCAGAGAGACCGCGGGAGAAGAAGGTGGGTTAGGTAGCGAAAGGCAGGTCAGAGAGACTGCGGGAGAAGAAGGTGGGTTAGGTGGTGAGGGGCAGGTCAGAGAGATGGGGAGAAGACGGTGGGTTAGGTGGTGAGGGGCAGGTCAGAGAGACTGGGGGAGAAGGAGGTGGGTAGGTGGTGAGGGGCAGGTCAGAGACACTGTGGGAGAAGGAGGTGGGTTAGATGGTGAGGGGCAGGCCAGATAGACTGTGGGAGAAGAATGTGGGTAGGTGGTGGGGGGCAGGTCAGAGAGACTGTGGGAGAAGAAGATGGGTAGGTGGTGAGGAGCAGGTCAGAGAGACAGGGGAGAAGAACGTGGGTTAGGTAGTGAGGGGCAGGCCAGAGAGACTGGGGGAGAAGGCGGTTGGTTAGGTAGCGAGGGGCAGGTCAGAGAGACTGCGTAAGAAGAAGGTGGGTTAGGTGGTGAGGGGCAGGTCAGGGAGACGGGGAGAAGACGGTGGGTTAGGTGGTGAGGGGCAGGTCAGGGAGACGGGGAGAAGACGGTCGGTTAGGTGGTGAGGGGCAGGTCAGAGAGACTGCAGGAGAAGAAGATGGGTTTGGTGGTGAGGGGCAGGTCAGAGAGACTGTCGGAGAAGAATGTGGGTAGGTGGTGAGGGGCAGGTTAGAGAGACTGTGGGAGAAGAAGATGGGTTAGGTGGAGAGGGGCAGGTCAGAGAGATTGCGGGAGAAGAAGGTGGGTTAGGTGGTGAGGGGCAGGCCAGAGAGACTGGGGGAGAATGAGGTAAGTTAGGTGGTGAGGGGCAGGTCAGAGAGACTGTGGGAGAAGAATGTGGGTAGGTGGTGAGCGGCAGGTCAGAGAGACTGTGGGAGAAGAAGGTGGGTAGGTGGAGAGAGGCAGGCCAGAGAGACTGGGGGAGAAGCAAGTTGGTAGGTGGAGAGGGGCAGGTCAGAGAGACTGTGGGAGAAGAAGGTGGGTTAGGTAGCGAGGGGCAGGTCAGAAAGACTGCGGGAGAAGAAGGTGGGTTAGGTAGTGAGGAGCAGGCCAGAGAGACGGGGAGAAGATGGTGGGTTAGGTGGTGAGGGGCAGGCTAGAGAGACTGCGGGAGAAGAAGGTGGGTTTGGTGGTGAGGGGCAGGTCAGAGAGACTGTGGGAGAAGAATGTGGGTAGGTGGTGAGGGGCAGGTTAGAGAGACTGTGGGAGAAGAAGGTGGATTAGGTGGAGAGGGGCAGGTAAGAGAGACTGCGGGAGAAGAAGGTGGGTTAGGTGGTGATGGCCAGACCAGAGAGACTGGGGGAGAATGAGGTGAGTTAGGTGGTGAGGGGCAGGTCAGAGAGACTGTGGGAGAAGAATGTGGGTAGGTGGTGAGGGGCAGGTCAGAGAGACTGTGGGAGAAGAAGGTGGGTAGATGGAGAGAGGCAGGCCAGAGAGACTGGGGGAGAAGCAGGTGGGTTAGGTAGCGAGGGGCAGGTCAGAAAGACTGCGGGAGATGAAGGTGGGTTAGGTTGTGAGGGGCAGGCCAGAGAGACGGGGAGAAGAAGGTGGGTAGGTGGTGAGGGGCAGGTCAGAGAGACTGCGGGAGAAGAAGGTGGGTTAGGTGGAGAGGGGCAGGTCAGATAGACTGCAGAGAAGAAGGTGGGTTAGGTGGAGAGGGGCAGGCCAGAGAGACTGGGGGAGAAGGTGGTTGTTTAGGTAGCGAGGGGCAGGTCAGAGAGACTGCGCGAGAAGAAGGTGGGTTAGGTGGTGAGGGGCAGGTCAGGGAGACGGGGAGAAGACGGTGGGTTAGGTGGTGAGGGGCAGGTCAGAGAGACTGTGGGAGAAGAAGGTGGGTTTGGTGGTGAGGGGCAGGTCAGAGAGACTGTGGCAGAAGAATGTGGGTAGGTGGTGAGGGGCACGTTAGAGAGACTGTGGGAGAAGAAGGTGGGTTAGGTGGAGAGGGGCAGGTCAGAGAGACTGCGGGAGAAGAAGGTGGGTTAGGTGGTGAGGGGTAGGCCAGAGAGACTGGGGGAGAATGAGGTGAGTTAGGTGGTGAGGGGCAGGTCAGAGACACTGTGGGAGAAGAATGTGGGTAGGTGGTGAGGTGCAGGTCAGAGAGACTGTGGGAGAAGAAGGTGGGTAGGTGGAGGGAGGGAGACCAGAGAGACTGGGGGAGAAGCAGGTGGGTAGGTGGAGAGGGGCAGGTCAGAGAGACTGTGGGAAAAGAAGGTGGGTTAGGTAGCAAGGGGCAGGTCAGAAAGACTGCGGGAGATGAAGGTGGGTTAGGTAGTGAGGGGCAGGACAGAGAGACGGGGAGAAGAAGGTGATTAGGTGGTGAGGGGCAGGTCAGAGAGACTGCGGGAGAAGAAGGTGAGTAGGTGGTGAGGGGCAGGTCAGAGAGACTGCGGGAGAAGAAGGTGGGTTAGGTGGAAAGGGGCAGGTCAGAGAGACTGCAGGAGAAAAAGGTGGGTAGGTGGTGAGGGGCAGGTCAGAGAGACTGTGGGAGAAGGAGATGGGTTAGGTGGAGAGGGGCAGGTCAGAGAGACTACGGGAGAAGAAGGTGGGTTAGGTGGAGAGGGGCAGGTCAGAAAGACTGTGGGTGAAGAAGGTGGGTTAGGTGGTGAGGGGCAGGTCAGAGAGACGGGGAGAAGACGGTGGGTTAGGTGGTGAGGGAAAGGTCATAGAGACGTGGAGAAGAAGGTGGGTAGGTGGTGGGAGGCAGGCCAGAGAGACTGGGGGAGAAGGAGGTGGGTAGGTGGTGAGGGGCAGGTCAGAGAGACTGTGGGAGAAGAAAGTGGGTTAGGTGGTGAGGGGTAGGTCAGAGAGACTGGGGGAGAAGGAGGTGGGTTAGGTGGTGGGGGGCAGGTCAGAGAGACTGTTGGAGAAGAAGGTGCGTTAGGTGGTGAGGGGCAGGTCAGAGAGACTGTGGGAGAAGAAGGTGGGTTAGGTGGTGAGGGGCAGGCCAGAGAGACCGTGGGAGAAGAAGGTGGGTTAGGTAGCGAGGGGCAGGTCAGAGAGACTGCGGGAGAAGAAGGTGGGTTAGGTGGTGAGGGGCAGGTCAGAGAGATGGGGAGAAGACGGTGGGTTAGGTGGTGAGGGGCAGGTCAGAGAGACTGGGGGAGAAGGAGGTGGGTAGGAGGTGAGGGGCAGGTCAGAGACACTGTGGGAGTAGGAGGTGGGTTAGATGGTGAGGGGCAGGCCAGATAGACTGTGGGAGAAGAATGTGGGTAGGTGGTGGGGGGCAGGTCAGAGAGACTGTGGGAGAAGAAGGTGGGTAGGTGGTGAGGAGCAGGTCAGAGAGACAGGGGAGAAGAACGTGGGTTAGTTAGTGAGGGGCAGGCCAGAGAGACTGGGGGAGAAGGCGGTTGGTTAGGTAGCGAGGGGCAGGTCAGAGAGACTGCGCGAGAAGAAGGTGGGTTAGGTGGTGAGGGGCAGGTCAGGGAGACGGGGAGAAGACGGTGGGTTAGGTGGTGAGGGGCAGGTCAGGGAGACGGGGAGAAGACGGTCGGTTAGGTGGTGAGGGGCAGGTCAGAGAGACTGCAGGAGAAGAAGATGGGTTTGGTGGTGAGGGGCAGGTCAGAGAGACTGTCGGAGAAGAATGTGGGTAGGTGGTGAGGGGCAGGTTAGAGAGACTGTGGGAGAAGAAGATGGGTTAGGTGGAGAGGGGCAGGTCAGAGAGACTGCGGGAGAAGAAGGTGGGTTAGGTGGTGAGGGGCAGGCCAGAGAGACTGGGGGAGAATGAGGTGAGTTAGGTGGTGAGGGGCAGGTCAGAGACACTGTGGAAGAAGAATGTGGATAGGTGGTGAGGGGCAGGTCAGAGAGACTGTGGGAGAAGAAGGTGGGTAGGTGGAGAGAGGCAGGCAAGAAAGACTGGGGGAGAAGCAGGTGGGTAGGTGGAGAGGGGCAGGTCAGAGAGACTGTGGGAGAAGAAGGTGGGTTAGGTAGCAAGGGGCAGGTCAGAAAGACTGCGGGAGATGAAGGTGGGTTAGGTAGTGAGGGGCAGGACAGAGAGACGGGGAGAAGAAGGTGGTTAGGTGGTGAGGGGCAGGTCAGAGAGACTGCGGGAGAAGAAGGTGGGTAGGTGGTGAGGGGCAGGTCAGAGAGACTGCGGGAGAAGAAGGTGGGTTAGGTGGAGAGGGGCAGGTCAGAGAGACTGCAGGAGAAAAAGGTGGGTAGGTGGTGAGGGGCAGGTCAGAGAGACTGTGGGAGAAGGAGGTGGGTTAGGTGGAGAGGGGCAGGTCAGAGAGACTGCGGGAGAAGAAGGTGGGTTAGGTGGAGAGGGGCAGGTCAGAGAGACTGTGGGAGAAGAAGGTGGGTTGGGTGGTGAGGGGCAGATCAGAGAGACGGGGAGAAGACGGTGGGTTAGGTGGTGAGGGGCAGGTCATAGAGACGTGGAGAAGAAGGTGGGTAGGTGGTGAGAGGCAGGCCAGAGAGACTGTGGGAGAAGGAGGTGGGTAGGTAGTGAGGGGCAGGTCAGAGAGACTGTGGGAGAAGAAGGTGGGTTAGGTGGTGAGGGGTAGGTCAGAGAGACTGGGGGAGAAGGAGGTGGGTTAGGTGGTGAGGGGCAGGTCAGAGAGACTGTGGGAGAAGAAGGTGGGTTAGGTGGTGAGGGGCAGGTCAGAGAGACTGTGGGAGAAGAAGGTGGGTTAGGTGGTGAGGGGCAGGCCAGAGAGACCGCGGGAGAAGAAGGTGGGTTAGGTAGCGAAAGGCAGGTCAGAGAGACTGCGGGAGAAGAAGGTGGGTTAGGTGGTGAGGGGCAGGTCAGAGAGATGGGGAGAAGACGGTGGGTTAGGTGGTGAGGGGCAGGTCAGAGAGACTGGGGGAGAAGGAGGTGGGTAGGTGGTGAGGGGCAGGTCAGAGACACTGTGGGAGAAGGAGGTGGGTTAGATGGTGAGGGGCAGGCCAGATAGACTGTGGGAGAAGAATGTGGGTAGGTGGTGGGGGGCAGGTCAGAGAGACTGTGGGAGAAGAAGATGGGTAGGTGGTGAGGAGCAGGTCAGAGAGACAGGGGAGAAGAACGTGGGTTAGGTAGTGAGGGGCAGGCCAGAGAGACTAGGGGAGAAGGCGGTTGGTTAGGTAGCGAGGGGCAGGTCAGAGAGACTGCGTAAGAAGAAGGTGGGTTAGGTGGTGAGGGGCAGGTCAGGGAGACGGGGAGAAGACGGTGGGTTAGGTGGTGAGGGGCAGGTCAGGGAGACGGGGAGAAGACGGTCGGTTAGGTGGTGAGGGGCAGGTCAGAGAGACTGCAGGAGAAGAATGTGGGTAGGTGGTGAGGGGCAGGTTAGAGAGACTGTGGGAGAAGAAGATGGGTTAGGTGGAGAGGGGCAGGTCAGAGAGATTGCGGGAGAAGAAGGTGGGTTAGGTGGTGAGGGGCAGGCCAGAGAGACTGGGGGAGAATGAGGTAAGTTAGGTGGTGAGGGGCAGGTCAGAGAGACTGTGGGAGAAGAATGTGGGTAGGTGGTGAGCGGCAGGTCAGAGAGACTGTGGGAGAAGAAGGTGGGTAGGTGGAGAGAGGCAGGCCAGAGAGACTGGGGGAGAAGCAAGTTGGTAGGTGGAGAGGGGCAGGTCAGAGAGACTGTGGGAGAAGAAGGTGGGTTAGGTAGCGAGGGGCAGGTCAGAAAGACTGCGGGAGAAGAAGGTGGGTTAGGTAGTGAGGAGCAGGCCAGAGAGACGGGGAGAAGATGGTGGGTTAGGTGGTGAGGGGCAGGCTAGAGAGACTGCGGGAGAAGAAGGTGGGTTTGGTGGTGAGGGGCAGGTCAGAGAGACTGTGGGAGAAGAATGTGGGTAGGTGGTGAGGGGCAGGTTAGAGAGACTGTGGGAGAAGAAGGTGGATTAGGTGGAGAGGGGCAGGTAAGAGAGACTGCGGGAGAAGAAGGTGGGTTAGGTGGTGATGGCCAGACCAGAGAGACTGGGGGAGAATGAGGTGAGTTAGGTGGTGAGGGGCAGGTCAGAGAGACTGTGGGAGAAGAATGTGGGTAGGTGGTGAGGGGCAGGTCAGAGAGACTGTGGGAGAAGAAGGTGGGTAGATGGAGAGAGGCAGGCCAGAGAGACTGGGGGAGAAGCAGGTGGGTTAGGTAGCGAGGGGCAGGTCAGAAAGACTGCGGGAGATGAAGGTGGGTTAGGTTGTGAGGGGCAGGCCAGAGAGACGGGGAGAAGAAGGTGGGTAGGTGGTGAGGGGCAGGTCAGAGAGACTGCGGGAGAAGAAGGTGGGTTAGGTGGAGAGGGGCAGGTCAGATAGACTGCAGAGAAGAAGGTGGGTTAGGTGGAGAGGGGCAGGCCAGAGAGACTGGGGGAGAAGGTGGTTGTTTAGGTAGCGAGGGGCAGGTCAGAGAGACTGCGCGAGAAGAAGGTGGGTTAGGTGGTGAGGGGCAGGTCAGGGAGACGGGGAGAAGACGGTGGGTTAGGTGGTGAGGGGCAGGTCAGAGAGACTGTGGGAGAAGAAGGTGGGTTTGGTGGTGAGGGGCAGGTCAGAGAGACTGTGGCAGAAGAATGTGGGTAGGTGGTGAGGGGCACGTTAGAGAGACTGTGGGAGAAGAAGGTGAGTTAGGTGGAGAGGGGCAGGTCAGAGAGACTGCGGGAGAAGAAGGTGGGTTAGGTGGTGAGGGGTAGGCCAGAGAGACTGGGGGAGAATGAGGTGAGTTAGGTGGTGAGGGGCAGGTCAGAGACACTGTGGGAGAAGAATGTGGGTAGGTGGTGAGGTGCAGGTCAGAGAGACTGTGGGAGAAGAAGGTGGGTTAGGTAGCAAGGGGCAGGTCAGAAAGACTGCGGGAGATGAAGGTGGGTTAGGTAGTGAGGGGCAGGACAGAGAGACGGGGAGAAGAAGGTGATTAGGTGGTGAGGGGCAGGTCAGAGAGACTGCGGGAGAAGAAGGTGGGTAGGTGGTGAGGGGCAGGTCAGAGAGACTGCGGGAGAAGAAGGTGGGTTAGGTGGAAAGGGGCAGGTCAGAGAGACTGCAGGAGAAAAAGGTGGGTAGGTGGTGAGGGGCAGGTCAGAGAGACTGTGGGAGAAGGAGATGGGTTAGGTGGAGAGGGGCAGGTCAGAGAGACTGCGGGAGAAGAAGGTGGGTTAGGTGGAGAGGGGCAGGTCAGAAAGACTGTGGGTGAAGAAGGTGGGTTAGGTGGTGAGGGGCAGGTCAGAGAGACGGGGAGAAGACGGTGGGTTAGGTGGTGAGGGAAAGGTCATAGAGACGTGGAGAAGAAGGTGGGTAGGTGGTGGGAGGCAGGCCAGAGAGACTGGGGGAGAAGGAGGTGGGTAGGTGGTGAGGGGCAGGTCAGAGAGACTGTGGGAGAAGAAAGTGGGTTAGGTGGTGAGGGGTAGGTCAGAGAGACTGGGGGAGAAGGAGGTGGGTTAGGTGGTGGGGGGCAGGTCAGAGAGACTGTTGGAGAAGAAGGTGGGTTAGGTGGTGAGGGGCAGGTCAGAGAGACTGTGGGAGAAGAAGGTGGGTTAGGTGGTGAGGGGCAGGCCAGAGAGACCGTGGGAGAAGAAGGTGGGTTAGGTAGCGAGGGGCAGGTCAGAGAGACTGCGGGAGAAGAAGGTGGGTTAGGTGGTGAGGGGCAGGTCAGAGAGATGGGGAGAAGACGGTGGGTTAGGTGGTGAGGGGCAGGTCAGAGAGACTGGGGGAGAAGGAGGTGGGTAGGAGGTGAGGGGCAGGTCAGAGACACTGTGGGAGTAGGAGGTGGGTTAGATGGTGAGGGGCAGGCCAGATAGACTGTGGGAGAAGAATGTGGGTAGGTGGTGGGGGGCAGGTCAGAGAGACTGTGGGAGAAGAAGGTGGGTAGGTGGTGAGGAGCAGGTCAGAGAGACAGGGGAGAAGAACGTGGGTTAGGTAGTGAGGGGCAGGCCAGAGAGACTGGGGGAGAAGGCGGTTGGTTAGGTAGCGAGGGGCAGGTCAGAGAGACTGCGCGAGAAGAAGGTGGGTTAGGTGGTGAGGGGCAGGTCAGGGAGACGGGGAGAAGACGGTGGGTTAGGTGGTGAGGGGCAGGTCAGGGAGACGGGGAGAAGACGGTCGGTTAGGTGGTGAGGGGCAGGTCAGAGAGACTGCAGGAGAAGAAGATGGGTTTGGTGGTGAGGGGCAGGTCAGAGAGACTGTCGGAGAAGAACGTGGGTAGGTGGTGAGGGGCAGGTTAGAGAGACTGTGGGAGAAGAAGATGGGTTAGGTGGAGAGGGGCAGGTCAGAGAGACTGCGGGAGAAGAAGGTGGGTTAGGTGGTGAGGGGCAGGCCAGAGAGACTGGGGGAGAATGAGGTGAGTTAGGTGGTAAGGGGCAGGTCAGAGAGACTGTGGGAGAAGAATGTGGGTAGGTGGTGAGGGGCAGGTCAGAGAGACTGTGGGAGAAGAAGGTGGGTAGGTGGAGAGAGGCAGGCCAGAGAGACTGGGGGAGAAGCAGGTGGGTAGGTGGAGAGGGGCAGGTCAGAGAGACTGTGGGAGAAGAAGGTGGGTTAGGTAGCGAGGGGCAGGTCAGAAAGACTGCGGGAGAAGAAGGTGGGTTAGGTAGTGAGGGGCAGGCCAGAGAGACGGGGAGAAGATGGTGGGTTAGGTGGTGAGGGGCAGGCCAGAGAGACTGCGGGAGAAGGAGGTGGGTTAGGTAGCGAGGAGCAGGTCACAGAGACTGCGGGAGAAGAAGGTGGGTTAGGTAGTGAGGGGCAGGCCAGAGAGACTGAGGGAGAAGGAGGTGGGTTAGGTGGTGAGGGGCAGGCCAGAGAGACTGTGGGAGAAGAAGGTGGGTAGGTGGTGAGGGGCAGGTCAGAGAGACTGTGGGAGAAGAAGGTGGGTTAGGTAGTGAGGGGCAGGCCAGAGAGACTGGGGGAGAAGGAGGTGGGTAGGTGGTGAGGGGCATGTCAGAGAGACGGGGACAAGACGGTGGGTTAGGTGGTGAGGGGCAGGTCAGAGAGACTGTGGGAGAAGAAGGTGGGTTAGGTGGTGAGGGGCAGGCCAGAGAGACTGGGGGAGAATGGGGTGAGTTAGGTGGTGAGGGGCAGGTCAGAAAGACTGTGGGAGAAGAATGTGGGTAGGTGGTGAGGGGCACGTCAGAGAGAATGTGGGAGAAGAAGGTGGGTTTGTTGGTGAGGGGCAGGTCAGAGAGAATGTGGGAGAAGAAGGTGGTTAGGTAGTGAGGGGCAGGCCAGAGAGCCTGGGGGAGAAGAAGGTGGGTTAGGTGGTGAGGGGCAGGCCAGAGAGACTGTGGGAGAAGAAGGTGGGTAGGTGGTGAAGGGCAGGTCAGAGAGACTGTGGGAGACAAAGGTGGGTTAGATAGTGAGGGGCAGGCCAGAGAGACTGTGGGAGAAGAAGGTGGGTTAGGAAGCGTCGGGCAGGTCAGAGAGACTGTGCGAGAAGAAGGTGAGTTAGGTAGTGAGAGGCAGGCCAGAGAGACTGTGGGAGATTGAAGGTGGGTTAGATGGTGAGGGGCAGGCCAGATAGACTGTGGGAGAAGAATGTGGGTAGGTGGTGGGGGGCAGGTCAGAGAGACTGTGGGAGAAGAAGGTGGGTAGGTGGTGAGGAGCAGGTCAGAGAGACAGGGGAGAAGAACGTGGGTTAGGTAGTGAGGGGCAGGCCAGAGAGACTGGGGGAGAAGTAGGTGGGTTAGGTAGCGAGGGGTAGGCCAGAGAGACTGGGGGAGAAGGAGGTGGGTAGGTGGTGAGGGGCAGGTCAGAGAGACTGTGCGAGAAGAACGTGGGTTAGCTGGTGAGGGGCAGGCCAGAGAGACTGGGGGAGAAGGAGGTGGGTTAGGTAGCGAGGGGCAGGTCAGAGAGACTGGGGGAGAAGGAGGTGGGTAGGTGGTGAGGGGCAGGTCAGAGAGACTGTGGGAGAAGAAGGTGGGTTAGGTGGTGAGAGGCAGGTCAGAGAGACTGTAGGAGAAGAAGGTGGGTTTGGTGGAGAGGGGCAGGCCAGAGAGACAGGGAGAAGACGGTGGGTTAGGTGGTGAGGGGCAGGTTAGAGAGACTCGACGAGAAGGAGGTGGGTTTGGTGGTGAGGGGCAGGTCAGAGAGAATGTGGGAGAAGAAGGTGGTTAGGTAGTGAGGGGCAGGCCAGAGAGACTGGGGGAGAAGAAGGTGGGTTAGGTGGTGAGGGGCAGGCCAGAGAGACTGTGGGAGAAGAAGGTGGGTAGGTGGTGAGGGGCAGGCCAGAGAGACTGGGTGAGAAGGAGGTGGGTTAGGTGGTGAGGGGCAGGCCAGAGAGACTGGGGGAGAAGGAGGTGGGTTAGGTGGTGAGGGGCAGGTCAGAGAGACTGCGGGAGAAGAAGGTGGGTTAGGTAGCGAGGGCTAGGCTAGAGAGACTGGGGGAGAAGGAGGTGGGTTAGGTAGCGAGGGGTAGGCCAGAGAGACTGGGGGAGAAGGAGGTGGGTATGTGGTGAGGGGCAGGTCAGAGAGACTGTGCGAGAAGAACGTGGGTTAGGTGGTGAGGGGCAGGCCAGAGAGACTGGGGGAGAAGGAGGTGGGTTAGGTAGCGAGGGGCAGGTCAGAGAGACTGGGGGAGAAGGAGGTGGGTAGGTGGTGAGGGGCAGGTCAGAGAGACTGTGGGAGAAGAAGGTGGGTTAGGTGGTGAGAGGCAGGTCAGAGAGACTGTAGGAGAAGAAGGTGGGTTTGGTGGAGAGGAGCAGGCCAGAGAGACAGGGAGTAGACGGTGGGTTAGGTGGTGAGGGGCAGGTTAGAGAGACTCGAGGAGAAGGAGGTGGGTTAGGTGGAGAGGGGCAGGTCAGAGTGACTGCGGGAGAAGAGGGTGGGTAGGTGGTGAGGAGCAGGTCAGAGAGACAGGGGAGAAGAACATGGGTTAGGTAGTGAGGGGCAGGCCAGAGAGACTGGGGGAGAAGGCGGTTGGTTAGGTAGCGAGGGGCAGGTCAGAGAGACTGCACGAGAAGGAGGTGGGTTAGATGGTGAGGGGCAGGTCAGGGAGATGGGGAGAAATTTGTGGGTTAGGTGGTGAGGGGCAGGTCAGGGAGGCGGGGAGAAGACGGTGGGTTAGGTGGTGAGGGGCAGGTCAGAGAGACTGCTGGAGAAGAAAATGGGTTTGGTGGTGAGGGGCAGGTCAGAGAGACTGTGGGAGAAGAAGATGGGTTAGGTGGAGATGGGCAGGTCAGAGAGACTGCAGGAGAAGAAGGTGGGTTAGGTGGTGAGGGGCAGGCCAGAGAGACTGGGGGAGAATGAGGTGAGTTAGGTGGTGAGGGGCAGGTCAGAGAGACTGTGGGAGAAGAATGTGGGTAGGTGGTGAGGGGCAGGTCAGAGAGACTGTGGGAGAAGAAGGTGGGTAGGTGGAGAGAGGCAGGCCAGAGAGACTGGGGGAGAAGCAGGCGGGTAGGTGGAGAGGGGCAGGTCAGAGAGACGGTGGGAGAAGAAGGTGGGTTAGGTAGCGAGGGGCAGGTCAGAAAGACTGCGGGAGAAGAGGGTGGGTTAGGTAGTGAGGGGCAGGCCAGAGAGACGGGGAGAAGACGGTGGGTTAGGTGGTGAGGGGCAGGCCAGAGAGACTGGGGGAGAAGGAGGTGGGTTAGGTAGCGAGGAGCAGGTCACAGAGACTGCGTGAGAAGAAGGTGGGTTAGGTAGTGAGGGGCAGGCCAGAGAGACTGGGGGAGAAGGAGGTGGGTTAGGTGGTGAGGGGCAGGCCAGAGAGACTGCGGGAGAAGAAGGTGGGTAGGTGGTGAGGGGCACGTCAGAGAGACTGTGGGAGAAGAAGGTGGGTTAGGTAGTGAGGGGCAGGCCAGAGAGACTCGGGGAGAAGGAGGTGGGTAGGTGGTGAGGGGCGTGTCAGAGAGACGGGGACAAGACGGTGGGTTAGGTGGTGAGGGGCAGGTCAGAGAGACTGTGGGAGAAGAAGGTGCGTTAGGTGGTGAGGGGCAGGCCAGAGAGACTGGGGGAGAATGAGGTGAGTTAGGTGGTGACGGGCAGGTCAGAAAGACTGTGGGAGAAGAATGTGGGTAGGTGGTGAGGGGCAGGTCAGAGAGACTGTGGGAGAAGAAGGTGGGTTTGGTGGTGAGGGGCAGGTCAGAGAGAATGTAGGAGAAGAAGGTGGGTTAGGTAGTGAGGGGCAGGCCACAGAGACTGGGGGAGAAGAAGTTGGGTTAGGTGGTGAGGGGCAGGCCAGAGAGACTGTGGGAGAAGAAGGTGGGTAGGTGGTGAGGGGCAGGTCAGAGAGACTGTGGGAGACGAAGGTGGGTTAGGTAGTGAGGGGAAGGCCAGAGAGACTGTGGGAGAAGAAGGTGGGTTAGGTAGTGAGGGCAGGTCAGAGAGACTGTGGGAGAAGAAGGTGGGTTAGGTAGTGAGAGGCAGGCCAGAGAGACTGTGGGAGAAGAAGGTGGGTTAGGTAGTGAGGGGCAGGCCAGAAAAACTGCTGGAGAAGAAGGTGGGTTAGGTAGCGAGGACGAGGGTTATCTGGCAACCATAAGGACAGGATTCCTCATAGCATGCAGGGGCGGTGGAGGGGGGCGGTGATGCCCAGGGTTATCTGGCAAGCAGAAGGGCCGGATTCCACCTAGCATGACAGGGGTGAGGACCAGGATTATCTGGCAGGCATAAGGACAAGATTACACATAGCACTCAGGGGGGTGAGGACGAGGGTTATCTGGCAACCATAAGGACAGGATTTCTCATAGCATGCAGGGGCGGTGGAGGGGGGGGGGGTGATGCCCAGGGTTATCTGGCAGGTATAAGGACAAGATTACACATAGCATGTAGGGGGGTGAGGATCAGTTGTATCTGGCAAGCATAAGGGCTGGATTCCCCATAATTTACGGGGGTGAGGATCAGGGTAAACTGACTAGCATGAGGGCAGGATTCCCCATAACATGCCAGGGGGCGAGGAACAGGGTGATCACGCAGACACAGGGGCAGGCGTGTCCATACCATCCAGAGCAGTGCGGCGAGGACCAGGGCAATTTGGCAGCGATCCGGCAGCATTTCCAATATTATTCGCGGTGCGAGGCAGTTTGGAAAACCGCATAAACTAGGTGAATGAGGAATAAGGAAATACCGGACACAACCCACGTTCTTAAGTTTTAGAGTACAGCTTAGGAGAAATGGTAGAGTACAGCTTAGGAGAAATGGTAGAGTACAGCTTAGGAGAAATGGTAGAGTACAGCTTAGGAGAAATGGTAGAGTACAGCTAAGGAGAAATGGCGAATGAGGAGGGACACAAAGCTGGAAGGTGTTGTTTGACTATTTGCCCAACCACTGACTGCCCATGGCCATTCCCCCCCAGTTCCTGCCCCTGCCCGCCCCCAAACACCTCATCACGGGAACTCTTTTAGCTTGCTTTGCTCAGACCCTACCATCAAACTTCCCTCTTGAAGTGCGTGGGAATGTTTATTGAAAACAGACTCGTGAGAGTTCATGATTTAATTGGCGCAATAGATGTGCTACTGGTATCATAAAAATGTCTTAATCGTGTCTGCCTTCAGCCACTCCATTTATAAGCACTCTGCTTGCCCTCCACTGAAGGCCTGTTCAAAACAAGCATTGGAAAAGCCAACAGTTTTGACTTGTGCATACGTTTTAGGCATTTGCGAGGTACTGCTATTAAATACCCAGGTATCTGCACGATGTTCCACCTGCTACCATCAATGGCCAGTTAATACCAATGTGGCAATGCCTGGCATGTGTCTTTCCCATGCCTACACAAAAGCCCTAACTGCTGGCATTGCCAATGCTTGTTTTCATTTGGAAGGTTGGGGAAGGGATGTCGGCTTGGGCCATGTGATGGCGTCCTAGAGCCGATACCCCCTCCCTGTCCCCCCCCCCCACCTCTTTCTGGCAGTCAGTCATCTTTAGTGCTCCCAACAGTGCACGCAGGAACCTTCATCACACCGCCATTCTCCGAGGCCTCACTAGTAAATGTGATCACGTGAGCTTGGAATGAGCCGCCCGTTCTCTGTCGGATCTTTGATCTTTTTTGTAAATGGGTGTCTGCTTCGAAGCTCCTTTTAATGAATATTAATAGCTGCTACGGCGGAGGGTTGGGGGGGGGGGCGGGCACTCACAGGTGCATTTGTCAAGCGGATGATTCTTAAAGAGGGAGCCGTTGCACCTGGGCTTTACTTATGTCGCCGCTGGCCTGACATAGCCATGGCAAATAAGCAGGGGGGCGTCGCCTAATACTCGCGACCCCCTAATATGACACATCCCTAACGCATTATTTGCCTTTACTTACGAGTTATTGCGCCAGTGCTGTAATATGACCAAAATCACAGTGTTCGCAGCAGTGAAATCCCATGCACTTTGACCCCGATGGCGTCACAAGAAGGGAGACCACGGGACCCGAGGGTTGCACCGACACGCGGCCTCTTGCACAGTTTAAAACACTACTGCGGTCGCGAGCGTTGGATAACAGACAAAAGGAACCATGCGCTAAAACTGGAGGGAACAAAGCACGTGGTAAACTTCAGCAGCCAAACTGCTTAAAATGCAGACGTCTTAAAGAAGCAAGATATGGGTACAAAAGCCAACACTACATGCAACCCCAGTATTTCACATCATTACTGGGCAAAATATACCTCATCAAATAAAATACACGATCCTGAAAAAAGAGCGAGCATGCATCGATATATTAACTCAAACCATAACAAAGGCAATTTATAATCTGTAAATGTTCCCAGAAATACGTGGGTCCTCCCTTTCGTATTAAAGTTGCACACTCTCTGCATCCGTCCTTGAATGCAACATCCCAGGGCGGGGATTTAAGCCGCTGGCATCACGTTCACGACGCCTTTGTTTACACCGCACCTGTAATGGCGGCATTATTGAAGCCTTGTTTGAGGGTAAAGTGGCCGAGATGTACAATGGTTTAATGAGGGTTTTTACATGTTCAAGCTGCTATGGCGCCGCGCGGCGTTTCATTTGGCCTCGCTTTCTGCCTTCATCTCTCAGGCCGCGGAAAAGGCCGTTTGGAGCTGCCTTGGAAACGCCGAGGTCTGGGCATACATTACAAGGCGCCTCACAGCGGGACCCGGGGTAATTGGCGCTTCTATTTTGCCTCCTAGAGAATAATTTGGCAACGAAAAATTGATGTTCACATGAATTTGAGGAACGGGTCATCGTTTACCCCATTCTAAGAAAATGACAGCGCAGAAGTAAATTGGAGAGGAGACAGATAAATTGGCAATTACGAATCCAGAAGTGGTGTAGGGAGGGTGGGGGTGGAGGGGGAAATGTAATACATCGCCCCTATTTCCTTCTATATTAGGCCTCAGTTTCATGTTCAGGGACTTCAAGTTTTCAGTTCACAAAAGTGGAAAGCATTGAGTTTAAGGACTGGCCATTCCCCCTCGTTGAGGCAATGAGTCAAAGGACATGTCTTTTCCCCTCATTGATGCATTTAGTATAAGAAAAGAGCATTGCCCCTCATCAATGTATTGAGTCGGATAATTACGGGCCTTTACCCCTCTTCAATGCACTCATTATAATGAAAGACCATTCCCCCTCATTGAGGCAATGAGTCAAATGACAGGTCATTGCCCCTCATTGATGCATTGAGTATAAGAAGAGCCCACTGCCCCTCATCACTGCACTGAGCGGGATATGGACAGGTTTTTGCCCCTCATCAATGCACTCAGTATACGGACACGCCATTCCTGGTCAATGATGAAAGGAACCGAAGGACAGGTCATTTCCCCCCATCAATGCATTCAGTCGAAGGACAAGCCTTTCCCCCTCATTGATGCAATGAGTTGAACGACGGGTCATTTCCCCTCATCGATGCATTGAGTATAAGAAAAGACCATTCACCTTCATCAATGTTTTGAGTATAAGGAGAGACCATTGTCCTTCATCGATGTTTTTAGTATAATAACCAACCCTTTCCCCTCATTAATGCGCTGACTATTAGGACAGGCCATTCCACCTCATTGATGCAATGAGCCGAAGCACAGGTGCTTTCCCTATCAATATTTTGAGTTAAAAAGAGACCATTGTCCCTCACTAATATAATAAGTATAAGAGATTATCATTGAGCCTCGTCGATGTAAGAAGTATTAGAACCGACGATCGCCCCTCATCAATGCCCTGAGGATAAGGACAGGGCTTTGCACCTCATCAATGTGTTGAGCCGAAGGACAGGCCTTTGCCCCTCATCAATGTATTGAGCCGAAGGACAGGCCATTGTCCCTCATCGATGCACTGAGTATAAGAAGAGGTAATTCCCCCTCATCAATGCACTCAGTATAAGGACATGCCACTGTCTCTCATCAATGTATTGAGTCGAAGGACAGGCCATTGTCCCTCATCGATGCATTGACTAGAAGAAGAACCCATTGCTCCTCATTGCTGCACTGCGTGGGATAAGGACAGGCCATTGTCCCTCATCAATGTATTGAGTCGAACAACAGGCACTGAGTATAAAGGAATGACATTGCTGCGCATCAATTCTTTGCCTTTGTAAGACATGTCAGATCACACTCATTGCGCACCACCGTCCATTACTGTGGCAAAGCAGAAGACTCACAACACACGTCCAAACAGGTTCTCAGACCATGGTCCCACCCTCCAATGATGGCTATGGTCGAATGGCACCAGGGTCAAGGCAGTCGTTTGCCGATGTGGCCCCTACCAAGGACTTGAGGTTTGAAACACCTGGTGATTGCAAAGCTGCCGCCCGGTGGTCCCGCTGTTGGTGCTATCAAGCTCTGGATAGGCCTGACATTAGACCTACAACAAAAACAGGACCTCCAGAAATCGGGGTACTGAATATGCAGCTTTCTGAAGAACCTGTCCATGCACCCGAGACTTCCACCAAGAAGACGTGGCAGAAGCATCGAAGAGTGGCCTGAGTGCCATCGGGCAGTGACAATTTGTGGTATGCCGTAGCAGCATGCGCGAGCCGTCGGTGCATCAGTCAATTCATTAAGGTGATCAGTGGATCCGTTCATAACTTGCGCCGCTTCTCCTCAGAATCCAAAGACACATCATACACGAGGGATCCCATTATTTCCGTAGAATAATTATTTATGCTAGGAAGTGAAGCCTGGGTAGAGAGGGAGTGGAACCCAGAATCCCAATCTGCTAGGATCGGCAGGGCATGAGTGGCACCGTTCCTCTTCCACCCTCCGGTTATTTCGGACCTGGCTCCACCAATCCCGTTAAGGTGACGACAGGGAAGCGGGGCAGAGTTTCACAGAAAGAAACCTCAACCACCAACACATTGGCGTTTCTGGTTTCAGACTGCAGGCGTCAGGTCAGGTGGCACTGCGCGTACAGAGCAGCGAGTTGGAAGGACCTTTAACTATTGGGGGTGAGACAGAGAGCCTTGCTCTCAATGGGGTGCCCCCCTAGCAGTCAGTGTGATGCTATTAATGCCAGGGAGATCTGGTCTCAACTCTTGACACCCAAGCTGGGGGTGGCAGCCTGGCTTTGGACCCGCTGCAGCAGAGCTGTGTCTGGTCACCCCACAGAGGACCAGTGGAGGACGGCCACAACAGGATCCCCCTCGGCCCCTCCCTATCTCATCCCTGCAACCCGCAAGTGCCACAGGGGGTCCTTGCTAGCATAACTTATCCCGGCAGTTCTTCTGAAACTTCAGACTGGTGGCAGTGCAATTAGAATTAACGCAAATATTGCGCAGGTGAAAAGACTGCGTTCTGTCCAAACAAGTGTTTAAAGAGAGCAAAGAGTCGTCGGTATTGGCTGGTAGTCTGCGGGCTATACAGGCTGTTAAAGCCTGGAAATCCAAGTTAAGCTGACGACGAGAGGGTGGTTAACGACAGCACAGGGTCTAAACTGCCCGTGCAGCTGGTAGCTGCCGGTTACAAGGCTGTAAGGAGCTGGGGCGAGTACTTACCCCTCCGTGCTTTAAATAGAAGAAAAGCAGTCCAGGTAGGTACTCAAAAAAGTGACGAAGCCAGACATTCCGACACTGCGCTTTTGACTCCGGCCGCTTCGGCGCTACATCTTGGGCACAGGTCCCTTTTAGGCACGCCTTGTTAATTGGAAGCAATACCCAGTGAGATTAAATTATGTGCCAAGGAGCCACACTTTGATAAAGCAGTGTATCTGAGATCCTTTCACAAAAAATGTCAGTTTGTTGTTATGCATTGTGTCAAAAAAGTTTGAAGGTCTATGTTAAATGAGACTTTCTGTTTTTGCGTATCAAACCAGCAGCTATCAGAGCTGTAAACTAAGCTTGAGAAGGGGAATTTTATTATCACTCGCTGCCAGGTGGGTAACTGGAGCTGTGCGCGAGATCTCAGTCGAAAACGTTCCATTTATTGCGTATTCATTTATTTAATTGTTCATTTATAACACGCTTTATACCAGCGAGTGGTTTCTAAGCACAGGATCAGGATTTAAACCTGTGTTGTGCCGCACTGTCTTGCGTCCGAGACAAACGCGTTGCCCCTGAGCGATGTTTCCTCCATCACAACTCCAATGATTTAAACATTTAGATATTAGGATAGGCGCTGGTAATAACAAAGAAACATCTTTAAAACGTAATCTCCCAGTCTTTGCAAATCAATCCCTCCTCCATCAAGTAACAGGTGAAAGAAACCCAGTTAGCGTAACAGTGTTCCGCGTCTGGTGTGCTAAGAGCCCACTAGCTGCAGGATTGTGCTTCCTTTTGTTCTGCAGGGTGGGCCCCGAAGGAGACATTACGGGCCCTGCGGGTGGTGGGGAGAGGAGGAGGGAGAGGGCACTGCTCTCCCCAGAGATGGTTGCAGAATCTTAGTTCTGTAAGTTGCGATAAAGTGAAATGAAAATCTTTCATTTGCACCTCGCAGCATAGTCGAGTACCGGTACTCTTGTTCAGGCGTTGAGAAGTGCAGGTACTGAGGGCCGGGTAGGACCGGCCCACTTAGCACTGTTAGCACGAAGATGTCTATGAACGGTTCTATGTCACTAACCCGCCCGCTGAAGGCTGCACCGAAAAAAGACCTTCGGTGCGGCCTTCAATGGGCAGATTTCTGCCTGAAACTGTGGTTTTCACCCCCCCCCCGAGCCCTCCTCCCCTCCCACCACAACATGATCTATAGGGGGGGTCTAACACTCCAAAATCATGTAAAATAATTCCCCAACATGCTCCCTCACCCCCCACTCTTGAGCACAGCATCCCACAGAAATCCTGCATTCCACCCCCCTTAACCCGATTGAGATCGCCCCATCCCCTGCTCACTCTCCCACACACCTCGTGACCCCCCACACCTACTTGTCCGAAGCCCACTCTCCTTGGAGGTGACTTCCTGGTTCTGCCTGATGTGTCACACATTACAGGGGCTGGCTTTGGTGGCGCTCTCTGTAATTGGGTCTTTTTGACCTCACACTCTTTGAACACACTCAAAGAAGGAACAATGAAGAAATCCATTAGACATGGCGATCTCAGACACACAAAGGGACCTTCTTCAAAGAGCACAAGGCCCCTTTCTATGTCCATCGTTGGGGTGGCGACTAGCAGAGAAAAGGATGAGCTAAGCCATAACGCCACTGAGGAAGGGCTGTGCAGAGAACAGGTAAGTAGCAACCCAGGTTCGATCCCCGGGTCCGCGCTTAGATACCAGTGAGTATTAAGTGCGTTATAAATAACCCATTACAATAGAAGCGATCCGCCGTCAGGTTGTGTGGACCTGCAGTTACTGAACTCATTCTAAACAATATGATTGGACAAGACACGCCTCCCACCGCTAATATGCACGACATTATTAAACGTGTACTTTTTAACCTTGCGTTATTTGCACTTTGTGCTGTTTTAGAGTGCAGAGATCTACAAGAAAACATCTTTCACATCATATAATGATAAACATGAGGTGCCCATGAAAGAGGTCGCGTGAAGGAGTACCACTAGTGCCAACAAATCCACTCTCACGCGACCCGGGAGCGGGGGAGGGGGTGGTAGGGCCTGCAGGATACGGCTGTGATTCTGCGTCCAGGCCCCAGCTCTTCATTTGGCTGGTAGGTTTGGAGGTTCATTTTGGCTCTTCTCAAAGACTGACCGAGCCCCAAATAAGATGTTGCGATGCTATTTTTCTCTCAATACATTACACACGCGTTACTCAGTTCGGTGGCCTGGCTGGCTTCCACAGGGCGATCGGTGTTGACCCCAATATTGAAGTTTGTATTATGCTGGATTCTTTTTCTCACGTGACACCGTTTTTCTCTTGTCTGTCTAATTGGCCTCAGGTGCAATGGGTTATGGGGCATCTCCGTCGCTTTCTTAGCTAGCTCCGAATTCCACTCCTGTATGCCACCTCACCGGGGCCAGCCAATCTTTGCCAGTGGGTTTTCAAGGCTGTGATAGCCTCTTTCAGCTGACTGCTAGCAATATCCCTGATGCTCCCCCACATTTATAGTGGAGGATGTGCCCACAGCCTCCTGCCTCATCAGTGCCCATGCAGGTTAGGCTGTTGCTGCTGGGCAGCTACTAAGTGGCAGCTTCATGGGCAAGATGATGTTATGCACTGACCGCATGATGGAATCACCTGTCAACATAGGTTGGAAGTAAATCTACAGATCAATCGGGACCAAATTCCAGCAGAAGTGGCTCGAGAGGCTTAGGTCACTGCGATGGGATGGCAGATAGAGGAATGGATATGTTGAGGGATGAGGGGATGAAAAATGAAGAGATGGACAACCAGAAGGACAGATAGACATGCACGAGGGTGGATGGATAGACAGACGGCTGATGAAGTAAATGTCCCAGAGAAGGATCTGCCCCCTATCTCATCTTTGCCCTTTGTCTCAGTGAAGAACACTGACATGACTGCTGTGTCGGAGCATTGGAGCCTCTGGAAAGAGACTCTCATATCGGAGCTGAATAATTGTAACACCTCTGAGGACTTCGACGCGTGGCTCGTGTCTTTAGATATTTCCGCAGAAAAATATCATGCGTTTTTCTTCTTCAAAAACGCGCGTGCAGCCAATGTTCCATCTACAGCTGTGTCGTCCAATATTCAAGTGTCCTGCTCCTCTCAAACTGATCGGCTGTTAGCAGATAATACTCTGTCCATGAGTATGTGGCCACGGTTAAAGTAACCAGCTCTACTCAGACAGATCCTCTTTATTAAGAAGTCAGTAATTCTGCTCACCCGACGAGGGCTCCATGTACTGGTGTCGGGGTTGACCTGTCTCTCCTTCCTAAAGATGCATGATCCTCCATTTCTCCTTTAGTGAATAAATCACCACAGAATCCGAGCATAGTTCTGCCGGAACCCTCCATTGCACCTGTGCCAGCATGTTTCGCTGGATATCAGGAGTTGCAGAAGCCAAAATGGACAAACCTAAGGTCTGCGCGCCTTAGGAAATCTAATATGCCATCTCTGGAGAATGAATAAATTGGCTACGTGCAAGGACGGGGCCTGGCGTAGTGTGTTCTTCTGATTTGAAACTCTTGCGCAGAATTGACTTGGCCAACTAGTGTTCCCAAGGGAATAGTGGCTGTATTTTGGTGGGATGTGGTGCTGGTACCCATGTATTTAAAACATTGTAAATATTTGCCTATGGGCTCTACGAATCTTTTGTTTTTCTACCTTTTAGCAGTAATTTGATGTGCCTTGTTCTAATGGTCTCTTAATTTCTACTTTTTATGATTTGTAATGTGCTATTTTAAATCCCTCCCCAAATGTCTTTTAATTTACATATCCCCCTGAGGTTCTTCTTTCTGGTTTGTTCCTATGTATTTATTGTGTTATTTATTCTCTTATGTTGTTTGTACGTTTTTGTTTTTGTGTAGCGCTCTGAGGCCTATGGGTTAGTAGCACTTTATAAGAATAAAATCAAAATTAAATCAAATCATAGGATAGAGAGATAGATTGAAAAATGGATAGTTAGATCGGGAGATAGACAGACGGACATGAAGGCAGACAGACACACAGATAGCCGCAAAAAATCAGGACAGCCAGTAATAGGTTAAGCCCACCTGATCCCTATTTCTTGACATGCCCGGTGTGCCCCCCACCCCTTACTTCAGGTTTACCGCTGTGGGGTCACCCGTTCCCTCCTGAGAACACATCTTGGCATGTCCAGAAGGGGCAGGGCAATGAGCACATGAAGGAGAGCCAATAAACAGATACCAAACCAGTGGCAGATTTTAGCAAAGGGCACAGGTGGCAAAATTGACAGAGGGCCCTGAGTAGGCAGCACCTAGGGTGGGAGGAGTAATTGCCATCACAAGGACAACATCAATGGACCTTAGGGGCTGTTGTTTCATCTATTGTTATGTTGTTCTATGTTAGGTTATGTTGGACACAGTGCACCGCTACCACCTGAGGGCAGTCTCCAGGCGCCCCCATGGCTCTGCAAGAGAAGAGCGTGGGTGTGTTACTGAGGACAGGATGATAGGATAGGATCAGAACCAGGAGGAACTGGCGTCTGGGTGCCTTGTCTTGCGTGTGGGAGTTGGTTCGATTTGTGAAGCCCCGCTCATTCTAACCATATGGTTAGGACTCCCTGCCTCGGATTTGTGCTAGTGGCTGTGTCTGGTGTATGGGTCACATGAGGTTAGAGTGGGGTGGCGGTCGTGCACACTGGCTAGTTCTGTCCATAAGGGGTCCAGAGTCACGGATGACTGTTAGGTGTTTTATTGTATTGTGTTTGTCTGCATGTGTGTAGTGCGTATGTATTGTAAGCTGTTAACAACACTAATCACCTCCCTTTGTACATGGTCTGCTTGCTGAGCTAGTTGAAAGGATGAGATATCAGTGGGAGGCGAGCAATGGCTACACATGAGCTGGAAATGCACACAATGCGCAAATGCGCAACGCCAATCGCATCCGGGGGAAATGCCAAAGGGGGCCAGAAACATACCGGAAAGATGGAAAGGCCAAGTGAGTGGCTTCATTGCGACCTAAGCCAGGGGGCGATGCTGCAGAAAAGGTCAGAGTCTACAGGGGGAAGGGGCTGACTCATCCTCTTATCCTTAAGAGATGACATGTATGTACATATAGAGACTCACACACCGCCAAGCTAACTAGGAAGCGCTGAAGCGCAGTAGGGCAGGTGGACACAGTAACAGGACACAGTAAAAGTTAAGTTTGAAGAATATAGGTTCATGAACGGGGTACACACATAATAGAAGCACCTAATATTTAATTCTACTGGCGTTAACAGTTGCTTTCTTGTGTTAGGGTTCTTTTACATCACTAGGATCTGTGCTACACCTGGAGCCCATGAAAACGCTTGCATGTGCATGGACCGCAGGCCCTCTGATGCATCTGGAAGAGAGTGGGTGGGCTTGGAAAGTTTGGAGGGCAAAGCAAGATTGCAGTGCGTTGTGTTGAGATTGTGGATCGGAAGCGCCATGACACTGGTATGCTTGTTTGCTTTCTAGGTGTGACGTGTAGGAATTGTGACAAGATGGGAGGCCGTGTGCTTATAATGTGTGCATGTGCGGGTCAGGGGCGCAGCACGTTGGTTGTAGTTAGAGGTGTACGTCCGCAATGTTCAAAGTTAGGGAAGAGAGTTTTTATTTTTTGTGTTTTATTATTAAAAGTCCCGTGGGAGTGGCTGGTTTGCGTATGTGCGGAGTAAGGCAGAGAGCCATTGAGGGTTAGTTAAAATGTGGGGAGTGTTCTTGGGGTTTCAGTATTGCTTTCAAATGTGGTCTTGCTGTTGGTTGTGTTTTCGTGAGAGGTGTTTGGCTTTTGTGGTTGTTTGTTTATTTAGCATTTGTAGAGTGCGCCGAACCCGTAGGTAAGTTGTGTGATTATTTCCTGCGTTGAGGTTCAGCTATAATGGGAGACAGGGAAGGTGTCCTCTTGCGGTTACATGTGAGGGGTCTCGCCTCACGCCGCCAGAACCTGCTGCAACCACATTGAATGGGCTGAGCCAAGACGTAAGCATCTTACAGCTTCTCGTTTATGAATGCAGCTTGTTGTTGCTTCCCTCAGACTCTCTGGTTCATGGAATTATTTGCGTGTATAACGGCGATTGGCGTTTGACAAATGGGGGTTTGTGGGCAGAATGGCGCACAGACCCCAATTTTACATGCAACGAATTCCATTAATCAGGGGTCTGGGGTTTCGCTTCATATGTATAAATATTTTTTAAACGAAGCGTGCAAAAATAAACACACCCAAGTATGTTGCGGGAACATCGCCACAGTGCAGATTTTCACAAGAATTAGGATGTTAGAAAACACATCGATTAAACAGAACCGACGCTTTATACGGCTATGGACAAAAAATAGGACCCCCAGGGACTGATTTAATTAGATGTGGCGGTTCAGCTAAAGTGTGAGATCTGGGCGTTTTAAAGCAGCACTAAAGCTGCGTGTGACAGCCGATATTAAACGCTCCCCGACCCATTACAAGCAATGCCATAAACGGCCTATTAAGTGCAGCGCGGAGGCACACACCGCACAGCGGCGGCGTTATCCGTCTTTCTTCTGAAATTCTGTATTGATTCAGGCCCCATTACCGCGCAAAGAACAGCTTTAAACAATACAGTAACAACAGGCACCCCACGCACGTCATTTGGGACACCGCACAGCAGGGCGTAAGGGGCTCGTTTCACGCAGAAACAGGGTGAAAGGTCACATTATGCTGTGACCTTTGCTTCATTTTTGAGAGACAATATGCCAACATCTCAGCTTAAAGGCTATATATATATATATATATATATTTATTTACATATATATATACACACATATACCCACACACACGATATATATTGTTTTCCTTGGACAGTTCACAGAGGGAACCAAAAAACAATAAACAGTTTCCCACTGTAATTTTTGATCTCGTCAATGAAATCCCACCAAATTTGGCAGGACATTTTTTGGGCCACATGCAAACATCCCCGCCGAATTGTGTGAAGGTCCATGGACAAAAACAAGGTTGAACAAGCATTGGCAATGCCAACAGTTTGGGCTTTTGTGTAGGCATGAGAAAGTCACTTGTCAGGCACGGCCGTAGTGGTATTAACTGGCCATTGATGAAGCAGGAGCACAAGGGTGCGAGTACCTGGGCATCTAATATCAGTGCCTGGAAAGTACTCTCGGAAGACTGCGTTGAAAACCACTGGCAGGCACTTCAAAGACAACGTTTGATGGTAGGGCTTGAATGAAGTGAACGCAAAGAGTTCTCGTGAGGAGGTGTTCTGGGCAGGAGTGGCAGTTACTGGGAAGGAAAGGCCATCGGGATTAACATGGCCCTGGGAAGTCATGGGGTGGGTACATAACCACACAATACCTACAGGCTGTGTGTCCCTTCTCATATGTAATTGTTTCGGCTATTAGCCCAAACTAAAAATAGGTGTTTTAATGCTTTGGTAGTTCTATAGACCACAAAAAAACATGTCAGGATCTTGAAATCGTACACATTGTGTTTTTTTATGGTTTTCAGTGCACATACAGTGCCTCCTGATTCTCCACGTGTTTTTCATTGGGAAAGTCCCATTGAAAAGTGCATTGTGAATCGGGCCTGCCGAAAGGTTTCAAAAATAAAATCAGCCAACCTCTAGATATGAACCTTTTAAAACCCCCAAAAGGTATCTATAATTCTGATGTGCAAAGTAGGTCATCCTTTTGTGCACGTTGGTAGAAGCTCATAGCACGAGCACAAGGAAAACACACAGAGCATACATGTGACCACAATAGGCACAGAGAACTACAGACAACATGGACAGATCCTGCCTGAGTAAAATGGCATAATACAAGTGAGCACAATTAGTACCGACAACACACATGGCATAACACACAGACAATGTTAGTGGAATGACAATGTATACAGATCCCAAGTAAAAGCACAAACACACATAATACTCAATATGCACATACATGTGGAATGCATGTAACCACGGAAGAGGCACTTGGAAAACAGTCCTAATGTATAGATAATAAGCACAGAACAAACACACAGAAACACACAGACGTAACACGCAACATGCACATACATGTGGAATGTGTGTAATCATGGATGAGACACTTGGAAAACAGTCCTAGTGTATAGGGAATAAGCACACACAAACACATACATGTAACACACAATATGAACCTACATGTGGAATGCGTGTGACCATGGAAGAGACACTTGGAAAACAGTCCTAATGTATAGATAACAAGCACAGAAGAAACACACAGAAACACACACACACGTAACACGCAATATGCGCATACATGTGGAATGTGTGTAACCATGGATGAGAGACTTGGAAAACAGTCCTAATGTACAGACAATAAGCACGGAACAAGCACACACAATTACACACATGTAACAAACAATATGCACATACAAGTGTAATGCATGTAGCCATGGACGAGCCACTTGGAATACAGTCCTAATGTACAGAGAATAAGCTTGGAACAAGCACACTCTATTTCTCTGGAACACACAAATACACAGTATGTTAATTTCCCTTCCCTCTCTCTTCTCTCTCTCTCTCTCTCTCTCTGTGCACTTGCATGTTCTTAATGCTCACAAGGCCTAGTAGGACCTCCCCTTTCCTGTTTATCTTTGTTCCCATGTTCCCTCCCCTTTGCCCTGTGGCTGCTTTGAAACACAATGTCTTGATGTATAAGCACATTACAAATGCACAGTAAATAAATAAATAAAAAGGCTCAGGAAAATTAACGAATCAACCTCCTGGAAACAAGGTCCATCACACTACCCCACAGCCTATCACTACTTCACAATCACACTACCCCACAGCCTATCACTACTTCACAACACTCTGCTTAAACACCACACCATAGACACTGCTATTCCCTAGATAGGGGCCTGATCACTGGGGTTCACCAGCTCGTGTCGCTGTTGATGTTGTTAGTGCCTTGATGCCTCCTCTGAGGAGACGAATACCACTTTACAAATCCTCTACCATACCAAGCCAAATATTAGGAAGCTTAGACCAAAGTGATAGTTAATGTGAGTCTTGTAATGATGTTTATTGTTCTATGCAATAATTTCCCAGCTTGAATTCGTAATCGTTTCCTCACTGTGGGAAGATGAAAGGCTGAGACACCATGATCCACGCCTGCGACTCCACACCTCTCACAGCTCCTAGAGATGGTGCAGTGAAGAGCAGCGCTATCCGAAGCTCTGCGTGGGGTGTCACTGAAGACGCAGCATCAGCCGCGGATGCTTGCAGTCTTTGAGGTTTCCTGGTGGGGGCACTGTTTAGAGCATGAAGTCACAGCTTGCACATCATTCTGCTGCCAGTCGATGCTGTATGAAACATCAGGGCTCTGCAACCTTCGGCTCTCCGGGCGTCTTGAACTACAACTCCCATCAGCCCTAGCCAGAATAGTCAATGGTGAGAGATCATGGGCGTTCCAGTCCAAACCATCTGGAGAGCGGCAAGTTGCAGCGCAGATCCCTTCTAGAGGTCGTAGGAGCAGCAAGGCTCCATATAAGATTACGCCAAAAGTAGGCCTTAAACCAACACCATCCTCACACTGAGGTGGCTTTGCCTACCTGCATCCCACTGAAAGTGCTCGTGCAGGATCCAACCCGGGAAGTGGAGCAGGTGCACAACGAGGAGACAAGATGGAGCTAAATAAAGTGCATGCACTTTACCATTCTGCATGCACTTGATGACAGAATTTAAACACAGTATTAATTCTAAAAGTTAATAGAAGGCCACCCGAACCTTTAAAAGGATGTGGTGAGGGAAAAGACAATGCTTTGAATTAACGTTTTGCTCGTCTTCACCTCTCCGTGGCTCTTAGACTGGTGCTGTTCTACGGCACTCTCTTATAGTGATTGAAGTTATACTGCAGTGATATATTCGTTGTCAATTAATACCCTGCCCGGGTGCACCAGCCAATCAGATTGCTCAAAATGCGTGACGCATCTGCTGATACAAGACCACGTTCCGAGTTACCTGATGGCTGATCTCTTCCTTGCGCCTCCCAATCACCACCTGCTCTAGGAAAATAAATAAATAACCTACGTACATGCATGTTATTCCTAGTCCCTCGTTCCGAGCTGGCCTTTTGCCATTGACATAGAAAAGGGACTTTTCTTTTTTATTTGTAAAGAGGATAAGTTGTGTTCCTATTTTTTTATCTTTTATTATTTGGTTCAATTGATTTACAATTTTTATCAAGAAAAAAAAACAATCCCTTGTTGTTCTCTTATTAATTAATAGGCACGGAATTCCGATCAGTCTCGTCCTAATGTCCTCATCACCCGTCCTACCTTTGGTTTCCCACTTCATTGTTGATTATTTCCTTGGCTCGCTTCCTGCTATTGAGGTAGAGTGTTTTCTCAAGTTCTGTTCACACTCTCAATGCATAGTCCTCAGAGCACAGAGAGTTTTCACAAATTAATGACCCCATCAGCACCCCAGATGCTTTTTCCGGGTGCTATCGGCAATAACACTTGATGGCAGGCTCTCTGGCCATTAATAATACCACAACCCCCATGTATGGCCCTTGCTTCACTTGAATACATTCACACATGTCTGCGCGTGTGTTTAGTATACCGGCCTTTCTTTAAACAGGGGCCAGAATATCTGCAGGATACATTCTCCCCCTATTTCCCCGACAGATCTTTGCGATCAGGCGATGCCAAGCTAGTGGCTGTCTCAAGGATACGTAGGGCTCAAGTAGGTGGGCGGGCGTTCTCTTATGCAACCAGTAGACTCTGGAATGAGCCACCTGCTGGCCTTAGAGCCGTAGCAAAGCATCTTGAATTCAGGAACGCTCTGAAAACATGGTTGTTCTCGGGTCCCTGTTATGGCCCTTACGTCTCTGTGGTCCTCGCGCCAAGATGCCTTCGGGTGATAGTGCACGTAAAAAATTGCCTTAACATAACATAACACGTCGTTACTGCCCCGTACATCCTGCTGCCCCGAGCCTTACCGCCCAAATGTGGAGGGATTCAGACGCATGCTTTTTTGGGGTTCAGAATTTCAGGGATCTGCACAAAGGTAAGCATCCCCATGGTTTCAGACGGTCTTACAAGTTTCAAATAACTTAATCAACACAGTTCAGAGCAATACTGCAGAGACGCCGACGGTCAGCTGTATATTATTACATGACAGAAGACGTAATAACTCTAGGTTATCCATTTACTCTCCGGAAGATGAGCAATTTGATTACAGGCCAGTAGGTTTCGGTTGCAGGTAACAGAAAAGATCCATTAACCGAGGTTCAAGGAAAAGAGCTGCCTGGCAGTGGCCATGTCTGAGGGTGCCAGCAATCTTGGGAAGAGAGCTGCTTGGCAGTGGCCATGGCCGAGAGTGCCAGCAAGCTTGGCAAGAGAGTTCTTGGCAGTGGCCATGACTGAGAGTGCCAGCAATCTTGTGAAGAGAGCTGCCTGGCAGTGGCCATGGCCGAGAGTGCCAGCAAGCTTGGGAAGAGAGTTCTTGGAATTGGTCATGACTGAGAGTGCCAGCAATCTTGGGAAGAGAGCTGCCTGGCAGTGGACATGACTGAGAGTGCCAGCCATCTTGGGAAGAGAGTGCCAGCAATCTTGGGAAGAGAGCTGCCTGGCAGTGGCCATGACGGAGAGTACCAGCAATCTTGGGAAGAGAGCTGCCTGACGTTGGCCATGACTGAGAGCGCCAGCAATCTTGGGAAGAGAGCTCCTGGCAGTAGCCATGACTGAGAGTGCCAGCAATCTTGGGAAGAGAGCTGCCTGGCAGTGGCCATGGCCGAGAGTGCCAGCAAGCTTGGGAAGAGAGCTGCCTGGCAGTGGTCATCACTGAGATTGGCAGAAATATTGGCAAGTGAGCTGCCTGGCAGTGGCCATGAGTGAGAGTGCCAGCAATCTTGGGAAGAGAGCTCCTGGCAGTAGCCATGACTGAGAGTGCCAGCAATCTTGGGAAGAGAGCTGCCTGGCAGTGGCCATGACTGAGAGTGCCAGCAATCTTGGGAAGAGAGCTGCCTGGCAGTGGCCATGGCCGAGTGTGCCAGCAAGCTTGGGAAGAGAGCTGCCTGGCAGTGGTCATCACTGAGATTGGTAGAAATATTGGCAAGTGAGCTGCCTGGCAGTGGCCATGAGTGAGAGTGCCAGCAATCTTGGGAAGAGAATTGCCTGGCAGTGGCCATGACTGAGAGTGCCAGCAGTCTTGGAAAGAGAGCTGCCTGGCAGTGGCCATGACTGAGAGTGCCAGCAATCTTGGAAAGAGAGCTGCCTGGCAGTGGACATGACGGAGAGCGCCAGCAATCTTGGGAAGAGAGCTCCTGGCAGTAGCCATGACTGAGAGTGGCAGCAATCTTGGGACGAGAGCTCCTGGCAGTGACCATGGCTGAGAGTGCCAGCTATCTTGGGAAGATAGTTCCTGGCAGTGGCCATGACTGAGAGTGCCATGACTGAGAGTGCCAGCAAACTTGGGAAGAGAGTTTCTGGCAGTGGCCATGACTGAGAGCGGCAGCAATCTTGGGAAGAGAGCTCCTGGCAGTGGCCATGACTGAGAGTGCCAGCAATCTTGGGAAGATAGCTGCCTAGCAGTGGACAGGACTGAGAGTGCCAGCAATCTTGGGAAGAGAGCTGTCTGGCAGTGGCCATGAATGGGAGTGCCAGAAATCTTGGGAAGAAAGTTCCTGGCAGTGGCCATGACTGAGAGTGCCATGACTGAGAGTGCCAGCAATCTTGGGAAGAGAGTTCCTGGCAGTGGCCATGACTGAGAGTGTTCCTGGCAGTGGTCATGATTGAGAGTGCCAGCAATCTTGGGAAGAGAGCTACCTGGCAGTGGCCATGACTGAGAGTGCCAGCAATCTTGGGAAGAGAGCTGCCTGGCAGTGGCCATGACTGAGAGTGCCATGACTGAGAGTGCCAGCAATCTTGGGAAGAGAGTTTCTGGCAGTGGCCATGACTGAGAGTGTTTCTGGCAGTGGCCATGACTGAGAGTGCCCGCAATCTTGGGAAGAGAGCTGCCTGGCACTGGCCATGGCTGAGAGTGCCAGCAATCTTGGGAAGAGAGCTGTCTGGCAGTGGTCATCACTGAGAGTGGCAGAAATATTGGCAAGTGAGCTGCCTGGCAGTGGCCATGAGTAAGAGTGCAAGCAATCTTGGGAAGAGACTTGCCTGGCAGTGGCCACGACTGAGAGTGCCAGCAGTCTTGGAAAAAGAGCTGCCTGGCAGTGGCCATGACTGAGAGCGCCAGCAATCTTGGGAAGAGAGCTCCTGGCAATGGCCATGACTGAGAGCGCCAGCAATCTTGGGAAGAGAGCTCCTGGCAGTGGCCATGGCTGAGAGTGCTAGCAATCTTGGGAAGAGAGCTCCTGGCAGTAGCCATGACTGAGAGTGCCAGCAATCTTGGGAAGAGAGTTCCTGGCAGTGGCCATGACTGAGAGCGCCAGAAATCTTGGGAAGTGAGCTGCCTGGCATTGGCCATGACTAAGAGTGCCATGACTGAGAGTGCCAGCAACCTTGGGAAGAGAGTTCCTGGCAGTGGCCATGACTGAGAGTGTTCCTGGCAGTGGCCATGACTGAGAGTGCCAGCAATCTTGGGAAGAGAGCTGCCTGGCAGTGGCCTTGACTGAGAGTGCCAGCAATCTTGGGAAGAGAGTTGCCTGGCAGTGGCTATGACTGCGGGTGCCAACAATCTGGGAAAGAGAGCTTCCTGGCAGTGGACATGACGGAGAGCGCCAGCAATCTTGGGTAGAAAGCTCCTGGCAGTAGCCATGACTGAGAGTGCCAGCAATCTTGGGAAGAGAGTTGCCTGGCAGTGGCTATGACTGCGGGTGCCAGCAATCTGGGAAAGAGAGCTTCCTGGCAGTGGACATGATGGAGAGCGCCAGCAATCTTGGGAAGAAAGCTCCTGGCAGTAGCTATGACTGAGAGTGGCAGAAATATTGGCAAGTGACCTGCCTGGCAGTGGCCATGAGTGAGAGTGCCAGCAATCTTGGAAAGAGAATTGCCTGGCAGTGGCCATGACTGAGAGTGCCAGCAGTCTTGGAAAGAGAGCTGCCTGGCAGTGGCCATGACAGAGAGTGCCAGCAATCTTGGAAAGAGAGCTGCCTGGCAGTGGACATGACGGAGAGCGCAAGCAACCTTGGGAAGAGAGCTCCTTGCAGTAGCCATGACTGAGAGTGCCAGCAATCTTGGGAAGTGAGCTCCTGGCAGTGGCCATGGCTGAGAGTGCCACCAATCCTGGGAAGATAGTTCCTGGCAGTGGCCATGACTGAGAGTGCCATGACTAAGAGTGCCAGAAAACTTGGGAAGAGAGTTTCTGTCAGTGGCCATGACTGAGAGCGGCAGCAATCTTGGGAAGAGAGCTCCTGGCAGTGGCCATGACTGAGAGTGCAGCAATCGTGGGAAGATAGCTGCCTAGCAGTGAACAGGACTGAGAGTGCCAGCAATCTTGGGAAGAGAGCTGTCTGGCAGTGGCCATGACTGGGAGTGCCAGAAATCTTGGGAAGAAAGTTCCTGGCAGTGGCCATGACTGAGAGTGCCATGACTGAGAGTGCCAGCAATCTTGGGAAGAGAGTTCCTGGCAGTGGCCATGACTGAGAGTGTTCCTGGCAGTGGTCATGACTGAGAGTGCCAGTAATCTTGGGAAGAGAGCTACCTGGCAGTG
The DNA here is from genome assembly GCF_040938575.1 of Ambystoma mexicanum. NCBI lineage: Eukaryota > Metazoa > Chordata > Amphibia > Caudata > Ambystomatidae > Ambystoma > Ambystoma mexicanum. The sequence continues at coordinate 45,883,787 of NC_090923.1, forward strand.
GCCATGACTGAGAGTGCCATGACTGAGAGTGCCAGCAATCTTGGGAAGAGAGTTTCTGGCAGTGGCCATGACTGAAGTGTTCCTGGCAGTGGCCATGACTGAGAGTGCCCGCAATCTTGGGAAGAGAGCTGCCTGGCAGTGGCCATGACTGAGAGTGCCAGCAATCTTGGGAAGAGAGCTGCCTGGCAGTGGCCATGACTGAGAGTGCCAGCAATCTTGGGAAGAGCTGCCTGGCAGTGGTCATCACTGAGAGTGGCAGAAATATTGGCAAGTGCGCTGCCTGGCAGTGGCCATGAGTGAGAGTGCAAGCAATCTTGGGAAGAGAGTTGCCTGGCAGTGGCCATGACTGAGAGTGCCAGCAGTCTTGGAAAGAGAGCTGCCTGGCAGTGGCCATGACTGAGAGCGCCAGCAATCTTGGCAATAGAGCTCCTGGCAGTGGCCATGACTGAGAGCGCCAGCAATCTTGGGAAGAGAGCTCCTGGCAGTGGCCATGGCTGAGAGTGCCAGCAATCATGGGAAGAAGAGAGCTCCTCGCAGTGGCCATGACTGAGAGTGCCAGCAATCTTGGGAAGAGAGTTCCTGGCAGTGGCCATGACTGAGAGTGCCAGAAATCTTGGGAAGAGAGCTGCCTGGCATTGGCCATGACTAAGAGTGCCATGACTGAGAGTGCCAGCAAACTTGGGAAGAGAGCTCCTGGCAGTAGCCATGACTGAGAGTGTTCCTGGCAGTGGCCATGACTGAGAGTGCCAGCAATCTTGGGAAGAGAGCTGCCTGGCAGTGACCATGACTGAGAGTGCCAGCAATCTTGAGAAGAGAGTTGCCTGGCAGTGGCTATGACTGCGGGTGCCAGCAATCTTCGGAAGAGAGCTGCCTGGCAGTGGCCATAACTGAGAGTGCCAGGAAGCTTGGGAAGAGAGCTGCCTGTCAGTGGCCATGACTGTGAGTGCCAGCAATTTTGGGAAGAGAGCTGCCTGGCAGTGGCCATGACTAAGAGTGCCAGCAATTTTGGGAAGAGAGCTGCCTGGCAGTGGCCATGACTGAGAGCGCCAGCAATCTTGGGAAGAGAGTTGCCTGGCAGTGGCCATGACTGAGAGCGCCAGAAATCTTGGGAAGAGAGCATCCTGGCAGTGGCCATGACTGAGAGCACCAGCAATCTTGGGAAGAGAGCTGCCTGGCGATGGCCATGACTGAGAGTGCCAGCAATTTTGGGAAGAGAGCTGCCTGGCAGTGGCCATGACTGAGAGCGCCAGCAATCTTGGGAAGAGAGCATCCTGGCAGTGGCCATGACTGAGAGCACCAGCAATCTTGGCAAGAGAGCTGCCTGGCAGTGGCCATGACTGAGAGTGCGTGCGATCTTGGCAAGAGAGCTGCCTGGCAGCGGCCATGGCTGAGAGCGCTAGCAAGCTTGGGAAGAGAGCTGCCTGGCAGTGGCCATGACCGAGAGTGCCAGTAATCTCGGGAAGAGAGCTGCCTGGCAGTGGCCATGACCGAGAGTGGCAACAATCTAGGGAATAGAACTTCCCGGCAGTGGGCATGACGGAGAGTGCCAGCAATCGTGGGAATAGAGGGGCCTGACAGTGGCCATGACAGAGACTGCCAGCAAATTTGGGAAGAGAGTTCCTTGCAGTGGCCATGACTGAGAGCGCCAGAAATCTTGGAAGAGAGCTGCCTTGCAGTGGCCATGACTAAGAGTGCCATGACTGAGAGTGCCAGCAATCTTGGGAAGAGAGCTCCTGGCAGTGGCCATGACTGAGAGTGCCAGCAAATTTGGGAAGAGAGTTCCTGGCAGTGGCCATGACTGAGAGCGCCAGAAATCTTGGGAAGAGAGCTGCCTGGCAGTGGCCATGACTAAGAGTGCCATGACTGAGAGTGCCAGCAATCTTGGGAAGAGAGTTGCCTTGCAGTGGCTATGACTGCGGGTGCCAGCAATCTTCGGAAGAGAGCTGCGTGGCAGTGGCCATGACTGAGAGTGCCAGGAAGCTTGGGAAGAGAGCTGCCTGTCAGTGGCCATGACTGTGAGTGCCAGCAATCATGGGAAGAGAGCTGCCTGGCAGTGGCCATGACTGAGAGTGCTAGCAATCTTGGGAAGAGAGCTCCTGGCAGTGGTCATGACTGAGAGTGCCAGCAATCTTGAGAAGAGAGCTGCCTGGCAGTGGCCGTGACTGAGAGCGCCAGCAATCTTGGGAAGAGAGTTGCCTGGCAGTGGCCATGACTGACAGCGCCAGAAATCTTGGGAAGAGAGCATCCTGGCAGTGGCCATGACTGAGAGCACCAGCAATCTTGGGAAGAGAGCTGCCTGGCGTTGGCCATGACTGAGTGCGCCAGCAATCTTGGCAAGAGAGCTGCCTGGCAGTGGCCATGACTGAGAGTGCCAGCGATCTTGGCAAGAGAGCTGCCTGGCAGTGGCCATGGCTGAGAGCGCTAGCAAGCTTGGGAAGAGAGCTGCCTGGCAGTGGCCATGACCGAGAGTGCCAGCAATCTCGGGAAGAGAGCTGCCTGGCAGTGGCCATGACCGAGAGTGGCAACAATCTAGGGAATAGAGCTGCCTGGCAGTGGGCATGACGGAGAGTTCCAGCAATCTTGGGAAGAGAGTTGCCTGGCAGTGGCTATGATTGCGGGTGCCAGCAATCTTCGGAAGAGAGCTGCCTGTCAGTGGCCATGACTGTGAGTGCTAGCAATCTGGGGAAGAGAGCTGCCTGGCAGTGGCCATGACTGAGAGTGCCAGCAATCTTGGGAAGAGAGCTCCTGGCAGTGGCCATGACTGAGAGTGCCAGCAATCTTGGGAAGAGAGCTGCCTGGCAGTGACCATGACTGAGAGTGCCAGGAAGCTTGGGACGAGAGCTGCCTGTCAGTGGCCATGACTGTGAGTGCCAGCAACCTTGGGAAGAGAGCTCCTGGCAGTGGCCATGACTGAGAGCGCCAGCAATCTTGGGAAGAGAGTTGCCTGGCAGTGGCCATGACCGAGAGTGCCAGCAATCTTGGAAACAGAGGTGCATGGCAGTGTCCAGGACCGAGAGTGCCAGCAATCTTGGTAACAGAGGTGCATGGCAGTGCCCAGGACTGCGAGTGCCAACAAGCTTTGGGAACACAGAGATTCCTGGCAGTGCACAGGAGCGGAAGTGCCAGCAATCGTGTGGCTATGCCATGCGCAACATGCAAGTGGACTTGGTCGTGTCTGAGTTTATTCCCAGTGTATGGACTACATCAGTAGCGTTTGTCTTCTTTCCGGAACCCCTCCTCTTTAGTATATATGGTATTTATTAACTTTTTTTAACCAAGGGATTCTGGGCAGTGCCATTTTTTTCTGGTGTTATATGTAGAGCTGCTGACACCTGGACTACAGTTTCATGGCGCTATGTAACCCATGTTAACTATCAATGAATGTCTCAACGAAGACTGCTCCATTGCGGCGATTAAACATTACCATCACAGTGAGAGGCCAGTGGGGATAAACACAGTTAGAATGTAACCACACAACCACAGGTAATATTATACTTACTCATTGACAAAACCTAGCACCTCATATTGTGTATGCGTGCACTTGTACACACTGCCCACGCTACCCACAGAGCGTGTGTGTTTACACACTACAGAAGCATGAACCTGTTCTTTTTCTGAATGGAAATGTTATGATGAAGTGGTTTTACACTCTAATTGGATAACAGCTTATTATTTGTCCACTAATATCTGTTAGTTCCAGTTTAGATTGCCTAGTACACAAAATGGCGGCCTCCTGCGTGAAATAACAACCTCATAACCAGACGCGCGTTACTGATGGTTTAATATAGCCTGGGCCGCAGATTCGATTGCGTCCGCCCGCAGCGGAACCTTGGCCTGGGAGCCTTTGAGCAATTACTATAAACCGCACAGTCACAGCTTCGAAACTGCTGCCATTTGATTGCGGAAGAGCTGCGGCTCGGCCACAAAAACTGACAGGCGGGCCCGCAATTATCATTTATCAACTGCGCATGGACCCGGGGCTACGTATTCCATCAAGCGTCCATTGATTTAAGGCGCAGGTGGGTTTTAATAAAATGGCGCTCGGTCACGCCGGAATCAAGTGCTGTGTGTAAGTGACGCATAGATGCAGAATCATGTTGGTTAAGGGCGTGAATCGTCTTTAAAAGGACTTGGTAATTACAATGGTGGATGCAAAGACGCTCTGCCCGGCCTGGCCCAGTATGGGCCCCGTCAGCTGCCGAAAAGATGCTATGATTGGAAATGAACAGTGAGAGGCCTGATGAAGGCAATTTTTCAAGGTTTTATGACTGAGGCGCCCCATCTCCTATATATCAGATTTTATTGTATTTTTGTATTAGGGTATCCTTGGACTGCTTTATCTCGGGACTGCTGCACTTCATAAGTACATACTACTAAGGCCTGACAGCCCATACTATGTTTGCCAACAGATATTCACGAATATGGATGTGGTGGACGAAACAGCGCCGACTGATATTCACTGCCACATGTTTGCAAAGATGCCCCAAGCTCAGGGTTGCACAATCCAAAATATTCTTGTGTATTAATGGGACTGAAGTCATGCCATGGTGTTTAGGAGGCAAATCAGGGACAACTGGGGCAATGGATTTATTTATTTATTTTACATTTATTTCAGCGCTCCAAACCCTGAGGCTAAAGCCTGGATAGATAATGTTGGTGCCCGCCGCAATCTTAGGATGGCATTGGTGACTGCCATTCTTAGCAGCGGCATGCCAGCCTGCAAGGACCCCTACTCCATATTACCTCATGATCAGCCAAAGGTTTAGGGAGCAGGGCATTGGCAAGGCCACAATGTGGGGTGGGAGGAGAGTGGGGTACTGCAGGGCAAGACATCAAAATTGAGGTTGGGGGTGTAGGGTGGGGGCTGGAAGGGGCTCCATCTACTGTGCCCTCTTGGGTCTGATTCAGAAAGCATTTTGCAATGGGATTGTGCCATTATAAAACCTTTTGCAGATCAGGCCCTTTGCCATTTAATGCAGTCCATCTCTCCAAGACAGAGTGACACACAGCAGAGGGATCTCTTTCAGCACACAGTGGGCGCTGCCACACACCTTGTAAAATGTGGGGGAGGGCTGTGCTGGGTCCCAATAGCCCGGCCCCATCTATTTTGTTTATATGGGGACAGGGCAGCCCAGAAGCTGCTTGTATTTAAAAAAGCAATTTGTCAGAGGCTAAGTGCCCGGGGCGCAGAATGGCGGCTCACTTCCAGCCATTTTAAGCAGACCTGTGGGACCTGCCCATTGGCCAGCAGCCGAAACCCCTTCTGTAGCCCCGAATAGCGCAGCCCCTTTTAATTGACTGACCTCAAGAGGCAAAAGCACTTTAAGCCGCCATGCCCTCGGTCTGAAGCGCCTAATGACCTCCCCCTGCCCCTAAGCGCATATGGACGAGACAATGCGGGCTCTACTTGGGGAGCAGAGAAGCCGATAACTCGATTATCGTGGCACCCCGGCAGCATTTATCGAAGCCCCGGGCCCGGAGCGTGCACGCTCACCCCCAGCCCCCAGTGGGCCGGCACTGGGGGACGGGGAGTAATCGCGTTAGCAGCGATTACATACGCATCGGGTCCTCCTGCCATTATTAAACCTTCCGTCTTCATTAGAGAGGAAGAAGAGTCAAAACACGACGAGCCGAGATGCGACCAGTCTGCGCGCCGAGAATTCCAAATATGACACGCAGCGCACATACATGTCAACATATATGCACACAGACCTATATATCAGGGGCATAACTTCACGATGCAAGATACTAGACACCCAGCCTTAAAAACAGCCAGAGCTACATTGGCACGATAGCCCTGATTCATGGTATTAATTGCATGGTGCAGAGTGCCTTTTCACTGGTGCAAAGTGACGTTGCACTGCCTACAAACACCCTGATTCATGAAACAGTGCAAAGTGTCTTTTTGCCCTGCAAAGTTCACTTTGCACAGCAAAAAGACACTTTGCACTGTTCTTTGCACGGCAAAAAGACACGTTGCACTGTTCCTTGAATCGGGGTGTTTGTTGGCAGTGCAGAGTGACTTTGCACCGTGCAAATAAGCCCGATATCACTAGCCAATGGCTCGCTAGGAGTGCCAAGGTTGAACCCTGAATATGGCTTTTTATGTGTATATATATATATGAAAATACCCTGTGCATATATTTATATGTGCATGGAAATAGCTTGCTATATAGTGAGACACACACACGCTCACATATACCAACACACACACACACAAACACACATCTGGAGATTCGACGGTAGATGTATGATGCCGCCCCCAACACAATCGCCAGATCTGTCTGTGTTTGGTCCAGGTGGAAGGACATGGTTTCTTGCTTCATAAATGTTTCTTCATGTTTCTTCATTGTGTCAAAATTGTCAACTTTTAATGGTGCCCGATTCCAGTTTATAAACCTATTCAATGTATGGTGCGGCTTAAACGTACCCGACGCACACAAACTCTCGAATGCACTCAGTTGCACCTTTATAGCTAAAGAGGTTCCATAAAGGTTTGTCCTGGTGCTATTACGGAATGGTGTTAGCACTAGGGCAAACTTTCCCTAGTGAAAAAATGCATTGAAAGCCTATGTTTTTTTGCACTAGGGCAATTTTTGCCCTTGTGTTAATATCGTGCAACTTTGCTGTGATCGGGCCCCTGGAGGCCCGAGGGAGCATATAGACCCCTGCTTTAGACCTCAGCCTATACAGTATGTTCACTATCGTCTTCTTCAGGCTCGACACACTTGACCACATGCCCCCATTACAGTAAATATTTCAGATATGTCTGCTGTACGATACAAAGCGCTATCTTTTTGAGGTTAGATTCATCAACTTTTGACTCTCCATGGATAAGAGCTACATTCCAGGCACTGGAGGTGTGGTCGCAGAGCTAAGTTTGCTGACATAGAAATCTGGAAAGCCAGGTTCTGATCCCAGCTTCGACACGTGACCAAAAGAGTGTGTGATTCTGGGTAAACCACTTTAACTCCCATGGATTACAATAAAGTGTTAGTAACGCGTTCCGTGTGCAGTTCCTGGAGGTAAACGAGCAAAGAGAGGTGGTTAACGAGGGCACCGGGAGGTTGACCCCCAGCATAGCCGGTGGAACGTGTTACTAACGCTAATAGCACCCCGAGTCACCAAAGCGGTAACCAAGGTTTCTAAAAAAAAAAAGAGTTTTCATTCATTGAACCGGACGCCGCATGCATCCCAGTCAATAAATTAAGATACTTTTCCAAGATGGCCACCATAGTTGTGGAAGGCGGAGCTCCATACAGGGCCCCTCTTCCATTTCCATGGCAGTGGTAAAAGTGAAATGAAGGGAAGCGGTTGCGCTGCAACAACAAAATGGCGATTCGTGGCAAAGGGAAAGTGGGCTGAGATGGTAGGTTTCAGCCTGCAATCCGTGGAAACCTGATTGGATGTACCCCCCACCCTGGGTACTAATTGTCAATATGTAATGTGTGCTACCGCGTCAACAAATACAGCTGAACATATGTTTAATTACCTGCAATCATTGTAAGTGCAAGGAAACAGTCAAACCCATACAATTACCCGCTAAATAAAATACATCATTTGCTTACAGTTTGGAGAGGGGGTAAAGTCTTACGTACTTGCATCAGACCCAAAACAATTCTCAAATGCATCACCTCTCAGCAAATGGAGAGAGCTGTGCAGCACACAGGACCAGGAAGTCATTATTCACTAAAGGTTAAGATAGTGTGGTATTAGCACTCCATGGCCTGAGCATGAACACCACCACTTTTTAGTTTAAGCGTAATTTGTCTCGGGGGGATAGCTCAGCAGCAACGTGCTCGCCTTGGAAGCAAAATGACACGAAGCAACATGGGTTCGATTCCCGGGTCCGTGATTAGAAACCTCTGGTTATTAAGCGCGTTATAAATAACGCATCAGATCATTTGTAAGTGATCCTGTGGCCCTGCCACTGGGTGGCGGTGGAGTGTAGGAATATCAAACGCGCAGGAGGTGCATGAACAAAGACAGGCGTGCACCAGAAGAAAAATGGCGGCAATCTGGGCAATAACGCCGCCCAATGACACAGCGAGTGAACTGGCACATACAGATTGCACGCGCTCTGCGACTGCTCATCCGTACTACGCCACAAGCAAGAGTTTATCCGAGAGACCTTTGGCTGCCGTTCTGTAAATGGTCCTATTTATTTCGTTCCTGGCTACTAATGTATTTGTTGATCTGTACTACAAAACCCCAAGGCCGCGTTTCCAATTTAGTGGCTGTTTCTACCCAGAGGGCGGCTGCACCAACCCATTACAGAAGCCAACGTCTCCAGAATGAGTGTGGGTGTGACACCCCCAGCCCCTTTCATTTGAAATATATGTTGAACACACATTTAACAGGATTGCTTTGTAGGTACAGAATAATCATGCATTGTATAGGCCTGCGGTTACCTCATTGGCATAAAGCGCTAATACACACATTGAAAAACACATTAAGAAAATGCCCTCTCGGTTGCTTCCCATGCCAACATAGGACACGTTTGGCTGCAAGCATGGGCATGGCAGTGAAAAGCTGGCAATTCTGATTTTACAGGTCATTTTAAAAGGCTGCTGAGATTACATTTCACGAATTCAATCATTGGCTTGTTTTAATTACGCTTTTTTACAAGGAAAATGAATTTCGAAATACGACGGTTAAGGCTGATTTATAATGGCAGCAGCAAATGTCAAAGACAATCACTTAAAAATGTAAAAACCAGGCAGTGGAGGTTTAAAATATTTATAACACTTTTAAAAACGAGAGTTACCCTCTTCTGTTATATCCTGACACTGCCTGCTGTACCAATGGGCACGGTAATGTGCTCTGCCAAAGGGACACTGTACCATGCCTTGCGCCAAAGAACCCTGGGCCTGATTCATGTAATTTTTTGCGCGGTTCAAAGTGACTTTGCATTGCTGACACAAACCCAGATTCATGGAACTGCGCAAAGTGTACTTTTGCTGTGCAAACTCTGTGAAAAGTCATTATGTACTGTAAAAGTTACTTTTTACTGATTGTGCACGGACTTTGCAAAACAAAAGCACCCTTTGCGCAGTTCCATGAATCTGGGATTGTGTCGGCAGTGCAAAGTCACTTTAAACCGTTCGAAAAATTCCATGAATCGTGCCCTTTATATCGTGCATGCTGTGCCAAAGAGAGTGGAACTTTGCGCTATGCCAAAGCATGCTGTCATGCATGCTGTGCCAAAGGGTACTCTTATGCGCTATGCCAATGTGCACTGTACTGGGTGCAGTGCCGAAGGCATGAGGTCTGGTGCTTGTGCCAGAGGCCAACGTGTTAGGTGCTGTGCTGGACTGAACTATTCGGCGTGCAGTGCCAACGGGCTGCCTCGACTGTAGGGCCATTGTTGGAACTGCAGTGCTGCTTCAGGAGGCCATTTTGCCACCGTTGCTCCTATTTGGCACACTACTGCTGTTATTCTCTTACTGCCGCCTCGGTTTGCTATAGTTGACGCATGCGCCAAAGAGGTCAAAGGTAGACGCAAAGCAGGAACAACTTTAGAAAGCATTTGATCATATTAAAACCGGACGGGCAGAGCTTTACCGAGCCAGATAATTCCCCCAGACCAGTTAAAAGCCTGAGCGAAGCAAGAGCTTCAATGTTAGCCCCAGGTGTATTAACTGCCCTAGTAATGACCCCACCACTAATTGTTTGTTTTTCCAAGTTGAGAAACAGCGTGTTTGCTATATCTCATCTTGAAAAAACTACAAAACAAGATGGCCACCATAGATCAGGTAGAATGAAACTACAGATAGTCCTTTCTCCTTTTCCAGAGTGTCCGTTTCCGCGTCTGGGATGTGCCAACAAGGGAAAAGGGAGTGCCAGGTAAGTGGGGCAGAGGTGGGGGGCAGTTAAATATGTTGAACAGGGCTGGGAGGTGAGGGGGCAGGGACGTGGGCGAACCCAAGGGCCCACTTACCTCGGTACTGAAGGGAATAGATGGTGGCCTCCAGCCCTGAGGAGGCTTGGAGCAGGGGTTTTACAATGTGGTAAAACCTCCGTTCTGATCCTCCTGATTGGCTGGGATTGGCTGGGAGGCCGCCAACCCTCAAACCCCCCCGCCCCCGCGCTCTGTACTAATTATTAATAACACAATGTGGCATTTTTGTTAGCACAAAGTACCACAGAGGACAACACCATGAACCTTGATCCTGAGACCACCTCAAAAAGTGTGCAGGTGGGCAATCGGTGTGCCCTTCCACACCGCCATGAGAGGTTCTGGGTAACAGAGGGTGAAGATTGAAGATTGAAGGTTGTGATTATCCAAATGTCCCCCTTTCTTGCTCCTGCATGCCCAGTGATTCAATGCTTGTTGCCCCCCCCCAGGACAACTTCAGCTGCCACCCCGAGGCAGGACCCTCCCGCAGGAGCACATTTAATTGTGCAGCAGGAGACACATTCCAAAATGAATTCATTTGTCTGTGTCTGGAATCACCTGAACCAACAACATCCTGAAGATGCCACAGGTCCCCTTGCCCCTGTGTGGTGTAGTGTTTGTTGTGGTACTGTGCAGCGCTAGGCGTCTCAATTGTGTTAATAGTGTTGAGAGTGCTATGCTGCCCTTCGTAAGGCAGGTGCCATTATTAGTATAATTATGGCATTTATGGAGTGCAGACCTAGTTCAGAGAAGCAACGGAGCGCTTTACAGAGGTAACAACAGAACAGATATACAGCTGAAAGGTAGGATGCAGAGGGGCACTGAGGAGGGGTGCAGCTGTACAGGGTGGCGGGACCTGGTGGCCAGGGGTGTTGCTAGGTTTGGAAAAGATCTGGGGCTACGCTAATGTTGGGACTCGGGGCTAGCTAGCCTTTTGATTGTAGCCCCTGAGCTTCTATCCAGGGTTAGAACCGAAAGACCCGCAGCAATAACCCCTCAGCCGCCCCTGCCAGCAAAGCCTCTGCTAGCGAGTCAGGTGGCGTGGGGGCGACGCAATGGCCTACGTGATGAGGAGCATTGTGTTGGTTGTTCCGCGGCCATCACTGTTGGGAATTCCATTTCAGGCATGGTTTGGCCTAATTGGACTATATCAGTGAGGTGCGGCTTGTGACTCCAGGCCCGGCAGGCTAAGGACCCACATATGGGCATACCCGTCAAACTCGTTGTGGATTTATGCAAAACTGACGAGTGATAGATGAACGTTTTTTAATCAATCTTAGCCCCTGGTATTGCTCTGGGCAACCCTCTAAACCATCTTCTTTTCAGCCTGTCAAGCCATTAGGAAAGGGGGTGCACCATATGCAAATCATGTCCTGTCCCACAGCAACAACCGGTAGTAATATACCCCATAAAAAGGATTGTCAAAGGACAGTAGTGATTCTCGCAGAAACTTACCACAGTCTGTTCACTGAGCTCGACTCATAAACAAGTAATTTACACCTGTTCTAGTTGTGAACTAGCCTGAGCAACTTGTGCTGACTCCGCCTTGAGCGAAACAAAACACACCCCCCCTACAATACTGGGAGCCTATGGTACAGGACAGCCTTTCAAGACCTCCTCCGAGCTGGCGTGGTGGGAGAAGGCGCGGCAGGCACCATACTGAAATTAAATGTGCCCGGCTCTTGGCAGCGGAGCGCATTTAATAACTGCTCTCACATTGGCACCTATTGAAAAATGTGGCACCCTTTAACCCGCATAACATGGGGGGCGCAGGGGAGGTTGGTGCCAAATATTAGTTTAGCTGCCCGGGGCGCTGCTGCCGGGGCGCAGGGGAGGGTGGTGCCAAATATTAGTTTAGCTGCCCGGGGCGCTGCTGCCGCTAAGGCCAGCCCTGAGGACAGCCACTTTATTATGACATGGCTACTGGCCCTTTAACACAGGTTCATGCTATGGAAATAGAAGTTACGAACCTTGTGAGCCCTGGCTCATGGTGTTCCATGATCATGACGGTGAAGTCAGACATTACCCAAGTAGAGTCTGTTTCACTCGCCACTACCATGACGCGGCGACCATGAACGGCGGATCCCGCTGGCTCCGCTCAAGGAGTGCGCCAAGCCCACTTCAATTCACATGCGCGTTTCTGCCCGTTTCAAAATGGCAGAACAATCAATTACAGTAGATAAATTACACCTGAGCAGCGGAGGCCTGTGAAGACCAACCAGTCCCTGAGTGAAAACACTAATTACAGCCAGCTGCAAGTCCTCACTGCAGGCCTGGCCCTGAGGCAGAGGACAACCACTGTAACATCCCTCACTGGGAAAAGAGCGGTGTGGGAGTGCGGAGGGGAACAGCAGCACATGGAAGAGCGGAGGAATCTTAAGGGCAGGAGAAGAGGAAAGTCAAGTGGGAGTCGCATAAAGAGATGGAGGAGCAAGATGATTCGTGGGAGGCAGAGGAGTACGTGGTGCAGCAGGAGTAGGTGGTGCAGGAGTAGTGGGGTGGTGCAGGAAGAGTTTGTGGTGCAGCAGGAGTAGGTGGTGCAGGAGTAGTTGGGTGGTGCAGGAAGAGTTTGTGGTGCAGCAGGAGTAGGTGGTGCAGGAGTAGTTGGGTGGTGCAGGAAGAGTTTGTGGTGCAGCAGGAGTAGGTGGTGCAGGAGTAGTTGGGTGGTGCAGGAAGAGTTTGTGGTGCAGCAGGAGTAGGTGGTGCAAGAGTAGTTGGGTGGTGCAGGAAGAGTTTGTGGTGCAGCAGGAGTAGGTGGTGCAGGAGTAGTTGGGTGGTGCAGGAAGAGTTTGTGGTGCAGCAGGAGTAGGTGGTGCAGGAGTAGTTGGGTGGTGCAGGAAGAGTTTGTGGTGCAGCAGGAGTAGGTGGTGCAGGAGTAGTTGGGTGGTGCAGGAAGAGTTTGTGGTGCAGCAGGAGTAGGTGGTGCAGGAGTAGTTGGGTGGTGCAGGAAGAGTGTGTGGTGCAGCAGGAGTAGGTGGTGCAGGAGTAGTTGGGTGGTGCAGGAAGAGTTTGTGGTGCAGCAGGAGTAGGTGGTGCAGGAGTAGTTGGGTGGTGCAGGAAGAGTGTGTGGTGCAGCAGGAGTAGGTGGTGCAGGAGTAGTTGGGTGGTGCAGGAAGAGTTTGTGGTGCAGCAGGAGTAGGTGGTGCAGGAGTAGTTGGGTGGTGCAGGAAGAGTTTGTGGTGCAGCAGGAGTAGGTGGTGCAGGAGTAGTTGGGTGGTGCAGGAAGAGTTTGTGGTGCAGCAGGAGTAGGTGGTGCAGGAGTAGTTGGGCGGTGCAGGAAGAGTTTGTGGTGCAGCAGGAGTAGGTGGTGCAGGAGTAGTTGGGCGGTGCAGGAAGAGTTTGTGGTGCAGCAGGAGTAGGCGGTGCTGGAGTAGTTTGGCGTTGCAGAAAGAGTTTGTGGTGCAGCAGGAGTAGGCGGTGCAGGAGTAGTTGGGCGGTGCAGGAAGAGTTTGTGGTGCAGCAGGAGTAGGCGGTGCAGGAGTAGTTGGGCGGTGCAGGAAGAGTTTGTGGTGCAGCAGGAGTAGGCGGTGCAGGAGTAGTTGGGCGGTGCAGGAAGAGTTTGTGGTGCAGCAGGAGTAGGTGGTGCAGGAGTAGTTGGGCGGTGCAGGAAGAGTTTGTGGTGCAGCAGGAGTAGGTGGTGCAGGAGTAGTTGGGCGGTGCAGGAAGAGTTTGTGGTGCAGCAGGAGTAGGTGGTGCAGGATTAGTTGGGTGGTGCAGGAAGAGTTTGTGGTGCAGCAGGAGTAGGTGGTGCAGGAGTAGTTGGGCGGTGCAGGAAGAGTTTGTGGTGCAGCAGGAGTAGGTGGTGCAGGAGTAGTTGGGCGGTGCAGGAAGAGTTTGTGGTGCAGCAGGAGTAGGTGGTGCAGGAGTAGTTGGGCGGTGCAGGAAGAGTTTGTGGTGCAGCAGGAGTAGGTGGTGCAGGAGTAGTTGGGCGGTGCAGGAAGAGTTTGTGGTGCAGCAGGAGTAGGTGGTGCAGGAGTAGTTGGGCGGTGCAGGAAGAGTTTGTGGTGCAGCAGGAGTAGGTGGTGCAGGAGTAGTTGGGCGGTGCAGGAAGAGTTTGTGGTGCAGCAGGAGTAGGTGGTGCAGGAGTAGTTGGGCGGTGCAGGAAGAGTTTGTGGTGCAGCAGGAGTAGGTGGTGCAGGAGTAGTTGGGCGGTGCAGGAAGAGTTTGTGGTGCAGCAGGAGTAGGTGGTGCAGGAGTAGTTGGGCGGTGCAGGAAGATTTTGCGGTGCTGCAGGAGTCGGTGGTGCAGGAGAAGTTGGGCGGTGCAGGAAGAGTTTGCGGTGCAGCAGGAGTCGGTGGTGCAGGAGTTGTTGGGCGGTGCAGGAAGAGTTTGCGGTGCAGCAGGAGTAGGTGGTGCAGGAGTAGTTGGGCGGTGCAGGAAGAGTTTGCGGTGCAGCAGGAGTAGGTGGTGCAGGAGTAGTTGGGCGGTGCAGGAAGAGTTTACGGTGCAGCAGGAGTAGGTGGTGCAGGAGTAGTTGGGTGGTGCAGGAAGAGTTTGCGGTGCAGCAGGAGTAGGTGGTGCAGGAGTAGTTGAGTGGTGCAGGAAGAGTTTGCGGTGCAGCAGGAGTAGGTGGTGCAGGAGTAGTTGGGTGGTGCAGGAAGAGTGTGCGGTGAAGCAGGAGTAGGTGGTGCAGGAGTAGTTGGGTGGTGCAGGAAGAGTTTGCGGTGCAGCAGGAGTAGGTGGTGCAGGAGTAGTTGGGTGGTGCAGGAAGAGTTTGCGGTGCAGCAGGAGTAGGTGGTGCAGGAGTAGTTGGGTGGTGCAGGAAGAGTTTGCGGTGCAGCAGGAGTAGGTGGTGCAGGAGTCGTTGGGTGGTGCAGGAAGAGTTTGCGGTGCAGCAGGAGTAGGTGGTGCAGGAGTCGTTGGGTGGTGCAGGAAGAGTTTGCGGTGCAGCAGGAGTAGGTGGTGCAGGAGTCGTTGGGTGGTGCAGGAAGAGTGTGTGGTGCAGCAGGAGTAGGTGGTGCAGGAGTAGTTGGGTGGTGCAGGAAGAGTTTGTGGTGCAGCAGGAGTAGGTGGTGCAGGACTAGTTGGGAAACACGAGGACCTGGAAGTGCAAGAGGTGTTGGAGAAACAGGACAAGTTTAGAAAACAAGAGAGTGAAGGAGGTAAAAGGTGAAGCGGGAGTTCGGAGGCAGAAGTGAGGTAGTGACGGGAGGGTGGATCAGGGCACACCTGGAGGAGAGCCAGTCAGAGAGGGAGGCAGGAGGAGAGGAGTTACAGAAACTGAGAGAGGAGGATGGTGGGAATTTCCTTACAGGCATACATGGAGTTCCAGGTGAAGAAAGCACATGCCTACTGGGAGGAGGAACAAGCACGTGGGAGGGTGGGAGGATGTCGAGGAGGATAGACAGCGGCTACCTCAATGGCACAAGATGAGGTCTGGTGCCAGGCCCATAGGTACGAAAGAGTGTCCGCCTGGAAAACAGTGGAGTCCCTTAAAATATGCTGACATTACACTTTGCTTGACTCGCCAACATGCAATGCCACTGACTCGTGAACGCAGAACGCCGACTTGTGTATAAATGCCCTCAACGTTAAAGACTTTAACGACATAAACCCATCACTCATGAGGCCTTTGTTGGATTGGGAAGTGGAAGAGGCCAAGTTCCAGGTTCAGGTCTACAGCTGGGAGGTGCTTCATGGCCGCAGTGGACATGGCATGGAGGCGGCCGCTGTGGGCACAGCATGGAGACGGTCAGACTCAGAGTAGGCACAGCATGGAGGTGGCCACAATGGGCATGGCATGGAGGTGGGCGGAGTGGACATGGCGTGGAAGCGGCCGCTGTGGGCACGGCATGGAGGTGGCCGGAGTGGTCACAGCAAGGAGATGGCCAGTGGGCACAGCATGGAGGCGGCTGCAATGGGTATAGCGCGGAGGCGGCCGCAGTGGGCACAGCATGGAGGCGGCCGCTGTGGGCACGGCATCGAGGCAGTCAGACTCTGAGTGGGCACAGCATGGAAGTGACCACAGTGGGCACAGCATGGAGGTGGTCAGACTCAGATTGAGAACAGCATGGAGGTGGCCGCAGTGGGCACGGCATGGAAGCGGCCGCTGTGAGCATGGCATGGAGACGGCCGGAGTGGTCACACCATGGAGGCTGCAAGTGGGCACAGCATGGAGGCGGCCACAGTGTGCATGGCATGGAAGCGGCCGCTGTGAGCACGGCATGGAGGCGGTCGGAGTGGCCAAAGCATGGAGGCCGCCAGTGGGCACAGCATGGAGGCGGCCGCAATGTGCATGGCATGGAAGCGGCTGCTGTGGGCACGGCATGGAGGCGGCCGGAGTGGTCACAGCATGGAGGCGGCTAGTGGGCCCAGCATGGAGGCAGCCGCAATGTGCATGGTATGGAGTCGGCCGCTGTGGGCACGGCATGGAGGCGGTCGGAGTGGTCACAGCATGGAGGCGGCTAGTGGGCCCAGCATGGAGGCAGCCGCAATGCGCATGGCATGGAGGTGGCCGCAGTGGTCACAGCAAGGAGATGGCCAGTGGGCACAGCATGGAGGCGGCTGCAATGGGTATAGCACGGAGGCGGCCGCAGTGGGCCCAGCATGGAGGCGGCCGCTGTGGGCACGGCATCGAGGCAGTCAGACTCTGAGTGGGCACAGCATGGAAGTGACCACAGTGGGCACAGCATGGAGGCGGTCGGACTCAGATTGAGAACAGCATGGAGGTGACCGCAGTGGGCATGGCATGGAGGTGGGTGGAGTGGGCACGGCATGGAGGCGGCCAGAGTGGGCACAGCATGGAGGCGGCTGCAATGGGTATAGCATGGAGGCGGCCGCAGTGGGCACAGCATGGAGGCGGTCGCTGTGGGCACGGCATCGAGGCAGTCAGACTCTGAGTGGGCACAGCATGGAGGTGGCCGCAGTGGGCACAGCATGGAAGCGGCCGCTGTGAGCATGGCATGGAGACGGCGGAGTGGTCACACCATGGACGCTGCCAGTGGGCACAGCATGGAGGCTGCCAGTGGGCACAGCATGGAGGCGGCCGCAATGTGCATGGCATGGAAGTGGCCGCTGTGGGCACGGCATGGAGGCGGCCGGAGTGGTCACAGCATGGAGGCGGCTAGTGGGCCCAGAATGGAGGCGGCCGCAATGTGCATGGCATGGAAGCGGCCGCAATGCGCATGGCATGGAAGCGGAAGCTCTGATAGAGTACAGAGGTGTGTAGGAAGACTGGCTGTGGATCCAGGAAGGGGCCCAAAGTTCCTATATAGATGCTGAGGAGAACAGGGGGCAGTATGGAAGTCTCGGGCCATGCGTTGCACTGGAGTTAGGACTCCGCTATAGGGGAGGGGGATACATCGGGAGAAGATTATCAAGACTGCCCTTAGCAGGGGCGTGCTGTGCCTCCCATGGGACAAAGAAGATTAAGGCAACACGTGTGTTTATGCTGCAGCACAATAGAGAACAGGGCTCGACAACCCGTGGTAATCCCAGTGTTTTGGACTACGCCCCCCACAATCCATCACCATTGACTATGCTGGCTAGAGCTGAAGTGGTGTCATTCAAAACATCTGGAAAGGCAAATGTTGCAGACCCCTGATCTAGAAGGACCTTGTCGGTTGTGGTGCATCTGTGAGCCGGGCTAGCGGCGGCTGTGCTCTAGGAGCTTCCGAGGCCGGACTGATGGAGCGGTCAAGGCTGCCCCCCCCCCCGAGTGGTATGATACGGCGTGAGTGATGTGCTTTCCCTTTGCATCGTACGAGAGGGGCAGGTTATTAATTAGCTTGGAATTTCAGGGATGGTTTGGGGAGGGGATTCTGTTTTCAGGAATTTCAGGGATGGTTTGGGGAGGGGATTCTGTTTTCAGAAATTTCAGGGATTGTTTGGGGAGGGAATTCTGTTTTGTGGAATGTCAGGGATTGTTTGAGGAGGGGATTCTGTTTTCGGGAATTTCAGGCATGGTTTGGGGAGGGAATTCTGTTTTCTGGAATTTCAGGTATTGTTTCGGGAGGGGATTCTGTTTTCAGGAATTTCAGGGATTGTTTGGGGAAGGGATTCTGTTTTCAAGAGTTTCAGGGATTGTTTGCTGAGGGGATTCTATTTTCAGGAATTTCATGGATTGTTTGGGGAGGGGATTCTGTTTTCTGGAATTTCAGGTATTGTTTGGGGAGGGGATTCTGTTTTCTGGAATTTCAGGGATTGTTTGGGGAGGGAATTCTGTTTTCTGGAATGTCAGGGATTATTTGAGGAGGGGATTCTGTTTTCGGGAATTTGAGGCATGGTTTTGGGAGGGAATTCTGTTTTCTGGAATTTCAGGTATTGTTTCGGGAGAGGATTCTGTTTTTAGGAATTTCAGGCATGGTTTGGGGAGGGAATTCTGTTTTCTGGAATTTCAGGTATTGTTTCGGGAGGGGATTCTGTTTTCAGGAATGTCAGGGATTGTTTGAGGAGGGGATTCTGTTTTTGGGAATTTCAGGTGTGGTTTGGGGAGGGAATTCTGTTTTCTGGAATTTCAGGTATTGTTTCGGGAGGGTATTCTGTTTTCAGGAATTTCAGGGATTGTTTGGCGAAGGGATTCTGTTTTCAAGAGTTTCAGGGATTGTTTGTTGAGGGGATTCTATTTCCACGAATTTCATGGATTGTTTGTGGAGGGGATTCTGTTTTCTGGAATTTCAGGTATTGTTTGGGGAGGGGATTCTGTTTTCTGGAATTTCAGGTATTGTTTGGGGAGGGGATTCTGTTTTTAGGAATTTCAGGGATTGTTTGGGGAGGGGATTCTGTTTTCAGGAGTTTCAGGGATGGCTTGGGGAGGGTATTCTGTTTTCTGGAGGACCAGAACCTGAGGTCATTTGTTGATAGAGGAGAAAGTCGGGCAGTGAGACACTATCCCTGGGGAGGGAGTCTACTTTACTGTGAGTGGAAGGCATGGGCTTCAGAATAATTTCTGGACTTGAGGGTCGTCAGTGCGTCTGCCAGCTCTTAAGTTCGGGTAATGGCCTGGGGTATAGTTGAAGGTGGTTTAGCATTAGATTTTGGAATGGGAATTGAGGCTCGTTGATGGAGTGTTCTAGAGGGTGGTTTCCATGGCACGCCTGGGTTGGCTAGCTTGTGTTACCTGTGGTAGGTTGAGAGGGTAAATGGACTTCTGGCGAGAGGCACAGCCACACACAGTGTAAGCAGCAGGAACCAGGCCCAATAAAGGTCCTGTGCAAAGAGCCGTGCCGAGTGCTGTGCGAGTCAAACACCAATGGCTAGTGTAAGAAGCCCTGTAGGGCTCTTTTCTGTGGACACCTGGACGCGCGTGGCCCTTTCCATCATTGGGTCTGACATCCCATGCATTTTCTCTGGAAATTAAGACCACGGTTGAGGCTCAAACATTTCTACCACCGTGCGCCCGACCTTCAGCAAGACGTTTGTCAACATGCCAGGGAGAGCTGCTATTGGCCACTGGCTCTACGGCCGACCAGTGAGGCTCCAGGAGGGACCTTTGACTGTCCCCCAAGTGTGCCCAGCACACACACGCACGAAGGCGAGCGACCAGCTAGTGCTGCTGATGACGATGGAGCAATTTAAGGATGACTGATGCATTCTTGACATGCGTCAAACCTGTGCTTATTCATAAACTGGAAACACACACATCAGACCGCAACTCAGTGTTCCGTGAGCGTGTTTTAGTGGCCGTTTAAAAATGTTTAAACTCAATCGTAAATGGTTGCCCAAAGCAATCTCCACTTGCCCAGATATACAAGTCACTCATACGTCAAAGCTGCCCCCATAGTTCTGTGGCGCTATCTGTGACTGTTGTCATCCTCTCTCTGGCAAGAATGTATTTATTTATTTATTTACTGGTATCGTATTAGGCGCTTATACAACTAGCAAAACTGTCTCAAAGCTCCCACAGGGTGACAGAGTGGGGAAAGAGGAACGTAGACAATGGGGTGTCATTACAAGTCTGCCGGTCCGGAAACAACGGTACCAGTAATCTTGCCAGTACCGTTGTTTCCTAACCGGTAAACTACGAGTTCTGCGAGTGGGTGCCTTTCAGCCCGCCAGGGCTGACCCGGTGGGTGGAACGGCTCCCGCTCGCAGACCTCGACGGATGCACCGACACCATTCATGAATGGTACCGTAGCCTCCGTCCCCCCCTTTCCCATTGAGTCCAATGGGACTCAATTGGGAAAGGGGAGTAATATATTCCGGCACCCGGCAAAGGGGAAATACCGGGACCACCGGGGCTATAATGTCCCAGTAAGACCTCATTGCCGGGTGCCGTTAAAAAAATGACTCTGGCGGCTGCCGTGCTGGTGTTAACCGGCATGGCTACTGCCAGAGCCATAATCAGTCCCAATTGATCACAGCAAGGATAGATGCATTGTATTAATAGTACAAACAATTATTGAGAATAGAGGGAAGGGGAGACAAACCTACTATGCCTTGTGAGTGTTCAGAAAGTACAATGTGCCTGTTGTTACATGTGATCATTTCTACACCCCTACGCCCCTCCACCCCTTGCCCATCCGCTTAGTCTAGCTCGCGTGTTGAATGTGTGGTTTTGGTTCAAAATGGCAGCTGCAGATAAACACTAGACGGACCGCAGATAGCCAACCTTTAAAAATCAATATTTAAATCTTATCTCTTGGGAAGATATATTTATTCAGTTCATAGAATGTGCTTAAGTTGCCAGATGGTACTTTAAAGCACTTTACTGGGACAGAACATTATGGCAAACAAATGAAATGTTATTTTGCAAAGTAGAGAAATTCACAATAGGCAAACAAAACACTGCCAACGAACACTGAGTGCAATGGAAAAATACGGGAGACGAAAATCACAACTAAGACGAGATTTAAGAGAATTAAAATATTACAGAGGTGGTCTGGGTTGTTGGTTTAAAAACACGGTTTTACTAATTGCAAACACACTGCCAGTGACATGCCAAGTGAAATAACATTTCTTGTGTGTTCCAAGTGTGGAATATGGGATGTTGTTTGAGACAATCAACGAGAAACAGAAACGTAACAACACATCAGACAGGGGCGTCATTTCACCAAAATGCCAGGGGTAGCGGAAGTGACATCACAGGACCTTTGACCTGTGATGACATCACAGGAAGTTATGTCATTTGACCCCACCCCGAAGTGACATCACAGGAAGCGATGGAACACGATCTTTCATCCCACACAAAACAGTAAGAGGCATCACATAGCATTCTTTCTGAGTACACTACAAAAAATATGGTTACAATATCACTGTACAGTTATATACATTTCATACAAGAATGGATCACCATATGTATTGTTAATATCAGTGTGTATATTTATTTATTTGTATTTGTATTGATAAAGCGCACTTGCAGCCCAGGGGCATAGAGTCGCCTATAGACCCATATTACCAAATCACTTTGAATGCATGCAGACGTCCAAAGCCAAACGATAATGATGTGTTATTATGTATCACTTACGCTTAAGCGCTTCATATAAATACAATATCACCCAACCTCAGCAGAATGAAAGGCTGAGTTTAACTTGCTGGTAGTCGAACCTGCAAGCTGCAGATAAGACACACATTGCAGCAGCCAGTGCTCAACCCACAGAGCTATCTGACTGGCTATAGCCATCAGAAAACCAGCCACTCCAGAAACAAAGAGCCACATGGTGCTGGCCACAGCCCAAGAGCCTCAATCTATTTAAAAAAAAGAAGACAAAAGAAGTGTTTTATTTTTCCATTTGTGTTAGGGGTAGCAAGGAATACCAGAGGGGTAGCAAGGGAGTGACGTCCATGACATTAGCCTGAACATCAATTTCCAGACCTACTACTAGGATGTAATCCCAAGCGACGTACATGGCCTCGCTTCCTCTGTTGGCCTTATTCTGTGTTTTGATTCATGTTCGTATTTCGTAAATGTCTGTTTTATTCATATGTGTTGTCTGCTTACTTTAGTCATTGCTTGTATTGTTCAAAAAGGCCTGGGAGCCCCTCTACCGAGAACGAACATGGCCAAATAACCTGTTCTATGGGAAGGTGCCCTCTCGGGAGGGTCTACCACCACGTTTGCGCATCAGCGTTTGTCCCGCCCACAAGGGCAGTCCATCATCGAAATGCCAGGCAATTCTCCTCTGGACAAGAGCACCATCAGCAACCCCAGACAAGTGTTTCGGCTTTGTTGGGTCTCCTCCGTGCGGGGAGGCTGAGCCTCTCTAAGCACAGTCAGCTAGGGGTCCACATCTGGATCACCCTGTGTAATTTAGGGTAAACCCAAAGTTTCTAAAAATGGTCTAAGAGCCCCTCTACCGAGAACCAACACGGCCAAATAACCTGTTCTATAGGAAGGTGCCCACTCGGGAGGGTCTACAACCACGTTTGCTCATCAGCATTTGTCCCGCCCACAAGGGCAGTCCATCATCGAAATGGCATGCAATTCTCCTCTGAACAAGAGCACCATCAGCAACCCCAGACACGTGTTTCGGCTTTGTTGGGTCTCCTCCGTGAGGGGAGGCTGAGCCTCTCTAAGCGCAGTCAGCTAAGGGTCCACATCTGGATCACCCCAGGTAACTTAGGGTAAACCCAGAGTTCCTAAAAGAGGTCTGGGAGCCCCTCTACAGAGAACGAACATGGCCACATGGCCAAATAACCTGTTCTATGGGAAGGTGCCCACTCGGGAGGGTCTACCACCACGTTTGCGCATCAGCGTTTGTCCCGCCCACAAGGGCAGTCCATCATCAAAATGGCATGCAATTCTCCTCTGAACAAGAGCACCATCAGCAACCCCAGACACGTGTTTCGGCTTTGTTGGGTCTCCTCCGTGAGGGGAGGCTGAGCCTCTCTAAGCACAGTCAGCTAAGGGTCCACATCTGGATCACCCTGGGTAATTTAGGGTAAACCCAGAGTTCCTAAAAAAAAGGTCTGGGAGCCCCTCTACAGAGAACGAACACAGCAAAATAACCTGTTTTATGTGAAGGTGCCCGCTCGGGAGGGTCATTATTTGTATTGTTGTGTTGTTTTTTGTTAGCACCCTGATGCCTACAGACTAGCCTCGGCGCTATAGAAACAATAAACTAAACTAAACTCTACCCACTGTTGAATGTGGTTGCAGGACCCAGAGAGAAGCAAGCTGCCACTGACAAGGCCATGGCGGCGTGGAAATATCGAAGGTTCAAGTTGAGCAAACGAAGACTAGCAAGTAATGGAATAATAATAATGTTATATTATTGATAACACATTGAAATAATAATATTGGCACCACAGGAAATGTATGAGGGATAAACAGTTACAGGCCAAAGCGTGCTCACTATATCTCCTTTCAGGTGCTGGCTCGTCCGTGGGCTACACAATGTAACCCGATAGCAAAGAAACTTATTTTGGACTTCAATTCCCATGATACCTAGCCAGCACAGTCAATGAAAAAGGATCACAAGAGTTGTAGTACAGACTATTTCGTGGGCCACATAATGATTAACTATGGCCTAAAGGATGCCTCTAGCAGCCGACCTCATCCTCCAACCTCATCCGGCTGACCACTGATATATCGACAGTATGTGGCCAGACCCCTCCTCCCCCCACGCCCCTTCACAAGCTCCCTGACGTTGCCGCAAGGAGTCATGTGCTACTACTGCAGGGGTCACAATTAAAATAACATAAGCGACATGTTGATGAGTTTTCCAAAAGGAGATTCTTACTTGGGTGTCCTATCACCAAATTACCAGTATGCAATGTATTCGGATGCACGGAAACGAGGTAGAGAGAGGACTGGTGATCACGAGCCGGCCAATCAGGAACCCTTCATTAGACATCCTATTCTCCGTCCACTTAATCAGGATCCCAACCAGTGCAGTGGCAGAGGGAGTCTTTCATGAGGGTAGGGTTAACCATCACCCACCGTGACGTGAATTGTACTCACCTGTCCTGCCGATCCTTCTGGACCTCTGTCGATGGCCTTCGTCGATGTGAATAATTCTGTCGTGCCAGCCCAGTCCGAGGAGGTTGCCCAAACCCCGTCTGCTGCTTATCTGCCATGTTTTGCCTGATGTCGTCGGTCATCTCCTTCTCGGAAAATGTAGCTTTGTTTTTTTTTAACTAAAAGGCACTTTCATCGCTCCCCTCATCAACGCATTTATAGAAGTCTCAGCGCAAAAGACATCTAGCATAAATCTCTAGAACCTGTACACCCTCTTAAGCTTTATATAAGTACCTAGCACCAATTCATCAGGTGCCGCCTGCTGCGATGAAACCGCTCGGACAGAAAATGGCCGCCTACAGCAGCCTCTGGTGATTGGTCACTCACACAACGCCTTTCTACCCACCTGAAAAAGACACCCCACAATTGCAGAACTTGCCATACCGGGGCAACCCAGATTACAGAAACTTTGCACCACTGCAAGTGCACATTTGTACCATATTATCACTAGCAAATTTTGCCCACGGGGAACAAATTGCGGCCACATTCAAAAACCTTTGCACCGTGACGAGTGCACTTTTGCATGGTATAAGCACTGCCCTAGTGAATTTTTGCACCAGGGCAAAGTTGGACCCAGTGCTAATATGGAATGGTAATAGCAATTTGTTTTGCTGACTGTACCAAACCAGGTGGCACCCAGTCTACAGGGATAATCACATCTGGACTCACAATAAAAGTGCCGCTCACCTCTGGGATCAGAAACTCACACTCATCATGTAGAAGAAAAGCTCCCTCCCCTCCCCCATGTCCTCTGAGCAGGTAATAATAATTATCATAATAATGACTTGGGGGGGGGCAAGACAATGCTACGCAGCACATGTGTGATACCTGGTCCCGCGTGTAGAGGCTGGACGCCAGCATTATTAATAATATTGCATGTATTGCGCGAGAAGCAACAGAGCGCTTTACAGAGGTAACAACAGAACAGATATACAGCTGGGAGTAGGATACAGAGGGGCACAGCTGGACAGAGTGGCGTGGAGAAGAGGGGCGGACAGTGTCTCGCAAGTCAGGTGGCGCAGGGGGCGATGTGATGTCGTAGGTGTTGAGGATGAGAGATTCCTTGAAAGGGTGGGACTTGAGTTCTTTTCTGAATTCCAGGAGCGTGGGGGCGAGTATGATGCTAACGGGGAGGAGGTTCCATAGTCTTGGGGTGTAGGCCGAGAAGGCTTGTTTTCTGGTCCTTTCCTTTTTGCAGCGACGGATTTCAAGCATGAAGCATGATATACAATAGTACTTTTAAATAAATAATAATAATAATAATAATTGTTCTAACAGCTTGAGACTTTGCACCGTTCAATAGGGGTGTACATAGCAAGTGTTACCATTTCTACACTTTCTTGGCAGTTATCAACTTCAAATAAAAAGCCAAGAGGCCAAGGTACTATCTCACTAGTAAAATATGCAAATCCTCCTCTTCACCCACAGGGGCTGCTTGGGTAACCAACCGACAGACGCTGCTTTATCACTGTAATCTAGATAAGGTGATGAATTCCTCCTGGCAGAGGGTCCAGTGCCAAGAAACACATCGTGAACTAGCGATGCGCTGTCTGCAGCCACTGTCTGTTTAATGTGTATCAGAAAAACCGACATTCCCTGGCCTTTGCCCGCCCACACAGACCCCCTGCGGCTCCATCAGGCAGGATTTCAGCCCCAGGGCAAAGGGGCAGCCAGCAGCCCTGAGCTTGGACGGGGCACCAAGGGACAGTCACGTTTTAACGAAGATCTATTGGGGGTGGCAGCCGGTCACTGGGGTCGGGGGTAGGGGTAGGATGAAACAATATCCACATTATGGAAAATATGCTGGGGTAAAACAATGTTTCCCATGAAAAACCCCCATCTCAAAGCCAGACGGCACCCCAAGATCTGAACCGAAGGTCAGATTGAAACATGGAAAAAGACTAGGGTGACCAGATTTCCAAAACGTAAAAAAGGGACGACCAACAACATAAAAGAGGGACTACCCCATCGCAGCCCACCAATTACTGCCCCTCTCCCAACACGCACCCACAACCACCCCCACTCATATTTCCAGCCCTTCTCCTTTCTATAAACTGTATATGATCTCATTTGTACAGTTTTGTCTGTACATCTTGGCATGTTAATTAAAAACAGGCGTTTGCTCTAATTGATATAACATGGCTTGCTGTACACTGATTTCCAGGCCAGTCTCTCTGGCAGAGTCAGTAAGTGTTGGGACTTGTTACCTGAAAGGTTGGGGGTTTGAGCCAATCCTCCAACTTCAAAATTCTGAAAGTGTTTAAAAAAATGATTACGATTTTAATTACCGTAGCCACCAAACCATGCAAACCCCGGACAGAGGTTTCTAAAATGAAAAAACTCCCGGGACAGAGGGTGATTTCCCGGAGAGAGTAACGGGTAAACCTGGACGTCTGGTCACCCTAAAAAAGACAGACAAATGCAGTGCTCCAAGTTGCGCATCCTTTAACCATGTTTCATATAGCTCAGACCCTAGCTCCGAGAAGCATCTGAGCGCTTTGCCGCGGGATCATTCGCTGTAGTAGGAGACACTCGCAGATACAGAGCCCGGATTATGGAAATCAAGTTAAGAACGGAGGGGGAGGGTGGACGGCCTTACGAAGTACAGCACAATGCACCCTTGGGGTCCGATTCATGGACATATTTGCGTGGAAAATCGGGGATTTGCATGCCAATTTGCATGCAAATCCCTGTTCGGCGATTCATTGGACCGTATGCGCAGGACTTGCGAGGATTCTGTGCAGGCCCCGCACGTCTGTGCGAGTGGACGAGAGCCTTGAGCGAGACACCACGCAGAGCGTGGGTGAGGCCTGTGCAGAGGCCGGAGTAGGGGGCGTAACTCGGAAAAACGAGGAAGAACAGAGGAAAAAGTGGGCATTATGAGGGATGGGCCGCAGGCACTGCATAGAAAGCACACAACAAAGCATATTCAACCGCACAATGTCCTTGCAAAAACGCAAATCCCTCCATTTCTCTGCCAACCGAAGGCGGGCTTAAGTATATTGCGCATAGTAATCGCAGCGCGGAGGTGGGTTTGCATGTCGGATTTAGGGGTTCATGTATGCAGCCGGGGACGAAAATAAGATTTACGGGTGCACGTACACAGTGTAGTGGGGTGCAGGAACAGTTTACGAGGGTTCGCCTGCAGATTTTCAGAGTTTTACTCAAGTGACAATACATCGTACGCATGTTGTCGGGTTGCCGGTAACAGTTATGGGGAACCCCGCACAGGATCCTCGAGATGCAGGACTGCTTGTGGTGGACCCCACACACTGTTTCAAAGGTTTGTGTATTCGCACCCGGTGGAGCATGCAAAGGTAGCTGTTCTGGCTGTTTTTGCTTTGCGTGTAGGCGTGTCTGTGGCGTTCCAGCTGCGACTTGCATATACGGTTACTTTGTGCAGAATATTCCATGAATACGTGGGGCACACATTTATTATTCTGCGCGCAGGCTTGTGCAGTGTTGTTCGCTGCCTGTGGTCTTTGCAGGATTTCTGCGCACATTTCCATAATTCGGGCCCTTGGTCTTTGCATGTTTACATTATACATGCATGTACAATGAGGCACGAAGAGACAAAGTGATTCGTCCAGAATCACACCATTTTGTTCAAGAGACAAGGCTAGGATGACATTTGAAACCCAGGTTTCTAGGTGCTCTAGTAGAACTAAAAAGTTATGCATCAAAAAGCACAAAAAATGCACCAATAATCACAGAAACATTTTTGATGCTCTTGAGAGTAAATAAAGCTGAAGGGTCACCTAATACAAAATACTTCCAGATAGAAGGTGCCTGTGCACCGCAGGGGTATGTCTGCAAGTGTTATATCAAAGTAATACTCAACTGTGCCCGCAGTATCATTTTCCAACCCAGCACATTGTCTCTCGCTCTCTGTCTCTCGCTGCACTCCGTTTCTCTCTGTGTCTCTCTCTGGTGGAAAGTACTGTGCTAGAGTACAGTTGCTGTACTCTGGTTCTCTTTTTGTCTCTCTCTGTGGGCATGCTCCCTGTCTCTCACTGCACCCTGCTTCTCTCTCTGTCTGTCTCTGTGGGCACGCTCACTGACTCTCGCTGCACTATGTTTCTCTATGTCTCTCTCTGTGGGCAGGCTCCCTGTCTCTCACTGCACCCTGCTTCTCTCTCTGTCTCTCTGTCTCGCTCTGTGGGCCCGCTCTCTATCACTCGGCACAATCCTTTTCACTCTCTCTGTGGGCACGCTCACTGTCTCTTGCTGCACTCTGTTTCTCTCTGTCTCTCTTTGTGGGGAGGCTCCCTGTCGCTCACTGCACTCATTCTGTCTCTATCTCTGTCTTTTTCTGTGGGCACAGTCCCTGTCTTTTGCTGCGCTCTGTTTCTCTCCTGTCATTCGCCACACTCTATTTCTCACTCTGTCTCCCTCTGTGAGCATGCTCCCTGTCTCTCCCTGCACCCTGCTTCTCTCTCTGTCTGTCTCTGTGGGCATGCTCTCTATTTCTCACTGCACTCTATTTATCTCTCTGTGGGCACGCTCCCTCTCTCTCATTGCGCTCTGTCACTCTCTCTGTGCCTCTATATCTGGGCACACTCCCTGTCTCTCACTGCAATCTGTTTCTCTCGCTGTCTCTCTCTCTCTGTGGGCACACTTTCTGTCTCTCACTGCACTCTGCTTCTCTCTCTGTCTCGCTTTCTCTGTGGGCACATTATCTGTCTCTCACTGCACTCTGTTTCTCTCTCTCTCTTTCTCTCTCTCTAGATACGCTGCCTGGTCTTGCTACATTTGTTTTCTCTCTCTCTCTGTGGGCCTGCACCAAGTCTATCGCTGCACTCAGTTTCTCTCTCTCTAGGCAGGCTCCCTGTCTCTTGCTCCACTCTGTTTCTCTCTCTGTCTCTCTCTCTCTGTGGGCATGCACCCTGTCTCTCGCTGCACTCTGTTTCTCTCTCTGTGGGCATGCACCCTGTCTCTCGCTGCACTCTGTCTCCCTTTCTCTCTGGGCACGCTCCCTGTCTCTCGCTGCACTCTTTTTTTCTCTCTGTCTCTCTCTGTGGGCTTGCTCTCTGTCTATCGCTACACTCTGCTTCTCGCTCTCTGTCTGTATCTGTGGGCGCATTCTGTGTTTCTCACTGCAGTTTGGTTCTCTCTCTGTGGGCATGCTGCCTGTCTTTCGCTGCACTAAGTTTCTCTCTCTCTCTGTGGGCACACTCCATGTCTCTCATTGCAATGTTTCTCTCTCTGTGAGCACACTCACTGTCTCTCGCTGCACTCAGTCTCTCTCTCTCTCTCTCTCTCTCTCTCTCTCTCTCTCTGTGGGCAGACTCCCTGTCTCTCACTGCATTCTGTTTCTCTCTCTGTGGGCATTTGCCCTGTCTATATCTGCACTCAGTTTATCTCTCTGTGGGCAGGCTCCCTGTCTCTTGCTCCACTCTGTTTCTCTCTCTGTCTCTCTCTCTCTGTGGGCATGCACCCTGTCTCTCGCTGCACTCTGTTTCTCTCTCTGTGGGCCTGCGTCAAGTCTATCGCTGCACTCAGTTTCTCTCTCTCTGGGCAGGCTCCCTGTCTCTTGCTCCACTCTGTTTCACTCTCTGTCTCTCTCTCTGTGGGCATGCACCCTGTCTCTCACTGCACTCTGTTTCTCTCTCTGTGGGCCTGCACCAAGTCTATCGCTGCACTCAGTTTCTCTCTCTCTGGGCCTGCACCAAGTCTATCGCTGCACTCAGTTTCTCTCTCTCTGGGCATGTGCCCTGTCTCTCGCTGCACTCTGTTTCTCTCTCTGTGGGCATGCGCCCTGTCTCTTGCTGCACTCTGTTTCTCTCTGTGTGGACAGGCTGCCTGTCTCTTGCTCCACTCTGTTTCTCTCTCTGTCTCTCTCTTTCTGTGGGCATGCACCCTGTCTCTCACTGCACTCTGTCTCTATCTCTGTGGGCATGCACCCTGTCTCTCACTGCACTCTGTCTCTATCTCTGTGGGCATGCGCCCTGTTTATCGCTGCACTCATTTTCTCTCTCTGTAGCCAGGCTCCCTGTCTCTCGCTCCACTCTGTTTCTCTCGTTGTCTCTCTCTGTGGGCATGCGCCCTGTCTCTCACTGCACTCGGTTTCTCTCTCTTTGTGGGCATGCACCCTGTCTCTCGCTGCACTCTGTTTCTCTCTCTTTGTGGGCATGCACCCTGTCTCTCGCTGCACTCTGTTTCTCTCTCTTTGTGGGCATGCGCCCTGTCTTTCAGTGCACTCAGTTTCTCTCTCTCTGTGGGCAGGCTCCCTGACTCTTGCTCCACTTTGTTTCTCCCTCTGTCTCTCTCTCTCTCTGTGGGCATGCACCCTGTCTCTTGCTGCACTCTGTTTCTCTCTCTGTGGGAAGGCGCCCGTCTCTCGCTGCACTCTGTGTTTCTCTCTCTGTGGGCATGCGCCCTGTCTCTCGCTGCACTCAGTTTCTCTCTCTGTGGGCATGTGCCTGTCTCTCGCTGCACTCGGTTTCTCTCTCTGTGGGCATGCACCCAGTCTCTCGCTGCACTCAGTTTATCTCTCTTTGTGGGCATGCACCATGTCTCTCATTGCACTTGGTTTCTCTCTCTGTGGGCATGCACCCTGTCTCTCGCTGAACTCTGTTTCTCTCTCTGTGGGCATGTGCCCTGTCTCTCGCTGCACTATGTTGCTCTCTCTGTGGGCATGCGCCCTGTCTCTCGATGCACTCTGTTTTTCTGTCTGTGGGCATGCGCCCTGTCTCTCACTGTACTCTGTTTCTCTCTCTGTGGGCATGCACCCAGTCTCTCGCTGCACTCAGTTTATCTCTCTTTGTGGGCATGCACCATGTCTCTCATTGCATTCGGTTTCTCTCTCTGTGGGCATGCACCCTGTCTCTCGCTGAACTCTGTTTCTCTCTCTGTGGGCAGTGCCCTGTCTCTAGCTGCACTCTGTTGCTCTCTCTGTGGGCATGCGCCCTGTCTCTCGATGCACTCTGTTTTTCTCTCTGTGGGCATGCGCCCTGACTCTCACTGTACTCTGTTTCTAATTGCACTCGGTTTCTCTCTCTGTGGGCATGCGTCCAGTCTCTCGCTGCACTCTGTTTCTCTCTTTTGGGCATGCACCCTGTCTCTCACTGCACTCTGTTGCTCTCTCTGTGGGCATGCACCCTTTCTCTCGCTGCACTCGATTTCTCTCTCTTTGTGGGCATGCACCCTGTCTCTCGCTGCACTCTGTTTCTCTCTCTGGTGCATGCGCCCTGTCTCTCACTGCACTCTGTCTCTCTCTCTGGTGCATGCGCCCTGTCTCTCACTGTACTCTGTTTTTCTCTCATGTGGGCATGCGCCCAGTCTCTCGTTGCACTCTGTTTCTCTCTCTGGGGCATGCGCCCTGTCTCTCACTGCACTCTGTTGCTCTCTCTGTGGGCATGCGCCCTTTCTCTCGCTGCACTCGGTTTCTCTCTCTGGTGCATGCACCCTGTCTCTCACTGCACTCTGTCTCTCTCTCTGGTGCATGCGCCCTGTCTCTCACTGTACTCTGTTTTTCTCTCATGTGGACATGCGCCCAGTCTCTCGTTGCACTCTGTTTCTCTCTCTGGGGCATGCGCCCTGTCTCTCACTGCACTCTGTTGCTCTCTCTGTGGGCATGCGCCCTTTCTCTCGCTGCACTCTGTTTCTCTCTCTGGTGCATGCGCCCTGTCTCTCACTGCACTCTGTCTCTCTCTCTGGTGCATGCGCCCTGTCTCTCACTGCACTCTGTTTTTCTCTCATGTGGGCATGCGCCCAGTCTCTCGTTGCACTCTGTTTCTCTCTCTGGGGCATGCGCCCTGTCTCTCACTGCACTCTGTTGCTCTCTCTGTGGGCATGCGCCCTTTCTCTCGCTGCACTCGGTTTCTCTCTCGTTGTGGGCATGCGCCCTGTCTTGCTGCACTCGTTTTCTCTCTCTGTGGGCATGCACCCTGTCTCTCGCTGCACTCTGTTTCTCTCCCTGTGGGCATGCGCCCTGTCTCTCGCTGCACTCTGTTGCTCTCTCTGTGGGCATGCGCCCTGTCTCTCGATGCACTCTGTTTTTCTCTCTGTGGGCATGCACCATGTCTCTTCCTGTACTCTGTTTCTCTCTCTGTGGGCATGCGCCCTGTCTCTCACTGTACTCTGTTTCTCTCTCTGTGGGCATGCGCCCTGTCTCTCGCTGCACTCGGTTTCTCTCTCTGTGGGCATGCACCCTGTCTCTCGCTGTACTGTTTCTCTCTCTGTGGATGTGTGCCCTGTCTCGCGCTGCACTCTCTGTCTCTCTTTGTGGGCATGGTATACTGTGTTATGTGTGTGTTTTTGCTGACAGCAGCATGACCAGAGAAAACACACATATGTTGAAGGAGAGGGTATGATTTGGTTTTTATGGTTGAAGTAAAATGAGAGTAAAAACTTCCAAGACACTAGGAATGTATGACCCAACTCATCCTGGACTTAACATGTGACAGGTATGATACATGCCTACTGTCTTAATGTTCTTAAAATTCATTTAGTGTGTGCAATCTGCAGCTGTTGGATACCCTCAGTACAACATATTTCCCAAATGCTGTTTTAAAGATAAGTTACAACAAATATACAATGTGTTCAAAGACAGGCTGGGACAACACAAACGCAGTCTAACAGTAGTGGCAAGTTCAAGGTACATACTCAAATACTTGCCTCACAATACATGTGTACAGGTGATCTGATGTCAAACACTTTACACGTGTGCGTAATTCACGTGTTTCTGCAGCAGGGTACGCGTGGAACCCGCTAGGGTCATACTCAGGGCTCTCGAGTGAAACCCTGCAACAGAGGCTTGTCCTCATTTTACTGTGGTGGAAATTCCAGAAAAACTATTACAAATAGTTTTTACTGGATCAGTCTGGTGGGTGTTTATTCATCTTCGGCAGTACAATGGAGGCACACAACGTTGATTGCAATTGCTGTCTACAACTGGTTTGCTTGAGTGACATGTCCATGCAGCTAGTAGTGTGTCCCATTAAAGTGAAAACATTTGGTTTCCTCCTTCCAAAAACCCAAACGAGAATTCTCACATCTTCTGTTAGTGCAGCTGCACTACTGTGGGGAAAGTGCAGAAATTATTACAACCTGTCACAGCCTTGCTTATGGCAAAGGGGAAATGGACAAATACCCCCAATGATGGCTCCTGCCTGCTTTGCATAAAAACAAAGAACATTGTGGGCACATAAGAAGGACCACAGATCTGCCTGGCATAAAAGTCATTCCTGTGCTTATCAACCTCCAATGGATGAAAGGGCCTATCTGGTGACACATTGACATCCGCAGCGAGTGCTGACCCCTGTGGGCCTTCTTGCCAGTTAATGGACCCTAGTTAAATCGCTTAGGCCGCAAGCAAAGTGGGCTCCGGACAATGAACGGTGTAGAGAATATCCCATCTCTCATCCAGAAGAAACGCATAAATGTGAAATATGTCTGTTTTATGCAAGGACACTGAGCTATTATATAGGACAGCCATAAAGGAAAATAAAAGACCCTATTATTACAAATGTATTCAGGAAAATGTTTATGATCCAAGAAATAAGTTGAAAAGAGATTCAGGGCAGGCCTGTGTGTCTGCTTCTTACTGACCCAGAGCGGCTGCAGGGTGGCGCTGGTGATTTACAGCTCTTAGATGCGAATATTGTGCTATAAACGATATCATATTCCGTGGCGGCGGTAAACTCTGCGCGCCGCCATTTGCAGCCATTGGAGGAAATAACTCTTACGGACGCACGCTCACCCCTGAACAAAATGCCGCGTTGCGCGTCCCTGAGCCGCGCCGGAAGGCAATAATAATTGGGCCTAGATAGTGGAAGGCGGAGAAGCGTGATCATACCGACTTACCTGGCATGGCTGATGGGTGCGATGGGTCCACCTTTTCGCCATCACCGAAAGGTCGACGCATCTGGAGAATTTGTTATCGTCCTATCCTATCGTCTTGAGAGTCTCTAGCGCCAGGATACCCGTTGGTCGCAGTGCGCTTTACAGATTCCATAACATAACATATCTTCATCGTGGAAGTGGTTCCACTTGCCATCTCCACATTTCTCCCTAATGTCCATATGTTGCCTGTAGTCCAGGATATTGACGCTTTGAAGTCAGATTCAATAAGACATTCTCCAAAAGGTGCTGGAAGGACTCGCGAAAGACGCGGGACGCGGGGATCTATCGTAACGTCACCAGCGCCAGACTGTTGCATACTGGCAACAACCTTCTGGGGAGACCACTGCCGCTAGGTTGCGGGGTCGACTTCTAAAGATAAAAGTGGGGGGCACTCATTAACATACACAATGAGGTGTGACGTTGCCAGAAATTAGCATATCAAGCTGAAATATGCACATTTCATTCAATTGGTTTTGCATAACTATACCAATTGCAAAGGACAAAAGTGCATTTGCCTTTCAAAAAATCACAAAGAAAAGAGGATATGTTGAAAGATGTGCACGTTTTAAACTCCAAGAATCAATGGCAATGTTTTCCTTGAAGAGTCAGTCAGGAAATGTGACATTTCACCTTTATCCGTGTGTCATTTTTCGCCTTGTTATGTGGGCAGTGGTGAAGTACCCGACCTGCTAACCTGGCAACCGGTTCAAATCCCATGTTTGTGGTGAATCCCATGGTCGTGTTTAAATTGCAATAAGTTACTTGTTTTACACAGATTACGGGGCGGGGGCAGTGTCCACCCACTGTAAAAAGTGGGTGGACGCCGTGCACGCGCGTGTCCGCTCGATGCCTGTATAGGTGTCGCCTCGTTCACGGTAGGCTGATTGAGAATTTGGGAATGCGGTGCCCTTCCTGTCACAGGTCACAGCAGTGGCTTCTTTAGTCCAGATGCAGAGTTTTAGGCCGTGGAGGTCGGTCTCCCCTCTTCACAAGCTTCTGCTCGCTCCTTTCACCTTCGGAAACACTGACTTTCTTCACAGGACGCCCTCCTGGTCCTCTCCTTCTGGGTGGCGATTTATAGAGTTTGGGTTCAGAATCCTGACTCTGCATAGGCCGGTGAGACACCAGACCTGGAGATGCGAGTCCAGTCGATGCATGTTGCCTGTGAGATGATGGTTTCTGCAGTCTGGGGCCAGGGGTATTTCTACTGACCACTCGGACTCTTAAGGCCCAATTTATGGAACAATTTTCGCAGAAAATAGGAAACTTGTGCGCCAAACTGCATGCGTAATCCCGTTTGTCGATCCATGGAATAGAATGCACAGGCTTTTCCTTGGACTTGTGTCGATTTCGCAGCAGCCCCTGTGAGCAGCCGAGTGCCCTGCGTGAGACACTATGCAGGGCATGGGCGTGGCTTGTGCCTATGGCGGGAAAGGGAGCGCAGCACTGTAAATGGGGAAGAACGTGAAAAAGTGGCAGTTACGAGGGACGACCCACTGGCAGTCCATTACATGGCCACTATTGTGCAGAACAATACGTATTCAGGAACCCATCGCGCATCCTCCCAGCAGGGAAATGGCCACGCAAAGCCCCCATACTATCCGCCACCCGAAGGCAGGCATACAGACACTTGGCCATAGGAATCACTGTGCAGAGGGAAGATTGGTGTCAGATTTAGGGGTGCATGCACGCAGTCGGGGTTCCAATCTAACTTAGGGGTGGTCGTACGCAGTGTAGCGGGGTGCAGGCATCGTTTACAGGTGTTCACACGCACATTTTCTGAGATTTAACTGAGTTACAATAAATTCTACGCATGTTGTCGGGGTGCCAGTAACAGTTATGGGGGACCCCACGCTGTGTGAGGACGTGTTGGGGGCGTTCTGGTCGCGACTTGTGTATCTGGTTACTGTGCGAATACAAACCATGAACACGTGGAGCGCGCAGAAAATCGTCTGCGCACAGGTTCACGCAGCGACATTGTCAGCGCACGGGCGTCGCAGGATTTCTGCATACTTTTCCATGAATTGGGCCTTAGCCTTCAGGGCATTACTTCAGTCAGGGAGCATTTTCGGGTGCAGAATAAGCACTGGTTAACATTTAAGGGTTACATCTAGTTTTATTGCTCCGAACACTCTCCTGGTCCTGGATTTCTTTTTTCTGCTGCCATTTGTGGTTTTCAATTATTGCCTGCACTATATATATCGTGCAAATTCATATCCATTTCTATCTGTGTTGTCAGGGGTCTGCAACCTGCGGCTTGCCAGATGATGTGGACTACAAGTCCCTTGTTCCCTCACTATTCACTCCGCTGGCTAGGGCTGATGGGTGTTGTAGTCAAAAAAATCTAGGCAGGCAAAGGTTGCTGACCCCGGACCTAAATGTAGGTACGACTGCTAAAGCGTTCCGTTGCTTCAAGGAGCTAGGTCCCTGCTCAATAAATATCCTAATACTAATAATCAAAATAATAATAATAAAAGATACACATATTACACCATTTTCAGTTAGTTCATGGAAGTGTCTCTCAGTCACAAAAAGGAAACCATTGTGGCCACAGACCCCCTGCAAGGCATTAAGTGCGCTAACACATTGGAAAGGGAAAGGTGAGCAAATAGTGTTCATTGCGGCTCCAAACTACACTCCCACCCCCAAGGATAAGGCACCCGTTTTTATAAAAAAATATATATATATATCCACAGGACTTTCCCAAAAATGGACCCACGGAATAATTTGGTACCTTTGGCGAATTGTGGCAGAACATCTTTACCACCACAGCACACCAGAGCACACACGAGCACACACGAGCATACTCTGTGAATTTGATTTGAGAAACCTCAGCCCAGCAGTGGTATGAACCTTTTTGGGGGTATCGCAGAGATTCCCCCCCCCCGCCCCTCGAACTGTACACTCCCTGGGATCACCCGTGTTCCTCACGCCCATGCGCACCGTTAGATGCCAACTCTACACTGTGCATCCTTTGGTGTATCACGCCGACATGCACACGTGTATGAGAACGTTTCCCTGTGTCCCAGGGCTGGACCCATCACGCCTGGGACACTTTGCAACCAAGGCCAGGCACGCGAAGGCCTCAATTTAAGAATGCACCTCTCCTGCCTCCTGAACTCATGACATTCAAGGCCTTATAAAGCCCGCGGATTGGATGTGAAACGCACGCGCGCCTTCTAGCTCTCCCTTATCTTTTGAAGGTGCGACGTTGCAATCAGCCGCTTTCAATAGTGATGTGATCTCCTCCCAGACCTTCAAAAGCGTGCATTCCGATAAGGACGTTGCGTGCATGCACGGGGGAGGGGCGCTGGGATTACTGCAGCTGGCCTCTCCCGAAAAATCTGGGACCCAGCTGGACATGATGTCAAAATGTAATTTTGTAAAGCCCTGTAGTGCTTTAAAAGGAAATAAATTCGCTAATGTCATAGGTCACCGATGTTTGTTTCTATTTTTTTGTCCGTCTGCCGCTGTCCTTTGCGTCGCTAAACGTATAGATCTGACCTGTTTACATTTCCATAACAGGGAGAGGCTATAATGGAGAACGCAATGGCCTCAGAGGCTTTAAAATGAGGGGTGTCGGGGGCGGGGGGGGGGGGGAGGATATCCATATCTGAGGAACATCGGCATGAACGGATGCGTGCACTGCTACCACTGTGTGCATTTACAGAATGACAGTGGCACTAATAATAATGATTGCACGCTCCCAAATAGTGCTGAATGCCAGATACCTCCTGTATCTAAGCGCTGGAATAAAAGATTTGATCAATGTTGCGCCGGGAGGACAGCTCCGGAACACCGCGATGGGTTTGGAAGCAAGGAAAGTTGGAGAGGCACGGGTTCAAGTCCCGGTCCTGCTCTTAGAGACGAGGTACCACCACCTGGTTGCCTCTAGGCCAGGGGTGGACTGGGAAACAAAAGAGGCCCTGCAAATAATGTTCAAAGTGGCCCCATATTAAACATTTTCAGTAAGCCCGACCCTTCTGTGAGAAAATGCGAGAATAATACACACAAGAGGCCCAGGGTGCTGAGGCCAACAGGGAAATCTCTAGAGGTCCCTATAGACCAGTCCAGCCCTGCCCAGGGTGCAGAGTCCTACCGGGAAATCTACAGAGTTCCCTATAGGCCAGTCCAGCCCTGCCTAGGGCACTGAGGCATACAGTGAAATCTCTAGAGGTCCCTATAGAGCAGTCCAGCCCTGCCCAGGGTGCAGAGTCCTACCGGGAAATCTACAGAGTTCCCTATAGGCCAGTCCAGCCCTGCCTAGGTTGCAGAGTCCTACCGGGAAATCTACAGAGGTCCCTATAGGCCAGTCCAGCCCTGCCCAGGGTGCAGAGTCCTACCGGGAAATCTATAGAGTTCCCTATAGGCCAGTCCAGCCCTGCCTATGGCGCTGAGGCATACAGTGAAATCTCCAGAGTTCCCTATAGGCCAGTCCAGCCCTAGTCTAGGCAGACTGATGGGCTCTTACGATAGGTGGGAGCCATGTCCCAGGCTTTAAGCAGCGAAGGACATGTGATATGTCGCTGCGTGATCACTTATAGACGGTGCGTACATCATGAGGCGACCTGCTGCAGAGTATGGACTTCCCATCTCGTCATACGTCCTCCCCCGCTCCCACCTTCACCCAGGGGGCGAGGGTCCCCTGGAGCAGCCGGAGTAATGTACTATACAAGCCTGGGCTTGGCAATCGCCACCTGGACGGGGCAACACCTCCTTCCTAAGAGGCTGGCATTTCACGCTCACCTGCCCATTGCTGGCCACCATTAATCCGACGAGACATCCAAGCCGGTGATTTGGGGAAACCGCTCTCCTCTTTCCATTTTTAATCAGGGCTGCAACGGCCCCGTTTTCCAGTAATCAAGGATGCGCCCTCGAGTCCCGTAGGCGCCCACCCAGGTGCACGGCGAGGAGACAGAGTGTTCCAAAGAGGTGCTTTAATTGGCAGCCGCTGGAGAAAGCTTTGCAAACCTTCTCTAATTAAAGGCATTGCCACGCCACTGTGAAAAGGAGTGCAGCCAAGGATGGGAAATTGGGTTATTCTCCTCAATCGGACGCCCTTTTCATGGGCAAGCAACGTGCAACACCGGGTCCATCACTCCCTCCCCTCCCCCTCCACGCCCCACGCCCACTTCCCAGTTCTGGATTCAGTTTAGTAGTGGACCTGGAAATGAGTAGCGAAATATAGCGTTATGTTACTTGGACAGCTCAGTGTGTTGCAGAGCCTGCTGCCAGGCCACCTGTGTATCCTGCAGGCAGACCCCACGTCCAAACAAGTGCAACTCAGCCTATCATCCTGTCATCGTTGATAAAAGGAGGAGCGTTGAGCTCAGTAATGCTAGTCCCTATTACCTGAGCGCCACGAGGATACACCGTTCCTGGGCCTTATCGTGACTATGTCTAGGGAGGCACAGCAGTGGGAAAGAATGCTCGTGCTTTACAGTCAGTTGTTCTCGTTGGTGGTGCAGAACTCTGCGGGCCCGTGCAAGGCTTGCTAGGGCTCCACAGGGGGAAGGGGAGGACCACGCCACACCCGCCTGCAGTGGAGAGTGGCAGGAGTGAGTTCATGGGACCTGTGGCCAGCTTGCTTGTCCACGCATGATGCCTGGTCGTGGGGTGTGGGATATTAGGCACGAGGGGGCGCAATAGGGTGGCAGGAAGTATTAACCCATGCTGGCGGCTTTCACTCAAGCTATGCAAGGCAAGGGCTATTTGTTAATCTCTCTACTTTCATGGTATCGTAGCCTTCCAACCCATTACCCACCATGGCCGTCTACGCCACAGGCCTGTTACACCCCTGGGCAACGCCATGTCCCCAGGGGCACCTTTACACTGAGCTTACAGATCTTGGTGCCCCAAGGGGCATTCACCTGCCTTGCCCATCCTGTTTAGGTGGTCCAGTGGTGCTTGGACTGGTCACTGGAGCGTGTGGGGAAGAACAGGGATGTCAAGTTGCACTGGTGTCTCGGGGAGCAATCACAGAGCACTACTAGTGTCAAAAGCACTGCTGATGCCCAACTGTGGACAGCATAGCATGGGCACAGGCCGTGCCAGTGCCCCCCTTCCTCTCTACAGAAGGCCACGTATAGGAGCCCAGGCTGCCCAAAGCGCTGCATGCACACCTCGGAGCACTATAAATGACCCGGCCTGGAGATGGAGTGAGAATTGCACCAGTTACTCCAGGAGGAGGAGAGTGACCTGCTGAGTCTTGGGTCCAGCCATCATGGTCCTTGACATCTGCCATCATTCATGGAATTATAGCGCTTTATTCCTGCTTCCTAAAAGGCTTTGCAGTGCCGTCTCTTTCTAACCTGGGTGAGAACTGGCAGCGCCCATCAATATTTATGGACGCTGGGTATTTGGAACCCCTGATTTGCCATAACTCCCTTCACCTTCTCCTTAAATGCCTTCTATAGCATGGCTGCGCTGGGGGTGGGTTTCTTGAAAGGGGGCGGGGACTACAGAGTGGGGCATCTTACCTTTGTGCAGGGCGAGGCGTGGGTTTCTGCATGAAGCGCTATGATGTTATCATATTCACTCATTCATACATGAATCCTCAAGACCAATGAAGCAAAGAGGGGGACGGGGGAGAGAGCTAAATATCAGTTATTTGCAAAGTTGCTTTATATGACATTGCATTTTGAGTAATTGAGTAAGGTTTTATAAACCAATTCACAAATAAAATTGTAGTTACTTCTGGAAGAGTATTCATCCGAGCAAGGTATTCCCTAAGTTATTGAATTCCTGGAACACTAGTCCACATTTAATTTTGGTTCATTATTACTCATGGGCATAGTATTAGTAACAGTGCAGCATTACTGCTGGGCCTTCTGGTACAGTACTGTTCAGAGCACGATATTACTAACAGTGCAGCATTCCAATTGGTCTCTCTGTTGCAGTATTAAATACTAGCACAGAATTTCTCATGCCTTTCAATTCCTGGAATGGAATTAATTCTTTTATTTTGGGCCTGTATGGATCATAGCACAGTATTACCAACAGAATTGCATTTCTTGAAGAGATGGCATTACTTAATCCTAGTCCAGTATTCCTCCTAGCACAGTATGACTAATAGGGCTGCATTCTTGTTGGGCCTTCTGGTACACTATTCTTCCTAGCACAGTATTTCTAATAGCACTACATTTTCTGAATAAATGGCATTGTGTAATAAGGATCCAGTTATTCCTTCAAGCACAATATTTCTAATAGCACTTAATTTCTGGAATAGATGACATAATTTAATCCTGGACACGTTTCTTGAACAGTATTACTAACAGTGCAGCATTCCTGTTGTCCATTACTTCTAGTACAATATTCCTCCTAAAACAGTATTTTTTAATGCAACTGAATTCCTAGAATGGAAGTCATTAACTGGCCCTGGTTCAGTATTCCTCTTAACACAGTATTACTAATATTACTGCATTTCTGGCGTTACTGACATTACTCAAGGCTAGTTCAGTAGTCCTCCTAGCGTAATACTACTAACAGTGCAGCACTCTATGTGTTTCCTCTAGTACAGTTTTTCTCCTAAAACAGTTTTATTTATGCTGCCTAATTCCCATAGTGGTAGGTAGTAATTAATCCTGATCCAGTATTCCTCATAGCTCAGTTTTACTAACAGTACAACTTTCCTGCTAATCCACCCAGTAAAATATTCTTCCTAGCACAGTATTTCTGCTGCCCCTGAAATCCTGGGAAGGAATACATTATGTATTCCTGGTCCATTGTTTTTCCTTTTACTAACAGCACTGCCTTGCTGTAATGGAAGGCATTAATTTAGCCTGGTCCAGTATTTCCCCTATCACAGTATTACTAAGAGTTCAGCATTCCTGTTGAGCCTTCCAGCACACAATGTTTCTAATGGTACTGCTTTTCTAGAACAGATAGCATTAGTTTGTCATAATTCAGTTGTTCGCCTTAGCACAGTATTTCTAATGGCACTGCATTTATGGAACGGATAGCATCATTTAATCCTGGTTATATTTTTCTGCTTAGCACAGTATTTCTAATGGCACTGCATTTCTAGAACGGATAGCATCATTTAATCCTGGTTCTGTTTTTCTGTTTAGCAAAGTATTTCTAATGGCAGTGTATTAGTCCTGGTTCCGTATTTCTGTTTAGTACAGTATTTCTAATGGCACTGCATTTCTAGAACAGATAGCATTATTGAATCATGGTTCAGTTTGTCTGCTAAGCACAGTAATTCTAATGGCACTGCATTTCTGGAACAGATTGCATCATTTAATCCTGGTTCTGTTTTTCTGTTTAGCACAGTATTTCTAATGGCAGTGTATTAGTCCTGGTTCCGTTTTTCTGTTTAGCACAATATTTCTAATGGCACTGCATTTCTAGAACAGATAGCATTATTGAATCATGGTTCGGTTTGTCTGCTAAGCACCGTAATTCTAATGGCACTGCATTTCTGGAACAGATTGCATCATTTAATCCTGGTTCTGTTTTTCTGTTTAGCACAGTATTTCTAATGGCAGTGTATATCTGGAATGGATAGCATAATTTAATCCTAGTTCCGTTTTTCTGTTTAGCACAGTATTTCTAATGGCAAAGCATTTCTGGAAGGGATAGCATTATTTAATCCTAGTTGTGTTTTTCTGCTTAGCACAGTATTTCTAATAGCATTGCATTTTTGGAACAGCTAGCATCTTTTAATCCTGGTTCTGTTTTTCGTTTTAGCACAGTATTATTTCTGGAACAGATATCATCATTTAAATCTGGTTCAGTTTTTCATTTTGGCACAGTAATTCTAATGGCACTGCATTTCTGGAACAGATTGCATCATTTAATCCTGGTTCTGTTTTTCTGTTTAGCACAGTGTTAGTTCTGTAATGGATAGCATCATTTAATCCAGGTTCAGCTTTTCACATCAGCACAGTATTTCTAATGGCACCGCATCTCTGGAATGGATGGCATCATTACAACCTGGTTCAGTTTTTCATTTTAGCACAGTATTTCTAATGACCTGCATTTCTGGAATCTGGAATGGATTGCATCATTTATTCTGAG
Organism: Ambystoma mexicanum; assembly: GCF_040938575.1. Taxonomy (NCBI): domain Eukaryota; kingdom Metazoa; phylum Chordata; class Amphibia; order Caudata; family Ambystomatidae; genus Ambystoma; species Ambystoma mexicanum. The sequence goes on from NC_090923.1 coordinate 45,926,449, forward strand.
TTGTGTTTTTCTGCTTAGCATAGTATTTCTATTCGCACTGCATTTTTGGAAAGGCTAGCATCTTTTAATCCGGGTTCTGTTTTTCTGCTTAGCACAGTATTCTTTCTGGAAGGGAGAGAATTATTTAATCCTGTTTCAGTTTTACATTTTAGCACAGTATTTCTAATGGCACTAAATTTCTGGAGTGATAGCATAATTTAATCCTGGTTCGGTTGTTCTGCTTAGCACAGTATTTCTAATGGCACTGCATTTCTGGAACGGATAGCATCATTTATTCATGGTTCAATTATTCCTTCTGGCAATGTATTTATAACAGCACAGTAGTTCTAACAGTTTGTTACTTCTTGCAATTGTGGTTTTGCTGGACAGCAGCCACAGCACAGTATTAACTGTTTTTTTTATCTTTTTCCAGGCAGTTTTTCGTGGACTGCTAACGTGACATGGAGACAATCGACATTTGTCCAGTGGCGAGAGCTCTCGCTTGAAGTGATCTGCATGCGACATCTGTGTCCACCGGAGTTCATAGGTTCAAACGATGGCCGGATCAATACCGCCTTTTACTGTTTTTTTGATGGAAAATCGATTTTAATTGTGTTAAACTCATATTAAAACTATGAAAGGTACCGGTTGCCTGCATATCATATAATAACATCCCTCGCTGGGTGCGCTCGATGGGTCACAGCAAACATCTGAGGTTGCAGTACGTAAATCATACATTCAGCACAAGTGCAACAACTGCGACACTAAATCACCCCGCTCTTAGTGCTATTACAGATGAGGACCTCAAGGCGCTACTGTTACAGCCAATGCTAAGGTTCCGTGTCCTACACATGAAGGACAAACGGGATCTCTCCACCCAAAGGAGCCAACCACCAGGAGCGGACAGGCAACAAAAAAAGGTCCTGGAAATCATTTTCAAAGTGGACCCATATAACACATTTTCTGCAAGCCACAACCCTTTCCTAGGAGAAAAAGTGGAAGTAAAGTAGGTCACCACACAAAAGAGGCCCAGGGTGCAGAGGCCCACCGGAAAATCTCCAGAGCTCCCTGTAGGCCAGTCGGCACTACCCAGGATGCAGAGGCCAAGCAGGCAATCTCCAGAGTTCCCTGTAGGCCAGTCCACACCTGCCCAGGGTGCCAAGGCATAGCAGAAAATCTCCAGAGTTCCCTGTAGGCCAGTCCACACCTGGCCATGGTGCTGAGGCCTAGCGGGAAATCTCCAGAGATTCCTGTAGGTTAGTCCACCCCTGCCCAGGGTGCAGAGGCCTAGCAGGAAATCTCCAGAGTTTTCCTGTAGGCCAGTCCACACCTGCCGAGGGTGCAGAGGCCTAGCGGGAAACCACTAGAGTTTCCGGTAGGGTAATCCACCGCCGCCCAGAGTGCAGAGGCATAGCAGGAAATCTCCAGAGTTCCCTGTAGGCCAGTCCACACCTGCCGAGGGTGCAGAAGCCTAGCGGGAAATATCCAGAGTTACCTGTAGGCCAGTCCACACCTGCCCAGGATGCCAAGGCATAGCAGAAAATCTCCAGAGTTCCCTGTAGGCCAGTCCACACCTGCCAAAGGTACAGAGGCCAAGCGGGAAACAACTAGAGTTTCCTGTAGGCCAGTCCACACTTGCCAAGGGTGCCGAGGCACAGCGAGAAATGTCCAGGGTTCCCTGCAAGCCAGTCCTCCCCTGCCGAGGGTGCAGAGGCCTAGCAGGAAATCTCCAGAGTTCCCTGTAGGCCAGTCCACACATGCCGAGGGTGCAGAGGCCTAATGGGAAACCACTAGAGTTTCCAGTAGGCCAGTCCACACCTGCCAAGGGTGCCGAGGCATAGCGGGAAATGTCCAGAGTTGCCTGCAAGCCAGTCCTCCCCTGCCGAGGGTGCAGAGGCCTAGTGGGAAACCACTAGAGTTCCCAGTAGGCCAGTCCACACCTGCCAAGGGTGCCGAGGCATAGCGGGAAATGTCCAGAGTTGCCTGCAGGCCAGTCCTCTACCAACCACATGATGCTGCATACAGCTGAGGAGGTTAAGATATTGAAGATGGGTAGCCAGCCTATCACTGCAGATGTGCTAGACTTCAAATCCCATTAGCCCGCACTAGCATAGTCTGTGGTGAGGGAGGATATTGTAGGCGAAAGCATCTGGATAGTGACGGGTTGGCCATCCCTGATATAGGATAGGAGACACCAGGGGACGTGGTTATATTTCGTGGTCCCCAACCCATACATGGGTGCATTAAGGCGGGACGATGGACCAAGGAGCCTTCGTAGGGGACTGGAAAAATGGTAGGTCATTGGAATAGAGCGGGGCAGTTTGCCAGTTCATTTTGGGATGGCTCGCCCAACTTCCAGCCTTTTAAGTGAGCTCCTGAGGACTCATCTTAGTCTCTCTTCAAATACTCCACAGTGGGGGTCGGGGGGGGGGGCACCGGGTGGCATAAATCCAGCTTTGCAGCTCTGTCGTACGTCGCCTCACCCACTGTAAAACGGCACCCCCACAGCAGGGGGCTGCATCTTTTTTCTCGGGTCACATCTGTTGATAAAGGGGTGTAGGGGGACTAGGAGGAGTGGGGAGGTTGAAGGTAGAAAAACACGAGAAAGTCTTCTTCCCTACCTGCAAAGTCACAGGAATTCACTTCTTTTAAAGCCTCGTTAACTCCATATGAAGAAATCACTACCTGCGATGAACACACCTCCAACATTCTTCTGAGAAAATGCCTCGTTTATAAAGAGTAGCAAACAAAATGGCCCACCTTTAATTACTCACAGGGCACACGCCAAGTATTGAACAGATTGGCAGCAGTGGCCCCCAACATCAGACCTAGGCGCCCACTCTGGGCTCCTGGCTGGGGAGCAGTTCAAAGCCACGCAGGCACTGCTGGGTCTCCGCAAATTCCTCAGACAATGCGACCCAGGTCCGCACACTAGGAGCGTGGGAGGAACACTGCAGCAAGGAGGCAGCTCAAAGCACGATGTGCAGCTTCAAGGAGCTTAGTTGATGTTAAAGTCCCTGCTGATCATTTCAGGTAGATAGATAGCTAGGGAGATGGACAGGGAGATAGCTAAGGAGATAGATAGTGATGGATAGATGGATAGATAGATAGGTAGATAGATAGATAGATAGATAGATAGATAGATAGATAGGGAGATAGGGGGATGGATAGATAGATAGATAGATAGATAGATAGATAGATAGATAGATAGATAGATAGATAGATAGATGATAGATAGATAGATAGAGAGATAGGGGGATAGATAGATAGATAGATAGATAGATAGATAGGGAGATAGATAGATAGATAGATAGATAGATAGGGAGATAGATATACAGATAGGGAGAAACATAGAAAGATAGGGAGACATATAGATGGATGGTGAGAGAGATAGGGAGATAGATGGATGGATGCGTGGATGGGTAGAGATAGCTTGATAGGGAGATAGATAGTGAGATAGAGATAGATAGAGATGGAGCTAGATGGGTAGATAGAGAGATGGATAGGGAAATAGAGATAGCTAGATAGATGGTGATAGATAGATAGATAGATAGATAGATAGATAGATAGATAGATAGATACATAGGAATGTAGACAGATAGATAGAGATAGGGAGGTAGAGAGTCATATAGATCGGGAGATAGATAGAGAGATAGATAGGGAGATAGACAGACACATAGACCGAGAGCTAGAGAGATAGAGGTATAGATAGGGAGATGGATAGAGAGATAGATAGGGAGATGGATAGATAGATAAATAGTATGGAGATAGATCGAAACAAAGAGAGATAAAGAGATATATGGATAGAGTGGGAGAGAGAAAGAGAGAGGTGGGGAGAAAGAGAGACAGGGGAGAGAGAGAAACAGAGAGAGAGAGGGGAGATAGATAGATAGGGAGAGACATAGATGGGCAGAGAGATAGAGAGATGAAGAGATTGATAGGGAGATAGATGGATTGATGGATAGAAATAGCAAGATAGGGAGATTGATAGGAAGATAGAAAGGGATATATATATATATATATATATATATATATATATATATATATATATATATATATATATATATATATATATATATATAGAGAGAGAGAGAGAGGGAGAGACATAGATAAGCAGTGAGATAGAGAGATAGGACGATCGATAGGGTTAGATGGCTGGGCACCACCCGGCCGTTCATTGTTGGGCTTTGACTCGCATGGATGCATTTTCCTCGCTCGTCTACACACCCTCCCCCTGCGCTAAAAATGCAACACCAACACGTGTGACATTTGCCAAAAGGTGGTCTAAAGTCGCAGTTTAGGGGGTGCAAGGGACTCCACACACTTGTAATGCCAGGAGCAAATGTTTGCAGCACGTGTGCAGTCTGAATAACACAATTCTGAAGGGGAGCCTCGCGCTTTATGGCCCTCTGGCGCCGCTTGCCGGCGACTCCTACTAACTACACTGTTCAAAGCTTCCAGTATAAATCATATGTACACACATCTTTAATAATCGCTAATCCCCGAGTAAAGGTCGCGCCGGGGAACACTGCAGCTTTATGTGCCCAGGGATTACCAATGGAAGTGCACACAAAGCAGGCACATGTACAATGAACAGGCAGAAATAAATATACCATGCACAGCCAGAAGAGAGCGGGCACATGCACACAGAGACATCTGTCCCACACATGCAAGGAGAACGGTGTAACATGCACACAAACATCTGTCACAAGCCTGCACTGAGAAAAGGTGTCACGTGGACACACACATCTGTCAAAAACCTGCAAGGGGAAAAGGTGTCATATGCACACATCTGTCCAAAGCCTGCAATGGGAAAAGCTGTGACATGTACACAAACATCTGTCCAAACGCTGCAAGACTGAGCATAAGTCCAACATCCGGACCAAAAACTTGAGATCACCTGTGGCAACGCACTTTGTGGAAGCGAGTCATTCTATTTCCCAATTGAAGTGTATGATTTTAGAACAAGTCAAACTGGGTCCGAGAGGGGAGATGTACAAAAGAGACTACTCCAGAGGGAGATTAGTTGGATTGACCTTTTGGATTGCCTCAGCCCAAGGGGCATGAATTGTGAATTTGATCCAATGTGTTTTCTCTAATGCATTCCATGTTGATCCAGTGTTTGTGCTTTTAATAGTGTTTTTAACTGAGTAATGCCTAGTTAACAGTTTGTTGAGATATCATACATCTGGACAAGAATGCACACTACTATGAATTTTCATCTAAGCAACAATAAGTATGCAGGGCTTTCATTTTGACCCCTACACATACAACTCAATGTTTTGATTCTGGCTGTGGTCCTGCAGATTGTGAACTGGTCGGTACCAGGAGTTTCATTGAATAACTCTGTAACATGATGGGCCTGTGGTATGGCGATGTAATATGAGTCTTCAGCAACTGTATCACTCATTCAAGAATGTGACGGCCTAACCGCAGGGTGACCAGTTGAATCCTCTAGCAGATTTGAATACTGATTGCTACAAAGTATACCACTCAAGGTGCAATGGAGAGTATAGTTTTACGAAAATAACCATCCTGATTATTGTTGACAACCAGTTGACAACTTGTTTGACAGTCTATGAGGGTACGATGCAGGCGGGTGCCTGAGCATCGACCCACCTGTGAAGACTGTCACTCTTCTGTAATCAAGCGGGGGTAGGGGCACTAAGCAGTCTTTGACTGCGATATTGCCCCTCCCCCGCCACTCTTAATCCAGGTATACCTCCTCTCCGAGTTATTTTACTAGACCCGGCGTACCTGACCAAATTGACTCATTATACTGGATGGTGTTATTAGTTATTAAGCCAGTCTCACTGGCACACTGATCTGGGAAGGGATGTGGATAAACTACACGAGAATGGCAACGTGGCGCATGCTCTGTGCGCGTCCCTAGCAACAGTAGCTATCGCACGCACGCGCAACACCGCGTCTGCCCTCAGTATATGCCTTAGGTGTTTAGTTGCTACACACAGTGTGTGGTTGGACCAACGTGTTTGTTTGAGAATAGACAACCTAGTCGAGCCTTATTAAAGGATCTAATATAGACATGATTGTTTTACATATTACGATCTCGCCCATGATACGATGTCCCATACGAAGAGGGCGCCCCGCGCGGGGACCGGCGTACGCGGCTGCTCCCATGGCAACCTACTTTGCTTGGGAGAGCAGTGCAGCACGTCCTTGTGACGGGCGGCTTTGTTCGGCGTCCCGTGGGCAATTCCTTTCCAAGTAAGTTTCAAGTAAATGCAGGCGATTACTGATCACGATCGTTGAATTATGCAATTAGCACTGTTCCGAGAATAGGGGCCAACAGCCCACTCTGAAGCTTACGTTGATTACAGCCTATCTGGCTTGAGAGCATACGATCTAATATCACCCCCCTTTCCTTTTTCTCCAAACCTCCAGTTGCGCATTGTCGGAGCCACAGCCCGATAGAGCCATTGCACCCCGCGAGACATTTGGGTCTTTTGACCGGGTGAGTCATGATGAATTATATTAACATCACTCTAGAGTTTGACTCTGCACCCTTGATCTAATACTTACAAACTGTTTTGCTATGTCACTTACATCATACAGGTGGCCATGAATTATCTCTGCTTACCAAGGAAAGCAGGTCAGTTTATCTCCATTTTGGAGAGTTACCTATCGAGTTCCTCCAAACTTTATATAAATCTAATGAGTGTATCCATATACTTTGTAGGAAACCCTATCGAATTTTGTTGAAACTAAAACACGTCCTGCCCTGAAGATGGATTTCCAATAATCCGAAACCCGTTGGCACTGATTACTCAATAGGAGTGTCTTTAGAAAAACTTCTGAGCAGAGTGAATGCAAAGGATCAGAAGCAGTGAAATACAAATTTGACAACTGTCATGTGTGTGAATTACTCTATCATGTTATACTGAGATGAAGTGCACTTTGCTTGTATACTTTACCACACACGGTTTGTTTTAGAGCATTCTTTTAGCTCAATTGAAATGCTCTCCTTGGTTTTTGAATTACAAGCTGACTTGTATGAACTAAATCTGTGATTTAAATTAGTTCTTTTACACACATCTAAGGTATTGGTGTGGTGTAAATTAAATCTGTTTATCAAATCTGCTGGCGATATGATGTAATAACAATCGGGTCTGCCTTACACCTGTTTGTTCTCAGCCGGATTCATTCTTGGTTGGAGACTCACAGCAATATGGGGCCGAATGTACCCGGTTGACTACTTGAACATTAGATCAAGCCAATCACACCATTCTGAAGACTGGTGAAAACTGAGCCTTGTTGAACAAATATTCCCGCGAGGGAGTCTTTAGTCTCTGCAAGGCAGAATTACTACTTGGGACTAGTTCCCGCGAGGAGTGCAGCAAAGGGTTACCGGCCGGCAACGGTCGGTGCATGTCTTGTTCTTCAGTATTTTGAACCTCGAGTGGCCTCGAGCTTCTCCCTGCTGCACCTGAAATATTATATACTTGAATGACAAAGAGTTCCTAAGACCCTTTGGCAAATGTACCTATAGTAAACTCTAACTATTGTTGGTAGTGCCTCCCAACCAATTCTCTTTTCTTGACAATGTGTCACGTGCACACACACACATCTGCTCAAACTCTGCGAGGGGACAATGTGTCACGTGAACACACACGCACACATCTGTCCAAAGCCTGCAAGGGGAAAATGTGTCACGTGCACACACACAACTGTCCAAAGCCTGCAAGGGGAAAAGGTGTGACATGTACACAGACAACTGTCCAACGCCTGCAAGGGGAAATGTGTCATGTGTACACAAACATCTGTCAAAAGCACGCAAGGGGAACAGGTGTCACGTGTATACAAACATCTGCCCAAAGCCCGCAAGGGGAATAGGTGTCACGTACATACACACATCTGTCCGATGCCTGCAAGGGGAAAAGGCGTCACGTGCATGCACGCATCTGTCCAATGCCTGCAAGGGAGAAAAGGTGTCACATGCACACACACACATCTGTCCACAGTCTGCAAGTGGGAAAGGTGTCACGTGTACACAAACATCTGTCAAAAGCGTGCAAGGGTAAACGGTGTTGCATGTACACAGACATCTGTCAGAAGCCTGCAAGGAGAAAAGGTGTCGCATGTACGCAAACATCTGTCAGAAGCCTGCAAGGGGGAAAAGGTGTCACGTGCACACACATCTGTCAGAAGCCTGCAAGGAGAAAGGGTGTCACAAGCACACACACATCTGTCCAATGCCTGCAAGGGGGTAAAGGTGTCACTTGCACACACACATCTGTCCAAAGTCTGCAAGGGGGAAAGGTGTCACGTGTACACAAACATCTGTCAAAAGAGTGCAAGGGGAAAGGGTGTTGCATGTACACACACATCTGTCAGGAGCCTGCAAGGAGAAAATGTGTCACGTGTACACAAACATCTGTCAAAAGCGTGCAAGGGAAAAAGGTGTCACGTGCGCACACACACACATCTGTCCACAGTCTGCAAGGGGAAAGGGTGTCGCATGTACACACACATCTGTGAAGCATGTAAGGAGAAACGCCGTCGCATCTAGTCGGATACATCTTGCAAGCACGCTCCTCATACATGCACGAAGACATGCGTGTGCAAAGAAGACGGACATAAAACAGTATAAACTCATGTAATTGGCGGATGGAACATTTTCAGGAAATGGCAAAGACACGAACATCTGCGGAACCCAAAACCCAGAACATGTTTCCAAGCAACCATCGAAGTGCGACAGACGAGCACAAGAGGAGAACGCCTGGACATGGGCACACGTGAAAGGGAAGTGGCCAACACGTGGCGGTGGCACGGTCCCGCGAGTGGATGGAGTGAACCGTGCAGTGAACACCTGGACACTGTCTGCAGGCCCGGCCCTCGCTCGTGTCCTCTCCTTGCCTTACTACCCCTCCCCCCACCGGGGCTGTGGCCCGCTTCACCCGGGACTTCTCAGGACTGCTCCCGTGGGCTGTCTGCCACGCACCCCGGAGCCCCCATACTTCCTGCGTCATGATCTGAACGCCCACTTCTCCCGGGCGCTGCTTCCCGCATTCGCCACCCTCTCACACCACGCAGCGCCTTGCATTTTACAGATGGACCACATCGTGGCGCTTGAGACATGGTGGGGGTCGCGGCGCCTCGATTTTATTAGTAGTAGGCTTATAATGAGGATAACACCGCTAAAGGTCGCCTCATCAGCGCCCCGGCCCCCAGGGACAGCCGGCCCCAGTAAAAGGGGATTATTCCGTAATTTAAAAAACTGCCAGGGTTTACAGTCCTAATAAAGCTTAGGCGGGCGAATCCCAGGTGAGGGTGAGGGGAGGGGGGGGGGCGGCTTCTGCGGATCCGCCCGGACTCCCCCGGACCCGGCCTTTATTGCTTCATTAAAAAACAAAATGTCTGCCATTAATCTGTGTTTAATGATGCATTGTGAGGGCGCTTCGTGCAGTGCGTGGGTCTGTGTGGGGGAGGGGGGGGGGGGTTCCCAATGGGCAAACAGTTTGGGAGATCTTAATGTTTTTCTTAATTTCAATATATGTTCAATATAATAATATCATTGGATATTATAACTCAGAATGAAAATGAAGCAGTGAAAACAACTCATTTTAGAATGAGAGCAATGTACACATAAACAATACAGACTTTTCTAATTACTTTAGGAAGTAAAAATAACAATATTCAGTTACATGCGACCCAAAAATTACTATTTCTTTAAATATGTGTATTAAAAAAAAATCTTTATCGACTGACAAGTTGGTGGCACCTATAGTGTGCCCGTGCCTATTTCCAGCAATAAATGAGTTCTCACAATGAAGTTTGCCCGAGACCCACAAGCACTTTCGCCACTCCCCAGGCCTTGGTTCAAAACACGCTGGTTGGAACAACCGTTTTTCTGAAGTCCCACTGAGGGCTTCACAAAACCATACATCTGAGACAGTGCAAAACATCCCTCTTAGTATAAGGCTGGGTATTACTACCACCTGAGTATTTGGTTACGTAAACAGAGCAGCCAGGCTTATGTGAGAAGGGAGAGAGGGCTGTAGGACAGGACAAAGAACCAGTAGAATACACATGCTTCAAAAGAAACACCTAGCAGTATTATAAAGGTTTAAGGTTTATTATAAATACAAGTAGGCCAAGGTAAATCTTGGGGTGGTAAGCAATTTGTCATGGAATCATAAACACAGTGTAAATGCTCACGGTACACAGACCAAAGCATAGACCTTGTTTAGAATACCTGACAGAAATTCTACATAAGTCAGACCCAATTATACACATGTAGAGAATAGAAAACACCCATTGAGGGAAGTAAAACCACAAGTTACCTTTAGATTACTTTCAGTAATTCAAGGGTAGTAGACCCTGTCCGTTATATCGTGACACTCAGTTGTAGAAATCACTTAATAACCCAACCCTGTTAAAAGTATACTTTTATGAATAGTGGAACACACACTCTAAGGTAAGAACGTTTGGAGCTGTTCATATTGCAGGTGGATAGTTACCATCACAACTCATACACCATTAAAAGGCTTTCAACACTTGATACCGTTCAAGGCAAAGGCCGACTTTATAAGTCCTTCCCTAATCTTGAAGCATGAGTCTTCTCCGTGGCAGAAGAGGGGCCCTTGTGGCCTAGGGGCCAGTCTTTAGGAAATGCACAGAATGCTAAACAGCCAGAGTTCCTGAGGAAGGCTCCTCAAGCAAGTAAGTACTTTACTTCAGAGTTGCAGAAAGGCTCTATGGACTTCAGAGAAGACACCCTAGAGGGATTAAAGCATTATGTCTGGGTAAACTGGATGAGGGGAACTCCCAATCGCACAAATCACCCCCAAAGCTTCACAGGAAACAGCAAGGCTTAAGGTGAGTACTACCCCAGCCAACACAGCACCGGAGCAGAGAAGAGGAGTTTACAGATGGACGTCTTAAGGAGATGGCTGCACAGGACTCAGACCTTGGATTCCTGGTCGTGGTGACTGAAGACAGGGCACTTGGAGAGAATTTGTAGCGGGGATTGATGGCGAAGACTCCAGGCCAGAGTTTCTTTGAGACTTGCTCTGACTGGCTCAGTGGTTTTGGGGCCCTTTTTCAGGAGACAAGAGAAGACTGAATATCGGTGGTCGGATTCTCGTTACTAATCGGGTCCAGCACTCTGATGAGGGTACTACAAGGACTCAAATTAAGTCTACGGCGGTCCAGCAGAATGCCACCAAAGTTTCAGGGAGATTCGAAATTCAGAAGACTGTGCACTGTGCAATGGCCCGAGGTTCCAGGGTATTGGGGTATTGCAGCCCGCAAGGTCACAGCACATTGTGGGATGGCTCAAAATGCAGGTCTTCTTCAGTCTAGAGAATCTCACCAGGCTCTAGGGCAGGGTCATCATTTTCGGGACCCTCAGGTTGCTTGGAAGGAGGAGTAACAGCAGGCTCTGGTTACCCATCAGGCTCTCTGGTCGCTGCAAATCGTCTCAGCCGCGTTTTCTCCATCTTCCTCTTTGGATTTGGTTCCAGTGGTCGACTACCTCTTCAGCTCCCAATATCAGAACTTTATACAGCAATCCAGCCAATCAACAGACGTGCAATATTCCAACATGAGGGGGTGGCAGGCCTATCAGGAAAGTCAACCTCCCAGTTGAAACTGGTTCCAAGCAGGCAGGCTGGAAGACAAAGGGTAGCAGAATTTTAGACTCTTCCTTCGCTTCCTGCCTTCTCAGACACTCTGGAGTCTGGGCATGCTTGCCCAAAGTCTCCAGCTGAAGACAGCACTTGCACAAAGGAATCTCCTGCTCTGGGGATTATGGGAAGGACTAAGGAAGGACAAGCAAATACAAAATGGCAAAGGAAAAAGACAAAGGCCATTTTGGAAAAATGGGCACCAGGGGTGCCATACCGCAGCTGTGGAAACAGCCTGCGAGTAATTTGCACCAAATTGGTAAAAGAAGGTTCACTGCCACCAGTATTTAGGTTAAACTTGTCACTGTAACATAAATGTTACAGAAACAGTGAGAAAGGAGATACACTGTATCTCCCCATCACTCCATATAAGGTGGGGTGTGCTGGTCTCACAAAATAAAATGTAGAGAGGATAAAAATATCCTTTCTACCCTTGGGAACAGTCTATAGAAAATAAAAAAGGGAAGCCCAAAGAGCAACCCAGCAACACTGCACAGAAAGTGCTGCGTGCTGCAATAATAACATGTAGATGCCGAAAAGTTATCAAAAAGGACAAAATCAAAAATACACTATGGAGAATCAAATAAATGACACCCATAAAAAGAGTAAAAGAAAGGGTGAGTAGGGAAAAATGTACCCACTCACTAGGGAACCAGGACAAAGAATCCATACATTCAGCAAAAGGTTCTGGGGGTCTCACAAGTGAGGGAGATCAAGCACTGACATAAACATCTTACCTAACACTGGCCTTTGTCAGAAATGTATTTTTTGGGTCCATTTCATTATTTATTTTATGAAATTTGAAAGCTGGGTTTCTGACGTGTCTGGGCGCCTGCAGACGCAGAACGCATGCAGGGCCGGCCTTTCCGAGATGGACTTTAATGTGGCCCACGTAGGTGTGTAAACAACACCATGACACCTGAACTGAGGAAATCCTTTTGACGCTTTCCTTTCCATCCGAACTGCTCAGCCTGTTTATCAAGCTTTATTTTCAAAGCCAGCAATCCTGCCAGCGACGCCAGGCTTGACCTTTCCGTTGACTGCTCCCAGTGGTGTCGCCAAGGGACTCATGGGGCCAGATTAAATAAAATGTGCACCGGTGCAAGTGAAAGGTTGCACAGTATTAACACTAGGCAAAGTTTGCCCTATTTTTAATAAGACTGGCACACATTAGAAATCCATTGCACCATGGCACGTGCAGTTTAGCATGTTAAAAGCACCAGGGCAAACATTGCTGTTGCCGGAAAAAGATGTAGAAAATTGACATCAATGTTATATATATGACTGTACTTCATACACTTCTGCATAAATCATTACTGGATTAATTTAACTCGAAACCGGTACTAGGGAGCAGTCATTCATTAATACATGCATAAATCACCCCCTCCCTGCAAAAGGTCAGAAACACTTTAAAAATTAAAACTCAGAGACTGGAAAATGTCTCTAACTACCAGGCTGCTCATCCCCAGGTAGCACTCCAGATGCTATGAGCTATGTCTCCCATGAGCCCTCACCATTGACTATGCTATTTAGGGATGATGGGAGTTGTAGTCCAAAACATCTGGAGATCCAAAGGTTGGTGGCCTCGGACCAACTTAGCAGTAAGGCAATGGTTAGGGATGGTGGGAGTTGTAGTACAAAATATCTGGGGAGTCACAGGTTGCAGACCTCGGCTTTAGTAACCAATTGGGCAGTAAGGTGAGGTCATGAGGTTCAAGGTATGACCACAAATCACTGTAAACAGCTACTAATAGCACAGAGTCCTGAATAAAGCTATATTAGGGAAATAATGAGGATACTAATTTCATTTCAAATCATTGCAAAGAGCTAACATGCTTAAACGTAACAAATGACACTGTGGCCACATTAGCACAGTATTCCGCTGGCACACAAGCACATGATACGGCTCCATTGATTTACTTGCTGCAGGCACATTTCTCATACAACTGCTAGTTGTTTAGAATCAAGACTGGAAAATACAATGCACTCCATACAGAAATAGTGCATGATTGACTTGTACATAAATGACTTCATGCATCAATCACGTCTCAGAGTTAACAAAAATTAGCAACACTGTTTGAAGTCTCTTTCAGCAAATCAATCCTGCTTGCTGAAAGGTACACACTTTACAGTACGCCAACGCTTCCTTCAGGGCGCGCTGCCCGCCAGTCAAACATTGAAGCAGGGCAGAGCGTCTCTCTCTTCCCGGTCGATCGATGAACAAAATGCAAATCTCTTTCAGATCGTAACACTGGGAATTATCACGTTTGAACAAACACTTGACATCCTCAGTTTGATGAGGTCCTTTGCACTGACGTTCTGAGTGGTCGTCGTAACCGGGAAGTAGTTTGCGTGGAATTTACGTGCACTCTTGCGTCCTCATTTGAACACTGGCCTCCGAGTAAAGCAGTGCGCGCCGTATTCCAGTATTTCTTGAAACCATGTTGGGTTCAGTGTGAATATATTGCTAGACCAGAACCAAAGAAGACATCGGGTTTAGGGAGCTTGCACTGTTCCGTAAAGTCATGTTATTGGGTATTATATAGTGCAACGCTGTCATGTTCATGGCCTCATGGAACTTTAGGACCTGTACAAGAATGGGTTGTGTTTGGTTAGTAGGTGCAGAAGGAGCAGTGTCAGATTGCTCTGCGGCTGTGTTGGTTTCTGGAGATCAGAAGGAAATTGGGCTGTATGTGTGAGCAAGCGTCTCGTGGTCCTCTGCACATGGCACATTGGAACACTGTCTGGGTGAACATGCATGTTGGCAGGTAAGTTATAGTGCGGGCATATCTAAAAATGACATGAGGAGGTCTGGGATCCTCTCTAGCAAGAATAAACAAGGCCGAATAACCTCTTCTATGGGAAGGTGCCCACTCAGAACGGTCGGCAACCACCTTTCAGCTCACTGTACCTTTCAGAGAAATATCCATTTGCACACCAGTCTGGTCCCACCCACTTGAGCAGTCCAGCACATAAATGCTAGGCAATTCTACTCCGAAGAAGAGTACCAACAGCAACTCCAGACACGTGTTTCGGCCTAGTCGGACCTCATCAGTGAGGTGGAGCTGTGCCTAGCTAAGCACAGTGGGCAAGGGGCCCACGTCTGGATTACCCTGGGTAACAGGGTGAAATCCCAAGTTCCTAAATTAAGTCCTTGCTCACTGTGCTTTATAGAGGTTCAGTTTCACCTCACAGAGGAGGCCCGAGTAGGCCAAAACACGTGTCTGGGGTTGCTGGTGGTGCACTTGCTAAGAGGAGAATTGCCTAGTATTTAGGTCCTGGACTGCCCTTGTGCGTCGGACAAGACTGATATTCTAATAGATATTTCTTCTCTGTGATGGGTGCAGTGAGCTAAAACGTATTTGTAGATGCTCCAGAGTGGTGGAAATTCTGTAGAACAGGGTATGTGACCCATGCTCGTTCTCAGTAGAGGGGCTCCCACACTCTTGTTTAATATCTAAAAAATTAGTTACAGCTTACTGCTAGTTTTGCTACTGTGAGAAACCAAAGGGTGTCTCACCTGCTGGTCCCCGGGGATCTCTCTCTCAGGTGGCGAGGGCACGGCTATCTCCTTTGGATCCCGCCCATGGGGGCTGTGGCAGTGCGCGATATTCACCTGGTTGAGGGGTCTTCAGGAAGTGGGGGTTAGGCAGCTGATGGCGAAACGTGGTATTCCCCCTTTCCCGTACCCATGATCCCTCCTAGTTCATAGGATTCTCTGATGTCCCAACCCCCCCTTTCCACTCAAATACTGGGCAGAGGAAGAGGGCGACTGAGGGTAACAATGCTAACTCTTACACATGGCATTGGACATGTCCCGCTAATTGGGTCAGGCAAATTCAGGCACTTGACTCTAAGTGCATACATCTGATAGCAATTAGCTCTCCTCACACCGATAAAAGAAGGAACATCGAAACACACCCTGAGCAAGGTGGAACACAAGCAAAGGGTGGAGAACACCAGGAGTTCTGTGCAGGAGGTTGTTGCCACCAAAAGGCATCAAAAGGAATGTGGAAAGGTCAAATCCCAAACAAGAAGGATGCATTGAGTTTCAAGGACGCCAGAGACCCTCCAGGGTGAACAGCAGAGTTGGGGCACCAAGCCTGTGGTACTAACCTTAACTCGTAAAATGGAAGATAGTAAAGACAAGAAAGAAACACACACAGCCAGTGAGTTGGCAACAAACTTGAGAGACCAGTGTATGCTAAAGAAAGATTGAAGTGGCAACATTATATGGCACAATTGAAGGCTGCACACATGTGGCTGAGACGCGAAAAAAGGCAGACCTACGAATGAACCTTAAAGTAACGATAGGTGTAAAGTCAGCGATACTGAGTAACAGAGTGGTCCGGCGAAAGGAAGTAGCCCACTCGAAAGTCTCTGTGAAAGGTAAAAGGTTTGTAGTGATAAAGTGAATTAACTGTAAACGCGAGGTGATTGAAATTAACCCTGAGAGACAGGGAAAGTAAAAGGTGAACATTGAACTTTGGTGAATAATACAGCGTACTCCCTAGACCATGAAGCACTGGGGCAAATAACATAGGAGTGTGATTTGAAAGCTGGAGAGTCGAAGTGGTCCTGCAGAGGTTTGTAGAAAAAAGCCAGGCACATTCTAACGTTTTTGACATCAGGAAACGGTCCGAGCCTGACTGAGGGAGACCGGAAGTGTAATAAGTTAGGGGAAGGGAACCCCTAAAGGATATGAATTATGCTTGGGGAAGGGAACCCCTGCAAGTGTTGTGAACTTGTGCTGTGAAAGGTCTGAGCCCGACTGAGGGGGAACGACATGAAGCTGTGCTTTAAGAGGGCTGAGCCCGACAGAGGGGGACCGGCATGAACTTTTGCTTTAAGAGATCTGAGCCCGACAGAGGGGGACCGCTGTGAACCTTTTGGTGAACTGTGTTTCGGATATCAGAAAGTAAGACTTTAACGTGGAAGGCCAGACAGGCCTCGATCTACATTTTGAAATGCCTTTGTGTTAAGAGCCTGAGCTAGAGTGTGTCATCTTCCCTACAGGGACCTCCTTACTCCGTGCTGTCCAAAGTGGCCAGGAGAGCTGACTCAGCCACATTTATTCTTTATATTTGAGCACTGACTTTCCTTTGCATACATATTCTACTTTACACACTTTCTGTAAAAGATATAGGGCAGGGATTTGGTTTTTGTCTAGGTTATTTTGATTGGATGGACTCAACTAGGACAGTTTTGTTTATTATTTGCTGGTCGGGAATACTCCCATCCTAGCTTTGGGGCAAAGGCCAACCCCACTGAAACTTCAATAAAGGTTTTACACATTGTTCCTTTTGTGTCAGTGTCATACTTGTGATACCATGCCTCCCTTGCACTACTAATGAGGTCCAACAATAGATTGAGGATGACTCAAGCTATTCTGTGGAGCTGTGCATGGATGCAACGTGTGAGACGCCTCCTTTCAGTCCCAGAACTCAAAGAACAGGGACAAGTGGCTTCAAAACCCAGAGTGAGCTAATCCCTCATAAAGGGCATGGAGATGTGATATATGTGGAAAACAGGGGTCACCAGGCCCATCCAGATGGCTACGGTGCTGTCTGTACTGCTCAGACATTTTATATGGCCTTAAGCTTTACTCTTAATTTTTGCTACTGTACTTCTGTGTTCTGAACACACCCTTTATTTTTTTTGTCTTTTTCATTCGCCATTGCTTCATCTGAACAAAATTACACAATTTCATGATAAATTGTGTGTTTTCTAATTTTACTTCTGAGCTGCCATCTTCCCGGGCTCATAGCGTGCCCTCGAGTTCTAGAGGACACGCCCACTTACAAGTACTGTCACTGGGGTATCTGGTCTTTCCATCTAAAACCATACCATCGAATACCACACTGTCGAACATTATTCATTGAATTGCCTTTCCATCGAAAAGCATCTTCATTGAATAATGTTCAATGGTTAATTTCAATAGATCGGGTTAGTGTTAGGGTTAGGGGTTAGGGTTGGGGCTAGGGTTAGATTAAGGGTTGGGTTAGTGTTAGGGTTGGGGCTAGGGCTAGGGTTAGGGTTGGGGCTAGGGTTAGGTTGAGGGTTGGATTAAGGATTAGATTACGGTTAGGATTAGGGTTGGGGCTAGGGTTAGATTAAGGGTTAGATTAGGGTTTGGGTTTGGGTTAGGGGTTAGGGTTGGGGTTAAGGGTTAGGGTTAAGGGGATTATGGGTGGAACCCCCCCCCCACAATATATATTTTTAAAAAATGTTACAAGGAGCTGGCCAGTGCCGAAATGTCAGCACTGGACAGCTCCATGTAACGCTTTAATGTAGAAAATGAATGCTATCTTTTACATTTACGATGTAAACGTTTTGATGGATATGTACTTTTACGACGCAATGTATATAAACTGTCACTGGTGCTGTGACATTCACATTTATTAATTATGAGGACTAGTGTGTCCCTCCTCCCATTCCCCACAAGTTACTAATTGTTTACATTCTTGATGGTCTCGTCATAGGACTTGTTTTTTTAAAGCTGGCCCTGTTTCCCTTTCCTGTCTTCAACTGGGCCCGAATATTAGTAACCGTCCCCAGAACTGGACACAATATTCCAACATGGCTGCTGTAGCGGTCTTAATACTCCAGCTGTGTTCTCCAGAGGGGCCCTGCAACTGGACACAATATCCAAAAGGGGCCTCAAAAGCTGAAACCACAGTCCACATGAGGCCTCGAGCAATGGGCACCAAAGATGTGGCCTTCAGAACTGGGCACAATACTCCAAACCGGGCGTCCAGAACCTGACACAACTCCACCGAAGGGGTTCTCCAGAAAAAGACACTCTGCTCCAGAAGTTGCCAGTATGACTGTACACAGTAATTCAAATGTGACCTCCAGAACCTGACATACTGCCCATGTGGGCGCCTCCTGAAATGTAAAACCGTATTCTTGATGTCACCTCTAGAAAGTGACAGAGATGAGACCTGCAGCTCTGGATGCGTGACATCCCGCAGGGGTGTGTGCAGCGGCAATGCCACCTACCCGTTTCTTAAGGGCCTCCATCTCCAACATCGATTGGACTCCCGCCGTCTCATTCTTCAACTGGTAGTTTACTTGTCGCCACACAGTTCTTTTATGGATTAATACCCATCACTGCCTTACAGGCAGGACCCAATTATACCAGACAAGCACTTAAGAGTATGCAGAGGCTTGCTTCTTCCCGCCAATAAAAGAAAAACAGAGAGAAAAAACCTGGCTACACGTTGAGAAGACGTAGAGGCTGCACCACCATGTGACACATGACTTTAGGTGCGCATACCATGAATGTGAGCCGCCACACTGTGCATGTGTGCCCCACCAAAATCCCACGACGAAATAGGGGGGTCTCACACTTGGTTCCCGGTGCCATCTAATTAGGGTGTCCTCACTCAGCACCATTGTATGCTGACATCAGGTGGCGTCACCCATGTTCACACACAACCATCATACGCTGGCATCAGGTGGCCACACCCATGTTCACACACCACCATCATACGCTGACATCAGGGTGACCTCACCCATGTTCACACACCACCATCATACGCTGACATCAGGGTGACCTCACCCATGTTCACACACAACCATCATACGCTGACATCAGGGTGGCCTCACCCATGTTCACACACCATCATAGGCTGACATCAGGTGGCCTCACCCATGTTCACACACAACCATCATACGCTGGCATCAGGGTGACCTCACCCATGTTCACACACCACCATCATACGCTGACATCAGGGTGACCTCACCCATGTTCACACACTACCATCATACGCTGACATCAGGGTGGCCTCACACATGTTCACACACCACCATAATAGGCTGACATCAGGGTGGGCTCACCCATGTTCACACACCATCATACGCTGGCATCAGGTGGCCACACCCATGTTCACACACAACCATCATACGCTGGCATCAGGTGGCCACACCCATGTTCACACACCACCATCATACGCTGACATCAGGGTGGCCTCACCCATGTTCACACACTACCATCATACGCTGACATCAGGGTGGCCTCACCCATGTTCACACACCACCATAATAGGCTGACATCAGGGTGGGCTCAGCCATGTTCACACACCATCATACGCTGGCATCAGGTGGCCACACCCATGTTCACACACCACCATCATACGCTGACATCAGGGTGACCTCACCCATGTTCACACACTACCATCATACGCTGACATCAGGGTGGTCTCATTCATGTTCACACACAACCATCATACGCTGGCATCAGGATGGCCTCACCCATGCTCACACACCACCATCATACGCTAACATCAGGATGGCCTCACCCATGTTCACACACCACCATCATACGCTGACATCAGGGTGACCTCACCCATGTTCACACACCACCATCATACGCTAACATCAGGGTGACCTTACCCATGTTCACACACCACCATCATACGCTGGCATCAGGGTGGCCTCACCCATGTTCACACACCACCATCATATGCTGACATCAGGGTGACCTCACCCATGTTCAAACACCACCATCATACGCTGGTATCAGGGTGGCCTCACCCATGTTCACACACCACCATCATAGGCTGGCATCAGGGTGGCCTCACCCATGTTCACACACCACCATCATAGGGTGACATCAGGGTGGCATCACCCATGTTCATACACCACCATCATACGCTGGCATCAGGGTGACCTCACCCATGTTCACACACTACCATCATATGCTGGCATCAGGGTGGCCTCACCCATGTTCACACACCACTATCATACTGTGACATCAGGGTGGCCTCACCCATGTTCACACACCACCATCATACTCTGACATCAGGGTGGGCTCACCCATGTTCACACACCACCATCATACGTTGGCATCAGGCTGGGCTCACCCATGTTCACACACAACCATCATACGCTGGCATCAGGGTGGCCTCACACATGTTCACACACCACCATCATACGCTGGCATCAGCGTGCCCTCACTCATGTTCACACACGACCATCATACACTGGCATCAGGGATGCCTCACCCATGTTCACACACCACCATCATAGGCTGACATCAGGGTGGGCTCACCCATGTTCACACACCACCATCATACGCTGACATCAGGGTGGGATCACCTATGTTCACACACCACCATCATATGCTGGCATCAGGGTGGCCTCACCCATGTTCAAACACAACCATCATACGCTGGCATCAGGATGGCCTCACCCATGTTCACACACCACCATCATACGCTAACATCAGGGTGACCTCACCCATGTTCACACACCACCATCATACGCTGGCATCAGGGTGGCCTCACCCATGTTCACACACCACCATCATACGCTGACATCAGGGTGACCTCACCC
Source organism: Ambystoma mexicanum (assembly GCF_040938575.1). Classification (NCBI taxonomy): domain Eukaryota; kingdom Metazoa; phylum Chordata; class Amphibia; order Caudata; family Ambystomatidae; genus Ambystoma; species Ambystoma mexicanum. Next base: position 45,947,415 of record NC_090923.1, read on the forward strand.
ATGTTCAAACACCACCATCATACGCTGGTATCAGGGTGGCCTCACCCATGTTCACACAGCACCATCATACGCTGGCATCAGGGTGGCCTCACCCATGTTCACACACCACCATCATAGGGTGACATCAGGGTGGCATCACCCATGTTCATACGCTGGCATCAGGGTGACCTCACCCATGTTCACACACTACCATCATACGCTGGCATCAGGGTGGCCTCACCCATGTTCACACACCACCATCATACTCTGACATCAGGGTGGGCTCACCCATGTTCACACACCACCATCATATGTTGGCATCAGGGTGGGCTCACCCATGTTCACACACAACCATCATACGCTGGCATCAGGGTGGCCTCACCCATGTTCACACACCACCATCATAGGCTGACATCAGGGTGGGCTCACCCATGTTCACACACCACCATCATACGCTGACATCAGGGTGGGATCACCTATGTTCACACACCACCATCATACGCTGGCATCAGGGTTGCCTCACCCATGTTCACACGCCACCATCATACGCTGGCATCAGGGTGGCTTCACCCATGTTCACACACCACCATCATACGCTGGCATCAGGGTCGTCTCACCATGTTCACACACCACCATCATACAGTGGCATCAGTGTGGCCTCACCCATGTTCACACACCACCATCATATGGTGACATCAGGGTGGGCTCACCCATGTTCACACACCACCATCATACACTGGCATCAGGGTGGCCTCACCCATGTTCACACACCACCATAATGCACTGGCATCAGGGTGGGCTCACCCATGTTCACACACCGAAATCATAAGCTGACATCAGGGTGGGCTCACCCATGTTCACACACTGAAATCATACGCTGGCATCAGGGTGGCCTCACCCATGTTCACACACCACCATCATACGCTGGCATCAGGGTGGCCTCACCCATGTTCACACACCACCATCATACGCTGGGATCAGGGTGGCCTCACCCATGTTCACACACCACCATCATACGCTGGCATCAGGGTGGCCTCACCCATGTTCACACACCACCATCATAGGGTGACATCAGGGTGGCATCACCCATGTTCATACACCACCATCATACGCTGGCATCAGGGTGACCTCACCCATGTTCACACACTACCATCATATGCTGGCATCAGGGTGGCCTCACCCATGTTCACACACCACCATCATAGGGTGACATCAGGGTGGCATCACCCATGTTCATACACCACCATCATACGCTGGCATCAGGGTGACCTCACCCATGTTCACACACTACCATCATATGCTGGCATCAGGGTGGCCTCACCCATGTTCACACACCACTATCATACTCTGACATCAGGGTGGCCTCACCCATGTTCACACACCACCATCATACTCTGACATCAGGGTGGGCTCACCCATGTTCACACACCACCATCATACGTTGGCATCAGGGTGGGCTCACCCATGTTCACACACAACCATCATACGCTGGCATCAGGGTGGCCTCACCCATGTTCACACACCACCATCATACGCTGGCATCAGCGTGCCCTCACTCATGTTCACACACGACCATCATACACTGGCATCAGGGATGCCTCACCCATGTTCACACACCACCATCATAGGCTGACATCAGGGTGGGCTCACCCATGTTCACACACCACCATCATACGCTGACATCAGGGTGGGATCACCTATGTTCACACACCACCATCATATGCTGGCATCAGGGTGGCCTCACCCATGTTCACACACCACCATCATACGCTGGCATCAGGGTGGCCTCACCCATGTTCACACACCACCATAATACGCTGGCATCAGGGTGGCCTCACCCATGTTCACACACCTGTTCACACACCACCATCATACACTGGCATCAGGGTTGCCTCACCCATGTTCACACACCACCATCATACGCTGACATCAGGGTGGGCTCACCCATGTTCACACACCACCATCATAGGCTGACATCAGGGTGGCCTCACCCATGTTCACACACCACCATCATACGCTGACATCAGGGTGGGCTCACCCATGTTCACACACCACCATCATACGCTGACATCATGGTGGGCACACCCATCTTCACAAACCACCATCATACGCTGGCATCAGGGTGTCCTCACCCATGTTCACACACCACCATCATACGCTGACATCAGGGTGGCCTCACCCATGTTCACACATCACCATAATCCGCTGGCATCAGGGTGGCCTCACCCATATTCACATACCACTATCATACGCTGACATCAGGGTGGGAGCACCCATCTTCACACACCACCATCATACGCTGACATCAGGGTGGCCTCACCCATGTTCACACACCGCCATCATAGGCTGGCATCAGGGTGGCCTCGCCCATGTTCACACACCACCATCATACGCTGACATCAGGGTGGGCTCACCCATGTTTACACACCACCATCATAAGCTGTCATCAGGGTGGCCTCACCCATGTTCACACACCACCATCATACGCTGGCATCAGGGTGGCCTCACCCATGTTCACACACCACCATCATACGCTGGCATCAGGGTGGCCTCACCCATGTTCACACACCACCATAATACGCTGGCATCAGGGTGGCCTCACCCATGTTCACACACCTGTTCACACACCACCATCATACACTGGCATCAGGGTTGCCTCACCCATGTTCACACACCACCATCATACGCTGACATCAGGGTGGGCTCACCCATGTTCACACACCACCATCATAGACTGACATCAGGGTGGCCTCACCCATGTTCACACACCACCATCATACGCTGACATCAGGGTGGGCTCACCCATGTTCACACACCACCATCATACGCTGGAATAAGGGTGGCTTCACCCATGTTCACACACCACCATCATACGCTGGCATCAGGGTGGGTGCACCCATCTTCACAAACCACCATCATACGCTGGCATCATGGTGGTCTCACCCATGTTCACACAGCGCCATCATACGCTGACATCAGGGTGGCCTCACCCATGTTCACACACCACTATCATACGCTGACATCAGGGTGGGCGCACCCATCTTCACACACCACCATCATACGCTGACATCAGGGTGGGCTCACCCATGTTCACACACCACCATCATACGCTGGCATAAGGGTGGCCTCATCCATGTTCACACACCACCATCATACGCTGACATCAGGGTGGGTGCACCCATCTTCACAAACCACCATCATACGCTGGCATCAGGGTGGCCTCACCCATGTTCACACATCACCATAATACGCTGGCATCAGGGGTCGTTTCACCCATGTTCACAGACCACCATCATACGCTGGCATCAGGGTGGCCTCACCCATGTTCACACACCACCATCGTACGCTGACATCAGGGTGGGCTCACCCATGTTTACACACCACCATCATAAGCTGTCATCAGGGTGGCCTCACCCATGTTCACACACCACCATCATACGCTGACATCAGGGTGGCCTCACCCATGTTCACACACCACCATCATACGCTGGCATCAGGGTGGCCTCACCCATGTTCACACAGCTTCACACACCACCATCATACGCTGGCATCAGGGTGGCCTCACCCATGTTCACACACCACCATCATATGCTGGCATCAGGTTGGCCTCACCCATGTTCACACACCACCATCATACGCTGGCATCAGGGTGTCCTCACCCATGTTCACACACCACCATCATACGCTGGCATCAGGGTGGCCTCACCCATGTTCACACACCACCATAATAGGCTGACATCAGGGTGGGCTCACCCATGTTCACACACCACCATCATAGGCTGAAATCAGGGTTGCCTCACCCATGTTCACACACCACCATCATACGCTGGCATCAGGGTGGCCTCACCCATGTTCACACACCACCATCATACGCTGGCATCAGGGTGTCCTCACCCATGTTCACACACCACCATCATACGCTGGCATCAGGGTGGCCTCACCCATGTTCACACACCACCATAATAGGCTGACATCAGGGTGGGCTCACCCATGTTCACACACCACCATCATAGGCTGACATCAGGGTTGCCTCACCCATGTTCACACACCACCATCATACGCTGGCATCAGGGTTGCCTCACCCATGTTCACACACCACCATCATACGCTGGCATCAGGGTTGCCTCACCCATGTTCACACACCACCATCATACGCTGGCATCAGGGTGGCCTCACCCTTGTTCACACACCACCATCATACGCTGGCATCAGGGTGGCTTCACCCATGTTCACACACCACCATAATAGGCTGACATCAGGGTGGGAGCACCCATGTTTACACACCACCATCATAAGCTGTCATCAGGGTGGCCTCACCCATGTTCACACACCACCATCATACGCTGACATCAGGGTGTCCTCACCCATGTTCACACACCACCATCATAGGCTGACATCAGGGTTGCCTCACCCATGTTCACACACCACCATCATACGCTGGCATCAGGGTTGCCTCACCCATGTTTACACACCACCATCATACGCTGGCATCAGGGTGGCCTCACCCTTGTTAAATGCATGTTTAAATTTGTAGTTTTAAATGATTTCTGAGATATTAGAATAAACTTTATGAGGGTGACTTTTAAATGCTACCGACTAATGAACAGGAACTAAATCCTAGCAAAATGCTTACTCATCAAATAGTTCATAAAAATAGATAGGTGCAGGGTCAGCAAACACAGGCCTGGGACAGAAAGAGGGTGACGGAAAGGCAGCACCAGACGTCACCTGTCAACACAGTGACCTGCGAAGCCAAATGCTCTTCTCCCTTCCCAGAACACTACCAGGGAGCGTTCCCCCGCAAGGTCATTCACTTAAAGCAAGCTTGAAGAATTGCACCCGGTCTGCATCGTGTCAGGAGGGAACAGGGAGACCCCTGAATCTGCGGTGGAGTGCATAACAGTCTGTGAAGGGGTGTCACGCACTCACGGGAAAGTGCTGCAACAGAAATGCACCTGCAAAAGCAGTCTTCACATTTGCAAAAGTTGAAGTCATGTCACTGAGTATTCTTGTATAGATTTCCATTGGGAACCACTGTCCTTGTTTGGCGTAATGCAACTATTGTCCAAGCGATGGCAGCATAAGCTCGGGGTTTCGTTTTCAGGCTCATACATCACTTGAAACGTAAAAGCACGGACTCAAACAGAAACGTGATACTTGAAAAAAAAAAACAGAAGTCATATTTCACCAGTTTTTCTTAATCTTTCATGTGCCTCTCAGCACAAGTCTTGCTGCTAGCTATCGGGAGGGGCCTGACACAAGGGCCAGGTAATCCAGAGAGGGTTTAAAGGAACGTGTGGCGCGTGTTATTAATATTCTGTAATGCCCGGGACATCTGCGATGACACATACATTCCGAAATTACAGATGTCTGACCCACAACAGCCGGAGTTCCAACAACATCCCCCGCCCCCCCCCTCCAATTCGCACTCTGTAATGTATCGTTTCGCACAGCACGGTATCAAAGTGGACGTGATGTCAGAACTTTTCTTTTATGATATTTTTTTGTCTATTTTTAAAATGGTTCAAATCTAAAACTAACAACATTGACCTATCTGGATTGAGTGTCTGCGTTTCAGCAGTCCTCCACTGCCCTCTGCTGTACACTAGGGGAAATGCTCTCCTGTATTAAGCGAATCTAACATGTTTGCAGCTGGACTCATGCCGGGACACTGCGCCCCTGCTGTACAGCTGAGTGAGATGGACGTGCCATCTGTGCTCGCCCCCGCCACGTGGAGCATGCACTCACAGCATTCCATGCTTCCTGCATGCATTTGCCCTGTGCATCTTTTCACGCAGAGGTTACTCACACCATGGCATTCCTGGTGCAGCGCTTTACCATACACGATCACAGGCGGCAAACTGGTGGTTGTGCCAGTGATCTGCCAACAAGGAGGCATGAAAAGATGTTCCAACGTAAGATCATCGCCATGTTCTAAATAAAGCCCCACTTTGGGGCTCATGCCAAGCGCAGGGCGTTTGCAAGACCCGCTGAACCGCGCCATTTAAGTTTCTTGTCACCACATTGAATCTATAAACGCACTTAATGTTGTCACTCGACTGTGTCCGTTATGGTGCTATTGGATATTATATGAGAAAGCGTCTAATATACTACCTTATGAATTGGGAAAAAATGAACCAATCTCCATTCACTTTGAGGCGAGCGCACGTGGAGCTGGACGAGCCATGCAGGGCAATTACAAGTGCAAAGGAGGTTGGAGTAACTCCATTTTATTTTACCTTGATTAGTGAGTAAAGATTTGTGCTGGCGTTGCTACTTCGTGTTTCTTTTTGCATACCTTGAAATTGTATGTGCTTACTGGGCACACCAGATTTGAATGTACAAATCCGCCCCCCCCCCCTCCAATAACTACTTCAACACTCACCTTGTCCCACTCACTCGTAGCTCACGCATTCCTGCTGCTGGTTCCATGTCACACCTGACATCCTGAGAAAGTCCTGGAATTTCACTTTGCATTCTGGGAGTTTTAAGCCCTCAGGGTGTCGTGAAGGACACTGGGCCACTCGGTAGCTATTCTTCTGTATGTACCGTTCTGTTGCAATTTATAATACTTTTTGAGGAGGCAGTAGAGTTATGTTATGTTATGTTATATGGCATGTGTATAGCGCCTAATGACATTGGTGTGGCCTCAAAGCACGGTGGGTGCATGCCCCGGGGGGACCGAAGTCTGTAGGATGAGAATTGAAGAGGATTTTAGAATACACGTGTGCATTTGAGCCAGCACAAAGGTAGGGAGGGGCGGCTAAGTCCCTGTTAACGACCCAAGGAGGGCGGGTGCTGTGATAGGCTGCCAGGAGGGTAGCGATCCATGGAGATCTGGCATGTGGGCGGGTGCTGTGATAGGCAGCCAGGAGGGTAGCGATCCATGGAGATCTGGCATGTGGGCGGGAGCTGTGAAAGACTGTTAGGAGAGTAGGCGAGTCAAGGAGACTGATTATGTGCCCAGCTGGATCGAGTTTTTTTCTCGGGACTCAGCTGCATTCTAACAGCAGAGGTGATGTGCGTTATCAAGTCGAGTAGTGTATTGTTGCAGACGCATGCATGTGTCCTGTACACATCACCTGCTGATGTTTGTCACACAGCAACGGAGGTATCGGAATACGAAAGAAAAGAAGCATGGTATGGAATGCAGACCAGATAAAATAACCACGGAAAGAAATGGAAAGTGTGTGGGATGCGGCAGAGTGCAGGTCGCTAGAGAGCAGAAAAAGAATACATTTGAAACAATTCTATTATGATATGAAAAGTAATTTATAATGCACCTGTACACAAGTGTTTCTATTGATCACTACATTATCTTGAAACGATCCTGAGTTTCGGATCGTTACTCAAAGAAAGGCATATGTTCTCTGACACTATGTGTTACCAAAAAAGTACAAACGGTAAGCTACAAATGAATCCTAAACCAGCAATGAAAGAAAGACTACCTTGGCTGATGGGACTCGGGCCTGTCCCGGGCGTGAGCCGTCAGGAGAGCCTAAGTCCCACATGAGTTCGATAGGCTCAGAATCTCACGTTTCAGATGCCCATGACTACTGAGTGAATGTTTAAATGCAATATTGATCTTATTAGTTAATAATGTTTCTAATCTGTCAGATCAGAGTACAATACATTACTTTCCCAATGAGAATACGTCATCGTTTCACTCTTAATTATAGGCCGAGCCCTGCACTGAGCAATATTGAATAACGTTGTGCGTACAAATATGCCATTGCAATGAAATGGGAGAAAAAGGGGCAAAATGAAATACATTCAATCATTTTGTCATTCGTATAGCGCCTTTCACCATAATTATAGTTCCAACTCGCTGTTGGTGGAACACCCTGGGAGGGACCAGAGTCCACATTTGGGTGAATTGAGAGGTACTATTATGCGTGTGTGCATTTCAGCCATTACAGTAATGTGAGGGTGGCCAAGACCCTGCTAGTCAGCCATGTCTGAATGGAGTGTGTATGGGCGCAGCAGAGGTAAGCGATGAACTAAACAGGGGTGGGTTGTGTTTGGGGAGATAGAGAATTATGTGAGAAGCTACAATTCGAATTTTGTTGTTTAATGTAGCTTCTTTCTTATGGCAGAGGTGTTGCGCAGCAGTCTTTGTGTCATATGTGAATGCCAGGTGTGTGGAATGAGCCCGTGACTTCCACTAAGTTACGAAGGTGTGGAGTGCGAGAGGAGAAACGGGTTTGCTATAAAAACAACCATGTCTATTTCCTGGGATCATCTATGTGCAATGAACTGAGCTACGTTTCACAGGCGATCTAAGTGTTATATGAATACATAATACCCTCCGAGAGGATCTCAGAGTGGTAAAATGCCATCCCTAGTACCTTCTAGTGAGAGCAAGGCCCGCATTCAGGTGTTCTTACGGCGGCATGGCCTACCCTCATGTGCTTTAGAGTTGCATACAGCGCCTACTACGAAGGGGGATCCAATGTGCCCGATTGTCCTCCTCACAGGCAAGCTAAGTGTTATATGAATACATAATACCCTCTGAGAGGACCTCAGAGTGGTAAAATGCCATCCCTAGTACCTTCTAGTGAGAGCAAGGCCCGCAGTCAGGTGTTCTTACGGCGGCATGGCCTACCCTCATGTGCTTTAGAGTTGCATACAGCGCCTACTACGAAGGGGGATCCAATGTGCCCGATTGTCCTCCTCACAGAAGATCGGAGTGTTTCCCCAAGGGGCATTTAAGTGCGATGCATTGCGCACCCTCCCAGCCCTTATGAGTGCAATACCCGGCCCACTGTCAGGATTCTTATCATGTGCAAAGTTACTGAAATACATTTTTGAGTCCTATGTATGGGATGTGGTGCCCCAGGTGGGGTGTTAGGTGGCAGAGTACAGAGGATGAAGGGGAGATGAGGCAGGTAGCTGAGAGGGACATTTGGGAGGGAGTGTGCGGGGGGGGTGTGACTGCTGGATGAAGCTAATGTGCGAGTGGGGGTGGAGCGGGAAAAGGCCGTTCAGGAAGTGGGTGGGAACAGCCAGGGTTGGAGGTCTTTCCTAAAGGCCAGGTGATCCTCTACGAGACGACGTGCGAGGGGGAGGGAGTTCCAGAAGGTGGAGGCAAGGATGGAGAAGCAGGTACCTCCTAGTCTGGAGAACTTGAAAGTGGGGATTGATAGGAGGTGTGCAGAGTCTGATCTGAGCATTCGGGTGGGGTGGCAGTGTGAGAGTTTGCTTTGGAGGAATTCAGGGCCTTTCGTGATAATGCCACGGTGGGTATGAAGGAGGCCCATTGGCTGATGGGCAACCAGTGGAGTACCCTGAGTGCGGGGCAGATGTGTTCTGTGGGGGAGGAGCCATGCTGTAGAGTTTTGGATCCAATGGAGCATTCAGAGTTGATATGAATGTGAATTTAAACTAAATGGTAAAGAAGTCAAATTAGTGTGAAGGATGCAAATCGGTATCAAATTAGAAAAAAAAGCTATGTGTTAATAACAAGTATAAAAGTGCATGAAATGTGCATCAAATAAAACGTAAAATTAAAAGCATATTTAAAAAATAGCATGACATAATATCAGGCTAGAACAAAAACAGCATGGTGTAAAAGTGCCCTCCGGTGAGTATGAAGCGAGTAGGACATGATTATAAACGATTAGAAAATGAAAGGGTAGGAAAGCGGCGGTGCGTGCTCTAAAACAATGCAACTGCGAGAAACAAAATGACTATGCAAAGAAATCAGCACAAAATGAAATGTTTATGTGAGTACATTAGTAAAAAGGAAACAGCATGCAGTAGAATTGGTATAAAGTGCTGATACATATATAAAATGTGTATTAAATAAAGTATTTATACATTGAAAGTAGTATGAAATGAAATGTGTACTTAAAATGATGAAAGGACTAATGACTAGGAGGACTCTGTTGACCGTTACCATGACGATGTCAGTACCTCTCCCCGGTCTCTCTTTGCCCTATTCATGCTTCTTCCACTGACTCTGCTTTCTCTGACTTTCACTAGGCACTTATGACTCTATTTGACTAACACCTACGAGGCCGGTGCAAACACCTACCCTACTCCTAGACTACACAAACTCCCTCGCTGCCCTCACCTCTGTACTGGACCCTGACAAATCCTCTGACTTCACAAACCCTATCTCTTCCCTTTGCAACCGCCCCACAAGCTTTCATCAATGCTCCAATCTTTGCTCACACATCCCGAGCCAATATCTACCACCGACTCCATTTCTGCAAATGGCTTTGCTTACTACCTTTCCGCAAAAATCCCCAAAAATCATAGCACTCTCACAGCTCTCTCTCTCTCCCTTCAAGGCCCTCCTTCTGGCCACCACCTCTCCCCCTACCGCTTGTAATCTGGACTACTTCTCTGCCTCCTCTACTACTGAATTAGCAACCATCCTTCACAGTGCCAACCCATCTTGTGCTCCCATCTACCCTTTTTGATGCCCAAATGCCTGAAGACTTAGGGCCCGATTCATGGAATTATTTGCACAGTTCAAAGTGACTTTGCACTGCTGAGAAATGACTTTGCACTGCTGAGAAGTGACCTTTGCACTGCTGAGAAGTGACTTTGCACTGCTGAGAAATGACTTTGCACTGCTGGGAAGTGACTTTTGCACTGCTGAGAAATGACTTTGCACTGCTGAGAAGTGACTTTGCACTGCTGAGAAGTGACTTTTGCACTGCTGAGAAAAGACTTTGCACTGCTGAGAAATGACTTTGCACTGCTGAGAAGTGACTTTTGCACTGCTGAGAAGTGACCTTGCACTGCTGAGAAGTGACCTTGCACTGCTGAGAAGTGACTTTGCACTGCTGAGAAGTGACTTTGCACTGCTGAGAAATGACTTTGCACTGCTGGGAAGTGACTTTTGCACTGCTGAGAAATGACTTTGCACTGCTGAGAAGTGACTTTGCACTGCTGAGAAGTGACTTTTGCACTGCTGAGAAAAGACTTTGCACTGCTGAGAAATGACTTTGCACTGCTGAGAAGTGACTTTTGCACTGCTGAGAAGTGACCTTGCACTGCTGAGAAGTGACCTTGCACTGCTGAGAAGTGACTTTGCACTGCTGAGAAATGACTTTGCACTGCTGAGAAGTGACTTTTGCACTGCTGAGAAGTGACCTTGCACTGCTGAGAAATGACTTTGCACTGCTGAGAAGTGACTTTGCACTGCTGAGAAATGACTTTGCACTGCTGACACAACTGTGCAAAGTGTATTTTTGCAGTGCAAAGTCAAGTTCATTTTGAACTGCAAAAATTATTTTGCAATGCAAAAATACACTTTGCACCATTCCATGAATCAGGGTCTGTGTCAGCACTGCAAAGTCACTTTGAACCATGCATGACATTCCACGAATCGGGCCCTTAGTCTTAATCACTTGCCTTGCTTCTCTGAGCTCTCCACTGGACTCTTCCCTTCCTCCTTAAAATCTTCACAGTCTCTGAGCATCATCCATGTAACACTCAGGAAGCCATGACCGTGGTGCACAGGTCCCTGTCTCTCTCTCTCTCTCGCTCTCTCTCTCACACACACGCACGCACGCACGCACACACACACACACACACGCACGCACATGGCCACACTTCCCTGCAGTGCAAATGCACACATAGACACTTAACTGTATCCAGCGTGATAAGTCCGAGCTGGCTGAGTTTATCGGTCTAAGCGCTGCGCCCCAGGTGTACACTATGGGCCAGTGAGACAGCCAGAACCACTGCACAAGAACTCCTAGGCACTCCATCAGACAGCACACACAGGACACTCCTCCTAGCGCTGCGGACTAATACGCCCCTTGCCTTTAGCTCCCAGAACCAGCAGGGAGCTGCCACATGAGCCTTGCTGGCCTACGTAGTACCTTGACATACACCCGCCTTCCTGGGCACGGACAGAGCCCCCCCCCCCAGGCACTCCAACCCCACGTAAGCACCTCTAACAAAGAAGTAGAAATAGAGCCTGGACTTCACTCCCAATGAACGCAGCGCTGGGGAATGCCTGAACAATACCGTAAACATGGACGCCACTTAGGCTTTTTTAATGTTGCTTTAATGGCTGCATATAGCATATGGGACCAGGTGGGGGCGCTGCTGAGAAGAAGTAGCGTGCTCCCAAAGATATCCAAGCATTTATGTTTCATAGTTTCTGCCAAAAAAGGGTGGCGCTCGCCTTTCTGCTGCTGGCGGGGCTCAGTTCACTCGCCAGGAGCTGACTCAGCACTTCTAGCGCCAGGCAGGAAGCAGCTGGCGCTCTTTGCGGAGGCCTCGCTGCGCCATGGACTGTCCATCTGGGCGGCAAATAATGGGGTCCTGTTCAGGCAGAGGGTGCCTCCAGAATCCAAACCCGAGGCCGCAATGCCAGTTTGCCTACCCTCAGACACTCGCGCGTTCAGAAGGACTCCCTGGGCACACATTCTGCCTGGGCATGGGTGATGCTGACAGGTGGCACTACCCAGGCTGCAATGCAATCAACTTCCCAACTAAAGTGGTGATATGAGTTTGGATTATGCGCTGGGGGCCAGGAAGCCCCCACCTACACAATCTGCGCCCACCACAGTGTGTACGTTAAGCTCCTGCCCTCTACTCCAAGCTGAGTCCAGCATGGCAGGAGAGGGTGTAGGGGCCTACTGGAAAATCTCCAGAGTACCCTTTAGGCCAGTCCACCACTGGCCAGGGTGCAGAGGCCTACCGTAAAATGTCCAGAGTTCCCTATAGGCCAGTCCACCACTAGCCAGGGTGCCGAGGCCCACTGGGAAATCTCCACAGTTCCCTATAGGCCAGTCCACCACTGGCCAGGGAGCAGAGGCCTGCCAGAAAATGTCCAGAGTACCCTATAGGCCAGTCCACTACTGGCCATGGTGCAGAGGCCTACTGGAAAATCTCCATAGTTCCCTATAGGCCAGTCAACCACTGGCCCGGGTGCAGGGGCCTACCGGAAAATGTCCAGAGTTCCCTAAAGGCCAGTCCACCACTGGCCATGGTGCAGAGACATACTGGCAAATCTCCACAGTTCCCTATAGGCCAGTCCACCACTGGCCAAGGTGCAGAGGCCTACCGTAAAATGTCCAGAGTTCCCTATAGGCCAGTCCACCACTAGCCAGGGTGCCGAGGCCCACTGGGAAATCTCCAGAGTTCCCTATAGGCCAGTCCACCACTGGCCATGGTGCAGAGGCCCACTGGGAAATCTCCAGAGTTCCCTATAGGCCAGTCCACCACTGGTCATGGTGCAGAGGCCTACTGGAAAATCTCCAGAGTTCCCTACAGGCCAGTCCACCACTGGCCAGGGTGCAGAGGCCTACCGTAAAATGTCCACAGTTCCCTATAGGCCAGTCCACCACTAGCCAGGGTGCCAAGGCCCACTGGGAAATCTCCAGAGTTCCCTATAGGCCAGTCCACCACTGGCCAGGGTGCAGGGGCCTACCGGAAAATGTCCAGAGTTCCCAATAGGCCAGTCCACCACTGGCCATGGTGCAGAGGCCTACTGGAAAATCTCAAGAGTTCCCTATAGGCCAGTCCACTACTGGCCAGGGTGCAGAGGCCTACCATAAAATGTCCAGAGTTCCCTATAGGCCAGTCCACCACTGGCCAGGGTGCAGAAGCCCACTGGGAAATCTCCAGAGTTCGCTATAGGCCAGTCCACCACTGGCCAGGGTGCAGAGGCCTACCTGGAAATTGCTAGAGTTCCCTACAGGCCAGTCCACCCCTAGCCAGGGTGCAGAGTCCTACCAGGAAATCTCTAGAGTTCCCTACAGGCCAGTCCACCCCTGGCCAGGGTGCTGAGTCCTACCAGGAAATCTCTAGAGTTCCCTATAGGCCAGTCCATCACTGGCCAGGGTGCAGAGGCCTACCTGGAAATTGCGAGAGTTTCCTATAGGCCAATCCACTCCTGGCCAGGGTGCAGAGTCCTACCGGGAAATCTCAAGAGTTCCCTACAGGCCAGTCCACCCCTGGCCAGGGTGCAGGGGCCTACCGGAAAATGTCAGAGTTCCCTATAGGCCAGACCACCACTGGCCAGGGTGCCGAGGCCCACTGGGAAATCTCCAGAGTTCCCTACAGGCCAGTCCACCCCTGGCCAGGGTGCAGAGTCCTACCAGGAAATCTCTAGAGTTCCCTAAAGGCCAGTCCATCCCTGGCCAGGGTGCAGAGTCCTACCAGGAAATCTCTAGAGTTCCCTATAGGTCAGTCCACCAATGGCCAGGGTGCAGAGGCCTACCTGGAAATTGCTAGAGTTTCCTATAGGCCAGTCCACTCCTGGCCAGGGTGCAGAGTCCTACTGGGAAATCTCAAGAGTTCCCTACAGGCCAGTCCACCCCTGGCCAGGGTGCAGAGTCCAAACGGGAAATATCCAGAGTTCCCTGTAGGCCAGTACACCCCTGAGGAGAGGGGGTGTGTGGGAAGGCGTCCATGCAAAACGATCTCCTTGTCATGGTAACCTGGGTCCCTCAATATGTGATTAGAAAAGGGAGCAAGACCAGGCCAGCCATCTATTTGGAGACCCTGAACCCCATTGCAGGAAGACCTCCACAGTCTGGGCACCGACCCCGGCGCAAAGTGTCCATAGCACCACATGACAGTGATTGCCAGTAGCTTTGTGGCGCTGGCAATACCAGATGGCACTACCGCCCTAACTAAATGGCACTCATCTGTACCAAATGTATGCAGGTCGCACACAGACTGCAGAAGAGATGAGTATATTTCTAGGTGGCCCCAAGGGACGGACTCACTTAGCTGGTAACATATGGGATTTTCTTCTTCTAATGCACAACAGTAACGCATTTGCAAAATTAAAATGTCAATCGGCTCCAGAGACCAATGCTGTGGTCAAAGCACTAGCAACACTCCTCACCTTACATGCGTTCTCATAAACCCACTAGAAGTGCCAAGGACGAGTATGCCCGTCCTTTTTGCATAGACTTACATATTAGCCTGGCACTTAAGATAGTCTGAAAACAGACTCTCAAAGCACGTTGTGTAAATCTTGGTGTTTCCCGCGCGCGCCACACTGTATTCCTGCATGCAGAGTGCAGAGCACGAGAGCACAATATGATGTGAGTCTAAAAGGCACCGTTCATTATCTCACACCCGCCACAGTAACACCTGCGAGCTCGTCTATGAATAGCTGGTATGATAGCTCAGCGTGTTGAGCGCTCGCTGTTGAGATCTGTGTGTTATCTGTGAGTCACAGGTTTGAATCCCGACAGGGCCAAACTCAACTTAAGTTGGGTGATAATTGTAGGTCCCTTTCCTATGTGAAGCACTACATGCATAACACAATATTATAAAAGATCTTACAACTTCAAGATTCACGCGAACCCCATAAGACCCTCATTTATTTATTTATAACCCATCTATAGCACATGAAAGCCGAAGGTAACAGAGCGTTGCACAGTAAAACCTTTAGATACAGGAAACACACAATAAACAGCATCACCGCACCGGCACACACCGGATTCATACACCAAGAAAAAAGTAAGGACAAGTTCACTCCTTGCAATTAAGAAAAAATGAATTGCACAAGGAAAGCAAACTGTTTATGGAATGGGGACAGATGTTTCAGAACCCTCTGGAATGCCAGCAGAGTAGGGAGAGGGGCAGAGCCTTCCAGGCATGCGGTCAAGCGAGCGAAAAAGCAGCCATATCTAAAGTACCGTGTGGTCCCTGAAAGGTGTCAGTGCGCCCATGAACCTGTGCACTCACACAGCTGCAAGGTGAGCTGGGGGACCCCGAGCCGTGGCCCTGTGCTTGATGCAGCGCTGCAGAGCCCTGGTAAATCTGTCACTGCGCTACCCCACCCGTGGCTCCCCTCTAACCATGTACTGCCCCCTCTTATTGCAGAGCGCCACACCGGCTAGGCGTGCGCTGCACACACAGGGCCCGATTCACAAAGTGACTTTCACGGGTTCCAAGAAACGCCCTGATTCATGGAACAGTGCAGAGTGTCTTTTTGCCCTGCAGTGTTCCACGAATCAGCGCGTTGGTTGGCAGTGCAGAGTCACTTTACACCTGTGAAAAGTGACTTTGCACTGAGCAAATAATTCCATGAACCGGGGTCACAGGCTGGCGGCAGACAGGGGAACGGGTCTCTGCCGCGAATTATCTGCTGGCAATATTGTGCTTTTCGCTTTCCTTTGCAGAAAACAACATGGCAAAATCTTTGCTCTTCACATCTCATAAATCCAGATTACATGTGCTTTAATGTAAAATACTTTTCTTTACATCGGTGCCCTTGCACCTTTATGCATTTACTTCCTTTTCCTTCCTAAAACATGTCCCATCCCTGCTTTTTTCTACTATACCCCCATGTTTTGTCTATAGCCAGTTTACATTATTTTCCATCTCTTTTGCTCGTTCCCTGAAAATGAGCAAAATGGATGCGATGGTGACTTCACAAGTTTGGGGAACCCGCGCCTCGGCGGCTATGTTTCGCTGTACTCCTTCCACGTTGTTCATCTATTTTGATTGTTCCCTAAAAACCGAGCAAATCCGATGTCAATGCACTAACGCAAGTCCACCGACGTAATGCATCAGTGAGGCTCTGTGCATGAGGTCAGTGTGCCTGAAAGCTGACGTTCTAGGCGCACGCAGTGTGTCTGAACGTTCTAGCTCTGGGCATGGCGGTGCCGTCTGCTGCCCACACATGAGTCTCTTGGGGGGCAAGGGAAAACCTAGGGCTCAGGGAGCCAGTGAGATGCCGAGTGAGCCACTCTCCCCTCACAGTTCTCCACCTACTCCCTGGAAAGAGGAGGGGCCGGGGGGTGGGCATTAGCCAAGCCAGTGCTACTCCTGTTATCAGCCTCAGAATGAAAACGTGCTGAAACGAACAGGGGCACCCATCAACCGAGGAGCCTTACAAATGATATACAAATAAACGCACCTGTGCGCATAAGTGAAGGATTGCAAATGCAGAGCGTCGTGTTCTCCACTTTACGATCATAAGTGGAACCCCACCAAAGTCACAAAAGTCACCAAAGTCACAACCTACACATCAGCCATTAGAGGCCACGTCATGCTGTGCACCAGGCAGAAATGCACCACGCCCCCATGTCTGTCTAGCTGTCGATTCTGCAGCCCATATTTGGGGTGACAGTGCAAAACAAAACACTTCCCTAAGAGGTACCTTCACGCCTGCCGCGAAGAAGGTGCTGGAGAGACCGGCTCGCGCCAGCAGACCGCCAGCCCTCCATCCCGGTGCAGATGCAAGTCAGTGCAAATCGGAGTGTGTGGTGCATGCCTGAAACTCAGATATGCAGAGGGGTGATGGGGGGGGGGGCTGCACAGCACTGCACTCAAAGTCCCCACCCGCCACCGCCTTTCTTGCAGCAATGAGTTGCCCTTTGAATTTCAGGGGTCTACTGCAGCATGTTGAGACAACTGGTGATGCTGGGGGCATTGGTGAGTTGGTCTATCTCTCCCATGCACCCTGTGAGTGGTGCATGGGGATGCTGGCTGAATTGGTGAGTTGATCTGTCTCTCCCATGCACCCTGTGAGTGGTGCATGGCGATGCTGGCAACATTGGTGAGTTGCTCTATCTCATGTGAAGTGTGAGTGCTGCATGGCGATGCTGGCTGCATTGGTGAGTTGGTCTATCTCATGCACACTGTGAGTGGTGCATGGCGATGCTGGCTGCATTGGTGAGTTGCTCTATCTCGTGCACACTGTGAGTGGTGCATGGCGATGCTGGCTGCATTGGTGAGTTGGTCTATCTCGTGCACACTGTGAGTGGTGCATGGCGATGCTGGCTGCATTGGTGAGTTTCTCTGTCTCGTGCACACTGTGAATGGTGCATGGCGATGCTGGCTGCATTGGTGAGTGGCTCTATCTCATGCACCCTATGAGTGGTGCATGGCGATGCTGGCTGGATTGGTGAGTGGCTCTATCTCATGCACCCTATGAGTTGTGCATGGTGATGCTGTCTGCATTGGGTCTATCTCATGCACCCTGTGAGTGCTGCATAGGGATGCCAGCTGCATTGATGAGTTGGTCTATCTCATGCAGACTGTGAGTGCTGCATGGTGATGCTGGCTGCATTGGGTCTATCTCATGCACCCTGTGAGTGCTGCATAGAGATGCTGGCTGCATTGATGAGTTGGTCTGTCTCATGCACCCTGTGAGTGCTGCGTGGGGATGCTGGCTGCATTGGTGAGTTGGTCTATCTCGTGCACACTGTGAGTGGTGCATGGCGATGCTGGCTGCATTGGTGAGTTTCTCTGTCTCGTGCACACTGTAAATGGTGCATGGCGATGCTGGCTGCATTGGTGAGTTGGTCTATCTCGTGCACACTGTGAGTGGTGCATGGCGATGCTGGCTGCATTGGTGAGTTTCTCTGTCTCATGCACACTGTGAATGGTGCATGGCGATGCTGGCTGCATTGGTGAGTGGCTCTATCTCATGCACACTGTGAGTGGTGCATGGTGATGCTGGCTGCATTGATGAGTTGGTCTATCTCATTCACACTGTGAGTTGTGCATGGTGATGCTGTCTGCATTGGGTCAATCTCATGCACCCTGTGAGTGCTGCATAGGGATGCCAGCTGCATTGATGAGTTGGTCTATCTCATGCAGACTGTGAGTGCTGCATGGTGATGCTGGCTGCATTGGGTCTATCTCATGCACCCTGTGAGTGCTGCATAGAGATGCTGGCTGCATTGATGAGTTGGTCTGTCTCATGCACCCTGTGAGTGCTGCGTGGGGATGCTGGCTGCATTGGTGTGTTTGTCTATCTCATGCAGATTGTGAGTGGTGCATTGTGATGCTGGCTGCATTGGTGAGTTGGTCTATCTCTCCCATGCACCCTATGAGTGCTGCATGGTGATGCTGGCTGCATTGGTGAGTTGGTCTATCTCATGCACACTGTGATTGCTGCATAGGGATGCTGGCTGCATTGGTGCCTTGGTCGATCCCATGCACACTGTGAGTGGTGGTTGGTGATGTTGTCTGAATTGGTGAGTTGGTGTATCGATCTCATGTGCACTGTGAGTGCTGCATGGGGACGCTGGCTGCATTGGTGAGTTGGTCTATCTCATGCACACTGTGAGTGCTGCATGGTGATGCTGGCTGCATTGGTGAGTTGCTCTATCTCATGCACACTCTGAGTGGTGCATGGTACTGCTGACTGCATTGGTTAGTTGCTCTATCTCATGTGAACTGTGAGTGGTGCATTGTGATGCTGGGGGCATTTGTGAGTTGGTCTATCAATCTCATTTGCACTGTTTTTGCTGCATGGGGATGCTGGCTGCATTGGTGAGTTGGTCTATCTTATGCACACTGTGAGTGGTGCATGGTGATGCTGGCTGCATTGGTGAGTTGGTCTATCTTATGCACACTGCGGGTGGTGCATGGTGATGCTGCCTGCATTGATGAGTTGGTCTATCTCATGCACCCTGTGAGTGCTGCATGGGGATGCTGGCTGCATTGGTGCATTGGTCTATCTCATTCACACTTTGAGTGGTGCATTGTAATGCTGGCTGCATTGGTGAGTTGCTCTATCTCATGTGAACTGTGAGTGATGCATGGGGATGCTGGCTGCATTGGTGTGTTGGTCTATCTCATGCACAATGTGAGTGATGCATGGTGATGCTGGAGGCATTGGTGAGGTGGTCTATCGATCTCATGTGCACTGTTTGTGCTGCATGGTGATGTTGGCTGCATTGGTGAGTTGGTCTATCTCTCTCATTCACACTGTGAGTGGTGCATGGTAATGCTGGCTGCATTGGAGAGTTGGTCTATCTCATGCACCCTGTGAGTGATGCATGGGGATGCTGGCTGCATTGGTGCATTGGTCTATCTCATGCACAATGTGAGTGATGCACAGTGATGCTGGAGGCATTGGTGAGTTGGTCTATCTCTCTCATTCACACTGTGAGTGGTGCATGGTAATGCTGGCTGCTTTGGTGAGTTGGTGTATCGATCTCATGCACAATGTGAGTGGGAAATGGTAATGCTGGCTGCATTGTTGAGTTGCTCTATCTCATGCACCCTGTGAGTGCTGCATGGTGGTGCTGGCTGCATTGGTGAGTTGCTCTATCTCATGTGAACTGTGAGAGGTGCATGGTGATGTTGTCTGCATTGGTGAGTTGGTGTATAGATCTCATGTGCACTGTGAGGGGTGCATGGTGATGCTGGCTGCATTGGTGCATTGATCTATCTCATGCACACTGTGAGTGGTGCATGGTGATGCTGGCTGCATTGATGAGTTGGTCTATCTCATGTGAACTGTGAGTGATGCATGGGGATGCTGGGGGCATATGTGAGTTGGTCTATCGATCTCACTTGAACTGTTTCTGCTGCATGGTGATGCTGGCTGCATTGGTGAGTTGGTCTATCTTATGCACACTGTGAGTGGTGCATGGGGATGCTGGCTGCATTGGTGCGTTTGTCTATCTCATGCACAATGTGAGTGATGCATGGTGATGCTGGAGGCATTGGTGAGTTGGTCTTTCTCTCTCATTCACACTGTGAGTGGTGCATGGTAATGCTGGCTGCTTTGGTGAGTTGGTGTATCGATCTCATGCACAATGTGAGTGGTGAATGGTACTGCTGGCTCCATTGGTGTGTTGCTCTATCTCATGCACCCTGTGAGTGCTGCATGGTGGTGCTGGCTGCATTGGTGAGTTGCTCAATCTCGTGTGAACTGTGAGTGGTGCATGGTGATGTTGTCTGCATTGGTGAGTTGGTGTATCAATCTCATGTGCACTGTGAGGGGTGCATGGTGATGCTGGCTGTATTGGTGCGTTGATCTATCTCATGCACAATGTGAGTGGTGCATGGCGATGCTGGCTGCATTGGTGAGTTGGTCTATCTTATGCACACTGTGAGTGGTGCATGGTGATGCTGCCTGCATTGACGAGTTGGTCTAGCTCATGCACCCTGTGAGTGCTGCATGGGGATGTTGGCTGCATTGGTGCATTGGTCTATCTCATTCACACTGTGAGTGGTGCATGGTAATGCTGGCCGCATTGGTGAATTGCTCTATCTCATGCACCCTGTGAGTGCTGCATGGTGGTGCTGGCTGCATTGGTGAGTTGGTCTATCTCATGCACCCTGTGAGTGATGCATGGGGATGATGGCTGCATTGGTGCATTGGTCTATCTCATGCACAATGTGAGTGATGCATGGTGATGCTGGAGGCATTGGTGAGTTGGTCTATCTCTCTCATTCACAATGTGAGTGGTGCACGGTAATGCTGGCTGCTTTGGTGAGTTGGTGTATCGATCTCATGCACAATGTGAGCAGTGAATTGTAATGCTGGCTGCATTGGTGAGTTGCTCTATCTCATGCACCCTGTGAGTGCTGCATGGTGGTGCTGGCTGCATTGGTGAGTTGCTCTATCTCATGTGAACTGTGAGTGGTGCATGGTGATGTTGTCTGCATTGGTGAGTTGGTGTATCGAGCTCCTGTGCACTGTGAGGGGTGCATGGTGATGCTGGCTGCATTGGTGCATTGATCTATCTCATGCACACTGTGAGTGGTGCATGGTGATGCTGGCTGCATTGATGAGTTGGTCTATCTCATGCACACTGTGAGTGGTGCATGGTGATGCTGGCTGCATTGATGAGGTGGTCTATCTTATGCACACTGTGAGTGTTGCATGGGATGCTGGCTGCATTGGTGTGTTGGTCTATTTCATGTGCACTGTGAGTGCTGCATAGGGATGATGGCTGCATTGGTGAGTTGGTCTATCTCGTGTGCACTGTGAGTGCTGCATAGGGATGATGGCTGCATTGATGAGTTGGTCTCTCTATCTCATGTGCAGAGAAAGGAGATATCGCCCCTCCAGGGTGAAGGTGGACATGCTGTGTGCAGAGGCGGGGGACATCACTCCCCCGGGGTGAAGCTGGGCATGCTGTGTACACAGATGGTGGAAATGCCCTCTCCAGGGTTAAGTAACAAACAAGTAATAGAATATCCACGCGCCAGTCGAGCCAGGGTGAAGTGGAGCCCTAAAAATAGGCTCAGGGATTACCGCTGTTTCACTTACACTCTGCAGTGTTGCAACACTCTTGCCCTTGACGTGGGCGGTAATGCACAGGGAACTGTACTAAGGACTAACATGCATCATGGTTTAGCATGAAAACCTAAACCTATCATTGTGCTGTGTGTGCTACATCCTATTTCGATTGATTTGTTTGGCCGAGAGATGGAACAGAATGGAATTGCCATTACCCCCACCCCATCCTCTCCACCAAACAAATCTGCATGCCTTTACCACAGTGTGGTGTTTTCATGCATGCTGGCACCAGCACTTTGAATCCTTAGGGATTCTGCTTGCTTTCGGCACCAGCTAAAAGCAGGTATATACCTATGGAATCCATTGTAAGCACTGCCTACCATGCGTATATGGCATACTGCCTGCCGTGAGTATATGCCACACTGCCTGCCATGAGTATATGGCACGCTACCTGCCATGAGTATATGGCACGCTACCTGCCGTGTGTATATGGCACGCTGCTTGCCGTGCATACATGCCATACTGTTTGCCATTCATATATGCCACACTACCTGCCATGCGTACATGCCACACCGCCTGCAATAAGTATATGGCACGCTACCTGGCATGTGTATATGGCACGATACCTGCCATGCGTATATGCCACACTGCCTGCCATGAGTATATGGCACGATGTCTGCCATGAGTATATGCCACACTGCCTGCAATAAGTATATGGCACGCTACCTGGCATGTGTATATGGCACACTGCCTGCCGTGTGTATATGCCACACTGCCTGCTGTGAGTATATGGCACGCTGCCTGCCATGAGTATATGGCACCCTACCTGCCATGAGTATAATGCATGCTGCCTGCCATGAGTATATGGCACGATGTCTGCCATGAGTATATGGCACGATGCCTGCCATGTGTATATGCCACACTGCCTGCAATAAGTATATGGCACGCTACCTGGCATGTGTATATGGCACGATACCTGCCATGCGTACATGCCACACCGCCTGCCATGAGTATATGGCATGATACCTACCATGAGTATATGGCACGCTGCTTGCCGTGCATACATGCCATACTGTTTGCCATTCGTATATGCCACACTACCTGCCATGCGTACATGCCACACCGCCTGCAATAAGTATATGGCACACTACCTGGCATGTGTATATGGCACGATACCTGCCATGCGTATATGCCACACTGCCTGCCATGAGTATATGGCACGATGTCTGCCATGAGTATATGCCACACTGCCTGCAATAAGTATATGGCACGCTACCTGGCATGTGTATATGGCACACTGCCTGCCGTGTGTATATGCCACACTGCCTGCTGTGAGTATATGGCACGCTGCCTGCCATGAGTATATGGCACCCTACCTGCCATGAGTATAATGCATGCTGCCTGCCATGAGTATATGGCACGATGTCTGCCATGAGTATATGGCACGATGCCTGCCATGTGTATATGCCACACTGCCTGCCATGAGTATATGGCACGATGTCTGCCATGCGTATGGTGGTTCCAACAAACATAGGGATTCACCATTTTTCTAATGTTAATGTTAAAGGACATTTGTACCATCGCACTATCACCTCCGTAGTGGTCCCCTGGCGCTGTGGCAGCTCTGAAAAGGGGAGGAGAGGGGATGGGTTAGTGGGAATAAATTGGAAAAGTGCAAGAGAGCAGTGATGTGCTGTTGGCAGCCTCAGCCCAGTGGGTCCGTTGGCTGGGCTTGGGGTGTTTTATGGTCCGTAGTCGTTGTGTGCTGTTGTGCAAGTCTATGTGTTGTTTGTTTTGTTGTTGCGTTGTTGTGAAGTTTGTGCGGATTGCTGCATTTTAGGCTTGTGGTTGTGTTTGGTTAGAGTTTGAGAGGTGTATGCAGAGGGATGGAATTGTTAGTTGGTTGGTTAGTTGGCATTGCTGTCCTTGCAATTATGGGATTCCATCTGGGTGCGATACATGCTGACATTCACATTTCTATCTGAATGCGATGCAAGCTAAAGTCGCGAACTCCATACGAATGTGGCACATTCTAACCACATTATTGTATCTAGATGCGGCAGAAGCCAGAGTTCAGAATCATGAGTGTGGCGCATGCTAACAGTCACATTTCTATCTAGATGTGGCGGAAGCCAGAGTTCAGAATCCTGAGTGTGGCGCATGTTAACAGTCACATTTCTATCTAGATGCGGCGGAAGCCAGAGTTCAGAATCCTGAGTGTGGCGCATGCTAACAGTCACATTTTTACCTAGATGCGGCGGAAGCCAGAGTTCAGAATCCTGAGTGTGGCGCATGCTAACAGTCACATTTCTATCTAGATGCGGCGGAAGCCAGAGTTCAGAATCCTGAGTGTGGCGCATGCTAACAGTCACATTTCTATCTAGATGCGGCGGAAGCCAGAGTTCAGAATCCTGAGTGTGGCGCATGCTAACAGCCACATTTCTATCTAGATGCGGCGGAAGCCAGAGTTCAGAATCCTGAGTGTGGCGCATGCTAACAGCCACATTTCTATCTAGATGCGGCGGAAGCCAGAGTTCAGAATCCTGAGTGTGGCGCATGCTAACAGTCACATTTCTATCTAGATGCGGCGGAAGCCAGAGTTCAGAATCCTGAGTGTGGCGCATGCTAACAGTCACATTTCTATCTAGATGCGGCGGAAGCCAGAGTTCAGAATCCTGAGTGTGGCGCATGCTAACAGTCACATTTCTATCTAGATGCGGCGGAAGCCAGAGTTCAGAATCCTGAGTGTGGCGCATGCTAACAGTCACATTTCTATCTAGATGCGGCGGAAGCCAGAGTTCAGAATCCTGAGTGTGGCGCATGCTAACAGTCACATTTGTATCTAGATGCGGCGGAAGCCAGAGTTCAGAATTCTGAGTGTGGTGCATGTTAAGAATCACATTTCTATCTAGATACGGTGCAAGCTAAAGTTCCAGAGAGTGAGAAAAAAAAAACAAATAATGACAGCAACCAAGAGCAGTGCAGGAGAAAGCTATTTTCTATGATAAATGTCTTGGGAATGAGCACGGATCGCTTCCAGGATGTTTTCCAATCAGTGGCACCTGCAGCCTCGTGCCACCAGGAGGCGCTCTGCCTCTGTTGCTAAAGAGATGCTTTGACGAGAAAGAAATATCACCTTCATACATTTTTTGTTATTTATGTAGCGCCTAACGCAGGAAAGCTGCTTCAAGGTGCGTTCAGAACAGGGGAACAGGGTGAGGTGGAAGAATGAGGGGGGCGGGGCAATTAAATATCCATGCGCAGGAAAGCTATCTCCATCACCTGTCAGTTGAGCAAACCGCAAAGAAGAAAACATTTATTAAAATAAAAGGTTAAATCAAATGTATGTTTACACTGCTAAACATCCACTCTTATTTCAAGTTGCAAAAGGAGAGAGCGGGATCGCCTAATCTGCCTGAAAAGTGGTCGCGAGCTCGGCTGCAGCGGAGCAGGGCTACACACGGGCGGCCAGTGCAGAGGTCAAGAAAGCCCAGAGGGGCGGGGCCCAGAAGAGGTTTCCCTCAGGGGTGTAAACAGGCTGAGAGTGTCACAGAGACATGGCGCCGGGGTGTGCCTGATTCCGAGAGATTTGCACTAAAGCCCCGGACAACTCACATTAGCCCCTGTTACTTAACACCCGATTCACAGAGCCTAAAACTGGAGGAGATCTGGAGGTGGGCATCCTTCAGAGGTACTTATTGAAGCCAGAGTCACGAAGCTCTCAGAGAGGCAGCAAGCAACCCCTGCTTTGCTCGAGAGGTAGCTCAGTCGTGAAGCTCTAAGAGATGCTGCAGGCAGCCCCAGCTTTGCTCGAGAGGTACCTGAGTCACAAAGCTCTCAGAGATGCTGCAGGCAGCCCTAGCGTTGCTCGAGTGGTACCTGAGTCACGAAGGACTCAGAGATGCTGCAGGCAGCCCCAGCGTTGCTCGAGTGGTACCTGAGTCACGAAGGACTCAGAGATGCAGCAGCCAGCCCCAGCGTTGCTCGAGTGGTACCTGAGTCACGAAGCTCTCAGAGATGCTGCAGGCAGCCCCAGCTTTGCTCGAGAGGTAGCTGAGTCACAAAGCTCTAAGAGATGCTGCAGGCAGCCCCAGCTTTGCTCGAGTGGTACCTAAATCACGAAGCTCTAAGAGATGCTGCAGGCAGCCCCAGCTTTGCTCGAGAGGTACCTGAGTCATGAAGCTCTCAGAGATGCTGGGGGCAGCTCCGGCTTTGCTGGAGTGGTACCTGAGTCATGACGGTCTCAGAGATGCAGCAGGCAGCCCCAGCTTTGCTCGAGTGGTACCTAAGTTACAAAGGTCTCAGAGATGCTGCAAACAGCCCCTGCTTTGCTCGAGAGGTAGGTGAGTCACGAAGGTCTCAGAGATGCTCGAGTGTTACCTGAGTTACGAACGTCACGGATATGCTGCAGACAGCCCCAGATTTCCTTGAGTGTTTCCTTAGTCACAAAGGTCTCAGAGATGCTGCAGACAGCCCCAGCTTTCCTCGTGTATTTCCTGAGTCACAGAGGTCTCAGAGATGCTGCAGGCAGCCCCAGTGTTGCTCGTGTGGTACCCGAGTCACAGAGGTCTCAGAAATGCTTCAGGCAGCCCCAGCTTTCCTCAAGTGTTTCCTGAGTCACGACGGTCTCAGAGATGCTGCAGACAGCCCCTGTTTTGCTCGAGTGGTACCTGAGTCACAGAGCTCTCAGAGATTCTGCAGGCAGCCCCAGCTTTGCCCGAGTGGTACCTGAGTCACGGAGGTCTCAGAGATGCTGCACGCAGCCCCAGCTTTGCTCGAGTGTTAACGGAGTCATGAAGGTCTCAGAGATGATGCAGGCAGCCCCAGCTTTGCTCGAGTGGTACCTGAGTCACGGAGGTCTCAGAGATGCTTCAGGCACCCCCAGCTTTGCTCGTGTGGTACCCGAGTCACGGAGGTCTCAGAGATGCTTCAGGCATCCCCAGCTTTCCTCAAGTGTTTCCTGAGTCACGACGGTCTCAGAGATGCTGCAGACAGCCCCTGTTTTGCTCGAGTGGTACCTGAGTCACAGAGGTCTCAGAGATGCTGCAGACAGCCCCAGCTTTCCTCGAATGATACCTGAGTCACAGAGGTCTCAGAGATGCTGCAAGCAGCCCCAGCTTTGCTCGAGTGGTACCTGAGTCACGGAGGTCTCAGAGATGCTGCAGGCAGCCCCAGCTTTCCTCAAGAGGTACCTGAGTCACGGAGGTCTCCGAGATGCTGCAGGCATCCACAGCTTTGCTCAAGTGGTACCTGAGTCACGGAGGTCTCAGAGAAAATGCAGGCAGCCCCAGCTTTGCTCGAGTGGTACCCGAGACACAGAGGTCTCAGAGATGCTGCAGGCAGCCCCAGCTTTGCTCAAGTGTTAATTGAGTCATGAAGTTCTCAGAGATGCTGCAAGCAGCCCCAGCTTTGCTCGAGTGGTACCTGAGTCATGAAGCTCTCAGAGATGCTGCAGGCAACCCTAGCTTTGCTCGCGGGGTACCTGAGTCACAGAGATCTCAGAGATGCTGCAGGCAGCCCCAGCTTTGCTCGAGTGTTAACTGAGTCATGAAGCTCTCAGAGATGCTGCAGGCAGCCCAAGCTTTGCTCAAGTGGTAACTGAGTCACGGAGGTCTCAGAGATGCTGCAGG
Source organism: Ambystoma mexicanum (assembly GCF_040938575.1). Taxonomy (NCBI): domain Eukaryota; kingdom Metazoa; phylum Chordata; class Amphibia; order Caudata; family Ambystomatidae; genus Ambystoma; species Ambystoma mexicanum. Next base: position 45,974,949 of record NC_090923.1, read on the forward strand.
CAGCCCGAGCTTTGCTCAAGTGGTACCTGAGTCACGGAGCTCTCAGACATGCTGCAGGCAGCCCTAGCTTTGCTCGAGTGGTACCTGAGTCACGGAGGTCTCAGAGATGCTGCAGGCAGCCCAAGCTTTGCTCCAGTTGTACCCGAGTCACGAAGGTCTCAGAGTAGCTGCTGTTCATGGCCTGCAAGAATGTCATTGTATTTTCCATTGTTCCCTCCCTTGCCTTGAAGCGCTTTGAAACACATTGTGTATAGGCGCTATATAAATAAACTATCCCATCCATCCCTTAAACAGCAGGTGTGTTTGTTTGGGGGTTTGGATTGCGCATCGGAGTGGCACGATGATGAGATGTGTGGGGAGCGCGACAGGCCCACAGGGAGTGAAAGTTCCACGACTTCTTGTCGTACACTTCACTTCTACCACTGCTTAAATTCACAGCGGTGGGGCTTGCGGTTAAGATGCCGAGCTTGGGACCAAGCTTCCACGTTCTAACCCGACCATATGAAACGGGCTGCAGCTGTGTGATCTTGAGCAAGTCACTGTACGTTCCCGTGCACCCTTCCCTTATCTGTCAAAGTGGTCTGCACTTAGAAACCGGCTTATCTCACCACCAGGCGCTTTATGAAAATAATAAAAAGTGGGCTTTTAATAATAGTGAGGGGCTGAGGCTGCTGTGGATTGCAGGCCTGATAGGGGGCGTGCCAGCAGTGTGACACGGCACAGGAGAAAAGGTCACCGCCTCGCCCTCTTGGATGTCAGGGCTGCCCTCATGGGTCAGTGGCGCTGGCGCGTGCCCTGTGATCTCTGCTGCTGTCGCCCCTGTGACAGCTGAGGAGGCCTTCATTAGGGGCTCCAGTGGACAAGGGCGAGGCCAAGGCCCGCTCTGTTTGATGTCCTGGATGTGCCGAGGAGGAGGGTCGTGGGGGAGGTTAATGGTTGAGAGACAGGGTCTTGTCATCCCCATCGGGACAATGTTCCTAATTAAGAGAAGCGATAAGTTTGGCTCCCTGTTAGCCCCCGCAGTGGGCCTTAATAAAGATAACTGCACGGACAGGAGTCCTTCTTACTCTGTGTTGCACAGGGGTCCTTACTCTGTGTTGCACAGGGGTCCTTACTCTGTGTTGCACAGGGGTCCTTACTCTGTGTTGCACAGGGGTCCTTACCCTGTGTTGCACAGGGGTCCTTACTCTGTATTGCACATGAGTCCTTCTTACTCTGTGTTGCACAGGGGTCCTTCTTACTCTGTGTTGCACAGGGGTCCTTACTCTGTGTTGCACAGGGGTCCTTACTCTGTGTTGCACAGGAGTCCTTCTTACTCTGTGTTGCACAGGGGTCCTTACTCTGTGTTGCACAGGAGTCCTTCTTACTCTGTGTTGCACAGGGGTCCTTCTTACTCTGTGTTGCACAGGGGTCCTTACTCTGTGTTGCACAGGGGTCCTTACTCTGTGTTGCACAGGAGTCCTTCTTACTCTGTGTTGCACAGGGGTCCTTCTTACTCTGTGTTGCACAGGGGTCCTTACTCTGTGTTGCACAGGGGTCCTTACTCTGTGTTGCACAGGGGTCCTTCTTACTCTGTGTTGCACAGGGGTCCTTACTCTGTGTTGCACAGGGGTCCTTACTCTGTGTTGCACAGGAGTCCTTCTTACTCTGTGTTGCACAGGAGTCCTTACTCTGTGTTGCACAGGGGTCCTTCTTACTCTGTGTAGCACAGTGGTCCTTACTCTGTGTTGCACAGGGGTCCTTACTCTGTGTTGCACAGGAGTCCTTCTTACTCTGTGTTGCACAGGAATCCTTCTTACTCTGTGTTGCACAGGGGTCCTTACTCTGTGTTGCGAGGCTCTGTGCTCACTTGTGACGCTGTTTTGCACTTACCCTTTGAGTTTATAGATCTGCTTATTTACCCCCGACGTCTGAGTCTAGAGGGGATAGTTGGGAGGGGGGAGGCTATACGCAAATTTCAAATTTCAGAAAACTGATCACAATTCTCTTTCCGTTTTTAGGTAGTCCATCGCCTTTCGCTCCGCTGTCTTATAGAACGTTCAGGTAATCTCTACAGTCCGGAGAAATCACCCTCCATCCCGGGGTCCTGGGAGTTTTTTTCATTTTAGAAAACCCGTCCCGGGTTTGCATGGTTACGTGGCTATCGCTTTTTGCCGAGACCCGATTTCGAAAATCCCCAAATTCGCTCCTCCAATGAAAGGAGTGTGCCTGTGAGACCCCACCCCTGCAACAAGCCAGCGACATAGAAGTAGGACAACCGTTTATCTGTATTTACGTTAGTCCTACTTCTATGTCTATGGCCTTTTTTTAAATCTGGTCACCCTAATCAAAGGCCTCAAAGGCAGTACTTACCGCGCCAGCACCAGCCACCTCTGGCACTCCCTGTCCCCCTACCCCCAAGGAAGGTGCTCATTCTGCTGTGCCCTTTTATCCCCTGGTTGAATGCTATGCTCCGGAGTAATATACCCACCTAACTTGCCCCTTTAATAATCAGACATCCTCAATCAAATCAGCAGTGGCGGAACCTCTCCCACTCTGAGCTGCATATTTCATAGAGGGAAACTTTCTAGACTGGCATCCCATGGACCCAACCGGCCTTTCAGTTGCCATTCAAAGCCCAGCGTGAGTGAATGGTGGTCGCCACAGAAAAGGCCACTCAAATATTTATGTTAAGCGGGTTACATGAACGCCAGAACACTTCAGTATTCAAGTCGCTCAAAACATGAATGAAACCATTGTTCCTAAAGAGTTAGCCATAAATTCCTAGTTTTGACCACAAAACGTGCCGGAAACCACCAATGGTTGGGAATTGTTCAGAATGTGTATGGTGGCCACTCACAGCTTCTTCTCATTCAAAGCCAGGGACCGGGTCCATGTTGCAGACACTTCCCTCTCCCCCACAGCCCCCTATTCATGACACCAGCAGACCCTGCTAAACAAGGACCGTACTATCACACCCACATCCGCTCCCCGGATATAAAATGCAAGTAATGGGTACTCCTGCGCAGCACCGCCCAAAAGGTAGAACAGGACAGCGACCAAGCCTAGGAAATAATTGAGACATACCACCATTCACACCACGGCCAGAACCCCCCAAGACACCCCTGGCCCAAACATTCCCTACCTCTTGCTCTTGAAATCTATGCATTACCGTGGTCCATTATGAATAATCTCAGAACTCCATAGCATTATACAAAAACTTCACGGAAATCACATTGTAAACTAACACTTTGAGCACATGATGTTCATATAAACAATACGCAGTTTTTCCTTGCTATCACGCCACAGTGCAGTTCGTTCTGCCTCCTCGCCAGCCAGTCGGCCAGTATTTCTGCAGCTGTAGGCATTTGTACCACTATCTCCTTCGTTATAAGTAGAACGGTGTGATCTGTCTCAATTTTGAGTTTTCAAGACATTCTAAAAATGCAGTGCTCCATTAACTGGCACTCTTGCTTGCCGGTAACGATACAACTCTTTAACGCACAGACGGCAAATGCTGCATGTCTTGTTTCGGGAAAACGTGCAAGACTTTGATTCCCAATTAAATCAGTCAAAGGCCTTTCAGGGATCCGGACCAACAAACACTGGCATCAGGTACCAATTATGAAGCACATCTACTATACTAGTTTGTCTGAACTGTGTGATCTTGGGCAAAGGATTCTACCTCTGTGAGCTCATTATACTGAGCGGCCAAAACTGGAAGCATTTTAAATAGTACTAAACGCTCTATTAAATGTGGGCATTTCTACAATGCACACCATTTAGACAGCGATCAGCTGAAACGATACATGAATGTACAGTAGGTCCATTCTGAAACATGTATGTGTGTCCAGGCAGCCATCATGTAGTGTGTGTCTATTGTATCGTTTGACACTAGGCAACCGTCCTGGAGGGAACGGAGGAGCAACACAGACTCATTCTTCACACTATCAAAATGTGTGACTAGTTACACTTAGTGTGACACTGTTGGTAATACGATGCAGAGAAAAGCCTGGCCATGGATGGAGTTACCATAATGATGCTGACGAGACATACTGGACGGGGGCTGTTACCTTGATGATGCAGATGAGATTAAGCAGGCTAGGGGTGATTTCAAGATGATGATGATATGACTGGGGCTAGGAAAAGGATGTTGCTTTGCTTGCCCCACTAAGATTAGTGCTACACCGACGATGAGGAGATGAGGAGATCTTTCTGGCAATGGCTCAGTTACGATGATGGTGATCAAGAGATACAACGTAGCAGATAGTGCGGGTGTTACAATGATGATGATGAGATGGTGACGCAGCCATGACTTGGTGTGGGTCATGCTGATGACGATAACGCGCTGACGATTGGTGCCACACTGACGATGATGAAGAGATGTCTTCCCACGGCGGGTGGACGACCTTTGCTCATGCTGTGCCTGATGGGTATTCATGCAATGATGATGTTAAAGAGAAGCCCGGCTGTGATTGGCGTTATACTGATGGTAATGCTTACCAACATGTGATGTTGCACGAGTTCATGGTTAACATGTGTGTGCATGCTAACCATTCACTAATTACATGGCAATGAAACTGCATCATGAGCCGCAGAACCAGCCCCAGTGATGGCTCATAAGGTCTTCTGGACTCACCCTACCTGACACTGTAAACCTTTCCAGGGCCTCTGGAGTGTAAACTTGTTATAAAGCTCAGTCCAGGCAGCTTTAGGTTGTTTGATAAGTTTACTTCAGTTCTTATGTTACGATTACAGTTACAGAATTCAGACTTAAGAACTAAGGAGATAGAAAGACCAAGACCAAGACAGGACAGACCAGACACCGGCACCCATCACCCAGGGAGGGAAGGCTCAACTGACCTAGCGTAGAACTCTCATCATAGCATTCCCTCACTCATGCATCAACATTCCACAGGCACTCTGGTGACATCATAAATCACATGACAAACCACATCAGACTAACCAAGCACATCACAACAAAACTCTATTCAACTGTGACTCGAAGCATGAGAATGTACACCATACAATCTGCTGACCTCAGCAGGAATTGGATACAGAGCAACACGCTCAATCGGGACACGTATGTACAGAGGCCTCTTGTGGTTTTTACTTTACTATCTAAAAAAGGGACCACTCTGTCTAACTTTTATTATGAATAGCTGTAAACAAGATTATATAATGTACCAAGTGTGAAAAGGTGCTGAGAACTCATTCAAAAGAATATTACCGTAAACAAGTAACAAAGGCAGCACCATTGGGCCACGTCGACTCCTGGAGATGGTAACATCCTTGGGCCGGAAAATGAATTGCTTAGAAATGATGAACATATTTTGCCAATGATAGCTTTCCGTAGCTTAGACCATTTCTGGGTATCTTCAAATGCCAAAGCCCCCCTCGTTATTAACGTAGGCCCCTCTGATATGTTGCTAATCAGTGTGGAGAAAGCGACAGATGCAGAACACAGTTGCAGCTCGCACAAACGAAGTGCCCCAAATAGCATTTTCTGGTGTAGTTCTTTCCTTAGCCCTTCAATGTCCTTGGTATAGGGCTCATTTTAAACAAGGACCTACATCCGTGTTTGGATGGGTCACTGGTGCCTCCTCTAATCTAACAACATAATAAAAGGCCAGATGTGTGTTTGTCTGACGCAGTATCTTCACTTATTGTCACCACTAGGGGGAGCTGTTGCCTCAGTATATATGGAGACATCATCAATTCACATAGCTTCACCAGCTGTCACCGCTAGAGGGAGCTGTAGGCTTAGTATACACAGTGGTCCTACTGTGTTAATGAAAACCTGCACGTTGGCCCCTGTACACTAGTTATGGATAATGCAGTATTAGATCAATGTAGAAAATGCAGATAAAGGAATCTTTTTTTCGACAAGCACTCCAGCCGATAGCGCAGGGCTGTTAAACGACGGATCAAGATTGCTTGACACCTTCCTCGTGGAAAGACACCGCATGGTGACACCAAAAACCTGTCCCACACACCCAAACACAGCAAAAAGTGGAGACCCTGTGGGGGTCTGATATACGTGTTTCCGTTCTATGAGCCCCTGAGGCCAGGGCCAGGGAGAACAGAGTTATGTCTAACAGGCATGAACAAACAAGGCCAAAATGTGTTTTCTTGCCTACAAAAAGGAACACGATAAGGTGTAAAGACCCCCCACAGGCCAACAGAGATCAATCAACATGAGCAGGAACTGGGCAGCACCTCTTTTCCTTTTTGCCATTTGTAGTTCCACTGCTTTTCAGAAGACGATTCACAGATCAATAGGTTTTATTTTTGAAGAGAAAGTATAGCTTTTGATGTTACCGGGCAGGATCTTTAAACTAATAACTTGAACTGCACTACTCATGAGCTGGTAGGAATCAATAACCTGCAGGACCATGCTATGTTCTTCTGTATGGCAGGTGTGGGGGCGGAGGGGGGGGGGGGCACACAGAGAACTTGCTCTGTTCTAGTGACACCCCTTTGAAGTTTTGCTGCCCAAGCGGAGAAGCGTATATATTCATAGCCTAATCAATCCACTTTGCTCATAAAAGCCCAGGCAGAATCTTGACAGCTAAAACAAATCGCTACACTATTTGATGTATGTATCATTTCGGTATTAATCAGTGTCCCCTTTCCACTCTTTCCTTCCTGAAATGAGATACAAGTATTGTTCATAGAAACACAACTCCTCCTGCATCCCAACTGGATTACTCTTCATATCTCCAGCATTCTCGATCCAAGCTTGTACAGAGTGAGGAGGGCGCAGCTGATGACATAAGTATGCTAAATTAAAAACAGAAGGACTTTACACCCACCGCTTGAATTTAGTGTATTGGAAATCGCGGTGGTCTTTGTGCTGCTAATTTCCTTTAATACTGAAATGGTCAAGTCAAATGTGTGGATCTGTTGAATAACAGTATGAAAGGTCATATCCGGGTTCTCAAAGAAAGAACAAACAAAATGGCGGCCCACCTAAAAATGGCCGCCTAGACCTAAATGTATGCCTTCCACAGACCTTTTCCAGAATTTTTTAGAATTTTCAGGAGGAAACTATTCCAAATCCCTCTGTCACATCTAGACTTACATTTGTTCTGAGTGTAAGGAAGATAATAAGACCCACCCCTGAAGTGGCCCTTTTTCTATTTTTAGAATTGTATTTTGATTGGGCAGCATGGTGTATCAACCCGCCCACTGTGCCGTCTACCTGCCCCCCCTTAGAAGTGTTGCTCTAACCTCCCGCTACTCCGGCCAGGGTCACCGGTCCCTTTATTTTCCGCTGTTATACTCCTGCTGCCTCTGCCAGCTGACATGACTGATCAGGGTACAAACAAAACTAAAATGTACCGGTGCCAGTAGAGTAAGTGCCATGGTCGGTGCTTGTTTTTTTTCCTTCTATACAAAGCTCCTCTTCGCAGTCTTGCAGCTTCTTAGCACTGTTAATAACAGGCTAGCTCTATCCAACTCCTGTCTTTGCTTGAAACACTGCCTTAACCATAATGTTGTCAGGATTTGGGTCTATTTGACCTAAAACATTTGATCTAATCACATTTGATCGAATTTATTTGACCTTTTGTCGGTTGAAAATGCAGGGGGAGACCCCTGCAACCTCCCCACTTCACTTCAGCTTAACTATACCCTTACCCACCGCCATCTATATATATTTAATTAAATTTGACAGAAGAAAAGGTCAGAAAATGTAATCAAATGTTTTAGGCCAAATGTTTTTTGGTTGATTATGCAAATACCGTTGTCAGATGCTATTCGATTTGTTGTACTGAATTTTTAGGTCAGCGGAAGCTACACGGCGTTGAGAAAAGCTTTCATTGGGGTAGATTAATGCTTGTCCATGTAAATCTCTGGTGCCTTGTCCAGGGTGGAGTGTCTGACACTAAAGCAATGACTGCCACCTCCACACCCACACACCACCACTCTGTCTCATTCATTTTACAGCGGAGGCTCCAAAAATGCAGGTGTTCCCTCGGCTCCATAGGTTGCAGGTGTGGGTGTCTCTGGTGTGTGCTCCCACCCCTCCACCCAAACACACAGCACAATGGTGGTGTCCATGAGGTGAATCCCACCCCGCCCACATACGCCGCAGGCGGAATCGCACGTCTTTCGAAGAAGCACACAGGGCCACCACCGCTGCTCACTCCGCAGACCTACCCATCCCCCGCTGCAAATAATCATGTGGTGTTGGGGAGGGAGCACCTGAAAAGCCTGGGCACCCCAGGGTGGTCTTCGGGCAGCTGATACATGATGGCAGGGGACACTGGGTGTGGGCTTGGGGAGAGAGCACCTGAAAAGTTAGACACACCTCTAGGAACCCCAGGGTGGTCTTTGGGCAGCTGATACATGATGGCAGTGGGCACTGGGCGTGGGCTCGGGTAGGGAGCACCTGAAAAGTTAGACACACACCTGGGCACCCCAGGGTGGTCTTTGGGCAGCTGGTACATGATGGCAGTGGGCACAGGGTGTGGGCTTGGGGTGGGAGCACCTGAAAAGTTAGACACACACCTGGGCACCCCAGGGTGGTCTTTGGGCAGGTGACATGATGGCAGGGGGCACTGGGTAGCATGCCAGGCTAGGAAAGGGAGAGTGGGAGTGTGCGCAGTGTCTGCTATGCCCCCACCAGCTATGATATTATACACCAGGGACCTCTCCCCCCCTTTGCCGTCACTGCTGACAGTGGTAGGCGAGGAAGATGGAGGTTACATTCATTCCACGGGGGGTGGGGGTTGTGGAGCGGCAGGGGGTACGCTTTCTTATGTTTTGAGCGTTTGCTCATGTGGCAGCGTCCTCCCCTAAATGAAAAAGACATCTTATGGCAGCAGACGCAGGCACACACAATGCCATGCGTTTGGCACCTGCCCATAACAGGTGTCATGTGTGTGTGGGCTTTGGATGCCTATACAGATGTGTGGAGGCCCAGCCCTGAGCGGCTGCAGGCGGAGGCCGGACTGGCAATCCTTGCCACCTGACTTCACGTGGGTTCATCCGCCTTCTGCGGCTTGTTGGCGGGATGTGGGCAATTGGGCGGCCTTAAATAAGGGCACTGGCCCATTGTTCACAGCCCATCAAGGCGCAAATGAACCCTGAAATGACCAGAGACAAAACAGAGCCGTCAGGTGCTTAGCAATGTGTCGATTAGATCAGGACTGGGAACCTTCCCAAAATGCAGGGCTGCGAGCAAAGGCCTGGCACACTGGCGCGGCCCAGTGAAGAGTCGGGGCAGAAGCTCCCTGGCGAGACAGCTCAGCGGGTGGCGTGTCCAGTGCAGAGCACACAGCTCGACAGCTCAGCGGGTGGCGTGTCCAGTGCAGAGCACACAGCTCGAATGCACCCATAGGCGGCACCTCATTCAACGCCCATCCCGTGGTTTCCAAACAAGTGGGCGTGATATCTTTTCAGCTGTAGTAAAGTCTCTTTACTTTTAACCTTAGAAAAGCCGTATTTTTTCAAAAAGGATTTCATTAGAGTGACATTATTTTTTTCCCTTTAAGCATGCACACGCTCCAGCTGGGGTAGTGCAGACAAATGTGTTCCCTGGAACATTTAATCTACACGCCCATAGGCCAATTCAATCCGAAATTATAGAATCACTTAACCTCTTAACTGCCAGGCTATCATGTAAGTCTATGCAAAAAGGACGAGCATACTCGTCCTTGGGACTGGGCTGGATAGAAAACATTCTACATGCCATACGAGGTGCAGGTAAATACTGGACAATTTGAATATGGTACATGGTGAGCCTTCTCGCGGACACCCATCCAGCAGGTTGTATAGGTTCTTTACTCTAGCGGGGAGGAGCCTCACTACTTAGCCACCTGCCTGACTTGCAGTGTCTTTTAGATCTCTTTGTTGGCTCCGAATAAACATCTACCACTTCGCATTTTTACTGCGGAAGACGGCTTGAGGTGCCCAAGGCACAGGTCAGAGGAGGCCTTGCAATGGACAGGGCCACAGCCATGTCCAGCCACTATAAGTGCCACCCCAGAGAGGGTCCTGCTTCCCAGGTGGGAGCTTCAAGAGTTGCTAAAGCCCTGGGGCCTTCTCTACAAATCAGAGCCTTTAACCGCTGGACTGTGGTTTAAAAACCCAGGCTGGGATGTGGGCGGCGCAATTAATGCGGATGCCACAAGGACGTTACCTGCCATAGCTGCCTCTGTACACTGCCTTTGGCCTTAAACCTTGCACAACTTATATTTGTATTTTAAACATTGAAGCCCAGCAGATGGCGGAAGATGCTACGTGCTTTATCAATTAGCTTTCTGATGAATAATCAACTGATCAGTTGAGGGTCAGAGGCCCTCCGAAGGATGAGTCCTTAGAGAGCTGCCATTCCCACTGCATAACAGCAACTGTTGGGTTCCCAAGAGGGATGGAGACAGCCTCAACATTTTGAGGTGGCTTGAGGATCATTTCAGATGCCATTTTGGACTGGGGTCATGAGCGACCACCAAACACCCAATTCCCGTCCAAGTGCCTACTTGTACACGGTCAGTTGAGCCTTTGCTTTGGGCAGCCTGGCCTCTGTGTCCCTCGGCACATAAGGGGCCTCTCTGCTGGGAGCTGCTTCGAGAAACAAGCGATGGATTCGGCTCAGTGTTGGTCAGTTACTTGTGCTGGGAATTATATGGTGCACCTAGAAGTGAGTATAGCTCCCACCACAGCAGGCAAACCTGTATCAGTATTTTACCAGGAACTAGATGTGTGGCATGCAAGCATGCGTGTGTGTGTGCATCACACACGCACGCACACATGCACACTACATTGAAAGATACACAAACACACAAATTCATTGGCACATGCAGGCACACACTGTCTTTTCTCTCATCCCATCCCTTCCTCCATTATACCTTTCTTTGCCGTTGCATTCATCATCACCACCCTCTATTTTGAGGATAAGAGATACTATTCATCGGGAGGTGTGAGCCCTCAAAAAGCTAACCAGAGTAATAAGGTATTTGCCTTCAACATGGGGGTGCAAGGGACACGTTGATGTGGGCAGGGCCGGCTTCTGTCATCTACCACTGAAGGTTTCATGCTGCTGCCTGTGATTGGTTGTCCAACTCCAGTCCTTGAGGGCCAGAATCGTGATGAGCTGTCAGGATATCCTCATTACCACTCATGAGAGAAAATGTGCATACATTCAGAATCATGATATGCAACTTTAACTCATGAATATTAATATGGGGTATCCTGAAAATCCGGCATGGATCCATCCCTCGAGGCCCGGAGATGGACAACCCTGGTTTAGATACTGTCTGCTCTCACTGGTAAGAGATTCTGCAAGACATTTGACAGGCTACCCCTTCAGCACCCCTTTACCACCTGCACCCTCCTTGTTCCCCAGGCTGAGTAGCATTGCAGAGTGCTGTTTTCTGCCTGCAACTTACTCAATTTGGAAGGGGGCTTCAGCCCTTCTCCGAGTCAGTCATGTGACTGTGGTAGTACAGCGCCTTTTCCAAGGCGGCCAAGTTATGTGTATTTAACTGTAATGTCACAAATTCAGCCCCACCAGTGCTGGACATTGACATTATTTATTGTGGGATCGAGGGCAAGATTAATCCCACCCACATTCACACCTTTTAAACTGAATTAGTTAATTAACCTTTTATAACACGCTTAATAACAGAGGCCAGGCTATAAGTGCAGCGCAGGATTCGAACCTGTGTTGCTCAGCCATGTATTTCTTCCAAAACAAACACATTGCCATGAGCTACCCTGTCATTCCATCTTAAAAATCTATTTTTAACATTTTTCCTGTAGCGTACAACCCTATTGAGTGATTTCACAGGCATAGCGAACAGACGTTAACGTGGTCTTGTGGGTAAGTGTCTCACCGCTACTTATAATGACCTGGGTTTGAACCCCGGCTTCAGCACTGTTTATGACACATTAGGAACCAGCGAGAGACAATCAGATTGTTTTAAACGATCGCATTGGCCCAGTGGCTAACGTTGCCGAACTCAGCATCTTGCAGTGTTCCTTCGCTTTCTTCCTCAGGCCACCATGGAAAGGGAGAATGATGTGTAGTCCCTTCGCCCCGATCTATGGCAGCCATGTGTTTTTTTTTCTTTTCATATCTTTTAAATGGTCGCCAAGGAAAGGGACAGGGGACTATGTGTAGTTCCTTCTCCCGTTCAATGGTAGCCATTTTGTTTGTTTACCTTTTTTCCTTTACTTATCAATGTCCACCATGGAAAGGAGGAAGAGACTATGTGTAGTCCCTCCTCCTCGATCCTTGGTGGCCATTTTACTTTGCTTTTTTAGTCGAGTTGAGAAACAGTCGCAACGCTGTGTCGCAACTCAAGAAAAATTACTTTTAGTACCATGTATGCAGTGTTCAATGACATCTGGGACACCAGATTGTCTGACACCAAGGAAGTCAATTTTTTGCCAGATCCCAGATCCAGAATATCCAGCCCAATTCTGGCACAGAGAAGCGTGGCCAAGTGCATGAGTTTTTAGGGCGTGGCACGAAAGAAGCCTGAGGCTTTGCCGCAGCCGTACCTGGGGTAGTGTTTCCATTTTGGCTGGCAACGTTGAAAAGGGTTAAAAGTGTTTTACAACAGCTTTAGGTGTAAGGCCTGCACCGGGAACAATAGCAAGAGAAACTAAACTTTTGCATGTTGTATTCCTTTACGGGACGCAGTAAAATGCCCAGATCTGCCAGGTGGCAAGATCATGAGTTCACTTCTCACCTCTAACAGGGACTAAGCCTGCCCTTTTCAAGTTTGACGCCTGTGGCAGGACTGACTCAGCCTTTCAACCCTTTGAAGCTGACAACTTGAATCCCATTAACCGGGGGACTAACGCCATTTTACTGTAGCGCTTAGAAGCAGCATGAATAATGCTGAAGTAATATACAATGACACAAGTTATTATGATATGAGAAAAGTTTAAATCCTACGGGGCTTGTAAATGCAAGGGGCGGGGGCATTGAAATACCTCAGCGTAAATTATTTTACTTAATATTTACGCTACACCCATCACCACTGTAGTGGTCTTACAGCACCTAAGCCTTGGCCAAGAGGTAGCTTATTGTGACCCGGCTAGAACTGGGCGAGCCTGTGTCACAACTTGGGCTCTGGCCTGACCCACCCCTCGGGTCAGTGGTTGCCCATCGCAGGGACCAGCCACGAGCCCCTTCAGCTGCCCGCGCAGGTAAAAAAATAAAATACAAAAAACACGCGCCTGAAGTGCCGACCGCACCCCAGGAGCGTGCTTGCCTGTCTTCCTGTCTCAGCAGCCTGCCTGACTTCCAGTCCTGCCCCAGGCACTCATTTATTGGCTGGCTGGGATAGAAACAGGAAGTCACGTGGCCGGGACAGAAAGTCAGGCAAGTGCGCTGCTGTTGCACAGCGGCACATTTTACGGTAAGTTCTCCCCCTTTTACCACACCTGCCATCATGCTCCTTCCCAGCCAATCCCCCTTTAGCCAAGAGTGGTCTGGATGTGCTGGTGCATGTAAAGGGCCTTTACCCGCTCCAGGACATCCAGACTCCCCCAACCTCGCCCTGACTGCCACCAGTCCCTTTAATCACAAAATGATCAGTGCAACCCCCTCTCTCCCTGCCCCATCTGATGGCTTTACCCGGCGCCAGTCCCCTCACCATACCTGCCTAACCTCCGGAATTTTTCCGGAGACTCCGGAATTTTAAGCATTTCTCCGGGTCTCCGGAAAAATCCCTTGAATCTCAGGAATTTTGCGATTTTTTCCGGGTCCCGTCATATTCTCCACCTGATTGGCTGCCGCCGGCAGCCAATCAGGTGGAGAATATGACGGGACCCGGAAACGGCGCGAAATGTTCGTACCCACTGCCTGCAACACTATAATAATAGTGCTTCCAATCTATGTCATTGGATTGTAAGCAGTATTATTACGGTGGCGGTGCCACGTTCATTTTACTTACCATAGCACTGAAAATCATTCATTCAATCCATGTCATTCGATAGAAAGCAGCATTATTTCTGCTGCCGCGCCGCATTCATTTTGCTTACTATAGCATTGAATGAATGAATGATTTTCAGTGCTGTGGTAAGCAAAATGAACGTGGCAACGCCGCCATAATAATAGTGCTTTCCATCCAATGACATGGATTGAAAGCACTATTATTGTAGCCTTCATTTTGCTTACTATAGCATTGAAAATAATTCATTCAATGCTATAGTAAGCAAACTGAAGGCGCCGCTGCCGCAATAATAGCGCTTTCAATCCAATGACATGGATTGAAAGCACCATTATTTCGGCGGCTTTGCTTACTATAACATTGAATGAATTATTTTCAATGCTATAGTAAGCAAAATGAAGGCTACAACAATCGGGTTTACCTTTTTGAAAGGTGGGCGGGGCGTGTGGGCGGAGTCTTGTGTGGATGTGGGCGGGGCTTAAATCTCAGGAATTTTGATTTTCAAATGTAGGCAGGTATGCCCCTCACTGCTTTTCTCGGCCCCCAGTCCCATCATACTGTTTTTCTCGGCCACATCTCCTCACAACCCTTTTCTCGGCGTCAAACCCTGTTTGCTTGGTCTCCTAAAGCCCCTTGCACCACTTTTTTTGGCCCTTAGCCCCTGTGTACCCCTTTGCTTGGCCCTTAGCCCCTGTGTACCCCTTTGCTGGGCCCCTAGCCCCCTCGCACCCCTTTGCTTGGCCCTTAGCCCCTGTGTACCCCTTTGCTTGGCCCCAAGCCTGATTGAACCCCTTTGCTTCGCCTATAGCCTGCTCACACCCCTTTGCTTGGCCCCAAGCCCGCTTACACCCTTTTGCTTGGCCCTTAGCCCACTCTCACCACTTTGCCTGCCACCTAGCCCCCTCGCACCCCTTTGCTTGGCACCTAGCCCCTTCGCACCCCTTTGTTTAGCCCCTAGCCCCCTACTACCCATTTGCTTTGCCTTAGCCCCCTTAGACCTGATTGTTTTGCCCCCAGGCCAAGTGCACTCCTTTTCTCAGCCCCCTTGCACCTCTTTTCTCAGACCCTAGCCCCTTCACGCCTCTTTTCTCAGGCCCCAAGCCCCTAGCACACCTTTCTCGAGCCCCTAGTCCCCTGACATCCCTTTTCTTGGCCCTTAGCCTTCTTGAACTCCTTTTCTCACACACCAGCCCCCTCATACCACTTTTCTCAGCCACAGCCCTCTCGCACACCTCCTCTTAGCACCTAGTCTCTTACACCCCTTTTCTGGACGCCTAGCCCCCCCCACACCTTTTCTGGTCCACCAGTCCCTTTGCACCTCTTTTCCCGGCCCCCAGCACCCTTGAACCTCTTTTCTCAGGACTCAGCCCACTTGCACCTATTTTCTCTGCCCTCCGCCTCCTTGTGCCTCTCTTCTTGGCCCACGTGCACCAGTTTTCTGGGCGCCCTAGTTCCCCTGTACTCCTTTTCTCAGCCCTGAGTCCCTTCAAACCCCTTTTCTGTAACCCCAGCTTCTTTTCTAGACACAGTACTCTCCTATTTTGCGCGTCATTTCCCTGGCTCGGCTCCCGTTTGGCCCTGAGAGCCAGGCCAGAAGAGCCCCTGGCTCGGCCCGAGCCCAGATATCCTTGGCTACCCCAGCTCTAGTCGCGGCCAGCTATGTTTAAATTGTTACACACCTGGCGCGTGACTACCCTCCACCCCAGCCCCAATGGCCTCTGCTGGGAGCTCAGCTCAGCAGGCTTCAAGCCTTGCTGCGAATGCCACAAATTAGGCGGCTCCAAAGAGCCCCAACTCCGGGCTAGTGGCGTCAGTGACCCCTGAAAGCCGGATTACGGCCTCGCCGGGCACTTATTGCCAAGCACTTGCCTCGGATACAGACAGACGTCAGGTGCGCCCCCTCGGGTCACACAATCTCTTTATTAAATGGCAGCATGAAAGAGCCCTCGCTCCTCGCCGCCGGCTTTGAAGTGGGCCCCGTTTATCCCCCCAAGAAGGGGCATTGCTGAGGACAATACCCCCCAGTGGGAGACACTCCACGGCGGGACGGGCGCGCTCTAATTTCATTAATTAAGAGTCTAACATGAAAGTTGCAGGGTTCTGACAGTTCACCGTGGGGTGGGGGGTGAGATAAAGGCGGGATAATCCTGCCCATTTGGGAAACGGCCAGTTTGTATTATAAGGCCACAACATAAAATAAAAAAATAATGAAGTTGCCCCTTTCTGGACTCACCTGGAAAGCGCGCTCATTGGGACATGGTCATTAACCGAGCCCGCTCCTCGTCCCCAAATAAAACACAGAGAGCATTAAAGTCCCCCTTTTTACAGGGGGTGAAAACTCATCCCCTGGGCCCAAACTCTGAAGGTCAAACTATTTATTACCCAACTATATCGTGAGCTGCGCGTTGCAGCGTTTACAACCAGCACGGGTTTATTGTCGAGAGAGAGTTGTGGTCTCCCTAGATTACAAGTAGGCCAAGAGAATTATGGTCATTTTAGATTACTAAATGGAAATGGACCCATCGCTGCTGCCCCGTGGGAGGGCTAACTTTAGTTGTTTAGTCAGTTGCGCTAGGCAACGAAGTTTTTATAAAGCGCCAATTCAACGTCACAATGGTTTCAACACGCTGAAGCTGTCTGGAAGTTTCCATAATACGGCCCGCGCCTGGGGCATCCAGACTGTAGTGAAGAGGAAAGGAACAGGGAAGGAGGGGAGCACCGTGAATTCGCGTGCAGATAAAAATAAACGTAGGGGGTTCAAACGGAGGCGGGCAAGCTCAGGGGAGAAAGGGCACATTGGGTGCAAAGTAGATCGTAGATGGGGGGCTGCAAGCATCAGAAGCTGCCAAAAGTAGCAACTTTAAATTTAGGAAACCTGGAATCCAATACCAGCTTCTCTGTATACTTGACAAAATCGTGTGATCCTGGGTGATGTATGCTTACCAAGGGCACATTGGTGGCAATGGGAAAGATCAAAGCCACTAGAAGGAAGTCCAAAGTCTTCATGGCAAGGGCGAGTGCTTCTCCAGGCCGCAGAGCTTCATGGGTAGTGGCAGACCCAGTTTTGCCACCAGTTATGGGGAGCAACAGTTGCGACCTTGGATGTCTCTGATCTCTGGGACCACTGTCCACAAATCTCGCTTCCACAAAAGGCGAATCCATTTGATAGGAAGGCTCCATACTTTCAACTGATCAAATCATCTCTTAGCATCTACCGACCCTTGAAGTAGAAGAAGGCGTATGCATCAAACCCTGACCCCAGCTGTTGCACTGATTGGCCTTGTGTAGGGCTGGGTCTCACTGCATTCAGTAAAATAAAAAATAAAAACGGAATGACCTTCGCCTGGGTCTGCAGCCAGCACCCTGCCTCCAAGGGGTTCAGCTTTAACCTGTTACTGTTCATCAGCCCCTGAAGGGCTTGAACTGCTCTGATTACACAATTCCCATGTGCTCCAGAAAGCTTTGGCATATGCCCCCAGCTACAAAATGCATTCAAGTATGCTTTGGTGCTTGCCCGCAACCTACAAACTGCACGGGAGCCTAACCCTGCAATCCACATATGCCGGAGACTCCTTCACTTATAAATGCATGTGTGCCTTAGAATGCTTAGGCATTCTCCATCTACAAAGTGCATGTGTGCATACACTGCTTTTGCGGTCTCCAGTCACCGGTAAAAATCATGCTTGAGCAAGACTGCTTAGGCACTCTCCAGCTACAAAATGCATGTGTTCATTTCACTGCTTAGGCGTTCTCCAGCTACAAAATGCATGTGTTCATTTCACTGCTTAGGCGTTCTCCAGCTACAAAATGCATGTGTTCATTTCACTGCTTAGGCGTTCTCCATCTACAAAGTTCATGTGTGCATAACACTTCTTGGGTGTTCTCCATCTACAAAATGCATGTGTTCATTTCACTGCTTAGGCGTTCTCCAGCTACAAAATGCATGTGTGCATACACTGCTTTTGCGGTCTCCAGTCACCGGTAAAAATCATGCTTGAGCAAGACTGCTTAGGCATTCTCCATCTACAAAATGCATGTGTTCATATCACTGCTTAGGCGTTCTCCAGCTACAAAATGCATGTGTTCATATCACTGCTCGGGTGTTCTCCATCTACAAAGTGCATGTGTTCACATCACTGCTCGGGTGTTCACCATCTACAAAGTGCATGTGTGCATAACAGTGCTTAGGCGTTCTCCATCTACAAACTTCATGTGTGCCTAAGACTGCTTCGGTGTACTTCTTCACATATAAATCCATGAACACACTGCTTTTCCATACTCTTGTGGTCTACAAAAAACATGTGTGCCTGCATATCTGCTTTGGCATACTCCTGCGTCTCCAAAATTCACATGTACCACACAACATTTGCGCTCTCCCCATCTGCAAAAAGCACATGGGGTTGCCACTGCTTGGTCATATCCTGGTTGTGTGCACTGCCACCCCACCTCCCCACCACCCACAAATCATTTGCCCTTAAAACTCCACCCAATATTCTAGCCAACCTCCCTATCTCTGCCTAGGCTAGTTTATGAATGTAATAGTACTCTAACCTGCACTCCATCTAAACCGTACCTCCCAAGGCCCTAAGTACACACATTGTACTTATTATTTTATGTATTCATATTTGTAGAGTGCACAGCGGCCCGTGGGCATCGTGGCACTTGTTACAGAGAGTGAGCAAACTTAGAAGCATTTTACACTTATTGCATTTTTAGTACAGAATACAATATACGTTATCAGAGGCTGTGGGAGATACGCGGTGTAAGTGTGGGTAACAGCAACAGTGAAGGGGGTAAGTGTTTGTTGAAGAGGGAGGTTTTGAGGTTTTTCCAGAAGGCATGCAGGGAGGTTTCAGCTCTAAGGGTGGTGGGTGCGAGTTCCAGAGTTTCGGGGCTATGTATGGGAAACCAATCCCGCCTGCTTTGTCCCTGTTGATGTGGGGTGTGGAGTTGATTGGTGTAGCCGGTTCTTGTAGGACGCGAGGAGGGGGTTCTGGTTATAGTTTCTGATAGATACACCGGTGCCGTGAAGTTGAGGCATTTGTGAGTGATAGTGAGGATTTTAAAGGTGATGTGGTCTTTGACCGGGAGCCAGTGCACTGGCTGTCTGGCTTGGGAGATATGGTCCCTTCTGGGGATGCTCAGTGCTGCTCTTAGGGCATTGTTTTGTGTTGTTTGAAGTCTGTTTAAGTTTTTTTTTTATAGAAGTGCCAGCTCGGAGAGCATTGCAATAGCCTAGCTTGGCACCTATAGTCATTATGGCTATTGAGAGACAATTAGGTTTGGTGAGGTAGGGTTTTATGGCATTGATGAGCTTAGTGCTCTAAGCAGATGCCGAGGCAATAGACCTGACTTGCCTGTTCATTGATAAGGTTGCATCAATGTAAACACCTAGTGTCTTTACAGACGAGGAGACGGGGATGATGGAGTTGTCAATGTTAAAGTTGGAGTAGAGGCAGTCTAGTTTAGCTAGGGTGGCTTTTTGGCCGAGAATGAGGATCCATGTCTTATTCCCATTTAGGCATAGGCCGTTAGCCGCCATGCAGGCTTGGATCGTGGTGTAGATTTGGAGAAGCGCCTTAGCGTCTTGGTTGCAAGAGCCAGAAAGTGGTAGAAGTACTTGGGTATTGTCAGCATAATTAGTATATGCTATACCCAGTGCATCAAGCATGTTGAAGAGGGGCTTCGTAAATAGATTGTACAAGGTCGGGGCTGTGCATGAGCCCTGAGGAACTCCACAGTGGATAGTGGTGGGGGCTGCATTCGCTATGTTAGAGAATACCTTCATCACTCTACCCTCAAGGAAGGAGTTAATCCAGGAGGCTGCTTGTTTGACAAATTGGGATGCTTGTGTAAGGTGTGTGGTAAGGGTCTTCTGCGTAACACATTCAGTTACCTACCACAAAGAAACCCTCCTTGCATGTTCTAAAGGCAACCACTGAGTGTCGTGACTACTTTCACTTTCTATCAGTGTTGAGAAAAATCTAAGCGCAATGCTCCTTCAAAACAAGCCGAAAACAACTGAACTATGTTCTGCTCCTTCGCATGTGGTGTTTGCCGGGATTAGGAAGGTCCTTTCTCATGGACACATTCCTATTGGCTGAAGGTTTCAAAGCAGCTGCTGTCAATCATAACAGCTGCTCAATCAGGCTTTGAAAGAAAAGTGGGACGAGCGACTTAAAAAAATGATAAGCAACATTGGTAAAATCAAGGCCCATCGTGCTTAGAATATACCCACATGCGGTAAGAAATATTAAAAGTGATATTGAGGAAAAACAAGCCCAATGTCACTCTTAACTCACCGGCCTTTGCATGGAAGCATGATCAAACCCGGACTTCCACTCCCAGTGGTGAGCACTCTAGTGTGAGTGTGGCTTTGCTATGTCAGTGCTGCCGTTGAAGCCCTGACTTCCAGGGTGCCTACTGGGGAGGGTTCCTTTGACCCGGGGAGGATGTTGTTGCTCTTCATGCACAAGGATACAAAAAGCAGCATCCAGGCCAGTGGTGCCACAAGCTGTTCTGGAACCACCGAGGCAAGGCGGCTAATGCACATCTCCTGTCCTACCTGTGGCATGATCACCAATCTGCAGCCAGCATGATATGGCTGCGTACTTGTGATACGCTAGTAGCCACCATGCCACAACCTGGCAAGGCGTATCTTTACAGTTTAACCTGCCACCAAGCTGGCAAGCTAACACAATTATTATCATTTGAATCAGAGGTGCAGACAATTAAAATGCACCCCCTGTCTGCTGCAGCTTTCTGTTTCAGCAGCTGTCAGGAATGCACGGGGTATGGTACACCCAAGGCCTGTGAATGCATTATCGTTTTGGCACAGAGCATTTATGAAAGAAGGGATTGATTAGTAGATGTTCATGTAAGAGACAAAGTTACCTGCATCATTTTATGCAATACAAATTTTAAAAAAAAGCAAAGGCCTTTGCACCCTCACACCCTGTTACCGCAGAAGGGAAACATCTTCGCAAGTTTTGGGTTCTGCATAGAATTAATTCCCAGCACTGCTTGTACACAACGTTATTTGGCACTGTGAGAGTCCAGGGGAAGGAGGAAAACTGTATTTTTTATCTACGTTGTTTTATTTGACTCACAAAATGATATAATATCATTATATTTCTTGACTACACTAGTCCGTTCAGTAGCTGCTGGCCAACTTAAAAAATGATAAGCAACACAGCGCCTAGATACCTACGTGTTATGTGCGCAGTAAATAAATGCAAACAACCCAAGAGAAGAGTCTCCTGTGGTCCCAAAAGCTCTTACATGAAGCCATTGTTCTATTGTGTCAGTCAAAAGGCATCCCTGCCCAGTAAGCGGAGCAAGACTTGAAGTGCGGGTAAAAGAGCCACATGAGGGGGAGGGGTGGGCTTCATTGGAATTCATGTGGCTACGCGCCCCTAATCTTTCCCATAATGACTGTTCAAGCATCTCTAGGACCCCAGTGGCCGATAATGCCCGCACAAAGCCCAGACTGTTAATAAACTTGTTCCCCTCGAGTTCCACGAGTGCGCGCACTTAAAGGCGCTCAGCTATGCGTCTTGTTTCTGCCGCACTTCAAAGGCGCTATCAGGTAGCCGGGATCGTCCAGTGCGTGGGATGAAAGCCGGAGCCGCCCTGTTTGGGGGATTAGCTCCCAGCCGCCTTTAACGGGCCACTCATGTGTGCCTGGGTGCCCAACCGAGGGCCAGCCAAGCATGAACCCAGCAGCCAAGCTGGCAGCTGGCCTGTGGGCAAACCGTAAGCATTCCTCTGGGAGCCGTAGCGGGGGCTTTTAACGCTGGGAGGGGCGAACTCTGACCTTGACCTGCGTGACCCTGAATATGAGCCAGAGGAATTGCTGGAGGCTCATTAGGCATGCGCAGTCCGGTGTCCTTGGCCTTCTGCTGCTCTAAAGTGACAGGCTGGAGTAGCCTGCTGCATGGAGTATACAGGCCACAAGTACTCGAGGTGTGAGACCTGTCAGTGCTGCCCAGATAGCAGGGGTTGAAATTGGGATCTGTGGATATCAGGCATCCCCTAGGCAGGAGCTAGACCATAGCATGATATAATATGATTTGATAGGTTATTTATAACACGCTTAATACCTATAGGTTTTTAAGCGTGGACCCGGGGATCGAACCTGCATTGCTCCGTGTCGTCCAAGGAGAGCACGTTGCCCCTGAGCTATCCCCCGAGACAAATCTAACATGATCACAAGATGCGAACTCGAACTTTTTGTAAGTTGAATATCCAACAATATGAACTAAAATAAATGTCCCTTAGATGGGTTACTTGTTAAAGCAATAGAACCCAAGGAGGTCTGGCAGTGCCCCCTCCGAAGGTTCCACTGCTATTGTCTCAGGAGGATAGCTCAGAGGCAACGTGCTCGCCTTGGAAGCAAGATGACACAGAGCAACACAGGTTTGATCCCCGGGCCCGTGCTTAGAAACCTCTGGGTATTAAGCGTGTTATAAATAACCATTCATAACATATCATATTAGTACCCCCGCACGTTGCACCACAGTACTAATAGCAATTTGTCTTGACGTGCGAAATGGCGTGAAAGACGTTTCACAACTCTGGGAGCAAAAGCAAAAATAATGACCGCCGTGGATCAGACAGAAGGGACTACATGTAGTCCCTAATGCCTTTCCATGGCAACCATTAAAAAATGCTTAAAAAAGGTAAACAAAGAAAATGGCCACCAGGGAACGGGGAGAAGGGACGACATCTAGTCCCTTCTCCTGTTCCAGGGTAGCTAATCGCGCGACAAAGCAGCGCAGGTAAGTGGGCTAGGGAGGGGAGTGGATATGTGGAAAAGGGGGGTGGGGAAGGGGCAGTGGACATGGGGAGCGCCCTTTCCTTCGTACACAGCGAGGGAAGATGGCGGACTCCCGCTCTGTGTAGCCTCGGAGCGGGGTCTTTCCTGTTTAGTAAGTACCCGGTTCCGAGCCTCCTCATTTGTTGCGAGGCCGCCCCACCCACCTCGCCAGGCAATAATCACCTTTAAACATTCTCCTAAACCCACAAAGTTACTATCACATTGCTATGTTGGCACCACTTGCCTGAGGAGTCAAATGTAGCTCCTGGAAGATGCTGGTTTCATGCTAACCGGCTTCCCCGCCTATAACCAGCAGCTAAATAGTTCCCAGCTACTGGCAATGTTGAACCCTGAGATAGTATGCTAGGGAAAGTGAATACGCAGAGAGGGGGCTGTTTCTTTAAGTGACAGTGACTATTGTTTGTCTACCGAGATAGTTTGGTAGGGCTGGGGCAGTGGCAGTAACATGTAAGGGAGAGACTGCCTGTGACAAGCCAAAGGTTACATCAGTAAATGCAGGATTTGAAAAGCTTTGGAAAGTTATTGGCATGGGGGGTGGGGGGACAGCCGCCACATGCCCTGGGGAGTGGCGGGGGCAGGGTCCTCAGATTTAAAAAATAAATTGTTTCTTTTTGAAGTCACTCTAACTTCATAAAAACATTATATCTGTTATGGTTCGGTCCCGTTATGGAATCCATTTCTTTATATATATATAGGCAGAGTGACTTCAACAAGAAGCAATTTACTTTTGAAGTCATAGCGCACCCCCATACGCCCCACCCCATGACATCAAGGTCTCAAGCTCCTCTGCGATGATGGAAACAAGCATACTTGAGGCAGGAAACTGGAGGCCTCGTTCCTCGGACAAACATATACAAAAATGGCAAGAAAATCTATGTTGTGTAAATGTGTGTGTGTGTGTGCATGTAAGATTGTGTGTATGTATATAATGTAATGTGTATGAAGGAGTGAGTGCTTAATGTATGGTGGCTGTGTGTGTGTGTGTGAGTGTGTGTGTGAGTGAGTGAGTGAGTGAGTGAGTGAGTGAGTGAGTGAGTGAGTGAGTGTTTGATGTGTGCATGTGTGTGTGCTTGTGTTTAATGCCTGGATTACTTACTGGTAATCTTAATTACTCCTAGCCCTACTCTTCCCCGTCCCAGTACTGGTGTATAAGGCACCTTGCCTCGTACTCAAGTACAGGGATGAGGGAGAAGGATGTAGAAGTAATGCCTGGCTTAGTGACTTGTAATCTTCATTACTCCTAGCCCCACTCTTCCTCATCCAAGCGCTTGCTTATGAGGCAACACGCCACATAAGTAAGTACTGGGACAAGGATGAAGGATGTGAAGGTAATTCTGGGCAGAGGAGTTGATTTTAGGGTTTGGTGTAGGGGTGGGAGGGAGTGGAGATGTGTGGGGGGTTGGGTAGGGCAGGGGTTTGTGCTAAATCTTTTAGGGTGCCTCCATGTCCAGGCCAAGCAGGCATGATATGTGTTATTAGTGACTAGACTGGCATTTTGGGGCAGCCAGCCTAGTCCTTTTTAACTGTGGCTTGACGTTGTTTTACTGAGCATCTTTATATATAAAGTGGAATGTATGTGTGTGTGTTTGTGTGTCTGGCTATACAAATCCACACCATTGAACCCACATCTACCAAATTTTGCATGGATTCATTTTTTGTCTGGGGCAAGATCGTAGTCTATGTTTGGATGCAAAAATCTTATATACAAAAATGTTTTGGGTTGTGTATGTTTTGTCTGGCTATATAAATCCTCACCGTTGAACCCGCTGCTACCACCTTTTGCATGGTTTCCTCATTTGTCTGGGGCAAGATTGTAGTCTATGTTTGGATACAAAAGATTCACTCTGTAGACACCCTCATTTCCTGATGCTCACCCCAATCCCACTGCAGTAGGTACTAGAAGGAGGCAACATTTGGAAAAGTGTCTGAAACAAAATGCTCGATGTGTTGGTTATTCCTTTGAAATGTATTACTACTGTATACAGTTCGAAAGTGTTTATTAAAGCATTTATAAAGGGAATAAAAAATAACGTATCTCACCACTCCAAATATGGGAAATGGAAAGGTTCCAGTTTAATTAAGTTCATTCACGAGAAGAGAGCCCAATTAATCAGTCTTTTTTGGACACTTTCTCAAATGTGCTGAAGCCATTGAGCGACTGAAACATGCCGCACAAAAAAACAAACATCACCTGGAAAAGCTCCATCTGATGCAAAGCGAAAATCAATATCAAGAGCTTCTGAAACAAAACAAACAGCAGCATGGCTTGCCGACCAGAGGACAAGAGCAAACTGAAGCAGTGACATCCTCCAGAGCACATGAGACACCGGAGCAAATTGAAGCAAGACTTGCTAACATGAGGACAAGAGCAACATCCTCCAGGGCACATGAGACGCCAGAGCAAACTGAAGCAAGACTTGCCGACATGAGGACAAGAGCAACATCCTCCAGGGCACATGAGACACCAGAGCAAACTGAAGCAAGACTTGCCGACATGCGGACAAGGGCAACATCCTCCAGGGCACATGAGACACCAGAGCAAACTGAAGCAAGACTTGCCGACATGCGGACAAGGGCAACATCCTCCAGGGCACATGAGACACCAGAGCAAACTGAAGCAAGACTTGCCGACATGAGGACAAGAGCAACATCCTCCAGGGCACATGAGACACCAGAGCAAACTGAAGTAAGACTTGCTGACATGAGTACAAGAGCAACATCCTCCAGGGCACATGAGACACCAGAGCAAACTGAAGCAAGACTTGCTGACATGAGGACAACAGCAACATCCTCCAGTTCACATGAGACACCAGAGCAAACTGAAGCAGTGACATCCTCCAGGGCACGTGAGACACCAGAGAAAAGTGAAGCAATGACATCCTGCAGGGCACATGAGACACACAAGCAAACTGAAGCAAGACTTGCCAACAAGAGGACAAGAGCAACATCCTCCAGGGCACATGAGACGCCAGAGCAACTGAAGCAAGACCTGCTGACATGAGGACAAGAGAAACATCCTCCAGGGCACATGAGACGCCAGACCAACTGAAGCAAGACCTGCTGACATGAGGACAAGAGAAACATCCTCCAGGGCACATGAGACGCCAGAGCAAACTGAAGCAAGACTTGCCAACAAGAGGACAAGAGCAACATCCTCCAGGGCACATGAGACGCCAGAGCAACTGAAGCAAGACCTGCTGACATGAGGACAAGAGAAACATCCTGCAGGGCACACGAGAAACCACTCGATCAGGACATGGGCAACACCTGGTACCCCAGCAAGTCTATGATAATCACACAGTCCTGCTAAGTATAATTACCTGGCTAGACTGGCATTTGGGTGCAGCCAGTCTAGGTATGTCTTAATGTGGCATAGCATGTTTTACTGTAATATGTTTACTACATGTCTCGATTGGTCTACATTGTGCACCAGTTGGATATGTTTTCATTGTGGCAAGGCGTTTTGAATACCAAAGCATTTAAATAATTAAAGGATTAATGTTCCTCTTCACTGATGGTGAAATGCGTGTATTGGATTTTTGGATTGGTGGTACCCTACAAAACAATTAAAAAGGCTCTGGCATTTTAGATCATTTTCTCAGAAAGTGTGCTGTGTAATGCATTAAAACACATATGTATATCTCAGTTGTCTTGGCAGGGGTGGGCAGGGGGTAACAGGTTACTAGAATACACCCCTTTATCTCCTGCAGGTTTATCTGTGAGCATTGCTGTTTTCTGATATAGGGGCATGGTTGAGGGGATCGGTCATGGATGCTCTCCAGCCTATAGGAATGTTGTGGTGTTTTGGTTGCTGGGAGAGGGTCGGGCTATGGCTGGCTACAGGGAAATAAAGCAATACAGGAAGGACTGACCCAACTCTCTAATGTACCCTTTTTTGTATTCAAAGTGTAAGTGTTTTTGTTGCCCAAAGCGGGCCAGTTGGATGAGTCTATGCGCTAGTTTTAACTAATATTATTAACCAACTATGCACCAAATGTTACCACATTCTCCCCTCTTGGACAACCACACATTAGTATGTGTGGTTGTGGGCCACTTTTCCATTGGTTTCAGAGCCAATAGAAGGTCCCAGTCTGCCCATGGGGAGGCTCATCACATAGGGGGTGTGGGGTGGGGGAGTGGCTGTTAGTTCCCCAACTTTCTTATTTAAAAAGGCAGAGACACCAGAAACCTTTTTCCACCAACCTCGGCAGCAATTTTATGCAAAACCATATGTGGAAACATGCCTAATAAGGTGACAGCTCTAAAAGGGCGGAGTGTCTGCGGCAAAGACAGGGTCACCTGATGTAGCCCCCAGTACCATGAGGCGTGGCTTTGCCAGACTGTGCAGCTACCCTATTTTGACTTTGCATATCTGTACACATGCAGTAACCCCACCTACCATGAGACGTGCCGCTGCCAGATCCTGCTCTTAAGAACCACCGGCGTGTCGTAACCCTTCTGGGTGTTTTGCACTTGTATAATGACACTTCCCACTTCCGGTAACAAGCACCTAGAGGCCTGAGGGTTTTGTGTGCTGCTATAAATGTAAAATAAAACAAGGGTCCCACAGGCCCATGTCTACTGGCCTTACACAGTCAATGGACTTTTGGGGCCTCACTTACTGCCCCTGCAGCTCGACTTTATGCCCTGGTAGGGACCGTGTACGTGGGCACACCCTCATGCCTGCAAGCGTGCCCGCACCCACAGCACCGTTAAATGCAAGGGGCAGGCTGCCCAGGACTGCAGCACCTGGGAAGGGTATTATTTTCGTGCCAAGCTTGGGGACGGGAAGAGCTCTTGGTAATCATATATTGTTCGGGGGCTCTTGTTACACAGCGCAGATGCAATGCAGGTAGACGCGGGCTTCGTGGAAGCACCCTGACAAAACGCAGGAGGCTCAACGTCTTAAAAACAGATTGTGTTAGCTAGCAGGAATGCTCACAGCCTCATAGTATTACACCCTGCTGCTCACTCCCAGCAAGCCAGGCGTGCACACAAACCCGAGGGCTTACTGCTCATTTGGGGAACAATATGAAGACAAGTGCAGGCTTACCGCCAGCCACTGTCCCCAATGAACCCTTCCACATTTCCAGAAGTAGGTTTTAATCCTATCAGGGTAACATCAAAGGCGTCGAGACCCACCAGAGTCGCCAACCATGGATTAACCGGAATACGGCCAATACTCGCAGCAGTGCTTCCACTTCAATTTGTGTCGACACAACACTAAATGCTTCTGGCAGAGGTTACTGCACAGTAGTGTACACAGTGATACCCTTGGGTTTGG
This sequence comes from Ambystoma mexicanum, assembly GCF_040938575.1. Classification (NCBI taxonomy): domain Eukaryota; kingdom Metazoa; phylum Chordata; class Amphibia; order Caudata; family Ambystomatidae; genus Ambystoma; species Ambystoma mexicanum. The sequence goes on from NC_090923.1 coordinate 46,002,964, forward strand.
GCGTGTAACAAATGCAATAAATAAATAAACTAAATTAAAACCGCGGGGGGAGTTCGCGAACACTGGGAACGGTTGCTGTATTTATTTTATAACATTTAATGTGAATTAGCTCATGACCTCTGTTTTACCAAATTAGATATCGGTAAATTCTTCTATTCGTCCATGTTAGGTGTGACCGCACTTGTCGATGGGCGGCCATCTTCTGCTTTCAGGACTCCAGAATCAGAACTGTGGCCGTTCCTCGAGTACTCCGGCCAACGTCATGGCGCACAGGGCCTCATTTTGTTCGATGACAGTGGATCCGGCTTCTCTGGTCTGCTCTGACATATCTGGGGCCCGTGGGCATGTGGCGTGTTATAAAAATTAAAATAAATAAATCTGCATTTTAATAATTTACCACCTGCCGCTGATAATGGCATGGCAATCCGGTGTCATTATCGGCCCCAAAGTGAAAACTGCACTGTGATCAGCACTGTGTGTACGTGATTAATGATGACCGCCATGTGCCAACATTGCGGCAGTAGTGGATCCCAATGGATTCCGCTTCCCTTTTTCTGGTGCAGAAAGCAGGTGGATTTCATATTAATCCTGCCTCCTCCACCAGCTTCAAAATCGGAGGCGGGCCAAGAAGCGTTAGATCCCTGTATAGAGTGGGCAAATGCGTGGGCGGGATACTCGGCTACATGCCACGCCCTGTCTAGAGAACACTCACCGAAACAGCCGCAGGTGGTAAAATCTTGCCTCATATCTCTTACCTTAATCCCAGCCATTTCATGGGTCCATCAAAGTACAGTTCTATGAGTGTTAATGTTCCAATGTAGGCAATTTAGTCACTGATTAACCCTCGATGACCGCACTTGGCAAGAGCCCGGCAGTGCGGTGGAGTTGTGCCACCCTCTCACTCAGAGGTTTAGGACTGGTGCAGGGGCCTGCAGACTGAAATCACGGACTCTTCAGCCTCCAGAGTTTACATGCCCACGTACCCGAGCATGGCCTGGCATCGCACACAAGGCAGTGCATTCGTGTCTGCCTGACTCTGCCCCCACCCCTTTCTGTTTTTTGCTTCTGATACACACATAAGCCCTTTTTTGTTTGGGCTATTAGGGGACTCTAAAAGTGCCACCTATAAGCCACAGTTATTGCATTGGAGTACAGATAAGGAGAAATGGCATATGAGGAGGGACACACAGCTTGTAGGGGCTATTTGTTTATTTGTCCACCCATTTGATGCCCATGGCCATGCTAATCCCTGTGGCCATTGTCACCAAGTTTCTGCCAGGATGTCGGCAAACAGACATACCATTACCGGCACCTGATATCCCAGAATTTCCAGGATATTACAGGCACCGGCAATGGTAGGTAAATCCCCATTCCATGTAGTTCATAGGACCCCATGATGGGATTGCCGGTATTACCGACACCCATAGAAAGGCAGATGTACACGTCATCTCTAGAGCCCGCCCCCTCACCTCCGTCATACTGGAAGAACAGTATGAGAGCATTATATGTGACACCGGGTATAGTTCCAATACCGCATGGAAGGTATGAAAGACATTATGCACTCAGACAACCGTATCGAATGTACGCTTACACTGATGTGGCGGAAGGATGTCTGCATACACCATTGAACATAGAAGAGCTATAAGTGACATCAGACCAGAGCAAAGTGACGTCATGAAGACAGGATAGTAGGATGCCCTGAAACGATATGTGAATACTGAAGAAAGAATGAGGATTTAACTGAAGTAACAAGAGAAACATCTACGCAGAGATGAAGAAGATAAGTGAGAAGAGAAGTAGCAAAAGTACATACGCAGAAATGCGAGGTAGATGAGACATATAGAAGTTTGCTGCAGGTGAAAATATAACGCAGGCAAAGCGGCCATGATGGAAAGATGGACGTCGGTTTCGTATAACAGTGTGCTAAGAAGCTTTGAAGGAAGAGATCAGAACTGCAGGTCCGACAGAGGCTGGAAAACAACTTTGTGCGGTTAACAAAGAACATTTGTTTGGTCTGGGATCAATGATGCCACATCAAGAGGCAACTGTAAGGCACAAGGGGAGTCAAAGACGATAAGCTGCATACGCACCACATATTTCTCGTAGATTAAGTGAAGGAGAAAACATTTTCAAGAGCCAGGTATTGGACAATAAAGTATGCGGAAAGCATATGTAAGACGGAGCAACCTAGTCTCCAGAGGCCAAAAGGCGTAATAGCACACAACTTAATTGAATTAAATAGCACTAAATAAAAGGTTGAAATGGACAAAATCAGGTCTTCTCTCATGTACTGCAAGACTCGAAAACAAAGCCTATTGATTAAGCTTCAATTGAAGATAGCGATGTGCCTACACTCCCTTCATAGTCCCAAATAAGAGAACAGTCAGGAAGGTCAACTACAGAGAAGAAGCCTTGGATCAGGGCCTAACTGATGAGAGTTGGTAAGCTAATTGAACAAAGTGGGCAGTGGCCTGATGTTGTTCCCTGCACCTGGGTTTCGTTTTGCCCACATGCTGCTAACGAGCTGAATGTCCAAGGTTGGGAGAGAATGCCAACAAATCATTAGAGCCTGTGAAGCAGTGTGCCATACATTGTTGCAGAGGCCAATCGGTTTCTGTTGTTCTGCTATTAATCAGTATTATACATAGTAAGAGGTAGTTCAAGACATGCCTACCTGATAAGGAACAGCCAGTTATGTTTCTAACCCGTAAACAATTTTATGTTCCCTTAACCAATCCCTCCTTTCGATAGGTTTTGACTGTCTGACACGTAGGAGGACGTCATAGCTGACATACATCGAGGTGTTGTATAATCAAATATATAGCTGAGAGTGTGTGAGATGCAATCCGTTTATTCGCCAGGTTTCCCTACTTTATTGAGCTGATAATAAAGTAGTACTTTGCCATATTCTTTTAGTCTGTCCCGTTATTTGGGCCTGAGATCATTTATTGGTAATTCCATCTGTCACTTGGAATGCTCCAGGTGCTACTGCACACACCGCTAACACCGGTGCCCGTGTTACCGGCTTTTTATTGCCAGTGGGGGCCTGATTTACAAGCAACTTTAGGCTGGAGGTAAATCAGTCGCCCCCCCACCCGCAAACCTGTAGTTTGGAGGTGCGGGAAAAAAGTGGCAGTAACGGAATTACTGCCACTTTTGCCACCACATTTCCTGCACCACCAAACTTATAATGTACCCCAATGGCTTAATTGGAGCTGTAAATGTGCTTGTGGTATAATAAATGTCTTAACCTTGTCTGCCTTCATTCACTCGATTAATAAGCACCATGCGGGCCCTTCACTAAAGCCCTGTTTAAAAGAAGCATTGGCAAAGCCAACAGTTTTGGCTTATGCATAATTATTAGGCATTTGCTAGTCACTGCTATTAGATGCCCAGGTACTCGCACCATTTTGCACCTGCTACCACCAATTGCCAGTTAATACCACTACATCAGTACCTGGCAAGTGCCTCTCTGATACCTACACAAAAGCCCAAACTGTTGGCATGGCCAGTGCTTCTTTCGGAATATATTTATCTGCCTGCAAACGTACATTTATTTTCATATGAGCTTTGAGACCGCCCAGCATCGCCTACCTGTAATGACTGGCAGCAAAGGCTGCAACGACACTTCCTGCGCAGAAAGGACAAATGAAAAGCAGGACGGCCTCCCATGTAGACTGCACTTACCTTGACAATTGAAAAGGGGCGTGCACCCAGTTTTGCACCCTTTCCAACTATTCCGTAACTTTGCGCAGGAAGTATTAAATGTTGTGGAGGAAGTGTTTGTTGGGTTCATGCCCAAGGTCAACAGGTTAACTTTATATTTGCAGAAGCTTTGCAGAACCGCCTGAAGATATGCCTGGGCACGTGGGGGCCCATTTCAACATGATGTTTCGGGGCCCACTGCCTACAGCTTGGACAAACAATCTGAGGCACCGTGGGAACAGAGGAAAGCAGTGAGATGTTAAAATGCGCTGATAATACCGGGGCAGGCAGACACTGGGGAGCTGAAACACTAAATGTTCACTGAAAAGCAATTGAGCAGCTTGCTGATGAAGAGAGCTTATACAGAGGAAACTAGACTAAAAAGGCAAGGAGACGGGAAGCAGTTTGCTGGATACCGCAAGAGGCTGAATTAACCAGCAAGGGCAGCTTGTAAAGTGTCCTGATTTAAAGAAGATGTTGCTGTGTCATAACAATGTCAACACGGGAGCAGCTTCTCTGAGGCTCAAGATCACTTTCCACCAACAAAAACTTGAAAGGCCCTGACACCATCCCTAGAGGTTTGTCACCCTGAATGTATGTTGCCAACGTGTTCTTCCTGTTCGGCAGGCTCCAAAGAGACAAGACTCACAGTTTAAGAAGGTCCTGTCCCGCCCTGCAGCAGAAGAACGCTTTTAAGGCAGAAAGTCCAGGTTGTAGGGTTACATGATGGATAGTAAGGGATGGGAGCTACGCGTTAAAAAAACACGGGCCATCTAATGTTAGAAGCAAGCTCAGTGCTGATCTTGTACATAAACCGCAGCACAAATAAAAGACTCAGATGGTGCTTAAAAATGAGCTGTTATAAAAGCCTAAGTCAATGGTACTCATTTTACAAAGGACATCAGGGCTGAAATTCAAGTATGCAGGTTATGCAAATCCTTCCCCTCCACGTGCGTACCTCGTCTCCACCCGCACACTTCCCTCAGCCACTCTAGGTCTACATGGAGTGCCTCCACTTCATCCCCTGCCACTGTATACCTCCTCCTAACAACTGGCTACTGATTCGGTCTTATTTGTAAGAGGGCTTTGTTTCTTCTGAGTGCAAAACTTCAAATTGCACTGTCACCCATTCCCCCTGCGGCATCCCTCACAACTCGAGAAGATGGCCCCTGTACAAACAAACTAAACAAGAAAATAGATGACGTGCTTAAAATACTACTTATTTTAGACCATTTCCTTGGTTTGTACCAGATTTGGGAGCCCTGTCCTGAAGAAGGCAGCAAATGTTTATTTGCCGAAACGCAGCTACTCTGTGTCGACCCAGAGAAAATGTTTTTTGCAACTTTTAATCACTTTGTGTTTTCCACCTTCAGAACTATGTACATACAAAGCTGTCTGAAGTATATTATGCTGCAGCACTATCCCCCTGGAATATTGTCTGCGTGTAAACCGGGTGTTGAACTCTTTCAAAACATGATGTGACATTATGCACTGTGATGATTGAGACTGATGCTCAAAATTCAATATTCTTGATTAGATCAAGACACCAATAATGCACCTAACAATCTCAATTGTTTTGAAAGAGATGACATCATGTATTGAATTAGTTTCATATGAAGACATTGCTAAATAGATGCTGAATGACCACTGGTACAAACAGGCCTTCTGTGTACTATCCACTTCACCCGCAAGTTTCCCCCAGCCACTCTAGGTCTACATGGACTCCCTCCGCTTCACCCGCAAGCTTCCCCCAGCAACTCTAGGGGTACATGGAGTCCGTCCGCTTCACCCGCAAGCTTCCCCCAGCCACTCTAGGTCTACATGGATTCCCTCCGCTTCATCCGCAAGCTTCCCCCAGCCACTCTAGGTCTACATGGACTCCCTCCGCTTCACCCGCAAGCTTCCCCCAGCCACTCTAGGTCTACATGGAGTCCGTCCGCTTCACCCGAAAGCGTCTCCCAGCCACTCTAGGTCTACATGGAGTCCCTCTGATTCACCCGCAAGCTTCCCCCAGCACTCTAGGTCTACATGGAGTCCCTCCGCTTCACCCGAAAGCTTCTCCCAGCCACTCTAGGTCTACATGGAGTCCCTCTGATTCACCCGCAAGCTTCCCCCAGCACTCTAGGTCTACATGGAGTCCCTCCGCTTCATCTGCAAGCTTCTCCCAGCCACTCTAGGTCTACATGGAGTCCCTCAGCTTCACCCGCAATTTTCCCACAGCCACTCTAGGTCTACATGGAGTTCCTCCGCTTCATCTGCAAGCTTCTCCCAGCCACTCTAGGTCTACATGGAGTCTCTCCGCTTCACACACAAGCTTCCCCCAGCCACTCTAGGTCTACATGGAGTCCCTCCGCTTCATCCGCAAGTTTCCCCCAGCTACTCTAGGTCTACATGGAGCCCCTCTGCTTCACCCGCAAGCTTCCTCCAGCCACTCTTGGTCTACATGGATCCGTCCGCTTCACCCGAAACCTTCTCCCAGCCACTCTAGGTCTACATGGAGGCCCTCAGCTTCACCCGCAAGTTTCCCACAGCCACTCTAGGTCTACATGGTGTCCCTCCACTTCACCCGCAAGCTTCCCCCAGTACTCTAGGTCTATATGGAGTCCGTCCACTTCACCCGAAAGCGTCTCCCAGCCACTCTAGGTCTACATGGAGTCCCTCTGATTCACCCGCAAGCTTCCCCCAGCACTCTAGGTCTACATGGAGTCCCTCCGCTTCACCCAAAAGCTTCTCCCAGCCACTCTAGGTCTACATGGAGTCCCTCTGATTCACCCGCAAGCTGCCCCCAGCACTCTAGGTCTACATGGAGTCCCTCCGCTTCATCTGCAAGCTTCTCCCAGCCACTCTAGGTCTACATGGAGTCCCTCAGCTTCACCAGCAATTTTCCCACAGCCACTCTAGGTCTACATGGAGTCCCTCCGCTTCATCCGCAAGTTTCCCCCAGCTACTCTAGGTCTACATGGAGCCCCTCTGCTTCACCTGCAAGCTTCCCCCAGCCACTCTTGGTCTACATGGATCCGTCCGCTTCACCCGAAACCTTCTCCCAGCCACTCTAGGTCTGCATGGTGTCCCTCCACTTCACCCGCAAGCTTCCCCCAGCCACTCTAGGTCTACATGGAGTCTCTCCGCTTCATCCGCAAGCTTCCCCCAACCACTCTAGGTCTACATGGAGTCCGTCTGCTTTACCCGCAAGCTTCCCCCAGCCACTATAGGTCTACATGGAGTCCCTCCGCTTCACCCGCAAGCTTCCCTCAGCCACTCTAGGTCAACATGCAGTCTCTCCGCTTCACATGCAAGCTTCCCCCTGCCACTCTAGGTCTACATGGAGTCCCTCCGCTTCATCCGCAAGCTTCCCTCAGCCACTCTAGGTCTACATGGAGTCCCTCCGCTTCACACACAAGCTTCCTCCAGCCACTCTAGGTCTACATGGAGTCCCTCTGCTTCACCAGCAAGCTTCCCCCAGCCACTCTAGGTCTACATGGAGTCCGTCCGCTTCACCCGAAAGCTTCTCTCAGCCACTCTAGGTCTACATGGATCCCTCAGCTTCACCCGCAAGTTTCCCACAGCCACTCTAGGTCTACATGGTGTGCCTCCACTTCACCCGCAAGCTTCCCCCAGCCACTCTAGGTCTACATGGAGTCCGTCTGCTTCACCCGCAAGCTTCCCACAGCCACTATAGGTCTACATGGAGTCCCTCCGCTTCACCGGCAAGCTTCCCTCAGCCACTCTAGGTCAACATGGAGTCTCCCTGCTTCACACACAAGCTTCCCCCAGCCACTCTAGGCCTACATCGAGTCCCTCCGCTTCAACCGCAAGCTTCCCTCAGCCACTCTAGGCCTACATGGAGTCCCTCCGCTTCACCCGCAAGCTTCCCCCAGCCACTCTAGGTCTACATGGAGTCCCTCCGCTTCACCCGCAAGCTTCCCCCAGCCACTCTAGGTCTACATGGAGTCTCTCCGCTTCATCCGCAAGCTTCCCCCAGCCACTCTAGGTCTACATGGAGCCCCTCCGCTTCATCCGCAAGCTTTCCCCAGCCAATCTAGGTCTACATGGAGTTCATCCACGTCACCCGCAAGCTTCCCCCAGCCACGCTAGGTCTTCATGGAGTCTCTCCGCTTCATCCGCAAGCTTCCCCCAGCCACTATAGGTCTACATGGACTCTCTCCGCTTCACACGCAAGCTTCCCCCAGCCACTCTAGGACTACATGGAGTCCCTCTGCTTCATCCGTAAGCTTCCCCCAGCCACACTAGGTCTACATGGAGTTCATCCACGTCACCCGCAAGCTTCCCCCAGCCACTCTAGGTCTACATGGAGTCCCTCCGCTTCACCCGCAAGCTTCTCCCAGCCACTATAGGTCTTCATGGAATTCCTCCACTTCACCCGCAAGCTTTCCTCAGCCACTGTAGGTTTCCATGGAGTCCCTCCACTTCACCCGCAAGCTTCCCCCAGCCACTCTAGATCTACATGGAGGGCCTCCACTTCACCCGTAAGCTCTGCTAAACCACTCCAGGTCTACGTGGAGTCCCTCCGCTTCACCCGCAAGCTTCCCTCAGCCACTCTAGGTCAACATGGAGTCTCTCCGCTTCACACGCAAGCTTCCCTCTGCCACTCTAGGTCTACATGGAGTCCCTCCGCTTCATCCGCAAGCTTCCCTCAGCCACTCTAGGTCTACATGGAGTCTCTCCGCTTCATCCGCAAGCTTCCCCCAGCCACTCTAGGTCTACATGGAGTCCCTCTGCTTCACCCGCAAGCTTCCCCCAGCCACTCTAGGTCTACTTGGAGTCCCTCAGCTTCACCCGCAAGTTTCCCACAGCCACTCTAGGTCTACATGGAGTCCGTCCGCTTCACCCGAAAGCTTCTCCCAGCCACTCTAGGTCTACTTGGAGTCCCTCAGCTTCACCCGCAAGTTTCCACAGCCACTCTAGGTCTACATGGTGTGCCTCCCCATCACCCGCAAGCTTCCCCCAGCCACTCTAGGTCTACATGGAGTCCCTCTGCTTCATCTGCAAGCTTCCCCCAGCCACTCTAGGTCTACATGGAGCCCCTCCGCTTCATCCGCGAGCTTTCCCCATCCACTCTAGGTCTACATGGAGTCCCTCCACTTCACTCACAAGCTTCCCCCAGCCACGCTAGGTCCACATGAAGTCTCTCCGCTTCATCCGCAAGCTTCCCCCAGCCACTCTATGTCTTCATGGACTCTCTCCGCTTCACACACAAGCTTCCCCCAGCCACTCTAGGTCTACAAGGAGTCCCTCTGCTTCACCCGCAAGCTTCCCCCAGCCACTCTAGGTCTACATGGAGTCCCTCCGCTTCACCCGCAAGCTTCCCTAAGCCACTATAGGTCTTCATGGAATTCCTCCACTTCACCCGCAAGCTTCCCCCAGCCACTGTAGGTTTACATGGAGTCCCTCCACTTCACCCGCAAGCTTCCCCCAGCCACTCTAGATCTACATGGAGGGCCTCCACTTCACCCGTAAGCTCTGCTAAACCACTCCAAGTCTACATGAAGTCCCTCGACTTCACTCGCAACCTTCCTTAAGACACTCAAGGTCTACATGGAGTCCCTTTCCCTCTCATGAAAGGATTCCTCAACCATTCTAGTTCTTCATAAAGTCCCTCCCCTGCACCTGATAGCTTCCCTCAGTCACTTTATGTCTACATGGAGTCGCTCCACTTGACCCCGTAAGCTTCCCTCAGCCACTGTAGGTCTACATGGAGCCCCTCCGCTTCATCCGCAAGCTTCCCCCCACCACTCTAGGTCTACATCATGTCCCTCACCTCCACCCGCTGGATTCCTTCAGCCACTCTGAGTCTACATGGAGGCCCTCCCTCCACTTGACCCACAAGCTTCCTCAGCCGCTCAAGGTCCATAATGACTTCCTCATTTCTACCCGCAAGATTGGCTCAAACGCTCAAGGTCTACATGGAGTGCCTCTACTCCACCCTCAAGGTTTCCTCACCAAACTACTTGTACATTAAGTCCTTCCCCTCACCCGCGAGCTTCATTCACCAACTCAAGGTCTGCACTAAGTGCTTCTCCACGGATACGCTTGTGCAGCTGCGATACTTCTTCCCACACCAAGATAAATTGCTATTGTGATTCACCTGGGATATCTAAGCCAATCAGAACACACCATATTAATAAAAAAAACTATAATATTTACAGAACGGATTTTAGTTATGCCTTCCTGTAATTAATACAAAGACACTGGTGGGAAGGACTTCACACACATTGAAATATATGACTTTAGGATTGGTTCTTTAAGAGTATTTTGATATCACCTACAAACCTTGTTGTCCTATATGAAAATCCCACACCAGGAGGGGGATTGAAACATGTAGCACACTTTCATCCATGTGTAAGGAATTGTTTTATATGATAGGTATGCCCTCTTTTGCATAGTGTTTCTGCACAAGTGTGGTGTCTATTTACATTGGATTCTGGTAAGTGTTTGTAGGTAAATCTTTCAACATTTGTTGTATAAGGTGACTGCATTTTTCAGACTGTGAGATGTTCTTTAGACTTTGGAAGAGAGAGTTCATTTCCTCTGTATATATGGGGCAACACACACATTATGACCACCGTGGCAAGGTGGGTCTTGGTTGGCCAGTTGCTCTGGTGGATTCAACGCATTGCCCATGACGTCTAAAGCCACAGTTTTGATCATGGCGGCCACAGCCAATCGTTCTGTCTATATATGTTTTATAGGCTGGTATATGATCACGGTGTGTAACCAGAAGGTCGCAGGTTCGAATCTAAGCAGGGTCTCTTCGAGCCTGCACCCTTTCCAGCTAGAGGAAATAAAGGGGCGCTGAGGATTTGGGTGGTGAAGGGTGGTGCCTGGCATCAGTTGGTTATCGTTTCAGAAGCCAAATGGAGGGGGTATCGGGGTCTTGGTTCCAAGTCCCAGCTCTGAAGCTCTCTCTGTCTAAACTGGCTACCAAAATTCCTTCCCCAAATATTCTAGGAGGGGTATAGTTATATAATATATTTTCATGGCGACCTTATTACCTGATACAGTCTAAACAAAGTCCTACAACGACTGCCAACCCTCTAGGAACTGCTGAGCCCTCTCGCATCAAATGTGAAACAAATGTTACTTGTCCGAGAGGCCAAGAAACCTCATGGGACTGGGAGAATAGCTCAGGTGCAAATCCCCGGTCGGCCCTTATAAATCTCTGGATATTAAGCACCTTATAAATAACCAATTATAATTACCGGGTAGCAATTACAAAGTTACTTCACCACAGCACTTCTTTGATACTGCAAACCTCTGCAAGTTTGCTTCAAGTGCAACGCCTGTCAGTTTCTTGTGTGTCCTCAGCCTTCTTGCAACCCAAGCTTCACAGTAACCCTTTCTGGTCTTCAAGAAGACGTATATGCATTGAACCCTCAACTGGGGACTCTAACATGACTGGAGTGGTTTGAGCTCTGCTATACATTGGACATGTTGCGTACCCATGACGCGGCACTAGAGTCATTAACCAGTTCCCGAGGGCCATAACCAAGACCAAGGGCAAGGAAGATTTCACATGGCTGCGTTTGCTCTGCTCATCCTGTAAAATCTGGCAGGAGCCGACTGAGAATTTCTCTAAATGTATTTAGACCTAAAGTTATCTGGTTCTGAAGGCTTTTTACTACACGAGCACGATATTATGGCATATCACTAGGGTGACCAGATAAAAATAAAAATAAAACCCGGACAGGCCATAGACATAAAAGTAGGACTACCGTAAATACTGTAGTTCTACTTCCATGTCGCTGGCTTTTTGCGGGAAGGGGGGTGCGAGCAGGGTGTGTGCTCACAGGTACACTCCTCTCATTCGTGGAGAGCGCCGGGGAGGGGGAAGAGGGGGGAAATGGGGGCGTGAAAAGAATTTCATGCCCCCATTCACGCAGGAAGATTTCGGGATTTAGAAATCGGGTCCCGGCAAAAACCAGGACGGGGTTTTTAAAATTGAAAAACTTCCATGACCCCGGGACGCAGGGCAATTTCCCCGGATTGTCCCGGGAAAACCAGGACGTTTGGTCTCTCTACATATCACAAAGCTGTAGAAATTAATAAAGGAAGATTTTAACATATAACCAGAAAGCTGCGCTTAAGATCGAAGTAAATCTAAGCCCATTGAGAATATACAATAGTACAAAATCATCAAGATACAAGGGCACAAAATCAGACTATATTATATAAGTAGGAGCACCCGCGCAGGGGACCTAAAGCATCAAGAAAGGGGGGATCGTCTAGGAAGAGTCCAACTCAGCCAGGAAATGGCCCCGCACTCGTTCCCTTTCGACACAACACCCCTTAGCAATCCTTTATAGAGAGGGTTCTATGTACTCCGCCCAAACAGAAGACATTTCCGGTGGAGGCCAGAGCGCGCACCGCGGCACAATGCATCATGGGGCCGAAAACTTCAGATGCCGAGCAAAGTCACCTTAGTAGGGGCGTCGTGGGGGGCAGTTGCCCCACCCCACACATTACTTTTACAAACAATAGCTGAGGGGGGATAACTCAGGGGCAACGCGTTTGTCTTGGAAGCTAGACAACGCAGCGCAACACAGGTTTGAATCCCGTGCTTAGAAAACAATCTCTGGTATTAAGCGCGTTGCAAAAAACAATTTAAATTACAATATGCTTCCTTCCCGCCAAAGACCTCATGGAAGACAGGTCAGCGTGAACGCTGTCGTGTCCGGGAGGGGAAAATCTGCCCTTGTGTCACGCACCTATTGTATGCAAGAAGTGTGTGTTTTCCCATAGGTTTAGGCTTCAACCCCAGCATCAACACTGCAACGTCTCCTACGACACAACTCTCGGGTGAGTGAGGATGCTAGTGCTCTTTGCCTTCTAGAAAGATCCGGCGCTGCGCAGGGCAGTCACGGTGAAGGGTGCCGCCTTTTATTGGGTTAATCTTGAGAAACTAAATGTAGTCTAGAGGCTTAGTAGAGGATCCTGGAACCTGAAGTCCAGGATCTCGACCCTGGATTTGCTATTTCACGCAAACTTTGTGGGAATGGCGGCAAATACTTTGAAACTGTGAATATGTGTCGTGTGTAATGAAAAATACACATATGCAGTGTGGTGGATGCCACCCCCCCACGCCCCCATCATGCCCTGCCTCATGTTATTTGTTCTTAACCGGCACCCCATGCTTATGTACAGCGCCTCTTGTTCAAATTGTGTTTAAAGCGCTCCAGCGCTCTTAGTGCGCTTGCCGGGAGAGCATTGTTGAGCGGCTCAGTGGCGGATCAATTGGGTAGGGGACGTTTTAATGCCAAGCCGTCGTGATGACGACCTTATGGGCGCCGGCACTTGGCACCGGCAATCCAACGATCAGTAGTCACTGGGTGAGGAAGGGGGCCAGGACGTATAAGAGGGCGTGAACTTGGCCAATTTTAAATGTCAGACACCATGTACTTTCAAAAGGCACCTCCTTTTCAAATGCCCCTGCCAACAGCAAAGGCTCTCTCTCATGCGCTGCAGCGCACCTTACATCTAGGCCTTTACTAAGCCATAGAACGAAAAAATAAAATACTGAAATCAAGCGCAGCCCATCGCTACGATACAATAACAGACCATTTTATCTACAAGAAAACGCAATATTTAACTTTTCAAATACTGCCATAAGAATAATCAAGCATGAGTCGGGGTGTAGCTATGACTCCTCCTGGGATGAGAACCACAGCACCTGTCGGACAGGTTGCATCTGCTCCACTGACTGACCAGGCGCAAGGCATTACATCTACAAGGGTGACGTAGAGGTACGCAATGTAGCAGCTACGTTTGTAATTTAAACCAGCTCAGCGGGGATTGTTGGGGTACTTGATTTTGAATTTCTACCGGCCCATCACAATCAGTGTGGCCACCCAGTCACCCCACCCAGACAGAGATACAGGAGGGCTGCGCAGCGAGCAAGGCTCCAGGACCACCTCGCGAGCCGGCACTCCTTGCCCATGCGCCCGGAGCAAGTGTTGCGGAAGTGGCGGGAAGTCTCTGTGCCGCCTCCCAGCGGCATGCGCTGGCCCACCACAATAGCCACACCGAGAAACCTCTGCTTCTCAACCTGTCTGGCTTGCAATGGTGCTTTTACTGTGGGAGAGGAGGAGGAGGAGCAGGAGAAAAATACAGGGTTTGTGGGACGCGCTGCGCACCCACACAGCAGAAAAGGCGGCCTGATGTCAGCAGTGGTGCACAAACTGCTGAAGTGCTGCCAGCAGGCTAGGCCCATTGGCTAGAAGCCTCCTCACAATAATACACCTCACCCATACTCTATAGAGTTTCCTGAACTATTTTATAAACTGACTCCTTCCCAAGAAAGGAATCCCTGCCAGGAACCGGTTCACAATGGTGATATTATCTGACAGAAGTTAGAACCTACGGTATGTAATGATTGGGGGTGAGGTGAGGCCATTACCCTCATCTCCGGACCCTTTGACACTGTCTCTGACAGGAAGTGCCCTCAGCCTCACTGTGAAACAGAGCAAAATTCTCAAAACAAGGTCTTGGAAGGCTCCAGTTGAGGGTTCTAGCACCCACCTTCTGGCACTCCCTTGCATCTCCACCATGAAGAGAACTACAGGAGCTTCTGACAATGCCTCAAGACTCCGAGTTTCTTGCAGCCACCACCAGATGGCTCGCACGTGTAACGAGAAAGCCAAATAAATAAATAATCTTGCTCAAGTGTCATGGGACTGCAGGCCAAATACAGTGGTTAAGCGACAAGGTCAACTTTGAATGCATCTGGTCACTGTGGATTTGCATATTGGCGCTTTGCACGCAGCGACCAGTGCTCATTTTGCATATCTATGCAAATATACCACAAAAGCCATGAATGACCACCCCTCACCCCTCCTCCCCCCTTTAGAGGTGAAACATGAGTGGCTTTGATTGTAACCAAGGCTGGACATTGTCAGGCATTCCAGTTATAGGCATTCCAGCCCCCAAATGTCTATGATCGTTCATCATTGCGCCTGCTGGCTAGGGCTCATGGGAGTTGTGGTCCAAAACATCTGGAGAGCAGCAGGCTGCGTACCACTGGTGTAAACTAAGCACGTTCAGCTATTTTGCTACACTGAGGGAATTGTGGGACCAAAACTGCAATTCGTTTTTTTCCGGCACTCTTCAACTGCAGTGCACACATTTGCATGTGCAGCTGTTGGTCTACATGTTGAGGTCCGAGTCAGTGGTGATCCCTCTTTTATTATCAAACCCAAAATGCCCGTGTGACTCAGATTAAACAATATGCCTGTGAGACTGTCCAGGAAAGCTGACCCCACGCCATGTCACAGGTGTTTAACATGTAGGACCTATTTTTCATTCTGCTGACACTTGCAATCCCTTGATAAATAGATCATATTGTGAACCAGCGGCCAGCTGCTTTCTGAGCGGGGAAGCGATACCCCGGGGAGGGTCAGCATCAACTTTCAACTGAAAAGTCAGGACACAAGGCCTTGATAAATCGCCGAAGTGGCGCACCTAGATTAAGCATGGCGTCTCTACTTACCCTGGGATTTGCCGCGCTTCCAAAAGGTTAATAAATGTAGGCCCCGGTAATCATGCAGCCCGAGACCAACTCTTGCGGCAGCTCCGCTTTTCTTCCGCAGAAGGAAAATGAGGAATTCCGCAGCACTTTTCTCAGAAAGTAGCTATCGTGTTATCAAGAACTGTGGGTGAGTTAATCATGGACACATTACTGTAGAAGTAGTCTCTGCGGGAGACTCAAACCACCTTTGCAGTTCAGCCATGGGGAGCAGGTACCTGCTTTAATTTTCTATCCCCCTTATCTTCCTTGCAGTGGTATAGAGCAGATTAATGACAAGTTATACCTACTTCATATACATGTCGCCCTAGAGCAGGGGCCCCTGGGTCCTGCTGCAAGGGCATATATGGCCCTGGGGAAAAGAGGGCGGGTCTTACCCCTCAGTCCACACCTTGTCCATGCCAATGCCCACTTGAAATTTCTACCACTGTGCGGCCCATCAAATTGTTTAAATACGCAACAGTTTTCGCAGCAGGTTGGGATAATGTATTGTCTGCCAAGGTTCCAGCCGGGCTCCATCTTGTAGTAGAGAATGAAACAGTCATGCATGAATGGAGCCGACTGGCCAAGCCGAAACGTCTTATAAGGGTGAGGGGAGCGGGGTAGCTCCATAGGGGGAAAAGTAGGGTTGGGCGGCGTGATCAGCGAGTTCAAGATGTTCTTTGAAGAGTAGGGTCTTCAGGCCCTCCCTGAAGCGTAAGATGGAGAGGCCTGTCTGATCTGCATCAGTAAGTTATTCCCGCCTGTTTATGGTTTTTTCCCTCTCACAGTTTTGTTTCCAGCCTGGCCAACATTCAGCCAAATAGAGTGTTTTCTTTTGTTGCGATTGATATGCAGGTGATGCAGGCACTCCTGAGCCTGATGCAGCCACTCCTGAGCCTGGTGCACGCACCCCTGATGCAGCCACTCCTGAGCCTGGTGCACGCACCCCTGATGCAGACACTCCTGAGCCTGATGCAGCCACTCCTGAGCCTGGTGCACGCACCCCTGATGCAGGCACTCCTGAGCCTGATGCAGCCACTCCTGAGCCTGGTGCACGCACCCCTGATGCAGGCACTCCTGAGCCTGATGCAGCCTGATGCAGGCACTCCTGATGCAGGCACTCCCGATCCTGATGCACACACTCCTGATGCAGGCACTCCTGAGCCTGATGCTGCCACTCCTGCGCCTGGTGCATGCACCCCTGATGCAGGCACTCCTGAGCCTGATGCACACACTCCTGATGCAGGCACTCCTGAGCCTGATGCAGCCACTCCTGAGCCTGGTACACGCACCCCTGATGCAGGCACTCCTGAGCCTGATGCAGGCACTCCTGATGCAAGCACTCCTGAGCCTGGTGCAGGCACTCCTGAGCCTGATGCAGGCACTCCCGAGCCTGCTGCAGGCACTCCCGAGCCTGATGCACACACTCCTGATGCAGGCACTCTTGAGCCTGGTGCAGGGATTCCAGAGCCTGATGCAGGCACTCCTGAACCTGATGCTGGCACTCCCGAGCCTGCTGCAGGCACTCCTGATGCAGGCACTCCCGAGCCTGATGCACACACTCCTTATGCAGGCACCCCTGAGCCTGGTGCATGCATTCCTGAGCCTGATGCAGGCACTCCTGAGCCTGGTGCAGGCACTCCTGAGCTGATGTAGGCACCCCTGAGGCGGATGCAGGTACTCCTGAGATGCAGGCCCTCCTTACCCTGATGCAGGCACTCCTGATGCAGGCATTCCCGAGCCTGGTGCACACACTCTTGATGCAGGCACTCCTGAGCCTGATGCAGGTACCCCTGAGCCTGATGCAGGCTCTCCCGAGCCTGATGCACAAACTCCTGATGCAGGCACTCCTGAGCCTGGTGCAGGCACCGCTGATACAGGCACTCCTGAGCCTGATGCAGGCACTCCTTAGCCTGACACACACACTCCTGATGCAGGCATTCCTGAGCCTGGTGCAGGCACCCCTGATACAGGCACTCCTGAGCCTGATGCAGGTACCATGAGCCTGATGCAGGCTCTCCCGAGCCTGATGCACAAACTCCTGATGCAGGCACTCCTGAGCCTGGTGCAGGCACTTCTGATACAGGCACTCCTGAGCCTGATGCAGGCACTCCTTAGCCTGACACACACACTCCTGATGCAGGCATTCCTGAGCCTGGTGCAGGCACTCCTGATACAGGCACTCCTGAGCCTGATGCAGGCACTCCTTAGCCTGATGCAGACACTGCTGGTGCAGGCACTCCTGAGCCTGATGCAAGCACTCCTGAGATACAGGCACTCCTTACCCTGATGCTGGCACTCCTGATGCAGGTACTCCTGAGCCTGATGCAGGCACTCCTGCGTCTGATGCAGGCACTCCTGGTGTAGGCACTCCTGATGCAGGCACTCCTGAGCCTGGTGCAGGCACTCCTGATACAGGCACTCCTGAGCCTGATGCAGACACTCCTGATGCAGGCACTCCTGAGATACAGGCACTCCTTACCCTGATGCAGGCACTCCTGATTCAGGCACTCCTGAGCCTGATGCAGGCACTCCTTAGCCTGATGCAGACACTCCTGAGCCTGGTGCACGGACCCCTGATGCAAGGAATCAAGCCGATCCATTGGTTCTGCCGTTTCATCACCACCTGGGAAGACTTGCACCGCTATGTTAAGGAATTCTGGGATGTATACACCTTTGCATGGTCTCCAGGTGTGGTTGGCGAGAGAGTCCTATTGGAGGATTCGTGTAGAGTTGCTCCAATCGAGGACTAGGACCACTCTCTCCTCTAATAAGAAAGAGTTATTACGTGTTTTGCTTCCGAGGCAAGGTGCATCGAAAGGCTACGAATTAAGCCGGCACCAGGAAATGGCGGCTCTTGTGCTTTTCGCTGGAGAATGTGGTAAATAAGGATTGTTTGAAAAAACCAAGTGATCCTGTAAATTGGTGTCGACCGTCATAGAGGATACGGACCACATGTTATGCAGATGTGCTGGAGGGGTGCGCTCTCCTGTCTTAGTTGCAAAACCGATGTAGGAAAGTTTAGTTTAGTTTCTTTATTTGTACAGCGCACCAAACCCTCAGGTAACTGGACGCTTGAAGCTTCTATAATAGTTACAGACAATGTAGAGAAAAGCAGTATGGGAAAAACAGCAGGAAATAAATAAGTGCTGGTCGACCGTGGTTACATAAGGGTCGAGAGGTGAGAGAGACAGTTACAATACCAAGTAGTTAATGAAAGTAAGGAGTGCAAACCATCCAGGAGCTGCCCTGGCACTGTCGGGTGAATTAGAAGTTCCTTGGCAGATGGATGGGCCTAGTTAATAGGGTTCAGCAGCCCTGGCAATACATTTCAATTGTTACCTTGAACTTCTATGAGTTTGACGGTCCTGCTGTTCATTATTTTAATTTTCTGGGGTGTTTATTAAGCACAGACTTATCTTCGGGCAGCAACGGAGCACTTTACAAGTCGTAAGAGGGAAGTACACAGTGAGGGAAGCAGAGATTCAAAGGAGGAGACCACAATTTGACACGTAACTCTGCTCCTGAAAGGAAGGGCATGAGCCTGCCGGAAGAGGGGACAGAGACGGCCATACCACCATGAGGTGACCCCGCACAATTCATTGAAAAGACTGAATGTCATTGGCTGGCCTTCGAAGATGGGTAGAGGTGGGCATCCACATCAACGAGGAATGGCCTACGGTCTTAGTTGGGCTTCTAGACAACAATGCACTTGACTGTCGGTTGTATGTTTTTATCGGGGTGCTGGCAGCGGGACCGAGAATGTATCTAAACGTACGGCATACCATTGTTTTCATGTGGTAAAGAACTTTGTGGTCATTTACTGCATGGAAATGGCTGTATTCCCGCTATCCGGCATCTCAACTGCTTGCTCTGCTTATGATTGCTTTTTATTTTTTCTCTGTGTTGTTTTTTATGATGCTTGTTTTTAGGTTGCGCACTTAGGCGGCGTGCTGCGCTTCATACGACTCCGAAAAAAAATATATATAGTTGTGGTTAGGGGATTAAAGTGGGGTGGGGGGTTGAGGTCGGGGTGCTAGTGAAGGGGAAAGGGTTACTTGGGGGGAAACCCCCATTACAAAATAGAAGTAACAATTGGAAGGGATATCCACGAGGTAAATTACCCTGTACCCTGAATAAACACATTCAAACCGACTGTTCTTTCAGTTGGTTTGCTCTGAAGTTAAGCCTTTCTAAAAGCAGGGGTTTCCGGTTTGCAGGGCAGTCCTCGCTCTGCCCGACTCTTTGGGCAGAATGCCAGCCTGCGAGATCATGGTGTGTGTATGGCAGTGCCCGCTCCTGCACTGGTGCGGACTACTCGGGCAACAACAGTAAGTTACTGCGAGGCCTGGCGCATAATGAGTGCCGAAGGCGAGGACAGGCACTCCAATGGCCTTTTTGATGCTCTCTATACATTGCAGGAGGCTCGGAAGAATGTCCGGCCAGGCTTCCTTAGTGAGTGAGTACCTCTTGCCTCATGCAGTTTCTTTCCATACATCAAGTATAGTTTATTAAACACCCCCACGGAGCCTCCCTGTGGCGTAACGCGTAATGTAGACGCGCAGCCGCTCTCATCTCACTGCACCGTCCTGCACAAAGGCTAGGGGGTGCCGGGAAGTCCTGCTTCTCGGTTTCACCCCTTTTCTGCCACATAGACAGTCTGGAGTCTGTGCAGATGTGTTCCAGCTGCCACACAGGCAGATGCTAATTGAAAAGCAACGGGAAACAGTGGCTTATAATTGCATTCTACTACACACAGACACACGCTGGCAGCAAGCGGCCCGCAAACTGCCGTATAGACTACACACAGCCACAAGCTGGCAGCAAGCAGCCCGCAACCAGACGTATAGACTACACACAGGCGCACGCTGGCAGCAAGCAGCCCGCAAACAGCCATATACACTACACACAGGCACACGCTGGCAGCAAGCAGCCCGCAAACTGCCGTATAGACTACACACAGCCACACGCTGGCAGCAAGCAGCCCGCAACCAGACGTATAGACTACACACAGGCGCACGCTGGCAGCAAGCAGCCCGCAAACAGCCGTATACACTACACACAGGCGCACGCTGGCAGCACGCGGCCCGCAAACAGCCGTATACACTACACACAGCCACACGCTGGCAGCAAGCAGCCCGCAAACAGTCATATAGACTACACACAGCCACACGCTGGCAGCAAGTGGCCCGCAACCAGCCGTATAGACTACACACAGCCACACGCTGGCAGCAAGCAGCCTGCAACTAGCCGTATACACTACACACAGCCACACGCTGGCAGCAAGCGGCCCGCAACCAGCTGTATACACTACACACAGCCACACGCTGGCAGCAAGCAGCCCGCAAACAGTCGTATAGACTACACACAGCCACACGCTGGCAGCAAGCAGCCCGCAACCAGCCGTATAGACTACACACAGCCACACGCTGGCAGCAAGCAGCCTGCAACTAGCCGTATACACTACACACAGCCACACGCTGGCAGCAAGCGGCCCACAACCAGCTGTATACACTACATGGCGCACAATGGCTGTAAGCAGCAGCACAACCTGTGCACACCAGCTGCAAGCGCATAGCAACCGGCTTTGCACACTGCACATAGGCAGACACAAACTGCAAGCACCCCGCAGCCAGCCGTATACACTACACAGAGCCACATGCTGGCAGCAAGCAGCTCGCAACCAGAGTATACACTACACAGACGAACACGCTGGCAGCAAGCGGCCCGCAAACAGCCGTACACACTACACACAGGCGCACACTGGCAGCAAGCGGCCCGCAAACAGCCGTATACACTACACACAGGCGCACGCTGGCAGCAAGCGGCCTGCAAACAGCCGTATACCCTAAACACGGGCACACGCTGGCAGCAAGCGGCCCGCAACCAGCCGTATACACTACACACAGCCACATGCTGGCTGCAAGCGGCCCGCAACCAGCATATACACTACACACAGGAACACGCTGGCTGCAAGCGGCCCGCAACCGGCCGTATACACTGCACACAGGCACACGCTGGCAGCAAGCGGCCCGCAACTGGCTGTATACACTACACACAGGCACACGCTGGCTGCAAGCGGCCTGCAACCGGCCATATACACTACACACAGGCACACGCTGGCAGCAAGCGGGCCGCAACTGGCTGTATACACTACACACAGGCACACGCTGGCTGCAAGCAGCCCGCAACCGACCATATACACTACACACAGGTACACGCTGGCTGCAAGCAGCCCGCAACCGGCCGTATACAATACACACAGCCACATGCTGGCAGCAAGCGGCCTGCAACCAGCGTATACACTACACACAGGAACACGCTGGCTGCAAGCAGCCCATAACCGGCCGTATACACTACACACAGGCACACGCTGGCAGCAAGTGGCCCGCAACTGGCTGTATACACTACACACAGGCACACGCTGGCTGCAAGCGGCCCACAACCGGCCGTATACACTAAACACCAGCACACGCTGGCAGCAAGCGGCCCACAACCGGCCGTATACACTACACACAGGAACTCGCTGGCTGCAAGCGGCCCTCGACCGGCTGTATACACTACACAGGAACACGCTGGCTGCAAGCGGCCCGCAACCGGCCGTATACCCTACACCAGGGGTCTCCAACCTTTACGTTAGCTAGAGCTACTTGTAGTGGAGGCCAACAGTGGAGAGCTACTAGCGGGCGATATCGGGGTGGAGATATTTATAAACCTTGGAATTTTTACCAATATTTTTTTGGCTCGATTATTTCCTCTCTATGAACAGATGGAATAACATATGCCTTCACGAATATATTAAGAACTTCAAAAACCTCTTTGTTGCATTATTTATTTATTAGTAGCTGTCTCAAAAAGACAGATATTTGTTGGACTACCACACAACTATCCTGTAATTTCTGTGCCCCTTCCTTTGCGTTTTATGCAGGCTTTCTACATGCTAGGCACACTATTGTTTTCCAAATGTGCATTTCACACTTACATAAAAAAAAGAAAAGTAATTTCCAAATTGAAAAATGTTGGTTGCATTCACAAGTTTTCTTTGAAATGTTTTTTTTTGTCAGACACCACACATACTCTGTTATTTGCCAGTAAGATAGCTCAGCAGGTTGAGCGCTCGCTGCTGTGATCTGAGCATGATCTGCAGGTCGCAGGTTAAAATCCCAGCAAGGCCAACTCAGCCTTTCATCCTTCTGAGGTCGATACATGAGTACCAATTTCAGTTGGGTGATATTGCATGTAAATATGTGCTCTGTAAAGCGCTTTGGATTAAGGCGCTATATAAATAACACAACATTATCATTATTTGTGTGCCCCTCTGTGTTTTAGCACAGGTTATATTTATAAAGATGTTATATGCTTGTCAAACTGGATAATCACAAATAAATGCTTCTGTTATGCTGACAGCAGTTTTTAGAAAATTAAACTGTGGGTTCATGGGTGCCAACTTTTGATTTTCACAGGGGCAGAAATATCCCCACCTCAGCCCTGAATATAAGCAAGCAACCAGCCCAACCCATACCCTGGCCAAACACATTGCATAGCACTTTTTTTTATAATGCATTGAAAAAAGTCATACGATTAACAACCTGTAGTTTTGAATATATAACATCTCAGCATCGGTCTTGCAACCTGCTGAACTACCCTGGTAGGCTTCTACTGCACAGCGTGTCTATGGATTGATTAATGTACTAAAAGTGGGTGTACTTGTGTCATGGAAGTGATTTAAAGTGGAAATGTACGGTGTGGAATTTGGAAAGAAACCAGCTGAAAGAAACTGCACCATTTTTTAAATATTATTTTGAACATTTCCAGGCGCACGGCAGTGCTACTGTGATATTTTCATTGCGTGGTCACAAGGATCCTGATCCTGCCCCAGCCCCTCCAACATCTCTGGCAAACAAGAGCAGCTTGCTTAACTACAGGCGGCCTGCAGAAGCATAACATGATACTGACATTTGTCAGTGGATTCATAAGCACTTCCAAGTGGCACAGTAGCCAAGCTCTCTGCCTGCAATTGGTCTGACCAGAGTTTGGATCCTGAACACGGAACATGGGTGCAAAAAGCACCATTAAATAATATAACTTAGGATAAATGTTTATTTTTCGGTATCTTCAGCGCGGGCGACTGAAAAGGCTCAGGCGAGCTACTAGTCGCCCGCGATCTACTGTTTGGCGACCTCTGCCCTACATGCCCTACACACAGGCACCCGTTGGCAGCAAGCGGCCCTCAAACAGCCGTTTACACTACACACAGGTGCACACTGGCATCAAGTAGCCCGCAACCAGCCGTATACACTGCACACAGGCACACGCTGGCAGCAAGCAGCCCACAACCAGCCGTAAACCTTACAGCAGCACAACCTGTGCACACGCGCTGCAAGCGCATAGCAACCGGCCTTGCACACTGCACATAGGCACACACCAGCTGCAAGCGCAAAGCAACCAGCCTTATACACTGCTCATAGGTACACACCAGCTGCAAGAAAATAGCAACCGGCCTTACACACTGTACATAGGCACACCCCAGCTGGAAGCGCATGCAACCAGCCTTATACACTGCTCATAGGCACACACCAGCTGCAAGCGGATAGCAACCGGCCTTACACACTGTACATAGGCACACACCAGCTGGAAGCGCATGCAACCAGCCTTATACACTGCTCATAGGCACACACCAGCTGCAAGCGGATAGCAACCGGCCTTACACACTGTACATAGGCACACACCAGCTGGAAGTGCATGCAAAGAGCCTTGCACACTGCACATAGGCACACACCAGCTGCAAGCGCATAGCAACCGGCCTTACACACTGTACATAGGCACACACCAGCTGGAAGCGCATGCAAAGAGCCTTGCACACTGCACATAGGCACACACCAGCTGCAAGCGCATAGCAACCGGCCTTACACACTGCACATAGGCACACACCAGCTGGAAGCGCATGCAACCAGCCTTATACACTGCTCATAGGCTCAAACCTGCTGTCTTATACTGCATTACTAAGTGATGTACACCACTAAGGGACGTACATGAGCCCGTTATATGCTGCACATGGACACACACATGGTGCAAGCATCACTGCAACTGGCATTTTCCAGTATTCATCATGTACAGCACTAATGGAAGTTTACACTAGACAAGAGCAGTGCACAGTGGCAAGCCATTTGCAAAACTGAAGTTGGTTGCCTGGTAGGTTCATAAAGGCCTTGCTTTAGCAATCTCTTCAGACTGTCTGCCCTTGCACGTTCTGAATGCGCACAAGGCCTAGTAGGACCGCATCTCTCTTTCATTGTTATATTTGCCTTTCACTCCCATAGACCTTTCCTGTTGCCCTGTGGACACTTTCAAACACAATTTACTTGATGTATAAGCACCTTACAAATGCAAAATAAATACAAATAAATAAACCACAGAAGGGGACAGACCAGATGCATCACACGATTGGCACCACCTCTCCATGGCTCTGCATCAGGTTATGGAGAAAGCACATAGGCACTGTGTACATGGCACACGGCACACACTAGGAAGGGCTTCACTGTGTCAGTTCAAAGTACTATGCAACCGGTCTCTAGAACAGGTTGTCAATGCAGAGAAGCCTGTTGTTCCCCCCACCCCCGCCACCAATCCTACACTTCAGGTAAGACATTGTATAATGATTTGCATTGTCTAATGCTTGCATTGTCTAATGTTCTGCATTGTCTGTTGCTCTGCACTGTCTGGTGCTCTGCAATGTCTGATGCTGTGCATTGACTGGTGCTCTGCACTGTCTAATGCTCTGCATTGTCTGGTGCTTTACAATGTCTGGTGCTCTGCAATGTCTGATACTCTGCATTATCTGGTGCTCTGCATGGTCTAGTGCTCTACAATGTCTGATGCTCTGCATTGACTGGTGCTCTGCACTGTCTAATGCTCTGCACTGTCTAGTGTTCTGCATTGTCTGGTCTTCTGCATTGGCTGATGCTCTGCACTGTCTAATGCTCTGTATTTTCTGGTGCTCTGCATTGTCTGGTGCTCTGCATTTTCTGGAGCTCTGCATTGTCTAATGCTGTGCATTGTCTGGTGCTCTGCATTGTCTGATGCCCTGCACTGTCTAATGTTCTGCATTGTCTGGTGCTCTGTATTGTCTGATGCTCTGCACTGTCTGGTGCTCTGCATTGTCTAATGTTCTGAATTGTCTGGTGCTTTGCATATTCTGGTGCTCTGCAGTGTCTGATGCTCTGTATTGTCTGGTGCTCTGCACTGTCTGACGCCCTGCACTGTCTAATGCTCTGCATTGTCTGGTGTTCTGCATTGTCTGATGCTCTGCACTGTCTAATGCTCTGTATTGTCTGGTGCTCTGCATATTCTGGTGTTATGCATTGTCTGATGCTCTGCATTGTCTGGTGCTCTGCACTGTCTAATGCTCTGCATTTTCTGATGCTCTGCAGTGTCTAATGTTCTGCATTGTCTGTTGCTCTACACTGTCTAATGCTCTGGATTGTCTGGTGCTCTGCATTATCTGGTGCTCTGCATTGTCTGATGCTCTTCACTGTCTAATGCTCTGCATTATCTGGTGCTCTGCATTGTCTATTGCCCTGAATTGTCTAATGCTCAGCATTGGCTGTTGCTCTGCACTGTCTGATGCTCTGCATTATCTGGTGCTCTGGTTTGTCTGATGATCTGCATTGTCTGGTGCTCTGCACTTTCTGATGCTCTGCATTGCCTGGTGCTCTGCATTGTCTGGTGCTCTGCACTGTCTGGAGCTCTGCATTGTCTGATGCTCTGCACTGTCTGGTGCTCTTCATTGTCTGATGCCCTGCACTGTCTAATGTTCTGCATTGTCTGGTGCTCTGCATTGTCTGATGCTCTGCACTGTCTGGTGCTCTGCATTGTCTAATGTTCTGCATTGTCTGATGCTCTGCTTTGTCTGGTGCTCTGCACTGTCTGGTGCTCTGCATTGTCTGACGCTCTGCATTGTCTGGTGCTCTGCACAGTCTAATGCTCTGCATTGTCTGGTGATCTACATTATCTGGTGCTCTGCATTGTCTGGTGCTCTGCCCTTTCTGATGCTCTGCATTGCCTGGTGCTCTGCATTGTCTGATGCTCTGCATTGTCTGATGCCCTGCACTGTCTAATGTTCTGCATTGCCTGGTGCTCTGCATTGTCTGGTCCCATGCAATGTCTGGTGCTCTGCATTGTCTGATGCTCTGCATTGTCTGGTGCTCTGCATTGTCTGGTGCTCTGAAAAGTCTGATGCTCTGCATTGTCTGGTGCTATGCACTGTCCGATGCCCTGCACTTTCTGATGCACTGCATTGCCTGGTGCTCTGCACTTTCTGATGCTCTGTATTGCCTGGTGCTCTGCATTGTCTGATGCTCTGCACTGTCTAATGTTCTGCATTGTCTGATGCTCTGCATTGTCTGATGCCCTGCACTGTCTAATGTTCTGCATTGTCTGATGCCCTGCACTGTCTGATGCTCTGCATTGTCTAGTGTTCTGCGTTGTCTGGTGCTCTGCATTGTATGGTGCTCTGTATTGTCTGATGCTCTGCATTGTCTAATGCTCTGCATTGTCTGGTGCTGTGCATTGTCTGGTGCTCTGCAATGCTAGAGGACCCAATGTCTTGATTATTTCTGGTTTCAAGGACGTTGGCCTCTATGGGTATCCGTAGGAGAAAGTCAGGCATGGCAGTGGGCAGGGTGGGGTTACGATGATGTCAGTGAACAGTTCAGTGCAAGCTGCATACTTGGTACCACAGAGAACATCTGGCTACCAGCAGCCATGGGATGCCAGCAGCGTGAGTTCACCACCAGTTAAGGGGCTGTCTCGGACGGGATACCTCTGCCCCTTTCCAATCGGTTTGTAGGGGTTTAGGCCGCCAGTAATTGGAAGGATGGCTCGAGTTCTCCCACTTTTGATTCGCTTTCAAAAACCAAAATGACAGTGCAGCCGTAATCCGCTGTTTTATTTTTCCGGTGCCATACCACAGAGGGCCCCTCTGTGTCAGGTTACTGGAAGAAAGAGCTATTTCTGTGCAAGGCTTGCCACAGCTCGCCCCTTACATCAGTGCACTGTGGCTCCCAGCACAAAAAGCCCACGGCTCCCTACCGTGCCAAGAGAAACACGACCGCCCTGGCAGCCCCACCGGCCAGCTGCTGGCCTGGCACCGCAGCTCAGGTGCCCCCTAAACGCCTCATGGTGGGCGGCATGGCTGTTGGTGCTGGCTCCAAACCCTTCACAATCACAGGCTTTGTTTAATAAGTGGCACAGCCCTCTGCAGCCCTGTGCTAAGCGGACTGTCTGTGCCAGCACTTGCAGGGTAGACACTGCCCACAGAGTCAAGACTTTCTAAGCATGTGCAAGAACTTATCAAAACCACTCACTCTATGCACTGCTATAGGCTCCTCTCCCTGTGCATCCATCCTGTGCTGCCCCCACCTTCCCCCCTCTGCACCTGAATTTTTATTTCAATACCTCTGTTTTCCCATCAACCCCCACGGCTCCTCATGGCATCTTAGTTCTTCACCATCCACCCCTTGTCTTCTCTCCTGTCTTTAAACCCATAAATTGGCATTACTTTATTCAGGACACCCAATTTTATTCCCATCCCTCTTGCTGTGCCCCCACTCGAGCACTTCCCATGCGTGGTTACATGTCTACCCGTGTAGCGACCTCTCTACACATTCTCTCGCCCCATCTTCACTATCATTCCTGATCAGCGGGGCCACTCCTCCAACTCTCCCATCTTAATTTCCATTTCCCTGTTTGCCCCTCCTACCTCTACTTCCATGCCGCCCCCACCACTCGTCCCCTCCATTTCCAACGCCCCCCACCCCAATGTGTGTTTTCCAAGTTGGGGCTAATTCTGCTCCATTCATGGCATGAAAGAACCCGGGCGCATGGGATCTGCGGGGAACCAGGGCACTGGCGGAAAAGCAACTGGGCAGAACCACCACGCATGATGGGTGACCCCGGATGGACCTAAGCGTGATGCCACTTGGCAGCTTATGAAAGATGTCTTCTGCTCACTGTTCTGTAACCTTGCCATCTTGAATTCACCAGCCAAGGAGAGCCTTGGCAGGTCCTCCATGCCCTCCCGCTCACTGCGCTTCCATCTCAGTTACACGCCTCACATTGGCATACTCCACTGTGCTGGAGTGGTTGGTGAGAGGGGCGGTGCACAGCCAAAGAGTTTCTATAACATTTGCCCACATGCCACATTTGCAGAGACTGGGTTTCCGAGGGTTGTCGAGTCTGGTTTTGGCACTGTATGGCACTTTCTTTGCATTCCACAACCCCCCATCACTCTTCTTGTGTAGGGGTCATCCCTGTAATCCATGTCTGTTGGCCGCTCACCCCCTATGGATGCCGAATCCTTCTCGTTTGTGGGGGACCCTGAGGCGGTAACCCGTATTGATGCAGTACTACGCCGCTGACCCGTACGATAGAGCGCACGATACTGAAGACAGGAACCCATTTGAAGGGGATTTGGAACAACTTTTCCGTCTTGATGAAGGCTGCCACAACTAGAGCATGTTTTAGCCGACACAAATAAGAACAAATAAAACAAATCGATAAGAAAAGCCAACTATGCATTAAGGACTAAGAATCTCCTGAAAAACACCTCAAAACTCTGCAAACATTATATAAGCCTGTCCTACCCAATTATAACAGGATGTAGGAAGCAAGCTTGGAATTTTAAAGGGCCACAACCTTTACAAAAAAAATGTCTGAGGGTCTGGTCAAACTCCCGCCACGGGACTTGTGACCCTGCTGCAGGCCTTCAACTCCACCTTGAGACACAAAGTGGGGTGCAACCCTTAAAAGATCCCCCAGCAACCCCCCCGGAAAAGCCGCACCGTCCTGAGCGGGCCATTATATTTCTATCGCATTACTCATTTAGCCCTGCATCCTTTCTTCATGGGTATTAATCCACGGACAACACACCTCGTGGGTCGGTATTGATGCAGGGGCTTTGGTAGGCATGGCGGCTACCAGCTTCATATAAAGGGATTCACAGTGTTAGCCATATCGCCTGCGCGCCAACAAAACAAAAAACAATGAAATGGAATGAAAATACGGTTCTATGTCGCTTTACTGACAGTAGTAGTTTTTCGATGGATTTTTTAACCAAAAAAAACATCGAAAAAACTCATCCCCTATTTTTATTTTGTTTATTTGTGGAGATCCCCTCAGACCCTCCATTTCGCTATGTTACTAAACCCACCAGTACCCCTCTCCAAGCCCCTTCTACCACTTATTCGCCCAATATATATTTTGATACGTTTTCTCAATAGATTTTCTTCAGTAAAAAAAACAGCAAAAAAACTACTGTCAGCAAAATGACAATGTACTGAAAATAAATGCTAAGGTAAAGACTGGTTGAAGCTTATTGTTACAATGTAAGTATCCTTCCAACGTCCTGAGTTTGCCATTTCATAATTTTAGTTTTTTTCTTCTATTGGGGGCAGGAGCCCAGACCCATATGCATGGTTCTTCAAATTCCTGAATCTCTTGAGTTAAACTCAACGTTTCCTCCAAATGCACTTCCAGGCCTACTTTGCTTACAACACCTGTACCAAAATGAATAGTGAATGATATGTAGCTTCTATGTATACCCTGCTTAAAAAAACAATTATTTTGTATTATATGTAATTTACTGTCTTCTCACCAATACCATGTAACCATGCAGCTTTTCCCTGTAACTAAGCTCATCACAAGTAACAGCGCGGCAATGCCAAGGGCTGCCTGTGCGCTATACAAATGCATACATGAATAAATAAACTCTGGCTTTCCCGTTTCACCTCAAAATATACACATGGCATGTTGAACCAGTGAATACTGCTGCTACTGTATACGGTGCGAGTCTGAGGGTGGCACGAGTCCGGGCGTGGCACGAGTCCGAGGGTGGCACGAGTCTGGGCGTGACACGAGTCTGAGTGTGGACTGAGTCCGGGCGTGGCACGAGTCCGGGCGTGGCACGAGTCCGGGCGTGGCACGAGTCTGGGCGTGACACGAGTCTGAGTGTGGACTGAGTCTCTGAGAATTCTCACTAGCCTCACAGAGCCACTAGCCCAAGGCTTTGCAACCTGCTCGCCCCGAAACGTTTTGGACTACGACACCCATGATCCCTCACCATTGGCTACTGTCCAGGTCTGATGGCAGCTGTAGTCCACCTGGAGAGACAAAGGTTGCAGGTCTCTGAATTCGCCTGTTGGGAATGGCCCCACTGTCCGGATGGTTCTGTTTGCCTTCAAGTGCAGGATGCCGTGAATTGCGCCTGCGCCGGCCTCCCGGTGGGAGGAGCCTGACCCGCGCCATTAGTTGCCCCAACACTTCTTGCACCACCTATGCATGCACCCCAAAAGTGTCAAGAAGGCAAAGAAGAGGGCTGAGGATAAATAGCCCACTGTGCATTTTTGTTCTCCTCTAAACTATTTTAAAAGCATGGCCAGCATCTGGGGATCTTCACATGTCATTAAAACATGCTAAGTGATCCTCTGGGATTGCACGCGCCGCCAGCAAAAGGCTGCTGTGCCCCAGGCTCGCCGGGGTGTGGCTTTGCACGTGCAGGACTGCACTTTCTCCGGACAGCACGCTGGGGTTACGTCACGTGCCAATAATGTCCGGGCTATTTATTCCTGGGTTGCACCATGTGGAGGGGGGTGCACTCAGGGATTGGCTGCAGGGCCTTGGCGCGGATTCTGTTTGGGGGGGGGGGGAGTGTGCCAAGGTAATCAGAGTCCTGGGGGGCAGGCGGTGGCGTCGGTTTCAGGAGTCTAGATTCTAGCAAGGAACTGCTGCACAGGGATGTTGCTAGGTCTGGAAAAGATCCGGGGCTATGCTAATGGCAGGACTATCGGGACTCAGTGACAGCTCGCCTTTTGGGTGTAGCCCCTAAGCTTCTATCCAGGGCTACAAACAAAAGACCTGGGGCTATAGCCCCCACAACCCCTCCAAGGATGCCTCTGCTGCTGCAACCGAAATGGACAGAAGGGGAGGAGGGCGATGAAGAGAAAGGGATGAAAGATGCTATAAAGAAAATATGGTCATGATACAGAAAGAACATTTCTAAATCCTGTTGCCATATCAGAAGCAGGGCCCAAAGTCTTTCCATTACTAGGTGATGAAGTATGAGACCAACCCTTAGGGCTTATCTAAGGCCCTACTGAAAACGGGATAAAGTTCTTTCATCGATGGGTGAAATTTCGATAGTTTTTTTGCAATGTATTTTTTTAACGAAAAAATTAATTGCAATCTTTAGGGGGTTACAAAAGTATATATATATGGGGTGGGGGGGTCGGGAATAGGTAAAAACATAATAGGGAATGTGGGGCTTGGGGATGAACCCTCCAAAACTAAAAAAAGAAATCAATTTTGATTCGTTTTTTCGTAAATAAAATATTCTGAAAAAAACTCATTGAAATTTCACCCATCGATGAAATAACATAGAACCCAGAAAACAATACATGATGTACTAGAGAACAGAACTAAGAAAACACCATCTTTAATGTGTAAGTAATTTCTAATCGTAATTGATATTCACGTGCGTGAGACGCTTTTGGGCAACACTGCCGGGCAGCCCCAAGTGAGGCCAGGTAACTCCTGCCCCATGGCAGCAAGTTTAGGAGAGGGGCAGCAGCCCTCCCCCAAGACACAGCTACCCTCTCCCCCCCAGCACTCAGGGAGACATGTAGTCCCGGGCTACAAAGCCGAGGAAGGGCGAGGCGTGAAGGAACACCTCACCCTTCCCCAATAAGTAAATGGGCACTAAGCACCCATTGGAAGCAGGAGCAGCCAGGCAGGGGAACTACAAAGGGATGCCCCCACCAAGGGCCCATTACAGTTGGCTCCATGCCGGCATGGGGGCTGGCTCACAACCCCTACAGATTCACAAACAAGGACTCAGGGGCATCCCTGGGTCCTATATAATGAGCTGCCCTCAGCCCATAAGAACACAAACTCTTTGTGGACCCTGCACGAGGACCCAAACACTAGGGAGTTGGCTGTGTACTCAGCGTCTTCCTCTCTCTTTTTTCTTTTCCACAATCCCTCCCACCCTAGAAAAAGGGAGAAGAACAACAGAAAGGAACACAGGATACTGTACGGTGGCCACAGCAAGTCTTGGGACAAAGAAGGCGGCCCAGGCTAGAGGGGATAACCTCAGGACCCGATGCCCAAAAGTACAATATGTTATGATGTGCGATTATAGTTTATGTTTCATGACCATATCTGTAACAATAACAACATACGCCTTTTATTGCCAACACTTGACCAAATGTTGTGGTGCAATATTTCATGGGGAGGGAGTGGGACTCCAAGACAAAAACGCCCTCACCCCAACACAACAAACGATAGGGCGCCTGTATATGGGTCCAGCAGTTACTCCTGCACTGTCCTGCATACAAAGACACCCGGGACATTTATTTCCATAGATTTGATGGGACTAAGGAAGTCTTTGCAAGTAAAACAGGACAAGACCAGCTTTGCAACATCCTCCGACCACCACCAGAATTGGCAGCCAGAACAGGAAGATGTGTCTCTGCCCGGAACCAAAGGGGACACATGCCTAAGACAATTCTGTGACAGGCATAAACAAACAAGTCTCTGCGCTATAGTTTCCTGTGTGCTTAATGCACTGTCGTCTCATTAATCCCTTTGCAGGGGTTATTTCGTTGGTGGGTGTAGAGGAGAGGGCGGATAGACAACAAAGGTTGTCCATCTTTTTCTCAACACGCAACACAGAAACGTATATGGACTAGAAAACCCTAGAAACAAACATGATAACTACAGACCAAATGTAATTCTTTATGCATCTTATGTATTTTCATTAATACCGTAGCTGAGTTTGGTTTCTAATGAGTTTGGTTTCTGAGCGCAGATCCAGGATTCAAACCCCTGTTGCTCTGTGTGCTCTTGCTTCCAAGACCAGTGTGTTGCCCCTGTGCCATCCTCCATTCACATAATAATAATGGCCTAACATATCATGCCAATAAAGCACCTTATATTGTATCGTATCGCAGAGGAAAAATTATTGGAGGACAGGGATAAAAGAATAGGCCAGATGTACAGAAAATGGGATGGGGTATACAAAAGAGTGCAGCGATGAGGTGGATAGCCAGAAGGAGTAAAAAGGAACGACAATGATGGCAAGAGAAGAACCGAAAATAGGGATAAGACAAACAAACAAGAGGAGGAGGAGGAAGGAAAGAGGATAGTGTCACATCCAGCATCATGCAGCTGGCAGAGGCTAGTAGGAGAGGTTATAGAACCTTAGCTAGGTCATCAATGGGAAGGTATGAGAAGAGGCAGTGCTAGGTCATCAGCAGGAAGGGTCTAAAAGCAGCAGTGCTACGTCATTACTGACAAGGGTGTGGAAGCAGCAGTGCTAGGTCATCAGCAGGAAGATTCTAGAAGCAGCAATGCTAGGTCATCAATGGGAAGGGTGTAGAAGCAGCAGTGCTAGGTCATCAGCAGAAAGGATCTAAAAGCAGCAGTGCTAAGTCATCAATTGTAAGGGTGTAGAAGCAGCAGTGCTAGGACATCAGCAGGAAGAGTCTAAAATCAGCAGTGCTACATCATCAAGAGAAGAGTGTAGAAGCAGCAGGGCTAGGTCATCAGCAGGAAGGGTCTAAAATCTGCAGTTCTATGTCAACAATGAGAAGGGTATAGAAGCAACAGTGCCAAGTCATCAGTAGGAAGGGTCTAAAAGCAGCAGGGCTAAGTCATCAATGGGAAGAGTCTAGAAACAGAAGTGCTAGGTCATCAATGAAAGAGGTCTAGAAGTAGCAATGTAGGTCATCAATGGGAGTGTCAAACTAGAAATGATATCATGCCTCCTATTGCTATGAATATATGTATATTGGCCTACGCCAAGCTGCTAACAAGCTGCTTATAAACTACATGCGAATAAACTCGCATTGCAAGGTCCTGACCTTAGAATCTATGTAAACTGTCATTTTGGGTCAAGCCGCCATTTTAGGTTTTCTTGCTCTATAAAGTCACCATGTGAGCTAAAATGGTAGCCTATGTTATTCAGAACAGAACTCGATTGTCATGACCTCTGTACAGCTAATGTATAACTTGCCTGCAGGCCACTTGTTAGGGTCATGAGCTGAGACCTTGTCCTTCTGCTGACCTGTGAGCAATGGATTACCTGTATCACCGAAACTGATCTATAATTGAATGAGAACACCTGCTTAACTATATTGTATAAATTAAGTCCCGCATTGTAATGTTAGGCCTAGAGCATACATTATTACCATTTCTTCTTGTTAATGTATAAACCTAAGATGAACTAGATTTGACCTGGCAAGGGACCCTAGAGCAGTAACTTATTTATGGAATGGTTAACCTGCAGAAAGGCTGGACAACAGGCTGGAGAAATGTATAAAAGCCTGACTGTTTCAATGAATATTTGCACTCACTGAGCACACCGAACCACACCGGAGTTCGCTGTGTTGTACTGAGGGTCGATAGCTACCTGAATTTTGTTCTGTTCTTTTGTAACTGGATTCAGTATAAAATAAAGTACTTTGTATGTTCCTTTGTAACCTGTGTTTGGTGTGTTTCCTTTTTGGTTACCCTGCCTCATATTATTTCCTTGTTTTCACAGTTGGCGCCCGGAATAATGACCCTCAAGATTGATGCCGGATTATTGAAGGTTGACGCACGCTATCGGACCGGGATCGGACGGTGTGACATAACGGGCCCGACTGAACGAGACGCGACACCTCAACAGCGCTGCACGACCCGTTCCCTGGACGATAGCCATGTGGTCTGAGACGGCATCTTGACGAGGGTCAATTTTTTGAGGCGGGCAGATTTGCCGAAATCACCATACACAAGGTAAAATTCGTTAGGTAAGTCCTTTGTAAACCGATCGGTCCTCCTTAGGTTTGGTCAGGTGAGTCGTTACCTGACTCTTAATTCAACCCTGACAATTTGAATTTGGTGCATTGTACCTGCAGACACAATTATTGACCAGGTAACACCGAGTATTTGAGAAATGCCTGGGAAATTGTCTTGCTGCTTTAGGGCATTATTCCGCAGCGATAGACAATCTTTGGAATTTAGCCATCCGGTACCGCAGGAGGGGTCGCCGGCATGTACTATGTACTGTAAGCATGGCATTGGAAGTGTAGTATTTAATAAAATTTGGCACAGACAAACCAGACATGCCTCTGAACTTCAGTGGCCAGTCAATGCTAGTTTTGAGATCCCTCGTATTGAATATTTAGAGTCAGTCTTGTTAAAAAAGAAGGCCAGACCTGCAGCATTTGATGTTTTGCAAAATTGGAAAAGAGAAGCGTTGCAGCAGCTTAAAAGTAGGGAAAAACATGTGCGCCGTCATAAAACAAATGCTGAAAAGGCGTTGTTATATGATCAGGACAAACAGTCTGAGTCGGTTAGGAATATGGACAGGGCTTTCTCACTCGGTATTCAGAAAATCTATCCTTCTAAAGATCTTCATGTTTCTGATGAGTTTATCGACAAATTGTTAAATGAACGAAGGCCTGGTGCCTCTGCACCACCTCCGTATGTTCCTCTTCCTCCTGCTGTACCTCTTCCTGCTGTTATTCCTGCTCTTCCTGCTCAACCTGTTGTTCCTATTCCTCCGGTTGTTGTTCCTCCACCTGCTCTCTGCCTCTTCCCATTGCACCAGTAATAGTACCTCCATTGAATTTGCCTGCACCCTCACTCCCAAGTAGTT
Source organism: Ambystoma mexicanum (assembly GCF_040938575.1). Classification (NCBI taxonomy): domain Eukaryota; kingdom Metazoa; phylum Chordata; class Amphibia; order Caudata; family Ambystomatidae; genus Ambystoma; species Ambystoma mexicanum. The sequence continues at coordinate 46,038,885 of NC_090923.1, forward strand.
CTGTACCGCTTGTAGTTGATCAGGGTGCGGGGTCGAGGATTGTTACTCGTAATACTGTTCCTACAGAAAAGAAACAGGATTTGTTTGCATGGGCTAAGCATTGTATGGAGAGAGATGATCAAGCTAATGTTCTTGCCACACTTTCTAATATGGATAATTTTCCTGAGAAAAATGTTTTCATTGAAGGTTTAGGGATTCATTTATGTGTAATGTGGGGTAAATTAAATAATGCAGACCTCCCACAAGGGTTGAGGGACTTGAATACTTTAGCGTTTTCAATAGACACTGTGGAGAAGGTTCATGAGCATGTTGAGAGGATATTTGAGTATAGAAAGGAGTTGGAAAGGTTACGGAATGAGGATGACGAAGAAGAAAGTATGTATGTACAGAAACGATTTCTTCCGTGTCGTAAATCGACATCTGAGGAGGCGCGAATTTGTACAAAAGATGCGATTAGATGGATTTCAGACATATCGATAACTCCAGTTGAGGTATATGACACATACAGTCAATATACGCTAGAAATGCAGAGGCAAGTGATACAGGTAATGGTAGAGTACAGGATGAATGTTTAAAGAGAAAGGTTAGTTGTCCCACAGAGTTAATGAGCATTTATAAGAGAGCTTTTTCACTTGACACTTCTTAAACTGCTTTAGCGCTCGACTTAGCTCTGTTGCTTAGTAAGCGTTCGGAGTTGCCTACATCTCAGTTGCCTATGAGAGAGGTTCTTCCGACATTTGTCGCAAAGGTTGAGATTCCTGCTAATGCTGCAGCAGGTACACCTGCTGTGGACATTCCTGCACATTATGTATCGCAGTTTGTTCACGTCCCGTTTTCACGACAGGAAGTGAATACTATTAGACAAACTATTGCTGACATTAGGAAAAATACGACAGGGTTCTATAAAGAGATAGAGTCTGTTTTGCAGTCCTCAGTGTTTACCCTAGGCGACATTGATTTGTTATTCCCTGTACTCCTGCCTGTAGATTTGTGGAAACAAGTTAGAATTATAGACGATGTACCAGGGTTGGGAGATACATGGGCTAACATAGTTAGGCTTGATGGGGAAAGGCCAGCTGGTGAGAGACCACCTCAGGTGATACTAACTTTGCCTGACAGAATCATTGCAAAACTTAAAACTATAATCCCCGAAAAGAGAATTATATGGGACAAGCTTACGGCCTGTGTCCAAGGAAAATCTGAGGGTGCTACTGAGTTCTTTAATCGGTTCGAACAGGTATTCTCGGATTTCAGTGGACAAGACTTAGGCACAGAGTCTGGGAAAAGATTATTTGTGGACAAATTTGTACGTGGATTGCTGCCTGACATCCAGTCACAAATTATGTCTTCTGAGAGCGCTTGGCAGGCGAAATCCCAATCAGAAGTACTGCACATGGCTCAGTACTACGAGAACCATGTCAATAATGAAAAAGATAGAGTCGAGAATTGAAAAGGTGATTTGAAGACTAAAGTATTGTTACAGCAAATTGTTGGAGGACCCAGAGGGGGTAGTTCGCAGATTAGAGGTCAGTATGTTCCACAAGGGAATGTGCCCTTGGGTCCTGTGAATATTAACCAGTGTGCCTATTGTCGCCAGGAGGGTCATTGGTGTGCACAATGCCCCGTCCTTCGACAGAGGTCGAATAACACATTTGGAAATATGGGTAGACGATCCAGAGGTCGCCCGGGTGTAGGGGGCCCTGGTAGAGGCCAGTTTTCGCAGGATCCCCAACAACCTTTTTCACAGGATAATCAGACTTCGAGTGTGGATACTAGAAACATATTTGATCATCCTTCTGCTGCATATCTATCTGAAGAGCTTCCTTTTGATGATATTTTGTTTCGTTAGGATTGCCCAAAGCAGGGTTTGGAACCTACACCTATTCCCGTTAATTAGAAAGGTCCCTACGTTGAAATGGTAGTGGGAAATAGGAAACATCAATTTTTGATAGACACTGGAGCACAGAAGTGCTCCATTGATCATTCTCGGGTTCCAAACATTCCACTGTCAGGGCAAACCAATGTTTCTGCAGGGTTTTCTGGTACACCAGTTGTTTGTCCGGTTTCTTCACCGGTACCTATTTCTTTGGGTTCCTTTACGGACCACTGTCCATTTCTCTTGACTTCGAATTGTGGAGAGAATTTGCTGGGGTTGAATCTGTTGAAGGAATTAAATGCGGTAATTCATTGTTCTTCTGATGGAGTGCGTTTGACGATTTCACCACAGCAATGTTCTGTTTCGCAATTCTTGACTAGACCTTTGCCGCCAGAATTCAGTAATGTACCAGAGTGTTTGTGGCCAGTTGATGACAATGATGTAAGTGTTTTGAGTTTTGAAACATGGAATTAAGCTGCCCCGTATTCCACAGTATAAGATCTCAGTTGAAGGCGAGAGAGCTTTGAAGAGCATTGTTTCCGATTTTGTGCATCGTGGGGTGATTGAGGAGATTGCAGGAAGTTTGTGCAATAGTCCGATTTTACCCGTGTACAAAAAAGGTGATAATGCAATTCCATTTCGTTTTATAATTGATTTACGTGCCATTAATAAAGTCGTCGCTTCGCAATTTCCAATTGTGCCTGATGTGACGACAATATTAACCATGATTCCAGCTACGGCTACTCACTTCAGTGTTGTGGACCTAAAGAATGCTTTCTTCAGTATTCCTATACATGAGGATAGTAGATACTTGTTTGCGTTCACCTTAGGGGGACGCTCATTCACATTTACTCGTGCACCTCAAGGTTATACTGAGAGTCCTAGTATTTATAGTAGGGCTTTGAAAGAGCAGCTTGATACCATTGGATTGCCCCCTACTTGTATGTTGCTTCAATATGTTGATGATTTGCTTTTAGCCGCTGACTCTGAGAGCTCTTGTAAAGAGGGCACTGTGTTGTTGCTCATCCATCTAGCTAAGCATGGTCACAAAGCTTTGCTCAAAAAGTTTCAATATTGTTGCCAGGAGGTCGCCTATTTAGGCTATCTCCTGTCAAAGGAGGGAAGAAGATTGACACCTAAAAGAATAAAACACATCTCTGGCATGTCTGTCCCAAATACACAAAAGGAGGTTAGAGCCTTGATAGGTATGGCTTCTTACTGTAGGTTATGGATCCCAAACTTCTCACTAGTGATAAAAATGATGTTGGCCTTGACGAAGAAGGGTATTTCATTGCCATTGCCATGGAATACGGAGCATCAACATTCATTCGAGTTGCTCAGGACTGCATTATGTTCGGCGCCAGTTTTTGGCACACCGAACTATGAGAAGGCCTTTGTGTTGTTTGTGCATGAATGTGATGGATGTGCTTTGGCTGTATTAACGTAGGAACATGGAGGGAAGAATAGGCCATGCGGTTACTACTCTTCCGTCCTTGATCCTGTTGCATGCGCTTTGCCAAGATGTTTGCGCACTGTTGCTGCTGCTGCTGCGTCTGTAAAACAGAGTGAGGGAATGGTCCTAGGCCATGATTTAACCCTGATGGTGCCTCACTCTGTAGATATTCTATTGAACAAAACCCAAACGCAACACCTCACTTCCGCACGACTGACAAGATATGAATCAATCTTGTTTGCTCCCCACATTCAAATTAGGAGGTGCTGCGTTCTTAATCCGGCTGAACTCCTACCTTTCCCGCAAAATACTGTTTGCGGTGACGAAGAGTCACATGACTGCCTGTATACTACTGAACAAGATACAAAAGGCAGAGTTGATTTGAGGGATACTCCTTTGGATAACCCACAAGGGGAGCTGTTTTGTGATGGCTCCTGCTTCAAACTACTGGATGGTACATCCACAGCTGCTTATGCAGTCACTACATTGAGTACGGTGTGGAGACCAAGAGAATTACGCATAACTCCGCGCAGGCCGCAGAGATTATAGCATTGACTCGAGCTTGTGAGCTTTCCGAAAGGGCTAACAGTGAACATATATACTGATAGCCAGTATGCCTTTGGGGTGGCTCACAACTTTGGGAGACTTTGGTCAGAGAGAGGGTTTTTAACTTCACATGGCACCAAGGTCCAACATGGCTCCATGATAGTACAATTGCTTTCAGCGCTTGCGCTCCCTAATCAGTTTGCAATCATTAAGTGCGCAGCACATCGCAAGATTATAGATGATGTAGGGAAAGGGAATGCTTTCGCTGATCAAACAGCTAGACAAACTGCCACTGATCTCTTCACGGAGATGTATGTTTCAAGGGAGACTGTAGATGCCTATGCAATGGATGAGGGTGTTGGGTCTGTACGGGATATCCAATCCGATGCCACATTAGAAGAATCCAAGAGGTAGCTTTGGGCCTCCTTCTGTCCCGTTTGAAGTGATTCACTTTGACTTTATTGAAATGGAGCGATGTAACAATATAAAATATGTCCTTGTGGTCATTTGCACCTTTAGTAAGTGGGTCGAGGCTTTCCCTGTTAAAGACGCTACAGCCATGACCACTGCAAAGACCATGTTAAAGGAATTCTTCCTACGGTTCGGTTTGCCGAGAGTTATCTGGTCGGATAATGGTCCGCATTTTATCGCTGCTGTAATTCTACAGATATGTACGCCATTGCAAATTGACAAACGATTCCATTCGGCCAGACATGCTCAGAGCGCCGTATTAGTGGAAAGACACAATGGTATCATAAAAAAAAAGCTCGCTAAGACGTGTGCTGGCACCAAACTAAAATGGCCGGACGCCTTACCGTTCGTGTTACTAGCCATGCGTACAACCCCTCAAACTAAGACTGGGCTCTCTCCATTTGAGGTGGTAATGGGGAGACCTGCCAATATCTGGGGTCTTCCGAAGCCTAGGGCATTGAGGAATGTAGAAAATGTATTGCTTTCAGACTATTGTAGCCAGTTGACTAACACCTGTATTTCATTTATCACCAGGTACGAGACGCTTTACCCGCGCGATACGAGGGCCCAGGCCACAGTATACAAACTGGAAGTTGGGTTTTGGTCAAATCCTTTGACCGATCTTCCTGCCTTGCACCTCGATGGCGGTGCCCGTTCCAGCTCCTGCTGGTCACCCAAACAGCGGTGCGTGTCACAGGCCGGAAGCATTGGATCCACGTGACGCATGTCAACAAACTTCCTCACCCAGTGCCACACTTTACAGAAGAAACAGAACCCCTCGCTAACGCTGCAACCAATGATCCCAAAGCAGTGAGAAGCACTGAGAGTGCGTCGGAGAATCTTTCTGAGCCCGTGAGGCTTGGGGAAGCTGCCATTTTGTCTCCGCACTCTCTGAAAATTTTGCTCCCAGAATTTGCTGTTCCAACTTCACTTGCCTCTGATACGTTGCTTCCAACGGGAAGTGACGACATCTTGTTCTCGGATCAAACAATACCAGGCACAACAAGATACAACTTCCGGCCACGAAGATAGACATACGGCACAGTTTTGCTGTGCATCTGATAGACATACGGCACGGTTTGGCTGTGCATTCAAGGAAGGAAAGGATCATCAAGGGCTTCCTTTTGCCCAAAAAGTTGAGGAAGGGGATTCTGTTGGCTATGGGTTGTGGAAGGACTAAGAAGCCGCGCGACCGTAGTGTCGCCAGCAACGAACATTGGGGTCGTCAATTGAAAATCTACAATGCCTGCTACCGCCACCGCTGCTGCTCGTATTGGACTTATAAATAAGGGGGTGACCAACTCGGACAATGAACAATGTGCCTGGGCCCCGAAAACGTATTGCTGTGTTTTTATGATAATATTTGGTTTTATAATAGTCACTGTCTTAGGCCTTTGGTATTTCGAAGAAACTCATCCTTTAGAGTCTTTGCTGCAGACTGAAATTGTACCCACTGTTCCTACAGCTTTTGTACATTTGCATACTCTGTCACCTAGGGACTCACAGCATAGACAGAAGTATCACAATAATACCTTGTTGCTTATAATGAATGCTACCCATGCAATCTTTAACAAAACCAATTGTTGGATCTGCTCGCATTTACCGCAACATGGGGATAAGGGGCTAGGTTGGTATATTCACCCTTTACCTTTGACAACTGCTTGTTATGCTTCACTTAGAGCACTGTTCTTTGGCCGATGGAACGATAGCATCTCGGGGAACTTTGATGGCACTAATTTGAATAGTTTTGAGAAACGTGTTCTGACTCCCCTGGGATGCTCGCTTTTCGCAAATAGGAGTAAGCTCAATATTGCTTCTATTAGGCCTTCTGATAGACTGTCTCGTCCTTTCCAATCTTTGATTTCCTTTAAAATGGCTCTGATAGGCAATAAGGATGCCGTGCCTCCTTCTTATACTGTTAACCATAGCCCCGATTCAGTTTCTTTCTGCATACAGAGGAATGGCACCCGGTCAATGGGAGATTTTAAAGGTTGTGCCAACGTTGCAAATTTGACTGGGGAAGACAGACCTTTGTATGTAGGCTAACCTATATATTTTGTTTGCGGTAATGTAGCATTTCCATGGTTGCCCAGGGATTGGCAGGGAACTTGTTTCTAGGAATCCTGTTACCTGGGGTGTTTATAGCAAGTACTGTAGAGGTTTCGAAGGCTCGTCCACGGCGGGACGAGAATGGCGACACTCCAGCACAGGTTTTAGGAGATATAGCAAAATCATTCCTTCCATTCTTTGGGAAGATAGCGAATTCCGAGGATATCAGGAAACTAGTGAGAGTACTGGAGAGAACCATCAACCGGACCACAGATATACTCTATAATATGACTTTAGAGCAGAAAGCGATCAGATTGGTAGCGCTTCAGAACCGGATGGCATTAGATGTCATTCTGGCTGAACGTGGTGGAGTATGTAAACTAGTGGGGTCCGCTTGTTTTCTTACCGGATTCCTCCCCAACTATTTTTAAGGCAATACAGAATGTGCACATTCTTAGTTCAGAAGTGCATGTTCCCGAGGGAAATTGGGATCTTAGCGCTTGGTTCTGGGACTTCTTGCGGTCTTGGGGTTGGAAAGTGGTTTCAATCTTGCTGATTATTTTGGGAATTCTGCTATTTCTTTGTTGTTGTACCCAATGTCTGCCAAGTATATGTTCAATGCTAGGGGGATGTTGCGTTCAGGCGATAGGTACAATAGGACATAAAGTGCATGCCCCGGATAAAACCTCTAAGGAGTATGTACTGAAAGAGATCTTAGTAAAAGATCTAATGGAGATAGATATTTCTGACAGCTATTCAGGGTGTATGGACGATGACACATGGAGTTATTTGCAGGGAGATCAGAAGTAGTTTAGCACTTGGCATAGGCCAAAAGGAGGGTTTGTCAAACTAGAAATTATATCGTGCCTCCTATTGCTATGAATATATGTATATTGGCCTACGCCAAGCTGCTAACAAGCTGCTTATAAACTACATGTGAATAAACTCGCATTGCAAGGTCTCGTCCTTAGAAACCATGTAAACTGTCATTTTGGGTCAAGCCGCCATTTTAGGTTTTCTTGCTCTATAAAGTCACCATGTGAGCTAAAATGGTAGCCTATGTTATTCAGAACAGAACTTGATTGTCATGACCTCTGTACAGCTAATGTATAACTTGCCCGCAGGCCACTTGTTAGGGTCATGAGCTGAGACCTTGTCCTTCTGCTGACCTGTGTGCAATGGATTACCTGTATCACCAAAACTGATCTATAATTGAATGAGAACACCTGCTTAACTATACTGTATAAATTAAGTCCCGCATTGTAATGTTAGGCCTAGAGCATACATTATTACCATTTCTTCTTGTTAATGTATAAACCTAAGATGAACTAGATTTGACCTGGCAAGGGACCCTAGAGCAGTAACTTATTTATGGAATGGTTAACCTGAATAAAGGCTGGACAACAGGCTGGAGAAAAGTATAAAAGCCTGACTGTTTCAATGAATATTTGCACTCACTGAGCACACCGAACCACGCCGGAGTTCGCTGTGTTGTACTGAGGGTCGATAGCTATCTGAATTTTGTTCTGTTCTTTTGTAACTGGATTCAGTATAAAATAAAGTACTTTGTATGTTCCTTTGTAACCTGTGTTTGGTGTATTTCCTTTTTGGTTAACCTGCCTCATATTATTTCCTTGTTTTCACAGGAGGTATCTAGAAGCAGCAGTGTTATGTTATCAATGGGAGGGGTCTAGAAGCAGCAGTGCTAGGTCATCGATGTTGAGATTCTAGGAGCACCAGAGCTAGGTCATCACTGGGAATGGTCTAAAAGCAGCAGTGCTAGGTCATGAATGGGAGGGGTCTAGAAGCAGCAGTGCTAGGTAATCAATGGGAAGAGTCTAGAAGCAGCAGTGCTAAGTCATCAATGGGAGGGGTCTAGAAGCACCAGTGCTAGGTCATCGATGTGGAGATTCTAGGAGCACCAGAGCTAGGTCATCACTGGGAATGGTCTAAAAGCAGCAGTGCTAGGTCATCAATGGGAATGGTCTAAAAGCAGCAGTGCTAGGTCATCAATGGGAGGGGTCTAGAAGCAGTAGTGCTAGGTCATCAATGGGAAGAGTCTAGAAGCAGCAGTGCTAGGTCATCAATGGGAGGGGTCTAGAAGCAGCAGTGCTAGGTCATCAATGGGAGGGGTCTAGAAGCAGCAGGTTCAGGTGAGTTCATCGGAGTGAAGGAGGAACCATTGATGTGTGACCTGTTTGTGTGAACTCCATGTGCACATCTGTATCGAAACCCGTGTCTACTACTGCTTTGCATTAATAAACAGACTTCATTTGAAGGCTGCCTGCGATTCATCTTTGCATTTAGCCAACAGAAGATGAAAGGGTTAACGAGGCGTAGGTTTAAGAAATGAGGACTGGAATAGAAGGAAGCCTGGAAGAAAGAAAGGGGAGGAGGAATACATAAGAGGGGAATGGGCTAGAAGGGAGCGTAGAATGAGGAAAGTAGGGCTGGATAATGGAGAGCCGGGATAAAGAAATGAAGGAAGGTTTAAAAGAAAGGGGACTGAGATAAGGAAAGACTAAATAGACAAAGAAAGGGGGGGCGGAAATAACAAAGCGAGGGATGGACTAGAAGGGACTTGGGATGAGGAAAGTAGAGCAGGATAGAGGACAACAAGGATACAGGAGGAGGGCACGAGGAAATTAGATGGGGTAGAAGAGAGCATGTGATAACTAAAGGTGAACCGGGATAAAGAAAGAAGGATGCATATAAATATGAATGGATGGGGGAGAAGGAAGTCTGGGACAAAGAAAAGAGGACAATTCTAAGGGAGGACCAGGATTAAGGAATGAGGGGAGGAGTAAAGAAAGGAGAAGATTCATACAGAAAATAGGACAGGGATAAAGAAAGGAGGAACATGGAAGAGGGAAGACTGGGGCGGAATAAAATAAATGAGAACATGGATACAGAAAGGAGGATGGGGCTAAAGAAAAGGAGACAGCGATAAAGAAACGTGGACATGAGTAAAGGAAGGGGCAAAGATGTGGTACAGGGGCAGAGATAAAGAAAGAGGATCAAGGATCCATATGAGCGGATCGGGGTGAGGGAAAACTGGGACATAGAAAGTAGGGCAGGAGTAAAGAAATGAGAATGAACATGTACACAGAAAGGAGGAAAGGGATAAAGAAAAGAAGACAGAGATAAATAAATATCAACAAGGATAAAGAGAGGGGACAGGGATATGGAACATGGGTCAGAGCCAAAGAAAGGGAATCATGATACAGAAAGACGACAGACATATAGAAAAGGGTAACAATGATAAAGACAAGGGGAAAGAGAAAAAGAAAAGAGGACAGATATATTGAAAGGAGAACGTGCATACAGAAAGGAGGACAGGGATAAAGAAAAGAAGACAGAGATAAATGAATGGGAACATGCATAAAGAAAGGGAATCATGAATAAATAAGAGAGGACTGGGAGAGAAGGAAGATTGGGATGAAAAGGGGGAACATAATAAAGGAGGACAGACATAAGTAAAGTATGAAGGAACAGGGACAAAGAAAGGTTTTATTGAGAAAAGGGTTTCCAAGAAAGGGTGATGTACTGTGATCTTACACCTGGGTGTGTGCAAGTAACAATAGACCTGCCACCGGCTACTCTACAGAGGACTTGGCTTAGGCCCCAGCCCCACATGAGCCAACTCTGGACTTTTAATGCACTCTGTCCACTGACACAGTTAATGTAGCCTATGGACTGATGGGGCAGAGTGTGTTTCCCACCCTGGCCTTTGCAGTGGGTTTGTGTCAGAGGAGGGTTGGCCAATTGCAGGGGGTGGAGGCAGTGGGCCACGATCACTTCTGGTGATTGAGGGGTATTCATTGGGTAGCTTAGGTTTCCGCTCCCCATTATTTAGCTGAGTTTAAGTGTGCGCAGACATAGAGATGATACGGGGTCATGAGTTTTGTTTTCTGATTAGCTGTCACCGGCGTTGATTATTCTACACTCGCACATAGGTGTAACGCAGCACACCAAGTATCATTAATAGCACAGACAGAAGGAAAATCCTTCTACTCCAGGCAAATAAAGCTCTGGGGGGGGCACTAGATAGCCACTTAAGCATCTATAAGCAGGGTGCATGCTTTACTCCAAAATCGCTAAATGGTGGCACTTTACAGAGCATCGGACAGTTGTGTGTCTGTCTTTGCACCCACAAATCTTTTGCGTCAGCGCGGACACTTATTAAATCCATTGACCAATCCCTAAGGGGCACCTGCGCCACCTGCACTTCTCAAAAGCAACAGCGCAGCTCATCATCTCAGCAGAAGGTACCAGAGGGCTTGACACATTACTTTTGCGGCGCACAGATCTGGAGGAAGCGCACACCTCGGCGGGATTGACAAGGCAGTGATGTTCAAAGTAACGCACCCAGCCAGTGCATCTGGCGTGGCACCAACTCGTGGCACTATTTTAGTTTTTATTTGTCCACTAAATAATGGCATCTGCGTAAGCGTAATAGCATTCAAGGCACTCTGCATAATCCATAATGCTTTCTGGGGCCTGAGCCCTCTCTATCTGCAACGTCCTCTTCCTAAATACATTCCCGAGCCCTCCGCTCGTGTTCCTCCAACTCTCTGCGGGTGAGCTGCTTCTCCAAGCAGAGACTTGGGAGGAGATCCCTTTCCACTGCAGGTGCCTCCCTCTGGAACAGCCTCCCTGCCTCTCTCTCCATCTTGAACCAGATCTCCTTAAGTCTCGGAAATCCTGCAAGATCTTCCTCTTCTCCCCCTCCTTCTCTCTCCCTATCCCCTGCTAACTACCTCTTTCTGCGCTCTCGCTCTCTCCCCTCTACTTCTTCGACAAAGATCAAAGCAATTCAATAAAAAATAAACCGGGAGAGGAAAGAAAACATGATTTCGAAGACTATTTACAGCATTGATTTTATTTGACAGGAGCCCAGGACTGTGAGTTGAGGTCAGTGCGCCAGTCTGTGCATCCATTGGGCTTGGTCCTTGGCCACCAACACAATCAACATTATTCAGAACGAAAGAAAATGCTTATCCATTCTAAATAGCTGAGTAAATCTACAGCCACATCTGTTGGCATTAATGATTAAAAAATGTCCAGAGGTTCGGCTCCTTTTAGAAAACAAGTATTCACAGTCACCCTGAGAACCGGACCCAAAGTAGCACATTCTCAGCACGGAGGCATAAGACTAAATGGGACTGCACCCTGAACTTCACTCTTGCCCCCCCAGGGTGAACCCAGCAAAGAGCCGGGAAGGGCGGGGGATTTTCCGGCCCCTTCTCACACTCACTCCGCCCTCTCCCCCCTTCCCAAAAAGACAGCAATCCCTTGTGGGCCTGCCGTCCAGGTCGGCCTGGAGGGCTGGAGGCGAGAGCGCGAGGTCCCGCAGCCTTAAAAGGAAGTGAAACGCGACGGGTAGTCTCTGTTTTAATAAGTAGCGATGCCTCGCCTGAAAGCCCGGAGTCATTTGATTACAAGTGAGTAATTGTGTTGCGAGCTCCAGCAGAAGCCCGCGGAGCCCAGGCGCGGAGCCCAGGCGCGGGGCCTGTGGTGTAGTCTGTGCCAGCGGACCTACAGGCGCACACGTGGGGGTAGCTGGAGGGAGGGGGGACAGGGAGAGGCACTGGTGTAAACAGCGTGCTCTGCATCACTTCATAAAACCCCTGTGCACTGCAGGCGAACGTTCGCAGCGGGCCTGCACGTGCTGCTCTTGGAAGGGGCAGTGTGGCTCCCTCCCAGGACATGTTCTAGCGGTGACCCTGCACCGCGGGGGCTGCGGGGCCCCTGTTACGCCAGTGTTCACAGAGGGCCTGGCAAGTGCTTCTCTTGGAAGGGGCACTGTGGCGCCCTCCAGGACATGTTCTAGCAGTGTCCACCGGGGGCTGTGGGGCCCCTGTTACGCAGGTGTTCACAGAGGGCCTGCACGTGCTTCTCTTGGAAGGGGCAGTGTGGCCCCCTCCCAGCGGTGACCCCGCACAGCGGGGGCTGCGGGGCCCCTGTTACAGAGGGCCTGTAAGTGCTTCTCTTGGAAGGGGCAGTGTGGCCCACTCCCAGGACATGTTCTAGCGGTGACCCCGCACCGCGGGGGCTGCGGGGCCCCTGTTACGCCAGTGTTCACAGAGGGCCTGGCAAGTGCTTCTCTTGGAAGGGGCAGTGTGGCGCCCTCCAGGACATGTTCTAGCAGTGACCCCTCACCGCGGGGGCTGCGGGGCCCCTGTTACACCAGTGTTCACAGAGGGCCTGCACGTGCTTCTCTTGGAAGGGGCAGTGGGGCCCCCTCCCAGGACATGTTCTAGCGGTGACCCAGCACCGCGGGGGCTGCGGGGCCCCTGTTACGCCAGTGTTCACAGAGGGCCTGCAAGTGCTTCTCTTGGAAGGGGCAGTGTGGCACCCTCACAGGACATGTTTTAGCGGTGTCCACCGCGGGGGCTGTGGGGCCCCTGTTACGCCAGTGTTCACAGAGGGCCTGCAAGTGCTTCTCTTGGAAGGGGCAGTGTGGCCCACTCCCAGGACATGCTCTAGCGGTGACCCCGCACCGCAGGGGCTGCGGGGCCCCTGTTACGCCAGTGTTCACAGAGGGCCTGCAAGTGCTTCTCTTGGAAGGGGCAGTGTGGCCCACTCCGAGGATATGTTCTAGCGTGTCCACCGCGGGGGCTGCGGGGCCCCTGTTACGCCAGTGTTCACAGAGGGCCTGCAAGTGCTTCTCTTGGAAGGGGCAGTGTGGCACCCTCCCAGGACATGTTCTAGCGGTGTCCACCGCGGGGGCTGTGGGGCCCCTGTTACGCCAGTGTTCACAGAGGGCCTGCAAGTGCTTCTCTTGGAAGGGGCTGTGTGGCCCACTCCCAGGACATGTTCTAGCGGTGACCCCGCACCGCGGGGGCTGCTGGGCCCCTGTTATGCCAGTGTTCGCAGAGGGCCTGCAAGTGCTTCTCTTGGAAGGGGCAGTGTGGCGCCCTCCCAGGACATGTTCTAGCGGTGACCGCGCACCGCGGAGGCTGCGGGGCCCCGGTTACGCCAGTGTTCGCAGAGGGCCTGCACATGCTTCTCTTGGAAGGGGCAGTGTGGCCCCCTCCGAGGACATGTTCTAGCGGTGACCCCGCACCGCAGGGGCTGCGGGGCCCCTGTTACGCCAGTGTTCGCAGAGGGCCTGCAAGTGCTTCTCTTGGAAGGGGCAGTGTGGCGCCCTCCAGGACATGTTCTAGCGGTGACCCCGCACCGCAGGGGCTGCGGGGCCCCTGTTACGCCAGTGTTCGCAGATGGACTGCAAGTGCTTTTCTTGGAAGGGGCAGTGTGGCACCCTCCCAGGACATGTTCTAGCGGTGACCCCGCACCGCAGGGGCTGCGGGGCCCCTGTTACGCCAGTGTTCACAGAGGGCCTGGCAAGTGCTTCTCTTGGAAGGGGCAGTGTGGCCCCCTCCCAGGACATGTTCTAGCGGTGATCCGCACCGCAGAGGCTGCGGGGTCCCTGTTACGCCAGTGTTCGCAGAGGGCCTGCACATGCTTCTCTTGGAAGGGGCAGTGTGGCACCCTCCCAGGACATGTTCTAGCGGTGACCCCGCACCGCAGGGGTTGCGGGGCCCCTGTTACGCCAGTGTTCGCAGAGGGCCTGCACGTGCTTCTCTTGGAAGGGGCAGTGTGGCCCACTCCCAGGACATGTTCTAGCGGTGACCCCGCACCGCAGGGGCTGTGGGGCCCCTGTTACGCCAGTGTTCGCAGAGGGCCTGCACGTGCTTCTCTTGGAAGGGGCAGTGTGGCGCCCTCCAGGACATGTTCTAGCAGTGTCCACCGGGGGCTGTGGGGCCCCTGTTACGCAGGTGTTCACAGGGGGCCTGCACGTGCTTCTCTTGGAAGGGGCAGTGTGGCCCCCTCCCAGGACATGTTCTAGTGGTGACCCCGCACAGCGGGGGCTGCGGGGCCCCTGTTACGCCAGTGTTCACAGAGGGCCTGGCAAGTGCTTCTCTTGGAAGGGGCAGTGTGGCCCCCTCCCAGGACATGTTCTAGCGGTGATCCGCACCGCAGAGGCTGCGGGGTCCCTGTTACGCCAGTGTTCGCAGAGGGCCTGCACATGCTTCTCTTGGAAGGGGCAGTGTGGCACCCTCCCAGGACATGTTCTAGCGGTGACCCCGCACCGCAGGGGTTGCGGGGCCCCTGTTACGCCAGTGTTCGCAGAGGGCCTGCACGTGCTTCTCTTGGAAGGGGCAGTGTGGTTTCTGTGATGCGGTGTGAGTTGAATAAGATGCTTCTTCCGCTTCTGATCCTTTATGCTCTTACAACTTAACACCCGAAGGAGGGTGCCCAGATCTACAGGAGTGTAAATCCGCAGTTCTGTGTCCAGCTCCGGGGTGCACACCTGGAGTACTGTGTCTAGCTCTGGGGTGTTCACCCGGAGTACTGTGTCCAGCTCCGGGTGCACACCCGGAGTACTGTGTCCAGCTCTGGGGTGCACACCTGGAGTACTGTGTCCATCTCTGGGGTGCACACCTGGAGTACTGATTCCAGCTCTGGGGTGCATCTCTGGAGTACTGTGTCCAGCTCTGGGGTGCTCACCTGAAGTACTGTGTCCAGCTCCGGGGTGCATATCTGGGGTACTGTGGCCAGCTCCGGGGTGCACACCTAGAGTACTGTGTCCAGCTCCGGGGTGCACATCTGCAGTACTGTGTCCAGTTCTGGGGTGCTCACCTGGAGTACTGTGTCCAGCTCTGGGGTGCTCACCTGGAGTACTGTGTCCAGCTCCGGGGTGCACACCCGGAGTACTGTGTCCATCTCCGGGGTGCTCACCTGGAGTACTGTGTCCAGCTCCGGGGTGAACATCTGGAGTACTGTGTCCAGCTCCGGGGTGCACATCTGGAGTAGTGTGTCCTGCTCCGGGGTGCACATCTGGAGTACTGTGTCCAGCTTCGTGGTGCACACCTGGAGTACTGTGTCCAGCTCTCGGGTGCACACCTGGAGTACTGTGTCCAGCTCCACGGTGCACATCTGGAGAACTGTGTCCAGCTCCGGGGTGCACATCTGGAGAACTGTGTCCAGCTCCGGGGTGCACACCTGGAGTACTGTGTCCAGCTCTGGGGTGAACATCTGGAGTACTCTGTCCACCTCCGAGAGCACACCTAGAGCACTGTATCCGGCTCAGGAGTGCACATCTGAGTATTGTGTCCATCTTTGTGGTGCACATCTGGAGTATTGTGTCTAGCTTCAGGGTGCACACCTGGAGTACTGTGTCCAGCTCCACAGTGAACATCTGGAGTACTGTGTCCAGTCCTGGGGTGCTCACCTGGAGTATTGTGTCCAGCTCTAGGGCACACACCTGGAGTACTGTATCCAGCTCCAGGGTACACAGCTGGACTACTGTGTCCAGCTCTGGGGTGCATATCTGGAGCACTGTGTCCACCTTCGTGGTGCACACCTAGAGTACTGTGTCCAGCTCTGGGGTGCACACCTGGAGTAATGTGTCCAGCTCCATGGTGCACATCTGGAGTACTGTGTCCAGCTCCAGTGTGCGTACCTGGAGAACTGTGTCCAGCTCCGGGTGCACACTTGGAGTACTGTGTCCAGCTCTGGGGTGCACATCTGGAGTACTGTGTCCAGCTCTGGGGTGCACACCTGGAGTACTGTGTCCAGCTCCATGGTGCACATCTGGAGTACTGTGTCCAGCTCCAGTGTGCACATCTGGAGAATTGTGTCCAGCTCCGGGGTGCACACCTGGAGAACTGTGTCCAGCTCCGGGGTGCACACCTGGAGTACTATGTCCAGCTCTGGGGTGCATATCTGGAGTACTCTGTTCACCTCCGAGAGCACACCCAGAGCACTGTAGCCGGCTCAGGAGTGTACATCTGAGTATTGTGTCCATCTTTGTGGTGCACATCTGGAGTATTGTGTCTAGCTTCAGGGTGCACACCTGGAGTACTGTGTCCAGCTCCACAGTGAACATCTGGATTACTGTGCTCAATCCTGGCGTGCGCACCTGGAGTACTGTGTCCAGCTCTAGGGCACACACCTGGAGTACTGTATCCAGCTCCAGGGTGCACAACTGGACTACTGTGCCGAGCTCCGAGGTGCATATCTGGAGCACTGTGTCCACCTTCGTGGTGCACACCTAGAGTACTGTGTCCAGCTCTGGGGTGCACACCTGGAGTAATGTGTCCAGCTCCACGGTGCACATCTGGAGTACTGTGTCCAGCTCCAGTGTGCGTACCTGGAGAACTGTGTCCAGCTCCGGGTGCACACTTGGAGTACTGTGTCCAGCTCTGGGGTGCACATCTGGAGTACTGTGTCCAGCTCTGGGGTGCACACCTGGAGTACTGTGTCCAGCTCCATGGTGCACATCTGGAGTACTGTGTCCAGCTCCAGTGTGCACATCTGGAGAATTGTGTCCAGCTCCGGGGTGCACACCTGGAGAACTGTGTCCAGCTCCGGGGTGCACACCTGGAGTACTATGTCCAGCTCTGGGGTGCATATCTGGAGTACTCTGTCCACCTCCGAGAGCACACCCAGAGCACTGTAGCCGGCTCAGGAGTGTACATCTGAGTATTGTGTCCATCTTTGTGGTGCACATCTGGAGTATTGTGTCTAGCTTCAGGGTGCACACCTGGAGTACTGTGTCCAGCTCCACAGTGAACATCTGGATTACTGTGCTCAATCCTGGCGTGCGCACCTGGAGTACTGTGTCCAGCTCTAGGGCACACACCTGGAGTACTGTATCCAGCTCCAGGGTGCACAACTGGACTACTGTGCCGAGCTCCGAGGTGCACATCTGGAGTACTGTGTCCACCTCTGGTGTGCACGCCTAGAATACTGTGTCCAGCTCTGGGGTGCAAACCTGGAGTACTGTATCCATCTTCAGGTGCACTACTGCTGAACTGTGTCCAATTCCGGGAGCACATCTGGATTACTGTATCCGGTTCAGGAGTGCACATCCACAGCACTGTGTCCAGCTCCGGGGAGCACACTGCAGTACTGTGTTCAGCTCTGGGGAGCACATCTGGAGTACTGTGTCCATCTCCAGGGTGAACATCTGCAGAACTATGTCCATTTCCCGGAAGCACATCTAGAGTACAGTGTCCAGATCCGGGGAGCACATAATAATAATAATAATAATAATAATAATAATAATAATAATAATAATAATGTATTATTATCATATTACCCCACATACATCAGGAGTACTGTGTCCATCTCCGGGGAGCACATATACACGACTATGTCCAGCTCCAGGAGCACATCTGGAGTACTGTGTCCATCTCTGAGGAGCACATATGCAGGACTGTGTCCAGCTCCGGGAGCACATCAGGAGTACTGTGTCCATCTCCGGGGAGCACATATACACGACTATGTCCAGGAGCACATCTGGAGTACTGTGTCCATCTCTGAGGAGCACATATGCAGGACTGTGTCCAGCTCCGGGAGCACATCGGGAGTACTGTGTCCAGCTCCCGGGAGCACATCCACAGTACTGTGTCCGGGAGCATATGTGCAGAATTATGTTGAGATCAGTGGAGTACACCTGGAATACTGTGTCTGTAAAACTATGCCCAGCACCTGGGTGCACATCCGGAGTACTGTGTTTAGTTCTGGGGTATACATGTGAAGTAGTGTGTCGAGCTCCACGGTGCACCTCTGGAGTTCTGTGTACAGCTGTGGGGGCACATGTACAGGGCTATGCCCAGCTTGTGGGTGCACGGCTGGAGTACTGTTTCCAGCTCTGCAGTGCACATCTGGAGTACTGTGGCCAGTTCAGGGGGGCACATCTGTAAGACTATGTCCGGCTCTGGGGTTCACATCAGGAGTACTGTGTCCAGCACTGGGGTGCACATCTGCAGGACTATGTCCAGCTGGAGGGTTCACATCTGGAGCACTGTGCCAAGCTCTGGGGTTTACATCTGGAGTACTGTGTATTGTTCTGGGGTATACATGTGAAGTACTGTGCCAAGCTCCAGAGTGCGCATCTGGAATTCTGTGTTCAGCTTTGGGGGGAACATCTGCAGGACTATTCCTGGCTTGTGGGCGCATGTCTGGAGTACTGTGTCCAGCTCTGGAGTGCACATCTGGAGTATTGTGTCCTGTTCAGGGGGGAACATCTGCAAGACTATGTCTGGCTCAGGAGTTCACATCTGGAGTACTGTGTCCAGTTCAGGGGGGCACATCTGCAGAACTATGTCTGGCTTTGGGGTTCACATGAGGAGTGCTGTGTCCAGTTCTGGGGTGCACATCTAGCTTAGTGTGTTCATTTCTGGAGGCCATATCTGGGAAGTGTTTCAACTTCTAGACTCCACTTCTAGACTCTACATCTAGATTAGTGTGTTCATTTCTGTAGGTCACATCTGGAAACATGTCTCGACTTCTATACTCCACTTCCAGACTCCACATCTATATTAGTGTGTTCATTTCTGGAGGCCATATCTGGAACGGTGTCTCGACTGCTAGGCTCCGCTTCTAGAATTCACATCTAGATTAGTGTGTTTAGTTCTGGAGTCCACAGCGTGCCTCAACTTCTAGACTCTGCTTCTAGATTAGTGTGTTCATTTCTGGAGGCCACATCTGGAAATATGTCTCCACTTCTAGACTCCACATCTAGCTTAGTGTGCTCATTTCTTGAGGCCACAGCTGGGAAAGTGTCTCAACTTCCAGACTCCACTTCTAGACTCCACATCTAGATTAGTGTGTTCATTTCTGGAGGCCACATCTGGAAACGAGTCTCAACTTCTAGACTCCACTTCCAGACTCCACCTCTAGATTAGTGTGGTCAGATGTGTTGACCTCATCTGGTATACTGTCCCATCTTGCGAGGGTACATTTGCAGTATTGCCAAATTCCTGCACCCATGATCCACCGCTGAGGAAAAGCCTAATCCTACTGTTCCTCTATCGTCTCTCCTCCCACTCCACAGCATATGATAGGATATGAAGTGTCATTTATAACGCGCCTGTACACAGGTTTTTCTAGGTGCGACAAGACAAGGAGGGGGAAACCAAGGGAGGACAAAATGATGATCAGAACACATAGGTGCGGTGAAGAGGGAAGGGGAGAAGTGCCAGAGGGGAGGGGAAGAGGGGAGTGCAGTTAACTCACAAGTGCAGAGAGCGGATGACTCATAAGTGCAGAGAGAAGGGACTGTAGGGTTGTAGATACAGACCCTTAAGTGCTGGGGAGCCCGTAGGCAGTGCGAGGGCAACTGGACATGCAGGAGCCTGCGCCCAAGTTCAGAGGGTAACCAGGTATTGAGTTCACGGAGCAGTCAAGTGCATCAGCAGGGGAGAGGAAGAGAGAAAGAAAAGGCAAAAAGGAAGGTCTTGAATTGCTTCTGGAACCAGAGGTGGCACTGCTCAAGTTGGAGAGAGACAGGGAGGCAGTTCCAGAGAGAGGCCCCAGCTGAGGAGATAGATCTGCCCCCAACTCTCTGCTTGGAGAAGCATCTGACCCTCAGAGAGTTGGAGGTGGATGAGCGGAGAGCTCGAGAAGGAAGATGTTTTGAAGCAAATGTTGGAGGTAGAGCAGTCCCAGGCCCCAGAAAGCCTTGTGGATGATGCAGAGGGTCTTGAACTTGATCCTTGCAGCCATGAGGAGCTAGTAAAGAGCTTTCAGAGCTGGAGAGATGCGATCCCTGGGCTTGAGGCCAAGGACAAGTCTTGCAGTTCTCTTCTCGATAAGTTATAAAGGTTGAAGAGTAGAGGTAGGATGCTTTAGAACTAGGCTGTTGCAATAGTCCAGCCTAGAGAGGACCAGAGCTCAGAAGACAGTGAGATTCTGGGGGAAAGTGCGAAAAGGAAGAATACCTCTGAGGAGGTGCAGCTGATGTCAGAGATGTGAGGAAAGAGCAGGAAAAGGGCCCAGAGTGGGCGACCAGAGAGAGAGAGGAAAGGAGGGAGCGGGTGTCCCAATGAGGAGGATCTCAGTCTTACTGGCATTAAAGCAGAGATCATTGGTGGCACACCATTCCTGAATTTTCGGCCAGAGAGTCTGGTATGCGAGGAGAAGCAGAGGTGGCTGAGGGGAGCCTGAAAGAAAGCTGAGGGTCATCTGCATAACATTGAAAAGTGGAGCAGAAAGTAGCGATGCGGTGGGCAAGAGGTGTCAGGTAGTGGTTGATGAGCTAGGGATATAGGTTAGACCCCTGGGGAACACCACAAGTAGAGATAGAGATAGAAGAGAGGAAACACCCCAGTTGGACCTGAGAGGGTCGGTCAGTGAGAAAGGAGGTCAACCAGGCCAGGGCCTGATCAGTAATACCAAGGAAGTCGCGCAGCGATTGAGCCGCATGGCATGGTGGAGTGTGTCAAAAGCAGAGGATATATTGAGGAAAATGAGGACAGAAGGGAGATTAGAATCAAGATTGGAGAGCAAGTCTTCACAGGTGTTCAGGGGAGCAGTTTCCTTGCTTCTGGCAGCTCTGAAGCCAGACTGGTGGTCATGGAAGTAACCAACACATTAAGTATGTAGATTAAGCTTGGAGATGGCCAGCTTTTCCAAGAGTTTGCCCAGTAAAGGAATGATGGAGATCAGGCGATAGCTGGAGAAGAAGGATCGGCCAAGGGCTTCTTTAGAAAGGGGTGCACAAGAGAGTGCTTAAGGGAGAGAGGAAAGTTCCAGTGGCAATATAGTTATTACAGAAATCGGCCAAGGCTGGAGCAAGGGTGTCGATGTGGTCCTTGATTGTTCTGGATCAGCAGGGGAGAAGCTGCTTTGATGAGACTTTCATAGATCAGACTTGTCTAGAAACATCGTCTGAGGTGAACAGGGGAAAGGCGAAGAAAGGAGGAGGAGGAGGGATGGCTGCAGGCAGGCCAAGGGTGGAAGAGGAGGAGGAGGTAGAGGAAGAGAGGGTGGATAGGATGTCCTGTATTTTAGTAGTAAAATGAGAGGCCAAGGCCGTGCAGAGGGCCTGGGAGGGAACAGGAGTGGTAGAGACTGCAGGAGGATTGGCCAGCTCCTTGCAGATCTTGAAAAGTTTGGCCCAGTTGTTAGATGCCACAGAGATGCAGGCTTGGATGTAGGCTCTCTTCTTAGAGAGGACAGTGAGTCTGTACTGCCTTTTGAGAAGGCGGCAGGCCAGTTTGTCAGAAGGTGTGCCAGATGCCCTCCACTTCCTCTCTGCCACCCTACACTTGCATTTAGGGGCGGCGAGGTCGGAAATGGAAAAAGATTGGTGGGGGATCTCAAAATGGCCGGGGTGGAGGTGGAGTTTGGAGGAGGGGCAGAGTTCCGAGGAGGCAGAGTTTAGAGGGCGAGGAGCAGGTAGTTGGCTTCCGATCAAAGTAAATGTTCAACATAATAGTTTTAAAATGGTGCAATTTCTTTCATGCTGCTTCTTTTTCAAAATCTGCAGTGCACATCAATTCCACTTTAAACCACTTCCATGGCAGTGGTACCCCCAGCATGCACATGACCACAATAAGGGAAAAATGCACTAACTTCACGCAAAAGCAAAGCATATATATATAGATCAGTATAAATAGCCTTTTCCATCAGACTATGTTAAGTTTCAATTCCACTACCGTAACTGGGTGAAATTCAGAATACTTTCACTTAAAAAAACCTTACCGTCACATTTACACCACTGGTAAAATCAAAATTGCTGGAGGGGACATAATCAAGGGAATTCATCTGCAGGACATAAAATGCACCCTCTGTTTGCTGAAAGAATGACGCGCACAGAGCAGATGATCTCCGAGCCGATGATCTCTGAGCCGATCCCCACCTTTGCAGACTCAGTAATCCTTAGGTCCCAGATGTAAACAGCTCTTACAGTTGGTTGTACGCATGTTCCACCACAGAGTGAAGGAACTCCTCCCCACATACGTATCCATAGGGAACAGTGCGTAAATGGGAGGCGGTGTAGTGCGTGTGCAGGGCGGGTGGGTGACAGGGAGGTTGACGAGGCTTCTCGATTGCAGAGTTCTAGTTCCTATATCAGCAGTGCTGGAAATGGAAAACAATGTACTGGAGGAACCCTCTCCTCCTTAGAGGGGTGGGGCTGTCGGGGGGAAGGACCAAGGCTGAGGGGTTTGGCCCCAGGTCAGGTCACTTAACACAGTATCTCTTCATAGAACCAAGACCTGCCGATTTGCATGAAATCAAAGAGCAGTATGGGAAAATAAGAATGCCCACAATTTTAAATTTAAAACATGTCTTGTAATTCAGCAAGAAACCCCCTTGAGAGTATAATGGAAGATGGACTCTGCTGTTTTCATTGGTCAAAATACACACCCTAACAAAAAAAGGTCTGTACATTGCAAGACATATATAGTAGTATGGACAGCTGCAATACAGTTTGTGCGCCCTTGGGTGTTTCTGTTTCAGTTTTGTCAAGAACTAGGTTTAGAACACAGCTGGGAGTTAATACAAACTTTGCCAGAGTGCCGTTCTGGACCATTTCCTACTCTGTATTGGGGAGTGCTTGATTGGACAGTGAGAATGTTTTACAGGGTCCTCTAGCCAGGCGGACCGGGTGTCATCCAGCCAGCTCAGTCTTCAGGATGTTTGCAAAACGAAATACAATTATGCGATGCAGGCTGCAAATCCACATCATTTACTGGCACCTGCATCTGAATAATAAGGCACGTGGCTGTACATGCTGACGTGTAGCCCCTGGAGCAGCAGCATCAGCTGGGCTCCTCAGCAACAGTCACTGCTTATTACATCTAGAATATGTATATCATATCCGGGTAGACCAGTGAGTGGGCTCCCCCACAGTGCAGTCTGTGGGGAAGCAGAGGATGGGATAAGGGCGGGGCACCTGTGTTGGGATTGGTCACTTGTTGGGCATGCTGATGCTCGGATTGGTGAAAGCTTGTAGTGGGTGTAGAGCCCTCAATAGTTAGGACTTAGATCCTGAAATGGTATTTGAAAAGGACTGTTGTCCTGTAAGAAATGTGACCTCCGGTTTAGCCCAAATTGGTCATCATGAATTACTTATTCTTGTCTTCTCTCCTCAGGTCTCCTCGCCACTTCCTGTCGATTATGAGCACAGCTTGAGTCACGTGACACCCCTCTAGTTGCGCTTATTTTACTATCCGTGCTCTTTTGATGGACAGCCCTTCTCTTGTCACGCACCCTCCTTCTGGAACTCAACCCCGTATCAGCTCGGAATGCCCCCACATTTCTCCAGTTTTGCACATCTCTCAAAACGTGGCTTTTTGAACAACTCCTGTCCGAGGACTAATCCCAGAGCGCAAATCATCGTACTGCACTACTGTTAAATATGCTGCTGCTCTCGTGCTCGGTGTGCACTTTAAACAATCAAATAAAATACAAATATAAAAAGTCCCACTTGATTGCATTGTGAACTAACTTTGCTCGGTTAACGCTGTGCAAGAGTATCCCCGCTTACCCAACGCTGAGCAAGAGTATCCCCACTTACCCAACGCTGTGCAAGAGTATCCCCGCTTACCCAACGCTGAGCAAGAGTATCCCCGCTTACCCAACGCTGTGCAAGAGTATCCCTGCTTACCCAATGCTCAGCAAGAGTATCCCCGCTTACCCAACGCTGAACAAGAGTATCCCCGCTTACCCAACGCTGAGCAAGAGTATCCCCCCTTACCCTACGCTGAGCAAGAGTATCCCCACTTACCCAACGCTGTGCAAGAGTATCCCGCTTACCCAACGCTGAGCAAGAGTATCCCCGCTTACCCAACGCTGAGCAAGAGTATCCCCGCTTACCCAACGCTGAGCAAGAGTATCCCCACTTACCCAACGCTGTGCAAGAGTATCCCCACTTACCCAATGCTGAGCAAGAGTATCCCCACTTACCCAACGCTGTGCAAGAGTATCCCCGCTTACCCTACGCTGAGCAAGAGTATCCCCACTTACCCAACGCTGAGCAAGAGTATCCCCGCTTACCCAACGCTGTGCAAGAGTATCCCCGCTTACCCAACGCTGAGCAAGTGTATCCCCGCTTACCCAACGCTGAGCAAGAGTATCCCCGCTTACCCAACGCTGAGCAAGAGTATCCCCACTTACCCAACGCTGAGCAAGAGCATCCCCGCTTACCCAACGCTGAGCAAGAGTATCCCCACTTACCCAACGCTGAGCAAGAGTATCCCCGCTTACCCAACGCTGAGCAAGAGTATCCCCGCTTACCCAACGCTGTGCAAGAGTATCCCCGCTTACCCAACGCTGTGCAAGAGTATCCCCGCTTACCCTACGCTGAGTAAGAGTATCCCCACTTACCCAACGCTGTGCAAGAGTATCCCCGCTTACCCAACGCTCAGCAAGAGTATCCCCACTTACCCAACGCTGAGCAAGAGTATCCCGCTTACCCAATGCTGAGCAAGAGTTTCCCCGCTTACCCAACGCTGTGCAAGAGTATCCCTGCTTACCCGCATCAGCAAAGGTGGTAAAGGTGGGAACACCACTAGCCGGTCATGGATGGAAATTAAGATTGGATAAGCCAGAGTTACAAGCAGCTCCTGGGTATCCAACATTAACCAGTGACCAGGAGCGGTTACGAGAAGCTAGAACATAGCGTTACGCAAATGGTTGCGAGGAGCTAGTACATAGCGTCACGCAAATCTATCTTCCACATAAGATGCACAAATATAAACATGTCCATTATTGATGAACTCTTACGCTTTAAATGTCCTATATATGTGTCCTAATGTGCATTTATAAATTGTCGTGTATGCACAGAGTTAAATTCACATAGGTGTACTTGTTCGTCCTCAGTTGGCCTGGGGAGCTAAAAGTAGCTCCTGGTGGCTGTTGGTGTCAAGCTAACCATGCTCCTCTAGGCTACAAGCCCGAGATAAATAGCTCCCAGTTCCCCTCAATTACGAACCCTGCCGGTTCAAATCATTCTTTGGACTATATATACTCAAACTTTCATTGGAACCTCGCTCCGGCCCTTGCTGATTTTTTGCAACCACTTATTTGCCTCAAGACCCTTCCCCTCCCCTCTGAAGCATTCCATAGTGCACAATCTTCTCAAGAAACCCACAGCTGATCCTTCCTCTCCAGCTAACTATCGCCCAATTTCCATTACTCCCTTTCTAGGCAAACTCCTTTAAAAGCTGTCCATCTCCCAGCTTAACCTTCATTCCGATTCTGTTGGCTGTCTCCATACCACCAGTCTGGCTTCAGAGCTGCCAGAAGCACGGAAACTGCTCTCCTGAACATCCGTGAAGATCTGCTCTCCAACTTTCATTCTAACATTCCCTCTGTCCTCATACTCCTTGATCTCTGTTATGCCCTCGACACGGTCAACCATACCACCCTGCTCGACCGTCTCTGTGATAACCTGGGGTATCACTGATCAGGCTCTGGTCTGGCTGACCTCTTTCATCTCTGATTGACCTTCCCAGGTCATCTATCTCTCTCTGTACCTGTGGTGTTCCCCAGGGGTCTAACCTCTCGCCCTGGCTTTTCAACCAATACATGGCAACTCTCACCCACTGCATTGCCATTTTCTGCTCAAATTTCCAGTGCTACGCTGACGACACTCAACTCATTTTCAGGCTGCCTTCTGCCACCTCCTCTCCTTCACCTCTCCCATCACTGATTGCCTAACTGCCATTCAAGATTGGTGTGCCGCCAACGATCTCTGTCTGAATGCCAGCAAGACGGAGATCCTCCTCATCGGCACACCTTCACCATCCTTTCCCCTCACTTTCTGGCCGGCCTCCCTTGGCCCTCCTCCTACTCCTACCTGCGAGGCTAAGAACCTTGGCGTCATCTTTGACTCCACACTTTCCTTCTCGGCCCATATCTCTGATGTCTCTAAAAAATCTAAATTCCTACTGCGCCTCCTCAGAGGTACTCTTCCTTTCCTCTCATTCCCACAGAAGCTCACTGTCTCCCAAGCTCTGGTTCTCTCTAAGTTGGACTATTGCAACAGCCTCTTTCTAAACCTACCTGCCTCTGCTCTCTGCCGTCTGCAACTCATCCAGAAATGGACTGCAAGACTTGTCCTTGGCCTCAAGCCCTGGGATCGTATCTCTCCAGCTCTGAAATCTCTCCATTGGCTCCCAGTGGATGCAAGGATTAAATTCAAAATCCTCTGCATTGTCCACAAGGCTTTCTGGGGCCTGGGTCCAAAATACCTTCATCTATCCCTCCGCAAATATTTCCCCTCTCGAGCTCTTCACTCCTCTACCTCCAACTCACTGAGGGTCAGTCGTTTTTCAAAGAAACAAGCTGGGGGTAGATCTCTGTCTTCGGTTGGGGCCTCCCTCTGGAATAGCCTCCCTGCCACTCTAAAACATGAGAACCATCTCCGGTTCCGGAAGCACCTCAAGACCTTCCTCTTTTCTTCTTCCTTCGCTCTCCCTCTCCCCTGCTGATCTGCTCTCTCTTGGCACTGAGCACCTGGCCACCCTCGGTCCCCTGGTGCCAGGTACCTGCTCACCCTGCCACCCTCCTGCACTGCCTCCTGGCCACCCCTTGCTCTGGGTTCTGTAGCTGTACCCATACAGCCCCCCCTCTTTCTTCCTGCACTTATCTGACCTACCCTGTCGGCTGCCTTAAACTCAGCACTTGCCACTTGCTGGCCGCACTCCCCCTTTTGTTGCTTTTATTATTTACTAATGTATTATTTATTCTGTTCTGTTGCACTTTCCCCCGCTCCCCCACTCTTCCATGCACTTGCGCGTTCTCATTGTCACTGGCCCTAGTAAGATTGTTGTTTTGTTCTCCCCTGTTCCCCTCCCTTCCCTTGTCGCGCTCTGAAACACTTGTGTACGAGCGCGATGGAAATAAAATATCAATTCAATTCAACCTACCAAACTTGAGAACAACTGCCCGCCCACTTCTAGAGCCTGGCTCATGCAGTGAATTCTGGAACTAGCTGGGTTGGCCTCACTGGCACAGTAAATCTCAATGACAATTTCACAGCATCGCGATTAGTTATTCAGCAAGGAATTGCTTAATATGGAGTCAGCCAGTTTCCTACTTGCACCCGTGCCCTGTCAATGTGCCCTGAGTCGAGAGCACAGAGGGGTGGGCTCGCCCCATCACCCCTGTCCTGATGCGTCTGTTCTCCATGACCTTGGCACACCACTGCTCACCAGCTGGACCATGCCTCGGGCCTTGGAGAGGAGGTTCTTGGGAGTTGTTGAAAGGAGCGGCGAATGTCAGCAACTTCCGTTGTTCCCAAACGCAAGGAACCGCTGCACGGCGCAATTCCAGAATGATTTCAATGCAGTTTCACGCTTCGGAGAGTGGGGGATCCCAAGCGAACCACAGCTTACTCAGCAAATTCGCAAAGGATCAGGGCAGACAAGTTCAACCACACTGGGGGCGAAAGCAGCCACTTTCAGAGGCATCTCTGGGAACATGGCTGCCCCTTTCAGGCCAGTGTGAAAGAAGACACCCCCGCAGCCTGTGTAGCCGTGTGTGGTGGCGTGGAGGGACGCAAACCCTTGCAGCATGCGGGCAGGAATTGTGGTGGGTGCTTCTCCTTACACAATAGCCCGTGCCAGCCCTCTCAGCTGCTATCATTTAAAAACAGCTGGACCAGTCTGACAATGAATTGGCAGAGTCCCAAAAGAACACGCGCGTGATCCCTGACTGCGGAATTCCCCAAACATGTGCCAGGCACAACAGCGAAGACGGCATCCTCACCAAACCACTCTTCAAATAAAAAGAATAATGCATAACGTTATTTCATAAAGAATGACAACAGTACAGCCTTGAAGCCGTGATAACACAGAAGTCCTTACTGACGAACTCAACCCACACGGGGCATCGCAGGTTGCACGTTATCACACAGGTTATCACACAGGCCTTCAAAGGATGGGAACGTGAGCCCGCCTGGATTTCAACCCATAGCATATGCGGGCTTGCGCAGCAGGAACATTAACCCACCGAGAGATCTCTGCGGTTATACATATGGAAGAGGTCCTGAACAAGTACATTAAAAAACAGTTACTTTTTACTTTCGTCATTTAAAATATCTTTTGCTTTTAAAAAGTGTTATTTATAACCCTTCTGTGTGAATGCTTCATTCTCAGCGCAGGTGTACATAGTCATATAAACAGAGTTAGTGCTCGGCCTGTGATTGGGCTGCAGCCCAATGAGCCCGCCCTCGTGTTTGTGGTCACTGCAATTTATTGGAAATGTTTCCCATCTCCAGACATTGAGCTGTTCTTATTTGGCTCAAATCTCAAAGGCGCACCTGCTCTTTCCAATCACACCGGGTCACGCCTCTCAACTCGCACGCTTTGGGTGGGTCTATCCCACTAAGGGGCCAGTTTACTCTAATGCAAGACTTGTTTGGGGCCATAGACTTCAATGGGCTCTAAACCTCCAACAAGAAAATGATCGATTCACATTCAGGGATGGCGTTAGGACCTTTCAACTTTCTCAGCTGAAATGGGCCTCGACACTCAGTGAGGTGGCTCCCCAGCAACTGCCCCCATGTTGCCGGCCAGCAGTCTTACAACAGGGCAATACATTACTTTTTATATTACTTTTGTTCTGGGGCTTTAAATGTTCGCTTTGCGGCGCACGATTTACACGTTGTGTTTGCTGAAGCCTTTCAGGCCGTCTCTTCCCTCGAGTTATACAAGAGTTTTATCACCTTGTTGCCTTTTAACACTGGTTCCTCCATAACAACCACTTGCTGACAAAGAAGGATGTATTGCTTTTCAGTGTGCATTTAGCATTTCAAGGAAGTTGATGGAAGGGGAGGTCAGATATGAACAGCACAGAGTGAATACCGGACAAACCCTCCCAGGACAGAGGTGCAGAAATGCCCCCACACCCCAC
This sequence comes from Ambystoma mexicanum, assembly GCF_040938575.1. Classification (NCBI taxonomy): domain Eukaryota; kingdom Metazoa; phylum Chordata; class Amphibia; order Caudata; family Ambystomatidae; genus Ambystoma; species Ambystoma mexicanum. The sequence continues at coordinate 46,067,942 of NC_090923.1, forward strand.
CTAGGGAGATTACACAAACCCAGCGCCTTACTTCGAGACAGAAATGCCAACTAACCAATCCACTAACAATTTCCCCCTCTGCTTACACCTCTCAAATTCCCAACCAAACACAACCACAAACCTACAGCACAATCAAACCGCACAAACTTCACTACATTGCAACAACAAAACAAAAACACACATAGACTCGCACAACAGTACATGACAACTACCGGACGCAAGCACCCCAGGCCCAACCAACGGACCCACCGGGCTGAGGCCACCCACAGCACATCACTACTGTCTTGCACTTGTCCAGCTTCCTCCCACTAACTCAACCTCCCCTCCTCTTTTAGAACCGCCAGAGCGCCAGGGGACCACTCCGGTGGTGATAGTGTATGGTACAATTGTCCTTTAACATTAACATTTCAGCTCCCTGCCCATCTCGTGATAATCGGCACCTATTAAGCCCCCGGCTATATTTCCTTGTCTGCATTATAATGTATGCACCCAACGGGTGCCTCAGACTTTTTTCCACTCTTAGCCAGGGGGGTTGAACTGGGTGCCCGCACACCTTCAGGTGGGCCTGGATCTATTTTATCACCCACTCTGGCAACTCAATAGGTTGAGAATTATGCTGGGTCCTGTTTTAATGAATATGTTTGGGAGACCAAGCTGTTGGCCTCCACTTACGTGCACCGGGACCCACTTATCACGATCACAGGGCCAGATGCGTTGGTCTAGAGTTAGTCCAGCCTTAGAACTATCAATTTAACCAGCAGTCATTTTCTCAGTGATAACCGAACAACTGCGTAATAGCTGATAAGAAATCTTTTCTTAAGACCCTTTAATAAGACAGACAGTTAAGTAGCCTTCCCATAATGGCATATGCCACATTTAGATATAATTGTGAATATTAGCCTGCGTCACATCTTGATATGACTATGAATGTTAGCCATTGCCACACCTAGACAGGATTGTGAATGTTAGCCATTGCCATATTTTGATAGAATTGTGAATACCGCAACCTCCAAACGCTTAAATAAAATCCGGAACAGTGGGCTAGTAAGAATAAAACCTCCACTCCAGACACTCACCTCTCCCATTAGGATGCTCACTCTCTACACCAACACACAACAGAATGCAGCTACACCTCCCGATCAATTTCAGCCTAGCGGCTCACATTCGAACTCAACATCCTGCTAAAGCGCAGCTATACCCATGAAAAACCGGTCTTACGGCACACATAAGCATCCTACACAGGCCTAACACAGCCAGAATCCAGTCTCAGAGCCCAACCTCCAGAATGCTCCCCCTCCCTTGCCTTGTCGTGTTTCCGTTACACATTTAACTGATCTCAATGATATAATATGATATGATAGGTTTTTATCACACGCTTAATACTCAGAAGTTTCTAAGCATGGACCCAGGGTTTGTACCTGTATTGCTCCGTGTCGTCTTGCTTCCAATGCAAGCATGTTGCCCCTGAGCTATCCTCCCACACTGAATGTTAGGTTGCAGCTACCATCAGCCAATCACATCAGCTGCACACACATTGAGTGCACCCAAGCACCCTATGATAACCTCCTCACTCGACTGACCTAGACTGCTGTCCCCAAGGGTGTTCAACCACAAGCGCTTTGAGGTCATACCAATGATATATAGAGCACTATATAAATGCCAAATAACCTAACATAACATAATGACCATCAGCTCCCTAGATTCTGAGCTGCCACAGAAACGGCTGCACACAGGCCGCACTGTTGACTGGTCAACAAAACAGCGGCGAAGCCTGATATGCTGGGTCCTGCACCGGCCTGTCTCCCCGAAGAAAACATGGACGACTGGTGAGGAAAAAAGCCTAACCAATAGAAAAATGAAAACATTACTTAAAGTAGGCTCCAGATAACCTAGATGACGCTGACCAGTGGCACAAAGACTATTACGCGTTAGCCCACTCCCCCGATACCTTGGAATTGTGATTGGTTATTTATAACACGCTAAATACCCATAGGTTTCTAAGCACAGACGCAGGTATCGAACCTGTGTTGCTCTGCGTCGTCATGCTTCCAAGGCAAGCACATTGCCCCTGAGCTATGTTGGGGTATCTTGACTTGCCCTGCCTGACCTAGAGAGCCATGGCAGGACAGGACTAAGATATAGATAGTGGCCACGGCTGCACAGTTACTTTTGTAAAACATGTCATTGGCAGCACCTGCATTCTGCATACATGTTAAGGCAATGCAAATCATGATGGGGGGTTAGTACTTGCATGGCAGGGGAGCGATTGGTGGGGTAAGGGGGACAGCAGACCGCTCAGGAGAGAGTTAACTGCCTGTAACATTGAAGCTGCACAAGGAGAGTCTCATTAGAATGCGTAAAGAAGTTAGATGCCCGCCACACAAGTACGTTTGTCTGTCCCCCACAGTCTCTGATGTTAGAGACTCTCCCAACATTTGAAGGGTCACCCCCCCTCCCCCGGAATCTCCCCCTCCATGAAATGGCAGTCTTGGTGCACCCCTGACGCCGAGATGGTGCCCGCAGAACACCCGGACCAACATGTGCGCCTGGCAGAGTGCCAGGAAGATGCACGCCTCCGACGCGTCTCGAGAGAGAAAGGCCGCCTTCTGACATCCACTTCACGGTGTCGACAGTCTCACAAAAGATGCGACTGTCAAAACTTGCCAGCGGGCGGGAGCCGGCATCAGCAACTCTGGGCTGTTGTGATAGTTGTTATGGCAACAAAATCCGGCGTTAAAGCGTCCTTAACTTGTTGGGTAAACAGAGGCGGTAATCCGGGATAACCCGCTCTGCCCCTGGAACTCTGGAGAAGACAGAGGGGGCGTGACTGTTGTATGTGGAAGGAGGAACCCTCAGTACAATACAGCAGTCTAACGGGCCCCAAATAAAACCATAGGCCGATGCAAGCCTTGACCCCCCCCCCCCCGCCCTCGCCCCCCAGTGCTCTATGGGGCGCGCGCCGCTGCTGGGGGTCTGTGGTGTTTGGTAAGCGTTCTTCTTTACTGGGCGTGCAAAGCCTAATTGGAACCATGTTCCCGACCCTACAGAGAGGTCGTAATCCTTGCATTATGGCCATTACGCAAATTTGCACTAAATAAAAAAAAATGAGCAGTGTTTGAAAGTCGACTATTAAAGTTAATACTAATTCGCATTTAACACTTTGTGGTTGGTAACGAGGACCAACTTTGAAATGGAGAGGGGCGGGATATCCGCGGACCACGTCGCTGCGGGTTCAGGTGCCCGCCCCCTCTCTTGCCTGCACGAGCCCCTACAGTGGGTGTATGAGCGTGTCATCCAGGAAAGAGCAACACTAACTTCCTGTCGCAGTGACACTGGCCCCTATTCTAAGAGTAGAGACTGAGGAATGGAGGTGACCTTTCATCCAGGAAAGAGTACTGACTTCCTGTCGCAGTGACCCTGGCCACTATTCTAAGAGGAGAGACTGAGGAATGGAGATGACCTTCTATCCAGGAGAGAGCGACACTAACTTCCTGTCGCAGAGACCCTGGCCACTATTCTAAGAGAAGAGACTGAGGAATGGAGGTGACCTTCCATCCAGGAAAGAGCGACACTGACTTCCTGTCGCAGTGACCTTAGTCACTATTCTAAGAGGAGAGACTGAGGAATGGAGGTGATCTTCCATCCAGGAAAGAGCACTGACTTCCTGTCGCAGTGACCCTGGCCACTATTCTAAGAGGAGAAACTGAGGAATGGAGGTGACCTTCCATCCAGGAAAGAGAGACACTGACTTCCTGTCGCAGTGACCCTGGCCACTATTCTAAGAGTAGAGACTGAGGAATGGAGCTGACCTTCCATCCATGAGAGAGCGACACTAACTTCCTGTCGCAGTGACCTTAGTCATTATTCTAAGAGGAGAGACTGAGGAATGGAGGTGACCTTCCATCCAGGAAAGAGCAACACTGACTTCCTGTCGCAGTGACCTTAGTCACTATTCTAAGACCAGAGACTGAGGAATGGAGGTGACCTTCCATCCAGGAGAGAGCGACACTAACTTCCTGTCGCAGTGACTTTAGCCACTATTCTAAGAGGAGAGACTGAGGAATGGAGGTGACCTTCCATCCAGAAAGGGGCGACACTGACTTCCTGTCACAGTGACCTCGGCCACTATTCTAAAAGTAGAGACTGAGGAATGGAGGTTACCTTCCATCCAGGGGAGAGTGACACTGACTTCCTGTCGCAGTGACCCTGGCCACTATTCTAAGAGTAGAGACTGAGGAATGGAGGTGACCTTCCATCAAGGGGAGAGCGACACGGACTTCCTGTCGCAGAGACCCTGGCCACTATTCTAAGAGTAGAGACTGAGGAATGGAGGTGACCTTCCATCCAGGAAAGAACGACACTGACTTCCTGTCGCAGTGACCCTGGCCACTATTCTACGAGTAGAGACTGAGGAATGGAGGTGACCTTCTATCAACGAAAGAGCGACCCTGATTTCCTGTCGCAGTGACCTTAGTCACTATTCTAAGAGTAGAGATTGAGGAACGGAGGTGACCTTCCATCCAGGAAAGAGCAACACTGACTTCCTGTCGCAGTGACCTTGCCACTATTCTAAGAGTAGAGACTGAGGAATGGAAGTGACCCTCCATCCAGGAAAGAGCGACACTGACTTCCTGTCGCAGTGACCTTAGCCACTATTCTAAGAGTAGAGACTGAGGAATGGAGCTGACCTTCCATCCAGGTGAGAGCAACACTGACTTCATGTCGCAGTGACCTTGGCGACTATTCTTAGAGGAGAGACTGAGGAATGGAGGTTCCTCCATTTGTGAGTCTAGGTGAGTGAGCAGAGAAGGCGGCATTAGTGAGTCAGGTAGATGAGCAAGGTGTGTGAAATTAGGGACATCAGTGAGTCTAGGTGAATGAGCAGAGAAGGTGGCATTAGTGAGACTATGAAACCACCCTACCTGAGACTCAGTAATCTGCTCCTCACAGTTCCTGCCCTGGTTGCTTGTAGGTCCCTTGCTGCCAAATCGCCGCCCTCCCCTGTTCTTAGCACCCTGTTCCCTTGGTTCTCTGCTTACCTCCCTGTGTTCTTCCTCCGATGATTATAAAGCACCCTGTGGCTTCTCGAAGCAAGGTCCCCGCTCAATAAATACCATAATAATCATATTATCAATAGGCTTAGTAATGAACGGATTGAAGACACTTGTTCAAAGTATTCAAAGAAGGTGTACTTAAAGATGGAGTATTAGTACTGAGTGAGTGGCGCGGAAGCAGAGAGTGGAGAGGGAGTTGGCATTAGTGAACTACAATGGTGACAGTGGTGTCAGTCAACCAGGAACAGGTGAGTAGAGTTAAAGGTGTGAAAGGGGTGTCATTAGTGAGTCCGATATATGAGCATGGTTTGTGACATTGGGGACATAAGTGAGTCAGGATAGGTGAGCAGAGACAGTGGCATTAGTGAGTCAGGTAGATGAGCAAGGTGTGTGACATTGGGGACATTAGTGAGTAAGGACAGGTGAGCAGAGACAGTGACATTAGTGAGTCAGGTAGATGAGCAAGGTGTGTGACATTGGGGACATTAGTGAGTCAGGCTAGGTGAGCAGAGACAGTGACATTAGTGAGTCAGGTAGATGAGCAAGGTGTGTGACATTGGGGACATTAGTGAGTCTAGGTTGGTGAGCAGGGTGGGTGGCATTAGTAAGTCAGGTAGATGAGCAAGGTGTGTGACATTGGGGACATTAGTTAGTCTAGTTGGGTGAGCAGAGAGGGTGGCATTAGTGAGTCATGTAGATGAGCAAGGTGTGTGACATTGGGGAAATTAGTGAGTCTAGGTGGGTGAGCAGAGTGGGTGACATTAGTGAGTCAGGTAGATGAGCAAGGTGTGTGACTTTGGGGATATTAGTGATTCTAGGTGGTTGAGCCGAGTGGGTGGCATTAGTAAGTCAAATAGGTAAGCCGGGTGTGAGTTAGGAAGATGAGCAAGGTGTGTGACATTTGGGACATTAGTGAGTCGGGTAGATGAGCAAGGATTGTGACATTGGGGACATTAGTGAGTCTAGGTGGGTGAGCAGAGAAGGTGGCATTAGTGAGTCATATAGATAAGCCGGGTGTGAGTTAGGAAGATGAGCACGGTGTGTGACATTGGGGACATTAGTGAGTCAGGTAGATGAGCAAGGATTGTGACATTGGGGACATTTGTGAGTCTAGGTGAGTGAGCAGAGAAGGCGGCATTAGTGAGTCAGGTGGATGAGCAAGGTGTGTGAAATTAGGGACATCAGTGAGTCTAGGTGAATGAGCAGAGAAGGTGGCATTAGTGAGTCATGTAGATGAGCAAGGTGTGTGAAATTAGGGACATCAGTGAGTCTAGGTGAGTGAGCAGGGAATGTGGCATTAGTGAGTCGTGTAGATGAGCAAGGTGTGTGACATTGGGACATCAGTGAGTCTAGGTGGGTGAGCAGAGAATGTGGCATTAGTGAGTCGTGTAGATGAGCAAGGTGTGTGACATTGGGGACATTAGTGAATCTAGGTGAGTGAGCAGAGAAGGTGGCATTAGTGAGTCATGTAGATGAGCAAGGTGTGTGAAATTAGGGACATCAGTGAGTCTAGGTGAGTGAGCAGAGAATGTGACATTAGTGAGTCATGTAGATGAGCAAGGTGTGTGAAATTGGGACATTAGTGAGTCTAGGTGGGTGAGCAGAGAATGTGGCATTAGTGAGTCGTGTAGATGAGCAAGGTGTGTGACATTGGGGACATTAGTGAGTCTAGGTGGGTGAGCAGAGAAGGTGGCATTAGTGAGTCATGTAGATGAGCAAGGTTGGGTGATATTAGTAAGTCAGATACTTTCCTTTCAGTTTGGCATGAGCTCATGGTGCACATACATGGGGCAATAAGCAGACCCCAGACAGACAATTCATTTTTTCATACATGATGATGAATTCTAATCTTAGTGTCATTTTCTGGTCATGGTGTTTTTTTCCTCCTTACTATGGCTTTGATGTCCTGGGTGTTAGTCTTAGCAGTCCACGGAGGTTGCGCGAATTATGGTTGCTTAGCTTACCTATTACTGGCTAATTTCTGAGGTTGTTCGGTTTTACTTGTAACCATAACGTCCCTGTAAACGAAGTATTTTCACTGAACTCCATAGGTTTTTGTTAGTGTAACTTAACCATAACGTCCCTTTAACAATGTTTTTTCACTGAATATATGAATACATACGAGTACAGTACTTACCTGGGATTTGTATGCTTAGTTTCTTTAGAAAGACCTAATAAATCATTATTTTTTTGATAAGCTTGCTAACCTAAATGACTTGTGCTGTTCTATGTGAACTTCTTGTAGCCCGAAACCACTCTCACAGACTGCTCCTCCACCTACATTGGCTGGATTTTGGCTATCCTTGCAGTGTCTTCCCTGATTACCAAAAATAGGGGGGGCCTCCTTAAATCCTTCCCACAGAGGCTGATTGCAGAAATCCATCTTAAGAGCGACCTTGAATGAGAGGCTGTGTAGGGGACTGGACATATACCACGTACTCTCTATAGGTAATCTGCCTTCCTTGTAATGTGAGCGTTCTTCATTCCTAACTCACGATGCTCTTTGGGCGCAGCATGGCAGCACGAGCGAAAGGCAGAGTGCACCAGAGTGCAGAGCTACGCATTAAAACAGACACAGGACGCGTGCCTCTGAGAGGGGGGGCATGCTTCCATGCAATGGCACTGTGCCAAGATGAAATCCACGGCCATGCATGCATGTATGTCGACAGTTAAGAGGCCCTCTTCAAAACCTGCCCAGACTGCACAGGTAATCTACACCTTGTGCTGGCACCCTATCCCCTGCAATCTAGGATTGGCCTCAGCCCATCCTGCCTGATATTACCTCACAGAGGCCGAGCACACACCCATCACCGCAGACGGGAAAGCTCCAAAGTGCATTCGAGGCACTAAGGCCCCCTTTCATATTGGTCAAGTGTAAAGACCGGCGCTAAAATGGGGTCACTTCCGGTTAAAGTGCAAGGAACGAGTGCAGCAATGCCCACTGGGTCTGAGCGCGTTGACTATTTGTGATGACAGCACATACTGTCGGAATAGTGTTACATATCACACTGCAGCGCATTCAAAGGGGCCCCCAGAAGAGGCTGCCCTCCTGGAGACGGGATGTGAAAGCCCTTTACTGGGCATGGTCATTTAAAGCCCTTACTCGGGTGGCATTCAAACTGTTTACACTTAGCTCCCCATGAGTAAAAATATGATTTCTGCCCCCCTCCACAAGCCATTACTGCTTATATTTTCTATTAAATGCTTATATCTATATATATAAAAGTCAAACGTGGTTTGTGGTGTGAAGCGTTGTTCCTTATACAATTCCACACCGTTCCACCAATCTGCACCAAATTTTGATCATTACCTGTTAGTACCCTCCAGACAATACTGGCTACATGACATTTGGACACCCACCCCTTGCCATGGATTTCAGCAAAAGTCAAAATTGGTTTGTGTGTTTGTAGTTTAGCGTGGCATTGTTCCTTATACAATTCAACACTGTTTCACCAATCTGCACCATATGTTGCATAGATACATGTTAGGACCCTCTGGTCAGTATTGGCTACATGACATTTGAACTCCGCCCCTTACCCTGGATTTCAGCAAAAGAAAAAAAAAATGTGTGGGTTTCTGGCCTGCTGACAGAGCCGTAAACCATGTTCACCGGGAAGGAAAATAACGGTATGAGAGGCGAATGAACCTGGTAGGCGAAGGTGAAGGCAGGTAGCATTCCAGAAGTTTCCACATTTTTGGGGCATTAGGTGAAATTACATCTCCAGAGGATTTTTGCGAGATAATGCCTGCCGACGTAGCCGTAAACCACGTTCAACGGTAAGGGAAACAAAAAATGTTGTTTCTAAACAAGCTTTACAATGCCGTAAACCATGTTCATCGGGAAGGGAAACAAAATTTTTCGCCGCATCAGGTAAAAATACTTTTCCAGAGGATTTTTGCAGCCTGCCGACGAAGCCATTTACCTTGTTCATTGGGAAGGGACAGAACATTTTTTGTTTCTCAATCGGTCCTAAAACGAGGAACAGAGGACCTTGAAAACACGTTTTAAGGCCCAAGGATGCACAATTTCCGAGATATTTGCACCGCAACGAACTGCACCATGCAAGGATAAGGCGCAACAGCGACCTACAGGATCATTCATTTTCAACAATTACTGAGAGTGTTCTCATGTCTGTGTATGGAACCCGTGCAAGTTTGCTAGTATTCTATTAAAAGCAGTCACAGCAATCCCTTTTTTAAGAGCCTCGTATCCCACTGTGCAAATCATTAGGGCACTCTTAGCGGGACCAGCTCCACCATTTAAATGTCACTACCTTAATCTGTTTTGTTATTGGGTTCTACAGGACACTGTCTACCATTTCTATAGCCTCTTCGAGACTAGAGAGGTCAAGGGGATGTGCCGGTTGGGGTGGGACTCAAGCAGACAAGGAGAGTGAGACAGCTGTCACATCACTGTGGATGTGTGCACTTCGAAGACACCACACCCTGTGCGTGGGCAAGGGCACTGTATCCAGTGGGACAGGGTCTGGGCATAACCAGGTGTTAATATGTTTGGCATCAAGTGTGAGTTTGTGTAGACACTCAGGCAAATTCTTGCAAGTGCCACGTGCTTTGGTTTTTCATCAAGTGTGTTTGGCAAGGAGTGTTTCATTTTGCCATGTATCGGAATGTGGTGCTGGCTAGGTTTGATGATGGAACGTTAGTTGGTGGTTAGTATTGGCTTTAATGAGGTAATGCCATGGGATGTTGCCAATGGTTGACTTCTATGTATCTGGTACACTGGAACATAATGATATATTTGAACAATGGTAAGAATTTGTCACGTTTATGCTTAGCAAATGGGGATTCATTCAACATTGCCTGTGTGATGACACAGCCATTCAGCAGAATATAGGGGACTCCCTCCCCAGCACCTGCCAGCATGGCTATGCTGGGGTTGCAATGTAGAGTATGGTTGGCTGTGCTATTTGCAAGCACATGGCGTGTGCCTGACTGCTTTGCACGCCCCTGGTAATGCTAAGAGGTACTGTTGTTGGAATATCTGTGAGGAGTCAGGGGGGAGTCGGCCCGGCCAATAGCCTGCAGAATGCACGCCATTAGTGCCTTGGAAAAGTGTGACGAGACATCATTTGATATTTATTTATTTCATTTGTATAGCGTGCAAGACCCGGAGGTATCAAGGTGCTGGTTACATGCAGGAAAAGGGCGTAAAGCATCAAGACAGACACATAGGAAATTTCTTTTTAGTAAGAAGAACAGTCCCAGTCGGCCTCCTGTAAGAATAGAAGTGTCTTACGTTTTTAGCAGAAGACCCAGTATGACTGCTCTGATCTTAGGTGATGGGGTAGGGCATTCCAGCTTTTGGAAGCACTCACTGTGAAGCTTAGCTCTCCAGACCTCTTTAATCTGAATCTTGGCCTGACCAGACAGTGTGAGTTGATGGTGTGCGTAGGTCTGGCAGTCTGTGTTTTGGTAAACCTTTATGCTAGGTATTTTGGAGAAGTTTCCCCAATGTATTTGTGAGTAATGGCGAGGGTTTTGAAAGTGATGCGCTCACGAATTGGGAGCCAGACAGTGTAACAATAGATAATACAGCCAAACAAGGCACATCTGGGTGTAAGAAGGCATAGGAAGGCATGAGAGGGCATAAGGGGCATGAAAAGGTGCAAGCAAGATACTATCCCAAGAGGATGTGAAGGCCCTTATGCTTTAGAAGCACCCATCAGCGAGATTTACCTCTGAAACACAGTCTTTCCTACTGTCATTCCCAATAATTTGTTTACAAAAGCTTGTATTCTTGGCATCCTCTTTGATAGCGACCTACGACTGCAAGATGTCATCGCTACCACTGCTCCTGCTGCTCATTTTAAGCTCTGTAACATTTGGGAAATGTATCCTTTTCTTACTAATCACTCCCCAAAAACTCGAATCTGCATTCTTGTGCTGAGCAAACTGGACTCCTGCTCAAGCCTCCTCTTTACCTTCCTCTCGACAAAGTCCTCCCCTCTGCTACCCGCACTCTCTACAACCTACCCAGACCCTCCCCCACTTCTATATACTGACAACAGGCTGGTTGGCTCTCCATGCACAACTGCTCTCTTTACAAGTGCCTTCTCGTAGGCTTCAAAGCTATCAAGGGTCTTGCTCCTCAGTACCTGTCTGATTGCACCTCAGTTTACTCACCATCTCGTTCCCTCCGATCCTCCTCTGCACTCACCCACACCATTCAATACCTCCTTCTACCTCCTCTCGCTCCCACACTCCCACACTCCACCTGGAAATTCCTTCCGTGAAAAAGTTTAAATATTTAAAACAGCATTTATTTGATAACAGGATTGCTAACGATCGCTGGTTTGTCTCGGTTTTTGTTTAGAGTCTCAGGTTTCTTTTGTGTTTACTGGTGTATTGTATGTTGTGTTGCCTTATTGTTATGTTGTTTGTGTGATAGCCCACTGAAGCTGTTGTTTGGAAATTGCTTTGTCTAATACATTTTTGTACAACTGCTACTAAACAGCCTGGAGGAGGCGGTGTGCACCACGCAAGAAACATACACAATCCCCTTTTAGCTTAATTAATTTCTGAAACATGCTTAGGAAATGTGCCCCACCTACAGTCAGGCTTCCCAGGCCTTGGCAGCCAAAGACAGACAGCTCTCAAAAATGCTCGGCCATCAAAGACATGCTTTAACTCTGGGAATACTTCAGGAATGTCCCATATTCTAGGTCACTGGGTTGTGAAGTGTTCAAAAAGAGTCCCGCACGGTGGTCAGAGTGCACACAAAAAAGGTTGTGTACCTGTGTTCCCATATGCCACTCCCCTGCCCCCCTCCGACCCATACCCACCCTCACGCTCCCCCATACAAACTCCATATGGACCCTGCCTTTCCTCAACTCCCCTCAATATCAACACTAATAGAAACACAGTGAAAGAAAATGACCGCCACAGCCAGGGTACCCCACAGCACGCAGCTTTATGCCCCCTCGCTGCTTTCCCATCATCCGCCATTGGCACCGCCAGGGACATGCATTACCTGCACTCTCGGTGGTTGCGGTGGAGCACCACGGAGAAGCGGCATGACAAGACCCATGACACTTTAGTTCCAAAATAAAGCTTAGCCCATATTCTGCACATTATTCTGAGCATTTACTGAGGAAATTCCAACTCCCCAGAAGGGGTTTCACGACCATCTTCCGCTGCACGTGGCCATGAGTGTGTGCTGCCCACAAGGTCCTTCTGAGTGTAACGTGGCTTCGAAATGTGCTGCCATGGTTGACATTTAATGATTGCATATATGTTCTGCTTTTTGTTTTTTGGGAAATGTGTGAATTCTGATAACGGATCTACAGAAAGGCCCAAACAATAGCAAGGCCCTGATTGCATTTATTTATTTCATTTGTAGAGCGCGCACAAATCCGCAGGCATCAGGGCGCTGTTACCAGTCGCATGGGCCCAAGGTTGGGCATAGGCACATGGGCAGGTACATTGCTTCAGGCGTGGCAAGACAGAGACAGATACGCATAGGGGCAGATGCCCTATATAGACATGGCAGCACATGTGCAAGGCATCCTTCAGACACACAGCATTCCTGGTCCACAGAGGTGAGTTGGCCAGAGTTAGGCAAACAACCAGGTTTTCAGGCTTTTGTGGAAGACCCAGTAGGATTCTTGCACTCTGAGGGCAGGTGGAAGTGAGTTTACATAAAATGTCCAATTAATTACAAATTCCGGGCAATCGCCAGCAATTTGCCCCTGGCCGTTTCCCCCATCACCAGTTTCTTTTTTTTTTGCAGAGCATCTAATGCTGACAGTTTTCGTGATTAAGGTGCCCATGATTTCTGCAGATAAGAGAGTATGGACCCATAGAGATTTCTTAAACCATCTGGCCAGGATCACACCGTTTGCTCAAGTAGGCTTGCTGGAACTTGGACACAGAAATCCAGATTTCGCAAGAATAAAAATGTTAGCCACGAGTTCACATCACTGCTCCAAGACAGTATGCCAGAGTTATTACCATGTGACTTAAATGTAGCGCGACTGGTGCGATAAAGTCACTCTACCCAATCTTGCTGCCCTCTCTGTGGGGCAAAGTTGGGTACAGATTAAACGGAGGCTTCCCAGGCTGTGTAACCTATCCAAGGGATACCCTAAAAGTATGAATGCTTATGTGAGGCCAGGGGACCGACCACTCCTCAACCACCAGTAAGGATAGGAGGAACCTACCTTGGAGATTAAGTGAGCAGACATAGAAGGCAGACGGTCCTTCGGGACAGTGGCCATCGTGTATCCCTGCTCACTCCCTGCTTGCTTTACGTAACTGCCAGGCTATTATGCAGGTCTATGCAAAAAGGACCAGCATATTCGCACTATTCCTTGGCACTTAAGGTGTTAATGTAAGCACTTTCACTTCATGGTTTGTTATCGCCATCCGCATGCAAACACATACATACCTGTGGAAAATAAATAAATAAAATAAAACAAGCACCTACAAATCAGTATTTCCCTCTCAAGATTCAGAGGACCTAGGAGGTGTCTGTAATTCTGAAAGTCTAAATATAAAAATACAATGTGGTGTGTTTGTTCACGGAAAAGAAGCGTCATGTGGGTTACGCAGGGGGTGTGGGCTCCCCAAACAAAAAATAAAAAACATCCAACGGGACTTAGGAACGAGTAAAAACGTATGCAAATGTGTGTCACTCTGTTATGATGATATGATAGGTTATTTATAATGCACTTAATAGCTGGAGGTTTCTAGGCGCAGACCCGGGGACCGAACCTGTTTTTCCCCGTGTCGTCTTGCTTCCAAGGCTAGCACGTTGCCCCTGAGCTATCCTCCCGACTTATGTGCCATTTCTCCAACAGCCTTATTTCAGAGGCAGCGGTCCGAGCTATCTATATGTAAACCCGGAGGGTTGCATAGGGGCCAGCCACTATATCTGAAAGCTCGGAAGATCTGGGGAAGTGTCAACGAACTACGTTTTCTGTCCGGGGAAGCCATTTTTTTATTTTTAAACTGTATTTTTTTTCCAGCCGCATCTCGCAGCCAGAAAAAAAAAATACATTAGTACCCTGGTCTAATGATCTGGGATACCAATGGCAATATGCCCCTTGACTGCGGGCCATTACGCATAAGGTAACGCCCCCGGGACCTTCGTTAAGGCCCTCACTATGCTTGGGCCTGTAACTATGCGGTAATGGCCCAGAGTCGAGGGGCCTATTGCTGAAGTACTGTGGGGTTCTATAGATTTTTCAGGTTTACATTCTGGAACTTATAGTTTACCATTCAAGATGTGAACATTAAAGCCCCAATGATAGACTTTTGGCTTAAAACGTTGCTGTAAGGATTTACATGTTGTTTTGTGGCTTTACTATGCAATTTGTGTGTTTTGTAAGAAAACACTACAAGACAGTATTAGTCTAGGCCTTGAAATCCAAACTTAAATATTGTACCAAGTAAAGCTGGCAAGGTATGTGGTCAAATTTTCAGAGTGAGTTAAAACCCCTGCTTCATTTTTTAGCCAAAGGGTGTGATGCTGGTCATTATTTTTTTCCCACCCTGATTGAACTGCAAATATTTTATCACACACTTTATAAAAACGACACCATTACAAAGGGACAGATTTAATGCACAGGAAGACAATAGTGTACACCTGTGTTCCTCTATTAGTGCATCCCAAGCGTCCCCCAGAATTTCACAATTGGTGCACCGGCCTTCCCTCAGTCCTATATCACTTGCATTGGCACGAAAATAGTCAGATTCATAGAATATTTGCACAGTGCAAAGTGACTTTGCACTGCTGAAAAGTGACTTTGCACTGCTGACACAAACCCTGATTCGTGGAACTGTGCTAGTGCAATCAGTGCAAGTGGTCATTTTTGCAGTATAACATGACTTTGCACTGCAAAAATACACTTTGCACCGTTCCATGAATCAGGGTGTTTGTTGGCAGTGCAGAGCCACTTTACAGCAGTGAAAAGTCACCGTAAAGCGTGCAAAAATTCCATGATTCGGGCCATATATTTAGCAGCCAGTCAGTGGTCCACTAACTGTGGCAGAACTGTGATTTTCTCTCCTGTTGCTGCCAGTCAGCGAGGTTGCCTGGGCCATGCAGAGTGCTGTGCCACAGGAGAATGAGTGAAACTCCTTGGTATGGCCTGTTATGCCACTGTAGTGCATCTTTTATAGCGCACCTGCTGCCATTTTCTCACTTTCTAGGAGCTTTAGGATCTGCAAGCAGTGAAGTCAGAGACTAGTGCAGTAGCAGGCGACAAGAGGAAGATTGCTTTGTTACAATGCTGATGTGTGCACATCCAGAGATGCGGCTTTATTCGGTGTAGATATTTTGTGGGCTGTCCTGTGCAATAGTTCACGTGCATTCCGGGTTAATAAGATACCTGTTTGAGTGCTTGTCTGTGGGTTTTCCAGGAGTGACGCTTAAGGAGTGTGGGGAGTTGTGTTGGTTTATCTGTGGTGGGTTAGTTTGGTGTTCAGGGACATTTAGTGCACATATGTGCATCCAGATGGTGTGTGTTCCATTTGTAACCTGTATTTTTTCAGTGCACAGGTTGTGCACTGTGCTGTATTTTCAGGTAGGGTGATGGGCAGAGTGATTTTGAAGCATCTGCTGTTACTATATCTTTCTCTAATGAATGGCAAGCTTGATGGCGACCAAGCAAGATTGGGAATTTGAGACTTTAAAGTGCACTTCCAACAGAACCAGCCCAACGGAAATGGAGGCCTTTTGATTCAGTTTGTTTTTGACAGCGACTCACTAGGGAGTCATGGAGCAGACAAGGAATGGGCCAGGTTGGTCCCCATGGCCAATCGGACTCCCTACCGGCTCATCCCTCCCACCCAAAACACATCCTCCTGAGATGTCTTTCAGGCAGCTCTATCAAGCAGTAACATCAAACAACAAATCTACTGCCATTAATGTATTATTCCAGCCATTGTCTAGTCTGCCCACAGTACAACACGATACATTGAACATTGCAAGCCAAAGATCAAGCCTCAAACTGCCCTGCCCTGCCCCCCACTCCCTCAAACTCCTAGCGCTCCCGCCGCCCCCTATGGCTCCCGTCTGTCCAGTCACCCCACTCCCTCTTTTTTGGATGCAGCCATTGTACCACCAGTTCCTTTTTTTCTCTTTCACCACTGCTAGACGTCAGGTGTTGCGGACACCGCCTCAGCTCTGCTGGCCTGGCAGATGTACACACGGGTCAGGGAACCTCCCCAGTTCTCTCTTGGTCACCCCAGCACTGCTGGTCTGGCAGATGTACACAGGGTCAGGGAACCTCTCCAGTTCTCTCTTAGTCACCCCAGCTCTGCTGGCCTGGCAGATGTACACAGGGTCCGGGAACCTCCCCAGTTCTCTCCTGGTCACCCCAGCTCTGCTGGCCTGGCAGATGTACACACTAGTGAATCACCCCAGTTCCCTCTTGGTCACCCCAGCTCTGCTGGCCTGGCAAATGTACACAGGGTCAGGGAACCTCCCCAGTTCTCTCTTGGTCACCCCAGCTCTGCTGGCCTGGCAGATGTACACACGGGTCAGGGAACCTCCCCAGTTCTCTCTTGGCCACCCCAGCTCTGCTGGCCTGGCAGACGTACACAGGGTCAGGAGACCTCCCCAGTTCTCTCCTGGTCACCCCAGCTCTGCTGGCCTGGCAGACGGACACAGGGTCAGGGAACCTCCCCAGTTCTCTCTTGGTCACCCCAGCTCCGCTGGCCTGGCAGATATACACAGGGCCAGGGAACTTCCCCAGTTCTCTCTTGGTCACCCCAGCTCCGCTGGCCTAGCAGATGTACACACGGGTCAGGGAACCTCCCAGTTCTCTCCTGGTCACCCCAGCTCTGCTGACCTGGCAGATGGACACAGGGTCAGGGAACCTCCCCAGTTCTCTTTTGGTCACCCCAGCTCCGCTGGCCTGGCAGATGTACACAGGGCCAGGGAACTTCCACAGTTCTCTCTTGGTCACCCCAGCTCCGCTGGCCTGGCAGATGTACACAGGGCCAGGGAACCTCCCAGTTCTCCCTTGGTAACCCCAGCTCCGCTGGCCTGGCAGACGTACACAGGGTCAGGGGACCTCCCCAGTTCTCTCCTGGTCACCCCAGCTCTGCTGGCCTGGCAGACGGACACAGGGTCAGGGAACCTCCCCAGTTCTCTCCTGGTCACCCCAGCTCTGCTGGCCTGGCAGACGGACACAGGGTCAGGGAACCTCCCCAGTTCTCTCCTGGTCACCCCAGCTCCGCTGGCCTGGCAAATGTACACAGGGCCAGGGAACTTCCCCAGTTCTCTCTTGGTCACCCCAGCTCCGCTGGCCTGGCAGATGTACACAGGGCCAGGGAACCTCCCAGTTCTCCCTTGGTCACCCCAGCTCCGCTGGCCTGGCAGATGTACAGAGGGTCAGGGAACCTCCCCAGTTCTCTCTTGGTCACCCCAGTTCCGCTGGCCTGGCAGATGTACACAGGGTAGGGGAATCACGCCAGTTCTCTCTTGGTCACCCCAGCTCTGCTGGCCTGGCAGATGTAGACACGGGTCAGGGATCCTCCCCAGTTCTCTCCTGGACACCCCAGCTCCGCTGGCCTGGCAGATGGAACCTCCCCAGTTCTCTCTTGGTCACCCCAGCTCCGCTGGCCTGGCAGATGGAACCTCCCCAGTTCTCTCTTCGCCCCTCCAGCTCTGCGGGCGTACAGATAAATGCGCCTTGAATCCCGCAGTGAGAGGCCTGCTCACTCTCTCGGCGCTTATCAGAATGACCTCGAGGATCTCTGGTTGAAATCACTGCCAGGTGATCGTACACAGCGTGTGGGGCAGCTCCTGGTGAGCAGAATGAGTGCATTACACTCTCCATCACAGCGCAGCCCATGCTGCATGCCTGCTCTGCCTCTCAGGGAGCCTGTCTCTGGAGACATCTGTCTCGTTTTATCTCCAGCTCTCTTGCAGGGCCTTTCTCTTCTCTCCGACAGGCCATACATCTCCGCAGCTGGCTGGCCAGTCTGCGTGGTGCCTGTCCCATGCACATGGCTGCTCTGCTGTGTCTGGTGTCATGTTGGAAAGCTGCATTTCTGCCTCTGGGAGGCGCTGTCTGTGGGCCAGCTTGAGTTAAGAAGCGTCAGTAGGTCTGACCAGAATCCCAATATGATCTCTGCTTGCATAAACCCGTCTTACCAGAGCACACGCATGTATCAAACGACTACCGTTCCCACAATGCATTTGCAAGAAATCAAGGAAGTCCAGCAACCTAATTCAGAACCCCTACCTGATCTCTATTTTCATGCATGCAGGTTTCTAGAAGAATTAATGCAATTTTAAAAGGACTTCAATTCCCACAATGCAGCAACTAAAGAAGCCAACAACCATGGAAACTACTGTGCCTCGAAGTCTAAGCACTGGCGCCTCGCCTCCAAGCCGTGGCATAGATTGGAAATAATCATCGTGTTAACCTCAAGCAGCTGTAACTTGTTGCAGAATTCCAGCACCCCCTCCCTCCCCCGCCCCGCCTTGTGCCATCTGCCTTGTGCCCTGCCAGTGTTTGTGCCCGGCTGCCTTGCTCTATTGCTCATTGTAATACAGCATTCCTTGCAGCCAACCACTTCCCTTTCTACTGTGCTCCTGTAGACCTCCTGCCTCCACTCCTTGTGCTGTGTCCCTGCTTTAACCTTCCACCTCTGCACGTTGTGTTGTTTTCTGCAGTCTCCCGCCTCCACTCCTTGTGCTGATCTCCTGCTGTAACCTCCCACCTCTGCACTTTGTGTTATGTTCTGCAGTGCCCTTCCTCCACTCCTTGTGCTGTGTCCCTGCTGTAACCTTCCACCTCTGCACTTTGTGTTGTGTTCTGCAGTGCCCTTCCTCCACTCCTTGTGCTGTGTCCCTGCTGTAACCTTCCACCTCTGCACTTTGTGTTGTGTTATGCAGTCTCCCGCCTCCACTCCTTGTGCTGATCTCCTGCTGTAACCTTCCACCTCTGCACTTTGTGCTGTGTTCCGCAGTCTCATGCCTCCCCGCCTTGTGCTGTGCCCCTGCTGTAACCTCCCACCTCTGCACTTTGTGTTGTGTTCTGCAGTGCCCTTACTCCACTCCTTGTGCTGTGTCCCTGCTGTAACCTTCCACCTCTGCACTTTGTGTTGTGTTCTGCAGTGCCCTTCCTCCACTCCTTGTGCTGTGTCCCTGCTGTAACCTTCCACCTCTGCACTTTGTGTTGTGTTCTGCAGTCTCCCGCCTCCACTCCTTGTGCTGATCTCCTGCTGTAACCTCCCACCTCTGCACTTTGTGTTGTGTTCTGCAGTGCCCTTCCTCCACGCCTTGTGCTGTGTCCCTGCTGTAACCTTCCACCTCTGCACTTTGTGTTGTGTTCCGCAGTCTCATGCCTCCACGCCGTGTGCTGAGCTCCACCTCTGCACTTTGTGTTGTGTTCTGCAGTCTCCCGCCTCCACTCCTTGTGCTGATCTCCTGCTGTAACCTTCCACCTCTGCACTTTGTGTTGTGTTCTGCAGTGCCCTTCCTCCACTCCTTGTGCTGATCTCCTGCTGTAACCTCCCACCTCTGCACTTTGTGTTGTGTTCCGCAGTCTCATGCCTCCACGCCGTGTGCTGAGCTCCACCTCTGGACTTTGTGTTGTGTTCTGCAGTGCCGTTCCCTCACTCCTTGTGCCGTGTACTTGCAGTGCCCTTCCTCCACTCCTTGTGCTGATCTCCTGCTGTAACCTCCTACCTCTGCACTTTGTGTTGTGTTCTGCAGTGCCCTTCCTCCACTCCTTGTGCTGTGTCCCTGCTGTAACCTTCCACCTCTGCACTTTGTGTTGTGTTCTGCAGTCTCCCGCCTCCACTCCTTGTGCTGATCTCCTGCTGTAACCTTCCACCTCTGCACTTTGTGCTGTGTTCCGCAGTCTCATGCCTCCCCGCCTTGTGCTGTGCCCCTGCTGTAACCTCCCACCTCTGCACTTTGTGTTGTGTTCTGCAGTGCCCTTACTCCACTCCTTGTGCTGTGTCCCTGCTGTAACCTTCCACCTCTGCACTTTGTGTTGTGTTCTGCAGTGCCCTTCCTCCACTCCTTGTGCTGTGTCCCTGCTGTAACCTTCCACCTCTGCACTTTGTGTTGTGTTCTGCAGTCTCCCGCCTCCACTCCTTGTGCTGATCTCCTGCTGTAACCTCCCACCTCTGCACTTTGTGTTGTGTTCTGCAGTGCCCTTCCTCCACGCCTTGTGCTGTGTCCCTGCTGTAACCTTCCACCTCTGCACTTTGTGTTGTGTTCCGCAGTCTCATGCCTCCACGCCGTGTGCTGAGCTCCACCTCTGCACTTTGTGTTGTGTTCTGCAGTCTCCCGCCTCCACTCCTTGTGCTGATCTCCTGCTGTAACCTTCCACCTCTGCACTTTGTGTTGTGTTCTGCAGTGCCCTTCCTCCACTCCTTGTGCTGATCTCCTGCTGTAACCTCCCACCTCTGCACTTTGTGTTGTGTTCCGCAGTCTCATGCCTCCACGCCGTGTGCTGAGCTCCACCTCTGGACTTTGTGTTGTGTTCTGCAGTGCCGTTCCCTCACTCCTTGTGCCGTGTACTTGCAGTGCCCTTCCTCCACTCCTTGTGCTGATCTCCTGCTGTAACCTCCTACCTCTGCACTTTGTGTTGTGTTCTGCAGTGCCCTTCCTCCACTCCTTGTGCTGTGCCCCTGCTGTAACCTCCCACCTCTGCACTTTGTGTTGTGTTCTGCAGTGCCCTTCCTCCACTCCTTGTGCTGTGTCCCTGCTGTAACCTTCCACCTCTGCACTTTGTGTTGTGTTCTGCAGTGCCCTTCCTCCACTCCTTGTGCTGTGTCCTGCTGTAACCTTCCACCTCTGCACTTTGTGTTGTGTTCTGCAGTCTCCCGCCTCCACTCCTTGTGCTGATCTCCTGCTGTAACCTCCCACCTCTGCACTTTGTGTTGTGATCTGCAGTGCCCTTCCTCCACGCCTTGTGCTGTGTCCCTGCTGTAACCTTCCACCTCTGCACTTTGTGTTGTGTTCTGCAGTGCCCTTCCTCCACTCCTTGTGCTGTGTCCCTGCTGTAACCTTCCACCTCTGCACTCTGTGTTGTGTTCTGCAGTCTCCCGCCTCCACTCCTTGTGCTGATCTCCTGCTGTAACCTCCCACCTCTGCACTTTGTGTTGTGTTCTGCAGTGCCCTTCCTCCACGCCTTGTGCTGTGTCCCTGCTGTAACCTTCCACCTCTGCACTTTGTGTTGTGTTCTGCAGTGCCCTTCCTCCACGCCTTGTGCTGTGTCCCTGCTGTAACCTTCCACCTCTGCACTTTGTGTTGTGTTCCGCAGTCTCATGCCTCCACGCCGTGTGCTGAGCTCCACCTCTGGACTTTGTGTTGTGTTCTGCAGTGCCGTTCCCTCACTCCTTGTGCCGTGTACTTGCAGTGCCTCTTCCTCCACTCCTTGTGCTGTGTCCCTGCTGTAACCTTCCACCTCTGCACTTTGTGTTGTGTTCTGCAGTGCCCTTCCTCCACTCCTTGTGCTGATCTCCTGCTGTAACCTTCCACCTCTGCACTTTGTGTTGTGTTCTGCAGTGCCCTTCCTCCACTCCTTGTGCTGTGTCCCTGCTGTAACCTTCCACCTCTGCACTTTGTGTTGTGTTCTGCAGTCTCCCGCCTCCACTCCTTGTGCTGATCTCCTGCTGTAACCTCCCACCTCTGCACTTTGTGTTGTGTTCTGCAGTGCCCTTCCTCCACGCCTTGTGCTGTGTCCCTGCTGTAACCTTCCACCTCTGCACTTTGTGTTGTGTTCCGCAGTCTCATGCCTCCACGCCGTGTGCTGAGCTCCACCTCTGCACTTTGTGTTGTGTTCTGCAGTCTCCCGCCTCCACTCCTTGTGCTGATCTCCTGCTGTAACCTTCTACCTCTGCACTTTGTGTTGTGTTCTGCAGTGCCCTTCCTCCACTCCTTGTGCTGATCTCCTGCTGTAACCTCCCACCTCTGCACTTTGTGTTGTGTTCCGCAGTCTCATGCCTCCACGCCGTGTGCTGAGCTCCACCTCTGGACTTTGTGTTGTGTTCTGCAGTGCCGTTCCCTCACTCCTTGTGCCGTGTACTTGCAGTGCCCTTCCTCCACTCCTTGTGCTGATCTCCTGCTGTAACCTCCTACCTCTGCACTTTGTGTTGTGTTCTGCAGTGCCCTTCCTCCACTCCTTGTGCTGTGCCCCTGCTGTAACCTCCCACCTCTGCACTTTGTGTTGTGTTCTGCAGTGCCCTTCCTCCACTCCTTGTGCTGTGTCCCTGCTGTAACCTTCCACCTCTGCACTTTGTGTTGTGTTCTGCAGTGCCCTTCCTCCACTCCTTGTGCTGTGTCCTGCTGTAACCTTCCACCTCTGCACTTTGTGTTGTGTTCTGCAGTCTCCCGCCTCCACTCCTTGTGCTGATCTCCTGCTGTAACCTCCCACCTCTGCACTTTGTGTTGTGATCTGCAGTGCCCTTCCTCCACGCCTTGTGCTGTGTCCCTGCTGTAACCTTCCACCTCTGCACTTTGTGTTGTGTTCTGCAGTGCCCTTCCTCCACTCCTTGTGCTGTGTCCCTGCTGTAACCTTCCACCTCTGCACTCTGTGTTGTGTTCTGCAGTCTCCCGCCTCCACTCCTTGTGCTGATCTCCTGCTGTAACCTCCCACCTCTGCACTTTGTGTTGTGTTCTGCAGTGCCCTTCCTCCACGCCTTGTGCTGTGTCCCTGCTGTAACCTTCCACCTCTGCACTTTGTGTTGTGTTCTGCAGTGCCCTTCCTCCACGCCTTGTGCTGTGTCCCTGCTGTAACCTTCCACCTCTGCACTTTGTGTTGTGTTCCGCAGTCTCATGCCTCCACGCCGTGTGCTGATCTCCACCTCTGGACTTTGTGTTGTGTTCTGCAGTGCCGTTCCCTCACTCCTTGTGCCGTGTACTTGCAGTGCCTCTTCCTCCACTCCTTGTGCTGTGTCCCTGCTGTAACCTTCCACCTCTGCACTTTGTGTTGTGTTCTGCAGTGCCCTTCCTCCACTCCTTGTGCTGATCTCCTGCTGTAACCTCCCACCTCTGCACTTTGTGTTGTGTTCTGCAGTGCCCTTCCTCCACGCCTTGTGCTGTGCCCCTGCTGTAACCTCCCACCTCTGCACTTTGTGTTGTGTTCCGCAGTCTCCCGCCTCCACTCCTTGTGCTGTGTCCCTGCTGTAACCTCCCACCTCTGCACTTTGTGTTGTGTTCTGCAGTGCCCTTCCTCCACTCCTTGTGCTGTGTCCCTGCTGTAACCTTCCACCTCTGCACTTTGTGTTGTGTTCCGCAGTCTCATGCCTCCACGCCGTGTGCTGAGCTCCACCTCTGGACTTTGTGTTGTGTTCTGCAGTGCCGTGCCCTCACTCCTTGTGCTGTGTCCCTGCTGTAACCTTCCACCTCTGCACTTTGTGTTGTGTTCTGCAGTCTCCCGCCTCCACTCCTTGTGCTGATCTCCTGCTGTAACCTCCCACCTCTGCACTTTGTGTTGTGTTCTGCAGTGCCCTTCCTCCACGCCTTGTGCTGTGTCCCTGCTGTAACCTCCCACCTCTGCACTTTGTGTTGTGTTCTGCAGTGCCCTTCCTCCACGCCTTGTGCTGTGTCCCTGCTGTAACCTCCCACCTCTGCACTTTGTGTTGTGTTCTGCAGTGCCCTTCCTCCACGCCTTGTGCTGTGTCCCTGCTGTAACCTCCCACCTCTGCACTTTGTGTTATGTTCTGCAGTGCCCTTCCTCCACGCCTTGTGCTGTGTCCCTGCTGTAACCTTCCACCTCTGCACTTTGTGTTGTGTTCCGCAGTCTCATGCCTCCACGCCGTGTGCTGAGCTCCACCTCTGGACTTTGTGTTGTGTTCTGCAGTGCCGTTCCCTCACTCCTTGTGCTGTGTCCCTGCTGTAACCTCCCACCTCTGCACTTTGTGTTGTGTTCCGCAGTCTCATGCCTCCCCGCCTTGTGCTGTGCCCCTGCTGTAACCTCCCACCTCTGCACTTTGTGTTGTGTTCTGCAGTGCCCTTACTCCACTCCTTGTGCTGTGTCCCTGCTGTAACCTTCCACCTCTGCACTTTGTGTTGTGTTCTGCAGTGCCCTTCCTCCACTCATTGTGCTGTGTCCCTGCTGTATCCTTCCACCTCTGCACTTTGTGTTGTGTTCTGCAGTGCCCTTCCTCCACTCCTTGTGCTGTGTCCCTGCTGTAACCTTCCACCTCTGCACTTTGTGTTGTGTTCTGCAGTGCCCTTCCTCCACTCATTGTGCTGTGTCCCTGCTGTATCCTTCCACCTCTGGACTTTGTGTTGTGTTCTGCAGTGCCGTTCCCTCACTCCTTGTGCTGTGTCCCTGCTGTAACCTCCCACCTCTGCACTTTGTGTTGTGTTCCGCAGTCTCATGCCTCCCCGCCTTGTGCTGTGCCCCTGCTGTAACCTCCCACCTCTGCAATTTGTGTTGTGTTCTGCAGTGCCCTTACTCCACTCCTTGTGCTGTGTCCCTGCTGTAACCTTCCACCTCTGCACTTTGTGTTGTGTTCTGCAGTGCCCTTCCTCCACTCATTGTGCTGTGTCCCTGCTGTATCCTTCCACCTCTGCACTTTGTGTTGTGTTCTGCAGTGCCCTTCCTCCACTCCTTGTGCTGTGTCCCTGCTGTAACCTTCCACCTCTGCACTTTGTGTTGTGTTCTGCAGTCTCCCGCCTCCACTCCTTGTGCTGATCTCCTGCTGTAACCTCCCACCTCTGCACTTTGTGTTGTGTTCTGCAGTGCCCTTCCTCCACGCCTTGTGCTGTGTCCCTGCTGTAACCTTCCACCTCTGCACTTTGTGTTGTGTTCCGCAGTCTCATGCCTCCACGCCGTGTGCTGAGCTCCACCTCTGCACTTTGTGTTGTGTTCTGCAGTCTCCCGCCTCCACTCCTTGTGCTGATCTCCTGCTGTAACCTTCCACCTCTGCACTTTGTGTTGTGTTCTGCAGTGCCCTTCCTCCACTCCTTGTGCTGATCTCCTGCTGTAACCTCCCACCTCTGCACTTTGTGTTGTGTTCCGCAGTCTCATGCCTCCACGCCGTGTGCTGAGCTCCACCTCTGGACTTTGTGTTGTGTTCTGCAGTGCCGTGCCCTCACTCCTTGTGCCGTGTACTTGCAGTGCTCTTCCTCCACTCCTTGTGCTGAGCTCCTGCAGTCTCCAGCCTTGCTTGCTGTTCTGTCTCTGCAGTCTCAAGCCCCTGCTCCTTGTGCTGCATCCTTGCAGTAATGAGTCCTGCTTCCTGCACTGTGCCCCAGCAGTCTCCACGCCATGCTCCGTGTGCTGTGAACCTGCATTATCCAGCACCAGTTCAACGTGCTACGTCCCTGCACAATCCTGCCTCTGCTCCATGCGTCGTGTCCCGCCCCTTACTCCCTATCTAGTTCCTTATGCAGTGTCCCTGCAATCTCCTGCTTCGTCCTTGCGCTGTGCCCCTGTAATATCCAACCCTGACTTCATATACTGTGTCCGTGCAGACTCCAGCCCCTACTCCTTATGCTGTGTCCCTGCGGACTCCAGCCCCTGCTCTTTATATCGTGTCCCTGAAGTCACCAGCCCACGCTCCTTATGCTGTGGCCCTACAGACTCCAGCCTCTGCTCCTTTTGCTGTGTCCCTGAAATCTACAGCTTTGTCCTTGTGCTGTGCCCCTGTACTCTCTAGACCCAGCTCACATTGCTGTGTTCCCTACAGGCTTCGACCCCTCTCTGGCTGCTGTGTCCCTGCAGCCTCCAGCCCCTGAGCCATGTGCTGTGCCCCTGTTATCTCCAGACCTGGCTCGCTATGCAGTGTGGCTACAGACCCCATCGCCTCTCTGTCTGCTGTGTCCCTGCAGCCTCCAGCCCCTGAGCCATGTGCTGTGCCCCTGTTATCTCCAGACCTGGCTCGCTATGCAGTGTCGCTACAGACCCCATCGCCTCTCTGGCTGCTGTGTCCCTGCAGCCTCCAGCCCCTGAGCCATGTGCTGTGCCCCTGCTGCTCCAGCCCTGGCTCGCTATGCAGTGTCGCTACAGACCCCATCGCCTCTCTGGCTGCTGTGTCCCTGCAGCCTCCAGCCCCTGAGCCATGTGCTGTGCCCCTGTTATCTCCAGACCTGGCTCGCTATGCTGTCTCGCTACAGACCCCATCCCCTCTCTGGCTGCTGTGTCCCTGCAGCCTCCAGCCCCTGACCCATGTGCTGTGCCCCTGCTGCTCCTGCCCTGGCTCGCTTTGCTGTGTCGCTACAGACCCCATCCCCTCTCTGGCTGCTGTTTCCCTGCAGCCTCCAGCCCCTGACCCATGTGCTGTGCCCCTGCTGCTCCAGCCCTGGCTCTCTTTGCTGTGTCGCTACAGACCCCATCCCCTCTCTGGCTGCTGTTTCCCTGCAGCCTCCAGCCCCTGACCCATGTGCTGTGCCCCTGTTATCTCCAGACCTGGCTCGCTATGCAGTGTCGCTACAGACCCCATCGCCTCTCTGGCTGCTGTGTCCCTGCAGCCTCCAGCCCCTGAGCCATGTGCTGTGCCCCTGCTGCTCCAGCCCTGGCTCGCTATGCAGTGTCGCTACAGACCCCATCGCCTCTCTGTCTGCTGTGTCCCTGCAGCCTCCAGCCCCTGAGCCATGTGCTGTGCCCCTGTTATCTCCAGACCTGGCTCGCTATGCAGTGTCGCTACAGACCCCATCGCCTCTCTGTCTGCTGTTTCCCTGCAGCCTCCAGCCCCTGAGCCATGTGCTGTGCCCCTGCTGCTCCAGCCCTGGCTCGCTTTGCTGTGTCGCTACAGACCCCATCGCCTCTCTGGCTGCTGTTTCCCTGCAGCCTCCAGCCCCTGACCCATGTGCTGTGCCCCTGCTGCTCCAGCCCTGGCTCGCTATGCAGTGTCGCTACAGACCCCATCCCCTCTCTGGCTGCTGTTTCCCTGCAGCCTCCAGCCCCTGACCCATGTGCTGTGCCCCTGCTGCTCCAGCCCTGGCTCGCTTTGCTGTGTCGCTACAGACCCCATCCCCTCTCTGGCTGCTGTTTCCCTGCAGCCTCCAGCCCCTGAGCCATGTGCTGTGCCCCTGCTGCTCCAGACCTGGCTCGCTATGCAGTGTCGCTACAGACCCCATCGCCTCTCTGGCTGCTGTGTCCCTGCAGCCTCCAGCCCCTGAGCCATGTGCTGTGCCCCTGCTGCTCCAGCCCTGGCTCGCTATGCAGTGTCGCTACAGACCCCATCGCCTCTCTGTCTGCTGTGTCCCTGCAGCCTCCAGCCCCTGAGCCATGTGATGTGCCCCTGTTATCTCCAGACCTGGCTCGCTATGCAGTGTCGCTACAGACCCCATCGCCTCTCTGTCTGCTGTTTCCCTGCAGCCTCCAGCCCCTGAGCCATGTGCTGTGCCCCTGTACTCTCTAGACCCAGCTCACATTGCTGTGTTCCCTACAGGCTTCGACCCCTCTCTGGCTGCTGTTTCCCTGCAGCCTCCAACCCCTGAGCCATGTGCTGTGCCCCTGTTATCTCCAGCCCTGGCTCGCTATGCAGTGTCGCTACAGACCCCATCCCCTCTCTGGCTGCTGTGTCCCTGCAGCCTCCAGCCCCTGAGCCATGTGCTGTGCCCCTGCTGCTCCAGCCCTGGCTCGCTTTGCTGTGTCGCTACAGACCCCATCCCCTCTCTGGCTGCTGTGTCCCTGCAGCCTCCAGCCCCTGACCCATGTGCTGTGTCTCTGGAGTATTAAGCAGCTGCACCATATGCTCTGTCCTTTGCACTGCAAAAATACACGTTGCACTGTTCCATGAATCAGGGTGTCTGTTCGTAGTGCGAAGTCAATTTGCACTGTGCAAATAATTCTATGAATCAGGACCCTAGTGTCCTGTTAAGGCCTCACCTGTGCATCTGTGTAATCATTTGCAAGGATGTTGGCTCCAGGAGGACATCTCTGGCCCTGCCTTTGTCCCGTCTTACCTCTAGATCATTGTGCACGTGATGTAACAATGTGTTGCTTGCTCTTTCCCCCAAATGTAGACATTGTATATTCTAGTTGGACCCACACAGTTTGTCTTATGAACACGTGTATTCCTTTTTTCACTCTAGGGACCAGACACAGAAGCCACTGCTGTTGCACCTTTGCAGGGTGAATATTTGTTAGAGAAACCTGCCACACACTTATCCTTTTTTTTTCGTCGGTAGTCTCAAGTCCACTCCCCAGTCGGTTCCCAGATCGGTTGTCTAGGACATGGGTCCATCCCTACTTGTTCACTGCCTCTGTCTGCCTTTTTCTCCTGTCACCTTGCTCCTTTTCACCACACCTATTCCTCTTCCCTACTGTATGTAATGTAATGTAATTGCCATTTGTATAACGCCTTTCACCATTGGTATGGTCCCAACGTGCTGTAGGATGCACGTCCTCGGGGTGGCCAAGTCCTTGCTAGACACCCATTTCAAGCTAGCATGTGGAGGGATGCTGAGAGGTAGTCTGGAGAGTATGAGAGAGCAGGAGAGAGAGCTATATGTACAGCTAGACCACATTATCTCATGGGGACAGCCACATTCTTATGGCAGAGGTGCTGTGCAATGTCTTTTAGAGTGGTGCGTGTAGTGTATGGGTGCTGAGAGGTTGTCTGGAGAGTATGAGAGAGAACTATGTGTGCAGCTAGACCACATTGTATCATGGGGGATAGCCACATTCTTATGGCAGAGGTGTTGTGCAATGTCTTTTAGAGTGGTGTGTGTAGTGTATGGGCAGTGACTGGTTGTCTGGAGAGTATGAGAGAGAACTATGAGTGCAGCTAGACCACACTGTATCGTGGGGGATAGCCGCATTCTTATGGCAGAGGTGTTGTGCAATGTCTTTTAGAGTGGTGCATGTAGTGTATGGGCAGTGAGTGGTTGTCTGGAGAGTATGAGAGAGAACTATGTGTGCAGCTAGACCACATTATATCATGGGGATAGCTGCATTCTTATGGCAGAGGTGTTGTGCAATGTCTTTTAGAGTGGTGCGTGTAGTGTATGGGCAGTGAGTGGTTGTATGGAGAGTATGAGAGAGCAGGAGAGAGAACTATGTGTGCAGCTAGACCACATTGTATCGTGGGGGATAGCCACATTCTTATGGCAGAGGTGTTGTGCAATGTCTTTTAGAGTGGTGTGTGTAGTGTATGGGCAGTGAGTGGTTGTCTGGAGAGTATGAGAGAGAACTATGTGTGCAGCTAGATCACATTATATCATGGGGATAGCTGCATTCTTATGGCAGAGGTGTTGTGCAATGTCTTTTAGAGTGGTGCGTGTAGTGTATGGGCAGTGAGTGGTTGTCTGGAGAGTATGAGAGAGAACTATGTGTGCAGCTAGACCACATTGTATCGTGGGGAATAGCCACATTCTTATGGCAGAGGTGTTGTGCAATGTCTTTTAGAGTGGTGTGTGTAGTGTATGGGCAGTGAGTGGTTGTCTGGAGAGTATGAGAGAGAACTATGTGTGCATCTAGACCACATTCTATTGTGGGGGATAGCCACATTCTTATGGCAGAGGTGTTGTGCAATGTCTTTTCGAGTTGTGCATGTAGTGTATGGGTGCTGAGAGGTTGCCTGGAGAGTATGAGAGAGCAGGAGAGAGAACTATGAGTGCAGCTAGACCACATTGTATTGTGGGGGATAGCCACATTCTTATGGCAGAGGTGTTGTGCAATGTCTTTTCGAGTGGTGCGTGTAGTGTATGGGTGCTGAGAGGTTGCCTGGAGAGTATGAGAGAGCAGGAGAGAGAACTATGAGTGCAGCTAGACCACATTGTATCATGGGGGATAGCCACATTCTTATGGCAGAGGTGTTGTGCAATGTGTTTTAGAGTGGTGCATGTAGTGTATGGGTGCGGAGAGGTTGCCTGGAGAGTTTGCCAGAGCAGGAGAAACCTCCCCATCTGCATCAGCTCCACACATTCTAAGTATAGCTTGCTGGCTCGCCTTCTGACACATCCTCAGCTGTTTGTGGTGTCTTCACACATTCCAACGATGGTTCTATGTTTTTTATTACTTTAATTTGTCTTCCTATATAACTTAAACTTGGCCAACAAAATTAGTACATAGGTGGTAAAATAATTCAGCTTTTGAGGCCCCCTTCCTCTAATAAGAAGGAATTGGTGTAGTTGTAAAACCACAAAGTAAGCAGACATCACACACTTTCTGTTTATCACACTCTGTTTATTCAATAAATTGCCACACTTATGTCAAGGTTGTCGGCTGACAATTTACTTGATATGAGTAACTATGTGAACTAAGTTACATGGCTGCCTCATACCCTGATAAGATCTGTTGACCCTTCAAATCCATGTTCCCAATTCAAGAAGGTACAAAGTAACCTTCATTTGTGAGACAAAATAATACCAGAGCTATTTTTTTAAAAAGGTACAAAGTTTATGAAGTTATTTATACAATGAATAAATTATACACACGTCTACATCATGGCAAAAAAGAATGACTGCAGGCTGCACTCTTGGCAACGCACATCCACTCAAGACACAGCAGGAATCCTTACAAAAAAATCTAATCATATACTAGATAATAAAAGGCCAGATGCATGTCTGTCCGAAGCCATGTTATCACCGCTAGAGGGAGCTATTGCCTTACTTACTCATACAACAATAAAACTTCAAGTTAATCTTCCAAGTAAACAAAAATGTGTATTTGAACAATGATAACATTCACTTGGCTGCAGAAAATGACAAAGACAGGGATACCACTTTAACAGCAATATTCAAGTTGCATACACTAAGAAAATACATACATTAAAATAAAACATATAAATAGAAATTCATTTGATTAAGCACTATTTCTCTAACAAAATAAATTACTTTTTTTTTCAATGTACTAATGTATTATGTCATTATTAATTGTAATATGTCTTGGTATGTATTATTATAACAATGATATTCTTCATGTACCTTTTAAACTTTATTTGACTTCAATATACGTTTTTTATGATCTCATGTGTACTTCGAATCATGCTGCACATGAATTGTATTACTCTGATATCCTTCTGCATTATATATTTGTGTCCAAAACCTGTATGTGAATTCCAAGACAATGATAAGCACATACAACGCTTGGCTGTATGTACTATGTTGAACTTTCAATGATTTCTATGAGATTTTGTTTGAGGTTACTACTCCTCCACTAAAAGGAGCAAATCCTTTACAATTTCTTTTTTGATTAACATAAAATACGCTCAAATATACCACATAATATATTTACACTCTGAAAATGTCTTCCTTTACGCACATTAGCCTGTGTACACAGGCCTTTCCATTAGTCTTTAACATAAAGCGTGGAAAGTAATATGTACGATGACGCTCTATGAGACAAAGAGTATGATATTTCTTTCACAAATGTTTCGATGTAATAAGTTAAATAGCTTTTGTCAGGACAAATGGTTACTTGTGGCAAGATCTATCGGCTTTGTATCTCCATATTCTCCTCTTATTACTTAGGAAATCCTTAGAAACCAATGCAGCAGGTAGACAGGAAATGAGTTGTGTGTGCAGAATGAAGCTACCAACTCGCTACTTCTGAACTACTGTACTTCTTGCCATTCATTCAGTGGAAAGTAGTTTAATTGTCGAAGAGAAGTTAACGGGATCAGACATAATTGTGGATATAGTGACTGATATTCTTACTGTGACGCTGGTAGATATGAATGATATCTACGTGGTCGCCAGAATCTTTGTGAGATATCTCACGTATTTGAAATTAAGGAAATGGCAGCTCTATCGATAAGCAGCATATCGAGTTAAATGGAGTTCCCCTATGGCAGAGAAGGTGGTACCAAAATGAGTAACCTTGTACTAGGCCCTCACTACAGGTTTCCTAGTTCCCGTTCATTGCTATTGGTTTCCTAGTCCTAAGCATTTGCTATATCTCTCCTAGTTTTAGCATCTTTGAGATATTGCTCAAGTTCCTGAAACTGAGCAAATGGCAGGTCATTCAATAACGAGTATATCAAGTTCAGTGAAGGTACTCTTTGGCCGATAAGATGGAGCCAACATGAGCAACCTAGTTCTAAGTACTTGCTACAGGTGTCTTATTCGTAGGCCTGGTTATAGGGTCCCAGTAAAATGGAGTAGTTGAAGGAAAAATTGCCCTTTGCTTGTGGGTGGGGGTCATATGTCAATGTACTGCCCTTATGATGCTGACAAGGTGGGTCAGCCAAGGTGCCAAATCGTTGGATATTAGGTGGCAATGCCATCAGCATGTTACAGCAATGGAAGGCGGGTCTGATATCAGTGTGAAGCTACTCAGCGCACTGTCAAAAGCAAACATTCATAGCAGAAATGCTATCTTTTATGGCATTTGGATAGCGCCTACTGCCATATGACCTCAACGCGCTGTAGAAATGAACGCCTTTCAGAGGACCGTGACCGAGATGCCAGATGTGAAGGAATGATTCTAAATGCCTGTCTGCATTTTTAGCCAGCAGGAAGGTAGGTGGGAGTGGCAGAGGGGCGGGGGCTAGGTCGCTGATGGCAGCCCATGGCAATCAGGTGAGCGGCTGGGCAGGTAAGGGCCTACCTTGGGGGCTCACCTTTCCACTTGAAGTAAAACATAGTGCTCTTCGTACACTCCAGGCCTGGCCTATCCTTAGGGTTACTCATGTGCAGATGTTAAGAGTAGGCAAGGACACCATGCCCAGCACGAGCACATGTGCCCTTCCTCCTGCATAACCGCAGTCACGAGTCTTACTTAGTCTCCAGCTCCGACTTTACTCCTCCCTATGATTACTTTGAGGTGCCTGGCAAATACATGTCAATAGCCGATAAGGACAGGCCGCCTCGTCTATTCTGCCGCTTCCCAGCCTGCTAGGACACTATTTAAAAACCAGCTCGGTCTTTGATCTTGAACAGTGACGCCCCGTTCTTATCCAATAACCTAATGTCCCTTGTAAATCCACTTCTGGCTTTCTACACAGAGCACTTTCCTTGATATTCTTCAGAGAGAGACACCGCATTCTCTGTTCTTTATGAAGGAGGAGGCGTTTGCCTGAATAAGGAGGACTGTGCGACCGCCTGGTATGAAAGCCAGAGCCTCCCACTCTGACACTGTTTACAGAGCGGGGTCTACAGCCTGCGTCCCCGGGCTACTGCACTGTTTATTTATGAGCCCTTCAGAAGCGGACCTGTTTCGATGGCAGCCTCCTGGGAGCGATGGGAGGTCTGGCAGAGGAGTCCGTCTCTCGCCTGCGGACTGCAGTCTTATATTCAGGGCTTTAAGTGGGCCGTAGCTAGACAGGGCCGAGGCCCGGCGGGCTCAGGAATCTCGTTCCGAGGCGAGATCCTTATAGGGCTAAACTCCCCTGGCTACCCCTCCGCTACAGGACAAGGCTTTTTTTTCTAAAGCCTGAAGCTCTCGCTCATGTGCAAGAGTTTCAGGCTTCAGAAAAATATGCCTATTAGCCATAATGGTGGCGCCGCGCCTGCGAGGCATCCCTTCAAGCAAGAGATGCCCGTGGGCCGGCGCCACTAGTATGGAGAGAAACGTGAGCCAGCTGGATGCAGAGGCCTTGTTTTCTAAATCCCAAAGGTCTCACCCATTCGCCGGAGTGTCAGTATTTTGGAAAAAAGCCTGCGCTTCCAGTGGCCTCACCCGTTCAGCCTTAATGCTGGTGCTAAATAAATGCAGAGATCAGCACCCACGCCCCCAGGGGGGAGAGGGTGCTGATCTCTAAAAAAGGCTGCTTGGCAGGGTTGTCTGCAACCCATTGAGCCGGGGCTCGTCAAGGGGGCGTTGCCTAAGGGACCAACAGGCGACCCCGCCCTGCCGTTAGGCCACACCTCCTTGATGAGCCCTTGCTCATTTTCCAGTGCCACTCAAGGCCCTGCTTACATATATATATATATATAAAACTCTCTGTCTATGGAGGTCATTGCATTGAAGGCTGGGCAGGTGATAACATTCTCTGAGGCTTTCTGCATAGATGGCACATGCGCAGTGCGAGCAAGAGAACAGTGTCTGCACACCTGCAGGTGTTTCCTCCCTGCAAATAGAAATATACAACAGGCGGGATCTAATGTAAGGGTGCCCGCTCCTCCCCCACACAGCTGCTTCTCAACGGAAGACAGTTTGTAGGGCGCACAGAAATTGGGTTCCAGTTCTCCTGCCTCTAGGTTCTCCAGTCTTTGCAGGTAGAGGACCTGTAGACAGTAACTCCTTTGCTCCCGGATTAGAGAATATGGCATTCGCCCACACTCCCTAAATGCACATGGCATGCATAGCTTGTCATGACACCGCGCGAACATGATGTCAAGGAGAGAGTCCACAGAAATAAAATGCCACTAAGGAGAGGTCACTGGAGTAAGCCTTGGCTTGACCAGGTGGCTGAAGGCTGTGTAGCCCACTTTGCAATTATAACTTTTGCTGATAAGACCCTCCCCTTGTATCGCCGAGCAGAGTAGTAACGCTTGTTCGTAGATTAGAGTGCTCCCAGGGCAAACCAAGGGTGGTGTACCCGTGCATGGCGCGTCTCATGAGTATGCCCGATGCTGCCGTACTGGGGTGCATGGCCGGCCTTAGCTTTGGCTGCCCCCCCGGACGAAACAAAATGGGCGCCACATCCCGCGAAGGCGTGGCCAGTGTCAGCACCGGAGCTTTTCACTTAAATAGGGTGGTGCCAGCCCCTGGCTTGGGAGGATTTAAGCCTCCAACTTTGAGGAGATTGCAGGCAGAAGGCAACACTCTGCCTTGATGTCTGGGTGCCAAGGCCAAGGCTCCGATGGGCAAGGGGTGCTACCAAGATCCTGTCAGATTAATCACCGGGGGAGAGGAGACGACTTACATTTAAACATTCATTAAATGTGGGAGAAGCAGCAAACCTCGAGTGGCAGAGGACAAAAGCCCGCCCCGGCAATATCAATACCCTATGATGACGAGCTTTCAAAACTGTCATCCAGCCACTCCCGTACCGCCCCAAAAAATGTGTGCTCTTCAAGGTTCCCTCATGCTGGCATAACAGCGGCGCCCTTTGTAAAACAAAAGCTTGGGGTGCCAGAGCAGGAAGCTTTCCTGTGCCAAGGACTAGAGCTGACCCATTAAACTCCCAGATCCGTTCCGAAGCCCAGCATAAAACTGAATGCAGAAACAGCCAAAGCCTCACATCCGGTTAAACAGAGGCCCAAACTGGTCTATGTGTCTTGCAATGTGCAGCCTTTTTTTAGTTAGGGTGACTATTGTGACCAATGAAAACAGGAGAGCCCAACTTCCATTGCTCGCTCAAAAGGATTTCTTGCTGGATCATATACTTGTTTAAAAATTAATATTGTGGGCCTTCTTAACAAGAAGGCCCAGAACTTAAAAGTTGAAATTTGAATTTTGAGTGAGTAACAGTAGCAGTAATGACTTTGTATATTCTGTCCGAAACTGCGCGACTTGCCTGTCTTTATATGTCAGTGAGGGACAGCGTATCCAGGCAGCAGTCACAAAACATAGTGAACACTGCTCTTGCGAAATAGCTCAGTGAGTTCAGCGCTCTTGACAATAAGTTGAAGAGCATTGGTTCGAATTCTGCTACTGAATCTGAACCATCTCATGTTTTATCCCTTGAGCCCTTGATCGTCGTCTCCCATGAGCCTGCGCGGCAGCAGCGTCCTTTCAAAAGCTGCTTCTCCTTTGCTTAAGATGGGCACTGCAGCCGCCGAGCACGGTGGAGTTCTTTATTTTGCATATGGTGCCCGGATGCTTTTTAAAGGCTCTCCCATGCTGGCATGGCAAAGGTTATGGTGCCCAAGTAAGTTATATTCATTTGGCATGCTGGTTAACCACCCAGGTCGCCATGCCTAAAGCCGGCCCTGCTGGTGGTTCAAGGGGGGGGAAGAGATGGCATGTGTATGCTGGTGAGTGAAAGGTTCAGTGAGCCTCTCTTGAGTTCCTGTGTTTCTTGACATCCCCACTTACCTGGAACTGCAAAGATAGTCCACCTTTCTATTCAAATTCCGCTCTGGATGATATTTACACAATAATGCCACGTTTCGAGGGCAAAGCGAAACCCTTCAGTGCAGACTGCCCCTCAGAGCATGACCTAATCGCTATTAGCACTTATTGCTCAGTAAGGCTCTTTTCTGCGGGAAAATTGTGCTGCACTGAGCGTAAGACTGATGTTTTCCACACAAAAATACTACTTCCAAGATGGCCACCATGGAAGAGATTGTCATGGCTCCAGCCAGACCCCTGCTTCATTGGCAGAGTTCTGGCTGCTGCAAGCGGCTGCGGGGGTGCAGACAAGGTACAGAGGTAAGTGGAAGACCTGTGGGGGGATGTCTGGAGTGGGAGCCAAAGACCACGAGTAAAGAGAGGAGGTGAAGAAATGACAGCCCGGGCAAAGAGGAAGCAGCAAATAGGGTGAAATGTGGGCTATAAGATAAGCTGGCATGATGTAGAGTGTCACACCATACCATAACAGAGGATAGATACTTGCTGTGCTTTACCAAGACCATCTTCCTCTCAAACATTAGTGCTGCCACACGGATGACCTCAAGATTCATCAAGTGTCCCTCTTACCTTAGTGCCCCTCTTACACTCCAATGCTAGAGTGATCGGGGGAGTCGTCAAGTTTCTAAGTTGCATCCCGGTTCTAGTTGACCTCCCCGGGCTTCCAATGCCAGACATGATTGGAATTTAGACGTGATGTCTCATATCCACAGACCTATTTGCTGTTCTCTCCACTGTTAACTGTATTATAAGCACTTACTCTGCCTGTGCAGACTATTATCATTTTGGAATTTCAATAGCTCTGAGCGACTGTTGTTTTCCTCTTGTTCCCACCCTTCTTGAGTGCTTTGAAACACTTGCCTTTGTATAGATGCTTTACAAATAAACATTACCATGCCATACCAATTAGCTGCAACCATCCAACCTTACTCAGACATAAGGTTAGACTTTCTGGGAGTCAAGAGTCCTAGTGCCATACGGAATCCCCACTATTCAACCCCTACAGATAAAGAAGGACAAAACTTGGTCTACGACACTCTATTCCCACGCTGCGGTCCCATTGGTAGGTCCATCGTTCTTTCTACACCTGTACACATCATAGCCTTGACCTTCAGCATGTCCTAAAAACCCTACTAGTCAGGTGATGCCTGGGACCACACTATTCTCACCCCACATCACTCCCCTACTCCCTCTGGTGCCTCACCCCTGTCAGACACCCTCTTTTATTTTAACTTCTTATGTGTCTATTTGTTTTGACCCATGAATGATTGTTCATACTAGATTTTTAAGGCTTTTAAAACTTGTTTCTATTAATGTGAAGCTCTCAGCTGCTTGTTTGGTCTGTTTCACCCCATACAAAGTACTTCTTTTAAATAGCAGACCAATGGCTTGTTTGCTAGAGTAGAGTACATAACAAAAAAAAACTTTAAAGAGAAGAAGGTCCTGTTGAAGTCAACTTGACCTATTGTGGAATGGTAATGGGTGCTTAAATCAGTAGCCACATATTGTGTCTCCAGCCAATAGGTATACACTGACCCACAAGTGGCTGCTTTGCATGACAGTGACATATACTTCTGTAGGTGCAGTTTTACCTGCAGGCATTGGAGCATTGTAGAGTCCTGACCCAAGATGGCCGATATGCTGATGCGAGGCACTCACTGCCTACACCTCACTTAATATCTCCGTTAGTTCCTTCTGCCACCACAACCCAAAGACTGTAAACAGTGGTTAGACTGAGCCACCATCTACTACTTCCTGGCTCAATTTATCAAACTGATGATACTTTGGGATCGGGTTTATGCAAACGCTGCTCTTGAGTATCGTTGAATTGCAAAGAAAACAGGAAGCGACATAGACTGAATAACATGAAAATCAGAAACTCAAGGGCGAATCCTGGATACTCTCTAAGAGGTATGTTACCACCTTAATAAAGAGTCTTCGGACAGCGTGTGATCAAACGTGTTCTCTAAAAAGATGTTTAAATCGTGGAAATGAACCCCATTTTGCAAAACATTTGCAAATAACAATGACAGTTTGAAATCAGAGCTTTTTCCCGTGCATCTCCATTTTGACTTGCCGTTTTAGCATCTTATTTTTCCTCTGACACAACTCATGAAACATGTTTTAAAAAAAAGAAATACGTAACAACCTAGGCAGCTTTCACAAGAAGAAGTAACTTGTATCCTTAGGGAACACAGATGAAGACAAGAGGGGTCTGAACAGATTTTTTAAATCATAGTGAGACTTAAGTTACCAAACCAAAGAAAATATCAAATAAGAATGCAATTTGATGTATTGTCGATAAGTAGTGCATAGCACGACTTCTGCCATTAGGGCAGCCTCTAACCGCTATGAAGGCAGCAAAACAGTAGACAATAATGTAGAGATAAAAAGCCAGCTTCAACAAAGCCATTTCCAGTGTGCCTGTCCAATCACAGGTTAAATACCCCCAAACCCCCACCATACCCATAATATTTTACTCAATGACATAATGCTTTGATAAATTCGAGGGGGGGCTAGGGAAAGGAATCCACGCATAAATAAATAAATACGGTTCTTTTATCTTGCTTCATACTGGAGTCCCAGCCTCTAAGCGCAGGACCGGGTTTTGAACCCGTGCTGCTCCGCGTTGTCTTGCTTCCAAAACAAGCGCATGCCCTTTAGCTATCCTCCCGGCCCAAAGAACTTGAAATATCATTAGTTAGTAATTTCAGCATTCCCAAACAGATCAGTTTTATTCAGTAGAGTTATAAAAGGGAACGTTTTTATGGGGTACACAATACATAGGGCAAAGCACCCTGACATGTCATATAAAACAGTAATGTTTCCACTCATCGCCGCATAAGGCGCGCGACAGTGGGAATAAAGAGCCTGGCCGTCTCCCTCGGTGTCCACTTACAGCGGAATTTAATAAAGAAATGAATGCAGTCTGGGGATACCACGCTTTTTATGCAATCTAAACATGTCCAGATTCCAGAAAAGGAATGCAGTCCATTTTATTGCACATTGTGTACCGGCTCCTATTACTCGTCGCCGGTTCAGGCAGCCGCGCGCCCGGGCGCGATGGCGTCCTGGCTTATAAGTCGCTCGGATCAAAACGAACGCAGACCGGACAACAAGGTGCTGTGCAAAGCACCATTAACAACATAATTCAGCATTTGGTAGATGTTTGGTGTCAATTATGCGTTTTGGCTAGTTTACGGGTATAGTGTGTAGAGTGAAAGAGGGAGAGAAAGACAGAAAGCAAAAGAAAGAGAAAGACATGGCATTGCAGATGCAGAAAAAGTCCCCAGGTGTACTAAGGTTGGAAACATTTGCATCCAGCGCCGCCTTTCGTTTTGGTTATTAACACCAATAAGTCTGACTCCTACGTTTAGCTTTAATGTCACTGTTTCTTATTAGATCAGAGGTGGCCTTTTAGGGTCACCAATTCATTTTTGCTCACAGGTTGCGCGTTTGTGCCCCCTTTAGTATTGGCTCCTGTGGGGTACTTTGGCGCCCCATAAAGGGAGCTAAGGATATAGTTATTGACGTATGTGATGTTGCCTTCTGCGGCCAGTCTACACTAAAGAGCACCCGAAACAGCGAGTTGGATGGGAATTGGAGGGTGCAGGTGTGCTGCGCCCCTCTCCCGTGGTGGAGCTCCATCGACCATGCCACCTGTCTCCTCGCGATCTTTCTGCCTGGCACCGTGGATGAATCCTTCACGGCAAAAGAAGGTCTTCCCTCTAGCAATGCTAGTGGCTTTGCCAATGCTTGTTTGAGATGAATTACTTCCTCACTGCTACCTTTGAGTCGTGATATTTGACGTTTAGAGACCTCACACAGTTATTTCGACAGAAGAGTATCTCCGGAAGGCGGTTGGAGTGCTGCTTCGACCACGTGATAATGGATACTTTTTGAATGTTAAGGGGCGCGTAGGTTTCTTTGGCGCGCATGCAGATGTTTCACTAGACTTCCTGTGATGAGGCAAGGCTTTCTGATATGGTAGAGTCAATCCTGCTCGTTTCACCCAACCCTGACATCAAAGGTTTCAGGACGACCCGCGCAAGTCCTAAAAGGAGAGTCCCTGTGTTTCCTACCCCGACCGCAAAAAAGCGTCCCATGAATAGTCACGGATCATTGGACCAAAGGTTCAGTGACCGGTGGAAATGTGGGAGTCACTTTTGGGTGTACAAAACAAGCCACTCCCGCCATCCTTCCATGCACTCCCTCCAACTGCACCTTGTGACTTCCCTTTCTCCCATAGCACCCACAAAAGCAGGGGAGGAATTAGGCCAGAACAGGACTGATCTATGCTCCAGCAACAACTGTCTTCCCGGTGTGCCGTGCCGTGCCATCCCACCTCAAATGAAGGAAGCTCTCTGCCCTGATTGCGATGAGGGACTCTTTTTCACAAACTGCATCTGAAAGTCGTCCTTTGCTCAAGAGGCCAAACTTAAACTAGGAAACGGGCTCATGCTACTGTCAGGGTGACAGTCCTGACAGAGGAAATGAGCACCATACCAGGTGTGCATCGCATGCGCAGAAGGAATGAACGGTTGAATTAATGGCACAGACATGTTTGATAGATTGGCGGACATGCTTACGTTCCCAAAATGCCCTTTGTTTATATGCAAAGCAGCTAACAGCCTATATTCAGGGCACACACATCCTTCCACATGTAGCTCCGCTCCCCCAGTCCCACCCACAACATTGACAATCTGGCCCAGTCCTGCCCACCCAACTGACAATCCGCCCCCAAATTCCAGCCTCCACACGCACGAAAGGGATGAAAGGGGTTTTCCGGTAAGTCGAGTCCTTTTCCAGCTCTGCATAAGAGTGTAATAACGTTTTATCTACGTCAAGTGCTCGAAATGGGATAAAAAGCTCCCCCTAACCAACAGTGGGAGGAGGGTGTCAGGGCACAGTAGGGTGCTGGGGTGCCATATATAGCCCTCTGGAGGACGGCAGAAGTAAACCCTCCCCCAGAGAGTCCTAAATAATGACCCCTGGGGAACCTGTACAGTAGTCATGACTACACGGCAGTGGATTCGTTCTACGCTCAACAAATTGACCGGGACATGCAAGTCTGCATCCAGCACCTTTCTGTTATTTGATACTTTGTGGGTGCTGGCTACCCACACCTTTACAAGGCAATTGGTGCCGAATTTATCCATTTAGTGGATATTTCCAAAAATATGGGGCTCTTCCCCCCTATGATGATTTGACAATAAGACACAATGCACATCTGGTTGTGTACTCTAGAAATGAAATTTCATCCTGATGAAGGCTGCATACTTGTGACACCGCAGTGGGTGAAGAGACAGCCGAAACACACCATGTCGACCTTTATATAAACACCGACCACCAGCACTGTTTAAGCTGGTGCAGGTTGTATACAACAAAGCGGGAAAATGCCAGTGTCTGGATG
The DNA here is from genome assembly GCF_040938575.1 of Ambystoma mexicanum. Taxonomy (NCBI): domain Eukaryota; kingdom Metazoa; phylum Chordata; class Amphibia; order Caudata; family Ambystomatidae; genus Ambystoma; species Ambystoma mexicanum. The sequence goes on from NC_090923.1 coordinate 46,109,260, forward strand.
TTGGGTCTAAAACAGACACGTGTTGTCATCATTGTTCAAAATATCACATGAAGGCCAATGAATGTGTATAAATGAATTGTTTTTCAGAGAGATGTCATGGAAGTTTCCTCGTGACACAGTCTGTGAGATTTGTTGGTGAAAGCCATGGAAGGCGACACTGAAACACAGCTCTGCCCTCAAACACAAAACAAAGCGATGAAACTGCATTTGCAGTTTATGGAACAGGGACCCTCTCAAACTGATCTGCCCCCGTTTCTGAACCCTAAAGGGTTAAACAAACACAGAATTCGTGTAATTTTGTTTGCTTGGCCTGCCGCAGAACTCCGTGTAAGGCGGTTACCCCACTGTAACGTGGACACAGCGCTATGAGGGTCGGCTCCTCGGCGCTCTGTCAGAGGTCCCTGGCTGTGCTGAGTGATGCCTCTTGAGTGATGTAGCGGTGTGTGCTGCCCGGGACACAGCGCCCATTCAGCGGCCTGTACATTCCTCGTGTCCAGGCAGCGTGAGTCACGAGATAACATCCCCACAGAAGCCCATTTGGGGTATACCAAATGTGCTCTTAATTAAAGGTAATATGGCAACCCCCCCTACCCTTCAGAAAATGGAACAAGCGATGATTCTTAAAGGCGAGCAGGTACTGCATATTCTCAGGCCGGGCCTTGTGGCTGTCATAGTGCCCACCATCCATTCGTGCAACCAGAAGCCAGCGATTTCTGCCTGCAGAAGACAGCTGCACCTGGGGACATCTGGGAGATTTCATGACAAGACGACAAGTCTGAAAAGCCTGTAGTGCTGGGTCGGGGGCAGTCTCATGACCATGGTGCCGATATTCTGTACTAGTCTAGTGCCATCGTCTCCCAGACTCCGTGAGAGACCGGTATTGCCCCCATACGAGGGAACTATAGCTATCAGTAGCCCGGCACGTTGTAGCAGGGTAACTAATTGTTTATTTTTCTCAAGTTGAGAAACGGCGTGTGAACCGTTTTCTCAACTTGAGAAAAACGACAAAAAAATAGGGGAGAAGGGAAGTACATGGAGTCCCTTCTCCCTTTTTATGGCAGCCATTGCCGGATCGGTGCTGCCCCGGGAACACTAGTACCAGTGCAGGTAAGGGGTTGGCGCTGGTTAGGGGAGACAAGATGTAGAAAAGGGAGGTTGGGAATGGGGCGCAGGGAGAGGTCGCACTTACCGTCAATCTGTCGAGATAAGATGGCGGCCTAGCTTCGAGAAGCAGCAGAGTTCTTGCACAGGTATACAACAGTACAGGTGTATAAAGGACACATGGCTTAGTTGTCCTTGCTGGGATTGGCAATTGAGACCAGCAGGCTGGCACCACGTGAGAGTCAATCCTCAACACAGGAGGTATTCACCCTGGTATTTCACCTGAACAAGACAGAACACAAGAACCCCTACCCCCTTAAAACCACCCCACCCCCAGAGCTCTTCTTGAGAGCACTACTAAAATCCCGTCTATAAACGTTTCCAGTGCATGCTGAACAGAAGCCTTCATCAGCCAGAATGAATTCTGGTGTGCAATACATGAGGGTCAGTCTAGGAGAGTCCAAGGACCAAAGTACTAGAACATTCTTAACCACCTCTGGAAGCAGAGCCAAGGGAACCGGCCACAAGGAGACTCCTCCTGAAAACTCAACCTCACACATGAGAGTGGGGACTGGCACCAAGGGACGTGGGGACGGTACCCTGACCATGGGGACTGGCAGCCTGGGAGGTGGGGACTGACACACAGGAGAGTGGGGACTGCCACCCTGAAGGTGGGGACTGACACCCTGGTAGGTGTGGACGGGTATGCATGAGAGTAGGGACTGCGACATGGGGACTGGTGCCCTGGGACGTACCAAACAAAGAACACCTACCGTGTTCCCCATCAATATGCGTCACACCACAACACACATGTATGTAGGACATTCATCATGGCCAAGTAAGAACGCCAAGATCCATGAGATAATATATCATGTTATAGTACATTCGCAGCCCGGAAAGTCAGATTGAACAATCACAATCTTTCTTTACTGGGCGTGATCGTGCATTCTCCGCCTGCACCATTGCAAATAAGCAAAAGCCAACAAAATGGCTGCTGCTATTAAAATAGAAAATGGACAATGTACATTTTCAGCTGACAGTGGCCATTTTGGAACCTGTTGTTCATGACCACCTCCATACGAAAAGGGGCCTAATCCCTTTTCTATTTTAATGGTGGTGGGCCTTTTTGTTTAACATTTTTTTTTTCTCTGACAGGAGATCTGCTGGCGCTGAGCTTATGTCCCATTGGAAGAAATCCTGGGATGCAAATAGCTTTCACTGCCCGGCTGAGGGCATCATGGTGTTTAGCAGCATGAGTTGGGCCCCTCGCTTTGCTCGGGCCTAACAAAGCTTGGGCTGGTGGTCAGTTAAACGCCATGTTCGCCCCCAGCCGGGCCCTGAAAGCTACATTGTTGTGTTTTGCTCCTGCGCCAAATCACCAGCCTAGGCTTGTCTGTGGAGTGGCAGACTTTGGCCCATGCGAGGGGGATCCAGACCATAGCCTTCTGGAGGAAAGAAGATGAGTGGCAAAGCAGGAAGAGACCTCCACATGAAATGATTTTGGCTCCGCATCACATCCCGTACTGACTCTAGCAGCCTTGGAGTGATATCACCGGACCCGGGGGAGGTAACTCACATTGCGGACAGACTCTGTTCTAAATGGACTCAGTGGGTCCAATCTCATGGATTCAGTTCAGGAAGGAGCTCAAGACCCTCCTCTTCAAGGAATGGCTCCTGCATAACACCTAGGTCCATACACCCTCCACTCCCCCCCACACTAAGAACGGGTGATCTGCTCCACAATGTTTCCTCCACTGGTTGTTTGTTTCTCTTCTTCACTCATTGGGTTCTTCCAGCTATGATTGTAAAGCGCTTTGTTGCTTTCCCAAGCTAAGTCCACGCTCAACACATGCCCTGATAATAATGGACTCAATGTAAAATTCCAGCGGCAGCAAACCTCATTGGGGCCTTTCGCTATTTAACCCTTCATACAATGGAGAATGGAGAAAATTGAGAGTGGCATCAAGAAAGGTGCATGTGTGTTAGGTTCCATGTAATAATGTCCCCGCAAAAATATCGCCATGCAAAAACATCCCCGAAAAATGCCCGTTTTTTGTGGGGACATTATTACATGGAACATGCGGGGGACAGGGGACACCCCCGCAACCCCCGCTGCCCCTGTCCCCATATATATGGTCACCCAAATAATATCGCCACGACTTTTTCCCGGCGATATTATTTACGGCGAGCATATATATGGGGATAATATTACCTGATGCCGTGTGTTACCCCACTAAATAAATAAAAGGGTGATGTGACCACCAGCGTTTTTGCAAACAACCTTCTAGAGCTTGCATCCTGACATAGGATCATCTTCCATCATGGACTCCACCCTCCATGGACCTAAATCACGTGACACAGAGGTGAGAGGTCTACTGGGCCGGAAATTGACATTATTAACTGTGGGACCCACCAGCTGTGGGTGGGGGGAGGGTGAATGTGATGGGGAGGATGTTGGGAACTCAGGGGATTTTTCTCAGCAGCCTCCCACCCCCATAAATAAATATTTACATTTCAGGAGATTAATTCATACATTATTAAAGGAGGAGCGTTTCCTTTAATGCTGCAAGCAAATGAGAACGGCTGTACTTCACTATTTTCTGCAGAGTAAAATGCTGACAGGAATATTCACAAATATTCCATTCAGATGTTCCAGTAGTCTAATGGCTAAGTCACATGACGCGAGTTCTAATCCTGGGTCTGGCAACAAAAGCAGATCATTTAAATAGGTTTTCCCGGTTCCGAGACCAGGGGAGACATTTTTTGCCAGATCTTGGAAAATTGGTTCCAATGACCAGCGCTAGAGAGCGATCTCTCTCCTACCCACATTAATTATAACTACCCGGGACTGATACAGAAGACTGATACCATTGGACACGGGGTCTACTGACTGACTGACTCATCTACCCTCAGTGGTAGGTACTATGGTACAGTTGGATGTGTGTGGGGCCTGCCCCTTGTCCTGGAATGAATTACAGGGCCTGCGGTAGCGGGCATGTAGTTATGGTTAAGATACTCAACCCATAGGAATAGCAGTGTTATATATATGTTTATATAACTATACACCCGCTGGGCTAATACCAAGGAGCGCAGGGTTGAGGGACCTATCTCATAAACAAAATGGTTATAATGGCCCTGAGATACCCTGAGACACACACGTCCTGGATGGACTTCATCCAACCTGCACCAATACCCTGAGACACACACGTCCTAGGTGGCCTTCATCCACCCTAGACTAATACCCTGAGACACACACGTCCTAGGTGGCCTTCATCCACCCTAGACTAATACCCTGAGACACACACGTCCTGGATGGCCTTCATGCACCCTGCAGTGATACCGAGACCACACGTCCTGGGTGGCATTCATGCACCCTGCATTGATACCCTGAGAGGCACACGTCCTGGATGGACTTCACCCACGTGGCACTGATACCCTTGTCAAATTAGAAATTACATCGTGCCTCCTATTGCTATGAATATATGTATATTGGCCTACGCCAAGCTGCTAACAAGCTGCTTATAAACTACATGTGAATAAACTCGCATTGCAAGGTCCTGACCTTAGAAACCATGTAAACTGTCATTTTGGGTCAAGCCGCCATTTTAGGTTTTCTTGCTCTATAAAGTCACCATGTGAGCTAAAATGCTAGCCTATGTTATTCAGAACAGAACTTGATTGTCATGACCTCTGTACAGCTAATGTATAACTTGCATGCAGGCCACTTGTTAGGGTCATGAGCTGAGACCTTGTCCTTCTGCTGACCTGTGTGCAATGGATTACCTGTATCACCTAAACTGATCTATAATTGAATAAGAACACCTGCTTAACTGCATTGTAATGTTAGGCCTAGAGCATACATTATTAGCATTTCTTCTTGTTAATGTATAAACCTAAGATGAACTAGATTTGACCTGGCAAGGGACCCTAGAGCAGTAACTTATTTATGGAATGGTTAACCTGCAGAAAGGCTGGACAACAGGCTGGAGAAAGCCTAACTGTTTCAATGAATATTTGCACTCACTGAGCACACCGAACCACGCCGGAGTTCGCTGTGTTGTACTGAGGGTCGATAGCTATCTGAATTTTGTTCTGTTCTTTTGTAACTGGATTCAGTATAAAATAAAGTGCTTTGTATGTTCCTTTGTAACCTGTGTTTGGTGTGTTTCCTTTTTGGTTACCCTGCCTCATATTATTTCCTTGTTTTCACAGTTGGCGCCCGGAATAGGGACCCTCAAGATTGATGCCGGATTATTGAAGGTTGACACACGCTATCGGACCGGGATCGGACGGTGTGACATAACTACCCGACTGAACGAGACGCGACACCTCAACAGCGCTGCACGATCCGTTCCCTGGACGATAGCCGGGTGGTCTGAGACGGCATCTTGACGAGGGTCATTTTTTTGAGGCGGGCAGATTTGCCGAAATCACCATACACAAGATAAAATTCGTTAGGTAAGTCCTTTGTAAACCGATCGGTCCTCCTTAGGTTTGGTCAGGTGAGTCGTTACCCGACTCTTAATTCAACCCTGACAATTTGAATTTGGCGCATTGTATCTGCAGACACAATTATTGACCAGGTAACACCGAGTATTTGAGAAATGCCTGGGAAATTGTCTAGCTGCTTTAGGGCATTATTCTGCAGCGATAGACAATCTTTGGAATTTAGCCGTCCGGCACCACAGAAGGGGTCACCGGCATGTACTATGTACTATAAGCATGGCATTGGAAGTGTAGTATTTAATAAAATTTGGCACAGACAAACCAGACATGCCTCCGAACTTCAGTGGCCAGTCAATGGTAGTTTTGCGATCCCTCGTATTGAATATTTAGAGTCAGTCTTGTTAAAAAAGAAGGCCAGAACTGCAGCATTTAATGTTTTGCAAAATTGGAAAAGAGAAGCGTTGCAACAGCTTAAAGGTAGGGAAAAACATGTCCGCCGTCATAAAACAAATGCTGAAAAGGCGTTGTTATATGTTCAGGACAAACAGTCTGAGTCGGTTAGGAATATGGACAGGGCTTTCTCACTCGGTATTCAGAAAATCTATCCTTCTAAAGATATTCATGTTTCTGATGAGTTTATCGACAAATTGTTAAATGAACGAAGGCCTGGTGCCTCTGCACCACCTCCGTATGCTGCTCTTCCTCCTGCTGTACCTCTTCCTGCTGTTATTCCTGCTCTTCCTGCTCAACCTGTTGTTCCTATTCCTCCGGTTGTTATTCCTCCACCTGCTCCTCTGCCTCTTCCCATTGCACCAGTAATAGTACCTCCATTGAATTTACCTGCACCCTCACTCCCAAGTAGTTCTGTACCGCTTGTAGTTGATCAGGGTGCGGTGTCGAGGATTGTTACTCGTAATACTGTTCCTACAGAAAAGAATCAGGATTTGTTTGCATTGGCTAAGCATTGTATGGAGAGAGATGATCGAGCTAATGTTCTTGCCACACTTTCTAATATGGATAATCTTCCTGAGAAAAATGTTTTCATTGAAGGTTTAGGGATTCATTTATGTGTAATGTGGGGTAAATTAAATAATGCAGACCTCCCACAAGGGTTGAGGGACTTGAATACTTTAGCGTTTTCAAGAGACACTGTGGAGAAGGTACATGAGCATGTTGAGAGGATATTTGAGTATAGAAAGGAGTTGGAAAGGTTACGGAATGAGGATGACGAAGAAGAAGTATGTATGTACAGAAACGATTCCTTCCGTGTCGTAAATCGACATCTCAGGAGGCGCGGATTTGTACAAAAGATGCGATTAGATGGATTTCCGTTAATCAGAAAGGTCCCTACGTTGAGATGGTAGTGGGAAATAGGAAACATCAATTTTTGATAGACACTGGAGCACAGAAGTGCTCCATTGATCATTCTCGGGTTCCAAGCATTCCACTGTCAGGGCAAACCAATGTTTCTGTAGGGTTTTCTGGCACACCAGTTGTTTGTCCGGTTTCTTCACCGGTATCTATTTCTTTGGGTCCCTTTACGGACCACTGTCCATTTCTCTTGACTTCGAATTGTGGAAAGAATTTGCTGGGGTTGAATCTGTTGAAGGAATTAAATGCGGTAATTCATTGTTCTTCTGATGGAGTGCGTTTGACGATTTCACCACAGCAATGTTCTGTTTCGTAATTCTTGACTAGACCTTTGCCGCCAGAATTCAGTAATGTACCAGAGTGTTTGTGGGCAGTTGATGACAATGATGTCGGTGTTTTGCAGATTGAGCCTGTTAAAATAGTTTTGAAACATGGAATTAAGCTGCCCCGTATTCCACAGTATAAGATCTCAGTTGAAGGCGAGCGAGCTTTGAAGAGCATTGTTTCCGATTTTGTGCATCGTGGGGTGATTGAGGAGATTGCAGGAAGTTTGTGCAATAGTCCGATTTTACCCGTGTACAAAAAAGGCGATAATGCAATTCCATTTCGTTTTATAATTGATTTACGTGCCATTAATAAAGTCGTCGCTCCGCAATTTCCAATTGTGCCTGATGTGACGACAATATTAACCATGATTCCAGCTACAGCTACTCACTTCAGTGTAGTGGACCTAAAGACTGCTTTCTTCAGTATTCCTATACATGAGGATAGTAGATACTTGTTCGCGTTCACCTTAGGGGGACGCTCATTCACATTTACTCGTGCACTTCAAGGTTATACTGAGAGTCCTAGTATTTATAGTAGGGCTTTGAAAGAGCAGATTGATACCCTTGGATTGCCCCCTACTTGTACGTTGCTTCAATATGTTGATGATTTGCTTTTAGCCGCTGACTCTGGGAGCTCTTGTAAAGAGGGCACTGTGTTGTTGCTCATCAATCTAGCTAAGCATGGTCACAAAGCTTCGCTTAAAAAGTTTCAATATTGTTGCCAGGAGGTCGCCTATTTAGGCTATCTCCTGTCAAAGGAGGGAAGAAGATTGACACCTGAAAGAATAAAACACATTTCTGGCATGTCTGTCCCAAATACACAAAAGGAAGTTAGAGCCTTGATAGGTATGGCTTCTTACTGTAGGTTATGGATCCCAAACTTCTCACTAGTGATAAAACCGATGTTGGCCTTGACGAAGAAGGGTATTTCTTCGCCATTGCCATGGAATACGGAGCATCAACATTCATTCGAGTTGCTCAAGACTGCATTATGTTCGGCGCCAGTTTTGGGCACACCAAACTATGAGAAGGCCTTTGTGCTGTTTGTGCATGAATGTGATGGATGTGCTTTGTCTGTATTAACGCAGGAACATGGAGGGAAGAAAAGGCCATGTGGTTACTACTCTTCCGCCCTTGATCCTGTTGCATGCGCTTTGCCAAGATGTTTGCGCGCTGTCGCTGCTGCGTCTGTAAAACATAGTGAGGGAATGGTCCTAGGCCATGATTTAACCCTGATGGTGCCTCACTCTGTAGATATTCTATTGAACAAAACCCAAACGCAACACCTCACTTCCGCACGACTGACAAGATATGAATTAATCTTGTTTGCTCCCCACATTCAAATTAGGAGGTGCTGCGTTCTTAATCCGGCTGAACTCCTACCTTTCCCGCAAAATACTGTTTGCGGTGACGAAGAGTCACATGACTGCCTGTATACTACTGAACAAGATACAAAAGGCAGAGTTGATTTGAGGGACACTCCTTTGGATAACCCACAAGGGGAGCTGTTTTGTGATGGCTCCTGCTTCAAACTACTGGATGGTACATCCACAGCTGCTTATGCAGTCACTACATTGAGTACGGTTGTGGAGACCAAGAAAATTACGCATAACTCTGCGCAGGCCGCAGAGATTATAGCATTGACTCGAGCTTGTGAGCTTTCCAAAGGGCTAACAGTAAACATATATACTGATAGTCAGTATGCCTTTGGGGTGACTCACAACTTTGGGAGACTTTGGTCAGAGAGAGGGTTTTTAACTTCGCATGGCACCAAGATCCAACATGGCTCCCTGATAGTACAATTGCTTTCAGCGCTTGTGCTCCCTAGTCAGTTAGCAATCATTAAGTGCGCAGCACATCGCAAGATTATAGATGATGTAGGGAAAGGGAATGCTTTCGCTGATAAAATAGCTAGACAAACTGCCTCTGATCTCTTCACGGAGATGTATGTTTCAAGGGAGACTGTAGATGCCTATGCAGTGGATGAGGGTGTTGGGTCTGTACGGGATATCCAAGCCGATGCCACATTAGAAGAATCCAAGAGGTGGGCTGAGGGCTTGGGGAAACTCGATGATGATGGATGTTGGGTGGATATGGTTGAAGGGAAATGGTTGCTTCCTAATGCCTACATAGTAATGATGGTTACCATGGCACACGGTCCCACACATGTGTGCGCTCAAAAGATCACGAGAATGTTAGAGAAAGTCTGGGTAAATGATAAGATTTCAAAAATTGCCCAGCATTATGTCCAAAATTGCATGATTTGCCTACAACACAATGTGGGAAAGGGGACAGCAACTCCAAGAGGTAGCTTTGGGCCTCCTTCTGTCCCGTTTGAAGTGATTCACTTTGACTTTATTGAAATGGAGCGATGTAACAATCTAAAATATGTCCTTGTGGTCATTTGCGCCTTTAGTAAGTGGGTCGAGGCTTTCCCTGTTAAAGACGCTACAGCCATGACCACTGCAAAGACCATGTTAACGGAATTCTTCCCACGGTTCGGTTTGTCGGGAGTTATCTGGTCGGATAATGGTCCGCATTTTATCGCTGTTGTAATTCTACAAATATGTACGGCAATGCAAATTGACAAATGATTCCATTCGGCCAGACATGCTCAGAGCGCCGGATTAGTGGAAAGACACAATGGTATCATAAAAAACAAGCTCGCTAAGACGTGTGCCGGCACCAAACTAAAATGGCCGGACGCCTTACCGATCGTGTTACTAGCCATGCGTACAACCCCTCAAACTAAAACTGGGCTCTCTCCATATGAGGTGGTAATGGGGAGACCTGCCAATATCTGGGGTCTTCCGAAGCCTAGGGCATTGAGGAATGTAGAAAATGTATTGCTTTCAGACTATTGTAGCCAGTTGACTAAAAACCTGTATTTCATTTATCACCAGGTACGAGATGCTTTACCCGCGCGATACGAGGGCCCAGGCCACAGTATACAACCTGGAAGTTGGGTTTTGGTCAAATCCTTTGACCGATCTTCCTGCCTTGCACCTCGGTGGCGGGGCCCGTTCCAGGTCCTGCTGGTCACCCAAACAGCGGTGCGTGTCGCAGGCCGGAAGCATTGGATCCACGCGACGCATGTCAAGAAACTTCCTCACCCAGTGCCACACGTTACAGAAGAAACAGAACCCCTCGCTAACGCTGCAACCAATAATCCCAAAGCAGTGAGTAGCACTGAGAGTGCGTCAGAGAATCTTTCTGAGCCCGTGAGGCTTGGGGAAGCTGCCATTTTGTCTCCGCACTCTCCGAAAATCTTGCTCCCGGAAATTGCTGTTCCAACTTCACTTGCCTCTGATACGTTGCTTCCAACGGGAAGTGACGACATCTTGTTCTCGGATCAAACAATACTAGGCACAGCAAGATACAACTTCCGGCCACGAAGATAGACATACGGCACGGTTTTGCTGTGCATCTGATAGACATACGGCACGGTTCGGCTGTGCATTCAAGGAAGGAAAGGATCATCAAGGGCTTGCTTTTGCCCAAAAAGTTGAGGAAGGGGATTCTGTTGGCTAGGGGTTGTGGAAGGACTAAGAAGCTGCGCGACCGTAGTGTCGCCAGCAACGAACATTGGGGTCGTCAATTGAAAATCTACAATGCCTGCTACCGCCACCGCTGCTGCTCGTATTGGACTTATAAATGAGGGGGTGACCAACTCGGACAATGAACAATGTGCCTGGGCCCTGAAAACGTATTGCTGTGTTTTTATGATAATATTTGGTTTTATAATAGTCACTGTCTTAGGCCTTTGGTATTTCGAAGAAACTCATCCTTTAGAGTCTTTGCTGCCGACTGAAATTGTACCCACTGTTCCTACAGCTTTTGTACATTTGCATACTCTGTCACCTAGGGACTCACAGCATAGACAGAAGTATCACAATAATACCTTGTTGCTTATAATGAATGCAACACATTCCATTTTTAATAAGACTAATTGTTGGGTCTGCTCACATTTACCGCAACATGGGGATAAGGGGCTAGGTTGGTATATTCACCCTTTACCTTTGACAACTGCTTGTTATGCTTCACTTAGAGCACTGTTCTTTGGCCAATGGAACGATAGCATCTCGGGGAACTTTGATGGCACTAATTTGAATAGTTTTGAGAAACGTGTTCTGACTCCCCTGGGATGCTCGCTTTTTGCAAATAGGAGTAAGCTCAATATTGCTTCTATTAGGCCTTCTGATAGACTGTCTCGTCCTTTCCAATCTTTGATTTCCTTTAAAATGGCTCCGATAGGCAATAAGGATGCCGTGCCTCCTTCTTATACTGTTAACCATAGCCCCGATTCAGTTTCTTTCTGCATCCAGAGGAATGGCACCCGGTCAATGGGAGATTTTAAAGGTTGTGCCAACGTTGCAAATTTGACTGGGGAAGACAGACCTTTGTATGTAGGTGAACCTATCTATTTTGTTTGCGGTAATGTAGCATTTCCATGGTTGCCCAGGGATTGGCAGGGAACTTGTTATCTAGGGATCCTGTTACCTGGGGTGTTTATAGCAAGTACTGTAGAGGTTTTGAAGGCTTGTCCACGGCGGGACGAGAATGGCAACACTCCAGCACAGGTTTTAGGAGATGTAGCGAAATCATTCCTTCCATTCTTTGGGCAGATAGCGAATTCCGAGGATATCAGGAAACTAGCGAGAGTACTGGAGAGAACCATCAACCGGACCACAGATATACTCTATAATATGACTTTAGAGCAGAAAGCGATCAGATTGGTAGCTCTTCAGAACCGGATGGCATTAGATGTCATTCTGGCGGAACGTGGTGAAGTATGTAAACTAGTGGGGTCCGCTTGCTGTGTTTTCGTACCGGATTCCTCCCCAACTATTTTTAAGGCTATACAGAATCTGCACATTCTTAGTTCAGAAGTGCATGTTCCCGAGGGAAATTGGGATCTTAGCGCTTGGTTCTGGGACTTCTTGCGGTCTTGGGGTTGGAAAGTGCTTTCAGTCTTGCTGATTATTTTGGGAATTCTGCTATTTCTTTGTTGTTGTATCAAATGTCTACCAAGTATATGTTCAATGCTAGGGGGATGTTGCGCTCAGGCGATAGGTACAGTAGGACATAAAGTGTATGCCCCGGATAAAACCTCTAAAGAGTATGTACTGAAAGAGATCTTAGTAAAAGATCTAATGGCGATAGATATTTCTGACAGCTATTCAGGGTGTATGGACGATGACACATGGAGTTATTTGCAGGGAGATCAGAAGTAGTTTAGCACTTGGCATAGGCCAAAAGGAGGGTTTGTCAAACTAGAAATTATATCGTGCCTCCTATTGCTATGAATATATGTATATTGGCCTACGCCAAGCTGCTAACAAGCTGCTTATAAACTACATGTGAATAAACTCGCATTGCAAGGTCCTGACCTTAGAAACCATGTAAACTGTCATTTTGGGTCAAGCCGCCATTTTAGGTTTTCTTGCTCTATAAAGTCACCATGTGAGCTAAAATGGTAGCCTATGTTATTCAGAACAGAACTTGATTGTCATGACCTCTGTACAGCTAATGTATAACTTGCCTGCAGGCCACTTGTTAGGGTCATGAGCTGAGACCTTGTCCTTCTGCTGACCTGTGTGCAATGGATTACCTGTATCACCGAAACTGATCTATAATTGAATGAGAACACCTGCTTAACTACATTGTATAAACTAAGTCCTGCATTGTAATGTTAGGCCTAGAGGATACATTATTACCATTTCTTCTTGTTAATGTATAAACCTAAGATGAATTAGATTTGACCTGGCAAGGGACCCTAGAGCAGTAACTTTTTTATGGAATGGTTAACCTGCAGAAAGGCTGGACAACAGGCTGGAGAAATGTATAAAAGCCTGACTGTTTCAATTAATATTTGCACTCACTGAGCACACCGAACCACGCCGGAGTTTGCTGTGTTGTACTGAGGGTCGATAGCTATCTGAATTTTGTTCTGTTCTTTTGTAACTGGATTCAGTATAAAATAAAGTGCTTTGTATGTTCCTTTGTAACCTGTGTTTGGTGTGTTCTCTTTTTGGTTACCCTGCCTCATATTATTTTCTTGTTTTCACACCCTGAGACACACACACACTGGATGGACTTCATCCACCCTGCACTGATACCCTGAGACACACACTTCCTGGGTGGCCTTCAGGCACACTGCACTGACACCCTGAGACACACACGTCCTGGATGGCCTTCATCCACCCTGCACTGATACCCTGAGATACACACGTCCTGGATGGCCTCATCCACCCTACACTGATACCCTGAGACACCTACGTCCTGAATGGCCTTCAAGCACCCTGAAGTGATACCGAGACCACACGTCCTGGGTGGCATTCATGCACCCTGCATTGATACCCTGAGAGGCACACGTCCTGGATGGACTTCATCCAACCTGCACCAATACCCTGAGACACACACGTCCTGGATGGACTTCATCCAAACTGCACTGATACCCTGAGACACACACGTCCTGGGTGGCCTTCATCCCCCCTCGCCTGATACCCTGAGACACACATGTCCTGGATGGACTTCATCCAACCTGCACCGATACCCTGAGACACACACGTGCTGGGTGGCCTTCATCCCCCCTCGCCTGATACCCTGAGACACACACGTCCTGGGTGGCCTTCATCCCCCCTCGCCTGATACCCTGAGACACACACGTCCTGGATGGACTTCATCCAACCTGCACCAATACCCTGAGACACACACGTCCTGGGTGGCCTTCATCCCCCCTCGCCTGATACCCTAAAACACACACGTCCTGGGTGGCCTTCATCCCCCCCTCGCCTGATACCCTGAGACACACACGTCCTGGATGGACTTCATCCAACCTGCACCGATACCCTGAGACACACACGTCCTGGGTGGCCTTCATGCACCCTGCAGTGATACCGAGACCACGCGTCCTGGGTGGCATTCATCCACCCTGCACTGATACCCTAAGACCACAGTCCTGGGTGGCCTTCATCCACCCTAGACTGATACCCTGAGACACACACGTCCTGGATGGCCTTCATGCACCCTGCAGTGATACCGAGACCACACGTCCTGGGTGGCATTCATGCACTCTGCATTGATACCCTGAGAGGCACACATCCTGGATGGACTTCACCCACCCTGCACTGATACCCTGAGACACACACACACTGGATGGACTTCATCCACCCTGCACTGATACCCTGAGACACACACGTCCTGGGTGGCCTTCAGGCACACTGCACTGACACCCTGAGACATACACGTCCTGGGTGGCCTTCATGCACCCTGCACTGATACCCTGAGACACACACGTCCTGGATGGACTTCATGTACCCTGCAGTGATACCGAGACCACACGTCCTGGATGGACTTCATCCAACCTGCACCGATACCCTGAGACACACACGTCCTGGATGGACTTCATCCACCCTGCACTGATACCCTGAGACACACACGTCCCGGGTGGCCTTCAGGCACACTGCACTGACACCCTGAGACATACACGTCCTGGATGGCCTTCATGCACCCTGCACTGATACCCTGAGACACACACGTCCTGAATGGCCTTCATGCACCCTGCAGTGATACCGAGACCACACGTCCTGGGTGGCATTCATGCACCCTGCACTGATACCCGGAGACACACACACACTGGATGGACTTCATCCACCCTGCACTGATACCCTGAGACACACACGTCCTGGGTGGCCTTCAGGCACACTGCACTGATACCCTGAGACACACACGTCCTGGATGGCCTTCATCCACCCTGCACTGATACCCTGAGACACACACGTCCTGAATGGCCTTCATGCACCCTGCAGTGATACCGAGACCACACGTCCTGGGTGGCATTCATGCACCCTGCACTGATACCCTGAGACACACACACACTGGATGGACTTCATCCACCCTGCACTGATACCCTGAGACACACACGTCCTGGGTGGCCTTCAGGCACACTGCACTGACACCCTGAGACATACACGTCCTGGGTGGCCTTCATGCACCCTGCACTGATACCCTGAGACACACACTTCCTGGATGGACTTCGTCCGCCCTGCACTGATACCCTGAGACCACACGTCCTGGGTGGCCTTCACCCACCCTGCACTGATACCCTGAGACACACACGTCCTGGATGGCCTTCATCCACCCTAGACTGATACCCTGAGACACACACGTCCTGAATGGCCTTCATGCACCCTGCAGTGATACCGAGACCACACGTCCTGGATAGACTTCGCCGGCCCTGCACTGATACCCTGAGACACACACGTCCTGGATAGACTTTGTCCGCCCTGCACTGATACCCTGAGACACACACGTCCTGAATGGCCTTCATGCACCCTGCAGTGATACCCTGAGACACACACGTCCTGGGTGGCATTCATGCGCCCTGCACTGATACCCTGAGACACACACGTCCTGGGTGGCCTTCATGCACCCTGCACTGATACCCTGAGACACACACGTCCTGGGTGGCCTTCATGCACCCTGCACTGATACCCTGAGACACACACGTCCTGGGTGGCCTTCATGCACCCTGCACTTATTCCCCGAGGAACACACGTCCTGCACTGATATCATGGGACAAAGGAATGTGGGAATGGCTGGAAGGACTTTAATGTCCCTGAACTGACATACAAACCAAGAACCCCAAAAAAGGGGGCCCCCAACCTCACAACCTGACCAGAGGCTACAAGTCCTGGTCCTGTGGGCTGCAGCCTTCTATGCGACCACCTGTATCACCCACTCATTTATTGGCACATGTTAATTTAAATACATATAGTCAGATAATGACTTTGTACACAATAAATACATAGATATCATCCAAAAACATACTAGGAATCCTCATAAAGCCACAGAAATCACTCAGTCATTACAAAATAATCACCTTCCAAATAGAAAACAGTATCATCAGTGAAAAAGAAAAAGAAAATACGTACATCCCGCGCAAACGAAAAGCTGTGATTTTGACCTATTTAGGAAGTAAGACCATTTAAACTCTTCAATAAATATTCAATTTAACTTCATAAAATCTTTACCAGCCTTAAAACGTTCCCATAGTTCTTGTGTAGAAATCCCACTGACATCTGAAAATCTGGTTTTGTTTGTTTGTTTTTTTGTTCCTCATACAATTCCACACGGTTTCACCAATCTGCACCAGATTGTGCACCGCTACCCGTTAGGACCCTCCGGGTGTCACTGCCTACATTGCATGTGGACACCCTACCCCATATCCCAGATTTCAGCCCCTGGACACCTGGAAGCGGCGAAACATCAAGATGGTCGTAGGAGGACCAGAAAGAGCTCATTTAAAACATCTGGACGCGAGGAACAGAAGTTCAAGGTCCCTTGATAACCACATTTCAAGGCCCTAGGACACACCGTTTTTTCAATATTTCCACCGCAACACGCAAAATATCAATGTGGTCATAGAACAACCGGAAAAGCTCATTTTAACCGTCTCGATGCCGGGAACAATACTGGGACCTTAAAAACAACGTTTCAAGGCTCTCGGACGCCCTGTTTCCGACATATCAACACCGCAATGCACCACAACATACTGCACCGCTACAGGTGGGGAGAGCGCACAAAAGGTCCCATTATGCTGCCGCATGCCAATTCTCCCTTTCCCTCCACGTCTGCTCCGTGATTGTCAACAATTGATGCGAGTATTATCATCTCTGTCTGCAGAACCTGTGCGAAGTACGGGCACGTTTTGCTGGTCATTCCTATATTTGATTAGATATAGTTCTCTAGGAGCCTTCAAACTATCACAATCCACTAGAAGTTGCTTAATGGTTCCTAGTCCTCACTCTCCATATATTTCTCCTTAACAATAGATTTTAAGGTTTTCTTTATCAGATTTTTTTTATACCTAGTTATCGTACATTGTGCATTTTGTAATCCAATGATAGGTGTCTAGTGCTGATAGGTCACCCGTACTCACCCGTATAGACAAAGGGTGTATCGGCCACTTACGCTCCATAACAAATGGCAAATACTTCCAAAAAATTAAAACAGTGAGCAAAAATACTCCACACAAAAAATAGGAAACAGACACGTAGAATCTTGCGCCCAGCTTTCACCCACACAGCTCCATGGATGCACCAGTAGGCAGGTAGTACCACAGGAAGAAACTACTATTATAAGTGCCTGATCAGAAGAAGTAAACATGTATCTTTTAATGTGCATGAGTAACTAGGTGCAAAGAAATAAATGTTACAAAAACATTTCTGTTTTTCAGTTAAAACATATGCTTACTTGCTTATAAAATACTCTCATTGGGAATTGGACTCACATTTTTTACTCTATAAAAAATCATTTTACTCCCAACTTTCAAAAATAGGGAGTGAAATACTTCCACTTCCAGATCTTATCGGGAACACTGTATGTACCCATTCCATGCAGATATTGGCAAATGAGTAGTCATTCTGCCCTGCCCCCTGCAGGATACGTAGGACTTCCAGTGCCACAAAGAGAGACTGCTCTATCCAGGGCTCTAGGCTCACACTTTCAGTACTGTGAAGGTCCAGGAAGTACTGAGCCTGTGTGGGGGAAGTGGACAGACCGTCACAGTACTTAGAGTGTGGATTTACACTGGAGTACTGAGCCTGTGTGGGGGAAGTGGACAGACCTTTTGAGCCCTCAGTACTCCAGTGTAAATCCACACTCTCAGTACTGTGAAGGTCTGTCCACTTCCCCCACACAGGCTCAGTACTCCAGTGTAAATCCACACTCTCAGTACTGTACAGGGGCAAAAGTTATAAGACAGAGTAAATAGTGGCATTATAGATGCTGGTAAGGTCAGGCATCTTCCGTGCCCTCTGCTGATTGGATATTCCCTTTATCCACGGCAAACATACATGTCTGAAACATACATGCTAGCATGGCCCACGCCACTCGGGCGGTGGTAGTCTAGCCTTGCTTTTCCTTTGGCTTTCTGGGACCTGCAGTACTGCATTTCCCCATTATAAATCCAGAACTACAAATCACAGAATGCATAGAAAACCACCTAAGGCTATCATCTCCTAAATGGAGTGGGGAATGCTGGCTTGTATGTCGATCTTGGCGGGGTGCACTGTGGCACACACTTGCCCTAATGGATGCCATTTATAAAGCAAGCTAGGTGTGTTCTTAGTACCCGCTTGAATGCTTCTCGTTGGCCTTCCCTTCCCTTGGACTAATGAAACGCTGAATAAGCCTTGCTGGGGTTGATGCTCAAGATGCCCCCTCTCCCGAACTCTACAACAGGCATGCAACACGCTGTGCTATTTTTAAGCACAGAGACCATATCCAACGGATTACAAAGAATGGAGTCTATAGTAGCCACGTGACAGGGCAGTGCCCATCCTAGCAGACGGCCGCGTGAACACACAACATGCACACTACACGTTACCACATAAACGGGCATCTAGTGATGTATACTGTATACCAGCTGTGCCATGGCCCCCGGTCCCACCGCAACATTGGCGGGACACATTATCCCGCCGCAGCCGCTGCCACGACGGGAGATGCGCCCGCCATTAAGTCAGTCAAGGTGACAGAAGTGCCAGACAGCCAAGATGATGCTGTGGCTGGCTGCCACTTCTGCCAGTCACTGTAAATTCCTCTGGTGACCCCTCCTGCGAGTAGTCACCAGAGGAAGTTACTGTGCCTTTGTTTCCCCAGGTCGCCAAGGCGTTGTTAACCCTCAGCGGAGCTGGGGACTCTGTGACATATTTCGAGGTTTTATAAAGCTTTGCCGACGGACAAAGACGCCTCGGGCTTTGTCCGTCAGGAAATCTTTATAAAAGATGGATTGAATTGTGCACTTTTCAAGCCATCTTTGATAAACATAGAAATGTTTTTAAAAGTTGGTTTGAAAAGTACGCAAACCATAAGGTATGCACACAAATATATACATGTTATATATGTGTGTGCGTACCTTAATATGGTTTGTGTACTATGCAAGCCATCTTTTATAAACATAGAAATATGTTATATATTTCTATGTTTATAAAAGATGGCTTGCATAGTACACAAACCATATTAAGGTATGCACATAAATATATAACATTTATATATATTTGTGTGCATAGCTTTCGGTTTGCGTACTTTTTTAGGCCACACCCATCCCACAAGCCACGCCCCCAAATGAGGGCCCCCTCTTCGATATCGTACCCCACTTAAAGCCCTGCTGTATACCAACACTATTTTTAATAACAGTGCCAGCCAGGGAGCTGTGCTCCAGTGGGTGCTGTTGGTTGGAGGGGGCACCAGCAGACACGTCTTGTAAGACCACTTTGTAAGATTGTGTGGGAAAATCGCGTGCACACTTATATTTGATCATTGCGAGCGCTTAGAATCGGCTCATTCTCAGTATTGCGCAAGAGCTTAATTTTAGGGTTAGGGGTAAAGGTGTTCGTGGAACACCATTTTGTCCTCGTCATTTGGCAGCGCCTGTTAGGAAAGATTTCGTAATTGTAGGTAATTTTCCTTCCATGTGGCAACCCCTAAACGTTTTGCTGTTGTTTTTCACCTAGATCTCGACTTTGCCAGAGAAGTGCAGCCTTCTGCCGCACTCCTCTGGGCTTTTGATCCTTTCTTACGGGGAAACTGACATGCCCTTAAGACAGTCAGTACCGGGAAACGCTGTTTTCCGTAGTTTCTTTTATCATGTTGCGGCTTTCGTGCAACATGACACAAGAGGGCACTGTAAGCTAAGTTACAGCTCTCTTGGGTCTCTAGCCTTCTACAGGCCCTAGATACTCGTTTAGGATTGTAAATGATCGGTGCAAGTGATTCACGGACGGGAATGGTGGCAGCTCCTTTTGGCGTTCTAAGCGCGTTTCTCGCGCTTAACCCAAAAAGGTGGCCTGGCTCCCAAAATGGCCAGACCACGAGGCTCCTTTGTCCTGTCCGCTGACCGTCTTGCTCCCTTCACCTTCCCCAGGTCGAGCCGACCCGGGCCCTCCTTATTTGGGCATGTACTTTCCCGTGAAACACAGATGCTTTCGCGGGCTTCTACATGTCTTGTGTGTGCCTCCAGGATGTGGGCTGGGATGTCTGGTCCCAATACACATCCTGGGTGCCAGAGGGTCTAGGGTGGTGTGAATGCCTGGGACCACCGTGGTCCGTGATTGGTCCACGAATGGTGTGAGAATGGTGTGAGTGTTGATGAGCGGATCTCCCATTGGGTCCCCTCCGTTTTGGCGCGAAGGGAACCGTGGATAAGAGGGGGCTGGAAACACCACTACCATGTCGATCTCATGAGTTCTCACGAACGAAGGAATACAGGAGCCAAGTATCCTGCAACCAAGAGGCTGGACCGAGGACTGCTACTCTGCACTGCTGTCGCCTTGTGAAACCCTTTTCACCTTTGATCGAACCAGAAGGCCTGTACTGGTACTTCGACCCTTGGAATAGCGGGAACAGCTATTCTCGGCATCTTCACCATCTCCTGCCAGTAAGCTTTCGGAAGCGTCTCTGGGCCATCCAGCTGACTGACCAGCTTACACGGGAGTCTTGCTCTGTAACCTCCGCCAGGTTGTGTAGTATTTCGAGTCCTTGTCACTCTCACACGCTTCGTACACTTGGCGTTCCCAGATCTGAAGTGAGTAGTGTACATTTGGCTCAGATACACACGGCCGCTACGTTGCCCTGCTTTGGTAACAAACTGTGCGGGTTTCTTCGATTGGGACGTCTTTACTCAACCCGACGACGGGACGTTCCCTGCTCTTCTAAACCTGCCAGCGACTGAAACGGACGCGGAGAAGCCTGGGTCTGCTTGCATCGGGTACCGGTGAGTAGCATAGCTAGGAACTGGTCGCCCTCCTGCAGGAGCCCATAGCTTTTCCCCGCTGTCTCAAAACAGCGCCCTTTTCCGTACTCGCGCTCTGCTTCTGCCCACAGTAGAGGCTGCGCTTGAGTCGCGGAACTTGTTCTTCTTCATTTGTGCACTAAACTGAACTGCCTGACTTCCCTCGAAGAGACTCCCCTTTTGCCCGTTGGCACCAGCGTGTGCAGGTACTTTTGAGCACAAGGCTTCACTCTTCGTAGGGCTCGGACTTCCTTTTAGTTAGGTGCCTCTGAAGGCGGACTGGGTCTAAGCATTATTTCGCACTGCCTGTTTTCCTTCCCTTTTAGGTGGACTACACATTTCGTGCATATAACGCGTGAGACTTGTATTTGTATATATATTGTGTTGATATGGTATGTGTTGGTTTACTATCGTTATATTGTGATTTTCTCGCTACGGTCATTGTTTTAAAGGCCTTGGAATAAATGTGTATATATTTTTAATGTAACACCTGTTTGGAGTAGGTTGTAAGTGTCCTTGCTTTGTGTGCTCATTGCGGGCTTTCAGTCACCCTCACCCCTCTTGAGACCTAGTCTTGACCGCCGCGATCGCTACCTTGATTGGTCTGGCTCGTCCAGAGGTTACCCTGTTCCAAGTAATTAGGTTGGCCTTCTGAACTTCTGCGCCACCAGGACAGAGTTCAGAAATCCGTCTTAACAAATTGGTGTACAGCGGTGGGATACGACTGAAGGTATCCAGTGTTGCGCACAAACTAAGGCATTTCAGGTTATTCCAACTAGGACACGTAGTGAATTGTTGTAGTATAACTTTAAAAAGGCCATAGTCCTATCTAACAGTATGGAAACAAATACCTTGTTAACTTTAAATGCTTCCAAATCAGAAACATTGAAAAAGATGTGTGCGGAGAGAGGTGTTTCCTCTCAAGGCACGAAATTGGAAATGATCCAAAGAATCGTGGCGTGGCAAGAAGCGCAGCTTGACGCTATAACTTCTGAGGACATTGCGGAAGGAGGTGGGGCTGCTCTCACTGGTAGAACCGACGGTTCTGCCGCTGCACTGATCCACCGCGACCACGAGGACAGGGAGGATGAGATGTCTAATGTTTCCTCTGCCAGTGCTGATGGGGAGGCTATGCTTGAATTCAAGAAGCAAGAGCTGCGGTTTAGGCAGCAGGAGCTTGAATTCAGCATAGCCAAACTAAAAATCGAACAGGCAGAAAAACAAAAAGACAGGGATCACCAGTTGGAACTGGCCAAGCTTCAGGTTGCAAATGGGTCCAAGGGTCCTGGACATGGGTCTGGGACCTCCTCTCATCCACGGTTTCCGATCGATCTGCTCAGTGTGTATGAAGAAAGGAATGACATTATGGACTGGCTGAATGCGTTTGAGTATGCATGCGAAGTTCAACAAGTTGACAATGCTGATAAGATTGCCTGGTTACTCAGCAGACTGCCCCATTCTGGCTGTAGTGCCATTATGGAAATGTCGAAGGCTGAGCGAGCTGATTTCGCAATGTTAAAGCAAACTCTCATTTTAAAGTTTGGGAAGACTCTGGCCCAATATTTGAAACGTTTCAGAGAGTATAAGAAAAAGGAAGGTATCTTATGTCACTGAATCCTTGAAAAACTTAACTGGCTGGGTCGAAGGTTATAAGGTTTCTACCTTCGAAGGCATGATAAATCTTGTCATGCTGGAACACATTTTTGCATCTTCTTCCCCGGAGCTTAAGCAGCATTTGGCCGATTCGAAGGAGATAGATCCTAAGAAGCTGGCCATTGCAGCCGACTTATGGGTGTCACATCGAGTGTCCCATAAGGACAAAACTCATCCTGGTAAGCAGGAGGAAGGGAAAAAGTCCAAAGATAAGGAGGGTGGAGAATCTGATAAATCTTCTTCTCATAAGGGCCACAAAGAGAAAAATAAGGGTAAGACACAAGAGAACTCACAGGGTAGTGGAGGTCAGCCTCCGAAACAGAACTCTGGTTACAATAAGCCTCCCTATGTAAACAGACCCAATGGATCTTGTTTTGCTTGTGGAGCAACTGACCACGTGAAGGGGGATCCCCGGTGTAAGGTTAGACCTTTGGGGGTCCACTCCGCTAATCTGGCCTTCTCCTCCTACGAGGAAGAAGAGATTACAGGAACATCCTTCTCCTCAGACTCATTTCCCAGCGGGATAGAGGCTGAGGTAGTTTTAGTTTCCCTGGGTTCCTGGGAGCCTAAAGTCGCAGAGGCTTATGCTAGGATTCCAGATAATACCAAGCACTACTTTAAAGACAGTGTGCTGATCAATGGAGTAGATACTCCAGCACTTAGGGATAGTGGGTGCAGTCGCACGGTAGTGGATTCTACCTTGGTAGACTCAGAGGAAGTTGCCAGAGCTACTCTGATGCCCACTAAGTTGGCTGACGGCCCACTCCGTATGTTCCCAGTAATACCTGTAAATCTTACTTTAAATGGTACAGCAGTCAGGATTCCAGTGAGCATTCAGAGAAATGTCCCGGGAAAGGTCTTGTTCGGTAATGATCTCAGAGCTTTAGGGCTCGTAGGAGACACTGCCGAAAGACCTTACACACGGTCTCAAGCACGGGCAGCATTGGCCAAGACCAATACGCCGCCCCAGCCGAAGGGGAAACCCAAGGCGAAAGGAGCCGACAAGTCAAGACGAGGGAAAGAGAATATTCCCCCGAGCTCGCCTACTACTGCGGTGGAGGAAGTTGGTCAATCACCCGGGCCTGACGAGGAGGTGGCGATGCCTGAAGTATTTGACCCCAACGATCATCCTGAACTAAAAGACTTGTTAGTTGAAGGAGGTCCTGATAGGGATGAATTCAGTAAAGGCCAACGTGAGTGCCCATCTCTGGAAGGCCTAAGGAGACAGGCCTGCTCCCAGCTTGAGGGTGAATCTCCTGGGACGCATAGGATTTATTGGGAAGGTGGACTCCTGTATAGTGAGCCCACAGAGTCTACAGAAGGAGACCATAGGAGGTTGGTGGTTCCCCTTGCTGTTAGGCCCTTCCTCCTGCAGTTGGCGCATTAAGTTCCCCTTGCTGGTCACCTTGGTATGAAAAGGACCAAGCAAAGGTTATCCATGCACTTCTACTGGCCCAAGATGGGGGTGCAAGTAGAAAGTTACTGCAGGAGTTGTGCCTCCTGCCAGTTATCTGGTAAGGTTGGCAGGACAATCCAAGCTCCGTTGGTACCGCTCCCAGTTGTGGGGGTATCATTTGAAAGGGTAGGGATCGACATCGTTGGTCCCCTTGACCCGCAAACATCCTCGGGCAATAGGTTTATCCTGGTGCTGGTCGACCATGCAACCAGATATCCTGAGGCCATCCCATTGAAACCTGTAACTGCCAAGTCAGTTGCAAAAGCTTTACTTGGCATATTTACTAGGGTTGGCTTCCCTAAAGAAGTTGTGTCGGATCGTGGCAGCAACTTTATGTCGAAGTATATGCAGGCTATGTGGAAAGAATGTGGGGTCACCTACAAGTTCTCTTCTGCATACCACCCCCAGACCAATGGTCTGGTGGAACGTTTCAACAGAACATTAAAAAGCATGATTGGGGCTCTGGAGGAACCTCAGAGAAGAAAATGGGATCTTCTTTTACCATGCTTACTGTTTGCCTACCGAGAGGTACCACAGGAGGGTGTTGGCTTCAGCCCCTTCGAACTTCTGTTCGGTCATCCCGTACGGGGACCCTTAGCCATCGTCAAAGACGGATGGGAGATGCCCACTCCCCTTGTTACTACCAACATAGTTGATTATGTGCTAGGGCTCAGAAAACGGATGGTACTTCTGATGGGCTTGGCTAGTGATAAATTGAAGGCAGGACCAGCGCTGGTGAAACATTGGTACGACCAGGAAGCTTCCCTCATCAACTTTACACCTAGTCAGCAAGTCCTGATCATGAATCCCATAAGGCCTCGAGCTTTACAGGACAAATGGTCAGGCCCTTACACAGTGGTGGAGCCCCTGGGTGAGGTTAACTATTTAGTGGACCTTGGAAGGCCTGGACAGGCTCCAAAAGTGTTTCACGTGAATAGGCTGAAGGCTTTCGTCCCAAGAGTCGAAAACGCAGCACTGCTACTGGCTTCAGATGTTGAGGAAGAGGAGTCTGAACCTCTCCCCGACCTGTTCCAAAGCGGTCCTTCAGATAGCTCCTTTGAGGGTGTCCGAGTGGCCCCTCACCTGACTTCTGATCAGCAGGCTGAGGTGAAAAGTTTGCTTAGGCAGTTTTCCCCCCTGTTTTCACAGTCGCCTGGTTTGACACCTTGGTGCAAACATAACATAGACACAGGAGACAGTGTACATACCAAAAGTAGGGGATACAGGATGTCAGACAAAGTACGGTCTTATATTAAGACCGAGGTCAACAAGATGTTAGACCTTGGGGTGATTGAACCCTCTAGTAGTCCTTGGTCCAGCCCTGTGGTTTTGGTTCCAAAGGCAGGCACTTCTGAATTGAGGTTCTGCGTGGATTACAGGGCTCTGAATGCTGTCACCAAGACAGATGCACACCCCTTGCCTCGAACAGATGAGCTGGTGGATACTTTGGGTGCCTCCAAGTACCTCAGCATGTTTGACCTCACTGCTGGCTATTGGCAAATAGCTTTAGCAGAACATGCCAAGGAGAAGACAGCATTTTCTACTCCAGACGGCCTTTACCAATTCCGGGTAATGCCGTTCGGGTTGAAGAATACACCTGCCACTTTCCAGAGGCTTGTGAATCATGTTTTGAATGGGTTGGACGAATTCTGTCTTGCATATCTGGACGATATAGCAGTTTTCAGTGCCACCTGGGAAGACCATGTGAAACACCTCGGGATTGTGCTCCAGGCTCTTCAGAAAGCACACCTGACCATAAAGGCTAGTAAATGCCAGATTGGACAAGGCTCAGTGGTTTACCTTGGACATGAAGTAGGTGGAGGGAGGATACAGCCTCTACCCAGTAAAGTACAAGCAGTACAAGACTGGCCTACCCCCACTACGCAAACCCAAGTGAGAGCCTTCTTAGGACTCACGGGGTATTACCGCAATTTTGTGGCAAACTATGGCACCATAGCTACCCCTCTGACTGCCCTCACAACTCCGAAGAAACCCAAGAAGGTAACTTGGACCGACGAGTGCGAGAAGGCCTTCAATGGCTTAAAAGACCCCTTGTGCCAGGCCCCTGTCCTCAGGGCCCCTGATTATCAAAGACCTTTTATCGTGCAGACGGACGCCTCTGACACTGGGATAGGAGCTGTACTATCACAAGTAGATGAGAAGGGTAAGGAACACCATATTGGTTTTACTAGCCGCCAGCTTAAGGACAGAGAGCTCAGATGGTCCACAGTAGAGAAATAATTTTTCTCTGTTGTGTGGGCCCTAAGGAAGCTGAGGCCCTACCTCTATGGGACCCACTTCACTGTGCAAACTGACCATAAGCCCTTAAAGTGGCTAATGAACATGAAGGGGGAGAATCCAAAGTTGCTTAGGTGGTCCATAAGTCTACAAGGCTTCGACTTCACTATTGAGCATAGGCCAGGTGTCCAACATAGCAATGCTGATGGGTTGTCCAGAATGTTTAATCGACCTGAACAAGAGACTCATCCAGGGGTGGATTAGTTCCCCCTGTCCATAGTCTGGGAGGGGCGAGTGTTAGGAAAGATTTCGTAATTGTAGGTAATTTTCCTTCCATGCGGCAACCCATAAACTTTTTGCTGTTGTTTTTAACCTTGTTCTCGACTTTGCCAGAGAAGTGCAGCCTTCTGCCGCACTCCTCTGGGCTTTCGCTCCTTTCTTACAGGGAAACTGACATGCCCTTAAGACAGTCAGTACCGGGAAACGCTGTTTTCCGTAGTTTCTTTTATCATGTTGCGGCTTTCGTGCAACATGACACAAGAGGGCCCTGTAAGCTAAGTTACAGATCTCTTGGGTCTCTAGCCTTCTACAGGCCCTAGATACTCGTTTAGGATTGTAACTGATTGGTGCAAGTGATTCACGGACGGGAATGGTGGCAGCGATCGTTTCTTGTGTTTTGAGCTCCTTTTGGCGTTCTAAGCGCGTTTCTCGCGCTTAACCCAAAATGGTGGCCTGGCTCCCAAAATGGCCAGACCACGAGGCTCCTTTGTCCTGTCCGCTGACCGTCTTGCTCCCTTCACCTTCCCCAGGTCGAGCCGACCCGGGGCCTTCCTTATTTGGGCATGTACTTTCCCGCGAAACACGGATGCTTTCGCGGGCTTCTATATGTCTTGTGTGTGCCTCCAGGATGTGGGCTGGGATGTCTGGCCCCAATACACATCTTGAGTGCCAGAGAGTCTAGGGTGGTGTGAATGCCTGGGACCACCGTGGTCCGTGATTGGTCCACGAATGGTGTGAGTGTTGATGAGCGGATCTCCCATTGGGTCCCCTCCGTTTTGGCGCGAAGGGAACCGTGGATAAGAGGGGGCTGGAAACACCACTACCATGTCGATCTCCTGAGTTCTCACGAACGAAGGAATACAGGAGCAAAGTATCCTGCAACCAAGAGGCTGGACCGAGGAATCGCTGGTGACCCGCTGAAGGACTACTCCTCTGCACTGCTGTCGCCTTGTGAAACCCTTTTCACCTTTGATCGATACCAGAAGGCCTGTACTGGTACTTCGACCCTTGGAATAGCGGGAACAGCTATTCTCGGCATCTTCACCATCTCCTGCCCTTTAAGCCTTCGGAAGCGTCTCTGGGCCATCCAGCTGACTGACCAGCTTACACGGGAGTCTTGCTCTGTAACCGCCGCCAGGTTGTGTAGTATTTCGAGTCCTTGTCACTCTCACACGCTTCGTACACTTGGCGTTCCCAGGTCTGAAGTGAGTAGTGTACATTTGGCTCAGATACACACGGCCGCTCCGTTGCCCTGCTGTGGTAACAAACTGTGCGGGTTTCTTCGATTGGGACGTCTTTACTCAACCCGACGACGAGACGTTCCCTGCTCTTCTGAACCTGCCAGCGACTGAAACGGACGCGGAGAAGCCTGGGTCTGCTTGCATCGGGGACCGGTGAGTAGCATAGCTAGGAACTGGTCGCCCTCCTGCAGGAGCCCATAGCTTTTCCCCACTGTGTCAAAACAGCGCCCTTTTCCGTACTCGCGCTCTGCTTCTGCCCACAGTAGAGGCTGCGCTTAAGTCGCGGAACTTGTTCTTCTTCATTTGTGCACTAAACTGAGCTGCCCGACTTCCCTCGAAGAGACTCCCCTTTTGCCCGTTGGCACCAGCGTGTGCAGGTGCTTTTGAGCACAAGGCTCCACTCTTCGTAGGGCTCGGACTTCCTTTTAGTTAGGTGCCTCTGAAGGCGGACTGGGTCTAAGCATTATTTCGCACTGCCTGTTTTCCTTCCCTTTTAGGTGGACTACACATTTCATGCATCTAACGCTTGAGACTTGTTGTATTTGTATATATATTGTGTTGATATGGTATGTGTTGGTTTACTATCGTTATATTGTGATTTTCTCGCTATGGTCATTGTTTAAAGGCCTTGGAATAAATGTGTATATATTTTTAATATAACACCTGTTTGGAGTAGTTTGTAAGTGTCCTTGCTTTGTGTGCTCATTGCGGGCTTTCAGTCACCCTCACCCCTCTTGAGACCTAGTCTTGACCACCGCGATCGCTACCTTGATTGGTCTGGCTCGTCCAGAGGTTACCATGTTCCAAGTAATTAGGTTGGCCTTCTGAACTTCTGCGCCACCAGGACAGAGTTCAGAAATCCGTCTTAACAGCGCCCCCTTCCTGTTAGATGCCTTGTCCCCCCCAATGTTGTCAGCAAAGTTATGGCACTGGTATTGCGCTTAATATGATGACCGTGGCACTCACATTTCACTGCACAAGACTTCGGTGCTGTTGCTCTCGTCTAAAAATGGTAGGTTTTGGAAACTTTCGAGGCTTTTTTTAAAATATTCTAACACTGCTGATTGAGGCCACTGCCATACGTCAACCGTGAGAGATTGCCAGGGATTGCCAGGGTGGGTGAACACAAAAAACACAAAGTCAGTTCCGTGGCTGGCAGCTCTAATGAAAAGATTCGTTAATTCCAGGGCGTGTGGCTGATGGCTAAACTGGGTCGTGTGCGCGCATGTGGCTGTATGAACTCTAACGAGCCGTCGCTTATGAGCGAGTGATGAGAGAGTACATCGCCCTGGATAAGCGGGCCTGTCTCCTGCCCGCCCTCTCAGGGGCTGTGTGATAGTGGGGCTGCCTGGCCGCCCCTCCTTGCCTCCCCCCATCAAGGTGCCTTTCAGATGCTTTGCATGACAGAACTCTGACCTCACCACATCCCGGCAGGCGCGAGCGACTGCTTGCTTGGGATGGGGCGATCCTTGCAATCCCCCACTGGCCTCCCATCGACCTAAGGATCCACAAGATCTAGTGGTAAAGGGACTGGGTCATCTGATCAACAGTATCCCCACACTACTACCTACCTTCCAGCAACCTCAGATCCACATCAGCCAGAGGTCAACGTATTGAACACTCGAATATAATCCGTGCTTTAAGTCGCCTTCAAGCTTGAAAAAAGAGGGGGGGAAAGAGCACACACTCTAGTTCCCAGCTTTGCATACCTGCTGCAGTTCAGTTGCTCTTCATGTCTCTAACAATCTTCACTGAGGCAGTCTTTTCAGGAGTTACTGATTAGTCTCAATTTTAGTCCCAGTGAATTCTGGTAGCTGTAGTCAATTCTGGTAACCAAGAACCAACTCCCCTCCAATAGCACAATATTTTTCCCATGGTTGGGGGAGGTGGGAAAACCATCAATGTGGCTCTCCTAGGTAGGGCATGGTGACCCCGGTGCTGCTGCCTCTGGAGCCCGGGACTCTCGAACGAATATGTAGAAAAAAGAGGGGGTGAGGCGTTCACTCTAGTTCCCAGCTTTGTATACCTGCTGCAGTTCAGTTGCTCTTCTCCTCCAAGCGCTTTCATGTCTCTAACAATCTTCACTGAGGCAGTCTTTTCAGGTGTTACTGATTAGTCTCAATTTTAGTCTCAGTGAATTCTGGTAGCTGTAGTCAATTCTGGTAACCAAGAACCAACTCCCCTCCAATAGCACAATATTTTTCCCATGGTGGGGGGAGGTGGGAAATCCATCAATGTGGCTCTCCTAGGTAAGGCATGGTGAACCCGGTGCCGCTGCCTCTGGGGCCCGGGACTCTCGAACGAATTTGTAGAAAAAAGAGGGGGTGAGGCATGCACTCTAGCAATCTTCACTGAGGCAGTCTTTTCAGGTGTTACTTATTAGTCTCAATTTTTGTCTCTGGGAATTCTGGTAGCTGTAGTCAATTCTGGTATTGGTAACCAGGAACCAACTCCCCTCCAATAGCACAATTATTTTCACATGGTAGGGGGAGGGGGAAAATACAAGGCACCGGGGTCACCATGCCCTACCCAGGTACCTAGGAGAGCCACATTGATGGATAGAAGAGCAAATGAACTGCAGCAGGTATACAAAGCTGGGAACTCGAGTGTGCGCCTCACCCCCTCTTTCTTCTACATATTGGCCTTCAAGCTTGAGTTGGGGTTGTCATGGGGCGTGGCCTGGCAGGGAGTCAGTACCGCAATTAAGAGGCAACAGTTACCTTACCTGAATACTGGCTGTTAGGCCGTGCCCCCATAAAAGCCGGCTTGATTTTGCAAAAGTGCCGGGGCCGGGGCCTAACAGCCTGCAGTCAGATACGGTAATTGTTGCCTCTTGATTGCGGCACTGACCCCCTGCCAGGCCCTCTTTTCACTAGAGATGCAGGGATCATCACCCTCTCATCAGGCTTTTTTTTGCAAAGTCTGAAGTTCTCGCTTTTGCAAAGCCTGAGATTCGTGCGCGCACTCGGAAGGATAGCTCAGGGGGAACGTGCTCACCTTGGAAGCAAGACAAAATGGAGCAACACAGGTTTGATACCCGGGCCCGCGCTGAGTAAAAAACTATGGGTATTATGCGCGTTATAAATAACCTATCATATCAAATGAGAATGGCTGTACTTCACTATTTTCTGCAAGGGAAAATGCTGACAGGAATATTAACAAATATTCCAAACAGACGTTCCAGTAGTCTAGTTGCTAAGTCACATGACGTGAATTAGAATCCTGGTTCTGGCAACAAAAGCATATCATTTACATTAATGGACACACACAAAAACTTCAGGCTGTAGTGTTGCAACCCCCCACCAGACCCTCCTTTTATATGTAGGGATCATCACCCCTGCATCTCTAATGAAAGGTGTGTCTGGAAAGGGTCGGCGTGGTGACACCATGAAAAGGGAAGGCTTTTTTTTCTAAAGCCTTAAGCTCTGATTTGCACACAGGAGCTTCAGGCTTTAAAAAAAAACCTTGGATTCTAAGAGCCTGGTGGGCTGGTATTAGCAGGTGACTTTTGGGAGCCGAGCAGGGCCCTGTCTCAGGCACAATTTCCTGAGCCTGCCGTGCTCAGCCCTGGCTACCTCCGGCCCACTTAAAGCACTGAATATAATCAAAAAGAGGAAACAAACTGCTGTCAAGGGCTCAGCAGCTTGGAACCACCTTTCAGAGGCTCCCAAAGATGAGCAGAACCATCGAAAGAAGTCAGAAAACTGCTCAGCCCTGAATGTCATGTCACTGGGATTTGCACCGCTGCACTTTGCATGGAGTCCAGGCGCCCTGCCGGATCTGAAAGAGAAGGGGCAGGTGAGGGTAGTGGGGAGATAAGGGGAGATGCACGATAGCTTTGCAGGGGCAGTTGTCTCCATGTGGGAGCCTCGTGTGTTGGAGGTGCTGTATGCATTGGCCAGGATGGTTGTATGTGAGCTCGCTGTACAGGTATGGAGTTCAGCTGTTTGATGTCTGTAGGGAAGGTGGCATTGTGTGCTTGGGCGTGAGGGAGATAGCGAAAGTGTTGGGGCAAAGAAACAATGTATACCATTAGCAAGAACCTAGGATGCCAAGGGGCAACATACAGCAGGGCAAACAGTCCATACAGTAAATAGGCAATAATGCACAGGCAGTTCCCCTCCCCCTCTCTGAGAACCAAAACTCTCTTCCACTGCAACCAAGGATTTTCATCGACGTTTGGAGACACAGGACTAGGAAAGCAGTGAAGGCCCTTCCCCACAAGGCGCTGATGGAGCTGGGAATTGGAGCAAATGCGTCCCCTGTTCCTTTCATTCATTAAAACATGCCAGCTATATTTATACCATTGCAAGACCGCTATTCTTTCTCGACTCTTTGTATGTTATTATTAATCCCACCAGGGCACTTTGCAATCGCACAGATATACATATTATTTAAAAAATAACACTGGCAGCCACTCATATGAAATGCATTAAAAAACAAAAGCACACGTTTTAATTGTTTTTTCTTCTAATGGTCGCCATGTTGATAGTGTGTTCTTCCAGGGATCTCTTCGGATTGATCTTTGTACTTGACTGTAATTTTATTTGCCGGAAAAAACCCATAAAGGGGATTATTTAAAAAAAAAAAGAAAAGCAGATTGTAGAGTTCTCCCCAGTGACGTACACAGATTGCACGAGCGAGTGTTCACACTTGAAGGCCATTTTCTTATGGGGTGAGTCAGCGGGGTTCAGAGATCTGTGCGAGTGGCAATCGCGGGTTCGAACCCTGAGAGTGGAGGAGAAATGGTCACAGCTGTAATCACAGTAATTAGAAGCAGGAAGTGTCCAGCAGGGGGCGCTATGTGGAGCTGTGATATTACTGTTTAGTATCAGGAACCTCGTGTGGGGAGATGCTAAAGGGTTTGCTTGCAGGCTACTGACTATTCTGCTCTTATATGTTTATGTATCATTTGAACACGACTTCATAGCATGGGGGACGCGCACGGATCAACCAACACCTGACCACCCCTAAGCCAAAGACATACTCACATCACACTGTGTGGTGGCAGGTCTGGTGCACCCCTGCTTCCCCTCATCACTGGAGAAACCAGTCCTGAAGGAAACCCCCACGGGCAAAGCGTCCCTAACATTAATGGCAGACTACAGTGCCAAGAAGCCATGGAAACCGTGAGCACTGTTCTTTACATGAACTACTTAACAGAACGTCTCACTCACAGAGCTCAGAGTGTGCACAGTGCACGGCGCCTGGAGCCCTCTTTTGACGCAGTGCCGGCTTCCACGTGGTGCTGATTTGCAAGTGCTGCTGATTTGCCTGCAGTGCTGATTTGCACACGGTGCCGGCTTGCATGCGGTGCTGATTTGCACAAAGTGCCGGCGTGCAAGTGGTGCTGATTTGCCTCACGGTGCCGGCTTACATGAAGTGCTGATTTGCAACAGTGCTGGCTTGCATGCGGTGCTGATTTGCACACAGTACTGGCTTACATGCGGTGTTGATTTGCAGACAGTGCTGGTTTGCAAGTGGTGCTGATTTGCACACGGTGCCGGCTTACAAACAGTGCTGATTTGCAACAGTGCTGGCTTGCATGCAGTGCTGATTTGCACACAGTGCTGGCTTGCTTGTGGTGCTGATTTGCACACAGTGCTGGTTTGCACGCAGTGCCAGCTTGCATGTAGTGCTAATTTGCACACAGTGCCAGCTTTGACACAGTGCCGGCTTGCATGCAGTGCTGATTTGCACATAGTGCTGGCTTGCATGCGGTACGGATTTGCACACAGTGCTGGCTTGCATGCAGTGCTGATTTGCACACAGTGCTGGCTTGCTTGTGGTGCTGATTTGCACACAGTGCTGGTTTGCATGCAATGCCAGCTTGCATGGAGTGCTAATTTGCACACAGTGCCAGCTGTGATGCGGTACCGGCTTGCATGCAGTGCTGATTTGCACATAGTGCTGGCTTGCATGCGGTGCGGATTTGCCCACAGTGCTGGCAGTGCAACTATATCTATCTGTATTGCACGTCCGTTTCACATCAACTAACATTTCCCCTCTCGCCCCGTCCCTTCCCTAACCCAATGTCACTTCCTTCGGTCCTGGTCCAAACATGGGCTGTCCCCTCACAACGATGAGGGTGGGCTACCTGCCCATAGTTTAGTTTAGTTTAGTTTATTATTTGTATGGTGCGCCATACCCTGGAGTATCAGGGCGCAAGCAGACAAGGATATGCTCAGCTTAGTTACAGGTACATAAAAATCAGATGACGGTACAGAGATACGCTGAGCTTGGTTACAGATATGCTTGGCTAATTGCAAGTACAAGGAAAAGGCAGGTAGAAGTTCAGACTTGAAATTGGCCTTAATGTATAGGATTTCTCAAGCATTGCCCTGGATGGACAAATGGAGAACGTTCCCCACCCACTGAGTACTGACACTCATTCCTAGTGAGGTCACTCCATGCTTCATAAGAAGGTCAGCTCAGTCTTGCTCTGGCAGTCTGACTCCCGCAAATTGCAGAGTGCTTTTCGTTAAGGCTGACAGCATCTGGATTTAAAACCCAGAGGGTAGCTCAGAACTTTAAATGAAGTTTGGCCATTAAAGAGAGACAATTCATGTTCTCTTCCCTTTCCATCATTGAGGCTTTGAGCTCGGATTTCATTGGATAAGTACATATTTCTAACACTCCTTGAAATGTGGAAAACCGAATGCCTTTGTAATAGCACTCTGTGGCATAACACAAAATGTGCCCCCCCCTGTAGTAGCAGCAAGCACTGCTGAAAGCCCCCCCTTGCTGGGCACAGGTAGCATGGGGCCTCCCACCCCGCAGGGGCTGTTCTACCCCGTAGAATTCACGTGTCACTCACTATACCTTCAGGGTTCATAGACCACTCATTATAGCCAGTAGAATTCACGGGGCCCTCAATATACCCAGAAGAATTCACGGCCCACTCGCTATGCCTTCAGAATTCACAGGCCACTCATTATAGCCAGTAGAATTCACATCCCACTCATTATGCCATCAGGATTCACAGACCACTCATTATAACCAGTAGACTTCATATGCCACTCACTATGCCTTCAGGATTTACAGGCCACTCATTATAACCAGTAGACTTCATATGCCACTCACTATGCCATCAGGATTCACAGGCCACTCATTATAACCATTAGGCTTCATATGCCGCTCACTATGCCTTCAGGATTCCTAGACTACTCATTATAGCCAGTAGAATTCACGGGGCCCTCAATATATCCAGAAGAATTCACGGGCCACTCATTATAGCCAGTAGAATTCGGAACCCACTCACTATGCCATCAGGATTCACAGGCCACTCATTATAACCAGTAGACTTCATATGCCCCTCACTATGCCTTCAGGATTCCTAGACCACTCATTATAGCCAGTAGAATTCATGGGGCCCTCAATATATCCAGAAGAATTCACAGGCCACTCATTATAGCCAGTAGAATTCGCATCCCACTCACTTTGCCTTCAGGATTCACAGGCCACTCATTTTCTGTGGGGTGCATTTAAGGCCCTAAAATAAAAATCCCTGTCACCTGAAAAACAACATTTAACATTGCCACCAAAAATGGCTGTGCTTTGCTTTCCTTGGCACATGTGTCGCAATCATTTGAACAATGTAACCCAAAGAATGGCTATACATTTGCGTCTATCCCATTGAATGACACAAGTTCTAAACATTTCACCAAGGATGGCCCTGCGCAATTGCTTTTATTCTGGGTTGAATGACCAAAAGTTAAATATTTCACCAAAAACGGCTCGGCGTTTGCTTCTCTTTCATCTGAATAACAAGAAGTTACGCACTGCATTGAAGAATAGCCCTGTGTTTGCTTTATTCCATCTGAATGCCAAAATGTTATGCACTACATTAAAAAAAAATGGCCTTGTCTTACTGTTAATTCACATGAGGGGCAAGGATTTCGACATTGAAACCCGTCACAGCTTTTGTTTTCCCTTTTATGTGAAAAGCAGCGCTCTAAACATTGCAAAGGAAAAACGGCTTGGTTTTTACTTTTTATCCCATGTCAAATCAAAAGAACCTTGTGCAGGGGGCCTACCCCTCTGTGTCCATGGACCAACAGTAAATGCAAACCCACTCAAAAGGACAAAATAAAAGACTACCATGAGCTACACAACCGCATTTCAAACATTAGATGAAATACGGCTTGCACACGTTTGAAGGAAAATAAGAAAAATTACTTTTAAAAGCCACTGTGAAAAGGATAGCCTTGCTCGCACAAAAATGTCAGTGAAATATGTTGTGAATGGGGGGAGTTAGGTAAGCAATGTTCATTATGTGTGTCCCCAAAGACTTCAGTCACCTTGGAAATGGCTCAGAATACCACTAAAACCAGTTTTTGGGCTCAGGCACAAAACTCAATTGAAAGCCTTGACCACTGGAAGTCGCACCAATAAGTGAACCATTCCGCAATGACATGTGATGTGGCTGAGGGCGTTATAATTTTCTGCTCTGCATTACTGGAAGGCAGTACTAGCAGGGAGGACAAAGAAAGCAAGTGTGGCTAGAGCTTGACCAAGAAGTACGAGTTCCTCCTGCACCCACTACCAAGGACAAATTGACAAACTTCAAAGGGTGTAATAAAAGTCTTTTGTTGCAAGCTGAGCCAAGGGGAGGCATTTGGCTGTGGGGGATGAATCACCACCCTCCCATATGTGACAGATCCTCCAAATTGACATTAAAGGATTGATTCATTTTAAGCATTTTTTCCAGCACTCAGAATGAGAAATAATTTTGTTTTATGCTATTTTTCCATGTGATTTCCAGGGGGTTCTGAAGAGACTAAGTGCATGTTTCTAGGACTTTGTGGACTGAAATGGCCAGTAAAGACTTGTTTCGGGCTGATTTAAAAATTGGACAAATATGAAAATTGGTGGAAAGATGGAAAATGAGATTATGAACATGCTTAATCATTTGCAGAGTTATAACTGTTATGCATTTCATGAAAAGGACAAGAATGTGCCAAAGGAGTTGGCACGGAGTTGGCGATCGGCTTGTCTAATTCCCTCTGACCCGCTGAAAAAGCATATCTATTTCTTATGCCGGTGGCTATTATAAGTTTGAAGTTATGAAACATAACTCAGTTTTGCTCAAAAGTGGACCTGGGAACAAAGAACTATAATAAATGACAAACAGACAGATGATGCACT
The DNA here is from genome assembly GCF_040938575.1 of Ambystoma mexicanum. NCBI lineage: Eukaryota > Metazoa > Chordata > Amphibia > Caudata > Ambystomatidae > Ambystoma > Ambystoma mexicanum. The sequence continues at coordinate 46,146,313 of NC_090923.1, forward strand.
CTCCCCTTGAACCAATAAGGCCAGGAGGGCGGAGGGAGGAATGGTGAGCTGTCCTATCCCAGGGTAGGAGTAATTCTAGAATACTCCTCCTAGATTGTAAAGTGAATGATGTCTTTGGGCTATGTAAGGGGGGACTGTACTAGACATAGGGACACACAGACAAGCATCCTGGGAGACAGGAGAAGGAGGACGGAGAGGAGGCAGCTGATACCATACCAAGGAGAGGGCAGAGGGCAGACCCCTTGCATAGCTGTCCAGAGGGTCCTGAGATCCAGATGGCTTTCCAGAATCCCAAACCAAGGCTTACTTTGTAAGTAGCAAATAACCCTAGCCCAAATTGCATAAGCATTTCCTGTTGTAACATTGAAAACCTAATTGAAATTCCCATTGAAAGTCCCAAATTGCCATTATAATTCATTCACCTTCCCATAGCAGAATTTGTATTAGCCTGTGTATGTTAGCGTATTCCCTGTGACAAATCTCTCAGTTGTCTGTATAAATCCTTAACATTATTTTGAAGTAAATCAATTAATTCCACATTGAAATTCACAGTACAAGTTGGTTAAAATTCGAAATTAACCCCCTTTTGTCTAGTGTCTTTCTTTCATAACTATAGTCATTAAAGTATAGCCTCAACAGAATTTGTCTCTGTGTAACTGAAAACCAAATTTACCTGTGTATTGTGTGCATTAGCCCACAAACTCCTAATTTGCTCTGTCCTATTGAAAACCCCAAACCGTAGTCCCATTGAGAGCAATCCCCTTTGCCTAGAATCCTGTCTGTTATGTGCCTCTGTCCTTGTCCTTGAAAACCGATGTCTGATTTTGAAAGCTAAGCCCCTTTCCTTAGCTACCTGTCATTGTAAATCCTGTCTAAAATGAATTTCCATTTCCCATTTGTATTTTTCCCTTTTGCATTTGCTTTTTCCCCAAAATCAATTTCCTGACCTCATTTCCACATTGTTCTGTGTACTGAGTAGTAAGCTTCCCCATCTCCTTTCAAGTTTAGCCACGCAAAATTCCTTTTATTCTGTCCCTTAGCAGTTGTAAGTGGCCGTGCGAGTAATAAGCAAAATCCGATTCTGCCGTTTTGCTCAGAAAACAGGTTTTCATTTTCTTCTGTGACTTCCCATCTTGGAGTGGCGGGCTTTATTTCAAATCTGATTTTCTCCCTCCTTGCCACTGCCTTCCAGTCAAAGGAATTAAGTTAGCTGATGTTTGGGGGCGAATTTGCAATGCTTAACCTTGGTGCTATCACTTGCTTTAAAACTGTTTTTTTTTTCCTTTTTTGCAATTAAAGATCCAAGTAAACTGTGATAGAATTTCTGAAGCAATTGTTCTGTAGGAATCATTGCACTTGTGTTGCCACAACATTATAAAATGGCTGTTGTAAAATTGTTTGATTTTTCTTTTTCATTAAACCATACATTAATAAAGATCTTATTGATACAAACTGGCCTGATTCCTAGTATTTGTATTTGTATTTGTTTTATATGTATTGTGCACCGGCCCAGGGGCATCTAGGCGTATTTCTTACATGTTTACAGGTTAAGTTACAAGGTTGAGAATCACAAGTTACAAGTCTTAGGGTGTAATTACATGGTAGAAGCAAGGTAGTGGATGTAAATGCAGAACATATATTACAGTACTATCCCGCTATACAAGTCTACTCAATGTAGGCAATATCGTGAGTTGGTATTTACATTCAAGCCAAGTTGGTTGCTAGGTCTTGCTCAGTGAGCCAAGTCTTGGCTCTATTCTTAAATAATGAGTAACAGGCCTCAGTTCTGAGAAAATGTGGGAGTGTATTCCACAGTTTAGATGTAAGAACTGGGAAGCTCGACCCTCCTGCATTTTGTCATTTTAATCTGGGAATAACAAGTGAGTGAACTTGTGCAGATTTCAGTGGTCTGGTAGCTGTGGGTGCAGTGAGGCAATTTGCCAGGTAATCCGGTGCTTGTTTGGTTAGACACTTGTGTGTAAGAGTGAGGGTTTTGTGTGAGATTCTGAGTGACACCGGGAGCCAGTGGAGGTTCTGTCTGGTGTCGGATATGTGCATTTTTCTAGGGATATTGAGGTCTGCTCTGATAGCATTGTTCTGAGTTACTTGGAGCTTGTTGATGTTAGTCGTTTTGCTAGTCCCCAAGTACAGGACATTACAGTAGTCAATTTTGGACATCACAAGGGCTCTTTCCAAGGTGATGCAGTTAGTGGTGGTGATGAACGGTCTGCAGGCTGTTACAAGTTTACACGTGTAAACTGATGCTGAGACTACCAAATTAATTTGTTTTGTCAGGGAGAGGGTGGAGTCGAGGTGGAAAACAAGAGTTTTGCTATTGTTTGCCACCTTAATGGGAATCCCGTCGATGACAAAGACTTTGAAGGCAATGTCCAGTTTATTAAGTCAGAAAGGAGAGCCAAGGATAAGTAACTCAGACTTATCATCATTTAAACATAAACCATGATGTCCCATCCATGCTTGGATGACTGAGTAGATCTCATTGAGCACCTTTAAGTCAGATGTGTAAACACCAGTGATTGGAATGAGTATCTGGGTGTCGCCCATGTAATTAGTGTAGGTGACACCCAGATAGTCGAGAATATTAAATAGAGGTTTGGTGAACACATTGTATGAAGTGGGGGATACACACAACCCTTGTGGGACCCCACAAGTGACAGGGGAGGGATCAGAAGAGGCAGATGGAGAGAAGACACGCATAGTTCTGTATGCAAGGAAAGATTTGATCCAAGCAGTGGCCTCATCCGAAAAGTGGGCAGAGGTTTTTAGATGATGGCAGAGTATTTGATGATCGACCAGGTCGAACGCTGCCGAGAGCTCAAGTACTAATAGTAGAGCTATTTATCTTGCCTTTGTCTTTAATATCCTGAAATTGTGTAGTTAGGTCAATGAGGACTGTCTCAGTGACATGTTTCGGGCGGAGACCTGATTGACGGAGGCAGAGGAGTCTGTTAGACTCAAGGTATTCTTGAATTTGTAAATAGGCTGCTCGGTCTAGGATTTTCAGGAGGAAGGGCACTGTAGTAATCGGTCTGTAATTGGATGGGTTGCTGGGGTCTAAGCTGGATTTTATGATGGGTGGGATGACCCAAGCATCCGTGAGGATATCTGGGACTGTACCTGATTCAAATGATGCATTGATGAAGGTGGTGATGAAGGGGGCTAAGTCATGGGCTGATGATAGGAGCTGGGCAGGAGTCGCCTTGGCAGTTTGAAGGGTTCCGTTTTTTAATGATGTTTTCCACCTCCCAGATAGATAAAGGTGCAAAGTTAAAGGGTTTGCATGGGTTCCTGGGAGCCAGGTGGCTGGGATTAGGTACTGTAGAAAGGGGATTTGTTAGTAAGCTGCTTTTTTTGTTATTGATTTTAATCTACAAGGTAGTTATTTTGTCCATAAGTGCTTTTTGTATACTGGTACACCAAGCAGCATTGGTGATGCACGTGTCTGTAGGGGCTATGGGAGATTCAAGCTCTTTAAGGATCTTAAAGAGCTCTTTTGTGTTTGATTCTGCCTGAAGAATCTGTTTATTGTAGGCATCCTTTTTTGCTGAGAGAATTGCTTCCTTGTAGTTCACTGAGTCGGGGATCCAACTTGTTTGCATCAGTTGGATGGCTTTTCCAATGTGACTCTCCCTTTCTTTTAGTTTTGTGTAGGTCTCTCAACCGCGGTGTGAACCATGAGTTGAGGTGCGCTCACTGTTTACGTTTGTGCAGTTTTAACGGTGCTATGGACTTTAGAGCTTTTTGTATAGTTTGGTTGTAAGTATCTACCAGGACCGTCGGGTCTGAGCAAGATACTGAGGCTTTGTTGAGAAGGGGGAGGATGAGCCGTAACAGACTCTCCTTAGTAATATCCGTCTTGTTACGAGTATGAATGGCGGGCGCAATACTAGGTTTAAGATTTAGGGGGGATGCTTTGACTGAGAAGGTTATCTTGTGATGATCGGTCAAAATGCAAGGAGTGACCGATAACAAGTTGATGCTGCAATTAAAACCAGCAAGCCAATCAAGGCTTCTCCCTTTGACATGTGTAGGCTCATGGATATGATGATTGAAACCTAAGTCGGTCAAAGAAGAGGCAAGGTCCTGGGCCATTGTGTTATTAGGGTCTTGGAATCCAAGATTAAGGTCACCAAGTAGTATCATTTTTGAATTGGGCTTAGTATTAACAGTGAGAAGGGCGGAGATATCGTCAGTGAAGGAGGAGATGGGTCCGGGTGGTCCCTATATGAGGTGCAATGTGGCAGTTTGGGTAGGCGATAGGGCTAGCTTCACCGATAGTAGCTCGGATAGTAGTCCATTGTGACATGGGGTGTTTGTGAAGGTTGGGTGCGAAACGGGTTGGACGTCTACTCAAATAAAAGAACCAGTGGTTTATCAAAAATAAAAAGCGCTTTATTGTGTGCCGCATTCATTGACGGGGAAGAAGTTCTGGGCTGGAGTTTGCCGTGTTATAAACTGTGATAATACCCATTAGAATTCACATCCCACTCACTATGCCTTCAGTATTCACGGGCCACGCGGTATGCCCAGAATAATTATTTTGCCACTCACTATCTCTTCAGAACTAACAGGATACTCATTATACCCACGCGAATTAATGCGCTACTCACTATGCCTTTCGGGTCCATTGGCCATTCAATTTACCCAGTAGAAGCAATGTGTCCCTCAATATGCAATCAGGATTCACTGGCCACTCATCATGCACAGTAGAAATAATGTTCCACTCACTATACCTTCTGGAGACAAAGGCCTCTCAAAGTTTCCCGTAGAATTCACGTGCTACTCACTAAGCCATCAGGAATCATGGGCAGCTCAATAGACTTAATAAAATTCACAAGCCACTCACTATACATTCAGGATTCAAGAACCACTCATAATACTCAGTAGAATTCATGGGCTACTCACTATGCCTTCAGGATTCATTGGCCACTCATTATACCCAGAAGGGTTCACGTGCCCCTCACTATGCCTGCAGGAGTCATTGGCCACTCATTATACCCAGTAGATGTCAAGTGCCACTCACTATGGCTGCAGGAGTCATTGACCAGTCATTATACCCAGTAGATATCACGTGCCACTCATTATGCCTGAAGGATTAATTGGCCACTCATTATCCCCAGCAGATGTCACGTGCCACTCACTATGCCTGCAGGATTCCTTGTCCAATCATTACACCCAGTAGATGTCACGTGCCACTCACTATGCCTGCAGGAGTCATGGGCCACTCAATTTACCCAGAAGAACTCGTGTACCTGTACGTTGCTATGACATCATTAAATCGGTGCATATGGGAAGCAGGCTATTTGCACCACTGAGCAAAGGCTGCACAAGTGTTTTCTAATAGAAAAAATGCTCATCAGAAGGTCTGTGCCGTTGCCCACGCGCATGAAATCATATAAAACTGTTCCCTGTCCCTCCGGATAGGGTCCTGAAGAAGACTTGGAGGGCTGGAAACCTGCAGGCCACCTTCCTCCCTTCCCCACTCTCACAGTGTAGTGTGATTGCTGCATGGCTTGCATGCAGGGGTTATGGAGGAGTCGCTGCCCATGGGGGCTGGCTGCAGAGCAATACAGGGTCCCCCATACAGTGAGGTCATCCCTCACGGGGGACCATGTGAATCCATTCCTACAATTTAACCAGCGCTATGAAGTGGCTACAAAGGGACATGCTGGCGCTTAAGAAAGCAAATACACGTCCCAAATAACAGATAGCCTCCATTCTGCACCCGCGCAGCCAACTCACGCCAGCCATGCAAAAATCTAGAGGTTCTAAATGCATGCCCCAAATAACAGAGAACCTTCATTCTTTACCCACGCAGCCAACTCAAGCCAGCCATGCAAAAATCTAGAGGATCTAAATGCATGCCCCAAATAAAAGAGAGCCTCCATTCTGCACCCGCGCTGTCAACTCACGCCAGCCATGCAAACATCTAGAGGTTCTAAATGCATGCCCCAAATAACAGAGAGCCTTCATTCTGCACCCGCACAGCCAACTCAAGCCAGCCATGCAAACATCTAGAGGTTCTAAATGCATGCCCCAAATAACAGAGAGCCTCCATTCTGCCCCCGCACAGCCAACTCAAGCCAGCCATGCAACCATCTAGAGGTTCTAAATGCATGCCCCAAATAACAGAGAGCCTCCATTCTGCACCCGCGCAGCCAACTAAAGCCAGCCATGCAAACATCTAGAGGTTCTAAATGCATGCTCCAAATAACAGAGCCTCCATTCTGCACCCACGCAGCCAACTCAAGCCAGCCATGCAACCATCTAGAGGTTCTAAATGCATGCCCCAAATAACAGAGAGCCTCCATTCCGCACCCCTGCAGCCAACTCATGCCAGCCATGCAAAAATCTAGAGGTTCTAAATGCATGCTCCAAATAACAGAGCCTCCATTCTTTACCCGCGCAGCCAACTCAAGCCAGCCATGCAACCATCTAGAGCTTCTAAATACATGCCCCAAATAACAGAGCGCCTCCATTCTGCACCCGCGCAGCAAACTCAAGCCAGCCATGCAACCATCTAGAGGTTCTAAATACATGCCCCAAATAACAGAGCGCCTCTATTCTGCACCCGCGCAGCCAACTCAAGCCAGCCATGCAAACATCTAGAGGTTCTAAATGCATGCTCCAAATAACAGAGCCTCCATTCTGCACCACCGCAGCAAACTCAAGCCAGCCATGCAAACATCTAGAGGTTCTAAATGCATGCTCCAAATAACAGAGCCTCCATTCTGCACCCGCGCAGCCAACTCAAGTCAGCCATGCAAACATCTAGAGGTTCTAAATGCATGCTCCAAATAACAGAGCCTCCATTCTGCACCACCGCAGCAAACTCAAGCCAGCCATGCAAACATCTAGAGGTTCTAAATGCATGCTCCAAATAACAGAGAGCCTCCATTCTGCACCCGCGCAGCCAACTCAAGCCAGCCATGCAAACATTGGTTCTAAATTGCACAAAGCCCCGAAAGGCACCCACTAAGCGGTGCACCACGTGTTGCATCAGTCGCCTCATTAGGAGTTTTGTGGTATTTCGGCGGTAATAGCCCCAAATGGTAGTATTGCTGTACCACTTGGTCTGGCGGTATTGGAAGCTGCGGTATTACCACAGGATTAGAAATGGCGGTAGCCGGTTTTAGTCCACATTAATTGGAGCCATAGAACTCCATGGGGATTTTGGCCATTTTCCCACCGCAATAATACCGCCGATGTCACCGGCTTTGGGTGGTAAAGCAGCACAATTACCTCCAGCCTTTTCTGCTGTCTTTATTGTCTCATGTCATTTGGTGTCCCCTCTCTTAACCCCTCCCTCATTTCTTTCATCATTTTACGCAGAAGTCCGCAGAGTTTCCTCCAGTGCAGGGGGTGGCTGCCTGTTAATTGCTCCAGTGAGTGCACATGAGAAAGTTTCCCTCCGTTGATTTATCACGCTCACAGGCACATCTGATATACTTGTCTGGCCCCTGGGTGGGGGGGATGGGGAGGTGGGTGGCTGCGCGCCAGGCAGGATCCACCGTGAATCACTTTCTGGACTGCATGTGGTGCAGGCCAGGAATGCCCTGGCAGGCGACCAGGTCTGTTTTGGGGATTCTCAGAGACCGTCCCCGCAGCACAGTCATAATTACTAACAGGTGATGTGGCCAATGGGATTCTATCAGCATCAGGGGGCATTAATCAGTGACAGTGGCCTGGTTAGGTGGGTGGGTGCAACGTCACTCACGCCTTCTGTGCAACCAAAGCACACCAGACCTGGGTCCCATAATATGTACAGGGCTTACTGGCGCGTGTGCATGTTGCATGTGTGTGGAGCACAGGACTGTGCAGTATGCCATTGTGAAGTCACAACACACTCCACACCTTATTATTCATGTAATTTAATTTAAAGACATGTTTGGCTACTGTTGAAGTAATCTTAAACGTATTAAAACAATGGTCATATGTGAACTTGCATTTCAATCATGGTGAAAATAAACGAGGGGGGGTGTTATACAGAGTGAGTCACCTCTAGTAGGTTTCGCCCTCAGGTGTCCACATGACTTGATTGCCTTTGCATTGCTCACAGAAAGATACATGAACTTTACCAGATCACCCCTGGATCCAGAGCTCAAGGCAGCACCTCATTATCTTGCAAGGGTAAAACTCTTCCTTGCCACCCTTCCTGATTAATTAATTAACGCACTCAATACCGGAGACCAGTCTCTAAGCGCGGAAACGAGTGCGTGGTCTTGCTTCCAAGAAGTCCGCGTTGCCCCTGAGCTATCCTCCTGACCTCCGCGTACATTATAGATTCCTATATATAACATTGACTGAGGATGCCTTAGTCTTGGGGACTGGGCGTGTCCAGAGATCTATGTGGCCTCCTCTCCTCTCCTCAAGCTCGGCTTCCATTGTGCCCTTTTCAGACACCAACCATGCGATAAATGTCACAGCCATTTTATCCTCGCATCCAAACTTGGAAGTTGTCTGAATGACTATATATGGGTTATGTTCACAAACACTTGAATGAGCGGGTGAGTGCTGTGAAAAATTAAATGAGGCCCAAGCCCAGTGTGCTTGATGTGCTTAATGATTCAAACATTTAATCCTTTCTTCACTTTCCCCCAGAAGCTTAATGTCTCCAGAGCTCTCGTATACTCTCCAGGCTGGACTAGTGTAATAGCCTCTTCCTTCGCCTTCTCTCCGCCCTCTGCAGCTAATCCAGACTAGGACTGCGTGTCCTATCCTTGGCCTCAAGCCCAGGGACTACATCTCTCCAGCCCTAAAATCTCTCCATTGGCTGCCGGTTGCTGCAAGGATCAAATTTAAAACCCTCTGCATCATCCCTAAGGCTGTCTGGGGCCAGGAAACACACTATCTGCAACTCGCTCTCATTCCGTGACCCTCCGATCCTCTGGCTCCAACTCTCTTTTATAATCTATGCATCCGTTTCTTCAGTGAGCGCCAAGGCATTGTTTAATTTTGCATGCTGGCCACTGATTTATGCTGAACTCACACATTTGCTACAGCATGCAGAAAGACTAAAACATATCAAGGAAGATAGTAACAAAAGCATGTATAAACCAACCATACCGCTTGGGTCTATGATATAATATGATAAGTCATTTATAACGCGCTTGTACACAAGTGTTTCTAGGCGCGACAAGACAAGGAAGGGTAGACAGGGGGGGGACAAACACCGATCTTACTATGCTGTGTGTCATTCAGATCGTCCAAGTGCGAGGGGGAGGGAAGAGAAGAAGTGCAATGGGGCGTGGGCAGCAATGGGAAGCCGCGTAAGGGCTGCCAGGGTGGTGGCTCAAGTAAGTGCAGGGAGGCAGGGTACAGTAGGGTTGCAGATACAGTCCCTAAGTGGGTAGGAGGCGCCAGAGGCAGTGCAAAGGGATACTGGTCTGGCAGGAGCCTGGTGTCTGTGAGGTTCAGTGGGTGGCAAGGTAACCAGTTATAACAGCAGACAGGAGCATCAGCAGGGGAGGGAGAGAGAGAAAACGGAAGCTCGGTCCCGTACAAGGTCTGTCTGAAACCAGGCAACCACTGCGGGGTCTATATGCGCCCCACTCACCTTCCACCATATGCAGAATGCACCCTGAACAGCCATGAAAATGTACATCTTCAAATACCAGCCGGTCCCTACCTGGGGATGCCTCTGTTGCTGCCGCTCTCATTTTATTTTATCCAAGAAAAACTCAGCGTTTGTGTTTATTCTCTGGTCCCCTCTAGATAACGAGATAACGTGCACCCGACAAAAACTGACTCTCACTGAAAGAGTGCAAGAGAAGATAGTGTGTGTGAGTGAGAGAGAGAGAGAGGGATAGAGGTATAGAGCGTGAGACAAGAAGTGAGGCAGAAAGAGACAAAGAAAGAGTGAGAGAAAGAAGAGAGCGAGAGAAAAATGGACTATATGGTTTGCTACGTGCATCTCTGATAGGTGAAACCACAAAAACAATGAATTATGTAACAAACGAGTGCAGTTTACTAAATGTCAGGCAATGTTGAAATAACTATAAAACAGTGGCAAATGTCTCTTTGGCACTACATGCCGAAGGCCACTCCATGACTCTCCTCTTAGGCACTACATGTTGAATGCCACGCCATGCCTCCCCTATTCGGCACTACATGCCGAATGCCACGCCATGCCTCCCCTATTCGGCACTACATGCCGAATGCCACTCCATGCCTCTCCTCTTCGGCACTACATGCCGAGTGCCACGTCACGCCTCCCCAATTCGACACTACATGCCGAATGCCACTCCATGCCTGTCCTCTTCAGCACTACATGCCGAATGCCACTCCATGCTTCTCCTCTTCGGCACTACATGTCGAATGCCACTCCATGCATCTCCTCTTCAGCACTACATGCAGAATGCCACTCCATGCCTCTCCTCTTCGGCACTACATGTCGAATGCCACTACATGCATCTCCTCCTCAGCACTACATGCCGAATGCCACTCCATGACTGTCCTCTTCGGCACTACATGTTGAATGCCACGCCATGCCTCCCCTATTCGGCACTACATGCCGAATGCCACTCCATGCCTCTCCTCTTCGGCACTACATGCCGAATGCCACTCTACGCCTTTCCTCTACAGCAGTATATACCGGTGACATGGAAGGCCCGGAGATGGACCACCCTAAGCCAAAAAGCCATACTTTAGGAGTTGGGTGTAGGGGTGATAATGAATCGCCACCAATGCCCCCACCACCCTTAGAAACCTCTCTGGGGACACCCGTCCCAAGCAGAATACCTTTTCTCCCATGGAGTGGCCAGGACGGTAATGAAGACGTTTGCCTTACAAATCCCAAATAGCTAGTCCACCAGAGCAGACTCGCTTTTGTTAGTTTCCCGAAAGGTGCCAAAATGCAGGTGATATTGACGGCTCTAACGGTGCGTCCAACTCTGCGGTGGAAAACCGTTGATTAGCCGGAGAAGCAACTTCCCGGTTAGGGCATTGTCGACTAATGTTTTGGGGCGACAGCGGGCATTTGAGGGCAATTTGACATGTGAGGCTCCAACACTCTTCAAGATATACTCTTGGTCCCCAAGTCTCCATTTAATTGACGACATTATGGGCGTGCAGTGATATCATAGATCCGTCCTTAGCATAACTCGTGACGAATGACCAGCGCCAAAGACATATTTTTATTAAGTCGATGGGACAACGAGACAGAAGGCCTCTCACTGAGAGCATAGGTTATGCCAAGCGGCACTGATATCTGACTGAGCAACTAAGGGACTGAGTGCATACACGAGTTAGTGAGCAAGAGAGTGAGAAAAAGCAACCTGTACCTAAGAGACCACCCTGGTCACATGTCACCAAATCAAAATTCTTACAAGTCTCATGTAACAGCGCCCCAATGCCTCTGGGCTGTAAGTGCGCTATACAAATGCAAGCAAATAAATAAATAAACATTGTGAAGAACACACACATCAGACATGAAGGGTGCTTCGCGCCGGCCATTCTTTCCAAATACAGGGAGAAGGAAGAGGCTATGACACGTTTGTCACGAAAAATAGCCAAAACTCCCCAGTGACTCAATAGGATTTCTAGATCCATTCTTTAAAGTGTCCCCAAAACATACAGGGAGACAGAGCAAAGGGTTAGTTGGAGGGAAATGCATTGGAGGCCAAAGGGTGGTAACCCACCAACACATGCAAAAGGAAGGTAAGTCAACAAAATGGAACTTTCTAGAAACAAAATTGTAAAAACCTGAATTTGTGAAAAACACATAGAGCCCCAAAGGGTGAGCGTCCCTGTTGCAGGCTTGACACACCAGAATCCGTTAGACCTTTGAGTATTTGTGAGGCCTTGCGGCGGCTTCAGGATGTCCTCCGTATTTGCTTTGAACTGCGCTGCAAAGGCGACACCATGACAACAAACCTATAGGCCAGACAGAGAGAACCATGTAGCCCAGGAAAGATTTAATTAAATCCCCCTGTAAGATTTACACCCCACTTTTAGAGATCCAGGCCTCTTCCGCTGACCTTCCCGAGTGATAAATGAACCGTGGGGGGAGGGCGGGGGGACAGGATGCTCCGAATTTCTCTTCGCACATTTTGCTAAACAGATGAAACAATGATTGGTCGTTTGTTGCAGCTGCTTGGGCTGTCGTCATGGGATGGCACAAAGCGCCTATAAGTTTCAGCCGCCGCTATTAATACCGATCCGTCCAGATGGGCTGGCCCCTGCCAACAGGTGTCAAAGTGGCCCGGGCTCTCAAACCTCAAAGAATTCGAGGGGAGGCTGAAAAGGGGCTGGTGCTACCCAGGAATGGCGCTGATAGACGGCGCCCTTGACGTACCCTAAAAATAAGGCCTGGATTCCCTGGAGGGGGACAGGGGATATCCCGGCGCGCGCTTCTGCGTGGCTGAAGTCTGGTGTAATTAGGCCGGGTGGTGACTGCCGTGTAAGTTCAGCGCTGGGAATCCAAAGCATTCAAGGGAAGCGATCCTGCAAATGCATGTCTGCTGGAGTGGGCACTAATCGCGTGCCTGTCCTCCCTTGAAATGGGCCCCCTGGAAATCTAAACTAATAAAGATCAGTTCCACCGGGGAAACGGCCTCAGCTGCTTCAAGCAGAGCGCTGCAGTGTCGAGGAGCACAGCAAATAAGCAACACTGCATCAAAATATTGCAGCCTGATAATGGGGAATAATGTATTCTACCCTTAGCGCCATCTATCACTCCATTATTAGTGGATCTATCGCTCCATTGGCTTATCCTTCTCTGCACTTGTGTCTTTCATGCTGAGTACTTAAGAAGGTAGCTGCAGAGCGGGCACTACAGGAAATGTGGGACCGCATTGTGGTGTCACATGCCCGTTAGTTCCGGGTCACGTGACACAAAAAAATAAAGGAATCACCGGAACTGGCGTTGGCGCGCCAGCCTGGGTTTATGCACCCCAACAGAGTGGTCGTGTCTCCTTTGCCCAGCGCACTGCGCGCCATCGCTGGCCCATCAAAGCCCATCTCTGGATGTCGGGTATGCATGCTGAACAGCATACCGACATCACACACATCACTGGACACCAAGTCTTCTTCTTCTTAATTACTGAATGCGTGGGCGGACCCACGCAGGCGCTTCCCCATCCAATAGGATGATGTGCACCAACCCACCAATCAACACATAGCCCACATAAACTCACAACTCCTCCCACCGCCCCGTCTGCCTCACAAAATCCAACAACACACTGCTCCTCATCCTGCCTCTCATGGACACCAAGTCACCAACTCCCTGCGGAGGGATTCTGGGGAGCTTGATGAACCGGAAGTACAAGCCATGCTTCCTCTCCGGCTCAGCAATCCTGTGGGCCTCTCCCACACTCTTCCTCTCTCATGTTCGGCGGCGCTAAAGTATTCACTTCAGCCACAGGGCTTTGCATACATGAATAGTGCATTATAGTGGAGTTTTTCGTATTTATAGGTACATTAAACCATCACCCTCAAAGCAACACATGATTTGCATAGCAACCCTTCCATATACTACGCTGGTGGTGATTGTTAATGTCTAACTACACCAGTGGTCTTCAAACTGGGGAGCTGGCTTCAGTAGTGGGGCCCGAAGGATGTCCAAGGGGGCCCCACACTCTTAAAAAAATGATTAAGGTGACTGTTGTTAATATATTTAAAAAAGTGTAAGGTGACTGTTTTTAATAGAAAATATAAGCTGTAGAAAATGTGCTTATCTTTGAAAGAGCATGTGGCCTCCCCGGACATCCTTTTCCCCCCTTAGGGGGCCCCAGAAACAAAATGTTTACTCAAGGGAGGGCTTGGTATGAAACATTTTGAATACTACTGTACCACACTCTCTGCACCCCAAACTCCTGGCTCCCTTCCTAGCTCCATGCCTCTGATGGTGTCTCCTCAATTCTATGCCCCTGCCTCATGCCACCGGCCCCGGCTGCCTAGATCAGGGTCTCCAGTATCCAGCTCTCCAGAAGTTTTGGACTACGACACCCATGATTCCTCAGCATTGACTACTTTGAGCGTCGCTGATGGGAGCTGTAGTCAAAAACATCAGCCCAAAAGTACATCAGTTTCAAAAGGATCTACTGAAGAAATACACGTCCATTTTGGGTAGCGTGTAATATACCACCCCCGACAGAAGACCAATTCTCTTCTCCCCTTGCTTTAAAGTGCCAGGGTATAATGGAAGTCTATGCAAAAAGGATGAGCATACTCACCCTTGGCACTTAAGGGGTTAACCACTGGACCATCGCAGTCATGAAACTCAAGAGCTCTCTGTGTCCCTATGCTATCTGGAACATAAACCATCTGAGCTACCTCTCCATGGAATGGCCCATCACTTGACTGTGTCCAGGTGTTCACATCGACATCCTACGCTTCGGGACCCTCAAGGCTTTCCTAAAACAAGCGCTTGGCGCCCACTCTATCAGGTTTTAAGGATATATGACCTCTGAGTTGTTTTACATACTTGCCACATTATGCGCGAGCACAACCAGCTCATGTAGGCGGAGGACTGGGTCAACCTACATCCCGACTCTAAGCACTTAGAATTTATACTCAAACACAGAAGCACTAGACCAAATCTCACCCAATAATAGTTTTGGAAAAAAAAAAGAGTCTGTTCCAATGGGCACTAGAATAGAGCATTATGGATTCAAAAGGAACGTTTTCATAGTAGCAAAACGTTCTGCAGCTTTCCACACATCTGTATGTCAGTACTAAGGGGCGTGTGCTCCAGCATCCTGTGGCTGGAAAAGTTGACATAACTTACGACTGATTCACAAATCAATTTACTCGCGATTTAAAGAACACCTTACGCCTGAAGGACAGGTATATGTTTGGAATAAGGTTAGGCATGTGTGTCCAGTGCTTTAAGTGGGCAGGAGCTAGCCGCCCCCTCCCCCATACTAGCCCAATATACACCGAACCCCAGCAGGAATCCCATTTAGCCAAAGATCCGAGCATATTTAAAGGGCTGCTTGCAGGTTTTGTGCTTCAGATTAGGAAAAGGGAAAGATGTCTCTCCTTTTTTGCTTAACGAGATGAGCCCAGCAGGCAGCCATTTCATTCAAGGGAGCCATTTACTCCTGTATGTACTTGTAACCTGTGAAGCTTTCTATAATGCGCCCAGATACCATGCGCTATATAAATAAACAAAACAAGCAAACAAACAAAGAGCAGCGTGGTTAAAGGGCTGGAGGTGTCACACTTCAGATTAGGAAAAAAGGACAGATGTCTCTCCTTTTTTGTAATCAGAAGCACAGACATCTGCAGCCAGCCATTTAACCATGCACAGCTCTTTTGATAAATTGGCTGTCTGATGGTGGTTAGCCCTTCTCATTTAGGAACAAAAGGGGAGGGTGGGCACCCCGGCTCTCCTTCTGTTCCTTAGTGAGAGGAGCTAACACCCTACAGGCAGCCCTTTCACTCAAGGATTTGTTGCATCTCAGTCTTAAAACTCTAGCCCTTCCTAAGATAGTGGTAGGCAGACTGCAAAGACTATAGAATGCAGCTTCTAGATTGCTGCTGAAGTCCGGATGGAGAGAGCACATCCATCCAGCTCTGCAAGCTCTTCACTGGCTGCCGGGGGAGAAACAGATAGAGTTTAAGACACTTTGTATTGTGCATTGAGCCCTGTATAGCCGAACACTTGATTTCATAAGTGCCAAACTTTGCTGAAATTTCCCCGGGAGATGTCTGCTTTCTGACAACCTACAGTGTGTGCCACTATTTAGATGGCAAAAATAGGGGGGTGAGGAGGGCATTTGTTTTCGGTACAAGCAGATCAGCTGCGTAATTTGCTTCTGGTGGGTCTCGGTGGGAAGGAAAATCATCTAGATTTCTGACATAAATTGAAGAGGTTTCTGTTTCCACCCTGTACAGGAAGTCCTAGGAGGGATCCAGGGTTGCGGTTTTTGACTTCAGTGTCCTGGTTTAGGTCACTCTCTACCCACTGTTTCAGCGCCATGATATCTCTTGGTGAGGTGAATATATGTGCTTAAGTGCCATACCATACAATACCATACCATACCAATGAGCTCAATGGTTAAAGGGCTGTATAAGGACATCAGCGACCCCCGCAGGCAGCCCTTTGACCACGTGGCCCCTTGAATGAAATGGCTGCCTATTGGGTGTTAGCTCTTCCCTTTAAGAAACAAAAGAAGAGCTGAGGCGCACTGGTATCATATAGGGGTGGACTGGGAAGCAAAAGAGGCCCTGGAAATAAGTTTCAAAGTGTCAAAGTGACCCCATGCTACACATTTTCAGCAAGCCCAACCCTTTCCCTATGGGAACATTTGAAAATACCACACAAAAGAGGCCCAGGGTGCAGAGGCCTACTGGGAAATCTCCAGAGTTCCCTACGGGCCAGTCCACCCCTGGTGTTATACCACTGGAGTTTCTGGCTTCTCCTTTTGTTTCTTGATCAAAGGCTCCAACCCCCTTTCTCCGCACCCCCCCGCCTGCCACCCAAAGGCAGCCTGCAAACTGGCCTCGGAGACCGTGATGTGGAACAAAATGGAGGAGCTGGGTACCCCAAGGGTATAATACCAGTGCGCCCAGCACTCCTGCTTGGCTACCAGGCCACCAGACCCCGATAGGCGAGGGGGGGGGGCTCTAATTAGGGTCAGGATGGGTGGGACCCAGCCACCCGTACTTAGGCACCGCCCCCTAACTAAAGCCTCGCCCTTGATTCTGTGACCCACTTAAAGCACTGTGTGTGTGTCTGTCTGTGACCTATGCGGACGCTAAGTACTAGCAGAGAAGCATAACCAGGCCCGCCATGTGCTGAATTCCCCAAAAGTCCTGTCGATTCATGCACATTCCCTAATGAACGACCTTTGCTTAGACTCACATACAACTAAAAACTGCGCTGTTTAAATGCACGTGCGCAGAAAACGTGGAAAAGTGCACGGATTACTGTCATGATGGCAGCAAGTGTGTGCAAAGTACCACAACTCATGATAAACCTATTTGAAACAAACAGAAAAAGAGCTAAAAAATATTTTTTGGGTCAAATTCTACATATTTACCAGGCACAAGGCGCTATGGATGTATTGAAGTCCAGACTATACACGCACAGTCTATTTTTAATAAACTGGTTTGAAGCTAGGGTGACCAGATTTAAAAAGTAAAAAACCAGGACAGGCCAACAAACATAAAAGTAGGACTTACTCTTGAAAAGTCGCTGTCAAGGCACTACACTTCAGTAGCGTTTGGAGGAGAAGGGGGTTTCGGTGTTACTGTTCAAAGAAAAATATTATAATTAATTTAACTGACACTATATTAATTCATAAAATGCAGCATTTCCTCTTTGCGAGCTGTGGCTGCCAGCTATGAAGACCTACTACAAAAAACCGAGACCACTGCAGTTTCCAATGGGAACATAATCCTGAGAAAGGGGGACAGGGGGAAAAGGGGACAGTGCACCAAATACCGGGACAGTCCGGGCCAAACCGGAACATCTGGGCACCCTATTTGAAGCGGAAGTTCGGACAGGCTTTGGTCTGATTTGACATGACTTGTGCCGATCGTGAGTTAGTCCTTTTTTTATGACTCGTCCGCTTGCGCGTCTATTCCAAGCAGCCATTTACGGATGGGAAAGCCTGTTCTCATTACTTGTCGACCATTTTGCCTCACGTTCCTGCACTGAGTCTGCCTCCTAAAGCTGCTTCTGAATAAACATAGAAAGCTCTTGGCCAGAAGTCGCCAGGCTTTTCTTATGAATCCCTAACACTGTTTGCCCAAAGCACAGGCATTCTTTTTTCTTTCTGTGACGCCTAAGCCATGTTTGCACAGAGCTGTTCAGCACACGCTGTAAAAGCCACACACGTAGATATGCACTGGGCTGCATAAGGCCTAGTAAATGTCGAAGGGCTCAGTGCCCTAAGCACAGGACCTCAGCATCTCCGGAGGCCTGTGAGCTACCGGAAGTAAGGACATGAGCAGGCTTCACCTCACTGAGAATCTTAGCATCTCCGGAGGCCTGTGAGCTACCGGAAGTAAGGGCATGAGTAGGCTTGACCTCACTGAGAAACTCAGCATCTCCGGAGGACTGCGAGCCACCAGAAGTAAGGACATGAGCAGGCATGACCTCACTGAGGAACTCAGCATCTCAGGAGGCCTCCGAGCCACCAGAAGTAAGGGCATGAGCAGGCTTGACCTCACTGAGAAACTCAGCATCTCTGGAGGACTGGGAGCCACCGGAAGTAAGGACTTGAGCAGGCATGACCTCACTGAGAAACTCAACATCTCCAGAGGCCTGCAAGCCACCAGAAGTAAGGGCATGAGCAGGCTTGATCTCACTGAGAAACTCAGCATCTCTGGAGGCCTGCGATCCACCAGAAGTAAGGTCATGAGCAGGATTGACATCACTGAGAATCTTAGCATCTCCGGAGGCCTGTGAGCTACCGGAAGTAAGGACATGAGCAGGCTTGACCTCACTGAGAAACTCAGCATCTCCAGAGGACTGCGAGCCACCAGAAGTAAGGACATGAGCAGGCATGACCTCACTGAGGAACTCAGCATCTCCGGAGGCCTGCGAGCCACCAGAAGTAAGGGCATGAGCAGGCTTGAGCTCACTGAGAATCTTAGCATCTCCGGAGGCCTGTGAGCCACCAGAAGTAAGGACATGAGCAGGCTTGAATTCCTCCACCGGAACAAGAAGGAAATAACCAGAAGAAAGGCCCTCTCTGTCTATGCCTCCAGATTCTGGAACCTCCTCCCTGTCAACATCAGACTCGCCCCTTCGCTTCTACTGTTCAGAAAGGTGCTCAAGACCCTCCTCTTTCGGGAACAGGGCTCAAGTCGAGGGTACACACGCGGGTGGATGGAGTCCACCCACTTTTTTCAGAGGGTGGACTCATTCCCCCCCCAGCAAAAATGAGAAACAAGGGGTGTCTTCTTTGGGCTCGAACCATATTCACAGGGAGGACACTTCACCACGGCACTATATAACTTGATGAAAATGAACATACAACTAATGGTGATATGTCCCATTTCGGTACTGCATGTTCCAAGGAAAACATTGGTATTGGTTCTTGGAGTTTAAAACATGCACACCTCTCTTGGTTTTGTGTGTATGTTGATTTTATGAAAGGCAAATGCCATTTGTTCCATGCAATTTGGGTGGTTTTTCAGAGCCAATTCAATTAATTGTGCATATTTCACCTTGATATGCTCATTTCTGGCGACATCACATCCAATTGCGTTTGTTAATGAGTCCCCCAACTTCTTTTTTTAGGACTTGACCCCTGTTCAGGAATGGCTCCTCCCTAACAGCTAGGTCTGCACACCCTACACTCCCCACCCTACGAGTCTGGCTGATCTGTTCCCCACTATTTTCTCTCCTGGTTGCTTGTAGATCCCTTGCTGACAAATGGCCCACCTTCCCCCGTCGCTGTTACCTTCCCGCTCCTAGTTCTCTCGTTCAAACATGGTTGAATCCCTGTTATTTACCGCCAACTGAATAACAAAAAGGTGAAAATAATACAAA
The DNA here is from genome assembly GCF_040938575.1 of Ambystoma mexicanum. Classification (NCBI taxonomy): domain Eukaryota; kingdom Metazoa; phylum Chordata; class Amphibia; order Caudata; family Ambystomatidae; genus Ambystoma; species Ambystoma mexicanum. The sequence continues at coordinate 46,165,784 of NC_090923.1, forward strand.
ATACACCACATTTCTCTTTTCGGTGGGGAAAGTGGGAAAGTTCATTAAAAGACACCTTTTGACATGATTAGTTTTGGCTCTTCAGTAGTGTTTTAGCTTCATCTAGAGAGGCAATATTAATGCTATGGCTTGTGTGAAGAGAGGGGTGGCTTTTACAGCAGTGTCCCTAGGCTTTATCTACGCTACTAGTGCTGGATTTGGGCCGGACTTTCCCTAATCTGGGAAAACATGTCTCTTCCAATCCAGAAAAATCCATTGGTAGCCGTCAATTGGTTCAGTGGTTCAGTGTTTTAGGACTTTAAACAGTGCCAAAGGCAAGATTTGAACCCAGGTCATTAGGACCGGGGCAAGACACTTAGACACAGGAGAGCTTGAATGTCTTATCAGAAGATCAATTGTTAGGATTGTACTCTGCAGGAAGGACCTATTTAGACACATCTTTTTAGGTTTAAAAGGTGTGCACCTTTTACACTTTGCCAGCAACATTATAGGAGACATTGCTCTCTCTGGGATATTTTCAAGGTGCCCCTGATTAATCTTATGAGAGACACATGTTCATGGGGAAGGGAACAGTCCTCCCAAACTCTTCCCGTCGTTGGTGGGATCCCAGATTAAATAATATCCATTTTCATATCTGACGCCCACTCCACTTCCATGCCACGGGCCCAGCTCTCCATCTCCTCCCCCTGCCTGCTCATGGCAGGGCAAGCTGCTTAGCCCAAAGGTGACTGACTCAAAAGTGACTGGCTCTAAAGATAACGCTTATTAACCACCTTTTTCTCTATGGACCGGGCCCTAAAGTCTAAGAGTGAAATTCCCCCCACTCACATTTTTGTCAATCTCCAGGCCCAGTACGATAGTCGCTTGTCTGTCTCATCTCCTACCTCCCCCTCCCTGCATCCCCTCCTTATCATTGTCAAAAGCTCTTGCAGTATCTGAAATGTCGTCAGGCCTAGTACGATAGTTATGTTCACATTCTTAATGTCTCAAGGCCTTGTAAGGATGTCAGTGTATTTTACCTTGGTCCCTCCCTTGCCTTGAAGCTCTTTGAACACATGTGTGTAGGCGCTATACAAATTAACAATCAATATCATCTGCCCACCCCCTCAATCAATCACAAGCAACACATTTAAATAAGCACGATGTGCTTACAGTCTGCCCTCCACACCAACATGTGGTCTAGGGTATTAACGATAATATACACACAGGGTGGGCAGACATTTAGCCCAGTTACAAACACGTGCCTTTGGCAGGCTGTTTTACCAACCTCAAGATATATGCCAGGATCAGGCTAATCATTCTCATTTCAGACATATGCCAGTGACAAGCCGCTTAGTCCAGCATTCAGATATATGCCACTGACAGGCTGCTTAGCCCAACTACAGATATATGCCACTGACAAGCCCCTTAGTCCAGCATACAGATATATGCCACTGACAGGCTTCTTAGCCCAACTACAGATATATGCCACTGACAAGCCCCTTAGGACAGCAAACAGATATATGCCACCGACAGGCTGCTTAGCCTAACTGCAGATATATGCCACCGACAGGTTGCTTAGCCTAACTACAGATATATGCCACTGACAAGCCCCTTAGGACAGCATACAGATATATGCCACTGACAGGCTGCTTAGCCCAACTACAGATATATGCCACTGACAAGCCCCTTAGTCCAGCATGCAGATATATGCCACTGACAGGCTTCTTAGCCCAACTGCAGATCTATGCCACCGACAGGTTGCTTAGCCTAACTACAGATATATGCCACTGACAAGCCCCTTAGGACAGCATACAGATATATGCCACCGACAGGCTGCTTAGCCCAACTACAGATATATGCCACTGACAAGCCCCTTAGGACAGCATACAGATATATGCCACCAACAGGCTGCTTAGCCTAACTACAGATATATGCCACCGACAGGTTGCTTAGCCTAACTACAGATATATGCCACCGACAGGCTGCTTAACTGAACTACAGATATATGCCACTGACAGGCTGCTTAGCCCAACTACAGATATATGCCACTGACAAGCCCCGTAGTCCAGTATACAGATATATGCCACCGACAGGCTGCTTAGCCCAACTACAGATATATGCCACTGACAAGCCCCGTAGTCCAGTATACAGATATATGCCACCGACAGGCTGCTTAGCCCAACTACAGATATATGCCACTGACAAGCCCCTTAGGTCAGCATACAGATATATGCCACCGGCAGGCTGCTTAGCCTAACTACAGATATATGCCACCGACAGGTTGCTTAGCCTAACTACAGATATATGCCACTGAAAGGCTGCTTAGTCCAGCAGAGAGATATATGCCACCGACAGGCTGCTTAACTGAACTACAGATATATGCCACTGACAGGCTGCTTAGCCCAACTACAGATATATGCCACTGACAGGTTGCTTAGCCTAACTACAGATATATGCCACTGACAGGCTGCTTGATCCAGGATAGAGATATATGCCACCGACAGGCTGCCTAACTGAACTACAGATATATGCCACTGACAGGCTGCTTAGCCCAACTACAGATATATGCCACTGACAAGCCCCGTAGTCCAGTATACAGATATATGTCACCGACAGGCTGCTTAGCCCAACTACAGATATATGCCACTGACAAGCCCCGTAGTCCAGTATACAGATATATGCCACCGACAGGCTGCTTAGCCCAACTACAGATATATGCCACTGACAAGCCCCTTAGGTCAGCATACAGATATATGCCACCGGCAGGCTGCTTAGCCTAACTACAGATATATGCCACGGACAGGTTGCTTAGCCTAACTACAGATATATGCCACTGAAAGGCTTCTTAGTCCAGCAGAGAGATATATGCCACCGACAGGCTGCTTAACTGAACTACAGATATATGCCACTGACAGGCTTCTTAGCCCAACTACAGATATATGCCACTGACAGGCTGCTTAGCCCAACTACAGATATATGCCACCAACAGGCTGCTTAGCCAACTACAGATATATGCCACTGACAGGCTGCTTAGCCCAAATAAAGATATATGCCACTGACAAGCTGCTTAGTCCAGCTACAGATATATATGCCACTGACAGGCTGCTTAGCCTCTCTATAGCCATAGGCACAGAACAAGCTGCTAAATCCAGTGATAGATATATGCCACTGACAAGCTGCTTAGCTCAGCTACAGATACATGCCACGAACAGGCCGCTTAGCCCAGCTACATATGCATACCACTGACAGGCTGATTAGCACAGATACATGCCACTAACAGACCGCTTAGCCCAGCTACACATACATACAACTGACAGGCTGCTTAGTCCAGCTATGGATATATGCCACTGGTAGGCAGTTTAGACTAGCTACAGACACTTGCCAGCCATTGGCTGCTTAGCCCAGATACATGCCACTGACAGGCTGCTTAGCACAGGTACATATACATGCCACTGACAGGCTGCTTAGCCGAGCTTCAGAAACATGCCACTGACAGGCTGATTAGCCTAGCTTCAGAAACATGCCACTGACAGGCTGCTTAGCAGAGCTTCAGAAACATGCCACTGACAGGCTGATTAGCCGAGCTTCAGAAACATGCCAATGACAGGCTGATTATCACAGATTCATGCCATTAACAGGACTGGCCGCTTAGCCTAGCTACATATACATGCCACTGACAGGTTTCTTAGCACAGATACATGCCACTGACAGGCTGTTTAGACCAGCTATAAATAGATGCCACTGGTAGGCAGTTTAGACTAGCTACAGGCACTTGCCAGCCATTGGCTGCTTAGCCCAGATACATGCCACTGACAGGCTGCTTAGCACCGATATATGCCACTAACAGGCCGCTTAGCCCAGCTACAGAAACATGCCACTGACAGGATGCTTAGCACAGCTATGAAAATATATGCCACTGGTAGGCAGTTTAGACTAGCTACAGACACTTGCCAGCCATTGGCTGCTTAGCCCAGATACATGCCATTGACAGGTTCCTTAGTGCAGATACCGACATATCCCACAGCAAGGTGCCCTCCCAGCTACAGAAACATGCCACAGCCAGGAAGCTTAGCCCAGCCGATTTGGGAAAGAGGAGGAGGCCTGTGCATATGTATGCGTTCCATTCAGCAAACCCAAAACGGTTGCCTTTGTTGGCCCAAAACTCGCTCCTGGTGTTAATGGTTGCCTGGTTCACCAGCATACACGCGCACTGCCTATCTTGCACTGCCTATCTTGCACTGCCTATCTTGCACTGCCTATCTTGTACTGCCTATCTTGCACTGCCTATCTTGTACGACTAGGACACAGTCTGCTGTAACAATGGACACCCATTTCGGTCTCAAGCTCTGTTTTTTCTTTCATGCAGACCTGTCAGAATCCTGCCATGTATTTTTCCTTCCCACTCTTATGCTAAAAGGGAGCTCTATTCAACTACAAACCCTAATTTGAACCCGCCCATATGTTTATTAACCCCCCACTCCAGCCCTCCTCCCACTCCAAGACGCCCGAGCCAGGTTTTTGCGATGGCCCCCTGAATATGTATCAGAGCAATGTACATATACAGGCATGTCAATGGACATTATTTAAAGATCTTGCCGGTACTTCTGCAAACCAGACAGGATTGTACCGTTCCCTGGCTGCCCACTGGCTGCCCAAACACTGGCCTAGGTTTGCCCTGCTTTCGTCCCGCCACCCCCTCTGACCCGCGTGCTGTACCTGATCTGCCCCAATGCAGTGGTAATCAGCTGCCGGGCAATCAAGACACCCAAACACTCCCCCAAGACCCTGCGAACCCTGTTACCAGCCTTGTATGTTCCTGTTCTTTAAAAGAAATGCGTGGGTCTTTGGGGTTCAGAGGGCAGCCTCTCCTGCCTCGTGAAAGGGGGGGTCCCTGTCCTTGCTTTCGTTAAGATGTCGCAACTGATAAGAAAGGAAAGGCTGAGCTGCACATGTAGACGAGTTGCGTTACCTTTCACCCCACCAACCCCCCGCCCCCTCCCCCTCCTAAACACCCTCACTCTGACATCTCCCGATGTTCGTGCTGGGATTGGCTGACTTCACACTCTTGCTCAACGGGTCTTCCACTCCAGAATGAGGTCACGTGTTCATAACACGCTTGTTTTGGCAAGGCCCGCAACAGGAGGGTGCATTCTGTGGTGCACGGGCGAGTAAGCACACAAAACCGGCTTTTCAATACAACACAATCTCCATTCCATGTGAGGCCTCGTTGTGTTCTTAACAAGCAATCGAACAGACAAAGGGCCCCCTCACGAAGCCGAAGAGACACCACACGTGGCCGCGTGGCGTTGCAGCGCATGAGGAAACTGTGGGGCAACGCTCTGTCCCAAGCACACACGATGCACAACAGGATGTTGAGGACAGAGAAGGGGCGGGCCTTATGGGGACAGCTTAGTAGCATGCCTGCGGGGGCAAAAGATGGAAAGACACACAGCTCAAGGAATTAAATAAATACATACATTTCCATCTCAACGTTTGGTCAATGATATGCAAGATTACGATTATTTTAAAAAGAAAAGAAAACATGATGACGTGGCCTAGTGCCTTAGTGGCTACACTGTGAACTTGGGGAAAACATGAGATTTGAGTTTTAATCCTCATTTGGCTCAGCTGTGTGATCTAGGACAAATAACCAAACTTTCAGCACCGTCCATTCTTTCTCTTAAAAATGCACTCTGTGGTGATTGGCCAGCTGACTGTCCGGCAAGGACAGCCACCCTGCTGGGCGAGTGACAGCTAGGCTGGAATGAATCAGAGAGAACTGAATAAAAGGCAAGTCTTTTGGCTTGGAAGGCAGAGTCGACCACTGGAAGAAGGAACTGAAGAAGAGCTTGAAGAGGACGCCTACTGCAACTCCTGGACCGTTTGCCAGTGAAGCCCTGCTGCTGTGCTGAAACTCCAAATTCGTATCGACAGAGAAGCCACTGCAAGGACGACTTCTCCCCTAGAGTTGGTGGGACCAATCAACTCCAAAGTAAGCCACCTGGACATCCATTTCGGAGCTGGTTGAATTTCCACAGAGTTGCTGCTGGAAACCGTATAGCCATGGAGAGGAACACCAGTTTGTGTGCGTTGCTTTTAAGGTGGCCAAGAGCTTTGGCAAGATCCTCTGGACTACCAGTAAGCAGGACTGGCTGAACCTGAGCCCCTTCAACAGTGCGGGACCCCAGAAGGAAGGAAAGTCCATCTCAACAGCCAGGAACCACAGTGGTGCTATTTGCAGTAGACGCAAGGAGCTGAAACACTGAACAGCCACTGAATTTGAAGTTTTCCAGTTGCAAGTTTTGACCGTCCCAGTGCAGTGCAGGAGTCCCCCGACATCCTCTGTCTTGTCCCCATGACTGAGGCCCAGGAACATTGAGATCTGCAGAGCTGCACAGGAACAGGAATCTCATCAGCTGCATCTTTTCTTCATTTTAAATGGTACTGTAAAGTCTAAGAGAACTTGCATCTTGCTGTAGAGTTGCTGCACCTTCTACTACTCACAAGAATAACAGCTTGTGGCCCTGCATTGATTCATCTTTTTCTTCAAAGACTTCTGAAACATTGTGCAAAGACTTTTCTTACTTATCTGCAAAGAAGTGATTCAGCCTAAGGACTTTGGCCCCTAGACTTTGGCTTAGCCTGTTCCACTGAATGACTCTTATTGGGGGATCTGAAAGTATTTGCCTGCTTAAGAATAGTTGTGGTCTCTTGTATGTACTAATAACCTTTCCCTTTGACTTGCTCTTAAATAATTCTGAATGCCAAGAGTAATACATTAATGTCCAGAGAACCCTAGCTATTGAGGTCACCTGTGGGTGTAGGCCCTGCTGTATGCCATCCCAAAGGGTTATTTACTGATTTGGAAATTAAGAGAGTATATAGTTTTGAAGTATATTTGTGTGGTGTTTTCCTGTGCTCCCTTCTGAAGAAGGCTTACATTAACTGACTGGAATAAATTACTAATTGTTTTATCAAGAAACCCTGTGTGTAAGTGTTTGCTTGACTACTTATCACTGTGAACCTCTGGGTAACTCCCCTACAGCTCACATCCACCCCGCTTGAGATAAGCCTGACTACTCGTCCACACTACCAACCTGTGTAGTACAGACTTATACCAAAGGTTGGGTTGCTATTGCCAGGAGGTCAGGGTTGTTGTAGGGCACCCAAAGGATACGGCATACAATTTTGCCTAACACAAGTTCTTGCGGAATCCTTGGTTTCACTTAATTGTGGTATTTTGGGGCCTCAACACACGTGTTCGCATCCACATTGGTAAGTGGGTCAGTGTACCACCCACACACCTGCCACATTCACTCACATAATGAATGGGTCCCCTGATAAAAGGAGGTGCAGTTTTCAGTTCTCAGGCGCACTCCCACACAAGACCATGTGGTCGGCGAATGTTGACGATAAATATCTCCTCTGTACTGGCACCAATGGGGCCGTTAGGACCCCCATTTTAACACGTACATAAATTACACATCTCACAGGACCAAGCTTTTCAAGCGTTCTTCCAACTTCAAAGTGAGATGAAAATTCGTGCACAGAATGTGCACATCATGTGGGCCATAAATCTTAAGTAGTGACTGTAAAAACCATTCCACGGCCTAGGCACCCAATGCATTCAAAATCCTTATAGATGCCCATGTTATGTTATGCAGCATTTGTATAGTGCTTAAGTGGCAGTGGTGTGGCCTTGAAGCGCCAAGGCATTCTGGGACAGTGCTGCATAACACAGTCAAGGAAAGCAATGCCTCATATGGAAAGCATCATTGACAACGCATAATCAACATTCGGATTACCAATAATGCATTGCGTGCCTTGATGGGGCGTGGGTGTGTGTATTGCCTGTATGCAGGTCACGTTGATTCGATGGGGGAGGAGCTGGGGCAAGGCGCATGTGTCTCGGAGAGATGTGTTTTGAGCGTGGGCCAGAATAGAAGGCTTTCATAGCTGATACTTGGTGCATTCCGAAGATGGGGCTGTTTCCAGAGAAGGGCCTGGGGGTTTTGGGACTTTCAAGGTTTTGTACCCACTTAATTCCTAGCGATGATGCTCCCCCGCCCCTCAATATTCCCCGGTTTCTGCCAAGTGTTTGGGCCACTGATGGTGAACTGTTTAGTGACAGCGGCGGCCATTTTGAAGATCACTTAGGAGGCACGTGGGCCGCAAAGCATTGTTTTTCTGGTGCATTGAAAAAAGTGAAGCATCTAAGGCTGGGATGGCATTTTGGCATGCCTTAAGAGTTCATGCATGTGTGCGATGGGTTATGACATGATGTGGCATTTATCATATGCTCGTACACAAGTGTTTCTAGGTGCTACAAGACAATGAGGGGAAAATAAGGAAGGACAAAATAGCGTTCTTACTAGACCATGTGTCATTCAGATTGCGTAAGTGCAGGCAAGAGGGAAGGGGAGAAGGGCCAGGGGGAGTGGAAGAGGGAAGTGCAGGTAACTTAGTAAGTGCTGCCGGAGGGTGGCTCATAAGTGCAGAGAAAAGGGACTGTAGGGCTGCAGATACAGACCCTTAAGTGCTGGGGAGCCCGGAGGCAGTGCAAGGGCAACTGGACATGCAGGAGCCTGTGCCCGAGTTCAGAGGGTGACCAGGTGACCAGTGAGCGGAGCAGTCAAGTGCATCAGCAGGGGAGAGAGAAGGGAAAAAGCGGAAGCGAAAAGGAAGGTCTTGAGTTGCTCCTGGAACTGGAGGTGGTTCTGCTCACGTGTGAGAGAGGCAGGGAGGCTGCTCCAGAGGGAGGCCCCGGCCGAGCAGACAGATCAGGGTTGAGCTCTTTTCCTGTCGAGTCGGTGCACACTGCAGACTTACGAAAGTTCATAATACACATGGGGAGGAGTAGCTGTGGGCGGAATGGACCGTTCCTGCTCGGGGGCCCCACACTCTCTAGACCTTCTCTCCATTCATCCAAGGCCCCACAGTGAGTGTTGTGACCCTACTGTTCTGCGGACGTGGCCAGGAAAGTTATGATTAATTGATCTTTTAGGGATTATTTTACGAGTTGTACATATTTGCTAAATTTCAGTGTTGGCCTTTTTGGGGTGGGGGAGGGTTGGGCACTAATTTAATGAAAACCGCCTCCATCCTGTGTCAGAGCAGAGAGGTAATCATCTCAATAGGGTGCTGATATTAAATGCACCCCGCAGCGGGCGCATTTAATAACAATAGGGCGCCAGCCACGCCTTCTCCCTTTACGCCAGCTCGGACGGGCCCTTGGAAAACTCCCCCAAGCTGGCATGGCGGAGTTCAAATGGCGCCCCAGGAAGACCAGTTCTGCTTATTTCCTTTTCTCACCTCACCTGATGTGTGGGAGTCATGCATAGACCAAACCTGACCGCAGAATTCGGACTTGTGTGATCCGCATCTCCACCTCATATAGCGCCTACCGCTGAGCCATGCCATAAAAATCATCACCTTGAACCAGGGTGACTTCACGCTTTTCCCGGGACTGTCTGGGGAGTGGGACCTCTGTCCCCCTGTCCGGAAAGATATTTTTTTGTTTTAAAAACGCCATCCTGGTTTTGGGGAAAGGAAGAGTGACAGTCTTGTTTTTTTTTTATCACTAACATTCATGAACTAAATAAACATTATTGGATGTTAACAATCTTGTCATTTTTGGATGTGCTCGGACCCCCAAACTTCTCATCATTGTACACATATAACATTACAATAGATAATTAAATTCGCGTGCTTTTATCAACAAAGCCACACAATTGTTATGCAGATACTGTGGGAATGGGTGGTGGGGGCCGGGGGATCGACTATAGGGAGAGGCAGAGGGGGGAGTGGGCTAGTCCTTCTTTTATGTTGTTGGCCGTCTGGATATGCTGGCGCCCCTCCCTTGAAGGCCGCAGGGAGACTGTGTATCCAGCTAAGAGAGAGGCTTTGCGGGCGTCACGGGGCACCTCCTTATCGCCTCGGTGATCTCTGGCAGGCGAGGCGGCCGGGCCACCCTCCCCGTGGACTCGTGCCGCTGGCATTCTATCCATAGAGGAGCGCGCCCAGCTGGGACCTGCCCCTCAGGATTCTCAGTGCCTGGCCTCTTCCTTCGCCCCTTTTTGTCTGATGCCAACTCCCACTGTGGGCGTGCGGTGCAGCCGGTAGGTGCATACCGCGGCCGAGCCTGAGCACCGTCTAAAAGGGCCTTTTCACGGAGCTGGACAAAGGGGGCACTTTCCCGGGTCGGAGCAGGAAATCTATAAACACGCAGAACGCGCCTGGCTGTTTATTTTTTCGAGGCTGGGACGAAACACAGGGTTTCTTGTGCTCGCTCCAACGATTTATCAAAAAAGGCAACTTACGCCTTAAAATAATACTTGTAAAATTGGCAGGAATGCGCGGCCGTCTGGTGAAATGAGAGCAGCAGCGTCCCAGCAAATGGCACCCCTGCGCGCTGTGGAGGGGCAGAACCCGTGCAAGGGGCATGCTGCTTCTATTATATTGCAAGCCCTGCTGCTAGCGTGCTGCAGGGCACGGAAACTGTCGGTAACAGAACAAGCGCCTCATATAGCGCAAGGTGAGTCTTCTAAGCACTTGGCCTAGTGCTCTTAACTGGCTTTACAGCATGGAGACTTTCAGTAACAGAACAAACACCTCATATAGCGCAAGGCGAGTCTTCTGGGCACTTGGCCTAGTGCTCTTAACTGTCTGCACAGGCATTACTCTGCAAAAGTGGCATGTTGTGGGACACTGCTTGCAATGAACCCCATATTCTCGGGTACCGCTAGGAGCAGGATATGTGGCATGGACGTGCCCAGAGCCACCAACCTGTCTGCTTAGAGGTCAGAATGTCTGTCTCAGCACCTAATGCCGACCGAGCTCTGTGCTACTGTGCCTCAGCCTCTCCACACTCTCTCTCTGCCCTAACCACTTCCAAGATGTCTGCTCGGGTCAACACACACTCTCCAGACTGCCCATGTGTTCAAAGTGCCTCAAGATGTCTGCTTAGGGTCCACAGCCTCTCTGCTCAGGTGCCACAACCTCTCCAAACTGTCCATGTGTTCAACGCGCCTCAAGATGTCTGCGTAGGGGCCACAGCCTCTCTGCTCAGGTGCCATAACCTCTCCAAACTGTCCATGTGTTCAAAGCGCCTCAAGATGTCTGCTCAGGTGCCACAGCCTCTCTGCTCAGGTGCCACAACCTCTCCAAACTGTCCATGTGTTCAAAGCGCCTCAAGATGTCTGCTCAGGTGCCACAGCCTCTCTGCTCAGGTGCCACAACCTCTCCAAACTGTCCATGTGTTCAAAGCGCCTCAAGGTGTCTGCTCAGGTGCCACAGCCTCTCTGCTCAGGTGCCACAACCTCTCCAAACTGTCCATGTGTTCAAAGCGCCTCAAGGTGTCTGCTCAGGTGCCACAGCCTCTCTACTCAGGTGCCACAACCTCTCCAAACTGTCCATGTGTTCAAAGCGCCTCAAGATGTCTGCTCAGCTGCCATAGCCTCTCTACTCAGGTGCCACAACCTCTCCAAACTGTCCATGTGTTCAAAGCGCCTCCAGATGTCTGCTCAGGTGCCACAGCCTCTCTACTCAGGTGCCACAACCTCTCCAAACTGTCCATGTGTTCAAAGCGCCTCAAGATGTCTGCTCAGGTGCCACAGCCTCTCTACTCAGGTGCCACAACCTCTCCAAACTGTCCATGTGTTCAACTCGCCTCAAGATGTCTGCGTAGGGGCCACAGCCTCTCTGCTCAGGTGCCATAACCTCTCCAAACTGTCCATGTGTTCAAAGCGCCTCAAGATGTCTGCTCAGGTGCCACAGCCTCTCTGCTCAGGTGCCACAACCTCTCCAAACTGTCCATGTGTTCAAAGCGCCTCAAGATGTCTGCTCAGGTGCCACAGCCTCTCTGCTCAGGTGCCACAACCTCTCCAAACTGTCCATGTGTTCAAAGCGCCTCAAGATGTCTGCTCAGGTGCCACAGCCTCTCTGCTCAGGTGCCACAACCTCTCCAAACTGTCCATGTGTTCAAAGCGCCTCAAGGTGTCTGCTCAGGTGCCACAGCCTCTCTACTCAGGTGCCACAACCTCTCCAAACTGTCCATGTGTTCAAAGCGCCTCAAGATGTCTGCTCAGCTGCCACAGCCTCTCTACTCAGGTGCCACAACCTCTCCAAACTGTCCATGTGTTCAAAGCGCCTCCAGATGTCTGCTCAGGTGCCACAGCCTCTCTACTCAGGTGCCACAACCTCTCCAAACTGTCCATGTGTTCAAAGCGCCTCAAGATGTCTGCTCAGGTGCCACAGCCTCTCTACTCAGGTGCCACAACCTCTCCAAACTGTCCATGTGTTCAAAGCGCCTCAAGAAGTCTGCTCAGGGGCCACAGACTCTCTGCTCCAGTGACAAAACCTCTCTAGACTATCCATGTGTTCAAAGCGCCTCAAGATTTCTGCTCAGGTGCCACAGCCTCTCTGCTCAGTTGGCAAAACCTCTTTCAGACTGCCCATGTGTTCAACACATCTCAAGAAGTCTGCTCAGGTGGCACAACCTCTCCAGACTGTCTGTTCATCAAAAGCCCCCAACAATGTTTCCTCGAGTGCAAAAACCTCCCCAGGCAGCCCTTTTATCAAAAGCCCCTTACGATGTCTGCCTAGGTGCCACAACCTCTCCAGTCTGTCCATGTGCCCAAAGCTCTCTAAGATGTCTGGTCCTGCGCTACAAGCTTCCTGGACTGCCTGTTCATGTGCCCAAAACCCACAATCTCTCTACACAGATGCCACATTCCCCACATGAGGCATGGGTTGAGGCGGCTATTCGGGAGACTCGACTGGTTTCAACTTTGCATCCTGGGACTTGTAGTCCTGGTTTTATAATGGGCAAATCCAGGACGACAAGTACTAGAATGCAAACTTAAAACCAGGACATGGACTAGTCACTCTCGAAGGGAACGCGCTGTGTGCCTCCGTGAGCCAGGGCACTGGTCTGTGGTCCCAGCGCCCAGGATCCTCCTGTTTTCATTATATACCCTGCACTTCTTCGGGGAGTAAGGTAAGGGGCAGTCCTTGGCCCTCCAGACCGCACAGTGCACACCATCACTGCCGGGGTTTGCTCATTCTGGGCCACCACGGCACGTATTCTGTGACAATGGCGCCATTCTCATGAAATACAAGACTTCATCGTTTGGCCAATAAGAGCGTTAATGTCAAATATATTTGAGGCAAGTCCTAAAAAAAAGTGGGGGGACTCATTAACATACACAATGGGATATGATGACACTAGAAATTAGCATATCAAGGTGACCTATGCACATTTCATTAAATTGGCTTTGCATAACCATACAATTTACAACGGACCAATGGGCACTTGCCTTGCATAAAGTGACCATTCACAGAAAACCAAGGGGTGATATTGTCTTCTAGTGAGGTGTGATAATGTTATGCACAGGTGTATGTTTGAAAACCGTAAGAATCACTTTTTCCCTGGAGAGTGCAGTCCCGAAATGTGACAGGGGGCCTACAGTGGTTTCTTATTTCTCACCAGGTTACATGATGTAGTTGGTGAAGTCCCCCACCTGTGAACCAGGCTACCACGGTTCGAATCCCCAGGTTGCATTTAAAATCTTAATTTCAAAAAAGACAGTCAAGGTGTCTTAATTTACGCAATGCCTCGAAAATGCCCTGGAGGACGGGGTCCACCCTCTGAAAAGAGGCAAAGGGATCTACTGCGCCTTCTGTACAGGCCATGGAGTCGGCACTTCGCCATGGAATCGGCACTTCGCTCTACGTGCCATTGCTAAACACATGGCATATGAACTCAGGCCTTGGGCCTTATACTCACAGGTCATGCGCCAAGGTGCTGCCTCACAGGGGCTGAGAGGATCGGCCTGGGGAATTGGGACTAACACCGTCTACGGCACTCGTAATTCGGTGGCTATTCCACTGGACCGAGTGCCGGTAGCGATAATTGAATTTGCCGGTATCCTGTCATATTTACCGCCAGGAAACCGGAAACTTGTAATAATCCTCATTTATTTAATTTATGTAACGCCCAAAGCCGGGGGTATCACAGCGATTGTACAGAGAATGTAAAATCGAGCGGGAACGGGTAAGCATTTTATGGGGTAGCGGTATATTAGTCACATTTGTTGAACAACCAAGTTTTGACCCGTTTTCTGACCCATGACTTTTCACCTCAATTTTGGCAAGTCTGCACTGCATTGATGAATTTAATGTCAGCCATGTCAAAAGGTGATTTTTTGGTGGGACGCCACTCAACACATAAGGTGTGCAGACGGATGCATGGGGTCAAGCCACGTATTCATTCATCCGCAGACGGATCAAATCTTCATCTGACGCCCTCAACTGGGCAACCTCTGGCTGACTGCAGGGCAGAGGGATCCCTTTCAGCTCCTTGAGGTTTATACATGTCAGCGGGGCGCTATACCAATCCCAGGTAACGTAACGTAACATATTGAGACAGATGTAGGGCCTGATTCATGCAACCTTTTGCATGATGCAAAGTGACTTTTCACTGGTGCAATGTGACTTTGCACTGCCAACAAACACCCTGATTCATGGAACTGTGCAAAGTGTCATTTGGCCGTGCAAAGTGACTTTGCACTGCTCCATGAATCAGGGTGGAGCAGTGCAAAGAGTATTTTTGCAGTGCAGAGTGACTTTGCACAGGCAAAAAGACACTGTGCATTGTTCCATGAATCCGGGTGTTTGCTGGCAGTGCAAAGTCACTTTTCACAAGTGAAAAGTCACTTTGCACCGAGCAAAATATTCCATGAATCGGGTCCTTAGAAAGACTTGCCATGGAGCAAATGTGGAGCAGCCCGAAGCATCTCAGAGGGGCATTGGCGCAAAGCTGTGAAGTGCACCCGATTTACACCATGTGTAGGCTTTGTGAGATATGAGGAAGCCGGGCAGATCTTAGATGCTCAGGGCAGCTCCTGATTGGCTGCAGTGCAAATCTTTGTGAATCTGGCCCATTGTGAACTAGGCGTGCTTACTATCCCTGTGCCCGTGCATACATAGCACGATGGTGCATGATGGGGCCGGCCTGAAATGCACCTTTCCTTAATTCTATCTTCTGTCGTGATCTGACCATATGCCGCCTGGCGATGTGTCAACTCACAAACTGCGTGAAGTGCAAAGTGCACTGAGCAACTGGTGCTGCGTGTGCCCTCGTGTGGCAAAGCATGCCACATTTCTAGTGGCAGCAGTGCTATTTAAAAACAATTCCTCTTCTTAAAATGGAGTTTTAAAAAGGCCTTGAGATGATGATCTAATCGTGCTGAACCAATCACCAACCCCAAAGACGAAATATTCCACCAATCACGCATGCTGTGATTATAGCGTGCTTACATCTGTATTGGTATATGAGAGGCTCAAAGTAATTACAGTGGATTTTTAACAACAAACCACATTGAAAGTTAAGATTTTTTTGAAGTTATATAAAGAACTTGTCTTTTACAGTCATGGCTTCTTGGGGGACCCCTTTAATGCTTCTGCCATGACGGTGGTGCCAGTGCACAAGAACGTGGTCATGAGTGGAGTGGCATATGGGCACTGACATATGAATTCATCTAAGCGGGTGTAGACCGCGTCCTCCTCTTGAAGAAGACTTGACATGCTAGGAGAGTGAAAAGGCACAGTGCATGTGTCATATCACAGACAGGCGCGTTCTGGACGCTCTTTCCCCTAAGTGGGAGATGTCGTTCGCCTCCAAATGTTTCGGCTTCTTTCAAGTCTGAACTGACGGACTTCAGCAGGTGCTGTGGGCCAACCTCGGCAGAGCAACATCCTTGGACTGTTACAAACATTCCCTCACCGTGGCTTTGAGAAAGACGCCTGACACACACAATTATTACCACTGAAACACCAACCACAACAATCATACCCATGAACACCAGCTCCCCTTTTTGTGGTCATGTGATATTTTATTCCAAGGCAATGGATTTCTTACACTATTCACACTTACACGAAATAGCCTTTGAAACTGTACAGTGAACGCCGGCAATACTTTCTTCAGGTTCTCCCGTTAGGACATTGGCAGCAACAGTGAAGATTTCTAACAACAGGTGGTGCAGTGAGACCACCACTCATTCCATCGGGGGGGGGGGAGGGGGGGTGTTCCTTAAACTTGGTAGTTTTTTTTTCGGCCAGCAAGTTAGATCATGAAAAGTGTGTAGTGCAAACAAAGTGAATTTGTGGAATTGACCCATCCTGAAAACCCCAAGTCCTGCACACAGTGGCCTCTATAAACTCCCTGTCAAGAGATGCATGTGGCGCGGGGCAGCTGCAGCGTGTGGGAGCGTGCAGATACACGAGAGCATGTCAGCCAGTGCAGCCGCCTCCTGTGCCGCCAATGAGCTTAACTTATGCCACAAGAGTTCTCTTTTCTGCAGAGAAAACTATTTATCTCTCTATCTGTCTCGCTAGCTCCATGTGCGTCTGGCGATCTACTGCTTCTGTCTGTGTGTCTGTTTATCTGGCTGTCCCTGCGTCTATATGTGTAGACACTTCCCCTCTTTCTGGTTATCTTTCTATCCATCGACCTGCCCATTTGTCTATCTGTTTCCGTGTATTTCTCCATCCATCCATCTCTCCATTATCTCTCCCTCCATCCATCTCTCCATTATCTCTCCATCCATCCATCTCTCCATTATCTCTCCATCTCTCAGTGTTTCCCTCTGCCTGTGTCTATCCGCCCATCTGTCCATCTATCTATCTGACTGTGCACCTGTCTGTCTATATGCCTATCTATCCTTCTATCTGTCCATCTGTCTGCCTATCCGCCTGTCTGTCCATCTGTCTATCTGACTATCTATACACCTCTCTGTCTATCCGTCTACCTTGCTGTCCATCTATCGCTCCATCTATGTCTCTGTCTGTCTCTCCGTCTGTCTCTCCATCTGTCTTTCTGTCTGTCTGTCTATCTGTCTATCTAACAATCTGTCTAATCTATACATCTATTTATATGTCTATCTGTCCATCTGACCATCCGTCCGTCCGTCCGTCCATCCATCCATCAATCTCTCCATCCATCAATCTCTTATCTATCTATCTATCTATCTATCTATCTATCTATCTATCTATCTATCTATCTATCTATCTATCTATCTATCTATCTATCCATCCATCCGTCCGTCCATCCATCCATCGCTCTATTTGTGCCTTTCTATCTATGTATCCATGTTTGTCTGTCTCTCTGTCTTTCCATCTATTGGTCAATTTTTTGATCCCCATTATTGCACCACGAGGGCAGACAGACAGCACCCCGGACAGAACGCCAAGCGAGCTCTGAGGGGGGCTAGAGAAACTGCTCTTCAGAACAAGGCAACAAGAAACAGGCTGGGGCCTATTCCAGGGAGCTTAGGGAAACAGACTACAAGAAACAGGCTGCAGTATCTCCCAGGGAGATTTAGGGAAACAGGCTGCAAGAAACAGGCTGAGGCGATTCCAGGATGATTTAGGGAAACAGGCTGAGGCGATTCCAGGGAGATTTAAGGAAACAGGCTTCAAGGAACATGCTGAGGCGATTCCAGGGAGATTTAGGGAAACAGGCAGCAAGAAACACGCTGAGGCTATTCCAGGGAGATTTAGGGAAACACGCAGCAAGAAACACGCTGAGGCGATTCCAGGGAAATTTAGGGATTTAGGGAAACAGGATCCAAGAAACACGGCGAGGCGATTCCAGGGAGATTTAGGGAAACAGGCAGTAAGAAACACGCTGAGACGATTCCAGGGAGATTTAGGGAAGCAGGCTGCAAGAAACAGGTTGAGCCGATTCCAGGGAGATTTAGGTAAACAGGCTTCAAGAGACACGCTGCGGCGCTTCCAGGGAGATTTAGGGAAACAGGCTTCAAGAAACACGCTGAGGCGATTCCAGGGAGATTTAGGGACACAGGCTGCAAGAAACAGGCCGAGGCGATTCCAGGGAGATTTGGGGAAACAGGCTGTAAGAAACAGGCTGAGGCAATTCCAGAGAGATTTAGGGAAACAGGCAGCAAGAAACACGCTGAGGCGATTCCAGGGAGATTTGGGGAAACAGGCTGCAAGAAACAGGCTGAGGCGATTCCAGGGAGATTTGGGGAAACAGGCTGCAAGAAACAGGCTGAGGCGATTCCAGGGAGATTTGGGGAAACAGGCTGTAAGAAACAGGCTGAGGCAATTCCAGGGAGATGTAGGGAAACAGGCAGCAAGAAACACGCTGAGGCGATTCCAGGGAGATTTGGGGAAACAGGCTGCAAGAAACAAGCTGAGGCGATTCCTGAGAGATTTGGGGAAACAGGCAGCAAGAAACATGCTGAGGCGATTCCAGGAAGATTTGGGGAAACAGGCAGCAAGAAACATGCTGAGGCGATTCCAGGAAGATTTGGGGAAACAGGCTGCAAGAAACAGGCTGAGGCGATTCCATGGAGATTTGGGGAAACAAGCTGCAAGAAACAGGCTGAGGCGATTCCAGGGAGATTTAGGGAAACAGGCTGCAAGAAACAGGCTGAGGCGATTCCATGGAGATTTGAGGAAACAAGCTGCAAGAAACAGGCTGAGGCGATTCCAGGGAGATTTAGGGAAACAGGCTGCAAGAAACAGGCTGAGGCGATTCCATGGAGATTTGAGGAAACAAGCTGCAAGAAACAGGCTGAGGCGATTCCAGGGAGATTTAGGGAAACAGGATGCAAGAAAAATATAAGAGAGTTAGGGAAGAATCACACCAAAGGACTTCATTGCCGGGGCCATACAAGAATACTACATGACCATATAGTAGGCTGCAGAACCAAATAAGGCGCAGCAAGCACGTGCATCCAGGGTTCTGATGATAGTTGGAGTGAAGTTTGCGACACTGCGTAGATTCTAAACCCATTATGTGTGTGGGTATTGTATTTGCATTCCTATAGCGCTTTATGACAAAGCGCTGCACACACTAAATGGGTATGTGCTTTGCTCGGGTTCCTAATGAAGGAAACAAGGCAACAAGGAGTTACTTTGGTTGCACAAGCCGATTAGGGTACAGAATTGCAGTATGCGGTCATTCGGCCAGACCAACACAACATTCTTTTTTATTTTTATTATTTTACTGACATATATTCAGGGAATACCTGAAATGTTATCAAAGTTTAAGTTTCAGTTCAAACGTCCCGCTGTCAGGCTTCCTACAGATCTACCTAAACCTCTGCGCTGGTCGGAGCTCGCCCAGTTTTCTCAGCAATTCCGGGTCCGTGGGAGCCTCTAAATGGCAGTAAAAAGGGTGGAGGCTGCCTCGTTGATCTGTCGGAATGCCAGTTTGATTAAGTTTGCCATGGCCACCGTCCACCTGGTGGTTTCTCCGGATATCCGTCTATTCCATAGGTCATCTTCTTGAAACATTCACGGATTCGAGATCAGAGGTAAAAGGCAGGTAGATCTGTTTTGTTTGGTGTTGAGGCAGCTTACGACCAGATGTTTTAGTGTTTCCACCACTTCCGTTTTTTTGCATAGCTGACAACCCTGATTGCCTGCAACACCTCGGATTGTTAGAATTTCTTGTGTTAGGAGTACATTTAGTCTTGCTTTCATAAACAGGATTCTTTTCCTTTTATCTGGGAATTTGTCAGCATAGTTCAGTGGCTTTTTCACTTTGTTAAACGTTGGCGGAAGGTGGATTAAAAGTTTGTTTTCTACTGCTTTCCGTATCGTGCTGATCCAATCCATATCTTCGATTTTCTGTTTGATTCTGCCCGGGTTTTCTTTTAGATTTGATTCTGTGCACACTATTTTGGACAACCTTTCTTTTCTGATTTTGACCCACTTATTGAGTGCTTTAGATTTACCATTTTCCAGTTCTTCTTTGATGATGGTGTAGGCGGGTAACGAGTCGGCCAGGATTATTTTTCTATAAAGTCTCATGGCACTTTGGTCAACTATCGAGGCTAGAGAAACTAAACCCAGTTCTCTTCGAATGGCCGCCATTGAAGTCGACTTCGGTAGGCCGAGGACGGCTTCCAGACCAGACCTTCCAACTTGTTCCATACCGTCTGGGGGATGAAGAGAGAGGCCTCCATTCCCAACGCAAGCGCTGGTACTACTTTTGTCTTGTAGAAGTTGATTGTGGGCCTTAGTGAGAATTTACCGAACATTCATTGCAACCAGCATACATACACAGTTATTTGGAATCACTCTACCATAGACTTGATTAATGGCAATTCTGAATATATAGTTTGTATACTGTATGCCATGTGCCGCGCAACCTTATATATGTGTACATGGGTGTCACACATTGCATGTAAGATAAGATTGCATGTACACTTGAGAGTGACTGCAAATAGGACCAGGGTTACCCAATGGCGATGCTTTTGAACTATCCCAAAACATTGAGGCCAGTGGCCTCTAGCATGTTGGAACTCACACATGTAAACACATGGAAGCGTAGGGGCAGCCACAGAGAACTGCTCCCTAGACAACCCGGGGCGCGCTTGAAAGACCACCAGTCCAATGTGACTGAATTACACAGCAGGGCGTTATTTATTTCAGACTTATGTGTTCCCTTTCTCTTTGAATAGTTTTAAAACTCTTCAAACTAATAGAAATTCAGAAAATCCACTCTTAGTCCGGACATTCATTAAAAGTACCTTGTTGGCTATTTAGCTTCTGAAGTAGAACTTCAAAACATGGCATTGTTTGCCATGGCAACAACAAAATAAGGCTCCACTCTTTCCATCTTTGAATAATTTGTAATGAATTTCAAAAGTATATTTTAAACCACTTTAAAGTTAACATATTATGTATTCGGATGAATCATTGCCCACATGCTACAAGGTGTGTGTAGTAAACCTGCTTGCATAGTGTGTAGTAAACCTGCTTGCATGGTGTGTAGTAAACCTGCTTGCATGGTGTGTAGTTAACCTGCTTGCGTGGTGTGTAGAAAACCTGCTTGCATGGTGTGTAGTAAACATGCTGGCATAGTGTGTAGTAAACCTGCTTGCATTGTGTGTAGTAAACCTGATTGCATGGTGTGTAGTAAACCTGCTTGCATGGTGTGTAGTAAACCTGCTTGCATCGTGTGTAGTAAGTCTGCTTGCATGGTGTGTAGTAAAACTGCTTGCATGGTGTGTAGTAAACATGCTTGAATGGTGTGTAGTAAGCCTGCTTGCATAGGGTGTAGTAAACATGCTTGGACGATGTGTAGTAAACCTGCTTGCATGGTGTGTAGTAAACCTGCTTGCACAGTGTGTAGTGTGTAGTAAACCTGCTTGCATGGTGTGTAGTAAACCTGTGTGCATGGTGTGTAGTAAACCTGCTTGCATCATATGTAGTAAACCTGCTTGCATCATATGTAGTAAACCTGCTTGCATGGTGTGTAGTAAACCTGCTTGCATCGTGTGTAGTAGGCCTGCTTGCATGGTGTGTAGTAAAACTGCTTGCATGGTGTGTAGTAAACATGCTTGCATGGTGTGTAGTAAGCCTGCTTGCATAGGGTGTAGTAAACATGCTTGGACGATGTGTAGTAAACCTGCTTGCCTGGTGTGTAGTAAACCTACTTGCACAGTGTGTAGTGTGTAGTAAACCTGCTTGCATAGTGTGTAGTAAACCTGCTTGCATGGTGTGTAGTAAACCTGTGTGCATAGTGTATAGTAAACCTGCTTGCATAGTGTATTGTAAACCTGCTTGCATAGTGTGTAGTAAACCTGCTTGCATGGTGTGTAGTAAACCTGCGTGCATAGTGTATTGTAAACCTGCTTGCATAGTGTGTAGTAAACCTGTGTACATAGTGTATGGTAAACCTGCTTGCATAGTGTATTGTAAACCTGCTTGCATAGTGTGTGGTAATCCTGCTTGCATAGTGTGTAGAAAACCTGCGTGCATAGTGTGTAGTAAACCTGCGTGCATAGTGTGTAGTAAACCTGCGTGCATGCACCTTCTCTCTATGTGAAGACACCCTTTGAGATGAATGCTCACTTTCTCTGCCAGCCTTTCACACTCAAGGATCAGGGGGAGTAAGGGGGAGACGGGCTGACTCAGTAAATGGATTATTTATAAATCCTTTTGCAGACTAAGTAGGGCTGTTATAAACCCTTCACTGCTACCTTGGGTAAGAGCGGGAGCGGTGTCTAAACCGGTCATTGTGATTGGTTATTTATAACGCGCTTAATACCATTGCAGAATGCACACACACTTAGTGGCCATCCCGGGTATTGCAGCAATGCTGTGTTGCTACTTGCTGCATGCACACTCCAATAGGAATATGCCAGATTGCCCTGTATATTTGCACACATGCGATGAAGGCATCGAGCCTCACCCCAACCATACCAGGGGGATGTTCGGCACTGTACGTAACGGAACACCAGTTCCTGTTAACCCTTGTGAGCCCGACGCACACTTACCATCAATGCGCTGCTTGGCTGCGGTGCAAATTGCAGGATGGAACCTGCATAATTTCCCCACTGCTGCACACGCCGCCTTTGCCAAGAACACCCTGGACTTCATTCACAAAAAGGTTCTCTTTTATTCTATAGCTGGAGGAATAAAATTGGCCCAGGACCCTCTGTCTGTACACGCTGTTCCTCGCTCCGAGGAGAGCACGGTGGACCGTTGCCTGCAGTAAATGGAGTTTATTTTGTGCAGGGCTCTGAACATTACTTTAAGGCTCCAGACTTATCTAATTTTACAAGAACAGGCAAATATTAGACGCCTTCAGAAATGCAAACCTATTACCTGAGAAGCAGCCAGAAGGATTTCTCCCGGGTCGCGGTAAACCTGATCCTATGCGGAACAGCCAACATGCGTTCCGCGTAGGCCTCGGTTGCGAATAACTTGGAAACATATCACACAGCGCTGCCAAATCAAGCTCGCCATGCTTCGTGGAAAAGCACCAGATTTCAAGGCCAATTACCACCGCCGTGGAGTAGGCAATAGCCGGGAGGGTTGGGGCCTATAAAGCAGTGGTCGAAGTGAGCGGGAACGGTCTGGAGCAGAGTTCTACTACTTTTATTTGTTACTGTTAATAGTAACACTACTTTTTGCAACCATTTTCACCATTCCACAACTGTTCTTTGTGAAGTTAAAGCACCCTTCTCCACTTTACCACCTGATATCAGTTACAGCCAAACTGAAATCTGTTTCAACTTAGTTGGCTGTCAAGCAGCATGGCTGCACCCCTTGAAAAATGATATGCGCATTGTTGCCTTGCTGCCTACTTTGCCGCCCCCACACCCTCCCCTCCATCGGGGCACAGTTACACTCATTTTCTGGTACAGCTTTATCACTGGTATCCCCTCCCCCCCGTGTCCTGGTGATCCCAACACATCTATAGGTGACTCAGGAGCGAACAATAAACCCCTTCCAGGTCTACCCTCAGTACTTTTTCTAGTGACAGTAACATGACAGTAACAGTTACAGGCGCTAGTGTTACTCCACTTTTAGTTTTGGCTATTAGGTGGTGCCTTTGCGCCACTTGTAACTCTAAACGATTGCACTGAGGGAAAGATATTGAAACATGGGATAGGATGATGGATGCACAGCCTGCGGGTGTTGCTTGGTATTTACCTATCCATCGATCACTAATGGCCATTTGAATCCCTATGGCCAGTCCCACCC
Source organism: Ambystoma mexicanum (assembly GCF_040938575.1). Classification (NCBI taxonomy): domain Eukaryota; kingdom Metazoa; phylum Chordata; class Amphibia; order Caudata; family Ambystomatidae; genus Ambystoma; species Ambystoma mexicanum. Next base: position 46,189,295 of record NC_090923.1, read on the forward strand.
ACTACCTATCCTTCACATCCCAAAGCACCCCCTCCTGGGATCTCCTTGAGCTGTGCTAGCTTTAGCGTGCAGGAATATCAAAGCTTCAGCTGTACAGTCCCCCCCCCCCAGTGCTGTTTGTAAGCAGCCGCCTGAGGTTTAATGACTTGAATGCAGCTGTAAACAAGCTCATAGTGTCATTAACATGCCTTAACGAAGTTTACCTTCAGCCTCTTGATTCATCAGTAATGTGTGTGTCCATGCATCTGTTCCTTGCACTGAAGAACTAGCCTTGGAAAAGCCCACAGTTTGGGCTTCTTTATAGACATTAGATAGGCATGTGTAAGGCACTGCCATCATTTGCTCAGGCTCTCACATAATTGGACAGCTGTTGCCAGCTTATATCCTTGAAGCATTGTTTGATTGCTGTGTTTAGCACTGCGGGGAAGTCTAAATATTTAATAACATGAAATAATATATGCGCCAGGCAAAAGACAAACAGCAGACAACCATGCACTCTCTCCTGCCCTTCACGGCACCTGACTCACTTGACACCGTCTTCCCTCTCTTCCCGCCACGCTGTACAGGTGTACCCCCATCTCTATCGTACCCCGTTGCATATCTGATCTATTGTTACCTCTGAACAGCGCTCCGTTTTGCATCTGTACTGTTGTATAGCTCAATAGAGCGCTCTGTTGTCTATCTGTATTGTTGTATACCTGCGTGAAGGTTGTAAAGCGCACAGTTATGCATCTGTCCTGTTGTAAAGCACTCCGTTCTGTATCTGTGTTGTTTTATACCTCTGTAAGGCGCTCCACTGTGTATCTGTAGTGTATCTGTACTGTTGTACACCTCTGTAAAGCTCTCTTTCGTGTATCTGTATTGTTGAATACCTCTGTAAAGGTTGTAAAGCGCTCATTATGCATCTGTATTGTTGTAAGGCACTCCATTATGCATCTGTATTGCTGTATATGTCTGTAAAGTGCTCCATTGTGCATCTGCACTGTCGTATACCTCTGTAAAGCACTCTGTTGTGTAGCTGTATTGCTGTATACCTCTGTAAAGGTTGTAAAGCGCTCCATTATGCATCTGTAGTGTAGTAAAGTGCTCTGTTATGCATCTGTATTGTTGCATACCTCTGTAAAGTGCTCTGTTGTGTATCTGTAGTGTTGTATACCTCTGTAAAGTTCTCCGTTATGCATATGTACTGCTGTATACCTCTGTAAAGCGCTCTGTTAGGCATTTGTAATGTTGTACACATCTGTAAAGCATTCTGTTATGCATCTGTACTGTTGTATACCTCCATAAAACGCTCTGTTGTGTATCTGTAGTGTATCTGTATTGTTGCATACCTCTGTAAAGTGCTCCGTTGTGTATCTGTAGTGTTGTATACCTCTGTAAAGTTCTCCGTTATGCATATGTACTGCTGTATACCTCTGTAAAGCACTCTTTTGTGTATCTGTAGTGTTGTATACTACTGTCAAGCACTCTGTTATGCATCTGTAATGTTGTATACCTCCGTAAAGCGCTCAGTTATGTATTTGTACAGTTGTATACTTCTGTAAAGTGCTCCGTTTTGCATCCGTACTGTTGTATATCTCTGTGAAGCACTCTGTTATGCATCTGTAATGTTGTATACCTCTGTAAAGCACTCTGTTATGCTGCATCTGTAATGTTGTATACTTCTGTAAAGCACTCCGTTATGCATCTGTAATGTTGTATACCTCTGTAAAGTGCTCCATTATGCATCTGTAATGTTGTGCACCTCCGTAAAGTGCTCTGTTATGCATTTGTAATATTGTATACCTCTCTAAAGCGCTATGTTTTGCATCTGTACTGTTGCATACCTCTGTAAAGCGCTCCTTGATGCATCTGTAATGTTCTATACCCTGTAAAGCACTCTGTTATGAATTTGTACTATTGTATACCTCTGTTAAGCGATTCGTTTTGCATCTGTACTGTTGTATACCTCTGTAAAGCACTCTGTTATGCATCCGTAATGTTGTATACCTCTGTAAAGCGCTGTTATGCATCTGTAATATTGTATACCTCTGTAAAGTGCTCTCTTGTGCATCTGTACTGTTGTATACCTCTGTAAAGCACTCTGTTATGCATCTGTATTGTTGTTTACCTTTGTAAAGCGCTCCATTATGCATCTGTATTTCTGTATACCTCTGTAAATCACTCTGTTATACATCTGTAATGTTGTTTACTTCTGTAAAGCGCTCCGTTGTGCATCCGTATAGTTGTATACCCCTGGAAAATCCTCTGTTATGCATCTGTATTGCTGTTGTATACCTCTTTAAAGTGCTCCGTTATGTATCTGTACTGTTGCTTACCTCTGTAAAGCGCTCCGTTGTGTTTCTGCACTGTGTGTAGCTCTGTAAAGCGCTCTGTTGCTTCTCGAAGCTAGGTCTGCGCTCAATAAATACAATAATAAATAATAAATAATAATAGCAGGTAACATGAGAATCAATGTGCAAGAGGGTCTTTCCTGGTACCCTGGCTTGTCTGCTTTATAGGTGGGACGGTTGGGGGTCTGGACACCATCAAGGGAGGGTGGGCTGCAATATGAAGTTCCCTGTGTCTGCTGTACGGGCACCCTGCCTTGCTCTGCTGGTTTCCATTTGGGGTTTAACTGGTGTTGATATCAGAGACCCACACTGGCATCCGAGAAACACCTTCATAAGCACACACACGCCCCACAACTGCGAAACGAATCTCTGTGCAGCACTGCGCTTCCTGCTGCAATGGGGTCCAGGGGGTGAAGCGGGGGTGTACTTAATGAATGGCCTTGACCAGCTCTTCAGCAGCCCAAAGGAGGACTTCGCAGCACTCGAAAGCAACATTGTAATCACGTAGCGCATTACAGCAGCATAAATAAATATATAAACACACTGTCCTGCCGTCGGATCCGTGTAGAACTAAGGGTGTGTTTGCCATCAGTCCAGACGAAAGCTGAGATTAGTGCGCCCACACACAGGACGTGAATGCTGCACTATTGTGTTGATGTGGTTACGCTGGGCCAGGGGTAGAGGCAGCCTTGAAAGCTGGCAGTGAGTTGAGGCATAAACCCCACTGCAGAGTGATGCCTTCTACGCTTAAGTGGGGGGCCTTAAGCCAAGCTCTGCGCTGGAGCCGCCCATGCGATGGGCAAACAGCAGGGGACTGCAAACACTGCTGCCGAGCACTCGGCGCATGCGCACACACAGAGGCAGCCACGAAGGAGCTCCCTGTGCGTGGCCTTTCTGTCACGTGACCCAGTACTACTTCGAATTGATGCGTTCGCCTAGCAGACTTTAAAAATGGATTACTAGACAAAACATAACTGCAGGGTGTTTTTGGTAGATTTTAATTCATATGTCATGTGTGTGTTTATTAAACCAGAGTGTGTTTCAATAATTTGAACAAGGCATTTTTGTATTAAATGGTTAAAGCATTCCCGAGTGCTAGACTGGCTCCACACAAAGCTGGGCTTGATAAGGGAAACTAATGTGTGTGTGTGAGAGAGTCACACTACAGCCAGCAGGCTTTAGGTAAAACAGGAACAGATGTCGATTGCGACACCTCGTAAATCTGGAGGCAAAAGATTAGGAGTGGCCGGGCAGCTGGGCAGGGGTGGACTCTGAAACCCTTCCAGGACGGTTCTCCTAAACTCAACCCCCCCCCACCCCCTCTACCATGTGGGTCCAGAGGTGCAGAGCAGGGAGCAGGTTCCTACTGAATGTGATGTCACGCGGCTGCAAGGCTCGTGTTCTCTACATGTCATCTTTCCACGGCACGGCCGCGTTCTGCTTGGTGGTGGGTGGGGGGAGGGGGGGATTCTTGTAAACATTTTACGCTAATGGAAGCTGTTCCACGTTTAACTCCCTGGGATCAGACGCAATTAGCGCGCCTATTCTGCAGCCTTTTACGAGCACAGTAAACCTCTTGTTTGGGAACTGCCATCGGCAGCGGGCATCTCCTTTTTAACCTTCACTGCCTGTGGGGGCGTTCTTTCGGTTTTCGCCCCTGCAGGAGTGTTTGCGGAGTGTGGTGCGGTGGCTGCCATCCGCAAAAGCTGTTGGGACGACAGTGGAGATGAGTAAAGGATGGTAGCATTCTCGCATCACGACAGTGGAGATGAGGAAAGGATGGTAGCATTCTTGGGTCACGACAGTGGCGACCAGGATAGTATGGCAGCATTCTCGGGTCACGACAGTGGAGATGAGGATAGGATGGCAGCATTCTCGGGTCACGACAGTGGAGATGAGGAAAGGATGGTAGCATTCTCAGGTCACGACAGTGGCGACCAGGATATGGCAGCATTCTCGGGTCACGACAGTGGAGATGAGGATAGGATGGCAGCATTCTCGGGTCACGACAGTGGAGATGAGGAAAGGATGGTAGCATTCTCGGGTCACGACAGTGGCTACCAGGATAGGATGGCAGCATTCTCGGGTCACGACAGTGGAGATGAGGAAAGTATGGTAGCATTCTCGGGTCACAACAGTGGAGATGAGGATAGGATGGCAGCATTCTCAGATCCCGACAGTGGAGTTTAGGAAAGGATGGTCGCATTCTTGGGTCACGACAGTGGAGATGAGGAAAGGATGGTAGCATTCTCGGATCACGACAGTGGAGATGAGGAAAGGATGGCAGCATTCTCGGGTCACGACAGTGGAGATGAGGAAAGGATGGTAGCATTCTCGGGTCACAACAGTGGAGATGAGGATAGGATGGCAGCATTCTCAGATCCCGACAGTGGAGTTTAGGAAAGGATGGTCGCATTCTTGGGTCACGACAGTGGAGATGAAGAAAGGATGGTAGCATTCTCGGATCACGACAGTGGAGATGAGGAAAGGATGGCAGCATTCTCGGGTCACGACAGTGGAGATGAGGATAGGATGGCAGCATTCTCAGATCCCGACAGTGGAGTTTAGGAAAGGATGGTCGCATTCTTGGGTCACGACAGTGGAGATGAGGAAAGGATGATAGCATTCTCAGATCACGACAGTGGAGATGAGGAAAGGATGGCAGCATTCTCGGGTCACGACAGTGGAGATGAGGAAAGGATGGTAGCATTCTCGGGTCACAACAGTGGAGATGAGGATAGGATGGCAGCATTCTCAGATCCCGACAGTGGAGTTTAGGAAAGGATGGTCGCATTCTTGGGTCACGACAGTGGAGATGAGGAAAGGATGGTAGCATTCTCGGATCACGACAGTGGAGATGAGGAAAGGATGGCAGCATTCTCGGGTCACGACAGTGGAGATGAGGAAAGGATGGTAGCATTCTCGGGTCACGACAGTGGCGACGAGGATAGTATGGCAGCATTCTCGGGCCACGACAGTGGCGACGAGGATAGGGTGGCAGTATTATCAGGCCACAACGGTGGCGACAAGGATAGGGTGGCAGCATTATCAGGCCACGACAGTGATGACGAGGATAGGATGGCAGCATTCTCGGGCCACAACAGTGGCGAATAGGATAGGGTGGCAGCATTATCAGGCCACAACAGTGGCGACGAGGATAGGATGGCAGCATTCTCGGGCCACGTCAGTGGCAATGAGGAAAGGATGGCAGCATTCTCAGGCCAGGACAGTGGCGACAAGGATAGGATGGCAGCATTCTCGGGCCATGACAATTGTGACGAGGATAGGATGGCAGCATTCTCGGGCCACGATAGTGGCGACCAGGATAGGGTGTTAGCATTATCAGACCACAACATTGGCGACGAGGATAGGTTGGCACCATTATCAGGCCACAACAGTGGCGATGAGGATAGGATTTCGGCGCCTGGATGCCTACGGGCTTTGGCGCGGTATAAACACAATAACATAACATAACATAGGATGGCAGCAATCTTGGGCCATGACAGTGGCGACGAGGAAAATATGGCAACATTCTCGGGCCACGACAGGGGCGACTAGGATAGGATGGCAGCATTCTCAGGCCATGACAGTTGTGACAAGGACAGGATGGCAGCATTCTCTGGCCACGGCAGTGGCGACGAGGATAGGGTGACAGCATTATCAGGCCACAACAGTGGCAACGAGGATAGGGTGGCACCATTATCAGGCCACGACAGTGGCAACAAGGATAGGATGGCAGCATTCTTGGGCCACGACAGTTGCACCGAGGAAAGGATGGCAGCATTCTCAGGCCACATCCGGGGCGATGAGGATAGGATGGCAGCATTCTCGGGCCACGACAGTAGCAACGAGGATAGGATAGCAGCATTCCCGGGTCATGACGGTGGCAACGAGCTAAGGATGGCAGGAAAGGTGGCTTTCCCAGGCCACTAGAGTGGTGGCGAGGAAAGGATGGTAGCTTTCCCGCACCATTTTATTTTAAAATGTTTTTATTGGCATTTGTCATTTGTCAACATTTACATAATAAACAATTGGCTAATGATAATTAACATTAAAAGAGGGGAGGGAGAAGTGGAAAAACAAACAGTGAACAAACTAAAAATCATCTTCGTTGCCAGCTAGATGTACTGGGGCTCAAGGCCCGGTCTGTTTGGTCTGATGGACTTCGGAAGTTCCCGGGTGATGAATTGGCTGTGGGTGCCGGGTCTGACAGTTCTTTAATTGGTGTTGGAATCTGTCCTTAGTCTGTTGGTGTTCAGGTGGGTAGTGGTAGCTCAGGGAGGCTTGTCGTCCGACGGGTGGAACACATCCCGTATTAGAGCTTTCCAGTCCTCGTAGGTTTTGCTTACTTCTCCTCCCGCTCTGTCTGCTCCTTCTCCCCATACTCTTGTTTCGGCCCCTGACCAGCGCTCCGGTTCTTTGTGCCGTCGAATTGTGGGCCCCTGGGAGATTTTCACGCCATAGGTATAGATCTCGTCGCCAGCACGCATACCATGTGCATAAGTTTCACTATGTGTCGTAGCTTGCTTATTCTTGGGTATGCTCCCAGGAGGCATTCTTTCAGGGACCATTCATATCGTGTCACCCCTGCTCTTCTGCAGGTCTGTTCTATTCTGGACCAGAAGTTTTGGATCTTCGGGCATCCCCAGAACATATGTATCATCCCAGCTTTATTTGCGTTTCCCGCACCATGGCAGTGGCAACGAGGAAAGGATGTCAGCATTCTCGGGCCACGACACTGGTGACGAGGATAGGAAGGCAGCATTACCAAGCCGCAATAGTGGCAACGAGGAAAGGATGGCAGCATTATCGGGCCACGACAGTGGCAATGAGGATAGGATGGCATCATTACTGGGCCACGACACTGGTGACGAGGATAGGAAGGCAGCATTATTGGGCCATGACAGTGGCAACGAGGTAAGGATGGCAGCATTACCAAGCCGCAATAGTGGCAATGAGGAAAGGATGGCAGCATTATCGGGCCACGACAGTGGCAATGAGGAAAGGATGGCAGAATACTGGGGCCACGACAGTGGCGACGAGGATAGGATGGCAGCATTAACGGGCCACGACGGTGGGGACGAGGATAGGATGGCAGCTTTCTCTGGCCACGACAGTGGAGATGAGGAAAGGATGGCAGTATTACCAAGACACAACAGTGGCGACGAGGATAGGATGGCAGCATTCTCAGGCCACAACAGTGGGAATGTGGAAAGGATGGTAGTATTACCAAGACACGACAGTGGCGACGAGGATAGGATGGCAGCATTCTCGGGCCACAACAGTGGCAATGAGGAAAGGATGGCAGTATTACCAAGACACGACAGTCCCAACGAGGATAGGATGGCAACATTCTCGGGTCATGGTGGTGGCAATGAGGATAGGATGGCAGCATTCTCGGGCCACAAAGTGGCAATGAGGAAAGGATGGCAGCATTACCAAGACACGACAGTGGCAACGAGGATAGGCAGCATTCTCGGGCCACAACAGTGGCAATGAGGAAAAGATGGCAGCATTACCAAGACACAACAGTGGCAAGGAGGATAGGATGGCAGCATTACCAAGACACGACAGTGGCGATGAGGATAGGATGGCAGCATTCTCGGGCCACGACAGTAGCAATGAGGAAAGTATGGCAGCATTACCAAGACACGACAGTGGCGATGAGGATAGGATGGCAGCATTCTCGGGCCATGACAGTGGCAATGAGGAAAGGATGGCAGCATTACCAAGACACGACAGTGGCGATGAGGATAGGATGGCAGCATTACCAAGACACGACAGTGGCGATGAGGATAGGATGGCAGCATTCTCGGGCCACGACAGTGGCAATGAGGAAAGTATGGCAGCATTACCAAGACACGACAGTGGCGATGAGGATAGGATGGCAGCATTCTCTGGCCATGACAGTGGCGACGAGGATAGGATGCCAGCATTCTTGGGTCACGACAGTGGAGATGAGGATAGGATGGCAGCATTCTCGGGTCACGACAGTGGAGATGAGGATAGGATGGCAGCATTCTCGGATCACGACAGTGGAGATGAGGAAAGGATGGTAGCATTCTCGGGTCACGATAGTGGCGACGATGAAAGGATGGTAGCTTTCCCGGGACACGACAGTGGCAGCAAAGAAAGGGGGGCAGCTTTCACAGGCCACGACAGAGCACCCACTTGCAGCCATGCATTCTGTAAATCTCCAGACCGGCTGATCCCGAAATCCAGGGGTTTCCCAACTAGTTGTACCACAGCTGATCAGACGCGGACGTTATCTGCCACGAATCTACCTGCCTCTTTTAGGCGTCACCCTGTTGGCATCACTCTCAAACTGCACACAGGCTTCTGAGTGATGACATACATAATATGACCCAGTACTCCAGCATCAGGTGCCTATTAACTCCGCGGTGCAGACTTTATCCATTATTTCCTAGTTCACACGAGCTGGTGCATATCAACATATTTACATGTGTAGATCAAAGTCCCTATACAGTGGGTGTTCTGCTGCATGACCCGGCAAAACTATATCATTACTACATTAAGAAAGTGCTGTTCCGACTATGGGTGCATTGCGCTCTGACCTGGACCATTAAGTCATAACATAGGACTGGATTCTGATTGGATGCAGAAAGCACGTTTCCTTTCTTGGGCATCGGCCGCTGGCCCTCATAGGTGGGGCCAGGAAAAGGCCATCCGAAAAGCCATGGCGCTGGCACAGCACGCCCAGAATGAAAACTGGGGCGCGCCCAACATAGCATCACTCCCTCGCGTACGTTTAGAGTTTCGGGGGGATTCGGTCAGGTTTGGCTGTCATTCGATGATGAGCTTCATGGGGGCCACACTCATGGCCGTGCTGCTGCTCATTGGTGCCTCCCCTCCCACTGTTTCCCATCTATTTCCCATCTACATGTTACATCTAAATCGCTGCGTTGGGAAGCAGGCTGGTTGCTGCCTCTGTGATGGGAACGTGTTGGCTCATTGTTGGAGCTGCGATGGGGGTGTGCCTGGATGAACTGAGAATAGTGAATGCTGGTTGGAACTTCAATAGCCTCCTGGCTTTAAGCCACAGCCGTTTCCTGTATCGCTGGGGGCGAGGGGAGAATCCACAGCTGTACATCACCTTACTAGCTAGCTGCATATCACCTTACTAGCTATCTGTATATCACCTTACTAGCTATCTGTATATCACCTTACTAGCTGTCTGTAGATCACCTTACTAGCTAGCTGTTTATCACCTCACTAGCTATCTGTATATCACCTTTCTAACTGTCTGTAGATCACCTTAGTAGCTAGCTGTATATCACCTTATTAGCTGCCCGTAGATCACCTTAGTAGCTAGCTGCACATCACCTTACTAGCTATCTGTATATCACCTTACTAACTGGCTGTTTATCTACTTAATAGCTGGCTGTATATCACCATACTAGCTAGCTGTACATCGCTGTACTAGCTATCTGTATATCACCTTACTAGCTGTCTGTAGATCACCTTAGTAGCTAGCTGTTTATCACCTTATTAGCTGCCCGTAGATCACCTTAGTAGCTAGCTGCACATCACCTTACTAGCTATCTGTATATCACCTTACTAACTGGCTGTTTATCTACTTAGTAGCTGGCTGTATATCACCATACTAGCTAGCTGTACATTGCTGTACTAGCTAGCTGTATATCACCTTACTAGCTAGCTGTATATCACCTTACTAGCTAGCTGTAGATCACCTTGCTAGCTGTATATCACCTTACTAGCTAGCTGTATATCACCTTACTAGCTGGCTGTATATCACCTTACTAGCTGGCAGTATAACACCTTACTAGCTAGCTGTACATTGCTGTACTAGCTAGCTGTATATCAACTTACTAGCTAGCTGTATTTCACCTTATTAGATAGCTGCATAGCACCTTACTAGCTAGCTGTAGATCACCTTACTATCTGGCTATATATCAGCTTACTAGCTAGTTGTATAACACCTTACTAGCTGGCTGTATACCACCTTATTAGATAGCAGTATATCACCCACCTTACTAGCTATATGTATATCACCTTACTAGCTATCTGTATATCACCTTATTAGCTAGCTAGCTGTATATCACCTTACTAGCTAGCTGTATATCACCTTATTAGTTAGCTAGCTGTATATCACCTTACTAGCTATCTGTAAATCACTGTACTAGCTAGTACTAGCTAGCTGTATATCACCTTAATAGCTAGCTGGAGATCACCGTATTACTAGCTAGCTGTAGATCACCTTGTTAGCTGTATATCACCCTACTAGCTAGCTGTATATCACCTTACTAGCTGGCTGTATATCACCTTACTAGCTGGCAGTATACCACCTTACTAGCTAGCTGTACATCGCTGTATTAGCTAGCTGTATATCAACTTACTAGCTAGCTGTATATCACCTTATTAGCTAGCTGCATATCACCTTACTAGCTAGCTGTAGATCACCTTACTAGCTAGCTGTATATCACCTTACTAGCTAGCTGTTTATCACCTTACTAGCTGGCAGTATATCACCTTCCATTTAGCTATATATCAGCTTACTAGCTAGCTGTATAACACCTTACTAGCTGGCTGTATATCACCTTATTAGCTAGCTGTATATCACCTTACTAGCTAGCTGTAGATCACCTTATTACTAGCTAGCTGTAGATCACCTTTCTAGCTGTATATCATCTTACCAGCTAGCTGTATATCACCTTACTAGCTGGCTGCATTTCACCTTACTAGCTGGCAGCATACCACCTTACTAGCTAGCTGTACATCGCTGTACTAGCTAGCTGTATATCAACTTACTAGCTAGCTGTATATCTCCTTATTAGCTAGCTGCATATCACCTTACTAGCTAGCTGTTTATCACCTTACTAGCTGGCAGTATATCACCTTACTATCTAGCTATATATCAGCTTACTAGCTGGCTGTATATCACCTTACTAGATAGCTGTATATCACCTTACTAGCTAGCTGTATGTCACCTTATTAGCTAGCTAGCTGTATATCACCTTACTAGCTAGCTGTATATCACTGTACTAGCTAGTTGTATATCACCTTACTAGTTAGCTGTATACATGTCATCGAGTATTTGTTTGCATAGGTCAAGGTGTAGTTAGTGTTCCTACCACAGTATTACCACTCGAGTTCCCTTTCCCAGTGGGGCGGTTTCTACGCCATCTAGGATGTTTTTTGCAGTTTGTTGTTCTATTGGCCACATAAATCATTTTGCGTCCCAAGGCTCGTCTTACGTTTCCGTTGTGGTCCTAGGCATTTGGCTGTGGTTTTGGGATTATAGTAGTGTCCGATAGTGAGTTCTGGTGATAATGTCCTTTGGCCCCCTGGCTCGTCTTGTTTTGGATAAGCCGGGTGGCTTCCATTCTGGACTTGATGGTTGAGGGGCACCAGTTGAGGGTACCTGGGAGTGTTGATAGATGTTGCTGAGTGGTTGTGAAAGAGCTGGTTTTCGCTAGGCGTGGGTGGTGGGTGTGCGCGATTAGTTGGCTGTCGGCTAAGTAGTGGTCGCTTGTACATACTTCATGTTGTGTTGTTGCGATAGTTCATTTCACCCATTTTTGACAAGAATAAGGCAACATCTGGCAGCGAGTAGCACTCAATACGTCAAACAGCTTATGTTTCACGCCTTAGTCACATATGGTGGACTAGCGTGGACAATAGATGTTGTCCACCACCCTAATAGTGTGGTCGTCCTCCTTCTCTGCTTGTATTCGTTGGTGGTCCCATCTCCACTTCTTTTACCCTCAGGAGCATGTGTGAGTTTAGCGTGTAGGAATCTCCCATAATGCTTCAGGACATGCGCAGCAGATGAGAAGCCGACACGAAGCTTGACACCCTAGGCATCCCTAGGGTGTGGCAAAGAGGGACAATTGGCCCCACCTCTTGATGCCCCACCCCCTCTCTGGCAAATACCACTTTAAGGAGCCTTCAAGGTGCTCCTTTAACCAGCATGCAATCATGCGTTTACAATCCTTAGCCTGCTATTTCTTCTGGCCTAATGCAGACACGTCAGGTAAGGATGGGCCACGATCCGCAACAGAAACAAAGGAGGTTCAGTGCAGCACAGAAGAGGTACAGAAAATGCAAGCTACGTGTGCACCTACTCCTTGCCTTCTCTCTACCCCCACTGTCTTCACCCACCTCTATCGTCTTTCAATATTTGTCAAAGTTCCTTTATTGCATGCTGCTAACCAATGTCCACCCAAGAAGTCATGTTTCCTTCCACACTGGACCTCAGTGTTCCCTGAGAGTGAGTCAAGCCTAAAATGTGCGAGCCCACCCTTCATTGTTTATCAGGAGCCGCTGTAGCGGTCGCAGTGCAGGGGTAGTGTGAGTAGATTTGTTCAAACCAGGGATGACCTGCTGCGTGATTTCAGACTAATCAATCAAAGGCGAAACCCCGCCATTACTGCCGCGCTGGGTTGGGCGGGCACGGGCCGGCCAGGGAAGAAGAAGCGGTAGGGTGGTTTTCACAGTCTCGGCCCATGGTGGGTGGGCATGACGGCGCCAATCTTGGGGCTCATATACAGCCACTGCAGGAGCAGGAGAGCATACGTTTCTGTCTCGGGCTGCCTGACTGCCATCCCTGTGCCTGTGCCATCGCCTGGAGCCCTCGCCTGTTTTTTGAGTCCTGTTTTTCCATCCCACCCACCTTGCTTAATGGAAGAGGGGGCGTGGGGTGGTCATGTGGGGGAGGATCATGGGGACCCTGATATCCCTTTCCGGGGGAATCCGGAGCCGTAATGGGGCATAGTGACTGGAGGCTCCCGGCGGGAACAGGGGCCGGCAGGACTGGGGGCTGATGGCCCGGTAAGAAAGGGGGACTGCCTCCCGGGGATGCCTCCCGTGTAGGGCATGGTGGGGAGGGGACAGGGCCTCAACATGATGCCACGCCCCGGTGCAGGCGGAGTGCATTGGTTCCCCTCGACCACTGGCCGGTAGGAAGTGGTGTTTATGGATAATATGTATTATATATAAGGTCACATTTTTGTGCATTTATGGTTTGCTGTGAGATTAAAAATGTGACCAGTTTGGCATCCAAAAGAGATACGCGTCTCGTGTGTTCACTCTTCGCCTAGGCATACCCCCTTGGTCGGCCCACTGTTTGAAACCTGATGTCACACGTTCGTGTCGGCTCGGCCCGGCATCCTTCACAAGTTTATTGATTGAGTTCCTTCAAGAGCCTAATTCGCTTTCCTACCAATCAACCTGTGGCACTCAAGGCACTGGCGACATCGCACAGATGACGGTTGCCTACCCTTCAGAAAATCCATTGAATCCTGGTTATTCACTAGACCGCAACAGATAAAGTACCATGACTCCGTCTACAGGCTGGATCGGGCAGAATGTTCAACCTCTATCCAGCTGTAGTTTGAGCCTGTGAGACCCACCTGAACTATGCAGGTAACCAGCATAGAGAGCACGCACTGCAACTCCCAATGGATGGTCCACTTAGACTTTAACAACACAGTAGGCATCACAATTCTGGACACAAAGACTGATCAGACCACCACCCTCACAAACAGGATGAAATAGAGACTGACCCACTCAAATCAGCCTCACTGACAGGTGCGTAACACTTAAATCAAGAACATCTTGGTGATCTGAACCCGGGTCTCTCCAAACTTTTTCTCTATCACACATAAAACAGGGACAGCACCCCATAAACATCATAAAATAGAACCCAGAACAGTAACATCGCCTCATCAAGATGGATAACAACACAGCTTGAATTCAACTAATTCAGTAGGTTCTTAAAATTCTAATAGGACTCCTAAGGAGCCCCAGAAAACCTCCCATTTCATCAACCTTTCAATCTACTCGCACCTTCAAACTACAAGCCTCCGGCACCATCTCAACCACAGGAACCCTGGGAGCCGCTCTGAGCTAAGCACACTGCTTTCTTCCTCACCTGCTCTATCACATTCTGTGCTCGGCCTGAGGCACTCCCAGTGTCCCAGGGCTGCCAACCTCGTAGACCTTGAGTTTTTCCTTCTAGATGGAGCACACGCTCAAGTGTCCATGCTACAGACTACACGGAACCACATGGACTCGGGCCTCTGGTGCCACGTCCGGCCCGCACTCATCATTGCCACGTGTTAGCACCTGTCCCCCTCCCGTATAACCACACCCTCTTTTGTTTTTTTTGGCAAAACCACATACCACAAGGACACCATGAGAGATGCGCAATTATGCAAGTCTAATGTACCTCATATTACATTGCATTGTGTTGTAAGGTGTAAGTGTGGCCGGGGTGGTGGGGGGGGGGCATTCAGGGTGCTGTCCGCTGCTGGACTTGAAGGTGCCGGATGAAAGGGAAGGCGAGGGGTGATTGCAGAGTGCTGATTTATTTTGTTGTGCAATGTTTATGTGTTTCCAGGTTAGAGCACACATGATGATTAACTGGGTGAAGGCCTTTTGGCAGATGTTGAACATGCATTCGCTTTTCGGGGTGCACATTAACCTGGTGGAATATATTGTCTTAAACCTTCTCTAAATGTGCGTAATGTCACTTTTGCTAACCTTCCTAGGGACATTTATGTTTACTCACTCCTGTTTGGCCTGTTGACACTTATTTGATGTAGCACCACCCCACCCCCTTGTTTTTTGTGTGTCCCCTGCCCCCCTCTGCCCCCCCAGCATTGATTTCTAGAGATGCCCCTGTTGACTGCCCCCTAAAACCGCAGCCGTTTGGCTGTTCTTGGAAGGCGCCCCCATCTCCGCGCCGAGCGCACAGTTTCCATTATTCTGTATTTCCATGGACTAATGAGAGAGGCTGATAGGATCACCAACCCCCCTGCCCCCCTCCCCCCAGCTCTTCCCCTATGTGGTGCTTAAGATTCGCCAGTCTGTCCGGGCCGCCTCTTCATCATACAAGGGTGGGGGGTTTCCGAATAAACGCACAGCATTTTACTTTGCACACTGCCCTCACCTAAACCCAAAGACAATTTGTTCCTATCGTCGATCTGTTTGGGGGGGCACGGGGGGGGGCTGGAAGGGGATGGAAAGAAGGGCTTGTGAGCCGAGAACCGACGAGGACACCGAGGAGAACCATAAGTAAGTGGGGTGGGGGGGGCTATGCCGTCTACAGGCGCCAAGCCCGTCTGATATGTGCATTAAACCTAAAAAATGCACGCCTCCTTTTCGTCTGTAGCTTTAGAAGTCTGTGTCCCCACAGCCCTCTCGGGGGCCGGGGCCCATCCCAGCTGCTCGTTTCCTGCCTGCACGGGGCACACAGGCGCTGCCTGGTCTCCAGCTCTACCCTCACCCCAGGCAGTCCCTGTGCATCTGTGTGTGTGGGAGGGGGGGTCCAAGGCCCTGTTGATTGCATGTGGAGATCCGCTGTCGGGGAGTTTGGGGCATTCAAGACCTTTTCCAAGCTGCCGCGCATGCGCATCGCATTCCCCACGGCTGCCACAGAGCGACCTTTAATGCTACGGTGGCTGGCCCGGTGCTAACGGTACCCTTTTGTGCATCACGTGTTATTTTTTTTAACTGTCACTGGCTCTGTGATGTCTACGCCGGAGGGTTGGCTGGACAGAGTCGCCGGACAGTGGTGCTCGTGGCTTTAACTATCAGCATTTGGGCGACCTGCCTCCAAACGCGACCTCATTTTGCATTTAACCTCCTGACAACGTGGCCTCTAAAACCCCAGAAATGGGCACGATATTCCAGATGCGGCCCGAGATTTGGGCACTCCAGATGTGAATTCCGCAGCCCAACACCACACTCCAGAGGGGGTCCCGTGAAGTAGACGTGATGCGCCAGATGTGGTATTTCAAGGCGGAACATCAGCAAAAAACTACAGACCAGGCCTCAAGAGAGAATATGGAAGCACAGTACTTATGCAGTCTTCAGAACAGAATAGAATCCTACAGATGTGGCCTCCGGGGCAGAAGGTGCACAACCTACTACTGATGGGGCCTCTAGAACCAGCCTCAATACTCCAGATGCAGTCTCCAGAACTAGGCACAATACCCCAGATGTGGCCTCAAGATCACAACATGAAGGGTGTGGCCTCCGGCATAGAATAGAATCCTTCAGATGTGGCCTCCAGGGCAGAACGTGCACAACATATTACTGATGTGGCCTCTAGAACCAGCCACAATACTCCTGATGTGGCCTCCAGAACCAGGCACAATACCCCAGATGTGGCTACCCCAGATGTGGCCTCAAGATCCCAACATGAAGGATGTGGCCTCTGGAGTAAATAGAATAGAATCTTTCAGATGTGGCCTCCAATGAAGAACTTGCACAACCTACTACTGATGTGGCCTCTAGAACCAGCCACAATATTCCTGATGTGGCCTCCAGAACCAGGCACAATACCCCAGATGTGGCTACCCCAGATGTGGCCTCAAGATCACAACATGAAGGATGCAGCCATCAGAATAGAATAGAATCCTTCAGATGTGGCCTCCAGGGCAGAACGTGAACAACATATTACTGATGTGGCCTCTAGAACCAGCCACAATACTCCTGATGTGGCCTCCAGAACCAGGCACAATACCCCAGATGTGGCTACCCCAGATGTGGCCTCAAGATCACAACATGAAGGATGCAGCCACGAGAACAGAATAGAATCTTTCAGATGTGGCCTCCAGTGAAGAACTTGCACAACCTACTACTGATGGGGCCTCTAGAACCAGCCTCAATACTCCAGATGCAGTCTCCAGAACTAGGCACAATACCCCAGATGTGGCCTCAAGATCACAACATGAAGGGTGTGGCCTCCGGCATAGAATAGAATCTTTCAGATGTGGCCTCCAGGGCAGAACGTGCACAACATATTACTGATGTGGCCTCTAGAACCAGCCACAATACTCCTGATGTGGCCTCCAGAACCAGGCACAATACCCCAGATGTGGCTACCCCAGATGTGGCCTCAAGATCACAACATGAAGGATGCAGCCACGAGAATAGAATAGAATCTTTCAGATGTGGCCTCCAATGAAGAACTTGCACAACCTACTACTGATGTGCTTCTAGAACCAGCCTCAATACTCCAGATGTAGCCTCCAGAACTAGGCACAGTATCCCAGATGTATCCTCAAGATCACAACATAAAGGACGCAGCCTCCGGAAGAGAGTAGAATCTTTCAGATGTGGCCTCCAGTGAAGAACTTGCACAACCTACTACTGATGTGGCCTCCAGAACCAGGCACAATACCCCAGATGTGGCTACCCCAGATGTGGCCTCAAGATCACAACATGAAGGATGCAGCCACGAGAAGAGAATAGAATCTTTCAGATGTGGCCTCCAGTGAAGAACTTGCACAACCTAATACTTATGTGGCCTCTAGAACCAAGCACACTTCTCCAGATGTGGCCTCCAGAACCAGGCACAATACCCCAGATGTGGCCTCAAGACGACAACATGAAGGATGTGACCTCCGGAATAGAATAGAATCTTTCAGATGTGGCCTCCAGTGAAGAACTTGCACAACCTACTACTGATGTGGCCTCTATAACCAGCCTCAATACTCCAGATGTAGCCTCCAGAACTAGACACAATAGCCCAAATGTGGCCTCAAGATCACAACATGAAGGATGTGGCCTCTGGAATAGAATAGAATAGAATCTTTCATATGTGGACTACAGGGCAGAACTTGCACAACCTACTACTGATCTGGTCTCTAGAACCAGCTTCAATACTCCAGATGTAGCCTCCAGAACTAGGCACAATACCCCAGATGTGGCCTCCAGACCACAACATGAAGGATGCGGCCTCCGAAATAGAAAATAATCTTTCAGATGTGGCCTCCACTGAAGAACTTGCACAACATACTACTGATGTGGCCTCCAGAACCAGGGACAGTGCCCCAGATGTGGCCTCCAGAAGTAGGCCAAAGTACTCCAGATGTTGCCTCAAGATTACAACATGAAGGGTTGCGGCCTCCAGGACAGAATACAATCGTTCAGGTGTGGCCTCTAGGACAGACCTTGCACAACATACTAGTGATGTGGCCTAGAGAAAGGGGAAACGTGTAGCAGCACCCCGATATCATGTTCTGCTCTACACAGTTTGCAATAGACCTGCTGCAATTAACCTGCACCCGAAGGAGATGGGACACCGTGTGATGGACCTGCTTCAGAGACCCCAATCAGGTTGCCAACTCAAGTTATTGCAAGGTCACATGATGCTTGAGATTCAAAAGACCCAAGTGTCTGAGCGCAACTGAGTGTAACTACCAGCAGATGGGCCGTGCCTCCGTCATGGGGGATTTGAAGACTCTTTTGTTAATGTTAAAGGATATTTATACCGTGCACTACCACCACCGCCCTGTCAGCAAGTACAACAGTTTTCTTACTTCTCTGTTGAGGCGCTTCATGCACTCAGCTCCCCTATCTGGCTGATGTGGAAAGTGCAGTTAAGGCGGCTAGACAATTCTGGGTGATGGGGAGGGTGGACATGGGTAGTGGTGCTGAAGGTGTCTCCTAGTTTCCGTGTTGTGTTGTTTTCAGGTGTGGTACTTTTGGAGCGCATCCCAAGTGGAGGTGCTTCAAGATTGGTCTCTGGTGCGTTGGTTTCCGTAGGGTTGGGCGCCTAGCAGGGGCAGCCGACCTTTCACTGATGTGTGCCTGACCACCGCTGGGCCGTTGTTTTTATATAGCTGGTGGAGCGCAGGGTGTGATTGGACCATGTGACACTGTGCTGCATTTGGAACAATTGGTTTGGAGGGAAAGTTGGTCCAACTAGATTTCAAAAACAGAGCACAGTACACAGTGGCATTTTCAGAATTGTGCACGGCTGCTCCATTATGTGCTCGAGAGGGCTGCAGGGTATATTGTCTGGTGTGCATTTCCCACCTAAGCAATAATCCCCCATTCCACGGGCTGGAACGAATGGTCCCGGGCCCGATTTAATAAGCCTGAGTGTAGCGAAGGCCTTTAACGATCGTCTCTGATAATGTTACCACCGGATTCAGCCAGTGGGATGGGTGATTTTTACTATTAGCACGCCAGCTTGTCTGTCCGGTTACCCGGTATGCTGATAGTCATGTCTTTTCTATGAACGAACGGGACACCTCGGGGCATAGTTCACAAAGAAAAAGAAACAAAGTTCCACGATTTCTAGGTGGGGCTAGGGAATGTCTCCCCAGTTCTTCTTATCTGTAATTTTGTTAACAACTCTTGTACTTCTCTCTAAGGGCCTCTTCCGCTGTCTACTTTCTCAAATGTCTTTAACTTGCCCAAACTGAAATGATGAGGAGGCTCCCTGAGTCCTCCTTGTCTCTTTAGTACCACACGCTTGTGGGACTGGCCAGGGAATTGCCTCACAATGTGCTTTACTACTTTCTCTTCTTCTTCTACATCTTTTACTACTTTTCAAATCACAGTCTCAAACTTTCCTGGCCCTCCTGGAGATACTCTTATTTCTGTTACCTTCTCTCGTGGACTGCTTCATTGGTTTCGCCATGGGTTCTTCCACCTTCTACTTCTACTCTGCTTCTCTTCGACGGCCCACTTGTCTTCGTGAGAAGGTACTGTTTCCGATCTCCTCCCAATGTCTCTACTTCAAGTGCACCGGCTCCCAGCCGACTCGCAAGAAGCAGTGCAAGCGTCCCGCTGCTCGTCTCTGCTACACTGAAGAGCTGCCTCACTGCACTCTCACGAAGCCCAGTTTCCACCTCACAGGCTTCTCAATGGCATCCTCGTCACTTGCCGCGTTCTCCTTCCAGATTCAAAACCGAACAAAGTCCTTCATTCCATTTTGGTTTAAATTGAGGGCACTGCCCCAGCGTAATGTCAGTTCAATTGACAACAGCTGATGGAGCACTCTTCCTACTTGATTATAAGTTCTTCTTTGTCCCTGTAGTCATTACTGCAATGTAGAGGAGCAGATGGACATGACCTTCCTAGCTCCCATCCCATCACCTCCATCATATTGGAATAGCACAAGAAGAGCCCTATGTGGGACACCAGGCATTGCCCAATACGGCATCAAGTGTATGAGAGACGATATGCACTCAGACAACCTTATCAAATCTGCCCTTGCACTGAAAGGGCGGAAGGATGTCTGCACACACCATTGGACATCGAATGAATTGTAAATGAATAAGTGAAATTGGACGAGGGCAGAGTCACGTCATGAAGGAAAGACACAAAGACGAACTGAAACGACATGCAAATACTTAAAGAAGGAAGATGTAACGGACATGATAAGAGAAACATTTAATCGAAGATGAAGAAATCATATGCGCCAAAGAAATAAGTGAGGAGAGATGAAGTGAATGTACATGCGCAGAAACTCAAGGTAGTTGAGACATATAGACGCTTGCTGCAGAAGAAAACATAACGTGGCTAAAGCTACAAGATGGATGTCGTACTCATGTTGAAATCAATCAACTACCTCAGAGACAGACTAGGGCTGCAGAGTCAGGAGATGCTGGAAAAACAGCTTTGTGTGAGGAATAAAGAGGAGTCGATTGGCCTGGGATCAAGGATGCCCCATCAAGGAATAACTGCAAGGCACAAAGGGAGTCAAGAGCTTAAGCCGCGTACGTAAGACATATTTCTCTTAGATTAAACAAAGAAGAAAACATTTGCAAGTATTGGACAATCAAGGAAGTGAAAAGCATATGTGAGGTAGAGCAACCAAGTCTCCAGAGACCAAGAGGAGTAATGATACCCAGCTTGATTAAATCAAATAGCAACAAATGAAAGGTTGAAACTGACAAAATTGTGGTCTCCTTCCAAAGTGACTCTGAAATTGAAAACAAGGGCTATTCGTTAAGCTCTAGAGGAAGATAAGGGTGTACCTACACTCCCTTGAAAGTCCCAGAACAGAGAACAGGCTGCAAGTCCAACTATAAATAAGGAAACTTGGCTTTCGGTCTGGCCGATGAGAGATAATGGACTAATTGGGTAAGTCGGTAGTAGTCTGACATTGATCTCTGCACCTGAGTTTCATTTTGCTTACATGCTGCTAACGAGCCGAAAGTACAAGGTTGGGAAAGAATGCCAACCAATTAGAGGGTCTATGTACCAACATGCTATACAATGTTGCAAAGGCCAACCCTCTGTTGGTATTCTGCTATAATCTATAGAATACACATTTAGAGGTGGCTCAAGATGTGCCTACCAAATAAGGGCCATCCAGTGATATTGCTAATCCTTCTATGATCCTTAGGAATTGGTTAAGGGAACATATATATTTATATATGTTCCCTTAACCAATCCCTCCTTCAATAGGTTTTAAAGTTTCCCACATAGGATAACGTCATAGCTGACGTACATTAAGGTAAAAAACCTTTGTATTGTCAAGTTAGAGTGTGTATGTGTGGATTACAGTTAGTTGTTCGCCAGATTGCCCTACTTTATTTGAGCTGACAATAAAGTAGCACTTTGCCATATTCTTTGAGCCTGTCCGGTTATTTGGGTCTGAGATCATTATTGGTAATTCCATCGAGCACACGAGATGATACAAGGTGCTGGAGCACAGCGAGATTGGTGGCAATAAGGATGTGAGAAATCAAGTGTCCCCAGACCTCCATCACTAGGCATGTGGCCCATCTCATTGGATGGTCTAAAGCATGTGCCGACAAGTGTCCCCAGTCTTCAAGACCTCCATCACTAGGCATGTGGCCCATCTCATTGGATGGTCTAAAGCATGTGCCGACAAGTGTCCCCAGTCTTCAAGACATCCATCACTAGACATGTGGCCCATCGCATTGGATGGTCTAAAGCATGTGCCGACAAGTGTCCCCAGACTTCCAGACATCCATCACTAGGCATGTAGGCCATCTCATTGGACGGTCTAAAGCATGTGCCGACAAGTGTCCCCAGACTTCCAGACCTCCATCACTAGGCATGTAGGCCATCTCATTGGACGGTCTAAAGCATGTGCTGACAAGTGTCCCCAGACTTCCAGACCTCCATCACTAGGCATGTGGGCCATCTCATTGGACGGTCTAAAGCATGTGCCGACAAGTTTCCCCAGACTTCCAGACCTCCATCACTAGGCATGTGGGCCATCTCATTAGACGGTCTAAAGCATGTGCCGACAAGTGTCCCCAGACTTCAAGACATCCATCACTAGGCATGTAGGCCATCTCATTGGACGGTCTAAAGCATGTGCCGACAAGTGTCCCCAGACTTCCAGACCTCCATCACTAGGCATGTAGGCCATCTCATTGGACAGTTTAAAGCATGTGCCGACAAGTGTCCCCAGACTTCCAGACCTCCATCACTAGGCATGTAGGCCATCTCATTGGACAGTTTAAAGCATGTGCCGACAAGTGTCCCCAGACTTCCAGACCTCCATCACTAGGCATGTGGAGCATCTCATTGGACGGTCTAAAGCATGTGCCGACAAGTGTCCCCAGACTTCCAGACCTCCATCACTAGGCATGTAGGCCATCTCATTGGACGGTCTAAACTAAAGCATGTGCCGACAAGTGTCCCCAGACTTCCAGACCTCCATCACCCGGCGTCTAGACCAGCTGATGGTAGAATTAAACCTCTGTGCCAATAGGCCTCTTAAAACTTGCATACTACCACCAACCCGCACGTTGACCAGGCCATTGCAGAATTGATGGTGCAAATTAACAAGTCTGCCCATGCTTTCAGGCCTCCCTCACTTGGCATGTAGACTCCCTTATGGAATAATTGAAGGTGTGCACCAACCGCTGTCCCAAATCCCGAGACAGACTCATGGCAGAATTAAGGGTTCTCCCCAAAAGCCTCAGAGCTTTTCAGCCAAACCTCTCATTCTCACAAAATATGCATGGAAAGTGCCAAGCATTAGACTCGAAATCTATGGAAAAATGTAAAATGATGTCTGTGATTTGGAATATGCAGCACAGCATTATTGCGGTCTACTGGCATAATTTGATTTTTGACATTGCTGAGAAACAGAGAATTTTTTTCGCAGCTCAGCTCCTCGCGGTATGCTGCATGCAGCGCCACGAGAACCTGTGTAGATACAGGGTCCGATTGGCCCCTCTGTCTCTCGGCCCGTGGCCGGACCGAAATCAGAGTTGGGGCCGGTTTCTGGCCATGCCTGGGCCAGTTTGAAAAAAAATATTTTTGACAAAAAAGAATTGTGAAAAAATAAATGTATCCCTTGGTCTCAAACTCTTTTATCTGGCTTTTCACTTTTTCATTCAAACCGTTTAATATCCTCAATGTAAATGTACTAATCCTGTTTGATATCATCGCATGACAATTACAACAAGTTCCACACACAAGAGCTCCCTGCAAATGTGCAATTATTCTCTGTGTACTCTGTTAAGAAAAAGTAGTTTTTGCCAATTTTTCTGCATTTGCGCTCTCTATTCTTGTAAATATTGACATGTCCCACTATTGTACTGTGCGTATATGTAATGAGTATATGTAACGCGTGTATGGAATGCGTTGGGGTGATCTTAAGTGGTGTAGGCACGCCGTTCCACTGCATTTTCTCCATTCATCTGGTTAGCCCTCCTAGCCCTGGCACATATTTGCAAGCTGAAAATCTCACTGTTCTAAAAGATCCCACTCCTCAACCACTCCGTCTACATTCACAAAGGTACAGTCCACTTTCTAAAGCCCTGAGTCGGGCAGATTTGGGGGATCTAAAAGAAGAATGGAAAATCTGCCAAGTGACTCAGAGATAGCAGAGGAAAAGGTTCACTCACAGAAAGAAAAGCTTCTAGGCCATGGTGTTTGGTCCAGCAACCCCATAAATAAGATGCTTGCATCATTCACATTGTGCTGCAGCATGCAAAGTTGAGGGGCTGGGGCCGGGGCTGTCACTGTGCCGCCACTCCAGGGGGCACGGCGCCCCCTGGAGTGCCTGTGCTGTTGTATTAGTGTTAAACGAGCAATTTTAGAGTAGAATAGGCATCCATTTCGAACTATATATTTTGCCTTTCGCAAGTTGCAGTAATAGCATGTTTTTTTTTCTGCCACTGTCTCTGTTACGATCATCACAAGACTTTCCATCTCGGTGTCCTCGGTCACTTGACAAAATCCTTGTGCCGAAAAGCTTCTATACAGTGTAGAAATATTTGACCATAGCACATCAAGTTGCCATTGACTTCATTGTGCCACAATGAATGCTTTGTTGTAATGTGTCTATCTTTCCCATCTCCCTAGCATGCTGTTCAGGATGTTTGTTTGCAAATATGAGGTAACGAGTGCTCAGACTATGGGATGTCCTGTGAATGCTCTGCTTTCCCTATTTTGCCAACCCCTGAAGCCTGAAAGTAGATGAATGCAGGCTTGACATGCGGCCAACTTTTCACCAGACCTGCAAATGAACTTAACTGGTCTGTTGTTAAAACTCAGTTACCAGTTTAATGATATCCACTACAGAATAATTGTCAGTTTACTATAGGCGATATGATAGCTCAGTGGGTTGTGCGCTCTCTGCAGCGATCTGTGTGTGATCTGCATGTTCGAATCCCAGCAAGGCCATCTCAGCCTTTTATCCTTCTTAGGTCGATAAATGAGTACCATCACAGGTTGGATGATATTGTATGCATATTTGTTCTTTAAAAAAGAGCTTAAGCGTAAGGGCTATCCAATAACATATTATCATTTGGCCTTGGATGTCTGCTTGGATTCACAGTAATTTGACAATATGGATCTATACACACAAATATTAGTGATACATATGGTGATGCATTCCTGTATGATATGTATATCACATTAGTGAAATCATAACCATATTTTTCGTAGTGCACTTAGGATCAATGCTATTTGATGCCACTTCCTGTTTTGTCAAGGGGTGAAAAGTCGTGTTTCATTGCTTCCCAGGGTGTCACTTTGGGGTGGGGTCAAATGACATCACTTCCGGAGATGTCATCAGAGGTCAAGGGTCATGAGGCGAGGGGTGGGCCACTTTTTTGAGGCGAGGGGTGGGCCACTTTTTTTGGGTGCCCGGGCCGATTTCTTGTCCCAGTCCAGCCCTGTGTAGATAGGCCTTAATGGTGGGTGTGCCTGTCCCACTGGCGGTGTCTGTGTTCGCTGGGTACAGTCTGGAGTCTTTTGCAGGCCCTGCCATGCATCAGAAAGGATGGGTTGTTTAGAATCCGGGTAGAAGACGGGAGTTGAACCCCTGTTCAGGCTGTGCCACGTGTGCACAATGCTGGTGCTGCAAGCAGAGCTGAGACCACACAACCCTTCACACTTCCTAATGCAGGCACACATCGAAGTTGGGGGTGGGGGTGCGGCATTCACACAGTCTGCGGAAACATGTTAAAGTATTTAATTAAGTATTTAATTAATTATGAGCAGCACAGACTGAAAACAGGCTGTCCTCCAACTGCACACCTTGGATGGGTGGGCTTTTAATCTCTTTAATTACCGTTTAGTCCTTTAATGGGCCTGTAGCGAAGGGTCGACCATCAGAGGATCAGGCAAGGGTTCCAGTGGCCAGAAAAGCACACGTGATTTCTGGATCACACGAAGACCCAACAAACACAAAACTCCAGAGGAGGCGCTCACTCCCATACTTCAGACCCCTCGCCCCACCTTGCGACCCTGTGATGCTGCGAGAGCTCGCTCCTGGGTGCGGCCAGGGCCCACATTTGCTGCCTCCAACCCAAGGCCTAAAGATGACCATCAGAGGGCCAAAAAAGCATTCCATTGGCCAAATATATGCGTGGATCCTTATCTTCGGCCAATCCCCAGGCGTCCCTTTGCCTGGTGTCCTCAGTTCTCCTTTGCATGCTGGTTGGCAGGCTGAGCAAAGCCTCAAAGCTCAGTCTACCATGCCCAGGTGCTGTGCTCAGTGGCCTGCTGGGAATTCTGCCCGTCAATGGCATGGCCCATCTCGGGCATGGCAAGAAGGTTGGTGAGAACCGGTCAGGCAGTCAGGACCAGAGCCCGAGAAGTAACATCCTAAACCAGCACGCCCCAAACATCCAGTCAACCTGAGCAACCTACCTCGAAAGGATAGCTCAGGGGCAACGTGCACGCCTTGTAAGCAAGACAACGCGCAGCACCACATGTTCGATCCCTGGGTCGGCAAAGCTCCCACTATAAGCGCACACAGACCGAAACCCCACTGCTGTAATTGTGAGGGCTGCCAGCAGGAGTGCTCACGCAACATAACACTGTTGCCGCAATACTGGGAGCTACCACCGGGAGTGCAAACACAACCCAAACTAATGCAGCAGCAAATGCTATCACCAGGGCTGCTCGCGCACGTAACACTGCTGTAGTAATACTCTGAGGCATTAGTTGAAGAGCGTCCTCTTCAACGCAAAGCAATTAAAAGCGAACATTACTCGCAATTGCCAGCTGAGCATCATAGGAAAGTGACATGCGCTTGTCCTGTATACATAGCAGTCTGGGATCATGATAGACAAGCATTGGCAACACCAACAGTTTAGGCTTTGTGTAGGCATGCGAAGGGCACTTGCCAGGAACTGCCGTAGTGGTATTAACTGGCTATTGATGGTAGCAGGTGCAGAATAGTGTGAGTACCTGGGCATCTAACAGTAGTGCCTGGCAAATCATTGGTACTTATACACTAGTCAAAACGTCTGGCTTTGCCGGTGCTTGTTTTTAAAGGGACTTCAGTTAAGGACACGGATAGTGCTTATAAATAAATCGAGTGGCTGAAGGCAGACCTAGCTTCGATAATTTTATTACACCCGTAGCTCGTTTACAGCTCCAATTGAGTCATTAACTCTCAGAAAACTGCTTTGAAAAAAACATGGCAGGAAATTTGAGTGAAATGATTGATGGTAAGGCTTGAATATAGTGAGCTCAAAGAGTTTCCAGGAGGTTGTGTTTTGGGTGGGGAGGGGTGGGAACTGGGTGGAAAAAAACATAGAGATTAGCATAGCTATGGGCAGTCAATGGGTGGGCAGATAACCAAACCACACCTACAAGCTGTGTGCCCCTTCTCATATGCCAATTCATCCTATCTGTACTCTAATGCAATAGTTGCGGCTTCTAGGTGCCGCTAAACCTAATAGCCCAGACTAAAAATGGGTGGTCGTGGCAGCAGCACTCTAAGTCTGAGGCAGCACTTCTGTGACGCAGCTTCATTCGGTGCTAAAAGATGGCGGCACAGCGAAATTAGAGCAGGAAAGAAACAAGAGCACCGTCCTATATCTATGCAATGTTCTGATTGGCCATTGGGGAGAACGGAATCTCGACGTCAAGTGCGTAAAGCGATATGAACCGCGAGACAGAGTGGTTAAGGGAACGGAAAGAAGGCAGAACAAAGATGGCCTCCAATTGTGTTCCCAGAAGAGCGTTCAGACTCAATGCCGTTGCATGGCCCGAGTTTAGGGACTAAGGCACAAGGCAGCCATTGTCCTGCTTTCTTTGGTTCTCGATATGTTCACTTCCTTAGTGGACTCCGAAGAAACGTTGCTTCCTTGTAGACAGGGCCTACTGTTGTCAGATTGGTTGACAGCTCGAATCGGCAAAGAATACAATGCGCCACCACAAAGCGCGCCAAAAAAAGGCCCGCTTGGCCTCAGACTTAAGTCACTGCAGAATGCGTAAATAAAAGCTTTCTAAGAGTACACAGGAGGGGGACATTTTTAAGCTTCGAGGACCTCAAAACTCCAACAAACTGTAGCCGTCCCCACGCTGGGCACTTTTATTAGAATTTGAGGGGGATGAAAACACAGCTGGCGGGCGAAACCAAGAGGCTGGCAGCCCGCCTAAAAAAAGCTGAAGCATGAAATATGATTACACTCGCAGAACTAAATGCGTATTTAGAGGGCGCCGTTTCGAACGAACACTGCACAAGAGAGGCAGGAATTATCATAATCAGCCAAGTCCCCAAACTACACTCCTTTATTGAAGGTCATTCTCAGCGTGTCACCACACTTGACAAGGCAGCATCCAAATGTCGCAGGACTACCAACTGGCAAGCCCTGACCAGTCAAGTAGCATCTCTTGGCGCCCAATGAGAGGCTGCATTTTTTATTATCAACACAGAAATTGGGCAAGGCACCTTGACTCTAATTCCGGGCAACTCACCAAACAAACCTTCATAAGGGAAGTGGTAATCCTCACCCCGCATTCAGATCAACTGGCGTAAAATTAGGAACATGGGAAGAGGACGGGGACAGTTCCTCTCACCCCCTGTCTAGATTCTAGTACCCCGAGTGGGCGCTGTTGTACTGCCCATCTAGAAATCCTCAATCTGCGGGACGTGTAGTCTCACCATTTACTCAACCTCACTTGACCACCGATAAGCTTCTAATCCCCCATCCCATATTAAAAAACGCGTGGGTCTCTGAGCGATACCTTTGGCAAACTTCACAACTTCAGTGTCCGATAGTCTGCTTTCCCGAGCCTTCAAAGCGAATCTCTAAAATCTGAAGGCCAACTCAATCAACAAGGCAGAGAATAATGTGTTACCTAAATCAAGTAGGGTTGCAAAGAATTAAATGCCATCTCTACATCTCCCATTATTTAATAGCCAACTCACCATTTCCAGCTTTCTAGATCTCTTAACAATGAGTCGGCCATTTTGAGTGTCCAACCGGTAATTGAACTCTATAGCCGCTCCCTCTGCAAAGAATATACAACGCTTCCACAATAATACTATCCATAAAACAATGCTGCTTTACCAGTGTCCCATGAATCTACAGAATAACACGTAATTCAGGAAGACAAGCCTAGGTCTGGCAGGTGGAAGATTTAGCGCTCCTCTGGCTGACATATAGGAGACATGTTGCCTGAGGCACTCAAGATGTCTGCCGTTCTTGTGTTGCGGTGCAGGGCTCTCTCTATCGCCAGTCAAGCGCAGGTCCCCCCGGCTAACATGGCCTGATTCCTGAACACTGACTCATGGGTGAGAAAGGAGTGATGACGGAGGCCTGACTGAGCTGTCACTTGTCCTGCCGCGCTCTTCCTTTCAACACTTTCTCCCCTTTCATCGGCTGCAGAAGTGGGACCACTATCTGTTACCCGATGAGGAACAAATTGCTTCCATACAGGGAGCGGGGCCTGTTCTTGACTTCCATGAGGGGGGCCAGCAGCGGAACACATGAATTCTCCCCCGAGGCAGAGTCAGCCTCCCACTTGCACCCTTTCTACACAGGCAAAGTCAGCTTTTGACGACAATACTTCTGGAAAACGCGTTTCAGCTTGAATGTTCCGGAAGGGGTGCCCTCTCCGGAATATTCTTTTTAAATCTCTTGTATGGGGTTTCCCTATCCCACTCGCCTGTCACTTTGAAATGGATGGCAACCTTTTCAGCTTTCTTCCTTTTCACTCTATCCCATAGCCGGCCACCCCTCATCTTGAAAGACTGTGGTACGGGCCGGCATGACGTCACAGTACCCATTGTTTGTTTGTTTGTTTTATTATTTATAATGCGCGCCAGACACGGGGGTATCAGGGCGCAAAAGGCAACAAGGATATTTTCAGCTTCGGTTACAGTGCTGTACAAGAGTGTACAGTGGGTAAAATGGTGACATATGGTTAGATATGTACAGGCATAGATATGTCAAAGTTATATACAGTCACCATGACTAAGTTCTGTCCAATTAGATTCAGAGCACGCACACACGCACGCACGTGCGTGCACACACACACACACTTGCTTTGTAGTGCCTAAAGCCAGAGATGCTCAACACAGCGGCAATCGACAGATTGAACCCCAACACTCTCCTACAGTGTCTCCCACTTTATAGTGCTAACCGTCCCCCCGCCGTTCCCGCAGTTCACATTGGTGCCTGTCTTGCCTCTACGGCTGAGTTCATTTGTAGGGTGCGTTATATATAGTAATATTTTATTGATCTTAATTTGAATAACTCATGACCGTGGGTGGTTGCCCAAACAGCAAATGTCATAGGCATGGGGCATCTGGGAGTGACACAATTGCCATAAAACATATAATATTGCCTATTGTGAATGGCCAGGAGGCAAAATGGCTCTTTGGCTGAAGGACCATACATTCTTGCCCCAGCCCACCCCATGGCACCCAGAGGCTTAATTAGTAGGGGCATATTTGAGACCCCCAACCACCTGCAAGGTATCCCTACTCAGAGATCAAAAGCGTCGCTTGGGTATACCTGGGCAAGGCTCTGTGCCACAACAATTGGTCCAGGGCGCAAACTAAGATATCAGCGAAACACTGTGTTACTCTAATAGCACATATACAAATACTAGACCGATTAATCTGCAATGTATTTATTTCTGTGGCGTAATACAACCTTGTATGTGCTCACCATCTATTCTATAGTATGGTTCTGCCATGGTATGGTACTGCTATGGTATGGTACTTGCATGTTTTGGTTCTGCTATTCTATTTTTCTGTTATGGTATGGTACTGCTATGGTATGGTACTGCTATGGTATGGTACTTGCATGTTTTGGTTCTGCTATGCTATTTTTCTGCTATGGTATGGTACTGCTATGGTATGGTACTTGCATGTTTTGGTTCTGCTATGCTATCTTTCTGCTATGGTATGGTACTGCTATGGTATGGTACTGCTATGGTATGGTAATTGCATGTTTTGGTTCTGCTATTCTATTTTTCTGTTATGGTATGGTACTGCTATGGTATGGTACTGCTATGGTATGGTACTGTTATGGTATTTGCATGTTATGGTTCTGCTATGCTATCTTTCTGCTATGGTATGGTACTGCTATGGTATGGTACTGGTGTGGTATGGTACTGCTATGGTATGGTCCTGTTATGGTATTTGCATGTTATGGTTCTGCTATGCTTTCTGCTATGGTATGGTACTGCTATGGTATGGTACTGTTATGGTATGGTACTTGCATGTTATGGTTCTGCTGTGCTATCTTTCTGCTATGGTATGGTACTGCTATGGTATGGTACTGGTGTGGTATGGTACTGCTATGGTATGGATCGGCTGTGATGTGGTACTGCTATACCTGCAAGGAGATCACATACATCCGTATGTTCATGTCTCAATTTGTTGGAGTCTTGGGGTTTGCTCGGTCTCTGGGTCTCTCTATGCCACAGGAGACGAGATGCATCAGAGAACAGCAGACGGGGGAGAGGAGGGGCATCAGAGAATAGCAAACAGGGAAGAGGAGGGGCACCAGATAACATAAAACAGGAAAGAGGAGGGGCATCAGAGAATAGCAAACAGGGAAGAGGAGGGGCACCAGAAATAAAACAGGAAAGAGGAGGGGCATCAGAGAACAACAAACAGAAAGAGGAGGGGCATCAGAGAACAGCAAACATGGAAGAGGAGGGGCATCAGAGAACAGCAAACAGGAAAGAGGAGGGGCACCAGAGAACATAAAACAAGACAGAGGAGGGGCACCAGAGAATGGCAAACAGAGAAGAGGAGGGGCATCAGAGAACATGAAAACAGGAAAGAAGAAGGGCATCAGAGAATAGCAAACAGAGAAGAGGAGGGGCACCAGAAATAAAACAGGAAAGAGGAGGGGCATCAGAGAATAGCAAACAGGGAAGAGGAGGGGCATCAGAGAACATAAAACAAGAAAGAGGAGAAGCATAAGAGAACAGCAAACACGAAAGAGGAGGGGCATCAGAGAACAACAAGCACGAAAGAGGAGGGGCATCAGAGAACAACAAACACGAAAGAGGAGGAGCATCAGAGAACATCAAATGGGGAAGAGGAGGGGCACCAGAGAAGATAAAACAAGACAGAGGAGGGGCGCCAGAGAACGGCAAACAGAGAAGAGGAGGACATCAGAGAACATAAAAACAGGAAAGAGGAGGGGCGCCAGAGAACGGCAAACAGAGAAGAGGAGGGCATCAGAGAACATAAAAACAGGAAAGAGGAGGGGCACCAGAGGACGACAAACAGGGTAGAGGAGGGGCATCAGAGAACATGAAACAGGGGAGATGCAGGGAATCATAGAACAACAAAAAGGGAAGAGGTGGGGCACCAGAGAACAGCAAACAGGGGAGAAGAAGGGCATCAGAGAACAACAGACAGTGGAGAGGAGGGGCACCAGAGAACATCAAACAGGGAAGAGGAGGGGCATCAGAGAACAACAAACAGGGGAGATGCAGGGAATCATAGAACAACAAAAAGGGAAGAGGCGGGGCATCAGAGAACAGCAAACAGTGGAGAAGAGGGGCATCAGAGAACAACAAACAGGGAAGAGGAGGGGCATCAGAGAACAACAAACAGGGAAGATGCAGGGAATCATAGAACAACAAAAAGGGAAGAGGCGGGGCATCAGAGAACAGCAAACAGGGCAGAGGAGGGGCATCAGAGAACATCAAACATGGGGATGGATGGCATCAGAGAACAGCAAACAGGGAAGAGGAGGGGCACCAGAGAACATAAAACAGGAAAGAGGAGGGGCATCAGAGAACAGCAAACAGGGACGAGGAGGGGAATCAGAGAACAACAAACAGGAGAGAGCGGGCCATTAGAGAACAACAAACAGGGGAGAGGAGAGGTATCAGAGAATAGCAAATAGAGGAAAGGAGGGCATTAGCGAACAACAAACAGGGAAGAGGAGGGTTAACAGAAACCAGCAAACAGTGAAGAGGAGGGGCATCAGAGAACATAAAAAAGGAAAGAGGAGGTTAAAAGAAACCAGCAAACAGTGAAGAGGAGGGGCATCAGAGAACAACAAACAGGGAAGAGGAGGGGCATCAGAGAACAACAAACAAGGAAGAGGAGGGGCATCAGAGAACAACAAACAGGGGAGGGGAAAGGGATTAGAGAACAACAAATAGCGGATGGGGTGTGCATCAGATAACACCAAACAGGGGAACTTAAAAGCGCTTGCTCCAACAGGGAAAAGAGGAAGTTCTCTCAGGGAAATAAAGAGCGTTCTCTTAACACTGCATAGAGGATGCGGGGCGTAGCAGGCACTTTTTATTCCGAGGTCTCAAAGCGCGAGGTGCAATGGGACCAATCCTGACAGACACGTTGCTCAGCACACGCAGTCACTGCTTGAGAACAGCCCAGGCTAAAATGGCCGCCCCTGGACAGCTTGAGGCCCAGAACCCTCGAAGCATGAGTTCATTCAGGTGGCTTTGCTGGTGTTTTCCCAGGCTCGACCTTGCAAGGACGTGCAAGGGTCCTCATAGGCTTGTTTCTAGGGTGCTACTGTTCGGGTCGGACTGGGCCATACAATGTGAATGTTAGCACATGCCACACCTAGATGGAACTTGGATGTTAGCATGTGCCACACTTAGAAATGAGAACATTATCCTGCCCCATATCTAGATAATTATTGTGAAGGTTAGCGAGTGCCACACTTAGACGGAATTATGTAGATCAGCAAGTGCTACACTTAGACAGATCTGTGAATGTTAGCATGTTAAATATCAAATAACCCACTAACCAATATAAGCTCAAACTCTCTGCATACTTATCTCACTCAAAAAACTCACACAACCATCTCACGCACAACAAGCTGCACGCACTTCACCACACCGCAACAACACATAAGCCGCACCAACAGCACACGCGGACTGACACCGATCCAATACTCGCACCAAAGCTCAGCACACGGTGTCTACTGAGTTGAAACTGCCAACAGAACACCACTCCTCTCGCTATCCTACTCTCTCTTCACCTTACTAACCCACCCCACCTTCTCGCTTACAGAGGCGTCAGAGCGCCTCGGGGACCAATTCCGTTGGTGACGGTGCGCTATAAAGTACCTTTAACATAACATAACAATTTTCTCGGGCACCAATGAAAAAGTTGCAAATGGCTATTCATTCCTTTTGTGACACTGTTTGAATAGTACCCAAGGGTGAGTTTTCCTGATACAATGTGATGCAAATTGTGCATTTTATAGAATATTTACTCAGCAACACTTGGCAGAGCAATTAGGTAACTCACCGGACTGGCCCACATTGACCAAAAAAGTGGCCCACTTTTACCCAAAAACTGCCCCATAACAGCATTTTGTGTAGTTGGTTCAGCCATGGGCCTATTGCCCTATAGGCCAGTCTGTGCCCGTATCTGTGTGAATTGATCTCCTGTAGGCCAGTCCAAGCCTGTATCTGTGTGAATAGATCTCATATAGGCCAGTCCGAGCATGTATCGCTGTGAATAGATCTCCTATAGGCCAGTCCGAGCCTGCATCTGTGTGAATAATGATATTGATGTGTTATTTATATATAATTGGTACTCATTTATCATTTATCACCTCTGATGGATGAAAGGCTGAGTTGGCATTGCCGGGATTCGAATCTGCAACCTGCAGATCACGCTCAGATCGCAGCAGCGAACGCTCAACCCGCTGAGCTATCTTACTGGCTGAATAGATCTCCTATAGGACAGTCCGAGCCTGCATCTGTGTAAATAGATCTCCGTGTGTGCTATACACAGATCTCTGTTCAGTTCCTGGAATGAAGAGACCATGAACTCAGGCCCAGGCCAGAGAGTGAGTAGTGCCCTGGCTGGTGTTTGCGGAAGGCTTCCCAAAACCCGCGGCTACACGCGTGCTTCGAGCCCAGCAATCAGAGAGAGGATTCGCGAAAACAGCACAATGAGGGCGAGGCAACGCCTCTTACTACCATTGACTCTACTTGGAAAGTGTCTGGAGACAAGGTCGTACAGAAGGGCAGTCTGTCTCCACGAATTGCACTCATTGCGAAAATGAAGATAAGACGCAAGGCCAAGGTGGCGAGATTGCCATCAGATTGTGAGTCCACAGATAAAGCTGTTTGTCAACTGCAATCGCATCGCTGCTGCACTGTCGCCAAGGCTCCCAAATACTCATGGACGTGAAGCGCCAGAAGCGGATGAACATGTACATGTGTATTAGGCGTGTACACAGGTGTACGAGGAAGGGTGCGTCTGCTTGAACTCATCCCCACTCGGCAGCAAGCTGTTGTACCCACTAGGTGGGGGCACACGGCACAGCCAATCGGGAGGCTGCGTTGGGTATGAAAGCCAGTGATTAAAATTTCATCAAAAGCATTGGATAATGCAATGGTACCACACAGACCTGGGCACATCTGCTCAGCGACTAACAATGGCGCTGCCCTCCTTGCATTTGAACATCTGAGTTTTGCAGCGATGAGTAGCGGGGATGGCCCGAGGTCCTCAACTAAGCAATCACTGAAAAATACGGTTGCGAGCGCGTCGTGCCAAAGACCAGGCTGTAATCGTACCTTATTATCTGAAATGTTTCAAGACCAGCCAAACAGCATTGCGCCTTCGCCTATATCCAAGGAAGCCATCTCAATGGTTGGCACCGTCGCGCGAGAACCGTTTAGTGGGGAATTTCCACTGAAGGCCCGCGCCCTCGCCAAGTCTCACTCATGCTCACATGGCCTCCTCTGGACCTTGCCTCAAGCTTGCGCGGTTCCCCGGCGGGGTACATGGTGCACCTCCCTTAATCTGTAGTAAATGGACGGGTAGTGTTCAAGGTCATGGTGAGGTCACTGCATGTTCATTTAATTAGAAGTTTCCTGAGTGGTAAACATGTCGTCTCGTTGGCAGGTTTTAGTTGGCATGGCATAAGGCATGATTTTGCACACGCATTTGGGTGGTCTCACGTGGGTTTCGATACTGGGAGAAGGCGCTTCGAAGGTCATAATGGTGGCGGAGATGCGCAACGTGGAATTGGACACACATCATGTGGTGCCCTGTGGCGAGTGGCCACCTGGGTTCCGTAACTTCAGTAGGGATCCGATTGCGGTATTCCAGCCGCCAAACAATAGTGGGAAGCTTCTAGTGTTTTACTGAAGAGTCGGTAGCTTGGTGTTGACCTCAGAGAACGGTCAAAGCTGACCAGAGCAAAAAGGCCTAGTGACGGTGTCCTCCGGGGGCTCCTATCTTGCTTCTTGTGCCTTAAGACGGTGTAACTGGTAGCCGAGGAACAGCTGGAGTTTAGACTGAAAGGGAGAGAATGATTTCTTTTGGTAGTCGCAGACTCTGATCAATTACTTCAATTTTCTTAGGTGGTGGATCACTTCTCACCGGATCACTATTTGCTTCCGTGGCACCCACTGTTTACCCGTAGCGAGCCCATGGTTAAGGCTATCAACACAAACGGCTCTTCATCCTCTGTAAAGTAATGTTTTTCCACTCTCACCACCAATTTTTGAGATTGACAAGAATATATATTTTTTTGTTTTTTGTTGTTTTATTGGTTTTTTACAAACCTTTAACAAACCATTCACAATATTTAAACAGAGTTGATCCAAATTGAATAAATATCCTTTAAACGGGGGGAAGAACAACACTAATACTTTAAATTATGTTTGAATCAAAGTCGTCCAAAGCCTGACTTCTGTGTTACTGGCTAAAGGCAACGTAGTGGCCCTCGCATGGATCAGGCTGCCCTATGAAAGCACCCGAAGCAAGCAAATCCCAGCCAGGAGCCCGCAAACAAACCAAGAGGGGACCTAGGGCCTGTTACTGTTCACAACATTAAAGCCTCAATGGGGTCCCATACATAAATGCCATGTAGCCAGCCGATTAAACATGTATGTGTCAGTGCAGCCATGAATCAGGTCAAGTGTTTATAAGCTAACATGGGAGTCAATTGCACGTCTCATAGAACACAAAATGCCAGAAATTAGACACCTCGTGAATCTGGGAATTATGACACAAAAGAAATAAGTGAGGCAAATATCAGGTTGTGAAACAGTTCATAGCAAAACGCGAACATGGTGTGAGTTCAGTGCGAGGAGGGTAAGTAGCTGGAAGAGAAAGGAAAAACGACGACCCCCCAGCAATGAAAGCCTGGGTTTAGCGGCGACAGTGACAGAACGAGAAGGCTAATTACTGCACTGTAGGAGTTAGTGTCATGTATGTGTTTGTCAAAATACCAGCTGAGCCATAAAATAGAACAGAGGATTAGCAGTTACTTTGCAACATATCTGGCTGCGCGGCATGAAGACTGTCACATAGCATAGAATTGTGCGTGCGGGTGAGAGTGCCGGTATGCCTGTATTTGTGTTTGTCGGCAAGTCTGCATACATGTATGTGTATCTGTACATATCAACATGGAATCTGAGCCATGCAAGATGCTAAAGGACTGCTCATTGAGTTCATTCTGGCATGCTTGTCTTAGAATGGAAACTGTGAAAAGACTGTAATGGCAGTAGGGTGAGGTTTTTAAGAGAGCCCCCTGATGTGTGGTCATGGAATGAAACCTCATGAGAAGACACTGGAAATATAAGTTATTACAGTTAAAACACAATAATATTTAAGTTGGTGGGACAAAAATTAACCAGGTAAAACATAACACTAATATGTGGGTAAGTGATAGAAATTAAAGAAAGACTTAGCAGAATTCATATCTATGTAAGAGGACATTGAACGAAAAGGAAAAAAGACTCTCTAAGCTATAGTGTATACTTAATACTTCCAAAGTCTATCAAAATATGGTGTGTGGAATCATTGACAATTCTAGAAGAAATACTTGATAAAATATGTAACTAACTAAAGAGTTCATATTAGATGCCCTAAACCCCTGAGAGCTGATGTTCCGAATGTAAGCTTTCGCTGCCAGCTTGGCGCTTGCCAATCCTTTAATCTGCCAGTAAGTGCCATGCGGCTGCCTCTTGTGGGTGCAGAGGCGTGTGCAATAGGCGTGTAGTCAATGTCTGGGGCGGTTCCGGGCCTCTGAGCTCACGCGCTGTCCTTGTGGCACTTGAGTGGTTCAGGATTGTGTCTTTGACTGGCTAGACTGTGCCCCCGAGTGCAGAGCGACATGCACCTTATATATGCCCGGTGGCAGGTGAAAGAGGTGTAAATGTATAATGTGGTGGCTGCCCACTAAAAAGGCCATGACTTCTCTGCACCCACAAAACATGCTTTGCAGAGCCTACTCTTAAAGACATTTACATAGAGTCTGTGGGCAGGATGGCTCTGTTTTTTTCTTGCATTATGAAAGCAGAAGCACATTTGGTTATCAGAAGACGCTCTTCTATACGTGATCACGTGTGTATGTTGTGCTGTTGTGGCTAGTGATCTTCAACTGGAGTACAAGAGGGAATCCTAGCAGCGGCCACACTGAATGAAGGTGCATAGCGCATATCACGGAACAACCCGTCTCGAAGCGCTCTGGCGCTCTTGTTGCAGTGTAAACGACTTGCCCTCATTTCACTTTGTTTTAGAAAATATAATTAAGGAAACATTTTTTTTTAAATGGTGTGCTTATAGATCAACCTTCAGAGCCAATCTGTGCTTCATGTCACTGAACGTACAGATTTGGGTGTCCGCGGAATGCCAAATATTTTGCCCGCCTAATGTGTAAATCACGGCCTTTGTTGCCAGAGTCAAAGCCCGGAGAACTTTGCAAAGCTGCTTACCACTTTTGATCAGATTTGCAATTGAACTTTTGCGCCTTATATCATGAAAGACTTTCTAAAACCAACCATGATTGGCTCCGACTGGCTCATGCCACCCGCCTGATCCCACGTATTGACCCAAGAAATTCAGGTAGGACATTCAGATGCCCACCAGTGCAGATGCCATGGCCACCTAATGCCTTCCAGAGATCGGTGCAGCCATGTTCGCACAATTTCCTGCCTTCAAAATTGCATCCACCAAATTGAAAAGTAATCAAGTTGCCCTTGCAAATTGGGTTAGTGTACATCACGCTAGCACGCAGGCCCAGGGGCCTTTAAAGCCATTCTCCTGGAAGCGGCTTCCTGATGGAGCCATCCCAAATATTCGGCTATAATTACCAGTGTCAGTCTGCATCCTGTGCATGACAGACCCACAGCTGTCATCTGGGCCCTTCACATTAGCCCCCTGTTACTAACCCTCATTCGTCGCATTCCTTGTATGTGGAATGCGGCACGGGGCAGGCATAACAGTCCTTTCTGATGGGCTGCACTCAACTTCATCTGGTCCTTTATTTTAACTAATTGCTGCCAGATGTCAGGCCGCTCTTGGTGGACCCCACAGGAAGTTTGTGTTTAGACGAAACCCAATTTGTGCCAGAGAGATACGTTCTAACATTATATATTCAGAAAACCGATCACATGGCCTGCTTTTAAGCCAATAGAAGGAAAGCGCTCAAGACCCTCCTCTTCAAGGAATGACTCCTCCCTAACGCCTCTCCACACACTCTCCACTCCCCACCCTACCCGAGACTGGGTGATCTTCTCCCCACTGTTTCTTCTCTTGGTTGCTTGTAGATCCCTTGCTGCCAAACTGCTCACCCTCTCCCTAACACTGATGTTAGCTCCAGGCTCCCTTGTATCTGCCACCCTCGCAGCGTCCGTCCTCTTATGATTGTAAAGTGCTTTACTGCTTCCCAAAGCTAGGTCTGTGCTGAATAAATATCACAATAATAATAAAATGAAGGCTCTAAATGAACCCTGAGGCGCGTCAGTTTTATGACTTTTGTATTTCCGATCCAAAAATACAAGAAAAGGAATAAGCTTGCACTAGTGCGGCAGGTGGGTTTTCCGGCCTTCTAGAGGGATTGCTCGAAAGACCGGATTTTGAACAAGTCAAAGGTGAAAAAGCAGGCTACTGGCCCCAAAATGGCGACACACCGCCACAAACCCAAAGTCGCAACTGTTTGCTGAAAAGGATACTGAAAAGGTAGACATCGTAATCAGAGACACCACAAACGTAACAGAGGATAATGCCAAGGTCGTCCTTTTAGGCGCTGTGTTGAAATCCATGTGGCAGGGGGGATCCCCATGTCCAGCATTGAGTGCACTGCCCCTGAGACTCCCTCCCAGACACGGTGCATCATGTGATTAGTTAGGGATGAGGCACGCGTCTCTTTACTTCCGCGTGTGCTGAATTACCGCTCTATTAGCGGCAGGCCAAATAATGCCCTGCTGCAAACATTCTTTGAAAGAATATGTTTTGGCACTAGTGCTAATACTGTGCAAAATTGCGCCTGCACTAGTGCAGACTTTCTCTGACAGGACCACAAACTTTGGCTGCGTTCAGGTCATTCACGATTCTGCACAAAAAGCTGTAGACTGGAAGCCAAGGTCATCACCAGGCAGCTGCCCTGGCTTCCATATATGGCATTCCACCTTGGGAGGTTCCATTACGAGAATGCTTGGGGGGTCCATCGGCCTGTACATTTCCAACTCGTCTGCCTTCTGGAAGATACCATTGTCCTTATTAAATGGTATTTATGTTATGCATTCATTTATTGATTGGTGTAGCTTGGGTTTCATATAACACAAAGAGGATACACAGACAGGGCAGAATAATAAGGATATCATTGGAATAATAGTTTATTAAGGGGTACACTTGGAATTACAGTAAGATCACCCTGCCCCCCAGCCTTTGGTCACCAATGAGCCAAGGTGTTATGTGAGTGGGACAGCTGAATAGGAGTACAAACCAATCAAAACACCCATTCATTTTGTCTGAGATATGGGTTTAGGTAATAGGGTTTCTCAAACCACCCCAGCCCACGCCAAAAAATAGAAAGAATAGAGACTACAGCTCAACACAGACAGGGAAATTCATTCTCCATGAGTTTTTCCGCTCCATGCAGGGAAACTGACAGCGTCTCCACCCACTCCAGGCAGGGAAATTGACAGCGCGTCCATCTGCTCCACGCCGGGGAAACTGACAGCGTCTCCACCCGGTACATGCAGAGAAACTGACAGCATCTCCACCTGCT
This sequence comes from Ambystoma mexicanum, assembly GCF_040938575.1. Lineage (NCBI taxonomy): Eukaryota > Metazoa > Chordata > Amphibia > Caudata > Ambystomatidae > Ambystoma > Ambystoma mexicanum. Next base: position 46,230,084 of record NC_090923.1, read on the forward strand.
CCATGTCGGGAAACTAATAGCATCTCCACCTGCTCCTTGCAGGTAAACTAATAGCTTCTCCACCTGCTCCTTGCAGGGAAACTAATAGCTTCTCCACCTGCTCCATGCAGGGAAACTGACAGTATCTCCACCCGGTTCATGCATGGAAACTGATAGAGTTTCCACCCACTCCATGCAGGCAAACTGACAGCATCTCCACCGGCTCCATTCAGGGAAACTAATAGCATCTCCACTTGCTCCTTGCAGGGAAACTAATAGAGTCTCCACCCGCTCCATGCAGGGAAACTGACAGTATCTCCACCCGGTTTATGCATGGAAACTGACAGCGTCTCCACCTGCTCCATTTCGGGAAACTAATAGCGTCTCCACCCGCTCCCGCTCCATGCAGTGGAACTGACACCGTCACCACTCGCTCCATGCAGGGGAACTGACAGTGTCACCACCCGCTCCATGCCGGGGATCTGACAGCGTCTCCACCCGCTCCATGCCGGGGAACTGACAGCGTCTCCACCCGCTCCATGCCGGGGAACTGACAGCGTCTCCACCCGCTCCATGCAGGGAAACTGACAACGTCTCCACCCGGTTCATGCATGGAAACTGATAGCATCTTCTGCCAATCCATGTATGGGAACTGACAGCGTCCCCACCCGCTCCATGCCGGGGAACTGACAGCGTCTCCACCCGGTTCATGCACGGAAACTGATAGCGTCTTCTGCCAATCCATGCATGGGAACTGACAGCGTTTCCACCTGCTCCATTCAGGGAAACTAATAGCGTCTCCACCCGCTCCATGCAGGGAAACTGACACCGTCATCACCCGCTCCATGCAGGGGAACTGACAGCATCACCACCTGCTTCATGCAGGGGATTTGACAGCATCACCACCCGCTCCATGCAGGGGAACTGTCAGTGTCTCCACCCGCTCCATGCCAGGAAACTAATAGCGTCTCCACCCGCTCCATGCAGTGGAATTGACACCGTCACCACCCGCTCCATGCAGTGGAACTGACACCGTCACCACCCGTTCTATACAGGGGAACTGACACCGTCACCACCCGCTCCATGCCAGGAAACTAATAGCGTCTCCACCCGTTCCATGCAGTGGAACTGACACCGTCACCACCCGCTCCATGCAGTGGAACCTGAATTCGATGCTGGCAGAGAGGCTTGAAACTCTATGTATTGTCATCAGGTTTTTACAACAGCGAAAATCAGGGTTGAGCCAAAGGGATTAATGGTCATGAAGGCCGCCATGTTTGTTAATGGCGACTCGCCATTAACGATCCCTAGCATGCACACGATAGCGATCAAAGCATCTATTCAGGCCCGAGTGGTAAAAGGCGGGGTAATCTGGGAACCCTCCAGCTTCCAGCGCGCTATAGCGCTCCGGGTGGAACAGAATCAGAATCCATCATCGTGACTGCAGTTGCGTAGAGGGCAGGCTCTGCGAAAAGTAAAGGCCCGTCTCAAATGACGCTGTTAGCCTAAAGATGGCTCTCGCCATGAACCACCAGTGTGCGAGACAAAATAAACTGCTTTGCCCAAATCAGACTCCAGAGGACGTTGCGAGCAGCGGGAAGAGAAAGCTGCAGTCCTTTGTGTTGTGTTGTGTCCTGCTGTGTAACTTTTATATATTTACTTTATTTATAACATTAGTGTAACGCCCAAACCCAAGGGTGTCCCGCGTTTGTTTTTCGCAATTAGTATTGCGTGCATCGGCCGATGGTGCGGGGGTTTGCTGCAGATTTTGGTTACGGTTAGAGAATGGCTGCACAGTGGTCAAGAGAGGGTCCTGCGGGGCAAAAGGGCACTTTTCCACGTGCTCATAGGACTCAGGTGCCCGCCTGCCACGCCCTCGACTCTCACAGTAAGGGTGCCCCCCCAGTGGCCGACACCCACTCCCTGTCTCGAGGCCCAGGCCTTCTTAACCCTTGTGTTTGCCTTGCAGGACTTCACATCCTTGCCTGTCTCCAGGAGCGCAGAGGGCCAGACATGGGCCTGTTTTCTTTGCCTCCATGGAAAGGGTCTGACTGCCTCTTCGCTCCCACAATATTGTTACAATTTTCCCGATAAGGATCTTGGGAGCTGTTTGCCTCAGAGGGAAATGGCACCATATCAAGGGCAGGCGGACTGGGACCAGGCCACCGATTGAGAAAGGGCAGCACCACAGGGACAGCTCTGATGTAAATGCACATCTGGTTTTGTAAACAGGAAGTTCAAATGGCACAGATTTCAAGAACAGCAGCCTCATGGTGTTGAGAGGAAGGGGACATGATGGGGGTGGGGGGGGTGCAGGGGGGGCCTTGAGCACTGTATGTAGGCATGTACACATATGCAGGTGGGAGGCCTTGCAATTCATCTGTCCTGTTTCACAAACTACATTAGCTCACGGTTAATAGTTCACGTGAAATTTCCCAGACAAGAGGCATATTCTGACCGGATCCGGAGGCCAGTTCCCCCAGCACTGGACTGGGAGACTGTAAACCCTTCTGCCATGCACCCTGTCTCTGGGACAAGTTGCCAATGCAGACAAGACTGGCCTCCTCCATCCTACACTCCAGGAAGAACCTGAAGACACCAGTCTTCAAAGACCATACCGCCAATCACTGTTCTCTCCACTCAAGCCGTGCCCCCCCCCCCTGCGCTCCCACCGCCTTCCCTGCTCCCCCTACACATCCCAGCTTCTCTGCTACTCCTGTACCCTGCTTGTAACCCTCTGGGCATGTCCGCTTTGCTTCCCAGTGGGGTTGCGCTTCATAAATCCCATGCAATATTATAGCTAACCACCCATCTCACTAGTTCTAGGTAGCAATTCAGTTACTATTTAAAGGGCAATTGTTTAGGAAGTTTGCATATTATTATAATAGCTGTTCGAGGAGTGATATTTGAGTAGCTATGAGTTCTAAATGTCATGTCATGTCATGCGTTTGGGATTTATGCCATGCAGTGCAGACATTTGCAAGGTCCTCACACGCTGGACATTTAAAGACCCCCAAACAGACCAGCTGTGTCCATCTCCGTCTCTGTAGTATGGCACCCACACAACAGAATACCCTCCATCAAGGCGCTGCAAGCATCATGTGCTCAGGCGTGTTTAACTATTATTCCCATCACCCCTGGTCAGCTTAGTCAATGGTGAGGAATCATGGGAATTGTAGTCTCGAATATCTGGAGAGCTGCTGGCTGCAGACCCCTGATCTAGATGTACTCACACCACACTCATGCATGGCACAAAGCTCCAGCGGCAATGCAGATGTGATGGTGATGCTCCTCAAAAAAAGCCCCCAAAGCAAGCAAGCACGGGTGAAGCCTTGAATGCATACTCTTTCTCTAAATACCAGCAATGCCTAGAAGATCACCAGACATGCCTTGAGTGCTGTCCAGCAATCGCTGCAGCATTAAGGCACGTGCGATTTGTAACTGGTTATTTTTAAAGCACTTAATACCCAAAGGTTTCTAAGCGCAGACCCAGGGATCAAACCTGTGTTGCTCTGCAGAGAGAAGCCACCCAGCTGATTCCAAGGCGAGCGGGTTGCCTCTGAGCTATCCTCCCAACAGGTTACTTCTTGACAGCACTGACTGAAAATGTATGCTAGCCAGTACATTTGTGGAGAGATTTGATGAGGTGCGGCTTAATACTTTTGATAATTGTCATAAAAAAATCAGACAATGTCAATTAATACACCAATAAGAACAGGGGTGGACTGTGAGCCAAAAGAGGCCCTGGAAATCATTTTCAAAGGTGCCCCCATATTACACATTTTCAGCAAACCAACCCTTTTCCTATGAGAAGATGTGGAAATAAAATAGGGAACCACACAAAAGCACCCCCCACCCCCTCCGGTGGAGAGGCCTACCAGAAAATCCCCAGAGTTCCCTATAGACCAGTCCACCCCTAGCCAGGGTGCAGGGGCCTACCAGAAAATCCCCAGGGTTCCCTACAGGCCAGTCCACCCCTGGCCAGGGTGTAGAGGCCTACTGGAAAATTCCCAGGGTTCCCTACAGGCCAGTCCACCCCTGGCCAGGGTGCAGGGGCCTACTGGAAAATCCCCAGGGTTCCCTACAGGCCAGTCCACCCCTGGCCAGGGTGCAGGGGCCTACTGGAAAATGTCCAGGGTTCCCTACAGGCCAGTCCACCCCTGGCCAGGGTGTATAGGCCTACTGGAAAATGTCCAGGGTCCCTTATAGGCCAGTCCACCACAGGATGAGAACTATGGATGGGTACTCCCCTTACTTCGTATGCACCCGGGGAGAGTAGAGATGAAAAATACCAGGTGGTGGCCACGAGAACAATTATTCCAACATTCTCTGAATAAATTGAATAGCTACTGGTGCTTAGGAGGAGCCTTTGAGTTGTCAAGGCAGGGGAAGCAATCCAATCAAAAGTGCGTATGCATAATAAAAAGGAACCTTAAAACACAATATGTATTTATTTATTTATTTGTTTATACCGCGCCGTAGCCCGCAGGCATCAGGGCGCACACAAGCACAGAGGACAACAGAGAGGCACAGGACAAGGAACAGGAAAAGAGAGATCAGTCGGGGTCTTCTCGGGAAAGAGGAGGATTTTCAGTGTTTTCTTGAATGTACGGATCGCAGGAATGTCGGGGGACCATTCCAAATTTTAGAGGAGCAGTTATCAAATGATGTACCCAGCCCTTTTGATTTCTTAAACGGCGTGCAAAATCACTGTGGTGTAAACCACTTAATTACCACACATGAATAGCACATTTGATGACATGTAGAAATATTGAACATTCACAGCTAGCACATTTCTCAATCGACCATAGACACACCAACGCTTAATACCACCTGTGAAACTTGACATATAATGTCGAAAGAAGTGTGCAAGGCTGCATGAGTGCACAAACATCACTAGAAATCGAACAATGTGCAGAAATCATGCGACGGATGTGCAAATTCGCATCAATGTGCAGTTATGCAAATGTTACACACAGTATAAGAGAGAACTATGCAACTTCACACATATGCACACACATTTTTGTGACAATAATCAGAGAGCATGGAGCATCTCTCAGGAAAAACAGTGAAACAATGCTGACAAAGATTGGCAGACATATGTGCATGACGCATAATACAAGAATGTGCAAATGTGCATACATGCACAGAACATCACTATGGATGTAGAGCCATCACTCTGAACTGTGGTACACTTAGTACTTTGAGAGAAAGATGTAATGAGGTGAGGCTTACTAATTTGGATAATTAAAACAAAAAAAATCATCAAACAATGTGAATTAAAATACCAAGGCAATTCCTGGTGAGCGCAGAGGCCGCCAGGAGGCTCAGTCGCGCTTTCCTGGACTTGCTCGTCATTAAAAGCTGGTGAAACAGTCTAGGTTCCTTCTGGGCCAGTCCACCCAAAATTAGCAAATCCCAGAATGTGAACCGGAAGCACAGCGTGACCCCTTCCTTCACTTCCTCCATGCCACTAGACGTTGCTTGGCAACAGGAGTGCGCCTGGCTGAAGAGCGCGAGCTGCACGAGGGTATTTTGAGAGCTCTGGTGCTGTGCTCTCAAAATGATCATTTCAGATTTAATTTCCTGGCAGAAGAGCTTCATTGGGAGGTGGGAACTGCTTCTGGGGCAGGATGGTTTTCAGGCTCAGCTGAAACTCCAGGCCCAATCAGCTTCCTCCTTCGACTTTATGCACAGGAGGGGTTAGGGGCATACGATGAGTGGGGTCACCGTCCTACAATTAGGAAAACCTGCCTGCATATGGCACATGTAAACAGCAAAGAGGCCATGATCTGCTGGAGACTGAGGGATTCAAATGCAAAAGGGCTGGAGACAAAATGGTAAATAGGTTTTTGGGGGCAGGAGAAATGTAGTTGCTGCAGTTCTAAATCTCTCCGGCTGATATCGCACCACCTGCTCACTCATGTATAATGAATTGGAAGAAAGACTTCAGTGCAACCCGAGTAAAGGACTTATGTTGAAAGTCGGAATCTGCGTTCTGCAAAGAAGACGTGTTTGCTAAAAACAAGCAGCAAGCAGTGGTCTTCCGGGCTTCAGCATTGAGTTTGGAAAACAAGAACCCCACCTTGAACTTCATTAATTCCTAGGAATATTCAGTGCCCCTCTCCAATGCAGGGCAAAACATGTCTATGATAATTGAGCATTTTTGGAGGGGGTTGTCTTTGGGCAGCAAATACACATTTTTTTGTGATAGCCTTTAGTTTGTGAGACTGATACTTCCTCGGGTAATAGGAGCACACCTGCAACCCAGCTCGGTGTCTTCTCTCTGCAGCAAAATCCTAGTTAAAGCAATGGAGTGAGGGGGCGGGGGTTGAGTTATTGGCCTCTGTACAGGAGAACACAAATGGCAAAACATTTGGGATTAGAAACCCCAACTTAAGGAAAGCAAATCTTTATTTGTCAGTCACAAGTCCCCACTAAGGTGTAATGGCACATTTCACCTGAAACAACAGAAAGGCCCTGGCGACGGATCTCAGGGCGTGCTACCCTATCAAAGGACTTTAGATGGCACTGTTCTGGGGAGTAACCAATTGACTACCAAAGCCAGCTAGAGTCTCTGACAGGTCGGCAGGGCTGGGCAGGAGGCCTCGAAGGAGGGCACAGACAGCTGGAAAATTAACCCCGAATAGTCAGTAAAAATGAAAAGCCAACTTTGCGAAAATACCTTTAACTGCCAGGCTATTATGCAAGTCTATGCAAAAGGACGAGCATACTCGTCCTTGGCACTTAAGGGGAGGCTATGTGGGAAAGTGAGACCTCCCTCTTCCTCTCAAGTGTCATTGGGAGTTGCACTGCATCACTGCCACATGCAGAGATGTTCCAGGCGGGACTGGCCTGTGGGATACGTAGTTAGGAGTAGCCATTAGAGAGCAAGGACCGGCCGGGCCTCCAGTCCCTGGATTTTGGGTGAGTTTGGAACTCCAGTCGGGGGAGTTTATGCTGTTGCTGGTGGTCGAGGAAGGGTGGATAAATGTACTGTATGCAACCGTTCACCGGAAATATGGACACGTCATATTTTAAGCGTGCTTCTTTTTCAATGTGTGGAGGCGTTCCAGAAATATCACCTAATGGGGTTTACGAAAGTAAACATTTAATGCTGGGGTATAGTAAATACTCCTGCCATGAAGGTAGGCAAGGGGGCCAGAAACGGAGGACCACTTAGGTCAAATAAGATTGCTAATGGCCCTGAGATGCACTATCCCTCTGCAACAAGTCTTCTTACTTCACTGACCACTTTGACTCTTATCACACTCTTATCACCCTCGGCTCCCACTTCGTGCTACCACAGAATCCTGGATGTCCCCTCAGGACTCTGCTACAGCTCCATACAGTGACTCTGCCACCTTCTCCCACTCTCCTCAACCTTTTAGGAAGTGGGCTTATCAATAATGCCCTCAACACTGTCCCCACTAGACCCCTCTATCATCAACTCGTCCTCTTTTCAAAATTCTACTACCCAACCTTTCCTTCCTACTCCTCTCAATGTTCTGGCGCTCTTTTGACCCCCCGGTCCTCTCCGCTCCTTCTTCCCAGATCTGACCTTCTTCCTTGAGTCCCTTCCTACCGACATTGTCATGCTGGGGGATTTTAACCCCCAACTCCCCCCAAGCCCTCTGCATCCATCTGTCTTCAACTTAAATCCCTCCTACCGGACCACTCCCTCCATGACCAGCCTAGCCACTCCGCTGGGAACTCTCTTGACCTGGTCTTTCTCTCTAATTCACTCCTCTCCTTTATATGGGTCCCCTCTCCTCCTGATCACTCCATTGTTCACGTTAAGATCTCGGTCCCTCCACCTTCTACTCATCCAACCTCTTCCAAAAGAACAAACCCATGCAGGGCTCTCTTGCCCATTACCTTGATTATGCCAGGGCCTTTCTCTTGTCTCTTCCCCCTATCCATTCCTCTTCCATTGCCCTTGACTACCATGCTCGCACATTCACACCTTCCTGTCCTCAGCCTTGAATCACCTATGAAATTCTGACCCTTAAACATTCAGGTACTGTCCACTCAGTGCCCATGGACCCAACAGGTGCCTAGGTAACACCCAGTGCCATTAACACACTGTTGACTCAACATCTACAGGCCCCCAGAGTGCAAGGGGCAACATCCTATTTCATTCATGCACTGTACACGTCACGCTGAGGGCCCTCAGTGAGCATGACATGCACAGTTGCACGGGGGCAGCACGCAGTAGCATTCTTTCACTGTGCACTCTTCACCCACAGACCCTCTGTGTTCATGGTGCAAACCCGACAGTATATTATATGGGCCCTCACTCCGAACCTGCAGAGCCCCTGGGTGCATGGGACGCCACCCAACATCCTTTGCATGTCTGAGTATTCAGAGAGTACACATGCTCTGGATGGATGTGCCATAATCCAGTATCATTGAGGCTGGCAGGTATTCACATAGTGTCTTCAGTTACTCTGGCGGCTGGAGGCAGCCCCCAGCCCCATTGATGCACTGCTCACTCAGTGCCTGTTGCAGGTCCTGGCTGCATGGGACAGTACCCAGGCCAGTCACGCCTCTGCACCATCAGTGCCTGTTGCAGGTCCTAGCTGCATGGGACAGCACCCAGGCCAGTCACGCCTCTGCCCCATCAGTGCCCGCTGGAGGGTACTGGCTGCATAGGACAGCACCCAGGCCGGTAACACCTCTGCACCATCAGTGCCCGCTGGAGAGTCCTGGCTGCATAGGACAGCACCCAGGCCGGTCACACCTCTGCACCATCAGTGCCCGCTGGAGAGTCCTGGCTGCATAGGACAGCACCCAGGCCGGTCACGCCTCTGCCCCATCAGTGCCTGCTGAGGTTTCCCTCTGCTTGTGGCAGCAACCAGAGCCACTGATGCCCTGTCCACTTAGCACCTGAAAATCCTGCCGGTCAACAATGCACGAGCGAGCATCATCCAGGTGTCCATTGAGCTCCAGCAAGGATCATTTAATCACCTGTCGACTAAGCTTCCCATGAGGCCTTGTTGGGTAGGGCAACTGCAAGGAGTAAAGAGTGCAAGCTTGAGCCATCTTGCAGGTGTGATACCCATGATCCTCCGCTGTAGAGCCATAGAACTCTCTAGAATGATTATCCAACTCAGCTTCCGGATCCTGGTGAGTGCCAAGCTTGGTGTCCACCCAAAAGGTGATTCCTCTCTGCAGGAAACTCCTGAAATCCGAAATCTAGCAAGTGTGCTCCGCAGGACATCGGAACACCGGCCTCTATACTCTGGCCACGCCCAGCTGTAAGAGAAGCAGCGCTATTGGTAGAGACTTCAGGACAGTGCCTCCTAATACCCAATTCATGCCTACAGACATATGCTGCCACTATATGATTCTCAGAAAGCTTTCCACCACTAGAGCTTCCAGGATGATATAGGATACCCCAGTACAGCTCTAGAACCCCACACTAATATCCAGACCAATACGAGTAATAAACAGGTCTGCACGCAGAGCTCAGGGTGCTTCTGGTTTGCACCCATCAACACCACATTAAGGCTATCTTGCATTTTCCCTCTCTCCCCTCTAACCTAAGCCATCGCCTTCTGTGTCAGATCGGCCAAGGCACCTGGAGAACATGTATGGGATACATGCCATTAACATACCATCACCCGTGGTACACGGACGCACATCGCGGTGAAGCCAAATTTAAGGTGTCAATCACTGTTGTCCATAGTGCACCTGAGGGAACGTGCAGTTGATGTGCGTCTGATCCTATCCAGCTGGAGCGTGTCCCGGAATCACCATTTGCTAAAGGCACTCCATGATACAGAATGCATGCATTTGTTTGTTTGTTTATTTGATATAGCGGTAAAAAAAAAAAACCGCAGGTAGCCGGGCACAAACATTACAAGGATACTTGAGAACTTAGTTACAATGGAAAACAGAATAGGCAGTGAGACAGTTCAGCAACGTTACAGTCAGAATATGCTTATAAAATTAATGCCAAGTGTCAGGAACATAGAGTGCTAGGGAACAATCAGCCACCGTTTTGTAGTCCCGGATGGATCCAGTGAGATTCCTAGATACTAGCAGTAGTAGAACGGAAGTCCCTGTGGGGGGTCGAGTTTAACAAAAGGCATAGTCAAGGGGTGACACTCAGGACGAGTGGTTCTAGTGAGAGAGGGTGGTTACGTTAGATGTCATTCGATCGTATCCATGAAAGAACCTTGCGCCTGAAGCTTAGATACGGTTGGTCCTTTCTAATTTCTAACAGGAGTTTATTCCATGTTTGGGCTGCTATGACTGGAAAACTAGCGCGGCCAGCTGTGCTCTTTTTGTATCTAGGCACCATCAGGTTATAAGCGTTGGTCATTCTAGTGGGGCGGTTTGAGATTCTTTTGTTAATTCTATTTGCTAGGTAGGGAGGAGCTATAGTGTTGAGGCATTTGGATGTGAGCGAAAGGATTTTGAGGGTTATTCTGTCTTTAATTTTTAGCCAGTGGATATTCCTTCTGGAGGTAGAGACATGGGCTCTGTTATGAATGTTTAAGGCTACTCTAAGCATTATTTTGGAGTGTTTGGAGTTTGTTGAGGATATACTTGTTAGATCCCGCATATAGGGCATTGCAATAGTCCAATCTGGATAGGATGAGTGCATTAGCTAGGGTAATACAGCTGGTCTCCGTTAGGAATGGCCTGCGTGCTCGATCAGTTTACAAGTATAGGCTGTGGAGGAGGCAAGGGAATTCATTTGTTTCTTGAGAGTGAGTGCTGATTCCAGATAGACCCCAAGGGTTTTGACTGCAGGCATCACTTTGATGACATTATTGTCGATGTTAAACGAGGCATAGTTCGGGTCAAGTTTATTAATCGCTGTCTCTGTGCTGAGGATCAGAATCTCGGTTTTGTTGTCATTCAGGCAGAGGCCGTGAGATGCCATCCATGCCTGAATGAGGAGATATATCTTGTTTACCAAGGCTGAGTCTTCCAGGAAGTTGCCCGAAAGGGGGATGAGGATCTGAGTGTCATCTGCATAGTTAGTGTAGATGACGCCCAGTCTGTCCAACTTGTCAAACAAAGGTTTGTTAAAGATGTTCATAGTGGGAGACACACTGATCCCTAGGGGACACCGCAGGAGACTTGGATGGGATCGGCAGCTGCTAGGGGGGAAGAACACTCTCATTGTCCGGTTAGCAAGGAAGGATTGTACCCAGGTTATGGCATCACTTGAAAAGTGGGCAGCGGAGCCAAGGTGATTGCATAATACTGCATGATCTACCAGGTCAAAGGCTGCCGAGAGGTCAAGGAGGAGAAGCATAGCTGATTTTCCATTATCCTTCAACTCGTCAATTTGAGTTTTAAGGTCAATCAGGGCTGTTTCAGTGCCGTGAAGGGGACGGAAGCCGGATTGTCGTGAGCCTAGAAGGTTGTTAGTTTCAACAAGATTGTCCAGAATTTGCAAGTAGGCTACCCTGTCGATAATTTTGAGTAGGAATGGGACAGTGGTGATGGGTCTGTAGTTAGCCGGGATGGCGGGGTCGAGGGTTTGTTTTTTTAGCAAAGGTAGGACCCAAGACTGTTTAAGGTTGTTGGGCACTAGGTTAGTCTTAAAGGAGGCATTAATCAGTTTGGAGATGAAGGGAGCTAGGTCTCTCGCAGCATCTTTTATGATTTGGGCGGGGCAGTTATCTCCTTTGCAATTGGAAGGCTTTAGAGAGAGTATGATTTTTTCTGTCTCTAGTATAGTTATTTGTTTGAAGCTGAAAAGGTGAGGAGTGTTATTAGACCGGTTTTGGGTGGGCTGTACCAAAGGAGTAGGCTCCACTGGCAATAGCAATGCAGCTTTTTTTGTTGCAATTTTAGTTTGAAGAGAGCAAATTTTTCCTGCAAGGGCATTTTGAACACTAGTGCACCAGAGATTATTTTTGGGGGTATTATCAGTTTGCGGAATGGGTGATTCCATTTCCCGGAGGATGGAGAATAATTCCTTAGTGTCAGATTTGGCTTTAGCTATTCTGTCATTGTAAGTATTCTTTTTAGTGTTAATAATTTCCTTTTTGTACTGTTTGGCATGGGTAGCTAGCTTAATTTTGTTCTCCTCAGTAGGCGAGTGTCGCCAGATTGTTTGCAATTTTCTTTTTTGAGTTCTATTGTCTTTCAGTTGAGGTGTGAACCAGTTATTCAAATGTAAAAGTTGTTTGCCTTTACGGTCTTTGGTGGGGGGGGGGCAGATCTAGTGCCTTGGTCATAGTGCTATTATAAGTTTACACAAGTAAGGTCGGGTCTGTGATATTGTCTATATTGTTATATTGTTATATTATTGCATTAATACATATATGTCCAGGTACAGATGAAGGTTTCTTATACATATTGGGCCCGATTCATGGAATTTTTTCATGGTTCAAAAGTGACTTTGCACTGCTGAAAAGTGACTTTGCACTGTCGACACAAACCCTGAATCATGAAATTGTGCAAAGTGTATTTGTGCAGTGCAAGTGGTCTTTTTTGCAGTGCAAAATGACTTTGCACTTACTTTCTACTGCAAAAATACACTTTGCACAGTTACATGAATCAGGGTTTGTGTCGACGGAGCAAATTCACTTTTCAGCAGTGCAAAGTCACTTTGAACCGTGCAAAAATTCAATGAATTGGGTCCTAAGACTTGAACACAGGCCTCTGATACCAGGGTGAACAGGCACACACACACTCATTCACACACACCCACACACACTAGGAATCACACACACACTAGGAATCACTCACACACACCTACACAGACTAGGAATCACACACTCTAAATGCATCTGACTTTCTCTCTCCAAAATCTGTCAACGTTTCCTCATTTTGCAGGTGAAAGGCACTGATGTGTGTTCAGCAGTGTGCATGCACGGCACGCAGCTCATTGGAGCTAAGTGCATGTAGTAACTTTGCATATATTAACGGTATCAGGTAATAAAACCGCGGCAAAAATGTCGCTGGTAAACACAATCAATTTTGCTGTGGTTTGACCCGGTAAAGGTGTACCCCATTATACCATTTAAGGGGAGCAGGGGTTGCGGGGGGTGTCATAATGAGTCTGGGGGGTTGCAGGGTGTCCCGCGCAACCTTTACATGATTGTGGCACAAAAATCACAGCATTTTTGCTGCAATAGTTTGTATTCACGGCCATTTTTGCCACGATTTTAAGACATGAAAACATATTAACTAGCTAAAGATTTTGCTAATGTGTTACTCCCAGTTTACTCGTTAATCAGACTCGTAAATTCAAGCTAACCAGGCTTGTGTTTTTTCAGTAACATTTAAACCAACTGCTCAGGCAACACGTGACACTAGTTGTTTCTGGCAAAGCGCTCTTTCAAAGGAAAGCGCTCGCACCACACGCTGGGAAAGCTGAGCTAAAGAGCCGAGGCCCAGCCGCCCACAGCTGTGCGTTGCTCATCTGCAAGGCCTACGCCAATGGGACCGTGGGCCTCGGAGGAACTGGCAACTCCACCAGAACAGAGCCACTCGCCAAACACCCACGAGCGCGGCCTCGCCCCAGATGAGGCGATGAAGACATCCCCAGTGCAGAGAGGCTGGCCAGCCCAGCCCCTGATCTCGAGCAGCTCCCCACTAATGCTCACCACTTGGCCAATGTCTGCCCCAATAAAGGAAGAGGTGAACACACACTTTGCAGCGAATCACGTGGCATCTGTGCGCCTATTCCCGCGTGCGTGCGTGCGTGCGTGCGTGCGTTTAAAAGCGAAATGACATCACAGCACACACCAATCACTCTGCTGTTCATTGTGTCTCGCGGAAACAATGGGTCTGCATCACAAGCGGCGCGTGGCCCCCCAAGGAACATGTTCAAGAGTCTGCCAACACATCTGGAGATGGGAAGGGCGGGTGTGGTTCACACAGGCTCAGTCCGCAAAATAAATGCAGGCGCCGAGAAGAGGCCAACAAGGAAACGGCTCCTTTAAGCCACGCTCAGAACGATGCCTGCCGACACTTCCGCTGTGTGCAATAAAAGGGGTTCAACCCATTCACAACTAGTTTCCAAGGTCAGAGTGTACAGTTTCCCACTTTTGAAGGTGCTGTGGCTGGGGTGCAGTCTCATGGACCCGGCTATTAACACGGCAGAGAATTCAACGTGTCCCTTAAACCTGCACAGGCACACGTGTGTATTTCTCGCTTAGTTTGAGTAGGGCTGCCCACATATATGCACAGGCACATCTGCTCGGGCATAGAAGTAAAACAAAACAAAATCAACCACAGGACTAAAAGAGAAACACATTTGGAAAAGAAAAACTCCCTCCAGCTGTGCTACTATTCGTTGGATACTGAAGATTCATGGTTCTAATCACCAATAGAAGCCTCCCTTTTCCTATGTGCTCCTCCCAACGTCCAGATCTCTAGCCAATCAGCAATCTCGGAATGGGGGGCTCTAACCACAAGCAAGGACTGCACTCGAAGCCTCCCTTTGTGATGCGTAGATACTGTGCACCGGTCAAGGAGACACAGACAAGCTCTGTCACAGGAAGCCCCCGGGCAGCCCCCCCCTTTTCCACTGCCCTGTGTTTGAACCTTACAATCAGGCTCTATTTTGCTAGAGGACCTGGAAGCGTGCAGGCATCTAGGAACACTCATGTGGGTGGCGGTCACCTGCCACAAAACAGAGTGCTCTGGTGCAGGCCATAACACTTCAATAAGGACCTCTGTCAACAGACTATCTGACACAGAGGAGCTGACTCATGAATTTCCGGGGGGGGGGGGGGGGGGGGTGCGGGGGGGCAAATACAGGAAGTGACATCACTGGCAGGTACATGACCGCAAATTTGCATGTAGTCGCCAACATGGTGCAACGGAGCTACTTAAGTGAGACCGTTTCGTGTGAACAGCCCTCACCGCCGGCATCAGCTGACTTGCTCTCCACGTCCAACTGTCATGAGTGTTGTCTCATGTTGACTGCCTTTTCTCGTGAATTTTTTGATCTGTCTTGTAACATGTGTATAGCGGTTAAGTAACTTGTAACTTGTGTATAGCGCTTAAGTGTAAGCACTTTATTAATCCGAATGAATAAATACATGTCAGACCTCCTGAAGCGATATGTTGGCGAGATGCCGAGAATTTTGGTTAGATTAGAATATTTTAGAAAACATCGCTGAGATTACTCTTTTCAAAGCATTACGTGTGCACATTTCCATTTTTGCAATTACACCCAAATAAAGCGCCACCGCAGAGGTTAGGTGCCTTAGCAGGCTGTTGACAAATTAGATGAGGAGGGCCACCTCCCACACAGTTTAACGTCTCTCTCCTGTATTTGCAAGTAAAGGTCGGGGGGGGGGGGGGGGGAGGTGACCTCGAGGGAAAATGTGAGATTTAATTGACGGGCCGGGGCCACTGGA
This sequence comes from Ambystoma mexicanum, assembly GCF_040938575.1. Lineage (NCBI taxonomy): Eukaryota > Metazoa > Chordata > Amphibia > Caudata > Ambystomatidae > Ambystoma > Ambystoma mexicanum. The sequence goes on from NC_090923.1 coordinate 46,245,407, forward strand.
AGGCAGGTCTTTCAGAGGCCCCGTCGTGCCAGGGAAATCTCGCCACCTCCCTATTGGCAAGTGACATGGGATGAACATAGCGCACATCCAGCCAGCATGCAACAAAGCGCTTTTTACCCGGCAGGAGAGAAGTGATGCAGTATCGATGGAAAGGGCCATCGATACTGCACCACTTCACTCCGGTCAAGGTGGGGAGGGGTCAGCCCCGACTTGATTTTGCCGGGGAGGGGTGCCTGGGCCCCGGAGCCCCCCCCCCCCCGTACTCGGCGCCCCTGATCTGACATGGTTATGCAATAACGCCCCTACATCAATGACATCCAACATGGCTTTAAAGCGCAACTGACCCTTGAAAATGTATTTGACTTAATAAAGACCTCATGCAAACCAATAAAATGGAGTCGGAAAACAAAGCGTTCATCTTGAACGGGGTCAACATTTGTAGAGGCAAATCACAGCCAAGTACCCTCCATATGACATGCTGCATTGCTGGCTCCTGTGCACACCGCCACACCTCAAGTGGCACACTTTGAGTCTCTCCAAAGTGGCATGTTAAAGAGGCAGAAAGCAGCCACTCGTGAGTCACTCCGCAGAGACGTGCAGGTGCCTGGATGCAGGGAGACCAGCCCTAAGCACAGACATGCAGGCGGCAATTTCTATAAATAGAAGAGCTGGCCCTTACATTTAGCAACATAAACTCAAAAAGGGGAGAACAGTTATTTGGGGGCGAAGGGCGTTCAACATTGAACATGTTTCTGAAAGGGTGATGGTCTCCCTTAAGGATGAGCACTTTTCTAATGGGTGTGAAATAATCGATTTCCCCGTCAATATGACCACATTGTGATCACACAATACAATGGCCCTCATTACGACCCTGGCGGAGAACCATGGTGCAATTTGCACCATGGTCCATGGCGCAAAGCTGCCAACTCCGCCATGGGGGTTGGCGGACTTACCGCCCCATTCCGACCTTGGCGGGGCGGTAAGTCCCCAATCCCCATTTACACTTCCCCATTCCCATTTTTGCCCCCTAGGGTATAATGGGAGTGGGGAAGGCGTTAATTACGCCACCGTAAATTACGGTGGCGTAATTAACAACAAGTCCCGTAGCGCCATGGATTTTTCCGGCTGCAAAAAGCAGCCGTAAAAATCGCCATGGCGCTACGGGAACTCGTAGTCTGGCGGAAAGGTACGCCATGCATTACGCCGGCGTAAACCCCTTTCCGCCAGGGTCGTAATGAGGGCCAATGTATCAAAGACCAGATTAATACATTTGATTGAGTAGCTGTGTAAGGCTGAGGTCCTCGCACGCCATTGCACCCATTCTGTAAAATTAAATGATTTCAATAATTTATGGAGAGTTGTTCAGATCACCAAACACAATGAAAACAATACAGATCTTAAAAATTAAATTATATGCAATTTAGAAGGTCAAAACCACAACATGAACATTTTCTATCCGAAATGGTGCGCATTAAAACACTGTTAGGAGAGCATTTGGAAAGAACACACATTGACTCATTTGTCGGCTCCCCAGAGCAAAAAACACAGTAAATTGGCCTCTCCTGTTGCTAAGCGTGTTAACGCCTCTCGATGCAGCACAACTGTGGTTAGACTCACAGCGAATAATTGCACGTTTTCACTGAAAGCTGAGGTCTTATTGCAACCCTAGACTTTCAGGTGTTTTGGACTACAACTTGCAATAGCTACAACCAGAACAGGCAATGTTGAATGCTCCTGGGAGTTGTAGTCCCAAACATCTGGACAACCACATGTTGCTGACCCATGAAGTAGAAGGAGGGAACCCATTTTGATATCTCTTAGAATGAGGGCACCCATTTTGAGATCTTTTAGAACGATGGATCCCATTTTGAGATCTTTCAGAATGAAGGATCCCATTTTGAGATCTTTTAGAATGAGGGATCCCATTTTTAGATTTTTCAGAAAGAGGGATCCCATTTTGAGATCTTTTAGAAAGGGGGAACCCATTTGACATCATATAGAAGTAGGATGCCATTTCAGTGTCTTCTTTCCTCCACCCTCCAGTCCGCCCCATGCAGTCCCTGCCAGAAACCACAGCTTGGCACTTGAGATGGCGGGCACATACCTCGATGATCCGGTCGTGGATCTGCAGTCCCCCTTCCTTGGCGGCAGGCCCGCTGTCGACTATTTTGGACACAAAAATCCCTTCGCTTGACAGACCGTCTTGGTTCTCCTACGGGAGGGAAACAGGAGACTCATTAGAAGGGGTTTGCCATAAGATGCTCTCATTTGCCTTTGAGTTCTAATTGTTCAAGGACTGGTCCACTAACTGAAAGAGAGGCTGTGCCCCCCAAAGAAATGTTAAAGTGCCAAGTCCCTGAGACGGGATTAAATATGCAAAGGTGCCCTTGGTTTCACCGCAACATGGATTAGAGCCCGCCAACAGTTGCCACCACAGGACAAAGCGAAGCAACGGGGAGGAGAAAAAGTCAAGTTTATATAAAGCAATTTCATCGCCATGTTAACATTAGTCCCGCCGCCGAGAGGCAATCATATATGTGTTGTGTGTATATGTCCTGCGGGCACAAACTTGCAACAACTTCCCATCTTCACTGGCATATTGCGCCTGACTCATTGTACAAAGATTTACATGATCCGGGGCCAGAAGTCTGAAGTTACAGCACACTGTGTCGCTAACGCCGAACAGATGCTCACGTCCGCCCGTCCACTAGGCAAGCGGCTTACAAACACAAAACTCGTTCCAGAACTCCGCTCTTAATCACAAAGGAGTGAATGGGTTCTGTCTTCTTTCTACTGAGCAGTTTCTTAAACGTGGTAAATTTGCTCATAGCAAATTGATTGTTGCATTTTTGTCATTTCTTTCTTAACGCCTATACACCTCTTGTACGTATTGAAAACTCACATCAAAGTTAGAGCTCACTTTATGAGAACTTTTATACATGAAGGAGGCATATAGTACATGAGCAGAATGAATGCACATTTTATTTAAAAACTGGATACATACATGTGAGAGATGTACATTTCATACATGTGAGAGATGTACATTTCGTACATGTGGGAGATGTACATTTTGTACATGTGAGAGATGTACATTTCGTACATGTATACTAATATACGTCTGAAATCTCAAAGTCAGGACTGACTCTGATATCACCACCGGGAGAAATAAATTACACACATGTACAAATCGTAAAGCTCTTATATCCCTCCTCTAGATATACAAACTCACATTACAGTCAAATCTGACTTGAATGTCAATTTGATAAATACAGGATGCGTATAGGACAAGGTCACTTCATACCAAAAACTCATGCGCTACTTAAATGCCATACATTCACATGCCACACACTTGTACCAAACACTACCACAACACACTCTTACCACAAATGCACTTACGACACCTACAAATATAACACACACATTCACGCTACACATTCGTACACCACACACTCTTGAGACACACAATCTTGCGACACACACTCTTATGACACACACACACTTACAACACACACACTATGAAGCACACACTTATACCACTGACTCATAATCAATGAAGATATTGTATACAAACTGTACACATATGTGTAGGAGAAATACATTTCTCATATGTACACTAATATCCATATGAAAACTCACATCAAAGTCAGAACTGTCTTTGAAGTCATTTTTCATATGTATTTTAAACATATAGGACCTGCAAATTGCATGGATGTACAAAATGTAAACATTTTATACACCTCCTAAACTATACAATCTCCAAAGTGAAACCCCACTCTGAATTGAGTTTTTATATATGTAGCAGGGGTATATAAAATGTACATTTCATATGACTTCAAACCAAAAACTCATACACTACTTATACGCCATACTCACCTGCCAGACACGTTCACACCAAACACTGTGACGAATTGAGGGAATTTGTCTCTTCGCCCCAAGGTGGAGGCCCCCCTGTGAGGCTAGGGAGGCAACCCCACCCTGCAATACCCTCCTGAGGCGTAGAGGCAAGTGGCACCTCACTGGGAGAGACTCCCTCAAGTGGTGCATACAATGGCCTACATGGGATGTGTTACAATACAAGACCCAGTGAAGTACCAAGCCTATGACAAAAAAACTATAATACCAGATCATGTGAAATACCAAGACTGGGACGAAGAAATTATAATACCAGACCCTGCGAAGTACCAAGACTAGGATAAAGAAACTATAATACCAGACCCTGTGAAATACCAAGACTGGGACGAAGAAACTATAATACCAGACCCTGCATAGTACCAAGACTAGGACGAAGAAACTATAATAGCAGACCCTGTGAAATACCAAGACTGGTACGAAGAAACTATAATACCAGACCCTGTGAAGTACCAAGACTAGGACAAAGAAACTATAATACCAGACTCTCCGAAGTGCCAAGACTCGGACAAAAAACCTATAATACCAGACCCTGTGTAACTGGAACACCGGACCCTGTGAAATACCAAGACTCGGACTAAGAGACTACAATACCAGACACTGTGAAATACCAAGAATGAGACGAAGAAACTACTAATAGATACTGTTATCTGATGAAAAAGGTGATGTCACTTTAAAACAGGATGCCCAATCAACTGAGACGATGGCATGGATAAAATGTGTGTTCTGAGAGAGACGAACGAGAAGGAGAAAGAGAGGACTATGTATGTGAGCTGGTGGAAGGCCCCAAGTTGCGTAGACCTTGACAGTGAAAGAGAGAGAGAACCACATATGTCAGGTGAGGAAGGCCCCAAGGTATGTAAACCTTGACGGAGAAGGGAATCAGAAAGGCCACAAGGTTCAAACTTGCGTTCCTTTTCAGTACGCCAGTAAGTCACAGCTTACCCAAAGCACGAGAGAACAGAAATGCAGGAGCCCAGTAGAAGGTGGTGGTGTGACCACAGATGGGAACCCGTGGTGGCCCGAGGGTCCAGGCAACATTGCGGATACCACCGGCACGTTAAGGCTGCAAGGTGTACGGGCACAGCACAGCGGACAGTGACACCGTGAACAGACTAGAAATCGCAAGGATGGTGACTCCGGAGAAGAAAAGGCATTGGTGGTCCATGAACCGAAAAAGGGTCCCCCAGGAAGAAAACTCCCAAAGACTTTCTCCTACTGGAACAAAGCTAACAGGGAGAACGGGAGGACCGGGAGGACGAAAGGGAAACATTATATCGCACAGTTAACTCATCCCAGCATAAAATCTGAAACAGGCTTAAACTTGAAACAAAGTACAAGTGTTTTGACATTACAGAAAGAACTGTTAAGCACCCAAATAATGAGTGAACAGAAGGATGGATAAAAATACCTGGGAACAAGGGGAAAGTAACAGGGCATCCTGTACCAAACCAATATAAATTTGAAGAGGCAACAAGATCAGGAAAAGATCTTAGAGAAAACAGGCAATTAAAGCACATTTTAAATAACGCCCAACAAAACTCAGTAAAAGTGTATGCTGAGAACCATAGACAAGAAAGGAGAACTAATAAGAGACCCCAAGAGAAATACCCATAGGGAAGAGAAACCCCAATTATCCAATTGAGGAACTGAAGGGTTTGATCCAAGAGGTCACAAGAGTCTATTTGCAGATAACATACTCAAGAGACAGGTAGTAGAAGTACCATCAGGAGAAGGGGGTCATTCTGCAGACCTAGGTTAGTTTTCATAGTTGTTGAGTCAGAAAAGGGTAGTTTTGGACAGTGGACCTATTTCTACTGAACATTTCATGACTGACTGACGAGCACCATAGTTATTAACATAGACAGGGATCACATGTGATGGGGAACGACCGGCATGATACTTTTCTTTAATAAAATATTAGACAACATGTCCTCAGTGAGTCTGTGTCCTTCTTCTGACTCGCCACAGCACTCATAAGCTTACACCACGCACTCTTATGGCACACGCACTTACAACACACACACTTAGCACACAATTATGGCACCCGGTCATATATATAAGGAAGGGCTGGAAGACATGTGCTAAATGGATTGACATCTTGTACCCCAACTGGACATGTATGTGTATGAAATGTACATTACGTAAATGTACACTACCATACACATACATATTACATCAACGTCAGGACTAACATTGAGGTGAATGGTCATATGCATATAAGATGTAAACAAGAACCAGACTGCATACATGAACACCATTTAATCCATACAACACATATGCTCATATGGCAAATACTCATACAGCATACATGTGTACTCACTATATTCATACACTGTACACCACACTCCACATAAAACAACACTGGAATTACATATTAAAAAAACCTTTTTTAAATACGAGTTAAGGGTAATCTAATAAAAAGTAAAGGCTATAAATTGTGGGAATAACAACATTTAGGTGCAAACACTCACTGTAAACCACTACATATTCAACCATGAAACTCAAAGTGTAAACGCTCACCACATTGCACTAGAAATCCAACCTTAACACTCACTGTAAATATAAGGCCGGTTAAATCAATACCATAGTTTAAGGGTGTGTTATGCCTCCCTTAGACCCAGTGCCCATTCAGTGGCCAAGCTGGTAAAGGATTCCCCCAAAAGATGTTCAATTGCTATAAAGGGTTTTTATCTAATTAGAGGTGGATTCCAAACTCACTTAAAGGCGCTGATCAGATGGGGGACATGGACAGCTCCGGGCAGCTAAACCAAGTAAGCACTGGCCTAAGGGTTTTATGTCATGTTTTCGAAAAGATTTGATCGAATTCGAGTTCAGTGAATTCTTTTTGTTGTAGTCGATGTTTCCACAAATATATTATACACAAGTAGAGCTCCCACACATCCCCCATAACCCCACTACATGATCTATTCATCTAAACCCACACCCCACATATATTTGCAGCATAATTCGTTACAATGCACTAGATGAAATCAAATTCGACTAAATCTGCTGCGCACTTTGCACTTTTGTAATTAGTCTGCACTCCATGGTGCACTCGCCATTTCCTGCCATTGCTTGCCTTTATTTCTGCTGCAACCCTGCTCCATGATATAAGGCCCCATAGTGTATGTTCACCGCTGACGTGTCCTGTAGCCTGCTTGCACTTCCAATGTCTGCCCTAAAATTAGGATTTATCCCATCCAGCTTGTGTACACCTGTGCTGTGTTTTATATTTAGCCTACTTGAAACCACCAGACTGACACTCGCAGCCCTGCGCTGTGCTTTGTATTACAGGAAACCACCGGATTGACACTTGCAGCCCTGCGCTGTGCTTTGTATTACAGGAAACCACCGGATTGACACTTGCAGCCCTGCGCTGTGCTTTGTATTTAGTCTACCTGAAACCACCAGATTGACACTTGCAGCCCTGCGCTGTGCTTTGTATTTAGCCTACCTAAAACCACCGGTCTGACACTTGCAGCCCTGCGCTGTGCGTTGTATTACAGTAAACCACCGGACTGACACTTGCAGCCCTGCGCTGTGCGTTGTATTACAGTAAACCACCGGACTGACACTTGCAGCCCTGCGCTGTGCTTTGTATTACAGGAAACCACCGGATTGACACTTGCAGGCCTGCGCTGTGCTTTGTATTTAGTCTACCTGAAACCACCAGATTGACACTTGCAGCCCTGCGCTGTGCTTTGTATTACAGGAAACCACCGGATTGACACTTGCAGCCCTGCGCTGTGCTTTGTATTTAGTCTACCTGAAACCACCAGATTGACACTTGCAGCCCTGCGCTGTGCTTTGTATTTAGCCTACTCTGAAACCACCGGATTAACACTTGCAACCCTGCTCTGTGCTTTGTATTTAGCCTACTTGAATCCACCGGACTGAAACTTGCAGCCCTGTGCTGTGCCTTGTATTACAGGAAACCTCCGGACTGACACTTACAGCCCTGCGCTGTGCTTTGTATTACAGGAAACCACCGGATTGACACTTGCAGCCCAGCGCTGTGCCTTGTATTACAGGAAACCACCGGACTGACACTTGCAGCCCTGCGCTGTGCTTTGTATTTAGTCTACCTGAAACCACCAGATTGACACTTGCAGCCCTGCGCTGTGCATTGTATTACAGGAAACCACCGGACTGACACTTGCAGCCCTGCGCTATGCCTTGTATTACAGGAAACCACCGGACTAACACTTGCAGCCCTGTGCTGTGCTTTGTATTACAGGAAACCACCAGATTGACACTTGCAGCCCTGCACTGTGCTTTGTATTACAGGAAACCACCGGATTGACACTTGGAGCCCTGCGCTGTTCTTTGTATTTAGTCTACCTGAAACCACCAGATTGACTCTTGAAGCCCTACGCTGTGCTTTGTATTACAGGAAACCACCGGATTGACACTTGGAGCCCTGCGCTGTTCTTTGTATTTAGTCTACCTGAAACCACCAGATTGACACTTGCAGCCCTGCGCTGTGCTTTGTATTTAGCCTACTCTGAAACCACCGGATTAACACTTGCAACCCTGCTCTGTGCTTTGTATTTAGCCTACTTGAATCCACCGGACTGAAACTTGCAGCCCTGTGCTGTGCCTTGTATTACAGGAAACCTCCGGACTGACACTTACAGCCCTGCGCTGTGCTTTGTATTACAGGAAACCACCGGATTGACACTTGCAGCCCAGCGCTGTGCCTTGTATTACAGGAAACCACCGGACTGACACTTGCAGCCCTGCGCTGTGCTTTGTATTTAGTCTACCTGAAACCACCAGATTGACACTTGCAGCCCTGCGCTGTGCATTGTATTACAGGAAACCACCGGACTGACACTTGCAGCCCTGCGCTATGCCTTGTATTACAGGAAACCACCGGACTAACACTTGCAGCCCTGTGCTGTGCTTTGTATTACAGGAAACCACCAGATTGACACTTGCAGCCCTGCACTGTGCTTTGTATTACAGGAAACCACCGGATTGACACTTGGAGCCCTGCGCTGTTCTTTGTATTTAGTCTACCTGAAACCACCAGATTGACTCTTGAAGCCCTACGCTGTGCTTTGTATTACAGGAAACCACCGGAATGACACTTGCAGCCCTGCGCTGTGCTTTGTATTTAGCCTACCTGAAACCACCGGATTGACACTTGCAGCCCTGCGCTGTGCTTTGTATTTTGCCTACCTGAAACCACCGGATAGACACTTGCAGCCCTGCGCTGTGATTTGTATTTAGCCTACTTGAAACCACCAGACTGACACTTGCAGCCCTGCGCTGTGATTTGTATTTAGCCTAACTGAAACCACCGGACTGACACTTGCAGCCCTGCACTGTGCCTTGTATTACAGGAAACCACCGGATTGACACTTGCAGCCCTGCGCTGTGCTTTGTATTTAGTCTACCTGAAACCACCAGATTGACACTTGCAGCCCTGTGCTGTGCTTTGTATTTAGTCAACCTGAAACCACCAGATTGACACTTGCAGCCCTGCGCTGTGCTTTGTATTGCAGGAAACCACCGGAATGACACTTGCAGTCTTGCGCTCTGCTTTGTATTATAGGAAACCACCAGACTGACACTTGCATCCCTGCGCTGTGCTTTGTATTTAGCCTACCTGAAACCACCGGATTGACACTTGCAGCCCTGTGCTGTGCTTTGTATTTAGCCCACCTGAAACCACCGGATTGATACTTGCAGCCCTGCGCTGGGCTTTGTAATACATGAAACCACCGGATTGACACTTGCAGCCCTGCGCTGTGCTTTGTATTTAGCCTACCTGAAACTACCGGATTGACACTTGCAGCCCTGCGTTGTGCTTTGTATTACATGAAACCAATGGATTGACACTTGTAGCCCTGAGCTGTGCTTTGTATTTAGCCTACTTGAAACCACCAGATTGACACTTGCAGCCCTGCGCTGTGCTTTGTATTTAGCCTACTTGAAACCACCAGATTGACACTTGCAGCCCTGCACTGTGCTTTATATTTAGCCTACTTGAAACCACCAGATTGACACTTGCACCCTGCACTGTGCTTTATATTTAGCCTACCTGAAACCACCGATTGACACTCGCAACCCTGCGCTGTGCTTTGTATTGCATGAAACCACAGGATTGACACTTGCAGCCCTGCGCTGTGCTTTATATTTAGTCTACCTGAAACCACCGGATTGACACTTTTAGCCCCACTAGGCACCTGCAATATTACCTCTCCTGCACGCACACCTGAAGTTGCCCCCCACAACATGAGGTGTGACTTTGCCAGTTTGGTGCACCCACACCTTTCCTGCTATTTTAAAAAGATGTATGAGTTGTATTGCACTCCATAATGTGTCTACTCGCACTTTCTACAACTAGCGCTGTGATACCTCAGGATTTGGGCGCTGCTATAAATGCAATAAAAAAGTAAGGTCCAAGGATAGGATTCATTTTGGAGAATCGCCTCTCACTGACTCATCATATTAACATAATCCACTTTCCATACCAAGGTTGATTACGTGGCTTATTCTGCCTGATTTAAGGCCGGCATAATAGTGTCTAGAACGTCTAGAAACCTTCATATTCCCTCAAAGCTTTGCCATGACCGACCCCCACTAATCGGCTACCGACTCATCCCACCTCTCAAAGGAAACACCTGCTAAGACTAGCTCCCTGGTTGAGATAGACTCTAAGTGCTCTCAATTATGGGACGGTGGTATCAATTTATAAAAACAATCGCTACATAGATTTAACCATAGGGATAATTCAGTTTCCAAAGTCTAAACCCCAGGTCTACAATGCTCCTTCAACTAAAAAAAAGGTGTGCACTTTTTTGGGAGACAGGCTACATGACTACTTTTGGAGTCGTTTTTCATAGGAATATTATTGGCTGAAACCTGCATCAGGGTCATAAAGAGCGTTGCTCCACACTACAGAACTCAAAGGTGGTGGGAGGCCATCTTGCATTTACCAAGATAATCACATTGCCACGATTATTCCGGTGCCAAGTTATTTTTTTTTCTGTAGAAGATAACAGATCAGGCACGACTTAGATCTCTGCACTCAAACCCTTTACCTCAACTCTTTACATTGTTAATTAGAATAATCTGGGGTTTCCTATTTAAGCAATAATCCCCGAGCAGGGGAACCAATGGCGTCTGCATTTCCTTTGTAGGCCTGGGGCCTTTCCAAACGACCAATCACGGGTTGCTTTCGTGCTATCCTATCTGAGTGGCAGTGCTGCAGACTAGTCTGTACCCTTTGTCAGTTGGGGGATTACCGCTTTAGGTAATGCCCCGGGGCCCATAGTTACAGCAGGCAATGGGGCATTATCTGAAGTGGTAATGCCCCCCTGCAAGGGGCTTATTGCTATTAGTACTCTGACCCGTAAGACCGTAGTACTAATAGCCTTTTTTTCAGTTGTGATACGCCGTTTAACCCGAGGGTCCTTAAATTCTGTAACACGTCAAGCATAGATGGGGATACAATATAACTCTTACTCCAGTTGATAAAACAGACCAAGGAAGTTAGCAAAAAGGCTCATCTGGCTGTTTTATTATCAATTGTCTAAAACAGGGAGTTTCAATGGACGTCGCACAGCATATCTCTCGAATCATTTCATAAAAAATCATACTTTTATAACAAATACCCATCATACAAGACATGATACTATGTAGCAAACAAAAAAAAACTATGAGGGGTTGTGCTTGGCTTAAGGGGAACATCTAAGTAAACGTTCTATATAGGAACGGGTTGTGATTGGATCTCTACAGTCAGGTGGACAACCTATGCCCACACATAGCGCAAGTCATCTTCATCAGTTATTAGATACACAGTGTATTATTGGCTCTCAAACTAGAAGGCCCTCTGTTATATTGTCCTCTGCAATTGGTTGGCACGCTCGTACCCTTCTGGAACATTCGGCTCACTAGCAGCACGTAAGTTGGTACGCCAGGTGTCAGTGGGTGGACTTGACCATGACTCCCCACCCAATTAGCCCAACATCTCTCATTGCTCATGCCGTCTATTATTCATATTGTCTTTGAACTTGGCCTGAGAATACACGGGAGTGTGAGCACGTGCGTATCTCAAGTCTGGTACTGAATGCCCAATATCTATTTCCATCCATACCCCACGTGACAGGAGACCGTATTTCAGCCTGTTTTGCAGCATTTATTTGTCTTGAATTACTAGACTTGGCGTTCATGGTGTTCTTTCCTTGCACCTTAACAATGGTTGATTCAGCTTCTCATGTTCATTGTTCTTCAAGGATAGATAACCAGTTCTTGGCCGCTCCATCCTTTGACAACAGGCCAGAGAGCCTTCTCGTTCTTTCCATGATCTTCAGCTGTTTTCGTGCTGCAACACAGCTTTTCGATCCTTCTTCTCCATGGGTGTCATGATCCCTGTCCCTAGCCCACTAGGCAAAACACTGAAGCCAGGCCACGATCCCCCACATGGACCTTAAAGGCCTCCCCATCTCATCTGAGACCCACTTGGAGTCAGACCTGGCACCTGTGGTGCCAGGCTCATACATGACTCAGAGGACAAACTTGGAACTGGACTTGGTAATGCACTTTGGGCAATATGGATGCCCCCACATAACTCAGTTCCCCAAACTGAGCTATGCGGTCTAGCTTTTTGGGTGTGGTATGACCTAGGGATACCTGGGATACCTAGAGGCTATATAAACCATGCCCTGGCAGAGAAACACGCTTTGCGTTACTCTGCGCCTGCAGCGTGACACTCACCGCATTTGGATCGGTCTCCTGAAGACCTTCGCCTTTCCTACGCATCCCGTGTACTTGAAAGAACAAGAACAACATTAACACAACACTTACCTTGAGGAGAATCCTGCTTCCATCCATCGTTCCTCCGGTTCTGTGGACAGCATCTCGGCTGCGCCATCTCCATTTCGGAGCGCTGCATCCTGCGGAGAAAAGAACGAAGGGAAGAGACATTAGTAAGCATTGTCATATCCCGATTCCACTAAAACAGCAAGAAAAGTCACACGCTTACCTGGACTCAAGCCGCTCATGGTAACTTCAGCCCCAGGGCACGCCATCGACCAACAAAGGGAAAAGACAACACAGGTTAGCACATAAAGGACAAGAAGGCGTCACACATTGCGCTTTACTCACTACACCATATTCTCTCAGCCGGCAGCCATACTGTGTCTGCAAGGGACATAGAGAGACATAGATCAGCACAAGAAAACGCGAACAGCGCCGCGCATCGTGCTTTCACTCACCGCTTAGTGCTCGGCTCCCCTAAGCAGCATGACACCGTCAACGACCCCCTCCAACACCTAAAGGGAGAAAGAGGAGACTTTATTAGGGGCAAGAAACAAGAAAAGGACAGTTCACCAAAATCAACAAACCTACCTTGTCGGGCTGGAGTTACAGCAAGCCCAGACTCATTGGGCCCGCACCAGTGAAGCAACTAGGTCCCGCAGCGCCCACATCAAACGACGCAACCCTGCACCGAGGAGCAGGACGGAGAGCGCACGATACAAGAAAACAAGGCCCAGTCCCCAGTCAAACAGATTCCAGGGAAGGGTTCGAGATTGTGAGTGGTCCAATCAGGCTGAGTGGCGTCCCCGTGGATATCAGGTGAGCGTTACAGTGGGTCTGTGCTTACTAAAATTGTGACACTGCATGCACAGCTTCTATATAATGGAGGCACCACCGGCAGTCTATTCACTACGTATAGCTCGCCTTTAAGATTACTTAGTCTACTTTAGTTGCTGCATCTATACAGTTGTAAAACAGCCTGCTTTTCCTGCAGTGCTCTTCGGGTGCTGTTACTATTGGTGGCTTTTGGATGAAATGGGGTGATGGGGAAAAAAGGGAAGCAGAGTGAGTGTCTGGGAGGGACGGTGGAAAACTGCTTCCAATTACCCCCTAGTCCTAGATCCTGTCACTGCCACTCACAGTGGGGCTGCACTCATTGGCCAATTCAATGGCAATATCCGACCAGGTTTTTAGGGTACACACAATCCATATTATGATCCCATTATACATATTATGGACGACCCTGCCTTTATTCTAAATTACTGCCCTGAATAAAATCCCCATCTACTGGCCTACATGTACTTGGGCGACAGGGGATGCACAAAAAACATGCATTCCTTGGACATGCCGGGTACACGGGTAGATCCAGGAAAGGAACGTCTTATAGGCCTTCAACTCACTAACCAATGACACTGGTTGAATTTATGCTGAAATGTGTCAGAAAAATAAACCCAGTAGAGCTGCCCCTCCAGCCCCCCAGGAACAACACAGAAGCTGACACAATAATAAGGGCAATCTGGCCGAAGCAAGAGTTACATGTTCCTGAGATGAAGGGACCATGGTAAGAGGACCACCCCGCACAGTGGTTACAATGCTCCTGAGAAGAAGCAGGAGGCTGGCCCTCGTGCAGCGGGCGGCACGTGGATGTGGCGCAACAGGTAGAATTAGGGATGGGAGCCCCTTACAGTGCGCGGCTCAAATGCTGGTTCGAACCTTTGAAGAAAAGGTTTCAATTGGCTCAAGTCACTGAAGGCTCCATGGTGATGGTTCGCAAGATGAATCGGGACAAGGCAGTAAATGTCTGAGTCAGCTCGAATTGGTATGACCAAAGAGATCACTATCGCGCAAACTGGGGTTAACATCTTTTAAAATCCATGTAGAAATTGAGAAAGGGTAGGGGAGAGTCTCAAAACGTTGTTTGGCACAAGTGCTGGGATGCGCTTGCCCTAGGGTGACCAGATTAAAAAAAAAAAAAACTTGACAGGCCATAGACATATTCATAGGACTAAAGTAAATATAAATACAAATGTAGTCCTACTTCTATGTTGCTGGCCTGTTGCGGAGGGGGGGGTTAGGGGTTGTGCTCACAGGTACACTCTTCTCATTGTAGGAGAGCCCGGGGAGCGGAAGTGGGAGGAAATGGGGCGTGAAAAGCATTTCACACCCCCATTCATGCAAGAACAGTCACACCAGGACCCGATTTCGGGATTTCGAAATCGGGTCCGGGTAAAAACCGGGACCGTAGCCACCAAACCATGCAAACACCGGACGAGGTTTCTAAGATGAAAAAACTCACGGGACCCCGGGACAGAGGGTGAATTCCCCAGACTGTCCTGGGAAAACCGGGACGTCTGATCACCCTGGACTTGCCCATCTCAACACGTGTGCCCAAAAAATCTAGCCCCTAGTCTTAAAGGGTGTCCGATTTCCGAAGCACATTAACTCCCTTTGCACATTTCAAACAGTGCACATTACATTGCATCTTGAATCCCCAAATGGAATGGTCTTTGAAATTTGCAGAACATATTCAAATTCCCAGGTGACAACATGTACACAAGGGGGCCTGGCCAGTGCATCAGTGGTGCTGCCGCATAGCCCCCCTCAAACAGGTCCGCTTTGTGGATAAGGTGATCTTTTTTTGACACACATGATAAAATGTGCCTGATTCAAAAACTTTTTTGCCTGTTCTCAAAGGGTGTCCATTCACCGATGGACACGCTCAGATGCCACTTTTCACACCCTTTGTGCATTTGTGAAAATAAGGGGGCTTTTCTGTATATTTCAAAGCGTATCTGTAATCCGTAATCGGAACACTAGTGTAATTGCGTAGAAAATAGTCACTTTAACCTGCTCCTATTTCTAATACACGCAAAGGGTGCACAATGCATGGACCGCTGCTGTCCCACTTGTATTTCTATCCCTGCAACAGAGATAGAAATGACGTTGTTTTCAAATACACAATGGCACTCCCAGGACCTGTGTTCTAGGAGCCTGTCATACATTATTTTAAGGAGGGTTGTTACAAAAATAATGCATGTGAGTGAGCTGGCCACCAGATGATTTGCGCTGCCACCCAACCCCCCTAAAATGTGCAGGTCACCTATGTGGATAAGGTGATCCGGGCGCTTCTAAAATGAATTGAAATGTTAAAAGCCTTTATGCTTTGTACACTTGCATCTCTTTTTATGGTCCTATTGTATAATTCCCTTAGCCGGCAGATGTACTGCATTCTACGATACTGGTTCAGTATCTTAGAATTAAATATTACCAAAGAGCTGCATTTGAGCCGCATCGGACCATCAAAGGCTGGTATCTATATCTATATCCGTCAGACCATCAAATACTCATATCTATTTGATGGTCTGACTGCATGAAATGCTCATATCTATACCCGTCAGACCATCAAATGCTCCTATCTACACCACCAGTCAGACCATCAAATGCCGGTATCGATACCCATCAGACCATCAACTGCCGGTATCTATACCCATCAGACCATTAAATGCTCATATCTATACCCGTCAGAACATCAAATGCTCATATCTATATCAGCTCCTTGAATTCTGGTTCAAAGGCTTCGAACCGTTTCAATCCTCGACTAAGTTTTTAATCTTTTGAGCAGAGTCGATTCCCCATGATTTAAATAGGCTTGCTCTTTTAAGAGCCAGTTTTCCTGTCCCTAGTTACAATGCCCCCATTAGCAATCTGCCAGATGATGAAGTAGCACCTCATAGTTGATTGGCCGATGTGATGAAGCCAGAGAATTCCAGCGGGGGGAGAGCAGGGCTATCTATGGCGCATGATGATCGAAAAGGAAGGTTCTGATTGGGATGCGTTTGGTGTTATGTATCGCTTACATTCGAGCCTTGGATTTCCAGAGTGATGACCCCAACACAGAGAAGCAGATGGCACCTCTACTCAGGCAGCAGGGTGGAGGGCCCTGAAGGAATAGCCTTGATGAATTGTCTATTGGGAACTCCAAGCTATGTATACTTTTGAAGGTATGACCTTGATTCACGCCCCCACCGGTAGCCAGCGTAGGCCCCTCAGTTGAGTGGAGCCCAAAAGTAATGTGTTAGTTGACAGATCAGTCAGCCTGCCCCTTTTCAAGACATTGAATTGGCTGGATGGGGGCACATACAGGAAGTTGCCAATCTGGGTTTTGGATGTTTTCTGGTGTATGTGAGAATATTATTTCCAGCTGGTGCCATTTGTTGGCGCGTGGAGGGGAACCCAATGGCTCTTTGTGGACCTGTAGATCACGCCGTTTCATGGCGGAAGAGGGCTTTTACATATTATCGCGAGGTTGGTGAGCTTGCTCGGTAATGTCCAACTGGTCGAGCTTGGTAAGCGCTAAGCACAGTCTCTTGAAACCCATATTTTGTTTGGAGCCTTAAGTTGACTATATAATTTATAAGGACACCAGGAATACTTATCTCTGCTCCTCTTGTATTGTAAATCGTCCAAAAAAGGAGACAAAATAAGAAAACCACATCTCTGCTGGTGGTTTAATGGCCGATACCATTGAATGAGTTTTATCTTGTGGTAAGTCGGGGTAACATCTTCAAGGATCCATGGCTCCAATCCTCAGCAAGTAGGAGATCACCCTCCACAGGTACACCAATGAGACCCATCTACATCTTTGATTAGAGATTGGCGGGAGCTGCTACTTGGCTGCAGGTTGCCTTCTACCGACCCTTTGCTGGATGCACGCCACATGACTCTCTTGGTGTGCTTTATAATGCAGAGGTTTTTCGACCTCGCTTTGTAGATTTTTCCTGCCCTCTCTAACTCATGCCCTCCCTCTGAAGTCCAGTCCACAAAACCGAAACCCCTGGTCTTCCACATTCGTGAAAACTACCAATGCAGACTTTTCATTTTAGCCAGTCGGTCAATCTATCAATTTATTTGGATAAAACAATCCATCAAATTAGCACATTATATGTTAAAAAAAATAATCACAACAATTAATAGCAATGATAAAATGAGCGTTTGATCAAAAGCAGAACAAATGCAAATATAAAACGAATAGGTACTAAAACCAGATGGATACAATCAATGTACCATTACAGCTGCCTTTCTTAAATAAGTCAACAGAGTCCAAGCCACATAAGGAGAATCGGCTAGAAGGGGAAGCAATAAAGTGGGGCGACATTGTCTAAAATTAAAGTGCTTGAGCACAGGCAGGGTAGTTGCAGATCTAATGGCCTTATGTGCTGAACAAAAGAACAGCACATGCATAAGATCCTCCACGGCATCTCCGCACTAAGGACAGACCGCAAATGCTGGCTACAATGAAATCCGTTCTCACCTTCGCTGATACGTGTGGTGGTCATATCCAGCCTTGGCAACTTCAACGAGATGGGTTCCCGCAATCCATAGCAACACGTCCAAAGGAAATGCAGCGACACTAAGTTGCTGCCTCGTCTTTTGGCATAAAGCAATCAGACCTCATCGCCCCAACATGAAGACAGGCCAGTCATTGAAGCAGTGCCTTCATATGCACTGGCTCAGGTGTTGCTAGGTCTGGAAAAGATCTGGGGCTGTGCTAATGTTGGGGCTGACGGGACTCGGGGCTAGCTAGCCTTTTGGGTGTAGCCCCTGAGCTTCTATCCAGGGTTAAAACCAAAAGACCCAGTGCTATAGCCCCCTCAGCCCCCTCTGAATGGCTGACTAAAGGGAGCTCTGATTGGCGAAGACCAGATCTCTTGGCATTCCTCGCGCCTGGGAGTCCATTTCACCCACTTTCCTTCGGGCATCTCTCCTTGCCCTAATCCGGGGGTAACACTCAAGGAACCCTCCCTCCACGGTCCCCAAGACTCTACTCAGTCGCGCCTAATATTGTGTTACCTCTGCTCCCCTTCCCAGTCTGTTTGCTCCCACTCTGACCCATTTGCCCCTTTTCTCCTCGCCTACCCTGCCGTTTCAAGCCCCACTTAGCACCGCTGCCCAAGCATGTCCATCGCAGCGCCCCCTTTTGGTTCGTTTCCCCCTTTGGCCCGTTTTCCCAGCGTGCCCGTTCACATGCACAAGGAAGGCATGTGGAAGGTAACAGAGTATTCACCCATGACACAAGCCACACGGCTCCATGTTATGTGTTCAGAAAAGTTCTATAAGAGCGTGCCCTTTGTAGGGGTCGTCTGCAGGGGCCCCTAGGAAAGGGCCCATAGGAAAGCTCTCCAAGGGACCCAGAATGAGTTTGAAGCTGGGCCAGCGAGTGAACGGGCTGTCTTAGCAGAGCGCATCGCACATCAGCAGTCCCCCCCCCCCCTCCCTCGAGGCACACTAACTATCGGAAATGCTCGGCAATTAAACACGAAAACAAACTCCCCAGTCCTCCTCGCCACATGTTGGCCTCCAGTCCGCAGACTTGACGTTTTTTCCGTGCGCAATGGAACAATTTTATTAGTGTCTTCTTTTACAATGGCACAACATCACTGAGCCCATCAAAGCAAGATTAGGGCGCATAATGTGGCCTGTTTATTGCCTAATTATAATTAAAGTCAAGCTGGTCTGCCAACGCTACGCGCATGCGTTTGACACACGTTATTGCTGCACATGGCAATGATAGTACGGCCTACACCAACACCGTGCAATGATATGAGCGCCTTAAAGATGATATCATATTTGTGTGCGCTTTATATGTGCCTTTCCGGCATGCGCGCTGGCACGCCTTGGGCCCTTTTTTTTCAGAATATTCATTTCTATGTGCCCGTGGTTGCCTTTTAAGGGAAACACTGAAAACCACCACGACTGGAACTAACTCACACAAAAATGGAATTGTGAGGTCTTCAAATATGCAAGGGAATCCCTGCCCCCTGTGCCAAATGCTGGCATGTACTGGCACCGCCAGCCTTCTCTTCAAGGAGTCTCTCCTCCTCAACACCTAGGCCATCAAGTTGCACTAGACGGTGCCTGCCCCTCTCCTCCCTGCCATCCTGTACAGCTGTACCCCTCCTCTGTGCCCACCTGTATGCCAATCCCTGCTGTACATCTGTCCTGTTGTTACCTCTGTAAAGTGCTCCATTATACATCTGTACTGTAGTATACCTCTGTAAAGTGCTCTTTTGTGCATCTCTACTGTTGTATACCTCTGTAAAGTGCTCTGTTCTGTATCTATATTATTGTATACCTTTGTAAAGCACTTCGTTAAGCATCTGTACTGTTGTATACCTCTGTAAAGTGCTCTGTTCTGTATCTATATTGTTGTATAGCTCTTTAACACACTCTGTTATGCATCTGTACTGCTGTACACCTCTGTAAAGTGCTCCATTATGCATCTGTACTGTTGTATACCTCTGTAATGTGCACTGTTATGCATCTGTACTGCTGTATACCTCTATACCTCTGTAAAGGACTCCATTATGCATTTGGACTATTGTATACCTCTGTAAATCACTCCATTGTGCATTTGTACTGTTTTATACCTCTGTAAAGCGCTCCATTATTCATCTGTACTGTTGTGTATCTACATTGTTGTATACCTTTGTAAAGCGCTCTTTTGTGTATCTATATTGTTGTATGCCTCTGTAAATCACTCTGTTGTGTATCTATATTGTTGTATACCTCTGTAAAGCGCTCTGTTATTCATCTGTACTGTAGTATACCTCTGTAAAGCACTCTGTTGTGTATCTATATTGTTGTATACCTCTGTAAAGCACTCTGTTATTCATCTGTACTGTTGTATACCTCTGTAAAGCGCTCTGTTATTCATCTGTACTTTTGTGTACCTCTGTAAAGCGCTGCGTTATGCATCTGTACTGTTGTATACCTCTGTAAAGTGCTCCGTTATGCATCGGTACTGTTGTATACCTCTGTAAAGCGCTCCGTTATTCATCTGTACTGTTGTATACCTCTGTAAAGCGCTTTGTTATGCATCTGTACTGTTGTATACCTCTGTAAAGCGATCCGTTATGCATCTGTACTGTTGTGTACTTCTGTAAAGCGCTCCGTTATGCATGTGTACTGTTGTATACCTCTGTAAAGCGCTCCGTTATGCATCGGTACTCTTGTGTACCTCTGTAAAGCTCTCCGTTAGTCATCTGTACTGTTGTATACCTCTGTAAAGCGCTCCGTTATGCATCTGTACTGTTGTATACCTCTGTAAAGCACTCTGTTATGCATTGGTACTGTTGTATACCTCTGTAAAGCGCTCTGTTATTCATCTGTACTGTTGTATACCTCTGTAAAGCACTTCGTTATGCATCTGTACTGTTGTATACCTCTGTAAAGCACTTTGTTATTCATCAGTACTGTTGTATACCTCTGTAAAGCGCTCTGTTATTCATCTGTACTGTTGTATACCTCTGTAAAGTGCTCTGTTATGTATCTGTACTGTGTTATTCATCTGTACTGTTGTATACCTCTGTAAAGCGCTCTGTTATGCATCTGTACTGTTGTATACCTCTGTAAAGCACTCCGTTATGCATCTGTACTGTTGTATACCTCTGTAAAGCGCTCTGTTATGCATCGGTACTGTTGTATACCTCTGTAAAGCGCTCTGTTATTCATCTGTACTGTTGTATACCTCTGTAAAGCGCTCCGTTATGCATCTGTACTGTTGTATACCTCTGTAAAGCGCTCCGTTATGCATCGGTACTGTTGTGTACCTCTGTAAAGCTCTCCGTTATTCATCTGTACTGTTGTATACCTCTGTAAAGCGCTCCGTTATGCAGCTGTACTGTTGTATACCTCTGTAAAGCGCTCTGTTATGCATCTGTACTGTTGTATGCCTCTGTAAAGCGTTCTGTTATGCATCTGTACTGTTGCATACCTCTGTAAAACGCTCTGTTGCTTCCCAAAGCTAGGTCTGTGCTCAATAAATATGATCGTAATAATAATAAGCAGAGTTGGTTTCCTATAGGAGCAAGTCCACTGGGAGGGCACTACAGCGCCGAGCACCCACAGGCATGGTGGCAGCTCTGATCCTGCATTTGAGTTTCAGTCGATGGAGCCTGTAAGGTCGCTGTCATGCAAGTGTGTCTGAGACAAAAAGGTACAAGACCTGCATCGTATTCTACTGTACCCCGGATTCATAACGCTTCGCCCCAATATGAGATGAACACAGGATTGGGAGATTACATTGTATACAAGCTTTGGCCAAGTCTCCAGATCTCTGCACACTTCACACGCTCAAGCAATTTTGTGTTTATATTAATTTGGACTACAACTATCCTCATCCTTGACCACTCACTCTGCTGATTAGAGCTGTTGGGATTTGTAGTTCAAAACATCTGGAGGGCTACAAATAGAATAGCCATGCTCCAAAGAGCGTGTTTGCACAAGTGTTTCAAGGCGCGACGAGGCAAAGGAGGGGCAACAGAGGGAAGACAGAGACAGTGATCTTACTGGGCCAGGTGTGAATCAGATCACGCAAGTGCATGGGAAAGGGGAAGGGACAGTGCAGTACATGGGATGAATAGAATAAATAAAACAATAAATAAAAAGTGCGGCCAGCTGGTGGCAAGTGGAAAGGTAAGTGCAGACATCAGGTGTCAAGTTCTGGTAGGGGACTGTAGGGATACAGAAAAACAGTCCCCGAGTGCGGGGGTTGCCAGGGAGGCAGTGCAGGTGTGCAAGCTAACAATACTAACAGCGATATAACGCACACTGCTATTGAACCAGGCTCTAAGTGCTCAAGTAGGAAGTGTATAATGTCCAGTTCATTGGTGCTCGTTCATTGTCCTCAAAAGAAAAATGAAGCTTGGCGCTGCTGGTTCTCTAGTGTGGATATCAGCCAATTCGGCTCTTCTCTGGGCCAAAACCTAAACTCCAATCAGAATTCCAGCATGCCTGTCTTTCTAACGTCTGACATATAAGTATTATTTGACGAACACATCATATTTTATTACAAGACGCACCGAACTCTAGTCTTATCTCTGTCCAGCTGTAGGCATCCATTTGGACGTGGGTGAAGTCAATGAGTTTCCTGAAGGCCAACGTCCCACACTACTCATCGGGGAATGCTACCCAGAACATGGATCCATCACACATGTTACTTCTCCCGCTATGCAACAGGTCACACCAAGTCCATAACGTCCTCTGACGTTCTACACATTGAAAGTGCCTAGAAGCCTACCCCGATAGACCACCTTCATGTGAATCCCCAATCATGGGACTGACGAACTGTAACTCAACTTCCAGCCTTCTTTCTCTGGTGCTTAAACAAAGGGATGCTCCAGACAGCTTCGGATTATGAGAGCTTCACAACCTAGTTCTCAGCCACAAAGAAAGGCAGAGAAGGAGCAAAATACATGCCCCTGGGCTCCGATCAGCAGAGGGTTAAGTGCAGAGCCATCTGACAGAAGTGCCAATACCATGGGTTGGCCATGTACAGCCAGAACCAGAGAAGGCGAAGAAGGGAAAAGCAAGATCCACCAAGAGCCATCCCCGATTGGCCACTTGGTCTCCAAGAGCCATCCCTGATTTGCCACTTGGCCTCCAAGAGCCATCCCTGATTGGCCACTTGGCCTCCAAGTTCCATCCCTGATTGGCCACTTGGCCTCCAAGTTCCATCCCTGATTGGCCACTTGGCCTCCAGGTTCCATCCCTGATTGGCCACTAGGCCTCCATGAGCCATCCCTGATTGGCCACTTGGCCTCCAAGTTCCATCCCTGATTAGCCACTTGGCCTCCAGGTTCCATCCCTGATTGGCCACTTGGCCTCCAAGATATAATATGATATGATATGGCATTTATAATGCGCCTATACACAAGTGCTCAATCCCTGATTGGCCACTTGGCCTCCAAGAGCCATCCCTGATTGGCCACTTGGCCTCCAAGTTCCATCCCTGATTGGCCACTTGGCCACCAAGTTCCATCCCTGATTGGCCACTTGGCCTCCAAGTTCCATCCCTGATTGGCCACTTGGCCTCCAAGTTCCATCCCTGATTGGCCACTTGGCCTCCATGAGCCATCCCTGATTGGCCACTTGGCCTCCAATAGCCATACCTGATTGGCCACTTGGTGAGAGATGATGAAAAGGTTGCTGTTAGGAGCTGCAGCACAACGATAGCAACAGCGAGTAGACTGGCAGATCTTGGTAATGTTTGCTCCCCTGTATTGGAGAAGTGCACCCCTGAATGCACCCATCCTTACTGTGTACGAAGAATTAGCTGATCTTTCTTTGACAAAAGCCTGAAAAATCTGATCAGGCAAAATGTCCACCCCATCTCATTCCCTTGATGCTTCATGCAAATGGCGACCTCACTCTCCTCACTTCCAATTTCAATCTTCAATCTATAATGTAAGCTTGCCCGTCCCCCGCCGCCCCCGGTGGCATTTATCTGAACTGGATCAGGACGTTTGGTGGCTGCCGCAGGCACAAAGACTTATTGTCAATGAGGTTGCCGAATGGGAGAGGTGTCCCGCTGCCAGGACAATGAGGGTACCGAGCAGGAGCACACAGCAAGCAGGTCTCCATCTCCTGCCCCGTACTGGGGCACTACAGCGGCCTGGAGCTGTGCAGGACACATTCACCAGCGTTGCCGTGTGCCATGATATGATATATGATCGGTTATTTATAACGCGCTTAATACCCAGAGGTTTCTAAGTGCTGACCCGGGGATCGCACCCGTCTTGCTTCCAAGGCGAGCGCGTTGCCCCTGAGCTATCCTCCCGAGACTGCTCTGCCAACAGTCCTGAAAGAAGTCAGATCATTTCTTTATGGCGTCAGATGCACTCCGCTCCAGAAAGAAATGATCTGACTCCTTAATGGAGTCGGAGTGAATGTGTGCAGAGTCAGACTTTAGAAAGTAACATTCTAGTTGCAGCACGCGTGCCTCCCTTCAGCGAGAACATTAATCTATGTCAGACTCCGGCCCCACTACACATCACAGGAAACCAGGAAGCCCTCCCTGCTCCCCTGGCTGCGTTGTGGCTGAGCATGGGAGTCTGGATGCTGCCATGGAGGCAGGAGTCAGATATGCACAGGAGGCGGGAAGCTGCAGTGGAGGTGAGTTCTTCTTCCTGGCAAAAATGAGGCACTGGATCAGGTAAGACTTTTTTATTTTATGTGTGTGTATGGGTATGTATTTGTTCTGTGTTGTGTGCTCATGATGTATGTGTAGTGAGTGTGTGTGTGTGTGTGTGTGTGTGTGTATGTGTAGTGAGTGAATGTGTGTGAGTGAGAGTGTGTGTGTGTGTGTGTGTGTGTGCTGGTGCTGGGCCATCCAGCAGAGGATCGGGCTTTGGCGGGTGGGGGAGGTGTGCCATAATGGCACTGCCACTTTTTAATAGACATCTATCCATGATAAACCAAGCATTGTATGGGGAAGCCAGTCTAACCTTTTCTTACTATGGCATGACATTTCTTTCTGCCCATCTATGATAAACTAAGTATGTTATGTGTTTTTACTTGACTAGACTAGCATACCAGGGCAGCCGGTCTAGTAATTTCTTACAGTGGCATGATGTTTTTTTTCTGGACATCTATGATAAACCAAGTGTGTGTATTTGGCTAGACTGGCATTTTGGGGCAGCCAGGGTAGCTTTTTCTCACTGTGACATGACTTTTTATCTGGGCATCCATGTTATGTTTATGTTTTAATTGTAGCCGCGCTCCTAGCGCGTTGTTTGGGCCTGCTCCTGCTCCCCCTCCCACTTCCTGGTTCTTCCTCTCCCTCCCCGCCTCCCTGCCCGCCCACCCCCCCCTCTGATTGGCTGTTGCCTGCCTCCCCTCTGGCCTACTCGACGGCCGTTCCCCCGCTCGCTTCTTTTCTCCAGCTGAGCACGGAGAGCGGTCGCCGGTGGCCTGAGGGGTACTGCAGGCCTTGGAAGCCCTGCCTGGGCCTCCGTGAGTTGTGTAAATTTTATTTTTTGTTTTAATTGTAGCCGCGCTCCTAGCGCGTTGTTTGGGCCTGCTCCTGCTCCCCCTCCCACTTCCTGGTTCTTCCTCTCCCTCCCCGCCTCCCTGCCCGCCCACCCCCCCCCTCTGATTGGCTGTTGCCTGCCTCCTCTCTGGCCTACTCGACGGCCGTTCCCCCGCTCGCTTCTTTTCTCCAGCTGAGCGCGGAGAGCGGTCGCCGGTGGCCTGAGGGGTACTGCAGGCCTTGGAAGCCCTGCCTGGGCCTCCGTGAGTTGTGTAAATTTTATTTTTTTGTTTTAATTGTAGCCGCGCTCCTGGCCTGTTGTTTGGGCCTGCTCCTGCTCCCCCTCCCACTTCCTGGTTCTTCCTCTCCCTCCCCGCCTCCCTGCCCGCCCACCCCCCCTCTGATTGGCTGTTGCCTGCCTCCCCTCTGGCCTACTCGACGGCCGTTCCCCCGCTCGCTTCTTTTCTCCAGCTGAGCGCGGAGAGCGGTCGCCGGTGGCCTGAGGGGTACTGCAGGCCTTGGAAGCCCTGCCTGGGCCTCCGTGAGTTGTGTAAATTTTATTTTTTGTTTTAATTGTAGCCGCGCTCCTAGCGCGTTGTTTGGGCCTGCTCCTGCTCCCCTCCCACTTCCTGGTTCTTCCTCTCCCTCCCCGCCTCCCTGCCCGCCCACCCCCCCCTCTGATTGGCTGTTGCCTGCCTCCCCTCTGGCCTACTCGACGGCCGTTCCCCCGCTCGCTTCTTTTCTCCAGCTGAGCGCGGAGAGCGGTCGCCGGTGGCCTGAGGGGTACTGCAGGCCTTGGAAGCCCTGCCTGGGCCTCCGTGAGTTGTGTAAATTTTATTTTTTGTTTTAATTGTAGCCGCGCTCCTAGCGCGTTGTTTGGGCCTGCTCCTGCTCCCCCTCCCACTTCCTGGTTCTTCCTCTCCCTCCCCGCCTCCCTGCCCGCCCACACCCCCCCCCCTTCCTCTCCCTCTGCCTATAACCTCCCCCCTCCTGGGCAGCCCTCTGCCCGGCAGCCCCCGCGGCTAAGGGCCCCAGGCCAAGGGCGACTCCTATAGTGCGGCTCCCTGTGTGTCTGCAGGTGTCCGCAGGGAACGCCAGTCGCCAGTTCCACCTGTTCCTGCTCCCCGGCCCTCCCCTCCACTCCTGGTTACATCCGCACACGGGGCCTTGCCTCACCGTACACACAGTTGAGGTGAACTATGGTGCTATTTCTCCCCTCGCAGGATTCTCAAACCTAGGTGGCCCGGTACCTAATACGCTTTACTGTTTGCTCTGAACTGTGGCATACTAGGGTGCTTTTTTCTCCCCTCGCAGGATTCTCAAACCTAGGTGGCCCGGTACCTAATACGCTTTACTGTTTGCTCTGAACTGTGGCATACTAGGGTGCTTTTTTCTCCCCTCGCAGGATTCTCAAATTTAGGTGGCCCGGTACCTAATACGCTTTACTGTTTGCTCTGAACTGTGGCATACTAGGGTGCTTTTTTCTCCCCTCGCAGGATTCTCAAATTTAGGTGGCCCGGTACCTAATACGCTTTACTGTTTGTTTGCTCTAATTGTGGTAACGTGTGCTTGCCGCTAACTTCCTGTCTGCGTGCTCTCGTTTCGTCTGTCTCCCCCCCCTCCCTCCTACTCCATGGTGCTCTCTGTCTCACCTATCTTCTCTAACTGCTTCTCCATCGACTATCCTGCTCTCCTCACTAAATCTGGTAGGAAAAAGTTTAAAAAGGACATCCTGGTCTCCAACCCAGGCCTCCCTATCGCTGACACCTACACTAATGCCTGCTCTAAGGAAACTCTCACTGACATCCTCTTTTTCGTGCCTTCGCCCAACCTATGGACCCTTCATATGGTCTCTGCTCTCTCCTTTCTCCTCCTCTCCCATTAATGGTGGCACCCGTTGGGATGTCCTATTGGCCCCCTTCCGCTCCTCTAAGGCCATCATTAATGTCTACGCTAATGGGACCATCTTGGTCCAAGGCCCCCAGGCCAACCTTCACCTCTTCGATAGACGCTTCCCACACCTCATCAACTTCCTCCCCCCTCCTGCTGTCCCCCCTCCTCTATCCTTGGCTACCTTGCCTCTACCCTCCCTCCCTGCCCCCTCTCGTGCTCCT
Organism: Ambystoma mexicanum; assembly: GCF_040938575.1. Taxonomy (NCBI): domain Eukaryota; kingdom Metazoa; phylum Chordata; class Amphibia; order Caudata; family Ambystomatidae; genus Ambystoma; species Ambystoma mexicanum. The sequence continues at coordinate 46,273,010 of NC_090923.1, forward strand.
TCTTCACCTCCTTCCTCAATACCTCCGCAGGGCGTACCTCTGATCTGTACCCCTCCCCGGAAGTTCTTCAAGGATGGCAGCCTTCTCCACATTGCCACTCTAAACACTCGCTCTGCCATCAAGCACTCCTCCGATATCTGTCACCTTCTTGAGGAACTGGACCTCGACGTCCTCTGTCTTACTGAGACTTGGTTCACAGCCTGCTCTGCCACCAGCTTTGACACACTCCTACCTGACGGTTACAAGATCCTCTCCATGCCCAGGCCTAACCGTGCAGGGGGTGGTGTTGCCCTATCTTCCCTGAGTGGATTCCTGCCACTGTCACTCCCACTCAGACCTACTCCTCTTTTGAATGTCTTGTCTGCCGACTCTCTCTCTCTCCTAGCCATTCCCTTACGGTGGCTACTATCTATCGGCCACCTGGTCAAATTTCCTCCTTCCTCTCTGAGTGGGCTGACCTCTCCTCCTCACTCCTGTCCTCAACCACTCAACTCCTCCTTCTTGGCGACTTCAACATCCACCTTGATGCCTCCAGTCTCTTTCGTGACCTCTGCGACTCTCTCTCACTCTCCATTCTCCCGTCTGGGCCTACTCACTCTGCTGGGCACACTCTTGATGCTCTGATCTCTTCTGACCTTCCCCTCTCTGTCCCTCTCTCCACTCCTCTCTCCTGGAGCGATCACTTTCTCCTATCCTCCCACCTCACCCTCCCTACCCCTCAGGCAAAGCCACCCTCTTCACTGCCACCCACCTTCTCGGTCATCCGACCCATGAAGCGTGTGTCAGTTGAGGCTTTTGCTGCTACCTTCTCTCCCCCCCTGCCCCTTCGGCTGACTCCCACCCTGACACAGCCCTCTCCATGCTCCACTCTGCTATATCTGCTACTCTTGATATCCTTGCCCCCGTCATGAGAATCCGCCTGAAGCCCAAAGCCAAATGTAACTCCTGGTATGACTCGGATCTCGTCACCCTAAAACGCAAGTGCAGGGTTGCTGAGAGGAAATGGCGTGCTTCATGTTCATCCTCTGACAAACTGGCCTGCCGCCTGCTTCAAAGGCAGTACCGGCTCTCCGTTCTCACCAAGAAGAGAGCCCTTATCCAAGCCCGCATCTCTGCGGCATCAAACAACTCCGCCGAACTCTTTAAAATCTGCAAGGAGCTGGCCAACCCTGTTGCAGTCTCTACCTCTCCTGTCCCCTCCCAGGCCCTCTGCACTGCACTGGCCTCTCACTTCATCTCTAAAACTCAGGACATCCTGTCCTCGCTCTCCTCCTCTCACCTCCCTCCCCCCCTACCCGGCTCTTCCTCTGGCCCTTCTGCGGTCAACCCTCCTCCCTCTTTCTCTGCCTTTCCACCCTTCTCTGCTGACGAGGTTTCCAGACAAGTCCGATCAATGAAAGTCTCGTCTAAACAGGTTCACCCCTGTTCCTCCAAAACTATCAAGGACCACATCGACTCCCTGGCTCCTGCCCTGGCTGACTTTTGCAACCACTCCTTCGCCTCTGGAGTCTTCCCTTCCCCCCTCAAGCACTCCCTTGTGCACCCTCTTCTCAAGAAACCCTCTTCCGACCCCTCCTGCCCGGCTAACTATCGCCCTATCTCCATCACTCCCTTCCTGGGCAAGCTCCTGGAGAAACTGGCCATCTCCCAGCTTAACCTCCATGCTGAATCTGTTGGTAGTCTTCATGACCATCAATCTGGCTTCAGAGCTGCCAGAAGCACGGAAACTGCTCTTCTGAACATCCGTGAAGACCTGCTCTTGAACCTCGATTCCAACACTCCGTGTGTTCTCATTCTGCTCAATCTCTCCTCTGCCTTTGACACTGTCAACCATGCCATCCTGCTCAACCGTCTCCGGGAAAACCTGGGTATCACTGGTCAGGCTCTGGCGTGGCTGACCTCTTTCCTTTCAAATCGACCCTCCCAGGTCCAACTGGGGTCCTTCCTCTCCGACATCTTTTTCTCCACCTGTGGTGTCCCCCAGGGATCTAATCTCTCTCCCTGGCTGTTCAACCAGTATCTGGCTCTCCTTGCCCACCGCATCGCCGCTCTCTGCCCTAATTTCCAGTGCTATGCGGACGATACCCAGCTCATTTTCAGGCTACCCTCAGCCTCCCCCTCTCCTTCCCTCATCTCTGACTGTCTGTCTGCTATCCAAGAATGGTGTGCCGCCAATGACCTCTGCCTTAATGCCAGTAAGACTGAGATTCTACTCATCGGTACTCCCACTCCCTCCTTCCCTGCAGCTCTCTGGCCTGCCTCCCTTGGCCCCCTCCCTGCTCCTACCTGCAAGGCAAAAAACCTTGGGGTCATCTTCGACTCCACACTCTCCTTCTCTCCTCATATTTCTGACGTCGCCAAGAGGTCACACTACCAGCTGCACCTCCTCAGAGGTATTCTTCCCTTCCTCTCCTTCCCCCAGAAGCTCACTGTCTCCCGAGCCCTGGTTCTCTCGAAGCTGGATTACTGTAACAGCCTCTATCTTAATCTGCCTGCCTCCACTCTCCGCCCTCTGCAACTCATCCAGAACAGAACTGCGAGACTTGTCCTTGGCCTCAAGCCCAGGGACCGTATCTCTCCAGGACTGAAATCTCTACACTGGCTCCCAGTGGCTGCGAGGATAAAGTTCAAAACCCTCTGCATTGTCCACAAGGCCTTCTGGGGCCTGGGTCCTAAATACCTTCAACTCTCTCTTCCCAAATATCTTCCTCCCCGAGCCCTTCGCTCATCCGCCTCCAACTCCCTCATGGTCAGCCGCTTCTCGAAGCAACGAGCTGGGGGTAGATCTCTCTCCGCGGCAGGGGCCTCCCTCTGGAACAGCCTTCCTGCCTCCCTGAAACTTGACGAGAACCACCTCCGGTTCCGGAAGCACCTCAAAACCTTCCTCTTTGCTTCTGCTTTCTCTCTCCCTCTCCCCTGCTGAACAGCTAATTAAATTCTTCACTAAACTGCACTGATCCTGCAACTTGACCACTCTAAACTGCCTTCGGTCCTCTGCACTACGGGACTGTCTCTGTATCCCTACAGCCCCCCCTTCCCCAGCACTTGCTCTGCACTTACCTTGCACTTGCCACTAGCTGGCCCTTTTTTATTTATTACTTACGCCACTTACCTTTACTGCACTTCCCCCCCTCCCCTTCCCCTTGCACTTTTCCCCCCTCCCCCACCCCTGCACTTGCGCGATCTGAATGACACCTGGCCTAGTAGGATCGTTTGTTTTGTCTCCCCTTGTTCCTCCCCTCCCTGCCTCGTCGCGCCTTGAAACACCTGTGTATAGGCGCGTTACAAATACCATATCATATCATATCATATCAAACCAAGCATGGTATGAGTTATTATTTGCCTAGTCTGGCATTTGGGGGCTACCAAGCTGCACATTCACAGCAGTCATGTGCAGAATCAAAATGGAGAGGGCAAAAGGCACCTTGACAACAGCCTTGCAATTACCCTTAGGAAACAGTACTTTTGTTATCAACTCCTTTCTTAGGTATATGTTTAGGGGGTCATCACGGGTTGGGCGCAGTGGAAAAATGCAGTAGGTAATGCTATTACTGCCGCGTTACCGCTCCGCCAAATCCAGAGGTTGGGCAGAAAGTGTGAGGCTTACCTCCTGCTTCTTGCAGGAGGTCCAACCCTCCCTTTTCCACTCATTTGCAGCACCCAGAATTCCCCCAAGCCCCTGCAACGCGGGATCCGGCTCTAATAGTGCCGGACCAAGTTGCAGTAATGCAATTGGAGCCGGCAGTATCCCAGCAGAATTACCGCCGGGATACCGCCAGACTTGTGATAGAGCACAAGTCACTTGCCAATGATGGGACATTTCTAAATGAAGGCCCCCACCTCCTTCCATTAGTGAAAAATAAAATAAGACTCTTTTTAAACACGCATGTATATCCTTGAATTCTGCTAACTCTACATGCAAGAAAAGGGTTTGATTTTATGTGTAAAGTCCACTGTTCTTTTATTATATATCTCAAAGTGCTATGAGTCCAGTTGTGCAAAATAGAACCTTTTTAGACATGAATTATTTGAATTTTGGGACCAGTAGTTTTCCATTCAGGATGTGCAAATAAAACCACATTTTGAGTCTTTCGGCTTGCCATGTTCTTGTAAGGATTTACAGGTTGCTGAACTGTTTGTAATGTAAGGTGTCTGGCTCAGAACAAATAAAAACGTTATGTTTAAAAGAGTTTCTTTGCATGTGTGTGTATACATATGTGCTTGCATGCTGGTGACTGGGGCAAAGGTGCAGTTGTCTTTGACTTGCCTCTAACAGCATGGAAGATGGCCCATGTGTTGCTCGGGCAGACTTTTGGGGGAAACATGCAGCAATGCATGTGCTTTGCAGGGGCAATTCTGGCATGTATTGTGGAGAGCAGCGACATTACTTTCTTTGAACACAAAGTGCATGAAATAGGGGCAGACTGAGATCTGATGAGCAGCTTCTAGTTGAGAGTTAGGCAATGCTGGCATATATTTATGCGAGAGGCATCCATTTATTTTCTTTGGGGACAGTCAACATCAACACCTGTGACAAAGTGTTTTATGTGTGCCATGGAGAGCAGGCGGAACATTCTATATCGCTGTCCAATTTTTCAGAAATGTTTGTTGTGAAATGTAGGATTTCAACTCCTTTTTGAAAAAAAGTGTATAACAGGAAGCACTGGACAAATCCTTACTGGATTAGTTGAGGTGTACTTGCTCCGTCAAATTCAGGGCACACATCTACACCCCTCCATTTCACAAGGTCACCAGCGGCAGCTCCTAGATGGTAGTGGCATTGTCGAATGGGGCATGGACGCCCATTAAGATAGTTCTGCAAACTTTCACACATTGGGAGAACCCGAATTCCTACACCAAAAGAAAGATCAGGTCTTTATTCGTGGTTCACGCCCACACTCATGCTACGCAGGATACTCCACTGGTTGAGACCCATCAAGTATTAGAAGGAATACAGCATCAGTGATGGAACCAGTGGCTTCACTGATGCTGCTTCCTTCTAAGGCGTACAGGACCGGGCATTCAACTCAATCTCGAAAAGCCGAAAGCCCAGGTTGCCAGGAAGCACAGGGAGCGCAGCGCGGCAGACAGTAAGCTGACCATCCATGCAGCAACATTTGTACTGATGTATTTGTAGGGATGTCAATTTCTCTCAGATGAAATGACTTACAATAACACATGTACAGATGGTGGGGGCATGGCCGGCATCTATGACTATGTGCACCACGCAGAGGCAGGAAGAGGAACAGGTCACTGAGGCGAAACGGTATTAGCATAATTGACCTAAAAAACATTTGACCTAAAACATTTGAGCGAATCGTTTTTGACCCACATGTATGGGGGTGGGTGAAGGTGTAGATTATGTTGATGGGAAGTGGGGTGAGTTTCAGGGGTCTCCCCCACATTTTAGACCAAAAAAAAGTAAAATAAATTTGATCAAATGTTTTAGGTCAAATAGACCCAAACCGCCGAAACAGGTAAGGAGGATGGGGGAGAACAGTGGGGCGGTGGTCGTGGGTGGGGTAAAAAGGAGGCCCTATGGTGGAGAAGTGTAGGTATATGGCTGCTCTAGGGGGAGAGGTGAGTCTGGGGGTCAGATCCCCCCTGCAGTGATGCAGTGGGAGGGTTATGGGAGCCACAACCCCTCATGAAGGCTAAAAGAAGCGGGGTGTAAACAAAATGGCTTAGAGCAATTTGAAGAAGAGAGGACGTTGGTGGAAGGGACTCAGCAAGTCAGAGTTGGCGGCCCACATTAAGCGTTGTTGCTTCAGCACATAAACATAGATCCCGTTGGACTACATCTCAAGGCCTGGATTGAGCCATATGCACACACACCCTTCTTCCTAGGGGCTTCTGGTATAGACGAGTCACCAATCCCAAGCTGTTTGGACTATAGAATGCTACTGACGCTGATAACCCCAACGATTTGGTGATAGATAGCAACACGTCATGCCAATTGCCCGAATGGTAAGGGTATACACCGCTACTTGTGATACCAATTGCCCCGATAGTTTAGGTATAAGCCGATATATATAAAATGCTGATCCCTCCTATGGTTTGGCTACATTTGATGCCAATAGATCAGAAGACGTGATGTCAATTGCCTGAAAGGTTTGGCTAAATAACACTTCATGTGATGCCAAATGCCCCGACGGTTTGGCAATGGATGCTACATGAAAGGCCGATTGCTCCTATGGTTTGACTATAGAACGCTACCCGTGATGCAATTTGCCCACATGTTTGATGTGAAACACTTGGAAAACGAAGACCACCAGTTGGCAATCACAGAAGGCAATGTTTTCCAATCCCCACTAGCCAATATAAATTATTACGTATTAATCAATATACATGATTACGTCAGGTGTCCCATTATTGGTTGTAAGGGTCCTTACTGGCTAATGAAGCACTGGAAATGAACGAGGGTCCCTTGAAACACCATAGCATGGGCGGAGCAAGACCTGCAGCGACCATGTTGGTGGCACGCTCCAAAATGGCGGCTTATCACACACCAAAGTTTTCCCAATTTTAGGGCACTCCTAGTTTCCCGTCATCAGAAGCGATGCAAGCCAACCAATGCCTGGTTTGCATGGAACGAATCATTTTGTGATAGCAGTTAGGGTGTTAGTAAGATACCTAAACCTCAGAACGATAAGACTGCGCAGTGCTCGGATGGTTGCCTCACAGCACTATTTATCTACCGCAGACTGCGAATCTGCACTGCCACAGCACTGGTTCACAAAGGAATGCCTGTCACCTGGATCAGGGAAAAAATGAATCCGTCCATGTCCTCTTGGCCCCCTTCCGCTCCTCTAAGGCCATCATTAATGTCTACGCTAATGGGACCGTCTTGGTCCAAGGCCCTCAGGCCAACCTCCACCTCTTTGATAGACGCTTCCCGCGCCTCATCAACTTCCTTTCCTCTCCTGCTGTCCCCTCTTCCCTGTCCTCGGCTACCTTGCCTCCACCCTCTAACCCTGCCCTCTCTCTGGCTCCTTCTTCTTCACCTCCACAGGGCGTACCTCTGATCTGTACCCCTCCCCTGAAGTCCTTCAAGGATGGCAACCTTCTCCACATTGCCACTCTTAACTCTCGCTCTGCCATCAAACATTCCTCTGATATCTGTCACCTTCTTGAGGAACTGGACCTTGACATCCTCGGTCTCACTGAGACATGGTTCACTGCCAGCTCTGTCACCAGCTTTGACACACTCCTACCTGACGGTTACAAGATCCTCTCCTTGCCCAGGCCCAACCGTGCAGGGGGGGTGTGGCCCTTATCTTCCCTGAGTGGATTCCTGCCACTGTCATTCCTACGCAGACCTACTCCTCCTTTGAATGCCTTGTCTGCCGACTCTCTCTCTCTCTCCTAGCCATTCCCTTACCGTGGCTACTATCTATCGGCCACCTGGTCAAATTTCCGCCTTCCTCTCTGAGTGGGCTGACCTCTCCTCCTCACTCCTGTCCTCAACCACTCAACTCCTCTTTCTTGGAGACTTCAATATCCACCTGGATGCCTCCTGTCCTCCCTCTGGACTCTTTCACGACCTCTGCGACTCTCTCTCACTCTCTATTCTCCCTTCTGGGCCTACCCATTCTGCAGGGCACACACTCGATGCTCTGATCTCTTCTGACCTTCCCCTCTCTGCCCCTCTCTCCACTCCTCTCTCCTGGAGTGATCACTTTCTCCTATCCTCCCACCTCACCCTCCCTACCCAACAGGCAAAGCCACCCTCATCACGGCCACCCACCTTCGCGGTCATCCGACCCATGAAGCGCGTGTCAGTCGAGGCTTTCGCTACCACCTTCTCGCCCTCTCCCCCCCCTTCGGCTGACTCCCACCCTGACACAGCCCTCTCCATGCTCCACTCTGCTATATCTGCTACTCTTGATATCCTTGCCCCTGTCATGAGGATCCGCCTGAAGCCCAAAGCCAAATGTAACTCCTGGTTTGACTCAGATCTTGTCACCCTTAAACGCAAGTGCAGGGTAGCAGAGAGGAAATGGCGTGCCTCATGTTCATCCTCTGACAAACTGGCCTGCCGCCTGCTCCAAAGGCAATACCGGCTCTCCGTTCTCACTAAGAAGGGAGCCCATATCCAAGCCCGCATCTCTGCGGCATCTAACAATTCGGCCGAACTCTTTAAAATCTGCAAGGAGCTGGCCAACCCTGCCGCAGTCTCCACCTCTCCTGTCCCCTCCCAGGCCCTCTGTACGGCACTGACCTCTCACTTCATTAAAAAAACTCAGGACATCCTGTCCTCACTCTCCTCCTCTCACCTCCCCCCTCTATTCCCTGCTCCCCCTCTGGCCCTTCTGCAGCCTACCCTCCTCCCTCCTTCTCTGCCTTTCCCCTTTTTTCTGCTGACGAGGTATCGAGACAAGTCCGATCTATGAAAGTCTTGTCAAAACAGGTCCACCCCTGTTCCTCCAAAACTATCAAGGACCACATCGACTCCCTGGCCCCTGCCCTGGCTGACTTCCTCAATCACTCCTTCGCCTCTGGAGTCTTCCCATCCCCCCTCAAGCACTCCCTTGTGCACCCCCGTCTTAAGAAACCCTCTTCCGACCCCTCCTGCCCAGCTAACTATCGCCCAATCGCTATCACTCCCTTCCTGGGCAAGCGCCTGGAGAAACTGGCCATCTCCCAGCTTAATCTCCATGCTGAATCTGTTGGTAGTCTTCATGACCATCAGTCTGGATTCAGAGCTGCCAGAAGCACAGAAACTGCTCTCCTGAACATCCGTGAGGAACTGCTCTATGACCTTGACTCTAACACCCCTTGTGTCCTCATTTTGCTCGACCTCTCTTCTGCCTTTGACACTGTCAACCACACCATCCTGCTCAACCGTCTCCGTGATAACCTGGGTATCACTGGTCAGGCTCTGGAGTGGCTGACCTCCTTCCCCTCCAATCGACCCTCCCAGGTCCAACTGGGTTCCTTCCTCTCTGACATCTTTTTCTCTACCTGTGGTGTCCCCCAGGGATCTAACCTCTCCCCCTGGTTGTTCAACCAGTATCTGGCACTTCTTGCTCACCGCATCGCCGCTCTCTGTCCCAACTTTCAGTGCTACGCGGATGATACCCAGCTCATTTTCAGGGTACCCTCGGCCTCCTCTTCCCCTTCCCTCATCTCTGACTGTCTCTCTGCTATCCAGGAATGGTGTGCCGCCAACGACCTCTGCCTTAATGCTAGTAAGACTGAGATTCTACTTATCGGCACACCCACTCCCTCCTTCCCTGCAGCTCTCTGGCCGGCCTCCCTGGGCCCTCTTCCTGCGCCTACCTGCAATGCAAAAAACCTTGGGGTCATCCTCGACTCCACACTCTCTTTCTCTCCTCACATATCTGACGTCTCCAAGAAGCCACACTCCAGCTACACCTCCTCAGTGGTATCCTTCCTTTCCTCTCCTTCCCCCATAAGCTCACTGTCTCCTGAGCTCTGGTTCTCTCTAGGCTGGACTACTGTAACAGCCTCTATCTAAATCTTCCTGCCTCTACTCTCCACCCTTTGCAACTCATCCGGAACAGGACTGCAAGACTTGTCCTTGGCCTCAAGCCCAGGGACCGTATCTCTCCAGGACTGAAATCACTACACTGGCTCCCAGTGGCTGCGAGGATAAAGTTCAAAACCCTCTGCATTGTCCATAAGGCCTTCTGGGGCCTTGGGCCAAAATACCTGCAACTCTCTCTTCCTGAATATCTTCCTTCTCGAGCCCTTCACTCATCCACCTCCAACTACCTCAGGGTCAGCCGCTTCTCCAAGCAACCAGCTCGGGGTAGATCTCTCTCCACAGCAGGGGCCTCCCTCTGGAACAGCCTTCCTGCCTCCCTGAAACTTGAGGAGAACCATCTCCGGTTCCGGAAGCACCTCAAAACCTTCCTCTTTGCCTCCGCTTTCTCTCCCTCTCTCCCCTGCTAAAATCACTGAACCTGCACTGAATCTGCTACTGGGCCACTCACCGCTCTCGGTCCTTGGCCCAGTCACTCTTCCCTGCACTGCCTCCCTGCACTACGGGACTGTCTCTTTATCCTACAGCCCCTTCTCCCGGAACTTACCTTGCACTTGCCACCACCTGGCCCTATTATTTATCTTGTATTCTACTAACCATGTACTGCACCTTTCCCCCCTCTCCCCTTCCCCTTGCACTTTTCCCAGTCCCCTTACCCTTGCACTTGCGCGATCTGAATGACACCTGGCCTAGTAGGATCGTTGTCTGTCTCCCCTTGCCCCCCCCGCCTCGTCACGCCTTGAAACACTTGTGTATAGGCGCGTTACAAATTCCATATCATATCATATCATACAGAGAGCCTAAAATATGCCACAGCTGAGTCCCAGGTGTAAACTCCAGAGGTGGTCAGGGGGTTCAACCCAGTCTCTGCTGCAGCTGTTTATTTCAAGTTAAGAATCCTTGTGAACTGGAGGTGGCAGCGGCGGCATGTACTTCCCATTTCAGCCAGTGCCCGGTTTCAAAGATGGCCACCGGACGTTAAGAAGGCCCTGTGTCTCCCTTCGCAGCATCACATGTTTTCAGACAGCTCTCTTCCAGAAAGCGTGGTTCCTCTGCATGCCTACTGTTGTCATGGAGGTTGCCACCCACACCATCTGTGCACTCTGGAAGCAGCTTTGCTTTACCATAGCTAGTCCCCATGGCCATATCTGTGAACTCAGATGGGAAGTGGGGAATTTCAGCATCATTTCTAAATTTTCAACTGGCTGCAGATCATGAGAAATGACCTCATATTAAATCATTCCATGTGCTGTGGCATCTCTTATGTATTTTCCCCATGACTGTTCCATTTACTCCCCTCCATAACCTGGTCAGAATGTCCCTCAAACTCGTCCTCATTGCAAGTAGCTCACTGATCTGATTATTTATCTATTGTAGGTGAGGAAACACGGTTTACGCTTTGCCGTTGATGTTGCTTAAATAGGTGCTCGATATATTGAATATGATGAAAATGAAGTTGGCAAGACGTAGTTTGAATCTTTAGTTATTTGTTTAATCTGTGTTGTAGAGTTTTGGAACACAGGAATCCACTCGTGAGAAATGAAAGTTGTGACCTCTGTCCTGATGAAGGCCGTGGAAGTGAGAGAACTCTACTAACTCGGGAGGCCGAACCAGATCTGTGTCAACATATTCTGAAAACAGCGGTGCACGTGTGCATACACTGCATAACAAGCCAAGATATTAGGCATATAAGACCGAGCTAACCACTTGTGCAGTAGGAAGGATTATAGTTATGGACAAACAGCCGTAAGAAAATGTACAATGAGGAACACGTAATGTCTAGCACTTTACTCCTGTGTCTGTGTTAATGTCAATATTTATTCCATTCATTGTCTTGTGAAATGTTTTTTTAAAGATTTGTTTGAAATACAAATCGAATGAAATAAAAGTAGAACTTTGCACTGATGTCAGGTGGTGCTAGGTCTTTCCAAAATCACCCTGATCAATCTGTTGTTTTTTTCTCTATTGTACATTCTTTTGTGATCAAAAGAGCATTGATCCTCCTCTATATAAATAAGTATAAACAAATTAAAAATCTCTCACGCACATGGCGCATGCGTAAAGTTTATATTTGATGTGTGGTCATACATGATTGGCTATGCCAGGGGGGCCTCTAAGAGCAAGGACAAAAAGCAGGAAAAACCCAGCTAACTCGAGGGCCCAATGCCTGGCTCTTCCCATATGGTATCAGCTGTTGCCAGAGGCGTGCAAGTGTGTGTGCCTGTGGGAATGCCACAGCAATGCACATACACACCTAGGATTATGAAAAGGCATAACTCTGCATTGCATGTACCAAACTGGGCACTTTAGGTCAACGTACACTGCATGCACCCAAGGTGTGTTACTTTCTCTGGGCTGCCACACCGCCTCCTGTACTCATTTATTGTCTGCCTCTACTAAACTTCCTTGCCGGCAATATTCATGAAATCTGGCGGCTCACCTGGCGTTGATTCCGGTCATGTGTGGCGGCACAAAGAGGATGGTGGCGGGGATTCAGTGAATTGACTGAGGGAGCTTCACAGAACAATCAGTGGTCGAAGTGTACGAAAAGAAGTAGTGCAACTATGTGCCCTGCAGCCCTGCCCCCGCTCCCCACTTCCAGTGCATCACCACACCCCCTCCCATTCACAATACAAACCCCCAAACACATGCACCTGCTGTTTAAGGGAATGTTCAGAGCAGTGCACTGAAGTGCAAGTTTCAACTTCTTCCTACACTTTTATTTTAAAACTAAACCCTTCTGGAAGGGTGTCTTTTTAGAAGATCCACACTTTTCCTGGAACTAACCCTAAAATAGATAGGGTTAGTTCAACTCCATATCCATCCACACTGCATTCAAGCCTTTACTTCAGGCTTTCATGAAAGATGACAGCCATCAGAGACAGGGTATTGCAGCACTGATCAATAATAATAGCAATTTAATAAAAAAGCAACTAGCTGTAGCCGTCAAATCATATACTAGGTGCGGCTCTCTCTCTCTCTCTCTCTCTCTTTCTCTCTCTCTCTCTCTCTCTCTCAATCTCTCTCTCACACTGGGCTGACTGTCTCTCGGTCTTTCTCTGTCTGCCTATGCCTCTCTCTCACTGGACTCTCTATATCCCTGTCTCTCTCTGTCCCTCTCTATCTCTCTATCTGTCTCTCTGCCTCTGTAACTGGGCTCTCTAACCCTCTGTCTCTCTCCATCCGTCTATGCCTGTCACCCTCTATGTCTCTGGGCTCTCTCTCTCTCTCTCTCTTTCTGTCTTCCTATGGCTGTGTATCTCTCTCTCTCTCTGTCTCTCAATGGGCTCTCTAGCTCTCTCTCTGTCCATGCCTCTCGTTCTCTCTCCGGGCACTCTATCTATATCTGTCTTTCTCTCTCTGTCTGTCTATGCCTCTCTCTCGCTCTCTCTCACTGGGCTCTCCATCTCTATGTCTCTCTCTGTCGGCCCACGCCGCCCCCTCTCTCTCTCTTTCTCTCTCTCTCTCTCTCTCGCTCTCTCACTGGGCTCTCTATCACTCTGTATCTCCCTGTCTGCCTATCTCTCGCTCTCTCTCTCTCTCTCTCTCTCTTTCTTTATTTCTCTCTCTCGCTGGGCTCTCCATCTCTCAGTCTCTCTCTCTCTCACTGGACTCTCCATCTCTCCCTCTCTCTCTCTGCCTCTCTCTCTCTCTCTCTCTCTCTCTCTCTGTCTGTCTATGCCTCTCTCTCGCTCTCTCTCGCTGGGCTCTCCATCTCTCTGTATCTCCCTGTCTGCCTATGCCTCTCTCTCTCTCTCTCTCTCTCTCTCTCTCTCTCTCTCTCTCTCTCTTTTTCTTTATTTCTCTCTTTCGCTGGGCTCTCCATCTCTCTGTCTCTCCCTCTCTCACTGGACTCTCCATCTCTCCCTCTCTGCCTCTCTCTCTCTGCCTCTCTCTCTCTCTCTCTCTCTGTCTGTCTGTCTATGCCTCTCTCTCGCACTCTCTTGCTGGGCTCTCCATCTCTCTGTCTCTCTCTGTCTGCCCACGCCCCCCTCTCTCTCTCGCTCTCTCACTGGGCTCTCTATCACTCTGTATCTCTCTGTCTGCCCATGCATCTCTCTCTTTTTGTACTCGCAGTCTCACTACATCTCTCTGTGTATATTGCGTTGTCAGGGTGGGGGGGGTGTCCTAAAGCCACCTTAGAGTGCTGCTACAGCTAAATGAGAGCAGCAGAGCCTTCGGCGTCCCTCAGTGACTGGCCTGATAGTGGGAGACATACATGTCATTTTCTGTGTCCTGTGGGAATGTCCCCACTACACTGAGGGAATGTTGTGCAAACCAGGGAAGCAGATAGGCTCAGTCGTAGTTGCTGGGGTTCCAACACACTAAGTAACAGACCAATGAACCAGACTGCAGGGATGATGTTAATCATTAGTATTTGGGTAACACATGTGCAGGTTCAGTGCCCACCACACAAAATTAAACACTGCAGTTGCTCACAGGAAAAGCAAGTTAATGGTTTGGATCTGAGTGTGACCTTTTCCAAGAAGAAAGGGTATTTTGAAAGACACAATAGTGTGTCTTCTCAGCAAAAAGGGTCTATTAAGAAAGGAAACTAATTAATTATGCTAACATTGTAAACTAGCTCTTTTTAAAATGTTACAATGGTCATTTCTAAGTATTGCTTTCAGTATATATTAAAGTCATACTTTCTTACTGAGCAAAAAACACATGACAAAAACCACCTACATTAACCATGTACATTATTTTCTGCTAGAAGTCTACCATCCCAAGGTGGACAGTCGGTACACTCCTGTTGGCAAAGGGGAAGGGACACATAGTAGAAATATATCTGTAATAAAAGCGGTGTATGCTTAAGTCCATGATGCACACAAGGCTTAGTGCGCATTTCGCTATATATACATATATATTTCTAGGACAGTAATCATAACTTATATAGCACACACACCATACACCTGTGTGCTCATGATGAATACAAAACTGTAACATACCTAGCACACTTGGCCTCTCTGCTGACACTAAAGAAAATGGTGCAAGGGGTTGAGTGAGAAGAGTATGCAGCTCAGATGCCTGCCTCTCTGGGAGGATGAATACGGACTAGAGGACTGGCTCCTCTTTAATGCCTAGAGCCTCCCCCCACCCACTTATTCCCCACCTAACCTGAGACTCAGCGATCTGCTCCTCCCCTGTTTCCTCCCCTGGTTGCCCGTAGATCCCTTGCTGCCAAATAACCCGCTCTGCTCTCCCCCGTTGCTGAGACTCAGCGATCTGCTCCTCCCCTGTTTCCTCCCCTCCCTGGTTGCTTGTAGGTCCCTTGAGGCCAAATTACCCGCTCCACTCTCCCCCGGTGTTAGTTCACAGCTCCCTTGCCGCCTGCTTCCCTCCCCTTGTGCTTCCCCCTATGACTGTAAAGCGCTCCGTTGCTTCCCAAAGATAGGTCCACGCTTAATCAAAGCCCTAATAATAATAATAATAATAATAATAATAGTATAGGAATAACAATAATAACAGAGAGCACCCAGTGGAGAGTCACACAGGTAGTGCAAGACCGTAGATACAAATATAATACTGCGCACTCTAAACAAGAGGATTGGAGACATGAGGGGGAGACTAAAATACCACAGGGGCATGGATAGGGCACTGGAGGGGCATGGAGACATGAGGGGGAGACTAAAATACCACAGGGGTATGGATATGGCACTGTAGGGGCATGGAGACATGAGAGGGACATTACAATACTGCACGCGCTTGAATAGGCCCTTTAGAGTGGCATGGGGACATGAGAGGGACACTATAATACCGCAGGGGCATGGATAGAGCACTGGAGGGGCATGGAGACATGAGGGCGAGACTAAAATACCACAGGGGTATGGCTATGGCACTGTAGGGGCATGGAGACATGAGAGGGACATTACAATACTGCACGCGCTTGAATAGGCCCCTAGAGTGGCATGGGGACATGAGAGGGACACTATAAAACCGCAGGGGCATGGATAGGGCACTTGAGGGGCATGGAGACATGAGGGGGAGACTAAAATACCACAGGGGCATGGATAGGGCACTGGAGGGGCATGGAAACATGAGAGGGCCATTACAACAGTGCACGCGCTTGAATAGGGCCCTAGCGGGGAATGGCGACATGAGAGCGGTATAAATACAGTACTGGCGGGAGAACAGAGACTGAGAAAGACATATAAACATCTCAGCAGTATAAATACAGTACTGGGGGAGAGCAGAGACTGAGAAAGACATATAAACATCTCAGCTGTATAAATACAGTACTGGGGGGAGAGCAGAGACTGAGAAAGACATATACACACTGTATAGGTAAATACAGTACTGGCAGGAGGACAGAGACTGAGAAAGAAATTCAAACATCTCAGCAGTATCAAAACAGTACTGGAGGGAGAGCAGAGAGACTGAGAAAGACATATAAACATTGTATAGGTATAAATACAGTACTGGCGGGAGAGCAGAGACTGAGAAAGATATATAAACATCTCATCAGTATCAATACAGTACTGGCGGGAGAGCAGAGACTGAGAAAGATATATAAACATCTCATCAGTATCAATACAGTACTGGAGGGAGAGCAGAGACTGAGAAAGACATATAAACATCTCAGCAGTATCAATACAGTACTGATGGGAGAGCAGAGACAGATATATAAACATCTCAGCAGTTTAAATACAGTATTGGAGGGAGAGCAGAGACTGAGAAAGACATACAAACATCTCAGCAGTATCAATACAGTACTGGCGGAGAGCAGAGATTGAGAAAGACATAAGCATCTTATAGGTACAAATATAGTACTGGAGGGAGAGCAGAGACTGAGAAAGACATATAAACATCTCACCAGTATCAACAAAGTAGTGGAGGGAGATCAGAGATTGAGAAAGACATATACACATCTTATAGGTATAACTACAGTACTGGAGGGAGTGCAGACACTGATAAAGGCATATACACATTGTATAGGTATAAATACAGTACTGGAGGGAGAGCAGAGACTGAGAAAGACATATACACATCTCAGCTGTATATATACAGTACTGGAGGGAGATCAGAGATTGAGAAAGACATATACACATCTTATAGGTATAACTACAGTACTGGAGGGAGTGCAGACACTGATAAAGGCATATACACATTGTATAGGTATAAATACAGTACTGGAGGAAGAGCAGAGACTGAGAAGGACATATAAACATCTCATCAGTATCAATACAGTACTGGAGGAAGAGCAGACAGGCAAACACATTTAAACACCTCAGAGTTATACACACTGAAGACTGGAGCAAGGAGAGGGAGAAGCATTTAATGACCTTGTGGGTATTCCTACAGTACTGGATAGTGAAGTGATGCTGAAAGAAACATTACACCATCTCAGCTGTATCATTAGAGCACTGGAGGGAGAGGCTGTGGGAAACATTTAAACACCCCATCGGCATACTTGCACAGACTGACAGAGCCATTACATGTCTCACGAGCATTAATACAGAACTGGAGTTGGGAGACCAAGACCAACAGAAAGATGTAAACCTCTCCGGTGCGTCCATACTCTGCAGGGTGAGTGGCGTCCGAGAGAAACCTTGAAATACCTCACTGGTGTGAACACAGCAGGGGGTGAGTATTTCCAGCCGAGGCACAGTATGGAGCAAGGGCCACCTTGTGCAATTTGTCGGAGGTGCTCGTGGAAGCACAAAATGATACCAGGAGGACCTTTGTCACAGTAAAGGGTGATAAATGCATGAAGCCGCCTGCAACATGTGTGGTGTGACTTTGGGCCTTAATGTGACCATTGCAGAATCCCTGCGGTAATTCCGCCGGGATACCGCCAATGCAAATAGCGTCACCACTACTCTGTCTGGCGCAATTAGCAACGGATCCCAAGTAGTGGTAAGGCTGTTACTCCCCATTTTCTGAAGAGTCCATAGGACTCTACGGGGCAGCAATGGCACTATTACCGCCAGCGCTATTACTGGCGGCGGTAATAGCACCACAAATGGGCAGAAAGTGGCAGATGTACCTCCAGTTCAGAGCTGGGGTAAAATCTGCTACTTTCTGCCCAAACTTGGGGTCATGCAGTGGGAATATCGTTGCCGCTGCATTTCTACTGCTCCAGCCAACCCCTGATGAGGCCCTTTACCAACAATACACCTGTATAAAGGCAGGTCCAGGCTCCAATTCCGAGGGTTGAGTGAGTGACACCATCGAGAAAGCATCGAGTAGAATAGCTTCAGAGAACACTGTGTGGTCACAGACTTGAAGCACTGCAAAAGGGATTCAGACATTCACCCTTTCCAGATGTATGGATTGACTGCCATTCCGCTGGGTACTAACAGCCCCTAATTTCTCAGTGCTTAGAAGCTAGAGGATCACGCATTAATGTGTGGGCAAAAGCAGAGCGTCAAGCTTGAGGCAACTGTGAGGGAGCGCTTAGAGGTGAACAGGTTGGATTGAGTCTGTCTTTCTGTTGGGAAGGAAATGCACCTATCCCACCCCCCTAGGCGCTTTAGGGTGAAGTGAATCCCATGAAGACACCTGTGATATGCCTGAGGGGTGCTAAGAGACCCTACACAGACATAATATTACGCAAACTGTAGATGTTTAGACTTAGTGCGCGCATATAAACAGACACCATTTCGTAGGTATAGCAGAAACCTTGGGCCTGCATGGCAGCGGGCTAGACACAGGCCTCAAACCTGATGAAGAAACCTGAATGTGGCCAAGCGCTGACGAGAGAAACCTGTGCTGTTAATTTCTACCCAAACCCTCCTTTGTTCTACAACTGTTGCCAATACGTTTTATCCCAAGAAAGAATGTGTCCTGCGAGGCCATGAGACAGTGCTAGGCGCCTCGGTGCACATGTTATCACAACCAGGCCAAAGCAAACCTCTGACCCCTACCCAGCCAACTACGGGTTATAGCCCCTATAACTGTCTGAGTCCCAAGACCCCTGAATTCCAAGATACCAGCTGACCCCAGACCACAACCATAAACCATAAAATATCTAAAAGAATGGTCCCCCTATCGCTACCTTACAATGGCATAATTTGTAGTGCGGGGTGCAGGGAGGGATGCATTATAGTTTAAAAGCGAAGGATGGAAGCCTAGGACGCAGGACGATCCAGCTGGGATGAGTGAAAGGTGTGCGGGTTACAGTGACCTCCATCTTCACCTTGTACCAGTCCATGATCATGTCAGGTACCCTGTGTAGTAGTAGAGTAGCATTTTCTTTTATAACAACACATTTTAATTGTATTCCCAACCTTGGTTCCCTGGAGACCATGAGCCCAGATGACCCCACGTGATGGAAGATGGACGGGCAGGGCTGGGGCCAATGGCTTGGCACCCCCTATGGAGTCGGCTGACCATACATAGGGTTGCACCAACTGGCACCAACTGGCAGCGTGGGTTTTTATTGTATACTGATGACGCTGTGCCCCCTTTTTTAAGCTGTTGCTTTTCTTTGCTGGCACACCTATTTTCTGTATAATTAAAACGTGTTATCCTGGCAAGAATCTCTTTGCCTTTTTTCGCTAGCGGGTTGTATTTTTTCTGGTGTGAGCGTTTAGGGGCATGCCTTCATTTGTAACTGCGGAAACAGCGATTTAGAGCAAACACCCACATTCATTAAATGAATAAAAAAAGAACCGTGCCCGTAAAACGTGCTGAGCGTTCACCTCGTACTAGTTAAGCCTGAAAGTAAGACTTTATTCCATTGCTTCAACAGAGTCTTCACTCAGGAGCAGCTCAACCAGAACAATGGCGGCTTTCAAAGAAAGGCTGCGCCGGCGCGATGCAGCGACGTAATTATATGTTGCTTGGCTGCAATATTCTATAGCATCAATGTCTGTCAGCAGTGTTTATCTTTATCAATTTAAGAGCTATTTGAATTGAAATCTCAGTTTAACTCTGTCGTCGCTGGAAGCTTGCTAATAGCAGAACAGGACTCCAGCTCCCCAGAACTGGGAAACGTGGGAGGAGAAGAGACCTTTCAAGGCTTGTGGCCTAAAAATGTCAGTTTCCCAGTTCTGAAATTTCTTGTGGGTGTGTCTTAGGTATGTGTCCCCGGGGATAGCTCACAAGTCAAGCGCTGCTCTCTGACATGTCCCTACACATTCCAATTCCACGCCATACATCTGCGCTCAGTCGGATAAATTAAACAACACAAAAAAGAATACTTGTTATTTCTGCCCTTAGAAGCTGGAGTAATCTGGGAGAGATACTCTATCAGAAAATGAACTATTACTAAATAGCATGCTCCAAAACAATACAATTAGAAGCATGTTGGGACCAGCACAGCGGGGGCAGAAGGAGCAGAAAGTTGTTTAAAGTGTACACACTTGTTTTGAAAGCATTCCACACCTGAAGAACTGTGCTTAGCTACCTCTTTCTTACATGAACAAAGCACTCTTTTCCACTGAGACAGCCTTTTTCAGATAACTCTATTTGCAAGTAGACCACAGTCTAGGCTACAGAACTCCTGCCCATCCTTTGCGTTGGTTCTACTTGTCCAGCAGTCTGTTTTTTGGGCATGAGTGTAAACGCACTTTTTCAAAAATGGCGACCGTGTGGATAGTTGCAGTTTTCAAATGAAGGCACAACATAAGATGTATTGATTGGCTTTTCCCTATAAACAATCCCCCGACGCTTTGCACGCAGCTATCACTACAGTTTCTGCATGAAGTAGGTCCCACCCCTGCTTTCCTTCCCTCTTACCTCGCCCTTGCTCGGGTGCTTCTTCCCAGCAGACTACGGTCTGGTGCACCGGGACAGGGGCCCAATGTGCCCCAGACAAGTATGTAGTGCTTTGAAAATATGACCGTGCTGAGTGGGCAGAGTGGCGTAACGTAACATAACAGACATATGTAACATGAAATACACTTGAGAGGACGTAGGGCAAGAGTCGGATTGACGCTGTGCATGTAACTGCCTTTATTACTGAGATCCTCTCCCTGCTAAACTAGTAACCCTTGGCTTCTCACCGCCCTAAGAAAGGTAGTAGAGCTAGTCAAGCAATCTATTACAAAAAATACAAGTTAACTGATTTAATTAAATAAGATCCAACATTATTTCAATATCAATGCTGGCTGCTGCCGGCACCCTGTCATTTACATGCAATTCTCCTGGGAACCCTGACTTCACTACTCCATTGCCTTTTGGAGGGGTTTTCCACTGTCTGGGTTTATCCATCATTGGCGACACATGAGGGTCCCTTTGGGCTCTGGTGATTTCCATCACCAGGGAGTACAGTGGCTTCTGACAGGAGTCGACTACCTGTGTACCGCTCGTCGCACTCAAAGAAGCAGGTACGGCAGATATCTGACGTATGTATATGTATAATTGGTTATTTATAAAGTTCTTATTAACGACGAGGTTTCTAAGCGCGGAGCCGGGGATCGAACTTCCGTGTTGTCTTGTTTCCAAGACGAGCGCATTGCCACTGAGCTATACTACCCGTGCCCGATGAGTACTTTCATTGCCTGACCAGTGACCTGGCACATAGAAAGTTTGTCCAGTAGGTAATCGCATGGTGTAGATTAAACATTCTACAGATAATACACAATAACGTGATATAATTGTGAAGTTAGTAACACAGAGTAGTTGCAAAAGTACATAGGTATGCAGTTAGTATAGTTATGACTATATGTTTAAATGGTATAGTACATGGTGTCTACATAGTTACATGGGACTGTTGCATAGCTGTATAGATGCATATAGTTAGTATAAACATACAATCATACGGTCTGTGGACACTGTGTCTGTGGCTCAGTGGACTCACCCACTACAGGGGCCTGTATTTGACCTCATGGTCACAGGTTCGAATCCCAGCAGGTTGACTCAGCCCTTTATCTTTGAGTACCATTAAGGTGGGTAACAATAAACATCTCTTATCTGCGAATAGCGCCAAGATGTCCCTCTGGAGGTGAACGTGGGCTCTACAAATACACCTGTTATGTCATTTACACATTTAACTAGTTCATATAGTCAGTAATAAGTAAATATCAAATAGTAAAATGTAAGTGTTACATTGACTAATTCCTTGTTACGCCATATACTTATAGGTCCATATAATTCCATTTCATAGTTCTATAGGTGTATATCAATACATTGATTAGTTTCAATTCTGCATAGTATATAGCTCGTTCAATTAATAGTATGATTACATGCATAACTGCATAGGGTAGTTGAAATAGTATTTGGTAACTACATATCATGGTTGCTTGTACATAAACGATAATATATTAGTATATGTTACACCGTTATGTAGGTTAGTGTAAGTAAGAGGTTAGGTAGACTGTTGAATAATGACATTGACTATTATTGCCATCAGGGTATTTATTGAGCGGATACCAAGCTTTGGGAAGCAACAGAGCGCTTTACAATCACAGGGGGAAGAACCCCGTGAGGGAAGCAGAGGAAAAAAAGGAGCGGGAAGCTAACAAGTGAGGGTGGGCAACTGACAGCGAGGTATCCATGGGCGTAATTGTAGGGGGGGACAGGGGTGTTTGTCCCCCCAACCTTCATGGCACACCATTTTGTCCCCATTCATTTGGCTGGGATCCTTGTGTTCATATGTCATGTCACCCCCACCATTTTCAGCAAAGTTACTCCACTGGAGGTATCTACAAGCAACCAGGGGGGAGACATTGGGGAGCACATCACAGAGCCTCAGGTAGGGTGGGGGGTGGAAGGTGTGTGGACCAAGGTGTTAAGGAGGAGCCACTCCTTGAAGTGGAAGGTCTTGAGCGCTTTCCTGAACTGTATAAGTGATGGGGCAAATCTGATGTTGACAGGGAGGAGGTTCCAGAGTCTTGAGGAGTAGACAGATAAGGCCTGTCTTCCGGTTCTTTCCTTCCTGTGTAATTCAAGTCTGCTCATGTCCTTCTGGTGGATCGCAGGCCTTCGGAGATGCAGCGTTTCTCAGTGAGGCTAAGCCTGTTCATGTCCTTACTTCTGGTGCATCGCAGGCCTCTGGAGATGCTGAGTTTCTCAGTGAGGTCAGGCCTGCTCATGTCCTTACTTCTGGTGATTTGCAGGCCTCCGAGATTCTGAGTTTCTCAGTGAGGTGAAGCCTGCTCATGTCCTTACTTCTGGTGCATCGCAGGCCTCTGGAGATGCTGAGTTTCTCAGTGAGGCTAAGCCTGTTCATGTCCTTACTTCTGGTGCATCGCAGGCCTCTGGAGATGCTGAGTTTCTCAGTGAGGTCAGGCCTGCTCATGTCCTTACTTCTGGTGATTTGCAGGCCTCCGAGATTCTGAGTTTCTCAGTGAGGTGAAGCCTGCTCATGTCCTTACTTCTGGTGCATCGCAGGCCTCTGGAGATGCTGAGTTTCTCAGTGAGCTCAAGCCTGCTCATGTCCTTACCTCTGGTGCATCGCAGGCCTGTGGAGATGCTGAGTTTCTCAGTGAGGTAAAGCCTGCTCATGTTCTTACTTCTGGTGCATCACAAGCCTCTGGAGATGCTGAGTTTCTCAGTGAGGTCAAGCCTGCTCATGTCCTTACTTCTGGTGCATCGCAGGCCTCCAGAGGTGCAAAGTTTCTCAGTGAGGTCAAGTTTGCACATGTCCTTACTTCTGGTGGATCGCTAGACTCCGGAGATGCTGCGTTTCTCAGTGAGGTCAAGTCCGCACATGTCCTTACTTCTGGTGGGTCGCAGGCTTTCTGTAACGCTCACCTGACTCCTACGGGGGCGCTGGCCTGGTTCGCGCTGCTGTGACCTCGTCTAAGGTGATGCGCAGGGTTCGGAAGACGGACTGGACCGGGCCCCAGATCTGGCTTGTCTGACTCGCAGAAATATCCTTCTGTAGGTGAGAATAGGGGGTTAACTGTCTGCGGGGTAATGCAATCGGTCTCCCACTTACCCCTCTCACCCTCCTCAAAACCCTTCTGTGCTTCCCCGTAGCGTCTCACCTGAGGGTCTGGAAGGACGAGCTCTCCATCCTGCTTCTGATGCAGGGGCGCGTTGGTATCCAGTTACGTCACTGGATTTTCGGATGGGTGAGAACAAAACTTGCTTGGCTTCCAGGTAAGTTTTTCTATAAGTGGTTCCCCTTGTGTCCATGCATTAATGTTCTAATGCTAGTGTCTTTTTCCCCATAGGGGCCGGGGTACAGAATGCCAGGGAACAGGCACCGAACCGAGGTGAGCGGTGAAATCCTTGTGGAAATCAGGTAAGTCTTTAATGAGTGTTTTGGTAATGTCTTTTCATTCACTCATTAACGCTGATGTCTCTTTTTCCCCTTAGGGGCCGTGGTCCGAAAATGCCTGGATGCGGCGCGGACCCGAAATGAAAAGGGAATGAATCAACAGGTAAGTCTTGACATGGAGTTTTAGCTTCCCTTTTCCCTTCTTTCTCTGGCCTTTGTTCTTGTCTTTTTCTCCCTAGGCGCGGGGGCGCGACTGCGAATCAGGATGGTCGCTGCTGAACATGGAGGCGCCCTGTAAAGGTGAGTAGAATGCGGCGCTGCAGCGATCGATGCGATGTGCTTTTAAAGTTAAATGTCTTCCTTTTCAGGATTGTCGGCGAAATGTCTCTGGGATGCAGATTTAGCAGGTGAGGCCTTTTCCTTCTTATGTTCTCTTGATCCCTTCCTTTGCAGGTGATTCAGGATGCTGGCAGGTGTGGCAGAAGTCAAGATGCAGGAGCAGACACAGTGAGCGTCCAGCTGCTAGATGCAGAACAACGCGAAGCACGTGTGGCTGATCGGGTGTGGTTTAAATAGCCTTGGAAGAAGTTCCTAGAATGTGTCCTTCCTCCAATCAGGTATGTTTCCTTCCCCGACCACGCCCGGGTGGTAAATGAGTCCCACAGGTAAAGTAGTTCCTTTCAGGCCTCAAGGAGGCCGGGGTTCTGCAGCATGGTCTGCATCAGGTAAGTGCACCCAAACACTTTCATAATGAGCCTGGCGCCTATGGCGCCAGCACTGACGTTTTCTATGAGCCTGGCGCCATAGGCGCCAGGACGCTGTCCAAAGGGCCCCTATAAGGGGTTGCTGGGACCTTCCCCGGGGACTTGATGACTGCTTTCGGGGACTCAGGGCCTGAGCCGGCTCCCCGGGAGCGGGCATCGCGACAGCACTCCCTCCCAAGGCCCCTCCCAAGGTTGTTCCCTCCGGGGGTTTTGATTTGTTTGGGAAGAGTCGGTGGAATTTCCTGACTAATCGAGGTGCATGCACATGGTCACTGGGTTCCCACGACCTCTCCTGAAGTCCGTACCCCTTCCAATCAATTAGGTAGAAAAGCTTTGACCTAAACATTTTTGAATCTAAAATGTTCTTAACTTCGAATTCGGGTTCCCCATCTATTTGAATAGGTTCTGGAGGTTTGAGTAGTCGGGTTCCGGGTACCACTGGTTTCAGAAGTGACACATGAAAAACAGGGTGAATTCGCATATTAACTGGTAAATCAAGTTTAACCGCTACTGGGTTAATTATTGCCGTAATAGAATAAGGTCCCAGATATTTTGGGTTAAATGTTCGAGGCCCTTTGAGTGGTAAATGTCTGGTAGCTAACCACACTTGATCCCCAATCTGATACGGAGGTGCTTCACTCCGATGTAGGTCAGCATTCTCCTTGTATTTTCTCTTGGCTTGTTGTAAATGCGTGGCTGCCTCTTTGAAGGCTCGGGTAATGGTAGAATGCAGATGTTCTACTGCGGGCACTCCGAGGTTCTGAGGTGAGTCGAGGTTTGAGGTTCGAGGGTGATGTCCAAACAAGGTATAAAAAGGACTATGGCCAGTTCCAGAGTGTACGGAATTATTATATGCGTATTCGGCTATCCAAAGAATGTCTTTCCAGTTGCTTTCAAATTGCTCTAACATACACTGTAAGTACTGCCCAAGGGTCTCATTTGTCCTCTCGGTCTGACCATCGGTCTGAGGGTGGTGACTGGTCGATAATCTTACGTCGATTTGTGCCATTTGACAACATTTGCGCCAGAAGTGGGAAATGAATTGGCTTCCCCGGTCAGAGATTAGTATAGATGGGAATCCATGTAGCCGAACAATATTTTCGAGGAATTCTTTGGCTAGGACAGAAGCTGAAGGTAAACCTTTCAAAGGAATGAAGTGGGCCATTTTGGAAAACAAATCCACAATTACCAGAATGGTATTGTATCCCGAACAAGGAGGCAAGTCCGTAATAAAATCCATTGATTGGGTGTGCCAGGGTGCTGGCGGTATGTCTAGAGTTTGAAGGAGACCGGCTGGTCTTTTCTTTTGACCTTTATTTTGGGCGCAAACACCACAGGACATCACAAAAGATTTAACATCTTTTCGCCAAGAGGGCCACCAGAATTGTCGTTTCACCTTTTCCATTGTCTTGGCAATACCGGGGTGTCGCTCTATTAATGTATCATGATAACCTGAAATAACTAGTTCATGTAAATCCTTGTGCGGCAGGAATAAGCGTCCTTGGTGATAAGGTAAACCATTATCTATGGTAAAGTCTGATCCCTTTTGTATCCAATCCTGTAGGACTGTAGGGTCCAGGAGTTGTTCCACTCTGACTTGAATGTCTTCAAGCGTCTGTAACGAAGTCATGCCTAGAATTCTCTGTTCGGGAATTATTGGTACTGGTTCTGAGTTTGTATCAGATTCTCCCATTCCAATTCGGGATAAGGCGTCTGCTTTGCCGTTCTTGCAGCCAGGTCGATAGGTAATCACGAAATCAAATTCAGCAAAAAACAAAGCCCATCGGAGCTGCCGTGATGACTGAGCCTTAGCGGTTTTCAAATACTGTAATTTCCGGTGATCAGTGATCACCGTGATAGTATGTCGAGCGCCAAGCAGGTAATGCCGCCAGGCTTTAAAAGCGGACTTTATGGCTAACAGTTCTTTGTCAGTGATTGCGTAATTAATCTCTGGTGCCGAGAATTTTCTGGACCAAAATGCTACGGGATGCAGTTGGTTGGTTTCAGGATCTCTTTGAGACAGAACTGCTCCCATGGCTAGGCTGGATGCGTCAGTTTCGACGACATACGGGAGATCTGGACGTGGGTGTTTCAATATAGGTGCGGAGGTAAACTTAGCTTTTAAATCCTGGAAGGCCTGCTCGGCTTCTTCAGACAATTCAAAGCGTTTATTTTTCCTCAAGAGTGCAGTAATGGGTTGTACTATGCGTGAAAATTCCGTGATAAACCTGCGATAGAAATTGGCAAAGCCGAGCATGCTTTGAACCCCATTTTACAGAGCTAGGTGATGGCCATTTGAGGATGGCATCCACTTTTCTTGAGTCCATTTGGACTCCTTTGGGTGTCAGGATGAAACCGAGAAACTCAACTTCCGTGGTACGGAAAACACATTTCTCCAGTTTAGCAAATAGTTTGTGTTGGCGCAGTTTTTCCAGAACTGCCCTAACGTGTTTTCTGTGATCAGATTCCGAAGAGGAGTACACTAGAATGTCATCGATATAGACGACAACACAAACATCGATGAGTTCCCGAAGGACATAATTCATGAAGAATTGGAAGGCAGCAGGCGCATTGCACAACCCGAAAGGCATTACCTGGTATTCGAATAATCCATATTTTGTACGGAAAGCTGTTTTCCATTCGTCGCCTTCTTTTACTCGCACCAGATGATATGCCCCCCAGAGATCTAACTTGGTGTATATGCAAGCGTCCTTCACCTGGTCAAGGAGTTCAGGAATCAGAGGCAGAGGATAACGGTTTTTAACCGTTATCTGGTTCAATGCGCGGTAATCGATACAAGTTCTGAGGTTGCCTTCTTTTTTAGGCACGAAGAACAAAGCCGAGGATGCCGGGGACTTTGACGGGCGAATAAAACCATTGGCGAGGTATTGATCCAAATATTGTCTCAAATGCAGGTTCTCAGGTTCGGTAAGGGCATAAATCCTGCTACAAGGGGGTTGTGCACCAGGCACCAGATCGATTTGGCAATCGTACGATCGGTGAGGAGGTAACGTGTTGGCCTGTTCCTTTTGGAAGATGTCCTGAAAGTCCTGGTATTCCGGAGGTAATTGCATGGAGGCAGAGGTTACAGATGCTAGATTAATCTTCAGGTTTTCTGGGTAGCAGGTTTGTGCACAATCCGGGAAGGTTATTCTCTTAGCTCGCCAATCAATTCGAGGATTATGTGTCTCTAACCAAGGAATTCCAAGAATAACCTGAAACTGTGGAGCCTTGATTACATCAAACACAACTGCCTCCCGATGGCCGTCAGGACCAATAATAGTCACCTCAGTAGTGGAATGTGTTACCGGTCCAGAGGCAATTTCAGTTCCATCGACTGTGGTGATGACATCTTTGCTGGTTTTAGGACGGAGAGGGAGGTTAATCCTAGAGACCAATTCACGATCCACATAGTTTCCAATAGCCCCACTATCGATGTATGCCTTTATTGCATGGAACCGCTTAGGCTTTTCTGGATCTACGAGAACCATTGGCACAATGAAATGCGAGGTCTGAGAGTTAGTTTTCAAGCTCGGCAAGCGGACCCTTACGCTTGTCGGGCTGAGTCGTTTCCCGAAACAGAGTCTTCATGGTTTTTATCAGCGACTCCTACGCTTTTCGGGGCGGTTTTGCCGGGCAATCTCGTAGAAAGTGTCCAGAGTTCCCACAATAAAGACATAATTTTAACTGCCGCCTCCTTTCACGTTCCTTTTGAGTTAAGGGTTCTTTAACCCCTCCAATTTGCATAGGCTCAGAGACATCAACTCCCTTGGGGTTAGCGTGGGTCTTGACCAACACCCGGGTCTCAAACCTGGACTGATCTGTTTTTCTGTTTTGAAGTCTGTGATCCAATTGGACCACTAAGTCTATATATTCTGTGCATTCTTGGGGCGGATTTACTACTTGGGCCAAGACATCTTTAAATTCTCCGCGTAGACCTCGATAAAATAACGAGACTCTTTTATCCTCTGGCCATCCCGTTTCCACAATTAGTCTATTAAAGGTTGCAATATAGGATAGGAGGTCCTGATTGCCCTGTTGCAGGGATAGAAGTTCGTCATCCAGAGCCTGCCCCTGAGAGTGTCGAGCAAATAACCTTTCCATGCTTGCTTGAAATCCTTGAAAATCACGGAGAATCGGGTCATCTTGAGTAACCAGTGGAACTGACCAATCGGCAGTGCAGCCGCTGAGATATGACAATACAAAGGCTACTTTGGTCTGATCATTAGGGAAGGCCCCAGGTCTGCATAGGAAGTGCAAACAACACTGATTCATGAATACGGCGAATCGTTTGGGGTCCCCAGCAAAGCGTTCAGGTGGGGCCAGTGGCATGATTCCAGGTAGATTAATCTGCACAGGGTTACTGGGAACCACAGGAGCGGGGTTCCCTCTGGAACAGGGTAGAGGAGATTGTCCAGCTTGACCTTGCAAAAGCTGTCTGGCCAGGTCATCAGTTCTGTCCTTTGATAATATTAATTCCCTCTTGAGGGCATTAGTCTCTTGACGAGCGGCATGTACTTCGGCCCGTAATTCCCCCAGTAATCGGGCCAACTGATCAGTCTCAGAAGTTTCCATAGCGCCTGGGTGGGAATTTGTAGGAAGGCTTCGCGTTCTGTAACGCTCACCTGAGTCCCACGGGGGCGCTGGCCTGGTTTGCGCTGCTGTGACCTCGTCTAAGGTGATGCGCAGGGTTCGGAAGACGGACTGGACCGGGCCCCAGATCTGGCTTGTCTGACTCGCAGAAGTATCCTTCTGTAGGTGAGAATAGGGGGTCAACTGTCTGCGGTGTAATGCAATCGGCCTCCCACTTACCCCTCTCATCCTCCTCAAAACCCTTCTGTGCTTCCCCGTAGCGTCTCACCTTAGGGTCTGGAAGGACGAGCTCTCCATCCTGCTTCTGATGCAGGAGCGCGTTGGTATCCAGTTACATCACTGGATTTTCGGATGGGTGAGAACCAAATTTGCTTGGCTTCCAGGTAAGTTTTTCTATAAGTGGTTCCCCTTGTGTCCATGCATTAATGTTCTAATGCTAGTGTCTTTTTCTCCATAGGGGGCAGGATACAGAATGCCGGGGAACAGGCACCGACCCGAGGTGAGCGGTGAAATCCTTGTGGAAATCAGGTAAGTTTTTAATGAGTGTTTTGGTAATGTCTTTTCATTCACTCATTAACGCTGATGTCTTTTCCCCCTTAGGGGCCGGGGTCCGAAAATGCCTGGATGCGGCGCGGACCCGAAATGAAAAGGGAATGACCCAACAGGTAAGTCTTGACATGGAGTTTTAGCTTCCCTTTTCCCTTCTTTCTCTCACCTTTGTTCTTGTCTTTTTCTCCCTAGGCGCGGGGGCGCGACTGCGAATCAGGATGGTCGCTGCTGAACATGGAGGCGCCCTGTAAAGGTGAGTAGAATGCGGCGCTGCAGCGATCGATGCAATATGCTTTTAAAATTAAATGTCTTCCTTTTCAGGATTGTCAGCGAAATATCTCTGGGATGCATATTTAGCAGGTGAGGCCTTTTCCTTCTTCTGTTCTCTTGATCCCTTCCTTTGCAGGTGATTCAGGATGCTGGCATGTGTGGCAGAAGTCAAGATGCAGGAGCAGACACGGTGAGCGTCCAGCTGCTAGATGCAGAACAACGCGAAGCACGTGTGGCTGATCGGGTGTGGTTTAAATAGCCTTGGAAGAATTTCCTAGAATGTGTCCTTCCTCAAATCAGGTATGTATCCTTCCCCGACCATGCCCGGGTGGTAAATGAGTCCCACAGGTAAAGTAGTTCCTTTCAGACCTCAAGGAGGCTGGGGTTCTGCAGCATGGTCTGCATCAGGTAAGTGGGTTGCTGAGACCTTCCCTGGGGACTTGATGTCCGCTTTCGGGGACGCAGGGCCTGAGCCGGCTCCCCGGGAGCGGGCATCGTGACACTTTCAGAGATGCTGCGTTTCTCAGTGAGGTCATGTTTGCTCATGTCCTTACTTCTGGTGCATCGCAGGCCTCTGGAGATGCTGAGTTTCTCAGTGAGGTCAAGCCTGCTCGTGTCCTTACTTCTGGTGCATCGCAGGCCTCTGGAGATGCTGAGTTTCTCAGTGAGGTCAAGCCTGCTCGTGTCCTTACTTCTGGTGCATTGCAGGCCTCTGGAGATGCTGAGTTTCTCACTGAGGTCAAGCCTGCTCATGTCCTTACTTCTGGTGCATTGAAGGCCTCTGGAGATGCTGAGTTTCTCAGTGAGGTCAAGTCTGCTCGTGTCCTTACTTCTGGTGGCTTGCAGGCCTCCAGAGATGCTGAGTTTCTCAGTGAGGTCAAGCCTGCTCATGTCCTTTCTTCTGGTGGCTGACAAGCCTCCGGAGATGCCGAGTCTCTCAGTGAGGTCAAGCCTGCTCATGACCTTACTTCTGGTGCCTCGCAGGCCTCCGGAGATGCTGATTTTCTCACTGAGGTCAAACCTGCTCATGTCCTTACTTCTGGTGGGTCGCGGGCCTCCAGAGAAGGTGAGTTTCTCAGTGAGGTCAAGCCTGCTCATGTCCTTACTTCTGGTGGCTTGCAGGCCTCCGGAGATGCTGAGTTTCTCAGTGAGGTCAAGCCTGCTCATGTCCTTACTTCTGGTGGGTCGCGGGCCTCCAGAGATGGTGAGTTTCTCAGTGAGGTCAAGCCTGCTCATGTCCTTACTTCTGGCGCATTGCAGGCCTCTGGAGATGCTGAGTTTCTGAGTGAGGTCAAGTCCGCACATGTCCTTACTTCTGGTGGATCGCAGGCTTTCAGAGATGCTGGGTTTCTCAGTGAGGTCAAGTTTGCTCATGTCCTTACTTCTGGTGGATCGCAGGCCTTCGGAGATGCTGAGTTTCTCAGTGAGGCCAAGCCTCCTCATGTCCTTACTTCTGGTACATCGCAGGCCTCTGGAGATGCTGAGTTTCTCAGTGAGGTGAAGCCTGCCTGTGTCCTTACTTCTGGTGCATTGCAGGCCTCTGGAGATGCTGAGTTTCTCAGTGAGGTCAAGTCTGCTCGTGTCCTTTCTTCTGGTGGCTGACAGGCCTCCGGAGATGCCGAGTCTCTCAGTGAGGTCAAGCCTGCTCATGACCTTACTTCTGGTGCCTCGCAGGCCTCCGGAGATGCTGATTTTCTCACTGAGGTCAAACCTGCTCATGTCCTTACTTCTGGTGTGTCGCGGGCCTCCAGAGATGGTGAGTTTCTCAGTGAGGTCAAGCCTGCTCATGTCCTTACTTCTGGTGGCTTGCAGGCCTCCGGAGATGCTGAGTTTCTCAGTGAGGTCAAGCCTGTGGATGTCCTTTCTTCTGGTGCATCACAGGCCTCTGGAGATGCTGATTTTCTCACTGAGGTCAAACCTGCTCATGTCCTTACTTCTGGTGCATCGCAGGCCTCTGGAGATGCTGAGTTTCTCAATGAGGTCAAGCCTGCTCATGTCCTTACTTCTGGCGCATTGCAGGCCTCTGGAGATGCTGAGTTTCTCAGTGAGGTCGAGTCTGTTTGTGTCCTTACTTCTGGTGGCTCGCAGGCCTCCGGAGGTGCTGAGTTTCTCAGTGAGGTCAAGCCTGCTCATGTAATTACTTCTGGTGCATCGCAGGCCTCTGGAGATGCTGAGTTTCTCAATGAGGTCAAGCCTGCTCATGTCCTTACTTCTGGTGCATCGCAGGCCTCTGGA
The DNA here is from genome assembly GCF_040938575.1 of Ambystoma mexicanum. Lineage (NCBI taxonomy): Eukaryota > Metazoa > Chordata > Amphibia > Caudata > Ambystomatidae > Ambystoma > Ambystoma mexicanum. Next base: position 46,305,045 of record NC_090923.1, read on the forward strand.
GATGCTGAGTTTCTCAGTGAGGTCAAGTCTGTTTGTGTCCTTACTTCTGGTGGCTCGCAGGCCTCCGGAGATGCTGAGTTTCTCAGTGAGGTCAAGCCTGCTCATTTCCTTACTTCTGGTGGCTTGCAAGCCTCTGAGATTCTGAATTTCTCAGTGAGGTGAAGCCTGCACATGTCCTTACCTCTGGTGCATCGCTGGCCTCTGGAGATGCTGAGTTTCTCAGTGAGGTCAAGCCTGCTCATGTTCTTACTTCTGGTGGCTCGCAGGCCTCCGGAGATGCTGAGTTTCTCAGTGAGGTCAAGCCTGCTCATTTCCTTACTTCTGGTGGCTTGCAAGCCTCTGAGATTCTGAATTTCTCAGTGAGGTGAAGCCTGCCTGTGTCCTTACTTCTGGTGCATCGCAGGCCTCCAGAGATGCAAAGTTTCTCAGTGAGGTCAAGTCTGCACATGTCCTTACTTCTGGTGGATCACAGGGTTTCAGAGATGCTGGGTTTCTCAGTGAGGTCAAGTTTGCTCATGTCCTTACTTCTGGTGGATCGCAGGCCTTCAGAGATGCTGAGTTTCTCAGTGAGGCCAAGCCTACTCATGTCCTTACTTCTGGTGCATCGCAGGCCTCTGGAGATGCTGAGTTTCTCAGTGAGGGCAAGCCTGCTTGTGTCCTTACTTCTGGTGCATTGCAGGCCTCTGGAGATGCTGAGTTTCTCAGTGAGGGCAAGCCTGCTTGTGTCCTTACTTCTGGTGCATTGCAGGCCTCTGGAGATGCTGAGTTTCTCAGTGAGGTATAGCCTGCTCATGTCCTTACTTCTGGTGGCTCGCAGGTCTCCCGAGATGCTGAGTTTCTCAGTGAGGTCAAGCCTGCTCATGTCCTTACTTCTGGTGGCTGACAGGCCTCCGGAGATGCTGAGTTTCTCAGTGAGGTCAAGCCTGCTCATGACCTTACTTCTGGTGGCTCGCAGTACTCCGGAGAAGCTGAGTTTCTCAGTGAGGTCAAACCTGCTCATGACCTTACTTCTGGTGGCTCGCAGGCCTCTGGAGATGCTGAGTTTCTCAGTGAGGTCAAGCCTGCTCATGTCCTTACTTCCGGTTCCTTGCAGGCCTCCAGAGATGCTGAGTTTCTCAGTGAGGTCAAGCCTGCTCATGACCCTACTTCTGGTGGCTCGCAGGCCTCGGGAGATGCTGAGTTTCTCAGTGAGGTCAAGCCTGTACATGTCCTTACTTCTGGTGCATCACAGGCTTCTGGAGATGCTGATTTTCTCAGTGAGGCCAAGCCTGCTCATGTCCTTACTTCTGGTGCATCGCAGGCCTCTGGAGATGCTGAGTTTCTCAGTGAGGTCAAGCCTGTGCATGTCCTTACTTCTGGTGCATCGCAGGCCTCGGGAGAGGCTGAGTTTCTCAGTGAGGTCAAGCCTGTGCATGTCCTTACCTCTGGTGCATCACAGGCCTCTGAAGATGCTGAGTTTCTCAGTGAGGTCAAGCCTGCTCATGTCCTTACTTCTGGTGGCTTGCAGGACTTCGGAGATGCTGAGTTTCTCAGTGAGGCCAAGCCTGCTCGTGTCCTTACTTCTGGTGGCTTGCAGGCCTCCAGAGATGCTGAGTTTCTCAGTGAGGTCAAGCCTGTGCATGTCCTTACTTCTGGTGCATCACAAGCCTCTGGAGATGCTGAGTTTCTCAGTGAGGCCAAGCCTGCTCATGTCCTTACTTCTGGTGGCTTGCAGGCCTTCAGAGATGCTGAGTTTCTCAGTGAGGCCAAGCCTGCTCATGTCCTTACTTCTGGTGCATCGCAGGCCTCTGGAGATGCTGAGTTTCTCAGTGAGGTCAATCCTGCTTGTGTACTTACTTCTGGTGCATCGCAGGCCTCTGGAGATGCTGAGTTTCTCAGTGAGGTCTAGCCTGCTCGTGTACTTACTTCTGGTGCATCGCAGGCCTCTGGAGATGCTGAGTTTCTCAGTGAGGTCAAGCCTGCTCATGACCCTACTTCTGGTGGCTCGCAGGCCTCGGGAGATGCTGAGTTTCTCAGTGAGGTCAAGCCTGTACATGTCCTTACTTCTGGAGCATCACAGGCTTCTGGAGATGCTGAGTTTCTCAGTGAGGTGAAGTCTGCACATGTCCTTACTTCTGGTGGATCGCAGGCCTCCGGAGATGCTGGGTTTCTCAGTGAGGTCAAGTCTGCTCATGTCCTTACTTCTGGTGGATCGCTGGACTCTGGAGATGCTGAGTTTCTGAGTGAGGTCAAGTCCGCACATGTCCTTACTTCTGGTGGATCGCAGGCTTTCAGAGATGCTGGGTTTCTCAGTGAGGTCAAGTTTGCTCATGTCCTTACTTCTGGTGGATCGCAGGCCTTCGGAGATGCAAAGTTTCTCAGTGAGGTCAAGTCTGCACATGTCCTTACTTCTGGTGGATCGCTGGACTCTGGAGATGCTGAGTTTCTGAGTGAGGTCAAGTCCGCACATGTCCTTACTTCTGGTGGATCGCAGGCTTTCAGAGATGCTGGGTTTCTCAGTGAGGTCAAGTTTGCTCATGTCCTTACTTCTGGTGGATCGCAGGCCTTCGGAGATGCTGAGTTTCTCAGTGAGGCCAAGCCTCCTCATGTCCTTACTTCTGGTACATCGCAGGCCTCTGGAGATGCTGAGTTTCTCAGTGAGGTGAAGCCTGCCTGTGTCCTTACTTCTGGTGCATTGCAGGCCTCTGGAGATGCTGAGTTTCTCAGTGAGGTCAAGTCTGCTCGTGTCCTTTCTTCTGGTGGCTGACAGGCCTCCGGAGATGCCGAGTCTCTCAGTGAGGTCAAGCCTGCTCATGACCTTACTTCTGGTGCCTCGCAGGCCTCCGGAGATGCTGATTTTCTCACTGAGGTCAAACCTGCTCATGTCCTTACTTCTGGTGTGTCGCGGGCCTCCAGAGATGGTGAGTTTCTCAGTGAGGTCAAGCCTGCTCATGTCCTTACTTCTGGTGGCTTGCAGGCCTCCGGAGATGCTGAGTTTCTCAGTGAGGTCAAGCCTGCTCATGTCCTTACTTCTGGTGGGTCGCGGGCCTCCAGAGATGGTGAGTTTCTCAGTGAGGTCAAGCCTGCTCATGTCCTTACTTCTGGCGCATTGCAGGCCTCTGGAGATGCTGAGTTTCTCAGTGAGGTCGAGTCTGTTTGTGTCCTTACTTCTGGTGGCTCGCAGGCCTCCGGAGGTGCTGAGTTTCTCAGTGAGGTCAAGCCTGCTCATGTCCTTACTTCTGGTGGCTTGCAGGCCTCCGAGATTCTGAGTTTCTCAGTGAGGTCAAACCTGCTCATGTCCTTTCTTCTGGTGGATCGCAGGCCTCTGGAGATGCTGAGTTTCTCAATGAGGTCAAGCCTGCTCATGTCCTTACTTCTGGTGCATCGCAGGCCTCTGGAGATGCTGAGTTTCTCAGTGAGGTCAAGTCTGTTTGTGTCCTTACTTCTGGTGGCTCGCAGGCCTCCGGAGATGCTGAGTTTCTCAGTGAGGTCAAGCCTGCTCATTTCCTTACTTCTGGTGGCTTGCAAGCCTCTGAGATTCTGAATTTCTCAGTGAGGTGAAGCCTGCACATGTCCTTACCTCTGGTGCATCGCTGGCCTCTGGAGATGCTGAGTTTCTCAGTGAGGTCAAGCCTGCTCATGTTCTTACTTCTGGTGCATCGCAGGCCTCCAGAGATGCAAAGTTTCTCAGTGAGGTCAAGTCTGCACATGTCCTTACTTCTGGTGGATCGCAGGCCTCCGGAGATGCTGGGTTTCTCAGTGAGGTCAAGTCCGGACATGTCCTTACTTCTGGTGGATCACAGGCCTTCAGAGATGCTGAGTTTCTCAGTGAGGCCAAGCCTACTCATGTCCTTACTTCTGGTGCATCGCAGGCCTCTGGAGATGCTGAGTTTCTCAGTGAGGGCAAGCCTGCTTGTGTCCTTACTTCTGGTGCATTGCAGGCCTCTGGAGATGCTGAGTTTCTCAGTGAGGGCAAGCCTGCTTGTGTCCTTACTTCTGGTGCATTGCAGGCCTCTGGAGATGCTGAGTTTCTCAGTGAGGTATAGCCTGCTCATGTCCTTACTTCTGGTGGCTCGCAGGTCTCCCGAGATGCTGAGTTTCTCAGTGAGGTCAAGCCTGCTCATGTCCTTACTTCTGGTGGCTGACAGGCCTCCGGAGATGCTGAGTTTCTCAGTGAGGTCAAGCCTGCTCATGACCTTACTTCTGGTGGCTCGCAGGACTCCGGAGAAGCTGAGTTTCTCAGTGAGGTCAAACCTGCTCATGACCTTACTTCCGGTTCCTTGCAGGCCTCCAGAGATGCTGAGTTTCTCAGTGAGGTCAAGCCTGCTCATGACCCTACTTCTGGTGGCTCGCAGGCCTCGGGAGATGCTGAGTTTCTCAGTGAGGTCAAGCCTGTACATGTCCTTACATCTGGTGCATCACAGGCTTCTGGAGATGCTGATTTTCTCAGTGAGGCCAAGCCTGCTCATGTCCTTACTTCTGGTGCATCGCAGGCCTCTGGAGATGCTGAGTTTCTCAGTGAGGTCAAGCCTGTGCATGTCCTTACTTCTGGTGCATCGCAGGCCTCGGGAGAGGCTGAGTTTCTCAGTGAGGTCAAGCCTGTGCATGTCCTTACCTCTGGTGCATCACAGGCCTCTGGAGATGCTGAGTTTCTCAGTGAGGTCAAGCCTGCTCATGTCCTTACTTCTGGTGGCTTGCAGGACTTCGGAGATGCTGAGTTTCTCGGTGAGGCCAAGCCTGCTCGTGTCCTTACTTCTGGTGGCTTGCAGGCCTCCAGAGATGCTGAGTTTCTCAGTGAGGTCAAGCCTGTGCATGTCCTTACTTCTGGTGCATCACAAGCCTCTGGAGATGCTGAGTTTCTCAGTGAGGCCAAGCCTGCTCATGTCCTTACTTCTGGTGGCTTGCAGGCCTTCGGAGATGCTGAGTTTCTCAGTGAGGCCAAGCCTGCTCATGTCCTTACTTCTGGTGCATCGCAGGCCTCTGGAGATGCTGAGTTTCTCAGTGAGGTCTAGCCTGCTCGTGTACTTACTTCTGGTGCATCGCAGGCCTCTGGAGATGCTGAGTTTCTCAGTGAGGTCAAGCCTGCTCATGACCCTACTTCTGGTGGCTCGCAGGCCTCGGGAGATGCTGAGTTTCTCAGTGAGGTCAAGCCTGTACATGTCCTTACTTCTGGAGCATCACAGGCTTCTTGAGATGCTGATTTTCTCAGTGAGGCCAAGCCTGCTCATGTCCTTACTTCTGGTGCATCGCAGGCCTCTGGAGATGCTGAGTTTCTCAGTGAGGTCAAGCCTGTGCATGTCCTTACTTCTGGTGCATCGCAGGCCTCGGGAGAGGCTGAGTTTCTCAGTGAGGTCAAGCCTGTGCATGTCCTTACCTCTGGTGCATCACAGGCCTCTGGAGATGCTGAGTTTCTCAGTGAGGTCAAGCCTGCTCATGTCCTTACTTCTGGTGGCTTGCAGGACTTCGGAGATGCTGAGTTTCTCAGTGAGGTCAAGCCTGTGCATGTCCTTACTTCTGGTGCATCACAAGCCTCTGGAGATGCTGAGTTTCTCAGTGAGGTCAAGCCTGCTCATGTCCTTACTTCTGGTGGCTTGCAGGCCTCCAGAGATGCTGAGTTTCTCAGTGAGGTCAAGCCTGTGCATGTCCTTACTTCTGGTGCATCACAAGCCTCTGGAGATGCTGAGTTTCTCAGTGAGGTCAAGCCTGCTCATGTTCTTACTTCTGGTGGCTTGCAGGCCTTCGGAGATGCTGAGTTTCTCAGTGAGGCCAAGCCTGCTCATGTCCTTACTTCTGGTGCATCGCAGGCCTCTGGAGATGCTGAGTTTCTCAGTGAGGTCAAGCCTGCTCGTGTACTTACTTCTGGTGCATCGCAGGCCTCTGGAGATGCTGAGTTTCTCAGTGAGGTCTAGCCTGCTCGTGTACTTACTTCTGGTGCATCGCAGGCCTCTGGAGATGCTGAGTTTCTCAGTGAGGTCAAGTCTGCTCGTGTCCTTACTTCTGGTGGCTCGCAGGCCTCCGGAGATGCTGAGTTTCTCAGTGAGGTCAAGCCTGCTCATGTCCTTACGTCTGGTGGCTCGCAGGCCTCTGGAGATGCTGAGTTTCTCAGTGAGGTCAAGTCTGCTCATGTCCTTACTTCCGGTAGCTCGCAGGCCTCCAGAGATGCCGAGTTTCTCAGTGAGGTCAAGCCTGCTCATGACCTTACTTCTGTTGGCTCGCAGGCCTCCGGAGAAGCTGAGTTTCTCAGTGAGGTCAAGCCTGCTCATGTCCTTACTCTGGTGCCTTGCAGGCCTCCGGAGATGTTGATTTTCTCAGTGAGGTCAAGCCTGCTCATGACCTTACTTCTGGTGGCTCGCAGGCCCCGGGAGATGCTGAGTTTCTCAGTTAGGTCAAGCCTGCTCATGCCCTTACTTCTGGTGGCTCACAGACTTCCGTGGATGCTGAGTTTCTCAGTGAGGTAGCTTGGTGATTTAACTCATGATATAGTAATTACTTGGAATGCTTTTATGCTGCACAGGGTAGTTACTGTCATCTATTTCTGGTGCCTTTAAATCAGTACGCTATTATTGTTGTCTGCCCTTTGGGGGCTCGGTAACTGGGATCGAGGCAACGTCCTGACCCCTTACACCATGAGCATGTAGGCAGGAGAGGTTGAGGGGGTGTTGCACACCAGGCAGTAAGGAATGCCTGTCGATTTGTCCCGCCTGGGCTCCCTTCAATTAAAGCGACACATTAAGTGAGAAGTGGCAGCAAAGAGGAAAAGGGAGGCAAAGCAGCTCCTATCGCTGATGAGAAACGTCTCGGGGGTGGGGGTGGGGTGGGGGCACTGAGGGGAGAGGGAGTGAGATGTGCAAAGGAAACGATTTACTGGAGCTGACAGGGCTGGTGACTGAGTAACAGAGAACGCCTGTAGGGGGCTAGCAATGATTACACATCTCAAGCCTGCGCCCCTCCCATGAAATGACAGCGCTCCCTAATGCGGGGGGATTAGAGCTGTCACTTACCCACTCACTCCACACTCCTGCACACCATAAGACACACCAGGGCAGACGAACAAATGACGGACATGACTCGGAAATCTATTTCAACAGGTATCACTGATTAGGTGTCACGCGACATGCACCCCTGCTTCCTGGGTGTCAACAGTGACACACTGCAGCCTGCAAATCGACCAAAGGGTCAGTGGGGCTTTCATGAGGTTGTGAGGTTGGCAGTCCTGCCAGTAACAAGCCTCCCCCCCCCCCCTGACACTCAGACAACCGTGCCTTGTGTGTGCTTTTTTTAAGTGCACAGCTGGACAGTGTTAGCTGCCAAGGTTGTCTGTTCTCTGGCCCGAGAAATGCTCATTCAGACTGGGGCACAACTGTTCTGTGGTGCAAATCATTTGATGCCCTAGCGTGTCTCCTAATTTGCACCAAAAATGGTTTTGAGAATGTGGCCCATAGTGTATTTACAGAACTATATTTTAAAGGCATGTGTTGCGCGGTGTGCCTGCATGCGTGCATGCATGCATGTGTCATTGCATCCAGGAATGCAAGCCTAGCTATGTATAAATGCATCGATGCATTTTATCTATTGCAAGATCCGGAACACACCATTGGCATATCATTGGGGTTTCACAGTCTTCTAAGCTGTAGGAAGTTATTGCTCATTCATACAATTTTGTAGTTTTGTAAAGCACCCCACGTAGATGGCAGCCGCTTCGGAGCGCTTAGTCTTATGGGGGGTGGCATCCTACCTGCAAAGCGGGGCCTGTTACATTCGGGAACTTGGGTGATGCCTCTTTCATGGTGTGTAGTGCAGAGCAGAATGTGGATGGCTTGAAGGCTATGAATTCATCTTAGCCATTGGCAGCTGCTGTGGGTAACCCTCCAGACGATTGATACCCAGGGGCCTGAAACATATCCGGGGTGCTCGTGGTCTCGTGCAGAAGAGATGTGGCCGGGCAGTTTGAGTGAACCGCTCCTTTTGGGGTGGGACCAAGCCTGATTTGCATATGGTCTTTCCCCTTTCTGTGATGGCATAGGCTAAAAATAGGCACTGTGGAGAGAGGCGCCCAAAGCAATGCCAGTGTTAATAATTAAGTAAAACCTTCCAGCCATGTTGCTTTTTTCACGGTCTGCGTGGACATACATGTTGTCAGCCGGGTCCGCTGGTGCTCAGGTGGTGGTGAGGCCACTTTGCAGACTTCAGGGCGCTATAGCTTGCATGTGGGCCTGCGCCGGGAGCCAATGCACAGCTTTGTGACTTGTGTTTGCATTCCCTTGGTCTCAGTGCAGCTAATTAGCCTCACCGCAGAGCTCCGAGGCCTTATAAAGATCCGCGTGGGAGGTGAGTGCGCCGCCAACTTCAGGAGAGTGGGCAACTCTTCCTGCCTTTGTCTGGGATGAGGGAAGTATCCTTCCAGGTGCCCTTATTTGGAAATAACATTGTCAATTCCATTTTTAAGTGGGAGAGTTTCATTTTAAAAGACTCCGAGAAGTCTAGCTGATTGGCTGTGGGCGAAGCTGCTTCCTGAGATGGGAAGGAAGGAAGGGGGTGCATGCGCTCGCTTAATATTTTATTTATTTATTCCTATACAGGAGGAACAATGCTCTTTTGATCAGAAAGGAACGTAAAATAGATAAGAAATCAGATTTGACAGGAAGCAGTGACTTCTTGCAATGGGGTGAGTTTGAGGGACATTCTGACCAGGTTGTGGAGGGTGTAAATGGAACAGTCACTGGAGACAATACATAAGTGGACATACATAGATTGAGGGCAATTAACATTGGACATTTTTAAGTGCAGGTAGGCAGTGCGGCGAGCTGTGCTCGGGATGTGACCATGATGGGTGAAGTGCTAAATTGGAGGCAGAGGAAGTGATGGACAGAGGCAGGTTAGAGGCGAGGGGAAACATGTTAGCCAGCAGGCAGCTGAGAGGCAGGTTAAGAGGATAACTCAGAGGCGAGGAGGTAGGCGTTTAGTTTGGTTTGGCCTGTTTCTCAGATGTCTGGGGGAAGAAAATTCCATGCAAGTGGAGCATGAAGAGAGAAAGAGCAGAAGTGACAGGAAGCACAGGGAGGGCGAAGAGCCACAAGGGTAGTTGAGGATGCAGAGATTACGAGAAGTCTTGTAGAGTTGGATAGAGGATAGATACAGTGGTGCCTTGCCGTGGATAGATTTGTGAAGCAAGAGAAGACATTTAAATCTGGTCCTGTTATGCATCGTTGGCCATCCGGCTTGGTGACGGTACGATGATGTGAGAGAGACCTGATAGCAAAGTTAATGATCTTGTCGAGAGGACAGAAGGCACAGGATGCTGGCGTATTAGTCCACTTTAAAGAATTCAAGAGTGGTCAGGAGATGCTTGGCATAGTCAAAAGCAAGGACGTGCTTGATTTTCCAAATATTTAGGAGGTTGAGGCGAGCTGCTGTTCCAGTTTTAGAGATGAAAATAGAGGTGCTGTCAAAGTGTAGTATTCCCTGCTGGCCTGCCCTCGTCCTGCACAAACCCTATTGCCACAGCCCCTCCCACACACAATCCAAACTCCCAAACAAACACACCTGATGTTTAAGGGAATGTTCAGTGCAGTGCCTGGAGTGCAAGTTTGAACTTCTTCCTGCACTTTTATTTTAATTCTAAACCATTCCGGATTCTTTTTAAAATACAAATATAGGAACAGTAAAACGTTTCTTTTTTAAAATAGATGAGCGCCACTCCTGCCCACTTTGACCACTGAAGTAGAGAAGGCGTGAGAAGGGTCATAGGTGATGCTGAGGTTTAGAGTAGGGCATAGTGTGAGTTGGGAACTGGACATGCAGGGGAAGAGATGAGAGAGAGCTTTTGGAAGGGAAGAAGAGCACCTCTGTTTTGGTAGAGTTTAACATCAGAGAGTGCAAAGCCATCCCATGTTTTAATGGCAGAGAGGCAGTTTGAAATGTTGATAGACACATCAGAAGAGATTTCAGGATGTGGGTGTAACTGCATATGTGTGAATGTATACATCTATGTGTCTGTGCATAGATATGGGCAACATGCATGCGTGCTTCTGTCTGAATAGGTATTTCTGTGTTTGTGTGTACCCTATGTATGCAGAAAGATGAATTTCCTTCCATGCAGTAAGCTTACTACCCCCCACCCCGTAGTGAACTTGATGCCGCTACATGCTATAACCTGGCTCCCCCTCTGGGCAGTATGTGGGATCCCCATCTAGGTTGGAAGATGCAATCAGTAAGCTTCTGCCCCCATGTTGTAAGATAACTTCCCCTCTATGCAGTCGGCTATGTCCTCAAGCATGTAGTATGATATAAACCCCATGTATGCGAAAGGCATGTTATGCCTCTATGTGGTAAACCTGCTGCCCATCCATGCAGTCATTTAAACCCCACGATGCATGGTAAGTTGGATTGTCCAAGCAGATTGCCAACAAAGTAATTTCTCACCTCTGACATGGGGCTGCCTGCACTTTGCCCATTTTAATTTCAGCAGGGCCAGCTCAGCTCTTCACACATACATGGTTGACACATTGAGTACATCAACATGGGAGAATAATAGTGGTTATTTTAACGCACTAAGAACAGGGTGTAATGCAACTGGGTTTGCTATATGAAAACTTGTATTATAATTAATTAATGGTAGTTGTTACCCCTCTCCATGTATTACCGAGTCCCTCTCTTAACCGTAAGATAGACCCCGATCAACGCTGTAAGCAGTAACAATTTCATCAGCTTTACCTCTCCCTTCACCCTCTTTCTGAACAGAAAACACTCCATTCTGATGAGGGCGCATAAACTGGCGTTTGTGGACTTTGCTACCCGGTAGAATTGTTCCCAGGTGGTAATGAGTGGTATTCAACCTACTGCAGTTATTACCAAAGACCGCTGCTCATAATCAAAAACCTGCTCAGATGCTTCTGTTGGTACACATGGAGCAAGACCTTGGTCTCCACATGGAGCAGCATCCCACCTACACATGGAGCAAGACCTTGGTCTACACATGGAGCAAGACCTTGGTCTACACATGGAGCAGCACCCCGGCTACACATGGAGCAAGACCCTGGTCTACACATGGGGCAAGACCTTGGTCTCCACATGGAGCAAGACCCTGGTCTCCACGTGGAGCAGCACCCCAGCTACACATGGAGCAAGACCTTGGTCTACACATGGAGCAGGATCCCACCTACACGTGGAGCAATACCTTGGTCTACACATGGAGCAAGACCCTGGTCTCCACATGGAGCAGCACCCCAGCTACACATGGAGCAAGACCTTATTCTACACATGGAGCAGCACCCCGGCTACACATGGAGCAAGACCTTGGTCTACACATGGAGCAAGACCCTGGTCTCCACATGGAGCAGCACCCCAGCTACACATGGAGCAAGACCTTGGCCTACACATGGAGCAGCACCCCGGCTACACATGGAGCAAGACTTTGGTCTACACATGGAGCAAGACCTTGGTCTCCACATGGAGCAGCACCCCAGCTAAACATGGAGCAAGACCTTGGTCTACACATGGAGCAGCATCCCGGCTACACATGGAGCAAGACCTTGGTCTACACATGGAGCAAGACCTTGGTCTCCACATGGAGCAAGACCCTGGTCTCCACATGGAGCAGCAGCCCAGCTATACATGGAGCAATAACTTGGTCTACACATGGAACAGCACCATGGATACACATGGAGCAAGACCGTGGTCTACTCATGGAGCAGCACCCTAGCTACACATGGAGCAAGACCTTGGTCTACACATGGAGCAGCACCCCGGCTACACATGGAGCAAGACCTTGGTCTACTCATGGAGCAAGACCTTGGTCTCCACATTGAGCAGCACCCCAGCTACACATGGAGCAAGAACTTGGTCTACACATGGAGCAGCACCCCGGCTACACATGGAGCAAGACATTGGTCTACACATGGAGCAAGACCTTGGTCTACACATGGAGCAGCACCCCGGCTACACATGGAGCAAGACCTTGGTCTACACATGGAGCAAGACCTTGGTCTCCACATGGAGCAGCACCCCAGCTACACATGGAGCAAGACCGTGGTCTACTCATGGAGCAGCACCCCAGCTACACATGGAGCAAGACCTTGGTCGACACATGGAGCAAGACCTTGGTCTACACATGGAGCAAGACCTTGGTCTACACATGGGCAGCACCCCAGCTACACACGGAGCAAGACCTTGGTCTACACATGGAGCAAGACCTTGGTCTACACATAGAGCAAGACCTTGGTCTACACATGGGCAGCACCCCAGCTAGACATGGAGCAAGACCTGGGTCTACACATGGAACAGCACCCTGGCTACACATGGAGCAGCACCCCGGCTACACATGGAGCAAGACCTTGGTCTACACATGGAGCAGCACCCCAGCTACACATGGAGTAAGACCTTGGTCTACACATGGTGCAGCACACTGGCTACACATGGAGGAACACTTTGGTCTACACATGGAGTGGCACCCCGGCTACACATGGAGCAGGACCCCAGACCACACATGCAGTAAGACTCCGGCCTGCACATGGGGCAGGACCCCTGGACGAATGCTGGGCTCCGAGAGCGCTCTAATATTTCTTGAGGGTGGGGAGATACTTTCACAATCAAGAGGAATATGACAGGCCATTGTATGATCTATAATGAGGCCAGCAGCCACAGATCAAAGGACACAGCAGCATGGATGCCTAGCAAAGGGTCTCTTCTGTTCTCTAGCACATGAGTCCACTGCGCATACCGACCACATGCAGTGGCACTCCTGGCACAGCCTCGGTGTAATTATGCAACAGAAGGAAGCTGGGGACCTTCACCGGATTTCAGCATGGTTACATCACATATGAATAGTGGGTAGGGGTGTTGCTAGGTCTGCAAAAGATCCGGGGCTATGCTAATGTCAGGTCTGCCATGACTTGGGGCTAGCTAGCCTTTCGGTTGTAGCCCCTGAGCTTCTATCCGGGGCTACAACCAAAATACCCAGGGCTATAACCCCTCAGATACCCTCTAGGAACGCCTCTGATAGTGGGCCCTGCCACCAGCCTTCCAATGTAAACCCTACTGCTGGTCTCACAACAGCAGACAAGTCTAAAAGGTTTCAACCTAGAAGCTGCAGCCTGACCACGGGAGGTCACCGCCAACTGATAGCCTGGCATTCATAGAGAAGAGCCTTATGGAGCAGGTCCTGAGGTCCCATCCCCACGCAGTCTGACCACCTGAGGCTCAACGCCAACTGATGGCCTGGCATTCACAGAGAAGAGCCTTATGGAGCAGGTCCTGAGGTCCCATCCCCACGCAGCATGACCACCTGAGGGTCACAGCCAACTGATAGCCTGGCATTCACAGAGAAGAGCCTTATGGAGCAGCTCCTGAAGTCCCATCGCCACACACCTGCAGAACGGGAACCCATCTGAAAGGCGCTAACCTTGACGGTCAAGTGAAGCCCACATCACAGTCAGTGCACTATTTCTAAGCATCTTCTAATATGATACTAGGGCTGTAGTATGTGTAATCAGTGGTCAGGCATCATCCCAGCCAGCATAGTCAGTGGTCAGCCATCATCCCAGCCAACATTATCAGTGGTCAGGCATCATCCCAGCGAGCGTTATCAGTGGTGAGGCATCGTCCCTGCCAGCATAATCGGTGGTGAGGCATTGTCCCAGCCAGCATAATCGGTGGTGAGGCATCGTCCCAGCCAGCATAATCGGTGGTGAGGCATCGTCCCAGCCAGCATAATCAGTGGTCAGCCATCATCCCAGCCAACATTATCAGTGGTCAGGCATCATCCCAGCGAGCGTTATCAGTGGTGAGGCATCGTCCCTGCCAGCATAATCGGTGGTGAGGCATCGTCCCAGCCAGCATAATCGGTGGTGAGGCATCGTCCCAGCCAGCATAATCGGTGGTGAGGCATCGTCCCAGCCAGCATAATCAGTGGTGAGGCATCGTCCCAGCCAGCATAATCGGTGGTGAGGCATCGTCCCAGCCAGCATAGTCAGTGGTCAGCCATCATCCCAGCCAACATTATCAGTGGTCAGGCATCATCCCAGCGAGCGTTATCAGTGGTGAGGCATCGTCCCTGCCAGCATAATCGGTGGTGAGGCATCGTCCCAGCCAGCATAATCGGTGGTGAGGCATCGTCCCAGCCAGCATAATCGGTGGTGAGGCATCGTCCCAGCCAGCATAATCAGTGGTCAGCCATCATCCCAGCCAACATTATCAGTGGTCAGGCATCATCCCAGCGAGCGTTATCAGTGGTGAGGCATCGTCCCTGCCAGCATAATCGGTGGTGAGGCATCGTCCCAGCCAGCATAATCGGTGGTGAGGCATCGTCCCAGCCAGCATAATCGGTGGTGAGGCATCGTCCCAGCCAGCATAATCAGTGGTGAGGCATCGTCCCAGCCAGCATAATCGGTGGTGAGGCATCGTCCCAGCCAGCATAGTCAGTGGTCAGCCATCATCCCAGCCAACATTATCAGTGGTCAGGCATCATCCCAGCGAGCGTTATCAGTGGTGAGGCATCGTCCCTGCCAGCATAATCGGTGGTGAGGCATCGTCCCAGCCAGCATAATCGGTGGTGAGGCATCGTCCCAGCCAGCATAATCGGTGGTGAGGCATCGTCCCAGCCAGCATAATCAGTGGTGAGGCATCGTCCCAGCCAGCATAATCAGTGGTGCAGCATCATGGGACTTCAAAGCCAACATATCTGTGGAGGGTGACTTGTCGTCTACCATGAGAGCGGATCGCACAAACCCAGCGTCCATGCAAGCCAGGATGTCTTCATTTCTTATGTGGTGGAACGTGGCATTAGAAAGTGGCTGTGTGTAGAGCAAATGTAGGTTCTGTGACGAGTGATCCAAGGAGGTGGCAAGAAGAGCCAGGAAGTGGGACGTGTTCTGAAATGAAGACTCAGGATTGCAGGCCTGCCCCCCCCACCCCTCCGATTCTGCGTCTTCAGTACCTTAACCACACCCAGCCACCTGGAAAACTGAAAAGCACTCCCCGGACGGACCATGTAAATGGAGCGCATTGAAGACAGCGCATGAGCTTTACAAGCAACTTCTCTGTGTTCAATAATGCCCTTTAGATGCGTCAATAAAAGCTGCTATTGTGGAAGTGAGATCGTTCCCGCGGGGTTAGTGAGCAACAAGAAATAACAACAGAGCTGGACATTTCCAGTATTCAACAACACCACCCCTAATGCAAGAGTAACACTGACCCCTACTGCAAGAGTAACATTGACCCCCAATGCAAGAGTAACATTGACCCCTACGGCAAGAGTAACATTGACCCCCAATGCAAGAGCAACATTGACCCCTACTGCAAGAGTAACATTGACCCCCAAGAGTAACATTGACCCCCAATGCAAGAGTAACATTGACCCCCAATGCAAGAGTAACATTGACCCCTAATGCAAGAGTAACATTGACCCCTACCACAAGTGTAACATTGACCCCTAATGCAAAAGCAACATTAACTCCTACAGCAGAGTAACACTGACTCCTACCGCAAGAGTAACATTGACTCCTACCACAAGAGTAACATTGACCCCTACCGCAAGAGTAACATTGACCCCTACCACAAAGTAATATTAACTCCGACCGCAAGAGTAACATTGACCCATAATGCCAGAGTAACATTGACCTCTATCGTAGAGTAACATTGACCCCCTACCACAAGAGTAACATTGAACCCTAATGCAAAAGTAACATTGATCCATATCAAAGAATAACATTGACTCTTACTGTAAGAGTAACATTGACCCCTACCACAAGAGTAACATTGATCTCTATTGCAGAGTAACATTGACCCCTACCACAGAGTAACATTGACTCAGACCGCAAGAGGAACATTGACTCAGACCGCAAGAGTAACATTGACTCAGACCGCAAGAGTAACATTGACTCAGACGGCAAGAGTAACATTGACTCAGACGGCAAGAGTAACATTGACTCAGACCGCAAGAGTAACATTGCTGGTTCCCCTGTATCACAGTGTGGCACTCTATAAATAATAAATAATATTAATAATAATTTACCCGTACCAATGGCCTGCAAATAGTCGCAAATTAGCATATTTACCCAAAGATCTGCCCTAATGCACACCGCGAAGGCTGAGGGACACGTGGTTACCTAGCGGGATCCAAGGATTCATGTAAACTCCTAGAGTGATCAGCTTTTTTGCTTAGTTTGCAGATGTTTGCAGATGCCATTAATAATAACATTTCCATGATGATGGGCTATTCTGTACCCAGGCACACCTTTGCTGTTCCCAACAAACGGATGCAAATGCGTTAAAAGTGGTGCATTTGCAAATCTGAAGCTTCAGCGCCACCCGGATCTTAACGAATGGTGACCAGCAGCCAATAAGTGATCAGGAACACTGCCTATGCGCAGTTACCAGGAAGGAACAATCTGAGGGCACAAGATGGCCGCCGCAAGGGAAATGGCCTCCCCGACGCTTTAAGGGATCAGCGAGAAGGCAAAGGGACAAAGAGGTGCAGAGAAATGGGAGAAAGTCTCACTTATTGATAGTAAACCACAGGTGTGGCCTTTAAGAAGTCAATGGGGACAGCCTGTCAAGAGCACGCCAGGCAAGACACAGTCCCTCGTAGAGCAGCCCTCATAACTTCATACACATTTCTTCACGCACACTCCAAAAGAAGCTCACACCAGAGTAATAGTTCACGTACCGCACATGGCCGGCCCCCAACAATATTAAATCCAAGGGACCCCGATTCGCGGTGCAGCACAAGCGCCAGGGATCTGGTCTCTTCTCCCTGAAATACAGAAGTAGAAGGGAAAACATGGGTTCAAAGAGAAGAGGTCAGCACAACAAGAATAGAGAGTGGATGACGTATTCAAGGAACGATTAGATGAAATGGCAGGTCTTTGTGAGATAACGAAAGAGTTAAACACGGTATCAAACGCTACCATCAAAGTAACAGTACATCAAAGTAACAGTACAACTTATACTTAACGTTAATATGCTTTTAGACTGCACCACATCACCACCATAGTAGTATCAGAGAGGCTCAGTGTGACCGTGGCCCCTCCAGGGAGGTTCTTGGACCATGACGTTACTGAACAAGTGATAGGAGATATGGGGTCCCCCCTGCCTCTCACTCGTGTGATGCCTGCCCCTCTCCTGCAACCATCCTGTTCCCTTCACCTTATGTTCTTTCACTGTCTATGCCACCCTAGCACATGGTCTGTATGTTTTGGACTACAAATCCCATTAGCTCACGCCAGCAGAGTCAGTTGTGAAGGATCATAGTAGTTGTAGTTCAAAACATCCGGCATGCCACATGAGGAGTAAACATACATGTTTTCCATCTTAATCATTAGCTCAGTGCCCACCAATCACCTCACGGACTCTGCAGCACAGACACCAACTTGATGGCAGGTAGGCTATTCGCCCCCGCAGTTCCCCACCTGAGACCCAGATCCAGGCTGTGGCATTATCCCACCATTAATGCCCTATATAGCGCAAATGGGATTCATTTACTAAATTCAGTGCCGGGTTAAACGCTATGGAAGCCCCTAGAAGTCAAACGCTCGGTGCTCAATATTATTTTGATCTGTTGTTGAGGGGCCCCTAAAAGGAGTGGGTCCAATAGGCCGGTGCCTACTTTGCCTCTTTAGTAATCCGGGACTGACTACATTTGATGCATTTTCTAAAGGCTTCTAAAGGCTTAGTGGAATACGTTGCGCTGGGTTCTCCGGAAATGATTGCGTTTACGCTCCATTACTTTCTTTCCACGCCAACATGGCAAAAGACTGCCGTATACATTTTCCTCTACTATTTGCTTTGCGTACGGGCTCATGTCCAATTCTATCCATCAACTTTAACATTAAGGTGAGGGATTAGTGCGGCATGGAAAGGGTGTCACACTTGCGATACTTTCTTGTGAGGTAGGTGTTGGTCTAAAGGCAACCCACTGCTTACCTGTAGGAGTTACATTTGTTTGTGTATGCTTGCCTTTTGACTGTGAGCGCGATTCAAAGTCTGGATGCTGTTTGGAACCTATGATAAGGTCAGTTGGGGAACGACCTGTTACAACACCACCTACACAGAACACCTAGTTGCAGTAGGAAGGTCAGCATTGGATATTTGCACTAATGCCTACATGTTTGATTGATTGCAGGGGTTATTCATACAGTCCTGCCCTGAAGAAGGCGGTTTTTGAAAGTACATGTTCTGCCGAAACGTCCCAGGAAGAAGATCTGCTAATCTTCTCAGTCTTTAGAGGAGTTAGGAATACCTCTTTCAATGTAGATATATTGGATGGGGGAGGTAGCCACATGCGAATAGGACAAAGACCCAGGACATTTGCATATAGATCAGGAAGATGCATGCTTCTAAAAGTAACTACGATGTCAGCTCCTCAGACGCTTCCTTAGTCAAACTCTAGAGACAAGTATTTCAGAAGGAGCTCAATATTGAAGGTTCTGTTTGAACACTGATATTAAGTATTGATTATGTGAGGCATATGTGTTGTTTGTATATGGATTTCTTCGTTTTTTCATATGCTTTCCATTTCTACTTTCTGTTACAATTGCAAAGACACTGTTGCACTTTAAGCACAAGCACTTTTAGATATCTGCATTGAATACTGTGTACATGGAATATGCGCAGTACGTATATGACTCCGTTATAGATCGGAGGTCCAGTGTTGATTTCGATTTTATAAGACACAGGTGGCCACATTGATGAATACTAATAAAAATAAAATTGCAATATAATCAGAAAACTATGTGTTTTAGTAATGCACCTAAAGAGCATGGGTTTCATTACGAGGTTGGAGGTAGCCTTGCCGGTAAAGCGGGCAAGGCTACCGCCAAACCGGCAAAGAAATCTGGCACCTGGGAATGGGCAATTAAACCCTACTCTGCTATTGACCAAGGTATTACTCGTTTCTAGGGGCACTCAACACAGTCTTCTCTTTAGGAAATCCCTCACAAATGAAGCCGGACATTCTGAGTGTCTCTCTAGGACATGCTATCAGATGTCTCCATGTCAATAGCTACACTACAGTTCCGAACTCTGCTTTTGCCTCAGTTCTACTTCAGTCCATATTATTATATTCTAGTGATCCCAAACTACAACTCCCAGAATGCAATTGCTGTATGAAAGAAAGTTTAAGACATCTGGTAGACTTAACTCTAGGAAGCGACCACCATGCCATCTTATCACCAAAGTGACATGGGTAGTGAAAGCGACACTTTGACCTGATGCCAATTTCTATGGAAGGGTTGGTTCAACGCAGCATGGTAACCAGCTATATTCATTTCAATCCAAGTGGAAAAAATGAACATTTAGACAATCTGGGAAGGCTACAGGCGTAGATAGATGGTCACCATTAAAAGATGACGATCCAGAATGGCTAAACGCCGTGGTTGCCAAGGCAACACCATAAACGTCGAAAAGACAGCCAAGCTGGGACTTAAGCCACCAACATTGGAATGAGCAGGGCCGCTCTTATGCCCCTGCGCTCTCAACACAGGCTAGGGCAAAAAAAGGGAAAAAACCGAAACCCTCCACCTCTGCAGCTTTCGGTTTCTCCATGCAAGTGAAATGTTATGAACATGTACATGATAAAAACGTTAATTCAAAAGGGAGTTTTTTGCACGAGCTTTGCGTGAACTCGATTTTTAAGGATTTTGGGCCTACGCTATGTCCTTACTTGGAATTTATACGTACTACAAACACATGCGACGCCTGGATTCGCCAGACCCAAGGTCTTCTCCATGGAAGCTTTTCATAATACACATCAACACGCACGGCTCAGGACACGGCTACCATGCGTGTCCACAGTCACGTGCCACCACCCAATAATCCCATTGGCTCGGACGTGCACAAGGGTATAGCGCCGGCGTGCACAAATACCCGCTGACAGTCGCCTGGTTAACCCAAGACATGTCAGGAAAGCATGACATGTCAGGAAAGCATGAACTGTACACTAACTCATTCAATGGAGTATGGACACATACACAGGTGTGTAACACGCATGGCAGTGTGGGACAGCAATTGGGTCAATGCCTAAAACACGCAGATGACTCACTAACTGAACTGGATACGGTGTGTGGCAACACACACGAGCTCACATATCCTGCAACCCGTGTGGCTATATGAACAATATACACAATTCACCTGGTAAACATGCCAGCACATGTATGGAGTACACATCTTCTAGCTTCTTGGAAGATTGGGATTCCAGTGCTACCAACGCGCAGGTGAACCCCCCGCTAAGCATTACCCAAGCCAGCAAACCGTTCACTAAGCCCGACCCAGTCATGTAGAGAGCACACACCATAGCCTGACCCAGGCATGCAGAGAGCACACACCATACCCCGACCCAGGCATGTAGAGAGCACACAACACAGCCTGACCCTGGCATGTAAGAGAGCACACAACATACCCCAACCCAGGCATGTAGAGAGCACACAACACAGCCTGACCCTGGCATGTAGAGAGCACACACCATAGCCTGACCCAGGTATGTAGAGAGCACAACACACAGCCTGACCCTGGCATGTAGAGAGCACAACACACAGCCTGACCCTGGCATGTAGAGAGCACACAACATAACCCGACCTAGGCATGTAGGGAGCACACAACACAGCCTGACCCTGGCATGTAAGAGAGCACAAAACATACCCCGGCCCAGGCATGTAGAGAGCACACAACATACCCCAACCCAGGCATGTAGAGAGCACACAACACAGCCTGACCCTGGCATGTAGAGAGCACACACCATAGCCTGACCCAGGTATGTAGAGAGCACAACACACAGCCTGACCCTGGCACGTAGAGAGCACAACACACAGCCTGACCCTGGCATGTAGAGAGCACACAACATACCCCGTCCCAGGCATGTAGAGAGCACACAACACAGCCTGACCCTAGCATGTAGAGAGCAAACAACATAGCCTGACCGAGGCATGTAGAGAGCACACAACATATCCTGACCCAGGCATGTAGAGAACACACAACACAGCCTGACCCTGGCATGTAGAGAGCGCACAACATAGCCCGACCCAGGCATCTAGAGAGCACACAACACAGCCTGACCCTAGCATGTAGAGAGCACACACCATAGCCTGACCCAGGCATGTAGAGAGTGCACAACATATCCTGACTCAGGCATGTAGAGAGCACACAACACAGCCTGACCCTGGCATGTAGAGAGCACATAAAATAGCCCAACCCAGGCATGTAGAGAGCACACAACACAGCCTGACCCTGGCACATAGAGAGCACACAACATAGCCTGACCTAGACATGTAGAGAGCACACAACATATCCTGACCCAGGCATGTAGAGAACACACAGCAAAGCCTGATCCTGGCATGTAGAGAGCGCACAGCATAGCCCGACCCAGGCATGTAGAGAGCACACAAGACAGCCTGACCCTAGCATGTAGAGAGCACACAACATAGCCTGACCCAGGCATGTGGAGAGCACACAACATATCCTGACCCAGGCATGTAGAAAGCACACAACACAGCCTGATCCTGGCATGTAGAGAGCACACAACATAGCCTGACCCAGGCATATAGAGAGCACACAACATATCCTGACCCTGGCATGTAGAGAGCGCACAACATAGCCTGACCCAGGCATGTAGAGAGTGCACGACATATCCTGACTCAGGCATGTAGAGAGCACACAACACAGCCTGACCCTGGCATGTAGAGAGCACATAACATAGCCCGACCGAGGCATGTAGAGAACACACAACATTTCAATTAGATAATGCTTCATGTTCTGGTTTGAAAATGTCAAGAAAATGCTAAAAGCTGTTTATCACTTGTGCTTAGCAAGAAATCACCTAATAAGCCATTATGATGTAAGAATTTAAAACACATTGTATAAAATGTTTACTAAATGCTAAAGAATACACAGGGCCTGATTTACAAAAGATGTTTACAATGGCGCATTCCCATTGAAAAACACCTTTAAAATCACGCCCACAGTCACTGA
Source organism: Ambystoma mexicanum (assembly GCF_040938575.1). Classification (NCBI taxonomy): domain Eukaryota; kingdom Metazoa; phylum Chordata; class Amphibia; order Caudata; family Ambystomatidae; genus Ambystoma; species Ambystoma mexicanum. The sequence goes on from NC_090923.1 coordinate 46,326,981, forward strand.
AAATGTTCTAAGCAGCTTACTCAATACTTAAAAGAATATATGAGCTGCTTGTAGGAAAGACGTTCTTAGCCTGCTTGGTACCTGGTATTTAAACTTTCCGCTGCTTGACAAGGGCTTGACAAATGTTGATCAGGTATTACGTTTGGTCGAGGGGCCTTTTTGTTTGGAGTTTTTTTTTAAATGAGGCTCTCTCCATGTTATATTATTTTTACTACCTACCTTAACCTACGCCAAAAAGAAGCACAGCGATGAAATGCAGTGCTTATCCCTCCAGCGCCAAGAGGCCACTTGCTCTGTAAGAGGCTCTACAAACCCGAAACATAACATTTGCCCTCCGATGTGGGCCACTTATATTTAATAAAATAAAAGGTACATCTATATTATGCTGGAATATTGCTGGGTTGCAAAACATGCACCCTGTCGTGATCTGCTGACTTTGAAAACATGTGTATTGAAGGTTAAAACAATGAGTCTGTCCGAGCAGTGAAGGACGATGGAGGGCGTGCCAGTGCGGAGCACTTTATATCTCATTTAAATTCCAAGGTCACCAGTCTCTGGGCAGGGTGCAATGATGCACAGGCCCTCTTCCTGGTCACCCAGTCCAGCATGCTACTGGTTAATGTGTATATCAGGGCATGGCTTAGAGAAGGGTATTGATACATAGATATGATAGGTTATTTATAACGCAATTAATACCCAGAGGTTTCTAAGCACGGCCCAGGGATCGGACCTGTGGTGCTCCGTGTCGTCTTGCTTCCAAGGCGAGCATGTTGCCTCTGAGCTATCCTCCCTAGACTGGAAGAAGTACCCCACAAAGGTAGATATTTAAACGTTATTGTGGGTCACTTTAGTCGTCAATTTAATCCATTAAAGGAATTAGAAGGTTTTCCTGACGATGAAGCGCCAAGAAGTCCATAAGCTCTTGCCTGCTTGCCTTTGAAACTGTGCAAGTGTTCCTAGAAGCTGGCTTTAGGGCCTGCAACGGAGGAGTGACCCGGGATACCTTGGCAGGGGACAGAAGCAGAGATCATTGACTACCCTCCAGAAAATGGGAATGAATTGTCCTGCACTGAGATTTTGGCCCTGAAAGACATTATGCTCAGAATGAAACTGGACGCGTGTCTTAAACAATCACAGCTGAGCTCAATTCTTTCTGGGGTAAAGTTGGCGTCCCTAGAAAGAGCAAAGATTCTGCCAGAAATCTATAAAGTCGCTCTTCCAATCTTGGAGACATCTTTTGAGAGTAGTGATAAGGGCCCGCCAATGGCCTGGGAACCCTATGAGAATCTGTCAAATCTCACTGCTTTCGAAGCCAAGTCGGTAGTTACCAATGGATAGCGAAAATAGCTGGTTCGATACTAAGCGTGGAGCGGTCAAAGGGGAACAGTGCGGGGAAGGAGCGAATCAGTGTGCCAATGTAATTATTCCCTCTGCATGTTAACATCGGACTGGTGTTAAAAGGCATGTCCTTGCAGAAAGCAGATGGCGAGATTTAAACATAGCTCCACCCGCGAGGACCCCAAATATGTTTGGCCAATTGTTACTCCTAGCTCCGCGGACATTGGCTCGCCATTTTGATTCTCCATCGCTGAGACTGAACAGTCCTCACATTTCAGCCAATTGGATCAAGAGGAAGGGGGGACATTTCAGTGGGACTGGACTCTTCCTGCTAGAGTCGGGTCATGACTGAGAAGTCTGCCCAAACCTTCAATTCTACATTTAGGGAGTCACCGCGGCAACAGCCACCCAGACATCTTTTAAGGAAGCGCTTAACATCTGGGCCACTTTACTGACCAATAGAAACCAATAGAAACTTTCAGAAAAATGCCGATCAGCAGAAATAGTGCCACTTTACAAAAAAGTAGGGAGGGGTAAGCCAGGAAATGACTGCTCCTTTTCCTCCTTTTCCTTATTGGATTGTGCTGGGTAAATCCAATAGGAAAACTATTGTCCCAACTGGAAGATTGGATGGGGGAGGACTGTGTGATTAGCTACTGGCAGGCTGGCTTCCTAAAAGGAGTGAGCCTCATATAGTGGGCATTCAGGCTCCGACCAATACTACAGAGACATGTTTTACTGAAGTGAGAATGCCTGGAGCTGTTTTACACATGTTGAGATGGCATCTGATGGTTTCCCAAGGATGGAATTAGGTAAATCTTTGTCCACCTGTGGGCGGGGAGGATAGCTCAAAGACATGTTTATTTTAGAAGGAAGACAACACAGAGCAGCACAGGTTCAAATCCGGGTCTTTGATTAGAAACCGGTCTACGCGTGTTGCAGGTCTAGGAACCATCGCATGACTTGAGGGTTAGAGTCCTTTTGTTGGCTTATCCATACTAATGGAGAATGATCTGTGATGAGTATGAACTTCCTTCCTAGGCGATAGTATCTTAGATGGGTGATGGCCCATTTGATGGCCAGGGCCTCTAATTCTAATACAGAGTTGTTTTTTTCAAGTGGGAAGAGTTTTTTGACTAGTGAATAGGATAGGATGTTATAAGCCATCACACACTAGTGACAAAACTGCTCCTAACCCTGTAAGGGAGGCATCAGTTTGTAACAAACTCTTTCGAAAAATCTACTACCTGGAGGATCGGGTTCTGGCACAAGTTTGTTTTAAGGTGTTGTAACATAAATCGTCCACGTCAGTCCAATGAATCTTCTGGGGTTCGGCGTTCTTTAATTTGTCTATCATCCTAGCTGTTCTGGCCGAGAACTTAGGGATAAACTTACGGTAATAACCGATTAATCCTAGGAATGCTCTGAGGTCTCTCTTGGTCTTAGGCGTGGGGGAACTGTTTTGTCCAACTCCTGAGGTAAGAAGTACTCCGCACACGTACTTAACTTGGGTAAGGATTCTATTTTAACAGTACAAGCCAAGTCTTATCCAGCAGCGACCCACATCTGCCTGCCCACAACTACTGTCACTTCATGGACCCTGGAACCCCTGCGCTGAGGGCAGGCAGGTTCCAGGTTCCATGATGACACTTGTCACCAGCAGTTCAATAGCATAACCATATAAACAGGCGTGAATAACATGAGCATTTATAAATACATAACTAATAACAGACCCACTTACGAACGGGTAGTAGTGTACGGCATTGTTGAACAGTAGAAGGGTTTAGGGTGTATTCCTAACAGGTATCTAGGGCGGCTTTCACTTTTTCTCGTTGAGGCTAGTCACTGCCATTCCCTACAAAGAAGCCGAGGTATTTCACAGCTGATTGAGCCAGCTTATATTTGGATGGATTGGCAGTTGAGCCGGCTTATCTGAGGGCTCTCATAATAGTAAAGAGATAGAAAACATGGTCTTCCCAAGTCTTACTATAAATGACTATGTCGTCAATATAAACCCCCCAGAAATCGGAGTAGGACTGTAATATCCTGTCCATAAGCCATTGGAAAGTGACGCGGGTCCTGTGTCAGCCAAAAGGGAGGACATTGAACTGCAATAGTCCCAGGGGCATCAAGAAAGTTGTCTTTTCCTTATCATGTCCATGTACTGGGACCTGCCAGTACGCGTTGGTTAAGCCTAGGGTTGATAGGAAGGTGGCATCAAAGTCGAAGATGGCGTTGATCTGTCGGTAGTCTACGCAAAATCTCCAGGAATTATCAGGTTTTGTGACCAACACAATAGGGGAGAACAATGGGCTTGAAGAGAGTTTGATAATGTTTGCCCTTAGCATTTTGTTCACTTCCTCCACCACTGTCTACGGGCTTCTGGGAGTCTATATGGTTTCAAATGGACCGCCTATCGCTTTGGAGTTCTGATATAATGATAAGTGCCATGCACTCTCTCTGGTTCCTCACAGAATACATCAGGGAATGTTGTGACTAAATATTTTAAGTCTTCATGTTGTTGACTAGATAGCACTTAGAGAATTAATTCAAAAATGATCTATTTCCTTTCTTAGGATCTTTTTAAGTGTTTTGTTAAATCTTTCTACCAATCTGTCCAAACCTGGAAAAATATGGCAATAGATGTTTTAAAATTAGTTGGGCTGTGTTGTTCCACCTAGGGAACGCCTCTGGGGGAATCGGGCTGCCTAATCAATGATTACAAGGACATATTTGTTACCCAGTCTAGAGGTTCCCTTGGTCAAAAGATATCCAGCCCCAATTTGGGAGAAAGGGAATTTTATTATTTGGCATAGAGGGGCAGGCAAGGGAATTTGGCTACTGGTTTTCTGATATATTTCACATGTCTGAATTTAGTTATTTATATCAGCATGAATAACCAGGCCAGTAAAACTTCACACTGATATGCACCTGGGTCTTAGATTGTGCTATGTTTCCCTCTTTCAAATGGGAATGTGCAATCTCTAGCACAATCTTCCGATGGGTTTTGGGGATTACTAACCGAGTTTTACTTAGGCCTTCTATCGAGGTTTAGTTTCTATATAGTAATCCTTGCCTTAGGAAGAAAAAGGGACTTCCCTTCTAATCCTTCCCCTTCAGGAATCACCTGGAAGAAAGCATCCACAAGTGCTGGATCATTTTGCTGGGCAAGGTTAGATCGGGAAGGATGGTAGGTTCTTCTTCCCTCTTTGCCTCTTTGGTAGATGGTTCATCATCTTACCCAAAGCCTAAGGTACCTCTCTCAGTTTCATCTGGTTCAAACTTTATAGAAAGGGGAAACAGAGCCCTTTCAAGAATTCCCTGTGCAATTTCGCCCCCACAGTGTACTTCAAATGGAGTTTCGCCATGGTTCTGTAGGAGAACCTTTGTATCTCCCCGGAAGTCGGGACTTATAACACCCTCTGGGACATCCAGACCGAGCTTCCAGGCCAGGCCAGATTTGTAAGCCAATCTTGTGTAACACCCAGGAGGAGCTATTAAGACTATGTCTGTGGGAATCATTCCTCTTTTCCCTGGAGGGATAGTAGCTTCTCTGCTGCTACAGATATCAAAGCCTATGGATTCATTTGTGGCAATAGATGGATCTGAGGCTCTATGACTAAGCTTCTGGAATGTTAGGGTTCCCCATTTTGTCTCAATTGAGTTGCATCCCACTGCTGACACCATATGTATGGAAGGCATTGTATCAAACAGTAAGACAGACACAAGTTATCACAATTCAAGGGTGTTTATTGAACTTCAATTGGTTTTATGCAATGCCTATCTAATCCTAAATCTAAAAATGGGAGCAAGCTATGACCATCAAATGATAATAACGCAGTCCTATTCGAGTCGGTCAAAATAAAAGGGCATTTTCTAATAAACCTATTGCCAATCCTTAATTCTAAATACAAAAAGTGTGGGAAGCAATGTTATGCAAAAGAAAAGTGTTCAAGAAATATCTCAGGGTATTCAAGCCGTTGCCTTCCCTTCCCCATGTTTTCCGCACAGGACAAGGCAGAACATTAGAGCTTAGCACACTCTCTGGCTTCTCTAGCACAAGGATGCAGTTCAAAACCTCAACATCAGGGCCTTCTGTGCCAAAGTATCTATGCCATTCAAAGTCTCTTATTTCAGAGGGCCTGATGCAACACAACAAACATTAGAGTTCCTTTCTTCTTAGGATTTCACACATACAACTTCTCCAGTGATTTAGCCCTCTGCCGGGCTCTACTTTATCAAAATCAAAGACTTTGGACTGTGAGCAGGATTTTGCTTGAGCCATCACAGGACCACTTTGATTCACAATTACTCGTTCTTTTCCTGATATAACTTTTCCTCACTTTCACTTTTGCCACTTTTCAGCTGGATACCTTACAGAGACCTTTGATTGAGACCTTTGATTGAGACCTTTGATTGAGACCTTCGATTGAGCACGCACGTGGTGCAGGACAACTCTGTCATAGGTATTGTATCTTTCTTTAAAAGTTCAATCACTCATCAGCAGTTTAACTTTACTTGCATCTCTTATCACACGTGTTTTAATAATGTTTGTTCCAGCACTCGCCATAAAATGTTGCTGCCTGCAACCTTGGCTTCAACACAGACAGTCTCATATCAGACTCCCTAACTCACCGGCTGTCTTGATTTCACTGACATTGCTTTGATCTCGGAGCCAAGTGCGGTACCATGGGGGCTCCTGCTTCTTCCCGCCTTGACTATTGATGCGGGAGGACCCGGGTATCTCCCACACACAATGCAGGATTCTTCAGCCTGCTTTCCTGGTCTTATGCTTTCTATTCTTGAGGTCTTTGGAAAGTAACGGTTCCTTGTCGAAAAGATGAAGGTAACTTCCCTACTTGTGATCCCCTTCTGTTTTGCCGTCTTTCTTCTCTCATTCAGTTGCTGTCTCGAAACTGCTTTTTCCTCCCGTGCTTTGCCTCGCTCAGAGTGTGCTCTTGTGCTCCACCTTTTATCCGTTTATGGAAGCTTATGGGTAGAGTTCCAAAATGTCCTACCTGGTAGGATGGGGTAAAGGTGTTACAGGGAAGGGATACCAGGTCTCACCATCCGGTGTCCCACTCCCACTTCCTGAAGACCCCTCACCCAGGTGATCCTCTTGCACTGGTCCACCACCTGGAACTGGATCCAAAAGCGATGGCTGTGTCCTGGCCACCTGGATGACATATCCCCGGGGGCTAGTGGTTGTGTGGAAATCGATATAATATTATGACCCCAATCGCATCGTTTAAATGTATGTTGGCCTACGCCAAGCTGTCTAAAGGATACTATGTACATAGGTTCCGCGGCAAGGTCTTGACCTTAATGTATCGTGTAAGCCGCCATCTTGGATCTAGCCGCCATTTTAGGTACTCTTGCAGTGTGGAAGTCACCCTGAATCACAAAATGGAGGCCGAATGACATTTCGAGTAAGACTTCGGCCATGGTGACCTCCGCACACGTGAATGAATAATATGTCCGCAGGCTACTTGTTAGGGTCATGAACTAAGACCCTGTCCTCTGTTTAACCTATGTGTAAATATGTAACCGTCTCAGCGGAACTGATCTAATGTATGGAAATTGTGTGTTCGACCTGGCTACGAACCCTAGCCATGGTTCCAGAAATGGTTAACTTGTAAGAGGGCTGGCCAATGCAGTACTAAATGTATAAAAACCCAAGCATCCCGATGATCGGTCTCTCCCACTTTCAGTGCGAACCTAACGTTGAAGGTTCGTGTGTTAGTCAGAGAGCCGAATAGCTATTTGCATGTCAATTGACTTTGGTAACTTTGTAACTTTGAAATAAAGGGCTTTGTATGTCCTTTGTAACCTGTGTTGGTGTGTTTCCTTTTGGGCTTCCCGGCCTCATGTCAATTTCTCTGTTTCCACAGTTGGCGCCCGAATAGGGACCCTCAAGATTGATGCCGGATCATTGAAGGTTGACGCAGACTATCGAATCGGGATCGGACGGTGTGATTCTGCGGGCCCGACCGATCGAGACGCGATACCTCGGCAGCGCTGCACGATCCGATCCTTGGGCGATAGTCGTGCGGTCTGACACGGCATCTTGACGAGGGTCCAATTCCGAGGCGGGCAGATTTGCCGAAACCACCGAACGCAGGTAAAATTTGTTAGTTGAAGTCCTTTGTAAACCGTACGGTCCTCCTTAGGTTTGGTCAGGTGCAGTCGTGACCCGGCTCTTAATTTAACCCTGACAATTTGAATTTGGCGTATTGTATCTGCAGACACAATTATTGGACCAGGTAACACCAATTTTTTGAGAAATGCCTGGGAAATTGTCTAGCTGCTTGAGGGTTCTGTTCCGCAGCGATCGACAATCTTTGGAATTTAGCCGTCCGGCACCACAGGAGGGGTCGCCGGCGTGTACTATGTACTGTAAGTATGGCATTGGTAGTATTGTATTTAATGACATTTGGCACAGACAGACCAGAAATGCCTCCGAATTTCAGTGGCCAATCAATGGTAGCTTTGAGATCCCCCGTATTGAATACTTAGAGTCGATCTTGCTTAAAAAGAAGGCTAGGCCAGCAGCCTTTGATGTGTTACAAAATTGGAAAAAGGAAGCATTACAGCAGCTTAAAAGTAGGGATAAACATGCACGACGTCATAAAACGAATGCCGAAAAGGCATTGTTGTATGACAAGGAAAAACGATTAGATGAAACCCAGAAGATGGATAGAGCTTTCTCGCTCGGGGTCCAGAAAATTTACCCCTCTAAAGATTTCCATGTTTCCGAGGAGTTTATTGAGAAAATATTAAACGAACGGAGGCCTGATTCTTCAGCGCCACCTCCTTATGCTCCCGTTGTGGGCACCTTGCCCGTTCCTGCTATTGCTCCTATCGTTATTCCTACTCCTCCTGCGCAGCCTACTGGTTCTTTGGTTGTCGCTCCTCTGTCTATTTCGTCTATTACATTACCTCTTTCCCCTGCACCCTTGTTAGGTTCACCTACACCTCCGATTCTGGGGAGTCCCGTGTTCACTAAATCAGATCCCGGTGCAGGGTCGAAAATTGTGACTCGTAGTACTGTTCCTGCGGGCAGGAAACAGGAACTATTTGCTTGGGCTAAACATTGTATGGAAAAAGGTGATCAAACTGATGTACTTTCAACATTATCTAATTTGCACGATTTTCCCGAGAAAAACGTTTTTATTGAAGGACTGGGGATTCATTTAGGTGTAATGTGGGGTAGATTGCAGACTTCGGATCTCCCACAAGGGGTGAGAGATCTGAATGCCTTGGCACTTTCGAGGGATACAGAGCAGAAAGTATATGGACATGTTGACAGATTGTTTGAGTTTAGGAGGGATTTTGAAAGGTGTTAGACGATCCTCTGCACACCAGTTCGCTACACATCAGAACACTGCTCACATATCTCCACCATCCCCTCCCACGGTTCCAGGCTCAGGTGATTCGGTTAACCCAAAGAACCAGAAACCCCGTACCAGCTTTGGTGTACGGGCTCGATTGCAGCCCTTTCTGCATTGGCAATTGCCTTGGAGAGCGTATGGCAGAAAGGGCGGTGTCACGTCACCACGTCGGTCACGTGATCCAGAGTCACGTGTCCTTGTTGGACGTCACATGATCCAGAGACGTCACATGACTCCCAGACACACAGTATAAAGGTCTGAGAGACAGAACACTCATTGCTTCTCAGCTGGCTTCAGACCCTGTTTGGCGTTACTACTTGCTCCTTGCTATCTTGATCACGGAACTCTACCTCGGACTCCCTCGGACACCCCTTTTGTACCTTTGCTTGGAACTGTTGACCTGTTGCCGGATTTTGGACTTCACCTCGACTTGCCTTTGGATCATCCCTGGTTACCTTGCTGAACTTCTACGCCCTTTCCCTTCTTGGGATTCAAGTCAAGCCCTCTCTCCTACAGGTGGCTAGCCCTTCATCCACGCTAACCTGCGGTTCTACCATTCCAGGGACCGCCGCATCAACTGAGCCTCGAGCCTCTCTACTAGGTTACCTGGGTTACCCTTACACCAGATAGGTAAGACATTTTAGATCCTTTTGTTTATCTGACTGTGTTGTGATTGCCTGGTACTTAACCCCGTTCCTTCTCGACAGCAGCATCGGTGTTCCAGAGGCTCCGTGGATCTGGGAAGACATCTCCCACCTGTGGCCTCAAAGGTCGCACAGCGGGTTTCTATTAAGTTCCCCTGTGCGTCACTTGGGGACAGAGGACTCATCGGTCTACACGACACTCAAGTCAGAACAAAAGGTTACAAAACGAGGATGATGAGGACGACAGGATGTATGCACAGAAACGGTTCCTTTCGTGCCGAAGTTCAGCACCTGAGGAAGTACGAATTTGTACCAAAGACGCGATTCGATGGATCTCGGATGCATCGATACCGCCAGATGAGGTGTATGACACATATAGTCAATACACGGTAGAGATGCAAAGGAAGGTAATCCAAGTGATGGTACAGCACTTACAGGAGGAATGTATAAGGAAGAAGGTTGGTTGCCCCATAGAGTTATTGGGTATTTGTAAAAGAGCTTTTTCGCCCGACACTTCTACAGCTGCTTTATCGCTCGATTTGGCCCTATTGCTCAGTAAGCGGTCGGAGGTCCCTATATCTCAGTTGCCTATGAGAGAGGTCCCTCCGACCTTTGTCCCAAAAGTAGAAATCCCCGCCAACGCGGCGACTGGTGCTGCCGCGGTGGATATCCCTGCACATTACGTATCACAGTTTGTTCACGTCCCGTTCTCTCGACAGGAAGTGAACACGATTAGACAATCAGTCCCTGATATCGGGAAGAACCCGACAGGGTTTTACAAAGAAATAGAATCCGTTTTGCAGTCTTCTGTGTTCACCTTAAGTGACATGGATTTATTGTTTCCAGTGCTTTTACCTGTTGATGTATGGAAACAGGTACGAACAATAGATGATGTGCCGGGGTTAGGGGATACATGGGTAAACTTAACTAGAATAGATGGGGAACGACCAGCTGGTGAGAAACCACCCCAGGTAATACTCACTTTACCTGATAGAATAGTTGCCAAATTAAAAACTATAATCCCAGAAAAAAGGATTATTTGGGACAAGCTTACGGCCTGCGTCCAAGGGAAAACTGAAGGTACTACTGAATTCTTTAATAGATTCGAACAGGTGTTCTCTGACTTCAGTGGACAGGATTTAGGTACAGAGTCGGGGAAGAGGTTGTTTGTGGACAAATTTGTGCGTGGATTGTTGCCCGACATCCAGTCACAAATTATGTCCTCAGAGAGCGCTTGGCAGGCAAAATCTCAGTCAGAGGTCTTGCATATGGCTCAGTATTACGAGAATCGGGTTAATAACGAAAAAGAGAAAATCGAAAAAAGAAGGGGTGACCTAAAGACTAAGGTATTGTTGCAACAAATTGTCAGAAACCCCAGAGGAGGTACGACACAGACTAGAGGTCAGTACATTCCAAGAGGAAATACTCCTCCAAATTCTATAAATATTAATCAGTGTGCTTATTGCCGCCAGGAAGGTCACTGGCGAGCACAGTGCCCTGCCCTTCGTCAGAGGTCAGGAGGCACATTTGGAGGTATGGGTAGGCGACCAAGGGGCCGCCCCGGAGCAGGAGGCCCTGATAGGGGTCAGCTTCTACAAGATCCCCAGCAACCTTTTTCACAGGAAAATCAGACTCCGAGTATGGACTCGAGAAATATATTTGATCACCCTTCCGCCGCCTATCTTTCTGAGGAACTTCCCTTTGATGAAGTTCTGCCTTACTAGGATTGCCCGAAGCAGCGTTTGGAACCTTTACCTATTCCCGTTATTCAGAAGGGCCCCTATGTTGAATTATTGGTGGGGAATAGGAAACATCAGTTCTTGATCGACACTGGAGCACAAAAGTGCTCCATCGACCATTCGAGGGTTCCAAACATCCCACTGTCAGGGCAAACAAACGTCTCTATAGGGTTCTCTGGCATACCAACTGTTTGTCCGGTTTCTGCGCCGATATCCGTTTCTTTGGGTCCTTTTACAGACCAGTGCCCTTTTCTTCTTACTTCAAACTGTGGAGAAAATTTGCTGGGGTTGAATTTGTTGAAGAAACTGAATGCAGTGATTCATTGTTCCCCTGACGGAATAAGATTAACAGTTTCACCACAGCAACCCTTTAACTCCCAATACTTGACCCGACCTCTACCTCCCGAATTTGACATTGTCCCAGAATGTTTGTGGGCAATAGACGATAATGATGTCGGGATATTGCACATCGATCCTGTTAAGATAATATTGAAACATGGGGTTAAGCTACCGCGCATTCCGCAATATAAAATTTCAATTGAAGGAGAGCGCGCTCTGAAATGCATTGTCTCCGATTTTGTACATCGTGGAGTGATCGAAGAGATTACAGGTAGCTTATGTAATAGCCCGATCTTGCCAGTATATAAGAAAGGCGACAATGCAATTCCGTACCGGTTTATAATAGATCTTCGTGCTATTAACCGGGTGGTAGCCCCACAATTTCCAATCGTGCCTGATGTAACAACGATCTTAACAATGATCCCTGCTACGGCTACACACTTTAGTGTCGTAGATTTAAAAAACGCCTTCTTTAGTATTCCGATACATGAGGAGAGCAGGTATTTGTTTGCGTTCACCTTGGGGGGACGCTCGTTTACATTCACAAGGGCACCTCAAGGGTATACTGAAAGTCCTAGTATCTATAGTAGAGCCTTAAAAGAGCAGCTCGACACCGTTGAATTACCACCTACTTGCACGCTGCTTCAATATGTAGACGATTTGCTCCTGGCTGCAGACTCTGAGAAAGCTTGTAAAGAAGGCACTATATTGTTGCTTGTTCATTTAGCTGAAAATGGTCACAAAGCTTCACTTAAGAAATTTCAATATTGTTGTCAGGAGGTTTCCTATCTAGGCTACCTCCTGTCAAAGGTGGGGAGAAGATTGACACCTGAACGAATAAAACACATTTCTGGCATGTCTGTCCCAAAAACACAGAAGGAAGTCAGAGCCCTGATAGGGATGGCGTCCTACTGTAGACTGTGGATCCCGAACTTTGCCCTAGTGGTAAAACCGATGTTGGCTTTGACGAAGAAGGGCATTTCTCTGCCATTGCCATGGGAATCGGAACATCAACGATCATTTGAGCTTCTCAAAGCCGCGCTGTGTTCAGCACCGGTTCTGGGTACACCAAATTACGATAAGGCCTTTGTGTTGTTTGTGCATGAATGTAATGGATGTGCTTTGTCTGTGTTAACACAGGAACATGGAGGGAAGAATAGGCCGTGCGGCTATTATTCCTCCGCCCTCGATCCTGTTGCATGCGCTTTGCCGCGATGTCTGCGCGCTGTTGCTGCTGCCGCTGCGTCTGTAAAACAGAGTGAGGGGATGGTCCTAGGCCACGATTTAATTTTGATGGTACCTCACTCTGTCGATATTCTATTGAATAAAACTCAAACACAACACCTTACTTCTGCCCGGTTGACCAGGTACGAATTAGTTCTATTTGCTCCTCATATCCAAATTAAAAGGTGTTGTGTTCTCAATCCGGCTGAACTTTTGCCTCTCCCGCAAACTACTGCTTGCGGCGATGACGGATCACATGACTGCCTGTATGCCACCGAACAAGAAACAAAGGGCAGAATAGACCTCTCAGATACTCCTTTGGAGAATGCGGAAGGGCAGCTGTTTTGTGATGGCTCCTGTTTTAAACTTCCGAATGGCACGTCTACAGCTGCTTATGCAGTTACTACCTTGAACAAGATCGTAGAAACTAAAAGGATTCCGCATAACTCCGCGCAGGCCGCAGAGATTATAGCGTTGACCCGCGCTTGTGAGCTCTCCCAAGGGCATAGAGTTAACATTTATACGGATAGTCAGTACGCCTTTGGGGTGGCTCACAATTTCGGAAAACTGTGGTCGGAAAGAGGGTTTCTGACCTCACACGGGACCAAGATTCAGCATGGTCCCTTAATAGTACAACTACTTTTAGCGCTCTCACTCCCTGAACAATTAGCAATCATGAAATGTGCAGCACATCGCAAGGTCATAGACAATGTGGGAAGAGGAAATGCTTCTGCAGATTTGATAGCTAGACAAACAGCTACAGACCTTAGCACAGACATGTACACCTCGGGGGAAGTGAGAGATGGTTGTATAATAGATGAAGGCATTGGGTCTGTGCGAGATATTCAGACTGATGCCTCTGTTGAAGAATCTAGGAAATGGGCTGAAGGCATGGGGAAATTGGATGACGAAGGGTGTTGGGTGGACGCATCTGACGGGAAATGGTTGCTTCCTGATTCTTATGTATTAGCAATGGTCACGATGGCACACGGTCCAACACATGTGTGTGCCCAGCAAATTGCGAAGATATTACAGCAGGTTTGGGTGAATGATAAAATTTTGGAAACTGCAAAAAGACTCGTCCAGAACTGCATGATTTGCCTGCAGCATAATGTGGGTAAAGGGACAGTGACTCCAAGGGGAAGTTTCGGGCCCCCCTCTGTCCCCTTTGAAACCATTCACCTTGATTTTATTGAAATGGAGCGATGTAATAACTTGAAATATGTTCTTGTTATCATTTGTGCTTTTAGCAAATGGGTCGAGGCTTTCCCCGTCAAAGATGCTACCGCCATGACCACCGCAAAGATCTTGGTAAAGACTATTTTCCTCGATTTGGGCTCCCGAGGATAATTTGGTCGGACAACGGCCCCCACTTCATCGCAGCCGTAATGTTGCAAATATGTGTTGCCTTAGGGATAGAGAAACGTTTTCATTCAGCTAGGCACCCTCAAAGTGCGGGGTTGGTAGAAAGACACAATGGTATTTTGAAAAACAAACTTGCAAAAACATGTGCCGACACTAAATTAAAATGGCCAGATGCTTTACCTATTGTGTTGTTAGCTATGCGCACCACACCCCAGACTAGAACTGGGCTCTCTCCATTCGAGGTAGTAATGGGAAGGCCTGCTAATATTTGGGGTCTCCCTAAACCTAAAGCCCTGAGGGATGTGGAGAATGTATTGCTCATAGACTATTGTAATCAATTGACTAAAAATCTGTATTTCATTTACCACCAGGTGAATGCTGCCTTACCTGTACGGTTTACGGGCCCAGGACACGATATATTGCCCGGCAGCTGGGTCCTGGTGAAGGCCTACGAAAGGTCTTCCTGTCTCGCGCCTCGCTGGCGGGGACCCTACCAGTTTTATTGGTCACCAGGACGGCAGTGCGGGTGGCAGGAAAGAAAACTGGATACATGCAACACATATCAAGAAGATCCCTCACCCGACGCCACACGTTACAGAAGAAACAGAACCCCTCGCTGGTGCTACACTCTCTGATCTCGGAGTAGCAGGCAGCGTTGTGAGTGCGCCGGAGAAGTTCTCTGAGCCTGAGGAGCTCGGGGAGCCGTCCATTTTGTCTCCGCACTCCCTTGATCAATCACTTCCGGAAAACCTTGTTTCGAGCTCTGCGACTTCCGTCGCTACTGATACGACGCTCCCCTCAGGGAGCGACGATACTTTGCTTTTGGATTCAACAAACTTGGGTACCATCCGGTACAACCTTCGACCACGCAAATAAAATCACTGCACGAGTATCGTGCATCTGGAAGAAAAAGGAGTGATTGAAATACTATCGTCTTCCCTTTTTTTGGAACAAAGAAAAGGGGGGGTTCTGTTGGCCAGGGTTGGGAAGGACTAAGAAGTCGCGCGGCCGAAGTGCCGCCAGCAACGAACATTGGGGCCGTCGATCGGGATAACCATGATGCCTGCCGCCTTCACCGCTGCTCCTCGTATTGAACTATTAGATAAGGAGGTGACCAATTCGAACAATGGACAATGTGCCTGGGCCCCGAAAACGTACTGTTGTGTTCTCGTTTTGATTATTGTTAGTTTTGCAACTGCTGCCGTGGGACTTTGGTACTTTGAAGAAATTTATCCTTTGAAGCCTCTGTTACCGACCAAAATTGTACCAACTGTTTTGACTCCCTCTGTACACCTTCACACTCTGTCCCCTAGGGACTCTCGGCATAGACAGAAATATTATAATAACACTTTGATGATAGTGATGAATGCTACGCATGCTATTTTTAATAGGAGTAATTGTTGGGTCTGCACTCACTTACCACAACATGGGAACAAGGGACTGGGATGGTATATACATCCCTTACCTCTAACAACCTCTTGCTATGCCTCTCTTAGAGCACTCTTTTTTGGCCGATGGAATGATAGCATCTCAGGGAACTTCGATGGGACTAATTTGAATGAATTTGAAAAACGTGAATTGACTCCCCTGGGATGCTCGCTTTTCGCAAATAGGAGTAGACCTAATATCGCTTCTATTAGGCCGTCTGATAAACTTTCTTTTCCTTTTCAAAATCTAGTTTCTTTCAA
The DNA here is from genome assembly GCF_040938575.1 of Ambystoma mexicanum. Taxonomy (NCBI): domain Eukaryota; kingdom Metazoa; phylum Chordata; class Amphibia; order Caudata; family Ambystomatidae; genus Ambystoma; species Ambystoma mexicanum. Next base: position 46,342,709 of record NC_090923.1, read on the forward strand.
GATGGCTCCGATAGGCAATAAGGATGCCATGCCTCCTTCTTATTCTGTAAATCACAGTCCTGATTCTGTCCCTTTCTGTGTACAAAGAAACGGCACTAGGCCAATGGGAGATTTCGAGCCTTGTATAAATATTGTAAATTTGACTGGGGAAAATAGGCCTTTGTATGTAGGGGGACCGGTTTATTTTGTGTGTGGTAGTTTAGCTTTTCCCTGGTTGCCCAAGGATTGGCAGGGGACTTGTTATTTAGGGATATTGTTGCCAGGTGTATTTATAGCCAGTACCTTAGAGATATCTAAGGCTCGCCCGCGACGGGATAATGATGGAGATACCCCTGGACAAGTGTTCTGGGATATAGCCAAATCAGTAGTTCCCTTCTGGGGACAAATAGCAAATTCAGAAAACATCAGGGGATTAGCGAGGGTGTTGGAGAAAACAATCAACCGGACCACGGACATACTTTACAATATGACCTTAGAGCAAAAGGCGATAAGATTGGTAGCACTTCAAAATCGAATGGCATTAGATGTCATTTTAGCTGAACGAGGTGGAGTATGTAAATTAGTGGGGTCCGCTTGCTGTGTTTTCGTACCAGATTCTTCACCAACAATATTCAAAGCAATTCAGAATTTACACACTCTTAGTTCTGAAGTCCATATCCCTGTAGGAGACTGGAGCCTTAGTACTTGGTTTTGGGATTCTCTACGATCTTGGGGGTGGAAGGTGCTTTCTGTTATTTTAGGTATTTTTGGGACTCTGTTATTCCTTTGCTGCTGTTTTCAATGCCTCCCGAGTATATGCGGAATGATAGGGGGATGTTGTGCCCAAGTTATGAGCGCAATAGGGCGTAGAATATATACCCCGAAGACAGCATCTAAAGAATTCATGTTGCAAGAAGTTCTTATGAACAACTTTATGGCTATTGACATTTCAGACAATGATGCGGAACCTATGGATGCTAATGCCCTCAAGTATTTTCAAAAGTATTAGGAAATAATGTTTTAGCACTTGGCATAGGCCAAAAGGAGGGTCTGTGGAAATCGATATAATATTATGACCCCAATCGCATCGTTTAAATGTATGTTGGCCTACGCCAAGCTGTCTAAAGGATACTATGTACATAGGTTCCGCGGCAAGGTCTTGACCTTAATGTATCGTGTAAGCCGCCATCTTGGATCTAGCCGCCATTTTAGGTACTCTTGCAGTGTGGAAGTCACCCTGAATCACAAAATGGAGGCCGAATGACATTTCGAGTAAGACTTCGGCCATGGTGACCTCCGCACACGTGAATGAATAATATGTCCGCAGGCTACTTGTTAGGGTCATGAACTAAGACCCTGTCCTCTGTTTAACCTATGTGTAAATATGTAACCGTATCAGCGGAACTGATCTAATGTATGGAAATTGTGTGTTCGACCTGGCTACGAACCCTAGCCATGGTTCCAGAAATGGTTAACTTGTAAGAGGGCTGGCCAATGCAGTACTAAATGTATAAAAACCCAAGCATCCCGATGATCGGTCTCTCCCACTTTCAGTGCGAACCTAACGTTGAAGGTTCGTGTGTTAGTCAGAGAGCCGAATAGCTATTCGCATGTCAATTGACTTTGGTAACTTTGTAACTTTGAAATAAAGCGCTTTGTATGTCCTTTGTAACCTGTGTTGGTGTGTTTCCTTTTGGGCTTCCCGGCCTCATGTCAATTTCTCTGTTTCCACAGTTGAGACCCCTTCTGGTATCTCACAGCTGTTTGCTCTTGTGTAGCAGTGAAACTGAGGCTACTCTTTGAGTAGATATGATTGTGGGCTGTTTGCTCTTGTGTAGCATTGGATCTGGGGGTGCTCTGGAGTATATATGCCCGTGGACTCTTTGCTCTTGTGTAGCAGTGGAGCTGGGGGTGCTCTGGAGTAGATATGCCTGTGGGCTGTTTGCTCTTGTATAGCAGTGGATCTGAGGGTGCTCCTGGAGTAGATATGCTTGTGGGCTGTTTGCTCTTGTGTAGCAGTGGATCTGAGGGTGCTCTGGAGTAGATATGCCTGTGGGCTGTTTGCTCTTGTGTAGCAGTGGAACGGAAGGTGCTCCTGGAGTAGATATGCTTGAGGGCTGTTTGCTCTTGTGTAGCAGTGGATCTGAGGGTGCTCTGGAGTAGATATGCCTGTGGGCTGTTTGCTCTTGTGTAGCAGTGGAGCTGTGGGTGCTCCTGGGGTAGATATGTTTGTGGGCTGTTTGCTCTTGTGTAGCAGTGGAACTTAGGGTTCACATGGAGTAGATATGTTTGTGGGTTGTTTGCTCTTGTGTAGCAGTGGAGCTGGGGGTGCTCGTGGAGTAGATATGTTTGTGGGCTGTTTGCTCTTGTGTAGCAGTGGATCTGAGGGTGCTCCTGGAGTAGATATGCTTGTGGGCTGTTTGCTCTTGTGTAGCAGTGGAGCTGGGGGTGCTTGTGGAGTAGATATGCCTGTGGGGTGTTTGTGTTTGGGTAGCTGTGGAGTTGGGGGTGCTCTGGAGTAGATATGCTTGTTGGCTCTTGTGTAGCTGTGGAGTTGGGATGCTTGTGGAATAGATATGCTTGGGGGCTGTTTGCTCTTGTGTAGCAGTGGAGCTGGGGGTGCTCTGGAATAGATATGCTTGTGGGCTGTTTGCTCTTGTGTAGCAGTGGATCTGGGGGTGCTCTGGAGTAGATATGCCCGTGGGCTGTTTGTTCTTGTGTAGCAGTGGAGCTGGGGGTGCTCTGGAGTAGATATGCCTGTGGGCTGTTTGCTCTTGTGTAGCAGTGGATCTGGGGGTGCTCTGGAGTAGATATGCCCGTGGGCTGTTTGCTCTTGTGTAGCAGTGGAGCTGGGGGTGCTCTGGAGTAGATATGCCTGTGGGCTGTTTGCTCTTGTGTAGCAGTGGATCTGAGGGTGCTCCTGGAGTAGATATGCTTGTGGGCTGTTTGCTCTTGTGTAGCAGTGGATCTGAGGGTGCTCTGGAGTAGATATGCCTGTGGGCTGTTTGCTCTTGTGTAGCAGTGGAACGGAAGGTGCTCCTGGAGTAGCTATGTGTTTGGGCTGTTTGCTCTTGTGGAACAGTGTAACTGAGGGTTCTCCAGGAGTAAACATGTCTGTGAGCTGTTTTTTCTTGTGTAGCAGTTGATCTGAGGTGGCCCCCGGAGTAGATATGCCTGTGGGCTGTTTGCTCTTCTGTAGCAGTGGAGCTGGGGGTGCTCTGGAGTAGATATGCCTGTGGGCTGTTTGCTCTTGTGTAGGAGTGGATCTGGGGGTGCTCTGGAGTAGATATGCCCGTGGGCTGTTTGCTCTTGTGTAGCAGTGGATCTGGGGGTGCTCTGGAGTAGATAGGCCTGTGGGCTGTTTGCTCTTGTGTAGCAGTGAGGCTGGGGGTGCTCTGGAGTAGATATGCCCGTGGGCTGTTTGCTCTTGTGTAGGAGTGGATCTGAGGGTGCTCTGGAGTAGATATGCCCGTGGGCTGTTTGCTCCTGTGTAGCAGTGGATCTGGGGGTGCTCTGGAGTAGATATGCCCGCGGGCTGTTTGCTCCTGTGTAGCCGTGGATCTGGGGGTGCTCTGGAGTAGATATGCCCGCGGGCTGTTTGCTCTTGTGTAGCAGTGGATCTGAGGGTGCTCTGGAGTAGATATGCCCGCGGGCTGTTTGCTCTTGTGTAGCAGTGGATCTGAGGGCGCTACGGAGTAGATATGCCCGCGGGCTGTTTGCTCTTGTGTAGCAGTGGATCTGGGGGTGCTCTGGAGTAGAAATGCCCGCGGGCTGTTTGCTCTTGTGTAGCAGTGGATCTGGGGGTGCTCTGGAGTGAATATGCCTGCGGGCTGTTTGCTCTTGTGTAGCAGTGGATCTGGGGGTGCTCTGGAGTAGATATGCCTGCGGGCTGTTTGCTCTTGTGTAGCAGTGGATCTGAGGGTGCTCTGGAGTAGATATGCCTGCGGGCTGTTTGCTCTTGTGTAGCAGTGGAGCTGGGGGTGCTCTGGAGTAGATATGCCTGCGGGAAGTTTGCTCTTGTGTAGCAGTGGATCTAGGGGTGCTCTGGAGTAGATATGCCTGCGGGCTGTTTGTTCTTGTGTAGCAGTGGATCTGAGGGTGCTCTGGAGTAGATGTGCCTGCGGGCTGTTTGCTCTTGTGTAGCAGTGGAGCTGGGGGTGCTCTGGAGTAGATACGCCTGTGGGCTGTTTGCTCTTGTGTAGCAGTGGATCTGAGAGTGCTCTGGAGTAGATGTGCTTGTGGGCTGTTTGCTCTTGTGTAGCAGTGGATCTGGGGGTGCTCTGGAGTAGATTTGCCTGCGGGCTGTTTGCTCTTGTGTAGCAGTGGATCTGAGGGTGCTCTGGACTAGATGTGCCTGTGGGAAGTTTGCTCTTGTGTAGCAGTGGATCTAGGGGTGCTCTGGAGTAGATGTGCCCGTGGGCTGTTTGCTCTTGTGTAGCAGTGGATCTGGGGGTGCTCTGGAGTAGATGTGCCCGTGGGCTGTTTGCTCTTGTGTAGCAGTGGAGCTGGGGGTGCTCTGGAGTAGATATGCCCGTGGGCTGTTTGCTCTTGTGTAGCAGTGGAGCTGGGGGTGCTCTGGAGTAGACATGCCCGTGGGCTGTTTGCTCTTGTGTAGCAGTGGATCTGAGGGTGCTCTGGAGTAGACATGCCCGTGGGCTGTTTGCTCTTGTGTAGCAGTGGAACGGAAGGTGCTCCTGGAGTAGCTATGTGTTTGGGCTGTTTGCTCTTGTGTAACAGTGTAACTGAGGGTTCTCCTGGAGTAAACATGTCTGTGAGCTGTTTTTTCTTGTGTAGCAGTTGGTCTGAGGTGGCCCCCGGAGTAGATATGCCTGTGGGCTGTTTGCTCTTCTGTAGCAGTGGAGCTGGGGGTGCTCTGGAGTAGATATGCCCGTGGGCTGTTTGCTCTTGTGTAGGAGTGGATCTGGGGGTGCTCTGGAGTAGATATGCCCGTGGGCTGTTTGCTCTTGTGTAGCAGTGGATCTGAGGGTGCTCTGGAGTAGATATGCCCGCGGGCTGTTTGCTCTTGTGTAGCAGTGTAGCTGGTGGTGCTCTGGAGTAGATATGGCTGCGGGCTGTTTGCTCTTGTGTAGCAGTGGATCTGGGGGTGCTCTGGAGTAGATATGCCTGCGGGCTGTTTGCTCTTGTGTAGCAGTGGAGTTGGGGGTGCTCTGGAGTAGATATGCCTGCGGGCTGTTTGCTCTTGTGTAGCAGTGGATCTGAGGGTGCTCTGGAGTAGATATGCCTGCAGGCTGTTTGCTCTTGTGTAGCAGTGGATCTGAGGGTGCTCTGGAGTAGATATGCCTGCGGGCTGTTTGCTCTTGGGTAGCAGTGTAGCTGGTGGTGCTCTGGAGTAGATATGGCTGCGGGCTGTTTGCTCTTGTGTAGCAGTGGATCTGGGGGTGCTCTGGAGTAGATATGCCTGCGGGCTGTTTGCTCTTGTGTAGCAGTGGATCTGGGGGTGCTCTGGAGCAGATATGCCTGTGGGCTGTTTGCTCTTGGGTAGCTGTGGAGCAGGGGGTGCTCTGGAGTAGATATGCCTGTGGGCTGTTTGCTCTTGTGTAGCAGTGGATCTGAGGGTGCTCTGGAGTAGATATGCCTGTGGGCTGCTTGCTCTTGTGTAGCTGTGGAACTGAGGGTTCACGTGGAGTAGATATGATTGTGGGTTGTTTGCTCTTGTGTAGCAGTGGAGCTGGGGGTGCTTGTGGAGTAGATATGCCTGTGGGCTGTTTGTGCATGGTTAGCTGTGGAGTTGTGGGTGCTCTGGAGTAGATATGCTTGTGGGCTGTTTGCTCTTGTGTAACAGTGGAGCTGGGGGTGCTTGTGGAGTAGATGTGCCTGTGGGCTGTTTGCTCTTGTGTAGCAGTGGATCTGAGGGTGCTCCTGGAGTAGATATGCCTGTGGGCTGTTTGCTCTTGTGTAGCAGTGGAGTGGGGGTGCTCTGGAGTAGATATGCCTGTGGGCTGTTTGCTCTTGTGTAGCAGTGGAGTTGGGGGTGCTCTGGAGTAGATATGCTTGTGGGCTGTTTGCTCTTGTGTAGCAGTGGATCTGAGGGTGCTCTGGAGTAGATATGCCTGTGGGCTGTTTGCTCTTGTGTAGCTGTGGAACTGAGGGTTCACGTGAGTAGATATGATTGTGGGTTGTTTGCTCTTGTGTAGCAGTGGAGCTGGGGGTGCTCTGGAGTAGATATGCCTGCGGGCTGTTTGCTCTTGTGTAGCAGTGGATCTGAGGGTGCTCTGGAGTAGATATGCCTGTAGGCTGTTTGCTCTTGTGTAGCAGTGGATCTGAGGGTGCTCTGGAGTAGATATGCCTGCTGGCTGTTTGCTCTTGGGTAGCAGTGTAGCTGGTGGTGCTCTGGAGTAGATATGGCTGCGGGCTGTTTGCTCTTGTGTAGCAGTGGATCTGGGGGTGCTCTGGAGTAGATATGCCCTTGGGCTGTTTGCTCTTGTGTAGCAGTGGATCTGGGGGTGCTCTGGAGCAGATATGCCTGTGGGCTGTTTGCTCTTGGGTAGCTGTGGAGCAGGGGGTGCTCTGGAGTAGATATGCCTGTGGGCTGTTTGCTCTTGTGTAGCAGTGGATCTGAGGGTGCTCTGGAGTAGATATGCCTGTGGGCTGCTTGCTCTTGTGTAGCTGTGGAACTGAGGGTTAACGTGGAGTAGATATGATTGTGGGTTGTTTGCTCTTGTGTAGCAGTGGAGCTGGGGGTGCTTGTGGAGTAGATATGCCTGTGGGCTGTTTGTGCATGGTTAGCTGTGGAGTTGCGGGTGCTCTGGAGTAGATATGCTTGTGGGCTGTTTGCTCTTGTGTAACAGTGGAGCTGGGGGTGCTTGTGGAGTAGATGTGCCTGTGGGCTGTTTGCTCTTGTGTAGCAGTGGATCTGAGGGTGCTCCTGGAGTAGATATGCCTGTGGGCTGTTTGCTCTTGTGTAGCAGTGGAGTTGGGGGTGCTCTGGAGTAGAAATGCCTGTGGGCTGTTTGCTCTTGTGTAGCAGTGGAGTTGGGGGTGCTCTGGAGTAGATATGCTTGTGGGCTGTTTGCTCTTGTGTAGCAGTGGATCTGAGGGTGCTCTGGAGTAGATATGCCTGTGGGCTGTTTGCTCTTGTGTAGCTGTGGAACTGAGGGTTCACGTGAGTAGATATGATTGTGGGTTGTTTGCTCTTGTGTAGCAGTGGAGCTGGGGGTCCTTGTGGAGTAGATATGCCTGTGGGCTGTTTGTGCTTGGTTAGCTGTGGAGTTGCGGGTGCTCTGGAGTAGATATGCTTGTGGGCTGTTTGCTCTTGTGTAACCGTGGAGCTGGGGGTGCTTGTGGAGTAGATATGCCTGTGGGCTGTTTGCTCTTGTGTAGCAGTGGATCTGAGGGTGCTCCTGGAGTAGATATGCCTGTGGGCTGTTTGCTCTTGTTTAGCAGTGGAGTTGGGGGTGCTCTGGAGTAGATATGCCTGTGGGCTGTTTGCTCTTGTGTAGCAGTGGAGTTGGGGGTGCTCTGGAGTAGATATGCCTGTGGGCTGTTTGCTCTTGTGTAGCAGTGGAGTTGGGGGTGCTCTGGAGTAGATATGCCTGTGGGCTGTTTGCTCTTGTGTAGCAGTGGAGTTGGGGGTGCTCTGGAGTAGATATGCTTGTGGGCTGTTTGCTCTTGTGTAGCAGTGGATCTGAGGGTGCTCCTGGAGTAGATATGCTTGTGGGCTGTTTGCTCTTGTGTAGCAGTGGATCTGAGGGTGCTCTGGAGTAGATATGCCTGTGGGCTGTTTGCTCTTGTGTAGCTGTGGAACTGAGGGTTCACGTGGAGTAGATATGCTTGTGGGCTGTTTGCTCTTGTGTAACAGTGGAGCTGGGGGTGCTTGTGGAGTAGATATGCCTGTTGGCTGTTTGCTCTTGTGTAGCAGTGGATCTGAGGGTGCTCCTGGAGTAGATATGCCTGTGGGCTGTTTGCTCTTGTTTAGCAGTGGAGTTGGGGGTGCTCTGGAGTAGATATGCCTGTGGGCTGTTTGCTCTTGTGTAGCAGTGGAGTTGGGGGTGCTCTGGAGTAGATATGCCTGTGGGCTGTTTGCTCTTGTGTAGCAGTGGAGTTGGGGGTGCTCTGGAGTAGATATGCCTGTGGGCTGTTTGCTCTTGTGTAGCAGTGGAGTTGGGGGTGCTCTGGAGTAGATATGCTTGTGGGCTGTTTGCTCTTGTGTAGCAGTGGATCTGAGGGTGCTCCTGGAGTAGATATGCTTGTGGGCTGTTTGCTCTTGTGTAGCAGTGGATCTGAGGGTGCTCTGGAGTAGATATGCCTGTGGGCTGTTTGCTCTTGTGTAGCTGTGGAACTGAGGGTTCACGTGGAGTAGATATGCTTGTGGGCTGTTTGCTCTTGTGTAACAGTGGAGCTGGGGGTGCTTGTGGAGTAGATATGCCTGTTGGCTGTTTGCTCTTGTGTAGCAGTGGATCTGAGGGTGCTCCTGGAGTAGATATGCCTGTGGGCTGTTTGCTCTTGTGTAGCAGTGGAGTTGGGGGTGCTCTGGAGTAGATATGCCTGTGGGCTGTTTGCTCTTGAGTAGCAGTGGAGTTGGGGGTGCTCTGGAGTAGATATGCTTGTGGGCTGTTTGCTCTTGTGTAGCAGTGGATCTGAGGGTGATCCTGGCGTAGCTATGTTTGCAGACTGTTTGCTCTTACTTGTGTACAGTGGACTTTGGGTCCAGGCCTGTGAAGAAGGTGCTATTAAACCAGCCATGCCTCGAGCTCACTGTCACATGATGCATTGGGTTGGCAAGCCTCTTGCCCCATACGATGTTCAGATATATCTAACCACATGCTAAAGCAAATGCACTGCCATTAAAAGAGGGTTCTGTTGTGAATGTATTTGAAAAGAAAAGCACTCGCAGATATTGCAAGCATTGGTGAAACTGAGCAGCGACGTGGAGCAGCTGTTCGGGGTTTTATAGTATTGTTGTAATCTCAATAAAAAAAGGCAGATCTCCATCCCAAACGCGCGAGGACCCCACACTCCCCGTGTGCGCCTGTCCCCTCCCCAGTTGATTATGACCACAGATGTCCACGTGATTGTCACAAGGGGGCGCTGGTTCCCATCCAAGACGGCTGATGACGCATGATCATAGAAAGACTTTGCTGGGGAGGGCGGGGGCGAATGAAGGGGGAGGGGACCCCGGGCCTGGAGGCTCTGGCAATCGTCAGTGTGGAACTAGACCGCCACCCACATTGAGTCACAGCAGCACTACAGTAGAGAACACTAAACCAAAAAAACACTCCTTTCAATTGAGCTCTGATGCTTGGGCGCGCGCAACGCCCCCCCCCCCCCTTACAGTACTTGCAAGCAGAGCGTCTAGCTCTGGGAAATGAGGGGAGACCTTTACTGCACGCATTGGAACTTAGCTGGGAATCACTGTAGAGCGCGCAGAAACAGTATTATCCACGATAGTGGAACGCAATGTAATTGTCGCATGACGTTGTTACATCGACAGGCATTTTTTCGTGGAGTTTTTTGCCGAAAAATTTCGAATGAAAAAACTCATCGAAATATATCGGGGTGGGTAAGCGAATACAAGGGGTGATCGGTTGGGAACTGCGACTACATAATAGGGAATCGAGGTTTGGGGGCGGGGTACGCCCCAAATAAAACGAATAATCTCGCTGAGTTTTTTCTTGCAAAAATATTGGACAAAAAACTCTGCGATAAAGAACAGGGCGATCTGAAAACATAGAACCGTAATTGTCATTTGTTTAGCGACTTTCACTCTTGGTAAGGGGGTCGCTTGTGCTCGAGGGGATAGTTATCCTTTTAGTCAGGCCTTTCCCTAGATCCAAGCACGTGCACACAGCCTTCCAAATGTCTCATGCACGCTGTCACTCTCCTCTCCCCCATCTAGGCTTCCATTTTCTTCCAGCTCAGTTTCTGCGTCTTCGACCCAGCAGAAAAGGGGCAGTGATTACAATCACAAGTAGATGAAGCCGAACAGCAGGGACCTAGGACAGACTAACCCCAGGGTCGAATGAAACGAAAACATTGGGCTCTGATGTTACAATTAGCATAGGGATTCTATTCTATTCTATTCTAATACATTTTTATAAAGCGCCAACTCACCTGCAGGCCTCAGAGCGCTAATGGGGGTCATGAATTATATTAAAAAAAGATTCAGTGAACACCAGGTGGCAACTCTACCGGTCTGCTCAAATACTCCACAACCCCATAAAGAATAAATAAGACAGCCAGAACTTTCAGGACTGTCAAGTCATGAATAGTAGCTCCCAGACTAGGATACTGAGCGAGGCCTAAGCACCGGTCTCTTAGTTACCATATCGATATCTATCAAAGAATGACCCTGTCCTCCTTGCCATCCTAGAGTGAGATGAGAAGACTGCCCACGCCTTCCACTGAGCTTCGGAGCTTTCTTGACAATGCCAACTCAACCAGCGGGCCCTCCCGGTGTGCTGCACTTCTGAGCCCATCTGTGCTAGCCAGCATACTAAGTGGTGAGGGGTCATGGGAGTTGTAGTGCAAAACATCTGGCAGGCCACATGAGGAGTAGCCACCCGGTTCAAGGTGTGGACAATACGTGTGTATATGTAAGTGAATAATCTTGCGGTGCTATAAGAGACTCATATCAGCCGCCACAGATCGCGCGTGCGATCGCTGGGTACTGCATTGCTAATGATATAATGACGGGCATGCTTAGCACCAGGGCAAAGGCGGGCCGGTGACGAATGGGTGATGGATTAAAAGGGGTCTCAGAATTCAGCTATCTGGGTACGAAGCCTGATTCAAGAGGGGCTCCGGCAAGACCCTATAATAAGCTGCAGAACCAGGCAACAGGGAAATGAGTGCTACACGAGTCTGTAGCACGCGACTGACTAATAAGTTGAGTCCCCCATAACATAACTGTATTAGGGCAAAATGGAAAGGCAAACTCTTATGTAATATGGGACGCTACAGGCTAGTTTGATTAGAATAATCGAGAGGGATTTATATTGAAGTGGTTCCTGGTCTGGATCTAGGTTTGCCCTAAAGATGGGTACTTGTTCTAAGGGTCCCTGGGTACTTCCCTCCTCTCGCTTCTCCCCAGCGCCGAGATGCCTTCATTGGTCTCGTTTGCGCTTTATTAAGCCTTAGTGGAATGCAATATAACACGAGGGGGAAGTCCTCGGCTGCATCATGAGTGAGGCCAGCGCAGAGAAGCATGAGAGCCTTATCACTGAAAGGGTCGGTCTGGATAGCTCCAAGATAAACAAAGATGCCGGGGACCTGCAGGGAACGAACCCGTGGCCCTTGGCTACAAGTTGGAAGGTATCTGGGCTTCAACGGGTGACCAAAGTGTCCAAAATGAGCTAGGGAAATAACCAAGGCCACGTGAAGCCACTGGCATCCATAGCTTTTCCAGGAGAATTGGGGCAGGAGGGCCTTATTCCAGGATACTTGCATGACCTGCCCCAGCATCAGGCGCAGAGAAGATTTCCTCCTTCACCGCACCCATCGACAAGCGAGTTCTACATGGGTCGCTAGCAGGGGCTTGGCCACCCTACCCACTTGGCACTGGCTAAAAAGCACACACGCAATCTAGATTCCTCTGGCCAACCTCTCATACCTCAGACCTCGCTCCTTCAAGGGTTGTTCACTTAACAGCGCTTTGAGGCCATACCAATGACACTAGGCGCTATACAAATGCCACATTACATTACATTACATATCCCATGAGCTAAAAAGCTTGAGAGAGCCAGCTCAAAGCGATCCCAGGAGGATATGTTTTGAGTGGGGAGGAGCAGGTAGTGAGTGGGTGGGAATGGCCATAGGGATTAGCATGTACATGAGCAGCCAATGGGTGGATAAACAACCCAACAAAATATGCAGGTGGCGTGTCACGCCCCACTGCCCCGCCTGTGATCTCTCTACTAGATGTACTCCAATGCAATAATTTTCCCTAATAGTGGGCTGTAATCCCCCGATTTGCTAATAGGAAACACAGCTACGGTTCTACAATCCATTTACTTCCTAAATACCTTTTAGAGTTTTCAATTAATAATTCAGTTTTTAATATAAAAAAGTCCTAACTCAGACATGTAACTTTTTAGGAAACAGGCCTAACCAACATTGTAATACAATAATATCATCGTATTTTTACACAGTGCTTCATGTCGGATTCACACCCTTCAAAGAGCTGTAATAATTACCAACATTAATGGTACTCAATTTATCGACGTCACATGGTCAAAGGGAAATGTCGGCTTTGCTGGTATTCGTACTTTTGAATCGTAGGATATCCCAATGGCTGAGGCGAGCACTTAACTTGCTGAGTTATTATCCCAGACTCTTAAAGAAAATATGTAAGTGTTTAATGTAGAAATACCAAAAATGTTAAACTGCAAAATAACTTGTATAACCTTTGAACTTAGATCATTATTAAGTCATGAACCACATAACATTTTAATAAAAAATCCTTCTCAAAAGCCTCTAAGTGATAAAATGCTGAGAAAGTTTAATTAAAAAGATGGGGCTGGCCTGGCAGGCAGCAGAGGCCACGTCTTGTGAAGCAGAGAATTAATGCAATTGTCACTGCTATTACAAGCACCAATGGAATGGAGGAATGGAGGAAAAAAATATGACCAAGGTAAGAAAACTCAGTTCCAGAGACAAATCCGATTATACAAAAAGGAAATTCAAAAGGCAAAGAAAAGACCCTATGACGACGGAATCACCAAAGCAACGAACACACAAAAAGAAATGTTCAACATCATAAACAAAATGAGGAACCCACTAGGTTGCGACAACACTCCAATACCATCACATAAACTATGCAACAACCTAGCAGACCATTTCAAAAATAAAATCAACAATATACGACAAAACAGACCAAACAATCCTAACACACAACCAATCGGATCCAACAAGGAGCCAAAGCACAAACTCCAAAACGTCCCACACATATCAAGGAAGACATTCGTCAAGCAAGAAAGCAGGCTCACCCATGGATCCGTTCCCCCCTGACATCTACAAATCAATCCTCACACAAGGACCGCTATCAGAATATTATAGAAATCTCTTGAATCTGTTGCTCGTGACAGAGACCGTACCACAATCCTTAAAATCAACGTATATTAAACCACTTCTAAAGACCACTAGTGGTGATGTAGAAGACTTCTCCAACTACAGACCTATTTCAAACCACACCTACCCACCAAAACCCCTAGAAACCTATGTATACAAACGACCCCAAGAGCACGAAGAAAATCACCCACTGCTGGACTAAGCACAAGTTGGATTCAGACCTGCAAGAGGAGCAGAAACGGCACTCCTATCCATCTGGGGTGACCTAAAGACAAACGCTGATTCCAACACAACCTCAACTCTAATTTGACTCGACCTCTCAGCAGCATTCGACACAGTAAGTCATGACACCCTCATCAAGAGATTAGAAGAGATAGGTCTAACCGATTTAGCACTATTCTGGACAAAATCATTCCTAGCAAACAGAACAGAAACTGTCTGGATAAGGCCCTTCAAAGCCACTCCACGAGTGAACGACTGCGGAGTTCCACAAGGATCCTGGCTATCACCACTGTACTTCCAAGTCTACCAGACTGTGCTAATCAAGATCTTCAAAATATGCAATCTTACACACTACAACGAGGCAGACGACACTCAAATCATCTACAAAATCGAAGATGCACAAGAAGAACTCTCAACTCTAGGAGAATGTCTCAAAGAAATCTATGAGTGGATGAACACCAACAACCTAAAAATCAACCCAGTAAAAACAGAAATCATGATTATATCAAATAATCTAGAGAACAACACCTACATACCATGGCTGATAGAATTGGGAAACGCTCCCACACAATCAAACGTAGTAAAAAAACTCAGAGTCCTAATGGAGAACGCACTCACATTGGAATCACAAGTAAACGCAATAATTAATAAATGCGTCTTCCTCCTTCACTCAACAAAAAGAATCCTACCATTCCTGTCCTTCACCCACAAAACACTGACAATCGTCACCCTCATTATGTTAAGAATCGACTACGCCAACAGCCTCTAACTTGGAATGCCGGAACACCTACTGAAGAAACTACAATGCATCCAAAACACTGCGGCCAGACTCCTCTCAAACTATCCAGAAGAGATCACATCACACCGGTGCTAAAAATGTTACATTGCCTTCCAATCAGACAACGCTTCACGTTCAAAACCATGTGTATAACACACAGCCCAATCAGCGGGCAGGGAGCAGAATTCCTACAAAAGAAAATAACCATCTACCAGCCAACAAGACTCCTTATATCGAACAATGAAATTTGCTTGGAACCAAAGCCATACGCCAGGAAAAAAACTTGGGGGTTCCTCTTTCTCTCACCTGGCGGCTAAAACCTGGAACAACCCCCTAAAAGAAATAAGAAACACCAAAGACCACATAAAACTCAGAACACTACTAAAACCTTGCCCTTTAACACCTCAGAACCAGATGCAAACAACTGAAATAATAAAAACCATAAATACAAAAAGAACCAGTTGACAGAACCCATGTCACCACAACTAACACCTAGAACCGACAGAAAGGAGAACACCCACAAGAACAGGAGATACAATGCAGGACAGAACCGACCACCAGCAACAACCCAATCAGGACAGAACAACAGCCAACAAGGCTGACACAAATAGGCACAACTACTGACCTTACCCACGACCAAGCACCCCCCCTGACAGAAATGACCATATGAACCATGTGTAATCCCAATCCAAAGCAATCATGCGTCCACAATATTCGATTTCTACCTCATGCTCACAAAACAACCACCCTCCATCCAACCCAACTTTATACGCTAACCCTTTGGCCAAATGAGATTAGCCTTTAATCACTTCTAGACAGGATTGTGAATGTTGGCTTGTGCCACATCTGGATATAGTTGTGAATATTGGCGTGCGACACTTCTGGACAGGATTGTGGATGTTGGCAAGTGCCACATCTGGATATAGCTGTTAAATGTTGGTTTGTGTTACATCTTGACAGGATGGTGGATGTTAGCCAGTGCCACATCTGGATGTAGTGGTGAGTAATGGCTTGCGTCGTTTCTGGACAGGACTGTGAATGTTAGCCAATGCCACATTTGGATATGTTTCTGAGTGTTGGCTTGCATCGTTTCTGGAAAGGTCTGTGAATGTTAGCCAGTGCCACATTGGGATATAATGGTGAATACTGGCTTGCATCACATCAGGACAGGATTGTGAATGTTGGCCTGTGCTGCACTTTAGATAGAAATGTGGAGATATTCACGTTCCACATCCAGAAGCAATTTGGAGTTTAGCATATACTGTATCTAGATAGCGAGGCCACTAACCAGCGCAATAACAATCTCACCCTTCTGCATACACCTCTTAAACTCTAATCAAACACAACCACACCCCTAAAGCACAGAAAACCGCACAAACTTCACTACACCGCAACAACTGAACAAATCAGAAACCACACATAGCTCCGCACAACGGAACACAATGGCTACCAACCGGAAAGCATCCCAAGCTCAGCGAACGGTAGTAACCGAACGTTGGTAAACGAACTGAAACCGCCAACAGCACATCACTACTCTCTTGCACTTTCCCACTCCGCCCTAGTAACTCATCCCCACCCCCTTTCCATTTCTGATCCGCCAGAGCACCAGGGGACCACTCCGCTGGTGATAGTGCACGGTACAAATATCCTTTAACATTAACATTAGCATGAAAAATGTTGCTCAATACATATTATTATGTTGTTAATGAACACATGTATGTATATATGTATATTTTGTTATTGCGTACATGGTTTAACAAGAGAAACCGTACACATATAAAACAAAATAAATCAAGTTTTTTTTTCAATTGTACTTCATCAGCTGTGGCTGGTTTACACCATAGCTTGGTAGCACAACATTACGGTTATATGTGATTTTACCGACCACAATTACAGAGTGTTACATTTCATCACGGATAAAACACTGATTTGAAAAAAACAATTATTTAGGGGGGGTCCCCCCGAAACCCCCTTTTTTACCTTATAACGCCACCCCCATCCCGACCCATATTAATCCCATTAACCACCCTAGCCGTTATTGATTTCATTAATGTTTGCTGTGTTTTTCGGTATTATAGTGCACTCTGTAATGTTTTAGATATATTGACTGGAAACCCAACATTACCAGTTCCCATTATGGCCCCTTTGTGGGTAGGTGCCAGTGTACATTGTGGTCAGTTATCATTTGTCAGACCCTGCCTTCATCAGCCATCCTGATGGCCACTGGCGGGCAGGTGTGGGTGAGGCCATCCACATCCTTCCCTGCGGCCCTTCTTGTTGGCATGCACACTTACTAGTCTTAGCGCTGGGTTTATGAGTCTGAGGGCCAGAAAGAAATGGTAGCTTTCACACTGGTGCACTGTGATTATTTTTTACAGGTGGAAGCACATGCACAACGAACCGCATAGCATAACAAGACCATACACACCCTGGTGTTAGAAGCCGCCTCACTACCAACCCTCCGATTCCTGTCCTCACCCCAGGTCTGCGACAGTGCAGCTTGCGGTGCCGGCCACTGCTTTGCTCGTTGTTGCCCCAGAGCTGGGCTGGATCTGGCAGAATCACGTTTCTAAGGGGGAGCTGAGGGGGCTACAGCCCCGGGCCTTCTGGTCGGAGCCCCGGATAGATGGTCAGGGGCTACAATCAAAAGGCTAGCTAGCCCCGAGTCCCGACAGTCCCGACATTAGCCTAGCCCCGGATCTTTCCCAGACCTAGCAACAGCCCTGGCAGAATGGCAAATATTCATAGTCTTAGGGGTGGGCTTCACTCCAGGGTTCACGAGGGAATTCACCATATAGAATCACCCAACACTGAAGAGGACGCACGTGGGGAGCAACCGATGCCTGACACCAGGCCTGAGGCGAATGCAGACTGTTGCCGAGAGACTCACGGAACACTCAGGGAGACCACTGATAGCCAATCAACCGTTAGGGCAAGTATTATCATCTCAGCAGACATTACACTCGAGCACAGCCGTTCCTTTCATTGTGCCAGGTGCTCCAGGAACACAACGGGCATCGTTCTGCTGATATCACACCCCAGAGTGTAGACCTTCCCAGACCCCCCTCCTCCCCCGCCCCAGCAGTACATTCACAATGTGCACGGACACAATGCATCCCGTTTTGGCAATCCAACAATATTTACAATTTGATATACCCTGGCTCTGGCGGATAGCTCAGGGACAACTTGCTCACCTTGGGAGCAAGACGACACGGAGCAACACGGGTTCGAACCCAGGTCCGCGCTTAGAAACCTCTGTTTAATAAGCGCTTTATAAATAATCTATCACATCATGGCCAGTGTCTAAAAGGTACTTTCTTAGTTTTTTCCTCATAAGATTTTTTAAAGTATTTCTGCCAATTTATTTCAAGAAGCCTAGGAAAAACCCTATGCTAGTTCGGGATGCTTGTAGGGCAGACTTACAGTACTTTGTGAGATTTCTTGCTGGATACCACATATTCTATCCATTATGACCCCAATTGAATTCTTAAAAGCTGCCCAGAAACAGGTGTGTATAGGCGCGTTATAAATGACGTATCATATAATATCAATGCCTTCCTAATACAATCCTGCTTTTCTCTTGTATGGTTTTGATTAAGAAGCCAGCAGGCCTCTGCTATAAGTCCTTTTAAAGCCTTCAAGTTAGAGAGCTGGTCAGATAGCTCAGTGAGTGAGTAGTGTGTGCAGTGATGTCTCCACCAAAAGATCATACGTTTGAATCTCGGTAGGGAAGACCGCGCCTTAATGCCCACGGGTTTAGTGCTCTTAATACATGTAAACATAAATAAATTAATATTCTGCGCAGAACAAAACAGCTAGTACCAATACATTAGTTACAAGCAACAATTACTGGTCAAAGCTCTAAACAATGGCGGAAATTACTTCCAGGAGCGGTACGTAAAAACATGTGGTTGCACCCCAGCTCTACCACGAAACATCAGGGCAGTGGTGTCGAGGTGCGCAAGTCAACTTGCCCAACGTCATTTCGGTCACCTACTCCAGTTTAGTTTGGGCTGTTAGGTGGCTCTTGCGCCACCGATAAGCCCTAACTACTGCATTAGAGTCACTTATAGGGAGACATGGCGTGTGAGGGACACACAGATTGTAGGTGTTGTTTCGTTATGGGCCCACCCATTGACTGGCCATTTTTTAGTTTATGTATTTATTTCATGTGTTAAGCGCCCAGACCCAGAGGCATCACGGCGCTACTACCAAGTACAAGCACATGAAAGATCACGGTGAAAGCCATCGTAGCATGCTAATTCCTATAGCCGTTCCCACCCAGTTCCTGGCACTTCTCGCCCTAAACACCTACTCATGGGAACTCTTTGAGCTTATTTTATTCACGCCATACCATTAAACCTTGCACTCATGTGCCTACCAGTGTTTTTCAAAAGCAGTGCTCTGAGAGTTAGTGACTTAATTGGAGCTGAAATCCTGCTACTGATGTAATAAAAATGTCTAAAGTAGGTCTGCCTCCTGCCACTGGATGTATACGCACTATGCCTGTTCTTCACTGTAGTCCTGTTAAAAGCACGCACTGGCAAAGCCAGCAGTTTTGGCTTGTGTATAAGTATCAGGCATTTGCCAGGCACTGCTATTAGATGCCCAGGTACTCGCACCATTTTACACCTTCTACCATCTATGGCCAGTTAATACCACTATGGCAGTGCATGCGAAGTGCCATTCCCCTGCCTACACAAAAGCCCACACTGTTGGCATTGCCAATGCTTGTTTTTATTTTTGCTTTCTGAGCCTTGTAGCCCCAAATTCATAATAAGAAAAGCAAAACTACAAGTCCCCACTCTGGGAAAGCCCCTTCTCGCGAGGGTTG
This sequence comes from Ambystoma mexicanum, assembly GCF_040938575.1. NCBI lineage: Eukaryota > Metazoa > Chordata > Amphibia > Caudata > Ambystomatidae > Ambystoma > Ambystoma mexicanum. The sequence goes on from NC_090923.1 coordinate 46,361,548, forward strand.
GATTATTTATGGGTTTGCAATCTGCAGCAAAGTAGGCTGGCGAGATCGAAACACAGTTCTGGGACCTCCCGTGGCCCATGTCCCCCCCAAAGAGCGGAGGAGTTTCTTGACGTTATTGTATTAATGGCCCAGCCCCTTGAGTGCCAAGCACGAATATGCTCCTCCTTTTTCCATAGACTTGCATAATAGCCTGGTAGTTGTTTCTTGACGTTATTTTATTAATGGCCCAGCCCCATGAGTGCCAAGCACGAATATGCTCCTCCTTTTTGCATAGACTTGCATAATAGCCTGGTAGTTGTTTCTTGACGTTATTTTATTAATGGCCCAGCCCCATGAGTGCCAAGCACGAATATGCTCCTCCTTTTTGCATAGACTTGCATAATGGCCTGGTAGTTGCTTCTTGACGTTATTTTATTAATGACCCAGCCCCTTGAGTGCCAGGGACGAGTATTTTTGCATAGACTTTCATCATAGCCTAGTAGTTATTACGAGAGCCTGAACTTTTTCCTTGCAACATGTTCACTAATGGTGAATACTGGGACTTTGAACAGATGTTACCCCCATATTCTGCGTTTATGAAGTAATAAACAGCGGCTTGTTCACAGAGGAGGGGCACAATAAGCCGTGCGTGGAAGCCACTAAAAGCAGCTGTAGGGGTGGATTCTCAGTGCTTTTTCACATTGATAAATGAGCATTCTATTGTGTCCAGGCAGATTTCCTGCCAAGCACATCATGGCCATTCCAACATTGGAACAACCTCATTTCTTCTCTTTCCAACTTCATACTGTCTCGGGAGGATAGCTCAGGGGCAATATGCTCGCTTTGGAAGCAAGATGACGCAGAGCAACACAGGTTCGATGCCCGGGTCCGCGATTAGGAACTCAGGGTACTAAACGTGTTGTAAATAACCAGTCATATCACACGGGATGGTGTTTCAGCTGTTCTTAAATGTGGGTCTACTTTTGGGGGTTCAGAGAAGAAGGCGCATCATATGGAGGTAGTTTCTCTAAGTATGTTTTCATTTGGTTTAACTTTTGAAATGAAAAGACTTTTTGCTAATTTTGAATAGAAAACGGGGAGTACTCCTTGCAGCCCCCCACTACCCTAACCACACACACACCGATACCGCATAACCCCGAATGAGCCACTACATTTTTCAGCCCAAAATCGAGCAGACAAAAATCAAACTAAAACAGTACAACCAAAAATAATTTGATCAATTTTATTTATATATGTTATTTGTTTATTTCATTTGTTGACAGCGCCCAGACCCGGAGGTATCACAGCGCTGGTACATTAGTGAGAAAAACCGAGAAACAAGGCACCGGGGAAAGGAGGAGCCTTAGACGTATGTGTTGAAGAGTAGGGTTTTGAATCGTTTACTGAAAGTGAGGTGAGAGAGTTCATCTTGGATGCGGGGTGTTCCGCAGAGTGGGGGCTCAGACTCTCCTGGTGAAACGCGGTGTAGCTAGGGCTAGTGCGGCAAAGGAGCGTAAGAAACATTGTCCCGAATGGACCCACTACCCATCAGGATAGCCAGTGGGCATATCCACAACATTGCACCCCTAATGTCGTTTCCACTGGAACATTCTTGAAATGACGCACCGGGCCATAGCGCGTCAGCAGGGCTAGTAGATAATCAAACGCCCTGAGGGGTTCCGTGTACCATGGCAACTGTGGACTAGCGGAAGTGAGAATAAAGAAAGGATTCAAAAGTGATCCAACCAGTCGAACTACCATGGAGTTATATCCGTCATCAGCTGAGATAATCCAATCAAGCGTTGGCAATCAATGGTTTCGCCAGCGGCTTGTCTTACTTAGTTGAATTAGGCGCTGCTCCTTAAAGCAATTATCACGAACCTCTGTATCTGCAACACTGCAGACCTTGCAACGCGACTCTAAGATCTCCTCAATATAAGCCATCTTGTGGGTAACCCTGGGGAAAATTGTGAGACGGCAGAAAAAGAGGCAGTACCCCTGGCGACATGACACAAGACAAGACACCCAAAGGGCCAGAGGTATGAATCATAGACAAGGCTATATGAAGAGAACAAGAAATGCATGTCACCTTTGAATAATTTAACTATAAATTTGGATATTTTCTCAAAGAGAAAAAACTATTGGTCTGAATAAAAAAAATAAAAAAGCTGTGAAGAAGGTTGAAAAAGCTACAGCTCTCTGGATACTTCACATGCAAAACACTTGGAAATACCTTACATTCACACAGTAACGCTTCCACCAGTTACAACAGTCCTATCCTTCCAGAAAATAGTTATTCTGAAACTTGCCAATTGACCATCTCCTACCCTCACTGTGATGTCCACTGACAGCTCAGCTACACTTGAGCAGAGTGTCAAAAAGTCTCCTACGGGTCCAGAATAGGGCAGGATACACAACCAGCGACAACTCCTGACATGGCCAAGGACACACCACATCTCAAGCGTACCCATCACAATGCAGGGCATTGCTATCCCGGTCGGTAGGTTCGTGCACGGGGCCGTATGCCATATAGATGCAACTTATATTCACAGGGTCGTGTACTGCCTGAGTTATCAATCATGCAGTTGCGGACCTGGATACCAATACAACCCACAACTGTTTAACACTGGATATGCGGGCAGCCCACAACGCGCAACACTTACACAACATCAGATGAACGATTTACTAATTGTACATAACGCTGACAGGTGTTAGCCAAATTCCAATTAAAAAACAGGTCAATAATAAGTCAATAATACATTGACCAAATGAGTGTTTTTCTGGAAAGAAGTTCAGAACTGAGCCGCCCAATTGATTTTTCTGCAGACCACATGACCTGTACCCTAGAGTGCCTTCAACAGTTGCCGACAATACAAGGCAGTGTGACTTTAAGACATTTTGCTGGACCCTCAGATCCGTGTGTGTGTCTATGGGCCACATCACATTCCCACAGGGTTTCCATCCTACCAACTGGGCATGTGCCCATGGAAAGCCTTTTGCAAGCAGTTAGAAGGCCGCCTTTGTGAAACTTGGACATTAAAGAGGTCGCTCCTTTTGCCCCCAAGATGTGTGTCTCTGCCGCTGCCCCTGGGTCTAGAACCGAGCATGTGAACCTCAGAAATGCCCCGGAGACCCATTGCTTCCTGGGTAGACGTGGCTCCTAATCCCTCCCCTGCCTTTTCCCCTCTTATCCTTCTTCCTGCCTAGCACTACAGCTCTGTCACGCGACATACAGAGGAGTAGACTGCTCCATAGGGAACTCCAGGGATTTCCCGGTAGTCCTCTGCACCCTGGCCAGGGGTGGACTGGCCCACAGGGGACTCTATAGATTTCCCAGCAGGCCTCTGCACACTGGCCAGGGGTGGACTGGCCCACAGGGAGCTCTGGAGATTTCCTGGTAGGCCTTTGCCCCCTAGCCAGGGGTAGACTGGATTATAGGGGACTCTGGAGATTTCCCAGCAGGCCTCTGCACCCTGGCTAGGGGTGGACTGGTCCACAGGGGACTCTAGAGATTTCCCGGCAGGCCTCTGCCCCCTGGCCAGGGGTGGACTGGCCTATAGGGGACTCTGGAGATTTCCCAGTAGGCCTCTGCACCCTGGCCAGGGGTGGACTGGCCTATAGGGGACTCTAGAGATTTCTCGGCAGGCCTCTGCACCCTGGCTAGAGGTGGACTGGCCTATAGGGGACTCTGGAGATTTCCCAGTAGGCCTCTGCACCCTGACCAGGGGTGGACTGGCCTATAGGGGACTCTGGAGATTTCCCGGTAGGCCTCTGCACCATGGCCCTCTTTTGAGTAGTAACCTATTTTATTTCCAAATGTTCTCATAGGAAAAGGGTTGAGCTTGCTGAAAATGTGTAACATCAAGCCACCTTGAAAATTATTTCCTGGGCCTCTTTTGGTCCCAGCCCTCCCCTGGACACACAGTTATACAGCAGTCGTAGATGAACAAAGTGTAATGTCTTAAGTGGGTGTGTCTTATTCTGATCATCAAGGCGGCAGGTCCCCGCTCCACCAGATTCCACCATTTCACCTGCTGCAATAAAAAAAAAACATCCACCAACATAAAAAAGCCTGGAGTCTTCAAACATGAAAAGGGACAACTTTGTCTGCTACCCCCGGAAGTCAGCCTCCAGATGCTGAACTCAATGTGATGTTTTATAAAAATGGACATTTGCACTTAACCTTGAAAGGGTTCTGTTCATACATTGGATCAAAGCACCGCCTCAGTTTCAGGGTCGCGGGGGGGTGTGGGGGGGGGCAAGTGGGGGGTGGGGTGGTGACACCATCATAAACAATGTACAAAGCGAGGCTGAAAACTATTGCGAGAGCAACAGTTACATACCAAGGAGGGTACCAGGAGCCACCCCGCGGGATTAGGCATTGGCATGTTTACATGTGTGGCTGGTAATTGCTAGTAGTCAGGGTGGTGAAGAGGAAGGGGTTAATGAAAGGCAGAATCCAGAAGATGAGCTTAGAGGGCGCCCTCCTCACTGCCAATGGGAGATTGTGCCAACGTTTGGCATGACCTCCGTGTCTCTCTATATATAACCTGAAGAATCGTAGCAATGGAGCGCCATCTTGAACTCAAGGCAGACATGTGACTTTCTGTCAGCCAATCAACGTCTCCTGCATGATGGGTGAAGTGAAATATTAGATTGGGGTGGCCAAGATTGGTCAAAGAAAGTCAGACACTTCTCCCACAGCCAAATGCCCACGGTAGGGCACGTCCCAGCTGCCATGATGTATAAACATAACAGGACAAATGCTTCTTGAACCATCACTTTCAAGCCACATGTTGGCCACGTGACCTCCCTATAGTCAATCAGCGCCTTCGAAACAGTGGGCGACTAGAGCAAGGGCTGAACGGCCAGGGGAGGAGCCCAGAAGCTTCCAGAGCAAACAGAAGAATGGGGGCTGCACAATTAGTTGGGAGCAGACCCTGTTGGCAGGTGTTAGAATCCCCCAAATAACCAATCAGCAGACAGGAAGATACTCGAATGCTTGGACCGCTAGTGACCACCCCCCTGACAACTGCCATCTGTAGGGATGTTGGACGGGTAATGTGGGGTGGGGATCCGGCAGAGTGTGGCAAGGGGTTCATTCATTCATCTGATAAACCTATGAGAGTAGGAGGAGTAGCAAGTCTAGTCCAGGCAGTACTTTGTCAGTAATAATCGCCAATTTATACAAATACAAAAATGTATTAGTGTTTTGGTTTGGATTTAAATCTTTTCACTATAAAAAAGATAAAAAAGAACACATGTATAACTCTACTACATATATTTAAAAAGGAATAAAAGAAATGACATTAATAAAGAAAAATAAATTCCAAACTGATATTTCGGGACGATAGCTCAGGGGCAACATGCTCGCCTTGGAAACAAGTCCACATGGAGCAACACAAGTTCAATCCCCAGGTCGGCGCTTAGAAACCTCTGGGTATTAAGCACGTTATAAATAACCTATCATATCATATCAATTAAAACACGTCTCATTACAGTAAAACACTAAGATCATCCAGTATAGATGGAACACTTTCCTTGTCGCCTACTTGGTTTAAAGTCTTAGAGGAAAAATAAAGTGGCGGTACTTTAGGTGGGTAGTTGATTCACAGAACAAAACTAGAGGCTTAATGGTCTCCTTTGGTGTGGCATTCTTACGCAATCTAGACGTTCTGTTTCTTTATCGCTAGCCGGGCCCCAGGATTTCCAAGGTAGTCAATAGGTTCAATTTCAATCTTATATATATTGCTCCTGCTGTAGCGCAAGGAAATGCATCCAGCCACGCCCACATTCGCATCAGAAAGACGGCGCCGAACGAACGAGGAGACTGCTTCAAGTTTTTCTCTGCTAAAACCCCTCTGCGCTCGATAGACCGTGCAGCAAGAAGCACGAAGATAGGAACAGCCACTGGCTTCAGGGATTCCCGTTTTATGCCGAATCTCGCACGTTGCAAATCCGTACATACTCAAACGAGAATTCTCCGTCTTGAGAATAATCTCTCGCTCCCTACATTCGGTTCTGGTGGACCATTAGCCCACAGTGAGGACCCCTATGCTCTGTACCTTCTTGCCCTTTGAGCCAATTAGGTGATTTGGCGGTTGGACCCCCTGGACCATCAAATGGATGGTGTCAAGTGGATTCAACAAAGTGGTGGTTTTTTGTGGATGTATATTCCATTGAAATACTAAAGTGGCACATTGATTTCACGCCATAATGTACATTTCTGTGTAGATAGAACTGAAATATTAGAGACCCAATTAATTTGTTGGTCCTTGTGTTTTATCTTAAATAGCGCCTTGTTGCGCTACACAGTGCACTATCTGTAGACATTGACGCGACAGTTCCCTGTCGAATTTCCCTTGACTTGGTTTACACCCCTCCCCCCTTTTTTTGGTGTGATTGACGGAAAGAAACATGTTGGATGATTGTATGTTGAGAAGGGTGTGTGTGTAATATGCTGAATGATAGAATGTTATATTGTTTGAGTAAACCCTGTTCACTTTGCCAACATTTATTGCGTATTTTGCACTTGCACTAAGACACTTTGAGTACAAAATACCTCAAACTTTGGAGGACAGTTACCTTGCTCTGCCCCTCACACCCTAGACTAACTGTTTGTCGTTTTTTCTATGTTGTTGCACTGATGTTCTTTTTCTAATTTTATCATTGTTGATTGTGTTTGCATGTATTTTTATGATTGACTTCTCTTTTATCAATAAAAAAATATTTATTTATTCTAGAAACTGTCTGATAATTTAATGAAATAGGGTAGTTTTGTCTACAGTCACGTTGTTGATCCAATGGTCACCTGAGTGGAATACAAACAAGAAGCCTGTTTGACCCCGTTGTAAAGTACTAAAGGTTGTTGACCTTCATGAGGGTGGTCGATGACGGGTTTCCTTTCCCTTCTACCTCCTTTCGTGTTTTTGGTAGCGCAAGGAAACAAAGATATATATTTGAAGAAACCTCTTCCTCGAGAAACAACCAGACTCCTTGTATGGGAAATAACAGTGAAGCGGCAATCTACATCACAGAGTTGTCTCTTTACAAACTCTGGGGTTTCCCATAAATTGCTTTCTTCCAGAGATAGAGTCTCCAGTATAGATTTCATACCTTTCTCAAAACCATATAGAGATGGAATGCGCTTTTCATTTAACCCAAGATCTAGGGAATCGATGGGGAATTAGAGTGTGGATCTAATATCTTGTAATAAAGGTGCAATTTAGACCATGAAACTGGCTGCTAAAGAAATCAACCCAAACTTGTGTCGAATTACACAATTTGGGACCAAAGGGGAAAACCTAATCCCTTCTTCCAAACTGCGCCCTCAATGAAGTTAAAAAATAGTACATGATCGTAAAAGGAACATCCAAGACAATAAATTAAAATTCGCACCACTTTGGCCAAGTAGTATTCTCATAGCGGGAGCAAAGAAAAGCTGCACATCGACAGGCGCAGTTTCTTAAACTGGCCAATTAAGGATTAAGATTTCACTCTCCGATGATCTCCAACTGTACCCCTGAGCTGACTATATGTTAGATTGAAACAGAAGAACATCATGGAATGGGTACAGGAAAAGCGTGGATTACCCCCTCCCCATCACTTTAGACTTCCATTTTTTGGTAAAGATGACAATTCTCGACTTGTTAGCGTTGACTATGAGGCTGTTGTCTTCAGCATAGCGTGCAAAAGCTGTTCGTTTCCATTGTAAACCAACTGGGGTCAAGTCAAAGAATAGGCCATCATCAGCAAAGGCCAACCAATGTATTGTCCATGAGCCAAGTCTGAATGGATGGGAATTTATGGATTTGCATAGGATCTCAATGTCCGCTAGATACATGTTGAACAGGAGATGGGCTAGAAGACAGCCCTGTCTTAAACCCAAGGAGATAGGAATAGATCTGGATAATGCGCAATCGTTAGAGACCCTAATATTAACACATGAGTTATGATGTAGTATTGAGATCCATTTTACCAATGGAGGAGGAATCCTCTTTTTTATCAGTGTGTGCCATAGCTTGGGTCTATTTACTCTGCTGAAGGTAGTGTTGAGGTCTAATTAAGCTGATAGGCCCTCCACCAAGCCACTGAGGTCAAAATGTGGGCAAAAACAGTACCATTCAAGGTGGTAACAACACGTTTTCGAAAGCCAATTTGGCTGGGGACTAATATATTAAGTTTATATTACGTTTATTCACCCAAAGCTCCCAATTTTCTGAGGACAATGACAGCAAAGATTTTACTGCCCATAGCTAAAAGGGCAATAGATCTATAGTTGGATGGATTGGACCTAGCGCCCTTTGTTTTGAATATAGGGATTAAATAGGTCATACTCCACAAAGGAGGTAGCACCCCTGTCTTCAAAATCTCTCGAAAGGGGTGGGCAAGAATGGAGGCCCAACGTACAGGCTCATGCTTGAATGTCAATGGGGCCATGTTATCAGGTCCAGGAGCCATGGACTCTTTAAGTTTCTTTATGAACAGAGCAATGACCGCAGGATCTATATAGGTCCATGAAATGGCCTCCGATATATCAACTGGTAGGTCAGGCAACCCTATCGTACCAGAATACCTAAAGATGGAAGCATAATGGCCTACCCAATTTACCCCATTAATTATAGATAGTCCCTCTACCATTGCCTTCTCCGCATGCTTGCTTGTAAGTTTCCAAAATTGTGGCACTTCTTGTTTCAACAGAAGGTACACTGCAGATCGGCTCTCCTTAATGCGCAATTGAAATGTTAGGTTTTTTGCAAGGTTTCAATATCTCTGCTTGACTTTCCTGTTTTCAGCATCAGTTTGTTCTTCGGATTAATTTGATATTGTTAAATATTTCAGCATTCAATGAAACATTTTCAAAAACGATAGGCATTTTTTCCATTGGGAAAAAAAGTGAACCTGTTTGTCATGTGGGCCAATATGCAAATAATATGCAGGTGGCTTTGTGGGGTGGAGAGAGTCACTGGAAAAAAGACTCATATCAGAACTACAAAAAGCCGCAGATTCATAAACAGAAGCCCTGCACGTGTTCCCCGTTTTCATTAACTGCACGTGTTCCCCATTTTCATTAACAGCAAATAAACATCCTATGCACAATTATTTGACATTCACCGCCTTGCCTGGAAAGGCAGATTATTTAGGCAGGATAAGCTCTTCCAGATACATATGTGACCTACCATAGAAATAGAAAAAATACTATGTCAAGCGCATGCATTGAAGAAAAAAAAATGCCCCACTGCCAAAGATGTATTGTTTGTTTCTATTTCTAATGCAGGCCATTGGGGCGGTGAACTGTCGACAGGTTCCAGAATTCGAGTACGAACCATTGAGAAGTTCCAAGTGATATGCCAATATTTATGGGTTTCTCGATTTTCCCGGGTGAGCGGAGGGCGACCCGCTAATATTCACAGGTCACCTTTGGGTGACTGTACCCAGAATATATTGTTAACAAAAGCATTAGAAACAGTTATTGCATCAGATCTATTTTCCTTTGAATTATTAATATGAACTCTAGTAATTATGATAATATTAATAACGGCTTAGTGCACATGACAAAAAGCATCTAAATGTGTTGATAGATGCTTGACCAGCCGGGGCCAGATTATTTAAAAGATGTCTTTGAAAAAAGTGGAGCAAATGAAATTAGTTTCATTACCAATTTGGCTCATTTTATAATAGGGCATGGAGAAAAGAGACTGTGCACCAATCCGAATTAGCTAAAAAAAATAAGAATCAGACAAAAATGAATCAGATCATACTTTTCACTATATTGGTTGTGTAACATAACATGAAATGCAGTAAATACATTTTTAAATGTTACAAAGCAAACATAGCACAAAAAATAGAATGATTCATTTCCGTTGTAATGCAAATGTGTTTAGATAATATGGATTGGCAAAACGCCGGTAAGCCTGGTGGTGATTGGCTGGACACCGACCAATCCCCACGAGGCTCACAGAGCTCACCAGGGCCTCCGGCTGCCATACTTCCTCTCCGCCTAACCTCTCTAGCATACAAACACTCTGCTTGTCTCTCATCCCAGTCAGCATCCACCCAATGCTTGGGTCTAGTCCCAAAGCATTGCGCAAAGCCAATTCCCTTGCTACCAGCCACCTGCGTTCACAGCATTGCCTAGGTACCATGAAGTTAGCCAAGCTCTGCTCCCTGAAGTCCATCTAGAGTACAACACTCTCCCCATCCTGGGAGTGTAAAGAATCTGTTATATCTCCGCCTGCACCCACTCACACCCCTCCTGCCCAAACCCTCCACCCTCTCACCACCATATCTTAATCCACACGAGCCACACTGGAAAAAGGTCTACAACTCAATGGAGCGCTGATTAATGCCCATTCCCTTTGTGCTCAGGCCACCAACATCCATGACCTTATAGAGGAAGACCATCTTGACTTCATGGCAGTCACTGAAACCTGGCTGCACAGTGCATCAGGACCCCCCCTCGCACTTGCCACACCACCAAACTACTCCATCCTCAGATCTGACAGAATAGACAAAGCAGGAGGTGGTGTTGCCCTCATTGGCAAAACCTCTCTTGCCTTTAGGGAAATCCCTACTCCCACACAGCCATGCTACGAATTACTTTTGTCTAAGCATCTGATCAACCTGCAAACCACTATCAACACCCTTATCATCCACCACCAACCCAACATGCAGAATTGTGTTGGGCATTTTGGTCATCACCCATTGAATGGAAGTGCTGAGGTTGGAATTCAACATCTGGCATAGCCTAGCGACAAAGAGCGGGAGGGAAAGAAAAAAAGCTTGTGGGCAGCTGCTGGACAGGGGGCACAGAGTCTGGCTGAACTGCACACTGAGTCCGAGTGGGTTGCACAGAAATCGTGGGGAGCCAGTCACACAAATCTACCTTATTAAATAGCATCAAATAAGAAATCACGACAGAAATGCACCCCATTAAAACTACAAAAGGGTGTGCTCAGGAGCCTCTTGAGGTCCTATAATTTGGGGACCGCAAGACCTCATTTTAAAATGAACTCAGCCAGAGCTGCTGCAACAAAAAGGCAATTCTAGGGAATCCCCTTAGGCGCCACCTGCCACATTCTCCCGAAAAACGTCAATTCTGGCCCGTCTGCAAGGGGGGGTATGAAGAAGGCTTGTTGCCTGAAGGATTGTATGGCCAGAGGGGCCTTTACTCTGCAGCGATCATGATGGCACTATGGCAGGGTGCACTACTGGCAGCTTCTAAAGCGATCCAGATGCAGTACTGACGGCTTCTAAAGTGATCCATGTACAGTACTGGCGGCTTCTAAAGTGATCTGGGTGCAGTACTGGCAGCTCCTAAAGGGATCCAGGTGCAGCACTGGCCGCTTCTAAAGTGATCCAGGTGCAGTACTGGCAGCTTCTAAAGAGATCCAGCTGCAGTACTGGCGGCTTCTAAAGTGATCTGGGTGCAGTACTGGCAGCTCCTAAAGTGATCCAGGTGCAGCACTGGCCGCTTCTAAAGTGATCCAGGTGCAGTACTGGCAGCTTCTAAAGAGATCCAGCTGCAGTACTGGCGGCTTCTAAAGTGATCCAGGTGCAGCACTGGCCGCTTCTAAAGTGATCCAGGTGAAGTACTGGCAGCTTCTAAAGAGATCCAGCTGCAGTACTGGCGGCTTCTAAAGTGATGCAGGTGCAGTACTGGCAGCTTCTAAAGTGATGCAGGTGCAGTACTGGCAGCTTCTAAAGCGATCCATGTGCAGTACTGGCAGCTTCTAAAGTGATGCAGGTGCAGTATTGGCGGCTTCTAAAGTGATGCAGGTGCAGTACTGGCAGCTTCTAAAGTGATGCAGGTGCAGTACTGGCAGCTTCTAAAGCGATCCATGTGCAATACTGGTGCCTTAGAAACGGATGCAGGTGCAGTACTCGCAGATACTAAACTGACCCTTTGTGCAGTACTGGCGGCTTCTGAATATGAAGCCAGAGGCAGAAATTCTCATCAGTCTGGGCATTTCTCTTTAGTATTATTTCATTGAAATCTTCGGTCAAATTTGGTTGGTGGGTGGGACAATCATTTTTTGTTTAAAACAAAATGTTTGTCGTAGGTATTAGAAAAAGTCAATATGTCTGTGCAACTCAAAGAGTGCCATGGCACACCACTAACAACCACAGGTGGCCCTGCTCACAGACAATACACTTCCGGGACTTGTACAGCTTTCCATTGGCTAAATCCACCATTGGAAAGCTAATACGGGAGCGTCTTCTGAAAGATATCCAATCTGCTCCTGGCCTTATACTGCTCCCCCAATCACCAAAGACGCACCGCGTTTGGTCCCGCCTACTCCTGGATTGACTGACCCCTAGCGCTGTCCACGTGCCCTCTATGTCTCGCCAGTCATTTCCCCTTTCCTGTATGCCTTCATCACATCCCACATCATCTTTACCAAGCTCAATATGTCAGTTGATTGTTCTCTGTAAAGCACATTGTTTCCTTAAAAACTAGACAGACGCAATCGACATACTTGCATAATATGAAATATTGAAATACAGTACCTGAAAAAAAAAATTAAATAGTGACTACAATCGACCTTGCCCCTTGGGGGCTTGGCCAAACATGTGCAGGCTTCTTGGCACTATGAAACAGCTGGCGTCTGCCTGATTCCCTTCCGCTTGTTCCGAAATATTGCAGAAAGGAGCAACCAACACATTCCCCTTTTTTCTGCTGACGAGGTGTCCAGACAAGTCCGATCTATGAAAGTCTTGTCTAAACAGGTTCAGCCCTGTTCCTCCAAAACTATCAAGGACCACATCGACTCCCTGGCTCCGGCCCTGGCTGACTTTTGCAACCACTCCTTCGCCTCTGGAGTCTTCCCATCCCCCCTTAAGCACTCCCTTGTGCTCCCTCTTCTTAAGAAACCCTCTTCCGACCCCGCCTGCCCGGCTAACTATCGCCCAATCTCCATCACTCCCTTCCTGGGCAAGCTCCTGGAGAAACTGGCCATCTCCCAGCTTAACCTCCATGCTGAATTTGTTGGAAGTCTTCATGACCATCAATCTGGCTTCAGAGCCGCCAGAAGCACGGAAACTGCTCTCCTGAACATCCGTGAGGATCTGCTCTTGAATCTCGACTCCAACACTCTGTGTGTTCTCATCCTGCTCAATCTCTCTTCTGCCTTTGACACTGTCAACCATGCCATCCTGCTCAACCGTCTCCGTGATAACCTGGGTATGACTGGTCAGGCTCTGGCGTGGCTGACCTCTTTCCTCTCCAATCGACCCTCCCAGGTCCATCTGGGGTCTTTCCTCTCTGACATCTTTTTCTCCACCTGTGGTGTCCCCCAGGGATCTAATCTTTCCCCCTGGCTGTTCAACCAGTATCTGGCACTCCTTGCCCACTGAATCGCCGCTCTCTGCCCCAACTTTCAGTGCTATGCGGCCGATACCCAGCTCATTTTCAGGCTACCCTCGGCCTCCTCCTCTCCTTCCCTCATCTCTGACTGTCTGTCTGCTATCCAGGAATGGTGTGCCGCCAATGACCTCTGCCTTAATGCCAGTAAGATTGAGATTCTAATCATCGGCACTCCAACCCCCTCCTTCCCTGCAGCTCTCTGGCCGGCCTCTCTTGGCCCTCTTCCTGCTCCTACCTGAAAGGCAAAAAACCTTGGGTTTATCTTCGACTCCACACTCTCCTTCTCTCCTCATATATCTGACGCCTCATATATCTGACGTCTCTAAGAAGTCACACTACCAACTGCACCTCCTCAGAGGTATTCTTCCCTTCCTCTCCTTCCCCCAGAAGCTCACTGTCTCCCGAGCCCTGGTTCTCTCAAAGCTGGACTACTGTAACAGCCTCTATCTTAATCTGCCTGCCTCCACTCTCCGCCCTCTGCAACTCATCCAGAACAGAACTGCGAGACTTGTCCTTGGCCTCAAGTACAGGGACCGTATCTCTCCAGGACTGAAATCTCTACACTGGCTCCCAGTGGCTGCGAGGATAAAGTTCAAAACTCTCTGCATTCTCCACAAGGCCCTCTGGGGCCTGGGGCCTAAATACCTTCAACTCTCTCTTCCTAAATATCTTCCTTCCCGAGCCCTCCGCTCATCTGTCTCCAACTCCCTCAGGGTCAGCCACTTCTCGAAGCTACGAGCTGGGGGTAGATCTCTCTCCGCGGCAGGGGCCTCCCTCTGGAACAGCCTTCCTGCCTCCCTGAAACTTGAGGAGAACCATCTCCGGTTCCGGAAGCACCTCAAAACCTTCCTCTTTGCTTCTGCTTTCTCTCTCCCTCTCCCCTGCTAATTCTTCGCTGAAACTGCACTGAATCTGTAACTGGGCCACTCTCACCGACCCCGGTCCTGGGCCCAGCCACTCTCCACTTGCACTGCCTCCCTGGAAACCCCTGCACTGCAGGACTGTCTCTGTATCCCTACAGCCCCCCCCTTCCCAGCACTTCTTTTTACCTTGTACTGCACTTCCCCCCCCTCCCCTTCCCAGCACTTGTTCTGCATCTACCTTGCAGTTGCCACCAGCTGGCCTTATTTATTATTTTTTACGCTACTTACCTTGTACTGCACTTCCCCCCCTCCCCTTCCCCTTGCACTTTTCCCTTCCCCCCACCCCTGCACTTGCGCGATCTGAATGACACCTGGCCTATTAGGATCGTTGTCTGTCTTCCCCTTGTTCCCCCCTCCCTGCCTCGTCGCGCCTTGAAACACTTGCGTATAGGCACGTTACAAATGCCATATCATATCATATCATACGGAGAGGATGGTGGAGTTATCTGCGATGATAGCAAACGACACATACTGAGAGGATGGTGGAGTTACCTGCGATGATAGCAGACGACACATACAGAGAGGATGGTGGAGTTACGTGCGATGATAGCAACCGACACATACGGGGAGGACGGTGGAGTTATCTACGATGATATCAACCGACACATACGGAGAGGATGATGGAGTTATCTGCGATGATAGCAAACAACATATATGGAGAGGACGGTGGAGTTACCTACGATGATATCAACCGACACATACGGAGAGGATGGTGGAGTTACCTGCGATGATAGCAAACAATACATACGGAGAGGATGGTGGAGTTACCTGCAATGATAGCAGGCGACACATATGGAGAGGATGGTGGAGTTACCTGCGATGATAGCAATCGACACATACGGAGGACGGTGGTGTTACCTGCGATGGCAGCAACTGACACATACGGAGAGGACGGTGGAGTTACCTACGATGATAGCAAATGACATATATGGAGAGGACGGTGGAGTTACCTGCGATGATAGCAAATGACACATATGGAGAGGACGGTGGAGTTACCTGCGATGATAGCAGATGACACATACAGAGAGGATGGTGGAGTTACCTGCGATGATAGCAACCGACACATACGGAGAGGTCGGTTGTGTTACCTGCGATGGCAGCAACTAACACATACGAAGAGAACGGTGGAGTTACCTACGATGATAGCAACCGACACATACAGAGAGGACAGTGGAGTTACCTACGATGATAGCAACCGACACATATGGAGAGGACGGTGGAGTTACCTACGATGATAGCAACTGACACATACGGAGAGGTCGGTGGAGTTACCTGCGATGATAGCAACAGACACATACGGAGAGGACAGTGGAGTTACCTGCAATGATAGCAACCGACACATACTGAGAGGACAGTGGAGTTACCTACGATGATAGCAACTGACACATACGGAGAGGACAGTAGAGTTAACTGCGATGACAGCAACCGACACATGCGGAGAGGATGGTGGAGTTACCTGCGATGATAGCAACCGACACATACGGAGAGGAGGGTGGAGTTACCTGCGATGGCAGCAACTGACACATACGGAGAGGACGGTGGAGTTACCTGCGATGATAGCAACCAACACATACGGAGAGGATGGTGGAGTTACCTGCGATGATAGCAACCGACAAATACGGAGAGGACGGTGGAGTTACCTGCGATGGCAGCAACTGACACATATGGAGAGGACGGTGGAGTTACCTGTGATGATAGCAACCGACACATACGGAGAGGACGGTGGAGTTACATGCAATGATAGCAAACGACATATATTTAGCCTTCGGATAAAATGACAATTTGCACTAAAGTCAAAATGATGAATTCTGAATATAACCCACATTTCCGTCAATGTGATATAAGGATTTGTGGAAAGACATTGCAGAATGAACCTACATGAACGCAGGCTCTGAAAACAAGACAGGCATTCAGATAATCACATTTAATATACCTAACAAAATGAAGAAAATGACAATGCAATATCAAATGCATAAAGAAGTTATTACCAATCAAAGAATTGAAGACACGAGGGGGCCTTAATGACCGGTTTGGCCATATGTCTATGCTACAATGGATAACTAATGTCAGAAGAGTGAAAGAAGAGTTTGTAGGTTGGATATATTGTAAACCGTGTATCACAACGTCCTGGCCTCCCCCCAAGCTTACCCTGGCCAGTCTCAATACTCTACACCCAGCCATAACCTTGGGCTTTGAACACACTGTCTGTGGAAGGTTGCAAAGCCTAAAGCAACATCCTAAAAGATGCATTCGCAAAAGCAGCCAAAATAATAACTGGAGATACAAACCAAGAAGTAAACACGAGTTGGAAAAATAGCAAATCTATATTTACAATGAATGGCAATGGGGGAAATACCAAACATATTAAAGCTGTATAAAGGACTTCAATAAATACAATTCAGAAATCAATTGAAATGGAGATTCCAGCAAATATAAAACATAACAGCAACACACATATAAAACAATTCATAATGTATTACCATTAGAAAGCTGAGAATCGTTATATCAAGAGGGTAACCCCCACATCAGTACCAGGCCCTTACCGGCCCTCACTAGCCACACATCATCACCAGTCCCTCACTGGTCCTCACTAGCCCCATATCATCTACAGTCCCTCACTGGCCCTCACTAGCCCCACATCATCGCAAGTCCCTCACTGGCCCTCACTAGCCCCATATCATCTACAGTCCCTCAATGACCCTCACTAGCCCCACATCATCGCCAGTCCCTCACTGGCCCTCACTAGCCCCATATCATCAACAGTCCCTCATTGGCCCTTACTAGCGCCGCATCATCAAAAGGCCCTCACTCACCTTCACTGGCCCCTCATCATCGCCAGTCCCTCACTGGCCCTCACTAGCCCCACATCAACGACAGTCCCTCACTGACCTTCACTAGCCCCACATCATTGTCAGTCCCTCACTGGCCCTCACTAGCCCCACATCATCGACAGTCCCTCAATGGCCCTCACTAGCACCACAGCATCGCCAGTCCCTCACTGGCCCCCACTAGCCCCACATCATCACCAGTCCCTCACAGGCCCTCACTAGCCCTACATTATCACCAATCCCTCAATGAGCTTCACTAGCATACATCATCGCCAGTCCCTCACTACCCTTACTAGCCCCACATCATTGCCAGTCCCTCACTGGCCCTCACTAGCCCCACATCATTGCCAGTCCCTCACTGGCCCTCACTAGCCCCACATCATCACCAGTCCCTCACTGGCCCTCACTAGCCCCACATCATCGGCAGGCCCTCACTGGCTCCACATCATCACCAGTGACTCACTAGCCACACATCATCGCCAGTCCCTCACTGGCCCTCACTAGCCACACATCATCATCAATCCCTCACTGGCCCTCACTAGCCACACATCACCACCAGTCCCTCACTGGCCCTCACTAGCCACACATCATCACCAGTCGCTCACTGGCACTCACTAGCCCCACATCATCGCCAGTCCCTCACTGGCCCTCACTAGCCCCTCATCATCCCCAGTGACTCACTGGCCCTCACTAGCCCCACATCATCACCAGTCCCTCACTGGCCCTCACTAGCCCCATATCATCGACAGTCTCTCAATTACCCTCACTAGCCCCACATCATCTCCAGTCCCTCACCGGCTCTTACTAGCCCCATATCATCGCCAGTCCCTCAATGACCCTCACTAGCCCCACATCATCACCAGTCCCTCACTGGCCCTCACTAGCCCCACATCATCTCCAGTGACTCACTGACCCTCACTAGCCCCACATCATCTCCAGTCCCTCACTGACCATCACTAGCCCCACATCATTGCCAGTCTTCCCTCAGTGGCCCTCACTAGCCACATATCATCGCCAGGCCCTCACTGGCCCTCACTAGCCACACATCATCACCAGTCCCTCACTGGCCCTCACTAGCCCCACATCATCGACAGTCCCTCACTGACATTCACTAGCACCACATCATCGTCAGTCCCTCACTGGCCCTCACTAGCCCCACATCAACAGTCCCTCAATGACCCTCACTAGCACCACAGCATCGCCAGTCCCTCCCTGGCTCTCACTAGCCCCACATCATCACCAGTCCCTCACAGGCCCTCACTAGCCCCACATTATCACCAGTCCCTCACTGAGCTTCATTAGCCATACATCATCACCAGTCCCTCACTACCCTTACTAGCCCCACATCATCGCCAATCCCTCACTGGCCCTCACAAGCCCCACATCATTGCCAGTCCCTCACTGGCCCTTACTAGCCCCACATCATCGCCAGTCCCTCACTGGCACTTAGTAGCCCCACGTCATCACCAGTCCCTCACTGACCTTCACTAGCACCACATCATCACCAGTCCCTCACAAGCCCTCACTAGCCCCACATTATCACCAGTCCCTCACTGAGCTTCATTAGCCATACATCATCACCAGTCCCTCACTACCCTTACTAGCCCCACATCATCGCCAGTCCCTCACTGGCCCTCACTAGCACCACATCATCGCCAGTCCCTCACTGGCCCTCACTAGCCCCACATCATCGCCAGTCCCTCACTGGCCCTCACTAGCCCCACATCATCGCCAGTCCCTCACTGGCCCTCACTAGCACCACATCTTCACCAGTCCCTCACTGGTCCTCACTAGCCACACATCATCGCCAGTCCCTCACTGGCCCTCACTAGCACCACATCTTCACCAGTCCCTCACTGACCTTCACTAGCCACACATCATCGCCAGTCCCTCACTGGCCCTTAGCAGCCCCACCTCATCACTAGGCCCGCACTGTTCCTGTCCCACTGTCCTCACATACTCGCATTTCAGAGGACATCAGCTGCACGTAAGCGCTGCTTTCATGTGCCTCCCTTTTCACTGCAAAAGTAATTTGTAACTAATGCTTGCATAATAATATTCCTTTAAAATGGCAATTAATCTGGAAATGAAAATGCGTTTCTTTAAATAACGGCCGTAAATGATGACCTAGTGTTGCTTATCTTTCTATCAGAACCTATATTTGCACATCTTCGCATTCACCCTGAGTTACCGTGAGTTGCTGTGCGTTATTGCACTGCACAGACCTATCAGACTCGAACATTGGAGGGTAGGGTCAGAGAATGATGTAAATAATTCATGTTGTAACGTTCTCCGAATGCCTGATAAAAAATCCCTCAAAATTCAATAAACACTCTATTTCACACACGTGCAGCGGGATGATCTGGTTTGCAACACTGGTAAATAATGTTTAATGTATTTAACTGCAAATAAAACTACAGTAGTGGGAGTCTAATCATTGGGGTCTGGAAAATAGTGTCTAGTTCAAGAGGCTACATCTTGAGAAGGCTAAGGACACATTAAGAGGCGATCGGGAGTGTAGCAAGTCTGGGGCTGTGATGTGGCGTGGAGATAGGAAGACACAAGACTATATGGAGATCAGGAGTGTACCAAGTCTGGGGCTGTGACGTGGAGTGAAAAGAGGAAGACACACGACTGTATGGCGATCCGGAGTGTACCAAGTCTGGGGCTGTGACGTGGCGTGAAAAGAGGAAGACACACGACTGTATGGCGATCAGGAGTGTACCAAGTCTGGGGCTGTGATGTGGCGTGGGGAGAGGAAGACACAAGACTATATGGAGATCAGGAGTGTACCAAGTCTGGGGCTATGACGTGGCGTGAAAAGAGGAAGACACAAGACTATATGGAGATCAGGAGTGTACCAAGTCTGGGGCTGTGACGTGGCGTGAAAAGAGGAAGACACAATACTATATGGAGATCAGGAGTGTACCAAGTCTGGGGCTGTGACGTGGCGTGAAAAGAGGAAGACACAATACTATATGGAGATCAGGAGTGTACCAAGTCTGAGGCTGTGTAGTGGCGTGGAGGGAGGAAGACACAAGACTATATGGAGATCAGGTCTGGGGCTGTGATGTGGCATGGAGAGAGGAAGACACAAGACTATATGGAGATCAGGAGTGTACCAAGTCTGGGGCTGTGATGTGGTGTGAAAAGAGGAAGACACACAAATGTATGGCGTTCAGGAGAGTACCAAGTCTGGGGCTGTGATGTGGCGTGGAGAGAGGAAGACACAAGACTATATGGAGATCAGGAGAGTACCAAGTCTGGGGCTGTGATGTGGCGTGGAGAGAGGAAGACACAAGACTATATGGAGATCAGGAGTGTACCATGTCTGGGGCTGTGATGTGGCGTGAAAAGAGGAAGACACACGACTGTATGGCGATCAGGAATGTACCAAGTCTGGGGCTGTGACGTGGCGTGAAAAGAGGAAGACACAAGACTATATGGAGATCAGGAGTGTACCAAGTCTGAGGCTGTTTAGTGGCGTGGAGAGAGGAAGACACAAGACTATATGGAGATCAGGAGTGTACCAAGTCTGGGGCTGTGACGTGGCGTGGAGAGAGGAAGACAAAAGACTATATGGAGATCAGGAGTGTACCAAGCCTGGGGCTGTGACGTGGCGTGAAAAGAGGAAGACACAAGACTATATGGAGATCAGGAGTGTACCAAGTCTGGGGCTGTGATGTGGCGTGGAGAGAGGAAGACACAAGACTATATGGAGATCAGGAGTGTACCAAGTCTGGGGCTGTGACGTGGCATGAAAAGAGGAAGACACAGGACTGTATGGCGATCAGGAGTGTACCAAGTCTGGGGCTGTGATGTGGCATGGAGAGAGGAAGACACAAGACTATATGGAGATCAGGAGTGTACCAAGTCTGGGGCTGTGATGTGGCGTGAAAAGAGGAAGACACACAAATGTATGGCGATCAGGAGAGTACCAAGTCTGGGGCTGTGATGTGCCGTGGAGAGAGGAAGACACAAGACTATATGGAGATCAGGAGTGTACCAAGTCTGGGGCTGTGATGTGGCGTGGAGAGAGGAAGACACAAGACTATATGGAGATCAGGAGTGTACCAAGTCTGAGGCTGTGATGTGGCGTGGAGAGAGGAGGACACAAGACTATATGGAGATCAGGAGTGTACCAAGTCTGAGGCTGTAATGTGGCGCGGAGAGAGGAAGATACAAGACTATATGGAGATCAGGAGTGTACCAAGTCTGAGGCTTTGATGTGGTGTGGAGAGAGGAAGACACAAGACTGTATGGCTGGGGAGAGAGGGAGGGCAACACTGTATATTTATTTATTTACTGGTTATTTGTAATGCGCCTACACACAAATGTTAGTGTAGCGTGGAAGAGACGGGGAAGTAGGTCTTACATCTGTATAGGGTACAAGACAAAGAGAGGAAGGACTTAAATCTACATAGTGTGAAAGCAAGAGAGAGAAAGAAAAACAAGAGAGAAACAGAGTGTGAAAAAGGGAGAAAGGACTTTCATCTGGTAGTGTGTAAGAGAGAGCGAGGAAGGACTTAAATTTGTGTAGGGTGAAAGAGAATGGAAGGATTTACTAATAAGGATACTTAAGTGAGAACACAAATAATCCAAGGGTATCACTCCATCAAGCTACGAAAACAGATCCTGCGTTAGCCAGGTATATCATTGACAAGCAGAAGTCAGGCATTGACAGGCGGAAGTCAGGCATTGACAGCAGCAAATATAGAGCAGATTCCATGTTACCAGACCAGAATAAAGGGGACTGTGAGGAACTCATGTAACAACAAGTAAGACACACAAGTGATTACAGTTCAAGGGTGTTTATTGAACAATGAATGCTGTATGCAGGTTGGAAAAACACCTAATCTAGACCTAAATCTAAGATGGGAGCAAGCGTCAACCATCAGATGAATATAAGGTAGCCTGAGTGGTGTTGTGTCAAAATAAAAGGGCCTATACTAAGAAACCTATTGCAAAACCTCACAACTAATACAAAAATGAGTGTGGGATAGTTCTCAAGAAAAGAAAGATGTGTTCTCACATAATATGTAAGGGTGCAGTAGCCTGGGTCTCCCTTCCACACGTTTTAGACACAGGGTAAGATGGTAGCTTGAAGCACAGTACAGTCTTTCCTAGCACAAGATGATAGTTCTGCTTTTAATCCTCGAGCTTTCAGTTATCAGGGCCTTCAATGGCCAAGTCTCGTTTCACTTGAAAGTCTCTTTCCTTCGGGGACTTGACTTCTTCAAACAACAAAACAAAAGTTCCATTATCCAATGTTCTCTTGATGATGGGTTCACCCCTGGTTCCCCCCTGTTCTGGGCGTTGACCCTTCTAAATCGTATTCCAAAATATATCACAGTTGCATTATCAATGTACTTTGGGTGACAGCATCACCCCTGGATCTCCTTCGGTCGGGCTCGGACCCCTCTTGCCTGATTTCTTTTCCTTTGGTTTCTCAATATTTTCTCTCACTGTGGGATTCACTTCCCTTTCTCTCACACTGTTGGTAGATCAAAAGATTTCAGTTGTACAGGGATTTTGCTTGACCCTCTGTATGACCACTTTGACCTATTTTGCTGGCCCTCCTATGGTCTTCTGGTATCTGTAGTTTCTCTCATATGTGGCACGTCCATAGTATCTTGAGTTAGCACCCACGTGGTGCCAGTTTCCCTCTGCGCTGGTCTCCCCCTCACACTTTTACAGTTCAATCAAAGTTATTCAGCATTGTTTCAAAACTTTACTTTGCGATTTTCCCTCAACACAGCCCGGTTCTAATCAGTTCTCCCCTCGACTCACCAGCTGTGATGAACAGCTCAGATGTTAGCATATCTGTAGTCAAGGCCGGTACTATGGGTGCAGGAGCTTCCCTCGCTCACCCTACCGGCATAGGGTTGCCCCGTGTACCATTGACATCTTCTGCAGGACACGTGTGCTATTTTTAGCGTTCTTAGTGTCTCTTCCTCGAAGGTTCTGTGGGTCTGGGAGAAAAGGGCAAGGTCACTTCTCTCCTCGCCACCCTCTCGATTCCTGACGCCTTTCTCCTCTTGAACTGCCGCGTGTTAGTCGTCTTGTCGTGCTGTCTGCCGTGCTTGCCTTGCTCGTACTGTCCTCTCTGACTCCACCTTTTATCCCTGTGGGGAAGGGAAAGGGCCTTCAGGTGTGTGTGATTCTGATCAATTGCCTGACTTTGCCTGACCCTTGTATTGGGACATGTCAGGTAAACAGCTCTGGTGTAAGTCTGTTGTCCTTTGTGTTCTGCGAAAGTGTTAGAGTTAGAAAAGGGGTGGCAGTGGTTTGGAATGTCCTCCGTGAGAGGGTGGGGAAAAGGAATAAAAGGAAGGGGGATACTGTGTCTCACTCATTGGTGTCCCACTCCCAGAGGACCGCCCATCCTGGTGATCCTCCCTCCCTGGTCCACCCCCAGGAACTGGGTTCAATAGCGATGGGCTAGGCCTGGTCACATGAATGACAGATCCCCGGGGACTAGCTAGGGAGACACCTTCAGGTTTCTCACAGGACACACTGGTAGGGTGGAGAGCAATTGTAGCTCTACATGAGGTAAACTTTGCTTTTAGGGTGTATCTGAAAAGGTGACCAGCCTTCTGGAAAGATACAAAGGCCTATTCCATGCCGACTAAAGGCAGCCCCAATTCGACAAACACAAAGATAACACCATTCACACCGGTCTCCAATTGTGATAGTAGCTAAACCAAAGCAGCATGGATCTGTGTGCATGAGTATAGACATCCAACTATCAAACAAGGCAATCAAGCGTGAGAGACTTTTAACGCTACTATCGAAGATGTAGTCGTGGATCTCCAAGGGGATTCATTTTTCTCAAAATTGGGCATGGACAAAGGGTATCATTTGGAGGTCTTGCACACAGAATCCAGACACATGACAACTTTCGAAACCCACAATGGCTTATACAGATATAAGAGACTCAGGTTCGCAATATCGTCCACTGCTGAAGTCTTTCAGCATACTATCAGCAGTGTGTCAGCAATGTTATTTGAGGCCTTACGTAAACATAAGGAGAAAAACTCTGTGTGGGTGTGGATCCCTCAGGAAGACAAGGCTTAAGAATACGTTCTCCTCCACTCCGACCATGGTATTTTTGGATCCAGTTAGACACTCAGTAAGTATAATGGATGGAAGTCCTTTTGGGATGGAACTGTGCTCACATCATTGAATACTCTGTTTGTGCCGATTGCATATGCAAGCCGAACACTGCTGGATACTGAACAAAGATACTCCCCAAATACAGCGAGAGGCCCCCACAGTTCCATGGGGATGACACCATTATCATATTTATCTGTATGGCAAACCCTTATCCGTAATCAGACATCATAAACCACTAATTCCTATAATGTCAAGAGCAGCTCTCCATTCTCCGGCAAGGATGGAGTGAAGGTTGCTGCAGTTACAAGAACATAACATTGCGCTCATGTACAGGCCCAGGTGTGACAACCGCAAAGACTACTGGTCTCGTCAATTCAACAACATATTGATGGATAGGAAATGGGGAATGACTTAACTAGGGACTTGACTCCCTTCGAGACAGTGATAGAATCCACCGCAGATAGGATGGTAACTTCCCACTTGGGGTACAGACAGAGATTTAAAGCGCACTGCGACAACCTGGTGGCGGAGAGATATCGGAAGAGACTTGGAGGAGAATCTTTCTAGTAACCTATTTACATCCACCATCGAACACAACTTTAAGATTTTACATTGCTGGCATCGGGACCAAGTTAAACTCTCTAGGATGTTCCAGGGTTCATGCCCTTTGTGTCGGAGGGTATGGGGGTCAAACTGGCTTCCGATTTCATGTGTGGTGGCATTGCCCAAAAATCCAGATTTACTGGGGAGAAGCTCTGAGCTTGATTAAGGAACTTACGGGAGAAGATCAGGCTATGGACCCACTACACTTGTTGTTAGGAATACCACCTATGAGTAGTGATGAATTTAGACTCCCAAGGATATGTGGGGCAATGCTATGGGCAGAAAGAATAGCGTTAGCCCAGAAATGGGAATCCCTAAATATTCCAAGGAGGGTGGAGTGGGAGCATACGCTTTGGTACATGTATATAATGGAAAAATGTATGGCCATTGCAAACGACCATATGGGGTCGTCTCACGAAGGATGGGGTCCATTGATTAGAAGGTGGTAACTTGACACACTGGGCTGCGACTAAAGGGTAGGTATGCAGGGAAACTAGGAGACTGAACCACTGGGGGGTGGGCAGATGTGATGAGTGTGAGAGAAGGGCGGCTAGGTCATCTAAATGTAAATGAAAGTAAGATTGAGCAAGATTCCATCCCACTTTGTTGAAACAGTGTAAGGGAGGGTTGAGGCCCCCTAATCGCAACACAGACTCCGGGCTGAGAAGGCAAATGTAGTTCAGACTTGATGGTGACCTACTCATTGGATTGCCAACCCATTGTAATTCCAGAGGTTATCACTCTGTGATCAATGTGTTGATTTTTTGGGATTTCATCTTGATTTCTCTTGATTTCTTTTATTGTTTATGTAACTTTGGGGGATGGGGCGAGGGCTTGTCGGGAGATGCTAATGTATAGGAGCAGGTGGATACATCATCCCTAGCCCCTGCCCCCTCACCTCCATCACATTGGAAGAGCAGAGAAGAGCCCTACGTGGGACACCAGGTATCATCCCACTACCGCATCGAGTGTATGAGAGACGGAATGCACTCAGACAACTGTAGCAAATGTGCCTCCGCACGGAAGGGGTGGAAGGGTGTCTGCACAGACCACTGGACATCATGGGGCTATAAGTGAAATTGGACAAGGGCAGAGTGACGTCATGAAGGAAAGTCACAAATCCGTGCTGAAACGATAGGCAAATACTTAAAGGATAAAGATGTAACTGAAGCAACAAGAGAAACGTGTAATCAAAAATGAAGAAATCATATATGCGCTAAAGAAATAAGTGAGTAGAGATGAAGTGAATGTATCAATGCAGAAGAAAACATAACGTGGCTAAGGCGGCCATGAGGAAAAGATGGCCAATCTAGCTACCTCAGAGACAGACCAGGACTGCAGAGCCAGGAGATGCTGGAAAACCCGCCATGTGTGAGGCACACAGAGGAGTCTATTGTCCTGGGATCAAGGATGCCACATTAAGGAATAATTGCAAGGCACAAAGATAGTCAAGAGGATTAGTCATGAATTTAAGACATATTTCTTTTCGATTAAGCGAAGAAGAAAACAAAGATGCGAAAATCTTCTGTGAGGCCAAGAGGAGTAATGACACCCAGTTTAATTAAATAAAATAGCAGTAAAGAGGAGGTTGAAATGGATAAAATTGTGGTCTCCTCACACGTGAATAATAAGTAGAAAACAAGGCTATTCATTAAGCTCCAGACGAAGATAATGGTGTACCTACACTCCCTTAAAAGTCCCAGAACAGAGAACAGGCTGCAAGTCCAACTATAAAGAAGAGGTCTTGGCTTGGGGCCTGATTGATGACAGATGATAGACTAATTGGGCAAGTGGGTAGTAATCTGATGTTGTTCTCTGCACCTGAGTTTCATTTTTCTTACATGTTGCTAACAACCCAAAAGTCCAAGGTTGGGAGAGAATGGCAGCCAATCAGAGGGTCTATGTAGCAACATGCTATACAGTATTGCACAGGCCAACCTACTGCTGTTATTCTGCTATAATCTGTATTATATGTATTTAGAGGTGGTCCAAGGAGTGCCTATTAGATAAGGGGCATCCAGTGATATTACTGATACTAATATTACATATAGGTACATATGTTCCCTTAACAAATCCCTCCCTTCAATAGGTTTTACAGCTTGCCACGTAGGATGATGTCATGAATGGCATGCATCAAGCTACAAAAGCTTTGTATAGTCAAGTTTGAGTGGGAGTGTGTGAACTATTGCTTGCTGTTGCCAGATTGCCCTACTCTTTTCTGAGCTGATAATAAAGTAGTACTTTGCCATATTCTTTGAGTCTGTCCGGTTATTTGGGTCTGAGATCATTATTGGTAATTCCATCTAGCACATGAGATGCTTCAAGGTGCTAGAGCAGACCATTGTAGGCTCTTATTGCGATTGTACATTATTTGTTTATTGAACACTTCAATAAAAACTAAAGTTTTAGGAAAAGACACAGCAGATGCAACACACCTCCTCTCCTGGCTGAACCAGCATTGACAGGGCAGATCCAACACACCTCCTCTCCTTACTGAACCAACATTGACAGGGCAGATGCAACACACCTCCTCTCCTTACTTAACCACCATTGACAGGGCAGATGCAACACACCTCCTCTCCTGGCTGAACCAGCATTGACAGGGCAGATGCAACACACCTCCTCCCCTTCCTGAACCAACATTGACAGGGCAGATGCAACACACCTCCTCCCCTTCCTGAACCAACATTGACAGGGCAGATGCAACACACCTCCTCCCCTTCCTGAGCCAACATTGACAGGGCAGATGCAACACACCTCCTCCCCTTCCTGAACCAACATTGACAGGGCAGATGCAACACACCTCCTCCCCTTCCTGAGCCAACATTGACAGGGCAGATGCAACACACCTCCTCCCCTTCCTGAGCCAACATTGACAGGGCAGATGCAACACACCTCCTCCCCTTCCTGAGCCAACATTGACAGGGCAGATGCAACACACCTCCTCCCCTTCCTGAGCCAACATTGACAGGGCAGATGCAACACACCTCCTCCCCTTCCTGAGCCAACATTGACAGGGCAGACGCATCACACTTCCTCCCCTTCCTGAGCCAACATTGACAGGGCAGACGCAACACACCTCCTCCCCTTCCTGAACCAACATTGACAGGGCAGACGCAACACACCTCCTCCCCTTCCTGAACCAACATTGACAGGGCAGACGCATCACACTTCCTCCCCTTCCTGAGCCAACATTGACAGGGCAGACGCAACACACCTCCTCCCCTTCCTGAACCAACATTGACAGGGCAGACGCATCACACTTCCTCCCCTTACTGAACCAACATTGACAGGGCAGATGCAACACACCTCCCTCCTTACTTAACCACCATTGACAGATGCAACCCATGTCTTCTCCTTACTCTACCAATAGTGACACGGCAGATACAACACACCTCCTCTTCTTACTGAACCAACATTGAAACAGCAGGTACCACACTGTATTGTTCCTGTATTTATAGGTAACTTGCAACTCATGAAGCATGCTATGGTCCGGGAAGGTAGCTCTGGGGTCCAGGTGCTTGTCCAGGACAGCATTGAGCAGCATGGGATGGATGTGTGGGGTATTATATTCCAGGTTTGCAACCCACGACAGCTGGAAGATGCAGCCAGAGTGGTGGGTACCAGGGTGTTCTTGTTCCTGTCTATGCCGGTTATGTAACATAAGAAGATATTTAATTAAGCAACTTACCTGGAAGACTTACTGGAGTGTCAGCTAACCTATTTCGTAACACACACTGTTGATGATATACTAGTGGTGGAACGGCACCGGACGGCCAATGCCAAGGATAAAATCCGCCGGCGCAAGGTCCGCACGGACCTTTCACGAATGGGAATTTAGTACAAATCAAGAATCAATGACACACTGGAAAACTGCGTTTACTGTTCAAGCCACAACTGTGGCAAGGGACTGAAGTGAATAGCTGACTGATGACAGCTACTCATAATTCTCAGATAATTACTAGGAACTCAAGTTTCTTCAAGCGCATTGAGTCTGCATGTTGCCCGCTTGGGAATTGGGCTGACCATTGGAATCCACTGAGGAACATTGTCAGGAAGATATAGACCCACCCTGTCGGAGGGGCTGCAGATTCAGCAGTATCGGGTCAAGTATATGTCCTCCCCAGGCGAGTCCCTCCTCCAATGTCCAGGTAACTGATCGGTGTCCAACGAGGGAGATAAGGAAGCTACCTAACAGGTTAGAGGCTTATGTTATGTACTGACCATTGCAACAAATGGAGCAATCAGCCGGTGGCCTGGAAGGCAATAATATATACACTTTTGCATCGATTGTGATAGTTTGTTTATGATAAAGGAGCGATGTTGCATTGTCAGGCCACGTGACCGCGCATTAGCGTTACACACGCTGACGAATAACCCATTATTGCGTGAGTGAAATAAAAATGGCGTCAGAACATTTTTGCACAAAAGAGCAGTCAGAAACAATGGCAGGGTACCGTTTCCCTCATTGAGAATGTGTTCACGGACGACGGCCTTGAACGCTGATACTCTGTATACCAAAGATGGCAATGATCAGGGGCACCGACTCCTGGCTTTCCCGGGTGAATGCTGGTGTAGATGAGCGGATGTACACATCCACTTGAGATCCTACCCCCCTACTTCCCCTGTATTGGAGACATGAGACTGTGCCCTGTCTAACACCAAGCTATTGCCCAGCTATTAAACCAATGTTGAAGCCAGTATTTGGAAGACGGTATCCATTAAGACAACCATATCGAATGTACCCTCGAGTTGATGACAGCCTGCAGGTGGAGCTCCCTGAAGGAATATGAGAAAGAGCTAAGAAAAGGGACTGATGACATCATAAGAAAGCGCCCACACAGTCCTGCAATACTGAATGAAGACAACGTATGAATTCTAGAGGAGAAATGAAGAAGTGAAGACTCAAGTGAACCTTGAAAGTGTAAGAGAAGAAGATTACACGCTCAAAAGTGCTGCAGAAATCAAGTATAATGAATGTACAGACGCTGAAACACAAGATAGATCAAGTCATTGTATAGGCGAGCTACAAGTAGTGAATAGAATGCAGGCGGAGCCGCCATTGTCCAGAAACTGCACATTGGTATCATGACATAAGTAAGCCAAAGGACCATGGCGAGAAAATGAAAAGCTGTGTCGCAGTAGAATTGCAGGTTGTTGGAGCTGCGTTGGGAGGCTGTCTGGCCTGAAGTCAAGAACAGAGAAGTCGAGGGCAGATACCGCAGCTGCAGAGGAACATGTGTGTGGAGGATGAATCCTCTCAAGTTAAGCTGCAGAAAGAACACAGAAGATGCCACGTCTGGGTGGCAGGGCAGCTTCGTGTCCTATCTACTTGCACCTGGGTCTTGGCTTACATGCTGCTAATTGAACCAAATGTTCCAGACATGGCACAAGCATACCAAACCAATTGTATTAGTCCGTATAACAAAGGACCTTATAGCTTAAGAAACCAATGAAACCCTGTGTAACTGATTTTCCTTAAATGACACGTATAAAGAGGTCGACGTAAGTTATCCACCTGATGTCGGACAGCCAATAAAAAAGATAGCTCCTATATGATTGCATATAAAGATATGTCCATTAACCAATCCCAACCATTGATAGGTGTTTTACTATTGCCACGTAGCGTGACATCATTCTGACGCACAAAGAAGGTATATACTTGCATTTCATGTGGATATCGTGGAGCAAATGAGCGTACGTCCGTTGATGTTTGTCGTAACCTCCTTGTTTTAGATAATTGTTAATAAAACACCAACATGCCATCTTCTTGAGTTTGTCTGGTTATTTGGACTCATAATTATTCTGGTGTAATCCCAGCCAGTAACAGATACACGTTTCTATGCTTTTAAGACCTAACGTTCCCTCTGACTGGTCTTCTCTGCTTTCTATGCCCCAATTCCTCATTGAGCGGTACCTCTTCTTCACGACAGCCCCCCATTACGCCCTCTGTGAGCGCTAAAAGCATAAGGGGCCCTGAGCGAAGACTTCTTGGCACCTAATAGCCGCATTACCTCTTTCCTCACTAGTGCTAGAGCTTAAATAGCGTGGCAGGGCATGTCTTAATTATGTACCTAGTGGACGAGAGCAGGCACTTATCTTAACACATAGGCATCAAAGCACTAGTAAAGAGGGACGATTTTGAAGAATAACATGTTTAGGAAAAACACAACAGGTCAGCTATAAAAATATGAAACGGTAAAATAAGCTTACAAGTTACAACCAATGCATTCCCCTGTGCACTTTACTGCTTACAAGCTACACGTGGCTTCTACTGGATCCCGTTCATGTCATGTGGGCTTTTGGACCATTACAGAGCTGCCATGTAGATAAAAACTGAGTGGCTTGCAGTTGCCGCAGGAAACTAGAAATTGTGGCATCTCTAGTTTCTGGGTTTTTTCAAGCATCAGAATTCTATTTTCTTCTAAGACATATATTGTGCAACATCTAAAAACTCATATGACCCAACTGGATCCAGTAGAATACGCCCATGGCCGAACCAAAAACGCAAAATTCTGGTGTGGGCCCATTTCTTTTTTGGTCAAAGTGGGCCTCTTGTTTGCCCAATGTGGGCCAGTTTGATGAGTTACTTCACTATGCGGCTAATTGTTTTGACCAGTGTTGCTGAATAACTATTCTTTAAATTGAACAATTTGCACCACATTTCATTAAAAAAAAAACTCCTCTTGGGTACAATTCAAACTGTCTGTCACAAAAGGAATTAATTGCCATTTGCAACTGTGGGACACTTTTTCATTGGTGCCCGGGACAATTTTGTGCTCCAGTCACAACAAGTTTGTTGTGCAACTAAATATGAGCAATTGATGGTTTATGCAACGCTGTGCATCTGTCAACGTTGTCATAGGCGGTTTACAAAATTGGAAAATATAATTAAAAAAGTAGAATCATAAAATAAAAGTCATTAAGCCTGGAACTGGTGAAAGCAGGTGCAGAATCCGGCTGTTGTCCTTGGCTCAGGGCACACTACCGAGGTTTGGGATGTCCCCACTCGCCCAAGTCTTGTTCTCAAAAAGCGCCAAAACACAAGAAGTGGGCGGCAGAGGCTGAACGCACAAGGCCTTCCTCCCCCCTCAAGGACAAGTGAGAGCTGGCACTAAAGAAAACAAGTCACGCTCCTCAAATACAGCCCTCGCTCAGCCAACACGGCCTGCACTGAAATAACAGGGGAGGGCCTCCAAGAGCGGCCGAAAAGCAAAGCTGGGTCAAAGGTCAGGCCATGTGCCCGGGAGTCAGGCGCAGCTGTGAATGTCAAAGTGCGCACACACCTCCCAACCCCCCTGTCACAAATAACTTCCTTCCCTGGGCACCGGGAGCTTCACTCCAATGATTGAAGGAGTAGGGCGCCTAGCTCCGGCAAAGGGCAAACAGTTACCCTGCAGCCAAAATGACCCCCTGTGGTGGTGCTCGCTCCGGCAGATGCCCACTGTTGTGGCCTAAATAGATGACAGGACGCTGTAGGGTTTCTAACAGTCTTTATTGACTGACAACAGGGAGAAAAGGCTCTAAGGTGGCCTGGTGATTCTGGGCGCTTACTCACAGTTCATTGCCATCAAGTCCTGTGCCTTCCCAGTTGATTCACTGTGGAAAGGTTGTTCTCACCGGTGGCACGCCGTAAACTTCTAGGGCCCCCATGAAGCCTCCAGTGGCTGTGGTGTTACGCCCTAGAAGCTGTGGTGTGAGTTCTGTCACTCACTTCTCCTCGTCATGTAAATCAGGAGCAGCGCTCCTCTGTGACCGCTTCAGCTGGCCCAGCGCCAACTCTGAAGCGGGAACGTTTTCCCGCGGAGCGTGGGCTCGCAAGATCCCGTCTCGCGAGATCTCGCGAGAACACGCTCCCGCGATCATGTGATGTCCCCACACACTTCCTTTGCTGTGAAAAAGGATGGGTGGTCACTCCATGATGAAGTCCGCATATTTCCTGGGTTTCCTTCTCTCTCTCTGGGGCCTGCCAGGATCGGGGTATGGAGCTGGATCGATGAAGTGTCTTTGGGAGGGTGCTGGTGATTCAGGTTCTCTTTGTCCAGCTCTTTGCTGTGATTCCCTGGGTGTTGTTGGGGAAATGGGGCTTGCGAAGTCGTTGTGATGGTGCGGCTCTATGGTATCTCTACTCGGGAGGTGATGGTTCTCGTATGACTCTTGGCAGACTTCATCTCCTCCAGTGTCTCCTTGCGAGTGTACAGTGTCTTCTTTCCTGCGGTACATGGCTACCCTTTCTAGATTCCATCTCCTGCCATCGCTGGTGCAGATGTGGTTTGCCCCTCTCTCCATGACTTCTATGGGACTGCTGTATCTGGACCCAGTGGAGGTGTCCTTGTGGGGAAGTCGTATCTTCACCAGATCCCCTTTGTTGACTTGTGTGTGTCGAGCGGCTCGGCGCAAATCCCCCTGTCCTTTCATTGCTTCTTTGTTGCGCTGCATGCGGCACGTTATGTCATCCATGTCAACGTCTTCGTCGGCCCTCACTTGCTGGAGCCATGGTGGTACCAGAGAGGATGCTGCCCTTCTCCCCCTCAGCAGATGGAAAGGTGAAACACCTGTGACGGCGTTGGGGGTGAGACGGTGGGCCGCTGCGGCTTCTTTGACTGTCTTGTATGGGTCCAGGCCCGAGGCGTGAGCCAGTTGTAGCGCCCCCTTGATGAAGCGGTTTGCCCGCTCGACTAGGCCATTTGCCTGTGGGTGGTATAGACTTGCTTTTCGCTGTTTGATGTTGTTGAGCTTGAGAAATTTTTCCATTTCTCTGGAGACTAGCTGGACTCCGTTGTCCGTGACGAGTTCTTCGGGTAGGCCCTCCCGCTGGAATATGGCGGTGAGTGTTTCAATGACTGTTCCTGTGGTGATGTCTGGGGTGAAGTCAGCTTCCACCCATTTGGAAAAATAGTCGACCATGACTATCCCGTACCTGTGCTCTGGGGGCATGTTGTCTAGCGGCCCTATGAAATCCAACCCCAGTTTTCGCTTGTGTGTTTTTCCAGCCCGCAATGTGTTGTATCTCATATGTGTACTCTTGGAGCTTTGCGGCGATCCTGGCCAGTCTGGGGGTGGCCGTCTTGGTGCCGCCCGGGCTCAACATGTGGATTAGGAGTGTGTGATCGGTGATCAACTTGAATCTTGTCCCCCATACGTATGATCTGAAATAGTCGACGGCCCAGGCGCATGCCAACATCTCTTTCTCTACCGTAGAGTAATTCTTCTCGAATGAGGATAGTGCCTTGGATGCAAACGCCACAATGTTCTCAGTGTCGCCCTTCTTCTGGGTCAAGGTGGCCCCTAGGCCGTATGCGCTGACGTCAGTGGTTATGTAGGTGTCCCATTCAGGGTTGTATGGTTTAAGACACGGCGCGTGTAGAATCCTTTTCTTGATTTCGCCGAAAGCCTCATCCTGTTCTGGGCCCCAAGAGTACGCTGCCCCCTTCTTCAGGAGCTCCCTCATGGGAGACGTGGTCTCAGAGAACCTGGGGACGAATTTGGCATAGTACTCGGCTAGGCCCAAGAATGAGCGTAGTTCCTCTTTGGACATCGGCGCCGGTGCTTCTGTAATGGCCTCCATGAGGTTCTTCTTGGGGCTTATCCCATCCTCGTCGCCAGTTATGTTGTGGCCTAAATAGATGACAGGACGCTGTAGGGTTTCTAACAGTCTTTATTGACTGACAACAGGGAGAAAGGCTCTAAGGTGGCCTGGTGTTTCTGGGCGCTTACTCACAGTTCATTGCCATCAAGTCCTGTGCCTTCCCAGTTGATTCACTGTGGAAAGGTTGTGCTCACAGGTGGCACGCTGTAGACTTCTAGGGCCCCCATGAAGCCTCCTGTGGCTGTGGTGTTACGCCCTAGAAGCTGTGGTGTGAGTTCTGTCACTCACGGCCTTTTATCCTGTAATCAGGAGCAGCGCTCCTGTGTGACCGCTTCAGCTGGCCGAGCGCCAACTCTGAAGCGGGAACGTTTTCCCGCGGAGCGTGGGCTCGCGAGATCCCATCTCGTGAGATCTCGCGAGAACACGCTCCCGCGATCATGTGATGTCCCCACACCCACCATGCCAAGGCTTGAAATAAAGCTGGCACGCGGGCAGAAGACCAGGAAACGGGCCTTCTCCTGCTATTCTCCAGCACACCGGAATACCACCCTGGTAGCGATCAGGACCGCCCCCAATGCCCGTGCAGTTTATAACAGAACATAAGACCCTGCTTTTTGGGGCATTCCCAGGAGTTATTTAGGATCCACTGTTCCTGGATACCAGTGCGCTGAGATCGTCTTGTACATTTACCGATTTTGTTCTCTTCGTACGTTAGCCCGTGCTACGTTTATGCTATATAAAACTCAAATGCAGCGGGCGAGAATATACATTCCGGGGTGTGGCCATTTCTTTTTAAATGTGGGTAGGCAACTCCTCCTCCCCACTCACAGTTCTAACCAAAGCTCTTCCCCACCCATCCTCCCAATTTACCTGTGAAACCAGAGCTTTGAGCTGCGGTCCCCGTGCTCCTTCCGATCCCGTCCGCCACCATAGAAATGGAAAAGGGACTTAGTCCATTTGAGTCTATATCGGCGGATGTCTTTTTTTCATTTTTTTCTTCCCTCAGGAGATTGGCCGCGCAAGCAGCGCAAATCTCCCGAGGGGAAAAAGATACCTTCACACCCGGATTAACCCTGGGGCTCTAGTAGGCGGGCCGGTATCGGCCATTTCTGCCCCCCTGCCGGGTCGTGAAAGCCTTATTAGATCAGTAACATTGCTAAAACTAGCGGTGAAAATACGGTCCGACGCTAGCTGTTGTGGTGTCCCTTCGGACCATTACCCTTTTTCCATACCAGGTCACATGTCAGAAAGCACATAAGAGCTTTGCCCACACCAAACAACTGCCCCTTGGTTCTATAAAGGCAAAACATGAGTAGTCCCCGGGATGTCCACTGACCCGGAAGTCCCCCTTGATAATGGGCTGGGAGCGCCTCTCAAAAGGCTATGGAACAATGTCCATGGTGACATTTGAAAATATGTGATTTTCCGCCCTGTAGTGGATTATTTACCTCATGTTTCAGGCAGGCTGTAACATTTTCACTGATGATAGTATTGGCTAATCACGATCACACCTCCAGCTCAACGAAGGTCAACGCCCCAAGCAGTCAAAAACACGTCTGTCATTGTTAACAGTCTCTGAGTGGTCCCTTCATTACGCTGAGAATGCTGGGATTCCAATGGCACCCTGCCCCACTGTCTGCTCGAGCCATGATTCTAGGGCGAAACTCTTCCGGAGGGAAGGGCTCTTGGTGAAAGGGTGGGTGGTCTTGCAATGTGCAGGGGGCGTTCTATAATTAACTGGTGGCACGGCCAGCTGCAGTCAGGGAATGTGGGTGAGGGCGCCCGTCCATTGTATGGGAAAAGTTCGCCTGACTCTCTAACTAATGGCGCCTGGGTCCCACCGCTGCTGCCGCCGTGCCTCCACACTCGCTTTGTTGTACAGGGCGTCCTTTAACTTACATTTAATTTGCAAGTTCATTAGTGTATGGGAACAAACTCTCTGTCCCGAGACAGCAGCTGTTTGGGCGAGGGAAGAGATCGGGTATCAGGAGCGGGGACGTAACTGTTTCCAGGCCGGACCAAGTGTCACGGCGAATGCTGGGGGCTCTGGGCACTAGGCCACAGGGGCGGCAGTGCCACTGTGCCACGGGTGACGTGTGTTGCCATGTTCTGAAACCTTAGACGCGAGGAGTTCCCCTGCACAGACACTTCCAAGGCCCTGGACTACGTGCGACCTTTGGTTAATCAGTGAGATGGAAGCACATTTATACATGTTGTCTCTTATGCCATAACCAGTAATCTTCATTACTCCTAGTCGTTACCTTCCTCGTCACAGTTCTTATACATAACAAGAGAAGGCAGGGGAAGGCCAGGCTACTATCTACCATTAGCACCCTGTGTGGCACCATAAACCAATGAAAATGTTCGAAGTGGGGGCTGTGTTAACTAAGGAAAGCCCCCATGCTGAGCATTATCATTTGTTTAGGCCACTTTCCTTCCCCGCACCCCTTCCCTCACTTAGCACCCGTGTAGGGGTACTAATGGAGACTAATGGAGACTTTGTTTCTCCAAAAAGTAAAAAAGAAGAAAACGTACCTTTGTTGCGCGGCTTGCTGTCACCAAAGTCCGTTTTCATGTTGATGACGTTACAGTCATCAACATGGAAAACAGACTTCGCTCAAAGCAGCATTGTACGGCGCCGGGCTGCACAACAAAGGAGTGTTTATTTTCTTCAAAAACCATTAGTACCCATCTAGGGAATTACACGGGTGCTAATGGCGATATACCCCTCGGCGGCTGTCGGTAAAGGAACCACTGCCCTCGTTGAGGGACCGTCCCTGCGGTTCGGCCCTTAAATTGTGCAGCGGGCATACCTGCCTAACCTCCTGGTTTTACCCGGAGACTCTGGGATTTAACGCTATTATCCGGGCCTCCACCCCATCGAGCACACCCTCACCCTCACTCCAGGGATGTCATTTGGGGGTCACCAGGGGTCTCCCTTGCGACCTCTTAAATTATTATTATTTTTTTTTAAATAAGAAATTATTATAAATGTCTTTTTTTTGCAATGCAATGCAAGCTCCGGGGCTGTGGGCTGCACCATGTGGCTCTTTACTTCTGGGGTGGCTGGATTTCTTGTTCAGGCCCCTTAAAAAAGAAGACAAATAAGAACAGGAGGGCCACAAGTCTCACACTTTCAGCACTGACCCTAAATAAGAAAGAATAGTAATGCCAAAAATGTGTCTTTCTGGAATTCTATACAGTAATTGCTAGACTAATTAAAGGTTTATTTCAGGCACACTTCAGGGGGTGAGTCACTGATTTAGTCTGTTCTTAAATGCCTCAACTCAGCCTTTCATCCTTCTGAGGTCGATAAATGAGTACCAACACAGGTTGGTTGATATTGGGTGTATATTTTTTCTATGTAAAGCGCTTAAGCGTAAGTGCTATATAATAACACATCATTATCATTTGGTCATGGGCGCCTGCTTGCATTCACAGTAATTTGGTAATATGGGCCTAGACACACTGATCTTAACGATACATATGACGATCCATTCTTGTATGCAATGTACATCATTTATAGTGATATCGTAACACTATTTTTCGTAGTGTGCAATGCTATGTGATGCCACTTCCTGTTTTGTCAACGGGTGAAAGGTCGTGTTCCATCGCTTCCCGCGATATCACTTCGGGGTGGGGTCAAATGACACCACTTCCTGTGATGTCATCCCGGGGTCAAGGGTCGTGTGATGTCACTTCCAGTACCCCTGGCATTTTGGTGATATGACGTCCCTGCCTCACTCCCCTCATACCAGCCCCATAACTGTACTATCAGGACTGAAAAAAACACAGTGAACAAAATGCATTTTAAAACGACCATCATTACTATTAATCATTGTCTCCCGTAGCATGCAGCTTTATGCTCCCCCCTTTCTACTCGCCCACCAGTCACGCCTCTTAAGTGCCATGCCTAGGATAATAGCAATCCCCCCACCATTTACCTGCACTCACAGACGTACCTGCAGCAATTTCACGTTAATCGTGCTTAATTGCAGAAGACAAAGGTGGCTCGGAAATGAGCCCAGAAGGTTGTTCAAATACACAACAAAACATCAGTACCTGCGAGGTAGCTCAGAAACATGTGAGACCACAGAGGTCTCAAGAGGACCCGGGTTCAAATCCCTATTAGTGGGAAAGGAAAGCAACAAAAAAAGGCGTCCTACCCTGCGATCTAGGAATGGTGCTTTGAGTTGCAAAAAGTAAATAACGGTGTTGGATTTTCCTGAAGTGTAAAGAAACGTCATACCCTTTTGTTCCCGCTCACTTCGACCTCTGGGTAGACGGGTAGATTGGTTGGGCCTGCCAGACACCATATAAGGTTATATGGGCAGACTGGATGGGTCATGGGTTCTTATCAGGAGGTATATGGGCAACCTGGAGGGGCCTGCCAATCCCCATCTGTAGGCATATGGGGATTCTGGATGGGTCATAGGTTCTTATCTGGAGGTACATCGGCAGATTGGATGGGCCTATCAATCCCCATCTGCAGGTATATGGGCAGACTGGATGGGTCATGAGGTTCTTATTTGGAGGTACATTGGCAGATTGGATGGGCCTGCCAATCCCCATCTGCAGGTATATGGGCAGACTGGATGGGTCATGAGGTTCTTATCTGGAGGTACATTGGCAGATTGGATGGGCCTGCCAATCCCCATCTGCAAGTATATGGACAGACTTGATGGGTAATGGGGTTCTTATCTGGAAGTATATTGGAAGATTGGATGGGCCTGCTAATCCCCATCTACAGGTATATGGGCAGATTGGATGGATGTGAGGTGCCCTCCCTGCAGGTATATGGGAAGTCTCGATGGGTCTAGGCTCCCCTCCCTGAAGACATATGGGTAGAGTCAATAGATCTCGGCCACCCCTTCCTGCAGGTATATGGGCAGACTAGATGGGTCTATGGCACCCTCCCTGCTGGTATATGGACAGAGTCAGTTGGCCCAGGATACCCTCCCTGCAGCTATATGGACAGACTCAGTGGGCCCAGGGCACCCTCCCTGCTGGTATATGGACAGACTCAGTGGGCCCAGGGCACCCTCCCTGCAGGTATATGGGCAGACTCAGTGGGTCCAGGGCACCCTCCCTGCAGGCATATGGGCAGACTCGATGAGTCCAGAGATCAACCTGGTCAGCAGGATAAGATCACTTCTGTGAACCTCTGACTTGGATTTACACCAGGCCAAAATCAAGAATAGAGCAGAGAGGCCTGGAGCACAGGTTTCAATCAGACCTGGTGGACAAGAAACCGAAAGGCATTGCATATAATTAATAAATGCCGATATGAGTGTAGGCAGACTCACACTCGAAGAATTTTCTCAGGAATGATACGTTGTAGGAAATCCATTTGAATATCATCTTAAAGCTTATCCCACAGCCCAGGAGTTGATTTAATTCTCATAAATATGTTTACCTTTGGAACTCAAGCTACCACCTAAAATGTATTTCTAGGTCCCCAGAAATGATGGTGGATCTAAAACTTGGGGAAACGTTAGCTTAGGGTATCACATGAATGGGGGTAAAAGTTAGTGATAATGACTTTTTTTTGTGTGTAAACTGCGAAAAATAGTGGTGTGCACCTGCAACCTCCTGCCGAGACGGGAGATAGTTCAGCAAGTTCGGCATGATTAGAGGAGTTTTAATATATATTAATTTGTGTTCATTTGAAAATAAAAGTTTTTGCCACTTAAGGCTTCTCAAGTGCAAAACGGACATGTGAAAAAAATGTGATTGCTAACGGGTGTATTCATCCCTCCCATCATTTCAACTTCATAACTCTGGGAGCCTATCCACAAAGAGAGAGGCTGGGCCTTGGGGATGGACGGACCGTAGAGGTCCATTCCAAACTCAAGGCTAATCCGCTAAAACCTCCTCATTTTAATATTTTGGAGGTGTGGTAAAAGGTGTTGCACGATGGGAGAGAGGGGAGAGCTGCCTAAAGTCAGCTGGGTGGAACTATTGAAATCTTGGAGGAGATGTAACATTGCCTGGGAGAGAGCCTGGCCGTACCTGGGTTGGGGATGCTAAGGGGACTGCTGAAGGAAACCAGGAAACAGAGACAGATGTTGGGATCTTTGCAAGAAGAGCCAAATAGAGGATCCATAAACGCTGATGTCTTTCCTGATGACCAACCCCATGGATATTCAATGAAAATAGCTTGTCCAACAGAACCAAGAGTGTGGGGATCTGTCTGATGTCATACTTTCCCCCTAATTAGTGGTGGGGGTTGCAGAAATAGACCCTTAGCATATTTTGATTAATAATGTAATACATTCCCTTATAGCCAAATAACACAGGCTGATTTTGGTAAAGTTCGAAATTAACAAAACCTCTCCCAGTGTGAATATACGACCACTCCCATAAAAAAGGGATGTGAAGAGAAGCCCAAACCGTGGTACATTCAATTTGAGAAAGGCAAAATACTGATGCTCATTAATAGCGCTGGCCGTTCGAGAGCTCCAGGACCTGATGGGCTATCAAACTACATCTTCAAAACTGCTCCTGAAAACTGGTCAGAATTTTGTTAAATTCTATTTTCTCATGCAATGAAGAAAGCCCAAGTCCCACCTTCATGGAAATGCACGGTACTAGTTCCTATATTTAAGAAGGGTGAGCAGGCAAACCTAAAAAACTATTGCCTAATCACCCTCTGGACCTACAAGGAAAACATTTTGCCTCATTCATTCTAAAGCGGCTGAACAAATGGACATTAGACTCTGGAACCCTGGACGTCTGTCAAACCAGGTTCGTCAACGGCGTAGGCTGTAATCTGGACCCTTTTCTCCTTAACATCTTGAAATTAAGATGTATAAAAAACAGAAAATGTCTGTTCCTCGCCTTCATAGACTTACAACAAGCCTTTGACAGTGTCGACCGAGATTGCCTATGGAGAAAAATGACCATCTGGCACTGTCCATCGGACTTGCTCTCCGCAATCATTTCTCTGCATGAAAAAACACCCGTTCCAATATGTATCAATGCAGCAGGATTACGGACAAAAAAGATTAAGGCATCTAGAGGACTAAGGCAGGGCTGTCCATTGGCATCGCCCCTGTTCAGTCATTTCATTTCTGACTTGAAAGACACTAAATCTGCCATCAGCATGGCCACCTAAAATAAATGGTAAACGCCTCGGCTGGATGGTCTATGCTGACGATCTAGTAATTCTAGACCAGACCCCAATAGGGCTACAGCGAAGCCTTGCATGCTTACAAGGCTATGTCGAACAAAACAACCTAAGAATCAAAGTCGACATATCAGAAATCTTAATTTAACGAAATCTGCCTGGCAGAAGACCAACAAAAGCAAATCTAAAAGTGGCTCTTGAGTAAAGAACTAGTTTGAGCGGTAAGTGCAATTAAATATTTAGGACTCTGCGTCAATGCAAGCATGGATGACGCCCCACGAATAATAGATCTCAAATGGAAAACTAACAACCTTTGAGCACAAGGGAAAATCCT
This sequence comes from Ambystoma mexicanum, assembly GCF_040938575.1. Taxonomy (NCBI): domain Eukaryota; kingdom Metazoa; phylum Chordata; class Amphibia; order Caudata; family Ambystomatidae; genus Ambystoma; species Ambystoma mexicanum. Next base: position 46,403,415 of record NC_090923.1, read on the forward strand.
ACACAAAGAACATGGGACATTCTCGTTAATTTGTGTTATTACATTTTACAAACAAAAAGCACTCCCATTCTAACATACGCCACTAAGACCACATTATCTACCTCGTGGGAATGGTTGGACTTGTTAGAAGGGTCCTTTTGGAAAAAGATCTTGGGTCTTCCCAATTGCCTACTCACAGCTGCCACAAGGTTCGAACTAGGTCTATTTTCGTTGTACACCCGAGTAGTCTGGAACTCATTGGCTCTGTTCCGGAAAATAATCATGGATGACAGTCCTACACAGTTCCACATCTTGAAGGAAAGCAAGAAAACAAACCACAGATGGGACCATGCAATTATAGTCAACAAGCTGCAAAGAGGTGTTCGCAAACATCAAGGCAAATTAATGGTCCCTGGAGAATAACCCAGAGGAGGTAAACAAAAAATAAAATGGTGCCATGACTGGGAAGAAACGAATAAAGGGCAACCAGATATAACATCAATTCTCGTATAAAAAAAAATAGGTTTTTAAATACTGTTCCAAAGTATCTTATAAAAATCCCAAGTGTGCACCACAGGAACTTGCTTCTCAGACTAAGGCTTAACATCATTCCAAAAAAGGAATTATTTTCGCAAGACATGGCGCAGAAACACATGATGCTTGCTGAAGATTCTGCAAGGACCAAGAAGAGTCCTTACAACATGTGATGCTCTTTTGTCGTAGCTTAAGATCAGAAAGACCGAATCCCAAGAAACCACCATCTCTCTGCAGAGGAATGGTGGCAACGCTGTCATGGAGGACACGACTTTAAGTTGATCTTTGCTGCAACTAACCTTTTTAAAGATATACTGCAAACAGAGTCAATTTCTCTAAACACATTTATATATGTATATTGTCATTTAAAGCAAGTGGGTGCTCCTAATGTCATTCCCAACCGCAAAACTCCCTAAAGGGAAGGGGTATCTTTTTCTAGAAATGAAGTTCCTAACTGTCCCTATTACCTGTTCTTTCAGCAGAGAGGGGCTCAATGTAAGGGACTGTCTGGTTATTGGCGCAGGGGCCGAAAGGTGTCTTGCTAAATGAAATCTACATTTTCTCAAGGAATGCCAATTCTCATGGTCCGCTAATGTACCAAGGTACTGTCTAATTGTATTTACAGGATTTTTGTGGGTGTTAAAAGTGTTGAAATATTAATTTGACCATTATTCTATTTACTGGAGATTAAACAGCAGACATCCACAGGTAGTATAATCTTTTGTTACTGTTTATTCCCAAAAAGGTGAATTCCTTGAGGCTCATCACGAGTTGGGAGGTATCCCGGTGGTAATATCGGAGGGATTTCGCCCAACGCTAATAGCGCTACTGCAACTCAGTCCGGTTCAATTTGCGGAGGATCACGCGTTGGGGGGGATGGTAAATCCCCATTTCCTGACCCAAAAAGCTGGTGTTCTTGCTAACATATGGCAGCCCCTGTGCTGCAGTCTGTGCACCCCATATTCCCCACAATGGAGTGGTTCTTTTGCTAAGATAAGGTAGCCCCTGTGCTGCAGTCTGTGCTCCCCATATTCCCCACAATGCAGTGATCCTCTTGCTAATATAAGGCAGACCCTGTGCTGCAGCCTGATCACCCCATATTCCCCACAATGCAGTGGTTCTCCTGCTAATATAAGGCAGCCCCTGTACTGCAGTCTGTGCACTCCATATTCCCCACAATGCAGTGGTTCTCCTGCTAATATAAGGCAGCCCCTGTACTGCAGTCTGTGCACTCCATATTCCCCACAATGCAGTGGTCCTCTTGCTAATATAAGGCAGACCCTGCGCTGCAGTCTGATCACCCCATGTTCCCCACAATGCAGTGGTTCTCCTGCTAATATAAGGCAGCCCCTGTACTGCAGTCTGTTCACTCCATATTCCCCACAATGCAGTGGTCCTCTTGCTAATATAAGGCAGCCCCTGTGCTGCAGTCTGCTCACCCCATGTTCCCCACAATGCAGTGGTTCTCCTGCTAATATAAGGCAGCCCCTGTACTGCAGTCTGTGCACCCCAAATCCCCCACAATGCAGTGGTGCTCTTGCTAAGATAAAAGTAGAACGAAATAAGTTCCTAAATGAAGGAACTTCCGTCCCCTGCACACTTTCACAAGCTCAATAGGTGAGCTAAACAGTTAAGGTTTGCTTATAAGCATACTCAAGGTATGTAGTCTTTTTTGTTCAAACCAACAGATTATGGTCATAGATAGTAAACATCAAAACTTGATTTTGGATAATAATTCTTCTTTAGAAAACAATTTTTCTTCAAGTGTAGTTTTTATTTTGCAAGGGGCCAAACGCGTTTCGAGAAAAACATCTCTTCTTCAGGGGCATATTCAATTGTTCAGTTAATCACATCGAAATAAAGATTACAGAAAAACATATAATTACTTATAATATGGTGGTGTGTCCAAATAATTTACATTTCCTGAAGTAAAGATAATACCATCTCATTGGTTACAGAGTTTTAAAATACCTCAGTGTCTTAAATACATATATTGGATTAATTTCCTAAACAAATAAACAATTAAACCTCAATTGACACCCCTATCTAGCGGGCGTTATGATCATTACTTGTGTTCTTGGATTTAGTCAAAGGTTGGGGGTACTGCATAGCGTTTACTGGTATATTGAACCAAATTAAGTGTATACATACTCATTGTTCATTGCTCTAGATTGTACATTGTAGTGAGAGTCCTCATTTAGATGTTTGCCATATAACATACGATAACACATCTATGTATAGAGACGGGTTTCATTGTGTTAAAAAAGGTGAGAGGAGGTTATCACATTTTACCCTTTGTGTAGGTTAGTTAGAACCCAGAAGGTGGTTAAATGAAGGTATGGGATCATCTGGAAGGCAGGTAGAATAGGCAGAATGCCTCGTGTGTCCGTGGCTGTCAACTCGGCCACTAGTGATCTAAGAGAATCACGAATAATAATTTTAGCGTATGTGGAAGTGTAACTAGTCGCCTAGAGTAAAAAGGGCATAATTAGAGGGTAAACAGGTCTATAATGGATTCACGCTTACCTCTAGAGGATGAGGAAAGTGGAAGAAGATCCTGTAGCTGCCGTATCCGTGTGTGGATATGGCTCACAAAAAACGCCGGCTAAATAGCGGCGCTGCGTTGTGACGTCATTACGTTTTAACGTGACCTGACGTCACTCATGTAAACAAGGTGACGCCATGCGTGCGTGCGTCAGTGCGGGAGTAGTTGAATAAGTTAATATTGGATTTCAAAAGGGTAAATGATGGAGCTTACCTCATTGTACATATGGACCTGAGTGCCAATTCTGGTCTTCAGGTAACGTGAGAAACTTTTTTTAGTAAAAATTACATTGTAATGTGGTTCCTCTATCGCAGTTCATGAAAAAAGCAAAACAGTGTGTCCACCCGGTATTGGGGGGAAGGAAATGTGTTTGAGAGGTCTCATAGAGCACTGGGTATTGAATGAAAATATGGAATCTTGGATCTTAGAGGATGTATGGGTAGATCTATAGAGTATATTTACTAGTAAAGTAATGGAAGTAGTGTGAGGGAAATTAATGTGTATCTGCCTACTAATGTTTCAGTGTAAGTATGTTTAGGGCTTAGACACACCAAATATCTTCATGAAACAGGTACTCTTCATAATGTATATAGGGGATATCCAATATTTTAAGAGTATTCGCCCATTAGAATAATTTAGTAGACCAATCATACAACGAGCATAACATTTTTAGTTCACAATATAGTTGGTGACCTTTTACTCTTGTTTTCTGTCTCTTAATGATGAGACATACAGTCTACTGTGTCCAAGGCAAAGACCAATCGTTACATCCTATCACATCAAACATATATTATGTCTTATCAAATGGAGGAAAAACAATTTTTAGTTAACATACTAAAAGAAATCCATCATTCTTGTTTTTTTAGCTTTTCAATTATAAGGGTTACCGTCAGATCCACAACCTAATTGTTATGCTCTATCTAGTAGTCTGGTTATTTCTAATGATCTGTTTGAACATAGTAACAAGTACTGGTTTTGTTTAGGTACTATATTGATTTTTTCCCTGGTGGGGTATCTAGAGAAATGGTCCCAAGTAAACGTCTTTGTTTAGACCCAATGGGGTCATAGCATCCAATTTGTGTATCCAATACAACTCTCTTTGGGCCAATCTTTTGGCTATGTCTCCTCCTCTGGATGCAGTTCGGATAGCTTCAAGAACCACCATTCGTATTTGGGAGGTGTTGTGTCCATTTTCTTTCAAGTGTCTTGCCACTGGGGATTTGATGTTTCCTGTTCTTATTTTGGACTTATGCTGAGTCCATCTTTCCCGCACCTTGCGTATTGTTTTACCAACATAGTATTTCCCACATGGACATTTCGGTGCTTAAATTACATTTTTGCTTTCGCAGGTTGCAAAGTCTTTCAGCATTATTTTCTTACCGCTGTTGGGATGTCTTATATGATCTCCTTTGATCAGATGTGGGCAATGTTGGCAATTGAGACAGGCATAAGTGTTTCCTCAGTGTTGTTTGTGTGGATTTTTTCATTCTTTCTGCCCTGATAAGGCTATCTTTGACATTTTTGCCCCTCTCATAGGCTAACATCGGTGGATCTGGAAATAATCTGTTCAGGTTTGGATCCGATTTTTTGTGATCCCAGTTTTTGTTGATAATTTTTTTCACCTGATAGCTTTGGCTTGAATATTTCAGGGTATGAATGAGTCTTGTTGTATCACTCCTGGGTTTCTCCTGTAGTAGGTTTTCTCTAGTCATTGTACCTGTCCGTAATATGGCTTTGTCAATGATTGCAGCCCCTGTGCTGCAGTCTGTGCACCCCATATTCCCCACAATGCAGTGGTTCTCTTGCTAAGATAAGGCAGCCCCTGTGCTGCAGTCTGTGCACCCCAAATTCCCCACAAAGCAGTGGTTCTCTTGCTGAGATAAGGCAGCCCCTGTGCTGCAGTCTGTGCACCCCAAATTCCCCACAAAGCAGTGGTTCTCTTGCTGAGATAAGGCAGCCCCTGTGCTGCAGTCTGTGCACCCCAAATTCCCCACAAAGCAGTGGTTCTCTTGCTGAGATAAGGCAGCCCCTGTGCTGCAGTCTGTGCACCCCATATTCCCCACAATGCAGTGGTTCTCTTGCTAATATAAGGCAGCCCCTGTGCTGCAGTTTGCGCACCCCGTGATTCCCAGAAAACTGCACTGCTCTTTATAAGGTAGGCTGTGTGCTGCAGGCGATACCCCCTTTTCCCCCCTTCAAACCCCAGCACTGCTCTTTATAAGGCATGGTCTGTATGGAAACCTTTACATCCAACATCCCACTCTGCACTGCACTTGTCTTTACAAAGCAGGCCCTTTACTGCAGTATGTGCTCCCTCACCGCCCCCACCCCCCAATCAAAAAACGAGTCTTTATAAATCAAGCGCTATACTGATGCCTGTGAACTGCACGTCCCCCAGTGCACTGCACTGGTCTTCATACAGCAGGCCTGAGCTGCACCGCCTGCTCCCCGGGAGCCACACAATTACCCCCAGCCCCCACTGCACTGCTTTTTACAAGATAGGCCCCCGCCTGTGCGCAGGTGTGTGCTTCCCACATCCCCGCAGCACAGCTCTTTGTAAGCCCTGGCCCTGTCTGTGCTGAAGGTTATGCATCCCAAAACCTGCATAAGGCAGACACCCACTGCACATCCTCCACAGTACCGCATTACTGTTTGGAAGACAGAGCCTGTCTGTGCTGCAATGTGTGCTTCCCATATCACACAGTGCTGTCCTTTGTAACGCAGGACCGGCTGCGCTGTGGCTTGTGCTACTCACATTCTCCACTGCACTGTTTCAGGCCCCATCTGTGCTGTAGCAGGAGCTCCCACATCCTCTACAGCACTGCTCTTTATAAGTCAGCCCCTACCTGTGTTGCACGGTGTGCTTCCCAACCCCACAGCACTGCTCTTTATGAAGCAGACTGTAGTCTGTGCTGCAGTGTGCTCTTCCTACAACCCCCAACGCATCGTTAACGGGTTATTGTCTGTGCTGCAGCTTTTGCTTTGCACAGCTCCACAAAGTACCGCTCATGATCAGGCAGGTCACGTCTGTGCTGCATCATATGGTTCCCACCTCTCCCACAGCCCCACAGCACTCATAATGCAGGCCCCTGTCTGTGCTGCAGGGTGTGCTTCCCACCTCTCCCACAGCCCCACAGCACTCATAATGCAGGCCCCGTCTATGCTGCAGCTGTGCTTCCCACATACCCACAGCACTGATACAGCAGGCCCCGTCTATGCTGCAGCTGTGCTTCCCACATCCCCACAGCACTGACCCAGCAGGCCCCGTTTATGCTGCAGCTGTGCTTCCCACATCCCCACAGCACTGACCCAGCAGGCCCCGTCTATGCTGCAGCTGTGCTTCCCACATCCCCACAGCACTGACCAAGCAGCCCCGTCTATGCTGCAGCTGTGCTTCCCACATCCCCACAGCACTGACCCAGCAGGCCCCGTCTATGCTGCAGCGTGTGCTCCCCACATCCCCCACAGCAATGACCAAGCAGGCCCCGTCTATGCTGCAGCTGTGCTTCCCACATCCCCACAGCATTGACAAAGCAGGCCCCGTCTATACTGCAGCTGTGCTTCCCACATACCCACAGCACTGATACAGCAGGCCCCGTCTATGCTGCAGCTGTGCTTCCCACATCTCCACAGCCCCACAGCACTCATAATGCAGGCCCCGTCTATGCTGCAGCTGTGCTTCCCACATACCCACAGCACTGATACAGCAGGCCCCGTCTATGCTGCAGCTGTGCTTCCCACATCCCCACAGCATTGACAAAGCAGGCCCCGTCTATACTGCAGCTGTGCTTCCCACATACCCACAGCACTGATACAGCAGGCCCCGTCTATGCTGCAGCTGTGCTTCCCACATCTCCACAGCCCCACAGCACTCATAATGCAGGCCCCGTCTATGCTGCAGCTGTGCTTCCCACATACCCACAGCACTGATACAGCAGGCCCCGTCTATGCTGCAGCTGTGCTTCCCACATCCCCACAGCATTGACAAAGCAGGCCCCGTCTATACTGCAGCTGTGCTTCCCACATACCCACAGCACTGATACAGCAGGCCCCGTCTATGCTGCAGCTGTGCTTCCCACATCTCCACAGCCCCACAGCACTCATAATGCAGGCCCCGTCTATGCTGCAGCTGTGCTTCCCACATACCCACAGCACTGATACAGCAGGCCCCGTCTATGCTGCAGCTGTGCTTCCCACATCCCCACAGCATTGACAAAGCAGGCCCCGTCTATACTGCAGCTGTGCTTCCCACATACCCACAGCACTGATACAGCAGGCCCCGTCTATGCTGCAGCTGTGCTTCCCACATCTCCACAGCCCCACAGCACTCATAATGCAGGCCCCGTCTATGCTGCAGCTGTGCTTCCCACATACCCACAGCACTGATACAGCAGGCCCCGTCTATGCTGCAGCTGTGCTTCCCACATCCCCACAGCATTGACAAAGCAGGCCCCGTCTATACTGCAGCTCTGCTTCCCACATACCCACAGCACTGATACAGCAGGCCCCGTCTATGCTGCAGCTGTGCTTCCCACATCTCCACAGCCCCACAGCACTCATAATGCAGGCCCCGTCTATGCTGCAGCTGTGCTTCCCACATACCCACAGCACTGATACAGCAGGCCCCGTCTATGCTGCAGCTGTGCTTCCCACATCCCCACAGCATTGACAAAGCAGGCCCTGTCTATACTGCAGCTGTGCTTCCCACATACCCACAGCACTGATACAGCAGGCCCCGTCTATGCTGCAGCTGTGCTTCCCACATCTCCACAGCCCCACAGCACTCATAATGCAGGCCCCGTCTATGCTGCAGCTGTGCTTCCCACATACCCACAGCACTGATACAGCAGGCCCCGTCTATGCTGCAGCTGTGCTTCCCACATCCCCACAGCATTGACAAAGCAGGCCCCGTCTATACTGCAGCTGTGCTTCCCACATACCCACAGCACTGATACAGCAGGCCCCGTCTATGCTGCAGCTGTGCTTCCCACATCTCCACAGCCCCACAGCACTCATAATGCAGGCCCCGTCTATACTGCAGGGTGTGCCGCCCACATCCCCACAGCACTCATAATGCAGGCCCCGTCTATGCTGCAGCTGTGCTTCCCACATACCCACAGCCCTGATGAGATAGGCCCCGTCTATGCTGCAGCTGTGCTTCCCACATACCCACAGCACTGATACAGCAAGACCCATCTATGGTGCAGCGTGTGCTTCCCACATACCCACAGCACTATTAAAGCAGGCCCCGTCTATGCTGCAGCTGTGCTTCCCACATCTTCCACAGCCCTGATGAGGTAGGCCCTGCCTGTGCTGCAGCCTGTGCCTCCCACCACAGCACAGTTCTTTATATTAAGGTATGGCCCGTCTCCGGAGACGAGACCTTCAGCCGAGCACTGTAGCTGGAAATATTTGCCCTTGGCCTGGGCCTCCAGCTGGGGACGTCGCTGACAGATACATTTGCAGGCGAGTGAGAAAAGAGGGGTTAAACAAGTGGGAACACACTGAGCTCTCTACCAGTATGCCAGCAGCAGGAAAACATACCACCCAGAGAACTTACCACACAGTCAACAAACCAACCACAAGGTCCACAACAAAATGTCACCCACCAAAAGAACGAATCGTCCGCCACCAGGGCAGCCATGGATTAACCTAACCCCAATGAAAGGACGGACTATTCCACCCCATGCAAGCGCGCAGATAAGTAACCCGACCCAAAGAACTGACCCCCTCACCACCACACTCACCATCAGCAGGAAAATGTACCCCACTAAAAGGATGACCACTCGGCCAGCAGGTCACCCACAGAACACACCAATATGCCACCAGGCCATCAGCAGCAAGGAGTAACCCCACACACGGAACTGAATACTCCAACACCAGACCAGCAGCTGGAAAAAGTAACCCCACCCACAGAACTGCTCTGCCACCAGGCAGTCACGGGAAAAGGTACCGGGGGCTAAGGAACTAACCGCACAGCTAACAGGAAAGCACCAAGAACAACATGGATCCTACCCAAAGAGGTGACTGCTCCAGGCCAGCAGCAGAAAATGCAACTCCATCCAAATACCTGACCGCTCCGCCGACAGGGCAACCACTAGAAAGCTTAACCCCAGCCAAAGCACGGGCATCTCAGGGACATAGCCCTGTCCAAATAACGGATCATACAGCTAACAGGCCAATAACAACAACACATGTATCTCCACTCCAATAATGACCACTTCACTATCAGACCAGCAGCAGGAAAACGCAAACCCTACCAGAACACTGACAGCTCAGCCAACATGTAATCCCACATAGAGTACCGAGTAGCACTGGCACATCCAACAGTACAGTATAACCACGTCCACAGAACTGGCTATTCCACCAACATAACCCATTCCAAAAACCGGCACCATCCCAAAAAACTGCAGACACAGCCAAGAGCCGGAAATTACAATGAAGCCCGAAGAACTGACCACGCATCTAACAGGCCAGCAGTAGAAACAATACATAACCTCACCCACAGAAGTGACCGCTCAGCAACCAAACCAGCAGCAGGGAAATATGAACCCACCCACAGACGAGCACCAGGGAAATGTAATCACACCCAAAGGACTGACTACTCAGCCAAGAGGCAAGCAGCAGAAACCCGTAAACCCGCCCAAAGAACCGTCCACTGTGCCACAAAGCCATTGGCATGAAACAACCCCAATGCCAAAGAACTGACCACTCAACCACCAGGACACCAGCAGAAACATGTAACCCCCTCCCAGAGAACTGACCACTCAACCACCAGGACACCGGCAGAAACATGTAACCCCCGCCCAGAGAACTGACCACTCAACCACCAGGACACCTGCAGCAACAGCTGGCTTCCTGTTGCCCAAAGAGTCTCCCTCAAAGCGCTCGCCTTGACACATAAATGTCTGACTAATCAGGCACCCAGCTACCTGGCTAGCCGATTCACCCGTCACACTTCCATTCGCCCGCGGAGAGTTGCCCAGACACACAGTCTATCTGTACCTAGGTTTAAATTACAGAAAGCAGGTGGGGCCAGCTTCCCAGTTCTAGCCGCCAAACTGTGGAACTCTCTGACCAACCCTCTCCGAGTGGAACCTTCATTCCGCGCCTTTATGAGCAAGGCTAAAATATGGCTGTCCACCCAAGCCTTTCCTACACGCACAACAGACCCTAATTAGTAGGGTTGTATGTACACCTCGGCCTGATAGTTCTCTAGTTGTCAAGTTCCATGACTGTAAATACACTGTAATTTAGCTGTAATTATTCTGTCTGATTAACTGTAACTTTTTTCACTGCACTGTATTATGCTCCTGATTATTTGTTGCTTCTATGCTTTATACGTTCAATGCTCACCCTTTACTCCATTGTAACTTAAACTTGTTGTCATCATGCATAACATGTAATTGCTACTAAGATATACATCCAGAGGCCCCCGGGCCAGGCGCGTTATAGGAATAAACAAAATACAAATACAAACATGTAACCCCCACCTAGAGAACTGACTACTGTGCCACCAAGACTCCTGCAGAAACATGTAACCCCCATTTAAAGAACTTCCCCCTCAGTCACCTGAGGAATCTTATAGTAACATGCAACCTGTATCTAAAGAACTGACCGCTCAGACACTCGGTCACCCCCATAAACATGTTATTCATATCTAAAGAACTGACCACTCAGCCACCGGGACACCCCCAGAAACATGTACCCCATCTATAGGACTGACCACTCAGTCACCAGGCCCCATGCAGAAACATGTAACCCCCATCTAAAGTCCTGGCAACTCAGCCACCAGGATACCAGCAGCAACATCCAACCCCAATCTAAAGATCTGACTACTCAGCCACCAGGACACCCGTAGAAACATGTATCCCCCATCTAAAGAACTGACCACTAGGCCACTAATAAACTTGCACAAACATGTAACTCCATCTAATAAACTGACCACTGAGCGACCAGGACACCTGTAGAAATATGTAACCCCCATCTAAAGAACTGACCAGTGAGCCACCAGTACATCTGCAGAAACATGTAACCCCCATCTAAATAACTGAATAACTGACCACTCAGCCATCAGGCCACCTGCAGAAACATGTAACCCTCAATTAAAGAACTGAGACCACTCACCCAGCCGGACACCGGCAGAAATATGTAAACCCCATCTAAAGAACAATCCACTTAGCCACCAGCATACCTGCAGAAACAAGTAACCACCATCTAAAGAACTGCCCACTCAGCCACCAGCATACCTGCAGAAACAAGTAACCACCATCTAAAGAACTACCCACTCAGCCACCAAGAAACCTATAGAAACATGCAACCCCATCTAATGAACTGACCACTCAGCCACCAGGACACCTGCATAAACAGGTTATCCCTATCTGAAGAACTAAGCACTCAGCCACCAGGGCACCCCCTGAAAAATGTACCCCCCATCTAAAGGACTTACCACTCAGCCACTGCAGATACATGTAACCCCTATTTTAAGAGCTGACCACTCAGCCACCAGCCCACCTGCAGAAACATGTAAACTCATCTAAAGAACTGACCACTCAGCCACCAGGATATGCGCAGAAACATGTAACCCTCATCTAAAGAACTGAGACCACTCAGCCAGAGGACACCTGCAGAAACATGTAACCCCCATATAAAGAACTATCTACTCAGCCACCAGGACATCTGCAGAAACATTTAACCACCATCTAAAGAAATGACCACTCGGCCACAAGTATGCTTGCAGAAACATTTAACCCCCATCTAAAGAATGGCCAACTCAACAATCAGTCCACCTGCAGAAAAATGCAACCCTCATCTAAATAACTGGGCCCACTCAGCCAGCAGGACACATGCAGAAACTTGTAACCCCATCTAATAAACTTACCACTCAGCCACTAGGACACCTTCAGAAACATGTAACCTGCATCTAAAGAACTGACCACACAGAACTGACCACTCAGCGACCAGGCCACCTGTAGAAATATGTAACCCCCATCTAAAGAACTGACCAGTGAGCAACCAGTATATCTGCAGACACATGTAACCCCCATCTAAATAACTGACCATTCAGCCATCAGGCCACCTGCAGAAACATGTAACCTTCAATTAAAGAACTGAGACCACTCACCCAGCCGGACACCGGCAGAAACATGTAACCCCATCTAAAGAACAATCCACTCAGTCACCAGCATACCTGCAGAAACAAGTAACCACCATCTAAAGAACTGACCACTCAGCCACCAGCATACCTGCAGAAACAAGAAACCACCATCTAAAGAACTACCCACTCAGCCACCAAGAAACCTATAGAAACATGCAATACCCATCTAATGAACTGACCACTCAGCCACCAGGACACCTGCATAAACAGGTTGTCCCTATCTGAAGAACTAACCACTCAACCACCAGGACACCCCCTGAAATATCTACCCCCCATCTAAAGGATTTACCACTCAGCCACCAAGCCCCCTGCAGAAATATGTAACCCCCATCTAAAGGACTGAACATTCAGCCACCAGGACACCCGCACAAACATGTAACCCCCATCTGAAGAACTGACCCCTGAGCCACCAGGAAACCTGCAGAAACATGCAACCCCATCTAAAGAACTTACCACGCAGCCACCAGAAAACCTGCAGAAACATGTAACCAACATCTAAAGAACTGTCCACTCAGCCACCAAGACGCCTGGAGAAATATGCTACTCCCATCTAAAGAACTTCCCACTCAGCCACCAGAAAACCTGCAGAAATATGTAACCCCCATCTAATTAACTGAGGACACCTGCAGATACATGTAACCCCTATCTTAAGAGCTGACCACTCAGCCACCAGCCCACCTGCAGAAACATGTACACTCATCTAAAGAACTGACCACTCAGCCACCAGGATATGGGCAGAAACATGTAACCCTCATCTAAAGAACTGAGGCCACTCAGCCAGAGGACACCTGCAGAAACATGTAACCCCCATATAAAGAACTATCTACTCAGCCACCAGGACATCTGCAGAAACATTTAACCCCCATCTAAAGAACGGACCACTCAACAATCAGTCCACCTGCAGAAAAATGCAACCCTCATCTAAATAACTGGGACCACTCAGCCAGCAGGACACGTGCAGCAACTTGTACCCCATTTAATAAACTTACCACTCAGCCACCAGGACACCTTCAGAAACATGTAATCTGCATCTAAAGAAGTGACCACTCAGAACTGACCACTCAGCGACCAGGCCACCTGTAGAAATATGTAAACCCCATCTAAAGAACTGAACAGTGAGCCAATAGTACATCTGCAGAAACATGTAACCCCCATCTAAATAACTGACCACTCAGCCATCAGGCCACCTGCAGAAACATGTAACCCTCAATTAAAGAACTGAGACCACACACCCAGCCGGACACCGGCAGAAACATGTAACCCCCATCTAAAGAACAATCCACTCAGCCACCAGCATACCTGCAGAAACAAGTAACCACCATCTAAAGAACAATCCACTCAGCCACCAGCATACCTGCAGAAACAAGTAACCACAATCTAAAGAACTGACCACTCAGACACCAGCATACCTGCAGAAACAAGTAACCACCATCTAATGAACTACCCACTCAGACAGCAAAAAACCTATAGAAACATGCAACACCCGTCTAATGAACTGACCACTCAGCCACCAGGACACCTGCATAAACAGGTTGTCCCTATCTGAAGAACTAACCACTCAACCACCAGGACACACCCTGAAATATCTACCCCCCCATTTAAAGGATTTCCCACTCAGCCACCAAGTCCCCTGCAGAAATATGTAACCCCCATCTAAAGGACTGAACATTCAGCCATCATGATACCTGCCGAAACGTGTAACCCCAATCTAAAGGACTGACCACCCAGCCACCAGGAAACCTGCAGAAACATGTAACCCCATCTAAAGAACTAACCACTCAGCCACCATGACACCTGAAGAAATATGTAACCAACATCTAAAGAACTGACCACTCAGCCACCAGCCCACCTGCAGAAACATGTAACCAACATCTAAAGAACTGACCACTCAGCCACCAGCCCACCTGCAGAAACATGTACACTCATCTAAAGAACGGACCACTCAACAATCAGTCCACCTGCAGAAACATGCAAACCTCATCTAAATAACTGGGACCACTCAGCCAGCAGGACACGTGCAGAAACTTGTAACCCCATCTAAAGAACTATCCACTCAGCCACCAGGTCACCAGCAGAAACATGTAACCACTATCTAAAGAACTGGCCATTCAGCCAACAGGACACCTGCAGAACATATTTATTTATTTATTTATTTATTTGTTTATTTATTTATTTATTACCTTTATATAGCACACGTAACCCTGAAGCATCTGGGCGCTTGTGCTTAAGAATATGGTTACACACAAAAACAAATGGCATTGAGCATAAGGAAGTTGGTTACAACCACTTTCTTTCAACTTAGTCACGTCTTATACATGGGAGTTGGTTACAACCAGTTACATTCAAGCTTGCTCATACTTTTGTGCTTAAGGAATTGTTACATCCAGTTACTTTCGGGCTTAGGCAAATGCAGAATGCGAGTGCAACAAGTTACATGCAGAATTGTGAACGTCTTGCTCCCACATCAGGTGTTCGTGTAGTGACCGTTGCATAGTGAGGTGGTCTCTAGGACCCTTTGGGTTGCCTCGTCTGATGGGGCTGGCAGCGGATGTAATCGCCATTTAAAGAACTGACCAATCAGCCACCAGGACACCCGCAGAGACATGTAACCCCATTCTAAAGAACTGACCAATCAGCCACCAGGACACCAGCAGAAACATGTAACCCCCATTCTAAAGAACTGACCACTCAGCCACCAGGACACCTGCAGAAACATGTAACCCCCATTCTAAAGAACTGGGCACTCAGCCACCAGACCAGCAGCAGAAACATGTAACCCCCATCTAAAGAACTAATCACTCAGCGACCAGGACACCTGCAGAAACGTATGACTCCCATCTAAAGAACCGACGACTCACCTACCAAAGAGCCCAGCAAAAAAGTCCATGAAACAAGCATTGCCCATCAGAGCAAGAGCTCTCTGTGAAATGGTTAATAACACACATGGATTGCTTGCCCATAAGCTCCAGGGCCCAGGAAAGAAGGCCCATGAAACTAGCCATCTACCCACCAGACTCAGAGCACAGCACACACGTGCTCATAATGACTGTTCCCCAACCCACCCGAAATGCAGCAGGTACTGGCAATGCTATTCTAACCGACAGCTGTTTGCATCCTGGCCATGTCCGTGCCACACTTACATGCCAACGGCGATAGGCTTGGAAAACCAGGCGTTAAAGGGCCCCACGTGACATAGGAAGGTAGGAAGAATGCCCCACGCCTTTGGTGAATGTCAGAAGGGAGGGGAGGTGCCACCCGCTGCGGGGAGGGCGGGAGGCGTGCGCCACGTGGAGTCCTTACTTCTGGGTAATTTATCAGAGGTTAGGTTTCAAGGCTTCCTCCAGGCGCGAAATAAAACCATCTGTTGCTCCGTAAACAAGGAGAACTCTGGGAGAGCAGGGCCCTACTAACATAAAAAACATTGCTGCAAAAAGAAAAATGCACTCAACACCTCGCCTAATGTGCTAAGTAGGTGGAGTACTCAACATTAACTGGGGTTTACTTGTACCCAATCTAACCCCTCGTTGGGACCATATTCATGCATGGTTCATATGTAAAATAACCACATTCACCACAACACAGACCAGGGACCTACGACAAGCGCTCATAGGGTCTTGGGGCTCAGCAGGGGTCCAAGCGGGTGGGAACTAAAGAGTACTGTGTTCTCTACTCTTGGGGCAATCCTCCATCGCTGTGACAACATGACTTCTACTCTGCCGGGAATAAGGATCAGTAGTGGCTAAACCGCCTGCTCTCCCCAACACTTCTACAAACCAACAGTTATTCCAATCGCATAGGCTAAACAGGCAAAGCCAAGCTACACCTGCAAACCGCCTGATCCCCCAACACTTCTACACACCAACAGTGATTCCAATCGCACAGGCTAAACACGCAAAGCCAAGCTACACCTGCAAACCGCCTGCTCCCCCAACACTTCTACAAAGCAACAGTGATTCCAATTGTACAGGATAAACAGGCACAGCCAAGCTACACCTGCAAACCGCCTGCTCCCCCCAACACTTCTACAAACCAAAAGTGGTTCCAATCGTACAGGCAAAGCCAAGCTACTCCTGCTTAGCCTGTGGGGTAGTGGGGCCGAAGGAAAGCTATACTCTCAAATGGGGTGAATGTGAGCCAGTAGCAACCCAGACAGCAATAGTAGTACAACAATTCCATCCCCAACCAAGGTTCTATTCAAATATATACTTTAATTACCAAGTCAATTGCAGACCTATCAAAAACCCTACAAAGACTTCCCGAGTCACACCATAGCAAGGCCGCTCACCGCGGTCAGTCGTTTGCCTTCTGCAATTAAGCAGGATTAAACTGAGATTGCAGCAGGCAACGCTGTGTGTGCAGGTAATGGTTGGAACGAGGTAGCTCTTTATACAGGACTCTGCAGGAGGTGGGTACAGGACTATGCAGGGGGTGGATACAGGACCCTGCAGGGGCGGATACAGGACTCTGCAGGGGGTGAATACAGGACCCTGCAGGGAGCGGATACAGGACACTGCAGGGGATAGATACAGGACCCTGCAGGGGCTGATGCAGGACCGTGCAGGGAGCGTATACAGGTCTCTGCAGGGGGTGGATACAGGACTCTGCAGGGGGGCAGATACAGGGCTCTGCAGGGGCGGTTACAGGACTCTGCAGAGTGCAGGACCCTGCATGGGTCATATACAGGACGCTGCTGGACTCTCAAAACAGGACTCTGTGGGGGGCAGATAAAGGGCCCTGCAGGGGGCGGATGCAGGACCCTGCAGGGGTGTATTCAGGACTCTTCAGGCGGTGGATACAGAACTCTGCAGGGGGAGGATACACGAATCTGAAGGGTGTGGTTGCAGGTCTCTGCTGGGGTGGATACAGGACCCTGCATAGTGTGAATAGAGTACTCTTCAGAGGGCGGATACATGAATCTGCAGGGGGTAGATACAGGACTCTGCAGGGGCGGATACAGGACTCTGCAGGGGGAGGATACAGGACTCTGCAGGGGTGGATACAGGAATCTGCAGGGGGTGGATACAGGACTCTGCAGGGCGCGGATACAGGGCCCTGCAGGGCTGTATTCAGGACTCTTCAGGAGGTGGATACAGAACTCTGCAGGGGGAGGATACACGAATCTGCAGGGTTTGGAGGCAGGTCTCTGCTGGGTGGATACAGGACCCTGCAGGGGTGAAAACAGGACTCTGCAGGGGGCGGATACAGGAATCTGCAGGAGGTGGATAGAGGACTCTGCAGGGGCGGATACAGTACTCTGCAGGGGAAGGATACAGGACTCAGCAGGAGTGGATACAGGAATCTGCAGAGGTGGATACATGACTTTTCAGGGGGCAGATACAGGACTCTGCAGAGGGTGGATACAGGACTCTGCACAGGGGTCAGCAAGGCCCATCAAGATCCAAGGCTCACCCAGCTTCATGGAGGCTTGAGAGGCAGCAATACTTAGGACCCCAGCCTCCATCAGGTCCTAAGGGGTCATGAGGGCCAGTGATTACAATTGTGGGAGTGGTTTCACAAGGGGTTCAAACCCCTCCAACTTCCCAAGGGGAGACATTAACGCAGTGCGCTGCATGGGGCTGTGAGGGAGTGCCAAGTCGAGAGAAGGGGTACCACAGGCTTTGTGGAGGTCACGAGGAGCGGTAGCATGCTGGTGGCCCAGGATGGCCATCGCCTCAATGGACACAGGCGGACAGCTGGACAGTGGACATTAGTGGATGTCCCTTCTGTGGAGGTTGTGATGGGCTGTCTGTTCCATGGGGCTGAGGTCATAAAAATCGGTCACTCCTCGGGGGTCATGAGTGGCCACCGGCTCAACACGTGCGACGTGCAGAAAAGGGTTCTTTACAGTTCAATCATGTCATCGCATCCACTTCACGATGGAGAACATTCTGGAATGTTCCTTACTAAGGCCTTATGTGTTTTTCTAGGATAAGGCAATGCAATGTTTGCATTTGGAGCTAGAAAGCACACACCTCACTGGTAAGTGAGAAAATGGGGTGTCACAAGGTCTGGTAAAGATCTGGGGCTACACTAATGTCAGGACTGGCAGGACTCGGGGCTAGCTAGCCTTTTGGTTGTAGACTCTGAGCTTCTATCCGGCGGCTACAACCAAAAGACCCGGGGCTATAGCACCCAGGCACCCTATAGCGACGCCTCTGTGTGAAAGTGCCATTTCTGCTTTTAAACTACAGACTGTAGGTGTTGCACTGAGATTCTGACATCCAGAGTCCAATGCCGGTGATGGCCTTCAGAAGGCGGACCACGAGTCCTGCTCCTTAAACCAATAGCTTTCACTTGTGTACAGGCGCGTTATAAATGCCATATCATATCACTAAAGACGTCCTCAACTGTGCATCCCCTGCTCTGATCAACCTTCTCGGGCGCTACAAGGCTGAACAGACTATGGCCCCGCCTCTTTCAACTTGGCGCTCGCGCACTACCCCATGCACCATGCCGGCATGCGACAGCAAGGCGCGCAGCGTGCTGGCGTGTGACATCAAAGCACGCAGCTTGCAGGTGTGCGACACCAAGGAGCGCAGCCTGCTGGTGTACAACACCAATGCGCGCAGCATGCTGGCGTGCGAGACCAAGGCGTGCAGCATCCTGCGACACCAAGGCACGCAGCCTGCTGGCGTGCAACACCAAGGCGTGCAGCATGCTGGCGTGCAACACCATGGCACGCAGCCTGCTGTCGTGTGACACCAAGGCGCGCAGCATGCTGGTGTGCAACACCAAGGCGCACAGCATTCTGCCGTGCAACACCAAGACACGCAGTCTGCCGGCGCGCGACACCAGGGCCCGCAGCATGCTGGCATGCGACACCAAGGCGTGCAGCCTGCTGGTGTGGGACACCTAGGCGCGCAGCCTGCCGGCGTGCGACACCAAGGCCCGCAGCATGCTGGCGTGCGACACCAAGGCGTGCAGCCTGCTGGTGTGGGACACCAAGGCGCGCAGTATGCTGGGGTATGACACCAAGGCGTGCAGCCTGCTGGTGTGGGACACCAAGGCTCACAGCGTGCTGGCGTACGACACCTAGGCACGCAGCCTGCTGGCGTGCGACACTGAGGCCCGCAGCATGCTGGCGTGCGACACCAAGGCGCGCAGCATGCTGGTGTGCAACACCAAGGCGCACAGCATTCTGGCGTGCAACACCAAGACACGCAGCCTGCCGGCGCGCGACACCAGGGCCCGCAGCATGCTGGCGTGCGACACCAAGGCGTGCAGCCTGCTGGTGTGGGACACCAAGGCGTGCAGTATGCTGGCGTGTGACACCAAGGCGTGCAGCCTGCTGGTGTGTGACACCAAGGCGCACAGCGTGCTGGCGTACGACACCTAGGCACGCAGCCTGCTGGCGTGCGACACCGAGGCCCGCAGCATGCTGGCGTGCGACACCAAGGCGTGCAGCCTGCTGGTGTGGGACACCAAGGCGCACAGCGGGCTGGCGTACGACACCAAGGCACGCAGCTGGCGTGGGCCACCAAGGCAGTCGGGCTCATGGAGTAGAGTAAAAATGGTGTGTGAAATGCATTGCGAAAAAAGTGTTTAATTTCTACTCTGCTGTTCCCTTAGTCTGTCTCGCCACCATAAACATACGCAAGCATGTTCCTCCCCATAAAACATGAGATTACAAAGGAATACGTTTTACACGCTGCCTGTCATGTGTCCTCAGTCAGCACTGCTTTCCCATCTACGATTGCACATCGGAGTGCAACTCCCTACATGTGCACAGAAGGGACCTTGTTAATCCTAAGTGCACGTTCAATGTGTGCACAGAATGAAAGAATGAAGGCACCGTCCAACCTTCAGAATGTGAGGGGCGGTGCAGGGGCCATTCTTTTGACAGGCAGCCTTGGGAATAGGGGCTGGGCATCCAAACGCCCACGGCTTTCCAGTGAACACACCCGTGGCACTGGACTTACAGTTAATGGAAAGCAGGCGCAAGTCAAGAGGAGAGATGCTGGGGAGCGCGAGGGGGTGATGGTTTATATAGCAATGACCTCATTTCTGTGAATTAATTTCCCTAACTCTCAGGAAAAACATTTCAACACGATGGGGAGTCCAACATGTGCACAGATGTAGTAGGCAAGGCCACCGTGCATCGCCTGCATAGTGAGGGAGAAAGTTGTGGCGCAGATTCACCAAACTGCACGCACGTTACTGTCGTCTTCCGACGTGCTCTCCTGACGAGCAAAGTAACCGTAACCACAGAGGGGCCGAACTTGCCAAAATGCTTGCCATGTAAATACACATGCATGCCCTCGCGAAGTCATGCAATGAAAAACAGAGTAGGGCCTTCTTGTGTCAGACAGTAGTGTGCTGTGTTACACATGACTGTCCTGGCTGAGTCATGCAATGTAAAGCAGCGTAGGACCTTATTTATTTATTTATTTATTTATTCACATTTGTTGAGCGAGCAACAGCCCAGAGTCATCGTGGCGCTGGTTACAGACATTTTACTTAGTTACAGACGAGATAAAACAATTGCAATCATATATACAGGCTGGTAGCAGGCACACAAGGGGTAAAATGAAGAGGAGGGTTTTGAGTTTTTTGAGGAAAGTGAAAAGGGAGTTTTCTGTTCTGATGTCAGTGAGGAGTGTGTTCCAGAGATTGGTGTCTATGTCTGGGAAACCTAGTCCTCGCGCTTTGGGTCTGTTGATGTCGGGGGTGTACAGAAGATTGGTATACTGTGTTCTGGTAGGTCTGGAGTGAGTGGGTTTGGATAACGTTTGTGCCAGATATGCCGGGGCTGTGCGTGAAAGGTGAGGGTGAGGGTTTTGAAGCTGATGCGTTCGTTGACAGGGAGCCAGTGGGTGCCTGTCTAGCCTGGGTGATGTGTTCTCTTTTGGGAAGGCTTAATGCTGCTCTGAGCACATTGTTCTGAGTGATTTGCAGTCTGTTTAGATTGTGTTTGGAGGTGCCTGCTAGGAGGGCATTGCAATAATCCAGTTTGGCTCCAATAGTGGCTCTGGCAATGGAGAGTCAGTTGGGCTTGGATAAGTATGGTTTGACTGCATTTATAAGTTTAGTAGTGTGTGCTGAGGCGGAGGTGATGGCGCTGACCTGTCTGGACATGGATAGTGTGGAGTCCAAGTATACGCCTGGGGTCTTTACAGATGTAGAAACAGGGATGATGGTGTTGTCAATAGTGAAGTTGGCGTACAATTTGTCTAGCTTGGCTATAGTAGTTCTTCGGCCTAAAATGATGATTTCGGTCTTATATCCAATTAGGCAGAGGCTGTTGGCTGCCATCCAGGCCTGGATGGTGGTGTATATTGAGTGTAGTGCTTGGGAACCTTTAGTGTAAGAGCCAGAGAGAGGTAAGAGTACTTGGGTATCATCAGCGTAGTTGGTATACGGGATACCCAAGACGTCAAGCTTGTCGAAGAGGGGCTTTGTAAACAGTTTGTAAAGAGTGGGTGCCGTGCACGGGCCCTGTGGGACTCCACAGTGAATGGTGGGGGGGGCAGCATGGGCTATGTCTGAGAATACTTTTATAGCCCTGCCCTCGAGGAAGGATGTAATCCACTGTTCAGCTTCTTTGGAGAAGTTGGCTGAGTGAGTAGGGTGTGATGTGAGTGTATTGTGATCTACAAGATCGAAGGTAACTGAGAGGTCTAGGAGTACATGAGGGCAGGCTTGCCTTTATCCATGATATGCGTGATTTGGTTTTTTAAGTCTACCACTGCTGTTTCCGTGCCATGACCTTTGCAAAATCCAGATTGTCTAGATCCAAGAATTTAATGGGTTTCAATGAAATGTTGGATTTGGCAATGGGCAGCTTTATCCAGGATCTTAAGGAGGAAAGGCACTGTGGTTATGGGTCGGTAGTTGTTGGGCTGTGTAGGGTCGAGGGTGATTTTTTTTAGAAGTGGACCTACCCATGCTTCTTTTAGGCTAGCAGGGATGATGGCGGTTCTGAAAGATACGTTAAGGAATGCTGTTATAAGTGGGACAAGGAGGTCTGCGCAGTCCTTTGTCAGTTTGGGTGGACAGATGTCTCCTTTACACATACAGGGTTTTAGGTTTTTGAGGATGTTAGTGACTTCTAGTACTGAAATGTCTCTAAATGTGAAAAGTGGTTTGGAATTGATTGGTGGTGGAGAGGGCTCCGGTTGTTTAAGCCTATAGGAGTGGGCTAGGGCTTTGTGGTGACCCTTAATTTTGCTTTGAAGGAGCTCTAATTTATTTAGCATGGCTGCTTGAATGCCTAAGCACCAGGCTTCGTCTTTAGAAATCTCATCTGGTGTATTAGGGGGAGATATGACTTTGTTGAAAATGGCAAAGATATCTTTAGTTTGCGATTTGGCATTAGTGGTGCGGCCATTGAAGGAATTGGCTTTGGCGTTGCTGATGGCATCTTTGTATAGTCGGGAGATTTGGTTAAAGCAATTTTTTGTGTCCTCGCTAGGGTGTGCTAGCCAGTTCTTTTTAGCCTCCTTTTTACGGGAGCGTAAGGACTGAAGTTCATTATTGAACCATGAGTTATTGTGTAGAGATTTTTTGCCTGTTTTGGGTTCAAGAGGAGCTATGGCATTAATGGCTTTGGAAAGAGCATCTTTGTAGGTGTCAGATAAGGCGTTTGGGTCGTTAGAGAAAGGTGGGGCTAATGCCGGGATGTTGAGGAGTGATCGAAGGCTGTCCTCTTTGATTTTTTTGGAGCTTCTTGCTAGTGTTGGTGGGGCAGGGGTGAGGAATTTGGTGTTAGAGGAGGTAGGTATGGTGAACTCGATGCAATTGTGATCGGTCCAGGCTAGCGGTGAGTTGGCGATGGTGGAGGTGAGGCAGTTATGGTCAGTGACCCAGTCGAGGGTGTGGCTTTGGTGTGTGTTGGGCCAGAGACCTTCTGTGTAAAACCTAGTTTGTTAAGTTACTTAGTGAGGGAGGTGGCAGCTTTATCTTTAGGGTCTTTAGACCCTAGGTTAAGGTCTCTGAGAAGTAGGATTTTAGTGGAGCCTTTGATGTTGTTGCTTAGTAGAGGCAGGAGGTGGCCTTTGAAGTCCAGTGGGAGGCCTGGAGGACGATATAGTACATGGATGTTGATTATGCTGTTGGGGGACAGAGTAAGCTTAGCAGATAGCATATCTGACTTGCTGTCCCAGGGGTGAGGGATGGGTCTGATGGTGAGGGTTTCTCTGGAGATGAGAGCAACCCCCCTCCTACGCGTGCTGGTCTGTCTTGCCTAACGATAGTATAGCCTGGTGGGAGTGCCATAGAAATGGATGGACCTGATGCTTCATGAAGCCAGGTTTCCGTGATAGGTCAAGGTTAAGGCTGTCTAGGAGATCATGAATTTCTAGGGCATGCGCTGTGAGTGAGCGGACATTCAAGAGGGCACATTCGAGGAGAAGTGTGAGTGTAATACTGGGCTTGGGGCTAGCACGGAGGCTAGCTGTTTCTGCGATGGTGGGGGGAGTGGGTCCACAGGGTGTCGGTAGTGATGGCATGCCTTGCCACAGGTTACCTGGTGAGAAGCTGTGCTGTGTCATGTTATGTGCTGGAGAACAGCAGTGCTGTGATAGGGCATGCCTTGCCACAGGTTATCTGATGAGGAGCTTTGCTGTGACATGCTAGGTCTTGTCATTGGTTACCTGGTGAGAAGCAGCACTGTGCTATGTAGATCTTGCCATGAGTTATCTGATGAGAAGTGGTGCTGTGCCATGTTATGACTTGTCATTGGTTACCTGGTGAGAATCAGTGCTGCGTCATGGTATGTGTTGGTGAGCAGCAGTGTTATGCCAAATTATGTCTTGTCATTTGTTATCTGGTGAGGAGCTCTGCTGTGACATGTCATGTCTTGTCATGGATTATCTGAGGAGAAGCAGTGCTGTGCCGTGTAATGTCTTGTTATGGGTTATCTGAGGACAAGCAGTGCTGTGCCGTGTAATGTTTTGTCATGGGTTATCTGAGGAGAAGCAGTGCTGTTCCATGTAATGTCTTGTCCTGGGTTATCTGAGTAGAAGCAGTGCTGTGGCGTGCCATGTCTTGTTATGGGTTATCTGTGTAGAAGCAGTGCTGTGCCATGTCATGTCTTGTCCTGGGTTATCTGAGTAGAAGCAGTGCTGTGCCGTGCCATGTCTTGTTATGGGTTATCTGAGGAGAAGCAGTGCTGTGCCATGTCATGTTCTAGTTATGGGCTCTCTGAGTAGAAGCTGTGCTGTGCCGTGCCATGTCTTGTTATGGGTGATCTGAGTGGAAGCAGTGCTGTGCCATGTCATGTCTTGTCCTGGGTTATCTGAGTAGAAGCAGTGCTGTGCCGTGCCATGTCTTGTTATGGGTTATCTGTGGAGAAGCAGTGCTGTGCCGTGTAATGTTTTGTCATGGGTTATCTGAGGAGAAGCAGTGCTGTTCCATGTAATGTCTTGTCCTGGGTTATCTGAGTAGAAGCAGTGCTGTGGCGTGCCATGTCTTGTTATGGGTTATCTGTGTAGAAGCAGTGCTGTGCCATGTGATGTCTTGTCCTGGGTTATCTGAGTAGAAGCAGTGCTGTGCGGTGCCATGTCTTGTTATGGGTTATCTGAGGAGAAGCAGTGCTGTGCCGTGTAATGTCTTGTCCTGGGTTATCTGAGTAGAAGCAGTGCTGTGCCATGTCATGTCTTGTTATGGGTTATCTGAGTAGAAGCAGTGCTGTGCCGTGTAATGTCTTGTGCTGGGTTATCTGAGGAGAAGCAGTGCTGTGCCATGTCATGCCTTGTTATGGGTTATCTGAATAGAAGCTGTGCAGCGCCTAGTCATGTCTTGTCGCGGGTTATCTGAGTAGAAGCAGTGCTGTGCCATGTAATGTCTTGTCATGGGTTATCTGAGTACAAGCAGTGCTGTGCCATGTCATGTCTTGTTATGGGTTATCTGAGTAGAAGCAGTGCTGTGCCATGTTATGTCTTGTTATGGGCTCTCTGAGTAGAAGCAGTGCTGTGCCATGTTATGTCTTGTTATGGGCTCTCTGAGTAGAAGCAGTGCTGTGCCATGTCAGGTCTTGTTATGGGCTATCTGAGGAGAAGCAGTGCTGTGCCGTGTAATGTCTTGTCCTGGGTTATCTGAGTAGAAGCAGTGCTGTGCCATGTTATGTCTTGTCCTGGGTTATCTGAGTAGAAGCAGTGCTGTGCCATATCATGTCTTGTCATGGGTTATCTGGGTAGAAGCAGTGCTGTGCCATGTTATGTCTTGTCCTGGGTTATCTGAGGAGAAGGAGTGCTGTGCCATGTCATGTCTTGTCATGGGTTATCTAAGGAGAAGCACTGCTGTGCCATGTCATGTCTTGTTAGGGATATCGGAGTAGAAACAGTGCTCTGCCATGTCATGTCTTGTCATGGGTTATATGAGGAGAAGCAGTGCTGTGCGTTGTCATGTATTGTCCTGGGTCTGTTGGTAAGAAGCAGTGCTGTGTCATGTCACGTCTTGTTATGGGTTATCTGAGTAGAAGCAGTGCAGCACCATTTAATGTTTTGTCCGGGGTTATCTGAAAAAAAGCAGTGCTGCGCCATGTCATGTGTTGTTCTGGGTTATCTGAGGAGAAGCAGTGCTGTGACATGTTTATTTGTTTGTTTGTTTGTTTTATTACTTGTATTGCGCACCAGACCCAGGGGTAACCGGGCGCATTTTATATGACAATTTACATCTTAGTTACAAAAACACATGGCAAAAAAAGAAACAAGAAATATACACAAAATATACAAAAAGGCAAGAATATTGATACACGTATTTACAGTCCTACTCAGACAGGCAGTAACTGCTAGGAAGTAGGTGTGTGCAAAAATGCAAAAGGTGGATGGACGTGCGGGATAGGTCCAAGCATGTCATGTCTTGTCATGGGTTATCTGAATAGAAGCCGTGCAGCACCTAGTCATGTCTTGTCATGGGTTAACTGAGGAGAAGCAGTGCTGTGCTAGGTTATGTCTTGTACTGGGTTATTTGGTAAGAAGCAGTGCTGCGCCATGTCATGTCTTGTCCTGGGTTAGTTGGTAAAAAGCAGTGCTGTGCATTGTCATGCCATCTCATGCTTTTTTTGGCGCAAATCTCTGCTGTGCCAAGTCATGTCTTGTCATAGGTTATCTGAGTAGAAGCAGTGCTGTGCCGTGTAATGTCTTGTCCTGGGTTATCTGAGGAGAAGCAGTGCTGTGCCATGTTATGCCTTGTCATGGTTTATCTGAGGAGAAGCAGTGCTGTGCCGTGTAATGTCTTGTCCGGGGTTATCTGAGTCGAAGCAGTGCTGTGCCATGTAATGTCTTGTGCTGGGTTATCTGAGGAGAAGCAGTGCTGTGCCATGTCATGTCTTGTTATGGGTTATCTGAATAGAAGCTGTGCAGCGCATAGTCATCTCTTGTCACGGTTATATGAGGAAAAGCAGTTCTGTGTCGTGTAATGTCTTGTCATGGGTTATCTGAGGAGAAGCAGTGCTGTGCCATGTCATGTCTTGTTAGGGTTATCTGAGGAGAAGCAGTGATGTACCATGTCATTTCTTGTTAGGGTTATCTGAGTAGAAGCAGTGCCGCGCCATATCATGTCCTATCATGGGTTAACTGGTGAGCCGCAGTGCTGTACCTTTTCATGTCTTGTCCTGGGTTCATTGGTAAGAAGCAGTGCTGTTCATTGTAATATCTTGTCCTGTGTCATCTGAGGAGAAGCAGTGCTGTGCCATGTCATGTCTTGTTATGGGTTATCTGAGGAGAAGCAGTGCTGTGCCATGTCATGTCTTGTTATGGGTTATCTGAATAGAAGCTGTGAAGCGCATAGTCATCTCTTGTCACGGGTTATATGAGGAAAAGCAGTTCTGTGTCGTGTAATGTCTTGTCATGGGTTATCTGAGGAGAAGCAGTGCTGTGCCATGTCATGTCTTGTTAGGGTTATCTGAGGAGAAGCAGTGCTGTGCCATGTCATGTCTTGTTAGGGTTATCTGAGTAGAAGCAGTGCCGCGCCATATCATGTCCTATCATGGGTTAACTGGTGAGCCGCAGTGCTGTACCTTTTCATGTCTTGTCCTGGGTTCATTGGTAAGAAGCAGTGCTGTGCATTGTAATGTCTTGTCATGTGTCATCTGAGGAGAAGCAGTGCTGTGCCATGTCATGTCTTGTTATGGGTTATCTGAGTAGAAGCAGTGCTGTGCCATGTCATGTCTTGTTAGGGATATCGGAGTAGAAGGAGTGCTGTGCCATGCCATGTCTTGTTATGGATATCGGAGTAGAAGGAGTGCTGTGCCATGTCATGTCTTGTTATCGTTTATCTGAGGATAAGCGGTGCTGTGCCATGTCATGCCTTGTTATGGGTTATATGAATAGAAGCCGTGCAACGCCTATTCATGTCTTGTCATGGGTTATCTGAGTAGAAGCAGTACTGTGCCATGTCATGTCTTGTTATGGGCTATCTGAGGAGTAGCAGTGTTGTGCCATGTCATGTCTTGTTAGGGATATCGGAGTAGAAGCAGTGCTCTGCCACGTCATGTCTTGTCATGGGTTATCTGAAAAAAAGCAGTGCTGTGCCATGTCATGTCTTGTTATGGGTTATCTGAGTAGAAGCAGTGCTGTGCTATATTATGTCTTGTACTGGGTTATTTGGTAAGAAGCAGTGCTGCGCCATGTCATGTCTTGTCCTGGGTTAGTTGGTAAGAAGCAGTGCTGTGCCATGTCATGCCATCTCATGTTTTTTTTGGCCCAAATCTCTGTTGTGCCAAGTCATGTCTTGTCATAGGTTATCTGAGTAGAAGCAATGATGTGCCATGTCATGTCTTGTCCTGGGTTAGTTGGTAAGAAGCAGTGCTGCGCCATGTCATGTCTTGTTATGGTTTATCTGAGGAGAAGTTGTACTGTGCCGTGTAATGTCTTGTCCGGGGTTATCTGAGGAGAAGCAGTGCTGTGCCATGTCATGTCTTGTTATGGGTTATCTGAGTAGAAGCAGTGCTGTGCCGTGTAATGTCTTGTCATGGGTTATCTGAGTAGAAGCAGTGCTGTGGCATGTCATGCCTTGTTATGGGTTATCTGTGTAGAAGCAGTGCTGTGCCATGTCATGTCTTGTTATGGGTTATCTGAGGAGAAGCAGTGCTGTGCCGTGTAATGTCTTGTCCTGGGTTATCTGAGGAGAAGCAGGTCTGTGCCGTGTAATGTCTTGTCCTGGGTTATCTGAGTAGAAGCAGTGTTGTGCCATTTCATGTCTTGTTAGGGTTATCTGAGTAGAAGCAGTGCTGTGCCATATCATGTCCTATCATGGGTTAACTGGTGAGCCGCAGTGCGGTGCCTTGTCATGTCTTATCCTGGGTTCATTGGTAAGAAGCAGTGCTGTGCCATGTAATGTCTTATCCTGGGTTATCTGAGGAGAAGCAGTGCTGTGCCGTGTAATGTCTTGCCCTGGGTTATCCGAGTAGAAGCAGTGTTGTGCCATGTCATGTCTTGTTAGGGTTATATGAGTAGAAGCAGTACTGCGCCATATCATGTCCTATCATGGGTTAACTGGTGAGCCGCAGTGCGGTGCCTTGTCATGTCTTGTCCTGGGTTCATTGGTAAGAAGCAGTGCTGTGCCATATAATGTCTTGTCCTGGGTTATCTGAGTAGAAGCAGTGCTGTGCCGTGTCATGTCTTGTAGGGTTATCTGAGTAGAAGCAGTGCTGCGCCATATCATGTCCTATCATGGGTTAACTGGTGAGCCGCAGTACAGTGCCTTGTCATGTCTTGTCCTGGTTTCATTGGTAAGAAGCAGTGCTGTGCCATGTCATGTTTTGTTATGGGCTCTCTGAGTAGAAGCAGTGCTGTGCCATGTCATGTCTTGTCCTAGGTTATGTAATTAGAAGCAGTGCTGTGCCATGTCATGTTTTATCATGAGTTATATGAGGAGAAGCAGTGCTGTGCCATGCAATGTCTTGTCATAGGTTATCTGAGGAGAAGCAGTGCTGTGCCATGTCATGTCTTGTTATGGGCTCTCTGAGTAGAAGCAGTGCTGTGCCATGTCATGTCTTGTCCTGGGTTATCTGAGTAGTAGCAGTGCTGTGCCATGTCATGTCTTATCATGGGTTATATGAGGAGAAGCAGTGCTGTGCTATGCAATGTCTTGTCATGGGTTATCTGAGGAGAAGCAGTGCTGTGTCATGTAATGTCTTGTTAGGGTTATCTAAGTAGAAGCAGTGCTGACCCATATCATGTTTTGTCATGGGTTAACTGGTGAGCCGCAGTGCTGTGTCTTATCATGTCTTGTCCTGGGTTAGTTGGTAAGAAGCAGTGCTGTGCCGTGTAATGTCTTGTCCTGGGTTATCTGAAGAGAAGCAGTCCTGCGCCAAGTCATGTCTTCTCATGGGTTATCTGAGTAGAAGCAGTGCTGTGCCATGTCATGTCATGTTATGGGTTATCTGAGGAGAAGCAGTGCTGTGCCGTATAATGTCTTGTCCTGGGTTATCTGAAGAGAAGCAGTGCTGCGCCAAGTCAAGTCTTGCATGGGTTATCTGACTAGAAGCGGTGCTGTGCTGTGCCATGTCATGTCTTGTCATGGGTTATCTGAGGAGAACCAGTGCTGTGCCGTGTAATGTCTTGTCCTGGGTTATCTGAAGATAAGCAGTGCTGCGCCAAGTCATGTCTTGTCATGGGTTATCTGAGTAGAAGCAGTGCTGTGCCATGTCATGTCTTGTCCTGGGTTATCTGACGAGAAGCCGTGCTGTGCCATGTAATGTCTTGTCATGGGTTATCTGAGGAGAAGCAGTGTTGCGCCATGTCATGTCTTGTCATGGGTTATTTGAGTAGAAGCAGTGCTGTGCCATGTCATGTCTTGTTATGGGTTATCTGAGGAGAAGATGTGTTGTGCCATGTAATGTCTTGTCCTGGGTTATCTGAAGAGAAGCAGTGCTCTGCCATCTCATGTCTTGTCATGGATTATTTGGTAAGAAGCAGTGCTGTGCCTTGTCATGTCTTGTCCTGGGTTATCTGAGTAGAAGCAGTGCTGCGCCATGTCATGCCATCTCATAGGTGTTTGGCGAGAATCTCTGCTGTGCCTAGTCATGTCTTGCCATGGGCTACGTGGTGAGAAGCAACACTGTGCCATGTCATGTATGAATTAGTAAATTGGATTCAGTTGCCTGCCATTGTATGTAACTGATGATTTATGAACCAGGGTCCAATGAGGTCGAGGCTGTGCCATCTTCTGCCACCGAATTAGCTAAGAAAGATGAAGGCCTATGTGTTGTCATATATGATTTATAAGCCACCCTTCGATTCAGTGACATGTTATTTATTACATGTCACATGTAATTATACTAGACTGGTGTATAATTGAGTCTTATGGGTGGGACCTTCTGTCTGTTTCACCAGCTCTCGTCCTCAAGGGGTGCTGGTGGTTGAAACCTCACATACGTGGAGGGCGGGGGCCAAGGCCGCTGTTGCAGCATATATGTTCATATATGTCAGAAGCCTTTTTCGGAGGCACAATGACCACTGAGGTCTGGTCTGGGTGTTTCATAGGCGGCTGTGTTGTATGCATGTCATGTGCTTTCAAGTTGTAGTCAAGGGTGCTGGGCATGACATCTTTCCGTGCCAGGGTGGTGTGAAGGTGCGGTGCCAGTGTGGGGGGGGGGCGGCAGCTTGGTAGGTTGGTGAGGAGATGCAGCGAGGTGCTGCCCCGGAACCCTGCACTGGTGCGCAATAAACGACACTGAATACGTCAATTGCAGAATAGGGAACAGTCGTCAATTTCAAACTGTTCTAATGATCAATAGTGCAACACATGGATAGCGTGTACCCGACTACCCGTTACCACAGCATGTCAGTGCTGTCTTGCCACTGTGCTCGGGTGGGGTGCGGCGTGTGGTTGGCTATGTCAGTTGCTAATGCAAGGGGGTGTAGGCTGCAAGCTGGCACCATTCCATGAATGGCCGAGCGGCATTTCGGCTGCAGTATTTTGATTCATTATCCAGGATTTTCTGAGGTCAAGTCATGCCTCGCTCCCAGGAAGTCAGGTTTCTAATGGAATACATTGGCACACATGAACATGTCATGTTAGTTCATGTCATGTCATGTCCGATTCATTATAGCAGAGCCCTCAACTGTAGACAGTTTCCCTAAAGCATGGGGAATACCCATGTGCCCCTGCTTGCGTGGCTACCAATAGAATACAGCTGAGTCCCACGAAAAATTAAACCAGCTCTCACATATCACTGACATAGCAGTCATCCATGCGCGTGAACACTGTGCGCTGCATGCTTTCAAATGTTTCACCAGTGCAAATCACTCAATTCCAATTACTGTTGACACGCATTGTATTTACAGACTACGGCATTCATCCATTGCAGCGCTTCAAATCCATTACAATGGCAGAAGGCGCACTAGGGACGACGATAACTGGGCACTGAGGAGCACAGAATGCCGGCCCATGGTATAGTATGTCTTATAGCCATGCCAGGTGTGGTGTGCCATGCCGGGGGCTGCTTACCTTGCAGGGCGAGGCCAGGTTGCGGGTCAGCGAGTCGAGGCGCTGGCTGTACTCGGTAAACCTCTTCTGGTAGCGCAGCGCCGTCATCTGCAGCTCGTTCTGCAGGGCGCAGAGGCGCGACAGCAGCGACTGCTCCCGCTTGCCCGCACGCAGCGCCTGCCTCTTCAGCTGGCCCTCCAGCCCCAGCACGCGGGCCTGCAGGGCGGCGCTGTGCGTCTGCAGGGCCGCGGTGCAGCGGTGGGCGCCCAGCCTGCGCTCGTGGTGGGTCAGCTCCAGGCCGCAGCCCTGCTGGCACCGCCCGGCCGGCCGCTGCTCGCAGGCGTCCCGCATGTGGGCCTCCACGTCCCGCAGGCTCAGCACCTGCCCGCATCCCGCGTGGCGGCACGCGGCCGGGGCATAGTCGCAGGCCTCCAGGTGCTCGGCCAGGTTCTGCAGCTTGACTATGTGCCCGCACCCGCGTGCCCGATGCTCGCACTTGATGTCCAGCTTCTGGATGAGGCTCTTGAGGGGCAGGACATGGTTCAGCTCCTTGGCAGAGAGGCGCTGGCACTTTACGGGGCAACTGCCTTGCTGCACCACCCAGGGCAGGACGCAGCCCGCGCAGAAGACGTGGCCGCATGGGGTAGTCAGGGGGTCCTCCAAGACCCGGTTGCACAGGTTGCACTTGAGATCAGGGTCCACCTCCCCGCTGAAGCGCTCCAACTCAAAGCCCATGGTGGGCGGCGCGCGGGTCGGTGGCACTCACTGCTCCTGCAGTGGGCAGAGCCAGGGCCAGCAGCTTACACCATTCTTGCCAAGCTCATCCAGGGGGGGGGCTGCAGCTGCCCGCGGGATAGCGCTGCGAACCAGAAGTGGCGCTCCGTCCTCAGACAGCCTCTAGCTTCTCCTTGAATAGCGCTGCGAATTGCTGCCCCGATAGCGCCTCACCATGCTCCTTCTCCACAAACTGTTGCCATTGCACCGCCAGTCGATAGAGCTGTCGCTTTGATGGGAGCTAAGACTGCAGTCTGGGATGTCTCCTCTAGTGCCCCCTAAAGCTGCTGAACATCTAGCGCCAAGAGCTATTCCTGAGATAGCGACTGCTCATCCAATGGTGCCAAGAGCTGCTTCATTGCTAGCGCCTGGACATGCCCCTACACTCAGGCATGCAATAGCTCCTGGAAGTGCTCCCCTGCTAGCGCCTAGATCTGCTCCTCCTATAGCTCCTGGGAGTGATCCCCTGCTAGCGCCTAGAACAGTTCGTCTGATAACTCCTGGACGTGCCCCCCTACTAGCGCCTAGAACTGCTCGTCCGATAGCTGCTGGAAGCGCTCCCCTGCTTGCTGCTGGAAGGCTGTTCCCACTTGTAGTGCCTGTGAGCTGCATGGATTGAGTCGCTGTCCTTCTGTGCGTCGCAGCACTCCCTGGTCTGTGTGCGGCAGGGATAGTGCTGTTACAGCTCTTGTGAGCAGCGGCACGGCGCTGTCCCTCTCGCAGCGCTTGTGAGCAGCGGGGCCGGAGCTGCCCCTTCCTTCGTCTGTGAGCAGCAGGGCCGGAGCTGCCCCTCCCGTGAGCAGCAGGGCAGCCCCTTCCTTCGTCTGTGAGCAGCGGGGCCGGGGCTGCTCCTCTCCCAGTGCCTGTGAGCCCGAGACTGTGGCTCTGGCGAGCGCCTTGCACTTCCCAGGACACACTCTGGAGGGATCGGGTACCGCATTCTCGGTAGAGCAGGCTCACTCGCTTTCTGCTGAGCACTTCTCGAGCACATGGGCCATCCTTCTCTGAGCCCTGTGAAGGGAAGGAAGGGAGTGTTGCATAGCACCTTTAATGCACACTGAAATGCCTCTAGGCGCTCTGAGGGTCTGCGATAGAGGGCTTAGAGCGAGGGCCTGCCTTCACCAACACACACTTTCAATCCCCCACCCCCTCCGATCTGCAGCGTGCACATGGCGTGCATAGACAAGAACATTGGGATTTCATGAGCGCTACAATGGTTTTTTAAAACAAAACAAGCACTTTTGTGAAGTGCCTAGAAGTAGTCCCAGGAGCATTTAAGACACCTATTCCGACCGACACACGCTGTGCAGAAACCTTAGGGACCGTTGGTGGGAGAAGCAGCAGCGCGATGCACGCAGGCATGAGACTGCCTCACTGTACACCACAGGTATACCTCCCTCACATACATCAGGCGGACAGCCTCACTATGCACCACAGGTATACCTCCCTCACATACATCAGGCGGACAGCCTCACTATGCACCACAGGTATACCTCCCTCACATACATCAGGCGGACTGCCTCACTGTGCACCACAGGTATACCTCCCTCACATACATCAGGCGGACTGCCTCACTGTGCATCACATGTATACCTCCCTCACATACATCAGGCAGACTGCCTCACTGTGCACCACAGGTATACCCCCCTAACATACATCAGGCGGACTGCCTCACTGTGCATCACATGTATACCTCCCTCACATACATCAGGCTGACTGCCTCACTGTGCAGCACAGATACATCTCCCTCACATACATCAGGCTGACTGCCTCACTGTGCGCCACAGGTATTCCACCATCCCATGCATCAGGCTGACTGCCTCACTCTGCACCACAGGTATACCTCCCTCACATACATCAGGCGGACTGCCTCACTGTGCACCACAGGTATACCTCCCTCACATACATCAGGCGGACTGCCTCACTGTGCACCACAGGTATACCTCCCTAACATACATCAGGCGGACTGCCCCACTGTGCACCACAGGTATACCTCCGTAACATACATCAGGCGGATGGCCTCACTGTGCACCACAGGTATACCTCCCTCACATACATCAGGCGGACTGCCTCACTGTGCACCACAGATATACCTCCCTCACATACATCAGGCGGACTGCCTCACTGTGCACCACAGGTATACCTCCCTAACATACATCAGGCGGACGGCCCCACTGTGCACCACAGATATACCTCCCTCACATACATCAGGTGGATTGCCTCACTGTGCACCACAGGTATACCTCCCTCACATACATCAGGCGGACTGCCTCACTGTGCACCACATGTATACCTCCCTCACATACATCAGGCGGACTGCCTCACTGTGCACCACAGGTATACCTCCCTCACATACATCAGGCAGACTGCCTCACTGTGTACCACAGGTATACCTCGCTAACATACATCAGGCGGACTGCCCCACTGTGCTTCACAGGTACACCTCCCTCACATACATCAGGTGGACTGCCTCACTGTGCACCACAGGTATACCTCCCTAACATACATCAGGCAGATTGCCTCACTCTGCACCACAGGTATACCTCCCTCACATATATCAGGCGGACTGCCTCACTGTGCACCACAGGGATACCTCCCTCACATACATCAGGCGGACTGCCTCACTGTGCACCACAGGTATACCTCCCTCACATACATCAGGCTGACTGCCTCACTGTGCACCACAGATATTCCACCATCCCATGCATCAGGGTGACTGGCTCACTGTGCACCACAGATAATCCACCATCCCATGCATCAGGCTGACTACCTCACTGTGCGCCACAGGTACACCTCCCTGGCATACATTGTGCCTCACTGTGCACCACAGATATAACCCCCACCCATACATCAGACACACTGCCTCACTGTGCACCACAGATATACCTCCCTCACATATATCAGGCAGACTGCCTCAATGTGCACCACAGATATTCCACCATCCCATGCATCAGGCTGACTGCCTCACTGTGCACCACAGGTATACCTCCCTCACATACATCAGGCAGACTGCCTCATTGTGCACCACAGGTATACCTCCCTCACATACATCAGGCAGACTGCCTCATTGTGCACCACA
Organism: Ambystoma mexicanum; assembly: GCF_040938575.1. Classification (NCBI taxonomy): domain Eukaryota; kingdom Metazoa; phylum Chordata; class Amphibia; order Caudata; family Ambystomatidae; genus Ambystoma; species Ambystoma mexicanum. The sequence goes on from NC_090923.1 coordinate 46,438,857, forward strand.
GATACACCTCCCTCACATACATCAGGCGGACTGCCTCACTGTGCACCACAGATATAACCCCCTCCCATACATCAGGCAGACTGCTTCACTGTTTACCACAGATATACCTCTCTTACATACACCAGGCAGTCCGCCTCACTGCGCACAACAGATATACCTCCCCTGCATACATCAGGCTCACTGCCTCACTGTGCACCACAGATACACTTCACTCGCATACATCACAGCAGACTGCCTCACTGTGCACCACAGATATAACCCCCTCCCATACATCAGGCAGACTGCCTCACTGTGTACCACAGATACACTTCACTCACATACATCACAGCAGACTGCCTCACTGCGCCACAGATATACCTCCCTCGAATACTTCAGGCTGACTGCCTCACTGTGTACCACAGATACACCTCCCTCTCATACATCAGGCGGACAGCCTCACTGTGCACCACAGCTATACCTCCCTCACATACATCAGGCACACTGCCTCCTTGTGCACCACAGGTACACCTCCCTCTCATACATCAGGCACACTGCCTCCTTGTGCACCACAGGTACACCTCCCTCTCATACATCAGGCACACTGCCTCCTTGTGCACCACAGGTACACCTCCCCCACATACATCAGGCAGACTGCCCCACTGTGTACAACAGATATACCTCACTCACATTGTAACTGTTTTATAACACGGCACACTCCAGCAAGGGACTCCTTCCACTGACCATTAATGTGGCACACAATAAAAATGTTTTTTATCTTTAATCAACCAGGGGTTCTTTATTTGAGTAAGCCCCCAACCTCCACAAACACCCCGTGTCGCAATGAACGCGGAAACCAGCCAGGTGTGTAACAATATCATATTTTTTAATGTTATGGTCAAATGAAAAAACAAGCAAAATCAAACAATTGGGCAGCAACTACTGATGTTGTGGCCATCAAATGCAAAAATCCCTACGGTACAATTAATTCAAACTCCTAACATAATATACAGCAACCTTTAATAGCAAGCAAAAATACATTGTTTAAAAGCAACAGATGGTATTCAGGTTAAGCAGTCCCCCTGCAACACTCTCCCCCAAACCTCTGCTAACTAAATTCTTTCTGGATGGAAGGCAGTGGCAAGGAGTCAGTAAGAAGAGGCAAACATCAGATTTAGGATTCAGCCCACCACCCCAAGATGGGAGGCCAGAAAAGAAAATGAAAATCTTATTTATGAGCAAAATGGAATCATAGCATTTCACTGGTTTATCGCGCAGCAGCTTACACCTACGGCGGGATAGCTGGGACAGAAATTCGTGTTGCTATACTCGAGTTGTAAGAAAGCTTACAGACTATGAAGCAGGGCACCAATTCAACATGAACACAAGGTAAGTCAAGTCGATCTTGGAAAAAGAAAAAAAAATGCAAAGGAAAACACACGCGGCGGAATGAAAATTCGTTTCTACACAGGACTTGGGATGACAGGCAGCTATGGAAAGTGCTTGGCTGTCACAATTGAAAATTGGTTTTCAGGACAAGGAACAGAGGCACATAAAAGATGGGATTCTAATCGAAAGGGGTTACTCTTAATGGGACTATAGTTTGGGTTTTTCTGTGGGACAGAGGCAAATCGGAATTTGTAGAAAGGCACACAATACACAGGCAAATTTGGTTTTGTTAGACAAAGGCTAGTTTTGTTGAGACTATATTTTAATGGCTATAATTATTAAAGAAAGGCACGTGACATGAGGCAGTTCATTTTGAATGTCAACCAACTCACCATGAATCTCATTATAGTGGAATTCATTGATTTACTTGCAAATAATGCTAAGGATTTATACAGACCTTTGAAAGATTTATGGAAAGGGATGCACTACCATACACAGGCTAATGCAGATTTGTCTATGGAAAGGTGAACGGATTACACTGGCAATTTGAGACTTTAATGGGATTTCAATGGGATGCAAGGGTCAAAAGAGCGGGATACGTAGTTTGGAGAACTGGGGTTATGTGCTATTTACAATGTAAGCTTGAGTTTGGGATTCTGGAAAGTCAGCAAGGTCTCTGGACAGCTAGGACATGGGATATGGTCACTCTGGATGGCTGGGGAAAGGGATCTAGTCACAGGGACAGCTGGGCCTAGGGATCTGGTCACTGGATTCTCCTGGATGGGATGCTGGACAGCTAGGCAAGGTCAGGTCACTGCTCTCTCTAGGATGGGATCAGCTGCAGCGGTGTAGTCAGGATTGTCTAAAAAGTGGGGCCTGAAGCTAATGTAGTTGGACCCACCGCAGTGACATTAACATCTGTAAATGTCCACACACCTCTGCTGAGTGGGCATTTGCAGATTTTTGGTTGGCCTTTCCTGCGCAGGCCCTACCCTGTCTACGCCTCTGATCAGCTGCCTCCTCTCCTTTCTCCCCTGATCTGGATAAATGGATGGATATGCCTGGATGGATGTATCTGGCTTCCTGGATCTTGAATAGATTTTGATTCTTCAGTGAGTGTGTCAGTCTTGAGAGTTGAGAATCCCTTGTGTTTCTCTGTCTCCCCCTTATATATCCAAAATGACATAATCGAATTTACCATCTGGAGGTACTCTGGAATTATTCCTACCCTGTAATAGGACAGCCTACCAACCCTCTCCCCTCCCACTGGGCTGATTGGTTCAGGGGAAATGACATAATTTATGCAGTTGCATTTATGGTCTCTCTTTGTCTCTCCAGTCTACTTTTTACCAAAATGAGTTATAGATCAAAACTTCAAACTTATACTAGCCACCGCCATAAGAAGTAGATATGCAGATTCAATAGGTTGCAGGGAATTGGACAATCCGATCGCCGACTCTGGGCGAGGTCGCATCACCCTTTGGCACATTTTTGCCATTTTTATGAAATACATAATATTTAAAATTCTACCAATGACTACACATATTCGCAATAACAATCCGCATCTTCTCACCTAGTTTCATATTCGTCCCATTTATAATTCACCCCAAAATGCCTCTTTCATGACCATTTCAGTTAACCAAGTGTTAGAAACATGTACTGGGTCTATTTACTTTTGCCTACAAATCACATGGAAAACTGGGATACTACAAAATGATAACTTATTCAGGGTGATGGGAAAAATGTCTTAAAGTACAGGAGTTCTTTAAGGTAAATGGGGTAGATTTGTCAAATGTCTTGGCGGTGCTGCAGACCCCCACAGCAAACTGTCCCTGCCAGTCTCAGTTTACAACAAAGGACTTTTATGATGCCCTTTGAAGTTTGAGAGTTCCTCCTTCAGAGTCGGTGCAGGGGGAAATCACACCTCTTGGTCATGCACCAGCCCTATTGGCTTCCATTGTTTCTTCTCCCAGGGCTACCTGCTAGTCTACCAGGGCAGTGAATCCTCACACTCTCATACTTTTCATATGTCATTGTGGGCCAGTTCAATTATAGATATGACTTATTTCAGTGGGAGGCAGGGCCGGCCATTGAATTCAGTGCCTGGGCCAAAAACCCAGTTTGACCGGTTTCTGAGTCTGTTCTACATAACCAAGTCCTTTGGGGACAAATATAATGTGCATTATATAACCCAAACCCCCACCCACATATTCAATCACATTTCTGTGCACGCACACGCTGTCATTTGACATTTAACTGTTAAACAGCATTTTCTTTATTTTCAAAAGAGCAGATTCACACTTCATTCTTCATTCTTTAGACTGGCTGTCGCTGCAGGACCATTTTGCCTGGCCGATGCATGACCAAAATGTTGACACTAGTTGTGAAGAGGGGAGCCGTGAAGACAATTCAATTAAGGGAGCCTGAAACTCCAATTTCATACACGTAACCCACTTCGAAGAGACTGATAAAGAAAAAGCTCTGGTTACAGGCTGACCCAGTGAGACCATATAGCCCTTAGGCAGGAGAATTGCTATTTGTCCCACATGAAGATTTGTAATTGATTTAAAAGGACTATTATAACTTAGGCCTTTTTTCCAGCAGCTATAAGGTGGATTTTCTACATTTGTGTACCATTTTCTAGGTACTTTCCAGGCAATTTTGGAGATATAAAATTCATCCACCTGCGACTCAGTAAACAGTAATGGCCATCTAAGATGTGTTTCTGACTGATCTGAAAATGTTCCAAATATGAGAGTTGGTGAATGGGTGGGGTGTAAAATTAGGAACATGGTTAATTTATTCCATATTCATAACTGTTATGCTTTTCACAGAAATGGCAGAAAATTGGCACATGGCCATGCAAAATGGTGCGGACCTGGCTGTCATCTTATTTAATTCCCCATGATTAGCGGAATCAGAAATAATGTATATTATGGCAGTTATTAGTAAAATTATGAAGTTTTGCCACATAATTAGTTTTTGCCAAAAAATAGACATGAGAACAAATGGGGCTTGTGAATTAAGCTGCTGTATGTCTACTCCAGACTCTTAAACACATCCGTAGAAAGGGGCTGGAGTGGGGAGGAAAGCAAATGGCAACTTTCCAATCCTATTTCGTGTGACCTCTTGTAGAGGATTCCCCCAAGATTGTAAAATTGGTTGTGTCATTGCTGCTATATAAGGGGGACTGTACTGGGAGGAAAAGGGAGAGCTGCTTAAATTTACCATCAAAAGAGTGCTGATGCATCTTACAATCTGACAGCTGCAAGGAAACACCAGAGGAGAATGCTGACAGTGCATCTGGGTGGAGCTGTCTATTGCTAGGAAGGCCTAAATGCTGACTGAGTCCTATGTTGGAGAGCGGGAGGCCATCATTGTGAGTCATTGTGAGGGAAGTTACCAGACCCCTGCCATAGCTTTCCAGAGGGTCCTGACATGCAGTTGGCTGAGCTGAACTTTAAACAGAGGCTATCTATGTAAGTTGAACCGAGCCCTGGGAAACCCAAAGGTGTGGAATCTGCTTGCTTTAAAACCTTTCCCTTTATAGGCGGTGGAGGGAGGCAAAATGGTGTAGATCCTTAGCCTATTTAACTTAAGAGATTAATTTAATTTATTGCCCATTTGGTGGAACACTACATGTTGATTTTTGTTAAAATTCAAAATTAACACAACTCACTTCCCAGTGTGCACTGGAAAACTAAAGCCTATAATTTAATTTGGTAATCATTTTGTCCCATTGACCCCAACTTCTCTAAGGAAGAGGGGTGTCTTTGTCCTTAAACTACTCCAATCTTTTTGTCCAACTTTCACCTAACACAGGCCTTTCAGTGGAGGGGGGTCTGAAATCCCAAAGTCCCCAAATCAATTCAATTTTTCTGTCTGACTTCCCCAATACAGACACATTTAGGGTGGGGTGTAATCATAATTGCGATATGTATTTGTGCCAATCTTGAAATCTTACTGTTTGCCTTTTAAACCCACAGGAAAATCAAAATTGCGCAACACTACATCTATAAATGTGTTCACTGACCAGAGCCAATTATTTATTGAAGTGACATTTTTTAGAATGTAAAGAATTGTGATTTGTGTTCTTTTCAACCCACTTTTGTGATTTATTAATTCATAGAGAAGTTTATTGTGCTGTGCTATAGATAAAGTGGTGTTAGATGTTTTTGTGCAAATTTCTATCACTTTTAATTACGATAAATACTAATATATTTCCTGTACACCGGCTTGGTTCTTGGCTCATTGTTAGCTCATGGGGAACAGGGGGATCCAAGGGGCATGATATGTGTCTGAAGAATTTGTTAAAGTTTGTTGCATGACACCTGAGTGTGGAGGGAAGGAACTCCGTGTGTTGAGAGTGGTCTCTCAATAAAATGTTACAAATTGGGGGATTGTGGCCAGGATTTAGCTGCCTATTCCTGACCCATGACAAGTACATTGTGACTGGCTATTCATTTTGATGCAATTGCATTAAGGTGGAGGGAATGTCATCTTTATTTGTTAAAGTGCCGCAAGGACTTGACCCCTGATTTCCAGGGAGGTGAATGGGTGAAAAAGTATGATTGAGTAAGAATTTATTTGTGTGAGGAAATCAAGCAGGAACAAGGTGATTTTTGCCCCTGCATAAGGAAAGTTTTACTAAGGTGCAAAAAGCCATAGTGAAAATGACTGCTGCACAAATTGGTGAAACCAGGGAGCATCCCCTAGCTAAATTATTTCTTAAATGAGAATGGGTTGAGGGTGATTCTGGAAACTGGCAAATCAAAATTGTGTGACCCTTTCAAGCAGCATGTCCTTATATTAATATTGAGCAGCCACAACATTGGGACATTCCTTTTCTGACAGCTGCAAAACTATAAAGATATTAAACTTGGAGACGCCAACTTGGTTGACCATTGTCTGCAACTTCCTTTATACAGAATTGTGTGGGGTGATACCTCAGTAAGCAATGGTATTTGGCTTGAAGGTGGAGTATTGCGCAAAGCACTAGAGACATTTTACATGACCAAGAATGCTTGTGAAGAACAGATACAAATGGCATAGCTGACTGCATAGTTATATTTTCATTTGTTTTTAGTGGAAGAGCGTTGGCAAAATAGTGAGGCTACTATGAAGAATCAGGCTGGAGACCTGTCACAGTCCCAGGATCGGGTCCAACAACTCAAAAATGAGCTGTAAACACAACAGAAAGCCAGTTCAGAGAGAGATAGAGTTCCTTCCTTCATGTGCTGGTACCAAATGTTGTTACCTAGTTGTTCTGTGCTATCCAGGTAATTGT